>NW_023416346.1:27925177-30423927 GCF_014108235.1 Myotis myotis | reverse complement strand
GCCTGATGTGGAAATACTACATGTCAGGCACTCTACTAAGAAGCAGTTTCCCAAGTTAACTCATTTTTAATTCTCACAATGACCTCTATAGGGTGTGTATTATTGTGTTTCTATGCTAAGAAAAGGAAAGTGAGGCTCTTTCAAAGTAACAAAGCTATTAAGTGGCAGAACCAGGACTCAAAGTTAGTTGTCTCTGAAGGCAGCACCCATGCTTTTAACTACTACATAATACTGAACACAGGTAGTATGTGGTCAAGTTGGATTTGAACTCAAACACTTGCTCCTTATGTCACACTACCTCTCATTGATATGGGCATTTTAATCAAATTCAACAAATAAAATGAGGAAATGTATTAAAATAATTTAAGTATTGATCAAGTATTGTTTACCCCAGAAATGTAAAGATGATTTCAGACAAAAAATACCAATCAATACTGTAGACAAATGTATAATCATCTTAGTAAATTGCAAAAAGGCATTTGATAAAATCCAATTTCTTTTTATGGCTAACATATTTTAAATATAGAATTAGTGAACTATCCTTTAGCATGATAAAATAGGTATATTCAAAAAACATAGAACTAATTTCCGACCTATTGGGAAAACAAAGGCATTTTCCACAAAAACTGGACCAAAACAGGGAACTTTTATTCATTTATAAATTTAATGTTTCTGAGAAATTCTTGTTTTGGTAGTAAGGCATGCAAATAAATTAGAAGTAAATATTTGGAAGTAAGAAATTAAAGAAAGATAATTTTCAGACAACACAGTAGTATATATTTAGAAAAGCCACAGAATCAACTTCAAATGATTAGACAAAACTATAGCATACAGCAAATTTAAAAAAAAACAAGTGTTTGAAAACCAATAAAATATCTACCAGTAAGCCAATCAAAAGGAGAAAAGGCAACATTTACAATAAAGCAAAAAACATTAAAGTGTTTGGAAATAAGTAAATATATGCACAAAAGTGTGAGCAAGAGAAATAATATGAAAATTTAAAGGCAGAAACAAAGAAAAATCTGAATAAATGTAGTCATACTTCATTTCTGAATGTGAGCACAGATGGCATGAAATTGATACTTCTTCACAGGTTGACTTAGAGATGTAGACAATTCAAATGAAGAAATGTAAATAGTTCTAATGAATTTTATTTCAAAAATTATATCATACTAATTTATAGTAGCAATTGTACATTAATATGTAGGGAAACAAAAGTTTAAAAGAATATCAAATACTAGAATATATTATAAATTAACAATAGATGAAATGGCAAAATTCTGATGCAAATCAGAAATATTGATTATTAAACAGCATAATTAGATCAGGAAAAGGCTCTAGTAAAAGTAAGAATTGAATGTTTGATGGACAAAGCAGGAAAACAATGGAAAAAGTTCTGATTATTACATAAATTCACCTGCAATAACTACTCATGAATATGTAGAGGAGGTACAAAATGATTCTTCTACATGAACTAAAAACCTAATTATTTAAGTGAAACTAAAAAATATATTAAGACTAGACTGGAGTATTTAACATAACCTTGGGGATTTTTAAAGTTTTGAAGTAACAGAAAACATTGCAAAGGAAATACTGGTCAGAGAGTACTATGTAATACAAAAATGTAAAATCATTGTCAAAACAAAGAGTAAATATTGGAAATATTAGGAAGATTATCAATAAATGAATAGCATCTAAACTGTATGCACAGGTTCTGCAAATTTACAAGACCATTACTAGATCTCCAAGAGATGGATGGTCAAAGGGTATCATCATAGCTAGAAGAAACAGGCATTGTTCTAACTAGGACGCACCATTTGATACTTAATTTCATTGACAAAAATAACAATTTACAAAACAAAATTGTAAGGTTCTGGAAGAACAGGCTCATTCAAGTGGCTGATGGATTTTCGAACTAGGTCAAGAATCATAAACATATTCATAGTGCTGGAACCAAGGGTCCCAATTCTGGGTAATAATTTTAAAAAAGGGAAAAATAAGCCTTAGTTTAAATACCAAAAGCCTTAGATGTCCAACAAGAGGGGAATGATAGAGCTATTTATTATATACTAGAGGTCCAGTACATGAAATTAATGTATGGATAGGGTCCCTAGTGGCTTCCATCTGCTGGTCAGGGCCTCCCTTCACACCCACCTTGGCCTGACACCACCCGCTCACCTGCTCCACCATCCCTCTACGGTCCTGCTTTAGTAGGGGGCCCACTGGAGCCAGCAGCGCCTCCACTGCCGCCTGCTTCTAGAGCTGCATTCCACGCCGCCCCCTCATGGTCAGCACATGTCTAACTCCTGGTCCGTCTAACTCCTGGTCAGTCGAGCTCCCACCCCGTGGGGACAATTTGCATATTAGCCTTTTATTATATAGGATTAATTCAATGAAATAATTTGAACACTGTAGGAAAACAGAAATTGTATAAGAGACAACATTAATAGGAGGTTACAATGCAAAATTATTTTTTTCACTTTGATTGGATCCAAGAGTATTCATAAGGATAATGATCAGGAGAACCCAAAGATTTAGATCTAGGTTTTTCAAAAAGCTAATACCGGGGAAACGTTTTTAAATTTTTATTACTTTCAAAATCTGTTTAACTATTATGTTGAAGAACACTATTATGTTGAAGAAATATTTTAATGTGAGAATTAGACCCTGTTTTAAATAAATTACTTGTATTTCTCTCATGTTCTGCCACTTCTATCTATCTTCCCCTGCATGTCTCAATATCTGATCTTTTATCTTCTACTAGAGGCCCAGTGCATGAAATTCATGCATGGAGGGATGTCCCTCAACCCAGCCTGCATCCTCTCCAATCTGGGACCCCTCAGGGGATGCCTGACTGCCGGTTAAGGCCTGACCCAGCAGTCAGACATCCCTCTCACAATCTGGGACCACTGGCTCCTAACCGCTTGCCTGCCTGCCTGCCTGATTGCCCCCTAACCGCTTATGCCTGGCAGCCTGATTGCCCCCTAACCGCTCCCCTGCCAGCCTTATTGATGCCTAACTGCTCCCCTGCTGGCCTGATCGCCCCCAACTGCCCTCCTCTGCCAGCCTGATCACCCACAACTGCCCTCTCCTGCCGCAACCCACCTCCTCTGCCGGGACCAGTCTCCTCCGTGCCGCGCAGAGCTGTAGGATCCCCAGGCCTCACTGTGCGGAGTGGCCACTGGGCCCTGACTCCACTGTGTGTGTGGCCATCTTGTGATGACATCACATGAGGGCGTCACGCAAGGGCGTGATGCCACCTAGTCTTTTATTATATAGGATGGATATGTCTTTGGTTCTCTGTCTTTTTCTTTATTTCTCTCTATTCTCTCTCTCTCTCTCTCTCTCTCTCTCTCTCTCTCTCTCTCTCTCTCTCTCTCTCTCTTCTTCCCCCTCCCCTTGCAAAGAACTTTATTAACCTTTGTTTCAAACTTTATTCCCAGGCTTCTTCAGCTCCATTAGCTGCAAAGAGTAACTTGTGTATAAGTAAATACTGAAAAGAGCTGCAGTGTCCAAGGAGCTTAGGCTTAAAAATATTAGGGATCTTGATTTTATCAGATCCATTTTAAAAAATTGAAAAAGCAGTCATAATATAAAATAGCAGTTCCCAGTAACTTAAGTTTATCTTCTTCAGAATTTGACAATTCAGTTTGCTGCATTCTTGGAAGCCTCATAAAAATTCACCAAAATATCTGGAAATTCATCATCCTCATCCTCTTCCATAACAATTGATGCTTTTCCACCTACAGATTGTTTGAGCAGAGCTTCAGCCATTCTCCTTAAACTAGTCAGACTGTCTGCACCAAACTGGTATAAGATGCTGGGTAGCACTCCTGTCACCTGCTCTGTCTCAGCATGACCTGTAATGATGAAAGTGTTTGCTGCCAGATATGTCTTAACTTTAGGGTTGTTAAAGTGGATCACTGTTTCTTGATTTGTGAACATATTCGCCTCTTCAATACCAGAGATATTGTTTACCCCTATCTTCTTTAAGGAGAACTGAAGTTTTTATCATCTGCTGTAGCTGTTCTGTGAGCCACAGTCTTCTTTCTGTGAGCAGTTCCTTTCTCACCAACATACACTTGTGCCTACCGTTTGGCTAGTTTCTCTTGGTTCGTGATAGTTGCTTTTATCTTGTTGGAGAGGAAACAGAGGCCACATGGGGGACAGGGTTGGTGCTCAGCAGGCTCTTGAGCAGACCAGCTGAGAACAGTGCACACATGCTGAGATGCAAGACAGCAGCTAGATCCAGCTATGTCTCTCTTTCTCTTCTCCTATCCCCCTACTTCACCTTTTCCTCCCTTTTACACTTCTTAGCTCTTTGTGTGATTCTGTTCTTTGAGTAGTTAAAATAGGGACAGAATGTATTTTATTTATTTTATCTGTTGAAGAAAATATTGCTTTTGTTCATTTAAAAGTGAATAAGCTGAATTAATTACTTTTGAATTCTTTTTTAAAGGCATCTGAATTTAATTATATTTTAATTATATATTCATAGCCAAGGCCAAATCAAATGCTTCTGCAGAGCTGTAAACTATATCAAGTGGAAAGACTTCATATCATAATTCCAATGAATTTATCATCACAGAATGAACATAAATATGAAAGTTTTACATTCACATGTATAGGAAACCCTGCTATTCCAATTTTCGATTTTCTAAATATCTGATTTCTAGTCATGCAAAAACATGCTCTAACCTCTATGAAACATGTTAATACAATAATTACAATCTTGCTTGTATTTTGCATTCATGATATTGTGAATGTAATATCTGTATGAACAGTATGAACAGGTATCCTTAATCTTAATACCTGAGATGATACTGATTCATAATGAACAAATGCAGCAAATGGGCAGGAGATTTAAAAAAATCTATTGGAAATACAGGGGTGGGAAAAATTAGGTATACAGTTGTTTGTATGGAAAAATATATATTACAAGAATAAATTCAAGAATAAACTCTGTGTTTTGCTTACTCACGACTGTAAACATACTTTTGCTCACCTCACCCTTTTATAGTGACCTTGGACAACTTAATCTCTCTTGATTTCCTCATAAATAAAATGCATACAATTCTAGAACGTTTCTTATAGCATACAGGTATACCTCATCTTATTGTGCTTCTCTTTATTGCACTTTGCAGATAATGTTTTTCGTTTTTGTTTTTGTTTTGTTTTTACAAATTGAAGGTTTGTGGTAACCCTGAGTAGAGCAAGTATCTGGGCATGATTTTTCCAACAGACTTAGATGTTGGTTAGCAATACAATATTTTTAATTAAGGTATGCACATTTTTAAATATATATTTTTATTATTTTTTATCTTTTTATTTCAGAGAGGAAAGAAGAGGAAGAGAGAGATAGAAACATCAATGATGAGAAAGAATCATTGCTTAGATGCCTCCTGCATGCCCCCCATCCCCCACCGGGGATTGAGCCCACAACCTGGGCATATACCCTGACCAGGAATCAAGCCATGACCTCCTGGTTCATCGATCGACACTCAACAACTCATCCACACTGGCCGAGTAAGGTATGCACAATTTTTAGACATAATGCAATTGCACACTTAGTAGACTATAGTATAGTGTAAACATAACTTTTATATGCACTAAGAAACCAAAAAATTCATGTGACTCACTATATTGTGGTGGTCTAGAACCAAATACACAATATCTCTGAGGTATGCCTGTGTATTATAGGATTAAATATAACAAGATTTTGAAAGCACATGCAATGCCTGGTATATAGCTAGCACTTCATCAAAGGGGGAAGACATTGCAGATTTGGAGGCTCAGTGTGCACATTGGCTTAGAGGAAGGAATTCAGAGGGCATGTCAGGAAAAGAGAAGATATTGGCTATAGTTGTGCTGGAGAGTGAATTTAGTAAATCTTCTTTTTACTTATAGAAAATAGGATTGGTCACACTTCAACTATACCTCATCAAGTCTTCAGAGTAGCCACCAGATTTAAACATCCCTTTCATTTTTGGAGTGAAGGGAGGGAGGGTGTGAGAGGCAGTTCCTTGTCGATCTTGTGTGCAACACAGAAAGAAAGAAGGTGTTATCAGGCCCACAGTAACTTGGACTTCTATTAGCAAGGTCAGAGTGCTGGATCAATGGTCTGTCTCTGTCCTTCCAAGCAGGGACATGGCTGAAATATTCTGGATATAGAATGAGAATGTGTTCTTCAATGGTGAGTCTATGAGCTGATGGCTATGTCAGGTCTATCTGCTGATGCTATATAAGAAGGTGGAACTTAAACATGAGATGCTGATTGGTATAATATAGTGGTTAAGGGCACAGATTTTAAGGGCACAGATCCTACAGCCACACTGCCTGCATTCACTTACTAGGAGTGTGACCTTGAGTAAATGACCCTCTCTGCGACTCAGTTATTTGTTTGAAAAGTGGGGACAATAATAGTTCCTCCTTCATGGGGTTTGTGGTGAGAATTAAATAAGATAATATTATGTAAAACACTTAGAATGTTGCCTACCAGATCATGAATGCTGCCTATATTCCATTATCAGCTCCTCTTTTAATCATTCCATTATCAGCTTCTCTTTTGATCAGAATAATCTTCATGGGCCCAGGGAGAACACATCCCCATATACAAAAAAGAAGTATCATGCATTCTCTCTCTGGTCCTAGCTTGGGTGGGGCATAACAAAAGCCATAAGACAATGGCATTGACACCAGAGAGACTTTGCAAATGACTATAGAAACCAGACAGAGATTAATCCTGAAATCCTGGGTTGTGTAGGGGCACTCTTCCTCTCCAGGCTGCAGTGAAACTTGAAATTTTCTGTCATCATGCTTTAATGTTTTCAAAAAAGTCCCTCTAGAAATGAACAAATTACCCACGAAGAATAACACATTAACCCATTAGCTGGATGAACACTTTAGCAGATTACTTTGATCAGATTACTTAACTTCAGGAAGCTCGACCGTAAAGCCAGCAGATGAAGGAAGGTTAAATGGTGCTGAACGGAAAGAGGGAAAGGGCATCTGAAGGGCTGCTGAGGGCTAAAGCCTGGCAAAACCAGCACCTGCATGGTTTATTTTCTCTATTTTTTTCATATTCCATACATCACATAGTGTAGGGCCAGGCACACAATCAACAGATGTTTATGAAGTACCTGCTAAGTAAATAAGTACCTGTAGTGGACAGAAGTCTCCAAACGCTTCAGGGATATTCTATCTTGCACCCAAAAAACTACCAACTAGGTCTGTAGTATAACTTGAAGTCAGGTAGTGTGATACCTTCAACTTCGTTCCTTTTTCTCATGATTGCTTTGGCTATTTTGGGGTCTTTTGTGGTTCCATACAAATCTGCTGATTTCTCATTCTATTTCTTTAAAAAGTGACATTGGGATTTTGATGGGTATTGCATTAAATCTGTATATTGTTTTGGGTAATATGGCCATTTTAACTATGTTGATTCTTCCAGTCCATGAACACAGGATATTTTTCCATTTTGTTGTACCTTTTTCAATCTCTTTTAATAATGCTTTGTAATTTTCAGTATATAGGTATTTCACATTCTTTTTAAGTTTATTCCTAGGTATTTTATTCAAATTATACTACAAAGCTCTGATAATTAAAACAGCATGGTATTGGCAGAGAAACAGACACAAAGATCAATGAAACAGAATAGATAATACAGCTATAAAACCACATGTATATGGACAGATAATTTTTGACAAAGGAGCCAGAAATGCACATTGGAGTAAAGATAGTCTCTTCAATAAATGGTGCTAGGAAAACCGGAAAGCCACATGCAAACGAACAAAACTGGATTACAGTTTGTTCCTATGTACAAAAATTAATTCAAAATGGATCAAGGACCTAAACATAAGACCTGAAGCAAGAAGTTACATAGAAGAAAATATAAATATCAAACTTATGGACCTGGGTCATAGAGAAGAGCATTTTATGGACTTGATCCCAAAGACAAGGGAAGTAAAGGCAAAAAATAAGTGAATGGGACTATATCAAATTGAAGAGCTTCTGCACAGCAAAAGAAACAGACAAAACAAAACAAACAAGCAGCCAACCAGATGGGAGGTGATATTTGCAAATAGTAGCTCTGACAAAGGTTTAATTTCCAAAATACATAAAGAATTCTTAAAACTCAACACCAAACAAACAAACAATCCAGTCAAAAAGTGGATAGAGGACCTGAAAATACACCTCTCCCAAGAAGACATACAAACAATCAATAGATATATGAAAAGATGTTCAGCCTCACTGGCAATTAGGGAAATAAATCAAAACTACAATGAGATACCACCTCACACCTGTTAGAGGGCCATTATCTACAAGACAAACAATAACAAGTGTTGTAGACATTGTGGAAAAAAGGGAAACCCTCATTTACTGCTTGTGGGAATGTAGACTGGTACAACCACTATGGAAAGCAGTCTGGAGATTCCTCACTCAAAATATTGAGAATTGAGCTGTCAAATGACCCAGCAACCCCACTCCTGGGTATATACCTGGAAAATTCGAAATCATGCATTTGCAAAGATACATGCACCCCTATGATCATTGCAGCATTATTCACGGTGGCTAAGACATGGAAACAAGGAAAGTGTCCCATGATAGAGGACTGGATAAAGAAGATGTGGTACAAATCCACAATGGAATACTACTCAGCCATAAGAAAAGATGAAATAGCACCATTTGCAACAACATGGATGGACCTTGAGAACATTATGCTACGTGAAATAAGTCAGACAGAAAAAGCTAAGAGCCATATGATTTCACTCATATGTGGGGTATAAAACTGAAACTTATGAACACAAACATCAGAGTGGTGGTTGCCAGAGAGAAGGAAGTGGGAGGGAGAAGGGGGTTCTAATATGAGGAGAAGATTTGACATTGGGTTTTAGGCACACAGTGCAATACAAAGATCTTGTAACATAGACATGCACACACGAAACCTATATGTTCATGTTGACCAATGTCACCTCAATCTATTTAATAAATAAATTTTTTAAAAAACTACTGACTAGAGAGGGTTAAATACTGGATGTTGACCTGCTTCATAGGGTGAGGCAAGCACTTGAGGCTGGGAACAAAGCATGTACTAATAAAGTACTCAAAAAACAAGTGGAGTATAATGATGGGCACTCCAGAATCAAACAGGGGTAGAAGATCCAAGCATAGAGGTAATACACATTCAAGAAAATGGTGAGGCAAGATTGATCCCAAGAACCAGGAGAAAGCTGAGTTTCCAAGAGAGAGGAAATTAAGAAAAGAAGTAACTTTTTTATTGAGTGCCTTCTTTGTGTCAGGCACTTTCACTGATCTTATCTAATGTATTCCTCCCAATAAGGCCAATAGTAATCGTCTCTATTTTTTATAAGTGGGACAGCTAATCATCAGAAAAGCTAGGCAAAAGTAGCATACTGAAATCACAGTGCACAGACTTGGACCTAGTCTACTTGGGCTTAAGTCCTGGCTCTGTCACTTATTAGTTGAGTGGTCATAGGCAAGTAATGTAACCTCTCTGTTCTTCAGTTCCCTCAGAGAATCAATATAGTACCATCAAAGTTCCCCGGGAAAACATAATTTTCTATATTATTCCTTTCCAGGCATATGACACTGAGTCATAAGAAATAACAGCAATGGAAAAAGGCCAGATGCACACTGGTGTACTTGAGCTAAGTACAAAAGGAGATGTAGAGTTATTTTTAAGATACACTTTATTTCTAAAGTGCTTTCTGAGCCTTAAATATACTGTACAGTCATATCGGTAAAGGAAAACAGAAAGTTACCTAAGTTCTGAAAACACTTGATAAGAGTAAATGAATGTGCATGATTTCCCTGATCAGAGACCTTCATTCCAATTTGATGCAAGCCATAAATGAAATGACTTAGCTGACTATGTCAGTCCCCCATGAACATTTGTTTATATCTAAAAACTTCTACACATAATTGCTGTCTCTTCTCAGGGGAGGCCCAGCTGGGATAACAAGAAGTGTTGTAAGGTTCTATGGAGGTGTGATCACCGTTACGGCATGAATCTGGCACTGCATGTCCGCACTCTGTCTGCCTTGGCAATTGGATCCATCAGTTTCCCTCTTTCACATAGCTAAAATTAGCTAACGAGACAGCAGAAGTCTTGGGAAAGAGAATACAGAGCTGTAAATAACATTCAGATCTGGTATGCCATGGAACAAAGACCCCAAGTCCACTTTGCTCCTGAGTCATAGTCTGTAATTACACCGTAGTTATGGTGTTCTTTCAAAAAGGCAATGATAGTACCATCTGATTATCTGAGAGAAGGGTGTGGATGGAAATAAGTCAGGATCAAGGACATACCAAAAAAATGCCAATTTTCCTTAATCAGTTTTTTAAACCTTTTATTATTGTGAAAACAATATAGATTTGCTTTTATAAATAAATTAATCTTCACCCAATGATATTTTTCATTTTTTAGAAAGAGTGGAAGGGAGGGAACGAGACAGAGAGAGAGAGAAACATTGATGTGAGAGAGACATTGATTGATTGCCTTCCACACATGCTATGACCAGGGGCCTGGGACCAAGCCTAATCAGAGCCTAGGATCAAGAGCAGCTGAGGTACATGCTCTTGACCAGGATAGAACCCATGACCCTTAAGTCCATGGGTTGATGCTCTAACCACTGAGAAAAACCAGCTAGGGAGATATTTCTTTTTAATAAAACAATTTATTGAGTTATGATTGACATAAAAAGCTGTACATATTTTATATGTGCAATTTGATGAGTTAAGTATACACTTGTGGAACCATTACCACCATCAAGGCCATAAACATATACACCACTTCTTTGTTTCTTATTTGTTGTTGTTGCTGTTTGGTGATAAGAAAACAATATAAGATCTACCCTCTTAGCAAATTTTAAGTATATGGTATTATTAGAGATAGGCACTATTCTGTATAGTATATTCAGAAATTATTTGTTTTGCATCACTGAAACTTTGTAACCTGTAACTATGACCTACCTATTTCCCTTTCTCCCAAGCCCCTTGAAACCACCATTTTAGTCTTTGCTTCAATAAGTTTGACTATTTTAGATTCCTCATATATGGAATGGGTTATTACATAGTATTTGTCCTTTGGTGTCTGACTTATTTAACTTAGCATGATGTCTTTCAGGTCCATTTATTTTGGCATAAGTGGCAGGATTTGTCTTTTTAAAAGCTGAATTATATTCCATTGATTATTGCATTTATTCTTTAAACGGACACTACTAAAACTGCTTTTAGTTATCTTGTCAGAAACATTTTTTTTTCAGAAGCCTTGTAAAAAAGACTTTCCTAAACTCATTACAGAACCTATATGTGTTCCATTCACTGAGAGAATATTAGAACTCTTTTAGTGTCTTCTTAAATATACCTTTATTATAAGCCTTGTGAAATGTTTCAGGACATGTATGTTTTATTATAATTTTTTATTTTCTTTTATTTTTACTTTATATTTATTGTTTACACTATTGTAGATGTCCCACTTTCCCTCTTTGCCCACATCCCCTGAACCCTCGCCCCCCGCCCCTTACCTTTGGCCACCACCACACTGTTGTCTGTGTCTATGGCTTATGCATATACTAGAGGCCCGGGGGTCCCTCAACCAGGCCTGTACCCTCTGGCAGTCCAGGATCCCTTGGGGGATGTCTGCCTGCCTGCTTAGGCCCAATTGGGCAGGCAGACATCCCTCTTGCAACCCAGGGCTCTCACAGTTCAGGACCCCTTGCTCCTTACTGCCCACCTGCAGCAGAGGCTCTCACCACTGCTGCTGGGCTCGCCAGTCATGAGCCCGGCTTCTGGCTGAGTGGCAATCCCCCTGTGGAAGGGCACTGACCACCAGGGGGCAGCTCCTGCATTGAGCGTCTGCCCCCTGGTGGTCAGTGCGTATCATAGCGACCTGTCATTACACTGTTTGGTTGATTTGCATATTAGCCTTTTATGATATAAGATTTTCTTTGGCTAATCTCTTCACCTTCTTACATCCAGTCCCCCACCCCCATCCCCTCTGACAGCTGTTAGTCTGTATGCTTCTGGACTTATTTTGTTTGTCAGTTTATTTTGTTCATTAGATTCCACATATAAATGAGATTATATGGTATTTGTCTTTCACTGGCTTATTTTACAAGGCATAACCTTTTTTTTAATCCATTCATCCGTAGATGTACATTTAAGTTGTTTCCATATCTTGCCTATTGTGAATAATGCTTCAATGAATGTGGTGATGCATATATCTCTTCAAGATCCTGATTTCATTTCCTTTGGATTTATATCCAGAAATGGGATTGCTAGATCATATTGTAGTTCTATTGTTTAACTTTTTGGAGAACATTCATACTTCTTTTTATTGTGATTGTACCAAATTACATTCCCACCAACAGTGCATAAGGGAACCCTTTTCTCCACATCCTCACCAACACGATATCTTTAGATGATTTAAAAAAAAAATAATAGCACATACTAACAGTTTGAGGTTTTAATTATTCATTACTTTGATAATTAGTGATGTTGAGCACCTTTTCATATATCTGTTGGCTATTTATATGTCTTCTTTAGAGAAATATCTACTCAGGTCTTTTCATCAATTTTTAATCCAGTTTTGTTTGTTTTTTTGAAATTGTGTTGTATGAATGCCTTGTATATTTTGGATATTAACCCACTAATAGATATATGGTTTATAAACATTCTCTTATTCAGTAAATTGCCTTTCATTTGTTGGTTTTTTTATTTACAGAACTATTTTGATGCAATCTCAAGTGTTTATTTTTTTATTTTGCTGTTATATATAAAAAAAAAAATAATTGCCAAGACCAATGTCAAGAGCTTTACCCCTGTTTTCCTCTAGGAGTTTAATGGTCTCAGATCTTCAGTTTAAGTCTTTAATCCATTTGGAGTTGATTTTAGTGTATCTATAATAATAAAAGCATAATATGCTACCTTCCAGACAACCTTCTGGACAAAGCCAGGGCTGAGAGGGCCATGCCCCTCTAGTAGTATAAGATTTAATTCCGTTGCATGTGAATATCTAGTTTTCCCAAAAACATTGCTGAACAATTTTGACTAAGTATGTGTGGGCCTATTTCTTGGCTCTCTATTCTGTTCCATTGGTGTCTGTATCTGTTTTTAATGCCAGTGCCATATTATTTTGATTGCCATAGTTTTGTAATATAATTTAAAATTATAACTCATAATTTAAAAGCCTCTAGCTTTGATTTTCTTGCTAGAAATTTCATTGGCTACTCAGGAACTTTTGTGGTTCCATATAAATTTTAAGATTTTTTTCTATTTCTGTGAAAAACTCCATTGGAATTTTTGATAGGATTACACTAAATCTATAGGATGCTTTGGGTAAATATGGACATTTTAACAATATTCTTTTAAAAAATGTTTTTATTGATTTAAGAGGGAGAGAGAGAGAAACATCAATGATGAGAAATAATCATCCATTGGCTGCCTCCAGCACACAGGCCACTGGAGCTGGAGCCTGCAAACCACGCATGTGCCCTAACTGAAAATTGAACCGTGACCTCCTGGTTCATGGATCAATACTCAACCACTGAGCCACACTGACTGGGCAACAATATTAATTCTTTCATTTTATGAACACAGGGTATCTTTCCATTTATTTGTATTTACTTTAACTTTTTCATCAATATTTTATAATTTTTAGTGTACAGATCTTTTACCTCCTTGGTTAAATTTATTCCCAAATATTTCATTGTTTTGATGCTAATTCAACTGGGATTAATGTCATAATTTATATTTTAGATAGTTTGTTCTTAGTGTATAGACATGCAAATGATTTAGGTATGTTAACTATGTATCTTGCAATTTTACAGAATTTGTTTATGAATTCTAATAGTTTTATGGTGTTTAGAGTTTTCTATATATAAAATCATGTCATCTGCAAACAGCTTTTACTGCATCTCATAAGTTTTGGTGTGTTGCATTTTCATTTTCATTTGTCTCATGATTTTTATTTCTACTTTTACTCCTTCCCGTGTTGTTCAGAAGTGTACTGCTTAATTTCCACATATTAGTAATCTAATAATTTTAATTGGAAAAATGAATCTTTTTCATTTGAATTATTATAGAAGGTAAACACAACTGTTTTTTACCTTCATTAACAAATTTTAACTTGAAAATAAACTTATTTAATATCTGTATATTTGGCATATAATGTTACATAATTCAAAGGGTAGTTGGAGGATTAAATGTGCTTACAAAATTTAGTTTTAAATATTTTTTAATATATTTTTATTGATTTCAGAGAGGAATAGAGCAGGAGAGAGATAGAAACATCAATGATGAGAGAGAATCATCAATCTTCTGCCTCCTGCACATCCTTTCCTGGGGAATGTTTCTCTATCTCTCCATTTTGACTGTCTCTTTGTGTTTTTATTTTATTTTTTATGTATGAGGTATACCTGCTATGTCTCCCAGTCTTGGTAGGATGCCTTATGTAGTAGAAGTTCTTTGGAGTCCAGTGGTGCAATATCCTTGATCACCTGAGCTAGGAATTCCAGAAATGCCCCTTGAGTCAGTTATGTGGCCTATCCTGTTGTAATTGAGTCCTGATTGCTATTGGCCCATTCATGCATCATCAATTCTCAAGCTGGATGACTGTGTGGGCGGACCTCAACCATAGTGTATGAGCTGCTGTGCAGGTGCCAACACATGAAGCAGAATTGGTCTGGTGCCTACTGAGATCTCCCTTTGGATGTGCCACTTGTGAAGCTAATTAGATCCTACCCTCATGTTGTGTGAATCTGGTCACTGTGTGTGTTGGTTGGGGGCCTCTAGATAGGGACTCTCATGCAGGCCAATATCAGACACTGCCTGTGACTGGCCCTGGGCAACCTGTTTGGAGCCATACACAGTTTGTGGCTGCCTTTGCTTGGCCTGCCTGTGAGTAGAAAAGACCAAGCTGTGCACCAAGGCTGGCTTTTACCAGTCCTAAGTCCCAAGGACAGGTCAACAAAAGTCCCAAGTCACCCCAAAATGTGCCTCCCCATGCTTCTGCCTGCTGGCTGCCTGTTTGTTTCAGGCACTGAAAGAATCTCTGATGATACTTAAGTTGCATGAGGTAGATCTTCAGTGAATCACCAGGTAGCGGCCAGTGGTGTTCACCAGGTTGATACAGGTCTCAAACTCGGTATCAGTGCTGTGTCTGAGGTCACTCAGCAAATGTCCTGTAAGTCTAGCTGCCACTTGCTGGGTGCTTACACACCTTTGTGGCGAGGTCTCCGGGATTTTTCAGGTGAGGCCAGCAGAGTTTATCAGGCCCAAACAGACCAAGATTTGCCCACGTGAAAGGAGGATTTGCTCCACTCAAATGTGCGAGGGAAAAATGTTCCCCATCCTAGATCCCCACAACTCAGTGGGTCTCATATTCTTCCTGGAGCCAAATCTCAACAGAGCTGGACCTCTGGGAGTCAGGAGGATGGGCCTAGTAGATCTCCCATTACTGGGAGGTGCTGATCAGGCTCGGGTGAGGTGGTGGACTGGCCTCTGCCCCAGAGTCACACAACTCAGTCTGTCCCAGATTCTGTCCAGATCTTGGGAATGCAGACACTCCAAGAGTCATGAAGTGGGGGCTGGCAGGGTGCTCAGAGAGTGAGGCTAATGAGTCTCCCATGAGGGGAAGTAACAAGTTATGTTCAGGGAAAAATGGGGGGAATGACCACTGCTCTAAAGCCACAGAACTCAGACACTGGCACCCTCTAAGTCTGCCCAGACCTCTACACCCTGGCCCAGGTGGCTGACTCCTCAGCAGAGTGAAAGCTTGACAGGGAGTCCAGAGGGTCAGGCTATTGCATTCCCTCTGGCTGATTCCATATGAAGGAGAGTGCTCCACACAAGAAATATGGCATATGAGGTGTGGGGGTGGAATTCAGCTTAGGGATTCTGGCAGCTGTCCTTTCAACTGTCTCTCCAGAGCCACAAACCCCAGTCTCCTCCCAGTACTCTAGTCTTCTCCACATCCACCTGAGCCCAGAGTGAGTGTTTGTTACAAGATTTCAGGCCAGGAGGAATAGGGAAACTGAGACAGGAAAGTTAAAACAAGGCCAGTGTGGGCAATTTGCAGCCAGCTTGTAACAACCCATTATCTTTCCCAGCCAAGGACACTTGAGAGCAAATGGTTAACAACCCCCTTAATGAGAGAATGCAGAAAGGAAGGGGGAAAGGCATAAGGAAAAAGGGGCAGTTTTACTCCCTAAACAGAGAAACCAGCAGTCTCAAGGCTTGGCAAGATAAAGTTGCTAGGTCCTTCTCATGAATTTTGGGAAGGCCACAACAAAGTAAAAAAGGGATTTTGAGAATTAACCTGCACCAAAATAATCAGCAAAAGAATTTTGAAATCTATAGACAGGAAGGTATATAACACCTCAGACCCCACCCAACTCGCTCTTCAGATTCGCTGAGAGCTCATCTGTGCTTCATAAGCCAGATGTATAGGTTTGCTTGCTTTGCTTTTTTAATAAAGGTTCATGCTTTAATTGATCTAATATATTGGCTTTTCACAATGCAGTCAAGGTCTCTTGTATAAATTCATTTGTATGAGAGACCTTGACTGCATTGTGAAAAGTCAATATACTAAAGCGGTGTTTGGTAATATAGAGAGGTGTTTGGTAACACCTCTCTGGTGTCCAAGCGAAGTGCCTCTAATAGTTGTGATCAAAATGTTGTGCACTGGTCTTTTAAGAGGATGCCTGTGTCTTTGGTGGACTCCCATCTCTAACTGGTGGACATCATCCCCACTGATTTCAGAGCCTGATGTTATGTGGGTGCCTTTTCTTGGCTCTGGTACTCTGAGCTGGGGAGGCTGGCTTAGAGTTGAGACCGCATGCTTCGCAGGGGGAACCTTTGTAGCTGAGATATCTCTCCAGCATCTCAGCCACCACCCATGGGAGAAAGGCAGCACTTTTTACATCTCTGACCATCTTACCAGTCTCTATGTGGCTTTTTCTATAAATCCTTAGTAATAAGACTTCTTATTACTAAGAAGTAGTGGGTTATTCATGTTGATTGCTCTATATTTTAGTTGTGATTCCAGTTTGATACTGGGAAGACGTGAGTGCAATATCCACCTACACCACCACCATCTTGAATTGTAAAAAGAAATTTTTGTAGTACAATATTACTCTAATTGGTTAGCTATATAATATAGACACATGGCACATATTCATTTCCATTTTTTCCACACACATTTTTACTTTCTAATTGTAATATGAGCACAAAGAATTTAAATCATGGCTTGAGAGTCTGTATCATTGCCTCCAGCACTGTTGATTTTTAACATATTCTTTGATAAATTATCTACCATCTTATTCCTTCTGCTATACATATCTTCTCTCTAAAAAGAATATGGACAATTCACAAGTATGCTTTAAATGTTCAAGGAAGGAAATGAACTAATACTCTTTATACTATCCTTTATATTTTTTTAAAAAACTTTAGTGTTGAAAATATTACATATGTCCCCCTTTTCCCCCATTGCCATCTCCCACCCTCCTACCCACACCCCCAGGCCTTCATCACCCTATTGTCTCTGGGTTAACAAATAATGATAAAAAAAGATTATCATACTGGGTCTGATATTTTTTTCTTAATGTTCAACCTTGTAAAATAAAATCCTCTGATTAAAGGGCATCTTGAATTTTGTCAGTAACATTTTCAGAAGGTGGCATGGTTGGGGAATGAAGTGGTCAGGTTAATGGGGGGAAAGAAATGCTTCTTTTTTTCTTTATGCTATAAAACCCTTCTCTACTCATGTTGTGCCAGCAGAGTAAACTCCTCTTCACTCCTGGATGAGGGTGACATATGCACTAATTCATCTAAGTTCTTAGTTATGGATGTTTAGAAATCCAACTCTTTACCAACTGACATCATCAACCCTGGTGGCATTTCACTTATAAAGTGGTTCATACAGTTCCTAAATTTAGGTTATCTTGGGTAACTCTGGCTGAGCAGAATAACCTTGAGGAGAGGTAAAAGGGGAGCGAGCACTGAATATTTCTCAAACCATTCTATCTTCTCATGTTCCACATGAAAATGTAATTCTGTTTTTGTAAAGTTCTTTGAGCAAATGATTGAGGTATCCTTAAGTCTTAACTGGGGCAAGGTCAACCTGTTACTGTGCTGAGGTGTGACACCAAAGACCTTTATGACAGGGCAAGGTGGTATCAATTCTGCCTCCCACACAGGGCTTATATGGCTCACTTCCCTTCTCCAGGCCGTGTTTTCTTCATCAGTAATGGTGTGGCCTGCTCTTTGGATTATTATTTTTTAAATTACCTTGTCAAATGTGATCATCCTCCCTTTGGTGCCCTCACTGTACATTGGACCCAACCCAATCCCTTCACTGTCTCCTCTGTCTGCTAACACACTGCTACATCTCTGCTTCCCTCACTATGTGGTGAATGCCTTCAGAACAGAAACTATATCTTACTTATATTTGCATTATGGTTATTTGAATTTGGTGAGCATTCAAAAATGTTTGATGAATAAATGAATGAAGAAAAGAACAAATGAGCTCCCCACTCCAGGTCAAATACCTCCTCACTCCAATTAAAACCCAATTTTGTTTAGGTTTAAGATTAGATAACAGAATGATTCAGAAGAACATACGAAATTATAGACAAGTGCATTAACTATCTCATTTCGTATGCAGCCTCTCCCAATTCCCCACCCCCATGTTTGTTTCCTTCATGGCCTAAGATCTGTTTTCCTCTTTTTTAAGGCAAAGAAAGAAAAATTTACATTTGAACTTCTCCACTAGCCTGTATCAAAGTTTATTCTAAAAGCAACAAAAACATTCTAGCTCCTTAGAGAAAATAAATATATGGGACAGTATATGTCACGGTTGGTACATGCAACCTTTTTATAATAACCTGCACCCTTTCTCCCAGATGCACGCACATACAAAAAGAACACGCACAGTAATGTGCCACAACCAGCAAATCAAAGCCACACAGTGAAAGAATCCCTTCACTTCCAAAACCATTGATGTCTGCAATTTACGTATATGAAATATTTCTGAGCAACTTCAACCGCTTTATCCCGATGTGGGAAGACCTAGGCATCCAGCCTTGGAGTGCAGGTCTCCTGGGCCGTGTAGGCTTCCCCAGATTTCACCTGCAACTGTAACTGCTGCCAGTTGCTTGAAGATTCTAGTTGCCCTGGTGACAATTAAGTGGGAGGGTAACTGTAATTACATTTAGACCTTTACATTTTATATAGGTCAGAGAAAAAAGCAACTTTAAAAAATGTAGTATACTTAAGTAGTACATTTATCAACATTTTTTCTTATATGCTTCTGGCATTTAAAAGGTCCAAACACTCAGGTACAAATATAAGACCTCATAATGCTGGTGATTTTCAGAGGGGGTGGGGATGGAAAGTTGGAAAGACTGTTGGTTTGTCTTAATATGGTTTCTATGAAATGATTCCTTTAATGGACCTAGAACAGCAGAACAAGGAGGACAGTATGAGGAAAGGCAGTGGAATTTAAATCGATGGTTCATAACAATGTGTAATGAATGACTAAGGCTTAAATCAAAGCCCAAAGGAAAAGAGCAGTCCAGCCTTGCCTGTAAAAGTCAAAAGTCAAAACATACATTAAAGTTGGCCCTCCCTGGTCAATACCAAAGAAGGGCTCATTGTCTTTTAAGGAAACATGCCACTGCAGCAAATGTTAATCACAAATGGATATTCTTTTTAAAGTTCATTTTATTATAGTTTATATTCACTATTATTTTGTATTAGTTTCAGTTGTACAACATAGTGGTTATGTTATCCGAGGATTACACAGGGGGGTTTGTTCCTACATTGTCAATCGAAGTGGGCTTATTGGGCCACCGCTGAAATAAGTATTTCCAGAGGCCCCCACGGGAAAATGAGATGTGATTGAAGACTTTACTTACACGGAGTTACATTCCTTGGGTTGTAAAGTTCTATGTTCCTTAATCCAGTCTCAGAAAAGGGGCAGCTGTGGATTCAGCAAAGCCAAAAGAAAGGCCAGTGTCCAGAGTGTCCATTCCATGGCAGAGCTGGGTACAGCATTAAGCTACTCATAGTCCATTAGTTCATTGTGTGGGTCCCACATGGCTCATGGCATATAGGGGAGCGTGCCCCTCCCCCCCAGGAGCACAGACAAGTGGCAAGAGAGAGAGAGCCAAGAGCCAAGAGAGAGCGCTCCTTTGTCCATGAGTTTAAATATTCAGGTTTCATGCCCTTGCAGTAGCCATACCTATTCTGGCCACTGACTTGTTTCCAGGTGTGAATGACAAGTAAGCAAATTCCCATATCACTCAGACCTTACTGGGTATGCATCTACACTACCTTTGTCCAGTCCTTTCCCCCATCGATCACCGGGGAACAGAGTTGGAAATTGTTAACTGAAGGTTCCTGGCAAAGCTGTATAAATAGCATGCTTCAATTATCCAGTTTCCCCTTTACTCCTTTCCGGTTAAATAATGACCAGATTATTACAACTGTATCAGTTAGACAATTATATACTTTACATAGTGGTCCCCCCCTAATAGTTCAAGTACCCACCCAGCTTAAAGGAGCACTTCTGTGCTCCTATACTGCATAATGCTCAAAGAACTGTACCCCCTGACTGTGCAACTGCATAATGTTGTGGGGGGGGGGCAATTTTCCCTTGGGTTTGTAGCTTCCAAGATCCCTAACCAAGGTCAATTTCTAGATGCTTATTCTTTCCAGAGAAAGCATTATAAGGAGAGGCATAAAGGTTCCTTCACAGAAGTATGGAAATTTGGTGACCATCTGGAAAGACACTGAAAGTTCCTCTTCTTCTTTCTGTCCCATTCCTGCTGTGCCATGTGCTGTGTGTGTGCAACTCGGCTGCATGCCCTGCCACCAAGAGTTGGCTGAATTTCAGTGGTAAAGAAGAAAGACATCACAGAACTGTGACTACTCCTTAATACTCCTGAATCCTATTATATATTTCTCAGCATGCTACTGTTACTGGACCCTTGATTAAAGTCCCTTTTAACACCATGGACACCCAGAATTAAAAGAATGTTGAATGTTGCCAATTGTCTTTGTTTCTTAGTCCTGAACTGAGTTACTATTCCTATGAGCACAGTACAATCTACATGCAACCTTGTTCTTTATATTTGGTATATTTGGAGTAAGTTATCTAACTTCTGAGATTCCTCAATCCCATCAACAGAGGCACTTTACTTCATTAAGATGTTTCCTACATTAGCAAGACATTCAATTTATTCTTCCTTTTGATCCTAAAGGAATGCTTACTAAGGGCTAAGTGTTACTTAAGTAGGCGGGGCCTAGGGTTTTCAAAATAAGTGACTCCTGCTGAGTGGTTAAAGGCTTTGTTTTACCAAAGGTGTGGTCAGTAAAAGTGAAATTATACTTAAATCCTCAGAGAACAGGCTGGTCCTCTACCCTGTAATGACCACTGCCTGCCTAAAAAACAATGAGACCACTTTGTTTCAATAAAATTCAGTATTTAAAACATCCAAGTGACTTTTTATTTCCAAAATTAACCTCTTCAATACCATTGCTTCACATTTTGGAACTCCTCCTAGGGAAATGCCATTAGAGCCAGTATCTCAGTCAGATCCACACCTAGTCGCTGAACAAAAACAGTATTACCCAGTTTGATTCCCCCCTCCCCGCCCCACGCACTGCTCGTCAGATTTGGCTTTTTTGAGACTGTGTGCCCTTACCAAAAAGTAAATTCACTCTCAAAATACCACACTCATAACTACTGAGGGTCATGAGAATAGGCTCTCAAGGCAGTTTCCAAATAAGTTGGCCAACATGTTAGGAGCTTGTGAATCCCACTGAATAATTGTATGGCCCCAAAAGAGATAGCGCTTATTTTTATATTTAAAACATGGAATGCTATTTAAATATTGAATAAGGTGTGCCCAGCTATAGTGGCTCAGTTGGTTGGAGCATCATCCCATACACCATAAAGTTGAGGGTTCAATTTCTAGTTGGGTGTGTGAGGAGGCAACTGATCAATGTTTCTCTCTCACATGGATGTTTCTTTCTCCCTTCCTCTCTAGAATTCAATAAAAACATATCCTTGGGTGAGGGTTAAATAAATAAATAAATGTAGGCTTTCTCGTTTTTAAATATAAAAACGGGGATGAAAACACTGAATTCAGAGGGCTATTGTGATAAAAATAAATGAGATATATGGATATATTTTATAATCCTCAAAGTGGACCTTCAAGAGTAAGATGCATGTGTATGTAGATAAGTAAATAAAAGTATATGCACATATCTACACAGTACATAAAATCAATGCTATTATATTCCTGTCTTTTATCTATACAGGAAACATGAGGAAGAGTTAAAGAGGATGAAAATGAAAGGAATCGACAGTTGAATTCAGATGGATTAAAAGAGTAGAAAGTGAATACAGTTTTAAAAGTACAATAGGATGACTTGAATTTTCCTAATGATTCACTTTTCCTATCTTAATGCCAAATGTGCAGTTAAAAAAGGTTAAATCCTCAAAAAGAGGACTACATTTAAATACAATGAAAGAGGAATTCTCAGTAACTGCTAATGGTGCCTAATTATTCCCAAATTGACTTTATATTTTTGTCCTTCTTATACTGGTATTTCAACCCCAAATACATTTAACTAAAAGAAACTAAATGAATGGATTGACAAGCTTAATTTTAATTCACTTCAACAAAATTTTATTGGATTAAATTTCTTTTTCACAGATATAATACTTGATGACACTCAAAACCCTTAAAATAGTCAGAGAATTTATTACATTATTTGTCTTTGTCACTTTTCCTTTCAAATTATACACTCAAAGGATCATGAGGATATTTCTCTAGTTAAACTTAACTTTCAGTTATTAGTAGTAGATTAAAAACTCAATTAATTAGCACTCAACCAATTAGAACTATCAAATTACTGGAATGTTGCCATTATTAACTTTTACTTGTAGTTAAAAAAAAAAAAAAGCAAATCTTCTGGAGGAAGAGTGTCTTAATTTGACATTGGGCCCAGTTTCCTGCAATTTTTCTGTGATAGCTATATAAGGAAGCAGAGGAAGCAATACATGTTTAGGAAATACTTCCTATGTACCCATCCATCTCTGTGATCCGGCCCTGGCTAATATTTTAAATTTATTCCTTCACATATCTTCTGTTCCAAACATTCCGAGCATCTGCAATTTTATTTAATCCTGACAATAAACCTGTAAAAATGTCATATATTTTAATTGTACTGATGAAGAAACTGAGGATTGGTGGTGCTATGTAACATGTCCAAGAACATGAAGTAAAGTCACTTGTCCATGATCACATAGTAGTGATAGGGCTGGTATTTGAATACACGTCATTTTAACACCAAAGCACATATTTGAATGATGACCCTTAAACAGAGAAAAATCTTCAACCAGCATAGAAATATCCTATTGCATGCATTAGTGTCTGTGTCCTGAGTGAATCATGAAATGTAATTCATATACATAAGAAATATTTTCAGCAAGAAATGAAATTAAAATAGTTTTTTCATTTAAATTTCAGTTAACTATAGTTTCTTCTAATTCTAAAATTCCAAGTTAAAAAAAACTTCCATCAGTTAATAAAATAAAGTTATTAATATGGAGTAGGCACTCAGATCACAATGCAATATCAGAAATTAAAAACAAAATTCTCTCAAACATTGATACACTCAAGAAAATATTTAAATGTCTTTATAAAATGAGTCAAGAAATGGCATCAGCAAAAAATGACAGAGTGTGGAACTCTGAAATTATACCTTGTAAATGGTAACAAAAGAGTGCTAGAATGGCTATCAGACAAATTGACTTTAACACAAAAAAAATTGTTACTAAAGAAACAAGGGGCCCTAACCAGTTTGGCTTAGTGGATAGAGCGTCTGCCTGCAGACTGAAGGGTCCCAGGTTCGATTCCGGTCAAGGGCATGTACCTTGGTTGCGGGCACATCCCCAGTAGGGGTTGTGCAGGAGGCGGCTGATTGATGTTTCTCTCTCATCGATGTTTCTAACTCTCTATCCCTCTCCCTTCCTCTCTGCAAAAATAAATTAAATATAAAAAAAGAAAAGAAACAAGGGGACATTTCATAAGATGTATGGGACAATCCCTCAAGAATATATAACAATTATATACATATCTACAACTAACAAGAGAACCCTAAGATACATAAAGCAATACTGACAAAATTGGAGGGGAAATAGTTCTATAACAGTTGAAGACTTTAATTTCCCACTTGCAATCATATTTATAACAACTGGGATAAATAAATAGAACAATAATGGATAGATCAACAAGGAAATTGAAGACTTGAACAACATTGCAAACAACTACAACTAACAAACATTTATAAAACATGCCACCCAACTAAAGCCGAATACACATTCTTCTCAAGAACACAAGGAATATTCTCCCAGATAGATCATATGCTAGACAATAAAACAAATTTTAATAAATTCAAGAGGATTAAAATCATACAAGCACATTTTCCAACAACAATGGAATGAAAATATAAATCAATAATAGAAAGAAATTTGGGATAAGCACAAATACGTAAAAATTAAACAACACACAGTGAATAAACAATGGGTCAAACAAGAAATCACAAAAGAAAGTACTATTCAATGAATATAAATGAAAGCACAGAAAAAACATATGAAATGCAGCAAAAGCTGAGCTTAGAGGGAATTATCAACACTTTAATTTTACAAAACAAGAAATCTAAAATAAATAAGAATTTTAGATTTAAGGAGCTAGAAAAAGAAGAACAAATTAAGAAGCTAGAAAAAGAAGAGCAAACTAAACCCAAAGTGTGCAAAAGGAATGAAATATTAAAAATTAGAGCAGATATTAATGAAATAAAGAATATAAAAAGAATTTTAAAAATAAACAAATCCAAAAGCTGTTTTTTGCAATTACAGAGAAAACTGACAAACTTTTAGCTAGACTTATAAAAAGAGAGAAGACTAAATTACTAAACTCAGGAATGAACAAGGAATATTACTACCAAACTTTCAGAAATAAAAAGGGTTATACAAGGACACTATGAACAATGTAGGCCAACAAATTGAATAACATAACATAGATGAAATGGACAAATTCCTAAAAGACACCAACTACAGAAATGTACTCAAGAAGAAACAGAGAATCTGAATAAACCTTTATCAAGTAAATAGATTGAAGTAGTTATTTTTAAAATCCCACAAAGAAAAGCCCAGTCCCAAACAGCCTCACTGGTGAAATCTCCCAAATGTTTAAACAAGAATAAACTCAATACCTCACAAACTTTTCCAAAATGTCATAGAAAAGGATAAACATCTCAACTCATTCTGTGAAGCTAGTATTACACAAAGCCAGACAAAGACATTATAAGGAAAACAAACTATAGACCAATATCTCAAAAGTTTGTTTTCCATTTGAGAAAGCAAGAGAGGAAGAAAAGTGAGAAAGAAGGGCTTCCTCATACAAAACAGAAGTACCATACTGAATCCCTCACCACCCACCCAACTCTCATGTAACTTCTATAATACAAAATCACAATTTTATTCAAGTTAACTTCTGTGGACTGAACATGCAATATGAGCTAGGCCTGGAGTTACCAGGGTGAATACAGAACAGTCCCTGGCCTGTGGGTACTCATGGTTCAGGGTGAGTGACAGGCACATTAATGGATAATTACCCAACAATGTAATTAGGGCTCTAATTTAGATGTGTGAACAAAGTGCTGTAGGTTGGAGCCAAAAAGTACAGGGATATAACTGCATCACAAAGAGTTTGTACTTTGTCCAATAGAGAGTCCTTGATGTTTTGTGAGCAGGGAAGTGACATGATCAAATAAATGTTAAAACAAATCTGGAAACTTTGCGGCGTAAGGACAAGGATATGAAAGAAATTGTAAGAAACTATATGATTAGGAGACTACTTAATTAATCCTTGCATATTGCAACAAGGATTTTAATTAAAATAATAATGGCAATGACTAAAATAAAAAACCATATGGAGGTGTGGATTTTTTTAATGGAAGTGTTGGAATCAACAGGGCTTGGTGGCTCAGTGGTTAAGAAGGACAAAGCAAAGAATGGTTTTGTGTCTGTATAACTGACAGTGTGGTGGAACCATTGATAGAAATGGAAAGTTTATGACAGGAGCACATTTTGAAGCAGAGAGGCTGTGTTGTTTTCAACATGTGTGTATTGAGCAGCTAAATGGAAATGTCTAGCTGGACACTTCCATGGCTGGACAGTCAGGCTTGGGCATAGAAATGAAATGTTTGTGATTTAAACATGTGAAATAACAGTATATTAATATACACTGTAATTACATACACCAAACTCTAGAGAAGAAGGGAGGGGGAGTTTTATTTTCCAGTAATATTTTATTTCTTTAAAAAAAGAGTTCTGAAGCAAATATGGCAAAATGTTAACTCTTGTTAAATCTAGATGGTAGATAAATAGGTGATTATACAATTTTCTGTACTTTTGGTGTCTTTTAATGTGTGTAGAAGTGCAACTGAATTGTGTATATTTATTTTATATCTTGCAACTTTATTGAATTCATTGGCTAGTTCTAATAATTTTGATTGACTTTTTAGGATTTTCTATATATAAAATTATGTCATGTGCAAATAAAAAAATTACTGCTTTCTAACTTACATGCTTTTTATTTTATTAGCATCCTAGATTGCTGTGGCTAGGACTTGCAGTACTATGTTGAATAAAAATGGTGAGGGGACAACTTTGTCTTATCTCTTAGCTTACAGCAAAAGTTTTCCACTTTCCAACATTGAGTATGAAGTTAGTTGTGGGCTTGTTGTATATGGCCTTTATTCTGTTGAGATTTGATCCCTTCTATATCCAATTTGTTGAGAGTTTTTATCATGAAAAGATGTATTTTGTTAAATGTTTTTTGCATCTATTGAGATAATCATATGATCTTATCTTTCATTCTATTAATGTGGTGTAACACATTTATTAATTTGCATATGTTGAATCATCCTCATCTCCCAGAGATGAATTTCACTTGATCATGATGTGTGATCCTCTTAATGTGCTATTTTATTTTGTTTGCTAATAGTTTGTTGAGAATTTTTGCATTTATATTCTTCAGAGATATTGGTTTGCAGTATTCTTTTCTTATAGTGGCCTTATCTGGCTTTGGTATAAAACTGGGTAATTCTGGTCTTGCAAAATTAATTTGGGATTTTTCTCTAATAGAAAATAATTTGAGCATTACCTAATTGCTGCCTTCTGTTCTTCCAATGATGCTGCTGAAGAAAAAGAACAGGTAGATAAGTATTGAGAGTATTCATTAGAGCAAGGAGTAATCAGATCTAAGAAATTAACTTCTTAACCAAAAAAGGACCATGCTGAGCTGACTAAATATTATTTTGTTCTCAGCAGTAAAATATTCAAATTACTCTTTAAGGGTAAAATAATTTAAATCAGAAAATAGAATAATCTACTAATATATTTTAAAGGAAAACAGCTGGTTTTCTTGGGCCAAAGGGGAAATAATTATTTGGAAAGTTATAGCTGAGACCTACCTATTGACATGTTATCTTGATGCAAAGTTAATAATAGTGATTGCTAGTAATAGTCATGAAGATTTACTGAGTTATTGCTATGTGTTAGGCATGCTTTGAAAAGATTTTCATTTAATTTTAACAATAACCCAATGAAGTAATTATTAAGACCCCTTTTACAGAGGAAGAAAGTAAATCTTAAATAAACCAAGTGACACATCCAAGCTCAGATAGCTTATAAGTGGCAGAGCTGGGTCAAGAACCCAGGCAGTCAAATTGCAACAACATGGATGAACTCTGAGGGCATTATGCTCAAAGAAATAAGGCTGACAGAGAAAGACAAATAATGTATGGTCTCCATTATGTGTGGAATCTTAAAAACAACAACCCATAACTCAAAGAAAAAGATTTGTGATTACCAGAGGTAGAGGGTCGGGGAGGGTGAATGAGGTGAAGGTGGTCAAAAGGCACAAACTTCCAGTTATAATTGCTAGGAGGAATGTAATGTACAACATGATGACTAGACTTGACATTGCTGCATAATATATACAAAAGTTGTTTAGATAATAAATCGTAGAGTTCTCATCACTCATCAAAATATATATTTTTAATTTTTGCATTTATATTAGATGATAGATATGAATTAAGCATCCTGTCGTGAACATTTTATGATCTATGTAAGTCAAGATATTAGACAGGCTGTATACCCTAAACTTATACAGTGCTATATGTCAATTATATCACAGTAAAACTGGAAGAAAAAAAAACCCCAGGCAGGCAATACTTGAGCCTGCACTGGGGATAAAATTGTAAGCCAGCACTGACATGGTCCCTGCCCTCAGGCAACACAAACTGGGAAAAGTTCTGAGAAGTCGGTGTACGAATGACCTGAGATTATATATATGAGGAATTTAACTAGTTTTGGGAATGAAGAAACACTTAACTGCATTGAAATATGGAGCATGAGCAAATGTGGTGCAAAGTAGGGACACGTTTTGGGGAGAGCATTCCAAAAGGAAGGATTAGCCTATGCAGAGAAAAAAATGATGTGGCTAGAACACATCCCAGGAGCAACGACAACCATGGCAAGAAAATGGTTATTTTGGCTGGAGCTAAGGGAAATATGATACAGAGTTCAGTCCATGTGAGCTCTCATAGGCCATTGTAAGGAATTGGGGTTTACTCTAAATTAGTGGTTATGAACCAGAAGGGATTTTGCACACAGCTCTGCCCAGAGTATATTTGGCAATGTTTGTAATCATTTTGGGTTGTTACAACTGGGGGTGGGCTGCTATTGGCATCGAGTGAGTAGAGGTCAGGGATGTTGCTAAACATTGTACTGTGTGCAAGACAGCCTCCACAACAAAGACTTTTTTTTTATCATTTCATTTATTTTATTGAGAAAAGTTAGTAGAGAAGGGAAATGCGTATTTGTAGGGAATAAAGACCTTTTTCTTTTTTTTTTTCTTTTTAACAAAGAATTTTTGGCCTGAAATGTCAATAGTGCTGAGGTAAGAAACCCTGTTCTAAGGTTAATGGGAAATTATTAAAGGGCTTTAAGTAAATGAGTGGCCAAATCTCATAGCTATTTTTTTTCTTTTTTTTTTCTTAATTAAATCTTTATTGTTCAGATTATTACATTTGTTCCTCTTTTTTCCTCCCATAACTCCCCTCCTCCCAGTTCCTGCCCCACCATTCGCCCTCACTCCCCTCCCATTGTCCTCATCCATAGGTGCACGATTTTTGTCCAGTCTCTTCCCACATCTCCCACACCCCTTTCCCCCCGCCAAGAATAGTCAGTCCATTCCCTTTCTATGTCCCTGATTCTATTATGATCACCAGATTATTTATTCACTTGATTCTTAGATTCACTTGTTGATAGATGCATGTTTGTTGTTCATAATTTGTATCTTTACCTTTTTCTTCTTCTTCCTCTTCTTAAAGGATACCTTTCAGCATTTCATATAATACTGGTTTGGTGGTGATGAACTCCTTTAGCTTTTCCTTATCTGTGAAGCTCTTTATCTGACCTTCAGTTCTGAATGATAGCTTTGCTGGATAAAGTAATCTTGGTTGTAGGTTCTTGGTATTCATCACTTTGAATATTTCTTGCCATTCCCTTCTGGCCTGCAAAGTTTCTGTTGAGAAATCAGCTGACAGTCGTATGGGTACTCCCTTGTAGGTAACTGAGTTTCTTTCTCTTGCTGCTTTTAGGATTCTCTCTCTGTCTTTTGCTCTTGGCATTTTAATTATGATGTGTCTTGGTGTGGTCCTCTTTGGATTCCTTTTGTTTGGGGTTCTCCGTGCTTCCTGGACTTGTAAGTCTATTTCTTTCACCAGGTCGGGGAAGTTTTCTGTCATTATTTCTTCAAATAGGTTTTCAATATCTTGCTCTCTCTCTCTTCTTCTGGCACCCCTATAATTCTGATGTTGGTATGCTTGAAGCTGTCCCAGAGGCTCCTTACACTATCTTCGTATTTTCGGATTCTTTTTTCATTTTGCTTTTCCAGTTGGGTGTTTTTAGCTTCTTCGCATTTCAAATCTTTGCCTTGATTCTTGCGGTCCTCTGGTCTGCTGTTGGGAGTCTGTATAATATTCGTTATTTCAGTCCGTGTATGTTTAATTTCTAGTTGGTTCTTTATCATAACATCGAGGGTCTCATTAGATTTGTTGAGGATCTCATTAAGTTTATCAGCAGCTTCTAGACAGTTCTTGAGAGACCTTAAAAGTGTGGTTCTGAACTGAATATCCTCCATTGACAGTTTTGTCCTATTTCTTTGTCTCTGCATTTTTTATGCTTTCTTGGTGCACCCCCTAGTGGTCTTTGTGTGCAGTCCTCCTGTAGTTAAGCCTTGATTGTTGTAGTTAATACTAGGGGGATTTGACCTCCAGGCCAGCTGGCTGTGAGAATCAGCTGTGTCTGCAGTGGGAAAACTTCTGTCCTCTAGGGAGGTGCTAATCTAGCCTTTGCCTGAGGCTATCTGGCAAATGGCTCTGAGCAGGGCTTGGGCGGGGCGGGTGGGTCGCTCGGGCTCGGGATCAACAGGGTGGGCCGGAGAGAGCAGTTATGGCGGCTCTCAGTTCTGTCCCTAGGGGCTATGCCTCACAGAGTCCCAGCAACCGCTGCAAACCTCGGAGAGAAAGCTGCCTTCGAGTTCCGACTGAAGCCAGACAGTCCCGCTTCTCCCGTTTGAGTCTGGGTCCCTAGAGACTCGCCTGGATCTGGAGCTCAGAATCTGAGACTCCCTCCCGATTGAAAGCACCAACCGCGCCCTCTGCCGCCAGCCCACTCCGCACGCACTCAGTACCTTAGTATTTCACTTCAGCACTGCGCCTCCTCTGAGTCTGGGTATGATATTCTCTTTCCTCCTAGTTGTAGAATTTCCACTCAGCCAGCCTTCCTGTGGTTCTGGATGATGTCCGTTCCGTCTTTTAGGTGTGTTTTGATTTGGTTGTTCAAGGCAGCAATCTCCGGCATTAACCTATGCCACCATCTTGGTTCTCCTATTAGATGTTTTTCTTCCTCATAGCTATTTTAAGACTGATGTCTGATATCAGTTTTGAGCACTGAAGGTGGAGAGATATGATTGGAAATGGGTAGATTCATTAAGAGCCTTTTGTAGACATCCAGGCCAAAAATGAATTAAGGAATTCCCTAAGATTGTGGCAGTGGTAGCAGAGAAAAGTAAAAGAATTCAACTTTTCCTTTAAAAGTGGAGGCTAGAGGACTTGCTGAAGGACAAAATGAAAATGGATACAGAAGGAAAAAGAGAAATCAAAGATGATACCTACATTTCTGACTTTAGCTGAATGAAGGGAAGTATGATTAAGAGAGAAATGTACATTTTTTAATTTTTTGCATTCATGAACTTTCCACCTAGATAACAAATGGAGAAGTCTGTGATGTCTGAGGGCAAGTCTTAACCATCTGAAAAGAGTATCATGAAAAGATACTGCTGCTCTCTCCTTAAGACTGCCTCTTTGTATCACTGTCGCAGACACTTCTTGTTGGTTGGGTCATAGGGCTTGCACAGCTTCACATATCTTATATTTTGTAAACTAATTTTCACATTGCTTATATGAAAACCAAGCAGTTTTTATTTTCCTAAGCCATGAAGTTTCAAAAATGAACATTATTATGTGAGTTTATTTCATACTGGAAGCTAATAATAAAGTTCTTGTAGATCTGGTGTCATAGTTTAATTGTCTGCTTATCACTAGAGTTCAAATCAATTCCACTGCAGTTATAAGAAATGGTTGTACTAGTATAATGCACTATTTGTCAATGCAAAGCCCTATGTTGTTCCATATTTTACTACATTAAATGATGGATGAATCTGTCTACCTCTTTCCACCTCTACTAACATCATGCTGGTGCTAACTACCACCAACTATCTCCTGGACTTTTGCAACGGGCTCATATTTGTTCTCCCTGTTTCATTCCATTCTTCAGACAGCTATCAACATCGGTTATTCAAAAAACATAAATTTAGAGTTCATTACTTAAGTCCTTAAATATTTTTCAGAAATTCCCCCTGGCACTTACAGTATAACTACAATCCTCACCAAGGCTTCACATGATGTAAAGCTTGCCTATCTCCTCATACTCACCACTTTCCAGAGACATTATCCTTCTGTATGGGCCAATTTTGTTTTCATCTCAAGGTCTTTGCACTTGCTATTACCCTTACTTAAGCTGTTCTGTCCCCAAATAGCCACACAACAGTATTTTTTCACCTTAGAAGTCTTGCTTAGTTTTTCCCTCAAAGAGGGTCATTTCTGACTCCATTTACTTAGCTGTGTAGTATTTGGGTAAGTCGCTCAACTTTTCTAAGCCTTAATATCCTTATCAAGAAAATGAAGGAAAAGAGAGTTCTTATCAGAAAAGATGGACATTTTAGTAAATGGGTCTGAGAAAAGTGGTTAGTCATTTGGGAAAAGATAAAACTAGATCCATATTTTATACCATGTAAATATAAATTATATATGGATCAGAGATCTAAATATAAAAAATAAAAGCAAACAAATCCTAGAAAAAAAAACATAGGTGAATTCCTCTTTAACCTGGGTATGGTAAAGGCTTGCTAATTATGGCTTAAAATGCAGAGGCAATAAAAGAAAAGGCTGGTGAATTTGACTAAATTTTAAAAAACATGTGCATGTAAACTCTACCACCACCACAAATAAGATAAAAACAATTGAGAGAAAATACTCTCAGTTTTATATATATATATATATATATATATATATATATATATATATATATATATATATATTATTTTGTAAATGAGCAGATGCTTGTATATATATATCCTTTCCCATTGCTTTTTGGGCTTTGCTTCCACCAGTTGCAGGAGCAGGTTTACCCGATCACATCATAGTTCTCTTGGATTCTTCCTTCACCAAACCTTCAATTTAACTAACCTTCCTCTGGGGCACCTTAGCAGAAGGGAGGACACAATCTGGGTGCTTGCAGAGAGCCTTTGGAAAGCTGAGATGCTGGGCGCTTGACCTCTCCTAGTCTTTCAATACCTTTTAAACACAGTGTTTGCACAATATGACCTCAGGCTTAAGAGAAGAAGTACTCCAAAAAATATTGAACTTTAGTTTGCTGGCTTCTATTTCTCAGAGGCATGAGTTAGTCATACTGAATTTCTTTCTGTGTATTTTAGAATTGACCAAATATATAGATATATTGTGGATAAGGCCAGCCAGGTTTCTCATTGTCAGAAAAGAGACTTACAAATATAGAAAGTGAGGGAAATAGAATGAACCCTGTAGTGTTGAATTGGATTTGGAGGTATCATTGCAACCTAATATATTTTAATATAGATATAGGTATATAAATAGATACAGATGTATATGGGTGAATACACATGTCTATTTTCTAGGTTAGTTAGTGGAAGGGGCCTAGAAGCAATGACACCCAAGAAGTAATGGGCACACCTAGCCCCCAGAACTTGGATTCTAAATACTCAAAGGAATCTAAGCTCGTTGAAGCAATGGGTGATTTTGCCCTAGCCAGATTGGCTCAGTGGATAGAGCGTCGACCTGTGAACTGGAGGGTCCCAGGTTGATGCTGGTCAAGGTCATGTACCTCAGTTGCAGGCTCCTCCAGACCCAGGCCCTAGTTGGGGTATGTGAAGGAGGCAACCAATCAATGTGTTTCCCTCACATCGATGTTTCTCTCTGTCTTTCCCTTTCTCTTCCACTCTCTCTAAAATCAATGGAAAAATATCTTCGGGTGATTATTTAAAAAAAAAAAAAAGAAATGGATGATTTAAAGGTTGAGGCAGAAAAATAACAAAATGAGTGTAATATCTTGGTGTGCCAGAAAGTTAGAAAGTATTCAAAACATGAGGAGATTGATCTCCCTCCCCCCCAAAGGACGTGTGTGCATGCATATAAGCATAACCAATGGACACAGACACTAATAGGGGTGAGGGAATGTAAGTGGAGGAGGGCTTTGGGGGGATAAGGACACATATGTAATATCTTAATCAATAAAGAATTTTTAAAAAACATGAGAGGGATATGTCAAAAGGAAACAGGAACCATTTGTAAGGGCCTTCTACTGACCAAATGCTGGATAATTTGAACATTCAAATAAATGAAAGTAAAATATTTTAAGAAATTTTATTGATTGATTTGAGAGAGAGAGAGAGAGAGAGAGAGAGAGAGAGAGAGAGAGAGAGAGAGAGAGAGAAATTGAGTTGTTGTTCCACTTATTTGTGCATTCATTGGTTGATTTTTGTATGTGCCCTGACTAGGAATTGAACCTGCAACCCTGGCGTACCAGGACGACACTGCAACCAACTGAACTATCCGGTCAGGGCAAGAGTAAAAGATTTTATTCTATTAAATAAAATAAGAATCTATGACTCTATACTGATTAAGTGAATAAATAAGAAATAAAAAGAGAAGGGGAAGGTCCTTCTTAGAGTAGAAAGCCAACTAATAAATGTAGAAACAATTATGTAGTCTGTAGGTTATCATTTGGTAACCACAATAGTAATAGTCTTTTCAGGCAAGACTCAACTGTATCTAGTAGGTAAAATTTGGAGGACATTTATATAATTTCAAAGTATCTCCCCATAGGAAAGATTTTAATTACAAAGAGGAAAAGTAGTCATGTGATAGTGCATAATCCTGGTAGATATGTCTTTAACCAAAGATCAAAATTAACATCATCAGCAATGGGAGTGATGTGTCTCCTGATATGATGCACAGAGAATAATACAACCTCACTTCAGAGTTATTCCTGTCCAAAATGCATAATCCTATCTAATAATAGACAAACATGGTAATTAACCCTACCTCCGCTAAGCTTCCCATTGGCTAATCAGGGGGATATGCAAATTAACTGCCAACGAAGATGGCGGCCGGCAACCAGGCAGCTGAAGCGAACATGAGGCTTGCTTGCTCCAGTGATGGAGGAAGCCAAGGTTCCCCGCCTGCCGCAGCCGGGCTCTGAGCTCTGGATGCAACAATGTTGCAATTATAGAAGGTAAACAAACATCAGATACCTGCTTTCAGCCAGCCGGCCTCGGAGCTGGAGCCGCAACAAAGTTTCAATTACAGAAGGTAAATAAATCCCAGAATAAAAAAAGAAAAGAAAAAAAGGAGAGACTGGGAGCTTCAGTTGCAGGCTTGGCCCACCTGAAAACAGCCCTCAGCCCCTCATCCAGGCTGGCCAGGCACCCCAGTGGGGACCCCCACCCTGATCCGGGACACCATTCAGGGCAAACCAGCCAGCCCCCACCAGTGCACCAGGCCTCTATCCTAAATAGTAAAAGGGTAATAGGCAAACTGACCCTAACAGCAGAAAGACTGGGAATGATTGGTCACTATGACACACACTGACCACCAGGGGGCAGACATTCAATGAAGGAGCTTCCCTCTGGTGGTCAGTGAGCTCCCACATGGAGGAGCTCTGCTCAGCCACAAGCCAGGCTGATGGCTGCCAGTACAGTGGTGGTGGTGGGAGTCTCTCCTGCCTCCTCAGCAGCACTAAGGATGTCTGACTGAAGCTTAGGTCTGCTCCCCACTGGCAAGTGGACATCTCCCGAGGGCTGCCGGGCTGCCAGAGGGATGTCTGATTGCCAGCTTAGGCCCAATCCCCTGGGGAGCAGGCCTCAGCCGGCAGATGGTCATCCCCCGAGGGGTCCCAGACTGTGAGAGGTCGCAGGCCAGGCTGAGGGACCTCCTTTCCCCCCACCCCCCCAGTGCACAAATTTTTGTGCACCGGGCCTCTAATCTGAATATAATTAGGAGTAAACAAACAAATCCAAACTGAGGGATATTCTATCCAATCAGTACTGCTAAAATTGTCAATGTCTTGAAACATAAAGAAAGATTGTGTTTCAGGTTAAAGGAGACTACATAGGCATGACAATAGAAGGTACCATGTGTTTCTGTATTTTGCTTCTATAAAGGACATTATTCGGGCAATTTTAAAAATCTGAATGAGGTCCATAGATAAGTAATATTGTGCTGATGTTAATTTACTGATTTTAATCATATTACTATTGTTATGTCAGATAATGACTTTGCTTTAATAAATATGCACTAAAGTTGGGATAAAGGGCCACCATGACTATAACTTACTCTTAAATGGTTCCAAAAATAGACATAATAATATGTATATTAAAATAATAAGTATGCATGTATATACTCTATGGATACATATAATGTGATATATATATTATATGCATATGTGTTACATATACATATGCAGTGAAGTCCCTATATTGCAGAGATATTGTAAGAATTAAAGAAAAAACTACAGCCCTAACCAGTTTGGCTCAGTGGATAGAGCATCGGCCTGAGGACTCAAGGGTCCTGGGTTCGATTCCAGTCAAGGGCATGTAACTTGCTTGCAGGCACATCCCCAGTGGGGAGTATGTAGGAGGCAGCTGATTGATGTTTCTCTCTCATCGATGTTTCTAACTCTCTAATCCTCTCCCTCCCTCTCTGTAAAAAATCAATAAAATATATTTAAAAAAAAGAAAGAACTACATAAATATATTAGTATTATATTTGTACAAATTAGATATTGGATATATGTTAATGATTATTGTCATTATTGGCATTTAGAACTTAGTTTTTTCACCTCTGAAATAGAATTAATTTTCCTGTTTTGTTTGTTTATATTGTTCTTTGGATTTCTACATAAAAGTGAAATAATATGGTATTTGTCTTTCTTGACTGACTTATTTCAATCAGCACAATATCGTCTAGGTCCATCCATGCAGTCACAAATGGTAACATTTCAGTCTTTTTTATGGCTAATATTCCATTATGTGTACCCCTAAGGTATTAACTAAGATAATATTTGCAGATGTGGTATGTATACCTTAATGTTCTCTGAAAAAGTAATCATTATTAAAATTATTTAATAATGCTTATTGTGTAGCAATGTGGGTTTATTTAATCTTCATAGCAAACCTATTGAGGTAGATGCTATTATCACCTCATTTTATAGGTGAGGAAACTGAAGTCCAAGGTCATACAGCTTATAAGTTGTAGATCCAGGCTATGAGACTTGACAGTCTGATTCTAGAGTTGTATTCTTAAACATTATGCTGTGTTGATTGTCATTTCTTTTGCTACTTAATTTTAATTTCATATATTCTAACACTTCTCCAGATTTTAAAAATATTTACAGTTAATATTCTAGGATTTGTAATAATCCCATGGTGGTCTCCAACTACTTAACACAATACCATTTTTGGTTTTATATAATTTTTATACCTTCTTTTTTCTTTTCTCCGTTATATATTACTAGAGGCCCGATGCACAAAAATTTGTGCACTCGGGGGGGAGGGGCGGTCCCTCAGCCCGGCCTGTGCCCTCTCACAGTCTGGGACCCCTTGGGAGATAATGACCTGCTGGCTTAGGCCTGCTCCCGGGTGGCGGAGGGCAGGCCCAATCCCTAGGTGCAGCCCCTGGTAAGGCTCAGAGCAGGGCCGATTAGGGAGTTGGAGCACCACCCCCTGTCATGCACAGAGCAGGGCGATTGGGAGGTTGTGATGCCACCCTCAGTCACGCTCAGAGTAGGGCCGATTGGGGGGTTGGGGCACCGCCCCCTGTCACACTCAAGGCAGGGTCGATGGGGAGGTTGCGGCGCCACCCCCTGTCACGCACAGAGCAGGGCCAATCAGGGGGTTGGGGAGCTCCCCCCTGTCACTGACAGAGTAGGGCCGATAGGGGAGTTGGGGCACCGCCCCCTGTCACACACACAGCAGGGCAGATCAGGGGTTTGGGGAGCTCCCCCCTGTCACTCACAGAGTAGGGCCGATAGGGGAGTTGGGGCACCGCCCCCTGTCACACACACAGCAGGGTGGATCAGGGGGTTGGGGCACCGCCCTCTATCACCCACAGAGCAGGGCTGATCAGGGGGTTGGGGCGCCGCCACTCTCACACTCAGGGCAGGGCCGATGGGGAGGTTATGGCTCTACCTCGTCACACACAGAGCAGGGCCCGTGGGGGGGCGGGGGTTAGGGCGCCGCACCCTATCACACACAGAGCAGGGCCGATCAGGGGGTTGGGGTGCTGCCCCCTATCAGGCACGGAGCAGGGCTGATCAGGGGGTTGGGGCGCCTTCCCCTGTCATGAACAGAGCAGGGCCGATAAGGAGGTTGTGGCCCCGACCCCTGTCACACACAGAGCCGCAGGGCGATCAGGGGGTTTGGGCGCTGCCCCCTGTCACGCTGATCCCGGTGCCGGGAGGCCTCGTGGCTCCGCTAATCCCAGTGCTGGGAGGCATATTACCCTTTTACTATATAGGATAGATACCTGGTGCATGGGTGGGGGCTAGCTGGTTTGCCCTGAAGGGTGTCCTGGATCAGGGTGGGGGTCCCCACTGGGGTGCCTGGCCAGCCTGGATGAGGGGATGATGGCTGTTTGCAGCTGGTCACACACCCTTCAGGGTGGGGGTCCCCACTGGTGTGCCTGGCCAGTCTGGGTGAGGGGCTGAGGGCTGTTTTCAGGCTGGTGGGTGACTGAAGCTCCCAACTGCTCCTTTTTTCCTTTTTCTTTTTATTCTGGGCCAGCTTTAGCTCTGGCTCCAGCTCTGAGGCCTCTGCTGCTGAAAGCAGGTATCTGGTTTGTTTGGGTTCTATAATCGAAACTCTGTATCAATTCCAGCTCTGAGATCCCGGCTCGCTGAAAGCAGGTTTCTGGGGTTTTGTTTAGCTTCTGTATTTGTTACAATGTTTCAAACTGCAAACTCAGAGGCCGGCAAGGCAGGCGGGGAACGTTGGAGTCCTCTGTCACTGAAGCAAGCAAGCCTCATGTTAGCTTCCAGCTGCCTAGCTGCCAGCCACCATCTTGGCTGGCAGTTAATTTGCATATCGCCCTGATTAGCCAATGGGAAGGGTAGCGGTCGTACACTAATTACCATGTTTCTCTTTTATTAGATAGGACTAGAGGCCCGGTGCATGAAATTCACTCACTGGGGGGGAGGGGTATCCCTTAGCCCAACCTGCACCCTCTCACAATTCAGGACTGCTGGCTCCAAACCACCTGCCTGCTTGCCTGCCTGATTGCCCTTAACCTCTTCTGCCTGCCAGCCTGATCACCCCCTAACCAGTCCCTGCCAGCCTGATCGACGACTAACTGCTCCCCTGCTGGCCTGGTTGCCCACAACTGCCCTCCCCTGCTGACCTGGTTACCCCTAACTACCCTCCCTTGCTGGCCTGATCACCCACAACTGCCCGCCCCTGCCGTCCATCTTGTGGCTGTGGGCACCGCCATCTTTGAGGGTAGGGCAGTCAATTAGCATATTCCCTCCTTATTGGCTGTGGGCACCACCATCTTTGTGACAGTGTGAGGGTCAATTAGCATATTCCCTCCTTATTGGCTGTAGGTGCTACCATCTTTTATGGTGGGGCATTCAATTAGTATAGACCCTGTTTATTGGCTGTGGGCGCCACCATCTTTGAGATGGGATGATGGTCAATTAGCATATTACCTCTTTATTAGATGGTATTCTGTTAGTCTTCCTTATGTAAAATTATGTGGAAACTTTCTCATTTCACTTTTTCCCCCTGAATGTTCCTTAGAGTTGCACTTAGTGGTCCACATGTGATAGAATAATTTTATACAAGAAAATGAGCATAATGTTTCCATTTTGTTTCCAGTCCCATTTGTGAAAATGACTGAGCTTTTAGGACGCCTGCCTTGAATGAAACTGGTGCTTGCAATCTTATCTCTGGTTGCGCTATTAAAATAGGACTCTGAAAGTGATAGGGGGGTGTCTAGAAATAATTTGCTTCTCTTATGCTTTACTATTTGCTTCTTTTGGTTAGAGATATATTATTATTCTAACCATTCTTTCAGTTTTGTATGTTTAAACATGGTAAATAATTTCTGTAAAAGTGACAATAGATACATAATAGCTGTTGGAGTTTGTGAGGGATACTGTGACAGTTAAATTTGACTTAGCAAAATTCCAAAATGTTAATTACATTTTAGCAAATTTGCTCCTAAATACTAGTTTTAGAAATCTACAATTTAGTTCTATTCACAAAGGATTGGTTCATGAATTGGCAAATATATGAGGCAATCAAGTCTATGTGTAAAAAACAAATCCACTCTTGTTCTTTTAAGCCAGTCATGTAGCATTTGTGTTTGAACTCTTCCTCTTTTAGGAAATTAGGATGTGTGATTATGTATTTTCTTGCTCATTCTTAAAGAAATAACCAGCATAACATGACAGTGGTAAAGAAATTATTTAAAAAAACAACAGTAGTTTGATATACTAAAGGCTGCCCCACATTTCTCTAAAGTCTGTTCAATTTTCTTTATTTTTTAAAATTTCCCCCTGTTCCTCAGATTGCATTCTGTGGTTTGAATGTCCCCCCCCCCAAAAAAAAAAAAAAAGTCACATGTTGAAATCCTAGCCCCAATGAGTTGGTATTAGGAAGTGGGACCTTTGGGAAGGGATTGGGTAATGAAAGTGAAACCCTCATGGAAGAGATCAGTGCCCTTATAAAAGAGAAAACAAATAGATCTCTCATACCTTTCCCCAAGTGAAGAGAAAGTGAAAAGATGGTTGTCTATGAACCAAGAAGTAGGCCCTTGCCAGATATCAAATCTACTGGAACTTTGATCTTGCACTTCCCAGCCTACAGAATTGTGAGAAATAAATGTCTGTTGTTTATTCTATGATGTTTTGTTATAGCAGCCAAAATGGACTAAGACATTGCATAATATCTATTGATCTATCTTCAAGTTCACTGATTCTTTCTTTTGGTACCTCAAACCTACTATTGTATCCTTATAATGAATTTTTTATTCAAATTATGTTTTTCAACTCTAGCATTTCCATTTGATTCATTTAAATATAATGCCAGGAGGGCTTTTCTTAACTGTTTCTCTGATTTTCCCTCTTAAACTAGCTGCTCTGCTTTTCTGCTTACATCTTTGGCTACCAGCCACTATTGTTCTCCACCAAGATCTTCAATGCTTTCCAGAACACCCTCAGGCATAGAGTTCTCCATACTCTGTTCCAAATAAAGCTAGTACCTTCAAGCAAAGCTGTGGAGCACTTCACTCTCTTGGCCTGCCTCTCCCTCCAACCCACTCTTACCCCGCTCCCAGGCACAGTCCCTGCACTACTACATTGGAGCTGGGACAAAGGACCTACTTTTTCTGGAGTGAAAACATCACCTTATTAGATTGCTATTGAGGGGTTGTGGCAATCTCTGATCTTCTTGGGTTTCCCCTCTAGGCTTGGAAATTTCACCCCGTGAGCCAGTTAGGGTGGGGATAATTTAGGCCAGTATTCTTAGCTTGCTGCACTTGGGGTAGAGCTTCCACCCTATAAGAAGGGGTTTGATGGGGGAAAAGATGCAGTCCTTTTGACCACACCTTCCTGGAATAGAGCTTCTACAACATGATGTTGGGAAAATGAGAAACATTAGAATCCTGATTTTCTCATGTTGAAACCTCAGCCTCAGACTGGAAACAGTGGAGAGGGAGAGTTCCTGTCTTCTTGGTTGCACATAATCAAGTTAGAGCTTCCATAACACAGAACTGGGAGGGGTGAGCAAGTCTTTTGCTGTTCTTTCAGGGATTTAATAACTTTACTTGAATGAATATTTCTCTATTTGCTATATGCCCTTAAAACAATACCCAGAGGTTTTAAATGATTGTTTTTTATAATTTTTAGCAGTCCAGTTGTTGTTGTGCTGGAGAAGGGCTCTGCTGAATTCCTTATTCCATCATTCCAGGAGTCCTGCCCCACCATCCCCCTTTTTAACAGGATGAAACTGAAGTCCAAAGAAATTGTAAATTGCCTACCCAGCAATGAGCCTTTGACCAGAACCCAAATCAAAAGTTTTTTTCACTGTTTCAGGTGCTTCAACTAAAATGAGCAGTGGTTTACTTGTTAAGTAAATGTGATCCAGGTAAAGGATCAAATCATAGGTAGATCCAATATTCCAAGTTTAAAATGGGTTCATTAAATTAGTGTGTTGTCAGTTGACCTTACTGTTTCCTTTATGTTTTTCTTTTGGTTCTTTTGTGTTTCTGTGATCCTCCCTCTCCCGATTTTATCTCCCAACCCACCCCTTGCATATACTAGAGAAGGATCATTGGGCAGTGGTGAAATTTCTAGAACAATTATTCTACTGAGAAGAGACACATAGCTTTGAGTCTTTCTGGTGAGTATTGGTTTACCAAACATAAAATTTGAACTTTTTTTTTAAATATATATTTGCATTCTTTTTTTAAAATTTTGTTTTATTGCTTAAAGTATTACAAAGAGTATTATATATGTCTCCTTTTTTCCCCTTGACCTTCCCCTGGCCTCCCTTACCAGCCCTCCCCCCACCCCCAGTGTCTTGTGGTCATTGGTTATGCTTATATGCATGCATACATGTCCTTCGGTTGATCTCTTACCTCCCCCGCAACCTTCCCCGGCCTTCCCACTGTAGGTTGTCAGTCTGTTCAATGTTGCTCTGCCTCTGTATCTATTTTTGTTCATCAGTTTATAATGGTCTTTATTATCCATAAATGAGTGAGATCATGTGGTATTTTTCTTTTACTGACTGGCTTATTTCACTTACCATAATGTTCTCCAGTTCCATCCATGCTGTTGCAAATGGTAACAATTCCGTCTTTTTTACAGCAGTATAGTATTCCATTGTGTAGATGTACCACAGTTTTTTAATCCACTCATCTGCTGATGGGCACTTAGGCTGTTTTCAGATCTTCGCTATGGTAAATTGTGCTGCTATGAACATAGGGGTGCATATATCCTTTCTGATTGGTGTTTCTGGTTTCTTGGGATATATTCCTAGAAGTGGGATCACTAGGTCAAATGGGAGTTCCATTTTTAACTTTTTGAGGAAACTCCATACTGTCTTCCATAGTGGCTGCACCAGTCTGCATTCCCACCAGCAGTGCACGAGTGTTCCTTTAGTAAGTAGAATCTAGGCTTTGACAGCAAACTTAGTTAAAGACTACAGCTTGCTCACTTCCTGTTTGGGTATTTTCAGGCATTTTAGACAATTTTTCTGAAGTTCAGTTTCTGTATCCGAAAATTGGAAATAATGATACTCTACAGCAGTGGTTCTCAACCTTGGCTGCACATTAGAATCACCTGGGAATCTTTCTAAAATCCTTATTTCTGGGCCTCATCCTATGGAAATTCTGTTTCTTTGTTACTAATGTTGTGGCCCCACCCTATAGCAAAAAAACAGAATTTCCGAAGGATGAGGCCCAGAAATAAGGATTTTAAAAAGACTCCCAGGTGATTCTAATGTGCAGCCAAGGTTGAGAACCACTGCTCTACAGAATGTTGTGAGGAATCATTATAGTCAGGCATGTATAGAGCCTGGAAAGGACCAGAGACTCAATCTGCAGCACCTTCTTTCCATCCTCAGTGTCATTGATATTAAAGAGAAATTATTAGGGTTTCACTTACTGTTCCTTTTCTGCAGATTATTGCTTAATTTCTTGTTCCTGATGGTATCTCTTTTGGATATTATGCTGTTCATTTGATACATGTCCTTTTAGTATTTGACATAATATTGTGCTTTACCTAATATTAAATGTAGTCCTATATATAACTAGAGGCCCGGTGCACGAAATTTGTGCACTTGTGGGGGCGGGGAGGGAGTTCCCTCAGCCTGGCTTGCTCCCTCTTGCAGTCCAGGAGTCCTGGGGGGATGTTTGTTTGAGGGCTTAGTGGGCCTAAGCCATCAGTCGGACATCCTTAGCATTGCCACGGAGGCGGGAGAGGCTCCGACCACTGCCGCTGTGCTCGCCAGCCGTGAGCCCAGCTTCTGGCTGAGCGGTGCTCCCCCTGTGGGAGCACACTGACCACCAGTGGAGAGCTCCTGCTTTGAGTGTCTGCCACCTGGTGGTCAGCGCACATTGTAGTAACCGGTCATTCCACCATTCGGTCATTTGCATGTTAACCTTTTATCATTGCATGCTGTAGATGAGGACCCCTAGAACCATAAGAAATGCAAAAAATTCACTGTTAATTCATTCTCAAATTGCCCCCCTTAAAATCAAATTGCCCTTCTCCCCCCCCCCACCCCCCCCCCCACGTGGGGCATGTGCTGCACCTTGGGAATCACTGGGCTTGACACTTTTCCTCTCTGAGCTTCATTTCTGAATACATACGCTTATACCATGGGAATTGTAATCTCTTCTCCACCTACCTCACTGGGTTGTCATGAGGAGGTTCTGAGCTAATAAACCTAGAAATGTTTCATCAAGTAAGTGATGTCTAAACGGGAAGGGATTGTTATTTTTAAGCCCATGGGTACCCTTGCAGGTAGCAGGTGCTGATTAGGGGAGGAGGGCATGATTGTTTCCCAGGACTGTAGCTATGGAAGCTTTGCAGAGGGTTCTGCAGGCCTCAGAGGAGCGGGCTCTGGCCAGCAGCCCTGTAGCGGTGGTCATCCCTGGAGGAGCTGGCGGGGTCAGGGAGTTAGGGGGGCGCTAGAGGGGCAGCAAGGCCAAAGGGGAAGTAACTGTCAAACTTTCTCGCTTGGCGCCATTCTTTAAATTGTACGTGGCTGTTTTGTAGCTGTACCTGCTCAGGGAGGGGCTCCAATCTCCTGGAGTGGGGTGGAGGCCAGGCCAGGGCGGGGCCAGGCTGGCTAGGAGGCTGGGTTTAGCCGCGCCCCCAGCGAGGTTCAGCGCACTTCTGCTGCAGAGATGGTGCTGCTTCTGTGGGGCTTGGGGGGAAGGGTCTGACCCTGGGGGGCCGCTCAGGCCTGCCTCCATCCAGGTCTGGAGTTGTAGGGAGGTGAGGCCCAGAAGAGGGGGCCCAGCAGCAGCAGGCTGCGGCCCCAGGTGCCTCAGGGGTGCTGACGGGTGGTCCCCAGCATGCTATTGTTGTGGGCACCCCTGGGGGTGGGGGTGGTGGGGGAAGAGATTGGGAGTCTGTAACCTCGAGGGTCAGCCTCCCTGTCCCCCTGGGGTGCGGGGGCTGGGGTAGGGTGTCCATGCAGGGAGATTGGAAGAGCTCCCTGTGGCCGCTTCCTCTTCCTTCTTTGCAGTCTGGGCTCCTGTCAGGCACTGTCCTCAGACCCCCGGGAACTTGGCTCCGGCTGCCCACCCCCTGCTGCACGTGCAGCCTCCTGCTGGTCTGTCAATACGCAAATTGGTCATTACTGGGACACCATAACAGACAATTAGCATATTACCTCTTTACATGTATAGATATTCAAAGGGCAGATCTTCCTTGGAGATTGAGTCTGGATTTCTGTCCATTTTGTTTTAGTTTGTGAATCTGCGGTTTCTATTTCCACCCAGCTTCTTATCTATTTTCATGGCAGTCCCATTAACCTCAGTTATCAGAGAATCTAGAAATAGTGAAGTAATTCACTAACTTAGTAGTCTGAAGTTCAAAGGGCAATGGTTTTATGTAAGTGTTTTACAAGATTCACATCCTTCCAAACAAATAATTTAGTAAATCTGTCCAGTTTAAGTGTGTTATGATTAGGCTGGATTAATCTCCTTCCGTTAAAAGAGAAATACAGAATTCTATGCTGCAGCCAAAGGGAACTGGTTAATGTCCATTAGGAATCAACAAAATAGTTGCTTGGTTCTAGGTTGACATTTTGTTTCTTAACCTCAGAGTTTTTAATGAAATTGGTATGAAACTCCCAGAGTATGTATGTGTGTGTGTGCTTGCCTAGGAGGAGGAGTCTGAACGTGGCCTTGGAGGTTCATGAAGAGATCAAGACAAGTCACCAAAGATCACAATAATAATTAAGAATTACATTGTGTTTATAATTTTGAGGCCCTATTTTAAGTGGTTCATAATTATTAATTCATTTTGTGCTCACAAAAACGTTGTGAGGTAGTTGTATTATTACCATTTTATAGATGAGTATTATGAAACACAGAAAAGTGACTTGCCTGTCATAAAATTTGTCATAGAAACTAAAATGGCCAGCTTCAAATTCATTTTCAGTTAGTATGCTGCCTCTTGCATAATGATGTGGACTAAGAAGAATTCAAATGTCTTTTCATTATCCTTAAAACTGCATTCTTTTTTCAAAAACATTTATTTTGGTAAAATAAATAAATTACCTGCGAGGTAATTTATTTAAGCTCACCTGCTACCTGCGAGGGTACCCATGAGCTTAAATTACAAATTTAACATCTTCACCATTTTTCAGTGTATAATTCAGTGGTGTAAATAACTGCTTTTCTTTTTAAATCTATTCTTTCTCTCGTCCAGCTTTATTGAGGAATAACTGACAAATAAAAAATGTATATATTTAGGGTGCACAATCTTTACCCAAGTAGTGTAAGCAAAGGCTACCAATTGAGGAAACAGCAATGTGTACTCCTCCTGAGTATGGCTCAATGGGGAAGCCTCCCAGTCAATCTTGGGAAGCTCTGCTCTCAATCCAAGCAGGAGAACACGTGTATCTGACTCCAGGGCCCCATGCTGTCAGCCCCAGAGATGATAATAGAGGCCACTGAGAGGGAGGCTGCTAGAGCAGGTGCAACAGATATAGGTTGACTCTTGACAGTTCTCTGGGGAGCTTTTGTATGACTCTTTCAGGACAAGGAGCAGAGTACATGCTGATAGTTTAGAAGCTTACCAGAGAAATGCTAAAGTGACATCCATGGGAAGGGGAGCCCAACCCCCCAGGACTACTCTGAGGCCAGGTCAGTGTGTGAGTAGCTCTCTCTCTTACTAGAACCTAAGAAGACGTTAAAGAAGTAATTTCCGCCCTAACCGGTTTGGCTCAGTGGATAGAGCGTCGGCCTGCGGACTGAAGGGTCCCAGGTTTGATTCTGGTCAAGGGCATGTACCTTGGTTTGGGGCATATTCCCAGTAGGAGGTGTGCAGGAGGCAGCTGATTGATGTTTCTCTCTCATCGATGTTTCTAACTCTCTATCCCTCTCCCTTCCTTTCTGTAAGAAATCAATAAAAAAAATATATTTTAAAAAAAGAAGTAATTTCCAACCAGTGTGCTGCAGCACACCAGTGTGCCACAGAATTTTTAAAACATGCAATACCTGACTATTTAGTCAAGGTTACTGACCTCTTTCCCTTAGGTTGTCAAATAAAAACAAAATGACAACAGCGAACACAATAGCTGTCCAGTGTAAATGAATAGAAAGCATACCTACTGTTTTGTCAGATTGGCAAAAAATATATTTTTTGGTGATGCCACAGAATTTTAATAATTAGTTTATGTGTGCCATGAGATGAAAAACTTTGAAAGTCACTACATTAGACTCCTGCCACTTTTAGGACAGCAGGTTGACAAGAAACTAATTGGGGAAGCAAAGGCAGTTTTCCTGGACACCCAGGATGCTGGATAAACTCTTCCATCTGAACTCAATCTTGGGAGGACCCACATGCCAAGAGTTGCCCTGATTCTGAACCTCCAATTGGTGAGGCCCATGTGTCCTTGACATCATTAGACTATGGCTGCTGACATCATTAGATGCTCTTTGCCTTTTTAAGTCATGTCTGTAAGCATAGCATGCATTCTATTTGTGAGTTTTAAAATGTTTTTATTGTTGACAGTATTGCACATGTCTACCATTTTCTCCCTTTTTGCCTCCCTCCACCAAGCCCCCATCCCAGGTTTTCTCCCTGCTATTTATTGTCTGTGTCCATGGATTTCCATATATGCATATATGTTCTTTGGTTAATCTCTTCCTGTTCCCTCTCTCTCAACCCACTTCCCCAAAGACCTGTTATTCTGTTCCATGCATCCATATTCTGGCCCTATTCTGTTCATCAGATTATTTTGTTCTTTAGATTTCATTTATAAGTGAGGTCATGCAATATTTGTCTTTCTCTAACTGGCTTATTTCGCTTAGCATAATACTCTCCAGGTCCATCCATGCTGTCTCAAATGGTAAGAGATCCTTCTTTTTTACAGCTGAATAGTATTCCATGGTGTAAATGTACCATAGCATTTTTATTCACTCTACTGATGGGCACTTGGACTGTTTCCAGATCTTGTAAATTGTGCTGCTATGAATATAGGGGTGCATATCTTCTTTCTGATTGGTGTTTCTGATTTCTTAGGATCTATTCCTAGAAGTGAGATCACTGGGTCAAATGGGTGTTAGGAAACTCCATACTGTTTTCCACAGTGACTGCACCAGTCTGTATTCCCACCACTAGTGCACCAAGGTTCCCTTTTCTCCACATCCTCACCAGGACTTGTCATTTGTTGATGGTAGCCATTCGGATACCTTATTGTCATTTTGATTTCATCTCTGGGATGGTTAGTGACTTTTAGCATTTTTTTTGTATGTCTCTCGGCCTGCTATATGTCCTATTGGAGAAGTGTCCATTCAGGTGCTTTGCCCATTTTTTTAGTTGGATTGTCTTCCTGGTGTTGACACATTCTATTTGTGTTGAATCTTTTAGTTTTGATGCTTGTTGCTTGTTTGTTACTTTATAAAGAATTTCTTTCATGTGATGTAGGTACCTGAAAAAATAGTTAAAGGAGCTGTTGACCACAGAACTTAGAGTTAACACAAATACATTGTGATAATTTGCTGCCTACCAATGATTTTTGTCTGCCATTGCTATATTAGGGAAGGGTTGGAGAGGGGGAAAAAAACTGATGATTCATCCAAAATTTAGTAGTCAGTAATTGTACCAAAACAAATGCAAGGAGAGATATTTTCTACCCCTTTCTTTGCACCCTTGTGTCCCCATTGGGAAGTGTTTTTCCTGAGAGCATAATGTATCCTATGCCTTTAAGAGAAACGGAAAAAATAATGTGTAATAAGCTAGAGTTACACACATCTAGGATGTCATTCTCAATTGTTAATTCAAGCAGGAGGCTTATCTAGCTTTTTGTCTAATCGAATGAAGGCATTTGATACCTTGTCTATATTCAAATTGATTTCCTCTTACAAAATAACAAGTGCAAATGACTGCTCAACATGGATTGATTCATGCTATACCCTAGAGGCCACTGACTTAAGATCCCAGCTGTTGAGAATCTCAAAAAAGATTTTGGTCCATTGTCCTGCAGTAGAATCACAGTGGGGAGATAAAGGGGCACAGGAGTTTGCTCCACTCCTGCCCTATATAAGGAAGAGTTATACCCTGTTTGTGCTGTGATATGTGTTGCCAGAAGCCAAACTGAACCTGTGCTAACAGGGCTTTTTGTTATCATGCTTCCATGTCTGCATCATCTCCTCTTATCCCCAACCAGTTCCTTCTCCTCTTCTCCTTTCTTTGATTTTCCTCTGCTTTCTCATTTTCTCCTCTCAATCTCTTCTTTTCCCTTGCCTTTTCATTAAATTTTCAAATTATCCGTCATTGTAATGACAATATTTAATTTGCATTTCCCTAATGAATAACAATGTTGAACATATAACCATGTCTTATTTAACATTCTTATATCTTCTCTGCACATGCTTTAATAAGGTTATTTACTTCCTTTAGGTGGAATTTTAGAGTTCTCTCTCTTCTCTACACACACACGCACGCACACACACAATACAAGTCCCTTGGCAAATATCCTATATAATAAAAGGCTAATATGCATATCAACTGAACGGCAGAATGATTGGTCACTATGATGTACACTGACCACCAGGGGCCAGATGCTCGATGCAGGAGCTACCCCCAGGCGATCAGTGCACTCCCACAGGGGGAGTGCTGCTCAGCCAGAAGCCAGGCTCATGGCTGGCGAGCGCAGCGGCATGGCAGGAGCCTCTCCTGCCTCTGAGGCAGTGCTAAGAGGACTGTGAGAGGGCACAGGCCAGGCTGAGGGACCTGCCCCCAGTGCATAAATGTCATGCACCGGGCCTCTAGTTTGATTTATAATTCTTTTTCCCATTCTGTGGCTTATCTCATTTTTCTTAACATTTTATTTTCAAAAACAGAGTTTTTATGAAGTTATATATATATAAAATCTTGTGTTTTGTGTGTTTTGGTATCATATCTGAAACTCTGCCTAAATAAGGACCCAATAATTTTCTCCTATATTTCCTCATACATGTTTTATGTTTTACATTCCTTTCAGTGATCTATTTTGAGTTAATTTTTGTGTACATTTCAATGTAGGGATAAAAGTTTATATTTTTGCGTATGGATATCCAATTTTCCAGCACAATTTCTTGAAAAGTTTATCATTTCTCTACTGTATTGCCTTTGTAGTTCTGTCAAAAATCTATTTCTTGATTTTTTTATTCTATTTCATTGGTCTATTTGTCTATCTTTACACCAGTACCACACTGCTTTTATCACTATAGCTTTATAGTAAGACCCTAAAACAGGAAGTGTTTAACCCTCCAACTTTGTTCTTTTTAAAAGTTATTTTGTCTACTCTAGGTCTTGTATATACATGTCATGTGAATTGTAAAGCAACTTGTCAAATTGTACAAAAAGCCTGGTGGGAGTTTGAGTGGGATTCTATTAAATCCACAGGTAAGTTTTGAGAAATTTCACATCTTTACAAAATTGAGTCTCCTAACTTATGAACATGACATAACTCTCCATGTATTTAGGTCTTCTTTAATTACTTTCAGCAATGTTCTGTAATTCCAGTGTCATATTTATCCCCAAGTATTTCATATATTTATGCTCTTACACAGACAATAGTGAAGGCCTGGGGAGGGGGTGGTGATTGAGACAAAATATGTGAGAGTTGGAAGAAATTAATGTAGACATGTGGTGAGGGCCAGATCATAGGGGGCTTAGAATTCCAGGTAAAATTATTGTTATGACAGACAATTAAAGTTTTTTTTAACAGAAAAGTGACAAAACCCACAGGTATTTAAATGGATGTTTCAAATATAGTTATCTTAGATCCAATCTTACCTGCCTTGTAGGAAATACACCTCTGTTTTTCTTATCACAGCATCTCTTGTCATTTGATGAGAGACAGTAGAATGGACAGGGCCTCTAGAGTCAGACAGACTTCCTTTTAATCATGTACTTCACAAAGTGTTCCCCCACTGATATTTCAAATACCCAACTGGCACCATACATAATTATTACAATGTTAGTGTCTATATTCCCTACACTGTACTTTACATTCCCATGCCTATTTTGTAACTACCAAACTGTACTTCTTAATACCTTCACCTTTTTCATTCAGTCCCCCAGTCTCCCTCCCCTCTGGCAATCATCAGTCTGTTTCCTTTATAAGTCTTTTTCTATTTTATTTGTTCATTTATTTTGTTCTCTAGATTCCACATATAAGTGAATTCCTATGGCATTTGTCTTTCTCCAACTGACTTATTTCACTTAGCATAATAGCCTCTGGGTCCATCCATGCTGTCGCAAATGTTAAGATTTCATTCATTTTTATGGCTGAGTAATATTCCATTGTATACATGTAAACTTCTTTATCCACTCATCTATTAATGGCACTTGGGTTGTTTTTATATCTTGGCTATCCTAGCTAATAAAAGAGAAACATGGTAATTGGCATACAACCGCTACCCTTCCCATTGGCTAATCAGGGCAATATGCAAATTAACTGCCAGCCAAGATGGCGGCCGGCAGCCAGGCAGCTTGAAACTAACATGAGGCTTGCTTGCTTCAGTGACGGAGGACTCCAACGTTCCCCGTCTGCCGCTGCCGGCCTCTGAGCTGCAACTCTAAGCAACTATGTTACAAATATAGAAGCTAAACAAAACCCCAGACACCTGCTTTAGTCCGCCAGGCTTCAGCCAGCAGGATTGCAACATTGTAAGCAAAGGCCAGAAACCTACTTTCAGCAGCAGAGGCCTAAGAGCTGGAGCCAAGCCTCAAAGCTAAAGCTGGCCCAGAATAAAAAAAGAAAAAGAAAAAAAGGAGCGGTTGGGAGCTTCAGTCACCCCCAGCCTGAAAACAGCCCTCAGCCCCTCACCCAGACTGGCCAGGCACCCCAGTGGGGACCCCCACCCTGAAGGGTGTGTGACCAGCTGCAAACAGCCATCATCCCCTCACCCAGGCTGGCCAGGCACCCCAGTGGGGACCCCCACCCTGATCCAGGACACCCTTCAGGGCAAACCAGCCGGCACCCACCCATGCACCAGGCCTCTACCCTATATAGTAAAAGGGTAATATGCCTCGCAGCACCAGAATCAGTGGAGCCACGAGGCCTCCCTGCACCGGGATCAGCGTGACAGGGGGCAGCGCCCAAACCCCCTGATCGCCCTGCGGCTCTGTGTGTGACAGGGGGCGGGGCCACAACCTCCCTATCCACCCTGCTCTGTTCGTGACAGGGGAAGGCACCCCAGCCACCTGATCAGCCCTGCTCTGTGCTTGATAGGGGGGAGCTCCCCAACCCCCTGATCGCCCTGCGGCTCTGTGTGTGACAGTTGCGGCGCCCCAAAGCCCCCGCCCCCCCCATGGGCCCTGCTCTGTGTGTGACGGGGTAGAGCCATAACCTCCCCATCAGCCCTGCCCTGAGTGTGACAGTGGCGGTGCCCCAACCCCCTGATAGGCCCTGCTCTGTGAGTGACAGGGGGCAGTGCCCCAACCCCCTGATTGGCCCTGCTCTGTGCATGACAGGTGGTGGCGCCACAACCTCCCCATCGACCCTGCCTTGAGTGTGACAGGGGACGGTGCCCCAACCCCCCAATCGGCCCTACCCTGAGCGTGACTGAGGGTGGCATTACAACCTCCCGATCTGCCCTGCTCTGTGCATGACAGGGTGCGGCGCCCCAACTCCCCAATCGGCCCTGCTCTGAACCCTACCAGGGGCTGCACCTAGGGATTGGGCCTGCCCTCTGCCACCCGGGAGCAGGCCTAAGCCAGCAGGTCCTTATCTCCCGAGGGGTCCCAGACTGCGAGAGAGCACAGGCCGGGCTGAGGGACCCCCCCGCCCCGCCCCGAGTGCACAAATTTTTGTGCACCGGGCCTCTAGTCTATATATAAAAGCCAAGTGACCAGAATGCCAGAACGACTGGAACAACTGTGGCTATCATGCGCACTGCAGCAGGCCAATGGGCCTGATGGTGGGGCCACTCCCCTCAGCTGACCCTGGCCGGATTGGAGGTGGGACTGGTTGGCCAACCTTTCACGTCCCCTCCCCCCTGCCGGCCCTATCTGATTGCCCCCATTGGGGTGGGCCGGCTGGACCCCACCCATGCACGAATTTGTGCACCGGGCCCCTAGTTATTAATAATGGTGCAATGAACATAGGGGTGCATATATTTTTTTGAATTAGAGTTTAAAGTTTATTTGGATATATATCCAGAAGTGGAATTGCTGGTTCATAAGACAAATCCACTTTTAAGACATACAGATGGCCAATAGACATACAAAAATATGTTCACCATCACTAATCATTGGAGAAATGCAAATTAAAACCACAATGAGCTATCACCTCACACCTGTCAGAATGTATATCATCTATTGAAACCAACAAACAACAAGTGTTGCTGAGGATGTAGAGTAAAGGGAACCCTCATGTACTGTTGAAGGGAATGCAGATTGCTGCAGACAGAATTCCTTTAAAATCTGCCTCTACCACTTACTCATGGTGTGTTTTGGCCTAGCCTTGACTTCCTCATCTGTAAAGTCATCTTGTGAAGACTCAGAAAGATAATCTATGCAAAGTATTTGGCACAGGTTAAGCACAAGATACATGTTGGACAATATTACTGTTATTAGGGAAAATTATGGGGGACATCCTACCGCTATTCTCTTTCTCCAGGGAGTTGTCTGCTTCTCAGCCAGAAACAATGGTTCTCTCTTCTCAGAAATTTTACATGCTTGGAGGCAGCAATAGTACAGATCCTTTTAACTGTTATATTAAATGCATCTTAAAAATATCACATCATACCCCACATGTAGAATTGGGGTGAAGATAGAAAAATTATTGCTGAAAGCTCGACTACTACTGTGTTACCTCACAAAATGGAGTCATGATGCCACCATTCTAAGCTTTTTTCATGTGTCTATTTCCAGAAAGCTTGTAGGAGACTCACGCCATGCTGGCCAGCAATATTGCTCCTACCTCAGCATATACAGACATGCCCAAACTGAAAAAGTTAGATATTATACAATCTTGAGTAATTTTTGATAGTTGAATAAAAAAGTACTCTCCTGTAGATGATCTGTGTACTCCGCAGTTGACATTTCAAAGAATCACTAGTGTCTTGCTTCTATATTAGTGACAGAAAAGGAAGATGGCTTATCTTTGCATCTAGTAGGACATTAAAGACATTAAACAGTCTGCTACTTAACTTTTGCCCATCACCACATTTTATGTAATTTTGCCAAGGACTGAGCTATAAAATAATTGTTGTGGGTACACACAGTACTTTAAGTGATCATCTTGTATAATGATTTACTTAGCAGATTGCCTTTAACTAAAATAAAATTACCCGTCAGGCTTTGTCTCAAGACCTTGGACATCAAATAGGAATTTTTAACCAATTAGAATGGTAGCACCTCTTACTTGTGAGATCCCTGAAACAATAAGTTGATGTTTAAACTATATAATTCAGTAGTGGCTGAGGGAACAATTTGCTGTGTATTTCTTGTAACACAACATCAGATTTTCCATTTAGAAAATTTTTAGTTGTGCTAGGATATCTTCACTATTTCTATTCCTGGTGTGGATTCTAAATCCTTAAATATTATTTAATGAAAGAATTAAAGGTCTTTGGCTGTAAATCCATTTTCAGTACCAAAATTGTTAGAAACTGGGTTTTGAGAAGTAAGTCATAAAAAAACCCAGATTCACCTTTTAGTTTAAAAAAGCACACCAAAAAACAAACAAACAAACAAACAAAAAATGCTTCCTAATAGTAAGGGAATGGAGAAATCGCAGAATAAAGTCTTTAATCCTGGATGACATTTCTCATGCATGGACCAGTAGTTTCAAGAACTGTTACAGAAAATAGAACATAGAAATAATGGCAACTTTCTATTTTGTTTTTATAAGGCCATGTTTTTCTCATTTGTTCCTTTTTCCCATCCTCAAAAATTCCTTGGGTATGAGCTTCTTAGCCAGAACTGGCTACTAAATTTCTGGAGCCCAGTGCACATGGAAATGTGATAGCCCTTGTTCAAAAATTAAGAATTTCAAGATGGCAGCAGGAGAGTATTCAACCAATTACAGGGCCCCTCTAAGTGTGAAGCCCTAAGTGACTATACACGTCACAGACCCATAAAGCTGGCCCTAGATTTTTAAATCCCAAAGTGGGAAACTTTGCATATAAAATGCCACCTTTATGTTGAGTCAATGGTCCAATGATCTTCAACATTTTGCAGTAACTAAGGTTTCTGTTACCTTTTTCATCTCCTGTCCTTCTCTTTTAAAAAAAATATATATATATTTATTTATTTATTTTTTATTTCAGAGATGAAGGGAGAGGGAGAGATAGAAACATCAATGATGAGAGAGGATCATTGATCAGCTGTCTCCTGCATGTCCACACTGGGGATCGATCCTCCAACCTGGGCATATGCCCTGACTGGGAAGCAAACCCTGACCTCCTGGTTCATAGGTTGACGCTCAATCACTGAAACACACTGACTGGGATCGTATCCTTTTCTTAATGACTTTTACACCATATCTTGAAAAGAACAATATGTTTATTTTGGTACTGTAAAAATCTCTGTACTTTGCTTCCTTTCAGATTTTGTCTTTGATCCTCGTATTTAAAAACCTTGCTGAAATATGCATTGAACTTTGATGATAAAACCCCCACTCCACAGGTGTTCAATCTCATTGGGACTTCCCTTTATCCTAGTTTTAAGGTTTGTGCTAAATAATTTGACATTAGAATGCATGTAGGTTTTCTCTGTCTTTCTAAGCAAGAAATATATAAAATTCTTCATTTGTTTATGATTATAGGCTTTTTTAAAATTGAATCTTAGAGCTACTTTTCTCAATTTTAACCTAGGTACTTCCTTTTGATACTAATCCTATCTCCATACATAGCGTTATTTTCTTTAGTTGTTATAGCCCCAAGCTTTGAGTTGATTTTCATCAATTACTCAGTAATTGGATTGAGCATCTGCTACACTTTTGATCTAACAAATTGGTTTAGTTGAAAATCTTCAACTAAAATAGTGCATTGAAACAGGTTTTTCAGTATTGGTGTATTCACTTGCAGAAGATTCAGATTGCATTGTTTATAGAAAAAAATAGGAATGTTCCTGATTTCCCTACTGATGTGTTTTTTAATTGACCTTTTCTTTTACAGATTTGTTTATAACTTTATTTTATTTATTATTTTCTACCCTTTTGCTATTTCCATAAACACTGCCCCATCATGTATCTTAATATCCCTGAAACTTTTTAAAAAAATATATTGTATTGATTTTTTACAGAGAGGAAGGGAGAGGGATAGAGATTTAGAAACATCGATGAGAGAGAAACATCGATCAGCCACCTCCTGCACACCCCCCACTGGGGATGTACCCGCAACCAAGGTACATGCCCTTGACCGGAATTGAACCTGGGACCTTTCAGTACGCAGGCCGACGCTCTATCCACTGAGCCAAACCGGTTAGGGCGGAACTGTTTTTATTAAGCCTTATTCATAGAAGTGTCTAGTACAAAGCCACACATGTAAAGATTTCTCTGGGAAGTTATCTTTTAAGGTATACTTAAATTATGCAGTAATGTCCTCAAGAAAGACCATTTATGGGAGCACTACTTATAAGAAAATCAGATTGCCCTGACTGGTTTGGCTCAGTGGATAGAGCGTCGGCCTGCAGACTGAAAGGTCCCAGGTTCGATTCCGGTCAAGGGCATGTACCTTGGTTGCTGTTCCAGTAGGGAATGTTCAGGAGGCAGCTGATCGATGATTCTCTCTCATCGATGTTTCTAACTTTCTATCCCTCTCCCTTCCTCTCTGTAAAAAATCAATAAAATATATTTTAAAAAAAGAAAAAGATTTCCTTGTCCTTCTTTGACTTCATAGCAAAGAGCACAGATTCCACCTTTGCTCTAACTCCTAGACCACACTCTTTACTACTGAAGACTTAATCATTACTCTAAAGTAGAATGTTACTCATTGGTATTTCTGAGATGAACTCCATCACTTTCACTTCCCAACACCACTTTTCTCCTTACCAACAGAAGAAACTCTCACTTATGGTAGAACTCAGGCTGCTGGTCACAAATGTGGAAAACAAAGCACAGCAGAAATAGTGAGGTCTGTAAATAAATCATCCTAGGGTTAGGGCTCCTTGTCAATGTTATATAGCCATAATTCATTACTTACCAAACTCTATAAGACACTCAACCTCTTTTGCTTCTTTGCTGATTGTCAACTCAGCTCAGATTCTGTGAGGTTCACCATATTTTTGGAAAGCAAGTGGGTCACAACAATCATAAAGCAAGTCCAACACTCTTTTTTAATTTCTTTATTGATTAAGTTATTACATATGTGTCCTTATCCTAACATTATCCCCCATCCCCCCTTATAAAGCTCAAAGCATATTTGGCAGAAGGCATACATATGTGTGATATGATATCAAAGAAGCAAGGATCCTAAGCTGTCTGTTGAAGGTAGTTCCTCCCCCCACCTTTTTGCATTACTCCACCTGCTAAGCTCAATGCTTGGGGTGAACTTATTGGTGAAGATCGATTACAGAGGAATTCTACCCACCTAATTGATAGCAGGGTAGTCATTGAAGATTAGGGAGTTTCAAATAGGTATGGGAGATTATGGAAATTGTTGACTATTCTACTTTCAGGCAAAGCTATTGGAAGATAATTCTTACAACTCTGAGATGTGGCATTTATGGTTTTACCTAATGCAATTTGTGTGCTAAGCAGTCTGAAAGGGCTCCCAAGCTTAGCCAAACACCTGTTGCTGACCATCCAGTAGAGCAGAGATGTATCCATGGTTATCTTCCTGTTTCAGTCAGAATAAGGATTCCCATGGGGCTTAATAGCTTAGCATGTTTCTAGCATCCTTAATAAATTAATTACTGCATCACATAGGGGGGGAATTTGAAATTTCCTTTCAGAGATGGTGAAGGTAATAATATTTGCTATATTATGTCAGTAGGGGGTACATAGTAAGAAGAGATTCAAATTGGAGGTTATTAAAACACCTCTATTCTTTGACGTGTCTATTTTCTCCATTTTTTAATCATGTAAATGACCAATAAACAACCTTCCCAGGGGGGTGGGGTATGTGATTGATTGCACATTACAGATGATTAGAAGGATGCGATACTGAGTGAGACAAATAGTAAAATAAGCAAATTTTATGGAAAGGCATTTTTTCATTTAATGTCCTGTTAGTTTGGGAACATTTGAGGGAGAGGGGAGGAAGGACAAATGTGACAATTTAGAGAACAATCTGTAGCTGAGTATGGATGTGTGTAGGCCAGAAATTTGATTATTTAAAGCATAATAAGTAATACATTAAATCATTCTCTCCTCCCCTTTCTCATCTATTCTAAAATGTACCTAAATGAGGCAACAAAAATAGTACTGGTTTTGAGGTTGAGAGAGAGAGAGAGAGAGAGAGAGAGAGAGAGAGAGAGAGAGAGAAACTCTAAAGCAGTGGTTCTCAACCTTCTGGCCCTTTAAATACAGTTCCTCATGTTGTGACCCAACCATAACATTATTTTCGTTGCTACTTCATAACTGTAATGTTGCTACTATTATGAATTGTAATGTAAATATCTGATATGCAGGATGGTCTTAGGCGAACCCTGTAAAAGGTCGTTCGACCGCCAAAGGGGTCGCAACCCACAGGTTGAGAACCGCTGCTCTAAAGGATGCCACTGCAAATCCTATATAATAAAACCTTAATATGCAAATCGACCAAATGGTGGAATGACTGGTTACTATGATGTGCACTGACCACCAGGGGGCAGACGCTCAATGCAAGAGTTGCCCCCTGGTGGTCAGTGTGCTCCCACAGGGGGAGTGCTGCTCTGCCAGAAGCCAGACTCACGGCTGGCTAGAACAGCGGCAGTGGCAAGAGCCTCTCCCACCTCAGAGGCACCGGGTCTCTAGTCTATATATAATTGCCATCTTGAAAATCACAGAGGCTGTTACCCAGAGAAGGGAACAGAGGACTTTGTATTGGGGGTAGTCACATGATAAGTCAAGGATGGCTGTGGAGAGCAGTGGGCAATGGGCATGGAAGGGAAGCCCAGAATGATGGAATGCTGACATGGTAGAAGTCCCAGAAATGCATTAGAGCCACAGTGAAATAAAATAGCTATCTATATCCATGGCTGATAAAGAAGAAGCCAGAGGCTTTTTGGAAGGGCTTTAGATTCCAAGATAACAAAATGATTTGATGATTTAACATGATCCATTCTAATCAGAGCCTATAGATCAAATGAAAGCTGTGGTTCCCAATCCCGGAGGGTTTTTTTTGGTTTTTTTTTTTGGTTTTTTTTTTTTATTTAGTAGCTATAGATGGGAATCAGAAATACAGGTTTTAAGGTCTTTAGCAGATTCTGTTACTTGATCAGTCTTGGGAACCACCATTTTAGACAGAAGTAATTGCCAAAACGACCTGAATTTTACCTAAGCTACATTATCCCCATGTTTTGAAAAAAGTGATACTCCATAATCAATACAGATTTTCAAGGTAATTATTATTTTTTAATATGTTATCTTTTAGCAGACAGGCCCCTTTCATTTTTTTAAAGCATAACTTTAAGACCTATAGCCCTGGCTGGGTAGCTCAGTTGGTTAGAGTATCGTCCCGATACACCAAGGTTGCAGGTTTGATTCCAGGTTAGGGCATATACAATAAGCAATCAATGAATGTATAAATAAGTAGAACAAGAAAATCTCTCTCTCTCTCTCTCTCTCTCTCTCTCTCTCTCTCTCTCTCTCTCTCCTCAATTTAAAAAATTAAAAATACTTTAAATTAAAGACCCTATATCTTAACAAGTACCCAGTAGATCTACTTCTGTTTGGTGATAGAACACTAAAATATTCAGTATTATTTTTGCCTATGTGTTTGTTTTTTGTTTTGTTTTGTTTTTTTGCTTGGCTGTTGGTGGTGAGAGGTTTTTTGCTTGTTTTGTTTTCCTTGTTTTTTGGCTTGTTTGCTTAGCAGGGGAAAAGATCAGTTTTGAATAGTTAATCCCCCATCCCTTGAGTTCAGAAGGAATAGGAAGCAGTGTATGTGTTCATATAAACAGATTAAAATTATGACAAATACAAGTAAATGTACTGGCAGCTTCCATTTACAATAGCTAAAAGGTTGAAGCAACTAAAAGGTGAAAGCAACCCAAATGTCCATCAATGGGTGAATGGATAGTCAAACTGTGGTAAATACACACAATGGATTTGTATGCAGCCTTAAATATGAAGAAAATCCTGTCACATGTTACAACGTGAATGAACCTTGAGGAGATTATGCTAAATAAAGTTGGTCATAAAAATACAAATACTGCCCTAACCAGTTTGGCTTAGTGGATAGAGCATCGGCCTGTGGACTCAAGGGTCCCAGGTTCGATTCCGGTCAAGGGCATGTACCTTGGTTGGGGGGAACATCTCCAGTGAGGAGTGTGCAGGAAGCAGCTGATCAATCTCTCTCATCGATGTTTCTAACTCTCTATCCCTCTCCCTTCCTCTCTGTAAAAAATCAATGAAATATAGAAGAAAAAAATACAAATACTGTATGATTCCAGTTAGATGAAATACTTCGAGTAGTCAAATTCATAGAAACAGAGATTATAATGGTGGTTGCCATTATAATGGAGGGGAGAGGAAAAATGGAAGTTGTTTTTTAATGGGTTTACAGTTTCAAAATGAAAAATATTCCGGAGATCTGTTTCACAATGATGAGAATATACTTAACACTATGAAATTTAAAAATTATTAAGTTGGTAGATTTTATTTCATGCAAGGTTTTTGTAAACCACAGTTTCAAAAAAAAAAGCATTGGCCATCTCTCACCACCATCAAGCCATACAGAACTTTCTTTTCCAAGTATGTAATAATTTTGAACTCCAGCATACATTTTTCTGAACTTCCAATAAGTTGTTTGAAAATAGTCTAGAATTCTGTAAGTTATTAAATTTATAAACTCTTCTTTTCAGTTTTTTCTTGACATACACAGTTTTCCATGGTCCCCCTTTCCAAATATTGAGTGCACAAAGAATTTATTTATTTCTTTGTTTGCCTTTTCTGAATTTCATCGTGTCATGATCACTGTGAAAAAGGAAGTACCTGTGGGAAATGCAAACTTCTTGCTCTTCCTTACTTTAATCCCACATAGCCTACTTCTAGCTTATATGCAGAAATAATACTTCTGTATTCCTGGCATGTACATCTCCCAGGTAAACATGATGCTATCACCCCCTCCTTGACTATCCCCTTGCTGATACTTATTCAAAGTCATGTCCAATTCAATTTCTTTATAAGAAGTCTTTGTAATCCATTTCTTATTTAATCATGCCATTGCACTTTTCAGAAATCCCTTTAATTTGTTTTATCTTTTTGGATCTGAAGATCCCCAAACAATTTATTTGCTGTATTATAGGTGGAAGTGGATTCTTTAAAATTATCCAGAAATGAATTTATGAGTGAAATAATATTCTTTTTCATAAGGAAATTTTGGTTATTGTAGAGTCCAGAGGACATTGGCCATTTACAGTATGAGCATAAGAAAAGTTGTGGACTCTTCTTAATAACATTTTGAACTGTTGCTATCTGTTGAATGAGAAAATACACAGTGACACAGTGAATGTAATAACAATTGTATCAATAACAACATCTAGATACATTTGAAGAATAAAACCATCCTATATAATAAAGAGGGAATATGCAAATTGACTGTCACTCTGCCACAAAGATGGCGGCACCCATAGCAGAGGAGGGGGTTTCCGTAACGCAAGATGGTTGTGCCCACAGTGGAGGCCGAGTTCCCGTAACAAGCCTTAATGATCAATCAGCAGGGACCTGAGGCTGCGCCCTCCCCCAGCCCCCATGGGGCTTGACAGGGGACCTCAGGCTGCACCCCCTGACTGGAGACCTCAAGGTGCCTCCCCCGCCCCAGTGCTGGGCCAAGGGACCTCAGGCTGCTCCCCTTGCCCCAGGATGGGGGCCCTCAGGCCATGCCCCCCTCCCAGTGGGGCTTAATGGGGGACCTCAGGCCACACCCCCCACCTGGCAGGGCTTGACAGGGGACCTCAAGGCCCATCCACCACCCTGGCCCAGCCTGGGGGACCCCAGGCCACTCCCCCCCCTCCCCAGGGCCTGGCCAGGGGACTTGAGGCTGTGCCCCCAACCTGGCAGCAGGATAAGGGTGGGACCGGCCGAGTCTGGATCTAGCCCAAAGGGGGGTGGCGGCCGGGTCTGGGTGTCACACAATTTTGAGGTGCATGTGGGTGGGGGGGGACTTGACTCTGGGTCCCGTGGTGCACCCCAGACCCTGACAGGAGTAAGATTTTCATATACATTTTACTAATTTTCTTTCATCTCTGACACTTCTATCAGAGAAAGGGCAAATAGCTATATTAAAATATTTCCTCTAATTAATTCCCTTTTAATGTGCACAAATTTCGTGCACTGGGCCACTAGTATAAATATGATGTACTATTTATCCAGAAAACTTTTATTAGTCATGTAACTTTAGGAAACTTCTCCAACACCATCAAAAGATCTGGGGTCAGAAATTTAGCGAAACTGTTATTTAGACTAATCCCTGGTTACAAGTAAATTATACATAAGTAACTCCAGAGAGAGGGTGATGTAACCCATCCTAAACACCTCCAGCAAAGGAAAGTCCATAGGCTTACATTTCCCATTCCACAAGCTATTCTGGCAGCACTTAACAACTTCATTTTAAGCTCCCTGCCTGCCTCACACATCCAAAGGCAGTAACTCAAGGTAGTTTTTATTTTATTTTATTTTTCCAGCCCTGCTGTTCCCTGAGTCAATATATGCAATAATTTCCGGGGATAGCCTCTGTTCCCCACCCTCATGCTTTAGAGGTGAACAGCAGGGAGCCAGTTATAGGGATATGGATTAAGAGACACCAGGTCTCACATTAAATGTCATTTATTGTCATTTTGCCTGTTGATTTTGGACAAGTTGCTTAAGTTCTCTGAGTTTTATTTCCAATTAATTTCAGAGACAGAAAGAAAAAGGGAGAGAGAGACAGAAAGAGAGAGAGAGAGAGAGAGAGATGAGAGAAACATCTATCGGTTGCCTCCTGTGCATGCCTTGACTGGGGATCGAATCCTCAACCTGGCTATATGCCCTGACCAGGAAGGGAACCCTCAAACTTTTCATTGGTGCATGGATAATACTGCAACCAACTTAGCCACACTGGCCAGGGCTCTCTGAGTTTTTATAACCTTGTTCAGTAAATGGAGGTAGAAGTAGAAGTAGTTGACATTATGCTGTGGAACTTAGGTAATTAAAATTCTGGCTCTGAACTTATGTTTTCTAAAGGCTGAAAACCTGATAAATAATTGTCCTCTTTAAAATTATTAATAAAGTTATTAAAGAAATTGTGCTCAATGCTGACCCTTTGATGGATAGCTATACCAAGACTAAAACCAATGTGTGTAGCTATTTAATTATGATTATAGTCTTTATGGAACTTTAGTATTCACAGGGATTTTCTGTATTAAAGTATTTTATTTTTAAAATATTGTATTTTTGGTAAAGAAAAATATAGCTGGTAATAGAGTATCATGAAAATAGCACTAGACATAAATGAGTGATATCTGCTATTGACTGATTTTATGATTTTAGATAACACTTAACTTGTCAGAGCCTGTTTCTTCATCTATAAAATGAGGTGATGGAATAGCAGATTTAAAAAGCTCTAACAACTCTGCTTTCTCAGATTCTGTTTGCAGATCACATTGCAGTCAATTGAGACAAATTACATTATTTTAGAAACCATATGTTTAACATATAATTTGTGACAAAAATGATATAACCATAGTAGGCTAGTAAGTCTCCAAACTGCTAATTTAGACTTACCAACTATAAACTCATGATTTGCAAAATGATAAATGCTGGAAAATTTTAAGAATCTGAGCCAAGACTTGGAAGGTCTCTAACATCATTCTCCACCTAAAGGAACTAAGGAAACAGAGAAATAGCTAATTCCAGGGATAGAACAAGGAAAGTACAAGATAAGCCTGGGACATCTTGTTATATCAGAAAGCAATGCCGTGCTAAAAAAAATAATGGAGTATGTCACAGGACACAGGAACTAACTTGGAGGTATGTTCACCGGCCAAATCTAGGACAATTTGAGCATCATTATAATTAAGTAATAATTATAAACCCTTGTGGGAAAGTAGAAAACTATGAGGTCATATCAATAATAAATAACTAGGGAGAAACAAAAAATTCTTGCCTATCGTCCAATGATGAATGCTAACTAGTAAATGAAGAGGAATTGTTGTAGTTGAAAGGTCAGTATTTTGTAGGCAAAATAAAGGTTGGATAAAATAAAAATCAATGGATTTTAAAACTTGGTGGAATTCTAAAGAGGAGCAGGATATTTGCATGAAGTTAATGTCTTCCTATAGATTGCTTATTAGTTGCAAAGGGTGAGTAATTATATAGGAGAGAAATTGGACAACTATTTGTCCAGGTGACCAACATTAACATCATTAATCATGAACATATGAACATTGTGTGCCTTCAGATGTAGTACTCTGAGATCACAACACCTATATAATATTCCAGTCTAGAATGTATAGCCTGTATATGATCATGAGATAGACTAACCCCCCAAAAAGGAACATTGGAAATGTCAATATATTTTTGTTTAAAAAAAATGAAGTAAGCCCTAGACAGTTTGGTTCAGTGGATAGAGCATCTGCCTGCAGACTGAAGGGTCTTGGATTTAATTCTGGTCAAGGGCACATGCCTGTGTTGCGGGTTTGATCCCAAGTAGGGGGTTTGCAGAAGGCAGCTGATCAATGATTCTCTTTCATTATTGATGTTTCTATCTCTCTCTCCCTCTCCCTTCCTCTCTGAAGTCAATAAAATATATTTTGGGGGGCTGGTAAATGATTTTTCTTTACCAAAAATACCAGGGCTGGTAAATGATTTTAACCATAATAAGATTCCACTGCACACCCAGTAAAGTTAAAAAGTCTGACCATATGAAATGTTAGTGAGAATGTAGAAGAATTGGAACACTTACATGCTGCTGGTAGCAATTTAAAAAGGTGCAACCTTAGAAAATATTTTGACATTTAGTTAAAAAGTCAAATCTGAACTTATTATATTATCCATCCACTCAACTTGTAGGTATTTACCTGAGAAAAGTGAAAGCATATTTCCACACAAAGACTTTATAAGAATGTTTATAGAAGCTCTGTTTGTATGGCCCACACCTGGAAACTACTCTAATATCCATCAGGGGGTAAATGGCTAAATAAATTGTGGCAAAACACTACAAAATAATTAAATACTGATACATGCAACAACTTAGATAATCTCAAAATAATTATGTTGAACAAAAGAACGCAGACAAATGAAAGCACATATTGCATGAATATCCTATATAATAAAGAGGTAATATGCAAATTGACCATCATGCCCTCACACAATATGGCCACCCCATGTAGGCACAACATGGCTGCCACAAGATGGCAAAAGGGGAAGGCAGTTGTGGGCTATCAGGCCAGCAAAGGAGGCCAGTTGAGGGGACCAGGCCTGCAGGGAAGGGAAGGCAGTTGGGGGGACCAGCCCTGCAGGGGAGGGCAGTTGGGAGTGACCGGACTGGCAGGGGAGGGCAGATGGGGGCCACCAGGCCTGCAGGGGAGGGCAGTTGGAGGCATTCAGGCCTGCAGGGGAGGGCAGCTGGGGGCGATCGGGCCAGCAGGGTAGTAGTTAGGCTTTGGTCAGGCTGACGAAGGAGTGGTTAGGGGTGATCAGGCTGGCAGGCAGAAGCGGTTAGGGGCAATCAGGTATGCAGGCAGATGAGTGGTTAGGAGTCAGTGGTCCCAGATTGAGAGAGGGATGTCTGACTGCCGGTTTAGGCCCAATCCCATCCTTTCCACAGGGATTGGGCCTAAACCGGCAGTTGGACATCCCCAAGGGGTCCCAGATTATAGGAGGTGCAGGCTTGGCTGAGGGACAACATCCCCCAGTGCACAAATTTCATGCACTGGGCCTCTAGTATTTATATAAAAGTAAAGGAAATACAAACTAACCCGTAGTGATAGAGGGCAGAAGAACGATTGCTTAGAGCAAAAGGAGATGGGCGGAGGGGCAGGCAGGAAGGATTTTAATGGTGCATGAAGAAACTTTTGGGCTGAACAATATTAAATATAATACCAATTGAGGTGGTAGTTTAATCATGAGTATATAGATTATAGAGAACAACATAGACTGATGAAAAGGGACAGACTCAAAGACTGAGAAACAGCAATCAGGCTATCAATCCCCAGAAGGAAAGTAGGGGAGGGCAGGGGTAAGGGGAAGAGATCAACCGAAGGACTTGTATACATGTATATAAGCCATACCAATGGACATGGACAACAGGGGGATGGGAGCATGAGTGTGTGTGGGGGGGAGGTTGGGGGTTAATGGGGGGGATGAGGACACATTTGTAATACCTTAACTAATAATAAAAAAAAAAGAGTGGAAGCTATCAAGCTCACTTATAACAATCTCACAGTCAATTTACCACACCACTAAGAAAAAAAAAAAAAAAATTTATCAAAATGTACATTTTAATTATGAACAGTTTTTTGTGTGTCCATTATATCTAAATTAAATTGCTTTAAAAGTGGCTAACACAGTGGCTAACAAGTCTTTTATTCAACACAGTGGTACACACCAAGCATTCGCTACCTATAGGTTCTCATCTCTTTCCTCTACTAACCCCCACTCCCTATTCTTTACCATCTAGTGCCAAAGAACATCAGTTTTCATTATAGTGGGGATTTTTTTGGTCAGAAATTTAAACACCAAAATAAAAACCAAAACAAACAAGCATACACAAAATCTGAGCATCAATTAATTCTGTTTACAAAAAAAGGAGTAACAATCATTTTCCTATCCTTTTCGTCCTGCTTCTCCTTTTTCTTCTCATTTCTTTTGACAACTAGGCTTTGTGAATTTAATGGAAACAACAGTCGCCACCTTGGGATATGAGCTTCCAGGTCAATTAAAGAGCAAGAAAAATTTCAGATTCCACCTCAGAACACCTGCAACTCCAAAATTCATGGAAATGTAAGCAGCTACATATCTATTAATGAGTTGAAAGGGGTTAATTGTTCTTTATTTCTTTTTCACAAAGATTGAGATTCAGGAAGGTAGCAAATTATTCTATCTTTCTAGGGTGATGTACTCTTAGTTGAAGAATGAGATGGGATGGGTAAGATGGGTTTGAGAGAGATCAGAGAGTATTTCCTTCTGAAATGGAAATAATGTCCTTGGAACTAAAGAAACTTTGAAATTCTCTTTAAAGCACAGGCAGTTATGATGCTCACATTAAGGTTTAAGCTAATATATCTGTTCTCTGCAAATATTGACTCTCTCATGAGTAGAAACTGATAGCAGTGAGGAAGATTTCCTGTCTGCACAGGCTCATCAGATACCACCAAGATGATCAAAGAGAGGTTTTGTCAACTTTTATTCCAACTCCTTAGATGGGTCACCAAATTTGTCATATATACATATATATATATATATATATGTATATATCAGCAGAATAAAGGCAAAGGATTGAAAAACAAATATTAAATCCAAATTTTAACTTAATTTTATCAACCAGTGGGGTAAGTACCAATAGGTGCAATAGCGTATGCTCATTGTGAATATATTAACTAGAAAGTATGGTTTTTAATATTTTGGTGTGTTCAAATAATTTCAAAGTTCTGAAAAATAAAATTGAAAAGCTCTTTTATGACATATACTTTCTGGTAACAGATAAATTTTATATGTTTCATGTAGTGCAGCAGATCAGTAAACCAGGCCTTTCTCTAAAAATTTATATAATTCTTTGGATATTGAGTGAGGTTAAGAGGGAATTTTATGACAGCATAAAACCTAAGGGCTCTAAATGAGCACACAGTAGACCCACAGAGTAGACAGGGTGAGCTGGCAATGTAAGAAATGATGCCTTAAGTGAGTGAGATGAAGTATGCATTTATAAGGTTACTAGAGGCCGGGGGCACAAAAATTTGTGCACTCTGGGGGGAGGAGGGAGTCCCTCAGACCAGCCTGTGCCCTATCGCAGTCTGGAACCCCTGGGGAGATGTCCATCTGCTGGCTTAGGCCTGCTCCCTGGGGGATTGGGCCTAAGCTGGCAATCAGACATCCCTCTGGCAGCCCGGCAGCCCTCGGGGGATGTCCACTTGCCAGCAGGGAGCAGACCTAAGCTGCAGTCGGACATCCTTAGCACTGCTGAGGAGGCGGGGGAGGCTCCCACCACCACCGCTGTACTGGCAGCTGTCAGCCTGGCTTGTGGCTGAGCAAAGCTCCCCCTGTGGGAGCACACTGACCACTAGGGGGCAGCTCCTGCATTCAGCGTCTGCCCCCTGGTGGTCAGTGTGTGTCATAGTGGCCAGTCATTCCCAGTCTTTCTGCTGTTAGGGTCAGTTTGCATATTACCCTTTTACTATATAGGATAGAGGCCTGGTGCATGGGTGGGGGCCAGCTGGTTTTCCCTGAAGGGTGTCCCGGATCAGAGTGGGGGTCCTGCTTGGGTGCCTGGCCAGCCTGGGTGAGGGCTGATAGCTGTTTGCAGCTGGTCACAAACCCTTCAGGGTGGGGGTCCCCACTAAGGTGCCTGGCCAGCCTGGATGAGGGGCTGATGGCTGTTTTCAGGCTGGCCACACTCTCTTTAGGGTTGGGGTCCCCACTGGGGTGCCTGGCCAGTCTGGGTGAGGGGCTGAGGGCCATTTTCAGGTTGGCCGGCGACTGAAGCTCCCAGCCTCTCCTTTTTTTTTTTTAATTCTGGGATTTTTTTACCTTCTATAATTGAAACTTTGTTGTCTTCACTGGCACTCCCAGCTCTGAGGCTGCGGCTGGCTGAAAGCAGGTATCTTGGGTTTGTTTGGCTTCTATAATCAAAACTTTGTTGCTTTTGGAGCTGTTGCTTTCGGAGCTTAGAGCTGGGCTGCGGCATGTGGGGAACTTTGGCTTCCTCCATCACTGGAGCAAGCAAACCTCCTGCTTGCTTCAGCTGAGTGGCTGCCGGCTGCCATCTTGGTTGGCGGTTAATTTGCATACCTTGCTGATTAGCCAATGGGAAGCATAGCAGAGGTAGGGTTAATTACCCTTTTTGTCTTTTATTAGATAGGATAATGCTTTGCAGTTGGGCAAAGTTTTTTCTCTTTTTAAAAAAGGAACACTAGCATTTGGATTAACAGTGACAGGACTGTGAGGATTAACTGAGTTTAAGACCAAGGTGAGATTAAAGGAGCTATTGCTTGGCCAAGGAAAGAAAACCAGGGTAGAATTAGTTCAATATTTGAGACTGAAAAAAATATAAATTGTTACCTATATATTTTGTATCTTCAAATTCATATTATGTTTTTAATGGATTCAACTTCTAAAGATAACTGCCATATTGTAATTTTTATTGGTGGTTTAAAGAAAAGAAAATAAACACCATTTGATTGCTTTTTAATTTTTAATAAAATTAAAATTGTGGTTTTAATTTGCTTCTCAATTCTGTAAACCCTGAACTGAACTATGAGGTGAACTATGAGGTGAACTAAGAGCTGAACTATGAGGACCTATGTTATACTGACAGGAGTCAGTAATAGGGCAGTGACCTAAATGGCAGATGTTGACCTGAATGACAGATGTGGTAGTGAGGAGATGCTAACCTATCTCTAAACTGTTGCATGTTCCACGAATGTCAACTGATCTAGTGAAGCTTTATCAGAATGAAGGTTTTCAGTTCATGGAACCAGTCATGAAAAATGCCTATTTGGTCTTAAATGTAATTACATTGAGTTTTAGTTCATCTTTGTGTCACACTATTTCTCCATGAATGTCCAACTAGAAATGAAACAAAGCAAGCAAATAAAGAAATGAAAATTGAAAAAAAAGGCTAATAAGATAACCAGGCAATTTATTTCCTCCAAAACAAGACTTTGGAGGCCTAGGTAGTAAATTTAAAATACCTCCAAGATTCCAAGAGAAACAACCAACACATTATTTTTCACGCATACAAAGACTTTAAGATCCTGTAAAAAAATAAATAAAGGAATCTTTGGAAATTCAACTTTGAAATTTGAAAATAAAGGCAGTAATATGATCTTATAATACAGAAGAGTTTAATTTTTTTAAATTGCTAAAACGTTCAACTTTTCAAAAGCCAATCTCTATCCCTATCTTTTTACTCTGCCTTTGTTACCCTGTGAATATCTATTTCTTTCTTACCCAATCCTTGTTCTAATATTATCTTTTTAGTTCCCTTCATCCTTCTTTGTCCACCCTCCATTAATTGGTTATAATATAGAACAATGTTTTTAAAAAAGATAATATGCAAATATAATATAACCTTTTAATTTAAAAACCAGATGAACAAGATTTGCTTTTTACTTAAATGATATTGATTTCCCCCCCCCCTGTGGGTCAATGGTCAGAAGAAAAATTCCCCAGCCTTTATTTATGTAGCCAGTACTAGGCACTAACAAAGATAGTAGGATGAGGAACCATTAGGAGTCCAGGAAAACTTCTGTTCCATTTCATTTTTTTATTAAACTCTTACCTTAAACACATTTCCTGAGCAATGAAAGAAAGATGTCCTTCCAATTGCTCTGCTGGCCCTGTCCCTGTTCTACAAACTTCCACTACTTCTCTTTGCGGGAGGGATTTGGCTCCTCCTAATTGCATAATGCTTTGGAAATATAGGAAGATTGGGCCTTTATTTGTAAAAAGAAATTAAAAAAAGAAAAGCCTGATAGGACTGGCCATGGAATTTCCTATCCAGAAGAATCTGGGAGAGTTTCTAACCCTCCTGTTGTTTTCCTGGTCTCCTCTCCACCTAATCCTCTGGCTCCCCCACATCCTGTAGTTGTGTTGCCAACAATTCCACAGGCTCTGGGACACTTACATTGATTGAAATACTGTCCTCTGTGTGCTTGTTTAAGCTTTGAAGGAAATGTCACATGCAGCCTTGTAATCAGGAGATGCCAATTTGAAACTGAACATGTTCACAAACAATATTCTATATTTAATGTATTTCCTCCTACAGGTGCCTGCCCTTACACACCCCTTGCTATCCAGCATCCTTTCAACTCATAAGATTTTATTCTAGAGGCTGACTCACTACTTTAAGTATGTGTTCTTATATTAATCTTATACTTTCTAAACTTAGAATTATAACCAATGCCACATGTAGCTCCTTTAACACTTTAAGTGCTTATCATAAGCTTGGAACAAAATATAAAGCATTATTATCCATAGAAATCTAAGGGTTCAATTATCAGAGAATCTTGAGGTTATATGAGACCTTATTTTAGTTACTAGGCAATGTTTTTAAGAGGCATCAGAGCAATAACCATAGGGAAGCTAATGGCCTGTTCAAAATGGCCATGGGATGAAAAATGACTTGGCTGTTTCTCCTAGTTTCTGATCCTCAATTCTGACTTTTTTAAGGTATCTTCTCAGTTTGTAACTTGGCCTCACCTAGTGACCTCTGCATATGGATTGTGGTTCTCTTTACAACCTATCATCTTAGACCATGGACTGCACCTATAAACTTCTCACTCTTTTCCATTACAGACCCCACTGCTTCTGATTTTGAAGCTGCCTGAGGTGCCAAGGCCAGTGGCTCTAAAACCAAAATCACTATTAAAAATGTATGTACTATTCTGCTGTAAAAAAAAAAAAAAAAAAAAAAAAAAAAAAAAAGAAGGAAATCTTACCTTTGTGACGGCATGGATGTATCTGGAAAGCATTATGCTATGTGAAATGAGCTACCTTCATGCTTTTAAATTATTCTTTCTTTTTGCTGTTCTGATTAAGTAATTTTTTCCTACCTTGTCATCTAATCCTCTGCTTCCTCTAACCTATTGTTTTTTCCCTCCAGTGTATTCTTTATTTCAGATATGTCATTCTTAATTTCTGACCGCAGTTTTTCATGGTTTCTATGTCCTTTTTCATGCTGTTGAGCATTTTAAAACCCATTCCGTTATAGTTTTTTTCTGATAAATTGCTTGGCTCTATTTCATTTAGCTTTTTTTCTTTTTCTTTTTTTCTTTTCTTTTTTTAATTAAATCTTTATTGTTCAGACTATTACATTTGTTCCTCTTTTTTTCCCCCATAACTCCCCTCCTCCCAGTTCCCGCCCCACCCTCCGCCCTCACTCCCCACCCACTGTCCTCATCCATAGGTGCACGATGTCCAGACTCTTCCCGCATCTCCCACACCCCTTTCCCCCCCAAGAATAGTCAGTCCATTCCCTTTCTATGTCCCTGATTCTATTATGATCACCAGATTATTTATTCACTTGATTCTTAGATTCACTTGTTGATAGATGCATGTTTGTTGTTCATAATTTGTATCTTTACCTTTTTCTTCTTCTTCGTCTTCTTAAAGGATACCTTTCAGCATTTCATATAATACTGGTTTGGTGGTGATGAACTCCTTTAGCTTTTCCTTATCTGTGAAGCTCTTTATCTGACCTTCAGTTCTGAATGATAACTTTGCTGGATAAAGTAATCTTGGTTGTAGGTTCTTGGTATTCATCATTTTGAATATTTCTTGCCATTCCCTTCTGGCCTGCAAAGTTTCTGTTGAGAAATCAGCTGACAGTCGTATGGGTATTCCCTTGTAGGTAACTGAGTTTCATTCTCTTGCTGCTTTTAAGATTCTTTCTTTGTCTTTTGCTCTTGGCATTTTAATTATGATGTGTCTTGGTGTGGTCCTCTTTGGATTCCTTTTGTTTGGGGTTCTCTGCGCTTCCTGAACCTGTAAGTCTATTTCTTTCACCAGGTGGGGGAAGTTTTCTGTCATTATTTCTTCAAATAGGTTTTCAATATCTTGCTCTCTCTCATCTTCTGGCACCCCTATAAGTCTGATGTTGGTATGCTTGAAGCTGTCCCAGAGGCTCCTTACACTATCTTCGTATTTTCGGATTCTTTTTTCATTTTGCTTTTCCAGTTGGGTGTTTTTTGCTTCTTCGCATTTCAAATCTTTGCCTTGATTCTTGTGGTCCTCTGGTCTGCTGTTGGGAGTCTGTATAGTATTCGTTATTTCAGTCCGTGTATGCTTAATTTCTAGTTGGTTCTTTATCATAACATCAAGGGTCTCATTAGATTTCTTGAGGATCTCACTACATTTATCGGCGGCTTCTAGACAGTTCTTAAGAGACCTTAAAAGTGTGGTTCTGAACTCAATATCCTCCATTGACAGTTTTGTCCTGTTTCTTTGTCTCTGCATTTTTTATGCTTTCTTGGTGCACCCCCTAGTGGTCTTTATGCGCAGTCTTGTTGTAGTTAAGCCTTGATTGTTGTTGGCAATACTGGGGGTGATTTGACCTCCAGGCTAACTGGCTATGAGAGTCCGCTGTGTCTGCAGTGGGAGAGCTTCTGTGCTGGATCTCTAGGGCGGTGCTAATCTAGCGTTTGCCTGAGGCTATCCGGCAAATGGCTCTGCGCAGGGCTTGGGTGGGGCGGGTCCCCGGGGATCTACAGGGAGGGCCGGAGCGAGCAGTTATCGCTGCTCTCAGTTCCATCCCTAGGGGCTCTGCCTCACAGGGTCCCAGCAACCGCTACAAACCTTGGAGAGAAAGCTGCCTTCGAGTTCCGACCGAAGTCAGACAGTCCCGCTTCTCCCATTTGAGTCTGGGTCCCTAGAGACTTGCCTGGATCTGGAGCTCAGAGTCTGAAACTCACTCCCAGTTGAAAACAACAATGGCACCCTCTGCCTCCAGCCCGCTCCGCGTGCACTCCCCACCTTAGTATTTCACTTCAGTACTGCGCCTCCTCTGAGTCTGGGTATGATATTCTCTTTCCTCCTAGTTGTAGAATTTCCACTCAGCCAGCCTTCCTGTGGTTCTGGATGATGTCCATTCCGTCTTTTAGTTGTTTTTTGAAGTGGTTGTTCGAGGCAGCAATCTCCAGCGTTAACCAGCGTTATCTATTTGATTTCTTTCTTATCTCCCCCTGCTAGAGGCAGCGTTAACCAAGCCGCCATCTTGGTTTCCAGTCGATAATAATCCATTTAGCTTTTTTTCTGGATATTCCTCCTGTTTTCTTATTTGAGGCCTGTTTCTTTGTTTTACCATTTTTGCTGTTTCTTGTGTTTGTTTCTATGTGTTGGATCAAACTGCTTTGACTCCCAGTCTTGGTGGAGTGGCCTTTGTAGTGAGACCCAGTGGTGTAGTCTCCTTTACCTTATGAGCTGGGTGCTCTAGGAATGTCCCTTGTGTGGGTTATGTGGCCCTCATGTTTTAATTGGGTCTGAATTGCTGTTGTCCTGTTTGTGTGTGGGCTCAGCCATTGGGCTGACTATGAGGCTCAACCCCAACTACATCATGCCAACTTCTGTACAGATGCTGACAGAACAGGACCTTCCACCTCTCTTCCTATCCTTCCTCCATGTTCCCTGCTCTCTATATTTCAGACTGACCAGCTACACTTCAACTGCTTTTTCAACCCAATTGTTCTAAAGTTTAGCTACAAATTCAGTCCAGTATTGGAAGCAAACAGAGAGGGCTTCTGGCTACTTTGCAGCGATCTTAGAATTCTCTGATGGTCATGTCTCCCACTTCACAGTCATGTTGTTGAATCCTTAATTAAAATACACGTTGTGAATAGGCAGTCACAGCAGCAGCAGCAGTGGCATCCCCTAAATAGATTATATATTGATGAATATTTGAATCTATGAAAGCATCCCTCAAATAGAGGGTTTGGTATTACAGATAGAGTCTGTTAAGAGTAAAGATATAGAGCAAAGTGAGAAAGTGGGAACCATTATTACTTTCATTCTCCTTTTTCTTAGAGTGATGGGACAAAAATCATTAATATGTGGTGAATACATCCTTTTCTCACCTAGCTTGAGGAGCATGCCAATTTTTCTCATACCTGTATGTGGAATAACTGAGATTTTCTTTGCTCATTTATCTATTTGATTTCTTTCTTATCTCCCCCTGCTAGAGGCAAGCTCTGGAAGAATTGGAATATTTATCACTTTTGTTCAATGCTGTATCCCCATCATCAAGGACAGTGTGTGGCATGGTATGCACTCAATAATGATTTATGTAATGAGGGAATAAATGAATATTGTGTACTCTTTGAAACTTTTAGCAAATTCAACAAAAATAACAAATATTTGATGAGTGGCCAAAGTATATCTTTCAAAATGATGGGTTTTGGGAGGGCAGAAATATAGTGAATTCCACAGTATCCTTTGTGTAGGGTTTTTTTGTTTGTTTTATTTTGTTGTTTTGTATCTCAGCAACTAATGTTTCACAAGAGTATCATATAATCTGGACTTCAGAGGACTAGGTCCTCTGAAGCATGAATCACCCTAAGCCTGACAAACTTTAATTAAATTTGTGTGTCTCTTCGTTCCACAAAGGCATGTAATGTTTTTTTAGAATATTAACAGAAATTAGTCTTGCATTACATTTCCTTGTATGCTTCATAGCATTTTCCTTCCTCTTTTCTTTCTTCCCTTCCTTCCTTCCTTCCTTCCTTCCTCCCTCTCTCCCTCCACTCTCCTCCTTCTTTCTATTTTTTCAATCTTTCTTTATTTCATTTTTTTCTTTTAACTCAACAGATCTTTTAGGATTATGTGAAGGCTGTTCTGGTTTCCAGGGTGTTATATAGGGCAGGGGTAGGGAACATCCGGTCTGCAGGCCATATATGGCCTATGAAATAATTTAGTCTGGCCCTGCCAAAGCATTAAGGGTGAGTTAATTAAATGTTTGACCAAATATATCAGGCTAATTTTTAAGTTGATAATTTTGTATAGCCTGTGGATTTGGATAAATATCCAAATGACCCTTAGCAGAAAATAGGTTCCCAGACCCTGATATAAGGGGAAATAATTTGTAAACATTATTGAATGTTATTTATTTTATAATAAAAAATCACAGCAATTATCTTGGAACACTTAATTATTCCATTAAAGCATTGGAGCAGGACCTTAAGGATAAAAAAGGCAAGACCATGCCTGTAAATTATAACATCAGAATTCTTTACATCAAGAAGAGTATCTGGTGCAGATAAAGAGAAGTTTGAGTTCAATAGGAAGATATTTGAAATATACACTGGCATTCTTAGTTTTGGAAAAGAAAAATAAGAAATAATTGAATTGGAACGGAAAAATCAAGCATCTGTTATCTTAATGCTTTTATGACTAAAAAAGAGAGATAGAGAACAAGAGCAAACGTTGGTAAAACATATAATCTGAACGTGATAAAATAATATTTTTCAAGATTAGTCTTGATCAAAATGGTCTTAAAATGGGTTTTGGTATTGTAAGTGGTTATAGAGGAACAGAATATTAAGTAGGAGTTTTCTGAATTGACTCTGAGGTTTCTGGAATTGATTCTCTAACCTGATTTGATTTCAATACACTAATGACTGTATTTCCAGTAGTAGTAAGAACACTGATTGTCCATGGCATGACCTGGCCATAGAGATATGCAAAATATCACCATTGTATACCTGATCAACCACTTAGAAGGAAGAAGCAAATTGATTCTATATATACTTTTGAACATTTTTTGGGAAAACTAACAAGTACAATGATCTTGATTTCTCCTAATATCTCTGAACAAAATGGTGGGGTGAGGGGAGGGAAAGGATGAACTCAGATTCAAATATCCAGCACCAGCACTGCATAAATGACTTAGAAGCTTCTATGTGTTCTCTGAAGGAGACCCTTATCTCCCATAGTTACAAGGCCGAAATTATTGAAACTCAAATACAGAACTTCAGCTTGCAACTGGCTGAATTACAGTGCAAGTTGATCTCTCAGCCTTCCAGAGTGTTAAAGTGAAGGCATTGACTGGAGACGAATGGAATCCTAAAAGTTGAGGTGAGAACATGTGGAAATGTCTTGATGAAACTGGGGACATTGAGATCCTAAGTTCTGATGAGTTTTTTTTACCAATGGACGAGGTCTCCCCACAGTACACCTGAGCAGAGTGGCATCCCCATCCCCAGTGGCAGTGGCATTCTCACCCACAGTGGTATGAGCCTTTCCACTTCCACCTGTATTACCTGAGGAAACCTTAATTGCCTCCCTTGAGGTGTTTGTCAAGCAAGAAAATGCTGATTCTCCTTAAGACCTCCTCCCATCACCCCTCTTTATTTGTAAATCTATAACTAGACTCAAATTGCAGCAGGCCACTAGAGATGAGGTACAATGCATGAGCATGAGGAGATGTCTAACATTTCAAAAGGACAACTTGAGTTTTTTTAAAAAATTTATACAGGGAATATGTGTGGGGATGAATATTAAAAATATAGTATAATGGTGGAACATAAAATTGCATCAAGCCAAATTTATTGACATAGACTCACTAAGAAACCCACAGAAGTCTTAAAGGGAAATGAGGTCAGCTTGTGGAGGCTCTTGAAGTATATTGTAAGGCACTGGTGTTTATTTTTGGCTGGCAAAGAAACCAATCAAATTTTGCTGTTGTGTTTTGTTTTGTAGGCAACAGGAGTTATGAATTTTGTGCCATGCAAAATATATCAGGACTTGGCTGACATGTTTCATTACCAGGCAAGGGTACAGTGAAAATGTTACAGATGTGGAATGTTTTGTTACTATCAGGGAAGTCAAAGCAAGAGTAAGGATCTTTATCAGTGTTAACTCGAGTTATATGTTAATTCAGATAGATAGCAACAGTTATTTAATGATTAGCTTCTTGGTTAAATGAGTGAATCCTGCAAAAAAAAATATGCCAACTACCCTGTATTCTTGGAAAAGAACATTTTGGACAGATTCTGATTTTTTTGGCTTTCCTGGAAGGTATTCATACTGAGAATAAAGTGTTTGAAGTTGTTCCTAGACTGGAATCTCAACTTTGCCACTCTGTGGCTGTTGGATCTCTGACAAGCTACTTAAAAGCTTTTAGCTGTAGTTTCCTCATCTGTAAAATGAGTACAATAATAGTACTGAGTATATATGGTGATTGTGAAAATTACATGAAATTATGTAGGCAAACATGCTTAGAATAGGGTCTGGCTCATAGCAAGCACTCAATAAATGCCAGCCATTATCATTATCCCTGGTTCAAAGTTCTAGGTCTTACATGACTGAAAAGCCTTTTGATGTAAGTATATTTTATTCATTGCTGAAATATTAATTGTGCACTTACTATGTGAAAAATCATGTGCAGATAGCTAAAACAAAGTGATAAGGTGCTGTTGTTTCACAGAACTTTAAGATGATAAAGAATATTACCAAATATCTGAGCTGCCTATTCCCCTCCTCAGTTAACCGTAAATACTTTTGAGTATTGTAATAAAATTACATTGATACATACATTTTCTTCCCATTAGAGAGAGAGAGACTCTGCAGGTCTCTATAAAAGGCATATTTTAAAAGTTCATATTACAGCAAACTATCAAGTCCTGAAGTGGTGAGCAAGAGTTTAACAGACCATGGGTTACAAAATCTGACTGTCTTACTTCCTAATTGATTAATTCTAGGAATAATAGAACATGGAGTACGTAGTAGACCTGTTGGGAAGACTGAGTAAGATAAACCTGATCCCAGCTCTAGACATGACAGAAAACCGCTAAATGTGCAGACCCATCTGTCACCCACTGTGTTAGTGAACACTAAAAAAATTAAGAAGCAAGGCAAGTTCCCGAAGCTCATAAAATCTTGAACTTAAATCCACTTTGTTTTCCATTTCTGCATAGGTAGGGACAGGTACATTTTGGCCTAATTTAGCTGGCAAATGGTTATAGGTCTCTCTCTTCTGCAGATTCAGAGACACCCAGAAACATCTTCACTGTTCCATGTTTGACCTAACAAACCAAAATGATAGTGTGCTCAGGGTACTGGACAGGAGTAGATGTAAAAATAATTTCTGATTCAAATTCTATGGCTCAGAAGTTTTTTTTAGAGGTATCCTTTTGTCAATGATCACATATTCTAGAGTCACAAAATTGCTACTTTGATTTATAAGAATCTACTTAGAGCTTAATATGTAAGTTTGCAATTTATAAAGCCGATGATATAATATTATTTGTAATATCCTAGGATTGTTCTTTCCTTTGTGAATTAATTATGGACATTTCATTTTGAGGTATTGTGTAAAGCAAGAAGTGTAGTATGGAGAAAATGGAAAAGTAGTGGAGACAGAGACATGTAATTTCACTTTTGCAGCCCTGTTTGGTCCCTGGTCAGTCCTCAAGCCTACTATACACAATCTTTTCCATATGAAGTAAATCAAGTGAGTCAATCTTCTCATCATATTCTTGTAGATTTTCATAGGAAGTGTTGGCTCAAAAGTTCTTAAATTAATACATGGTTCTTCATCTGTAAAAATATAATTCAACATCTTGAAATTAAGTATAAAAAAGTAAACCTTTTTGGAATGTTGGTTGTGTCTGATTTAATAATTGCTGTCTGGATTATATCTAAAGATCACATTTTGGCTTTTTGTTAAGTTAGTTGGATATAAGCCTGGTGACACAGCATGCATGCAGCCTGTACTTTGTGCACTTTTAAAGCAAAGGGAGAGCCAAGCCTTTTGGGAATTTCCTTGGCTTGTTTTGTGTGGAGTTGTCAAACTCTGTAACAATCAATCAGTTATTATTTAATTGACAGAGAAAATTGTGTACCACCCCTCAAGTCATGTTTGGGCATGATAGTACATAATCCATACCTGTGTGTGCTTGCTCCATTTAACATGCATGGCAACACCTGTCAGCTTCCACCTGTAGGCAGTTTCTGTGAAGAAATAAACTTTTAAAAAAAGAAATAAACTTTTGCAACTATAACAGTGAACTTAAATTTGTATTTTTAAAACAGAGATTATTTTAAACTCACATAAGCAACATCTTCATTTTGGAGATGAGAAAAAGAGGCCTTAAATTGGGGGCTAAGTTGCCCCAAAACACAGAATAAGCTAGAAAGAAATAGAGCCAAGACTAGAATTCAGCCATCCTCCCAGGTCAGTGCTCATTCTTATATGTAGGCTCCATGAATGGGCCAAGTCAGGACACAATGTTTAAAGTCAATAATAGACATAAACATTTTATATCCTGTAACATTCCACAGAAATAAAAAAGTGGTAGCATTGTTATGGCATATTTGCCAAGAAGCAACCTCAAAAGTGTCAACAAGAACCTTGAGGATAGAGGGAAAATGTCTCTGATAGTTTTTTTTATAAGGGCTGACCAGTTTGGTTAGTATCAGGCTCAGGTGAGTTCTGAATCATATAGCTTGCTAGACTACATTTTTCTAATTGGTCACTGGCATTGAGTTCTTATATTCATTTCCTTGATTACTAAATTAAAAAAAGTAAACCTTGAAAGATAGTAAAGATAACTTGGCCAAATGATTTGTAAATTGTTGGTGACTATATTCATATTGAGAAACAGGATAAAGCCACATTCCTGACTATTTTCCCAGGATGAGTTTTCATGAAACTTGGCCACATCAAAAATTATACATTGATTTATATATTGTTATTTTAATTAAATATCATATTCTATAGTTACTGATATGGTTCCTATGAGCTGTTGAAAATCTTAACGCAATATGAAAAATCATTACACACAGATTCTGAGTGTACTGTAATATTCACATACCTGCAAACAGAATTTTTAATAATATTGAAGTGACTTACTCAAGTAATTGTAATATGGATGTGATCTAATTTAAACCTGAAATTTTGCACAAAAGGTTAGATTCCTATTTGTATATACACCAATATTAGAAGAGGAACCTAATGTTGGACATGCAAATTACAAAGTTTTTGTTTGGGTGAGAAATTACCATTGGATTTATACACAAGGGTTTAGCTACAGCCCATACACATCAGAATGCTGGTATTCTTAAAAAAAAAAAAAAAAAAAAAAAAAAAAAAAAAACTAAAATAAGCAAAATCTTCCTTTTCATTGGCACACAGAGAAAGTATAAGATGAGGTAGAGGAAAAGGAAGAATTTATCAATAAGTGATACTGGGACAAATGGATCATCATTAGGGAGGAAATAAAGTTAAATTTTCTCTGATGCCTTCAAGCAAAATACATTACACATAATTTAAATATTTAAATGTAATACAAAAAAGTAAACACTAAAAATTACCTGAAGAACCTATAGGTATTTTTATACCTTGCATGAAGAATGTTTTCCCAAAGATGTCATAAAAAATAGAAGCTATAAGAGATTAAGAATGAAAAACATTTATGTATAGTAAGAATACCATACTGAATGTAAATGTCAAACTGGAGGAAAATCACTATCACACATAACAAAGGGTTATTAGATATAATATACAAAAAGTTCTAACAAATAAATGATGAATATTCCAGTAGAAACTAGGGAAACAACATAAACAGCACCCAAGAAAAAAAAGATATACAAATTTCCAGTGTTATATATTAAAGGACAATTTAACTAGTAATTAATGACTTGGGGGGAAAAAGTGAAGCTATTTTTGGCCTATCAGCAATTTTTGTTTGTGTTTTATTTTGAAACACTTGGGTTTGGAAAGAGAGTACATTATTTGGGTTCTGTTGTCATAGATGTCATCTTTGCAATTTTATTTTTCATAAAAATATCAGATCAACTGAAACCCTTTTGGGGCGTTTAAAAAATTAAGGGCTGTGATTATTTTTGGCCAGCCAACTTCTGTATATCTTCTAGTCCTAGATACTGTGTAGAGTTAAATAAGAGATATTTTAAAAGTCTAGAACTTCAGTTGGCATGCACTGTGCATATCCACAAAGTGATGTCCTCATTGGGAAATGGAAAGCTGGCATGGAATTGTGAAATTTCTCCCAATGGTACTTGGACAGGCTGACATTGATAGTGCTACAATAATACTTGATACCTAATCACAGTTGGGATGTTATCAGTTTCCTCACAAATCAGCAAACCCTGTGATATGACACACAATCCACACCAAATCCTAGTGGTCTGAGTCTACATTTTTTTCTGTCTGTTTTTTATTGTTAGATTTTTCAAACATACAGAAAGGTTGAAAGATCACTCATATATCTCCCATTTGATTCAATAACTGAAGCCACCATATTTTAACCATAGTGAAGGTCTGTTTCTAAATACCTTTCTAGATCTACACACATACAAATATGCATATACAAGAATGAGATCATACTTTACATGTTCTGCAATTTTTTAAAATTTTATTTTAAAACAGATCATAAATATTTTCTTGAATTTCACTATTCTTCCACAAGTCATGTTTCATGGCCCTTTAGTGTCTGTTGTATGGGTCAATTATAATTTTTATGACCAATTCCCTATGGTTGGACATTAGTGTTTTTACATTTTTTCCCTAATAAAAAAAAGATAAATAAAATGAATGTGTCTTTCTGCATTTGGGTAAAAATCTTCTGAGGTAAATTTCTGGAGTGGAAATTGAATTGTCAAAGGATATGTGCATTTCACATTTGACACTGACTTCTCAGTTGATATCTGTGTACAGTTATTTGGAATTTGTAAGAATCTGACCTGAAGATAATCAAAGTGTTTCTACCACAGTGCAATAAGTTCTTATCAATATAAAGTAATTTCAGTTAAGTCTGCCTGATCATAAAGTTTATTTTACTTGTCTTGACTCAATTTTGTCCCCATGCCTAGCCTCTACAACAAAAAGAGGCAAATATTAGAGGCAGAAATGTCCACTCCTAAACAGATTTCATTAAACTATTCTTTTTCAGTAATTGATTCCCATTACACATAAAACAGCAAGTCCTACACTTTTATTTTGTAAAACAGTGTTTTTGTCAATGAAATTAGCTAATACACATGTGTGCAGGGCACATTTTATGGGAAAAAGATGCACAAATAGCAAGGATTTATCTAAACTAGCAGCATAATATTTACCTAAATTCACTCACACTAAAGCATGAGCTGGGTCTATGTAATCAAGGTGAAGTGGAGAATTAAAGTAATTTGAGATAATTCAGACCAGGAAATTTTACCTCAAAACCTTTCACGAATTGCATCAATTATCTAATTGAAACAAATCTTAGGGCATTGAGGCTTGAATTATTATAATAATTGATTTAATTTTCATTTAGTTTTGTGTATGAAAATACACCCACATTCACTCTACCTTGAACCTTACTAGTTAGTGTCAAGCTAATGCAGCCCTCATCACTGCAACTGACATAATTTATCAGTTGTTTCCCCACATTGGCATATCCCAACTATAAAACTACATTGGCATGGTCATAATACAGCTCTAGGAGGAAAGTTTCAATTTTCTACAACTTGAATTATGTAATTGGATGTTGTTTTTTGGAGGTGAAGAATAGAAAATTCCTACACTTCTGATATAGACTTGCTTATCAATTTTTTTCTATTTTTGTCCTTTACAAAATGATTTCTTGCTTTCTCTGTATATCTGACATCTTGCTGGAGAAGCTGGAAGACTTTAGTTTGGGAGAAGAGGACCAGGGGAGATTTTTCACTGTTCACTTAGGCTAATTCAAGATTTCACACAGGACAATTCCCCACATTAAGTATACCCTCTGAACTGGCCGTAGGAGCCCACTAGTTAGTCCCTCCATTCTTGAAATCAAAACAATTTCCTTCTGCCCAGCTGCTGTGGCTCAGTGGTTGAGCGTCAACCTCTGAAACAGGATGTCATGGTTCGATTCCTGGTCAGGGCATTTGCCCAGTTTGTGGGCTCGATCCCCAGTGTGGAGCATGCAGGAGGCAGGCGATCCATGATTCTCTCTCATCATGGATGTTTCTATCTTTCTCTCCATCTTCCTTCCTCTCTGAAATCAATAAAAATATATTTACAAAAAATAAATAAAATAAAATGCAGGGTGGAGCAAAAGTAGGTTTACAGTTGTGAGTACACAAAGCACTTTATTTTTATATTATTATCAATTACTGTATTATTTTCTATATGAACAACTGTAAACCTACTTTTGCCCCACCCTGTAGTGATGCTAATAACTGAAATTAAAAAACGTATGGAGGCCCCGGCTGGCGTGGCTCAGTGGTTGAGCATCAACCTATGAACCAGGAGGTTATGGTTTGATTCTTGGTCAGGGCATGTGCCAGGGTTGCGGACTCGACCCCCAGTGTGAGGTGTGCAGGAGGTAGCTGGTCAATGATTCTCTCTCATCATTAATGTTTCTAGCTCTCTCTCCCTTTCCCTTCCTCTCTGAAATCAATAAAAATATTTTTTAAAAACATAAAAATACCACATGATCTCACTCATTTATGGATAATAAAGAACATTATAAACTGATGAACAAAAATAGATACAGAGGCAGAGAAGCATCAAACAGACTGTCAAACTACAGCAGGAAGGCTGGCAACTGAAGGACTTGTATGCATGCATATAAGCATAACCAATGGATGCAAGACACTGAGGGAGGAGGGGGAGGGCATGTGTGGGGGGAGGGTATAGGGGAGGCCGGGAGAAGGTCAATTGGGAAAAAAAGGAGACATATGTACTACTATTTGTAATACTTTAAACAATAAAAATAAAATAAAATAAAATAAAATAAAAACATATGGAGGTGTCCGCTATCTTAATGGAAGTATTGGAATTAACAGGGCTTGGTTGCTCAGTGGTTAGAAAAACAAAGCAAAGAATGGTTTTGTGTTTGTATAACTGACAGTGTGGTAGAGCCATTGATAGAAATGGAAAGTTTATGACAGCAGCACATTTTGAAGGAGAGAGGTTATGTTGTGTTTTCAACATGTGTGTATCGGGTGGCAATTGAGCATCTAATGGAAATGTCCAGAGCATAGCTAGACATACAGGCTTAAATACAGAAAGGAAAGCAGGTGGAAGGAAGAAGAATTATATGGGTTCTGCAACTAAGGGGCAAATGTGGTGGTAGGAATGCATATGTAGTTTGAAAAAGTGAATGGAACAAGAGAAAATGGAAAGCCATCGGACAGAACTCGGGGAAATGCTTATATTTATGGGGTAGGAAGAAAAAGAAAGACAGGGAAGAGTATAGGGAAATTCCAGATGTGTTGTCTCAAAAGTCTCGAAAGACTTTCAGTGTTAATCTTACAGTGAAGTAACAGAGGAGGACTGAATTATAAGAAAAGGCTATAGGGCTTCAAGGTTTTATATATCACTGGATATCTTTGAGGAATAAATGTGTTGAGTATCTGAGTAGGAAGCCAATGGACATGGATTCAATGTCCATGTCAGAATGGCTATCATCATTAAAACAACAAACAACAAGTGCTGGCAAGGACTAACAAAAGAATAGACAGTGAAAAGCAGAGGTAGCAGAGGCAGAGACCACTTTCTTTCACCAATGAGCCTGGTCACCAACCTTCCATTAGGCCTTGTGGAACTTCCACTCTATGATGGAGCAGCTGCTATCCACTAGGTTTACTGTGAACTGAAGGAAATGTAATATTCTGCTGAGACAGCAGCATTGATATGCTTGAGATATTAGGGAAGGCCTTGGAAGATGGGCCAAGATAGAGAGAAGATGAATAGAAAACTCATAGTGTATTGTTTATGTCCTCTTTGGAACACAGGAAGACAAGTAGATAAGAGAGCTATGTGCGTAAGAGAGAACATGTGTCACATGAGTTGCATGGAGATGAGAAATAGCCATTAAGGAATGTGTGGACAAGAATCAACAAGAGAAAAAAATAAAAAGGAACAAGAAAGCTACTCATATCCACCGCATCCCTATTCTGTGCCAGGTACCATACTAGTTTCTTGTCAGACAAGTAACAGATGTGAATTTTTAAAAGGAACAGTTTGTTCAAATTAGAATGTTCAGCCTTTCTTACAGCCATGATCTACCTCCAGGAAGCATGAAAATAGACCGAGAGCAATGAGACTGGTTTAGAGACAGAGCAATACACCATAAAATAGTAAGGGAGAACTAAAATAGAAATTTACAGGAAACTCCATACTGTTTTCCACAGTAGCTGCATCAGTCTGCATTCCCACCAGCAGTGCACAAAGCTTCCTTTTTCTCCACATCCTTGCCAGCACTTGTTGTTTGTTGTTTTAATGATGATACCCATTCTGACAGGTGTGAGATGGTACCTCATTATTGTTTTGATTTGCATCTCTCAGATGATTAGTGACTTTGAGCATGTTTTCATATGTCTCTTGGCCTTCTGTATGTCCTCTTTTGAAAAGTGTCTATTTAGGTCCTTTGCCCATGTTTTGATTGGATTGTTTCTCTTCCTTTTGTTAAGTTGTATGAGTTCCCTATAAATGTTGGAGATTAAACCCTTATTGGAGATAGCATTGGCAAATATGCATTCCCATGCAGTGGGCTTTCTTGTTGTTTTGTTAATGGTTACTTTTGTGGTGCAGAAGATTTTTATTTTGAACTTCCATTTGAGCCAGTAATCCCACTTCTAGGAATATATCCCAAGAAAACAGAAACACCATTCAGAAAGGACATATGCACCCCTATGTTCATAGCAGCGCAATTTACAATAGCTAAGATTTGGAACCAGCCTAAATGCCCATCAGCAGATGAATGGATTAGAAAACTGTGGTACATCTATACGATGGAATACTATGCTGCTGTAAAAAAGAAGGAATTCTTACCATTTGCAACAGCATGGATGGAACTGGAGAGCATTATGCTAAGCGAAATAAGCCAGTCAGAGAAAGATAAATATCACATGATCTCATTCATTTGTGGAATATAATGCACAACATAAACTGATGAACAAAAATAGAACCAGAGACATAAAAGCATCAAACAGACTGTCCAACCTATGCGGGAAGGAGGGGGGGGAGGGGGTAAGAGATCAACCAAAGGATTTGTATGCATGCATATGAGCATAACCAATAGATACAGACAGTAGTGGGGTGAGGGCATGTGCTGGGGAGTGGGAGCGGCCAGGGAGAGGTCAATGAGGGAAAAAAGAGACTCATGTAATACTTTAAACAATAAAGAATTTAAATAAAAAATAAAATAGAAATTTACAGAGTCAAACTTCTTAGAGTTAACTTTGGGCAGGAAATGTTAATGGACATTATGAACTGAAAAACAAAGGCAAAGTAAGTAGAAGGTAAAAGGCCAGTATAGTGTGGTTGGGAAATGGCCACTGGAGGGAGGAGTGGAAGTTGTGCTAATGGAGGGAAACTATAAATGCAAGATCTCTTCTGAGGAGGAGCATTTCTTTATGGAGGTGGAATTCAGAGATTCACCTACATTGCAGGTGGCTAATGTAGCATAAGTTTGTGTTTCGTGGCACTGAGGTTATGATGCCAGTGTGTTTGCTAAAGTCATCAAGGAAGACAGGGAAGAAGAGAGAAATATGAACCAGTCACCAAAATAATTGAGGAAAATAACTCAAACTTGGGGGTGAAAATTTAGCTAATATTTATAATATGGAAAAATTCTGTATCTTAAAAAACCTCAGAGTGCCTCTTTAAACCTGCAGAGTCTCTCTCTCTCTCTCTCTCTCTCTCTCTCTCTCTCTCTCTCTCTCTCTCATCAATCAATAAAAAAAAAATTTTTAAATAGAAAAAAAGAATCAGGTCTGGACTTCCAGAAAAATTTCTATGACCATATTCACAAAACTATCGAATATAAATCAGGGTATGCTATATGACAGAAATACTGTGAGCTACTTCTAAATATGAGAGAAAATATGAGAGATGTAACTTATATGTGGAAATGTTGAAACTTGGTGACCATTTCCATGGTATATGATCACATAGAATACGTGTTTGAAATCCAGAGTCAGTTTTCTACACTAAGAAATAGTAAAGGTACATGGACAGAGCCATATGTGGGAGTCATGGGGCCTGGCTTTGAATCTAGCACTGCCACTTACTAACTGAAAAATCTATACTTTAACTCCTTTACTCATCAACATTGACATATTGCTACATACCTTACAGGTCTGTTTTGAGGATTGAATGAATTGACATTTGCAAAGGGCTTGGCTTATAATAGGTGCTCCCCAAATATTAATTTATTTATTCATTCAACAAGCATTTATTAAATACTCTGTGTGTGGCAATCATTGTGCTAGCTATTGAGAATACAAAGACAAATGAGACAGAATACCCATTCTAAAGGTGGTCACAATTAAAACAATGAGATCCAGAAATAAACAATTAAGATACAATATGGAAAATCCATTAAGACAATATAAAGCTATGCATAGGCTATTATGAAGGAACAGAAGAGGAGTTAAGGAAGGCTTCCTGAAGTAGGTGATGGACTTTGTTAATTCCATTTGAATCTGACTTGTCTACACTTGAGTAATACCCTAAGCTCCAATATTGTCACACCTGTGGCTATAACAACAAAGAATATAGCTGACTACTTACCTTCAAATGTGAAAAGCTATGTTTTCTTCTTTCTTTTCCAGGCAAATTTAAGGGGAGAATATCCAGGAAACCATTAAAATAATCTGATACATTATTATGTAGGTAATCTTGTTTTCTATGACATTGAATCTGCATAAGATTTTTAAATGTACAGATATGACTAATCATACAATTAGAAGGCAAATGGAAGGATTCATGTTTTTTTATGAACTTACTCTGAGTTTTAAATTCAACTACACAAATTGTATCAAGAAAAAAATAAGACTCAATTAAGCCTATATAGCATATTCATTTACAATCTCTTTAAATTCAATTAAATTTAGAGAAGAATGCTTAAAACCATGGCTTAAGAATCATTAGTCAAAATGATAAACATAAAGTTACCATTATTTGAGCCAGCAATTCCAGTTCTAGATATATATCCAAGATAAATGAAGACAAATGTCTACACAAAAAATTGTACTCAAATATTTATAGCAATATCATCCACACTAATAAAAGAGAAAGATTCAAATTGACTGTACCTTCATGATGCCTGCCAGCCAATCAGGAGTGAGTATGCAAATTAACCCAACAAAGATGGCAGGTTAATTTGCATACACAGGCTCCTAGCGATCTGGAGCGAAGGCAGAAAGGCAGCTCCGGCCAGAGCGAAGGCGGTTCCGGCAGCCAGGGGAAGGAAGGCCCATTCTTGCATGAATCTTCGTGCATCGGGCCTCTAGTTCATAATAACCAAAAAATAATAACAACCAAAATGCCCCTTAACTAATGAATGCATAAACAAAATGTGGTATATTCATAGAGTGGAATATTATTCATCCATAAAAAGGAATGAAGTGCTGATACAACATGGATGAAGCCTGAAGATATTATGCTAAGTGCTTTGAGGATACTATGCTAAGTGAAAGAAGCTACACACAAAAGAGCACATATTATATGATTCATTTATCTGAAATATTCAGAGTAGGTAAATCCACAGAGACAGAAAGTAGGTTTCTGGTTGCTAGAGGCTAAAGGGAGAGAAGATAGTGAAGTTACTGCTTAATTGGTATGGGTTTTCTTTTTGTAGTGATAAAATTGTTTTAAAATTAGATAGTGGTGATAATTGTACAACTGAGTGAATATACAAAAAATGATTGAATTGTACACTTTAGAATGGTGAACTGCATTGTATGTTTGTAGCATGAGCCATATTATATCTCAAGGAAGCTTTTAGAAATCCCATTAGCATAGTCCATGTTGATAATGGACTATTTGAGAATTTGGAATGTTTATTTTGCTCCTGAACAACTAACTCCTTCCTCCACCACTTCTGCTTACCATGTATGGTAACATAACTAATCAAGTAAATAGAAGCAGAAGGGTTAATCATTGTTATTATATAGCATATTTGTAAAGAATAAAAATAATGGCCCCTGGACGGGTAGCTCAGTTGATTGGAGCATTGCCCTGTATGCTAAAAGATTGTGGGTTTGATTCCTGGTCAGGGCGCATACTAGGTTTTGGGTTTGATCCCCAGTCAGTGGCTGTGCAAGATGCAACCAATTAATGTTTATCATGTTTTCTCTCTTTCTCTCTCTCTCTCTCTCTCTCTTTCAAATGACTTTCAGAATAAGTTCCTTACTATTTCTCCTTAGATTAATTTCCTACATACTCTTCAGGGATAGCTCACCCCAAGTGTCTTTCTACTCAGTTTATAATTAAGCTTAGATAGGTTGCCACAGCCTACCGTTATTTCTGCAATCAAGTAAAGTATTAAAGCCACTTTTCCTCCATTGAATAGTTGAGGAATTTCAAATTGTTGCTAATTAAAACTGTAATCATTCTCTAAATGAGTATAAATAAAAGACATGTGCTTTGACATTAATTGAGAAGCTAGAGGTCTAAATGATCTGTTCCAGGCAAGCATTCACCATTTCCAAGTTAGGGTTAAAATTTTTTAAAAAATATTTTTCTCACAAAACTAGATTTCAGAAAGGTATACCAAATCATAGTAGGACTATGGACATATGAATATAGTAAATAAAATGGGAAAGGTTCATTTGCGACTCCTTTAAATGTCAAATTAAACCAGGTCATCATTGCCAAAAACTTTCTTCTCTCTTTTTATGAAAAGAATACATCTTGCTGTTATATAGGACATGACATTTCACAAATAATTTTTCAGCTGATTAATTATAAAAAGTAAATTGTTACAGGAAAGGAAAGAAGCAAAAGCTAACATTTTAAAAACTAGGCTGTTTAAAGACATCACATTTTGATCATTTCAGCTGTCTAATGGCCATGCATTAGGTGATTAAAGAGAAAAATCCTAACTTTAATTAAGTTCTTATTCCATAATTAGCCTGAACTAGAATAGCTACCTAAAAGCTGTGTTATCTCTAGTTATAATCCAACAAATTAGTTTTAGAAATAGATTTTCTCAGGCACTGAATTCAAACATAAAGGCATGTTTTAAGCAGAGGGAAGAGCAGTTCATTCTTTAACCCCATGAGTGGACTTGTCAGTCTACCATTATGCTACAATGTTCATGTGCTAACAGGCAAGTGCTGAAGGGATGAGACAGTTTGTATCTCACACCTGAGGGAATCTTCAGGATCTGGGTAGAAACTCACACAGGTCCAAAATAACTTAAGAACTACAATGCTTTCTAGGAACTCTCAAAAATCAGGTGTTTTAAAGGTGTTTGGAACAAGGAGGTAGGGGGAGGGTAAAGCAAGAGATCCTCATAATCAAGTAATTCTCTGGTATGTGGGAGACCAAGGTTCTTATTTCAAGTACTCAGGAGGTGAACAGGGGAAACTAAAAGGATCAATTTTTCATCTACTCACTTTTGTGATTGGGTGTATCTATTCTATTAGACTGTGGACTCCTTGAGAGCAGTCTATTTCTGTTTGGTTAATTGCTAACTTCATCAGTATATGTAGCACACAGTAGGTGCTTTTCAGATTTCTAAAGTATCAGCATAAAAGAAGCTTGAGTAGGGCTAGGAATCAGTGTACCTGTTCGTTAGTGACCTTGACTAGTTCCCTTGCAACCCAAGAGGGAGTGGAGGAGTGAATCCTAAGATGACCCAACCCTGACTGAACACCTAAAATTACTGGAAGAGCTTTCAAAATGCAGATGGCAGGCTTAGCCCCTGAAAAACTCATTTAATTGGTCAGGGCTAGGGCTGGCCGTTGGTGCTTTTTACTAGCTGTCCAGGTGATCCTGTGTAGCCAGGGTTAAGAACCACTGCCCTATAGTAATATTTGAGGAATTCAACCCACTGGTGAGTGTGGGTCTCATGTTAGTTTTCCAGAGTATCATCTTTTTGTTTAATAAATGGCTTTCTTGCTCCCACTCCAAGACATCCTGAATCAGTGGGTTTGACAAGATGCTTGAGCTAAGAATCTGCATTTGTAGAAGCAAGTGATTCTGTTGCAGTGGATCAAAAGACCACACCTTCAAAAAAAAAATACGAGGAGCCACTACCTTTGTTCTCTGAAGGTACCTGGGTTATCTTTGAGAAAAGAAAACTAAATGGCAATAGGGGGTGGATAAATACTCTATTTTTAAAATGAATTGGAGCCCTAACAGGTTTTGCTCAGTGGATAGAGCACCGGCCTGCGGACTCAAGGGTCCTGGGTTCGATTCCAGTCAAGGGCATGTACCTTGGTTGCGGGCACATCCCCAGTAGGAGGTGTGCAGGAGGCAGCTGATCAATGTTTCTCTCTCATCAATGTTTCTAACTCTCTATCCCTCTCCCTTCCTCTCTGTAAAAAATCAATAAAATATATTTTAAAAAAATAAAATAAAATAAATTGGAACTGCTTTTGTCCTCCAGCCATCAAACACAGGAAGAGTGTTCATTGCTCTGGTGAGTAGTACCAAGGTGCTATATTTTCACCTGCCTCAACATTGCTTAGTTCAAGATCAATTTGAAATACAGGCTGAATACAACACCTTGTTCCTTCTGTGATGCCATTGGTCTCATTAAGGCAATTAGCTTACACATTTTTGATCCAATGGATATTACCATAAACACAAGTGTTTCCTTTTCACCCAGCAGCCTTGAGAAAATGAGCATGAGTACATTATTCTCATTTTGAAAGATGGAGAGACTGAGGCAGAAACTGACCCTAAGGCAGGGCTAAATTAGATTGGGAAAAATCAAAGCCCTGATTTGATTTGTGTCAAAAGCACTTTAACATCTCTGACCTAATTTTTCCTTACTAATCCCCTTATGCAGCAAGGTGGGGGCAGGTGTCATTCTCCTCAAATCTGACCTTATTTGTGGGAGGAGCAAACAAGCAACTATTGATGGGATTTTAAGGCCCCACTACCAATAGACCTCTCCCATCTTTAATGCCTCAAGTTCCAGCTTCGGCAATCATTCGTTTGGGTTGTTTTATCCTCTACGTGTATCTTTTCTTGTGCAGATATTCTAGCTATGACTTACATGGCATCAGATATTTTTAGCAGGTGGCCTCATTTGCTATAGGGGGGGAGAACATGCAGGAAAAGAGCACTAAAAACAAAGTAAAAGGGGAGTATTACCCAAAGAGGCGATAGAACCAAAAGTAGTGACTATAGAAAAGGGATGTTTTATGTCAGCTTCACCTATTTTCCAACAAGCTCTGGTCCCCAAGTGCAAATGTAGTGGTTCAGGGACTTTGCCATATTGATTAGAGCTGGGTTCAGGGACACATTCCTCATTAATAGCAAAGGTATCAAGATTTAAGAGAAACTAAACTGCCTTAAAATTAAGATACTATTTACTTGCCATTTTTCTTTTTAAAATGTTGACCTTTGGGAAATCTAAAATCTTTCAATACTAAATCAGTCTGGGTGACATTGAATTATACCCTTAACATAGAGAGGAGGCCCTCTCATTTTCCTCTTTGGGAAAGGAAAGCTACTCTCTTGAACTTTCAGTAGCCCTTTGTTAATTTGAAAATTAGCATTTGCTTTCCAGACTATCTTCTTCTTATCATACTCTTTGGAAATAAAAAGAGAGGGTGGTCAGGATGTGACCTTAGTAATGTCAGATAGAGATTGGATAGGATTGAACAGAAAAATATGGATGCAGGAATCAGAGTTCAATAGCTTTTCCAGCTCTAAAGGATGGAAAAGTCTAAATATGGGTCCTTCACTGTGGAATCTGCTTTGTGGGAGATGTTCTCATGGAGATATGAGTTCACACAGCAAGTTCAAAGCAAAAATCTGGACAATGTGTGCTCCTCACAGAGGTCAAGGTATAAAGCCCAAGTGCCAATAGTTCCATGTAGCATAACTGGAAGGTCAAGGTCAGAAAGAATGGTTTTTATAGATGAAAGGGCATACCAGGCCAGAAAATGCCTTACGGTGACCAACAGTAATAAGATTGCCAAGCTGTTCAAAGATAGGTGGGTGCACTACTGGTAGACATTAGCAGCTATAATCTTAAACCTGAGACACAAATGACAGAGACATAGACCATGAGGAATTGGGTCATGAAGGGAAGAACAAGAATCCCCTTTAACTCAAGACTAATCCAAAAACAGCTGAAGTTCTGCATTCTTGGTCCCAGCTCTGCCATGAGCTTATGTATGGGACCTAGACAATTCACTCATTTATAGAATGAAGGGATTAAGCTATATCAGTTGATCTAAACCACAATATGGCTTATCATATGTCATTCATAGGATGGAAATGTTTATGACGTTGGCCACACCTAGAGAAATGTATCTGCAGAGAAAACTCATATAATGTGTAGGTATCAGAGGAGAAGTTTAAAACTTATTTATCTTGAGCACTTTTCTCAGAATTTAATATGTTTCCAAATCACCCATGGATCTTGTTAAAAGACAGATTCAGATTCAGTGGGTCTGGGGTGGAGCCTGAGGCTCTGCATTTCCAAAAAGCTCCCAGATGATGTCTCTGTTGCTGGTCCATGGGCCATACCATGGGTATCAAGTATATTGAGGATCATACAAGCTCTGAAATTCTATGATCCTTATGTACCGGTATAAATACTATGTTCCCAACCCTCTGTTTCCCCACTCTAGGTCATGATCAGCCCAAGATATCAGGCTTTGATGAGTCTGCTGGTGAGGCCAAGTAGGTAAAATTGGGAACTAGGAAGATCATTACCCCAGCCTGACCCCATTGTTTCTGTGCTCTATGTAACATGTAGAACTCTGGGTTCTATGATACTATCAGCTCTTGGCTTTGGTAGAACTCCTTGCTACGTCAAATAGGTAGAACAAGTTGACAGTAACAGTCTCTCTGGGATATCATGGCATCATAGTCCATTTTCATCAGAGGCAGGCTCTTAAAGGCAGAGAAAGAAACACTGTTGAGGAGAAGAAATGGACAATCCATGTGGAAAATTTTTCCAAGACTTCTGGCATTAAAATGTTCATTTTACTTTACCTCTATGATGTCATGAATATCTGCCTTCTATCTTAGATAGTGAGCCCTCCTTATTCAGCACTATATACCCAAGGCCCACCATAGCACATAGCACAGAGCAGTTATTCAGTAAATATTTGTTGAATGTATGAATGAACAAATTAATGAATCAAGCAATTGGAGCTACGGGTGCTTAGAGGAAATTTCTTTGGGGAAGTCAGCAGGAGGAGCAACAGAAACAGCAGGAGGCAGAGAGCAGGGAAGCATGAATTCATTCAGGCATAGTTCCCTTAAGTGCCCTGCCCTTGTACTGCCCTTTGTTGTTCTTTAATACACAACAGGATGCACCTGCCCAGACATGGGAACTTAGCTTTGTAGATAGGAAAGCTGATACAAAGCCCCTGTTAATTAAAAAGCTTTTGCAATTGGAACTGTCTTCTTACACAAAGTGCCCTGCTTCTTGATGGGTTTGATGTTTACATGTATTGAGAATATACAATGAACAGTCTCAGGATTATCTCCTAATCCTGAACCCAGCAAAGGAAATAAGATCTATCCAATGCCACCACTGGTCTGTTATTTATTATTTCAAACCCAAAAATTAAATTGATGAACATTCAGATGGCCAAGAAAATCAACTACGCTTTTCTGTGGATTTATTAATGAAAATAACCTTTAAGCTTTTCTGCCCTAATTTCCTCTGGTTTCTTATTCCTTGTTCCTACTTATTTCTGAATATTTAGCTAAGTAATATCACTGGTGCCCAGGCTAGCACTTTGAGAATGATCTGCTCAAACAATTTACACCAAGCTATGCAAATCTAGGGGAATATCCATTTTGAAAAAGAATACTAATTGAAATAACATGATGGATCAGAAAGAAGATGAGTATGGAGAAAGTGGGGGTGGAAAGGAAATTCTCATGGATCTCACCTATAGGTCAGGTAGCTTACCTCTGCCATGACTACTAACTAGAACCTCTCTAGCCTGACTATATAGATTTGCCATCAAGATATAAAAACAACTTGTTATAGCCAACCCAAATCCATTCATTGAACAGTTGCATTTACGAATTAGCTTAGGAAAATCTCTCTTATTGATATATTGAGACAGACGAGAGTTGCTATCTGTTTGGCTTAAAGAGGAGTCCTCTGTGGCCTCCTGGCTGGACTAAATGTCCTGGTCCTCAAATTAGACAGATTAAGGTCCAAAAAGACCAGAGAAGTCAGCAAGTATTTTGCAAGTTTTCAATTCAGAGATCAGTGTGCTCCCCTGTGACCAAAGCCCAAACTGCAGCCACTGTGGCGTAGACCCAAAGCAGAGGTTGTTCCTAAGCCTCACCATAATTATTGTGTGGGATGTTTTATTTTTCAGGGCAGAGAGGAAAAGGGAGAAAAGTTAGAAGAGCTTTAGAGGAAAATCTAAATTCTGCTTCCAGCATTACTGATTTTCTCTTTGAAAATTAGCAGCTCTCTCATAAAACCCTTGATAGAGCTCCATTTGGAATAATGTGTGACAAAGAGTAGCTACTAATGGCCCCTAATAATAAGTGGATTGCTCTGAATATTACGTATTTAATGAAAGGTAATGGCTGTCTCACTGCAGCAAGAAGAGGAATGCTAAGTGGTCTCTTTACATGTGTGTTCCTTTTATGCTGGCCTTTGTTAGATCATACGCACTTGAGAAAATCTAAACAAAAAGGACTCACCCACCTGGCAACAACTACTACAAAACGCTCCCAGAAATTGCTTTCAGTCCATTTTTCAAATGCTTCCTGGTACTTCCAAACAATTTGTGGTTCTATAATTTGGAGACCATTGATCTAATGGAAACAGACCAGAAAGTAGGGACATCTAATTTTTTTTCTCTCGGAATCAAATCTGCACTACGAGGCAGGATGATGGCAATGATGACATCTGTGTCCCCATCAAGAAAGTGAGAGGATTGGGCCTTAAAGTTCAGTCCTTGAAGATCAGGTTCTCAGTGTTGCCAAGCTTCTGTTCAGTTTGTAAATGGAAAGGTGATGTTACTAAAGCACACACTTGAAACATACAATTGACCAGTTGATTGAAAGCATACACTTTGCAGGCTTTCTAGTTTCTGTACTTATTCAGCATGCCAGAGTGTGAGAATAGCACCATAGCACTCTTCTTGCCTAAAAAGTATTTGAGAGCTGCTACCTCTCCACTATCTTATTTGATTAGTCATGTCTTCATAACATAATTTTCCTCATCTTTGTGGTGTGGGGAGTCTTCCTTCCAGGATTCTTTAATTCATGTTATAATCAACAAGGAGGAATAGAATTAGTCCTTCCTAGAATTATGTCTTACCTTCCCAACCCAGTGCCAGTAACAAGACTAGAATTAATTGAATTCTGCTATGTACCATGACTGTGCTTTATACCTATTATCTAATTTAACCCTAACATCATCTTTAGAGGGTAGGTATAATTAACCCCCATATAACAGATGAGAAACTAGAAACATAAAGAAGGTAATACAGCTTATGTGTGCTCAAACCAGAACTTAAATCCAGGTTGTTTGACTCCAAAGTAGATGCTCTTTCTACTACATTTTATTTATTATCATTAAAACATAATGAACCCGCTCACAAGCCTGGCCTAAAGTTTGGGAGGAATTCTGCCACAATTCACAGATAAATGAATTATAAAATGATTTTTAAACCAAGTGCTACAACTAAACTGTATTCATATTATACATATAATTATACATATCAATATGTATTCATATTTGTATTTGTGAATAAATTATATGTCTTTTTCAAAAAGTCATTGACAAAATAACTCTTCCTGTCTTGGAAGCTAATTTGGGAGGATCATTTTTCTCTCAGAGATAGATAATCATGTTCTCCTACAACTCAAATCAGCATGATGAACATTTCTCTTTTTTCTTTCAGTAAATTGTTGCTGTGACATTATTATCTTTGTTAGCTTTGCTTAATTGTGATACTAACTTACCCCAAATGTTACTACTAATAAAACTTAAAAATACAATAAAACAACATATAATTCATAAAAGAGAAATTCCAAAAAGCAAGCAAACATATTGGGAATTGGTGTAATAAATAAGGAAATGTAAATTAAAACAAAAATGAGGTGCCCCTTGTCAGTTTGGGGAACTCTTACTTCCATGCTAAATCTGCCCATGTTCCAGAAAAACTGAGGTAAAATATATTTAATCTAGTTCTCCTTTGCATTCCTATGGAAATGTATGTGAGCCTCTGTGATAGCACTTGCCACATTCTCTTCTCCTTATCTATACACTAGATGTGCATTCCTCCTAGGAAGTGCCCATATTTTATCTCAGTGTCCACAGTACCTGACACAATATGAGTTTAATAAACATATGTTGAATACATGCACCATTTATATATATTATTTAAAAAAGCAAAGAAAAATAAAACATAAAATGATACCAGCCTCAAAACCAATAAACTCACCTCTAAAAATTTCTCAATGGATATTTGCACAAACACATTTTAGTAGTATAATGGGACAAATGCTGAAATGGTTTAAACGTCCAACAACAGGGAAATTATTCAGAAAATTATATTAGTTTTGGGGAATGGTAAGCAGCCATTGAAAATGAAAGACGAAATCATGTAACAATAGGGAGGAGTATTTATGAAACACTGGAAGGATTCAAAGGGAGAACTCAGCATTGTATATTTACCATGATTGCAATTAAGTTATTAAAGTATATAAATAAAATTTGGAAAGTAATAAGGATAAATGGAAATTCATAATTAGTTGGTAAAGGTTGAAAACATTTTTACTATATTTTAAAATATATTGTTATTGATTTAGAGAGGAAGGGAGAGGGAGAGAGAGAGACAGAAGCATCAATGATGAGAGAGAATCATTGATCAACTGCCTCCTGCACACTCCACAGTGGGGATCCAGCCCACAACCAAGGCATGTGCCCTGACCAGGAATCAAACCGTGACTTCCTGGTTCATAGGTCGACACTCAACCACTGAGCCACACCAGTCAGCATGTCCTTTAATGTTGTCATAACATTTTAAACAAAATTTAGAAAACTAAATTATAAGTGGACCCTATCTATAAAGCAGATTATGGTCCTGAGATTCATTTATAAGTCATATGTCTGGTACACTGAAATAACATGCATGGTGCTTTTGGGGAGTCTCAAGTGATTTGAAACTATCCTACTGAAGTTAGCCAATTATAGCTCAAACAGTGTGAGTTTCTGATGGAAAAGCAGTACATTTGATAAGAGGTTAATATCCAAAATACGTGAAGGACTCATACAACCCAACACCAAAAAAACAAACAATCCAGTTAAAAAATGGGCAGAGGACCTGAATAGACACTTCTCCAAGGAGGACATACAGATGCTCAACACTACTAATCAGAGAGATGCAAATTAAAACCACCATGAGATATCACCATACACCTGTTAGAATGGCTATCGTCAATAAATCAACAAACAAGTGGTGAAAATGTGGAGAAAGGGGAACCTTCATGAATTGCTGGTAGGATTGCAGATTGGTGAGGCCACCGTGGAAAAGAGTTTGAAGATTCCTCAAAACAGAAAACTACCTTATGATACAGAAATTCCATATCTGGGTATATATCCAAAGAAACACAAAACACTAAGGTATGTACACCTCTGTGATCATTGCAGTATTATTTACTATAGCCAAGATATGGAAGAAACCTAAGTGCCCATCAATAGACGAGTAAATAAAGAGTTCAAATAAAGAAGTGGTCCATATGTACAATGGAATATTACTCAGGCATAAAAGCAAATAAAATCCTACCATTTGTGACAACATGGATGAACCTGGAGACTATTATGCTAAGTGAAATAAGTCAGAGAAAGACAAATTCCATATTATATATGGAATCTAAAGAACAAAATAAACATAAAAATAAATTAGAAACAGAATCATGGATGCAGAGAACAAACTGATGGCTGCCAGATAGGAGGGCTTTGGGGGGCTGGGTGAAAAAGGTGAAGGGTTTAAGAAGTACAAATAGTAGTTACAAATACTCATGGGGATGTAAAGTACAGCATAGGAAAATATAGTCAATAACATTGTAATAACTATGTATGGTGCCAGGTGGGTACTTGAATTATCAGGGGGATCACTTCATAAATTCTGTAGTTGTCTAATCACTATGCTGCACACCAAAAACTAACATAAAATAATATTAAATGTCATCTGTAATGAAAATAAAATTTAAAAAGAAAAAGAAGGAAAACTAAGAAAAGCAGTATAAAAATACATTGTTGTAATAAAATAGAAAAAAAGGCCAATTTACTTCTTTTGAATGCTAATGGTACTTAAGAAAAAGCAGTATAATTAGAGGAAGATGAGAAATGTGGGCAGGGACTTGTGTTAAGATTCTGAAGGGGTCTTTGGACATTTTCAAGGACTTTCACAATTTAAGGCACTGGTTCTTTGTATAATTTCATACTATAATGTATGAATTTCTCCTTGATTCAAGTGCATCACTATCATTACATTTAGGCATTTCAGACATGATTAGGGTCATTTTTTATTCTTTGTGACACACAAATGAGATGAGTACAGAGGGAGAGAAAAAAGAAACTTCCATGAGGTAAACTGAATAGAGAAAGAAAAACTAAAGGTGATTGAAGCAGATATACTGGAAATTTTAAGAGAGGGACTTCAATAAAATTGCATAAATAAAGACAAGGCCAAGTTTATTTCTGAAGATCTAGCAGAATGAATATCTTGACTGATGTTCCTGCCTTAAAAAAAACTGAGGTCTGCTGGTGTGGCTCAGTGGTTGAGTGTCAACCTATGAACCTGGAGGACACTGTTCTTATTCCTGGTCAGGGCACATGCCTGGGTTGTGGGCTCAATCCCCAGTGTGGGGCATGCAGGAGACAGCCGATCAGTGATTCTCTCTCATCATTGATCTCTCTCTCTCTCTCTCTCTCCCTTCCTTTCTGAAATCAATAAAAATATATTTTTTAAAAACCGAAAATGTTGAATGAAATATTCCAAACATTTTAAAAGTTTTATAGAACTAGAAAAAGAGTTAGTAGTTACCAAACCAAAATGTAAATGAAGGCTGGGAACTTAGAGAGTTAAACTGAGCATTAATAGTTCTTCTAAACTAAGGGCATTTACTAAACAGGGAGAATCTCAATTTGAATTTTCATGGACTCCTTATGTGTGGGTGACAGTTTAAACAGAGCCACAAAAGGTAGGGAGTCTAATATTTATTATATAATTGTAGTGTCTTGTGAGGCCAAAAGAACAGAATAGGACTAAAACATATAGCAAATATATATTTATATCAGGAGAAGAATAAATGAGGCTAGTTCTATAAGGTCTAATAATTGCCCAGGATAGTAAGAGCATGATCAAAATATTTTTGATATGTTAAGCATACATGTTTTCATTTCAAAGATAACCATTGAAAGCATTGAAGTAGAGTCTATAACTTTCAAATTAGAAGAGGAGAAAATGGAATACTCATACACATTAAATCCATCTAAAAACAGGTAGTACAAATAAAAACAAGAGAGCTGAGACAATCTGAAAGCATAAAATATTATGGTTAGATATAAATCCAAATAGGTCATTAATTATATCAAGTGTATGTAGATTTAAAGCTCTAGGTAACAACAAAGATGTTCTGACTAGATTAGTAAAATGATCCACAAAATGTTTATAAGAGGCTCATCAGATGAATAAAGATACAGGAAGGTTGAAAGTAAAATAGGGAATGAAGCTATTTCATGAACATGCTAAAGAAAAGAAAATACATTGTTACTGGATTATAGTTGTCAAAATTTACTTTGAGGCAAAAAGTATGTCTAAACATGTAGAGGATCACTTTGTAATGACGATAAGCTTAATTTATAACTATGGAATATTTTTAAATGGAATGCTGCACATAAATTGAAGTGAATGAAATACTGGTACATGCAGGAACATGGATCAATCTCACAAATGTAGAGTGTACTGTGCTATTTATAAAAGCATGCTGTATAATTCCATTTACATAAAGTTTTTAAAAAGCAGGGAAACTAAACTTTAGGGATATATACCCAGGTTATACTAATAGAAATATAAACAAGGAATAATTAAAACAAAGTCAGCACTGTGGTTGCTGGAAGGGTGATAAAGAGGAATGTGGTTTAGGAAGAAGCAAATCTTCCAAGATGTTGGTACTCTTCTATTTTTAACTGGGGTGAATGTTGCACCGGTCTTTTCTTTAATATTATTGTTTAAAATATGCCTGTTAGACGTGCACTTCTGTATGTGTGATGTACTTCACAAAATTAAAAATATATTAATTTTTTAAAATAGAGAAAAGAAGGGGGTCACTTCCTCTTTAACTTCCTTTTTCACACATTCATCAAGGATTCACAAAACAAATATTGAGTTCTTACTATGTGCCAGAAAAGACACTGGAGATGCAGGAATAAGGAAGACAAAATCCTTGTCTCAAACCTTTTGTGTTACAAATGATAAGAAATCGAACTCAAACTAGCCCATGTACCTAAAATATCTAGAGGCAGATTTAATCTCAAATGAGGTTTGATCTAGCAGCTTAATAATGTCACCAAGGTTGTTCCTGTCCCTCTGTCCTGTCCACTGCAATGTTGGCTTTATCTTAAGGTTTCACAATATGTCCTCCACAGCAAATGTTCCTCTCCTGGTCATAAATAGCTATAGCACCCACAAGCCTCATGGAAGAGAGAAACATTCTAGGCATTCACAGCAAATGTCCTGCAGTTTACCTTCAATGGATCAGCTTAAGCCTGGGTTATATTCCCAGCTCTGAAACAATTAGCAGAACTTCAGAAGGGGAGTAAATTATGCAGTTAGGCTTTGAGTAGGCAATGGGGTCAACTTAGTAACCCAACCACATAGCTAAAAATCGTATTTGGGGTGTTCCCCAAATCATAAATCAGGGGCCATTGCCAGAAGGACGAATGAAAGTTAAAAAGGCCAATAAAATCATTCTTACAGTCCCTGCTGTCATGGAGCATACATTCTTGAGAGGGGTGGGAAAATCAGAGAATAAATAAGTAAACAAATAAATACATACTAGTAAATAAGATAGTTTGAAATAATGATAATCCTATGACAATAATAATAGAATAGAAGCTCCAAGAAAACAGGAGTTCTTTTTTTTTAATGCTTTGCTCACTGCAATATTCCACCTATCTAGTCCACTACCAGCACATATAGGCCAGAAATAAATGTTGAGTTGAATTGAATTGAATAGTAAATAGGGTAAAATGATAGTCATTGCTTTGTATCACACTCTCTGCTCACAGTCATTTCTCTGCACGGGCTCCTTGTTGGACACATGCCTTCATTTCTGAAGTTCTTCCCACCTGGGACTCCTCCATTTTTCCTCTCTTCATCCTATGCATCTCCCCAAACTTTGTTGGAATCCCATCTTCTTCAGGAGTCTTCCATGACATATTATAGGCTGTTCTTTGACTTCTTTACATTCTGATTATCCCCTGCCTACACCATGATATTTATCAATGATGTACATTTTAACCCTGCTGTTATTACATTTGGTAATTTGCCATATGCTCTTTCATAATGTTATTTAAAATGATTTTATCGTTACTTGTTTTTAAATCCCAAATAAAACATGAATTACCAATGGAGAGGCATTGTTCTTTTCATAGCCTAACCATTTATTAGTTACGTATGAGCTTGGATAAATGATTTGGCTGCTTTGAGAGTAAGTTTCTATATGGATAGTGTCTCTGTCATAAGGCTGCTGAAATAATGTATGCCAGTACCACGTGGTAAGTACTTGATAAACAACAGTGATAATTACGATGATGGCAGTGATGATGGTGATGATAAAGGATTATTTCCTCCTTTTTTTTTTACACTCTTCCCTTCAGTACTTAGCCCAAATAAGGGCACATAATAAGGGCCTAGTAAAGACTCACTGAACTGCCCAAAGATTCCCACTCCAAAAAAGCTGCAGGCTTGATGCCTCTTGCTTGTTTGCCACTAGTGTGGACACCCAGCCTCCAGCCTACTTTGACTTCATTGTCAACAGGGGGGAAGTCTGAAACACAACCAGCTAAGTCACCATACTGTTGAAGTGGAGAAGCCAAGGCAGAAGAAAGCAGCAGGAGCAGTAGCAGCCTATACGTGACACAGCCATCAGTTATAGCCATGGCACTAATATTGAACTAAAAAGCACCTAGCATTAATGTGGCCTGAGTAACTAAAGAGACACTCACTCAGTAGTTTCCTAATTGACTCAAATTATGATCTGTGTGTTGCCTGGGTACTGGCTGAGCTGCCACTGGGAGTGGAAGCAATGCTATTACACTAAATCGTGTGCATCACCTGGGTCATAAATCAACAGATACTTCATCTGCTAGGGCAAAATGGCAGAAATTAAGGCAGTCACAATGCCATTAAGTGGTATTAACAGAAGCAATGAGAGCTCTGTCTCTGGGTAAAAATCATTTGGGGTGAAAAAGCCTTGCCTAAATAATTCTGTTTACTCTTTGTGCAGTAGCTCCTGATTACTCAATTAAATCAGGCATGAGCATCGTGTCTCCAAATGTGAAGCGTAAAATGGGCAGGCTTTTCCTCTAATTCTGGCTCCTCTACCAGCTGCCTCGTTGAGTTTAGAGTACACCTGCTGTGGTCACAGATACAAACTTCCCTGGGTGAGAATTTGCACATAATACCTTATCCTAGTCCACCCAATCCAGCATCACTACCCATGTCAGAGTGAGATTTAAGGCTGGGAAAGGTCATTACTGAGCAATCAGGTCAAGTGAGTAAAGACTGAGGTCCTGGCCGAGACATAACGCTGGCAGGAAAAGCAGTTCTTGAATGTGTTCCAGATATCCTCATTCTAGTAGTTAAGGGCATAAGTTGTGAAATGAGATTGAATTTTGCCATTTATTAGTTATTGGCTTTCAGCAAACATTTAACTTCTCTGGGGAAAGAGACAGGATCTACATTATAGAGTAGTTATGAGAATCAAATAAGATCATGCAAACATGGTATTTGGCATGCGTGGCACAAATTAACTGTTGAATAAATGTTAGTCTTTATCATAATTATTGGCAGGGGCAGTGCTGATATTGAGAGTAATGGCTCTGACCACATAACTAGATGTACTGATGCTATAATATAGATGAGCTTGTAGCTGCTCAATCAGGCTGGCCTTTGAAGAGAATTGGCTAGTTTCATAGACTATAAGTGAGCTAGGACACCTGCAATTTAAGAAGAGAAAAATATTGCCAGATGGACTCACTAGTGAATTCTACCAAACATTCCAAGAAGATTTGATACCTATCCTTCTCAAACTCTTCCAAAAAGTTGAAGAAGAGGCAATACTTCTAAGCACATTTTATGAAGCCAACAAAACCCTGATACTAAAACCTGGCAAGGGTAATACACACAAAAAAGAAAACTATCAACATCTCTGATGAAAACAGATGAAAAACTCCTAAACAAAATACTAGCAAATCTAATACATTAAAAAGGCAACACATCACAATGAAGTGGGGTTCATTCCAGGTGCACTAGGATGGGTCAACACATGCATATCAATGTTATGCACCACATTAACTAAATATAGGACAAAAATAATATGATCATATCAATAGAAGCAGAAAAAGCATTTGACAAGGTACAACATCCATTTGTGCTTAAAACACTCAATAAAATGGGTATAAGAGGAAAGTACCTGCTATGTTATAGGTACTACAGTAGGTGCTTTCTATGTTATTTCAAATCTACACACATCCATGTAAAGTAGATATTATTATGCACATTTTACAGATGAGCAAACAGACTTTATAGGTTTAGTAGAGCCATGTAAGTGGGAGGGTTGGAACTGGAGAGCCCAGGCATGGTGACTCCAAAGCCCAAGCTCCTTGTGCTGAACTGAGGCCCTCCTTGAGATGTGAAAAGCCATGATGAGTTTTGGGAACCATGGACTATTCAGTTTGGTGGAAATGTGTGTGAGTAGTGAAAGAAAATAGCTAGAGGAATAAGCAGGTCCCAAGTCGCACAAGGCTTTGAAGGCCATGATCAAGTGTTTAGACTTCATCCTGACAGAATGGGGAGCTCTGGAGGCACTTACGGTGGAAAAGTTATATGATCAATTCTATATTATAGAAATATGCATTTGCCAAAAGTATGGGGATTAAATTAGGAAATGAAGATTAGAGGTAGGGAGGACGGTTAGAAAGCTGCATAGCAGCTCAGTGATGAAGCCTGAGAACAGGGGCATAAAGCATTGAAGAATCTACTGTTTTGGTGAACGGGCTTATAAAACTTTCAGAAGTCTGAGTAACTTGTCTCCACAATCTTTACAAAGCCTCTGCTGCTCTCCTTCCTTTTACATCCCTGCTCTTACACAAACAGGGAGCTATCTAGGAAGGAGATCATAAAGCAATAAAAAGCTATTATTAATTAGTGGAAATGTGTCTCAACAAAGCTATGGCAGTAAGGAAATATATGCTTAGATGACGGTAGGGTTAGAATAGAAGAGTGGTGGCAGCAAGCAGTGATTCTGCAAGTGCCACCAACGAGGCCATATGGCGTTTCAAGTCATTGGACAGGGAACACTTCTCAGTCCTATATATCTTATTTGGATTCTTGACAAGCAATGAGGAAGCCTTGGGTAACAGAGTTGTCCACTTCACTTTAATAGGATTATATGTTCTGGTTGGTTACCTGCCAGCACTTCGATTCCACTTTAGCCAATTGAATGCACTAAATGGCTTAAGCTACAATGAGGAGAGAGGAGAGCTCACTAACATGGACATTAATAAAAATTCTTATGCTAACTTGTTGAATGATCTCAAGCAGGTAGGTCATTCACATTCTTAGGGCCTCAAATTTTTCCTCTGCCTGTAAGGCAGCACAATGTTGGCATTAGAAACATGGACTCTCTCTCTCCAGACTGTGTGGGTTCAAATACAACACCACCACTTACTAGCTGTGTGACCCTGGGCTAGTTTTTTGATCTCTCCATGTCTGAATTTCCCCATCTGCAAAGTGTAAATGTTTGCAGAGTTGTTATAAAAATTAAATTATTTAATATCTGCAAAGAACTTAGGACAGTACTTGGTAAATGTGATATAAATGTTCACTGTGGGTATTATTAACATCTAGTCAAAGAAGCAGATGGACCCGAAGTTCTGAAGCATCTCTAGAGTCCTCTTTCCTTCTAACCTGAGCCTCTCCCTGACCCTGGCTAGATCCTCCATATAGGACACCCATACTCTCTTAACTCTGACCTCTGGCTCCATGCCCACACCTAAGATGCCTCCTCTCTTACAGCCCATCCACATGCTTGCTCTACCCACCTCCTGTGCAGAGCCTGCTCTACATACCTTCACCACCCTAGCATTTCCTTATAGCTGAATTATTTGTGGTATATATTCTAAAACCTCTTTAATTTTGTCATGAATGCAATTATTGCCTTCTCCACTCCACTGTTAGATATCTGAGAGCAGCAGTGGTTTTTCTATTTCTGAGACGCCCCAGAGTAAGCCCATGAAAAGAACTGAATGACTAGTTGATATCTGAAGAGCAAGAGTGAGCTTTTCTCAGAACCATTTCTGAATACAGTTAGCCTTGTGTGCCAGCAGAAGTAGTGTCAGTCTACATGGTGCAACTGGACATGTCCAAGAAGATCTCCTTGTCCAAAATATTTCCCTCACTAGGGCAAGGCACTCCAACATCACTAATCTATGTCTGTGTCTTAAGCTTTGTCCTCTTTCTATAACTCTTTCTAAAAATGTAAATATTCATAGGATCCTTATAAGACAAAATAGGTAGCAGGATTCAGGATGGGAATATGTGAAACAGTAGTGGAAAAAAACATGTAACAAAAAGTCAAGGGCCAGAGTTTCTATTCCTGGCTCTTCTAACTCCCATGGAGAACTTTCATGAATCACAACCCCTCTGTGTTCTTTTCTATTAAAAGACATATTATGATATATAATTCCCAGGCTTCCTTTTGGCTTTAACCTTCTATGATTCTACAAATGAATCAAATAGTGAAAATTCAGGGGCACTGTTAGGTAGCTATGAAAATAGTTCTTGCTTGATAAACTATCTTTTATGCCTTGAAATTGTTGATTGGTACAATGAGCTCACAAATAAATTTTGACATTTATATAAAAAAAAACAACTTAAATACTTTCACATTCTTTGATCCAGTAATCTTGTTTCTGTAAAATCATTAAAGATACAGCAAAGTTTATGAATGAAGACTTTAAATACAGTGATATTTATAATACTAAAAACAGAAGCAGCTTAAATGCTGTCATGTGGAAAAGTTTAAGTAAACTGTATATTTCACTCATTTGATTATCAAGTAGCCTTTAAAAAATAACAGCAGGGAAAAATGTTTATGCTATTAAGATAAAAATGTTAAAATATAAAAATTATATGTAGAGTATCTTCACATCAATGTAAAATAAACAAATCATAAGAAAATTATGTATAAAAGATAAAAAGGAAATATAATAATATTGTGGGACCTGAGTATGAATATTCTAATATAAGAATACTAGAGGCCCAATGCATGATATTTGTGCACAGAGGGGGGGAGGTCCCTCAGCGAGGCCTGCACCCTCTCCAATCCGGGACCCCTCGGGGGATGTCAGACTGCTGGCTTAGGCCCAATTGCACACTGGCAGTCGGACATCCCTCTCGCAATTTGGGACCGCTGGCTCCTAATTGCTCACCTGCCTGCCTGCCTGATCACCCCTAACCACTCTGCCTGCCAGCCTGATCGCCCCCAACTGCCCCCCCTGCAGACCTGATCACCCCCAACTTTCCCCTCTGCCGGTCTGATCTCCCCCAACAGCCTCCCCTGCCGGCCTGATTGGGGTTGGGGGGCTGCTTGGGGGCAGAGCCAGCCATGGGGATCAGGCAGGCAGGCAGGTGAGCAGATAGGAGCCAGCAGTCCCAGATTGTGAGAGGCAGTTGGACATCCCCCAAGGGGTCCCGGATTGGAGAGGGCACAGGCCAACTGAGGGGCCCCCCTCCCATGCACAAATTTTGTGCGCCAGGCCTCTAGTTGTGTAATAAAACTTAGCACAAAGCCTGGCTCATAGTAAGTTAGCTATTATTGGTTGTAATAATATTGTTAAGTTTTCTTTTAATTTCTGTAGCAAAAACTTACAAGAGGTTTTTGTTTTGGGTGGTGTTATTTGGGGTTTGCCCAAATATGAAGATGGGTTGGATGTATGCCTGCATCCATAACATCACTTCTCTAATTTTTACACTTTACTTACATTAATGAAAATGAAATCATGATACAAAGGAGGAGGAACTCTAAATATCAAAGACCAGAGAACAGGTTCTGACTGTGTATTTATTGTGAAAAGACTTACTGTTCTATGTAGAGAAAAAGCACGGTGTTTATTTAATTGGAGATTAGTCACTTAAACTCTGGATACCACGCCCCACTGTAGGATTAGAAGGGGATTTCTCAGGCATTATCCTCCTCCCTAGCACTATTTTCAGGAACTAACAATTGTATTTCTTGGCATAAGTGGATTATAACAAACTATTTGAACATTTAAGGAATAGATTATATCTTAACACCTTTCCCCTGTCCACAAAAGATTTGAAACAGCTACATTTAAAGATAAAATGGAGAGAGCCAAATCGAGGAATAAGATTCTACTAACAACGGAATTTGAGAAAAATGTTATATATATTGTATCAAAGGAAGTAGAAATAGTGAAGTTTTTTCATTGTGTGGGAAGCCACTGAAAAAAAATGACATCAAATTAAAAGAAAACTTTGCATCTCTCTCTTTCTCTTTCTCTCTCTCTCTCTCCCTCTCTCTCTCTCTCCTCTCTCTCTCTCTCTCTCTCTCTCTCTCTCACACACACACACACACACACACACACACACACACACACACACACATGCAGTCACAGCAGGCAACATGGGCTGCCTAAATTTCCATGTGCACAGAATGTATACTGAGCAATCTTAATTGCTACTGGGCATTAAAAATAGGACTTTCATCCTAAAGTGTTTAAAGAACCATATGGATTCTTTGAAGAATGACTGTACGATGTTTGGAAATTCTTGGAATCCAGAGTTTAAAAAATAAAAAAGACATAGTTACCACCTACCTTTTCAGAAAGGGTAAAGGGTCAATGTAGACATAAAAGATAAAATAAACCTAATTTTACTCATAGGATGACATAAAAAATAATTCAGCAATAAAAATAAAGGTAAGAACAGCACAGTGTACTGAATAACAATCAACACTACCTTATAAAGAGAAAAAATCCTGTTGATCCAATCGAATTTTTGTTGGTAATAGACGACAAACTTAATGGATTTGGGGTAGCAAACAGCATAATATGTATTGAACTTAGAAAGACTTTTTATTCTGCTCCTGGCGATGACCTACTCATTATCTAGCTTGAAAAATATGGTTCAGATCATATACAATTGGCACTAGAGGATGATATTGACAAACTAGTTTTTGATAATTCAGTAAGAACCAGAGGCAGGGAAGCACACTGTTATTTTTCTCAAGGTACTGACCCTTAAGCTGATGCTACTTAATATGTTCATCAATACTTCATTGGGTGGAAAACAAAATATGCCTGTTAATTATAGAAAAATATAGTTATGGACAATTTTAACTCAGAAATAAGAAGTTACATGATAGATGGTAGCTATTTTTAACCTCCACCTCCAACAGCAAAAGAAAATAGTCTAGAAGAATATAGATTGATGGGCAGAGGAAGATAAGGCACTAGTCTTTGACACACACTATCTTTTAGGATAAGTACAAAAGGAGGTCATAGAGAGTTAAGGTGGGAAAGCAAATAAATGATAGGGATCTCAGAGAAGGAGTTATTTATAGATACACAGATCAGGGTGGCTAGTGGAAAAGGCTGAAAAGTCATTTACAAATATAACTGCAGGTCACAATCTGATGGCGATGTGTGACTAGCAATCTATATGCCTGTTGGGCAAAAGTACACCAGACCACAAATTGCTAAATATATCTTAGGAGTGTGTTTAAGGCAACCGCTCAGCAAAGAAAGTAAAATAATCAGCTAAAATGGTTAACATTCATCATGGCAATTTTTCCTCTGAGGGTAAATAGTTAAGGAATTGATTGTGGATGGAGCCTTGATGGACGCTACCATGCAAGAACATATAGGATACTCAGAAATGAAGAACATTAAACAAAATGTAGTATAAGAATATGGATGCTTTTAACAAATAAAAAACCATGATAGAAGGCCCCAGGGGGTCATAACAGAAGTGTGGGCAATTTTATGGATACAGGAATGGATCATGTCATTAGCAATCCTTATGAAGAAGGAAGGGAGCAAGAAGTAGGGTTGGCTGAACTGACAATTCCCCAGATCTCTGGAAAGCAAGTTGGAATGATTTTACAAAAGTTTAAATCTAGCCAGATTACAAGGCTCTAATGACAAGTACTGAAATGTATATGACTATGTGTAAGTGCAATTTGTAAAGCCCTAAAATAAGAAAAGACACAAAAGGTAAAGAGTAAACCATTCTTCAATTAGTTAAGGCAACAAAAGAGGCTAAAGAAAAGAAAAACAGTCCTTCCATGCTGCCTCAAAGGGTATGAGATCCTTCTTTTTTCCTACTGTATAGTATTCCATGCTATAAATGTACCATCTCTTACCCATATGTGGAATCTAATGAACAAAATAATCAAATGAACAAAAAATAGATCCAGATACAAAGAAGCATGGAACAGACTGTCAAATCTCAGAGGGAAGATGGGGGTGGGTGGTTGGGTGGGAAGAGGCCAACCAAAGAACTCGTATGGATGTATGCATAACCCATGGACACAGACAATAGGGTGGTGAAGGACTTGGGTGGAGATTGCTGGAAGGGCTCAATGGGGGAAAAAGGGAACATATGTAATACTTTCAACAATAAAGATTTTAAAAAAGAGAAAAGCATGATTTTTTTTAGCTACCCTTCTTGCTTTTTACCCCAAGCCCTCACATGGTCCCTTGGAGAGCTACAGCCAGATGACAGCCAGGACAAACTTGTAATGAAAGCAAAATCCATGGGCCTGAAAAATAAGCAAATTAAGGGATATTAGGAACACACTGTTATTAATCTGCATCACATGTAAGTCTTAGCTTTTTTATTTGATATGGAGAATTATTTGAGCAACTGTGAAGCTTTGAGAAGATAAATTATAACTTTTCTAAACCTAGTGTTATCGTTTAAAATAAATTTATTTGAAAATTTCATACCTGGAGAGTATTATGCTAAGTGAAATAAGTCAGCCAGAGAGAAAGACAATCACCATACGCTTTCACTTACATGTGGAATCTAATGAACAAAATAAACCAACAAACAGCGTAGAAACAGACTCATAGATAAAGAGAACAGACTGACAGCTGTCAGAAGGAGAGGGTTGGAAGGCTGGGTGAAAACAGGTAAATTTTATAATACATTAATACCTGATCATTATTGAAAATATAGAGAGGCCTGACTGGTGTGGCACAGTTGTTGGGTGTCTCATGTGCATCAAAAGGGCACATGTTCAATTCCTGGTCAGGGCACATGTCTAGGTTGTGGGCTCAATCCCCAATAGTGGGTGTGCAGCAAGCAGCCAATTGATATTTCTCACATGGATGTTTCTCTTTCTCTAAAAATCAATAAAAACATTTAAAAATATATAGAGAGAAGTTTATAAAGCAAAATATGGTAGTGTTCATTCGCATCACCAATCTAAATCTCCACCACAGAGCCAGAGATAATTAATTAGTATTATAAGTTTGTCTTGTAACCTCCCAGGACCATTTTTTTTTAATATTTACACACACACACACACACACACACACACACACACACACACTCAAATATGTAGACTAGAGATTGGCTTTTGTCAGTACATGCAGTTCTACTTCATTCCTTTAAAAAACTTCATAGCCTGCCCTGGCCAGGTGGCTCAGTTGGTTGGATGTCATCCCGTGCACTGAAAGGTTGCCAGTTAGATTCCCCATCACATGCTCACGTTGCGGGCTCGAACCCTGAAGGAAGGTGTGCAGGCGATTGATGTTTCCCTCTCACATAGATGTTTCTCTCTCTCTAAAAGTCAATTAAAAATCTTTTCTAAAGGACCCTGCATATCCTGTGGTACTGATATGCATTTATTTAACCACTGGCCTAATTGATAAACAATTAGATTGTTTTCCATCTTTTCTGGCATAAACAATACTGTTATGGCATCTTTATATACACAAATTTGGGCACACATTTGCATATTTCTATAGAAGAGGATACATTCCTGAAAGTGAAATTTCTTGGCCTACATATAAGATTTTTGATAGAAGCTGCCAGATTGCCTTCTAGAATTGCTGTTACAATTTACTCTCAAGAGTACATGAGAATATCTTTTTTCATACACCAGCAACAACCCTGAACATTATTCATTTCATTCTCAAACACTGGGTGTCATCATGTGCATCAAAAGGTCACAGGTTCAGCCCTAACTCGTTTGGCTCAGTGGATAGAGCATTGGCCTGCGGGCTGAAGGGTCCCAGGTTTGATTCCAGTCTAGGGCATGTACCTTGGTTGCCGGTATATCCCCAGTAGGGGATGTGCAGGAGGCAGCTGATCAATGTTTCTCTCTCATTGATGTTTCTAACCATTTATCCTTCTCCCTTCTTCTCTGTAAAAAAATCAATAAAATATATATTTTTAAAAAAGGTCACAGGTTCAATTCCCGGTCAGGGCACATGTCCAGGTTGCGGGCTCAATCCTCAAAAGTGGGTGTGCAGGAGGCAGCCAATCGATATTTCTCACGTGGATGTTTCTCTTTCTCTAAAAATAAATAAAAACATATTTTAAAAAATATAGAGAGAAGTATATAAAGCAAAATATGGTAGTGTTCATTCACATCACCAATCTAAATCTCCACCACAGAGTCAGAGATTTTTCATTCATTCTCAAACACTGCAGATAACATTTTGGTATTTTTTCTCCTATCTGAGAGGCAAAAAAGCTATCTTTTCATTTGGATCTGCATTTCCCCAATAGGGACTATTCTGCATTAACCAGGAATATTAAGCGCCTTTAAGTGTGTTGATTAGCCATTTACATATCTTCCATAAATTGCTTGTTCAAAGGCCTTTATTAATTTGGCTATAGGTTTGATTTTCTTTTCTTTATTGTTTTGCATGAGGTTTTGGTACATTATAGATATTAACCCTTTATCATATGTGATATATTTTCTTCTAGATTGTCATCTGTCTTTATCTTTTGTGACATCTTAAAACTATCTAATCTAATAAAAGACAAACATGCAAATTGACCATACCTTTGCTATGCCTTAAGCCATGTCCACCAGCCAATTAGAGTGACTATATGCAAATTAACCCAACCAAGATGGCTGCTGGCAGCCAAGGAGCTGGAGCGAGCAGGAAGCTTGGTTGCTCCAGTGATGGAGGAAGCCAAGCTTCCTGCCTTCCACGGCTGGCTCTGAGCTCCACTCAAGGCAACAAAGTTTCAATTATAGAAGATAAATAAACCCCAGATACGTGCTTTCAGCCAGCCGTGGCCACAGAGCTGGAGCGAGCAGGAGGCTTGGATTGCCCCTGGTGATGGAGGAAGCCAAGTTTCCCTCCCGCTCTGGTCAGCTCTGAGCTCTACTCAAGGCTACAAAGTTTCAATTATAGAAGGTAAATAAATCTCAGAATAAAAAAGAAAAAAGAAAAAAAGGAGAGGCTGGGAGCTTCTGTCGCCTGGGGACTTGGCCAGCCTGAAAAAGGCCCTCAGCCTCTCACCCATACTGGCCAGGCACCCCAGTGGGGACCCCCACCCTGAAGAGGGTGTGACCAGCCTGCAAACAGCCATCAGCCCCTCACCCAGGCTGGCCAGGCACTCCAGTGGGACCCCCATCCTGATCTGGGACATCCTTCAGGGCAAACCAGCCAGCCCCCACCCATGCACCAGACCTCTATCCTATATAATAAAAGGGTAATATGCAAATTGACCCTAACAGCAGAACAACTGGGAATGACTGGTCACTATGACACACACTGACCACCAGGGGGAAGACGCTCAATGCAGAAGCTACCCCCTGGTGGTCAGTGTGCTCCCAAAGGGCGAGCTCTGCTCAGCCACAAGCCAGGCTGATGGCTGCCAGTACAGCGATGGTGGTGGGAGCCCTTCCTGCCTTCTCAGCAGTGCTAAGGATGTCCGACTGCAGCTTAGGCCTGCTCCCTGCTGCAAGTGGACATCCCCCAAGGGCTCCCGGGCTGCCATAGGGATGTCTGATTGCCAGCTTAGGCCCAATCCCCCGGGGAGCGGGCCTAAGCCAGCAGGTGGTCATCCCCTGAGGGGTCCCAGACTGCGAGAGGGCACAGGCTGGGCTGAGGGACCCCCCACCACCAAGTGCACAAATTTTTGTGCACCAAGCCTCTAGTCCTTTATAATAAAAGCCTAATATGCTAAGTGTCCAGTCATCTGGTTGTTCGTTCAATTAATCAAAGTGTAATGTGCTAATGATATGCTAAGGCCACTCAACCGCTCGCTATGACATGCATTGACCACCAAGGGGCAGACGCTCCGACTGGCTGGTTAGCTTGCTGCTGGGGTCCGGCCAATCAGGACTGAGCGAGAAGGGCCAAGAATGCTCTGGGGCCCTCCTGCAGCTCCTCCCCAGCTTGCCATCCTCCCACGTCCCTCCCTGGCCCTGATCATGCACCAGTGGGGTCCCTCAGCCTGGCCTGAGCCCTCTCGCAATCTGGGGCACCTCAGGGGATGTTGGAGAGCCAGTTTTGGCTCAATCCCACAGGCCAGGCTGAGGGACCCCACTGGTGCACGTATTTGTGCACGAGGCCTCTAGTCTTTACATAGGTTTTCCATGAAGAAAACCAACAATTTTAGAAAATTTCATCATTAAACTAAGTTTTGTTTTGAATAACAAAATTTATCCCACTTTATACTCTCTGTTATATACATATAGCTAATCTTTCTCAACACTCTATAAAGGAAAGCCAAGCCAGGCTTCACCTATTGATGTATGCAATGTTTTGTAAAGCACTTAAAGATACTGTACAATCACTTTGAAATACTAACCTTTTATGAAATTTTAGCCAGGCCCTCCAGATTATATGCCTATCTTTAGGAATCATGCTGCTAACAGGTACTATGAATCCATCTACAACCTTCAAGCCCCAAACAGATGAGACAACACTTACTTGAATTGAGACTCTTGAGCCAACTTGGTCTGATGTTATTTCGCTGTCCTGTACAAAACTTAAGCAGCATAAAGTAAATGAACCTCAAGAGAAAAGTTCATGGTTGGAGGGATAAAGCTTTGTATCCCCTTACACCCCTCAACCCATTGAGCATGTCCAGTGGCAACAGAATCTGTTGTATAAAAAGTGTGAATTTATACCACAGTTTATTAGATTGCTGCATAAGTAACTAAGCAAAGAACTTCATAACTAGCTGACAGATTTACAGGTTGTATACCTGATACCCATCACCAGGATTTCAGAGCCAAGTATGGTTGCAAATAGATTTTATTCATTCTCAAACACTGCAGATAACATTTTGGCAAAATGTTCAAATTCCCTGGCTCTCTTCCACATTTGCTATCTTTCCAGTGCTTAGGTCCCATATGGAAAAACAAGAAAGCTGAATATTTAGAGGACCTGGATTCCCCCTATTAGAGTGTACACCATGTACACAGTCAGTGCACCATCGTGTGGCCATGCCTGTAAATTGCACATAACTTGCCAAGATCCTCTCTGCTGAAATTTTGTAAAGGGTCTGTTACCATCTTGTCTTCTCTTGTTCTCATCCCAGTCATAATTGGAAAGGAAAAGCTATGCTAGCAAGGCTTACCCAATGTCCAAATCTCTCTCTCTCTCTCTCTCTTTCTCTCTCTCTCTCTCTCTCTCCCCCCTGACCAAATCTCTCTTTCTCGCTCTCCTGTCAAAACTGTCTCAATGCCTTAACCAGTAAAGACTCAATCAGAAATTTTTAAAGTCAGATAAAGGGACTTCCAGAATAAATTTTTCACAAAAGTACTATTTTCTTTAATCACCAATATCACCTACCCTGAATAGCAGGTCTATATTTGATTTTTGAACAATTCTGCTATAATACTATATAGCCCCTGAGCAATTATTAAGAAGCACGGGTAACTACATACATTTTGCTTCATCAGCAAAACGACCCTAATAAACAAAAATCAGGTTAATCACTGCAGAAAAAAATTACCTTATCAGGTCAGTAGAATGGCATCTCTCTGAGGGATTTGATGATGTGAAATATTTAAATGTTTGGATCAAAGCACACTGAGGCTGATTCAGTTCAACAGGCAACTCCAACACAGTCAAGCAGATTTGACTGAAGCTCATTATAGTCTTCTACTATAAAGACTAAGGAGTATTTGATATCTTCTAGGCTCCAAAGAATGAGGGCTGAGTCAAGTTCATTGTGTTGGCTTAATGAGCCCAATTGCCTAGGGCTCGAGAGCCACATGTGGCTCTTTGGCCCCTTGAGTGTGGCTCTTCCACAAAATACCGGCTCTTCCACAAAATACCGACTTCTGCGCATGGGCCAAGAAGTTTCAATCACACTGTACGTGTGCATCCGCACGTGGTATTTTGTGGAAGAGCCACACTCAAGGGGCCAAAGAACCGCAAGTGGCTCATGAGCCGTGGTTTGCTGACCACGGGCCTAGGGCCTACTAGACCAATGATGGCGAACCTATGACACGCGTGTCAGAGGTGACACGCGAACTCATTTTTTTGGTTGATTTTTCTTTGTTAAATGGCATTTAAATATATAAAATAAATATCAAAGATATAAATCTTTGTTTTACTATGGTTGCAAATATCAAAAAACTTCTATGTGTGACACGGCACCAGAGTTAAGTTAGGGTTTTTCAAAATGCTGACATGCCGAGCTCAAAAGGTTCACCATCACTGGCCTAGGCTGAACTAAATTTTCCAGTATACCCTTCCCTGTATGTTTTGGTTAGAGTGCTTCACAAGAGAGATTCTCATTGGAGTTGTGGAGGGCAAAAATGATGCAGCAAACATGTCGCAGCTCACACATCTTGTTGCTTATCTTCTGGTTCACCTCATTGGTGTGGGGACATGGCTTGGCCTGCAGCTTCTCCAATATCTGGGCCTGGTGTGTATATATTTAGTTCTGAGACAAAGTGTTCAGGCCTCTGCAGGATACCCACCATGTTCCTGCTCTCTCCATTTTACATCAATCTTCCCTTCCTAACTGCCTGCTGCAGATTTCAAGCTGCAGCATCAGATCCAAAGACAACTGCCTTGCCAAGATGGCTTGAACAGCTCCCACAATTGTGTGGTCAGATCCCTGAAACAAATGTGTGTACCAGTATATTGTGAACCCCTAAGTGATACAGCCACATTAATGATGGGCCACACACAAAGAAAATCCACTATGTCCCAAACTGTCCTTGAAGTTAGTGCAGTCTTTCCAAGAATTTAATTCAATTAAGAAAGTCTCAAATTTCCTCAATGGAAAATTTTAATCCAAATACATAGGTCTTGTGTGTCTACTATGGGCAAGTCAATAATGGCAGACAGAGAATGTCTAGACAGCACACTTTGACCATAAAGAATATATGCAAGTTCAGTAAGGGAGATAAGGTAAGCACACACAAAATAAAACTCAAAGCAATACGTGACCTTTTAAAAGAGGTTCAGAGGGTTGTCAGGTTATCTTTATGACCAAGGATCCAATATTTAACCCTGTGTAGAAATGATTACAAATTTCCTACTTCATCACCTCTAAGAATATGCCTACTGCTTTCAAATTTTTCAAAGTATATAAATCAGATAGAACAACATCCTAACTAGTTACATAAAAGGCTGATTATTGCCAAAAGAGAGCTTCTAGAGAGGAGTTGTCAGGTTGGGAAGCTGTCCAAAGCCAGGAGCCATGATGCTAATGTGACGCTATTGTCATGTGCATTAAGACCTGGTAAGTAGTGGTCTGAGTGAATGACTGAATCTGGGCACTCCCTGCTGACAGCATCTGCCATCATTTCAAGGACTACCAGCTGAAGGACTGACATTAGAACACTGATAGACCAGGTCAGCCTGTAGAGGAAAATCCAAGATAGAGAATATAGAGATCAGGGGTGATTCTTTACATTACAAGTAACCCTTCACAACAAAAGCCTTTACAGAAGTATTCATTTAAACATTCACCCATAATTCATTAAGTGAGTCAACAAACATGTATTGAATACCTAAAATATGGTTCCTCTCTCCTGACATTCTGCCTCTTTGTATGATAAGCGCCTTCTCATCCTTCACTTTATGGTTTAAATGTCACCACCCAGAGTAGCTTTTCTTGTTCACCCTAAATATTCCTTCTCTGTTAACCTTTGTCACTTTCCTCTATATATTTCCTTCATGGCACTTAGCGTGGTATGGAATTATAAGTGACTTGTAAGACATTTTGATTAATATCAGTCCCTAATGCTAGGCTGCAAACTCAACGAGAGTCAGTATCATATCTCTTTTATTCACATCTGAATATCCAGTGTAAGGATAGACACTTGAATGTAGGTACTCAGTACATATTTGTTGCATGAATGAATAAATAAACAAATGACTACCAAGGCACTAGAACTATGAAGATGACCAAGACAGTCCACACTCCTGCTTTTCTGGATCTCATAGTCTACTGGGAGATATAAATAGGCAACCATAAGAATTAGTGATAGATTCCTAGAAGTAGAATCACTTGGTCAAATGGCAGATCCATTTTAATTTTTAAAATTTTTAAAGCTCCATACTGTTTTCCATTGGGTGGAGGGGCAGGAAGAGATTAACCAAAGAACTTATATGCACATATGTATAACCCATGAACACAAACAATAGTGTGGTGGAAGCCTGGGGTAGGGTCGGGGGAGGGGGTCAATAGGGGAAAAGGGGGGACATCTATAATACTTTCAACAATAAATTTTTAAAAAATAATTATTGATAGACATGACCTCAGACAGCATTGCTCACTACCTCCCCAAAATATGCCTAACCCTATCAAATTTTCCAAAGTGTATATAAATCAAAGGATGACAAGATATTAAGCATTCACACAAAAGACTACTGTGCTGGGATGAATTCTGGGTTGGGCACTGACACAGGGGATGAAGAAACCACAGAGGAAAGGTGACTACATCCAATTTGGAGGTCAGGGAAGACTTGCCAGAAGTGGTGACATTGAAGCAGAGTCTGATAGAGGAGCAGGGATTAACCGTGCTGTGTGTGTGTGTGTGTGTGTGTGTGTGTGTGTGTGTGTGTGTGTGTTTGTGTGTGTGTGTTATTGGATGGGGTAGCATGCAATGATAATAGAGAAGGCAAAAGTGGGGAGGATAAGGAATAGCATTGAAGGCAAAGAGAACAGCATGTGCAAAATACCTAGAGGTGAAATGAGGTTTGATTGGGAAACTCAAATTGCTCTTCTTGGCTCGTGAATGGAGTGTGAGGAGAAAGTGTTGAGAGATGACACAGTCAACAGGGGCCAGATCATGAAAAACATTTGGAATGACAGTCAAAGATATTCACTGAGCGTGCTTTATTTACAAAGATTCCATTTTGTTGGTTATATACCACAAGAGATTAAAGTTGAATGCATGAAATAATGCTAAAATTTATTATTATTAAATACTAATACTAAATATAATCACAGTTTTCATAACAAAAATGGAAACATATGGACTGATAATGATATAGAATAATAGAAATCATGAGTACAGAGCTGAGTACACAATGTGCATCTGCTAAATAGTAATTCCTAGAATTGTTGAAAATAGACACTGTTTTCATCTATCAAAAAAGGGTATCTGCCAACTTTACACAGATGTTACTATGTCCAATAAAGTACCTACCATGTATAAAATACAGCTCCAGACCCCATGAGGGAAGAGTGGGAGAAAAATATAAAGCACAAAAAAAGATTTAAAAAAAAGAAAAAGAAAGGAAGGAAGGAAAAGAAAGGAAAAAACTAGTTTCTGCAGGGATTTTAGGTAAAAAATATTCCTTTTAATGACAGAATCCAATTATTCGGTAACTTATCAGAATACAATGAATGGAGTGGGGAAGAATGTAAAACATTACCAAGAAAAACAGTGTAGATGTTTCATAAAATGTACTGAATGAATAAAACATATTAGTCAGAAGTAATCAATTCCTTCTGGGCTATAAATGTTTACCTATATTAATCCAATCAAATTGCAAAGTACCAGAACTCTGTTCTAAAACGCTTTGCATGTTTTAACTCATTTAATCATTACCACAAATCCATGGAGTAAGTACTATTATAATTTCAGTTTTACAAATGAAGAAAGTTAGGCTTGGAAGGATGAAGTCATTTACCCTAAGTCATACAGTTAATAAGGGATTCAGCCAGGATTATGAACCCAGGGAGTTTTATTATTATAGTAGGAATCCCAGAGAAAGTTCTACCTTAGGCTGAAGGCTAACAGTCAATGGAATGAAGAGAGTGCAAAATAAATGGAAGTGCTAAAAATCTTTTATTAAAACACTAGAGGCCCAATGCATGAAGTTCATGCAAGGGGCTCGGCCCTCACAGCCCAGCTGCCTTGGCTGCCCTCGCAGCCCCTTGCAGCCTCAGCTGGCCCTTGCAGCCTCAGCTGGCCCTCGCAGCCCTGGCTTTGTCTGGAAGATCATTCGGATGGTCGTTCAGCTGTTCGGTCTAATTAGCATATTAGCTCTTTATTATATAGGATTAGTGTAGTGTAGACCAAGAAAGATCTGAAATGGGATCTTAATTCTACCACTAATTCCCTGTGTGACCTTAAGCAAGTCACTTGCCCTTTCTGTATATCAAGGTAAACCTGAAAAATGAGGGAAGGAGGGTGGAAATGTGATATGGGTTTGCATGATATCCTATATAATAAAAGGTTAATATGCAAATAGACCAAGCAGTGGAACAACCAAATAATTTGTCGCTATGCCATGCACTGACCACCAGGGGGGGTGTGCAGAACATAGCGGGTGTTGGCCACAGCGAGATGATGGAGCAGGTGAGCACGGGCTCCAGATCAAGGCAGGGCACCGGTCGCTGTCATTAGGGCAAGCCTCTGGTGGGTACTGAAAATTATTTGCTCCCACACACCACAGTCCAACCCAGTGCTCTCACCTGCTGCAAGCACCGGCCCCACTTATACCCACAGCCAGCACTGGAGCCGCTTCTTGCCCTGCTGTTGGCGCTGGCCCCAATTGTTATGTGCCATCAGTGGGTGTGAGCGGGACCAACGCCATCAGCACATGGGAGCAGCGGCAGCGGGAGTAAGGCTGCCAGCAGACAGGGGACTGGGACCAGGGCTGTGGTGGGAGGGGCCAGGCAGGGGTATGGAGGATGGACTGAGACCCGTTCCTGTGCCTACCACAACATCATGGCCCACAGTTCCTTTCAAAGTGGACGAATTCATGCACTGGGCCCCTAGCGGTATTATAAGAGAGGTGTGTCCCAGGCCGCACAACTAGTAAATGGAGGATCTGAGTTGTTAGAGTTGAAAGAAGTTTTAAAAAATGCTTTCAGATGATTTCCAAAAAATTTTTGCTGCTCCAGATACATCTTACCCATGAAGTATGGAGACTATATCTCCTTTGATTTAAGAAGTACGGTGTATATATAGATCGATCTCTAATAAGAAATGCAATATATCAAGTTCCAAGGGCCCAACTCAGACTGATGACCAAAACCATTTTGTTGAATATTAGAAATATTCTGTAATGCCCTAGAGTTGAACCAGGAATTATGCCTTTGGGGGGAAAAAAAAAACCACACAGAGCTATTGATCAAAAATCCTGACATCAAGGGCCAAGGTTGACTGCTTCCATTTATGAAACCTAGAAGAATATTTATGGGGCTAATAATACTGGGCTCAAGGGTCAGATGATCTCAGGCTGCCTCTTCAAGAGCAAAGGTATTAGGCAATTCCCTTCCAAGGTTGTGGCCTGGGTATCTGTGGGTCAGCAACAAGTGTTGAGCAAGGTGAAAACCAAAGATCCAGAAGGAAGCCAATTACTTTGTAAATATTCCTAATTGGGAAATAAGCCATTTGTAATTAAATTTCAAAGAAGCCTAGCTTGTCTATATCAGGAGCTCAAGGCCTTCTATGACTATATGCTATTCTGGAGGAAGCTTCTGTTATAAAAGAGAATTCCATTTGGGATAAAGCAAAGGCTTTGGAATCAGATGGACCTCGATGTGAAACTCAGACCCTCCATTTACTAGTTGCGGCCTGGGATACACCTCTCTGAACCTCAATTTACTTATCTGTATAAAAGAACTAATAGAACTTACTTTTCAGCATTTTTACAAATAATGAGATAAAGCTTCTTTAGAGATACATACATAATGAAACATTTACAGATGATGTCTGAGAATTACTTCATAATATTACAGACTGTAGGGAAATAAATGAGAACATAGATTAACCAAGATGATTGGCCAAGAGTTGATAACTGCTGAAACTGAGTGATAGGGAAATAGGGGTCCATTGTGCTATTTTCTCTACTTTTATAGAGGGTTGAATCATCCCACAATAAATGTTTTAAATAATGCATAAAGTGAAGAGATTGAGCTCTGCAGTTCCAACTGGGTTTGATACAGGTTCCTGCCTCTAACTAACTGAATTATTGGGCAAGTTAATTAAGTTCATCTGGGTCTCAACATACTCCTCTTTAAAACATGGGAAGTAATTATTCCTGCCTCGAAGGGTGGTTGTGAAGATTAAATGAAGTTATGCATGTAAAGGACTTAGTACTGCACCGGAGCTATAATACAATTTCAAAAAATATTATCTGTTGCTATTGTCCTTGTCTATTATTATTATTATTATTATTATTATTATTATTATTATTATTACTAGAGGCCCAGTGCACGAATTTGTGCATGGGTGGGGTCCCTCAGCCTGGCCTGAGATCAGGCCAATTGGGGCTGTCTCGCCCAGTCCTGATCGGGGCCAGCCGGCCTGGGGGAGAGACTGTGGGAGGTTGGCCAGCTGGCCTCAACTGGGGCTGGGGGGAGGGACTGTGGGAGATTGGCTGGCTGTGGGAGGTTGTCAGTGGGACCACACACAGACCAGCCAGCTGGCAGGGGGAAGGGAGGGACCATGGGAGGTTGGCTGGCCAGCCCCATTTGGGGCTGATCGGGGCCAGCCGGTCTGGGAGGAGTGATCATGGGACGTTGACTGGCCGAGGGAGGTTGGCTGTGGGAGCACACTGACCACCAGGAGGCAGCTCCTGCATTGAGCATCTGCCCCTGGTGACCAGTGTGCATCATAACAGTTGCTTAGGTTTTTATATTATTATTATTATTATTATTATTATTATTATTATTATTAGCCCAGAAGAGCAGTTGGCATGCAGATGTTTAATAAATAATACTGATCATCATCATAATTATCTTCAGCATCACCAGCAGTTGAACTCTTCACATCTGGTTAGAATGCACTGTTAAGCTGAGCTCTCAATCTCACCAGCATGTTGGTAGATATGGGCATTAAAGGCTCCTGGCTGAATAAGAACTGTTTTTCCTTAGTGGAGTGGGACTGTTATAACTTTATACAGCAGCTTAAGTTCAGAAATGTCCCTCCAGGAGCAAGACCAACTAAGTACCTCAAGTTGAGCTGTCAAAGCCTCCTCTACAGAGCTTCTGTGAATAGGAGACAGTTGCAGATTAAAGACAATTGGAGACATGCAGTTCTACCAGTGAGTTTTATTCATGGGGGTTTGGAGCAGGGCTCTTAGCCCTGAAAAAGAGACACAGAGGGAATCACTTTCATAATAAAGCCTTTTCTGACCTCCCCTCCTGGCTTCCTGCTTCATTGGGCCCTAACTCACAATAAAGTGCTTAATGCAGGTTTATCAAATGAATGGACTATAGAACAGAATCAAATTACCAGAAGCTGGACACTGGGTTCATAGGTAAAGCTGGTGAAAAAAATGCCTCCACACTCAGGATGGGAGTGTTTCCAGAGTCTGGGTCTGGCCTAGCCACCACATGGGGCAGGGTGGCTAAAGCTATGGGAATCAAGCAGGGAATGAGAGTAGAGCTTCCAGTGTGATCTGAGTGACCAATTTGTCATCACACCTCATGTTCCACCAGCGTGAAGTGTGCCGATCTTGGGTTGGCTTCCTATGTTCTGTACAGACACATTCAGGGTGGAAACTTTCACCTGCTCTACTTGCTTGCTCTAATTGGTAGCTACTTGCATTTGACCCAAAGCTTTTTAGAGTTCATTAAAACTCTATTAAGATGGCAATCAGCCTATGTAAGATTTTATATATAACCTGTTAAAGTCAATGATATCTCAAAAACTCCTATTCAAATTCATTTTGGAGGTCCCAGTACTGAAAAGGGAGTAAAGAATTCTAATCTGAAACAAAGGTTCAAGCAGGGTGGCATTCAACATCAAGTCTGGGAAGAGCATTGGATTCAGATTATAGAGAATTTAGTGCATTTAGCTGAGTGTGGGCTTTCATTTACAGATAATAGAGAGCCCCCAATGCTTTCTGAGGACAGTGTGGTAATCAGACCTATGATTTAAGCAAGTAGCTCTCAAATTTACCTAAGCATCTTAGCATCTCACAAAAAAAGGAGAACCTCATTTTGCACCTGAGATTTTTTTTTTCACTTTTTAAAAAAATTTCTTTATTGATTACGGTATTACATATGTGTCCTTATCTGCACCTGAGATTTTGATTCAGAAGCTCTGTGGGGCCCATGAAATCTGCATCTTTTTTTTTTAATATATTTTATTGATTTTTCACAGAGAGGAAGGGAGAAGGTATAGAGAGTTAGAAACATCGATGAGAGAGGAACATTGATCAGCTGCCTCCTGCACACTCCCCACCGGGGATGTGCCCACAACCAAGGTACATGCCCTTGACCGGAATCGAACCCGGGACCCTTCAGTCCACAGGCCGACGCTCTATCCACTGAGCCAAACAGGTCAGGGCAAAATCTGCATCTTTAAACAAATACATCAGGGAGCATTCTGAGCTACAAGTCCATAAATTAGATTTCAAGACACAGTTTTAGGAAGGTGAGTATAGTGGTTAATAAAGAGGCTGAGGACTTGAGAGTGGTTAAGAAGGTATTGTGACCATCCAGGTGCGCAACAGAGAAACCTGACTTACAGTGGGAGGGCTGGGAAATCAAAACAATGTCCACCCTGCCAAGTTTCTGGGAGTTTGAGGAAAGCATGGTCTCAACTGCAATGGGCTCTGGGGAACATTGGGAAACTGCTGATGCCTGTTACATCAAGCTCATTCTCAATAAATCCTATTCCTCTTGACTACTCAATGCTGAGGCTTCTTACTTAACCTTCCTTACTACCTGTGTAGCTTTGTGAAGCCTAAATCTGCCTCTTTGATCAAATTCAAGAGTAGTTGCCATGTAATCCCAAGGACCTTGATGGGCAGAGTATCCTGCTATAGCTAGTTTCAAGGAGAAAAGACCTCTTTCAGGCCTGAGGAAAAAAACACTCATGTGTTTTAATTAATCTATGAAAAGGCTGGTTAGGATTGGCTCCAGCTGGCTGGTTCAGTCCTACCAAGCTATGGTATAGCACTCTCTTTTTAGACTTGACACATCCTCTCTTGTTCTCTTAAGTCACATGAAATCCAGTGGAGCATTTTTAAATGACAAAAACTGTTAAACTTTTCTTAAGCCCAGTTAGGCACCATTAAATCTTACCAAGTTTAGTGAAGTCACAAGATTTAACCAGGCATAATGAGCATTGCATTTATACAACTTAATGAGACTTGATGAGGATTATTGAACCGTATCCTACCCTTAAGGCAACAACATCAAACTTTTAAAATTCAAATGGCATAGAAGAAAAGTATTCTTTTTCCTTTTCTTTTTTTTAAAGTGAAGTGAGCTACCTGAATTTATAAGCCTTGGATATCCCCTTCCCTGAGGGTCCTTCGTAACTGTTAATCTGATAAATTATTATGTGCTAACTTTTAATGGGTTACTCTCCTTCCTACCTCCTAGGCAGCATATATGCATTTTAATAAGCAGCCGGTCTTCTAGACAGGCTGCTTTCACCCAGAGTACAGACTTGGAGTGTGGGAATTCTAGACACCAACCTAGACCTCTGAGGCGGGCAGTTCGACCTTTGGGCCTCTCTCAGATCATTGTACAAACAGGCTCATACTCTGACAATGCTGGGTGGAGAGTTGGGCTGGAAAGGAAGGAGGCTGGTAGTGAGTCATCCTTGGCTAAGTGCAATAAAGTAGATGCCAAATCAGCTAGGGACGTCGGATAATGCATTTTCATTGCTGGAGAGAGTATCAGTGACTCACTTGGCATCTTGTGCATCTTGTGGATCTTTCAGAATACTTATCACTGGCTACATTCAAATGGGTATTTATACATTTAATTCTGTAACATTTGTTTTATATATATATATATATATATATATATATATATATATAGTTATTTTTAGAAATTTCTTTAATTTTTTACAATAGGACATATACTACCTTTTGCTTCTTTTCTTGCCAACATTTTCAATTCTTGATCTCAGAGTCAGTCTTTAGCTATAAAACACATAAGCACCCATTAGGCATCTAGCCTTCAATACTAATAACAATAATCATCATCATAATACTATCAAACACATATAAGGCTTATTCTGTGTCAAGTACTGTCCCAAGTGCTTTACAAATATGAACTCATTTAATTCTCACAACATTCCTCTGAAGTTGGAACTATTATTTTCTCCATTTACAGATGAGGAAACTGAGGCATGGAGAGATTAGTGACTTCCCTAAGGTCACAAAGCTAATAAGTGGTAGAATTGGGATTCAAACCCAGGCAGTGTGGATCCAGGGCCTGCACTTGCAACCTAAAACATCAGCAGTACTCAGTTTGGGGGCTTAGGGCAAACTATCCATTATATTCCAGTTTTATAGGAAAACCATGATATACTTTTGAACTGTTTTTAAAAATGGAAATTGAGTAACAATGACAGCAACATGGTTTCATTTTTGCTATCAATATGATGAAAGAGAGAGAGAGAGTTGGGGACTAGGAGGAATATTAGATTTGAATGCGAATAAGACAAGGAGGTCTGGAAGAAATCACATAATTAGACTCGTTATTTCGGGAGAGTGAGAGTGAGAGTTGTGTAGGTAATTTCATTTTTTACTTTACATACTTCTATATAGTTTTAAGTTTTTAGAAACATGTGATTAAACACACACACTGAAAAATTAATTAAGCTTTTAACTATACTCTGTGACACAGCATTTGGTTTAGACTTCCATAATCCATAGAGAAAAGATCAGACTCTTCCCTGTTCTCAAGCCTAATGCAGTGACTTTCATGTAATATATATTCAGTAAATGTTGTGTTATTGGAAAGTATATTGTTTAAATCACACCCCTGTATTCTCTCAGACTCTGTGATCATTATAAACTCTGCCAAGATTTCACTGTTTAGGAAGTTTTAATTGGCTCTCCAACTCAAGGGTTGACCAATTTTTTTTTTTCTCTCCAGGGCAAGAAAGTAAATATTTTAAGCTTTTCAGGTCATAAGATCTCTGTTGCAACTACTTCTGCCTCTGTAGTGTGAGAAAAGCCAGAGGAAATATGTAAAGAATGTGCATGACTGAGTTCCAAAAAAATTTATTTACAAAAGCAGGTGGAGGGCTGCATTTGGCCCAGGTCCATGGTTTTTGAACCCCTGCTCTAGCTACTCAGAACAGTGTCTCTTGTACTGAGAAACAACTGATTTGCTTTGTTTTCAAGATACTATTCTCAGGCAGTTCCAAGGGTTTTTAACATTTGTGAAGGTCTTATTGATGTATTATAAATTTACTTTAGAATTTTTAAGGTGTTGCTCTAATTAGGATTACCATATCCCACAATCCCATGAGGTTACATTTGGACTCAGAATGCACTGTGTCTTGTTAGATGAGTTACAAATACTTGGTTTTTGTTTGTTTGCATAGTTTGATCCTTAGTAAAACTGATAGAAGAAATTCCTCCTTAAGTCAGGGCAAGAAATCTGTGGGTTGCACATCACATCACCCTGGACTACTCTGTTGGTCTCTTCTGTGTCTCAGGCATGGGGAAATTGTAGTTGTCTCAAACCTGTCATGTGATGATTTTATGTTTCTTTTCACCACCATCCATGGAAGGAAATCATCTCTGCACGTGTGACAGATCTTGTAGACCTCCTACCCCTCCAAGATAGCCCTGCTCTTATCCTATATAATAAAGAGGTAGTATGCAAATTAACCCTCACGCCCTTACAAGATGGCTGCCTACAACCAGGTCGGCAGGGTGGTTAGTGAGGGACAACCAAATGACTGAACAAGCAGGCTGCATGGGGAGACCTGGCCTGCAGGGGGGGCAATAAGGCATGACCAGGCTAGCCTGCAGAAGCAGTGAGGGGTGATCAGGCCAGCAGGGGGTGGCAGTTAGGGGCAACCAGGCCAGCAGGGGGGCAGTTGGGGGTGACCAGGCTGGCAGGGGGGGCCAGTAAGGGGTGACCAGGCTGGCGGGGAGGGGGGGAGGCAGTTAGGGGCAACCAGACCGGCACACAGAAGCAGTGAGATGCAATCAGGCTGGCAGGGGTGGCAGTTAGGGGCAACCAGGCAGGCAGGCAGGTGAGCGATTAGGAGCCAGTGGTCCAGGATTGTGAGAGGGATCTGGACTAAACCGGCAGTCAGACATCCCCCAAGTGGTCCCGGGTTGGAGAGGGTCCAGGCAGGCTGGGCTGAGTGTACCTCCCCCCTGCACAAATTTTATGCACTGGGCCTCTAGTTTTGTTATAACTCCTATGGAGAATCCTAAGTGCTTAGATACTGGGCTAATGAATTCATTCTTCATTATAGCTCCCCTCTGGGCTAACTCAATAGCCAATTTCCTTAGTAGCCAACCCCAAACTTGTGATCTGAAGCATAGTGCAGAGGTCCTCTACCTGTTCCCCACTTCAGTAATAGAGCCCAGGTTTCCAAGGCTATCCTCCTCAAGGGAAAAAGTCTTTATTTTCTAAATATTTTGCGTTCCTGTTCACCATTATTCCTAATGGGTTGTGGGACCCTTATACAATCAGGAGCTTTGGTCGCTCAATTATTACTCAATAAACAGTTGATGACCAAAACTTTCTAAGTATAAATAGTTTACATGCTGAGTATAGTTAAATTCCCCTTTAATCCCAATGAAACAATACCTAAATTCTCTTTTGAAAAGGGCAAGGACAAATCATCCTCATCTATAATCTTAACCATAAGTTTGAAGAAAAATGTACATTGTATATTAATAAAGCATCTTGTGTTCCATAAGTTTAAAAACCAACACTTTATTGCTTACCTTTAACCTCTCTCCTGTGGACACAGGGGATAGATAAGAAATAAGGAGTACTATTTTTCCTTCCTGCATGTTCTAAGACATGCACATATATACTTTAATGAATTTTAAATTAAAACACACATTCATTTGCATAGTATAATGGGTTCAATGTGCCCCCACCCCGAATTTCATCTGTTGAAACCCTAATCCCAATGTGGTGGTGTATGTAGGGCCTTTGGGAGGTAATTAGGTCATGACTGTGGAGCCCTCATAGATGGGATTAGTCCCTTTATAAAAAGAGGACAGGCAGCTAGTTAGCTGTTTCTGCCATGTGAGGACACAGCAAGAAGATGGCATTCTGCAAGGGACATAAGGGTCCTTACTAGAACCTGACCATGCTGGCACCTCGATCTCAGACTTCCAGCCTATAGAACTGTGGGAAATAAGTTCCTGTTATTAAGCCACCCAGTTTATGATATTTTGTTATAGCAGTCTGCACTGACTAAAATACAAAACCTTGTCTTTCATGGGCAACTCTGTTTTACTCAAAAGAGGGAAGAGTGTGGATTACCAGAAGAAAGCGGCCAAAGCTAAGGCCATTTAGATTAGAATGGGCCATCTCATTTCCATATCAGGTGGCCAAAAGGAAAAAAGGAAACTCCTTGAGAAAAGAGAATTCTGTCTGTGAAGTCATAATGTCTAGAGGCTGCAAACCTCAACTAAAATAAGGAAATTACTCAGAGCCTGCAATTTAAACTTTATTTCATATCTATTGTTAAATTACACAAAATCAGTGAATGGTTTGTAAAGCTACACCATTTGGACAGATGTTTACAGTTGAAATCATGATGCTGACAAAAAAGTATATTTATAACATCCCCTATATACAGACAGAAAAAAAATGCACTTAATCTCTGCAAACCATGCACATCACAGCAACAACACAAAATGATTTTCTGAAACAAGCTTTTCCACTGGCTCGGGCTTCATCTTGCTTTCTAACAGTAACTATCAGTTTTAAGAGCAAACATTATCAATTAAAATGAAACAAATTTGAAATACCACAGTGATCTACAGAGTCTTTATTTTAAAAACACAATGTACACAAAATAGTTTCACTCTAAAATACTTTGACTTGAAGGTATGTTTTATTTATTTTTTTAATTCCTTTCTGTTTTTCAGTTCCCAGAATTCCCAGAACTGCAATACTGTCAGACAAAGCAAAATTTAGGAATTTTGACACAAGCTCAGAGTCAAGAAAATTTATTTTCAATTCAAATACTCAGCTTCTTGTCCAGCTTGTGGCCATATTATTACAGATGAAACTAGATCATGCAAATGAGCAGATTGTACAAGATGTGTCTTATGGTCACACTTCTAAGCATGGCTCTTCTGAAAACAAATGCCACTTCCAGTTGCCTTATTTGATTGGCAGCAAGGGGGTTAGTGTAAGTTCTTTAAAAAGTACAGCAAAATCTGTAAAATGCTTTGTAGAACAGTGGGTTATGTACTTTCTTTTTTGCCCTGCTCAATTCATAATCAATACCCTAAAGTATTTATTGATAGACTAACTTTCCTCAACTTATATGCTGATACTTAACCTCATGGCAGAACACTGTCTCCTTTGGTTCTTTCTTAAAACAAAACCTGGTAGAGGGTTAACCTCAAAGAATCAAGGTATGGTTTTGGTGTTATTGAATAACTGGCTATCCTAATGCTTAGTCTACCATTGTTTTTCTTGTGTAATTGTCTACAATCTGTCAACACAAAAAAGAAATAATGGGCTAGAAATAGCCAGCCCAACTGGAAACATTACAATAAAAATGTACAAAAGTAAATAACAATTCATTCACATTCAGGTTCAATTCTATTTGATCAAGAATAACTTCAGCAATATTATTAGACACATTATCCTGTTCAAGAGTTTCTTGATAAGGACTTCACTACACAAATATTGATAAGACAATTCTATAGAAAATCCTGACTTTTATCCAGGATTATACATCACAATAAATTCAGCAACACACCATTTATATGACGAAGAAAGATTCTATAAATGGGTTAGTTTGGAATGAGCACAACTCAGAAGCCTTAAAATGAATGAGAAGCAGCGCCAAAAGATTCCAGAATTGTTGATATTACAGTGCCCAGAAAGTATCTGGAAATTAGATCTTTACATTGGTATTCCATTTAGGAAAAAAAAAGTGTTCTGTTAATATGAGATACACCCTGTTTAAAACCTTTGAGAGTAGAAGGTAGAAAAAGTTTAAAATTTTAAACATCTCTTAACAAGATATGATCCTGTTCTACTTGAAAAGCCAATACTTTTACATAAAACTAACCATGCTTGGGAGAGAAATTTTTCATTTTGTACATTTTGGTAAAATGTAGAAAACAAAAGGTTGTGTGTTTAATTTTAGGCTTTTTATGTTTATATTCATGCTAACCCCTGAAAAAAAAATGCTTCTAAAACTGAGTTTTAACAGTGTATCATAAATAATTTAAAGTCCTTTTTTTTTAGCGATAAGTAAAGTGGTCACATTTTGTTTTCATTTTGCCTTTATAACGAATTTAAGAATTTCTTACAATATCTAAAGAGCAATTTCTGGTGAGTCTGGTTTGGCTTTTGGATTGTATAAATAGTCCAACAAACCAAAAAAAAGGGGGGGGGGACAACTTAATTACATATTGAAATTTGTTCTACCCACGCACAGTTTAACATATAATTGAAAGGCAACTGTAAAGGCAACATCTTAACTTTTTTAGCTTCCAAATTTAAGGAAGCAAGATGTGTTTGGACACTCTCATCTTTTCAGATTTGCCATATTTTTACTGGCGCTTTGGGAAGAGTGTGCAAAAGCCTTTGGGAGCCATTTAACGCCATTTCTCTACACTGCCTATGTAGTCATTGGTGCCATTGCTGGTGTTGCTATCGCTCTGCTCTTGGCCTGGGTTCTGCTTCGGGTTTTCCCGGTTTTCTTTCTGGATTGAATTCTGACTCGAACTCTGAGTCAGATTCTGAATCAGATTCTGAATCAGATTCTGAGTCACGTTCTGATTTGCATTCACATTTGGGTTCTGACTCTGATTCTGACTCGGATTCTGGCTCTGGACCTGACCCTGGCTCTGGAAATGGGTCTGAAGGAACCTTCCCTTCAGGAATTTGCGCTGTTCCTGACGCTTCCGCCTAGCATCCTGATGATCCTTCTGCCTCATAAACTGATACCTTTGCAGAAAGAGATCTTTCGCATAGCTGTACAATTCCATATCCAGAAAATTCAGTCCCTCAATCCGCTTTTGGATTTCCTCATTGATTTCTACACTAGAGGCCCTAGTGGTATTATATTGGGTAAACGGCGAAATGAAGTTCATGTTGAAGGTTTTTTCAAACAGATATTGGGTCTTCCGCTGAAACTCAGTGAGGCCGAAGAATGCCATGTGCTTCAGATTCGATTTGGCACTTTCTAGGAGAACCTTGTTTCTTTGCTTTACAGGCATGACAGAGAGGTTGTAGCAGCCTACAAGGGTCAGGTCAGAGAGCATGCGCACCTGGCGGTTGTTGGCCAGATTATAGGGACAGTCCATGAACTCTTTCAGCGGGCAGCCGGACCAGTCATCACCAGTGTAGCAGCTGGGCAGCTCTTCAGAGGTTGGGGGCCTTCCATCGCAGACATGCAGTGATGCTTTCCATGTCGCCCCTCTTTGGACATGCCTCCACTCACTCAAGTACCGGGACACTGGGTCTCGGAGGATGGTGATATAGTGGAAGTTCCTATGGAAAAAGCACAAAGACCAACAGTCAGGGATGTGGGTGACATAGTGGCATCAGGGAGGTGTATGGCATATGCGATGTTCACTGGCTAGTAAAGAAGGCAAAAGGGGAATGATGGAGATCTGGTGGCATTTTCCCTGTGAACTGTGCTGTAGTCTCCTCTCTTTAGTTTCACTAGCCTGTCCAGATAGCTAATTCTTTCACCTAACTTGCTGGTATCAAAAGTTTAGGCCTAGGACATCCATCTTGTCATGCTTCACTTGCCCTCTGTTTCTCTCTCTCTCTCCAAACAATGACAAAATCCTTTCAGTGGCCCCATTTGCTAAGTAGGCAACCATTTTATTTCAAACCGCCCCACGCAAACTCCCATTAAATGATCATGAAATGAAGACTCAGTGGAAGTAAGTGATTTTATTGAAGTGATATGGAATTGGTAAGTGAAAATAAATTCTAATATTTGTTGCTAAATACACAAAAGCTTTTTTCTCAATATCCAGTCTAATCAGAATGTCATCTTTTTTAAATAAAATTTTTTATTGATTTCAGAGAGAAAGGGAGAGGGAGAGATAGAAACATCAATGATGAGAGAGAATCATCAATTGGTGGCCTCCTGAACGCCCCCTACTGGGGATGGAGAGTGCAACCTGGGCATGTGCCCTTGACCAGAATTGAACCTGGGATCCTTTAGTCCGCAGGCCGACACTCTATCCACTGAGCCAAACTGGCTAGGGCTTAATCAGAATATCTTATTTTTTCTTTATTGATTAAGGTATTACATATGTGTCCTTATTCCCCATTTCCCCCTCCCACCCACCCCCACTCATGCCCTCACCCCCCTGGTGTCTGTGTCCATTGGTTAGGCTTATATGAATGCATACAAGTCCTTTGGTTGAGAATATCTTATTAAAAAACAAAACCTCATTGAAAGAGTGTTTGATATGATATCTTTGTTTTTGGTTGTATAAACATCACGGCTTATACATTATGGAAGTGGAATGCAGAGATAGGAAGAGCAGCCCAGGGCCTCCAGGAATAAACACTGTGGTTAATTACTGACTGAAATAGACATGGTATCTGCCAATGGCATATATGCAAGCTACTACCTTGGTTTCAGTCTTCGCTCACATGGTACTTTTCCCGATAGGAAAATTAACTCTGTAAGTATCCAAATGCCCCTTTTCTTTACCCATTGAAAGGACAACTCGATGTCAGCAAGAGCAGAGGCTTAGCTGTGTGATTCTCTTCACTTTAAAGCTGAAAGCTGATAAAATTCTTTGTTCAAATAGCAAACTAGCAAACATTAAAACCACACACCCCCATACATAGCAGGTACACACACACCCCCTACCGCAGGAACATTAAGGCTTATGATATGATCAGGTATACTCAAGGGGAGAAACCACCATGGGGTGGGCTTTTAATAAGAAATGAATTTCCATTCAGGCTCAGTGCCTAAAAGACAAGGTCATGCAAGGGCATATTGTGGAAGGAAAACAACAATAAACACTGAATATTAGCAAAGAAAGCCTGGAGAATGGCTTACAGCTTTTCTGAAGTTTATTCATTCCCATGTGAAAGGCTGCTGGCCCTGCACACATGCACAAGGAGCAAGAAGGAAACAACTCAATCACCCAACTAACTAAGTCTGTTGGCTGATGTCCTCTGAGGAAATGTTTCTCCTAAGTCTTGGCCTTTGAGCAACTCGGGTACCCTGGGAGCTATCCTGTAGGCCTCTATTCTGTGCCTGGTGTTTCCTCTACCTGGTGTGACCTTCCTTTTTTGACTGGAAAATTCCACTCATCTTTCAAGTCCCAGTCCAAGTACTATTTCTCTTCTGAGAAAACTTACTGCAACGCTTGCTGCCAGCCATCACCTCTTCCCTGTGTCACATAGCGCTTCCACACTTGGCCTGTGTTAAAACACTTTTGAAACTGAACTGCAATCACTTGTTTCTATTTCTGCTTATACTATGTTTTCTAGGACAGGGGTTCTGAGCCATCCTTCTATAACTCTCACACCATCCATCCCAGCTTTGTACCTTGGCCTTTACACCTGGCACAAAGCAGAATCTCAGTAACTCCTTCAACTGCTTATTTAATTTACTATTCTGGAGAAATTGGAAACTAAGAAGGATATGTCTGATCATATAAAAACTCTGGCTAATCTAAGTGCTTTGCAAAAATTACAGAAAACAATTTTCATCACTTTCAATGATTTTTCTGGAATAAACAAGCATGGACACAGAAGCATCTGGGAGTGAAGATGGTGAGGGGGCCAAGACCACCTTCACCTATTCTCACTGCTTTTCTTAGGACCTGACTTAGTGACTGCCACTAAAATTCACCTCAGTGAAGATACACCGTTAATGAGTAGCAGCTTTTGTTCCCCAGCAGCCTTTACCAACAAAGTTGACTATTCCCATGGGCTTCCTCCTTCCACTCCAAGCTTTGGTATTCATTCATTCATTCAGTACATAATTATCAAGCCTTTATGCTAGGCCTCAGGCGAAGCTTAGTGACAATTAGTCTGATTATTTGGGGGAAAAATGAAATTTATTAAGTTCAGTGACACATTTGGATTAATCTTTCAACCAGCTTTTCCAGGCATGCATTATAATGGGGGCTGCTGGGTGTTTTGAACCACCATAGTGGAGTCACCTTCATGCTTAGCTGACAGTCCTTCCCCAGTATGTTTTCCTGATTTAAGCCTACAGTGACATCTTCTGGTAAGTCCTAGAGTGCACCCCAGTGCCAGTCTGAGGCGCTCCTTTCTAACAACTCTTCCTTACCTTTCAGAGCAGATTAATTGCAACCACCAGGGTTAGTGTCAAGAACAGTGATTTGGAAGTATTATTCCCACATGGGGAGAGAGAGGAGACACCACAGAAAGGCAGAGACAGACATTCCAAGAGTCTTCATGTTCTGGATGTCTGACTCCTTTCACTCCAAGGTCCCTAGTGCCCGCATGAGATGAGCGCAGTCTCTACACTGTAGGGATTATCATGGCAGCAAGCGAAATTAGAGGAGCCTCCACATAGGCATGCATGCAGGTGTGCGTGCATACACACTGCCCTGGTGATAACAGCTACCCTACATTCAGATGACAATAGTTCTGGAGATTCAGTGATTGCCAATGGCTCCCTTCCTCCGGGCAAAACAGGCCCAGAAGCCCAGATTGCCACAACAGGAAACACTTAATGCTACTCGAAAAATGATCTTATAAATTAAAAGGAAGATCTGCTAAAGGGAAGGTTTCCAGGAATGTCCAGTAGCCTCCCGAGTTGCATAATGTGTTGGTATTGAGAAGGCAGGTAAGGATAAAACCTGGGAGTTTTAGCTGGGCAAAGGACCCAGGATGCCCATTCCTCAGAGTGAGGAGTTGTAAGGAAACATTAGAAAAGCAGTCTTCCCACCCACAGCAAATAATGATATGAAAGCCCAACCTTATGTATTGAGAATCAAATAGGCTCAGGGACATGGGTGGCACGTTTTCACTGGTCAGTTCAGTTTAAGCACCTAATGTGTGCCTGGCATTGAGACAGGCATGGGGGACAATGACAGGAGTAAGAGGTGGGGACCTAAGGAGAGTATCTATATATATAAAAACCTAAGCAACCATTACAACTGCAGGACTGAAACGACCAGTCAATTAGTCGCTATGATGTGCATTGACCATCAGGGGCAGACGCTGCCCCCTGGTGATCAGTGTGCTCCCACAGCCAACCTCCCTCCTGGCCAGCACCCCTGATTGGCCCTGATCACCAGCCAGGCCAAGGGACCCTCCACCTGTGCATGAATTCATGCACCAGGCCTCTAGTTTCAATATAATGTTAGAGCAAGTACAAGGCACAATGAATGCAACTTGCAGTGATTTTTAACCTAAACTGATGAAAGAAGAAGAGTTGGTGTAACTTTATTTTGAAAAACAAGTAAGAATTAGATGAGGCAAGAAGAGAGAAATGGAGTATGAGGCAGAAAGATCAGCATGAGCAAAGGCACAGAGGTATAAACTTCCGTGTTGTGTGTGGAGGAAGTGCATTAAAACATCTTACTGGGAATTCCGAGGTGGTGGAAGGAATTGAGGGTGAAGAAGTAGCAATGAACCTGGTTGTGGAAGGCCTCAGATGCCATATTTAAGAATTTAGACTTCTGTGGGTGACAGGGAGGTCTACAGATTGGTTTTTAATTCCACACATATGGCTTCAGATATTTAAAAGAGAAGATTTAATACCCAGAGGTTTCTCTTCTTTATGCTAAATATGGTTTTCAACTATTCTCTATACAGCTTCGAGTGCCCTCTCTGTCATCTTCTTTGCCTGTGAATATATCCCACTTTATTGGAATATGCCCTCCAGGCATAGTCTGAAAAGTACCTAATAGGAACAGTCTATCCCCCCTCTCACTTTTGACACCATTTCTCTAAATGTGGCCTCATATCACATTGGCCTTGTTAGCAGACATGCCATATCACTGACACACAGTCAACTAAATTCTTTCATTCATTTACACATATGCCATTTTGAAACTCAATCTACCTTGTCTGCCTGATGCCATTTACTTATGGTCCCGTTTCTTTTTGATAGAATAAGTCTAAGCCTGTCAAAATGTATCTGGATTTTGATTATACCCCCCAATATCATCACCATATCTTGTCATTCTTGTGACAATGCCCATATACAGGCACTGATCAAAACAGAACAAGATGCAGGTTTGGGGTAGTTGCTGGAAATCTCCTTTCAGGTTGACATAACCCCAAAGGTTGCTGCTGAGTGGGTGGATTTAATTTTAAACCAGTGAGCCAAGTTCAGTCACAGGAAAATCACACTCAGTCTGTTTCATTTAGTAGTATTTGGAAGGAAATAACTTGTGACTAAACGTGTCACTTAATTTAGATGACCAGGAATCACATCTTTAAATTGGAGGCATGACTCCTCATCAGTTACCTGGGTTAATGGCCATTGTTTTTTACTCTGTATGCCTTTGCAGGCAGAGCACAGTGAAATGAGCTACCCTGTACAAGTCTAGGCCAACTTCTTCCTGTCATTGATAAGTAACTGAGGAAACAACAGCAACCAATGAAACATTTGTCCCAGCAAGAAACCTGGGGGACACACTGCCTCCTCTGTCTTGCCCATCACTAACATCTGAACTTTCCCTAAGTCCTGTTGACTCTAGTTCTTTTTCAAAAAAATACATTTTTATTGATTTCGGAGAGGAAGAGAGAGATAGAAACATCAATGATGAGAGAGAATCATTGATTAGCTGCTTTCTGCATGCCCCATACTAGGCATCAAGCTTGCAACCCAGGTATGTACCCTGACCAGGAATTGAACCATGACCTCCTGGTTCATAGGTCAACCTCAACCACTGAGCATCGCTGGCCAGACCTGACTCTAGTTCTTAATAGCCCTCTTGTCCATCCTTTCCACTGCCTGGTGTCAGGCCCTCATCACTTCTTTACTGGATCACTGTAACAGCATTGTGGCCCACCTCCCTGCTTCCAGTGTCACACCCATTCCACACCCACCCACCTAAGGCGCACATCTGACCTATCATTCCCTAGTTAAGACCTCTAAATGGCTCCATAGCAACTATGACATGAAGTCTAAGCTCCTCCACGTGGGACCTGCAACCACCTTTTTTTCTCTCCCTTGTTTCTATCATACATTTTCCTGCATGATTTACATCCCCCACCCCTCCTCTGAATCTCAGGCATTTGGCAATATCCGGAGACATTTGCTTGTCACAACTAGGGGCAGATGCTACTGGCATCTAGTAGGTCGAGTGTCAGGATGTTGCTATACATGTGACAATGCACACAAAGAACTATCTAACCAGATACCAATAGTATCAAGGTTAAGAAGCTCTGGTCAATATTCTATGTCCCAGGCATATAAAAGTAATGTTAATTTTCCAAATTGGTCACGGGCAATGATTCTACAGGCCCCTTTCCTTTGCATATGGAGGGCCAACTCTTTGGATAGTTTCTATCTGTATTTTTGTAGGTTATCAGGAAAATCCTTTAAAACTCAACTCAAAGATTGCCTCTTCCATGAAACCTTCTTTGGCCTTCCTTGGCAGACTTCACTGCCCTGGTTATCCTCTGTCCCCACTGCACTGGTATTCTCCCATTGTAACATTTATCACAATGTGCTGAGATTATGTAGTAATTTGTCTGCTTCTCCCATTGTACTATGAGCTCTAGGAGGGCAGAGACCAGGTATCATTTATCAGCGTAATCTCCTTTGGACCAAGCACAATGTTTGGCATCAAATAATGATTAATAAAAGATTGTTGAATGAAAATCTGCAGCAGCGGCAGCAGCAGCAGCAGAGCTTAGGATCAACTAGGAAAATGCATATATTTTTCTTTGATAAGGAAAAGCCACTAGATGTCAGTATTAAATAACAGATATACCATTTTATATCTGTGATGGGATATTTTAAAGACATCTAGCTATAAAGGACATCTAGTAATATTTAGCAGCTTCCCCTGATTTTCTGTACAGCATCCCACTGTTAAAGAAGGCTGGGAAGTTTAAGAATATTAAATGTAAGGAAATGGACAAAATCAAGAACCATATTTTTTTTTATTTTTACAGACTATCCTGCAATGAGTACCTGAGTACTGAGTCATGCAATCCTAGACTTTCAGAACAAGAAGGAACCTTTGAGATAGCAAAACACCTAGGTCAAACTCTTATCTTTTGAGGCAAGGAACTCAAGGTCCTGAGAGAGGCAAGAATTTGCCCACAAGTCACAAGTGGCTAGTAGCCCTTGGGAATCAGTCTAAGTGCAAGGAATATTGCTGGGCTGAAGGCCTGCATTTTGATAGATCCTGTCTTTGTGTTTGTTTAGGACAGCAAATAAAACAAGCCTGAAAGAGCTCACTAAACCTCATGAAGGGGAAATATTAGGCTCTTGAGAGACAGCACTTCCTTATACCAATTGCATATCCAGGAGCTGGAGGGGCTTGTGCCTAGCACTTATACATTAACTCCCAACAATACTGTGAATTAGATAATCTCACTCCCATTTCAAGGATGAAGAAACTGAGACTCAGGGAGAATGAATTGACTCAGGGCCATGCTACAAGTAGGGGTACTTAGACTTGAACCTGGTTCTCTCTGACTCCAGAACATGTATTCTTCCCATTCCAGTCCTGGGACACAAACCCGTTAGTTCTGCCTCTACAGACAAACTAAAAAAGTGGTTCTCAAATTGTGGCCCCAGAGCAGCAGCCATCAGCATCACTTGCAAACTTGTTAGAAATGCACATTCTTGAGTCCATTAACTGAAGCAGAAACTAGAGGGTTGAGCCTAGCAACCTCTGTTTTAACAATCCCTTCAGGAAATTCTGATGCATATGCATGGCCAAGTTTGAGAGCCACTGCCCCACACATGTGGCCTAAGAGATCAAAAGTCTCTCAGAGATCCCAGGGAATACCCAGAGTGTGGGTAAGCCAAATTCGCTCCCAAGTGCAAGTCTGAGCTCCTCACTGTACTCCTTAGACAAGCCCTAAGGATGCCCATTTCTGTCCAGGGAAAGCCCAGGGAACTTTGCCTGAGAAAGTTATGAGGATCATGCTGGAACATTTACTTTAAAGCCACTGGTTCACGAAAGGCTAAAGTAAGGTTTTTCTTGTGCTACTCAAAGAGCAATAAATACCAAAGCTTTTTGTTTTATGGAAGAAGGCCAGCAAAACTATACCAGTTAAGGTCATAGGAGTGATCAATGAAAAGTTAATTTAAGAAAGGGAACAAATTCGTAGCCCAAATCAATAGGAATAAAGATTTTATTATACCCAACGCTTAGTTGCTTTGTGTTGGGTTTTTTAAGTTCAGCCTTTGCACATCCTGTTCTTGGATCAAGCGTGAGTGGTAGAAAAATAAGAACTGTGGTCGGTGGTCGTAAGTAAAGTCTCCAAACAGTGGGAGTTAAATATGACATTGAGTCATAAATGCTGAAGGTCTGGTCTCCTTCCTCGATTAATGATGCCTTAACCAACCGCATGGGCCCTCCACTGCATGTAAATGACTTGGTCAAATCAAGGAGGATGGCTTTCAGATCAAACAACATTAATATATGAGCACAGAATAAATAAAAACACAGGTAATTAAATCAAAGGGAAAGAAGCCTCAGATGGGATTGGATCCCTCAAGCCCTGGAGTTGCCACTTTAACTGCTGCTCTTGTGTGACTCATATACTGGCAGTCCCCAAAGAAGAGTTCCATAAACACTGATCAGCAGTGGCAGCAGCCTCATAAAAGAAATGTAGGACTTTGAGAGGGGACTATTTCGAAGTGGGTGGATACTCCCTTCATGTGTTGTCTTTTGGTACATTTGCCAACAGTCCTGTGGCTTAGTCATGCTTTATCTAGTGAGAAGAGTGAGCCATCACCTTCACATAGAATGGGTTACTTAGAACAGCACCACCAATGATTTGATTTGATTTTCTTTACAACACTAGGGAAACCCAAATGATCTGGACACTGAACCTCTCCCTTTCCTCTTCAAGTTGATGTTATGGGCTCACGAACTTGGTCAGGATCTCCTGGGCAACCCAAGAGATGTGGGGAGAAAGACCAAGCCTTTGAAGCCCACTGATCTATAAGAGAAACAAGATTTTCACTAGTTCTTTGAATGGGTTGCCTACAGTCCTTAGCAAGACCTAACCATTCCAGGTAAATACTGGATATAAAACCAACTTAGAAGAGGCTACAGGTCTTGTACACACCAAACAAGCTATTCAGTTTTTCTTGCAGAGGTTTTTTGCTATTCTTTACACCTCACCCAAAGGAATAGTTTTGTGTTTATAAGCTAATAACTTTATTAACAGTTTAGTTAATTGATTTTCTCCTCTAACCTATCTTGTATATTGTGTGTGTGTGTGGGGGGGGGGGGCATTAAACAGAGCACAAATGTGCTTTCATTAAACCAAAGGACATTTTCCTATGCCATTCTTCTTTTCCTCTTACAAAGTAGGAAAATTATGCTTTCTTCATTGAAAAGGAAGAAAGTAGGATTTATAATGTCTGTAAATTCAAACCCAATGTGGAATTCTTCACATAATAAGTCCCGGTGATATTTACTTCTTTTTGAAATAAATCTAGCTCTCTTCCTTCCCAAAGCCCAGCAGGCTCCAAAGTACATAAATCTACGGACTTTTGCAAACAGTGAAAAAGCTGATTTCTTTAACAAGATGTGAAATTCCAAGCTTTATGACCCGTAGTTACCAGCTTTCATCCAGAGTTCATTCAATTGCTTGGCAGCATGAAAAGTTTTGCAGCTTACAATGCCTCCTGAAATTTTTTGCATTCTGAAATTATTCTGTGAGTTTCGGTTCATTAATACTTACTGTGCTTTTTGAGGTGGAAAGAACTTCTACAGAAATCCCCCTTGGGTGTGTAGATAAGGAAGCTAGGGCCCCATGAAGGGAGGCTTGGGAAATATCTAAGTGCCATCACTGGGAAGTACCATGGCTAATGTCTTCCTCTTAAGATGAGCATCCTTAGTGTCTCTTGTTCTGGGAATCTACTGTTCCTGTCCTGCCTTTTTATTGGAAAGCACATCCACTACAAAACACTGCATGTTCAAGGTCTCAACCAGTAAGTAATAAAACTGGTACCTTTATGACATTTCATTCGGGAACAGGTATGCACAAGTTGGGGATATAGTATTCATTTAGCCCTAAAGTTGAGGGGCTTGGCCTTGAATTGTAAGACAGATATTTAATCTATCCATAATCAATGTACCAACTTTGGGTAACCCCCAAATTGCCACAATTAGAACTGTAGGGCACAGTAGTGAGAAAGCCATATGCATATGGGCACCTGCTCTCAAAGAGCTTAGAATTTAGTTGGGGAGGCAGGACCAAAATTCAGTGACAGGGGTAAAGTTTGAATATAGGGAAGGGCTAAAATAAGTGCAAAATTAGTCAGAGAGGAGAGTTTACTGTGTTCTATGATAATCAAGGAAGGCTTCATAGAGGAGGAAAAAGCTGATCACATCATAATGAATAGAAAAGATTTAAGTAGGAAGCATTATGACGTGAGCAAACAGTACAGCAGAGGAGCTACTATTAAATGTTATGATTTAACAGGCGATTACACTGTGCCAGGCACTATGCTAGATTATTCCTCACAAAACCAAATTAAATTGGTGCTAATGCCTTCATTTTAGGCACAATGAATGTAATGATTAAGAGGGTCCATTAAGAGGGGCCAGTGTAGCTCAGTGGTTGAGCATCGACCCATGAACCAAGAGGTCACCAGATAGGATTCTCAGTCAGGGCACATGCCTGGGTTGCCAGCTGGATCCCCAGTAGGGGGTATACAAGAGGCAGCCTATCGATATTCTCTCTCATCAATGTTTCTATCTCTCTGTCCCTCTCCCTTCCACTCTCTCTAAAATCAAGAAAAACATATATATATATATATATATTTTTTAAAAAAGGCCCATTCTAGAACTGCACTGTCCAATCAATATATAGTCACCAGACACATATGGCTAGTGAGCCTCCTGAAATGTGGCTAGTCCAAAATAAGTGCTTTAAGTGTTTGTAAGCACATGTACTAAGGTTGACTTAGACTGAGAGGAAGATAAAATATTTCATTAATTAATTATTACTTATATTGATTACATGTTGAATGATACTATTTTTTATATTGGGTTAAGGAAAATATATTAAGTTTAATTTCACCTGTATCTCTTCATTTTAATGTGCCTATTAGAAGATTCAAAATTACAAATGTGGCTTACATTATATTTCTGTTGGATAGTGCTACTCTAGAGCCAGAGTGCCTGGGTTCAAATTGCAGCTCTGGCAGTTACTAGCTGTGTCAGCTTGGGCAAATAACTTAACCTCTCTCTGCTTCTGTTTTTCTCATTTATACTGTGGGGGAAATCACTGGGTATCAATGAAGATAAAATTATATATATATATATATTATATATGGCGTCTCCCCAAAATGTTTATACACTTTGAATAATTATTAATTCCAATGTGTTAAAGACAGAAACATCAATTTAACTATTAGCTGTTAAGTGTGTGTGTGTGTGTACACACACACACACACACACACACACACATCCTATGTAATAAAAGGGTAATATGCAAATTGACCCTAACAGCAGAACGACTGGGAATGACTGGTCACAAAGTCACACACTGACCACCAGGGGGCAGATGCTGAATGCAGAAGCTGCCCCCTGGTGGTCAGTGCGCTCCCACAGGGGGAGCTCTGCTCAGCCACAAGCCAGGTTGACGGCTGCCAGCACAGTGGTGGTGGCAGAAGCCTCTCCTGCCTCCTCAGCAGCACTAAGGATGCCTGACTGCCAGCTTAGGCCCAATTCCCTGGGGAGTGGGCCTAAGCCAGCAGGTGGACATCCCCCGAGGGGGTCCCAGACTGCGAGAGGGCAGAAGCTGGGCTGAAGGACCCCCCCACCCAAGTGCACAAACTTTGTGCACCGGGCCTCCAGTGTGTGTGTGTGTGTGTGTATACACACACACACACACACACACACACACACACAGGCACTTAGGTCTGTCTTGGGATATAACACTCAATAAGTGCCAGTTACTGTTATTGTTACTGCTGTTGTTAAACAGATAATGGTATTTAGCTATAACATTTTATTTAACCATCTAAAATCACAGCTAGTGAATGTCTGTCAGGTCTGTGTGACTGTTGAGTACAACTCTTGCCCACTGCCCTGGCTGATGCCCTATTTGGTTTTTGGATCCTCATTACCAGGCACATCTGAGCCTCCAGCATGTGTGTGCTCACTGTGCACAGCCCAAGGGCACAACTGGTCTGGTCAGAGCAGACGTTTAAAGTAGGATGTAGCTGGATATGCCAGGATGTGAAAGGAGTGGCTGATTCTGTGGTTTTGGTGTACCTATGATAGAGCCTGAGGGATGGAATCTGGGCATGTCAGCGCTGGGGCCAGCAGAGGGATGCAGTTGGCAACTATTTTAGCTCAAGCTTCACATTCCACAGACGAGGAAACCAGATAGCCAGCTCCCTTGCCATCTGCAGACTGTGAGAAATCCAGAGACACATGGAATCATTTCTTTAGGGACCTCCACAAAGACAAGGAATCAGGTAACAGGGCTTTTTCACATGGTAGGCAGTCAATAAATATCATTTAAGGTAATTCTGAGCAGGCTGTAGCCAGTTGCACTCATTCACCTGGGCCTGCTGTCTGGGAGGCAGGCACCTCAAGTGCACTTTGGAGAAATCGTTAGAGGAAAACTAGTCAAGATAAATGCCTGCTCTCAGCATTGTGCTATTTTCCAGAACAGCACAAGGGAAATGTTATCCCCCTAAATGAAGGCTGCCTTTCTTGAGTCCTGGGTTGATTTTAATGAGCTCTAATACTGTTTTAAGGTGATGAGAGAGATGAAGTGAAAACCCTGGTTTTTGCGTGGGAAGCAGACCTTGTTAATCACTTAAACTGTAAGGAATTGTAACCATTCAGAATTTCAAGGGCTGGCAAGGTTGTGCCTCCTTTCCCCTGGGAGAGTTTTTTTCTGCAGATATTGAGGCTGCAAAAGGTACAACTGCTGGGTAACAAGGTTATGTTGTATGTGTGTGGAAATAAGCATTATATACAGTACCAGGTACAGCGCGTTTCTTTACAGTGATAACTTTGTGAATGAAAAGAAACCTCACTAATCCCCCACCCAACCTCTCTACCTAAATAACAATCTGATGTCACATTGGAGTGAGTACAGGAAAGGGCACCAAAGACAAGAGGATCGTGCTTGAGCAGGAGAAACTATTTTGAAGGTTCTGTTAGTACTAAAAGCAGACAAGAATTCTGTAAGTTCTGTGTGTCAGAGGTTACTTTTCAAGGTATAGATAAAAGTCTCTGGCTACCTGTGTTTCCCATTTAAGACAAAAAGAGAACCTATCCTGAAATCAGCTGTTTAGGTTCAGCTGGGAAGTTTAGGGGGCCGAGTACCCTCCCCCCCCCCTCCCCAGTCACAGAATGCTCCTCCAGGTTGCAAGTGAATATCACACTGTAATGTCCTGAGTCCTAGAGAAAAAGATATTTTTGTTCCTGTCCAAAATGTGCCAGAGTGGGTAAGCTTACAGTATGTGAAACCAGACAGCTATGTATATTGTGAAATATGTCATGGTTCCGTTTGGTTGGTGAACGCATAAACATCCCACAATTTTTGACAGAGTGTAAATTCTTTTTTTTTTTTTAATGGCATTTTATAAGCACCTTCTTGTGCAAAACGGGACTCTCTGTTACTGAGGAGGGGTGCGGCCATCCTATAGTCGCAGTGAGGAGCAGTTCAGTGAGCAAGAAGCCTGAGAGTACTCCATAGCTCCCTCCATGCATAGGCTGAGCTCGCGGCTGCTCTCTAGATGGTGGAGAGCCATGTTCTAGGCGTGTAAACTGGCCCAAACTGCTGAAACACAAAGGCTCTGTGAAGGGAACTGATGGGAGCCATGCACAGGCAAAGGCAACAGATGCATATTTTACATGGTATTGGGGCTGACAGGCCTTTCGGAAGTCAATTGGTCCAATCCCTTTACCAAGGAGCACACCAATGCCCAGAAATGAATGATAGGGGCTTTTCTGGGGTCACATGGCCTGTTTGTGGCAGAGTCATGAACCAAAACCCAGGGTGTAACTCCTTCTTCAGGTTTCAGAATATCATGTTGGTCCTAGTCGGTTTTGCTCAGTGGGTAGCGTGTTGGCCTTCAGACCAAAGAGTCCTGGGTTTGATTCCGGTCAAGGGCATGTACTTTGGTTGCAGACTCCTCCCCTGCCCAGATCCTGGTCAGGGCACATGCAGGAGGCAACCAATTGATGTGTTTCTCTCACATGGGTTTCCCTCTATCTTCCACTCTCCCTAAAAATCAATGGAAAAATATCCTAGGGTGAGGATTAACAAAACAAAACAAAACAAAACAAAACAAAACAAAACAAAACAACACAAAAGCATATCATGCTCAAGGTGACGGACAATCATCAGTTTCAGGAAAATGGAGCCCCTCTGTTTAGTAGAAGCTCCCATATTCTCCAGTGCAAGATTCAAAAGCCATAAAGAAGGACTAAAAGTCAAATCTCAGACTGACAGAGGTATCTGACTGATTTTCCAACTTAAGGCAAATGTTGGAGTGTGGCACCACCCTCGGACTCTTCCATTAATCATTCACTTTGAAGATGTCGGTGGGGAGTCAGATTCACTTACATGCCACATGAACCACCTACAGAGATTTGCCTCCCGGCTTGGCTTTTCTCCATGCAATTGAGGTTAATTCTCAGAGATAGTGACCCACAGCAAGTTGGATTTAAAGCCACAGATGATTACTCTAAATGACATCCCCCTTCCCACAATGATTTTTTAGAAAGGTCATCTGAAGAAAATCCATTGATATCAGTGCCTTGGAGAAGGAAGGAGGGAGGGAGGGAGGGAGGGAGGGAGGGTGGGAAGCCAGGTGAGTAACAATCAGAAGTTTCATGAGAAAAGGTGAATGGCTCACCATTCTTATTTCTTCAGTTTCCTACACACTCCCTTAAAGTACATAGGACAACAAATAGAATTACCGTTTTTCAGAAGAGGAACTTGATTGAGCCTCAAAGGAAGTGATTTGCCCAAGGATACACAACTAGTCAGCAGTGGCTTTAGGACCAGAACCCAAGTCTCCTAACTCCCTGGGCACCTCTCCTATCTCTCAGCACAGGCCCAGCACTTGATGGGATTGCAGACTGGTGAGTCAGTTGACTGAATGTGTACCATGAAGCCTTGAATTGCCCAGGATGGTCCTTTCTGCCCTCTCCCACTGTACATCATCAGTTCCTCTTCCCCGGTCAGTCACCATTAATCAGAGCCCAGAAGCATTATTGTGCAAGCCACCCAGGCCCCTTATTCCCAACATTGCCTTTTCTCTGACTTCCTACAGTTCCCCAGGCCCCAATTTTGGAATTCTCCAGCCAGGAGAGACTGTTGCACTCAAAATACCACCTGACAGGATGAAGCAGGTCCCTTTACCTCAAACATTTCTCCATAAGACTGATATCTCATGCTTAATGCTTCTTTTTTCCTTCATGGTGGCCAGAAGATGTTGTCCTTCAATCTTCTCTATCCCCTGTCCTATGCCTCTTGTTTTATCCCTGCTGGACTCTCTCAGCTTAGGCTACTTGAAATCTTAGATCTAGAAGGAACAGAGATTAAGAAAAATTCTTTTCATCAAGGTGTCATGTACTTAGCAACACCAGAAGGATTTCCATTTTTTTAAAATATATGTTTATTGATTTCAGAGAAGAAGGGAGAAAGAGAGAGAGATAGAAACATCAATGATGAGAGAGAATCATTGATTGGCTGCCTCCTACACGCCCCACAACCCGGGCATATGCCCTGACCAGGAATCGAACCGGTGACCTCTTGGTTCCTGGGTCGACGCTCAACCACTGAGACACATCTGGCTGGGCAGGATTTCCATTTTACAGAGGCATCCCTCAAGGAGCAATGCTGTGCCCTTTTCACTTAGAGAATTTCTGGCAGCAGCAGGGCAAATACTATGAAGTAGGAGGCCTTCCTGAAATCACAGCCTGTAAGTGACTGGCCATTGCATTCAGCTGAAAGGCTGCTTCAATAGTCACAATCAGGAAGCCTATCCCTTTCTGCTCGAACAAAGCACAGCAATTTAAAATGAGGACATTTGGTGACAGGTTTGATCAAACCTCTTTTCCTTTTCAGAATCATGAATCAGTCATGAACACACTAAGTTAAAACAAGATTTATCTCCCTAGAGCTATTTTTGAAGTCCTGTTGTTCCCCTACCCTATCTCTTTCCATTTAACGTTCAAGAGTCGAGGTGCGACTAGAAATATGTGTGGGGAGAATACATCGACCTTCACCTTCTGTGTGGTGGGAAGACTGTGTTGACAGTTGAAATATGGGCAGGTACATTTTGGAGAGGCTGATGTTGCTGCATTACATTGTACCAAGCAAACATCTGGTGACAAATGATTCACCTTTGAGGCTCTTAAATTTGAAATATTTATATTTCTAAGTTCCTTTTCAAGGATTAAAGATCTATTATTCCAAACCTTCTTGAAGGTACAACACCCTCTTTGTCCTCTTCTAAAAATGTATCTATGGTAATAATTTTTTTAGCAAGGCACATTTTCTTCCTCTCATTGAATCCTCACAACATGCCTGTGAAACAGATAGGCCCAATCCATTTCATAGGTGCAGATATTAGTGCACAGAGAGGTGAAAGATCACACAGCTAGTAAGTCATCAAGTTACATAAGTCTGAAACCCATGTCTAGACATTCAGACTCATTCTGCTACCCTGTGACACTTGGCTCATTTATTTGAGAATGAAAGGAATTTAGCATGAAGCAGTTCAGAGTTTTCCGCAATACCCTAAAACAGGACCTGCAACCAGGGCCAGCCTGTGGGGTGGCATGGTTTTCAGGGGTGCTGGGAGCACAGCCCCTTCCTCTCATGGATGGTTAGAAAACCACAATGGGAAGTTCATTCCTTTGGTTTTAGTATCTGCCTCATGTGTATTTGGAGGGGGCAGGAGATAAAGGGTAGAGAGTTATAAGCCATTAAAAGTTACCAGTCATTTAGATGGGGGGGGAGGAGGCTATAAATTGCCTATGAGATAGCCCTCCTCTGGATTTAATAATTAGGTCTGACAGACGAGGGGGAAGGGTGTGCGCAGGGCACTATAGAGATGGTCACTGAGTTTTGAGGAAGGAAAATAAGGCTAAGAAGAAAAACTAAGGACACCTAAGTCAAACTTGACTCCCTTAGAATTTTGCTGGGGCTAAGGTCCTGTCAGAAATCTCTGGTTTAGCCCTAGCTGGTTTGGCTCAGCGGATAGAGTGTTGGCCTGCGGACTGAAGGGTCCCAGGTTAGATTCTGGACAAGGACACATGCCCAGGTTGTGAGCTCAATTCCTAGTAGGGGGTGTGCAGGAGGTAGCCGAACAATGTTTCTCTCTCATCACTGATGTTTCTATCTCTCTCTCCCTCTCCCTTCCTCTCTGAAATTAAAAAAAAAATGTATTTTTTAATGTTCAAAAGAAATCTCTGGTTTAAAAATAAATGTAGGAGCAAAGATGTAAACGGTGAAGAACAAGGCTTTGCAGAGATTATTACCAGGTTGATTTTTAGATGAATAACATCCATGATTTACCACTGATCCAGTCTTATCTTCCATCCTATCTCTGATCCTCTGCACATAGAATCCCACATTCTAAGTAAACCAAACTCTTCTTCCCTGTCTTCATTTTTCTGCTTCCTGCTTTTGCTTATGCTTGTCCCCCAGGCACAACACTGTCTGCTCCTCTCTACCTGTCTTTTCAAATAGGACGGTCTCAAGGCTCCCTTCCTGATGATGTCCACAGCTGAGGCAGACATGCCTTCCTTTGAACCTCCAGAAAGGGTTATCCGGACTTCTATTAGGGGGACCCTGTTCATCTGACTTTGTAAGGTAAGGTATTCATGTCTAAGTCTCCTCTTCCGTCCAAGGCTATGGGCATCTTGGAAAGAGGGCAAGGCCACGCCCCTTTTATAGCTCTTCTCCTTTCTCTCATGGACTAGCTGGCGCAGAGTCATGAGAAAAGGCAAGCCATTGATAAATGCTTTGTAGTTAAGAGCTCAGTCTCTGGAGTCACACAGTTCTGGAAGCAAGCCCTCGCTTATGTAACCTTATGCAAATTAACCCTCTAAGTATTGGTTTTCTCATCTGTGAGCGCCCATTTCACACTGTCGTGATTGATAAAATGAAGTAACCCACGTTGGGTGCTTATCATGATGCAGGACAACTGGTCAGTATCCCACAATTATCTGCTATCCATATTATTTTCCTCTTAAAAAAATGTGCAGTCCTCTCATGTTTCCTTATCAATAACTAACAGAGCCATTATCTTAGAAGCCAAGGGAATCATGTTAGGAGGCTTGTTAAATGCCCTGACTAGCACTGTATTTACAGTGACATTTATCCCATCAAAATGAGGGAAAGGCAGGAATGGTTTCAACTTGAATCCGATATTTCTGTAGCCCACATGCTGACTACCACCAAAGCCTCCACTCCCTGGGCGGCGGTTGTAGAGATGGAATAGCGGCAGTTTTTCATTTTCCGGAGTCCACTCACCCTTCCAAGAATCTCAATGCCTCATTGATTCATAATACACTGCATAAAGATTTCATTTTTCCTGCCCACAGTGATACATTATGGAGGCAATCTGTTTTGCCACTGAAAAGTTTGCTTAGTAGAAAAATTTGGAGTTTTGACATTCAGGAAATTACAGTCATCTGTAAAACACGATTGATATGCCAAGGCTAACATTTTCATTGCACTCGCAGAGCCAGAATAACTATGATAAAACATGTGTTACCCCACACACATTTCAGGATCTTTTAAGAAAACATTAGTTAGCTCTGAGAACCCCTCCCAAGATTCCAGGCCTGTAAAGGCTGTGCCAGTGGGCTGTTTGCCATTCACCGGGATATGTCCACTGCCCACACTCAGACTCGGGTGTTAAGACAAAGCTATGGCCGAACACATCTTTTAACTTGGTCTTAGGTTCGAGGTTGGCATTCTGTATTCCCATACCACCAGGTTAAAGACATGAAAGGGAATCAGGAACATGAGTTTAAAAATTCCACCCCCAATGTGGAACTGTTAGGCAGTCACAAAAGAAACAGGTTTATATTAGACAGAATGAGAAGTTGAAGGTTTACAAAGGAGAAATTAGACTGTTCTCTATTTGCTTACATTTTAAATTTGTTCTCTATAATTTTATACCCAACCATTTCTTTGTCTCTTTCCAGGTACAATTTTCAGTGTTAAATGGTATCAGAAGCTTAAGTTTCTGGATCTATCCACTTGTTCAACATTTGATTTCAGAAGGATAGATTCCATCAATTTAGCTGAGGAGTGTGGGTGACCTTTATGGCCTGAGTGGAGAGAGCTGTCAACTCAGAATCAGCTTTATCAAGGTTACGGGGAGTGTTTACTTGGCCCTCATCCATTTAGACCCATGGAAAGTACACATGCAGCATCCAAATTGGAAAAGAAGAAGTAAAACTGTCCTTATTCGCAGATGACATGATATTGTACATAAAAAATCATAAAGACTCCATCAAAAAACTATTAGACCTAATAAGGCAATGAAGCAGGATACAAAATTAACGCCAAGAAATCTATGGCATTTCTATACACCAATAATGAACTTATAGAAAGAGAGACTAAAAAAGCAATCCCATTTACCATCACACCAAAAAAATTAAGATACCTAGTAATAAACTTAACTAAAGAGGTAAATGACCTCTACTCAGAAAACTACAGGACGTTGAAAAAAGAGATAGAGGAAGACATGAACAGATGGAAGAACATACCATGTTCAAGGACTTGTAGAATCAACATCCTTAAAATGTCCATACTACCCAAAGCAATCTATAAATTCAATGCACTCCCCATTAGACCTAGAACGAACTCTGCAAAAAATTCATCTGGAATAAAAAAAGACCCCGAATAGCTGCAGCGATCCTGAGAAAGAACAAAGTAGGTGGGATCTCAATACTAGATATTAAGCTGTATTATAAAGCCACTCTTCTCAAAACTGTCTGGTACCGGCACAAGAACAGACATATAGATCAATGGAATAGAATAGGGAATCCAGAAATCGACCCAAACCACTATGCTCAATTAATATTTGACAAAGGAGGCAAGAATATATAATGGAGTCAAACAGTCTCTTCAATAAATGGTGTTGGGAAAATTGGACAGATACATGAAAAAAAATGAAACTAGACCACCAAATTATACCATACACAAAAATAAACTCAAAATGGATAAAGGACTTAAATGTAAGATGGGAAACCATAAAAATACTAGAGGAATCCAAAGGCAACAAAATCTCAGACATATACCGAAGCAATTTCTTCACTGATACAGCTCCTAGGGCATTGGAAACTAAAGAGAAAATAAACAAATGGGACTACATCAAAATAAAAAGCTTCTGCACAGCAAAAGAAACCATCAACAAAACAACAAGAAAGCCACTGCATGGGTGAACATATTTGCCAATGTTATCACCAATAAACGTTTAATCTCCAACATTTATAGGGAACTCATACAACTTAACAAAAGGAAGATAAACAATCCAATAAAAAAAAATGGGCAAAGGACCTAAATAGACACTTTTTAAAAGAGGACATTCAGAAAGCCAAGAGACATATGAAAACATGCTCCAAGTCACTAATCATCTGAGAGATGCAAATCAAAACAACGAGGTACCATCTCACACCTGTCAGACTGGCTATCATCAACAACACAACAAACGACAAGTGCTGGAGAGGATGTGGAGAAAAAGGAACACTTGTGCACTGCTGGTGGGAATGCAGACTGGTGCAGCCACTATGGAAGACAGTATGGAGTTTCCTCAAAATGTTAAAAATGGAACTCCCATTTGACCTAGTGATCCCACTTCTGGGAATATACCCCAAGAAACCAGAAACGCCAATCAGAAAGGATATATGCATCTCTATGTTCATAGCAGCACAATTTACCATAGCTAAGATTTGGAAACAGCCTAAGTGCCCATCAGCAGATGAATGGATTAGAAAACTGTGGTACATCTACACAATGGAATACTATGCTGCTGTAAAAAAGAAGGAATTCTTACCATTTGCAACAGCATGGATGGAACTGGAGAGCATTATGCTAAGTGAAATAAGCCAGTCAGTAAAAGAAAAATACCACATGATCTCACTCATTTATGGATAATAAAGACCATTATAAACTGATGAACAAAAACAGATACAGAGGCAGAGCAGCATCGAACAGACTATCAAACTACAGCAGGAAGGCTGGGGAGGGTTGGGGGGGTGTAAGAGATCAACCAAAGGACTTGTATGCATGCATATAAGCTTAACCAATGGACACAAGACACTGGGGGGTAGGGGAGGCCGGGAGAAGGTCAAGGGGGAAAATAAAAAGGAGACATATGTACTATTCTTTATAATATTTTAAGCAATAAAACAAAATTTAAAAATAAATAAAATAAAATAATAATAAAATAATAATAGTAATAAGTACAAGTTTTAGAAAAAAAAAAAGTACACATGCACATTATGTGGTTCTGGAGTTAAAGGGGCAAGTGACACTGCCCTTGGTTTTGAAAATGGCTTAGAGTGATGATTTCTACCTGACTCCACGTCACCTTTTTCAAGTACTGAGGAACACATCCTGCCCAAAACATGTGAGTAGATCTGACTCATGGATTAAGCAGTCTTACAGTCCTCAGAGAAGTCCAGCATGCTCCCATACTCAAACCATTATAGCGAGTGCTCACTGACCCTTTGCTATAAGTCAGACATGAGTCTAAGTGATTAACATGCAGTAATTCATTTCATTATTACCACCATTCATGAGGCAGATAATATTATTGTCATCCTCTTTTTATGGATGAAAAAACTGAGATACAGAAAAGTAAAGCAACTTTACCAAAGTCACACAGCTATTAGGAGATGGAGCTGGGATTCAAACTTCCCAACAGGATGGCTGTGGAACTCATGCTCTTAAAGTCTATGCTCCACTGCCTTGCTTAAATTTGGTTTTGAAAGCCTTGTTTCCTCGGACATGTTGCCTGGATTCTTATTTTTAAATCCTCATCTGGGAATATGCTGTTGTTTTTTTTAATTGATTTTAGAGAAAGAGGAAGGGAGAGAGAAACTTCAGTTGATTGCCTCCCATATGTGCCCCAACCTGGGATGGAACCTGCAACTTTAGCATGTGCCCTGACCTGGAATTGAACTGGCAACATTTTGGTGTATGGGATGACACTCCAACCAAATAAGCCACCCAGCCAGCACTGTTGCCTGGATTCTTAAGTGTCCCATGCCTGTGTTAGAAAGACTTTCTTGTCCTGTTGAAGCTTTTGTCAATACTTCTCACGTTTGTTTGTCTTTTTACATTTACAAAGCACTCTCCTTCTGCCCCATGCTATCCTTGCAGCTAACAAGATAGATTCATTCATTTCCTAAAAGTGGTTACATAGATGTTAGAGGGGCAATAGTAAAGCCAAAGGTGTGGGGGGGAGGAGAAGAGGTGGGTATCAAAGACACAGTTTGGTAAAGACCACACATATGTAGAAGCATGTGGACCCTCTGGCAGAGGAATCAGAGAAAAGTGGTTTCTTAAAGGGGCATTGAAGATCCACTTGCTCTCACCAGGCTTAAGCTATGGGGGTACCCATGTCCAGGGTTTCTTGGTCCCACCGCTCCCCTCTGGGACTTATTTAAGCTGATTTGGCAACTGATTGAGAGAAACTGAAAATAGGGGAGTAAAGAGGACTCAGAACAGAATGAGGGGGAGTAGAGGTAGAAGGGTTGTAGAAGTTGGAAGGAGGAAAGGGGAGTCAAGAGGTTAGTAAGGAAAAGAAGGGATGAAAGGAGAATGGAGGAAAGAGCAGAGAGGGAGGATAAAGTAGAATAAAAAGGCAGAGGTGCTGTGAGTGGCATGAGGTGGTGTGTAGAAATGGCTGAGAGAGGAGGGAAACTGAGGAGGAAGGCACATAGAGATGCTCTCCCTCCTCCTTTCTATGATCCGAATCTTGTCCACATGGACTCTTTACCTCCTCTAGTAGCTGTCTTTGACCACTTATTGGGCACCACCAAAAGGCTCTTACATTGCCTGGGGCTCCATCCAAATGAACTTGCTCTTTGCCTTCTCTGAGCCACAAGTTCACTTAGAGTCAGTACTTGGCTCTTTTCTCTGAATTTTTACATATGCCCTTTTTTGGTCAGTAACCAGGCTGCACACTCTTTAAGGGTTGCAATAAACCCTTGCAGCATTATTTCTGTCTCCAAATCTCTCTCCAACTATTATTGTAGTAACTAGCTGGTTAATATTAATAAAGAAAGCAAAGGGAAGCCAGACATTGTAAGTATGGTCACATGGGAAGCTACACCAGGAAGCTACAGCTTAACAGCATGTTTCCTCCAAGGGGATTTAACACCCCTTTCTTCCCCTACCGGGTACTGGACTGTGGGGAGGTGGGGGAGATAGGCACATGCTCAATAGAAGTCAGGGTGGTGCAGGGGGAGATGCTTGCCTGTCAGTCTAGCCTAGAGAATAGTGGATTGGCTAGGGGGTGGGCCCTATCAGAAGCATGTGAAATTTTGGAAAGTTGGTTGGTTAGTTTGAAGAAGCTCCTGGTTAAAATCTCAAAACCCTAGCCTGTTTGGCTCAGTGGATAGAGCTTTGGCCTATGGACTGAAGGGTACTGGGTTCTATTCCAATCAAGGGCACATGCCGCAGTTGCACGCTTGATCCCCAGTAGGGGGAGTGCAGGAGGCAGCTGATCAATGATTCTCTCTCATCATTGATGGTTCTATCTCTCTCTCCCTCTCCCTTCCTCTCTGAAATCAGCAATAAAAAATCCCCAAAGAGTTCCCTCTTTTGTCTGCTCTTGTGCTCTTGTTCTCTCTTGCTCTGTGAATAGCACTCACCAGTGGTGTGTTTGCATGTTCTCTCTCCACAGCCATGTTGTTTTAAGCATCTGCATGGCCTATGGCCTATGGCCATGTGGAGCTCACATGCAATGGACTGCAGCTTGGAACAGAAGCTAAGCTAACCAGATGCTGGACTGGACTGGACTGGGCTGTAATATGGAACAGAAACTATGGGCAGTGGCCTTAATTCTGGCCCTGCAGAAGACAAGATTGGACTTCTTCCATGGCAGGATGGACAGAGATAGGATCTTGTAGGAGAACCCCCATAATTTTATATCATCAATAAAGCTTTCCACAAAACAGCATCCTCCCATGGGAGCCTCAGGAAATTCATTTCTTTGGGACACCCCATGAACTCCACTTCCACCATAACACAACCATTACAGGAAATCCTTTAAGCACTAGGACGACTGACATCTTAGGTATCTTATAATTATTAGTTCATAAGCACAAACTTTATTAGACAGTAAAAAATAATATATCCTTGCACCCTGGCCAGGTGGCTCAGTTGGTTGGAGCATCCTCTCTTACACTAAAAGGTTGCAGGTTTGATTGGAGGCAACCAATAAATTGATATTTCTCTCTCTCTCTCTCTCTCTCTCTCTCTCTCTCTCTCTCTCCTCTTCTCTTCTCTCTCATATCAATAAAAAATATCCTGCAAGCATTTAATACAAAATAGGTAATTTTTACTTGAAAAGAAAGGCACTGATTAGATGTTGCAGATGCCTGAAGAAGGAACTTAGAGGACACCCAAGGGAAGAATGGAGTAAGTGCCCAAAATACTTCACTCACTTAACAATTCCCCAGAGTTTATTGTCTAAAACGAGAAATCCCCCATCTATTCATGTCCTCATACAGTCATTCTTCTCATTTACATAACATACATAAACTCAACTTTAAGAAACAGTTCTTAAATATTCCTAGGCATGAGTAAGAAAGCCTTTTGGAAGTAGGCAGAATCTAAAAAACAAGAGTGGGAGGAAAATAGAAAGGCTTTCCCTTTGTTTATCTTCAAGATGTCTTACAAATTGATTTAGAAGGCTTTATTACTCTGTGAGTCACACATTTGACTTACAGCAGGTTTTGAAATCCAGAATCCATAAAAAGGACTTAGCATTGTGAGAAAATACAAGGTCACTCTCACCCAGATGCTTTCTGTGTTCACTGCTGAGCTTGCCTATCATCTCGTCTACCTCCTGGTACCACTCAAGGAATTGAGGATGCTGCTGGGGCTTCGAACTAGCACCATCAGTTCTATTCAGCACCCTCATCATCCAGGATGAGGCAAGTGACTGTAACCTCTCAGGGGCTGCTTTCTGATAAGACTCTCACAAACCCTGTGAGTAGTTGAGAGTGGGAAGGACTTGAAAGACGAGCAAAAGAAATGCACCGATAGTGCCCTGGTCCCACTTCATTGAGTAGCACTTTCCTTTTCAGTCCCTCCTGCTTCAAACCTACACCAACTATGCCCATTTCTCTCTCAGTGGTCAGTCTTCAGGACCTCCAAAAAGCAAGGCCCTTGTGAGACACTGCAGGCACCAGCCACAGAGGGGCAGCTCCAACACTCCTCTGCCAGTAATTTCCCAGCTGTTCTTTCTATCCTAGCCCCCTCCACAAAGTTCTGTAGCTTCATCAATTCAATCCCTTACCCACTTAGCAGCAATTTTCTTCATTCCTGTCCCTAGTTTCACTCACACCTCCCCCTATTGTTCTGTTTCCTCCAGCTCCTGGGTGATCAATGACCCAATAGCATTTACATTTACAAAGCAATTGCATTTACATAACAGAGCTCTTATCAACAGCTGAAAGAGGCACAAGTATAATACATATATAATGGAGAGCGCCTATTCATCACCCACATTTACAGTGCTTTCCAACAGTACAGACTGTTCTAGAAATTGGTATATGAGGGAAGAGAGCCTTGCAAAATTTATCACTAAAGGTAATCAATGAGTTTCAACTAATGCACTCCATACCTCGAGGTGAAAATATACTGAAAGTATGGGGAAACCATATTTAGTTCTTAAAGTTTGCTGACTTTAATTTGAGCTTACATTGATTTCATTTAATACAAAGTTTATATAATCAGGAAGTCAGTAGCAATTGAAAATATCAAGGCTACTCTTCACCCATCAGGGCATTTTGGTAATATCTAGTAACGGCAGGAGATTCTCCTTTAACTGAATTGGAAATGTAACATATATTAGCTTACAGAAACTTAATCAGTGTGATCAAATTAAAATGGGCCACTCAGACATGCCATCCTGATTAAGGCACTTGCAATCACTTCACAATTAACAGAGATTTGTGGTGTTAATGATTTAAACTTGGGTTTTTCCCTCTGGGAATTCAGGCTTGGCATTTTTTTTTTTACTAGACAATTAGAAAACTCTATCCTTTATTTTGAAAAATGTTGCAACAGTGTTATTGACATTAATTCTCAAAGAATGCAGAATAGCTAATAGCATGCGTTGTTGTTTCCCCTTTAAGAGTCCCTGCCTTCTCTTTGGGTTGAGAGTCATTTATCTGGAAGTGTTAGCTCTTGGGAGTGGTAATGAAGTTTGGCAATGGGGAAGTGACCTTTTTATTTATTTAAAAAATATTTTTATTGATTTCAGAGAGGAAGGAAGAGGGGGAGAGAGAGAAACATGATGAGAGAGAATCATTGACAGGCTGCCTCCTGCACACATTGAGCCTGCAACCAGGGCATATGGCCTGACCAGGAATTGAACCATGATCTGGTTCATAGGTTCGATGCTCAACCACTTCCAAATTTGGAAGTGACCATTTTTATATGTATTAGGGGGAAACTCCACTTTTCTGCTTTCTGCAAAAGTTTTCTAGGTTTCGTTGAAAGGGGTTTGTGTATGTCCCTATTCAAAAAATTACTTTGGCTGAACTGGCCTGTTCTGGGTAGAAGACTATAGAATTAGGCCATTTCTTCTAAATGTGTTCTTAATAGACCATTATAAACAGTAGCTTGAGAGATGTGAATTATATCCCACCCCTTTCAAAACGATTCTTCCTAGTGCACCTCTCTGAAAATGCAACAGTAGTAAATTACCTGGAAAGGATCTCGTGCTTCTAGCTCCATTATTTGTGGGAATAAGGAGTGGGGGGAAGGGGGGAACTGTCTAGCTACTTGTTTCTACTTTAGTCAGCAAAGCCAATCCCTACATTTAACAGCAGAGAAAACGGTGATTCAGAGAGGAAGGGGACTTTCTCAAGATGGCAGAGTTTTTAAGGATCAGGTCTGGAGCTAGAACCCCAGTCTTTCCACACTCAGGGCTTGTCCCTCGTTCTTCTTGTGTCTAGCACAGTCTCAATTATGACACATCCCAAGTCATTGGAATATGCCTTAAAAGTATGACATACTACTGAACAAGTGAATCAGTTAATGAAGTTGACAAGAGTGGAGGAGAGGGAGGAAGATGAACAGGAAGAGGGAGATTGTGTGCTGAGATGGGGTGAGGGATCTAACTTCCAACAGGTTCCTTAGCAGCCTGCTATGGCAAGATGACTCTAATTTCCACCAAAAGCACTATTTCCTAGTTACTAGCTTAGAAAGGCAAGGGCAAGTGATCGGTTGAAATAAAAAGGTCTGCAGGGTGAGGGCATTCTATAAGTTCTCCCTACACCTGTTGAGTCCTCCACTTAGTTCAAAACCAAAATCCCCAACCCAATGCTCTTTGTTTAAAATAAGCTCAAGGATCTTTGAGGTTCAAAGAGAAAGATTCATTCATTTATTCATCTGTTTATTTAAAAATAGGCCAAAGTCATCTTAACATTGCCACATATTGAGTTACAGTGCATTCACTTTCTGCCCTTGCAATAAGATGAAACAAGAGAATAGGTGGTCTTTCCCAGGGTGTACTGAAGACACTATATTCTGTTTACTAAGAACAATTTATGAAAGTGTCTCATATCAGTGAATATACTGAAAGGCCATGATGTACTCTAGTACACTCTGTGAGAGATTTAAAAAAATTATACCCACTCTTCCTTATGGAGCCATAGCCATATGTTAGCTGGAGAGATCAGCAAAAGGGAAAGTTAACAATAAGAATGAGAGAGCTATTATTTCCAGAACTCTGTCTTGTATTACCCAGCACCCAGTATTCCAGCAGCGTCTTTAGTTGCACTTTCCTTGCAGAACACATCACTTTTTTCCTTAGATTCGATTTATCAGTGTATACTACTACTAGAAAATGAGATGACTGAATTTGTGCCTATTTTAGCCCTGCTATCTCCACTTCCTCCCCTTCTATCATTTCTACCTCTCTATTCCCACCCCACACCAGCATCTAGTATTGTGCCCATTACATACTAGATGCACAAAATTTGCTGATTGAATCAATGAACACACTTTACTGCGTGATTAAATTCTAAATGGATATTGTTCAAGAGAAGGAAGAGATGCTCTCAGGCTATATCAGGAGAGACATTAAAGAGGCATATTGTGTTTTGCAATATGAGTAGTAATAATAGTTCCATTTTTAAAAAAATTTTTTTTATTGATTTCAGAGAGGAAGGGATAGGGAGAGAGAGAAATATCAATGATGAGAGAGAATCATTGATTGGCTGCCTCCTGCACGCCTCACACTGGGGATCCAACCCACAACCCGGGCATGTGCCCTGACCAGGAATTGAACCGTGACCTCTTGGTTCATAGGTCAATGCTCAACCACTGAGCTATGCCAGCCGAGCCAATAATTCCACTTAATGAGCACCAATATGGACCAGGAAATTTGCATGTTATCTCACTGAATCCTCAAAAAATCTCTAATAGAGAGAGGTCTACTGATTATCCCCATTTTACAGATGAAGAAACTGAGGCTCAAAGATGTTAAGTAACTTATCCAAGGTGCTAGATCTGGAATACAAACCCATATGTATCTAATTAAAAAAAAAACCACTTTCTAATAAACTAGGATTTTTAAAAATACATTTTTATTGACTGTAGAGAGGAAGGGAGATAGATACAAATATCAATGATGAGAGAGAATCATTGATTGGCTGCCTCCTGCACACCCCCCAGTGAGGATCAAGCCCGAAACCTCGGTGTGTTCCCTTGAGTGGAATTAAACCCAAATCCCTTCAGTCTGCAGGCTGACACACTATTCACTAAGCCAAATCAGCTAGGGCTCCAATAAACTAGGGTTTAGACAGGTGTAGTTGAAAGGTGGAGGTCATTCAAGATAGGTGCAAGGTATGAGAAAAAGGCATTTGGGAGACAAGGAGGAGACAGTATAACCAAGGGGAGCATGGGGACTGATAATACTATGTAGTTATTAATAAGGCTGACTTAGTCAGTGAACATAAAACAATGGAGAGTTGAAATTTCTAACGAAGGTGTGTATAGGATTATATAAAATACTTACAATGACTAAATATTAGAAAAAAATCATGGGCCTTGTAATGGCATTCAAGTTAACAATGGAGATTTGGCCTAAGCACCTGCCTGGCTATTTTCTGGGAGAGGATAACTTTAGCAACTAAAAGAATCCTCTCTCCTAGCTAATGGTCTTTTTTTCCCCCTAAAGGTTTCATTATAGCCTAGAAGAGAGGCCAGTTTGAGGAAATAAAGTGGAAATAGTGTATATTCATTTAATCTTTAGAGCAGAATTTTTCCCTCCACATATTTCAGGTCCAGCATGGGTTTATCTCAGGGAACAATTACTTGTCAGTCTGGTTCTTTTCATTTGTTCAGAGTAATTTGGCCATACGAAGGAGAGCTTTTATTTGTTTTGTTCCTTCTACTTCCTCATTTTCTTTGCACTTTTATTTTGTTTTGTTTTTAAGACCTTGCAGAATTAAGTAATGGGACTGCATGACTGCCCAATAGCCAGAGCTGCTGTAATTGGGGAGAGTTAGGGCATGGCGAATAAAAGCTGTTATTCCATATTCTGTTCACTGAGTATGCTCAGGCTGAATCTATACCTGTCATTATCAAACTCATTAGAAGCAGCAGGGCTTTATATAGTCAGACCCCACTAGATAAAACATGAAAACGGACTCAGGAAGAGGTGGAGTGGATGCCTGGAGAGCCCTGTCTATTTGCCACTTCAGGCTCCCCATAACTCCCACTTTCAGCATGCTTAAAGGTCCTGCCTCAGAACCCAAGAACTGTACAGAACATAGACAGAAAATCACTGGTCTACTCAAAAGAAGAATATGGTAAGGGTATTTTCAATGGCTCAATGAGACCAGCTAGCTTCTTTAAACCTCTTTTAGCCCTTTTCATCCATTAGAAGCAACAATAAGAATTGAGAATGATGACCAGGAAGGAAGATTCCTCACCAGAAAGCATTTGCAGGGTGGGAAGAGGGGAATGGAGAAGCTTTTTTCTTGGACCTCCTATTGCTGAGCACAAAATGCCTTGATCATTGTAGGCGTTTGGTAATGGATACTGACTCCCATATTGTAAGAAAGAAGAAAAAATAAACAGCCATCCATAATCCTATGCATTTGTTTTTTCCTTGGCACCAGTGGATGACAGAGACACAGTCTTAGGTAAAGAAAACCAGTCTTCTGACTTGATGTGTTTACAAGGACAAAGCTGTTTATGTCTAACTCATCCCTAAAATAAGGCTGCTAAAGAACAGTAGAGAAATGAATATTTGGTGAGGCACCAGGCAGGTGGTTGGGAAAAGGGATGATGGCCTATGATAATAGGGACAACCACTGCAGACATGGCATAAGGACGGTAAACACTCTCAGTGAAGAGTATAACCCTGTCAACTTTGCTTATGTGGAGATGTACTCCTCCCCCCACCTAAGTTCCTGAAAACACTAGAAAGTGTATTTGTGACTAGTTATTTTTTTGCAAGGTCTTTAAGGACATGATATTGCTTGTTTTCACACTTTCCTGGTAATGCCAGGAGTGACAAGAAGAATTACCTGCATTTCACAGAAGAGAAGCAGTCCTAGGAGAGTAATGCAGATGGATAGTAGCAGCATACTATTTACTGACAAAGATCACAATTAAAGTAGGTACCCTGGTGCCTACCATGAAGTCACAAAAAGCTTGATCACTCTTGAAGGTTCCATAGGCATGAAATGGAAGATGAGGGTAAACATGCAGATGCTAGATAAGAAACATTGCATTAAAGCCCATAAAACACACATCTCCCCTAACAATAATGAGAAAGAGGGAGGAGCCACTTGGAGGCAAGCCTACCACTACTGCTTCTGTTAGTTACGATCTGTGATGCCAAAAAGCAAGTGCTCAGATTTCAAGGCTTGGAGAATCACTGTTCTGACTCAACTCCACAATCCAGCCGTGCTAGGAGCCTGTCTTTGCTGAGGCACTTGGATATGACCCATGCTAAGCAAGTGATGAGTTCTCCTTGAACCAATGTCATAAGATAGTTTTAAGATTAAATGAGAAAATGCATGCATTTAAAGCTCTTAGAATAGGGACTGGTGCATAGGAAACACTTAGTAAATGTGACTGCTTATTTCAAAATCCCTGGTCCTTGTTATCACTGGCAGTCTTGACTACTTTTGTTGGGATTGAATTCTGTAAGTCCTCTACCTATTTTTTTAATTATTAGAAATTTTGGGCTTAACCAGTCTTGTTTCCCTCCCCTTTCATTTCACTCTGGGCTTTGCAGACAGTGATGGCCAAACATATCAGGTCTTCCAGATTGCATAGGACAAGCCAATTGATCATTTTGACTAATTTATCCAGTCAATTCAAACATCCAGCTTTTTCAGTTGTTCCCACCTCCTTCCATATTCAACCCAACTCAAGTAGCCCAAAACAATAGCTTGTGGTATCATATAAATATATACTTTGAACAATATGATGTTTTTCTTGAATCATCTTCACCATCCACAATCTTTCCAGGGATGCTAGTCACTTACATACTGATGATTTGTGCTTTAAATGCATGTGACATCTTAATCATTCGTACTTGAAGCAAGCATTAACAGATGGTGGCCTATATTTTATAGCATCACAAGCATTTTCCAGGCAAAATTTATAGTTTAATCACCAGTGCGCTGAGTCCTGCCTCATTTTTCCTTTTTGTTTAATCTTTAGCAAGCAAACATCCTGAAAACTCAAAGCATGTTTTGTAATGAAGTAATCACTATTGACCAGTAATGTAGTTTTATTTCTGTCCTCCTCACTCCTCTATTATCAGGTTGTGTGCATACAACTCAGATAGTAATAAAAGTGTCAGACAGGTGCCAGGGATCTAGATCTAAGTCCACAGCCGTGGGAGGCTACACCCAGAAAGGCAGCCTGAAGTTCTGCACTGGTCGCACACTGCCGGGGGGGGGGGGGGGGGGGGGGGGGGGATGGGCAGTGGTGCAGTTGCTCTGCCTTTATATTTTTCTTGCTTTTACTTGCTAAACCCAGTACATAGGATCTTTCAATTACAAACACTCACTGAGGCTGTGGTGCAGGTAGAGGTGCAGTTTTGTGAAGGCTGGGGAGCAAGAGAGGGAGAGGTGACCAGGAATGCAGCTCTGGGACATTCCAGTCCTTCCCACCTTAAACAGCCATTTTTCTCCTGAAGAGCCAGCCCCTCATAGCAACACCCGCAGGGTAACTAGCACAGCCACACCCAGCCTCCAGCTCTGCAGGGAAACAAGGAATCTGAATACTCACAGGGATCCCTCAGGGACTGTGTTGAGGGGACATTTGGTCCTGGAAACTAATACAACAACACCCCCACCTACAGCCCCTGTCAGAAAGCAGGCAGACAAACAAAGTGAGCAGGTTGGTCCCGCCTGCCTGAAACCCAGGATGTGGAGACAGACACAGAGGAACTGTGGATCACTGGGAACTTCAACATGGTGCTGACTACTTAACAGGAAACTAAGAAGTGGCAGACAGAACAGTAGAGAGGGGTCTTAAAACAGCCCCCATGGGACATTAAAACTCAGCTGAAGCGAACGACACTTCACTACTTCAATTTTTTATCTTTTACTTAAGGAAAAAGTTTTATTTTATTTTTTAATTTATTATTATTATTATTTAACCTTTTATTTTTCTAGATTGGTGTTCTACATTCTATTTTTATTTTTTCACTATTTTACTTTATCTCTTTTCCTTTTTGACAACCTTTTCTTCCTCACATCCCTTTTCCATCCTGTTTCTCCTCTGTTCCTGCTTTAGTATTTCTCTCTACTTTCTTTTACGCCTTGTTAAAAATTGATCTTCTTTATCTGCCTTATTGATGCATTACTATTATAGTAGTCTCTGGTGGTTTACTCATATATCTATTTTCCTCTTCCCTGCTCCAAGCCCATGCACCCTTCTCTTTTCTCTTTCTTCACTAGCTAATTTTTTAAAGCTTTTGTTTTCCTCTCCTCACTTGCTCTCTTCTTCTCCTAATTACTTAATTAGTTTTACTCACCAAACTCAAACCTATTTCCTCTCTACTCTATTCTCCTTTTCCAAAAATAGATTAAAGAAAGGGGAAATTTTATTGGTTATTTTGTTTTTTACTTTTCTTCTTATCCACTCATTCTCTTCCTACCTCCTCTATACTGAACCGTGGCCATGTCTCCATTTATTCAATTACTTTCCCTTACTTTCTGGAAATAAGCTATGCCTCTTCAGATTCAGCCCCCTCCCTTTGTTTTGTTTTTTGTTGTTGTTTGCATTTTTTTTGTTTAATTGTTTGTTTTGTGGAGTTTTCTCCACATATGTGTTTATTTTTCCCCCTTCTTTTTTCTTCTTTTTCTTTTCTCTCTTACCTTTTTTCCTTTTCTCAGCATCATTTTTGTGCTCTCTTCTCTCGCCTAATTCTCTTTTCTCTGGTGGTCACTATTATTGGGGTTATCAGTTTCATGAATACATGTGTGTTTTGTTGCCCCTGTGTCGTGTCTTCTTGAGTTGTATTTTGTGCCGTTAGGTCAATGTGGTAGAGAGTGAGCCACATAACCAGACACCCTGAGAAGAGCAAATCTGGGAGACAAAGAAACAGCCCCCATATGAAAGAAAATGAGGAATCAACAGGATATGAAGTAAATGAAATGGAGTTATGCACTTTGTCAGAGAAAGAATTCAGAACAATGGTCATAAGGATGCTGTAAAGGATGGAAGATAAATTCAACATGTGTAAGAAACAAGAGGAAATGAAGAAGAACTAGGAGGAAATGAAGAATGACATAGTTGCAATAAAGAACACAATGGAAAGTATCAACAGTAGACTAGAAGAAGCTGAGGACTGCATCATCAAGCTAGAAGACAAGGTAAGGAAAAAAATACCCAAGCAGAGCAGCAACTGGTAAAAAAAAAAAAAAAATCTTTAAAAGAAAGACGAGAGCCTAAGTGAGCTTTGGGACAACACAAAACAAAACAAATTTGCATAATAGGGGTGCAAGAAGGAGAGGAAACTGAACAAGGAATAGAAAACCTGTTTGAAGAAATAATAACAGAAAACTTCCCTGATATTGGAAAGAAAAAACTCATACAAGTTCAAGAAGCACACAGAGTCCCAAACAAGATGAAACCAAAATGACCAACAACAAGACACATCATAGTTAAATTGGCAAACATCAACGACAAAGTAAAAATCTTAAAGGCTGCCAGAGAGAGACAGAAAGTTACCTATAAGAGATCTCAAATTAGACTATCAACTGATTTCTCACAGAAACACATCAGGCCAGAAGGGAATGGAATGAAATATACAAAGTGATGCAAAGCAAGGGACTGAATCCAAGAATACTATACCCAGCAAGGCTATCATTCAAAATTGAAGGTGAAATAAGGAGCTTCATAGAAAAAAAAAGGCTAAGGGAGTTTATTACCACCAAGACACGAATGCAAGAAACGCTAAAGGGACTGTTGTAAAAAGAAGAAATAGGAAGGGAAGGAGGAACAAAGGCATAAAGAATAAATATGGCAACAAGTACCTATCAATAACCTTCAACGTAAATGGATTAAATGCTCAAATCAAAAGACATAGGGAAGCTAAATGGATGAGAAAAAAATTACCGATATATCTGCTGTCTACAAGAGACCCACCTCCGAACAAAGGAATCACAAGGATTGATGGTGAAGGGATGAAAAAATTTTTTTCAGGCACATGGAAATGAGAAAAAAGCTGGGGTAGCAATACTTATATTTGACAAAATAGACCTTAAAGTTAAGGCCATAACAATAGATAAGGAAGGCCACTTAATAATACTAAAGGTAGCAATTCAACAAGAGCATATAACTCTGGTAAACATATATGCACCCAATACAGGAGCATCCAAATACATAAAAAAAAAACTTCTGGAAGATATCAAGAGAGAGGTAGACAACAATACAGTCATAGTAGGGGAATTTAATACCCCATTGACACCACTGGATAAATCCTCTAAACAAAAAATCAGCAAAGAAACATCAATCCTAAATGACTCACTAGATCAGATGGAATTAATTGACATCTTCAGAACATTTCACCCCAAAACTACAGAATCTTCTCAAGTGCACATGGGACATTTTCAAAGATAGACCACATATTAGGACACAGGCAAAATCTCTTCAAATTCAAGAATGTAGAAATCATATCAAGCATCTCTCAGATCACAGTGGCATAAAATTAGAAATTAACTACAATAAAAACAATGAAAAAAAAACAAACACTTGGAGGCTAAATAGCATGCTATTAAGCAATGATTGGTTTACCAAAGAGATCAAAGAAGAAATAAAAAGCATCCTGGTAACAAAAAACAACGAAAACACAACAACCCCAAATCTAAGGGACACAGTGAAAGCAGTCCTGAGAGGGAAGTTCAAGCTCTACAAACCTACCTCAAAAGAAAAAAAAAAAAAGAAAAGAAAGAAAAAAATGGTAATAAATTATCTAACCCTACAACTTAAAAAATTAGAGAGCAACAAGAAAAGCTCAGAATAAGCAGAAGGAAGGAAATAAAAGAGATCAAAATGGAAATAAATGACATAGAGACCATAAAAACAATACAACAGATCAATAAAACCAATAACTGGTTCTTTGAAAGGATAAACAACATTGATGATCCTCTCGCCAGGCTCACCAAGAAACAAAGAGACAGAGACCCAAATAAACAAAATCATAAATGAAAGAGGTGAAGTAACAACAGACCCCACAGAAATACAAAGGATTGTAAAAATATACTACGAAAAACTCTACTCCAACAATCTGGAAAACCTAGACAAAATTGAAATATTCTTAGAAAAAAACAAGCTTCCAAAACTCAATCAGGAAGAATAACAAAACCTGAATAGGAAATAACTACTGAAGAAATTGAAGCAGTAATAAAAAATCTTCCAGTAAACAAAAGCCCCGGTCTGGACAGCTTTATAGGGGTGTTCTACCAAACATTCCAAGAAGAATAGAAACCTATCCTCCTCAGACTATTCCAAAAAATTCAAGAGGAAGGCTCACTTCCAAGCTAATTCTATGAAGCCAGCATTGCCCTAATTCCAAAACCAGGTAAAGACACCTCAAAGAAATAGGACTACATGCCAATATCCTTGATGAACACAGATGCTAAAATCCTCAACAAAATTCTAGCAAATCAAATCCAGCATTATATTAGAAAGATCATACACCATGACCAAGTGTGATTTATTCCGGGGATGCAAGGATGGTACAATATCTGCAAATCAATAAATGTGATACATCACATAAACAAATTGAGAGACAAAAATCACATAATCATATCAATTGATGCAAAAAGAGCATCTGAAAAAATTCAACTCCCTTTCTTGATAAAAACTCACAGCAAAATGGGAATAGAAGGAGCATACCTCAACATAATAAAAGTCTTATATGACAAACCTAAAGACAACATCATATTCAATGGGCAAAAACTATAACCATTTTCCCTAAGAACAGGAACAAGAGAGAGGCCCACTTTCACCACTCCTGTTCAACATAGTACTATAAGTGCTAGCCATAGCAATCAGACAAGAAGCAGAAATAAAGGTATCCAAACTGGAAAAGAAGAAGTACAACTCTCATAATTCACAGATGACAGGATTTTGTACATAGAAAAATCCAAAGACTCTATCAAAAAACTACTAGACTTAATAAATGAATTTGGCAATTTAGCAGGATATAAAGTTAACACCCAGAAATCTATAGCTTTTTTTATACACCAATAATGAACTCACAGAAAGAGAAACAAAAAAATACAACCCCATTTACTATTGCAACAAAAAAAGTAAGATACCTAGGAATAAACTTAACTAAATAAGTAAAAGACCTCTATTCAGAAAACAACAGGACATTGAAAAAAGAGATAGAGGAAGACATAAATGGACGGAGTTCATGGATTCGTAGAATCAACATCATTAAAATGTCCATATTACTCAAAGCAATGTATAGATTCAATGCAATCCCCATTAAAATGCCAACGGCATATTTCACAGATCTAGAACAAACTCTCCAAAAATTCATATGGGATAAAAAAAAAACAAACAAACACAAAATCAGAATAGCCACTGCAATCCTGAGAAAGAAGAACAAAGTTGGAGAGATCACAATACCAGATATCAAGCTATATTACAAAGTCACTGTTCTCAAAACTGCCTGGTACTGGCACAAGAACAGACATATAAACCAATGGAACAGAACAGAGAACCCAGAAATTGACCCAAGCCATTATGCTCAATTAATACTTGACAAAGGAGGCAAGAGCATACAATGGATTCAAGACAGTCTCTTCAATAAATGGTGCTGGCAAAATTGGACAGATACATGCAAAAAAAAAAATGAAACTAGATCACCAACTTACACCATACACAAAAATAAACTCAGAATCGTTAAAGTACCTAAACATCAGATGGGAAACCATAAAAATCTTAGAAGACTCCATAGGCAGCAAAATATCAGACATATGTCGTAGCAATATCTTTACTGATACAGCTCCTAGAGCAGGGGTGGGCATCCTTTCTTTGAGTGCCTGCCAAAACCAGCAAAATCTCTGACTCAAAATTCTTCTCCGTGCCAACCCTAATTTTTTGAGAGCATGTTATGCTACTTGATATCTCTTAAGGTGTACATATGTGAAGAACCTTGAAGAAATAATAAAATTCACTCGAGCGACAAAAACACAGTATATGATGATGAAAAATACATTTTTTAATGTATGTATGTATGTATGTACACTGATAGTCCGACAGAAAATTTTACGACTCCGTTTGATATTATCAGTGGGACTTTTGCTGCTGCATCATCACTGATGACAAATTTTATATCAGGTTTATATTTCGTGACCTTCAGAGATAGGCATGAGCTACTACTTTCATCCATTAAGTCCATTCCAAAATTCATCACTGAGAACAAAGATTCACAAACGTATGTGGATGAAAGCATGGAGAGTAACGCTGTTGCAAAGTTTTTTTTTTTTAAATATATTTTATTGATTTTTTACAGAGAGGAAGGGAGAGAGATAGAGAGTCAGAAACATCGATGAGAGAGAAACATCGATCAGCTGCCTCCTGCACATCTCCTACTGGGGATGTGCCCGCAACCCAGGTACATGCCCTTGACCGGAATCGAACCTGGGACCTTTCAGTCCGCAGGCCGACGCTCTATCCACTGAGCCAAACCGGTTTCGGCATGTTGCAAAGTTTTTTAAATAGAAAAAATTTTCTGGAATGGCATTCCAAGTCCTCAATAGTTCGTTTTTGACACTTCTCTCTGGTACTCCTGTCTCTAATTGCTTTTTTTTCAATGTTTTCCAAGTCAACTAACTCTTAAGATCAATAAATTTCTGCTTCCAAATTGAGCTACTCTGAAATTCAATCAACTGCATTTCAAAGTCAGCCATGTCTATCCATGAAAACATTTGTAAGTTTAGTACCTCCAGTTTCATGCTGTCTGGAAACCTCATGAATTTTGCTGTCTCTTCCAGTTCTCTGAATTTCACAAATCTTGAGAAGACCTGCTCAATAGTTGACTCAATGATGTTTAAGAACAGCTTTTGAAGGCTTTGACAGTCTGTTCTGTCATCTTTTGGGAGGTTTTGATGTGACTCTTGAGGTTTGGGAAATATCTAAATCTCTCACCATCCATATCCCTCTTAAAGACTTCCAGTTTCTTTTCCAAAGCCTTTATGTAACCAAACATAACATCAAGTGTCTTGCCAGTTCCTTGTAATTTAACATTTAAGTCATTGAAATGTTCACAAAAATTGTAAATGGAAGATTATAAGAGAGGGTTTCATGTGCCAGCAAAAGTTAATGGTGTGCCATGTTTGGCATGCATGCCAGGGGTTGTCCACCCCTGTCCTAGGGCAATGGAAACAAAGGAGAAAATAAACAAATGGCACTACATCAAAATAAAGAGCTTCTGCACAGCAAAAGAAACCATCAACAAAACAACAAGAAAGCCCACTGCATGGGAGAACATATTTGCCAATGCTATCTCCAATAAGGGTTTAATCTGAAAAATTTACAAAGAACTCATACAACATAACAAAAGGAAGATAAACAATCCAATCAAAAAATGGGCAAAGGACCTAAATGAACAGTTTTCAAAAGAAGACATACAAAAGGCCAAGAGACACATGAAAACATCCTCAAAGTCACTAATCATCCCTGAGATACAAATCAAAACAACAATGAGGTATCATCTCTCATCTGTCAGAATGGCTATCGTCAACGAATCAACAAAGGACAAGTGCTGGTGAGGATGTGGAGAAAAAGGAACCTTCATGCACTGCTGGTGGGAATGAAGACTGATGCAGCCACTATGGAGAACAGTATGGAGTTTCCTCAAAAAGTTAAAAATGGAAGTCCCATTTGACCCAGTAATCCCACGTCTGGGAATATATCCCAAGAAACCAGAAACACCAATCAGAAAGGACACATGCACCCCTATATTCATAGCAGCACAATTTACAATAGCTAAGATTTGGAAACAGCCTAAGTGCTCATCAGCAGATGAATGTATTAAAAAACTGTGGTACATCTACACAATGGAATACTACACTGCTATAAAAAAGAAGGATGTTTTACCATTTGCAACAGCGTGATGGACCTGGAGAACATTATGCTAAGTGAAATAAACCAGTCGGAGAAAGAAAAATATCACATGATCTCACCCATATGTGGAATATAATGAACAACATATACTGGTGAACAAAAATAGATCCAGAGACAAAGAAATACTGAAAAGACCATCCAACCTCAGAGAGAAGGCAGGGGAGCAGGGGGTCGGGGGGTAAGAGATCAACCAAAGGACTTGTATGCATGCATATTAGCATAACCAATAGACATGGATACTGAGGTGGTGGGGCAGGAGTGGCTGGGGGAGGGGTCAATCAGGGAAAAAGGAGAAATATGTAACACTTCAAACAATAAAAAGAAAAAAGAAATATCAAGAGCAAAAATAAAATAAAATATGTATGCTAGTATTTTTATACTTGCAAAGTATAAAAGTATTAATACAAATAGCTTAGACCAAGTAAAACATTTAAACCCTATATTTTATAATTGAGAAAATTGAAGCACAGAGAATTTAATTAAGAGATAGGAGCGAAGTACTACTGTGCTAATCAAAAGGGAATAACAGAATCATCACTGAGTCCATCATCTAGTTTTTTACATCTTAGTATATATCTCAGCTCAGATATTTTTATGTACAAACTAGAGGCCCAATGCATGAAATTTGTGCAAGGGCCTTAGCCCAACCCCGCCCCCCCCCCACCACCACCACCGTGGCCTGGGGCCTCTGCTGCAGCCCCTGCCCGCTGCTGCTGCTGTGGCCGGGGCCTCTTCCACCTCTGCCTCGGCCACCACCTGCTGAGGCATTGTCCAGAAGGAAGGACGTCTGGTCTAATTAGAATATTATGCTTTTATTATTATAGATAGGTATTTTTAAAATAAAATCACTCTATTCATAAAAAAAGAATTGCCCAGACAGTGTGGCTCAGTGACTTAATCTGACCAACTTGATTTAATTGGATCAACTGAATTTAAGCCGATCAACTTGATTTAAATTGGGTCAACTGAATTCAATCTGATCAGCTTGGCTTAACTGGATCAGAAAGTCACAGTTCAATTCCCAGTCAGGGGCATGCAGGAGGCAACCAATCAATGATCCTCTCCTTCCCCTATATATGAATGTGTGCATATGAGAGATCAAACAACCTCTTGACTGGATAGTCAACTCATATCATCCATGAGGAGCAGGTAGATATCAGGTGCCTCCAGATGTGATAACTTGAGAGGGACACAATATCACTTATATGGTATTCAAGTTGGGATGCATAATCTAACCATGAAGAAACACCAGAAAACCTCCGAAATGAGGAACTTTCTATTAAACACAAAAACAGGATTGTACCTTCAAAAGTGTCATAAATGACAAAGAGAGGCTGCAAAATATTCCAGATGAAAGGAGACTAAAAAGATATGACAACTAAATGAAATATTTGCATGTACATGTGTTCCTATACTAGAGGAAGAAAAAGAAATGTTATAAAGAACATTATTGAGTCAATTGACAAAATTGGACTATGCATGGTAGATTAGATAAAATATTGTATTGATGTCAAATTACTGAAGTTGACATATAAGAGAATATTCCTATTCTTAGCAATGAACTGTTTAAGAATAAAGGGGAATAATGTATGCAAAAAAAGATATTTTATTCTACACTCAAAGAAAAAAACAACAATGTGGAATTTGCATAAGGGTAAACATATATATCAAATGAGAATATAGAAAAAAGGAAATATATATATATATCCTATATAACAAAAGCGTAATATGCAAATCAACTGAATGACAAAATGACCAGTCGCTATGACAAGCACTGACCACCAGGGAGCATATGCTCAATGCAGGAGCTGTTCCCTGGTGGTCAGTGTGCTCCCACAGGGGCAGCACCGCTCAGCCAGAAGCCCGGCTGATGGCTGGCAAGCGTCGCAGGATCTTCTCCTGCATCCGCTGCAGGCGGGTGGTAAGGAGCAAGGGGTCTGGGACTGCAAGAGGGATGTCTGATTGCCAGCAAGGTGGACATCCCCCGAGGGGTCCCAGACTGTGAGAGGGTGCAGGCCAGGCTGAAGGACCCCCGATCAGTGCATGAATCTCATGCACCGGGCCTCTAGTATGTATGTGTGTGTGTGTGTGTGTGTATACACACACACACACACACACACACACACCACATAGGGTGGGGCAAAAATAGGCTTATAGTTGTGAGTACATGAAGCAGAGAGTTTATTCTTTTATTGTTTATTAATTATTGTATTATTTTCCATACAAACAACTGTTAATACACAGGGTGTCACAAAATATGTATACATACACTTTGAATAATTATAAAGGCAGTGTTTATTAAAATACATTTCATTTTCAAAGTTGAGTTATCAGCTGTTAAAGTATGTATAAATTTTTTTGGAAACCGTGTGTGTGTGTGTGTGTGTGTGTGTGTGTGTGTGTGTGTGTAACTATTTTCAACAAAGGTGCAATGGAGAAATGATATTCTTCTCAAGAGACGGTATTGGAACAACTGAATATCCATAAGTAAAACACAACAAAACCTGGTTTTCTACTTTGTACCATATACAAAAGTTAACTCAAATTGACTAGTTGCTCTAAATATAAAACCTGAAACTATAGAACATCTAGAAGATGTAGGTAAAACCTTTGCAACTTTGGGTTGGGCAATATTTCTTAGATATACCAAAAGCATAACAGAAAAAATGATAAACTGAATTTCATCAAATTAAAAACATCTGTTCTACATTTGAATGCTTCTACATTCCAGAGTTTTAGTCATTGTTGGATTGATAAAAACACAGATTTGGCCCAGAGGCATTTAGTCATTTATTGAGCCTCTGTAATCCCCTCAGCTCAGAAAGAGGCCAGGGGTCCTCAAACTTTTTAAGCAGGGGGCCAGTTCACTGTCCCTCAGACCATTGGAGGGCCGGACTATAGTTTAAAAAAAAACTATGAACAAATTCCTATGCACACTGCACATATCTTATTTTGAAGTAAAAAAACAAAACGGGAACAAATACAACATTTGTATTTGCATGTGGCCCACGGGCCGTAGTTTGAGGACCTCTGGGCTAGGCTGAAAACTAAAAATATTGCGCTGAATGTACAGATATTTCTTTATTAATAGATGAATGGATGGACAGACAGATGGAGTAAGGAGGAAGGAAAGGTAGGAAGGAGAGGGGGAAAGAAAAGGAGACAGATATAAAGAAAGGCAGAGATTTATTACTTGGAGGAAAATGGAGTTCTGTTTAACATTGCTCTTCCTTGAATTCCTAGCCTTTCTCAAGTGGGAGCGAGAGAAGTGGAATTCCAGCCAGCACCTGAGAACTGGACATGATTCTGAGGACCACTGTTCTAGAGAGCAGCAGGTTAATTGAATGATTTTGTATGGCAGGTGACAAGGGAGAAAAATAGCTCTTGCTTTCCACTGCTCCATTAGCAGAACATTCTTTCTGACTAAACTATAGAGAAGTGGTTCTCAACCTGTGGGTTGCGACCCTTTTGGCAGTCGAACGACCCTTTCACAGGGGTCGCCTAAGACCATCCCTCATGTCAGATATTTACATTACGATTCATAACAGTAGCAACATCACAGTTATGAAGTAGCAACGAAAACAATTTTATGGTTGGGTCACAACATGAGGAACTGTATTTAAAGGGCCAGAAGGTTGAGAACCACTGCTATAGAGCCATGACCAGCATAGACAGTCAGATATTTGGAGGGCATTTATTATGTTCGTAAGTATACTCTATATCCTAACTATCACTGAGATGCATGTGAACCCCCTAGGAAACGTTTCCATGGCTGCACTCTTTACTTCTTAATCTTCCACTAATTTCCTGTCTTAGCCAATCTCTGGGCATTACTGATGTAGTGCCAGTGGTAATGGGGCTTCTGTTTCCCCATTTCTGGAGTTGGCAAAGCAGATAACCAGGCAAGCTGTGCCAACCAGAGTTCTCATTTGGTCAGGTCATACTGTCCTCAGTTGCAATATGTTGACAGCTGAAGCAAGCATAATCACTAGTTGATATTTATTAAGCACTTGCCATGTGCCAGGTGCTAGGAGGGACTTACTTGGATTATGACATTTATCTTCATAATAGCCCAATGAGGTATGTACAAATTTAATCAGCGGTAGAGCCAGGATTCAAATCCAGGTCTATCTGGCTCCAAAGCTGATGTCATTTCAAATACACACAACGCTGCATGATTAATTTATTTAAAGAGGTCTTTGAACAGCCATATATTACAGCTGATTAGCAGGAGGTTAAACTTCAAAATATTCCAAGCCTATGTGTTATTTACCTTTGTTAGTAAAATTAATTTTCAAATGTCATAGGCCACGTTCCTGCCTTCTTAACAAATATAATTTCTGGGATAGATCTAATTTTTTGCCGTGACCAAAGTTCTCTCATGACCCTGGATAGGGAATATTGAAGAAAAAGGCAATTAGGCTATAAATGAACTGATTCTCAGGCACAATATACTGAAAGCTGTGTTTAGGAATACATTCTTTAATTTTATATATATATATGTGTTTGTTTTTTTTCCAGAGAGGGAGGGAGAGGGTGAGGGAGAGGGAGATAGAAACACCAATGATGAGAGAGAATCATTGACAGACTGCCTCCTGCATGCCCCACACTGGGGATCGAACTCACAACCCAGGCATGTGCCTTGACCGGGAATCGAACCATGACCTCCTGGTTCATAGGTGGACGCTCAACCACTGAGCCATGCCAGCTGGGCTAGAAATACATTCTGACATCAGTTTATAATTTTGTCATTTGTCTTTTTCTATAAGGAAGCAATTGCAGGAGGGAACAAAGGGGGGAGTGAAAAAAAAGGAGGAAGGCATGGAGATGGACAGATATCAGCTTAATGCTTTGGTTTGTCACAAGCCTCTGTGATATTAGACTTAATCTAATAGGTAAAATAAGGTACTATTGACATCATCATCACATAAAATTACAGTAGTTATTTGAAAAGTTCAATACTTACTTAGCCATTGATTACTATGTTCATACAACATACATTTTGAAGTGAAAGCACACACACACACACACACACACACATATACACACAGTTTCATACACAGAGGCAAAACTAGGTATTTCAGTGGTAGTCACAGCCTGCGGTCTTAGAAGTAATACAACGCTCTCAATGAGAGGAAACGACATAATCATGAGATCATAGTATGCAGGACTTGACTCTAGTGATGTACATATAAGCAGCTGAATCTGAACATAAAACTGTACCACTCTGAGTTCATACAGAAGAAACAAGACCTCACCTCATCTTTACTAAAGCCGTAAAGTTTTTTGTTTTTTTTTTTGGCTCCTGCCAACCAAAACCAAAAGAGTGTTGGTGTGTTTATTTATGAAGTTATATGCTCCTGACTACTTTCATCTAGAGCAGTGGTTCTCAACCTTCTGGCCCTTTAAATACAGTTCCTCATGTTGTGATCCAACCATAAAATTATTTTCGTTGCTACTTCATAAGTGTAATGTTGCTACTGTTGTGAATCATAATGTAAACATCTGATATGCAGGATGGTCTTAGGCGATCCCTGTGAAAGGGTCGTTCGACTGCCAAAGGGGTCGCGACCCACACGTTGAGAACCGCTGATCTAGAGGCTGCTGAATAGATAAACAGGTCTGTTTGTTATGAGACAATTTTAGCAGAGCCAAGTTAGAGTGAGTCTTCCTGTGGCATCTGCCTCCAAGGTAGGCTCTGGGTAGATCTGTGAAGTGAGCATGGTTTGAGTTGGTTATCTTATATTTCCCTTTGGTATTGCTTTTTCTCCATTTCAGCATCTTTCTCTCTTTCTAGCCTGATTCATTTAGCCAGCATTTATGGTATTTAGTTCAACATTTATGGTATCATTTACAAGGCACTTTGCTTGGGTGGTCTGTCTAGACCTGTAATATTCGTGGCATTCACTAGTATTTGAAAACTGAACTAGGTCTTTGTCATTCCATAGCCTGAGTCTATGTGAAAAATATTTCAGGCTGAGAGGAGTGACTGATTTACATCAGCAGCAGCAACTGCCTGCAATCTAATGTTTAAATTGATGCCTGTGAATCAGTTTACACACACACACACACACACACACACACACACACACACACACACACACACCACCTCAACCTTGGTTGGCTGATTTGAGGGAGGCTAGTTGTAGTGATCCACAAGTTCTCTTTATTGTTTCCTGAATGAAGTGGTGTGTTAAAGGCTTAAGATCACTCAACAAAAATGTTGAGAAAACGTGACTGTCCAAACACAACTAAAATGATGGTATTTTAGAGAAAAGTAAAGCATCTAAAAAGTGCATACTATTTCCTTTTGTCATTATTACTGATGCATTTTTTTAAAGTATAATGATTCGAATTTCTCCCCCAAAGTCTCCATTTTCACAGTGGCTAACAGAACCACCCACACAGGTATCATGGTATATGGAGGGAAGTGCACTCAGCCAGACATCCTGAGACAAGGCTCCAAGCCTCCTTTGGCACGGTTAGTTGAAGTACCTTGCTATCTGGGAGAAGAACGGTGGCATACATTGTAGAAAGAGCATGGGACAAGTATGAGAATATCGGAATTCTAGGCAGACCTCTGTGACTAACTAGATATGTGACTGTGGGAAGTGACCGACCCTTCTTAAGTCTTCATATCCTTCCTTATCTTTCAGCAAGAGAGTTGGTCTCATGTAAAGTATATTTTGATACAAAATGAAATTTTGTAATGGCTCTTGTGGCTACCACGTATGCTCAGCCTTCACAGGTTAAGTGCTTGCTGGGAACAACCCAGTGGAGCAGCCAGTGGATTGTCTGTAGCCTGATATGTTGGGCAGAATAAGAGAATCACATTACCAAAGAGAACCAAATGTGAGGTTAAATGCGGTGACCTGGCCTGGTTGGCCATAGGTCAACCTTGGCAAAACCTATGCTTCCTGTTCTCAGTGGTATGGCTCTGCACTGATTGGTGTTTGCTTGTTTGTTTTTCTTTTCTTTTTTTTTCTGTTCTGTAAATTTGGTTCACTGTTGGCAGAGAAGAAATTGGGTGTACGTCCCTCAAAGTCATTTCCAGGGTAGTCTGGCTCTGCCACTCAGACACATCCCCTTCCATCTGTTCCTCCCCAAAATAGAGAGTTGACTATCCAGTTTCTGGTCCAGGTAATGAAACAGCAAGCAGAACTGACGTTAACTTTCAAGCTGTAGGTTTCTTAAGCTACTCAGCATGCTACACTGCATGTCAGTTGCCCCAAATAGACTGAAGTCAGAAAAAAAGGCATAATTGCCCATTCAGTTTTAACTTTGACCTAATCCACAACTCCAACTTGTTCTTACCAACATCTGAGGATTCTGCCCACCTTAGTGACTAATTTGCATTTACCACTTCTGACCTAGACTTGCTACCTGGTAAGTGGAGATAATTAGAGGGTTTAGGGGTCATTTCTCAGAAGCCTTCATTGATTGTCTCACATGAGGTCTTCCCCACCTCAACCCTGGCATTGGCTCTAACATAGCACCTCATGATTGCTTCATTGTAAACACCTCATCACCATCCTCTGTCTCTCCTCTAATAAGGCTGTGAGCTCCTTAAAAGCACTTATTGTATCTTGTTTTTCTCTATTTTTGTCCCAGGGTCTAGCACAAAGGCACAAAATAAAAGCTCAATATTGTATAGATATTATTATTATAAATATTAATGTTAAAATAGGGTTTTCCCCAAATTTTTCATTTGGAGACCCCATGTATGCACACAATATCCTCTCTAAGTTCCAATTTCCTCATACGTACAATAGAAATAATAATGGTGCCTATTTCATGAGCTTTTGGTGAGTTGGGATTTATGAGACAAAATGTATCAAGAGGTTGACCCACAGCATTCCCTCAACACATATTAGATATTATTTTTAGCCATGATGTATATTTGAGGCACCTTGACTTTTGCATTATTTTTCTTTGAAAAACAGGAGACCCAATTTCTTTTCAGAGAAGAAAAGAACACTCTATCTCCCAGCTTTTATCTTGCCTCAGAATAACATAAACTCTTAAAGTCTGCTCCATATCCCACTGTCATTAAGTCAAATAACACAAGAAAACCCAGCTGAGCAGCAACCTCAATGCTGACTAGTGTGAAAATACACCACGGGAATATGTCCTGGGGTATAGAAATCTACCTGTCTCCATCCATCACCACCTTGCACTCCCAAACTAACAAACAAAAAATATATAGGAAATAACCACTCTGAACTATAAAAGACGTGCATACCCACTGCTAGACACTGTTCTAGAAAGTGTGAATAATGCCCCTCCCAATAGTTTCCCCATATTCATGGATGATCAGTACTGCTCCTGTTGACAAAAATATCATTGGAAGGAGAAAATGTGCAGAGACAGAATTTTTTAACCTCTGAAAACTGATGGGAGATAAGTAAAAAAAAAAAAAGGATAGCTTGCATACATACCCATGAAGAGGATATTGGATATTGGAAAACTTTTTATTTTACATCAATAGTCAAGAACAATTGCCGAAACCGGTTTGGCTCAGTGGATAGAGCGTCGGCCTGCGGACTGAAAGGTCCCAGGTTCGATTCCGGTCAAGGGCATGTACCTGGGTTGCGGGCATATCCCCAGTAGGAGATGTGCAGGAGGCAGCTGATCGATGTTTCTCTCTCATCGATGTTTCTAACTCTCTATCTCTCTCCCTTCCTCTCTGTAAAAAATCAATAAAATATATATTTTTTAAAAAAGAACAATAATGAAGAATTAAAAGGAACTAACAATCTGAGAGTTATATACATGGCAAATAAGATACATTTAGCTCTAAATGTGTGAAGAGGGAGACCCTCACCCTGGCATAAGCTTAGGATATGTCCAAATGCAGCAAGTGCAATATAAGATTGTGTTTATCTACTTAAGAATGCATTTATGCTGGCCTCCCACTGTTACCAACCTGGATATGGCATTAGGTATGCATTCTCTATGTCATCTTAACTCAAATGCTACCAACTGTTTCTTTTGTGGCTCACACTGAGATTCTGCACTCAAAAAGTATGAGGCTAGGTTCCTGCAAAGCCAAAAGAAACAAAACAATGCCCTTTTCAAAATGCAACAGCCATCATAATTATACATCAGGGTCTAATAAATAGGAGATTGCATCCTGCCTTGTCAGTGTGGCGTTTGTGTACAAGGTACCTGGACAGGGCCTGTCATTTCTGCAAGCATGGGGTTGTTAAAACTGATTCTCCAATGCTGTCTCTATTAACTGAGAGTGCACGCTGACGATGCATTGGGACTAATGCGAAACGTTCAGCTGATTGGGAATGTGTACACCATAATTTAGACAGCATTTTGATTGTGGTGCTCAGTGATAAATAACTGAAATGACTTCTAACTGATCTCAAAGATGTAGTCTTTTGTCTTTACCACTGCTTTTTATATTCTCCAGGATATCCCACATTCAACTTCATATGCAAACCTGAAACGGTACTCAGGAAGAGAAAAAGAGGGGGAGGGGGGGGAAAGGCAACCAATATATCTTTCATTTTGGGAATTGAATATAAGATCACATTAAAAGTGCAGCATTTATGGTCCAAGGCTGAATATATAAAAAATATGACCATTACAAATTCACCTTCTGTTGCAAAGCCATGCTCTTGTAGTGACATATCTTATTGCTAGATTAGGGCTTTTAGCATGATGAAGGCATCTTTCATCTTCTCCTAGATGTGGCCTGGGTGCTTGTTCTGAGCTGTATTTCTGCCTGTCACAATGTCCCAATGTCCCACACCCTAGAGAGAGACAGCTTACAGAGAACCCGAGTCATTCACCAAAGGACTATGGCCACTTTGAGAGGGAAGTGCCTAATTGGAGATATTACATCTGCAGGGGATCACACCATTCCAGATTGCAGTGCTCTGCTAAATCCAAAGAGAGAGAGACATCAGCCAATGTTGTTTTCTGGAATTAGCCCAAAGCAGTAAATCCAACATCGCAAATATTCAGCCAATACAAGTTTTGGTGATACCAAAAAGACAGTTTCAGGTAGAACATGGTACATGCTAGTTACAAGAATATATATACTATGTAAATCAGTGATATGGTTACAATGTACATGCACATGTATTTAAACCAGGACATTTATGGAATGGCTTTCAGATTCTTTTAAATCAACCCTCTATCTTCATGTATTGATCAAAGACAAATTTTCATAGATTTTGCAAATCATAAAATGATTGATAAGTGCTGTTTTCCTTAATTTTTAAACTCATAGTCCAAATCTTGCATTGCTATAAGTCCTTGCCCTTTGTAGTCAACCCTCAAAGCTATCTTTCCAAAGCCATCTCTTAACTTTCCCCTCTCTCTCCTTCTCTTTCTTTAATCCTTCCCACACCCAATATTCCTTACCCTTGCCTCACTCATTTAAATTTCCCAGTGACTAGCCCAGTGAGAGGCACACAGGAGTCATTCCGCAAATCTCTTTTGAATGAATAGGAATGAATGACAAAATGAGGACAGCACACAGCTTTGTGATAGCTATGTTAGTTGCACAAGGGCATTTTTCACTTACTTCCCACTCTTAGATGTGTTCCGCGCCTTTTTAGATGATGGAGAGTTGGCATCTGGATTAGTGTTTGGAGAACCCCGTCTATCCTTACTATACCCACAGAAAGAATAGAAAATATATACAACAATGAACACAGAGACACAAAGCAATTAGTCATTTCAATTAAAGACTCTCAAGACCTCTCTCTTTCTCTCTTGCCTTTTTTTTTTCTTAATCTCTCTCTTTCTTCTCAAAATAAAGCATGATCTTATTGAATTATGTCATCCAAAGGTAAAGAGAATGGGAACCATTGTTCAAGTTCAAAGAAAGCTCTCATTTTGGCATTGAAAGCTTGAGCTAGTGGATTCCATTAATGATGGCACCACAGCCCAGGCTCCAAGGGAGGCTCTAGCAATATTAGTCTTAAACATGAAATCCTTTCTTTTCAGTCTGGATCCTCTGTATTACAAGTTCAGTTCTGAAGCTGCTGACTTTTAGTGAAGTATATGGATGCCAATTGACTTCTAAAAGTCTTTGGGAGATAATATCAGATGAATTAATAATTTTCATTCATAATGTTAACACAGGAAGGCCATGAATTCAGTTATTCTTTTAGGAGAAGCATCACCTGCTTCATGAGTAATTAAATTTAAATCTCCACCTTCAATAATTCCACAGCTTATGTCAAACCCTGGAAACAATTACAAAATAAATCACTAGGATGGTCTGCTTAATCTCATCTAGTTAATAAATGCAGACAAATTAATCACTTGAAAGTAAACAAAAAGGGATAATTGAGTGGAGTCTTCTTGATTACTTTATTCTATTTCCTTTATCAAACTATTTTTACCATTATCTTCAATTCAGCTGCTCTGCCTTGAAATTATTGCTTTATTTTATCTTCAGATTTCCATGGAAACCAATTCAAAGCCTTTCTCGCCACTTGATGATGTGTGGAATTATTTATCATGATTTCATTGGAAAGATGTCTTTTGTTAGTAAGGTCTACGTCAGCATAACCTTTTATGAAAAGTGTAGAGGAAAAGAAAAATGCACATATTAGCTTTCAGTGAGTATAACAGAACCATCCAAGGGCATAGAATATTGTCTCAGAGAATGCTAAAGAGCTTACCAGATGTTTATGACTCTTTTAAGTACCTCAGAACTAGGTTCTTGCAAGTAGCTGTCTTTATATGTGGGGTGGGACTCACAAAAGATATTTTGCCATGCACCACTCAGCTTTAAGTGTACATGGATGTGATTGGAACAAGAGATGATCATGGGTTCCTGGTGATTGCAAAGGCAATACAGATGTGTGTGGGTACAGACAAGAGCTAATCAGGCAGGTAGCAAGAGCCCCAGCAGGTAGGATTCAGTGTGCAGGAGGTCCCAAAAGCAGTGCTTTGAAGTAGGAGACAGCAAGGTGAGCTTCGATACTTGTGCTGGGGTGGGTGACTCTCGAGAAAGTGGACATACCTTCTATCACAAAGGAGGCGTGAGAAGTCCACTGAGACAAAATGCCGGGATTCTGCACTTCCCTGAGAAAAATGTGGCTACATTCTGAGTGGAGATTACAGAACTCACACTGTGCTGTCCCTGCCCATCCATTATGACTTCCAGGCAAAGAACTCTTTAACTGTACCTGGCACCATCCCAGCTCTCCTGCTCCTTCAGAACCAAGCTCAGAAACTAAGGAATAACATTGAATAAGTGGATAAAAGACTTGTAACTCAGAAGAATTCAAAACCATATCTTTCAGAAGGTCAATGCAGTCTAATGCAAAGGACACACTATGCTATATGTTCCAAATGTGAGCAAGTTTCAGTTTCCTCATTTCCATGCCCTGGCCACTGGCCACTGAGCCTTCCTCCTTCTAGCCCCTCAATAGAACTTGAGGTGGTGGGAAACTTTACTGGAAGCATTCTAAAACAAGGGGTTTGGTCTTTTGATTTTGCCCGCTACTAACTTCAGAGTAGGTGGTCATCTAGGACTCCCCAGAGTCACTAAGTTCAGGCATCCACATTCTTTTGAATTAAAGAACTCTCATTCCCACTGCTAAATTCCTATGTCTGGGCCTTGGGCACAAGGGTCCTTTATAATCTGCATGACAATTGATCCTGTTTAAGCTCAATGCAGGGCACAACAGGACACTAGGGAAAGCTGTCAGCTGTCAGTGGCAGCCTTACTATTGTTAACTGCTGCTCTGGAGGGGGGGGGGGGTAGTCCTTCAAAGATCCAAATAAGGACCCCAATGACCTACTGGCAAATCCTGCAAGTGCTGATCTGAAGGGAATGAAGACGAAAACTCAGAAAAATCACACACGGAAGGTATGGCACCAAGAGTGGGGGTGAACAAAATCAAATAACTCAAAATGTTTCTACTGTGCAAATAGCAGATCCATTCACAGGGGCAAAATGTATGTGAAACTGAGGGAGGGGCCAAGCAGAACTTGTAACAGGTTTGGAGTTGAACTTTGTAGACAACATACCTGTTATATAGAAAAGTTTGAGGAAAAAAGAATCATCATTCCAGGCTGCCTAAGTAAGTATGGACAAGATGCCATAATTCTGATAGCATGAGAAAGAAGGACCTTCAGTTTTCCAGAAGTGCCCCATGAAGAGTAGAAGATAACCCTGCAGCTGCAGACTCTCTGGGAGCCTTAGAAAAACAATGGTCGAGGACCCAAACATTAATGTGCTACCAAGGACCCTGGCCACTAAAACACCCGGCAATCCCAGGGACTTCTAAGCCTTGCCTGCTTTTAGGGTATATGGGTAGTAATTTGGAGTATATGAGATGGGTAAGTGGGGGCTGCCTTGAATTAGAGCTAGTTTTCACCCATCTGAAACAGACCTACCCCAGCTGTCATCACTTTGTCTGTCTCTAGAGCACTTGTCAGCCCTCTTTACTTTCATCTCCTCTTTGGGTTGTGATCTGAAAGGCTGTGGCCTGAAATCCCCAAGGGCATGGCTCCAGGCTTCTTCCATTGCTCCTGAATAGCTATCCTCTTCTAAGGTTAAGATTCTTTCCTCCCTCCCTCACAACTCTGCCTCATCAAAGGCCTAGGAAAACAATTCCAGGTGAGTCCTCTTAGGAAAAGTTAATGAGTACCAGCACTCCTGTTTGCCTGGCTCAGCTGTCTGCTGCCATCTATGAGGTGAGCTCTTTTCCACAGGCCCAACAAACACCAGAAAATTGGGGAGAAATCTGTAGTATTCTGCACATTGTATTCAGGTGGGAAATCTGTGACTAACCTAACACTTCAGCAGTTTCAAAGTGTTTCTGATTGAATAATTTGATGCTAAAATGGTATTCAGTGTGCTTAACCCAAAATGGCAATCACATCCACTCCAATCTAGATTTTTCTCTTACGTCAGAGAGGTACTTAAGGGAGAAGAACCTAGTGATTTCAAACACACACCACTCACTTTCTTGATGGGGGGCATACAGAAACTTCTGCATTTCCTGTAGTACTTCGTAAGCTCTTTTTGGAATTAATTTATCTCAAACCCATGAAAAAATAGTTGTGTTGATTTAACTATAATAGTACTGACATTTAAAAAATTAATTTTCAGGTTCCTAGGAAGTTGAAATTGTATTTCAGAAGAGAGAGTTGGCCTATAAGACTTATTGTCTACAAATCTTTTATTTGGCACTTAGCATGTGGTGCTTATAGCATTGTTTATATTTATCTTTCTTGCCAAATAGCTCGTATGAGGGTGTGCCGGGAGCCGGTCCATCCTTGCTGTTTCAAGGGACCTGGCATATATGGCATGCTGTTCTTGATATGTTTGCTCACCTTCTTGGCACTATGTGTTTTGACCAAGGTCTCCTCTCTGAGAAGGGTTGTTTCCCCAGGTAGGGATTTTCTGTCATTCCTTCTTCGCCAACTCCATCCACACCTTTGGGGACCCCTGGACCTGCTGGGGTTGGACCCCGGCAAGGGTGCCCAAAATATTTGAACAGATAAACAAAAAAGCTGCATTTGGGTTCAGTGGAAAAGGAATGCTATGACTGATTATCAATGTCTGGCACTGTGTGAGAGAAGGAAGTGATGACACACGTCACCTATTTTCCACCCCTGAAGAAGAATGGTCTGGGAGGACTGGATTCTAGTTACTGATGATTGATCAACATGTGGATCACAAAGACAGGGAGCTTAGAAAGGATTCTCAAGCAAGCTTTCTTGGATAGTTGGCTAGTGTCTCTGAATAACAACAATCTTGTATAGCTCTTGATGTTTTCCAGTGTGTGTTCTTGTAAGTGATAACTAAGATGAAACCCAAGCTATTGTTAAGGGGTTATTTCAAGTGTCTCTGGGGAAATGGTAGCTTCTCTGTACTCCCTAGAGATAACCCTCGACTCCATAAAGCTGCCAGGATGAGAAAATGCACTTAAAATACAAAAACCCTTCCAGAGATAGAAGCTCATTTAATTTGTTTCCCCAAACAGGTGCTTCTACAACATATCTACCAGTGGTCATCTCTTGAGAGGCTTTTTAAATAATAATTGCCCCCCCCCAAAAAAATCCTGCTTTTCTATGTTCTAACGGGCTCACATTTCGAAGTATGTGAGTAAAGCTCATCTTTATTGCTCAGAAGCAACCTCCTATGATCAAAGCATTTATTCAGGAATCTTGAGTTCTTATGCTGACTGCCAGCAAGGCATACAATTTTTTTTCTGTATTAGCATTCTCATCTATAAAGCTGAGTATATTAAACTGATCAGGTAAACCGTTCACACATAAGCTCAGGATTACTTTGTGATCACAGAGCTCTTGGAAAACGCAGCTGGGACACTTGCATTAACTTGCCCTCTCCCCTTCCATCCATTAACTTTTCACTCTAACAACTCACCACAGAGGTATCAGGGACTGGAGCAATAAGCTTATTGATTATTGTTGCTATTTTTTTCTCTTCACCTCTTGACACATGCTGTTTCTGCCCAGGGAAGGCAAGCACATCCCCAAATGCCTCACTGGGATCAAGAACGAAAATGAATCAGTTCCTAAATTATACTTTTTCTCATGTATGCTGGCTGTTCACTTACATCTTACCAAGAGTTTGGACCCTAGGTTACAGGCTATCAAAGCTCACTGGCATTGTATGTTACAACTATTGTATTCACATCTAGCTCTGGGCTTCTCTATCAGATAGGGGATTGAAGAGCAGAAAATCATAGTTTTGGTATTACATAGTTTGGGGTGATTAAGACATGAAATATGTTGACAGCATGGACCGGAATGGGTGTTATAGAGGTGGAAAGAAGGAAATCATATCAATCTATATATATATAAAAGCCTAAGTGACCATTAAGGCAGAACAACCAGTCGCTATGATACGCACTGACCACCAGGAGGCAGACACAGGAGCTGCTCCCTGGTGGTTAGTACGCTCCCACAGGAGGAGCGCTGCTCAGCCAGAAGCCAGGCTCATGGCTGGCGAGTGCAGCTGCCACGGAAACAGCCTCTCCCAACTCCACAGCAGCACTACCGAGCAGAGGGCAACAGGCATAGCCTCGATTCGGGCTCCTTCCTGGCCACCTGCCACTTGGCACACTGGTACATCCCCCAAGGGGTCTCGGACTGCAAGAGGGATGTCCGACTGCCGACTTAGGCCCAATCCCAGTGCCATTCTCTGTAGAAGGCAGTCGATCTAAACAACTCAGTGACTCAGGGAAGCACAGAGAACTCAGGGTGAGCCTGCCTCCATGCTTGATTCACCAATTGATGGTGTTCGCAGGACAGACCGTGGTGGCCCAGCCTGTGCACATGCAGTAGCTGCTGAAGCTCAACCAGCAGGCTGTGCAGCAGCAGAAGGCCATCCAGCCACAAGCCAGCAGGCAGACATACCCTGAGGGGTCCAGGACTGCAAGAGGGCACAGGCCGGGCTGAGGGACCCCCTCCCCCACCTCACCCCCCATCAGTGCACCGGACCTCTAGTAGGAAATAACTGAACTTCTGAATTGTCTACATGTGGAGGAAGAGAATAAAGCCTAATGAAAGCTGCTGAGAAGGTCTGGAAGCACTATGACTGTGAAAACAGAGGTGCCAATGAAAGAGACAGATTAGCTGGGAGGGGAATCTGGACTATAGAAGATGACAGATTTGGTTTCAAACATATTGAGTTAGGGTGTTGATGGACAGTGTCCAGCAGGCAATTAGAGAGATAGCAGTGCAGCTCAAGAAGAAAGACAGGGTCAGATGTACAGTCATTGCTCCAAAGTGGCAGTCAAAGTAAGATAAACAATGAGGCTTGATGGGACAGCCTCATTGTGAATAATGGAGTAGATATTTCAGGCTTGGGACAGCATATGCCAGAATATGCTTTCTTCCATCCCAGTTTATGAGGATTTACAAAGGCTTATACCCCAGGGGTCCAAGTAAAAGAGCCTGACTCAGTTAAGTCAGTTTGTAGAGTCCAATGGTAAGATTAATGAGGGAAATCACAGGCCTTATCCTTGTGTGGGCCAATAACTTTCTTTATCCCATGCCCATAGCCTACTTCTCCCCATTCTCCTAGTCCAGCTAGACTACTTACAGATGTCAAAGTGAGCTGGGTGCCAAGAGGTGAGGTGGGTGGCAATCATTGTCAACCCATTCCCATGACAAAACACCTCACAATGTGTATTCAATGCTGCTGTCATCATGGTGTAAGGTGGGCAGTCTGGTAGATGAACAAAACTGAGCTTTAAACTTTGGCTTCACTTGTAGCTCACATCTTTTCCGATTTGCTCTCCTTTTCCAAGGACTAAGCATATATCAGGGACTATACCTTTAATGGTACTAAATTCCACTCCTATTTTTCTGCATGATGCCCTTCCCATTTCCTGTTCTCAGTCTTTTCACTGTTCCTCACTAACTGGCACCCTCAGCCACCTTCTCTTAGCATTCGGGGTGGAACAAGAATGTCACCACAGTTGGGGGTAGGGACAGCCTGTCTGGGAGCAAATCAAGGACTTTGCCCTTGGAAAGCCAAAGTATCCTAGGCTTCCTGAGTTGACCTGAGTTCATGAGGGCAGTGGTTAAGGAACTACTGTATGGCCATTACCTTTCCCAAAGTGAGGCAAGCTTTGGCCTTTATTTAGCCCTGGGTCTGCAACCTAGCCACTGAATCAATTAACTTCTCTAGGTTTCAGTTTCCACATCTGCCCATCTTATATCTTAGGACCATAGTGTAGTTTTGAAAATTATAAAATGTTGAACAATGTATTCATGCAAAAATGCTTTACATTGTTTTGGACCTTGGGAACACCATGATAAGTGTGACAAGGTTCCTGCCCTCAAGTGACCCAAAGACTAGTGGAGGAGGTGAGTATGTTAACAGATACACAAGACAATGTAACAAATGGTATAAAGCCAGTGTGAGAAAGTGCTAGAGAAATAAATTGGAGTGGCCACCTATGCTTGGGGAAATCAGGAACAGCAGAAGTAAAGCTGAGTTACTAGTAAAAATTACGAGTATGGCCCTAACCGGTTTGGTTCAGTGGATAGAGCGTCAGCCTGCAGACTGAAAGGTCCCAGGTTCGATTCCGGCCAAGGGCATGTACCTTGGTTGCGGGCACATCTCCATTAGGGAGTGTGCAGGAGGCAGCTGACTGATGTTTATCTCTCATCGATATTTCTAACTCTCTATCCCTCTTTCTTCCTCTCTGTAAAAAATCAATAAAATATATTTTTAAAAAAATTATGAGTATGAGTTCCCATTAAAAAGTCAGAATATAAAATCCAGGTTATGAGTATTTTCACAAAATAGAATGAAATTATTCCCATTCTTAGTTTGAAACACTTTTCTCCTAACAGTGGCTCATATACTTAATCATATGTTGCAACCACCTAGAGAACTTAAAAATGCAGAAGGTGGGCAGAGTTTCTGATTCAACAGGTCTAGGATAGGGCCTGAGTGTTTACACTTCTAACAAGTTCCTAGGGATGTCGATGCTGCTGGACTATGGAGCACACTTTGAGAACTGCTGCCTCAAAAGAAGCATGAGACAGCCATGCTCAGTGGCAACAAAGATAACAATGAGCCCTATCTATCCATAGTCCCTGCTTTCCAGACAATGTAATGAGAATCTGCCTGATAAAGTGCCCTCACTATATTACTCCTGAGTCAGAAAAGAGGAGAACGCAATGGGCTGCCGACAGACATCCTGCTCTAGAGAAGCTCCTCTTTCCTACAAAAGTGGCAATTACTGCAAACACCACAGAGTGGAGCTCAATAGCAGGTGAGAAAAAAATTGGATCTGACAGCATTAATTGAACTTGAAATTCCATTTACTGAAAATGTTCTGGCATAATTAAAAATTCACAACTGGAGCCCAGTTGGTAAACATGGTACATTAGGGAATCCCCAGAGTAGGCCAGAAAAATCTCAGTGAACCTTTTAAGGAAAAGCCAAAGAGGCCACTGCTGTGGCAGGAATTAGAACACAGAGAAACAAGACAAGTCAGACCACTTATATAGAAGTGAGATACTGACATTGCACTGCAGGATGATATGAACCAAGGGCGTTAGGAGTCACGGTGGAGGCAAGGGACTGATCACTTATTCATTTCCTTTTCCCTGGTGAAGTCACTTTCCATTAACTTTCTACTAAATATGTTCTTATGGGATTTTCAAGATTGTCCACTCTGCTGCAATATACATATATATATATATATATATATATATATATATATATATATATATATATCTCCTATCTAATAAAAGAGAAACATAGTAATTAGCCGTACATCCACTACCCTTCCCATTGGCTAATCAGGGCGATATGCAAATTAACTGCCAGCCAAGATGGTGGCCAGCAGCCAGGCATCTTAAAGCGAACATGAGGCTTGCTTGCTTCAGTGACGGAGGACTCCAACATTCCCCACCTGCCGCTGCCAGCCTCTGAGCTTGCAGTTTGAAACATTGTTACAAATATAGAAGCTAAACAAAACCCCAGAAACCTGCTTTCAGCCCACCGGGATCTCAGAGCTGGAGTTGAAACAGTGTTTCGATTACAGAACCCAAAGAAACCAGATACCTGCTTTCAGCAGCTGAGGCCTAAGAGCTGGAGCCAAGCCTCAGAGCTAAAGCTGGCCCAGAATAAAAAAAGAAAAAAGAAAAAAAGGAGCAGTTGGGAGCTTCAGTCACCCGCCAGCCTGAAAACAGCCCTCAGCCCCTCACCCAGACTGGCCAGGCATGCCAGTGGGGACCCCCACCCTGAAGGGTGTGTGACCAGCTGCAAACAGCCATCATCCCCTCACCCAGGCTGGCCAGGCACCCCAGGGGGGACCCCCACCCTGATCCAGGACACCCTTCAGGGCAAACCAGCCGGCCCCCACCCGTGCACCAGGCGTCTATCCTATATAGTAAAAGGGTAATATGCCTCCCAGCACCGGGATCAGTGGAGCCGCGAGGCCTCCCGGCACTGGGATCAGCGTGACAGGGGGCAGCGCCCAAACTCCCTAATCACCCTGCGGCTCTGTGTGAGACAGGGGGCGGAGCCACAACCTCCCTATCCGCCCTGCTCTGTTCGTGACAGGGGAAGACGCCCCAACCCCCTGATCAGCCCTGCTCTGTGCCTGATAGGGGGGAGCTCCCCAACCCCCTGATCGCCCTGCGGCTCTGTGTGTGACAGGGTGCAGCGCCTCAACCCCCTGATCGGCCCTGCTCTGTGTGTGACGGGGTAGAGCCATAACCTCCCCATCGGCCCTGCCCTAAGTGTCACAGTGGCGGCGCCCCAACCCCCTGATCGGCTCTGCTCTGTGGGTGATAGAGGGTGGCGCCCCAACCGCCCCCCATGGGCCCTGCTCTGTGTGTGACAGGGGGCGGTGCCCCAACTCCCCTATCGGCCCTACTCTGTCAGTGACAGGGGGGAGCTCCCCAACCCCCTGATGGGCCCTGCTCTCTGCATGACAGGGGGGAGCTCCTCAACCCTGATCGACCGTGCTCTGTGCATGACAGGGTACGGAGCTCCAACCCCCCTGATGGGACCTGCTCTGTGTGTGACAGGGGGCAGTGCCCCAACCCCCTGATTGGCCCTGCTCTGTGCGTGACAGGGGGTGGCGCCGGAACCTCCCCATTGACCCTGCCTTGAGTACGACAGGGGGCGGTGCCCCAACCCCCCAATCAGCCCTACCCTGAGCGTGACTGAGGGTGGCATCGCAACCTCCCGATCTGCCCTGCTCTGTGCATGACAGGGGGTGGGGCCTCAACTCCCCAATCAGCCCTGCTCTGAGCCAGACCAGGGGCTGTACCTAGGGATTGGGCCTGCCCTCTGCCACCCGGGAGCAGGCCTAAGCCAGCAGGTTGCTATCTCCTGAGGGGTCCCAGACTGTGAGAGGGCACAGGCCGGGCTGAGGGACCCCCCCTCCCCCCCCGCCCCGAGTGCACAAATTTTTGTGCACCGGGCCTCTAGTATATATATAAAAGCCTAAGCGACCATTTGACCATTAGCTAAGATGTGCACTGACCACCAGGGGGCAAACACTCCAACTGGTAGGTTAGCTGGCAGCTGGGGTCTGGCCGATCAGGACTGGGCAAGACGGGCCAGACACACCCTGGAGACTTCCTGCAGTCCCTCCCTAGCCCCGATCATGCACTAGTGGGGTCCCTCTGCCTGGTCTGCACCCTCTTGCAATCCAGAACCCCTCGGGGGATGTCAGAGAGCCGATTCAGCCTGATCCCCACAGGCCAGGCCGATGTACCCCACTGGTGCACGAATCCATGCACTAGGACTCTAGTATATTATATTCTTTAAGGACAAGGGCAAATTGTGTTCATATCTGCTTACAAAGTTTCCTATAACATCTGTCATAAAGAAGTTTTTCAATAACTGTTGACTGACCACCATCCTGATATATTTGGCTTCTAACATGTTTGAGAAATTGAACTAACACATATTAGGGTAGAGATTTAGTAACACATTCATGTGGCTTTAGTTTTTTGTTCAAATGACTTATGTCAGAAAACACTGTATGCCTAAATAGGTGAACGCCTATTCTGGTACCGTTTCTCAGATCCAGTGCCCACAGGTATGAAACTCAAGTAGGGTAAAACCAGTGGGAGTCAGAAACTTTGGAGAATGGTGTTGCCAAAGTAATTGGAGATAACTTTCAGACTGTAAAATGAGTATAGGCACTGGAATCAGGAAGAGCTGGGGTTATTCTGTCCTTGACAGAGTTGGAGTAACTTTGAGAAGTTGAGTCACTGAGGCAGGTTGGTCCTGCCTAACAAAGGCCTCTGAACTTAACATTGGGGCATCTGGACACAATTCTCTAGCTACATGTTGGTGTCCAAAGCCAGGAGTGTTCAAATATATCCTTGTTGCTGAACTTGGCATCTTAGGTGCTTTTCTAAGGGGGTGAATGAATTGAAAATTTACAAGTCCAGTTAGCTCCTTAGAAATCAAGTATAAGGGCCATGCCAAGAAGGTGTTGAAAATACTTACTGAAGTAGCAGAAATTTTCTCTCAACCATGTTCCAATGGGTCTCTTAACAGCCCTGAGTCTCTACACCAAAGGTTTTTACACTTTTATCTTAAATCTTGAAAATGTTTTCATTTTTAAACTGCTCAAGCTTCACTCATTTAGATATCACACATTTATTTAAATGCATGCTATTTCTAAGTAGGGTCTCCTCTGCAAATGCTATCTGTTCCATGATATGTACATATCACTTCTAAATTTCCTTTTTGAATTAAACCCAATAGTTGGCTTTGCTCTGTTGTCTTAAAATTTGGAAAACTAAGAATTATTTTACAGTGTGTGTTCATAAAAGATTAAATTCTAACAGTTCATGGGAGCAAAACATTTCTTGTTGTATCTCACCCACTAATCACTGTTAAATGCTAGACTTTGGCCCTGATTGGGTGGCTCAGTTGGTTGGAGCGTTGTCCTGTACACCCAAAAAAGTTGCAGGTTCGATCTCGGTAGGGGTGCTTATGGGAGGGAACCGATCAATGTTCCCTCTCACATTGATTTCTCTCTTTCTAAAAAAAAAAACCCACAAAAAACAGGACGCACATCTTTGGCATCTTTGGGTGAGGATTTTAAAAAAAATTATATACCTTGTATAATTTATAACAATATACTTATATTCATGAATATGAGTTTTTAGTAACAGTATAGTCTAACCCAGTGATGGCAAACCTATGACACGCGAACTCATTATTTTGGTTGATTTTTCTTTGTTAAATGGCATTTAAGTATATAAAATAAATATCAAAAATATAAGTCTTTGTTTTACTATGGTTGCAAATATCAAAAAATTTCTATATGTGACACGGCACCAGAGTTAAGTTAGGGTTTTTCAAAATGCTGACACGCCGAGCTCAAAAGGTTCGCCATCACTGGTCTAACCCAAGACTCTTAGCTGAGTCAAAGACTGAGGCTCTCTGTTGAATATACCCCGCCCCATTCAAAGGAAGGAGTTATAGAACTACTGAGCTATACGCGTCCTTAGAGTTAGTAAAGTCTGGAGAGGAGAAGGGATATACACAAGGATGTAACATTAATTTAATAAAAGAACTTGGCAGGCACCTAACAAACAGGGCCAGAGCACCCACAGAGTACAGAGCAAGGAAGGAAGGCGTAGGACCAAAGATAAGGTAACAGGAATAAATTGTGCCTCCATTTGCAAAGTTAGTAATAAAAACAAAAAAAAATGGTGGACAACATATTTCTTTTTTCTTTCTTTTTCTTTTTTTTTTTTTTTTTTTTTTTTTTTTTTTTTTTTTTTTTTTTTTTTTTGGTGAGGGGAGAGTATGCAGAAGGAAATGGCAGGTTCTGTTTGTGGTTATGTTGAGTTTTGTGTGCCTGTAGGATGCCCAAGCAACATGTTTCATTGACAATTGGAAAAATGGATGCACAACTTAGCTGGGTATAGATATCTCAGTTGAGGAATGGTCTCCAGAGACTTAGGATCAACTTTATAAAGTAGAAGAGATTACACAAAGAGAGTGTATAGAATGAGAAGAGAAAAGCCTGGGAAGAAAGTTAAGAAGAATAAGCTAGAGTGGAAAAAGTGGTCTCCTGCAAGCCAAAGGAGACACTGGATCTGGGGGCATGAGTGTTGCAATCGTAAGAGACTCATTTGCTGATTATAAGCCAGTTTTGTGTCTTGGGTTTCTAGCTACTGCATGTTACTTTCCCCATAGTTACTTTCTCATGTTACTTCTGATTAGTTGTAGTCTTTCATCAGCCATGCTGTCCTTTATAATGCCAAGAGTATTTGATAGAAAACAAACCTCTTGATCATATACAACCCGTTCTCATCAATTCCTGGAAAGGATGACCTGAAATATGCTGAAGGAAGCATCTTGCACCAAACAAATCCATAATTATAGGCCTTGGATATATTTTTTCCAGTCTGGCCTCATTTATTTCAACAAAGATAAAACAAGAAACTGTTTTAGTGTCTAAAAAAATGAAGGAACTGTACTAAAGTTTATGCAAATATGGTTGCTATAATCTCCCAAAGAAACCATTGGTCTGCTTTTCATTATTGTTCCTGTTGTTTGCTTCCTCTATTATGTGCAAAATCAGAAACCGGCCTTATTGTTCTTCCCTTGCCTTCAAAACTTCAAGAAAATCTTGGCTTGGGAATAATTAGAATTTTAGTCAGTCATATGACAAGACCCACTTATTTTGAACCCTTGGGAAGGGCTGGGCTTCCTAAGAGTCATGATATTACCTCTGTTACCTCTTTGTAAGATGGGTTCTATGCTTTGAAAAAGACAGCCCTCTGGTTCCCCCTATCAATAAACAATCAATTTCCTACTTAATTAACTTTTTAAAATCCTATACAAAATGGATATCCATGCATTTTTCTCAGTAGCAAACACTGAAATCACAATGCATTATCTCATTGTCTGGGGTATTTCTCGGGTTATGGGAAATGGAGAAATGGAAATATAGAAAACTATAGCCAGTGATAAAAATATGAAAGGCAGAAATGAAGCTTACTACTGCAAAAGTCTAAATGAAGTAAAGAACTAAATCCTTGTGGAAAATGTCCATATTGCTGGCCGGGAGTAGAACCTACTATGGAAAGAGCCTTCCCTATTCCTTCCCTCAACCTTTGTGAGAAAATGACTGTCTTGACTCTGTTATGAAAGGATGCCATGAATATTCAACCATTTCCAGATTCCTCTCAGTGGGGGACATATGAGTGAGGACACCCCAGTGATGAATTGTAAAGAATTATTCTATGTGATATAGGCACATAACTTAAGCTGTAAAGGGGTAGAACCTTCATTGGGGCTCAAGAATGTCAGCTAATCATCAAGACCTTGGCCATGACCAGTTCTTCAGATTGCCCTGAAAGAAGAACTGAAGATTCTAATAAGGGAAAACCAGAATTGAGAGGAGAGGCACCCAGAAAGCTTCCTAAAAGGTATACAAACAATCTTTGTTGCTTAGGAGCATAAGAAATGTGCTTTTAAAAGCTGTTCAATGTTTCTCCTGGGACACTTAAAATTATAAATTTTGTGGCCTGGTCTATTGTATGCTAATTATGGTTTTCCTTCTTTTTTGAGCATGGTTTACTAAAGTCACTTTTGATATTCTCAGCTTGTCTAAGACTTATGGGAAAAGCAGTTCAGCATTAAGTTGCAGAAACTCAAAAGGAGATGAAACCCCAGAAGGAAAGTGTGACCCTGTTACTCTAAACAAGTTTTGTTGTTGTTTCTTTCTTTGAATTTCCCTGAGGAGTTCTTGCTCTAGTCATCCCTTGTAGGCCTGGGTGGGAGTTTTCTTTAAATTAAGGGCACATGTCGTTTACTTCCTACTTGCCCTATTGTCAAACTTCAGTCATATCTTGTCAAGGTACATTGTCCAACTGCCCATGGTTTCAGAGAAAGGTTATCCATAGTCAATGCAAGACCATAAACTGCAGCAAGCTGCAGGCCTGGGGCCTGACCCCTCCAGTTTGTTTCTGGGCACAGTACAGAGGTTTTGTTTCCTGAATATCTGCTCTGGAATAGACTTTCCCTTTCAAAAAATTAGCAGATAGAGCAATTAATTCTGTCAGGTGATGGCTACAAACTGAAAGTCCAATAAAACACTAACTAAAACAATCCTAGAATCAGTAATTGCCACAACTCAGCCAATCCCCATGCTAGAAGTTTCTGATTTAAGTGGAAATTTCCTTATTGGTAATTTTATCCAACTGGCTCCAGAGATAATAAAAAACCAGGGAGGTTCATGCTACTCTATGCCCCCTGTCACTTTTTCTAATACTTAGAAATACAAAAATTACAATTAAAGTTTTATATAGGTAAAAGCATCAAATCTAGTGGGAAATGAGGGCTACAACTAACAGAAACGCAGTTCATCCCAAGGAGCTCGAGGTACAGAGCCAACATCATGGGCTAGTGTGAAGGCAGGTTGGTGTTAAACCATCACAACTAGGCCACATAATTTTTATTTTTATTTTTTGTAATTTATAACCCACCACTATCCCACATTCAAGGTAGTTGATCCTAAAATCCATCTATAACATAATCCTGGATAAAAATTCAGATCAATGAAAATATTTTTAAAAGGGAGATCCATTATCAAAATCTTGGACTACATGATAAGTGAAATTGAGTGCTAGAGCTAGCTCTGAATTTCCTAGCAGCCAAGGCCATAAGGGAAACATACTGGGTAATAGCATTCTGAACTTGCGATAAAAAGGAAGGGTATCATTCTGTCAGGGAGTCAAAATTATTCCTGGTACCAAGCCTAAGCAAAGATTTTTTTGGGGGGGAAATACAAAGCATTTTCCATGGGGCCGTGTCTTATACAGACTTTTTAAAAGGTCAAGTAGAGTGGAGTATAATTTCCACACTTGTCAAATTCACCCAGGTTTATTTACCAGTAGCAGCTAAGGAAACCGTATTAGAGTAGGCAGATAAGCTCAATGGGTGCAGCCTTCCTGGTGATCTAACTTGACATTGGGGAGCATGGGCCTTGGACCAATGGCTCCACAAACCACCTGCTCCTTGGACAGCAGCAAGGAATGTTCCCATTGAGTCATCTTGTGTCAATGGGCTTGGGGGTTTCCTTCCCCAGCACAGCTCATCTGCCTGGATCCTGTCACTACATTAGCACTTATATCTATCAACATCCTTTTGGGAGCTAGTGATGTGGCCAAAAACTGCAGGAAGAATTTCTCCCTATTTTCCTTGGACCTCTTTCTAATTCTTTGTTCAGGACTCTTGGGACATAGAACTCTTGTCAAACTCTACCCCCTGTTCTCTTATCATAATCTGCTCCTTGTATTGACAATTCTTCTTCTATGCTTCTTATCAATTCCTCAGGGCAGGGCAGTGGCTCATCTGAACTGCAAATCTAATTATTTGGTACTCTTTGCAGGTTTAGAGGCCTTTTTGTTTCTTCCTTGCCCATAGGTTTCCAAGGAACAGAGTAAAGAAATAGATATCTTTCCCCAAAGGCATATTCACTTGTAATCAAAGAGGACACAAAAAAGGCACTGGAGCAAACAAAAGGCTCCCTCTTTCTAGACCTCAACAAATTAAAATCCACATTAATTAATTCTTTGGCCCTTTAATTATTTCTGGATTAAATATACTGGGGTGATTTTTCATTCCAGCCCAGGTTGCTGCAGGCTCAATAATTCAATGAGGGAATTCTGACATAATGTATTTAGCCCTGCTTGTCTATGGAGTCAAAAGGAGTAAGTCGTTAGCAAGTAAGAGGAATTAATTAGACTTTTGTAAATTGACACTCATGAAAGATGCTAGTTTCATCCAGATTTTTAGACGAACCAGGCTCAGAGTTACGTGGCAAATGGAATGCCAATGTAGGTGAAACAAATGTTTAGCAAGCATACCATGGCTTGCTGATCCCCTTGAAGTTGTTACCTAAAGAGACTGTATACATATTCCAAGGATGCTGCTAGCATTCACAGCATTTCTAGAGCTCTTCCCTGGAATCTTCTTCACAGACATTTATGAAACACGTGATAAGTATCATTCATGTCTGTGTAGTCACACTCACTTTTGGTCCCAACCATGGGACCCAGGTGGGTCATCCAATTAGTACATCAAAGCTACCTTCTAATGACATCTGACTGATTCCAAAAACCTAATCCACCCTCAAAGGACAAAGATGTCTCTCTATTGAGCAGAGTCAAGAGAACATGCTACAGCTATTTAATGTAGTAACCAGTGCAGTGACATGGAAAGTCTGACTATGTTGAAGAAATCAGCACCCATTTCCATATATTATTTATGCTATGCTTGTTAAAAATAAATCCATTCCATTCTTTTATTCACTATAGTACTTTGATATAATTCTAATTAGAAATGAATCCTTATATTTATAGTCCTAGATAACTTTTTGTGAGCTTTCTTAGTGGGTAAAGGTGAAAGAACCAATACCAAGCTGAAATGCTCCCCCTCTTAAAGCTCCTCCCAACATGTGATTGTTCACTGACTTCTCTAATGGAAATAGTTCTGCTGATGCGTGAGGAAACAGATCCATATGTCAGTGCCTTCAAAGGTCCATTAAACATAATGTTATTTAAAAGCACGTTAACTATCCTAACCAGTGTAAAACAACAACCAGGGAGGTACAGAAGTTTGAAAACTAATGTAGAGTTTTAGGATGCCAAATGAGAATGTAAATCAAACTCTCACTAATTAAAACTTCGACCTTTTGATTACTCCTGGATTAAGTTCACTGTGGTGATTTCTCATCCCTGCCTGGGCTGACACAAGCCCAGTAATTCACTCTGGCATTCTGACTTCACTTGCGTGGCTCTGCTTGGCTGTAGAGTAAGCTGAAGTATCTCATTGGGGATTGCAAGGTATTAATTAGACTTTTGTAAATAGCAACTGTGAATGATGCTAGCTCCTGATTTCATCCAGACTGTTGAGAGGAGTGCCACATGGAGAGTTAGAGAACTGGAATTCTTGTTTTAAGTCAACACACCAGTCCCTTGATTGGTTGGCATGCCTTTGTTCACACAAGTGAAAAACGGGGGGTAAAAACAAGGCAATCTCATCACTTCAAAGAATAATGATGGTAATAAATGGTAAATGGAAGATTATAATAATTTAATTATTTTATAATTAATATGTGAGGATGATTCTGATTTTATACTCATTATGGTAGTATAAGCCAATCTGCACAAGTTCACAGCTCTAAGCTACTATTGTTTCAACAACAACCCACTTACCACCTGCTATGGACAAAGTTCTAGTGATATAAGAATGTCTTGCCCTGACCAGTTTGGCTCAGTGGACAGAGTGTCAGCCTGCAGACTGAAAGGTCCCAGGTACGATTCCGGTCAAGGGCATGTACCTTGGTTGCGGGCACGTCCCCAGTGGGGAGTGTGCAGGAGGCAGCTGAATCGATGTTTCTCTCTCATCAATGTTTCTAACTCTCTATCCCTTTCCTTCTCCCTTCCTCTCTATAAAAAAATCAATAAATATATTTTTAAAAAAGAAAAAAAGAATGTATTTTTATGCTCTATTGACTCTAAAAGATATTACGGATTTATACTATTACATTCTATGACACTCAAATGAGCCCTCTTCCTTGCCACTTAAAGTCAGTCATGGTACATTTAGGAAATACATACATATATATATATACACACATATCCCTAATATGCAAATAGACCAGTCGCTATGACATGCACTGACCACCAGCGGGCATGCACAGAACATGGTGGGCGTCGGCAGCAGGCGGCAGAGTGTGGAACATGGCGGGCATAGGCCATGGCGGGATGGTGGAGCAGGTGAGCAGAGGCACCAGACCAAAGCGGGGTGCCAGTTGCTGTCATCAGGGTGAGCCTCTGGTGGTTACTGAAAATTATTTGCTCCCTCATACCACGGTCCTGCCTGGCGCTCACACCTGCTGCCGGCGCTCACACCTGCTGCCGGCGCTGGCCCTACTCACACCGGCTGCCAGCGCCAGAGCCACCGCTCACACCCACTGCCAGTGCTGGTCCTAATCACTTGGCAGCATCAGTGGGTGTGAGCTGCGGCTGTTGCCCCAATCAACCCTGAGGGCTTCTCTATTTCCTCCTGCTCTTGAGGGGCGATTGGGGCAGCAGCCACCGCTCACACCCACTGCTAGCGTCAGCCCCAATCACTCCGTGCCATCAGTGGGTGTGAGTGGGGCCAGCGCCCTCACCGCGTGGGAGCAGTGGTGGCAGGAGTAGGGCTGATGGTAGACAGGGGACCGGGCTGCGGTGGGAGGGGCCGGGCGGGAGCACAGAGGATGGGCCGAGACCTGCCCCTGTGCCCACAGCAGCCTCGTGGCCCACAGTACCTTTCAGGGTGCACAAATTCATGCACTGGGCCCCCAGTCAAGGAATAATTTGCTCACAATGGTCTGGCTTTATGCATCCCAATACACCACTAGAATTTCTCTGTTGTGCCCACTGCATTTCAGCGTTTTCCATTCTCTGCCAATCTTGGGGCATTTTTGCCCTGATGCCTAGATAATCTCTATTCAATTGTCATCTCTCCTCGTGGGTCATCTGGAATAGGAGTTGATGACAGTCTCCTGGGGAACCCAACAGTAGGGGAGGGGAGGAGGGTTTGGATGGACCCTCTGGCTTATTACTTTTTCTTGGGAAGAAGCAGGGTGATGAAAAAGGAGAGCCAGAGAGCCAGGGCTGTGTAAGTTCTACTATGTTTGTTAACGCAAGCTTCTTTATCTTATAGTATTACCTGGCTCAATAAAAGCCCTTGCTGAATAAACCTTTGAACCTAGAGGCAATATAAACATTCCAGACCCATGAAGGACACTCTTCTGTTGGGCAAGGGGGAAATCAATGGAGTGTGATGGCTGAGGGATCAATACTTCTCTGAATGAATTTCATCGTAAGTGACACTCCTTTGGGATAAGGAAGGGCTGACTGGAAATCATTCAAGGTTATCAACTGAACAACAATATCTAGAATGTTCAGGTCAATCAGTTGGAATTTAAACCAATGGTCATACAAGAAACCACAATGAAAGCTGCATTGTTTGTAACCTGCCCACACAGAAGACACTAGTCCACATTTCTGATAATCCTCACAACAATCTTCAGTCTAGTAAGCAGACCCAACAGCAGATGGCTGTGTTTTTATTTCAAAGAATCCTGCTGAAAGACAAATTCAAGCTTGTTCTGATGACTTTAGCCAAGCTTAAAAGCCAGGGAGTGAGGGTGGGGGAAACCTTTTTCTTAGACTTCACAAGAGCCAAAAGCAAAAGAGCTATAGAAATCCATAGGAAACGGTAAGATCTCCAAAATAAAACATAATTGGAAATGAAAGTTCATAATTGTATGAAGCTATTGATTTGAAATATAAGAAACTAATGGATAAATTACAAAGTAGAGTACTCATTAATCTAGTTCAAAGAGGCAGTGATGGACATATGAAGCTAAAAGGCTCTTGACCCTCTTAGCTAGGAGAATAAATCTCAACTAGGCACATAATCCATCCTTTTCTCTAAGACCTAAGCTGCAGCTAATATGGATGCTTGGGGAAGAGGCAGAAAGCAGAAAACTGCCTTAAATGTATGGACTTAAATGACAACTAATCAATGCAAAGTATGTCTTTAAACTGCATGATTCATGATTCATAGGTTGAATGTCCCAATGTGCGCAATGTGCCTTGCCGACCTCCCAGTGCTAATCCTCAGTCTCATCATTTATCTCCTGAGCTTCTATCCCCAGTCAGGATCAACCCTCCTTTATGCTTAGTGAGGAGATCCAGAAAAAAACACTTTAGGGTAGTATTTAAATTCCTGCTTGAATTCCATTATTTAAAAATGTCCTTGGAAAGCCCAGCTGTGTATGGCATTTTGCTGGGTGATGCCAGAGTGAATAGATGAGTAATTAGCCAGAAATCAGTACAAACAAAATAACTGCCTGTTCCCACAACCTGCCCAATAGCAAAGATGTTGCTGGAGATGTAGATGTACTTGTGAAAAAGTTTTTTTTCCAAGTTGCTGACTTAACCGTTCATGCTTAAGCTATAGCTAATTAATACAAAATGTGTCCTTACCCAGCCTGCAGAGCCCAAGTTGCTTGCTGCTGGTTATAGGAAGCAGGTCATTAAAAAGGGAAAATGACAAAATTTCATTTTAATCTCATTTGAAATTATTAGGAAACTTACTATTACATTAGAAAATTTCAACATCTAATGTACCTCTATAGAATACAATTCGTAATTAGACTGTAATCATAAAAATCCCATTTTTCTAATTTGATCATAAAAGTATGGTGGGTAAATGTGCAAGTCATTGACTTAGTTGTACTGAACCAGAATCCCCCCAGCTCAGAAAAAAGTTATTTAAGTCTTTTAAGATCATGAAGATATTGCCACTTAAAGCAGAATCTGGCAAACTTTGTATGTAAAAAGCCAGGTAGTAAATATTTTCAGATTTGCAGACCCTGCTGCAGCACAAAAGCAGCCACAGACAGTACATGAATGGGTGGCTTAGTTCCAACAAAGTTGATTTATTGAAATGTAAATTTCATATAATTTTGAAGTATCACAAATATTTCAATTTTTTAAAAAACAGTTTAAAACAGAAAACATTCTTAGCTTACCAGGCCATGCGAAAATCATGCAATGGACTAGGATTTGGCTCGAGGGCGCCGTAATTTGCTGACCTCCTAGTGAATGTATGAATTTGTAAAAAAAAAGAAACATTACCTTAATTCTCGTCTCATATAGAGGTTTCTCCTTAATGTGGTCCCTTCTCCCTTTCTGAACTTCCTGTCTTTACCTCTTCTCTTCCAATTTTTTCCATAACCACAGTTTCTTTTCCACAGTTTTTAGCATTCAAGAGAAGTCTCTGAAAACCCATTATCAGTATTTATACTTGACCTAGAATCTTCCACTGATTTGTCTTCCGGAACTGCTCACCCTCTCGTATGTCCATTCCAATTCTGAGGTAGTTTTATGTCACACACAAAATATTTTAATGCTTTTATTCACAAATCCTTTTGGAAATGACAAGAACATAAAAACCCTAGTCAGTCCTCTTGAAAAAAGGAATTGAAACTCCTCTTTAGAAAAGCAGCCTCTATCTACAATATAGTGCCATTTAAAATGCCACTGGAAAAGCCAACATTGACAGTTTCATTAAAAGTTATGGTGAGCCCTAACCGGTTTGGCTCAGTGGATAGAGCATCTGCCTGAGGACTGAAAAGTCCCAGGTTCGATTCCGGCCAAGGGCATGTACCTTGGTTGCGGGCACATCCCCAGTTTGGGGTGTGCAGGAAGCAGCTGATCGATGTTTCTCTCTCATCGATGTTTCTAACTCTCTATCCCTCTCCCTTCCTCTCTGTAAAAAATCAATAAAATATATTTTTTAAAAAAGTTATGGTGAAAGGCAATGTGCAAACTGTAAAGTACTATGCAAATGTTAGCCAGAGTTGGTGGTAGATATTATGCCAAGTGTCAAGGATGCAAACTTGTCAGAGTGAATTTTGTGAAAGTGCCAGTGTTATTACTGGGCCACTGGCGGTATTGTTCACCAGGAGCAGAACACCTGGGTTATAGACCCATTTATAGCTCTGTTATTGCTGATAACTAACCAAGGACAAAGGACAAATCATCTGTCTTCTGTGAGCCTTCATCCTCATTTTGTATAATGGAATGGTTTGCAAAGATCCTTAAGGATCCTTATATATTATAATTTCTAAGTGTTTTCTATTGGAAACACTGACAACAGGAAAGTGAAGCTTGCTACCTCTTAATGTCAGGAAAGTGATGAAACAAACACCTCAAGCTACTCTTATCTGGTTGTCCCTAGGCATTATGGGAACAGAGTAGGCTATATAGTTGCACTTTCCTTACACAGTCAGTTGCTTCATGTGACACTGTTGCTCTGTTGCTGTCAGTCTTTCCAAAATTAAATCTAGATCTTATAATTTATGACTATTTATTGCATGTCCGATAGGGCACAGTTCCAAACAAGAAAAGGTCAATAAGCTGTAAGGTTGTTTTACAGAAATGTGTATCTCTATGGGCTGTAGTATTCAAATGCCTTTGGCCTAGAAGAACCTACAGGGCCAAAACTACTTCCAACAAATCACTCAAACAATAGTCTCTGAGGGTTTTCTCTTTAGCTGTTCTTTATCTTGAACTCGAGGCAGATTCTCCTCAGTTCTGTTAAAAGTAAACCTCTTCCCCTTCACTTGGTAAATCTTAAATAGTTACATATTTTTAACAGTTCCTCACTCCCTGGGTGTCTTGTCTTAGTCTGGCAAAGTACAACATGAGTGATCCATATGTGAGGGATAAAGGGGCATTGTGGCTGGCACGCATTGTTCTCTGACTTGTACAGAGCTCAAAAGCACAGACTAAAACCCTTCAGGGGAATAAACAACAAAAAATGCATCTGTTTTCAGGTTTGTTACTTGGGCTGGGGGAGACAGGGAAGCTGGTTGTTTATAGAACAATTTATGGTTGCAATTTCGATAGTTGATTACTTGATTTCTTAATCCAGCTCCTAATCAGAGATCAAACACAGGTTACAATAAAGAAGTAATTTTGGACATGATTACAAACAGTTTCTTACTGAGGGCTTTGCCTTGAAACAAGGAGCTCCCATCCTAGGCTCAGTGTAATAGGGATCAGGACAAGTGATTGGGTTGCAGCTCTTCTGCACAGACAACACAGGCCTTTGGACTAGAACTGTGCCCCCTTTCCCACTGATAGTTGTTTCTGTGTGGTCAATGCAGTTATGGAAACAATAAAGTAGTAACTATTACAACATCAGCCCACTCCCTTCTTCCCTTCACACTGTGCCAGTATTCTTTGGACATAACAGCTATTTCACCACTCCCCTGCTTGATTAACTTACACGACTCCTTATTGACTACCAATCAGGTCTGCATCTCAGCACAGCCTCCAAGGTCCTTCATGATGAAACCCGGTTTTACACATCTTCTAAATGCCCTTTCTATGTCCTCCATGCTATCCCTTGCTTCTGGGCCTTTACAAAGTGCTTCATCTGCCTGTACAGCCCTTCACCATTTTCTCCACCCAGCAAACTCCTGTTTCCCTTTGAAAATGTACAGTTGTTGCATTTTCTATTGTGTAGGCTTCTATACAGCCCCAGGCAACATTAAACCCTCTTGGCTCCATTTTGTTCAGATATGATTATATCACATTGAATCATAACATTTGCTTATGCTTTTATCTTTACTCCCACCTTTTGCAGATTGTGGGCTTTTTGAGGGTATGTGAACCATGTTTCATCTCTGCATTTCCTCTACCTCTTCTATATATAGGTCAATTGACAGCAAATATTTGTTGAATGAATCTGGAAGGCCTATAAATGTTTAGCATGCATAGGGAGTCACAGAAAGAACCTCTTTTGTAGGAGTATGAAACAACCTCAAAGGATAATAGAATGACTACCTGTTCTTGGCCACATTTATGAGCCTGTCTCTCATCCCATATCCTAATATATAAACACCCAGGGTCTGTAACGACTGACCGAAGGCTCGACCAAACACCGGAAGTCAGTCCTGCAGTCAGTGCTGGGTTGCTGTGGCGACCCAGCACTGACTGCCACCAGTGTGGGCACAGCGACCCAGCACTAACTGCCTAGGGGGCTGTGGATCAGGCCCAGAGAGAGGCCAGGAGAGAGAGACAGGGTCTGATCTGCAGCCGCTGTGGCAGCTGTTGATCAGCCGTTGTCTCTCTTTCTCTCCTTCTCTCCAGGCTTCACCAGCAGCTGCGCCTCTCTTTGTCTTTCTCTCCTGATCAGAGAGGCTGCTGATCAGCCCCGCCTCTCTGATCAGGCCCGGAGATAGGCCCAGAGATGTTGACCGGCATAGAAACCGACCAATCAGAACCAAATCTGAGTGAACTATGAGGAGCCAATGACTGCCTAGGAAGCGGAGCTTTTAATGCTGACTGGCATAGAAACTGACCAATCAGAACCAAATTGGCTGGCAGGGGAGGGCAGTTGGGGGTGAGATCAGGCTGGCAGGGGAGGGAATTTAGGGGTGATTAGGCACGCAGAGGCAGTTAGGGTGATCAGGGTGGCAGGGGAGAGCAGTTGGGGGCGAGATCAGGCCTGCAGGGGAGGGCAGTTGGGAGGGATATCAGGCTGGCAGGGGAGGGCAGTTGGGGGCAAGATCAAGCCAGCAGGGGAAGACAGTTGGGGGCAATCAGGCAGGCAGGCAGAGGCAGTTAGGGGCGATCAGGCAGGCAGGCAGAGAGGTTTGGGGCAATCAGGCAGTGGTCCCAGATTGCGAGAGGGATGTCCTAAACCGGCAGTCAGACATCCCCCAAGGGGTCCCCGATTGGAGAGGGTGCAGGCTGGGATGAGGGAACGAATTTCATGCACTGGGTCACTAGTAGGTAAATAAATGTCTCACAAGTTAAGCATGGTAGACACCTGGAAAGGCAGGGCAGACCCTAGGAATTGATCCCAGGAATAGGTTATAAATCATAATCACTTTTTGGAAAGGGGGTTTGAAGTCTATAGCTGAATTTTGTAAGCAGGGGGGGCTTAAGAATAATGCTAGAAACGGGAGCAGAGTCCTGCCAAGACTTCACAGCCATTGGCTTAGAAGTCCCTATAAGCCCATGCTGCAGAAGTGACCATCATACAGTTCTCAGACAGCAAAGGAAAACAGCATTTACTGCTGCTGTCAATAGATTCCAGGAGTAAAGGGTTTCAAAGGAGGCCAACCTTCTTCAACTGGTGTTTAGGAAAAGATTTCAGAGGTCAGAGCCTGAAAGAAGGAGCAACATATAAAAAGAAAAGCCATCTTATCCTTGTGTTTGAACTTCAGCACCACCGTGAAATAAAGGAGGAGAAATAAAGGAGAAGGTTAGACCCAATTAAAATTATTGGGGGAATCTACATTAAATGTGCTTCTACCACTACCTGAGTATTAACTATATGAACACTCCTTAAGTCATTAAGATTTTGCTTAACCACAATGGTAGCTTTTGAATTTAAATTAGCCTTCCAGTGGCCTTAAAAGAAGAATTTGAAAAAGGAATACACAAATAAAGATGGTCTCATCACCCTAAGAGACCTAGGATGGTCTGTGTCTCCACCTCCCCAACCCTGTGTGCACCAAAACCCTCTAAATCACATGTTTAACACCATGTCACATGTTGGTACTGAGGGAATGGGTCTGCAATGAATACACAGGTCTTATTTTACAACCATGTTTCCTGAAAAAAACCCTGAGGCAGCAATCACAACATTTGGCAATTTAATGTGTTCTAATGTAACCAATTATTTATAAATAAGATTCCTGCCCTCATTCCACAAGCATTGACTGACAAACTACTGAATTTCAGGCACTAAGCCTAATGCTGGAGACACAAGGATAAATGAGACAACAGCACTGAACTAAAGCAACATACAGTCTAGTAAGGGAGGTCGAGGGTTAGAAAAAAACCTGTCTCCTCTTCCACCACTGACTGCACCTGCTCTCTCAAAGGTCATCAGTGTCTGCCTGCTGGCCAAGTCCAGTGAACTCTTTTCAAGAATCAGACTTCTTGCCCTAGCTGGTTTGGCTCAGTGGATAGAGCATCAGCCTGCAGACTGAAGGGTCCCAGGTTCGATTCTGGTCAAGGGCACAAGCCTGGGTTGTGGGCTCAATCCCCAGTAGGGGGCATGCAGGAGGCAGCCTATCAATGATTTTCTCTCATCATTGATGTTTCTATCTCTCCCTCTCCTTTCCTCTCTGAAATCAATACACACACACACACACACACACACACACACACACACACACACACACACTGAGAGGCCAGATTATTATTATTGGCCAGATTATTATGACCACCCCATCAGTACTTCATTGGGCCACCTTTTGCCTTCAATACTGTGGCAATTCTTCTTGGCATTGACTCCACGAGATGTTGAAAGGTGATGCAAAGAATCTGACACCATGCCTGATGAATAGCACTGTCCAGTTCTGTGAGATTAGATGGTTGTAGAACCAGCTGCCTGATGGCTCTTTTAACTTTGTCCCACAAATGCTCAGTTGGATTGAGATCTGGTGATTGTGGGGGCCACCTAAGCAAGGTAAAGTCTCCCTCATGTTCTTAAAAACACCCCTGCACAATACGAGCACCGTGGCATGGCACATTGTCTTGTTGGAAGAAGCCATCTCCATTGGGATACGCCATCAACATGATAGGATGAACTTGATCAGCAACGATACTTAGGTATGTTGTGCTATTCAGATGTTTATAATGATCTGGCCCTCTAGCAACTTCAGTGCAAAATTATAGCTAATTTGCCTACAAACATCAGATGGTCATAATAATCTGGCCACTCAGTATGTGTGTGTGTGTGTGTGTGTGTGTGTGTGTGTGTGTATAAATTTTTTTATAAAGAATCAGACTTCTTGGCAATCTTATTCCTGTGACATTTGAGTTAAGACCTGATTAAATTTAAGAGCCAAATTCTGCAAATATTAAGGGGAAAGCTTTCCAGGCATGGAAAGGAGCAAGTGCAAATGCCCTGGTAGCAGCAGGCCTGGTATATTTAAAGTAAGCAAATAAGACTGGTGTAATTAAAGAGTAATGAGCACAAGGCAGAACAATCCTATATAATAAAAGGCTAATATGCAAATCGACCAAATGGCAGAACGACTGGTCGCTATAATGTGCACTGACCACCAGGGGGCAGATTCTCAATGCAGGAGCTGTCCCCTTGTGGTTAGTGTGCTCCCACAGGGGGGGGCGCTGCTCAGCCAGAAGCCATGCTCACAGCTGGCGAGCGCAGCAGCAGTGGCGGGAGCGTCTTGCCTCCACAGCAGTGCTAAGGATGTCAGACTGATGGCTTAGGCCTGCTCCCCTAAACCAGCAGTGGGACATCCCCCCAAGCACTCCTGGATTGTGGGAGGGCACAGGCTGGGCTGATGGACCCCCCACACACACACATACACACCAAGTGCATGAATTTCGTGCACTGGGCCTCTAGTAAAATATGATATTGGAGAAGAAACAGGAGCCAGACTCTGCAGGGGCTTGCAGGCCATGGGGAGGCCTCAGTCTTATATTCTTCATGAGATGGGGTGCCATTATAGGGTTTTGAATAGAGGAATGACAAGATCTGAACAATTTATCTTTTTTAAAAAAATTATATATATGTATATTATTGCTTTCAGAGAGGAAGGTAGAGGAAGAGATAGATAGGAGCCTCAGTGATGAGAGATCAAGGATCAAGCCTGCAACCTGGGAAAGTGCCCTGAGAGGGAATCTAATGGTGACCTCTTGGTTCTTGGGGCAATGCTCAGTTGCTGAGCCACACCCAGCTGGGCTGAATTAAACGTTTTAAAAGGATCAGCAGCTTGGTTTCTGAGTGGAGAAGAGGCTATAGGGGACCAATGGTGGAAACAGGGGAACCAGCCAGGGGCCTCGTAAAGAAACTCATGTAAGAAATGATGGTAGCTTAGACAAAGATAGACAAGGAGATGGGGGTGAGTGATGGTCAGATTCCAAATAGTTTAAGAAGGAAGAGTAGACAGAATTTGCTAATGGATTAGATGTGGCCTGGGAGAAGAAAAGAAATGTGAAAGATATGCTGAGAATTTTGGCCTGAGCAACTGAAAGGATAGAGTTTCCATTTACTGAGATGGGAAAGATTGTAAGAGGAACACATTTTGGGAAAAAGTCAGAAGTTTGTTGGGGGGCAGGTCAAGTTTGAGATATCAGTTAAGCTCCTCAGTGAAGATATGGTGTGGGGTGTTGGGTATCCCAGTCTGAAGCCCAGGGGAGAGATCAGGTTGGAGATGCACATGGCAGGCAGGCTGGACCCCAGCCTTTCAGCATCCTCTCCAGGCAGACTCCATATTATTCAGCCAACATCATCAGCAACTTGGTGTAAGAACAAGCTTGCCTGTAGTCAGCTTGGCCTCCTCACCTTCCTCACACATCGCACTCACCCTGGCCTTTGTCTCAGGACTCACTTGGCCACAAAAGTAGGGGTTCTAGTGATGGCAAAAGCCACTTAACAAAATTACAGGTGTGATGTAGAATCTGTTACCCTGATGAACTATGCTGCATTGAGGAAACACATTTTTTATGGAGTTACTTTTCTTAGAACATGTATTATTAACATCATAATGTGAAGAGTTGCATAAATTCAAAATGGCATCCTAGATGCCCCAGAAGTTTCTGGAGAAAACATTCTCAGTAAAATTCAACTGGAAGTCAACCTACTATAAGGCCATGCACACTCATGCTCAACTCTTGGGCTATTATTTTGGAGGGAGAGGGTAAATTGTAAGCAAAGCAAGAAAATCATAGTGTTTTGTTTCTTACTCAAATCGATGAAAGTGAAATAAAACAGATACTAAAACCTGTCTGAAGACTCACTCATCTTTGTGTTGCACACAATTTGTCTACTAGGTAGCTCCTTACTAAAGTCATTCCCTGGCCAGGAGCTTGACAAGCACTAATTATCCTCATCAATTCCCAGACCCTGAAAACAGGACTCACACAAGTTTAAAAGTAGTAAAATTTGAAAGCCTAGAAAACACAGTACGCTCAAAAATATCCATTGAGCTTGAAAAACACAGACAGGTATCCAGACAGAATGTTACGCTACAAACAACAACAAACCCCTTTGAGTTTCCTTATCTACAAGTGGTAAGAGTAGCTACTCTCTACCACTCTCTCAGAGAGGATGTTCGATTGGGAGAGCTGAGGTTACGGTCATAGGTACAAAGCCTGACATCTACTAGTAATTTCTCCTTCCATCTGGGCATCAGAGGCCATTAGAGATCCTCACACAAAACTCTTCTGAGCCTGTGGAGGAAAGAGAGATGGCCAAGACACTCAGAAAATGACTCAACAGTGGCCCCTGGAAAGCTGCACCAGTGCCAGTTCCAAAAAGTACCAATTCCTCAGGTTACCATGGCAATAGCAAAAGTGATTAGATGATTTTCTGTGTCTGGCTGGTGCTCTTTGTGATTCACGGTCCACTGGCCCACCATAATTTTGGTCTTCTCTTTTTGTTAAGCTAGCATATGCATATATGTGGCTGATCCATCCGTTTGCATGCCTACCCACCTGCCTGCCTTTTCATTTACCAAAAGGAGAGCTAGAGAGTTGGTAAGTTCTGTAGAGGTGTCTTCTAGCACACCTCTACTTTTTACAGTTGGAGAAACCGAGGCCCAGAGAAAGGTGACTTAACCAAGGTCTCACCATGAATTTAATAAGAGTTGGAATGTGATTCTTGGTTGTTTTCAATTCTTGGTCTCTGTCCCTCTCTGGCTCAGCCTCTTGCTACTTTGTCTTTCTTTCTTTCTTTCTGCTCCTCTCTGTGTGTTCGTCTCCGTCTCTCTCATATACACAAGCTTTGGGAAATTAATCTTGGTTTGGTATGTGTCCTATTTTTTCATCATTTTTAAAAAATAAAATGATCACATCCCTATCACATAAATAGTTAGTCAAACCCCATTACTTTACTGCACTGCCTCAACTCCAAGCTTTGGTCATGTTTTGGTAATACCTCCTTTGGCTAAAAAGGTCAAACAGAGTATATTTATTATTCCACAGATGTTGCTTTCACCTGTGGGATTATTACAACTAGGAAATATCTCAAGGCTAGTTTCTTAAATTAATTTTTATGATACCTCGTCTACCCCCAAGTTGAACCTGACCTTAGAGTATTTGAAATAGTATTCGTATTTCCCCATGACAAATTGAGAATCCACTTTTAATTTGATCCATACTTTCCAATGTAACCTGTTGTAAAAGAAAGAATATTGCTTGCTTTCTCATTCCGTTTTTAAAAAATAGCACTATAATCTGTTGTATATTATATACAAAATGGATTTCAACTTGAAAAGTCACAAAGAGAGAGAGAGAAGGAGAGAGAGAGAAAAAAAACTCTCTAGAGGTTTTACAAATCCTGTAGAATGTGACTTGCCACTTTCTGTTTTCTTTGACTTTTTGTGGGAAGGGAAATGAACATATCAGCTGTGATGGCTATTCTTTCCAGTTTGTTGTCTGTTTTAGATTATAAGCTCCCAGAAGACAGGACTCTTTTAATCCTCTGCTCAGTGCCTATTCAGTGCCTGATGTAAACAGGCAATGAATCTGTGCTTTTGGCTCAGATGCAGTTGCTGCCAGAAATAGAACTGTGTTGCAAAAAGAAAAGAAAATCAAGGCTGGCTCCACACAACAGGTCAGCTTAGAGTTATTCAGACCCAGTCTTCTACATTTAAAGAGAAACTTTAGAATACTCCCTATAAAACCTTAATTTTGAAGCTGGATCTCACCATTCTACCTGCCTTTAAAAATGGAAAATAAATGTAATATGTATACATGTAAATCATACCAAGGCTGCAAAGAGATCTGAGGTAAAAAAAAAAAAATGAGTACCATATACCTGCTCCATCATTTTCTATAGCAACTTACAGAATAAATCCCTCAGTAGCTTTTAACCAAACAACCTCAAACTCCTGCAGAATCTTGTGGCACAAACTGGGTACTATAAGCATGCGCCCTATTCCATCACAACATTTATTCATCTCCCTAATTAGACTGTGAGTACCATAAAGGCAGGATCTCTCACTGATTCACATCTGTCTCCCCAGTGCCTGGCACAGTATCTGGCAGAGCAGTTGCTCAAGTACATACCCATTGAGCAGATCAATGCCTCTCAAAGCAGGGAGCTAAAATCACACTAAATGCAATGAAACAGCAATCATTGGCTTCCACCCATTTTACAAAAACATCTTTGTTTTAATAGCTCTCCTTTACTGGAGGCATAATCAACATTTCTAGAACATATGGAATCACTAAAGGGAAGTTGTAGAAACCACGTAAGTTAGCACACGAAAAAGCACACCACGTGTTTTCAGTTCTCCTATCATGGCTTCCTTTGTTCGTTCATCTCCATCTTAGCATTGTTACTTTAAAATATTTTCACTTTTCATAGACTCGAATTGATTATATCTAATCAAAGTAGTTTATTATCATTCTACAGATTAATTTTCTACAAAATAGCCTAAAGAAAAATTCACTGTATTTGGGCTAATAAAATGAAGACTAAATTATAAGCTTTCATTATCAAATTTCACATATTACAACTATATTATATAGTTTGGACTATCTCTAAATGTTCATTTTATATCCCACTCTCAATCTTATGGTAATTTTTACCAACATAATAGTTAAGGTACATTTCGTCAATAATGACAGGATTTGACCAAAATTAAAAGAAGGCAGGGAAATAGAGACAGTACTATTAGTAGCTACAGATGCCTAAATGATCATTAAAGGAGAACACCCATTGCTTAAGTTCTTTAATTGCATTTAAAAGCATAGAAGTACTCATTACCACTCAGCATAGAATGTATTTTTATTGGCACTCAAAAATATTACATTAATTACATATAACCTTCATTTGGGGTCAAAACTATTATCAATCAATTTGATCTTCTACTATAATTATGAGACCTGTTTCCACATCATTTGATGCTTCCAAAAATCACTTACACCTATAAACAATAAGTTCATTGTCCCCACTGAGGTCATTGCAAAGTCACACATTTCTAATCTAGCACTCTGATTCTTTCTTTCATAACAACTATCCAAATCTGAGCATGCTTTATTGATTTGCTTTGGATGATCTATAACCAACACTGGAATGTAAGCTCCCTGAAAGCAGAAACTTTACCTGTCTTATCCAATTGTCAAATCCCTAGCACTAAGAACAGTCCTGGGTAATGGCAGGTGCTTAATAAATACATCTGTAATGATTGAATGAATTACTCAATTAATAGTAAGTCTCTGATCACAGTACTGGAGAATACAAAGTTGGAGGTTCCCTCCTGGTTTCCCCAAATCTACTGAAGGCCATCACCTGTTTCCTCCACTCTCAGTATGATTCAGTGCCAACTGACCTGTTATATTGAAGGGTAAAAGAAGGCATGAAGATTAATACCTATTTCCAAGATGGGAAATGCCTCCTCCAAGAGAAGGGGAAATTAGAGATCTTGTGCTTGAGACTGTAGGACAGAAGGCTGAGAAAGAGGACCATCCCCTAATTATCTTGCTTTCATTTTGCACTCAGATTAGAAATGCAGTGCTTGATATTCACATTAAACTACATCGTTCATGTGCACTGAATTTAAAATCAACCTCAAAAGTATTATTTTATTTATAAATAGTTTACTAAATATTTATACTAAAGGAGACACTGAAGGTGCTTACTAGTATACAGAAAGGAATAAATGAGGCTTCTAGAAGTTTCCTCGTGGATGGCTTTACATGAGATTTTATGATCACTCAGTATTAAATCACATGACTCTTTAATGGTGTAACATTGCATAGTTTTCAGAGAAAATTCCTCAGAAAGCTCCCAATATCCATCCCATCTCATTTTATTTTCTCATAAAAATATCAGCATTTATGACTAATTTTGAGGCTCTGTCACTTTATTGTACCCCTTATGAATTTCCGAAAACCCTCAGTGTTTCCTAAATAACTATAAATTAATTCTCATTAATTAGTCAAGAAAGATTATTTAAGCAAGAGTATCACAGTGACCACTTTCCACTGTGTAGATTCAGAGGTAGGCTATTGACTAAAAGGTATATGCGAGTCAGAAAATGGCTCTTGCCTAAAGCATCACATAATATTCATTTCTTCCCTGTAGCTTTTGTTTCCTCTCATGCAAACAAGGTGTAATGGGCTTACGCTCTGTATTTTATCTCATGCATCATCCATGACATTGTCAAATCAATTTATATGAAAAAATGGGAGAAAGTGTACTCTCAGGCTCCTTATGTGCATTTACATTTTAATATAGGAACAATCAGTGAAGGCCATTGAAAGGCTCATTTATGCCAGTTTACGATAACTCTGACATTCCAGGGTGCACAGGCACAGCCTTCTTTTAGGGCTCCTGACAAATGAATAAGAGCTCCCAGAGAAGAGAAGGTAAACTGTACCCTGTGGCGAGCAGAAATCAAGTCTGAAATTGTAGAAGCCGTGAGAAGAAATACCAATGTGCCAACAAATGCCATTTACACATGGTTTCTAGCACACTCATGGCCAAAATTATGAAAGCTGAAAAGTTTTCAAAACACGTATGGCCTTGATGAAGCTCCTTTATAATTCCAGTGTCTGTCTGACAAGGCGATGCTGAGCTGTCTGGAAAATCGATGGAGCAAATTGGACGGTAAGCCAATGAAATTGAAGGGACAGGAAGCCCTATGGTGCCACAGTGACAGTCATTTTTTTCCTAGGTGTAATTTTAGGATTTCAAAGCAGAGCCATTTGCCAAATAGGAAATATTTCAACTCTGGAAGGGGAACTGAAATAATCTAGTAATTTCTAACTTTGAAATAGTATTCTCCATTTTACATGCACATAAGATCTCCTGTGATATATAGCTGTACTACAAATACCATGGACAAGACAATGAGACCAAACTAATGGAAAACATTGTAGACAAAAACCATCTAGAATAGCGAAATAGAAAGATAAAACAGAGGCAACAAATATACCTGGAAAAGGATTCAAAGTACTGAGAAACTAAAATAAAAGACATTTAAATATTTTGATGGAGAATGTGCTATAGCTGTAATTAAGAGTGAGCTTTAAAGAGATGATATATACATTTAACTGTGGCTTTCCAGTCTATAGGCACAATCCTCCCTTTCTCCATTCATTTCAATGGAATCTTGCATTTTGGGCTCTATTTTCAATCCAGACACTCCTCTGTGTGACCTTGTACTATCTATCATCTGGCCCCAAACCCGTCGAAACAAAATGCACTTTATCTATTCCTAAAAGATTTGGTCCACCTTCATTGATAAAGTTCCTTGAGAACAATGAATCACAAGTGCTGTGAACAGAAGTAGTAGCAAGAAATAAATAGCAAAAGCAGCAAACAAACAAGCAAGCAAAAAATACCAACTAGCATAGGTAATTACAAATCAAGGCACTGAACAAGATGCAGTTGGCCTGGGTTCTTGCCTCAAGTCTGCCACTAACTTCTTGTGTTTATTGGTCTTTGTGGGTATCTGTCTCTTCACCTGCACAATATCATGGCCTTTTAAATTAGATCCATACAGGAACTCCCTGGGCTGTCTCCCTCACCGCTTTCCCACTCGTTGTCTAAGTCAAAATTCTGTGACTGTACATCAGACATGCACTTTCCAGAATTTCCAAACTCTCTTGGGTTCTCTCCTCCTTCAGATTTCCTTAACACAGAATCATGCCCAGGTTATCTCTGGATTTGTAAAAGTTTGCATTCTTAAAATCTAGGCATGTGGCTGACTCTTTTTCTTAGGACATGGTAAAGTATCTGACTAATAAGTGGAATAGTGGAAACAAAGAAGGGAGTCACCAGAGGTACTTTGAATGTTGGTAAATTTCTACCTGTTCCACTTTATCCAAGCCCACCCTTCCTGCTTCCCCATCTTCTTCCACAAATCCCAGTGCAGCAGATGTAGGAAGGGGTGGGGAAGTTAGGGAAGGCAAGCTTTCTGACTCCTACTTTAGGTCCTAACTGGGCTTTGGTTAGGTGTTGAGGAAGACTGTCATTTTGAAGCCAACTTATAATAACGTCCTTTGTTTTAGTGGTATTTGGTTATTTTTGAAGATTTCCTGCAGGCAAGCTGAAAAGACAGTGAGCTTTCAGATGTTCATATATAAGAAGCTGAAAATTGCATCTGTGGTGTTAAATTGTTGCCCTAGCTGGTGGAGGTTAGAACAAGAAGCAATGTTTTAACTTCTTGTGACATTTACAAGAATGGAAAACTGGCTTTTGCCGGAAAACTTATGCTTAATCTGAGCAGCTCTGAATCACTGGAAAATGTTCCTACATCGCCACTTTATAAAATTAAACAGAACGCTGGAAAGAAATCTTGGCCCATGACTCTGAAAACAACAAATTGTACCACATTAGAGCTAGAAAGAACCTTAGGGAGCCTCTACTTGGAACTCTGGTTTTAGAGATGAAGAAACTAGAGATAAAGAAACAATCTGAGAGAGAGGAAGTGGCACATCTCAGCTCCTACAGCTTATTCATAGCAGTGGTGTCTGGGACCAGGTCTTCTGACTCCCAGCCCAGGGCTCTTCCCTCTCCAGAAGTAGACAAAACTAAATACCACCACAATTGCTAACTTTTTATGCTTTGGTTTTTTCTTAACAGGTAGTTTGCCTTGAGTAGCAAAAATGCTTTGAATAATCAACTAAAATATCCCTAAGGAATAAGTAGGCCCATTTACATTCTATCACAGGGAAGAAGATGAACTTGACAAATTCTAATGGTGACAAGGACAAGAAAAGTGTGGAAAAGAAATCTAATAAGGAGGGTGTGTTGGGTTATACTTCAGGACTAGCTAATGAAAGGTGATCCTAATTAAAGCATGACCAGAGGTAGCAAAATGGGAATTGCTATCAAGTCCAAGAATGTATAAAAAGAGGAAACCAAAGGGCCTAGACAAATTGTTAGTAAAGTCTGTACCAAACCAAAAAAAAAAATCCAAAAAGCAAAATCTACCTCATCACTCCCCACCCTCTCAGGTTAGCTTGTTCATTTACTTGTATACTTGTTTATGTTCCATTTCCCTACAACGTGCACGTGTGCACGTGCGCGCGCACACACACACCCTTTAGAAAACAGAAGAACCAGGACCTTGTCTGTCTTATTGTCCCCAGTGTAGAACAGTGCCTAAAAAGTCGTAACTGCTCAGTGGATACATAGTAAATAAATTTGAGAAAGGTAAAACAAGTTAGACTATGGTTAATACAAATCATGAGAATAAAGACACCCAAGATTATAAATTCAAGGATGTTTTTATTATTCTTATTTCCTGTCAGAATAAGAGAAGTATATCAATGTCTCAGCTCATTTAGGACAAAGGAAATAAGAACACTGATCAGTGTGTACATCATTATTATGAGAGCTTTAGTTCCTTGAAGATCCTCAAGGGGGTGCTGGAATACTGGAAGAGGGTGTGCCATCTACATATCCATAGCAAGAGCTCTGGGGCATCAGGGTATGTTTTCAGGATTACAAATGCAACGAGGGATCTTTACAACCTGAGAGTTACCATGAAAGATACTTTGAAATTGACAATTGGGTCTAAGAACACTTGGATTTAGGAGTTGCAATCAAAGAGCCATGCTAAATTTCTAAAGAGGAGGCTGGGGTGCACCAATGAAGGCTAGAAACTCACCCTGATTTACTAACTAGGCCATTGCACTTTGTAGGGTAAGATGGCCTCAGAATACTTCATAGGGAAGGGACTCAACTGGAAGGGATTTACTTAATTTTTGGAAGGTGGGAAGTGGGATCACCCATCTTCAAAAAGAATATTGTTCCCTGTGCTAAAGCTGTAAGCTAGGTCTATAGTTTCCACACGAATAGCTTATTCACAAAGAATTCTCCTAACAATACTATACACATTAACCAAAATTTGCTTATCCTTTTGCTCTAATTAAGTTTCAGGGTTAGACAATCATTCTTAGTCTGGTGGGAAACACTGAGAGCCAGCTAGAAATGTACAGTACCAAAGTAATTCAATGTTTACTAAATTTAAAGGAAGCAATCAATTTCTAATTCGAATTTATGCACATTCTTTTCCCACTTTAACACTGCCTCATTTCCTCTAAGTTCTTCTTTGGTCATTAAGATTGTCATCAAGGTTACAGTTACTGAACAATTTGTCACATGCTGCAGGTATTTCTAGACCAAATTCAATTATCAACGCACCTATATATAACTAAAGAAAAATATATAAGACACTTATAGACAAAGACATTATATGTTCTTCATTTACAGCCCACTGCGCCAGAGAGAGGGGTTCCTAGTAGGCATTCAGTAAGTATTTGCAGAATGAATGAAAGAAAAAATATCTACCTACCCTCTGAATTATTTTCACACATTCAAACTCTCAGGCATAGCTCTCCCAGTATGTGTGTACATGTATATGCATGCATGTGCTCTCAAAATTCCCACATGCTCATCCTTCAGGTTGAATATATCCTTCCTCTTGGCAGGTGTATCTGTATTACAAAACACTGAAGCAAGATTAACCACACAAATTGTCCCAGGAAAGTTAATTTTAATTAACATTTTCCTGAAACTCACCAGCCTTCCAGCACCTAAAAACTGAACTCAATTTTCATTAGGAAAGCTGTTTCCTCCTTCTTAGAAAACACACACCTTTTAAAGTTTCAAGTGCCAATTTACGTCTCCAGTTCATAATAACATAAATTCACAGTGTACTTGTGATGCTTTCCCTGGAAAGCTCATTTGAAATCACTTGCTTAATTGAAACTACTTTTACTTCTGCTCGGACTAATGCCCAGCACTTCTTCTTTGTTTTCAACTCTGAGCACTACTTGAAGCTACATTCCCCCATCTGCATTCCTGACACAGGATGACAAAAACCAGACTACAATTCAGTCTCCTCAGATATCCTGCCCTGGAGATGCTCAGCAGGCAATTGGAAATTGGAGTTAGCCTGGAGCTCCGGAATGAGTTAAGAATTGAAGAGGTCAATTTGGGAATCACTCGTGTAGAGGTGAAAGGTGAAGCTATGTGAGGAGATGAAATTACCCAGAATGAGAACATAGCAAGAGAAGAGAAGCAGATCAATAACAGAACCTTGGGAATTGCTCCATTTAAACAGTGAGGGGGAGGGAGAGGCTGTGTGTGTGTGTGTGTGTGTGTGTGTGTGTGTGTGTGTAAAAGAGACTCCGACAAAATAAACTTAAGTGTCGAGTAGAAGACAGGTGAACCAAGATAAATTATTAATGCTTTCAAGTAAGAGAAAAAGTGAAGAAGTGCAAGAACCTCCAAAAGGTTCAAGAAGATTGAAGCCAGAGAAGAAGCCATTAGATTTTAAAACGTAGTGGTCAGACATGACTTTTGGGAAAACAGCCTTCCCAATGTCATTCTTATGGACTCATAGAATGTCCATATGTTTATGTGTATAGGTATATATGCATGTACTCCAATGAGCCATAAGATTAAATACTAGTATTGAATGAGACTGGTCCTGGGTGTACCAGATAATGGCAGTAATAACCACTACTATTTATTGTCTGTTTACTATGTGCCAAAACAGTGCTAAGTACACGATATCCCTGATCTCAATTTAATCTTTGCACAACTCTTTAAGGTGGCTACACTTTACATGTGAAGAAACTTGAAAACCCACAGAAGTTAATTAAATTACTTAAGGTCACAGTGCTACAAAGTGGCAGCACCAAGATAGAACAAAAGCCCATACTTTCAGTCACTCAAGTAACATTTCCACTGGGTGGATGTTAGCTAGGTAATCTATGCATAAAGGGAAAACAACTAATACTGGTTGTCTCAAATTGTCAAGTGTTTTGCATAGGATATCTCCTTTCACATGTATACCATCAATATTATGGCTATGTTTAGGTAAACTTCATGAAGTCATATTTTACGAAATCTGATTCAGGTTTTTAGAAAATACTAGTAAATCGAAGCTATATGATCCCAAAACAACCAGTTATAATTCAAATGTATTTACTATAATTGTTCCCAATGGTTTGAAAGGTTAAAAAAAACATAAGTGTGGCATCATTAATTTGGTGGTTGTTACTGATATTCAAATTACTGATAATCAAACTCATCTCAAAAATGAGGGGATTAGACAGGATGATCTTAAACGTTTCTAGCCTTGACTTTCTATGACTCTCATATGAAGGTTTAATTTTAAAGATATAGAATACAAAGTAGAACGTAAATGCAGCAGCAGAACTGGTTGGTATGTCAGCATCCTTTTATTCCCTAGATTTATAGAGGCCTACAGTTAAAATATTATAAAAACTAGATTTTGACTGTTCAAGATATTGACTGATAACTTAAACAGAAGTTTGGAAACTCCATCACAAAATTATACACTGAAAATTCAGCCAAATAATTTGCTTATAACTAACTGCAGACCTTATGGTACAGCAGGTTATAGAAAAAAAGAGAGAGTGACAAAAACTCTGGCAATTAATTTTTTGCTATCTACAGAAAAAAAAGCCCACAAGGCTCTCTTTAAAACAATTAGTATCACTGTTAATTTTGCATGTATGCAGCAACAACAAGGCATTTGGGATGGCTTCCATTGATTGTTCCCTTCTCTCTTTGGATTACAAAATCCATTCGGACAACTAAATTACAGCAAGTATTTATGCAAATTTTAATTATGAGGCAGAGATCATCATAATCCTGTATATTTATAAATTTGCATGACCAATGGAGATTACCAAAGGAGTTGTTACTTTATTATTTTACTAGTGGTTGAAAATGTGCTAGCCTTGGAGAGTTTTCATACACCATTCAGTCCACCAGAATTAAAAATGGCCCCATCGACATTTACCAAAGCCATTTCTTTTCCATTGCATTGGTACTTCTCTCTTCCTTTCTCACAAACAAAGACCAGGTATAAATTGCTCTGATAATAACATCTGGTCAAATCAATCAGCATGATAATAAAAATAGAGTATGTCAAGATTTTCTCTCTTATATAGTAAAACAGTTGTAGAGAGATGGTTGTATCATGCAGCAAATTTTAAAGCAAAAATAAAACTAAATTCTTAACATGTCCCCCATGAAAGCAATTTTTGAGATAACAGTCTCTATGTTATTGACCATTATCTTAATGATCATCCATTCTGTTTTATTTTACAAATGAGGAAATCAAGGTTCACAGCAGAGATGAGACTTAAGCAAAATCACCCTACTAGTTACTAGCAGAACATAGTACTCTTGCCACCATGATACATCCAATCTATGATCTTTAAACATATTCCCATACTAATATTGTGTTACTAAGTGTCTGTGTGTCTATATCATTTGCCGCAATGAATTATAGTCTGACTATAGAATTAAACACTGAATTTACTAATCTCAGTTATGAAATAAACCAACTGATGCCCTCGTGGGAATATGGAAGCCCAGCTACTGAAAGCTAAATTGGACATCTAATAAATGGTCCATTTATTCTATTCGAATGAGAGTCTGCCCTAGTGGAGGAATCCCAAGGCTCCAACCTTTGATCTTGCTTACACTTATTGGGCCAGGGAGCATAGGATGAAATGTAGGTGGGTAGGAAGAGAAAGTAGAGACCCTGGTAAATATTTCTGGAGCCAATAAGCCTACAATAGGCCAAATAGCGTACTGGTGAACATCATGATCTTAGAAAACAATGTACCAAGCAACTACAGCACACATTTACAAAATGGCTTATGATTCTCACAGCCTCTTCAGCACTAGAGGTGATATGATTGTATAACTTGTGGCACACAGTTGTTGTCTACAAAGGCACTAACGTGGAGCATTCTCAATACCCCACCACCCTCACAGTTAGGAACTTTCCTGTGTTTAATTAGATCTGCTCTGCTGCAGAGCTCATGTCATAAAGGTCTCTGGACTACGGGATTACTCTACCTGCAAGTCTGCATACAGGGTGGGGCAAAGTAGGTTTACAGATATGAGTATGCAAAATACTGTTATTCTTGTATTATTATTTATTTTTTATTATTTTTTATATTTTATTGATTTCACAGAGGAAGAGAGGAGAGAGAGAGATAGAAACATCAATGATGAGAGAGAATCATTGATCGGTTGTTTCATGCATGCCCCCTACTGGGGATCCAGTCCGAAACCGGGGCATGTACCCTAATTAGGAATTGAATCATGACCTCCTGGTTCAAAGGTTGATGCTATGAACAGTCAGACAGGTATACTTATTTATTAATTATTGTATTATTTTCCATATGAACAACTGTAAACCTACTTTTGCCTAACCCTGTACTTACATACTTTAAAAGCCCTGATATTTTCAAATAATTGATTTTCCTTCAATAAAAATCTAACCTAGTTAGTCCCTAAATCACCATCCAGCCTAGCAACAGGCAGGCGTGCTTGAGCACTGTGAAAAAGATAATGTTGGTGGGTGGTGGGGCCTTCACAAAACACTCCACAGCGTCATCCTATTTCAATGAAAAGAAAAAAAAGAGCTAATGACCTACTGCCCAACTGTCTGGAGTGCTGGCCCTAAACATTCATCCACTCTGAACTAGTTCTACATGCCTAAGACTACATACATGACTGGGTAGTTTCAGCTGTTTTAAGCTAAAAGAAATAGTCCTGAAAAGAATTTATCTCAAGCTCATAACCTACTTATTATATTGAAATTGAACTGATAAGCAACTGCAAAATCTATTTACTCTAGCTTACTTGGGTTCAGTTAAACTAAAAATGCATTGTCACTTACCTCGTTGCATCTAGAATCTGAAAAATCCTCCACCTGTTAAAGGAACAGTGAAACCAGGTACTAGCAAGAGCTTGGTAAGAAATAAGTTAAAATAGTAAGTTTTCCAGTTTGCTTTGATAGCATGTTTTTTTCAGCTTTCAAACCCACAAGGAACCAGTTCATGGATGGCCCCTTCACCTTGGTCCTCATTTAGCTCTTCTCAAATAGTGGGGGAATTATGAATCAGAGTGCTAAAATGGTGAGCCCTAAGAGTCAGACCGATGGAACTTTATGGACCTAGAATGACAGATCTACCACTCAATCATGCTAATTCCATTCCCTTTCATGAAAGTGATGGCCATCTAAGCAAAACACAGAAGTCAATAAACCAAAAACCAAACCAAATGCTATGGTATCACTAACGTGGAAATGCATGATTGAAAGGACCCTGTAGGAATTAGTAGAAATTTTTCATGTAATCAGGAATATATAAAACACAAATAACAAAGGAAAAGAATAAAAGAATGACTAAACTTTGCTGATGTTCTCCAAAAAATGATGAAATTCCAAGCACTCAGTAAGTGATTCATAAAGCATTACTCTAATCCTTTCTACCCAAACACAAGACATCCATCAAAGTAAGCAATGTGTCTCTCCATAAAAAAAATCTCAGCTGTTTTCATAATATGTCTTAATAGTCACAAAACACTAATTCTACTATGTGAATTTCTGATATTAGCAGGGATTGTGAAGTTGTGCATGGGTCAACTGCTAGTTTGAGGGTTCAAATGGGCTCAGTTAGCTTTTGTATTATATTTAGCACGGGATAATATAATATGATAACACTTTTGTACCAAAAACGAGTTACATGGCCTATACATTTTCTTGAGAGAATCGTTTCTGTGCATTAAATTTGTCTGGAGGCTTTAGAAGTGAGGTAAGAGAGACTTTTAATAGCATTACTAGCAGCAGAGCCTTGCATCGTCATTTGAGAAGCAATAGAAGACTTTTATTATCAGTTCCCACTGTGGCTAAGCCTTATTTTTCCTGGTTCTGTCAGTTGGTAAGAAGGCCACAGAAGCAAGCATTATGAAAAACTAAAGTGATGGTGACTGCTGACGCCAGATAATCCCCCTATTAGCTGACTTACCATCAGGGCCTTATGTGCTCTTCTTCTATTCCAACCAGGAGAAAGAAGTAATCAAAAGTTTGTGTTGTTTTTTGTTTTTGTTTTTTATCTACCCCATGACTTAGTTTCCCTACACAGTGAAGAGAGGCTAATACCCCTTCCACTACACTCAGCTTCAGGAACAACAACAAAATAACACAATTTGGAGAAAAAAATGCAAAACAAAAATAAAAAAAGATGAAGCTCTATGTTGATTCTTAGTAGTATAAAATTCCAAAGTCACACACATAGCACTTTCTAAAAACTGTAATTTTAATTATGCTGCACTAACAGAAATCTTCAAATAATATAAATATGTGCAGAATTTATTTACACGGGGACCAGACAAAATTTAATGTTAATCAGGAGGAACTATTGTATCTTGAGATTATTTTTTAATTTATGTGTACACTTCTCAGCTGTCTATTAAAGTTTGTTCAGTGATAGCACTGAGGCTTTTAGAAGTTCATCGCCTTACCTGGGAGTCCAGGTTGTCCAGGCAGAGTATTCAGTGGTGATACAGGAAGATGTTACAGGTGCATCAATCGAAAGGGCAGGCAAGCATCGGAAGTGAATCAAAGACCATGGATGAAAAGTAAAAAAGGAGAGACATACTGATTAGAATAAATGAATTAACTTTATGAACTCATTTTATACATACACACACACTTTAGGAAGGATCTTAAATGGATTCTTTTAAAAAGACCCTTTAATAAAAAGAAATGACAGTTATGTAATGTGACAGGGGTGCTAAATAGCACTACAATGGCAATCATACTTAAATGTATGAATGTATCAAATTAACACATTGTACACCTTAAATGTATACAGTTATACATCATATATATTCAACAAAAATCACCCCATAAAAATATTGATTATTTATTATGCAGCAGGCATTATTAGAGATACTGAGGGTGTAGCGGTAAATAGAACAGACACAAATCCCTGCCTTCACAGAGTTTACAATCTTATGGAAGCTTTTTTAGGCCATCTGATTGGAAAAGAGTTCCACAGAAATATACTATATGTTATTAATGCTCAGAAAGATTTTTTCCCCATTTTATTATGTCTCTATTTATATATGGAGTACATATCCAATGGCATAAGATTCAACATTTGTGCCCTAGCTGGTTTGGCTCAATGGATAGAGCGTCAGCCTGTGGACTGAAAGGTCCCAGGTTCGATTCCAGCCAAGGACACATGCCTGGATTGCGGGCTTGATCCCCACGAGGGGGCGTGCAGAAGGCAGCCAATCAATGATTCTCTCTCATCATTGATGTTTCTCTCTCTCCCTCTCCCTTCCTCTCTAAAATCAATAAAAAAAAAGATTCAACATTTGTATTGCAAATAATTCTTTTTCTAATTGAAATGGACATTATTTCTATTCATGATTTTTCCTTGTGGACACCTCCGACCCCCATGGCTATAAGTCAGATTTCTTTTTAACTGGACCATTTGTTGTCCATAGGACTCCACGTACGTGCACCTTGAAACTCTGTAAGAACAAGAAGTCCCTCAATGGCAGCTTTGTAATACTGCAGTCCCACATCCCGGCAGAATATTTCTCATAGTAGTGCTCTGTAACTGTTATCCCAGTGACACTCTGAGATTGCATTCATCACCCGTCAGCAAGCCATATATTGGGGAAGCAACAGCAATTGGTGGACAAAAGGAGCTGGTGCTCAAGCCCATTATACAGACACTGTCTGAAGAAGAAACCGTTAAGTGTAACCTTCCTGTGGGCCCAACTTTGAGAAGATGACAAATATCCCTCAATTGACAGCTCCTGCATAATGTCAAATTAGCATGGAAAGGAAAAGGTGTAAATGAAGAGAACACATATACATCATTGAGAAAATGGGCATTGGGGGAGACTTGGGAGCCCCAACATGAGGAGTCATGCAAACCAGAAACCTCAAACAATGACACCTATCCTTGGCATTTACGTTCTCAGTGCAGGTTAGAGCTTCAGAAAGACAAATGAAGCTACCTATTCACTTTTATATTAAAGGTCCAAATCAAGATCTAGGGAAAACAGAATGATGTAAAAATCTGAGAGTCCCTGCCTAAAAAATCAGAATCCATGGTTTCTATTCATGGTTTGACCAATGATTCATTTGATCTCGGGCAAATTTCCTTCTCCATTCTCTCAGGGAGCCATATGAAATGAGGGATTTCTAAAAATCCTCCAGTTCCAATATTTTGTAATTCTCTAATAGCTTTATCTTTTATTTTGGTGGCAAGTTAGTGAAAAGTACAGCCATCTCTAGTCATTTTCTCAGTAAAACATGCCATTAGAAGTTCAGAGCCCAACATTCTGAGCTTATGAGTAAATAAGAACAGGGCCAAAACAATAATCACCAAGTTGAAATGTAGCCAATAATCATTCTGTCCAGGGCAACAGCTTTGTTTATTTGAAATATAGAGTGGCTGGTTCTTTAGTATGGAAAAGGTACACAAGGAACGTTAACTGAGAATACTGTAACAAGAAAAATCTAATCGATCAACAATTGTTGCCCCGCCCCCATTTTTTTTTCTGCTCATGCAGCTTCTTCATCTGCCAGGAGCCTGCCATGTTGGTGATTGCTATCAATCAGCAGAGACTTCCATAGCTACACACTCCCAGATAAAGGTTACATACCTTCTCAGATTTTGCAAAGGGTGGTTAAAAACACAACAAAACAACAACAAAAAAAACACCCACAAACACTGTTTTGATCTGATGGCAAATCTTTGGTAGATGATAATACATCTGTGGGAGTCAATTACCTATAGTGTTCCAGAGTTGCCAAGCAATTGGCTCATTCATCTTCTCGGGTTTCTGACACTAGGTTGGTTTGACCACCCTCTACCCAACTCCCACACTCTGAGTTACCCTTGATTGCCCACCCTCTCCCCACTTAGGATGCTTTCCACCCTCGTCATTGTCTGACTTACTATACTGCTGCTTAATTACCTGCACCACCTTTTGAATCTCAGGTCATATCCTCTTTTGGTCTCTGAAGGCAAATACAGGATAGCCTATTGAAAAAACTTACTCTGCGTGTTAAATCTGCTCCCCTAAATGGTAAGGGGTTTCATGCCTACAAAGTCCCAGGCAAAAGATTGTTGTTTAAATTGGAGGGGGGGAGGGCGGGAAGGTGGAAAGGCCAGACTAAAAGACTAGATAGATGATTCTTAAGCCCCAGGAAAAATTGCTACTTGCAAAGTGTTAAAATGCTTGGCCTCTGCTTTTTGCTCACATGCAAGCCTGAGAGGTGGTATGGGTCCATGGAATAAGCCCGGAAGTCACACAGATTGGGTTCTATTCCAGGCTCTTTAACTTACTGTGTGGCACTGCTCAGGTCCCATAACCTCTCAACCTTGATTTCCTCAGCTACAAATTGGGAACAAGTATAGGACCTATGCCAGTAATGATATTCAACATATTTAACAACCAATATGGCATGGGCACCGACCAGTGAGAACAGAAGCCTGCTCAATTAGAAGAGAAACCAAATGTAAACAACCTATCTAGGCATGCCAATGGGTGCTTCACAAGGTGGTTGTGAGGGTTCGATGAGATCATGCACAGAAAACCTGTAGCCGACTACCAGGTCCAAGGTCAGGCTCAATAACTTTTGTGCATAATTATTTTGTTTAATCCTCACTTGAGGGCATGTTTTCATCAGAGAGAGAGAGAGAGGGGGAGAGAGAGAGAGAGAGAGAGAGAGAGAGAGAGAGAGAGAGAGATAGAGAAAAGAAAGAAAGAAGAAAGAAAGAAGAAGAGAGAGAGAGAGAGAGAGAGAGAGAGAGAGAGAGAAAGAGAGAGAGAGAGAGAGAGAGAAAGAGAGAGAGAGAAAGAAAGAAAGAAAGAAAGAAAGAAAGAAAGAAAGAAAGAAAGAAAGAAAGAAAGAAAGAAACAGGAGAGAGAGAGATTGGTTGCCTCCCGTACAAGCCCTGACTGGGGATCGAACCTTCAAATTAGGTATGTGCCCTGACTGGAATTGAACCTGCAAATTTGGAGCACAGGACGATGCTCCAACCAACTGAGCTATCGGGCCAGGACATAACCATAATTATTTTTATCTAGGGAAGAAGATGAGTAAAAGAATTGTCCATAAGTATAGTGAATCTATTGCAGGCCTAGGTCAGGGCTCACAGGCCCCTGTTGCTGAACCATTGTCCTACTCTGGGAACAGAGCCAGCTTTGTAAAGCCAGTAGTCAGAGATACTTACATAGAAAAAGTCACGCTGAAAACATCCACATTTATTGATATGGGGAGGGGTGTCTCTCAACATCTATGTTCTACTACTTGGTCTGCTTTCTTCCTTATATTATGCTAAGCCTGCCAGAAATGATGCATACTCTGAGACAGGGAGATTCTCATGGTCTGCCTGAGAAACTGAAATTCACAACATCCTTTCCAACTTTTATTCTATGAGTATTCATTTTAATCCCCATTGATACAACTGTGAGGTCTCCTAAGTTCGTCTTGACTGCTCCTCTCAAAGTTCCCCCTTTCCTTAAGATACTAAATCTGGCTTCCAGACCCATTCTCCTAGCCTATTTTCCCTGCCAGGTGACAAGAATTTTCCATTCTATCTTGTCTTTGGGCAAGAGCTGAGACTACAGAGTCCCACAGAAATGACCCTCTAATGGTTAAATATCTAGTCCTATGGCATTTAGAGGCGACATATTTGACTATGGATTTGCTTCCACATCTCTCCATCTACACCAACTAAATACAATATATACAGTATATAAAATATAACACAGAGCTACTTTAGCTATATCAAAACCATTTGGCTAATAGCTACTGGTTTCTTGTTCCCTAGAATTACTGTGTTTGGGGAAAGACAAATGCAACACAAGGTAAGAGAAAGGGGCCTGGACTACAAGTCAAAAGACTGAGGTCCTCCTGCCAACTCTGCTGTGTGATGTTGGGCAGGCCTATTCTCCAATGGGGAAGATGGCACTCAGTTTCCCTAGCCACACGGTCAGGGTGTTGGACCTTTGCTTTCCCAAAGGTGCCTGTTCATTTAATGTTCTAAGACTTTATAAGAATTTGACTCAGTCAGGAACATTTCCTATGAAATGTAGCCTGGATCCTTACAAACTAGAGAAATGCGATTGCATTGCTGCTCTAAGAGATGTTGGGGCCAAAGGCAGAATAGGCAAGTTTGTCTTCAATGGCCCACTCTTCCAATTAGATATTTAGTCCCCACACTGGTTCCTCAGGGAACTGCACATGGGCACACCCGAGTTATTCTGGCCAGTGCCCAGAATGACAAACAGGAGTCACAACTGATACTGAAAATTCTTTCTGCAGTCATCAACCACAGACTCTGAGTGGCTGGGAGATGCGTTCTTTTAGAGACAATTAATTAGTGTTGCGCAACCCTTTCCTGACCCTGAGACCCTAGGGGGGCAAGGATGTGCCACAGATCACTGAATGCCATCAGTGGCAGGACAACACACTACCTACCCTGTATCCACCACAGTCTGTTGAGGGGCAGCAGGCAGACAGGCATCTGGGCCTCCAGACACAACCATTCAAAACAACTCAGTGAACAATGGCTGCAAAAGACTTGGAAAACAACCATAAAAGACCCCAAGGATTTTAAATTCTTCCTTTCTAGTAGCTGTTAAATTGTAAACACATTTTCCTAAACTTCTCTCTCACATTTGATTTTCTATCTTAATGCACTTTTACTACATCCCATGGTAACAATCTGTGATTCTTACATTCTTTTTACTCTGAGAAATGATGCCTAATATCTGGGCCCTGTATTGCCAAAACACCAACCACATTTTGAAAATGAACTGGATCTGCTGAGGAAAATGGCTAAACAGCCCTTTTCAAATAGTGTTTTCTTATCTGTTGGTGAGCCAGTCAATTCTCAGTTGCAGATATCTTCTCTAAGCTGTGTCTTTTTTCTGCAATCATTACTGAACCCCCTCAGCTCACCCCCTACCCGCGCCCACCAATTTTAGTAAAATTCTTCCATTTTGGCATCATAAGAGTGCCCTCTAGTGCTGATCTAATTAAGAATCTGGAGACACCAATCTACATTCCCACCAATAAGTGCACAAGGGTTCCCTTTTCCTTCACATCCTTGCCAACACTTGTTGTTTGTGGATTTATTGATGGTAGCCATTCTGACAGATGTGAGGTGCTGTCTCATTGTGGTTTTAATTTGCATGTCTCTGATGATTAGTGACATTGAGTATCTTTTCGTGATGGAAGGAGACTTGACTTGAGGTGGTGAACACACAATACGGTGCAGAGGTGATGTGTTCTGGAACTGTGCAACTGAAACTTGTGTAACTTTGTTAACCAGTGTCACCCCAATAAATTCAATAAAAAGAGGAAAAAAGGATCTGAAGACAGGGTTTCTGTTTTCATGGAAAATGGATTTAGCTATAACTTGTCCTTGGCTATGTCAAGATGCATTCTTTCTGAAAGCAGTGAAAGGAGTGTTTTGCGGTTGAACAAACAAAGCAAAAAAAAAAAAGAAAAAAGTCCATAAAAGAAAACCTGGCTTGTTCTTCTTCCTGAGAACCATTTCCACTCATGATGCAGGGGCGCTGTTTGAATTGTAAAATAAGACATACAGATGCAGGCCGACGCCATCAGTTGAAAGTTGACAGTGACTTTGAATTTTGAATGTGGTTTAGAGTTCCCCAGGTGCAAACATCTGTATTTGTATATTAGGTTTCAGCAATGTGTTTCCTCAATTTGATCATATAAATACTTTTGCTCTGAAGGAACAATAAACCATTAAGAATTTCTTAGAAATATGGGTATTATAGGGCTTGGTTTCTGTTTAAAAGGGCCTGAAAAAGTTTCACTTATAAGTGTGTGTATATGTGTATGTGGTTTATTTTATCCCACTTTGTTTCCATATTTCAGACTTTGGGGTATGAAAGTTCTACAGCGAATGCTATTTCAGCACTGGTTCAAATCAGCAGAGGATTTTCTCTGTAAATTTTTTACATTGAGTTTCACAATGGACTGCTACTCTATCGAATCCCAAATATTTTATGCTGATTCCAAGGATGGTAAACTAACAATTTAAGATATAATGGCTTCATTAACTTCTTCACATGTTTAAAACACAAAACATGAAAAAGTCTCTAATATGTAATGATTTGGCAAGTGCTAAAATAAGTATAGAGATTGTTGTCAGAAAAAAGCCAAGTCACTAAGAGGATCAGACATAGAGATACGTGGAATGGTCCATTCTGGATACATATCACTTGCTTTTGGTAAGAAGTTTCCATCTCTGCTGAAGTCAAAGTATTGCAGAAGCCACTGGATTGGGTCTGAGACTTCTCTCAAGTCAGCCCCAAATGAGTGAATTGACAGGTCTGTGAACAGGCAATGTGCTAGAATGGAGGAGGCACAGGCTTTGGAGTAGACAGAACTGTTAGAGTCCCAGCTACTCTACTTTTCTTTGGTCACTTAATTTTTGAATCTGTGAGTCTCATTTTTGTCCATAAAACTGTGACCTCCCTGTGATATCCAATAATATCTAATAGAGGACACAAACTGGGTGTTTCATAAAACCTGCTGAATTCAATGTACTCAACAATTTCAATTAAAAAAATGAAAACTCCTCTTCATTGTCTGGATGTTCCCAAAGATGTAAGTGCCTGAGCAAGTAAATGAAGCATCTATATAATGGCTTCATTGTTAAAAATCTGTCTTAAAGACTTAAAGCCACTGCTGTTCTTGCCACATATACCTTGTGAATCTCTGACAATGTGACAGATCAGAAGGCCCAGCACTGTGCTTAAGACCCCTGGATAAATAGTTACTTTTGTTTGGCAGATATAATATTCATAATTGAATTTACTTTGCTGCTATTGATGGATGTGCTGTTTAAAAATCCATGACCAGCTCAACATTTTTGTCAACTTTGGACATCATTCAATGTGAAGATGTGGCACCATTGCTAGGGCAAAGCCTTTGTTTTCTCAAGGAAAAAGGTCTTACTTTTGCAGGATTCTCAGGTTCATGTCTTACCTGAGGGTCCAAAACCAGGTACCAAAATACAGAACAAGTTTACCAAATCATCTGGAAGAGTGCACAGAATATCTTTTCTAGAATTATGGGAATTATATTCAAATGACAAACAATAACAATCATATTATTAGCTAACGTATAGCTTACTATATGCCAGGGGCCATGCACTTTATATAAATTATCTCATTTCATCCCAAACAAAAGTCTGTACTCATTGCACAGGTGAGAAAACTGAGGCTCAGAGAAACTTGCAAACTAATAATTCAAATCCATCGTTGTAGGATGCCGGCACTCAAAACCATTATCCAATAAGCTGTATTGTACCTGTGAGGTAGGCATCATTCTGCTCATTTTACAGCTATGTCAAATAAGGGTCAGAGAACAACTTGCTCAAGGTCATACAAGTAGTAAGTGAAGGTGCTAAGATGGGAATATTCAATATTCCATGACTCTGAATATTATACCTTCCCCATCGTGCCATGCCTCCACCAGGCCCCAATGTGGAAGAGGTCACTATATAATTGCTCTGTGCATATCACACCTGCACTGACAGCTGGGGCTGCACTCTAGTTAGTTACTGAACACGCCTGCAAACTGCTCTGTAGTAATTCCTTGTGCACCTCTCTTCAAGGTTCTCATGGGACCATTTTTCATTGTGAATTCCAGGATAAACTTACAGGCTGTGAGTGCCAAGCACTTGAACACACAAGGAAGAGAGGTAGTAGCTCATTTGAAGATGAAAAGTTGCTGTAAATCTTCACTTCAGCTATGCTGCTTCCCTAGGACATAAATCAGGTGGCAGTGGGTGGGCTAGAAGCCTATAGGGAAAAGGAAGTTGGCAGGCAGATCAGGTCGGTCTCTCTCTCTCTCTCTCTCTCTCTCTCTCTCTCTCTTTCTTTCTCTCCTCTCTCTCTCTTCAGTGGAAGGTGCTTCTTGCAGTTTTACATATATATATCCCTAGGAAAATGGGATTAAATTACATAGGGGCTAAAGCCAGAAAGCCAACGCAAGATGACCAAGAAAAAAAAAATTGGGAAAAGCTAGAATACACATGCGTCATTCCAAGAAGACCCGTGTAATTACAGTGGTAAGAGGAAAATTGTTGCCTTGGGAAAGGGATGTGATTGCAAAATGATGGAGTCCATCTCAAGCATGGTGAGCCAGGCTGTTCACAATTTGACCTTGACATAGCTGTAAAAAACCAATCTCTGTTTCTCTCTCACATCAATGTCTCTCTCTCCCTTCCTCTCTCTAAATTAATTTTTTTTAAATGGATCAAAATTGGAAGTTACCCTTAGAGACCATCACATACAATCTCTGCATTTTTTCAGGCCCCGAGAGAAAAGGGACTTTTCCAAGGTCACAAATTCAGTTCATAATAGGGTTATAGTCACCTCCTAAACCTCATGACTTCCAGTTTAGGAGCTTTAAAAGCACAAGGGTATTCTATAAGAATATTAATACTACAAGGATGGGAGTGAAAAGACCAATTGGGAGCCAGCAGCAGGGATCCAGGCATGAAGACTAGGCTTTGCCATTTAATTAGAACAATAAGCTTGTAAGTTGCTCTTCCTAACTCCTTGTATAGGTAAGGAAACAGCCTCAAAGAGAAGAAGCATCTTTCTCAAGGTCCTACAGCCATTACGTAGAGAATGAGATTTGTAGGTTGATCTGACGCCAGAGTCTATGTACTTTTTACCCTAGCTAAGTTCTAGCCTCTGAATTTCTCTGTGGACATCTCCCAAATAGAAAGTAACCCCCTCCAAATTACAAGAGAGTTGTAATGTATTCCATTTTCTTGCAATTGTAGTGAAAACGGGGTGAGCCTTTATCTGCAAACCCACATCTAACAAAGCCTTGGCCAGTGCCTGGTTCTCAGCTTCCCAGGAACACCCTTGGACGAGGGAACCCAGGAAGTCAATGATCATGGCATCCAAGCTGTCAACTAAGTGGGATGATGCTGTGGGCACTTCCTGGGGACTAAAAGCAAGGGGTTACAGCTCAAGTCTTCATCCAGCACTAGGCAATGCTGATCTCCACATACAAATCCCCTCAAGGAGTTCCACCTCCGCCCCACTTTGGTAGCCCCATAGCAGCAGATTGGTGCCTCTTCCTCAGGCATTGAAGTAGTGGGACAGTCCCTAGGAGGAGAAGGGATAATTTATAACTGCTTATTTGAAGTTGGTTGGACTTGCTAAATTGCTAACTGCCCAACTGGAACCTCATTAGGCTGCTTGCTCATTATTCCCAATCAAGATGGGTGTGGGGAGGTGGGCAATGTATATCCTACAGGCAGTGGAGAAATCACCAAGAGGCTGGGATTGTGTAAACTGAATCATGGTTTCCCACAAACATACATTCTGATCAAACTGCAGCTGCCCAACAGATGGCAGTTGCCCTTCACACTCTGGCTTTAAGCTACTCTGCCCCTAGCTCTTCATAAGGTAGGTAATGATCTGGAAACCCACATGAGTTGCTGCTGTAAGGGAAGCCCAATGTAAATGAATCTCTCTATAGAGAAACGCTTTGAATGTATCAGGGCAGTTATTTTAGATTTGGGGTGGAGATCTCTCCCAAAACAAGGCCACACAAGTCTTTGATTCAAATTTTATTCTTTACTCCTCTGATACATATTTAAAATTTAACAGCTTACCATGTCATGCAATTCACTTATTTAAAATATACAAATCAGTCATTTTTAGTATATTCACAGATATGGGCATCATTACAGTAAACTTTAGAACATTTTCATTACCTCAAAAAGAAACCCACTACCTTTTAACTGTCACCACCATATCCCCTTATCCCCCCCTAGGTCCTGACCACCACTGATCTACTTTATCTTTCTATGGGTTTCCTTATTTGGGGCATTTCAATAAATGGAATCATATAATACGTTGTCTTGTACATCTTGTTTCTTGGATTTAACCTAATGTTTTCAAGATCCATCCATGTTATACCATGCATCAGTACTGCATTCCTTTTCATGGCCAAATAATGTTCCATTGTATGGCTATGCAAAATTATCTTATTTATTTTTTTAATAAAGAGAGGAAGGGAGAGGGAGAGAGAAATAGAAACACTGAAGAGAAAATCATTGATTGGCTGCCTCCTGCAAGCCTCCTACTGGGGATCAAGCCCACAATATAGGCATGTGCCCTGACCAGGAGTCAAACTGGTGACCTCCTGGTGCATGGGGCGATGTTCAACAGACTAAACCACACTGGTCTGGCTGGATATACAAAATTTTTAAAAATAAAATGCATCTAAACAATTTCATCCCCACCCACCGAGTCCATAAATCTGTGCTAAGCACCTGTTATGGTAGATCAATTACTAGCACCATGAGGGGATATGGATAGGAATAAAATGATGCAACAAACACATCTAATAATTTACTCAACAAGCATCTATTGAATGTCTCCTATGTGCCAGGAATGTGCTGAGGCACTTGAAATACAAGGATGAACAAGACATGGCCTTGTCTTCCATGAGCAAACAGTGAGAACAGCAGTGTGGAAGATGATGTATCATAAATAGTAGCTCCACAGCACATAACTACTGAAAGTACCTGCAACTATGGCAAGACCATTTTCCACTCCAGGAGTTCACTGCCAAGGATTGGGTTCCAGATCCCACAAACATTCATGACAGAATTAGCCCAACAGAGGGCAGAAGCCAGGGTTTTGGGGAGATTTTGTTTGCTTTTTAAAAAAATTAAGGTTAAATTCATAAAATTAACCATTTTAAATCATACAGTTCAGTGGAATTTAGTACACTCACATATGTGCAACAACCACCTCTATATAGTTCCAAAACATTTTCACCACACACACACACACACACAAAGAAACACACAATACCCATTATGAAGTCACTCCTTCTTCCCTCCTCCCCTCAACTCCTGGCAATCACCAATTTGCTTTTGTCTCTATGGATTTGCCTATTCTGGATAATTCATATGATTGGAGTCATATAATGCATGGGCTTTTCAGTCTACCTTCTTTCACGTAACAAAGTTTTTGAGGTTCATCCATGTTGTAGCATGTATCATCACTTCAATCTTTTTTTACGGCTGAACAATCTGCAATCATATGCATACATCACATTTTGCTTATCCATTGATCCATTGTTAGGCATTTGGGCTGACTTCACTTTTTCATTATCTCGATTCATGTTGCAATGTGCAAGTTTTTGTGTGGAAATACGTTTTTATTTCTCTCAGCTATGTACCTAGGAGTAGAATTGCTGGATCATGTGTTAATTCTATGTTTGACCTTTTGAGGAATTGGCAAACCATATTCCATAGCATATGCACCATTTTACATTCCAAACAGCAAATAATGAGGATTTCAATTTTGCCCAGAGATTTAGCTTTATTTTTTACTTCCAGAAAAGAGTTCCATTAAAATGGAGACACTCAATTGCCCAAAATGACAGACACTAATGCTGGGAATTAGGTAAGATCCACCACCACCATGACCAACAGCAACAGCAACAACATTACTCTGGGAGTGCTTCTGCTCATGCTCACAACCTGAAGGAGAAAGTGGGCTGGTCAGCAGGATTGGTCACAATGTCCTGTGACCCACGCCAATGGGATTCACAGCATCTTGCCCACCAGAGAAGTGGGAGGAAAGCACTCTCAGCTATATGCCAAGCCTAGCAAAACCCAGGAGATGATTTTTGAAGAAAAAAAAAAGACATGAAATCAATAATGACATTGGCAGTAAGGGAAAATAACAGCACAGCTTTCTCTATTAGACAAGAAGTAGAAAGAAGCGTCAATGAGCTGAGGGTACTTGGATTCCATAATATTTGGCATTGGCTCCTGTCCCTGAGAATAAAGATCTGACATAAATCTTAGAAACAAGTAATAATGATTAATGTTTAGCTCTAAAGATGACAACATATAAGTATATCACTGAAACCTGCTCTTATGGCTGGTCTCTCTCCCCCAGTGATCAGCTCAACAAACACTGAATCCACTCTTCCTCCAGCCTTTATCACACCTTGGGCAGGTGAGCTCCATTCAGAAGTGGCGTTTAGTCTTTCAAGTCATATGATGCCATTTTCCTGAACTGCGACTATCTGGGAAAAGTTGAGGCATAATCTAACAGCCCCCTCCTCAAAGCCTGTGAGTTCACAGTATTAGGAAAGAAGACCAGGAAAACGATCTCAATGATACCAATCACCTCTCAAATCCTTAGCTCTTCATTAGCCTAAGATTTTGGTTGGTGGATTTCAACACTTTTAGAAGCTGGCCCTCTTTTCAAAAAAATTTTTCAATAACTCCATCATATAAAAAACATAAAAACTGAATTGCTCTGCCCTGGCCAGGTAGTTCGGTTGGTTGGAGCATCATCCCATACACCAAAAGGTTGTGGGTTTGATTCCTGGTTGGGGTGTGTACAGGAAATAACCGATCAATGTTTCTCTCACACATTGATGTTTTCTCTCTCTCTCTCTCTCTCTCTCTCTCTCTCTCTCTCTCTCTCTCTCTCTCCCCTTCCTTCCCTCTCTAAAAATCAATAAAAGCATATCCTTGGGTGAGAGTTAAAAACAAACAAAACTGAAATGCTCTATTTGAAATTGGGATGGGGTAAAAGAGAGGGGGTTAGAGCAGAGCTGCCATTCATTGCCCCACAGATTAGGTACTGTACCACTCTAGGGAGCATCCTTCATGTAGAACAGCCATTCTCAAAGTGTGGCATGATGACAGTGGTGGTACCCAAGTCCCATTTAAAGGCTCCTCTAGGCCCTTCTTTTCCAAATACATGTCTATGTGAAGCTGCATTTTCTTCATGTACTTCAATCAAATAATATAATAGAACAGATCAAATGCAGAAGCTGATATGATAATCCATCTGCGTTCTATGAAGCCACATATCAAAGAGATTTACAAAATAGAAAGCATTGCCACTATTTTTTTTTGCTTTGGAAATCAGTTACTTTTTATAAAAATCTGTTCTATTGTTATTTTAAATGAGTTCAAATGTGGTTTTGAAATTTTCTCGGTTTAAAATTCAAATACAGAAGAAAGGCAGAAGTGCATCAAGATAAAGAGAGAGAATCCAAATAAATAAAATCAGAAATGGAAGAGAAGTAACAACTGACATCACAGAAATAAAAAAGATTGTAAGAAAATATTATGAACAGCTATATACCAATAAATTGAACAATGTGGAAGAAATGAATAAATTCCTAGAAACACAATCTTCCACACTGAATCAGGAAGAATCAGAAAATCTGAATAGATGCATTACAACAAATAAAATTGAAGCAGTAATAATAATTTAAAAAAACTCCTAGTGCCCTACCCCAGTTTGGCTCAGTGGTAGAGCATCAGCCTGCAGACTGAAGGGTCCCATGCCCGGTTGTGGGATCGATCCCCCATAGGAGGCATGCAGGAGGTCAAGGGCACATGCCTAGTTGTGGGCACATGCCAGGTTGTGGGCTCGACCCCCAGTAGGGGGTGTGCAGGAGGCAACCAATCAGTGATTCTCTCTCACTGATGTTTCTATCTATCTCTCTCCCTCTCCCTTCCTCTCTGAAATCAATAAAAATATACTTTAAACAAACTACAATACTCCTAGCAAACAAAAGTCTTGGACTGAATGGCTTCACATGGGAATTTACCAAATACTCAGAAGAACTAACACCTATTCTTCTCAAGCTATTTCAAAAATTTCCAGAGGAGGGAAAACGCCAAAGCTCTTTGTATGAGGCCAGCATTATCCTAATTCCAAAATCAGATAAAGACACTACAAAGAAAGAAAATTATAGGCCAATATCCCTGATGAATATAGATACCAAAATCCTCAACAATATATTAGCAAACCGGATCCAGCAATACATTGTTAAAAGATCACACACCATGATCAAGTGAAATTTATTCTGGGGATGCAAGGTTGGTATAATATTCACAAATCAATAAGTGTGATACACCACATAAACAAAATGAAGGGTAAATATCACATGATCATATCAATAGATGCAGAAAAGTCATTGCATAAAATCCAGATCCCATTTATGATAAAAATTCTCAGCAAAGAGGGAATAGAGGAAATAAAGCTCAACATAAGAAAGACCATATATGAAAAACTCACAGCCAATATCATACTCAACAGGCAAAAACTAAAAGCATTTTCCTTAATATTGGGAACAACACATCAAAATAGTAAGGAAGTCCTAACCACAGCAATCAGAAAATAATTTTTAAAGGCATCCTATTTATAAAGAAGAAGTAAAACTGTCATTATTTGTATATGACATGCTACTGTATATAGAGGACCCTAAAGAATCCACCAAAAATTACTAGAACGGATAAATGAATTCAATAAAGTAACAGATGCAAAATAAATATCCAGAAGTCAGCTGCATTTTTATACACCAATAATGAACTATCAAAAGGGAAACTAAGAAAACCATCATATTTACAATTGCATAAAAATAAAATAACATGCCGAAACCGGTTTGGCTCAGTGGATAGAGCATCGGCCTGCGGACTGAAAGGTCCCAGGTTCGATTCCGGTCAAGGGCATGTACCTGGGTTGCGGGCACATCCCCAGTAGGAGATGTGCAGGAGGCAGCTGATCGATGTTTCTCTCTCATCGATGCTTCTAGCTCTCTATCTCTCTCCCTTCCTCTCTGTAGAAAATCAATAAAATATATTTTAAAAAAATAAATTAAAAAAATAAAATAAAATAACTGATCAGTCCGGCCTCTTCATTTTAGAAACCAAGAAGCTCCTCAAGCTGACAGTCAAGAACAGTTGGGGTCACGTTCATGTCTCTCTGCCCATGGTTCAACATTCAGGTTTTCTTCCTTTTTTCTGGGCTGCCACTAAAATAAAAATAACCGCTATCATTTGTTGAACTCTTTCTGTGCTCAGCACTGTGCTCGACACTTTATGAAGTTCAGGTTAAGCCACCAGCAGTGCCTCCTTGTTTTCACTGTGCAAGCGCATTTGGTTTGTAACACCCTGTTTACTAAAGCAACAGAAAAAGAAAAGCAAGTGACGGTCTGCCCTCCCTCCTCCACCATATTCTCCTCTGAATCAAGCCAGCCCCGGCCTTCTCATTACAAATAATTCAAGCTGACACCTGCTTCCTCAGCACATCTTGATAAGCAGCATGCAACCCACCAGAGAGGGGATTTTTGAAAACAAAGAAATCAATTAATTTAATCAGGTTGTTGTATAGTTCAAGGAAAAGGCCCACATGGGCAACAACTGGGAAGCTCAGAGCACCACCTTGGCGAACTGTCATGTAGTGATTCCGCAGAATGTGCCTTTGTGTGCCTCCTGCCTTCCTGCCCAACAAACACCCCAAATCCTTTAAAAAGACTCTCCTGGGAGGGTGTGAGCTGAATATACAGGGGGTGAGGGCGCAGCACAAAAGTAGATTTACAGTTGCAATACAAATTAATAATCCTATATAATAAAAGGGTAAAATGCAAATTGACCAAATGGCGGAACGACCAGTCACTGTGACATGCACTAACCACCAGGGGGCAGACGCTCAACGCAGGAGCTGCCCCCTGGTGGTCAGTGCACTCCCACGGGAACGCCGCTCAACCAGAAGCCAGCTCATTGCTGGCCAGCGCAGCGGCGGTGGCCAGATCCTCTCCCATGTCCGCGGCAGCACTAAAGATGTCAGGCCCGCTCCCCACAGGACATCCTCTGAGGGCTCCCGGACTGTGAGAGGGTGCAGGCCAGGCTGAGGGACACACACACACACACACACACACACACACACACACACACACACCAGTGCACAATTTTGTCCACCAGGCCTCTAGTATAATAATAAATAATAATACAAGACTAAACTGTTTTGTGTACTCACAAATGTAAACCTACTTTGTCCACCACCTCCCCCCCCCCCGCCCCGTACAGTTGAGTTAATTCCTTTACCACTGGAGAGGCAGCAGCAGGGCACACAGTGTCAGAACAAAGCCCCCCTCCCCCCAAGATTCTCACTCATCTCCCCAAATGGCACAACTGCAAGGGCCCACAGAGACAGGCTAACCAGGGTGCTAAACTAGTAGTGCACATCAGAATCACCTGGGAAGCTGTTTAAAACACACAGGACTGCAGCAGCATGCTCCAGGGAAAATTTTGCTTTTGTAAGTCAGGGATGGATCCCGCTTCTGGACACTCCTGGTGAAAAACTAATCAGAAGCCAATTCCCTCACTTAGCAGATGGGAAAACTGAGAGATGGAGAGAGAAAGAGCTTTATCTAGAACACACAGAGTTTAAGAAACAGCTGGGATGAGAATCCACATAACCTGACCCCCTAATCCAGTGTTTTTTCCACAATTCCAGGTTGTGCTCAGTTGAAGGGGAAAACTGTGCGTGTGCGTGTGCGTGTGTGTGTGTTGGGGAGTGTTAAAGGCCATTTAGAAATAACCAAAAATCCCTTCTATCCGATTCATTTCACATTTTCCCCCTTTCTTCCAACTTGATTTTTGGATCCAAGGCTCTCACCTTATAGGTGAGTAACCTGAGGGCCAGAGTCAAGAAGGGCAAAAATCTGCCCTTGGTCAGATTTAGAACCTATATCCCTGTGCTTTTTTGCCTGTGTTTCCCCCCCCCCACACACACACACTACATTTTGACCCCTAACCCCTATCCTGAGTGAAATATGTTATTATTGATTGGTTTTCATTATTCTTCCTACCAGGAGGCAAAATTCGTTAGAAGGCAACACACTCCCTGGCTCTATAGCCTCAGCCTGCCCTGGGACCTACTCCAACTGCTTATTTCCAATCTAAGCTTATATTTCAGGGCCGCCCTGGGAATATTGGTAGAACCAGCACTGCTAATGTAGACAAATGGTGACAAAAATAAAAGGTAGTGTTGCAATGAAATAAATTATTTGCATAGGTTGGACTTATCTTTTAATTTTACTATTTTAAGGTTACAAATTATTTTCTGGCCTTTATGTATAATTAAGTATAGATGTTTTTGAAGCTTAATGTCGGTTTAAATTTCAGCCCTTGGAAAGTAATTTGTTTGCATGTTCAATGAACAAACCATTTCTTATCAGTTTCAAAGACCCAGGCTCATGCATCATGAATCAAGGTTGCCTTTATTAAAGCTAAAAATGTCAGGCAAAGTAAATTTGCTACTGTAGTTTAGCCAGCCCTTAAAAGAGAAAAATCAAGCTTTTGGTCCTCTGTCTTGACTACCAAATGTCTTAATTTCTTTTGGTATGGGTATGATAGTATGAGTGATATATTTGTGCCCTCCCCACACACAAAGTCGGATAAAGTTCTCATTATGCCATTATGGGTTAAAGCATTTGGAGGACTGAACAATTCCTTCTACCCTCTGGGCCTCAGTTTCCTCATATGTATGAGGATATCTCTGGAGTTCTTTAAGATCTAATAGTAGAAGGTAATCAGACACAGAAAGGTTATCCCTAGAAATGATTTTAAATGGCACTGTCTTAGAAAGCAGTTTATAAGGTTTGAAGTTACTGGTATTTAATTTAAGCAATCAGCAGAGAAATTTGACCCATGGGTTCAATTCTTTCTTCCCTCTGTCCTCTCCTCATTCAGAACAATGTCAACTGTCCCAGCTCCTTTCTCAATGACTCCAAGATTATTCCCACTCCTTTAGACAACTCTCTAGTTCCAGAAATCTATTCTTCCCATGCATTCTCCCATCTCTTAGGGTTCCTCTAGTAAGTGTGCACATATACCAGGGCTCATAAAGGGAATATTGCTCATTGCCAATACATGATCAATATATTTTGTTAAATAAAAGTAAGAACAGGTTGTTAAATAGGATATCTAGTATGATCCTATTGCCCCCAAGTAAACCAAGCATCCCATTCTTTATGATATGGCATAAATCTAGACTAGGGTGTGTTTCACTTCCCTCTGGAAGTTAAAAAAAGAGAATTTTGGAAGTTACCCTATAAGTCAGTGATGGCGAACCTTTTGAGCTCGGTGTGTCAGCATTTTGAAAAACCCTAACTTAATTCTGGTGCCGTGTCACATATAGAAATGTTTTGATATTTGCAACCATAGTAAAACAAAGATTTATATTTTTGATATTTATTTTATATATTTAAATGCCATTTAACAAAGAAAAATCAACCAAAAAAAGAGTTCGCATGTCACCTCTGACACGCGTATCATAGGTTCACCATCACTGCTATAAGTACTTACTAATGGGTTCTTTCTTTGCTCTAATTGAAGGTATTAACATTTACAGAAACCCTATTTTCCAAAATGTGTTGAAGCGCTGGTTTCATTCAAATTCCTTAAATGGTTGTGATAATAGGAATCAGAGCAGGAAAAGTCTTCTGAGTCTAAAATAGTCCACAGTAGAAAGACTGGATAAAATTTAAGAGTGTGTGGAAACTTCTAGAAGAGCTGCAGTGGATCTGGATGTGAGGTGATTGACTCAAGCCAAGTCTAATTATTTTATGCTTTTTTTTTTCATTTAATTCTAACAACAATACCTTAAGATAAAGCATTATTATTATTTCCACTTTTAGGTGAGGCACAGAGAGATTAAGCTATGCATACAAGGTCAAAGCTAGCAAATGATATGGCCGAGTGGAGATTTAAACGCAGTCATTTGTTTCTAGAGCTTATGAACTTTACCTATGCTTTAAAAGTAGCATGATGTAAAAAAAAAAAAAAAAGCCTAGGGATATTTAAACTTGGGTTCTAGTCTCAGCCTTATCATGCTAGATAACTTCTAAGGTTAAATTTTTTATCATCAAGGAATCCATAATATTGCCAACTGATTAGATATGCAGATGGCAAAGAGATGATGGTGATGGAGTAGTCCAAGATGATATTAGGACTTTTAACTTGAACAAAATGAAGGTATGAGTTTGGATTTAGATGAGTGGAACTGGAAGTTTGGCAGCACATACTTATATGTCCATGCAGCCTTTCAACTGGAACTCAAGAGATGGGTCTGGGCTGGAGACACTGAGACTTTCCTCACAGCAAAGAGAGTCAGTGAGATGTTAAAGTGAATGTAGAGAGAGAGAAAGGCAAAGAGGACTGAGTCTCTAAGAAATTCCAGTTAGAGATATGTAGAAGAAAGACCAAGCAACAAAAGAACAAAAACAGAGAAAATAGCATGCTGATAATCAAGACAAGAGAAGATAGGAATTAAAAGTGGGAGGTGAAGAGAGGGAGTCAGAGGTGGTAAAACTTAGCTGAGAGATTAGTCACTCCCTCATGGCCTTTTCCCTTCCATGTCTTTTTTCCACATGAGCTCTCAAGGTAATGGTGAAGCCCTGCTTTTCCCCGGATATAGTAGGCACTCAATATTCTTACTGGACTGAATCACACTGCACTGACTAGTTTGAATAATCACAATCTTAAGGGCTGTCTCTTCACAAGAAAAAGCAATAGAATGCCTGAAAAGCATAAGAACAGGAGCAAAAGCAGCTGCAAACCAATGCACAATTTTTATGAAAAGAATATGCCACATTGGCCTTTTTAACCAAACCTGTATAGGCCTGGGTATCATCATTAGCTGTGTCATTTCTATGACTGAGAAAAGAAAGAACAGTGACAGAAAGACCTGGAAAGATACATTATCTGAGTGGACATCAGTAGAGCTAGAAGGAGGTATATATTTTCCAGAGAGAAAGTTAGTGGGGCAATGAGGTTGGGGAAGGGGGGGACATGAGAAGAGACATGAGAAAAGATAAGAACAACAAAAACTAAATAAAGAAGCAATTTAATTTTCATTTCAGTTTGGGAAAACAAATTGTATTGTTTATTTTTTTTTAAACAGACTTGAAAAATGCAAACACAAGAACATAAAATAATGAGATCCTGTCAATATATAGAATTAGTTGTCAACTGAGTCACTGCTCATACACAGCTGTCATTTGGTGTAGCAACTTCCTGGAAGGGAGGCTTGTAAGTGCCCAGAATTACCTTTATCATACTGAACGGAGATGACCAACATCAAGGCAGCAGAAGTAAGTCAGGGTAGGAAGTGGGTTCCATAAGCAAGACACTTGTTAGAGAGCCTCTTGAGCAAAAGGTCAAGAATTTAGAAAGTCAAAGCAGGTGTTAACAACATGTACAAATTCTAGGAAGTTCCAAAGAAAAAGATGTGTAAGATACCAAGTTGCAGAATCCAGTCTGTGACAAGGAATTCAGGCAATTAATCATGCATTTGGGATCAAGTAAGTTGTAACAGTCTGAGTACACAAGCAATCTGAAATAAAGTGGTGTGAGGGGAGTTCTTCGCACCAATTATCAGTTTAAAGAGAAAACCCACTACCAAGGTCTTCCTCTATGTATACTTCCTATGGAAATCCAAATGGAGATTGGGTATGGTTGGGCTTGGGCTTGAGGACACTACAGAGAATTAGCAGTTGGAGCTGGAGAGTGAGGGTACCGTGGCTTTTTATAAGAATTCAGGTTTAAACACCATTCACCATCTCCCTAAAAACAGGGCTTTGCAACACTTCAACTATGTTCTGAGCAACTAGATACCATAGTAAAGGCCACATAGTCTCAATTTCCCTTTCTCTAAAATGGGTAAAGGGTGGGAACTCAATATCATTGAGAGTTTTTTACTCCATGTTTGATCCAAAGACCTAAGAATAATCCTTTTACTAATACTAGGTCGATACTCATAGTCTCCTAAGTGAGCAATCTTTTAATACGTCATCATGAGAATGAAAAAAATAGACACCAGCTTCTATAGCTTATTTGCACACCTTTGCCTATTTTTTAAGTTAAACATCCTTTGAATGAGCTCTATTTTAGTTTGCTTAGCCTATAAATTAATCATTACCAATCTATATGTATAAAAACCTATGCAGAAAAAGCATTTGACAAAATTCAACACCCATTTTTGATAAAAGCTCTCAGCAAGGTGGGAGTAGAAGGATCATACCTCAACATAATAAAAGCCATATATGACAGGCCCACAGCCAACATCATACTCAATGGACAAAAACTAACACCATTCCCCCTAAGAACAGGAACAAGACAGGGATGCCCCCTCTCACCACTCCTCTTCAACATAGTACTGGAAGTGTTAGCCATTGCAATTCGGCAAGAAGAAGAAATAAAAGGCATCCAAATTGGAAAAGAGGAAGTAAAACTGTCCTTATTTGCAGACGACATGATATTATACATACAAAACCCTAGAGACTCCATCAAAAAGCTACTGGACTTAATACATGAATTTGGCAATGTAGCAGGATACAAAATTAACCCCAAGAAATCCGAGGCATTTCTATACACCAATAGTGAACTTTCAGAAAGAGAGATTATAAAAACAATCCCGTTTACCATCGCACCAAAAAAATTAAGCTACCTAGGAATAAACTTAACTAAAGAGGTAAAAGACCTCTACTCAGAAAACTACAGGACGTTGAAAAATGATATAGAGGAAGACATAAACAGATGGAAGAACATACCGTGTTCATGGATTGGTAGAATCAACATCATTAAAATGTCCATACTACCCAAAGCAATCTATAAATTCAATGCACTTCCCATTAAAATACCAATGGCATACTTCAGAGATCTAGAACGAACTCTCCAAAAATTCATCTGGAATAAAAAAAGACCCCGAATAGCTGCAGCAATCCTGAAAAAGACCAAAGTAGGTGGGATCTCAATACCAGATATCAAGATGTATTACAAAGCCACTGTTCTCAAAACTGCCTGGTACTGGCACAAGAATAGGCATATAGATCAATGGAATAGAATAGAGAGCCCAGAAATCGGCCCGAACCAATATGCTCAATTAATATTTGACAAAGGAGGCAAGAACATACAATGGAGCCAAGATAGTCTCTTCAATAAATGGTGTTGGGAAAATTGGACAGATATATGCAAGAAAATGAAACTAGACCACCAACTTACACCATACACAAAAATAAACTCAAAATGGATAAAGGACTTAAATGTACGACAGGAAACCATAAAAATTCTAGAAGAATCCAAAGGCAACAAAATCTCAGACATATGCCGAAGCAATTTCTTCACTGATACAGCTCCTAGGGCACTTGAAACGAAAGAGAAAATGAACAAATGGGACTACATCAAAATAAAAAGCTTCTGCACAGCAAAAGAAACCATCAACAAAACAACGAGAAAACCCACTGTGTGGGAAAACATATTTGCCAATGTCATATCTGATAAGGGCCTAATCTCCAAAATTAATAGGGAACTCATACAACTTAACAAAAGGAAGATAAACAATCCAGTCAAAAAATGGGCAAAGGACCTAAATAGACACCTTTCAAAAGAGGACATTCAGAAAGCCAAGAGACATATGAAAACATGCTCAAAGTCACTAATCATCCGAGAGATGCAAATCAAAACAACAATGAGGTACCATCTCACACCTGTCAGACTGGCTATCATCAACAAATCAACAAACGACAAGTGCTGGAGAGGATGTGGAGAAAAAGGAACACTTGTGCACTGCTGGTGGGAATGCAGACTGGTGCAGCCACTATGGAAGACAGTATGGAGTTTCCTTAAAAAACTGAAAATGGAACTCCCATTTGACCCTGTGATCCCACTTCTAGGAATATATCCCAAGAAACCAGAAACACCAATCAGAAAGGATATATGCACCCCTATGTTCATAGCAGCACAATTCACCATAGCTAAGATCTGGAAACAGCCTAAGTGCCCATCAGTAGATGAATGGATTAGAAAACTGTGGTACATCTACACGATGGAATACTATGCTGCTCTAAAAAGGAAGGAACTCTTACCATTTGCAACGTCATGGATGGAACTGGAGAGCATTATGCTAAGTGAAATAAGCCAGTCAATGAAGGAAAAATACCACATGATCTCACTCATTCATGGATAATAGAGACCATTATAAACTTTTGAACAATAATAGATACAGAGGCAGAGCTGCCTCAAACAGATTGTCAAACTGCAGCAGGAAGGCCGGGGAGGGTTGCGGGGCAGGAGGTAGGGGGGTAAGAGATCAACTAAAGGACTTGTATGCATGCATATAAGCATAACCAGTGGACATAAGACATTGGGGGATAGGGGAGGCTAGGGGACTGTCTAGGGCGGGGGGATAAAATGGACACATATGTAATACCCTTTGTAATACTTTAAGCAATAAAAATTAAAAAAAATAAAATAAAAAATAAAAAATAAAAAAAAAATAAAAACCTAAGCAATTGGCTGACTGTTCGACCATCCAACTGGTAGCTATGACGCGCACTGACCACCAGGGGGCAGACACTCAACGCAGGAGCTGCCAAGCTGCAGTGACTTGGCAGCTGTGGTTCTTGGGTGACACACCCGGAACCAGAGTGGAGGGAGCCCAATTCCAGGGTGCATCACCCAAGAACTGCCCTCTCACAATCCGGGACCCCTCAGGGGATGTTGAAAAGCCAGTTTCGGCCCAATCCCTGCAGGCCAGGACGAGGGACCCCACCGGTGCATGAATCCGTGCACCGGGCCTCTAGTACTCTTATATACACGTAGCTGACTATATTCCTAATGATATGCTGCAAGTTGCAGGGTTCCTGGACAGGGCTGGTAAGTAATAGTGCAGACTCCAGGAGGGTTCATTGCAAATCACCTCCCATCTTACAAAACGGATTGTGTTGCATATTTTTATGCATACACATTGCCCGGCCAAACATTAGGCCACTGATATTACTTAGAGAATAAATACTCAAACAAACCTAACATGGAAGAGTAGTATCATGTGATGGGTCTGAGTATCTTAGATAAATACAAGATTCCTCCTTGCCCTTCTTTAAAATAATCTTCAAAACGTAAGACTCACTTTGTAAAAGGAACAAGGAGAACCCATATGTCCAGATTGGTAGACGACAAAGAAGACAGAAAGAACTGATTTTATAAGAACATAAGGAGACAAAACTCTTGGTTCATCCAAGGAAAGAAATTGCATTTTGGACCAAAATGTGGCAAACTTAAACTCACAGAATGATTATTTGAGCTGAAAGATACCATAGAGCTCATCTGACTTAACTCTTTCATTCTACAGATGGAAACACTGAGGCCCAAAATGGAGGTGCTCCTTGGCAAAGATAAAATAGCTAGACCAAGGGTCCTCAAACTACGGCCCGCGGGCCACATGCAAATACAAATATTGTATTTGTTCCCGTTTTGTTTTTTTACTTCAAAATAAGACATGTGCCGTGTGCATAGGAATTTGTTCATAGTTTTTTTTTTAAAACTATAGTCCGACCCTCCAACGGTCTGAGGGACAGTGAACTGGCCCCCTGTTTAAAAAGTTTGAGGACCCCTGAGCTAGACTCTGTGAGAAGCTAAGCAAAAGAATCTTAGACTGAGGATAACTTGGGCTCCAGGAACCTAAAGAAGCTGAGGAACATAGTGAAAAATGACTCCAAAGCTAATCTCTGTATCCATACATTGGCCTGTGAACCTCTCTCATTTGTAAATTACTTGGCCCTTACACACCCAAACATCTGTTAGAATACTGTTTCTGGTATTCTCAAGAATGGACACGCATTGCTACCATGACAACTTTTTGGACAAAGTTGGGCTAATGTGGAGTTGAGACATTATTTAGCAGCTGGGTGGTAGCAAATATGCACACTAGATTCTTTCTGTCTCCATTTTGTCAACTGGAGACCTTCCTTTCACTCCAGCTCCTCCACCTTTAGCAACATGGTGGGAGAGATGGTCAGGTACTATGGCCCAGGCCTAGCCCTCCAAACTTATCTTCCATAATACTTTCAGCCTAAACACCAGTGTGACTAAATTTCTAACTGAAGCAACCAATTGTATTTCTGCATCATTTCACTGAACCTTCAGGTCAATTCTGGGAAAATAGTTAGACCAGCGGAAGGGACAGGCACAGCTGTTAGGGCATTTCTCTGGCTAGAACATGCCCTGTCTCCCTAGGGTAAACGGTAGGCCCCAGACCAGGGCAGGGAAGTGTCAGCTGTGGTAGCCAGCGAATTAGTCATGGGAGGGCTGGTGGAGCCTCCCTCTGAGTTCTGAGATTGAGTTCCTGGAAGTGGGCTCCTCTGCACTAGGCAAGACTCCAGCCGGGTTTGATCAGGAGCTCACTGTGTTGGCTCCCATGGCCAGTGCCTGTACTAAAACACACTACGCTGGTTCTGTTATTCAACAATCCTTGGGTCAAGGCCAGAGCAGGTTTCTGACCTAATTCTGACCTGTACCAACATCCCTCAGTGTGTCATCTCCCTCTTGGAACTCTCACTGCAGTGAAGAGTCGGTCAATACTGTCTTGTTTACCCTTCCTTATAGCCCCTGGAATGGGAGATGGAGACCATCCATATATATGGGACAACCTATAATAGACCCAATATCAGCTTGCTTTGCTCAACTCACAGACACCCTCCCAAGATCAAAGAAAGTTGTCTTCCTGCCTGTTGCTTTCTCATGACAAATCCAAATGGATCTGTGACTAGACCTTGCAGAAGTGTACAAATGCTTTCCCAAGGCGGGATGCAGAGCTGTGGGAAAGAATAGAGCAAGACTGTTGACAGCAATAAGGGAACCTCTGCATTTTGATATCAACAGTTAATCTACTGTGTCACATCTCTTAGGCAACTAAACGAAATGTAGTAACTGCTAAGACATTGAAGCCGTGTTTCAAAAACGATTTTGTAGGGCAAATCACTATCTTATACTGGCTATTGTATGCCTTATTGAACAATGAGCAGTTTTTGAAAACAACGTTTCATAAATATGGTTGCAGGTTCCTGAATGGAGACTGCCAGGATTTGCAGCAAGGGAGAATCATCTGTTTTCTTATTCTCCCCCCTGAACTCTTTCCATATTCGTCCTACTCTGGGCCTTAGGTAGCGTATAGCACCATATCCAAGCACAACTTCCAGGGCCCAAGATACTATATAGGAGGTCCCATCGAGAAGGTTTCAAGCTATAGCAAGACCAACATAAGCTCAAAGGAAACACTTGTAGGAAACTAAACACTGGATACTATGGAAGAATGCTGAAGTATATGTTCCTTCTATTCTCACTTTGCTGAGAGTTTTTAACAAAAATGGGTACTGGATATTGTCAAATGCTTTTTCTGCATTTATTGATATGCTCATGTGATTTTTATCCTTCATTTTGTTTATAGGATGTATCACATTTATTGATCTGAAAATATTATATCAGCCTTGCATCTCCAGAATAAATCCCACTTGGTCATGATCTTCTTAATGTATTGGTGGATCCAATTTGCTAATATTTTGTTGAGGATTTTAGCATCTGTGTTTATCAGGAATACTGGCCTGTAATTTTCTTTCCTTGTAGTGTCTTTATCCGATTTTGGGATTAGGATAATGCTGGCCTTGTTAAGAGTTTGGAGGAATGGAACGAACCTCTCTCTGAATAGGAGGCAAGACACCTACATTTCAGTCTTGTCTCTGCTATTGACCAGGGATGAAACAAGTCACTTTACCATTGGGTATCACTTCAACTCAGGATGCTCATCTAAAAAAATGAAGATAATTGCACTTGCCCTACCCACCTCCCAGGGTTGTAAGATAAAATGGTACATTTAAAAGCTTCACAGACTATAAATCACTAGATGCATGTAAGGGATTATCACTATTGTTATACTTTGCAGAGGCAGCTACCAGAGATAGTGAGTGAGTTACTTATGCACAGTATTTAAGGAGAGGTGTGCCAGGAAGTCACTGAGGGGATTACTGTGGCATTGGAAGGGTTGACACCAGATGCACTCCAAGGTCTTTTTAAGCTCTAACTCTGTGAATCAGGAATGTATAGGCATTGAGTAATTTTCTCAGTGGTGACCATGTATGTGGTTGAGTTGAATTATCATTCTTCAAGCCTAATTTTCTTTACTTCTACCAGGATTTTCTGATTATAAAAATCCTGGATAATTCAGAAACAGATAAAGCAGGAAAAAAATCACCAATAATCCTGTCTTAGAATTAATCACTGTTTACACAGTATATTTACATCCAGTCATTTTTCTATGCATTTTATTCTTTTTCAAAATTGGGATATTTTATAAAATGAAGATCTTAGTTTTGTGCCCTGGCAGTATTTTTAAAAATATTATACCATAACCATTTTCCTATAACTTTAAGTTCTTAAATATTCCCTAAGAACGTGATTTTTCATGAATAGCTAAATAATATTCTAGTCTATTATACCTTAAATTAACTCACACCTTTTGGACACAGAATCCTGTAGCTTTTCATATTATAAATGTTTCAATAAAGATCCTTATACATAAATATTTCTCTCAAATTATTTCTTTTAGTAAAATATCTAGTAGCATAGCTATAGAGTCAAAGCAGATGAGCATTGTTAAGTTTCCTGATCACATTGCCAGAATATCCCCCAGAAAGGCTATGATTAATTTATGACTCTTACCAGCAGTGTATAAAAACAACTATTTCACTGAATCCTCTTCAACCCTGGAAATTTAAATTTTAACATTTCTCAGCCAATTTTATATGGAAAATAATTTCATTGTTAGTTTTAATTTATAGTTCATTGATTAGTAGGTAAGTTGATATTTTGCCTTTTGTTTATCAGCTATTTTTGTACTTAATCCATTGTGAATTACCTTTTATATTAGCCCCTCTAGAACCTACAATTCACTATGCTCGCAGATGTAATCAGCTCTAAGTCATCAATACCGAATAAGAACAGAAGTGTTCTGAATGAGTCCAACCCCATCAGAAGCTCCTCTTCTCTCTTGGCAAACCACTCACAATAGCAAGGGCAGGGAATTGGGGGGAGGGGAGCACAGGGTGGTGTGTATACTCCAATCTGTCAGTGATCTCTGTTTCCCTGTGTTTATTTCTTCTCTGCTTCTTGTATAAGAGCTAATGAGTAGAAAAACTGAAAAAAGGTGAGAGAGAGAGAGAGAGAGAGAGAGAGAGAGAGAGAGAGAGAATGAGAATATGGTTAATCCCTTAACTAGGCTTGAGGAATGGATGGGATTTGCCTTTAGAGAGGGGGAAAATAATTTTTAAAGCCGTGCAGTTCCCAGTATGTACCACTTGATGGCAATCCTCCATTGGTTAGGGCCTAGCTGAGTTTTCTCAAGGCTAGGGAAACTGAGGAAGCAGCTGCTAAAATTGAAGGACAGACACATCAAGGAGGCTAACAGTTAAATACAGGTGGCCCATAAATATCACCAGAAACATGGATCGTTGATGTGCAAGGAGATGAAAAGCAAGGATCATGTATCGTAGACAATGAGACTGGACATTGACTGAGGAGGATCAGAGAAGAGGGAATCCACTTCTTTGGGGCTGTGGGGGCTGTGAAGGGGTGGTTGCTGCTGCATTGTAGGGCATCGGCATTGCCCAAGCCTGGCAGACTGTGCTGGTAAGGCTGTTCAAGAAAGCAGGGACAAAGTTTCTGGGAGCAGAGAATGGAAAGCAAGTTCACAAGGCCCTTTAAGCCCAAAGGCAGCATGGTGTAAAAGAAACAGCACAGCTTTTGAGGCAATCAGCCTCAGGTGTGTGATCTTGAGCGAGTGACTGCATCTCTCTGAGCCTCTGTCTTCCTCTGTATAATAGAAGATAATAGTTTCCTACCTAACAGCAGACAAAAAAAACAAACCTCTATGATGATGATGATGATGATGATGATGATGATGATAATGTCCCAGTTTCACACAGAGATGCAAAAAGCAGTACATATAATAGTTATTAAGATTTGGATCAGACAGTCTTGAGTCATAATATGGGCCTGCACCTTATTAGCTGTGTGTTACAGTCAATAAGCCACCCCTCTGTTCTGTAAAAAGAGGATAATAATGATACCTCTTCCATAGGGTAGTATAAGTTTTAAAACAGAAAATGTGCATAAGGTACACAGCAGTGTCTGACACACAGTCAGTCGTTGGTAAGTGCCACTGGTAGTGGTAGGAATAGTCTTATATAAAAGTTTTTACCAGTCTTTGGAAAACAAAGTAGAGAAAGGACTTACACATCTAGTGGTAAGAGGGAATGGTCTTGTGTGGTCAGTCAGTAAATGGAGCCAGGCAGATATGAGAGTGAGCATCTGCAGGAGTCAGCCCAGAACACAATCTAAAGATGGGATCGGTTATTTCAAACCATGTGCCATTTGCCTACAATGTGGGTTTTTTTCTGTTTTTTTAAGGATCAAGTTTGATACAGTTCTCCCATGGATTCAGTTTGTTCTCTTGAAGTCACTAAAATAGTCAAAGGTTAAATCTGAAGGGAACAATGAAGCCAAACTCCTCTGGAAACTGAGAAATAAGAGGATAGGTCAGTGGTCGGCAAACTCATTAGTCAACAGAGCCAAAGATCAACAGTACAATGATTGAAATTTCTTTTGAGAGCCAAATTTTTTAAACTTAAACTATATAGGTAGGTACGTTGTTATTAACTTAATTAGGGTACTCCTAAGGCTTAGGAAGAGCCACACTCAAGGGGCCAAAGAGTTGCATGTGGCTCGCGAGCCGCAGTTTGCCGACCACAGGAATAGGCAATGGCTTGCTCAAGTCACAAAAAGAATCAGTTGAATAGCAGGAAATGGGTTCCAAGGCTATCAAGAGGAGCTCTGCTCTCTGTAGCCTGACCTCTTCAGAAGCCAGCACATGGCTGGCCTTTTATAGAGCCTACTAGAATTCCGGTGCACGAAATTCATGCACTTGGTGGGGGGGGGGGGTCAGGGAAGGGTCCCTCAGCCTGGCCTACGCCCTCTCACAGCCTGGGAACCCTCAGGGGATGTCTGTCAGTCGGACATCCTTAGTGCTGCTGTGGAGGCTGGAGAGGCTCTCGCCACTGCCGCTGCACTCACCAGCCATGAGCCTGCCTTCTGGCTGAGCTGCGCTCCCCCTGTGGGAGCACAATGACCACCAGCGGTCAGCTCCTGCATTGAGTGTCTGCCCCCTGGTGGTCGGTGCGTGTCATAGCGACCAGTTGTTCCACCATTCAGTCAATTTGCATATTAGTCTTTTATTATATAGGATTACATAAAGGCCAAACAAGGATTCTCCCTAGCTAGCCTCAAAGTAACAAGCCAAAATTTTCCCCAACAACAGCTGCAAATATGGGTTTTATTTGTGCTTTTATTCATTCAAAGCTTGAATCTCACTTTTCATGCATCAATTTAAGGAAACAATGATATGGTTAATTCAAAAGTCATGCATGGACATCTGGTTTTCCATGGCACTAAATAATGTCCCTAATTTCATGAAGCCCAGGTCAATATTTAAAACCATCCACATTTTTCACATTCCCCAACACTAAAAAGATTTAGGAGGACAGGGCATAGCCCTCTAGAGTGCTATCTAGGCACAATGGTATTATTTCAGGTAAATGCCTCCACTTGGATAGCAATGCCTGTTTGAGGGTATAGATCCAACAGTCAAGTCTGGGTTCTCAGAAAGCCAAGTGAGAAGGTAGTATATCAATTCAAGATTCACAGAAACACAAGTGCAGTGGGGAAGATGGTGGCATGAGTAGCACAATAGCCAGCCTCTGCCACACCCAAACTTTCGAAAATAAATATCAACATACTCGCCTACCAAAAACTTCAACCGAAATAATCAAGAAAGCAGATTACAAAGAATTGGTAACTGGCTGTTCTCATGAGCCAAAACCCAAGTGACCTTTGATAAGAAGATGAAGCTGCAGGATGAGGTTTAGAAGAGCAAATAGGCAGAATCCATGGGAGACCTGGTCTCATGGTGGTCCCTCCCATATGATTTTAGGGTTTTAGCTGATAGGAAGCTCAGCATCAGCAAACAGAGGGATGCATGGGGCAGTGTTATGAGAAGGCCAGGCTCCAGAGCAGTACAGGTCTGGTGTGCATTTTTTATCTCACACTTTCTACTGGAGAAAATGGCAAGCTAAAGCACCACTGAATGAAAGGGACTTGAACGGTGGCAAGGGGTAAAGAAAAGATATACTGAGAAGTGGCTGAAAACTAGGGCAATTTTCTAGCAACGACCAGGATGATGATGGTGATTGATAATCACAATAATCATCACCACTTATATATCAGGCACTGTGCTAAATGTTTTCATTATCTCACTCTTCAACTATGACAGATCACGAGGAAAATGGGAACCACCAAGAGATTTTTAACTAGACTTGCTCAAGCCATTAGTCAGGAAGTGGTAGAGCCAAATTCAAACCCAGGCAATCAGATATCCAAGTCTGTTCGCAGCATTATTTTAAATAACAATCACCAGGGCTACCATTTATTAGATGATTTCTATGTATATGCCTCAAGGATATTTTTCTAAGCATTTTCCATGTGTAATTTCAGTGAACCCTCCCAACAACCCTATGAAATGCTTAATATGGCTAGGGAGAATAACTGGGGCTCAGATAGGTCAAGTCACTCATTCAAGTTCACACAGCTAAGACGCTCCAGAGTCTGATTCCAGGGTTATTTCCTCTCTCCTTGCTAAAGAGAAAACTTTGCAGTAATGAGCTGCATAGCCCAAGAGATATAAAAAAAAATGCAATATGATGAGGAAAAAGATTTATCCATCCCCATGGTGTCCCAGTGCAATTGATGTCTTTACTCAAATATGGTTCCAATGGCTTGAGGCAACCGGGCTCCAGTGATTGTTAAAGATGCTTTTGGCATCCACTGGGCATCTAGCCTCCCACACTACAGTGCTGTGGTTCAGCCTTCCTGAGTAACTCCACTGGCCCAGTCAATCAAGTAACTTATCAATCTGGCAGTTGGTAGGCTGGATTGGTTTTTCACTCCACCGACTGTTTGACTGCACAGCATACATTGGCAAGCTGCCTCACAGTTATGTAAACACAAGCCCCATTCCACCAAGAACTCTCTCTGTAAGCCCCAAACCTTAAAAGCCCTGAAATCAAAGATGTGCTTCCACCATGTGCCCACCACACATTCAGAGCAAAGAAATAAATGAATGGAGGGCAGGCAACAAATACACTCTTGCAGTTTAAAATTACTTAAACTTTGGCATTAAAACTGCTTTTGTCATATTATTCTGAATATACTTTGGAAGGAATTTTTTTAATTACATGTGAAATTCTGTAATCTCCGAGGAAGTACCAGTTGCTCTGGCTGACCAATGAAGTCAAAGACAAAATCATTTGGCCTTATAAGGCGTGGTGAGAAGAGAACTACCTCAACAAGATACTTTTACTCTTATCCACATGCTTGATATAGACTCAAACACAACTCAGACTGAAGCAAAGCTCCAGGTGAGAGAAGAATTAATATTGCTCTCAAAATCTATAGTTCTTGAACCTTTACAGAATTGGGGGAAATCCTAAAAGTTCTGGTTTAAAGAATTACCCATTTTTAGAACCCTCTAGAACAGTGGTCCTCAACCTTCTGGCCCTTTAAATACAGTTACTCATGTTGTGACCCAACCATAAAATTATTTTCATTGCTACTTCATAACTGTAATGTTGCTACTGTTATGAATCGTAATGTAAATATCTGATATGCAGGATGGTCTTAGGCGACCCCTGTGAAAGGGTCGTTTGACTGTCAAAGGGGTCACGACCCACAGGTTGAGAACCACTGCTCTAGAAAGTAACTGAGAAAAAGGAGTGAACACATTGTCACCTTCTACTTAGGCCAGTGTTCTAAAATCTGCTGCATATTAGAACCATATGGAGAGTTTTAAAAATACTAATGCCCAGGCCTGAGCCACCAATTGCTCTGGATAGGGCCTGAGCATCAATTTTTTTTTCCTATTGACTCTGGTATTTTTACTTTTTCTTCCCTAAAATCTTAGGTTAATTTTCCATTTTTTAGAAAAGGCTTCAAATGTGCAGTAACTGTTGAGAATGACAGGCACAGACCAGGACAAATTGAACAGCAAGCTATTAGTCCCTTGTGGCCCATCATCAGCTGTCCCTCCTCCTACAGCCTTGGCTCTGCAGAAAGAAGATGCCTGGTCCTTTTTCCTGGAACAAATGAGCCTAAGCCAAAACACACTGCCTCCAATGACCCAGGCTTTCAGGAACAGGAATAGCATTAAGTGCAAACCTGCAGAGCTCACTAGAAGGTCAGAGAACCAATGCCAAACCTTCTAGTTAAGAGAGGCAAAACATATTCTGACCTGAAACTCTGGTCTCCTCATAAACAACCCATCCCTGCCCTACCACTTCTGCCTTGGAAGATAGCTCTCCCATGCTGTTTCACGAAGCATGGTAAAATTCAGCCATAGCCTGCTAGTATAACTAAGAACTATTGAACAACCCCCATCCCATTTCCTGAAGTCTACAATCAGAGGCATCCAAAAGAAACACACCGTAGAATTGTACTAGTGTGCCCCTAGCAGGCATACCTTCACAGAGAAGGCTATTCAGAATTTGAGCTAGCGGAGTCTTGGGAAAGTATCATGCCCAATAAGTAACAAAGAGCTCATTGGGATTTCCCATTTCTCCCTCTGGAGTTGTTGGATTTTTAATTTGCTGCAGAAACAAGAGTCAACCTTTGTTACCATGGGCATCTGTGCCCTGGGTCATTCAAAAAACATTTATTGTCTACTATGGGCCAGACCCTGTGCTATGCACTGGAGACATTGTGAGGACACGGTCCTTGTCCTCAAGTAGCTCACAGTCCAGCGAGGAAGACAGATATGTAAACGATGACATGCAATGTGATAAAGGTTAAGGTGGGGAGGGGTTGTGCAGCTCAGTCTTAGAAATCAGGAAAGATTTACTGGAGGAGGTGATCCTAAAGTAGACAGAACCCTTCCTCCCACTATGGCAGTTTGAGGACAAAACTTGTGCCCAAGGGGGGGCTTAGGTCAATAAAAGGACTTTATCTACCTGACTCTTCTCTGAAACTGAGGAAGTTTATTGATTCTCAAGGCGTATGAAATGGCAATGTTCTCACTGTTAGGGAAATATAGCTAGAAAGAAATGAGGCAGCTTATCTGGAGAAGGGGGGTACCAAGTAAGCCTGTCCCTTTTCTGCATTCCTTTCCCTGTTGGCAGCAATTAAAGCACTCCCTTGCCCCTCCCAGAGAAAATGTGCTGCTCTGCACTGCTTCTGAGAGAGCAATTGAAGCATGTGATTGATGCAAACGGGACTAGGAGAAAGAACCCTGAGTTCTACTTCTGGATCTGTCTCCATGAGCTGTGTGACCATGAATATGTCCCTTCCTCTCTCTGGGCCTCGGTGTTCCCATTTGTACAAGGAGGGGTTGGGCTCAGCACTCACCAAGATCCCCTCCAGTTGATTCTTTTGGATTCTTGGCTTGACCAAGGTTAGACAGGCATGTGGCAAAAAACAAAAACAGTCAGTCAGTACAGTGGCTCTGTCATCTCTTTGTGGATGTTAGGGGTCACCAGAGGATGTTGGTCCTCAAGTCTCCACACCCCCCACCTCATTGGAGGTTAACGTTCTGTTTCTCACTAGGGTAAGAAAACAGTAAGCCTGCAAGATTTGGAAAATAAAGCTACATGAAAGGCACACTATTAATGGCAAGTCATACATTATTTTCTCTAGTTTAAAAAAATAGAAAAAAGTGGACATTTTTTTTTCAAAATAAAGCTGCTGCTTCTCTGCCACAGTGCATGGACCAGTCAGCACACCCATAAATCAGACATCAAATATTTTCTTTCTTCCTCAACACAGCTCTCTCTGTGGGAACAGAGAGTCTAGTATCAATAATAGCATTAAAGGGGAACTACCCTGCAACGTAGCTAAGCCGCAATTCAAACCTGCCAATCAGACAAAAAAAGCGATTCAAAATCCTATAGCCATTACTGTCTATCTCTTTTCTTTGGAAGGACCCTTTGATTTCTTTCTTTCTTTTCATCTTTTTTGGCTTTTCAAGCCAATCCTGAACACTTTGGTGATACTCAGGAGTTCATTAGGAGTTTGCCTCTTGTTAAGACTTGCTCAGAAAAGGATCGCCGGTAATGGAACCAAAATAAATCTTCTCAGATTTAACTCCTGTCTCCCATAAAGCTGCCATCCTTGGCTGTCACCACCATTGCCACCATTTAAGGGAAGGTGGCTACATACCAACCTTTGGTGTCCGAGGAGGAGCTGCCCACAATTACACATATTTGCCCCTCTACAAATGCTGACCAGGACAGGGCTGGATCTTAATGGATCACAGTTGAGAAGAGCCTTTCCACAGCAAAAGGCTCTTTATTTAGTGCATTTCCTGGAAAACCACTGTCTATGGGAGGCCTCTCGTCTCTTAGCTAAGGCTCCCAAATACACCAAATGTGTGCATGCCTTTACTCACACACTTCTCCCTGCTTGGAATAGTTTTCCCATCAGACCCAGCTCAAATATCATCTCCTAAAAGCAGCCTTTCCTGACCCTGTCCCCTCCCAAGCAGAAGTAATCCTTCCTTCCTCTGGGTTCACATGGCACACTTTGTTCTTGCCGCTATCATGGCACTTATTGCATTACATTAGAGCCAGTTGGTGACCTGTCTATCAACCCTGAGAGACTGTGAGCTTCTTGAGGACAGGGGCTACAGTTGATATTAGAGCACTTAACCCTGGGCTCAGCCCATAAAAAGTTTTGGAACTTGAACTGCATGGGGAGGAGGTGGTAAATGCGGTGTACAGAGTGAAGTCCTAAAGGGGTCCTTTATGGCTATAAAATTAGGTGATTCTAAAAATGAAATGGGGTCCCACAGACATACTGCTTTTAGGGCTTGGGAAGGAATATATTCTGGCCTCATGAATCTGGTATAGAAATAACTGTTCCCACCCTAGCTAGTTTGGCTCAGTAGATAGAATGTTGGCTTGCGGACCAAAGGGTCCAGGGTCAAGGGCACATACTTCGGTTGCAGGCTCCTCCCCGGCCCGGGCACTGGTCAGGGCTCGTGCAGGAGGCAACCAATCAATGCGTTTCTCACATCGATACTTCTCTCTGTCTTTCCCTCTCTCTTCCACTCTCCTCCTCCGGTGAGGATTAAAAAAAAGAAAAGAAAAGAAATAATTATTCCCTCAACTAAACAAACCAGTTATTAAGCACTTGTCAGTTAAGGTGGACCCATATAATGCATTTCTGCTAGGCAGACAGATGACTGCCAGCCCTGAACTATGGGGTACATGCCTAAGAGGAATGACAGAGTGAGGGGTAGGGAGAGCAAGGCAGCCTAGGTACATTTACTTTGAATTGGGCGATTTGCTGGGTAAAAGCAAATTGGAACCCTTGGCAGAGTCATTCAGCAGCATTAAAGATCTATAGGCACAGCAGCTTGGTGGGGGGAGTGCCACTAGTTACAGTTGCTTGGCTGTAAAATATCCCCTGGAACAAAGCAATTTAATTTGAAGCGATTCTATCCGGAGCAGCTGACAAAACTTTCAAGGAAACTGGCAGTGGTAGGAGGAAAGGGCTTTGAAAAGAACTAGTGAAGTTTTAGCACACAGTCTTGAACATGAGCTAGGCCCAGTTGGATACCCGTCAGTGTGTTTCAGAAACAAAGCAAATTAACCAGGGTGGGGGCTTAGAAGGCTACATTCCCCAACTCCCTCCTTGAAGTTTCCTGTAAAACAGCAGGAGCCAACAGCCTCTTCCCAACTAGCCTCTCACCACAATCTATGAAGACTGGGCCTTGTGTCTGGACTGGGCAAGGTTCAATCTGGGCATGTGTACTTATAACATTCTCCCCCAATTCTAGGAACAAGCCTGCGAACCTGGTAGGTGCTAAATAGATATAGATGTTGATTAGCTTGATGTTCTGAAGGAGGTGTTTTGTTTTGTTTCATTTTTTAGAAAGGAAAGCTGCCAATCATCAGGGAAAGCCTGCAAGCCACCTTGCATGGTTGGTATCAAACCAACAGGAAATGGGGTAGGGAATGAACAAATAACCACAAGCCACAACAATCTATTTTTAAAACTAGGACAATATGTGGGCTGTACAGTAGTGCTGCTAGCTTTGTTTTTATCTACAGACATCTGTTTGGGGTTTCTTTGACTCTGGTACTTTGTTTCTGTGCTGTGATGGACCAAGGGTCTGGGAATTGGGTAGAATAACTTGCATGTATATACGTAGCTCCCAACTCAAGCATAGCATTGTCTTCAGAAGGGGATGAAGCTCTCAAAAATATTTTTAACAAGTACCCAGGAAAACTCCCCTGTCCCCAAATTCCCACCCACCACCACTCTGAACGTGCATCTGGTACCTAAAATTATACCATTAACCCATCAAGCTTTTGGCTTAAGTATTCACACATGTGTTTGAAGGCTTAATACATATCTTTTGAATTTTGAGACATATCAATGAAGGAAGAATCTACACTAATAAAAGAGAAACATGCAAATTGGTATCACTCTGCTACGCCCACCAGCCAATCAGATGAGTATGCAAATTAACCCAACAAAGATGGCAGTTAATTTACACACGTAGGCCCTGCGCGAAGACTGAAGACAACGTAGAAGGAAGCCAAGAACTGCAGAAGGGAGTGAAGCTGCAGAGAAGCAAGCGGGGTGGCGGAGACGGGAGGGAAGCAAGCGGGCAGCGGAGGCAGGAGGGAAGCCCGCCTTGGCGGGTTTTGCTCCCTTCTCTGCTTTGCTCCGGCCACAGGAAGCCCTATTCTTGCAGGAATCTTCCTGCAACGGGCCTCTAGTATATAATAGGCTATAAACATTAAGTTACATGATATTTTGCTACTCAGCTCCTTGAGAACACGGCAACCAGTCTAGGCAAGCTGTGCAAGGGGTGGTGAATTGACCAGAAGACGAGGTCCAGGACACAGACACTAATCTGAAAGAGGAAAGGAGACATATCACAGGAACATGGGTCCTAGTAGAGAAAGGCAGATGGATATTTCACAGGCCAAGGATTTGTTTTGGAAACACTCTAAATGGTTTCTTTCTTTTTTTAAAAAATCCTCACCCAAGGATATGTTTAGAGAGAGGAAGGGAGAGAGAAAAACATTGATGTGAGAGAGAAATACCAATCAGATGCCTCCTGTGCATGCCCCAACTGTAGATAGAATCTGCAATCTAGACATGTGCCCTGACCTGGAATCGAACTTGCAACCTTTTGCTGCACAGGACAATAGCTCAGCTCAACCTCTGGGTACATAGAGAAAGATCTGGGTAGAGGACAGCTGCCATTCTCCATCCATCCTACCCCCAAAGAGCCCTTAGAAGCAGTGTGCCCCACAAGGAGGGAGGGGTTGTTTTCTGTGGCAACAGCTGCTTCTATCCCCTGTCCATGGCCCACTTCTCAGTCTTCAGCTGCACAATCAAAAAAATTAAAGAGGAGGCCTCTTGAGTTATGATTCCTATTAAAACTAAACTCCCATCAGCACATTCTCAGGACTGCACCTGGGAAGGCAGATGCATGATGCTGCCTGTTCCCAGGGCTGCCCCTGGCTCCTAGGAACCTGAGTAAAAAGCCCAGACAGGGGTCCCCACACATTCCAAATGCAAAGAATTCAATATGCAGCCTGATGAGACAGGCAGGAAAGAGGAAGCAAGCCCCTAGCTGCTCTCCTCTGGAAACCCCTTCTTGACCAAGGAGCCCTCCCCTCCTTCTTGTGGGCCCAGAAGAGGAAGGATAAGAAACTGTGGTCCTGTGGGATATCACCTTGGAAAACTATTATGTTCCATGCTGCCTCTTCCAGGATGCTCCCAAAGGCAACATCTTGCTCTTGGAGCCATTTCTCATTTCCTAGTCAGCATTAAGGAAATACCCCGTAGAACTGGCAGGCTTCCTGCAACATGTCTCCAGAGTAATTCCAGGGTCTGTACTCTAGTGGACCCACCCCCATCCCAACCCCAAGCTACAGAGTTTGGGCAATGATGTAAGAAGATCCTTCAAAGATCATTCATTAGGCACCTCTCCTGTGCCAAGCATTCCAATGAGCTCCTTTAACCTTATAGCAACTCTTTGAGCCTCCCCATTTTATAAATTAAGAAACTGAGGTTTTATGGGGCTAGGTACCTTGCCCAGATGTCTCAGGTAAGGAATTCTTGAGCTGTGATCCAAACTCAAATCTGTCTGAAGCCAGAGCCAAAGTTCTTGTACGTGATACGGGCTGGAGTATGTGGCATTGACTTTCTACCACTTCCCCTGTTATAACCTCCAAGTGGCAGAGCTGTTAAAGAACAGACATCAGATTCAGCCACTTATTCCAATGAAAAGCACACTACCTGGCTTTGAAGGATCTTCTTACACAGATGCCCATGAGTTAGTGTCAGAGCTACCTACTCCTGGATCCTAATTCCCCCAAAACAAATCCTCCCACAAAAGTCAAGTCAGAAACCGGAAAAACTCAAGTCAGCTTAACATTGTGCTTTCACTGATGCAGTTTCACTTGAGAGAATAAAGTGAAAGCAGTGTCTTTACCCAGCTTTCTGTCACAGCTTGACAGCCTCTCCAGTCCTAGGAACAGGGTAGGGGAGAGAGAGATGGGGGATAGATCTATACTTATGACATTTTGCCTTAAATGGATATTTGTCCTCTCTTATCAGTACTGGTGTGAAAAGAGGAACCAGAGCAACAGGAAGGACAAAACCTACTTTGGTCTTGTGAGCTTCTGAGACAAAGGTCCAGGCTTCTAGAGCTCTATCTGAGGGGCAGACTCAGACAGCAAAGAGAGCCTATTCTCTTTGCAACACCTTCTTTGCTGGCATTAAGCAGCCTCCGGGGAAGCTCCGGCCAGCTGGGCACAGACCGACAACCTTTCTCGGACTATACCCTGTTTCTGTGTCCTCGCCACAGGGCTGTATGGCTGCAACTTTTGGAAATACACACTAAAGTGTTTCTAAAGCTATTCCTTGTCATAAGCCAAGGAATGTAATTCAGCCTATTCTAAGGAGAAGCTCATGGGGAAAGAGTATTATGGTTTTATTTATATACAAATAAAGAGAATTCAGGCCAAGAAGGCAGTGTGTATGGATCTGTCCCAGGAAACATAGCACTGGGAATCTGTTTTGCATTTAGAGAGTTGGGCAGGACTAGGGTGAGGCAAGTGATGCATTCGCCTTGGGTGTAAAATGTAAGGGGGTCTCAAACCACTAAGTAATCAAGATAGTTACTAAAATAAATGTCTATATTTTAGAATAGTTTCAGATTTACAGAAAATTTGTGATGATAGTACTGAAAATCCCCATATCCTCCCACCTAGTTTCCCCAATTATTAACATCCTATATTAGTAATACACTTTTCTAACAATTAATGAGCTGATATTATTGTTATTAGTAGCTAAGGTATATGCTTTATTTAGATCTCTCTTCCATTCTAGGACGACACATTACATGTAATTGTCATATCTCCTTAGGCTGCTCTTAGCTGTGACAGTTTCTCAGACTCTTCTGAATTTTAATAACCTTGACAATTTTGAGGAGTACTGATCAGGTATTTTGGAGGATATCCTTCTACTGAATGTTTCCTGATGTTTTTCTCAAGATTAGATGGGGACTATGGATTAATGGAAGCTCACAGAGGCAAAGTGTGATTCTCATCTCATTATATGAAGGGTACAGGGTACATACTATCAACATGATTTATGACTATTGGTTTTGTCCTTGATCACCTGACTGAGATAAGTGTTTGTCATGTTCATTCACTGTAAGGTTACCATTCTTTCCCTTTCCACACTGTATTCTTTGGAAGGAAGTCACTATGCGTAGCTCACAAAGAGTGGAGATTTATGCTCCATCTCCTTAACACGTTAAGTGCCCAGCCTGTTTTGTCTTCCGGAAAGAAAGTATAGTGTCAGTCACTGGTGACTGTCTGGGTGCTTAACATGTTAAGGGAAGAGTATCTACACAAATTATTTGTAATTTTCCTACACGGGAGATTTCTCTCCTCTTACCATATGTTTAATCATTTATTTGTATCAATATGGGCTCAGATATTATACTTTGGATTATGCTCAGATACTACTTTATTTTGTTTCTCAAGTATTTCCAGCATTGGCCATTGGGAGCTCTTTCAGTTGGTTCTGGTGCCATATCCTCATTCATGTTTTGCTTTTTGCTGGTTTGTTTGCTTATTTGTTTGTTTAAGCACTTCTTTACATTCTGGCAATACAAGATGCTCCAGACTCATCTATTTTCTGCCCCAGGCCTAGAATCAGTAATTTTCCAAGGAGCCCTTGGAGCACTTTGTCTATCCCTCTAGCAGCTCCCACACCCTCTTGCTGCCTTGTTCTCACACATGGTTGTGATCTTTCTTTTTCTCCCTCTATCATTCTCTTTATCTGCTCCACATGTTGCTCCCTCTCTTGCCTTCTTGCTCTCCCATTCTCTTTGCGTGCGTGTGTGTGTGTGTGTGTGTGTGTGTGTGTGTGTGTGTCTTTTCAGAGCCAAAGAGTCATTTACCTAAACACACAAAGTACCCCAGAGCAGAAGAATAGAGACAAGAAAGTTTTTTCCCCCACACTAAGAAAAATGCCAGTGGGTCCAAGACTCTCAAGAGTGATCTCAGAAAACTCTTAAAACCTTTGGGGCAAAGGTGCTGTAAGGATATAGATGTGTAATCCAGCATTGTCTATCACAAATAAAGCAGGCAGCTTCATTAGGAGCAATCAAAACTACCAAAGGGGAAAACCACTTCACAAGCAGTGGGAGTGTCCCCTGGGAAGTGCTAACAGCTGGGGCTCTTTGAGACTAATTGTCTAACTCACCCATAGGAACAGGATGCTAAGGCTGAGGGAGGAAGACTTTTGAATTCACCTCAAATGTGTCACCAGCAAAAGAACAGTAGAAAGCCAGCATCCCTGGGAAACAGCCAGCAGAGGGCAGAGCCTTATGTAGAGTTGCTATAGGATTTCAGACAAAAGTCTCATGGATGGAGTCACTGGATAAGCCTTTGATTTCTGGCACCAAGACAGGCTGGGAGGAGGATCACTTAATCACTTTCTCTCTGGGCCACTCTCTGCCAGGGAGCAGAGATGAAGCATGGTTTGTGGCACTCAGGCAAATGCTGGGTGCTGTACTGGTATGGTAAGACTGCAGAATCAGGTGGGTGGGGACATCCTGAACCACAAAATGGGAGAAAGGAAGGGAGTACCTGGTAAAGGCTGGCCCACTCTAGTGTCTTCCTCCCCTTTCCCCTCCCTTCCCCTCCCCTCCTCTTCCTCCTCCCTCTCCCTCCCCCCTCCCTCCTCCTTCTCTTTTCCATAAATGAAAAGTTAAATAAAGGTCCAGTCTTAGGAAGAGGAGAATTAGGCAGTGCTTCAGTGTTTTTATGATAATTCTAAAAGTCTTTTTGAGACAAAAACATACCATGGGCCAAAAATAAAGCTTGTACTGTTCAGAAACTTTCCTCCTTGTTTGAAATATTTGCCTTTTAAGAGAGATTCAAAAGTCTGTTTTGGGCACATTTATAGGAATCCATCTAACTGCAGCAACATAAAAAATCATTCAATTTCCAGAATGCAGTCTGATTTTTATTAAGCTCTTTCCTCTAGGAACAGAAAGGATTAATTCTGTGGGCGCCACTAAACCTCCTACCTTGAGAATAGGAGGCAAAATTCATTCTTCCCCAAATGAACAAACATGAGAAAACAAAATACCTCTGAGCATAAAACCTTCAGAAATTTCTACTAGTATTTACTAAAATCTAGATATGGGTTTTCAAGAACACTTTTCAAATTTAATCTCATGGATGAAAGTTAAAACTAAAACTATTAAAAATTAGTCTTATAAAAACACAATGTATTTTCAATAAAAAATAATGGCCACTCAGTTAAAACTCTCTTAGTAAAGTAGGAACTATGCAGAAACAGAAATGAATGACAGGCCCTACTTCGGGGTTACTCCCTTCCAATTACCCCTTCCTGATACAACTTTTGTGAAAAATCCTATCATTCTGATCCCTCCTTCCATATGACTCCTGAGAGCAGTGTTTCTCCAAGTTCAGTTCCAAAATCAAATACAACAGAATCAATTGGTGTTGCTTGCTCAAGAGTTGTTTCTCTGGTCCTACCATGATTCTTTTTTTTTTTTTTTTAATATATTTTATTGATTTTTTACAGAGAGGAAGGGAGAGAGACAGAGAGTCAGAAACATCGATGAGAGAGAAACACCGATCAGCTGCCCTCTGCACATCTCCCACTGGGGATGTGCCCGCAACCCAGGTACATGCCCTTGACCGGAATCGAACCTGGGACCCCTCAGTCCACAGGCCGACGCTCTATCCACTGAGCCAAACCGGTTTCGGCCCTACCATGATTCTTATTCTAGAGGAATGAGGTCCAAAAATCTCAATTTTGAACAGGCATGCTTGGCATTTCTGAGTCAAGCTAAAGTGTAAGAATCACAGACAGAGCAAAGCCCAACAGAGGAAGCACATTTTAAATGACAGACCTCCATAATGTATCTAGTTCTAGAATTAAGTTGCCCAAGGCAGGTACATGGTTTCCTGGGAAGCAATTGCTCTTATAAAAGATGATATGTGTCCATATCAACAAATGAATAAAGAAAACATAATACACACAGACACACAATAGAATACTATTCAGCCATTAAAAGGAAGAAAATCCTGCCTTTTGCAAAAGTCAGGAAAGGAAAGGCAAATACTGCAAGAACTCACTTATATGTGGAAGCTAAAGAAATCCAAGCTCAAAGAAATAGAGATCAGATTGGTGGTTGCCAGAGGTGGGGATGGTGGCGAGGAAACTGGGTGAACGTGATCAAAAGGTAGAAACTTCCAGTAATGAGATTAATAAATTCGGATATAATGTGCATCATGATGACTATAGGTAATACTGTGTTATATATTTGAAAGATGCTAAGAGAGTAGATCTTAAAGGTTTTCATCACTAGGAAAAAATGTAATTATGTGAGGTGATGGGTGTTAACTAAACTTATTGTGGTACTATTTCACAATGTATACAAATATAAAAACAAAATCAAATCATGCCCTGGTCGGTTGTTCAGTGGTTAGAACATTTGCCTGCAAACCGAACGAACGGTCACGGGTTCGATTCCCAGTCAAGGGCACGTACCTCTGTTGCAGGTTCAATCCCCGACCCTGGTCAGAGAGGCAACCAATCGATGTGTTTCTCTCACATAGATGTTTCTCTCTCTCTCTCTCTCTCTCTCTCTCTCTCTGTCTCTCTCTCTCTCCCCCCCCCCCACTCTCTTCTCACCCTTCTACTCTAATATCCTCAGGTGAAGATAAAAAAAATCTTAAAGCATTATAGTGTACATCTTAAACTTATTCTATGTCAACTATATCCCAATAAAACTAAAAACAACATTAAAATAAAACATAGCAACCAATGAGGCCTGACTAGAATAAATTTTTTAAAAAAGAAAAAAGAAAGAAATCTTAACCCCAAAGAAACATAAAACCTGCCCGAAAGAGACAGAAAATTATGCCAAGAAGCTTGCCCAGGAAAGCCTTCTCAAGCAAGTCCATACCTCCTCAAGGCAAACTGGCCAACATACAGGCCTTCACAGACATTTGCTAACTCTAAGAGCATTTTCACTAAAGTACCTTCTTAAATGTGTATCCTGCTTCCTATTTCTTACTTGAGCACTGCTGCTGCTGACTTATCAGTCCTGTCCCCTCCTCATACAGCCTGGTATGGGAAGCCTATAAATTGTCCCATTGCAAAGAAGCCAGCTAGAGGGCACCTGAGTGCCAATGAACTGGGGCCCTCCACCCTGGGTGGTGTGAAGAATTCAGCAGCTGCAGAAACAACCAGAAACTTCAAAGGGTCGAATTTTCCCTGAGGGTTATCTGGAACATACCTCCCAAGAGACTAAAATTCCTCTCTTGGAATGCAAAGAGGCTGACCTGCTAACCTTCTTCCTGGGCTTTCCCATAATTTGTTTATAGGGGGTTTAGAAAATCTACCCCTCCCCTCACTCAAAGTTTCAAGCCCCTTTTCTCCACAAGACAAAGAAAATAATGTGAAGTATGACAGACAAGCATCAAAGGGACCATTTTTGTGTTGACCAGAGTGAGAGCATAGCTTCTGATTTTTCATTCTGTTCTCTGGTAAGTTAGTCCTATGATATCAGAGATATATTTCTTCTATTTAGGAATGCATTTCTGATTGACTTTTGGCAAACTCTCACTATGTAGAATGCACCTTCCTGAAATCCTCAGATTTTTGGAATGGCTTATCATCTGAAAGAAATAGATTTAAAAGCAAATAATTTAGCTGACCAGGGTGGGGTGGGGTGGGAGTGAGAGTGGGGAGTGAGTGCTTAATGGATACTGGGTTTCCTTTGGGGTGCTAAAAATGTTTTGAACTAGGTAGTGCTGATAATTTCAAAAAATTGAGAGTATACCTAAGTCCACTGAGTAGTACAATTTAAAATAGTGAGTTTTATATTATGTGAATGTTACCTCAATAAAAAAGAGCAAATAATTTGGTGATGTTAAAGCTGTCTCTGCGTCCTAAGCAGCCAAGAAAGAGAACCAAGACAATGCAAAATACTCAACAACAAAAACAGGTAGGATCACAATGCTGGGTGATAATAGCCAGTAATTATTGATTACTAGGGGCCAGGCACTATGCTAAATTACAAGCCTATAAGGTAGGTTCTCTTTATAAATCACTGAGGAACCTGAGTGAGGCTCAGAGAAGTTAAGTAATATGCTCAAGGTCACATACCGAATGAGTAAAGGGTTGGCTCCGACTCATGGCTATCTGGAGGAAGAGAGTTCTCTCTGCCCATAAAACTCAGTTTAAGTAAAAACTGAGCTCATAGGAATGGCACATACCACAAAAAGCAGAGTTAAGCAGACAGCACCAGCAACCAAAAGCAGTGATGTGGGGCCAGTAGAGGCAAGAAAAGAAGGAGAATATGTACTCAAAGTGAAGAAAAAATTGTATGGTGGGGGGGGGGAATGCGTTTGAGGGAGAATGAGAACTGTTTGATTCAATGGAAGAGAGCAGGGTTGGTAAATGCCCACTTTTCCACTTTGCTCTCAGCACACATAAGTCATTCACCCTTGAAGCCTGGGCATCCCTCATTTATAAGTGTTCTTGCCTGAGGGAAAAGGAATTTGAAGCTCAGGAGAAAGGCACTGCCTTTTTAACAATCTGTTCCACTTGTAACCCACATCAATAAAGTAATATAACTTTGGTAACTAACCAAGACTTGCAAGTACTCCATTTGGAGTGATGTGATATGCATTCAATTCACCTTAACTAAAAAGAGAGCACTGTTTCATGGGATACGGTAAGAGTGAAAAATCACTTTCTAAGAATCTTGTATCTTATACAAGGAACAAAGGGAAAGAAATAACTGTTGCCTCTGTTTGGAGTTGGGAAGCCTGCAGAGCCCTGGGTAACTGACCCTAGAAACTTTCAGAAAGATTCAGGAAAAGAAGGAAAATTACCCTTCACCTATCTAAGCGTAATTCACTAGATTAAAGAGCTCCAAAGGGAAAGTACATCTGTTCCTCTTGGTGCGACCTCACCAGCAAACTCCCAGAGTGAAAAGAACTTGTGGTTCTTGGAGACTGAAAGGGGCCCTGGGAAATGGCTGCCCGGAAGTCAATAGGCTGCTGTGGGAGGGGAGAGGTTGCCAATAGGATCCCACTGAGAAAGAAACCCCAGGAGCCCACCCGGGCAGGGGCCCAGCCAGCACTGGCGCCTTCTGGGAAACCAATCCTGGAAGTGGGCATGAAGTTCTTTGACCCTGAAAGTGGGGATCCCAAACCCTGCCATTTCCCAGGCCAATCATCCTCTCATCAGCATCTCTACTTCCCTGTGGGTAGAAGCAGATAATGAAGTGCTTGTTTGGCTCCTGCTGTTGCTTGACAAAGGGAGTTTCTCCGCAATTGGTCCATGTGAGGAAAGTTCTTGCATCTTCTGAACTGTTAGGTCCCGAATGGCAATATCAAAACACAATGGCTACAGTCACTGCCTTTGAAGACAGGATATTCATAGCCACTTCCTGCTAAATGACAGGGAACACAGAAATGGCACAGCAATGCATGCATTGGACTTATAAAAAGTGGGTCTAAATCCTCTGCAAAACCTCTATTAAAAATATCACTCCTTATATGAGTCCTCGTGCTAATTCCCACTCACCTTAATTTCCCCATCCGTAAAATGTGGGTAATTATGCATACATCAGAGGGGCACTAGTTAGGATTAAATGGGTAAATGCATGCAAAGTTCTTGGCACAGGAACTGGAACATGCTGTGCTCTCAAGAATATTGACTATTATTGAAATAAAACAATTTATCATTATTATTCAGCAGTTTTTTAAAAAGCTTGTCTCTTCTGAATAAAAGACACAACTCCATTTATCAGAGAAGTACGAGATAATCCATCACATTCCACTTACTGTCTTTGTTTGAATACAAAGTCATCTGAATGCTCAAGTGCAGTGATAATTGTAATACTACTAGATTTTGAGCTCCTTGAGGACAGGAGTTATGTTTGTTTGCTTTTTAAATATATTTTTATTTATTTTAGAGAGGAAGGGAGAGGGAGAGGGAGAGAGATAGAAACATCAATGGTGCCCTAACCGGTTTGGCTCAGTGGATGGAGCGTCAGCCTGCGGACTGAGAGGTCCCGGGTTCGATTCCAGTCAGGGGCATGTACCTTGGTTGCGGGCACATCCCCAGTGGGGAGTGTGCAGGAGACACCTGATCGATGTTTCTCTCTCATCGATGTTTCTAACTATCCCTCTCCTCTCCTCTCTGTGAAAAATCAATAAAATATATTTTAAAAAAGAAACATCAATGGTGAAAGATAATTAGTGACTGGCTGCCTCCTGCACGACCGGGGATCAATCCCACAACCCTGGCATGTGCCTTGACCAGGAATCGAGCTGTGACCTCCTGGTTCGTAAGTCACGCTCAACCACTGAGGCACTGCAGCTGGGTGCAGGGACTATGTTTTTAGTCGGCTCTCTATTCTTAGTGGCAGTCCCAGGATGTGGCTCACAGTGCTCATGAAATGCTTGAAATGTCTTCCATCGCTAATTTTTTATGGAAATACCTTTTACCTCTTCTTCTCCCTTGCCTTTCTTCTACAAGGTTTCAGAACTCTTTCTAACATTCAAATTACTTAATAGACAGTTTTTTAAAAATATATTTTATTGATTTTAGAGAGGAAGGAGAAAGAGAGAGAGAGAGAAATATCAATGATGAGAATCATTGATTGACTGCCTCCTGCACACCCCCTACTGGGGATCGAGCCCACAACCCAGGCATGTGCCCTTGGCCGGAATCGAACCTGGGACCCTTCAGTCTGCAGACCCACGCTCTATCCATTGAGCAAAACCAGCCAGGGAAATAGACAGTTTTTATTGGGAGTCCCTTCAGGTCTTTTTTAGAAGTGGGAATAGATAATAGGAAATCTGAATTCTTTCTCTATAATAACCCTACACATCTCACCTTAAAGGGAGAGTGATGCATGTCCAAAGAAGGGTGACAATGTTGCTGAGGACCTGGAGCAGTGGGTACCAACCTTTTTTTGGCCATACTCAACCTAAGCATCTCTAAAATCCAGATGCCCCCAGGTGACATATAATTATTATTATTCAAAAACTGAACTCCTATTCACTTGGAGGAAGCCTAAAAAGCCATTAACTTGGTCTAAACAAGCTTCCATAGAATATGGTGTCCATGAAAGAGAAACATAAAAGAACGAAAGGAGCCCTAGCTGGTTTTGCTCAGTGGATAGAGCATCGACCTTCAGACTGAAGGGTCCCGGGTTCGATGTTGGTCAAGGGCACATGCCAGGTTGAGGGCTCAATCCCCATTAGGAGGCGTGCAGGAGGCAGCCAATCAATGATTTTCTCTCTCATCATTGATGTTTCTATCTCTCTATCCTTTTCCCTTCCTCTCTCTGAAATCAATAAAAATATATTTTAAAACATAAAAAGAGCGAAAGGACAATTGAAGTACTGAGGAAGAAATCACTAAGAAATTGTTAAAAAATAATAATAATATGAAGTGATATGAAAAAATAGCAAATAGTTTCAAAGCATATAATAGAGAACTGAAATGCATAACTGTCATAATATATATTTATATACTGTATGTAAGGCCACTAGAACCATAAGAAATGCAAAAAATTCAGTTAGCAACTCATTCTCGAATTGCCCCCCTTAAAAATCAAATTGTCCCCCTGTGGGGCGTGCCCCACGTTGGGAACCACTGACATAAAGGGAAAGGACTGTGGAAGTCAGGAAGAGGGGCCAGAGTGACAGAGGCCAGAAAGGACACCGAAATGGGCCTGTGGACATACTGGTCTATACCAGCATCATGTTAGCTCCTAGAAGCTCATTCTAGAAGTCTGGCTTAAAACAACATTTCCCCTTGGATCCTTGTTACTAACAGAACCCAGGAAGTAAAACATTCCTCTTCTTATTCTTAACCCTTTTGAAAAGGGTAGGGAGCAGAGAGTTGCCAGCAGCATACAACCATACAAACATGGATTCTGAAGCCAGACTGACTGGGTTTGAGTCTTAGCACTGTTGCTTAACATTGGGTAACCCTAAGCAGGTTTCTTAACCTCTTTGAGCTTTGTTTTCCTTCTCTGTAAAATAATAATAATAATAATAATATTGTCCTCGTTAGGTTATTGTGAAAATTAAATGAGGATTCACATGATCTCACTTATTTGTGAAATCTAATGAACAAAATAAACTGTCCAACAAAATAAGACCCGAAGCATGGAGGCAGGGAACAGACTGACAGACTTTAATGTGGGGATGGGGGGATGAGAAGAGATAAACCAAAGAAGTTATATACTTATAGGCATGGCCCATGGACACGGGCAATAGGGTAGTGCAAACCTGAAGAAGGTGGGTAGGAGCTGGAAGGAGAGGTGTAAAGGGAGGGGATATAGTGAGAATCATGTAAAGTTCCTGGGCCATAGTAAGAACTCAACAAATGTGAACTGCTATGATTACTTTGGCCTATAGGCATTAGCTCTAGGCTTGGATAATTGAACAGCTTAGCATAGAAGGAAAAACCCTGGAGAGCAGCCATGGTTTTAAGCCTTGAAGAGTGGGTTGTGGGGTCAAGGGGCAGAGATTAAAGGGCATGACTTATTCCTCATTTGCAACATGATAAAAGCATAGGCTCTATCTCTGTCCCATGATTAAAATTTTAAGAATCAAATGAGCAGACACAAATGAAATTACTTTGGGAAATGCAAGCATTCTGTGCAAATGTAAATGATATTCTCACTGGGCATTCTCAAACAGAGGGAAACATTATATTTAGTTCACAAATACTTAGGTTTTAATATTCTGGGCTTTTCTGCTATTATGCTAGAGTGCAGAGAAGTGGCACACAGTTCAGACCCCAGATGTCCTCTTTGCAAGGCGCTCTGATCTGCTCTTAAATCTCTCCAAGTCACACCCTGTACAGAAGTTTTTAGATGGGCCAGCCACTTTGAAAGGTTCTTACCACCAGGCCATCAGTTTAGGAATCATCTTACAGCTGTGACATGTCTAACCTTGTCCACATGTCTAACCATGTGACCCTGCTAGGGTCAGGGCATTGTGAGTGAGGACTTGGAAGCCGACTTTCACAGCTAATGGCTCAGTCCACAAGACTTGGAAGCTGCCTGTGTCATCCCCTTTTCATTTGGTAGATGAAGTGGTGGGAAGAGTTGTCATTCATCAACAAATAGAAAGCAATCTCTGATGGAGATAAAACAATCTGTACATTTGGATTTCAATCAGAGAAAATATGCTTTTTTGAAACAGTTCATAATCAGTGTATGTCCTTCCAGATAGCATGTTGGTGTGGAATGTGAGCTGTGCAGGAACAAATGTCACTTGGAATACCAAAATAGAATTAATAGCTGAAACATAACTTCAGAATACATCCTTGCTTTCTACCTTCTTTATAGACTCTGTGAGACAATTCCTATAGCCTGGTTACTTGATTCGCTGGACTGCTAGCATTTCAACATTAAGAAAGAATGGATTTTCCAAAAAAAGGAATAGCACAATTCTATTTATGGGAGAATCTCCTGTATTCAGAGAAAAAAGGGACCTAATGATCTTCCAACCCAGTTTTATCCATTTATAAAGGGAACTGAGGAAACAAGAGGGCAAGTAACATACCCAAGGTCACACAACTAGCAATGGCAGAACTACAGTTTGAATCCAAGACATACTAAACATTGTAGAATGGGTCATAATACAAGAAGCCAGCAAGTAAAGGCACTTAGTCATTGATATTCTTGTACAAAAACTAAAAAAACAAGAGAGTGTGCTCTCTGCTTCTTATTCTAGACTAGTGGCCCGGTGCGTGAAATTTATGCACATTAAAAGGGGATTAATTAGAGGAAATATTTTAATATTGCTATTTGCCCTTTCTCTATAATAGAAATGTCAGAAATGAAAGAAAATTAGTAAAATGTATAAGAAAATCTTCCTCCTGTCAGAGTCGAGAGTGCAGCATGGGACCCACAGTCAAGTGCCCGCCCAGCCACATGCACCTCAAAATCGTGTGAGACCCAAACCCGGCCGGTCCCACCCCCATTGGGCTAGATCCAGACCAGGCCGGTCCCAACCTTGTCAAGCCCTGCCAGGCAGGGAGCACAGCCTCAGGTCCCCCGGACCGGCACTGGGGCAGGGGGTGCAGCCTCAGGTCCCCCAGGCTGGAGCGGGGGGCATGCCTTGAGGTCCGAATCAAGCCCCACTGGGTGGCGGACGCGACCTGAGATCGCCTGTCAAGCCCCGCCACGTGAGGGGCGCAGCCTCGGGTCCCCTGGCCTGGTGCCGGGGTGGGGGGGCGTGGCCTGAGGTCCCTGCCAAGCCCTGCCAGGTGGGGGGCGTGGCCTGAGGTCCCCTGTCAAGCCCCACAGAGGGAGGGGGGCCCGCAGCCTCAAGTCCCTGCTGATTGCTCATTAAGGCTCATTACAGTAATTCAGCCTCCGCTGTGGGTGCAGCCATCTTGTGTTACAGAAACCCCTACCTCTGCTGGGAGCACCACCATCTTTGTGGCAGAGTGATGGTCAATTTGCATATTACCTCTTTATTATATAGGTTGATTGCTAATATCCCTTCAATATTGGCAGTTCAAGAGTTTGTGCTATGACGTTTGCATTGTATCTGTCAGGCATCAAGTCCTGGTTCAATAAAGTTTAAGATCTAGAGGTACAAATTGCCTATAAACCCTCAAGCAGCCAGCTGAAAAGCAGAAAATTCAACCGACCTCTTGTTTTACATATTCTGAAGGGAACTATCTCTCCTTATTTGTCTGTTGAGTGCCCTTGCAGAAATCCTCACAGGCCAAGTTGAGTCTTCTCTACTCACCAAGTTAATGGACCCTCACTCACAGAGATGGGCTTTTTCTTTCTTCAAGAAAAAAAGGTGCAATTTCAGGGAATGTCCTCCATATACATTAAATATATTTTTTAAAATAATAGTAATTATCAAGGTGGTTTTCATGGTGTTTTTCCCAATTCAACTTCTTGTGGACATTTCCTCCCCATCCTATAGCAGAAGAAACAAGTCAGAGGTCACCCAACATCTCCTAATTTTATTATGTCACCTCTCACTTGCTCTGGTCTAGATGAATAAAGAGATTCTAGTCTGGTATATTTCAGTTCAAGCTTTTCTAATTTCAAGAATTTCAGGTCAGCCTTAGCCAGTGTGGCTCAGTTGGTTGGAGCATCATCAACTGCACTGAAAGGTTGCTGGTTCGATTCCCAGTCAAGGCACATAACCAGGTTGCAGGTTCGATCCTTGTCTTGGTATGTATGGAGGGAGGCAAGCAGTTGATATTTCTCACATCTATATTTATCTCTCTCCCTCTTTCTAAAAAAAAGTCAATTAAAAAATTTCAGGTCAATATAGCAAATGTATTTTTGAGTACTAAGCACTGTGAGAAGTGGGATTAGGGATGTAAAATGCCTGCACTACCACATATGTCCAAAAGGAGCTTGCAGACTGAGAAGAGAGAGATGTAAACTTCTTACACAAAATGCCTTCTATGGGTGGCACAAATGGGAGATCTAGAAAAAGGAACAATTATATTCCAGCTGAGGAAGATCAGAAATACTTCAAGGACAAGAGAGGGTCATCACTAAGATTTAAAGGGTGATTCAATTTAATTGACGATACATGTGTGTTAATGCAGAAATAATCTTCCTTTAATATATACTAGTTACCACTTAGCAGAAAACCACATCTTGGATTTAAAAAATAATGCTAGCTAACATTTCTTGAGCACTAAATGTAGGTTCATCACTATGCTTAAGTGTTCCACATTATCTCATGTAATCATCCTAGCAACCTTGTGTTGACTGACAGGTATTGTTATTCCTTGGGAAACTAGGGCCCAAGGACTTCCAGCTAGTCAGTGGCACAGCTTGGATTTGAAGCCAAGCAACCTGACTCCAAAGCCAAACAATTTTCTAAAAGTGTGGTCTGCATAACTTACAATCACTTGGGGAGCTTGTTTAAAGCACAGATCCTGAGCCCCAGCCCAGAGTCAGGAACTAGAATCCCCATATACAAAGTCTAAGAATCTATCTGTTATTTTATACAAAATTACCCAGGTGAAAACCATTGCAGTATAGCATCCACTTGCACCAAGAATCCATATATATAAAAGGCTAATATGCTAAGTGTCTGACCGCCTGACCAGTCACTATGACATGCACTGACCACTAGGGGGCAGACGCTCAATGCAGGAGCTGCCAAGCTGCAGTGACTTGGCAGCGGAGGTTCTCAGGTGACACACCCCTAAACCAGAGAGGAGGGAGCCCAATTCCTCCCAGGGCCACACTAATCCACATTCAGCAGTGTGTTATGTTGTTGCTGGGGCACTGTCGACCCAGAATCTGCTTTACTGCACACTTGCATATGCGTTCCACACCCTGTATGACAGCAACTTTGTAGAGTGCCCTCTTGCACTCCAGCACCCCTCAGGGGATGTCAGAGAGTCAGTTTCAGCCCGAACCCCGCAGGCCAGGCCAAGGGACCCCCACCTGCCGGAGGGACCCTGCTCACTCTGCAGACACCTGGGAGGGACCGCAGGAGGTTGGCTCCAAGGCGTGTCCTGTCCATCTCACTCAGTCCCGCTCCATGGGCCACCTTCTAATTAATTTCCTTTCAATGTGCACAAATCCATGCACTTGGGTCACTAGTATTACTATAAAACACATTAATAACTTCAATATTACTGGTAAATGATTTTTTTCATTATTAAGCTACTAAGTCATTCATATTTGCCTTGGTATGGTTTCTATCATATCTAACAAAGGCAACACTAAAGAGCTGGCCATCTGGGATTTGAAGGAGGAAAAGAGTAATAAATGGATGTCAGATAAGAAAAAGGGAAGCAGATTGGGTTGCAAAGGCCATGGCTATGGAGGACAGTGTCAGAAAGTAGAATCCTACGGCCTCAGCAGTCTAATCTGGTCCTGCCACTAATGAGGTCATCTTACACAGAAAAAAAGAAAGCCCCACTTGTCCTCCCTCAAAGAAAGTGCCAATGGATCCAGCAGATTCAAGATGGCCAAGAACTTGTGTCTTCAAGGAGCAATGCTTCCATTGTTGTCGCAGCAGCCACTCCTCCCACCTACCCTTTCACGAGCCTCCATGCAAGGTTGGTGCTCTATGCTTTGCATACTTCATCTCATTTAATCCTCACTGCTCCCCTTTTTATTCTCACTTTTCAAATGATGAAATAAGCACAGAGTGGTTAAGCAACCTGCCCCAGATTATACAGCTAATAAGCAGAAGAGATGGGATTCAAAACTATTCATGGTTGATCACAAGGTCTTGTTTTTTTAACTGTGATGTGTGGGGTTTCCACTAACTGAGTAGACCTATCCAGGCTCTTCTGGAGATAAAATATCTTCCTATTTATCTAGAAGGCTTTGGTAGTGACCCAAGGCATCCATGCCTACAGTGGGCTCCACTAGGTCAAGCCTCAAGGTGAATGTGCTCTGCCTGGTAAAAGAGATGCCAAATACTTTATTAGACCCACCATACCCATGGAACTTAGATTATAGTTTGAGGACATGAATAATTTAAAAAATACAGTGTGGCCCAGCTGGCATGGCTCAGTGGTTGAGCATTTTCCTATGAACCAGGAGGTCATGGTTCAATTCCAGGTCAGGGCACATACTCAGGTTGCAGGCTCGATCCCCAGGGCTCAATCCCCAGTGAGGGGCGTGCAGGAGGGTAGGAGGCAGCCGATCAACGATTCTTTCTCATCATTGATGTTTCTCTCTCTCTCTCTCTCTCTCTCTCTCTCTCTCTCTCTCTCTCCCTCTCTCTCTCCCTCTCCCTCTCCCTCTCCCTCTCTCCCTCCCTTCTTCTCTGAAGTCAATAACAATATATTTTAAAAAAATAAAAATTAAAAAAAACCAGTGTGTCTCCCAAAAATGTCTACACACTTTAACAGCTGATAACTCGATTTTGAAAACAAATTTAACTTTAACAAACACTGCCTTTGTAATTATTCAAAGTGTGTGTGTGCATTTTGGGGGACACCCTATATATAGAACACAGGCTGGTAAATTTTATAAGGAAAATAAAAACAGATATAATCCTTACTATCTCAATCCTCACAAACATCTTTAGAAGTATTACTAACTCTATTTGACAGATGAGGAAAATGGGAATCAGAGACATTCATTTGACCAACAACTAAGCTATGCATACCCAGGACTCTGCCACCAAAGGTGGAACTTCTTCCACTGAAGTATACTGACCATCCAGAACAAGGCACAGCACTTCAGCTTCCTTATCATGTTCAACCTCTCATTTCTCTCATTTTCTTTTTAAAAATATTTTTTTTATTTCAGTGGAGGAAGAGAGAGAGATAGAAACATCAATGATGAGAGATAATCATTGATTGGCTGCCTCCAGCACTGCTAACACAGGGGGTCAAGCCCGCAACCTGGGCCTATGCCCTGACTGGGAATTGAACTGTGACCTCCTGGTTCATAGGCCAACGCTCAACCACTGAGTCATGCAGGTCAGGCTCTTTCCCTTTCATTACACTCGCCATTGGTGTGACTTTGATTTTTTTATATCTTTATTCTAGAACACTCTTAAGTTTTCTTCCTGAGAAGATATGTTTGCACACATAAATGTCAGTCATGAGCTTCTCCTAAGCACTCCTTAATATTTTTGTTTTCATCAAAATTCTAGGCAGAAACAACATTCAAATTTGCTTCTTTTATGTAATATGATTAAAAGTCCTGAATAGTGTCTGTATGAATCATCAAACTTAATGAAAGCTTTTCTGTTATAGCATTCCCCCTTTGAATAAAGTACTGATCCATTGATTAAATCAGTTCCAAAGATTGAATCGGTGAAGTAAAATTGGCAGGCAGGAAGGTATTACTAGACACTAATTCTTTTTCCTCGGGGTGAGCTCTATAAATGTGTAGCAATAGAATAGCTTTGCAATCTTCAAAAAAGTCTATGGTGCTGAAATGAAACCCATCAGACAAAAAAAAATACCTTTCCAACCATGAATTACCCTGTGCTTTATGAGTAACAGGTAAACAAGTAAGTTTTGAAAGCAAGAAGACAATAATATTCTCCATTCGGCAAAAGTTTTAGTTCACAAAGGCCTGCAGCATTAGTACTTTAGGAGAAGAGTTAATTTCTCATCATTCTTTTTAAACCTGGGGGCACTGAATGTGTGGGTTTCAGGAGGAGAGAAGTCAGCACCCATCACAGAAATAAACCAACTTCCACCCCATAATAGGGAAGTGTCTCAGGGGGAAAAGCGTGTTCATCAATTGCATTTCAGAGCTATCCACTGCAGCTTTTCCAGCCACTGACTTCCTTTGCAAGACACTTAAGAATTCTTGAATGCCCTGTCTAATTTCAAATGACATAAGGTGCCCTGGCCAAGTGGCTCAGTTGGTTGGAGCGTCATCACATACACCAAAAACACATACCTAGGTTGCAAGTTTGATCCCCAGTCGGGATGCGAAGGGAGGCAACTGATCGATGTTTTTCTCCTACATCTATGTTTGTCTCTCTCTTTCTCTCCCTTCCTCTCTCTCTAAAATCAATAAACATATCCTCCAGGGGAGGATAAAAAAAAAAACACCAACTACAATAGTCATTCTTCAGTGATGGCAAAAGGACAAATACCATCCACTCCTAAAAACTTTGGGCTTGGTAGACAATTCCAGGCCGGCAATAGGCATGCCCTCACAAGTCCATGGAGACAAAATGCACTCCAGGTACCCTGAACGAAGTGACTGCAAGCAGCTCAGTAGGTCAGAACTTGCAATGGTTCTGAGCAACTGACCTTCCCAAGTCTTGGTGTCTAAGGACTTAGACAGCCAATACTGTCTTCAAAGCAATATGTGCCTGACTTCACCTTTTCTGTGTCAAGGGCAGCTGCCAGTCTGTTCCTCTTTTATGAGTGCTAAAACTCAACTGTGAAATATTTTCTTATTCTTCTCCAAAAGGGTTGTCAGTATCACCATTATCACATCTTAACTTGATGTTAGCATAGTGTGGTTCTGCATTTATTCTGTCATTTGATCCCCACAAAATCCTTAGAAGATAGAAAAAAATTATTACCAAAGCAATGGTAGTTATTTCCTGAGAGCTACTGTTGTGTTATGTGCCGGCCACTATGTTAAGCCCTTGACACACGTCACCTCACTTCCTTCTTGCTACAACTCTATTATTAACCCCGTTTTGCAGACGAGGAACCTGAAGACCAGAGACATTGTTCAGATACCAATGCCCACACTTTTCACTGCTACTGGATTTTACCTCTTTGAGGACAATAACTGTGTTTAGTTCGTCTTTGTATCACTAAGAGCACCACACAGGCTCTGACATATATTAGAGAGTCAATAAGTATTTGGATTTCCTTTCTGAGTTCATGTCAACATCATTTCTTCAGAGCACTCTTAGCTCTGTAAAGATAATTCATGAATTTATGTAAATAACCTGGCCCTAACTAGTTTGGCTCAGTGAACAGAGTGTCAGCCTGTTGACTGAAGGGTCCCAGGTTGATTCCAGTCAAGGGCACATGCCCCGGTTGTAGACTTGATCCCCAGTAGGGGGCGTGAAAGAGGCAGACAATCAATGATTCTCTCTCATCATTGAAGTTTCTCTCTACCCCTCTCCTTTCCTCTCTGAAATCAATAAAAATATATTTTAAAATAAATAAATAACTTGCACCACTGACTATTCTTGGCCTGAAATCATAATACTACAAAAGTGTTCTCCTAAACGTTATTTAATTCTTCTATGAAATCTTTCCCCCACCCCAGTTGTGGTGGTCATTTTGATTTTCTTGCAGGCAAAGATATGGATTGGTAAGTGTTTCACTTCCTTGAGTCTGCCATTTGGTAATACTCCTTAACTGCATCTGAGAAAAACTCAAGCACTGCTGGTAGGTGCTTAAATTTTAGATCTTTTTAAGAGGGCATTTTGGCTAATATAACAAGAGCTATAATGATGTCTATATCTCTTGACATGATGTTCAAAACTGTTAATTAGAATAACAAAACATAAAAATATCTTAAATGACTATCAGTAGGGAAATAGTAAGTTTTAGTAGAAATGTTATGCAAATATTAAAATGTTTTGTTCAAAGAATAATAACTGGTAAGCAGTCATGGTATGATGCTTAGTGAATAAGATAGGCCTGGAGTTTAGAGTCTATGAGGAGAGAAAGATATTATACCAACAACTATAAATGTAATTATTATAAAGGAAACTATGACACATGTGTATGCACAATCCATATACTAGCACAGAGCATGGCATATAGTGGGTGTTCAGTGAATATCTTTTGATTGAAATAAAGAATGAATGAATGAATGAATGAATGAAAGTAAACAATGAGATTAAGAAAGTAAGTTAAAATGGTGCTCTCTGGGGCATGAGACTGCAGGTGATTTTCATTTTCTTTCGTAACAGCTTTTGGGCTTTTAAATTTGCTTTCTAATATATTATTTTAATATCTGAAAAATAGCTTGAAGAGGTATCTATACTAATAAAAGCCTAGGTGGCCGTTGCACCCTCCCGCCCTCACTCAACGCCCCAACATCATCACAAGATGGCTGCCACAAGATGGCCACCACAAGAGGGCCACCCCCACATCATCACAATATGGCTGCCCCCACGTCATCACATGCAGACCACTACAAGATGGCCGGCAGGGCAGGGCAGTTGTGGGCGATCAGGCCAGCAGGGGAGGGCATTTGGGGGCCATCAGGCCAGCAGGGGAGGGCAATTGGGGGCGATCTGGCCAGCAAGGGAGGGCAATTGGGGGCGATCTGGCCAGCAAGGGAGGGCAAGTTGGGGGCGATGGGGCTGGCAGGGGAGCTGTTAGGCATCAATCAGGCCGGCAGGGGAGCGGTTAGGTGGTGATCAGGCTGGCAGGCAGAAGTGGTTAGGGGCAATCAGGCAGGCAGGCAGGCAGGTGAGTGGTTAGGAGCCAGCAGTCCCAGATTGTGCAGGCTGGGCTAAGGGACACCCCCGCCCCCAGTGCACGAATTTTGTGCCCCAGGCCTCTAGTTATCTATAAAAGTTTAAGGGCTAAATCTATTAGTGTGAAAGAAAAAAAATACAAGAAATGTAAAAACTATTTGGAGGACCTTAGGGGTATTTTTCAGATCAGAGACTTTCCCATAGAATGACAAGCAGCAGCTGTTGAAACTCTTTCTTTGAGCTCTGCATATAACTTCGGAAAGGAAGAGAATTTTTAATTCTTCAGTTAGTCCCAAAAGAAGGAAATGGAAATCAGATCACAAAAATGTGCTTACTGTCCTCAATGGAGGATCGTATCTCAAAGTCTAAGCTGGTTGCTTGGGCTTGGACTCTGTGGAGCCCTGCTCACATTGAAAGCCTTTAGGCATGTAAAACTGGCAAAGCCTTGGGGAAAGTAATGTCACCAAATCATTTTGAAGTAGCTTTTACGAGGAGACTTCAAGATATTTTATTAGCATAAAAGTAAATTTTGGGGTGAGTTCACAATTTGTAATTTATAAGAGCCTTTAGTATGTATTTAACTACTTCGTTTTGATCTAATTTATCAATTGGTTTTATCTTTTCCCTATCATTATTCATGAATTTGTACAACAGAACACATTAATTTCAGAAAAGCAATTAGCATAAAATGTGACTTACTTTGTCCTAAACTATGGGTTCTATAAATGGTAAATGGCTGTAATTACTATAAGATGAATGTCATATATTGGCTACATTCTTGTTATTATTATAAAGGAATGGCATGGTCACGGTCTCAAATCAAATTTAAAAGGCATAAAATTAAATTTCATTTTCTCAGCATCTGTGTGGAAGTTGAGCACATGCAAAATGTGGTTTCAAATGTAATACAATGGCTCAGAAGCAGTTTCTACACAAACATTATGAAATGACCTATTTCTAGAATTTTCCTTGCAATCTCACATCCCCGTGTGTGCTGTCTTATGACAACCACACTCTGAATCAGAAAAGTGCAAAAATCTGGGTTTAAGAGATCCCTAATCTCTTTGTTATTTCCTCTATGAGGAAACAAAACACCATCACCTCAAACTAAAGATGCGAGAAGGGAAATATATAGTATTGTACTGCCAGAGCCATTTCTGACACAAAGGAATAACACCATAAGCCTTTCACACTTATGTTCCATTGATATATTTATATCATACATTTAAAACTCAAAACTCAACATCAACTCAACATGAACTAAGATGGCTACGCTAAAAAATACAGGCCAAGAGCCGAAACCGGTTTGGCTCGGTGGATAGAGCATCGGCCTGCGGACTGAAAGGTCCCGGGTTTGGTTCCGGTCAAGGGCATGTACCTGGGTTGCGGGCACGTCCCCAGTGGGAGATGTGCAGGAGGCAGCTGATATATGTTTCTTTCTCATCAATGTTTCTAACTCTCTGTCTCTCTCCCTTCTTCTCTGTAAAAAATCAATAAAATATATTTTTTAAAAAAATACAGGCCAAGAGACATATGAAAACATACTCAAAGTCACTAATCATCTGAGAGATGCAAGTCAAAATGACAATGAGGTACCATCTCACAGCTGTCAGAATGGCTATCATCAACAAATCAACAAACGACAAATGCTGGCAAGGATGGGGAGAAAAAGGAACCCTCGTGCACTGCTGGTGGGAATGCAGACTGGTGCAGCCACTGTGGAAAACAGTATGGAGTTTCCTCAAAAAACTAAAAATGGAACTCTCATTTGACCCAGTGTTCCCACTTCTAGGACTATATCCCAAGAAATCAGAAACACCAATCAGAAAGAATGTATGCAACCCCTATGTTCATAGCAGCACAATTTACAATAGCTAAGATTTGGAAACAGCCTAAGTGCCCATCAGCAGATGAGTGGATTAAAAACTGTGGTACATCTACACAATGGAATACTACACTGCTCTAAAAAAGAAAGAACTCTTATCATTTGCAACAGCATGGATGGACCTGGAGAGCATTATGCTAGCGAAATAAGCCAATTGGAGAAAGATAAATACCACATGATCTCACTCATTTGTGGAACACAGTGAACAACATAAACCAATGGACAAAAATAGATCCCGAGACAGAGAAGCATCGAACTGACTGTCAAACCTCAGAGGGAAGGCAGGGGAGGGTGAGGGGTAAGAGATCAACCAAAGACCTTGTATGCATATAAGCATGACCAATGGACACAGTCAGTAGGTGGGTGAGGGCATGTGCTGGGTTGTAGAAGTGGCTGGAGAGAGGTCAATAGAAGAAAAAATAATAATATTGTAATAGCTATGTACGTGCCGGGGTTGGGGGGTACTTGAAATATTAGGGGGACCACTCTGTAAAGTATATGATTGTCTAACCACTATGTTGTGCACCGAAACTAATCTATACTAATAAAGAGCTAATATGCTAATGGACGGGACGCCATAATGCGTAACAACCGTTGCTCCAGAGACGGAGGTGGGGGGAAGCGGGGAGGAGCCCGGAGAAGGCAGGACCATCCTGTGCTGGGGAGGGCAGGGGTGAGAGCCCATAGCGCCCCCCTCACCAGTCCTTCGCCACCTACCGCTCGCACTCAGAGCGCCCCACGGCCCACCCGCCAGGGGAAGGAGCACAGCGCAGCAGGCGGGAGGCTTCCATACTCTCCTCTGGCGCCATGACGGGGCGGAGCCGCCACATTGCTCAGGAGATGAGGTGGAAGCAGAGAGGCACCTGGAGAAGGCGGGACCAGCCCGAGGTGACTCAAGGGACTGAGGGTGGGGCTTGATGCGGCCAGAGAAGGCCAGAGGATTTGGGGGCTGGGCCAGGCGCGCTGGAGCTCTGCGTGGACAGGTTCAGGTGTGAAGGCAGGGCTGCAGGTGGGTAGGTGGCACCGCACAATTTCGCACGCTGGGCTCCTAGTGTAGAATAATATTGAATGTGAACTATAATGGGGGGAAAAAAGATGCGAAAAAAAAAAAAAAACCTGAAAAAAAAGATAGGCAATGCTAAGTATTGGCAAAAATGTAGAGCAATTGGACCCCTTAACCATGCTGGTGGGACTGTAAAATATTGCAGACACTTTGGAAAACACTCAGACAGTTCCTCAAAAAGTTAAGCATAAAATCACCATATAACCCAGCAACTTCACACCTACTAGTAGGTCTATACCTGAGAGAAATAAAAACACATGCCCACCCAAAAACTTGTGCACAAACATGTATGGTAGCACTATTCATAATAGCAAAATATGTGGAAACAACTTAAAAATGTCCATCAATGGATGAATGAGTAAACAAATCGTGGCATACTCATACAATGGAATATTAGTCAACCATAAAAAAGATGAAGGACTGATACTGCTCCAACACTGACGAACCTTGAAAACATTTAGCTAAATAAAAGAAATCAGGCACAAAAGACCACATATTGTACAATTCTGGCAATATTCAATATAAGCAAATCCACAGAGATAGAAAGCAGATTAGTGACTTCCAGGGGCTAAGTAAGGAAGAAATGTAGAAAGCCAGCTCATGGGTACAGGGTTTTTTTATGGGGTATTTAAAAATGTTCTGGAATTAATGGTGATTGTGGCACAATTCTGAATTACTAAAAACAACTCAGCTGTATGATTCCTCTTTTTTTTTAATAAGTACACATCTTTAAGACATTTTTAATGGACAGACTTTACATTTTCTTCCATTTCCTTTTTTTCAACTACAGTTAACATTCAATATTATTTTGTATTAGTTTCAGATGTACAGCATTGTGGTTAGAAAATCATGTTACTTTACAGAGTGGTCTCCCCACTGCTTCAAGTACCCACCTGGCCCCAAGCATAGCTATCACGATATTATTGATTCTATTCCCTATGTTGTAATCTATATCTCTATGGCTATTCTGTAACTACGAATTTGTACTTCTTAATTTCTTCACCTTTTTCATCCAACTCCCCAACTCCCTGCCCTCTGATAACTATCAATCTGTTCTCCATATCAATGAGTCTATTTCTATTTTGTTTATTTTCTTCTTTAGATTACACATATAAGTGGTATGATATGGTATCTGTCTTTTTCTGTCTGACTTATTGCATGCTATTGCAAAGGGTAAGGTTTCATTCTTTTTTATGACCAACTAGTATTCCATTATGTATATGTACCACAGTGGTGGGTTTCATCCACTCATCTATTGATGGGCACTTGGGCTGTTCCATATCTTGGCTATTGTAAATAATGCTGCTATGAACATAGGGGTGCATATATTCTTTTAAATCAGCATTTAGGACTTCTTAGGATATATTCTTAGAAGTAGAATTGCTGGGTCATAAGGCAGTTCCATTTTTAAACTTTTTTAGGAACCTCTACATTGTTTTCCATGGTGGTTGCACCAATCTGTATTCCTAGGAACAGTGTCAACTATATGCTTTAAAAGGGTGAATTATATGTTATGCAAATTTTACATCTCAAGAAAGCTGTTATTTTTTTTAAACTCAATATTAAACAAACAAGCTGAAAATAGAGGTAATTATTCAAATAACATCTGTGTCAAGAGTTCAAAATTCATTAATTCAACAGCACATTATTCAAAGAAGGAAATGTTGATGGTCTATTGTGTGCCAGACACTATTCTTGTTCCTGAGAATACAGAAATGAGCATAACAAAGTCCATGCCCTGAGGAATAGGACATTCTAATGACCCAGCTTTGCATGTGCTGGCAGATAGGTTTGGAGGAACTCCCAAAGAGAAGGTTTTGGGAGCTGGGAGAAGAGCTCCTGAACCATCTTGTTCACGTACACAAAGTGCTATTTGCTCTTTTCTGTTCTCCCCACACATTTATTTTTAGTACCAAGTGCAAATATTCCTGCTTCCAGAAAATTAGCTCCTACAGACAGTAGCTCAAAACTGTTATGAAGCTAAATTCCAGTCCTCATGCAAGGACACCCTATCTATTTGGAGAAAGCCATAGAATGGGTCATGAAGACATGGACAACTGAACTTGAGGTTAATTTAAAAAACCTTCAGTGAACTGATCAGCAAGAGCTATAGCTACAAACACAATTCATTTTATGTAACTTGGGTTATAGAACTTTTTAGAACTGTTTAAAAGGAGTATCCCCCACAAAGTAGCATTTTCTCATGGTCCATCTCTGCTCCATGGTCTACAGTGGTTACCATTGCTGATGACACTTAGCAGACTTCTATGATCCAGCCAGGAAGGGCATCCAGGATTTCCCTATAGACACCATGCTAGTTTTCTTACCATGCTACTCAAAATGCCCACACCTTTCTCTCCATGTTACTAGTCAAGGCCCAGAATAAGTTTGACATCCTCCAGAAAACTCTCCACAGCCCTCCAACCCATATTGGCCTTCGTCTGTGCCACACAGAACTACCCAACAATCCCAATTCAAGGATGACCTCCTTGAGGGCAGGGATCATATGATTTGCCATTCTTCTCCTACCTCCCTTAGCACATTAGAAGGCAAACAATTGGTTAGGGCCAGCACTGATTCTAAAAAGTTATTCTAAAAAAATAATAATAATAAAATAAAAAGTTATTCTACTTCAGATATATGAAAGGGCATATTGGGGATTTCATTTTCCAAGTGAAATTACTAAAAAGATTTCTTTATGGGACACAATAAAAGAAAATGGAGTACAGTTTCCTCTTCTTTCCTAAATAAACTGAGCTTGAATAACCTTGAGACCTTCAATGACTCACGATCTACTGAGGCTACATCATTCCATTATTAAATGGCAGGCTGACTGGGCTCAGATACATGTTAGCAACTGTGGGGCTTTACACTTTCTCGTGACATTTTCTATTTTAACTTTTCAACTGTAATAACTTTGAGGGTTAGCTATGATAGAAATCATGTCTATTGTTGTTTTGGCTAACAAACCAAGTGGATTTTCCTCCTTCGGCTATCATGTGATTCAATGATATCTGTCATAGTACAGGACTCGTTGTTTTACAGCCATTTCCATTGGACTAAGATCATGAATAAAAAGTCCTGGGCCCTGGCTGGTGTGTCTCAGTTGGTTGAGCATTGTCCTGTGCACTGAAAGGTTGCAGGTTCGACTCCCAGTCAGGGCACATACCTAAGGTTGCTGGCTCAATCCCTAGCTGGGGTGCATACAGGAAGGCAACCAATTGATGTTTCTAACATTGACGTTTCTCTCTCCTTCTCCTTTCAAATAAATAGGCATGGCCCTAACTGGTTTGGCTCAGTGGATAGAGCATCAGCCTGTGAACTGAAAGGTCCCAGGTTTGATTCCAGTCAAGGGCATGTACCTTGGTTGTGGGCACATCCTCAGTAGGAAGTGTGCAAGAGGCAGCTGATGGATGTTTCTCTCTCATCGATGTTTCTAACTCTCTATTCTTCTCCCTTCCTCTCTGTAAAAAATATCAATAAAATCTATTTTAAAATAAAATAAAATAAATAGGCATGTCCTCGGGTAAAGATTAAAAATAAAAAGTCCTGGGATTATGATGTTGCCCTAAAGTTTCATATACTCACATTTAGCTGCTGGTTACACATGGATGGTCTGCCAGACTAACCCCTAAGTTATTAAAATGTAAAAATGCACATGATGTGCTTTATGAACACCTTATATGCCATAAACTTGTTAATCTAAACAATATGGATATTATACATTTTTTACAAAAAGAAACTGAAATAAAAGTTTTCTTCAAGTGTGTTTTACAATGGATCTTATTTTTTTTTCTGCTCCCCATCAATCAAGTGGAGCTAAGGATGGATGGATAATCAAATAATTTGTTACCACCCTAGCCTGTTTGGCTCAGTGGATAGAGTGTCAGCCTGCGGACTAAAGGGCCCCAGGTTTGATTCTAGCCAAGGGCACATGCCAGGGTTTTGGGTTGGATCCACCCCACACAGTAGCGGCCGTGCAGGAGGGATTATGTTGCAGCCCTAAACTTTCATATACTTACATTTAGCAGCCAATCAATGATTCTCTCTCACAATTGATGTTTCTATCTCTCTAGCTCTCTCCCTTCCTCTCTGAAATCAATAAAAAATATATTTTTTTAAAAAAATTGTACCTTAGCCCGTTTGGCTCAGTGGATAGAGTGTCGGCCTGTGGACTGAAGGGTCGTCCCAGGTTCGATTCCAGTCAAGGGCACATGCCTGGGTTGTGGGATCAATCCCCATTGTGGAGCATGCAGGAGGCAGCCAATAAGTGATTCTCTCTCATCATCGATGTTTCTAGCTCTCTCCCTCTCCTTTCCTCTCTGAAATCAATAAAAAAAAATATTTAAAAAAATAATTTGTTACCGTGTTGTTGGAGGATATTGTAGGAACACCGACTGAGAAATACTGAAAGATAAAAGAGGTACAACATAGCTGAAAAGAGAACTGTTGGAAGACACATTGCTGAAAAGGAGAGTGTCAGAAGAATATGGATTTTAGCCCCAAGAGCTAATGTAAAAGATTTAATGGAGCATATTAATGTGAAGAACAAGACAATTACTTTCAAAGAAAAATCTGCAACATAATACATCTTCTCATCTCCAAAACTCAGGCAAAGAAGACAAAGAAACAAATCCACAGAGCCCATACATACTATGATGTGATGATGTCTAGTGTACACACAACTAACAGATGGCATAGCTACCTTAGGAATATGTGCTATTTCAACTTGATTTTACCCTCTCTCTTTGTAAAAGCAGGGATGAAGTGGCTTACAACCCTCTCCAGTCCATCCTCCCTTTGGCCCATCTTAGAAACTATAGTCAGAATCACTATCAAAATACTCCTTGCATCTAGTCACTCTTTTGCTCAGAAATCTAATGTTTCCCACCTATTAGGCTGGCATTCATACAACCAACCTATTTTATCAGCCTCATCTTCTAATGTCTGCTTTTTCTTCCATTCAAGCCAAGCAGTCCATTCACTAGAACTTCCCACAAACCCACCAAATGTGTTGCAATCTGGAACCACAGCTTGGACCCTCTTCTCCACCTGAAATGACCTCTCTGCTTATTAAAATCTCACCCAATTTTTCTGAAGGTCCAGTTTAAGTCTGACCACTACAGCCCATTCATTTCAGTGAATGCCCCCACCCTTACTTACTTATTTGACAGTGGCATACTGACTTGTACAACAGATTACTTAACACCAGTGATTTCCTTTTTCTCTCTCTTCCTCACCACCTCCCTGCTCCTTGAAAAAGCATTTGAAAAATTCCCTCTTAAGTATGCAAACCTATACAATTGTTTGCCCCAAACCTAAACTCAGTCCTCAACTAGTTTTACACAAAAAAGATCTGTTAATAAACTTTTTGAACTGCTGAGAACACCTCCAGGATCTTATTTTTTTTCTGCTCCCCATCAATCAAGTGGATGGGGCTATGTGAATTATCCTACCCTCCCAGAAGGCCTCAATCTGTTCTAGTTTTCAATAACCATTTTTCCTTTTTTTTCCTGGAACAATGGTCATGTAGCTAGCTGAGCAAAGGAGTGGCTGTAGTTTTCAAAAGGGAGGTGATTTTGCAACCCAGAAGAAATGGAAAAGTGGCATTGTCAAGAGACATTTTTGGTTGTCATAACTGGAAAGGGGTGCCACATATCCTGTAATGTGGACATCCTACAATGTCCACAGGACAACTTCCTACAACAAAGAATTGTCCTACCCAGAATGTCAATAGTACCAAGGTTGCGAACCCCTGATTTCCACAAATACAAATACTACTCAACTGGATTGGGACATTGTCATTCAGTGTCTAACACAGTGCTGAATATCTATGATAGCATTCTTTGATAAATCTGTGTTTATTATATGTCACTATCTATCCGGTTGAGTAAAGAGAATAAAATTTAATCTTAAAGTGATCGGCTAGTTTTATCCCACTTTTATCTAATGGAATTTAAATACCACTTTTAAGGAATGTCACTCTAGACCAGCGGTTCTCAACCTGTGGGTCACGACCCCTTTGGGGGTCGAACAACCCTTTCACAGGGGTCACCTAAGACCATCGGAAAACACATATATAATTACATATTGTTTTGTGATTAATCACTATGCTTTAATTATGTTCAATTTATAACAATGAAAATACATCCTGCATATCAGATATTTACATTACGATTCATAACAGTAGCAAAATTATAGTTATGAAGTAGCAACGAAAATAATTTTATGGTTGGGGGTCACCACAATATGAGGAACTGTATTAAAGGGTCGTGGCATTAGGAAGGTTGGGAACCACTGCTCTAGACTAATGTTCAGCAGTATCCTTTTTTCTTAAGCCCTTTATGAGATGGGTGGCTTTAGTAAGGAAATGGGAACAGCAGATAGTTATGGGACTTGTCTAACATTGTCAGTTTATGATTGAAATAGAGAGAACAGAAATCTCAATCTTTCATTTTCCACTCAGTTGTGGCTGAGCAGATTATAGACTATTAATTCAGCCATTCATCAGATATCTAATGAACTACTATTGCATAGCAAACACTGGGCTAGTCTCAGTTCTCAAATTTTGGTGTTACTGGGAAAAGCCATGTCACTGTCATAGCACACATTTTCTCATGAAGCAATGCTGCAATCTTTACCAGAGGTTAAGCATCAAGTATATCACAGATATGATTACACAAGGGACATACAGCCATAACAAAATTATAATATAGTTTCTCTTTAAATAAACATTGGTCTCTGGCTACAATGATGTATGTACTCAACATGCAAAATACAACTCTAATAATTTATAAATTCAACTCAAACCTAATACAGCAGCCAGAAAAAACGGCTATCAAATACTAGATTGAGCAATAAATGTATTTACCTTTTACTACTTTGGAAATATTTGGGGAGTGGAGTGCAAAACTGAATTTAAAGCCATAGATTTTTTTTTAAAAGAATAGTTTATTGATTTTGAGAGAGAGAGAGGATGGGAGAAGAGAGAAACATCAATGTGAGAGCAAATCATTGAACAGCTGTGTCTTTCACGCCCCCATACTGCGGATCGAGCCTGCAACCCAGGCATGTTCCCGGACCAGGAATTGAACCAACAACCATTTTATGCATGGGATGATGCCCAACCAACTGAGCTATACCTGCCAGGGCATCAAGCCATAGATATTTTTGGAAAAAAACTTGTCTTAAATAAGTTAGAGTTGGCCTTTTCTTTTTCTCCAGGGCCTTTTTGGCACTTGGCAGCTATCAGAACATTTCACACTTCAAGAAAAGCTATATAAAAACATTTAGATGATCACCCGCATTAGTTTTTTTAAAGGTGCCTCAAACACAGAACCTACACAGAACCTAAACACAGAACCTAGACACAGAACCTAGACACAGAACCTACACAGAACCTAGACATAGAAGAACTTCGCTGGAGACAACATGGCAAAAGATCCTGGAGAACAGAAACTGGAGACAGAACCTAGAGACAGAACCTAGTGAGAGAACATGGCAAAAGATCCTGGACAGAAACTGGCCACAGAACCTAGAGACAGAAACTAGAGACAGAACCTAGCGAGAGAACCTGGCTGAAGAACCTAGAGACAGAACCTGGCTACAGAACCTGGATAGAACATGGCAAGAGAACCTGACTAGAACCTGGTGACTGAACCTGGCTGGAGAACCTGGACAGAACCTGGCTGGAGAACCTGGAGAACCTGGCTGGAGAACCTAGCAAGAGAACATGGACACAGGACCTGGCTGGAGATCCTGACCAGAACTTGGCTAGAGATCCTGGCTAGGCTGCTGATAACTGAACGCTGTCTCCGTGTCATTCCTTCTTCGCTGACTCTGTCCACACCTTTGGGGTCCCCTGGACGTGCTGGGGTTGGACCACAGCACCTGGCGCCCGAACAGGGACCCCTAGGTAAGCCCCACTCTCAGGATGGATAGGACTCCACTGTAGGAAGAGGGTGGATAGTCTTCGCTGACTCCGTCCACACCTTTGGGAACCCCTAGAACAGGATTCCCCTAGGTAAGCCCTCCCCCCATTGAGAACCCCACACTCGGGACAGGACTCCACCAGGGTACTGCAGACCCCCCTATAGAGGATAAGTAGGGTAAGAAGGTGGATACTACAGAACTTAGATTGAGAAGATGTGCCATACTGAGTCCAAAGAAAGAAGACTCTGTATTGATTCTTAGATTGAGAAGATGTGCCATACTGAGTCTAAAGAAATAAGACTCTGTATTGATCTTTTAACACATATGCTTGCTAGCAGAGGAATTAAGGTTACTCCCAGTCAGACAGAACATTTTATACAAGAAGTATGTCCATGCTTTTCTGAGGAAGGAAAGGTAAATGTAAAGGCATGGGAGGAGGTAGGCCCAAGGAGCCTTATCCTTAACCCCACTGCAGCCTTTCCACCCCGGGAAAGTGCAGGATTGGCAAGCTCTCCCTGGTGTGATAGATCAGGACTCAGGTAATAGCGGAAGGTGCCAATCCTACTCTTAAAATGGATACAAGAGAGCATTTTGGGGTTTTTCTTTTTAATGCCTGCTTTTTAAAAAATAAAAAAGGGGGAATTTGCCAGGAGCCAGTCCATCCTTGCTCTTTCAAGGGACCTGGCATATATGGCATACTGTTCTTAATATGTTTGCTCACCTTCTTGGCACTATGTGTTTTAACCAAGGTCACCTCTCTGAGAAAGGTTGTTTCCCCAGGTAGGGATTTTCCCCTGAAGTTAGGGAGGGAATAAAACCCCTTAACTAACTGCCAGGCGGGTAATTAATCACTTTAACTACGAACAATCATGCTTAAGCTACATAATCTTTACTCCCTGGAATGGAGATAAGAAACGCCCTAACCTTTGGAATAGAGATTGATAGGATTGGAATCAACTGGTATAAATACAGATGTAACAAGACAACAACACACAGAACCTACACAGAACCTAGACACAGAACCTAGACACAGAACCTACACAGAACCTAGAGACAGAAGAACTTCGCTGGAGACAACATGGTAAAAGATCCTGGAGAACAGAAACTGGAGACAGAACCTAGAGACAGAACCTAGCGAGAGAACATGGCAAAAGATCCTGGACAGAAACTGGCCACAGAACCTAGAGACAGAACCTGGCTACAGAACCTGGATAGAACATGGCAAGAGAACCTGACTAGAACCTGGTGACTGAACCTGGCTGGAGAACCTGGACAGAACCTGGCTGGAGAACCTGGACAGAACCTGGCTGGAGAACCTAGCGAGGGAACATGGCTACAGAACCTGGCTGGAGAACCTGGAGAACCTGGCTGGAGAACCTAGCAAGAGAACATGGACACAGAACCTGGCTGGAGATCCTGACCAGAACTTGGCTAGAGATCCTGGCTAGGCTGCTGATCAACTGAACGCTGTCTCCGTGTCATTCCTTCTTCGCCAACTCCGTCCACACCTTTGGGGTCCCCTGGACCTGCTGGGGTTGGACCCCAGCACTAATTAAGATTAAATGAGGTTATAAGGGCAAGGCCCTGATCCACAAAAAAAAAAAAAAAAAAAAAAGATCATTAAAACAGAGATAAGAGAGTTTTCTAAAACTTAGAAATGAACAGAGAAAGTTGCTGTGTGGGTGTTAAATTTAGCCACAGCCACCTACCCCAACAGCATAAGGGTAAAGTAAAGCAGTCACAAAAGAGGTCACCATGGAAATGAGGGCTGAATCAAGGCCAGAGGAATAGGCTGTTGCAGCTCAGGCTAGGATAAATACTGTGTGTAGCTGGGCAGTGGCTTTAATTTTACAACAGTCCATTCTGAAAACAAGAGATTTCATTCTTTGAAAATTGTTTCATACCTCATTGATGATACTTTATATCCTTTCCTCAAACCCATGAGGACCATGCAGTAAATGAAACTGCTCTGAAGTAGATTAAATGAGTGGGCTGCATCCTAGCAGGTAAACTTTGAGAATTAGTAAAAACTAATTTAAGAATTAGTAAAAACTCATAATTTTTACTGGGTACAAATATCACATTACAAGCATTTCAAGGAAAATGCCCAAAAGAGTACAGTATAACTGTCAGATGCTCTTATCTTAGAGAGCAATTTTTAATTGGCTCAAAACCTCTATAGTCTTTTAATAAAAAGCTCATTTAGATCTGAGCCAGAAAATAAACTCGAAAGAAATGATTCCAAAGTTTCTTTAAATTAAGGCAAATGCAATATTTGCAGAAGTCGATTTGGGGACGCTTCACTTGGGTTTTTTTTAGCATGTCCTATGACCGTCCATACTGATCCCTCCCCATCTCCCCCTTGCCACACGCAGCACACACAATAATGACAGCAATAACGAGTATGTCTTGAGCCTTTACCATATGACTGGTCTGTGTTAAGTACTGTACATGGATAAATTCCCTTATTCTACCCATGATATTGGTACTCTTACTATCTCCAGTTTACAAATGAGGAAACCGAGGCTCAGAGAGGCAGTAGGTGGACCAAAGCCACATAGCTAGCCAAATGGCAGTGTCACAATTCCAGCCAGGCAGTCTAACTCCAGAGTCCACTGCACTGCTGTAGCTCTACTCTCCATCAGCCACCCACTTCCACTTGCATTTCTTCCCCATATGGTCCTCTACAACTGTCAGCTAAAATTCTTACAGGAGTGACTGCTTCTACCATTATGGGGAAGGCATTAGAAACCACCACATGTAAAGTCAGCTGCACGGAGAACATGCCAAGCTCATCTCTGACGGACACTGGAGCAAAGCTTTACTGATCTTTTTCAGCGTCCACATAGCCAACCCTTCTCCCATCAAGATCTCTTGTGCCTGGCTGTCATTTCTCCCACTGCCCTTAAGATGGAGCCTCCTTTGGCTCCTTGAGAAGAATGGTCATCGTGCATTTGGAGAAGGAAACCTCCCTGTCAATAGTCCAAATAGTTTCGGGACCCAGACTCTCCTTTAACACAAATTTGTCCTCATATTTTCCTTCATCTTGGCTGAAAACAATGTATCTGATCTCAGCCCATAATAGCTACCGAGTACTTACCATGTGCCAGGTATCATGCTAGGCACTGTGCACAAATCCTATCATTGAAACTTTACCAGTATAACCATTTCACGAAGTAGGCACTAGTATTATTCCTACTGTGGGGAAATTGAGACACAGCTAGATTAACTAATTTGCCCAAATAACTCAGCAAGGAAGTGCCACAGCCAGCATTAGGGCCTGGAGCTGCAAGACCAATGTTGACCCAGTCATTTCACTTAGCGGAGACTCATTATGTCCTCATCTGTAACATGAAGGAAGTAACAGCTCCTACCTAATGAGATTGTTATGAAGATGAAATGAAAAACTGCATGCAAAATCTCTGTGCAATACCTACACAATATAAACCCTCAACAATGGATATTTTCCTTTCCTTTCTGATGAATAGGCTTCATGGGATGAGCTGCTATTCACAGGTCTCCAGCCTCAAGATGACAAGAGAAAGATCCAGGCTAACGAACTGGGACAGTCTTGAACTTCTCTCTCAGAAGCAGAGGCTCAATTGGTTCTGGGTTTCACCAAGGTGCTACTATCCTCCTTATACCTACTATCAAGCCTACCACTGCATGGCCTAGGAGAGGCAGCACACAGTGGCACATGCTACTAGTATATAGCTGAACTAATTAGCAAGCACACTGGATTTAGTTGTGCTCTAGACCAGCAATTTTCAACCCTTTTCAATCTCATGGCACACATAAACTAATTACTAAATTTCTGTCACACACAAAAAATATTACATTTTTTGCCAACCTGACAAAAAAGTTATACCTTTGATTGATTTAGAAAAATATGGTAATAGTAATTACTATATCTTTTGCTCCAAAGTGACTTTTTAAAAAATCAAGTGCCTATATTTGTATATAAGGATTTATGGTACCAAGAATTATCCAATCAGACACAACCTTATTATGTGTATTATGTGATATGACCAATAAGATGCAACTCTAACCTATATATTTATAGTTCAAGACAGGACACTGACACCAAATGGCATTCTGTTAGCCTTTGTCATCTTTTTATTTGACAATCTAAGGGAAAAGAGGTCAGTGCTCCTGACTAAATAGTCAGGTAATGCATGTGAACAGCACAGAAAACAGACTTATGCAATAAAGTAGAATGGCAACGATATATTACAAAGCTCTTAAAAAAATCTAGGCAAGAAATTCTCAAGTAAAGAAATGATGGCATGGACAAGAGAGAGGAGATCTCTGGTATTCATGAAGTAGGATACACAGAATTTGGAGGATTTAGATGAGTGAGTGAGGGAAAGGGATATGCCCCAATTCCTGGTTTAGTAAATCATATGGAGGGCAATATCACTAATAGAACATAATAAGAAACATAGAGAACAAAGCAAGATTGGGGTACAGTGCTAGTAAAGGCAAATGCTGGATTCCTCTTTGGGGTGTTTGGAGTGAGTCTGTGGGATCTCTGAAATGAAAGACTCCAGCAGGCAGCTGAGTTGCAAGCTTAGGAAAAAGGTCAATGTTGCAGAGGTAGATGTGGGTGTTGTCAGCACATAGATGGTACAACCATTAGAATGAATGAGATTACCCAATTCAAGAAAAAGTGTGGTCAGTATTAGTGCTAAGTGCTATGAAGACAGATTGGATAACAGTTGATTAGAACTGGGTTTGACAATTTGGTCATCAGTGACCTAGAGTTTCACTGGAGATGTTGCCAAATAAGCCAGATTTCAGGGAACCAAGGAAGAATGAAAGGTGAGATTATGGGCAGGAAAAATCTAGAAAACACTTAGAAAAAATAAACTGGAGAAACAGAAGATGTTTATCCTGAAAAGAAGATATGGAGGAGGAGGGTTATAACAGGTGATATAAAAGAGGCATGAGAGATATTCTTTATTTCCCCGGAGAGGACAAACTTCAATTATAGGTTACTTACACCCAGGTTCTTGCCCAATTTGTGTGACCTTGCTAAATCATATCAATGATCTGAGCCTCAGTTTCTCAATCCACAAAATGGGGATAATAATCATAGGTAACACATTGGGTACTGTAATGATTAAACTATTTACTAAGGTAACACATGGTAGAACTTATGTATCCCATGGCCTGGCATCTAGTAGATACTCCATAAGGGTTCAATCTCATTTCCTAAATCACAGAGATAATGACATAATGCCAGTAGTGCTTCACAAACTCAGTATCTTGACATAAATGTGTGTGATGAGTGGGGAGGATTCTGTAAATCACTTAAATTTTTCTCTTTGTCAGAAATCTGAAACCCTGTGCAGACACACACTATCTCTTTCCCAAGCCCCAAACCTTGCTTACTAATGTCATTCACCACCATTTGAAGCAGTCAGAACTTTCCGCTTCATCTTTACCCTCACATACGCAAACAGGGCCCTGGGGTTCCTGACATTGCAAAATTCTTTGAAAATAGTTTTTTTTTTTGTTTTTTTTGTGTGGTTGTGTGTGTGTGTGTGTGTGTGTGTGTGTGTGTGTGTGTGTGTGTTATCACCTAGTGGCACACCTGGCACTCCTGAGGGAATCCCCAAGGAGACAACTAGCCATGGGATTTCAGTCTGGAATTATTGTTCTGCAGGAATTCCTCCCCAATAGGTCTGCCTTCAGAAATCCTCTCCAGGAAGCTGGCCAGGGACAGAAAAAGGCCCATGTTGTTGAGAAATGTCCTGGGTTGCTATGAATGGAAAGAAGATGCAGGTTTCTTTGCTTTGAGCCTCCTAAAAGCCTTCCCTTCACATACCTCTTGCACATTGAGAGAATAACAAAGTAATGAAGGCAAACAATTTCTTTGAAGGTATATAAAAGGCAGGGCTACCAAAATCGTTCTTCTAGAAAGCTAGAAATATTAGCGACAAAGGCACAAAAAAAACCCATTCCAAGACACTGATCTAAGATGCTGATTGAATCTGGCACATGCATTCTGAGCATTGAGGCCATTGTGTAAGCTTCTCACTTTTGGAACAATGAAGAATATGATTCTAGCCCTAAATTGTAAGAGGATGAGGGAGCAGAGCAGGAAAATGTTCCCAGAGTTCAATGAGACACTCTAAGTCAGTAGTCCTCCATACAGGTTCAGATTACCTGGGGAGCTTTTAAGATTACAAATGCCCACAGATCTACCCAAGACCAAGTAAATCAGAATCTTAGGATATGGGGCCTGAGCATCAGTATTTTTGAAAAGCTCCCCAGGTGATTCACATTTGCAGCCACAGTTGATATAAAGTGCCCAAGTACAGTGCCTACTGCAGAATGTATACAGGATAAATGGCAATCCCCCTTCTCCTTTCCCTCAGCAGACAGGGAGCCCACCACTGAAGGAAACAACATTTTTTTTGGCTGGCATCATGTCAAAAAGATAAGCTCACAAAATAGTGCCATTTGCGACATCATGAAATGACCGTAAGGGCATTATACTAAGTGAAATAAGTCAGACAAAGGAAAACTGATACCATATGTTCTTACTTATATGTGGAAGCATAAAACATTTCCAATGTCATAGGAAGAGAGAGTAGATTGATGGATATCAAGAACTGGGGTGTGGGGTAAATGTGGAGAATGAGAAGATGTTGGTCAAAGGGTACAGTCTTCAAGTTTTAAGAGGAATTAGTTCTGTGGATCTTATGTATATCATGGTGATCATAGTTAACTAACAATACTATATTATATACTTGAAAACTGCTAAAAGTGTAGATTTTAAGTTCTCAATACATGTAAAAATTATAATTAATTGAGTTAATGGATATGTTAACTAATCTATAGTCATTTCACAATACATACATATTTTAAATCATCGGGTTGTACACCTTAAACATTTTTAATTGTTATTGAATTTGTAGACCTTAAATGTACACAGTATTATTTGTCAATTAATCTTAATAAAGCTGAAAACAAAAACGAAATGTCCCCATAGACAGTCAAACAAGATCCTAAAGAAATAACTAGATAGTACTTGAAATCTTTGCATAATACACTCAGCCACCTATAAGGTACCAGACACCCCTTGAGAAAGTATTCTAGTATCTGTCCTTTTCCATCCACCCCTCCCCCACCTCCTCCCTGGTTCAGTTCAGAGAAGTGGACATCTTTGTCCACAGCTATGGACCTGAGCCACTCGATTACAGGCCCCAATTGTAATAGTTACTGTGAATACATTTGTTGGCTCTCTCTTAGCCTCTCAATATTTGGTGTAAACCTCATTCAGTTATACTTTTCAATTTTAAGCTGCATTTGAGTCTTTTCAACTTAATCGAGGCAGAAGAAGATGATTAAATGTTCTATCAAAACCAAGTATTACTGTGTAGCTTTACACATAACTCTCAGAGAGCCCTCGCATGGTGACTCCATCTCACAAGACTTCAGGCTGATGCTGAGGCCCAGATGTGGCCCTCGGAAGTGTTCAGAAGACAGAACTATGAAGACATGAAGCATGAAATTGCTTTGAAATGGTGAAGTAAAGATGAATTTTTCTTCCCAATCAAATCTTCTCTGGAAATCCTGACAGCAGTTTTACTCAACGCCCTTGAAATCTAGTCTCTAGCATTTTTTTTCACACCTTGGTCTCCTGTTCAGCACATCACCTTATAATGAATCCCATTTACCTTTATGTCATTCACAAAGGGACACATAAACATCATAGGACACTTGGAGGATGGCTTCTAACATGACTGCTGAATTGAACTGAAGTGCAGAAATACCTTCTGCCAGCTCCAAAACACTCCTTGCTCAAATAGCAACACCATAATGGAGGGCCAAATTCTGGGCAGCCCACTCCCAGAAGTAGGTTGGGTTCACTCCCTCTCAGATGTAGAACTATTTTTAAAAAGTAGAGACAGAGAGACTGAAGAGTTTGCTTTCACACCTGTGGTAATTGCTGGATTACAATAGTATTTGGTCAATTTGGTCAACTGAGAGAATACCATAGAATTCTGCTTAGCACAGGAGACAGGGCCCTGCACTGGGAGTCGGAAGACCTGGGCTCCATTTTTGGATCTGCCACTAACCAGATATATGATTTTGAGAGCTACAGACCAGTGATTATGCCCAAGGTCTACAGCAGGAGTCAGGAGCTATGTGACTATATGCAAGTCACTTAACTTCTCTGTGCCTCAGTCCCTCATCTATAAAATGAGAAATACAATGATTTCTACCTGAGTAGATGGCTCATTTTCATGATGTTTACAGAATTATTCTTTGCAAACAAAAATTATTTAAGGAAACAGATACATATATCTAAAATGATCACTGCTGGGATGCTGAAAGAATAGCTGACAAGAAACTTTAAAACCTATACTGATTTTTAAAAACATATTTAAATAATTTTTAAAACCCTCTTCAAAGAAATCATATGTTAAGATATATTCAATTCAATTCAAAAACATAGAAAGTGACAATCAGTTCGCATTATATAAGTATTTTTGGTAAAATATTCAGGGAACCACTCTATGAAAAAATGTTGTGAGTAGACAGACCATGGTCTAGTGAGACAAAAGCCTTAATTTTTACCAAAATTTTAAACACTTTATACCACTGTTAAGCTTTAACTATTAAATAGATATTTTTAGAACTAGAGGCATACTGTTAGAAGCCCCTTCATAACTTCAATCACAAAGTAATCTTCCTAGAAAATATGTGCTCATTGATGAGGTTTTAACATAAAGTATTTATATTCATCAACAATGGTTAGAAATCACCATCCACTTTATAGAAAAGAATATTTTTTACAGGTGTCCAAATAATACTTCCTTACTTTGAGAGAGTTCCCCTTAAAGTCAGAAATTGGAAGTATCTTGTAGATTGAACAAACAAATTTTTTTTATTTTCATTTTTATAAATAAGCAGAAAAAAAGAAGATAATGAGTGAAGGATACAGTTCTATGTCTTAGGTTTTTCATGATAAAGCAAAGTGAAAAAAATCTACTTTTTTTCTTGAAAGTTACAGCTTCCTATATGGAACATAAAAGATTACCTTGTAGCAGCTGCTTTCATTAATAGAATCATTGTATTCTGGCGGGGAAAAAAATCCAGCCTATTTCAAACTCACAGGGAAGTAACCTGATCTGGGCTTTGCAAAGCCCTGGGAAAACATGAGGATGGAAATAATTAGGTGCTGATCTTCATGGAAGGAGTTAATTTCTTATCACAGATTTGCTGATAATTCATATACCATACAATTTGCCCATTTAAATGATAGAATTCAATGAGTTTAGTGTATTCACAGAGTTATGCAACCATTACCACAATTTAAGAACATTTTCAACACTCCAAAAATAAATTCCATATTTTTTAGCTATCATCTTTCCACCTTACCCTAGTAATCACTGATCTGCTTCCTGTCTATATGAATTTGACTATTCTAGATATTTCATATAAATGGAATCAAACAATATGTGGCCTTTTGTGTCTGATTGCTTCTTTCACTTACCACAGTTTCAAGATTCATGCATGCTGTAGTCTGTGTCAGTCCTTCATTTGTTTTTATGGCTTAACTAGAGGCCCAATGCACAAAATTTGTGCAAGGGGCTTGGCCCTCACAGCCCCAGCTTCATCTGGAAGGTCATCTGGAAGGTCATCCGGAAGGACATCTGGAAGGTTGTTCGGCTGTCTGGTCTAATTAGCATATTATGCTTTTATTATTATAGATAATGTGCCACTGTATGGATATACAACAGGTTTTTTATCCATTCATCAGTAGGACATTTGGGCTATTTCTACCTATTGGTTGACATGAGTTTTTAAGGTAAAAAATGCTAAGTTATCAATTAGGACTCAAAATAAGGTCCACAAAAGTACAGGGGAATCCCTGGAAATGTTTCCTAGAGACACGTCACAAATCTCCAAATTAATTCTTTATACATTCCAGGCCCTCTGCTAGATTCTGGGCTTACAGACAAAAATGGAACATGGAGCCTTCCTTCAGGTAGGAAGAGTATTTAGAGAAAGAGACTGAAACAGAGACAGAGACAGAGATATAGTTTCCTTCTATGACGGTCCATATCTTCCTTCATTATCTTGGTTGGCCTCATAAAGAGTTAATCAGAAATTCAGATTTGGTAGGAAAAGGCATCACCCTAAATACAAGGTGGGGCAAAAGTAGGTTTATAGTTATTCATATGGAAAAGAATACAATAATCTACACTAATAAAAGAGAAAGATGGTAACTGGCATATGGCGCTACCCTTTTCATTGGCTAATCAGGGCTATATGCAAATTAACTGCCAACTAAGATGGCAGTTAACTGCCAACAAAGATGGCGGCTAATTTGCATATGTAGGCACAATGCAGGGAGGGGAAAGGGAAAGCAGGAAGAAGTCCTCTGCCACTGACAGTGATTGGAAACCCAGGGGGGAGCTAAGAGCTGGGGGGCAGGGCAAAGGCGGCCCCAGGGCCGCCTTTGCCCTGCCCCCCAGCCATGATCGGAGAATCAGGCACCTTTGTCGCCCTGGCCAGTGATAGCAGGAAGTAGGGGTGGAACCAGCGATGGGAGCTGGGCACGGTCGAAGCTGGCAGTCCCAGGAGCTAGGGGTCCCTTGCCTGGGCCTAAAGCGGAGCCCACGATCGCGGGGCCGCTGCAGCTGCGGGTCCCCACTGCCCGGGCCGGACGCCTAGGCCAGAGGCGTTAGGCCTGGGCAGGGGCGGAGCCTGCAACCGAGGGGAGCTGGGGGTCCCCTGCCCAGGCCTAATGCCTCGGCCAGAGGCGTTAGGCCTGGGCAGGGGCAGAGCCTGCAACCGCGGGGAGCTGGGGGTCCCCTGCCCAGGCCTGACACCTCTGCAGGGGGCCTCAGGCCTGGTCAAGGGGCCGATCCGGTGAATGGTGATTGGAGGGTGATGAGGGTCAACTCCTCTGGCCGAGGCATCAGGCCTGGGCGGGGGGCTGGGGGTCCCCTGCCCAGGCCTGATGCCTGGGCCAGAGGCATCAGGCCTGGGCGGGGGGCGGAGCCGGGGATTGGAGGGATATGATGGTCCCCTTGCCCAGGCCTGAAGCCTGGGTCAGAGGCGTCAGGCTTGGGCGGGGGGTGGAGCAAGCGACCAGAGGGATATGGGGGTCCCCTGCCCAGGTATGATTCCTGGGCCAGAGGCCTCAGGCCTGGGCGGGGGTCAGAGCCAGTGATCGGGGGGAGATGGGGGTCCCCTGTCCAAGCCTGACACCTCTGGCAGAGGCGTCAGGCCTGGGCAAGGGGCCGATCAGGCGATCGGAGGGTGATGGGGGTCTATGCCTCTGGCCGAGGCATCAGGCCTGGGCAAGGGGCAGAACCAGCAATCGGAGGGGTCTGGGGGTCCCCTGCCCAGGCCTGACGCCTGGGCCAGAGGCATCAGGCCTGGGCTGGGGGCAGAACCAGTGATGGGGGGAAATGAGGGTCCCCTGCCCAGGCCTGACACCTCTGTCAGAGGCGTCAGGCCTGGGCAAGGGGCCGATCCTGCGATTGGAGGGTGATGGGGGTCAACGCCTGAGGGCTCCCAGTATGTGAGAGGGGGCAGGCTGGGCTGAGGGACACTCCCCCCCCCACACACACACACACCCAGTGCACGAATTTCGTGCACCGGGCCCCTAGTAAATAAATAATAATACAAGAATAAACTTTGTTTCGAGTACTCACAACTGCAAACCTATTTTTGCCCACCTGTATTTATATATAGGAACACTAGAGGCCCAGTGCACAAATTCGTGCACAAGTAGGGTCCGGGCAAGGGAGGTTGGCTGGTTGGCCACGCCCCTGATCAGGGTGGGGGGCAGATCGGGAATGGGACCGGCCAGGGGGAGGGGCTGCAGGTAGTTGGCCGGCCCTGTCCCCCGGTGGAACTCCCAGCCGAGGGGACAATTTGCATATTAAGTTTTTATTATATGGAATTTGGCTTGAACTCTACACTTGGTCATCTTACATTTTTTTATATATTGTACCCTAGGCATGGTATACAGATGTTAAATGAAGCACAGTTTGAGTCAGGGAAAAATATGTCTGATGTTTTAAAGTTAAACATTTTTCAGAGAAAGAAATCAAAGTAGCTATGTTGCCATAATGTGCCTAGGAAGGAGCCGGAGAGAAAGCTAACCAAAAGCAATGTAAAATCTGCCTTTGTTTGTGTTAAGTTATTCCTTTGGGGATTTCAACTACTTAATTATAATGCTTGAATTGTGTTAGAGTCATTCTTGACAAGACCATATGTTCCCATGTTGCCAGATTCTAGTAAAATAGATATTCTGTGCCATGTTTCCACACTCTGCCATTTGTAAAATTAGCTATTTCAAGGAAGCAAAAGGCTACTTGCCATTTTGCTGGATCAGCACCTCATTTAATCTGCTTGCATATGCTGTGAGTAGAATTAAAGAATACGCAATTTTTTTCTCAAGATAAATAAATGAATTCAAAATAGATGCAAAGTTGTGTCTTGAGAGGCAGGGTTCATTTAAATCTCAAACTAGCTCTTGTATCAGAAATGTGGTATCTGAGCTTGGATGAAGCCTTCCTTCTAAAGGACAAGGAAGCTTGTCACCAAGGGAGAGGACACCACTACCTTTCTCTCATCTAAAGGACAATGTCAGTTACCTGACTATTCTTTTTTTAATATATTTGTATTTATTTCAGAGAGGAAGGGAGGAGAGAGTGATAGAAACATCGGTGTGATAATCATTGATCAGCTGCTTCCTGCACACCGCCTACTGGGGATCGAGCCGGCAACCCAGGCATATGCCCTGACTGGGAATGGAAAGGTGACCTCCTGGTTCAAAGGTCGACACTCAACTACTGAGGCATGCCGGCTGGGCAACCTAACTATTCTTTCTTAAAGTTCTCATAATCACTTACATGTATGTGGAGATTTAGACTTTTAAATACTTGCACAAATATCTCCTCATTTAATCTTTACAATGATCCAGTAATACACAATGGGAAAAATTTTAATATTCAATATATAGATGCAGAAGTTGTAGTTAAGTGACTTGCCCACAGTCACATGCTTCATAAACTGTAAAGCTAATAACTTTGATGTCATACCTTCTCAAACCTAGCACAAGGTCCTTTCCACAGTCCAAGACTGAAGTCTCAGTTTGAGAGTCCATAAAATCCTGTAAGTGGTGGAATTCACAGGGAACAAAGAGAAGGTAGCTAAAGTGGGAGAAATAGAAATGTTTTCAGCTTCTTGTCCTTCCCTATCCTCCTTAGCTGGGACCACTCCTTCGCTTCCACTCCCCTGAGTCTGGGAGGGAAAGGGGATGATGATGATGATGATGCCTTTATGCAGGTATTTCAAAGCCATCTTTTGCATTCTTCTTACCTCTCCTTGACTGCACTCCTGGGGGCTGAAGTAATAAGGACTGATTGGAAACCTCCCTGGAAGACATACCGTTGCTCCCATTTCCAGGGCCGCTTAGGCAGATCTGGCTAGCTGCACAAGAGCCACAGCAGATGTACTCAAAGCCCTCCACCAGAGAAGTTGTGATCCTTTTGTCAAATTTAAAAGTACTCTCTTGCTGGACTTCCAAATATTAAAGAGCAACGGCCCTGAAGTCAGAAAGACCAGGAATTAAGTCTCAGCTCTGTGACTTCCAAGCTGTGTGACTTTGATCAACTTAACTGGGACCCTCAGTTTTCTCATCTGGAACATGAGCATAATATCCTCCACCTCATAGGATCCTTGCTAGGATGACATGAAATAGTGAAAGTAAAACTCAACATGGTGCCTGGCATGTAGCACTCACTGACCATTGGCAGATATTTTAAATAAATTCTCAAAGCTGAATATTTATCAAGCATGGCTGAGTGAAGTGGGGGTACAGAAGAATGGTTTGAGTCAAGTGGGAGGTACATTTCTGAGATTCCTCTCCTAGTTTCTCCTCTGCTTTGCAGATACTGCTGGCCAATGAACCTGCAAATCACATATAATTTGTTTCTGTTCTCATGAAAGGTCATTAATGATATTTCCCATTCCACCTATGGGATTCCTCCTGTTACCTGGATACCATTTTCCCCTTTTTAATTCCTCCTCTTTTTTGATGGCACTATGACTAGGTCTGGCCTAGGGTATATTTTAAGTATCCACCATATACTTTCAATAAAAAGAGAATGACTGTGCCCTGATTGTGCTGAAAGTGGCAATTATACATGAACTGGTAAACTTAACAAGGATGTTTTCCAAAGAACTTTTTCATTTGTATTTCCAGTGCTCATCACATAAAAGTCAATGCTCAAGTTTGGATAGTAGTATGGCTTTGAAACAAACAAAGCTCCATTCATGAAACAGGCCTTAACTGAGATACCTTCTGAGGCATCCCGACAGATGGTCACTATTAAAGTCAATATGGTTTCCATGGCAAGCAGAGCACTGAGCTCTGAGAACCACCATTATCCATTCCCTCTATGTATGGCAACAAGTCTATAGCTGCAGACCCAACCTGTGGAGCAAAGGCGACAGAGCTGTTCAAGTGCCTGAAAGGGACAAGAGGCATGGATCCTTTGGAGTCAATTACCTCCTATATTTTCAGTGGAGAGTGGATCTCTGCAACACTTTTTAAAATTATTTTGCAGCCTACATCAGTGATGGCGAACCTATGACACGAGTGTCAGAGGTGACACGCGAACTCATATTTTTGGTTGATTTTTCTTTGTTAAATGGCATTTAAATATATAAAATAAATATCAAAAATATAAGTCTTTGTTTTACTATGGTTGCAAATATCAAAAAATTTCTATATGTGACACGACACCAAAGTTAAGTTAGGGTTTTTCAAAATGCTGACACGCCGAGCTCAAAAGGTTCGCCATCACTGGCCTACATTAAGGAACTGAGAGCTTCCTGTAAACTCAAAGTGCTAAAATCATAGTAGGGAAAGGAAAATGTAGAGCAGAAGTAAAGGGGTGGATTTGCAAATAAGCTGAATTACCGTCTTTGAGCTAAAAAACTTTAGTACTCCCTGATTAGCCCACCTGCTTGTCCTTAAAGAGTGGATTCTGGGAAGGTAAATTCACTTTGACTGAAGGAGGTACTGGGCTGAATTCAAAGGAATAAAAGTAACTCTGATTCCAAGAAGCCCACCAATGCTAAAAAGACACAAAGATTCAATTAAGCTATGTCTTTTCTCCTTGATTGCAATAGGTACTTGTTAAATAAAGAGAGTCACAAGCCTGAACGTTGACCTATGAACCAAGAGGTCACGGTTCAATTCCCGATCAGGGCATATGCCCTGGTTATGGGCTCGATCCCCCAGTGTGGGGTGTGCAGGAGGCAGTGGATCAATGATTCTCTCTCATCATTGATGCTTCTATCTCTCTCTCCCATTCCCTTCCTCTCTGAAATCAACAAAAGAATATATACTTTATATGTATTTTTAAAGAGAGAGCCACAACATTAATTTTAAAAAGTAGTGACCTTAAAGCAAAGTTGATTAGATGGAAGCTGTAATACCAAGCCCCTTATATTTTCCAAGTCACATGAAAGCTGAAGTCTTCAGAGACTGCCTAACTACAGACTGATCACCTCACCACCCTGTAAAATGTGTCTGCCAAGAATACCCTCACTATCGGAATTCTGGGCTCTTTCTCCTGGCTGAAACTTGAAAAGAAGAGTGCAACCCCCTGTTATACCTAACTGTGTAAAAGTATAGCTGTCATTTTGAGACTCTTCAGAAGAAACTAAGAGTTTGGGCCCAGTTCTTACTCTCTAATATGCTGGTGGAATGTGTCCACTTGTGAGAAAGAACTGATGGAGAAGGAAGAAGAAAATTACCATTCATTCTTATGAAAGAGGAGCTGATCCCAATATTGAATTCTAGTTGGCATTCTAGAAGGAAGGCCCAGAAAGGGAAGGACATAAAGTTGGGTGAAGTGGAGAGTGGAAGCCTCACTCAGTAGAGGAAGGTTGCTTTTTTCTTCATTTCACCCCCAACTTCTCAGTGCTGGATGCTCCCGAGAGGCACTGCTCAGACACATGCAAAGAAGGAAGCAAAAAGGGTTCCTACTGCATGCTACAGCATGAAACCTCACAGTGATGCAGCATTTTAATAGAAGTCCAGGATTTTAACAACTTGTAAATTAAATTTAGGGATAAAGATTGAGATTGAGATTCTCATTTATCACCCATTCTATCAAAGAGGAAATTGAGGTCCAGATAAAAACTGGACCACCTACTCCTGGTCACTCAGTAGAATAGCCAGCAGTGATCTTTGTCCTTCTGTTTGCAAGTAATTATTTGTCCCTGGTGTTGGGCTGCTTCTTTGTAGTTAGTTATTTTTAGCATTTTGTTTTTCTTTATATTTTTAAGGTGCAGTTGTTTGTGTATTACTAATTCAGTCTGCACAGCACATTGATAGATTCTAGTATTGTCTTATCCATGCTACTTTATAAAAGTATCTCCTGAAACATGTCTAAACATATAGTTAAAGGGGAAAATGGTTCAGTAAACCTCTACAGGACATATATCATTTGAGTTAGGATAATAAAAAATGGATTCTGTTAAAATAAAATAATTTTAGAAGACAAGTTTTTTGCTTAGGCTGATATCAAGTCCAAGGTGGATAGCCTTCCAGGTCTTCTAATAAGTTACCACCATCTAGCCACAATGTCCCTAGCACCCATACTCCCAGAGCACACAGAAAACAGAGTTGCATATCTTCATGGTAGCACTTATCATTGATTGGCTGCCTCCTGCATGCCCCCTACTGGGGATCGAGCATGTGCCCTTGAATGGAATTGAACCCAGGACCTTCCAGTCCGCAGTCCAATGCTCTATCCACTAAGCCAAACCAGCTAGGGTAGTAAAATGGCCTTTTAGAGGTAGGCGGCACAGGCCCATGACCAGCCCCTCCTAGTTATGGATGTACTACCCAGTTTCTAGGAGGCCCACGGCTGTCTCTACTTGGTTAGCTAAGCAGCCAGTTTCTCTCCTTAGTTTTTCCTTCATTGACCCCTATAAGCTAGAAGTTCCCTTTAGGTTTTCCTAGTCTCCCAGGAAATCGCTCCCCTTTACCTCTTTTCCTAGTTTTCTGCTTAGTTTCAGGTCCCTAGCTCTGCCAAGTCTTCTGGATATCGCCTAATGGGTATTCCTCAAGATAAATGCCCTATAGAAGTGTCCAAGTCACAAACATGGTGCAAAGAGATGGGATAAGAAGTCAGGCAGCCTTGACTTAAGGTTTCAAGAAATCCTTAGAATTCCCAGCTGGTGTCTTGGACAAGGGAGACTCCCTGAGCCTCAGTTTCCCCATCTGTATAAAAATAGTAATCTACCTCACAGAATTATTGATGGTATGAAATGAGAAAATGTTTGTAAATACTTTGGCAAATACCTGGCAATGGTAAGTACTCAAAAAAATTGCTAGTTTTTCTTAATCAGCAGGCATGACTTTAAATTACTGTTTCCTGTTCAAAGACACGGCCTAAGAATAGAGGGTTCTTGCTGGCCAACTGCATAACTTCCATTGCAGGGAATAAAGCTCCAGGCCATTATGTTTATTATTAAATCAAAACCTTATTGATAATTTATATATGAAAATCAATGGCAAACTAAAATAATTGGCTTTATTTACTCCTTTGAGCCTATGCCTGTTATAAAAGTGTGACTCCAGTGAATAAATACAGCAAAAGGACTGCTGAAACATGCTTTTCTTACTCAGGCTTCATGCCTGAGATTAGGAGGCTGACTGATTATGTGTTAGTTCTCAGCATTCCAGCACAACAACACTGTCATAATTGCCCCGTGTCAGCCCTGTCCATTTCCCACACCCATTGCTTAGAATCCTATTCTAAGCAGTGGTACAGATACATGGACACTGACCACCACCTGGCCCAAACACAACAACACAGGAATCATAGGCTGGAAAACTTCTGGGCCTCATGAGGAAAAAGGCTGAAGTCATTATACTGCCTGATGCCAACATCTCTAGCCATTCCTACTGGGGATCTCATATTTAACTCATTCATAAGACAGAGACATCAGTTTTACTATTCTACAGAATGGTAGTTTCGGCATTCAAGGTGATTCCTCTTTAAAAGAACTTATTGAGATAGATTTCTAGCCTGTCTCCAAACCTCTACAAAATGGAAGTCCATCAGTACCGTGGACAAAGAGGAAATTCTGATGTATATATAGCTACTGATTGTCACTGTCCACAGATGTTCAGTGTGACTCCCATGGAACAATAAGAAGGGAAGGAGGGCTAGAGGGCAAAAGGGTATAGGCCCAGCCCTCCAAATAAGGTTCTGATAGGAAACTTCAAGGTGTAAGGTAAGACTGATGAACTTGGAGCACCAGTTCTATACACATGGCCACGTTTGGCCTCCACTGGCCTTTTCAGCTTGGCCTACTGGTTGTACATAGAAGCATGGGTGGGATACAACCAGGGAAATAAAATATTACAAAGAATAATAAGTTTTGGGGGAGGAGAACCAAGATGGTGGCATAGGTTAACGCCGGAGTTTGCTGCTTTGAACAACTACTTCAAAAGTGAAACCAAAAAACGGAAGGGACATCACCCAGAACCACAGGAACGCTGGCTGAGTGGAAGTCCTACAACTAGGAGGAAAGAGAAACGCATACGGACACTCAGAGGAGGCGCAGTGCTGAAGTCAAATTCTGAGGTGCGGAGTGCGCGGAGCGGGCTGGCGGCGGAGGGCGCGGTTGGCGTTTTCAATCGGGAGGGAGTCGCAGACTCTGAGCTCCAGATACAGGCGAGTCTTTAGGGACCCAGACTCAAGCGGGAGAAGCGGGACTGTCTGGCTTCGGTCACAGCGAGTGCAGCTTTCTCTCTGAGCTTTGCAGCGGGAGCTGGGACTTGGAGAGGCAGAGCCCCTGGGGACAGGACTGAGAGCCGCCATAACTGCTCTCTCCGGCCCACCCTGTTGATCCTGTGTGACCCGCCCCGCCCAAGCCCTGCACACAGGCATTTGCCGGATAGCCTCAGGCAAAGGCTAGATTAGCACCTCCCTAGAGGACAGAAGTTCTCTCACTGCTGACACAGCTGATTCTCATAGCCACTTGGCCTGGAGGTCAAACCCTCCCTGGAATTAGCTACAACAATCAAGATTTAACTATAAGACTGCGAACAAAGACCACTAGGGAGTGCACCAAGGAAGCATAACAAAATGCGGAGACAAAGAAACAGGACAAAATTGTCAATGGAAGATATAGAGTTCAGAACCACACTTTTAAGGTCTCTCAAGAACTGTTTAGAAGCCGCCGATAAACTTAATGAGATCTACAAGAAAACTAATGAGACCCTCGATGTTATGTTGGGGAACCAACTAGAAATTAAGCATACACGGACTGAAATAACGAATATTATACAGACTCCCGACAGCAGACCAGAGGAGCGCAAGAATCAAGTCAATGATTTGAAATGCGAGGAAGCAAAAAACACCCAACCGGAGGGGCGGAATGAAAAAAGAATCCAAAAATGCGAGGATAGTGTAAGGAGCCTCTGGGACAGCTTCAAGCGTACCAACATCAGAATTATAGGGGTGCCAGAAGATGAGAGAGAGCAAGATATTGAAAACCTATTTGAAGAAATAATGACAGAAAACTTCCCCCACCTGGTGAAAGAAATGGACTTACAGGTCCAAGAAGCGCGGAGAACCCCAAACAAAAGGAATCCAAAGAGGACCACACCAAGACACATCATCATTAAAATGCCAAGAACAAAAGATAAAGAGAGACTCTTAAAAACAGCAAGAGAAAGAAACTCAGTTACCTACAAGGGAATACCCATACAACTGTCAGCTGATTTCTCAACAGAAACTTTGCAGGCCAGAAGGGAGTGGCAAGAAATATTCAAAGTGATGAATACCAAGAACCTACAACCAAGATTACTTTATGCAGCAAAGCTATCATTCAGAATTGAAGGTCAGATAAAGAGCTTCACAGATAAGGAAAAGCTAAAGGAGTTCATCACCACCAAACCAGGATTATATGAAATGCTGAAAGGTATTCTTTAAGAAGAGGAAGAGGAAGAAAAAGGTAAAGATACAAATTATGAACAACAAACATGCATCTATCAACAAGTGAATCTAAGAATCAAGTGAATAAATAATCTGATGAACAGAATGAACTGGTGATTATAATAGAATCAGGGACATAGAAAGGGAATGGACTGACTATTCCTGGGGGGGAAAGGGGTGTGGGAGATGCGGGAAGAGACTGGACAAAAATCGTGCACCTATGGATGAGGACAGTGGGTGGGGAGTGAGGGCGGAGGGTGGGGCGGGAACTGGGAGGAGGGGAGTTATGGGGGGGAAAAAAAGAGGAACAAATATAATAATCTGAACAATAAAGATTTAATTAAAAAAATAAAAAATAATAAAAAAAGATAAAAAAAAAACAAAGAATAATAAGTTTTGAGGATCTAATGTAGAACATCCCAACTATAGTTAATACAGTGTTTTATACCCGAAAGTTGCTGACAATAGATTTTAAACATTTTCCACACGCACATACACACACACAAAAGAATTCACCATGTTAACTATGTGAGGTGATGTTTATGTCAATTATCTTGATCTTGATAACCATTCCACAATGTATATGTATTTCAAATTATCATGCTGTACACTTTAAGTATAATATAATTATATTTGTCAATTATTCCTCAATAAAGTTTAAAAAGCACATCTCCCCTAGCACCAATCTTAGAAGTGTGAAAGCCTAAAGTGCAGAAAGCAAGAGGAAGGAAGAAGTCAGAGGTTCAGGGATCTTCCCAGCAAGATCTGGATCAACAGCTTCTCTCCGCACTCCCTGCCTTCCACCTTCCCCTTGCAGCAACACAGATGCGCCCCTCCTTCCTTCAGCTTTCCCAGCTTAGCATCCCTCCCTGACAGAGACCCAGGTTGATATGTCTGCATAGCTCAGATAAACACATACCTTTCATCTAGGAAACCAGACCTCAAGGGGCCCTTCCCCAGCCCCATGCCATACCTCATCCATATTGAAATGACATTTCCCTAAGGCCACAGGCCAGGCAGACCTGAGGATCAGTTCCTAAACTGGAAGCATTCCTATACTCACTCCTACAATTCAAAATTGGGTATTACATTTATGTGTCTTGATAATAACACAATTTGGAAAGCATATTTAATTCAGTATCTTATAGGTATTCAAATCTAGTTCCAGTACACAAACACCTATTAAAGGTCATCTTGGTTGAACAGACTGAATAGACTGAGACTTATTTAGTATACAATATTTCATCTTCAAACAGGATATTGTATCCAAGTCAGCAGAGGATTATTAATATGAATATCAACTTGTAGATCTCCAAGGCTCCTTCTAACCTGGATTTTTGAAGATTCTGCGCTGCTCTATAGAAACTGCATTTTTAGGGAGAACTAGGTGTTAAGGTGGTGTTTGCTGAGATCAGACCTTGCCTCTGTGTGCCCCATTCAGAACTAACTCCACAGAAGCACAGTATACCCAATAAGAGCAACTCAATCCATCTTACAAAGAGAAATTGATCATCCAATACTTCCTCCTTATAGAGCAGTTTCTGATGGAGAAAAGGAAAACAAGGGAATCTATAAATTCATCTAACCAGTGCTACCACTACTTCTGAATTCTTCCTGATACCTCAAAGGCACTAAAGCAGGGGTCCTCAAACTTTTTAAACAGGGGGCCAGTACACTGTCCCTCAGACCGTTGGAGGGCCGGACTATAGTTTAAAAAAAACTATGAACAAATTTAAATTCCTATTCACACTGCACATATCTTATTTTGAAGTAAAAAAAACAAAACGGGAACAAATACAATATTTGTATTTGCATGTGGCCCATGGGCCGTAGTTTGAGGACCCCTGCACTAAAGTAAACCCTTAGCTAAAAATGTCACAAAGCCTCATTCTCAGTTGTCCTTCATGGACTTACGTCATTTCTTCTCTTTTAAATCACTCTCCATACACAAATGCACACAGAGTTTGGGGATGGCAGTGGTGATGATCTTCAACTATTCTCAAACTCTGATGCTGTTTCAGACAGCAAAATGTTCTAGAGATTGGCAAGTAGTAAATATTTAAGTTTTCCAGGCCATACCATCACTACTGCAGTTACTGAACTCTGCTGTTGCAGCGTGAAAGTAGTCATAGACAATTGGTAAATGAATGAGTACGGCCGTGTTCCAATAAAACTTGATGTATGGATACTGACATTTGAATTTCTTATAAATATTCCAATGCTACAAAGAGCACTCTTGATTTTTTTGAACCACTAAAAACGTGAAAATCATTGTTAGCTCACAGGCAAGCTGGATTTGACCTTAGGGCCATGATTTGCTGACCACTGTCCTAGAGGAACAATATACAGCATCCTGTACTATTCCTAATCAAAGGCATAAGGAAATAACAATTATGATGATATCTGAGTCAATGACAGGTGCCAAGGATTATGCAAAAATATTAAAATAGAGCCTCTTATTTAATCCTTACAACTAGCCTATGAGGTTGGGCTATTGGTGTCCACATTATATAAATGAGGAAACTGAGACATGAAAAAGGTGACATGACTTGCCCAAGGCTGCATAGCTACTAAGTAGTAAATCCAGGATTGAAACCATATCTGACTAACTCCAGGCCCACACTCCTTACTACCATCTATAGAATGGGATAACAGCTTCATGCTAATTGAACCATCCCAATATGTAAAAGCCTATACCAAGAAGAGATGAATGCAGTGGCTTTATTTTTATTTATTTTTTAATTAAATCTTTATTGTTCAGATTATTACAGTTGTTCCTCTTTTTCCCCCCCATAGCTCCCTTCCACCTGGTTCCCACCCAACCCTCTGCCCTTACCACCCCCCCCACTGTCCTCATCCATAGGTGTACGATTTTTGTCCAATCTCTTCCCACACCCCCCACACCCCTTCCCCCACTCCCGAGAATAGTCAGTCCATTCCTTTCTATGCCTCTGATACTGTTATATTCACCAGTTTATTCTGTTCATCAGATTATTTATTGACTTGAGTTTTAGATTCACTTGTTGATAGATGTGAATCTATCATTTGTTGTTCATAATTTTTATCTTTACCTCTTTCTTCTTCTTCCTCTTCTTAAAGGATACCTTTCAGCATTTCATATAATGCTGGTTTGGTGGTGATGAACTCCTTTAGCTTTTTCTTATCTGTGAAGCTCTTTATCTGACCATCAATTCTGAATGATAGCTTTGCTGGGTAAAGTAATCTTGGTTGTAGGTTCTTGGCATTCATCACTTTGAATATTTCTTGCCACTCCCTTCTGGCCTGCAAAGTTTCTGTTGATAAATCAGCTGACAGTCATATGGGTACTCCCTTGTAGGTAACTGACTGTTTCTCTCTTGCTGCTTTTAAGATTCTCTTTGTCTTTTGCTCTTGGCATTTTAATTATGATGTGCCTTGGTGTGGTCCTCTTCGGATTCCTTTTCTTTAGGGTTCTCTGTGCTTCCTGGACTTGTAAGTCTATTTCTTTCACCAGGTAGGGGAAGTTTTCTGTCATTATTTCTTCAAATAGGTTTTCAATATCTTGCTATCTCTCTTCTTCTGGCACCCCTATAATTCGGATGTTGGTAGGCTTGAAGTTGTCCCAGAGGCTCCTTACACTATCTTCATATTTTTGGATTCTTTTTTCTTTTTGCTTTTCCGGTTAGGTGTTTTTTGCTTCTTCATATTTCAAATCTTTGACTTGATTCTTGTGATCCTCTGGTCTGCTGTTGGAACTCTGTATAATATTCTTTATTTCAGTTAGTGTATACTTAATTTCTAGTTGGTCCTTGCTCATAAACTCGAGAGTCTCACTGGATTTCTTGAGGGTCTCACTAAATTTATCGGCAGACTCACTAGACTTATTGAGGGTCTTACTAAATTTATCGGCGGTTTCTAGAAAATTCTTGAAAAACCTTAAAAGTGTGGTTTTGAACTCTATATCCAGTAGTTTGCTTTCCTCCATTTCTGTCATTTGTGTCCTGTTTCTTTGTCTCTGCATTTTTTATGCTTCCCTGTGTTGATAGAGTGGCTTTCTGTGCTAGGTGTCCCATAGGGCCCAGTGGCTCAGCCTCCCCAATTACCGGAGGTGGACACTCTTAGTGCACTCCCTTGTGGGCTTTGTGCACAGTCTTGTTGTAGTTAAGGCTTGATTGTTGTAGGTATCACTGGGAGGAATTGACCTCCAGGCCCATTGGCTGTGAGAATCAGCTGTGTCTGCAGTGGGAGAACTTCTGTGCTGGAGACACCCTTCTGGGGCAAGACTTGCTTCAGTGGGGCTTTGGTGCTCACTGAGTCTGCCCCCTGAGTGTGTCCCTTATGGATCTGAGGAGTTGTAATCTGGATGGTCCCACTCTGACCACTGGGTACACTTGCTCTTGGATCTCTAAGGAGGTGCTAATTTAGCCTCTGCCTGAGGCTACCCAGAAGGAGCCCAGCTGTGAAGCAATGCAAGCTGCTATGGGGCCTTGGGCCTTCTTTTGGATGTTCTGGGTTTCTCTGCTCCAGCTTCAGTTTGTTAGGTAATTTTAGATTGCAAACGGCCAGGCCTTTCATATGCAAAAGCCTCTGGGCACAGCTTGGGTGGGGCGGGGTCTCAGGGAATCAACAAGGCTGAGCAAACAGCTATGGCTGCTCCTCAGTCCTGCCCTAAGAGGCCCCGCGTCACAGTGTCCTGGTAATCGCTGCAAGCACCTCTGAGAGAAAGCCGCCCTCGAGTTCCGACCGATGCCAGACAGTCCAGTTTCTCCCCATATGAGTCTGGGTCCCCAAAGACTCGCCCGGAACTGGAGTTCAGAGCAGTCGGGAGCTTGAGACTCCCTCCCGGCTGAAAAAGACAACCGCGTCTTCAGCTGCCAGCCCTCTCCACATGCGCCTCCGTACCTCTGCACTTTACTTCCACACCTCCTCTGAGTCTCAGTGTGCTTTTCTGTTTCCTTCTAGTTGTAGAATATCCACTCAGCCAGCCTTCCTGTGGTTCTGGGTGATATCAGCTTTGTCTTTTAGTTGTATTTTTGAAGTGGTTGTGCAAAGCAGCAATTTCCGGTGTTTACCTATGCCGCCATCTTGGTTTTCTCAAATGCAGTGGCTTTAAATGAAAATGCTATCAATAGGTGAACTAGTGGGCTTGACACAACCATGATTCAATTAAAAGCCCAGACAGTTGAGCGTAGACATATGAACCAGGGAGTCACTGTTTGATTCCTAGTCCGGGCACATGCCCAGGTTGCAGGCTCGATACCCAATGTGGGGCATGCAGGAAGCAGCCGATCAATGATACTCTCTCATCATTGATGTTTCCATCTCTCTCTCTCCCTCTCCCTTCCTCTCTGAAGTATAAATATTTTTAAAAGCAAAGGAATTGAGACTTGACTTTCATTACATTTTCAAGAAATATTTAAAATGTTTTATTCTTTCTAGAGCTAACTGAGATAAAATAATAAAGGTAACCTAAAGAGAAAAGGGGCCAGAACAGCATACTTGAATGAAAATGAGTATCAGCAGGGTACAGGCTGGAGAGGAAGAAGTGGACAGCATCAAGGCTCATGGTTATAGAGACGTGTTTCTCTTTTTACTCAATTTCTGTAGCTCTTTATCGGGTTCATGTCAGAACAGGCAAAATTGCTGAATGGCAAAATTGAAAATGTTAACACCTAAAAGACACTAAACATTCAAGAAACAGCTCATCAACTCTGCTGTGAGGAGCAAGCACACTGCCATACAATATACAGATAATGTATTGTAGAATAGTATACCTGAAACCTATAATTTTAATAACTGTCACCTCAATAAATTTAATAAAACAAACAAAAAAATGAAAATTCACAAGGCATGATTTGGCTGAAATGCAGGCAATGCAAAAGGACACTAAGAAAGTGACGGGCCCTAGTTGCTTTTACTCAATGAATAGAGGATCAGCCTACAGAATGAAGGTTCCTGCGGTTGATTCTGGTCAGGAGCACATGCCTGGGGTTCAGGCTAAATCCCCAGTAGGGGTCATGCAGGAGGCAGCCGATGAATGATTCTCCCTCATCATTGATGTTTCTATCTCCCTCTCCCCTCTTCTCTGAAATCAATAAAACCATTTTTTTTAAAGAAATTAGTGGAGGGGTGGAGGGTATACTGGGTAACAGTGAAAAACAGCATTATTGTAAAAACCTCATAGCAAGGTAATGTAATGGAAGAGAGCACTATTGCGTGCACTCCCCCAAGAGGGCTCGGAGCAACTGAGAATCAGTGTCTGGCCATTTGCTCCCAGAGGGGAGGCTACTGAACCCTCTTATGCAACTGCGTTTGAGGCTCCCCAGCTCACAGGACACTTCAAGCTTGCCTAGCCTGGTGCATTCACTTTGTCTAGAAGTGTCCCTGCAGGCTTTCCTTGCCCCTTTACAAATCTTACCCTTGTGGAGCGGCTAAGAAAATGGCTTTCCTAAATCCTTACTCCTGAAGATCAGGTCTGTAAATTAAAATCTCCCTCTGAACAAGACCAAGAATGAACAAAAACAAGAGAGAAATGCAAAAAGGGAGTTGTTCCACTCAAACCTCCCAACTACTCCCCATAAACATCTTTTCCACATTTCCAATTGTCACATTCCACACTTAAATTAACATTCCTTTCTTCTGAACAGAGGGAAAAAGAGTCCAATTTGTTTTGGTATTTAAATGTGCCTGTGATATGTGATTGCTATAACTGAAGGCTATGGGACAAAGGAGATTTTTATCTTGAAACTCTGCAGTTCCTTACACTCCAGGCCCCGTGTACCTGGGAGGGCATTATCCACTCACTCCACTATCCAGGTATTATTGCTTCATTTTGTCCTAAATTCCAGCACTTGGAAAGTCTACACCATTAAAGACAACGGGAAAGAAAGCCTTTTGGAACCAACTAATACTTTACAGCTCAGAAATGCAGGACCCTGTGATTGCTTTGGGAGTTAAGAACCGAATAATATCCCCTTAAACAAGGAAGATGACAATACAGTGCAAGTTTAAATTTGGGCTCCCCAGAGAAAAAGTCCATAGAATGGCAAACATGAGGAAATTGAAGCTAAATAGCTAAAGGATGTTAAATGACTGCCTGCAATTCCACATAAACAGAGCTCGAATGGAGGTGATTCTCAAATCAATGCTCTGGATCACTGCCTTCTCTCTCTCAGCTCTCTCCGCTGGGTGGAGAACAGAGAATGAAAATCGCACCACTACCTCCAAACAAGATTGCATTAGAGGCAATTACGGATTTCAAAAACATGTAAAGCAGGAGTTCTCATGCATCAAATGTAAAAAGGAAGATTGGACCTGGGGATCAGATTTTAAAATAACCGTACAGGTGATTCTGATTTAGATGGCTAAGAACCACACTGCAAGGAACACTCTTTACCTTACTGAATCAAAATCTCTTAAGAGTAGGTACCAGAAATATGCAGAGATTCATTCAGCAAACATATTTTAAGCACTGAATATGTGGTGGGCACAGTGTCTGGTGTCCAGGATCCTAAAATATCATGCTTCCAGGCTTTAATGAGCTAGGGCATGACCCGTTGGAGGAAGCAGATATCTTTTTTTAAATAAATGTATTAGGGTTGCATTGGTTAATAATTATACAGGTTTCAGGTGTAAAATTCTATAATACATCATCTGTATATTGTCTTGTATGTCCACCACCCAAAGAAAAGTCTCCTTCCATCACCATTAATCCTTCCTATACCCTGTTCTACCTCCTCCCACCCCTTTCTCTCTAGTAATTCCCATACTATTGTCTGTGTTTATGAGTTTTGGGGTTTTTTTTGCTTAATCCTTTAATCTTTTTCACCCAGTCCCCCAAAAGCCCTCCCCTCTGACAGCTGCCAGTCTGTTCTCTGTAGCTATGAGTTTGTTTCTATTTTGTTTGTTAGTTCTTTTTGTTCATTAGGTTCCACATGTAAGTGAAATCATACGGTATTTGTCTTTCTCTTACTGGCTTAGTTCACTTAGTATAATAATCTTCAGATACATCCATACAGTTGCAAAAAGTAAGACTTCCATCTTTTTTATGGCCTAGTAGTATTCCATTGTATAAATGTACCCGTATATTTTTATCCACTCGTTTATTGATGAGCACTTGGGCTGTTTCCAAATCTTGGCTATCTATACATATAAAAGGCTAACTGACCAACCATACGTCCATCTGACCATCCAACTGACCAACCGGCTGGTACATATGACGCACGCTGGCAATGTAAAAATAAAAGTTGACTCACACATGTGTGACACATATATATAGCTCTGGCTGGCACCAATCACACATGTGTTTTAATTTTAAAATACTACATTATATACTAGAGGCCTAGTGCACAAAATTCATGCATGGATGGTGGAGGGTGTCCCTCAGCGTGACCTGCACCCTCTCCAATCTGGGGCCCCTTGGGGGATGTCCAACTGCCGGACATCCCTCTCACAATCTAGGACTGCTGGCTCCTAACCGCTCGCTTGCCTGCCAGACTGATCACCCTGTATCTGCTCCCCTGCCAGCCTGACTGATGCCTAACTGCTCCCCTGACAGCCTGATCGCCCCCAACTGCCCTCCCCAGCTGGCCTGGCAATCTTGTGGTCATCTTGTGGCAGCCATCTTGTGATGTGAGGGTGGCCATCTTGTGATGATATCGTGCAAGGGCGTGACGCCACCTAGGTTTTTATTATATAGGATACTATTTCGACATGTGATTTTTTACAGTAATGTAATTACTGCACAAATCTTCTAATTAATTTCCTTTCAATGTGCATGAATACGTGCACCGGGCCACTAGTTATAAATAATGCTGCATTTCAAATTAATGTTTTGGGTTTCTTCAAATATATTCCCCAAAGTGTAATCACTGGTCAAAAGGCATATCCATTTTTAATTTTTTGAGGTAATGCCATACTGTTTCCCACAGTCACTGCACCAATCTTCATTTCCACCAACAATGCCCTAGGGTTTCCTTTTTTCCACATCCTCACTAACACTTGTTTGTTAATATATTGATGATAGCCATTCTGACAGGTGTGAGGTGATATCTCACTGTGGTTTTAATTTGCATTTCTCAGATGATTAATTAGTGATGTTGAGCATCATTTCATATGTCAATTGGCTAATCTGTGTGTCCTCTTTGGAGAAGTGTCTATTTGGGGCCTTTGCCCATTTTTAAAGTGGATTCTTCTTATTATTTTTTTTTTTTGGTGTTGAATTTTATAAGTTCTTTATAAATTTTGGATATTAACCCCTTATTAGGTATATCATTGGCAAATATGTTCTCTCATTAAATGGGTCGTCTTTTCATTTTGTTGATGGTTTCCTTTGCTGTGCAAAAACTATTTGGTTTGATGTAGTCCCATTTGTTATTGTTTCTTTTGTTTCCTTTGTCTGAGGACACATATCAGGAAAAAATATTGCTATAAGAAATGACCATAATTTTACTGCATATGTTTTCTTCTAGGATTTTTTATGGTTTTGAGCCTTGCATTTAAGACTTTAACCCATTTTCATTTTATTTTTCTGTATGGTGTAAGAAGGAGGTCTAGTTTCTTTTTTATGCACATCTGTCTAATTTCCCCAACTCCATTTATGGAATAGGCTATCTTTGCCCCATTTTATGTTCTTATATCCTTTATCAAATATCAATTTACCAGAAAGCATGGGTGTATTTCTGAGCTCTCTATTCTGTTCTATTGATGTATACGTCTGTTTTTTTATGCCAGTACCATGCTATTTGATTACTATAGTTTTCTATTATAGTTGGGTATTAGGTTGTGTGATTTCCTCCAGCTTCATTCTTCTTTCTCAAGATGGCTGTGACTATTCAGAGTCTATCATACTAGTTCCATATAAATTTTTGGATTATTTATTCTAGCTATATGAACTACACCATTGTTATCTTGGTATGAATTGTATTGACTCTATAGATTGCTTTGGGTAGTATAGACATTTTAATGATGATAATTCTTCCAACCCATGAATATGGTATATGTTTCTGCCTACTTGCATCTTCTTCAATTTCCTTCTTTGGTGTCTTACAATTTTCTGAGTATAAGCTTTTAAAATCCTTGGTTAAATTTATTCCTAGGTATTCTTTTTGATGCAATTGTAAATGGATTGCTTTCTTGGACTCCTGATGGTTAATTATTGGTGCATAAAAATGCAATTGAAAAAAAAATAAAATGAAAACGTAAAAAAATACAATTGGCCCTAACCGGTTTGGCTCAATGGATAGTGTGTTGGCCTGCAGACCGAAAGGTCCCAGGTTCGATTACGGTCAGGGCATGTACCTTGGTTGCGGGCACATCCCCAGTAAGAGGTGTGCAGGAGGCAGCTGACCCATGTTTCTCTCTCATTGATGTTTCTAACTATCTCTCTCCCTTCCTCTCTGTAAAAAAATCAATAAAATATATTTTTTAAAAAAATACAATTGAATTCTGGATATTTATTTTGTATTATGTTCCATATTAAATTCATATATCAGCTCTAGTAGTTTTTTGTGTGGAATCTTTAGGTTTCTCTACATACAGTATCATGTCATCTGCAAGAAATGACAGTTTTACTTCTTTTCTGATTTTGATGCCTTTTATTTATTTGTTTTAAATTCTCACCTGAGGATATTTTTTCCATTTATTTTAAGACAGAGTGGAAGGGAGAGTGGACGGCAGAAAGGGAGGAAAGAAGGGAGGGAGGGAGGGAGGGAGGGAGGGAGGGAGGGAGGAGGGAGGGAGGAAGGAGGAGGGAGGAAGGGAGGGAGGGAGGGAAAAAACATCAGTTTGAAAGATACACATCAATTGGTTGTCTCCTGCACATGCTCCTACCAGGGCAAGGGTTCGAACCTGCAACCCAAGTAGATGCTCTTGACCAGGAACTGAACTTTCAACCCTTTGGTGGACAGGCCAATGCTGTAACCATGGCTGGATGCCTTTTATTTCTTCTTTTTGTCTGATCGCTGTGATAGGACTTCCAGTACTATGTTGAATAAGAGTGGTAAAGGCAGACATCCCTGTCTTGTTCCTGGCCTTAAGGAAAATGTTTTTAGTTTTTGCCCATTGAGTATGATGATGGCTGTGGGTTTATTATATATGGCCTTTATTACTTTGAGGTATGTTCCCTCTATTCCCACTTTGTTGAGAGGATTTTTTTAAAATCATAAATGGGTGCTGGATTTTCCCAAGTGCTTTTTCTGCATTTACTGATATGATCATGTGATTTTAATCCATTTTGTTTACATGGTATATCATGTGTATTGATTTAAGGATACTGTAACAACTTTGCATCCCTAGAATAAATTGCACTTGATCATGGTGTATCATCTTTTTTTGTTGTTGTTAACCCTCACCTGAGGATATTTTATCCATTGAATTTTAGAGAGAGTGGAAGGGAAGGGGAAAGACAGAAAGAGAGAATCATCTATGGGAGAGAGACAAATCTCTTGGCTATGTCCCACATGCACCCTGACCAGGGCCAGGGATTGAGCCTGCAACCAAAGTATGTGCCCTTAACCAGAATCGAACCCAGGACCTTTCCATCCAAGGGCCAACGCTCTACGCACTGAGGCATACCGGCCAGGGTAGGTGTATTATCTTTTAAATGTATTGCTGGATCCGGTTTGCTAATATTTTGTTGAGGATTTTAGCATTTATGTTCATCAGGGATATTGGCCTATAATTACTTTTTTGTAGTAACTTTATCTGGTTTTGGAATTTGTAGGGCACAGCTATAGGGTTAAGCCTCGGACTGACCTGTTGGCAAAGCCACAAACAAGTCCCAGCTTAGAGGGCACAGTCCTCTTAGCATAATTAGGCTTGACCTTATGACACTCCCTTCAGTGATGGCGAACCTATGACATGCATGTCAGAGGTGACACACGAACTCATTTTTTTGGTTGATTTTTCTTTGTTAAATGGCATTTAAATATATAAAATAAATATCAAATATATAAGTCTTTGTTTACTATGGTTGCAAATATCAAAAATTTTCTATATGTGGCACGGCACCAGAGTTAAGTTAGGGTTTTTCAAAATGCTGACATGCTGAGCTCAAAAGGTTCGCCATCACTGCCCTAGATCTTAACTGGGAAGCTAATGGGCTGAGGGAGATGCAGCAAGTGCTGCCAAAACAAGTGAAACTCACAAGAACATTGTAACTATGGTGACCACTACCTTGTTTACCTCTGGCTATAAAATATAGGCTCACTTGCCTCTGGATCTCTCTCTGTGGCCTCAGTCAGGCACAGAAAGATCTACCTAGACCCAGCTTATTCTCTTTGTCTGTCATTTCTTCATCCTTTCGCTGCCCTCACTCAGGCTTTTGAACCCTTGGCTGAGCTGGCTCGGCACAGGAATTAGGATAATGCTGGCTCATAAAATGAGCATGGGGTGGGGTCTCCCTCCACTTGAATGTTTTGGAATGGTTTGAAAAAGGCAGATGTTGGTTCTTCTTTGAATGTTTGGTAAAAGTTATCTGTCAAGCCATCTGGTCCAGGACTTTTGTTTTCTGGGAGGGTTTGTTTTTTTTTTTTTATCATTGTTTCAATTTCATTTGTTGTAATTTGTCTATTCAGATTTTCTGATTCTTTCTAATTCAGTTGTGGAAGATTGGGATGTTTCCAGGAATTTATTCATTTCTTCCAGATTGTGCAATTTGTTGGCATATAGATGTTTGTAACAATTTCTTACAATCGTTTTAATTTCCTTCGTGTCAGTTATTACCTCTCTTTCATTTCTAATTTAATTTTTGGGGGTCCTTTCTCTTTTTATCTTGATGCGTCTGGTTAAAGGTTTGTTGATTATTCAGGTTGATTGATCTATATTTTAAAACAAAATTCTAGTTTGGTGTTGGGAGAAGGTGAGTGTAAAATCCACCTATCACCATCTTCAATACCCCAGACATCTTAAAGTATGTCTCTAATGCCACACAATTTGACAAAGGGTCTGAAGAGCAAAAACCTCATACAACTAGCTAAATATTTCTAGTTTCTTCTTATGGTTTATTTTCTTTCCTCTTCGTGTTCTTCTTGCTTGGATTACTATTCTAAGAAAGGTCTCATCCAAGCAATAATATCAACTTTATGGCCCTATCACATGCCCCATAAACCACCTTGATGCTTCATTTCCATTACTATCAGCTTTCATGGGACAGAAATACATATTATAATGAACAACACAAAACAAACCAACAATGCCTTCCTGACCCGCATTGAAAAATAATGTGCTATCAACTTTAATCCAACTGCATTTTTCTTTGTGAAAATTAAATGACTATACAAGGTTGTCTGAAAAACAGACATAGTTTAAGCTCCTGCCTTTGAGAAACCAAGCAGCCTGAATCCTAAACTAAAGTTAAGAAAAAAGATGTGCTCCCGCATTCACAATCCTGTTTTCTGAACCTTTCATGATGGCTGTTTAAATCTTGGTACTAGACTAATATTTCTCATCTGAGAGATACTAATCTTTTTGAAATGCTGTCAATGGATCACTTGCATCACCATCACTTTTTTAAAAAATGTATATTTTTATTGATTTCCAAGAGGAGAGGAGAAAGAGAGAGAGAGAAATATCAATGATGAGAGAGAATCATTGATTGGAGAGAGACATAGAAACATCAATGATGAGAGGGAATCATTCATTGGCTGGCCTCCTGCACGTTCTCTCCTGGGGATTGAGTCCGAAACCTGGGTATTTGCCCTTGACCGGAACCGAGCACAGGACCCTTCAGTCCGCAGGCCTACACTCTATGCACTGAGCCAAACCAGCCAGTGTCATTAGCATCACTTTGAAATGCTTGTTAAATATGCAGAATCCCAGACTTCACTTAAGCATTCTGAAATATATTAACTGCATTGTGACTCTAATTCATGGCCTCTCTGTATCCTTGTCCATTGCCCTGTAATTTTGTAGACCCTTCCCACTCTATATCTGAATTCAGTTATGTGTCTTGCTTTGGCCAATGGCATGTTAGCAAACAGGATGCAACAGACTTGAAAAGCTCAAGTGCATTTCCACTTGATAAAACTTGCTTGCTTAGACCTGTGCTGTACCACAAGAACAAGCCTGGGCTAATTTTCTCAAGGATGAGAGGCCACATGGAGTAAATACATGTCATTCCAGCTGAGGCCATCCTGGAAAAGTCAATCAGTAACTGACCCACCAGCTGACTGTAACTGAGTACAGCTATGATAAGCCAAGCTTGGCCCAGATCAACAGAACCATCCACCCCACTTTTACCCCGGCAATGTACAAGAGTTCAGTTTCTCCACATCTTCACCAACACTTATTATTTTCAGGTTGGGTTTTGTTTGTTTGCTTGCTTGCTTTTAACCATCCTGTTGGGTGTAAAGTGTGGTTTTGATCTGCATTTCCCTAATAAGTAATGACATTAAACTTTTTTATGTGTTTATTGGCCATGTGTACATTTTTTGGGGGGAGAAATATCTACTGAAGTCCTTTGCCCATTTTTTATAGAGTTGTTTTTGTTGTTGTCATTCCCATGAGTATTTTGTATGGTATAAATGGAGCAAGGTTCCGTAGACAAGTAGAGAATTCTAAATTAAGAGAAAACTAATCATGAATGCCTCAAATTCTTATTTTATCAGTACCCTGTGTATCCTTTCTCCCTAACCCCCATTTCAAAGGAAGGGCTCAAGTCCACAGCTAATTTCTTTATGGTCTGGCTTCCATGCTTTGTTGCATCTTTCTTTACCAGTTATCCTCCAATTTCTCCCAGTTTTGTTAATCTTCATATGAGGAAATTGTTTTATCCTCACAGAAAGAGTGGAAGGGAGGGAGGGAGAGGGGGTAGAGAGAAACATCGATGTGAGAAAGACACATTGGTTGCCTCCCACACGTGTTCCGACCCAAGGCCGGGAGTGAACTACAACCCAGGTACATGCCCTTAACTGGGAATTGAACCCGAGACCCTTTGTTGCACAGGCCAATGCTCTAACCACTTAGAAACACCAGTTAGGGCCAATTTCTCCCAATTTTTAATTGTCTCTTTACTGACTGTTTTTTCTCAAAATATGTGCTCAAATTTTTATCATCCCAAAGAGAATTTCCCTTGGATCTGTTTTGTATTTAAGAGTCTACCATCACTCTATACCTTACTCAGCAAGTTTCTGGAAAAAGTAGTCTATAATCAGTGTCTCCAGATATCCATTTCACATTCAATTTTCAAATTGCTGCCACATGATTTCCACTCCTAATAGTCTTGATCTGCTAACTGTTCCTCAATAACTTCTTTAATTGCTAAATCCAAGGGATAGTTTTCAGTCTCTCTGACTTGGCCACTCTGTAGCATCTGACAATGTCAACCACCCTTTCCTTATTGAAATTCCCTTCTCCCATGATTTTGATGATCTCTGTCTCTCAGTCTTGGTCCTCTTCAACTGGTTCCTCCTCGTTTTGGATGTATGCTACATTTCTTCTTCTCAGATCACATATGTAGAACATGTAGACATTCTCCAAGGTTCTGTCTCTGTTCTCCCTCAAGTTTCTGAGTCATATACTAGCAGCCATCTGATTATTGGACACTTACATCTGGAAGACTCAGAGAAAGTTCATCTGCAACAATACTGAACTGATTTTCCTTCCTTCTTTAAATCTATGCCTCTTCCCAGATTTCCTATCCCATTGAATAACAGTACAAACCAACACATTGTACAGGATGGAAAACCATGGCTTCATTGTTGAGTCTCCTTCACCCTCTGCCTGACCACATCAGATTGATCAAATGTCCTATCTAGTCAGCCTCTGTCTTGTATGTGCCCCCTCCTCTTCATTGCCATGGCCCTAGTCCAGTGATGGCGAACCTATGACATGCGTGTCAGAGGTGACACGCGAACTCATTTTGGGTGACACGCATCAACAGAGACAAAAAATTGCATAATTCAAATATTTGTCTCTCGCAACGGCCAGAGTTGGGCATCACTCGAGTAATATTATTACTCACGTTACTCACGATCAATAATGCAATTCTAAAACCGGATGTAAACATGTACAGCGGTGTTGCATAGCAAAGATATATAGTGAAAACATCCAAGATACATTGTTCCAATATTGACATTAATATAAAAAGGTTAAGAACTGCACTATAAAGAGATTAATCTTTACTCATGACATTTTATTTTTACTCAAGTGACAAAATGCCCAATTCTGGAAACAGCCTCGTTATTGTCAACATGTGCCTCGGATAAGCTTCCTGTGCGTTCGGGTGCATTCGGCAAAGGGACACACTTGATCGCCATGTTCATTAGGAGACAGGAGTGGGAGGGTTAGAAAAAGATATACAGTGCAACAGTGCTCGACGAGACATTCTGCGTGTCGGATAATTGATTACAGCACCATATATTTGTTGGTTATACATACTATCTTTGAATTGTTTTTCAGCAGGAGTCGGTGCAACAACACTGCAAAAAGTTAATAGGTAAGAAACCTATCAACCTTTTATATTAAAAAAATTTATTTTTTGCAGCCTTGTGATGGAGAATTAAAAAAAATAAGAAAGCAAGATTGAATGATAAAGAAGTAGAAGTAGCAGTAGCCGACCCTTTCAAGACATATGGACCGAGATGTACGGGATTGTCGACAGAAACAACAGATCATTGTGCATACTGTGTAATGAAACGGTAGTAAGCAGAACGTGGAATGTATAGAGACATTTTGAAACTAATCATTGTCAGCTCTTGAAAAAAAGTATCGATGAAAGGAAGGAATACATTTCTAGGCAGCTACACCTCTATAAAAGTCAATCAAATTCCATCATTAAATTTGTAAGATGCTCTACAAATTTAACATCAGCAAGTTACTGTATTGCTCACTCCATAGCTCAGCATGGAAACATTTCTAAGATGTGCACCAGCTCTATTTCATGATATGAAAAATAAAGATGATATTATTAAAAAGAATTTCTGAGTTACCACTCAGTAGAAATACTCTCAAAGACAGAATAATAGATCTTAACAAAAACATACAACATCAATTAAAAAAAGACTTAAATAGTTGTAAATATTTTTCGATTTCTCTTGATGAAACTACTGATGTCACATCAAATGCTCGGTTGGCCATTATTGCTAGATATTCTGATGGTCTCACAATGAGAGAAGAGTTGATAAAGTTAGAATCAATGCCAGTAAGTACATCAGGAAACGAAATATGTAAGGCTGTTATAAAAACATTCAGTGACCTAAACATTGGTATCTCTAAAATTGTGTCAGTCACGACAGATGGGGCACCAAATATGGTGGGGAAAAATGTGGGATTCCTGAAATTGTTTATGGAAGCTATTAGACATCCACTTGTACCTTTTCATTGTATTAGCCATCAGGAGGTGTTGTGTGCCAAATCGGGATTCTCAGAATTGAATGATTTAATGTCAGTTGTAACAAAAATTGTGAATTTTATAGCTTCTTGACCCCTTCACAAGCGAGAATTTTCTGCACTTTTACAGGAAGTTGATTCAACCTACAGTGGACTACTGATGTTCAATAATATGAGATGGCTGAGTCGAGGTAAAGTACTTGAGCGATTTGTGTAGTGCTTTGAAGAAATTACGGTATTTATTGAGAATAAGGATCTGGCAAACTTTCCTCAGATCAATGATCATAAGTGGGTCAGCAATTTGATGTTTTTTACAGATCTCTCTGTTCATATGAATGAACTGAACTTAAAATTACAAGGTTTTGGCAAAAGTATTGACGTTATGTTTGGATACATCAAATCTTTTGAAAGTAAACTTAAAATTTTCAAGCGAGATATTGAAACTAAAACTTATAAGTATTTTCCTCGGATAAAAAAGTATTTTGAGAAGGCCACTACAACGAGTGTAATGGAGTCCATACTTATGTACCAGAATACAGTAAACTCATTATTTGAACAGTTCAGCGAAAGATTCGACCAATTTAGAAGCCTAGAACAGACCATTAAAATAATTAAGTATCTGGATGTAGTTGTTTACAGTACTTTGGAATTAAAGGATTTCCAATGGGTGCAAACTGACGATTTAGAGATGCAACTTGCAGATTTTCAAGGTAGCATTTGGACTCATGTGTTTGTCGATTTAAGGTCGAAACTTGAAAATCTGGAACAAAATCGTTTGCATAATGAAGAAGAGTGCAACTACGAACAAGAAATTTTGAGTGCTTGGAACAGAGTACCTGACACTTTTAGTGACATAAAAAATCTAGCAATGGCTTTCCTAACAATTTTTTCATCAACATTTGTGAGACGTTGTTCTCAGTATAAATAATATTAAAACGAACAAAAGAAACCAGCTAACAGATGAAGTTAGTGGCGCTTGCTTGGCCTTGAAGTGCAACAAGTATGAACCTGCAATCGAAGAATTAGCAGACAAACTTCAGCACCAAAAAAGTCACTAATTTCTAGTTTTCATACCATTTGATTATCATTGTTTTTATTATTATTTTTTCCTAAATGTACATTGTTTTTCTGTTTTTGTTCACTTTGTACATATTTTTTGGTTGATTTTTCTTTGTTTAATGGCATTTAAATATATAAAATAAATATCAAAAATATAAATTTTTTTTTACTATGGTTGCAAATATCAAAAAAAAAATCATGAATATTTCTATATGTAACATGGCACCAGAGTTAAGTTAGGGTTTTTCAAAATTTTGACACGCCAAGCTCAAAAGGTTCGACATCACTGCCCTAGTCCATGTCATTACTACATTTTACCTATTACAAATGTCCCACAATTTATTATTTTTGACTTCTGATCTCTCCTCCATTTAAGTAGTCCTTTATGCTACCACCACAAAAAGCAAATGAATGAATTAGTAAATAAACCAACTATAATGAAAACATGTTTCCTCCATGATCAAAAACATTCAAAGCTCCTACTTTCCACAATATCTAAAATGGTGCACAAGTCTGAGATTTATGGGTTATGTAGGAAAAGCATGGCCTTAGGATGAGAAAGAGATCTCAGTTTGAATCTAGACACTGCCATTTGTTAGGTGTGATCTCAATTCATTTACTCCACCTCTCTGCACATGCTTCCTCAAGATGAGTTACCTTATACCTATTCAGTACTTATTACTTTACAGAGCCTGACATATAGTAGGTGCACATAAATATAAATTATCTTTCCTTTTTCCTACTGACTACAGTCCCAATCGATATTTTCAGGCTCACCTCTTAAGAAGTCTCTCAAAACTCTATGCTCTAGACCAGTGGTTCTCAACCTTCTTAATGCCACGACCCTTTAATACAGTTCCCTCATGTTGTGGTGGCCCCCAATTTCATTGTTAAAATTGAACATAATTAAAGCATAGTGATTAATCACAAAAGCAATATGTAATTATATATGTGTTTTCCGATGGTCTTAGGCAACCTCTGTGAAAGGGTCGTTCAACCCTCAAAGGGGGCACAACCCACAGGTTGAGAACCGCTGCTCTAGACACATACAACACTTAGCCTTTTCCCCAATCATGGCAAATACTTCCTTTCCCCACTTCTGCTCTTACCCTAGCCTGGAATGACTTCTCGCACCCCATTCAGCCTGATAAAATCCAACTCACATTTCAGAACACTTCATGAAGCCTTTCCGATACCCTCTGTTTCACGTGTACTTCATTTGGGGCAGTTGTCTTGATTTATGGCTACGTATCTGTTCATCTGCCATATCTGTTCACTTGACTGTGAATCCCTAAGCGTACAAACTGTTTCTTAAACATTTTTTATACCCAGCACCTAACAATCAAAAATATATGTTGGAACAAACTGAATAGAAATTATGTATGAGGACAGTCAGGATTTATAATCTGAAAAACAAATTTTAAAACATTTTAGGATCTAATGATATACGTCTTTTCATATTTCATATAGGTAATAAAATAATAACCTATAACTGTAGTATAGCTATGATCAGCCAAGCCTGGCCCAGATCAACAGAACCATCCAGTCAACTTATGTAGTGCACATTCTGTTGCAAACACTATTCTATGTATTTTATATACATTGACTCATCTAATCTTGAAAAAAGGCAAGTAAGGTGGGTGGAATTACTATTTCAGTTTAACAAAAAAGGAAACTGAGGCCTAGAGAGATTAAGTAACTTGCCTGAGGTTACACAGCCCATAAAAGGTAGAACTGATAGTCAAATCCAGGTCGTCTGCCAATACAATCCAGTATTGTAATTAACATGGAAGCATGCTAAAATAGCAGGATACATGAGTTTTAATCTTGGCTCTGCAGTGTATCCTTGCGCAAATCATTTCCCCTCTTTAAGCCTCACTTTTCTATATGCCAAATGAAAAAAATATATCCAATGATCTGCCTGGTCCTTCTCGGCACCAACATTCTATGATGCTTTGATAGGTATGCGTTATCTGCCTGATGTCTCTCAGTAGCTTGTGAACCCCTCAAAGTATATCCTCTGTTTTGTTCAATTTGTATCCCCACAGTGGTTGCCTAGGGTTGAGGAAGAGGGGGCGATTAGAGAGTGATGGCTAAGAGATGCGAGGATTCTTTCTGTGCTGATTAAAAATCTTCTAAAACTGACTGTGGAGATGGTTGCAAAACTCCACAAATATACTAAAAACTATTGAATTGTACATTTTAAATGGATAAATTGTTACGTTTATTATCTATAATAATAAAAGGGTAATATGCTAATTAGAGCGGACATCTTCCGGATGTCCTTCTTGAAGAAGCCGGGGCCGGAGGGAAGCCAGCCTGGGTCCCGGGTGCCTGCAGGTGGCCGGAGGAGGGAAGCTCAGGTCCCGGGTCCTGGGTTCCAGAGGGAAGCCAGTGCCAGCAGCCGGGGGGGGGGGGGGAAGGAAGGCCTACTCTTGCACAAATTTTGGCCTCTAGTATTTCAATAAAGTTGTTACCAAAAAAATTGGATTCCCAGGATACAATAGTGTTGCTCAACAGATTTTTTTTAGTACTGCATAATTGTGCTATATGGCTTTCAACCTTCTGATTCTAAGAGTCTGTTAATGGAATGACATACATACTTAACAGTTCTTTGCATGTGAACTGGCACTTCTAATAGTGTGCTCTAATTGGCAATTTAAATAACCTCCTTGCCAACTTACTTTCTTCTTGTCATAGACTTACCAAATATGTCCTTTACACAGTCTGAATTGTTACTCTTTGAATTAATAGAGGCTCAACTAAAGAGGTTTAACTATATTTCTGATCACAATGTTCACTATTATGCTGCCCTTGGACAGATTAAACTAGCCCCCAATATTCAAAGTTATAAATTGCTTTAAGTTCCTCAAGTGAGAGACCAAATTAAAAAAAAAAAATGGTGTCACTACTGTCATTAGTACTTCAGGTACAAAATTAGTAATTTGAACCAAATGAGAAGGGAGTCCTTAGCACCAACTGGTTTTGTACCACAAAGGAAATACTAGTAAAAGAATCATATTATTTACTGGGAAAAGAGTCTGCAATTTATGCAATGGTCTCTACTGAAGGGCAGTTTTCTTAAAATATTTGCTGGCTTATAATTAGCTCATGCATCTGAATAATTTATCAATTTAAAAAACCTTCAACTTTGAAACCAAATGTTAAGCTACTGTACTTGATAAAAGGTAACTCCAAAACCAGTAACTTTGGACTTCCCTGCCAGAAAAGAATAATGAAACTTCCGGGCCCTAGGCAGTCCAGCCGCCAGCTGGGTTCTGTGCCTCAGTACAAAGAAGCCCATCAAGTCAGGAGGTAGGCAACAAAAGCACATGAACTCGGGCTATAATTGGCAGTGATCAGAGAAGAAAATGAAAAGTAAAGTAAGATCACAGCAGGCAAAATTAGGGGAACAGTGGAGGCCACAAAGTTAACCGTGGAATATGTAATCAAGGTGATTAAAAACTCAAGCTGCTCCACCTTGTTACTCACCAGTTTGCCAACTCACTGTGCATGCTTCATAATCACAGCCAATTGTTCTGATTTTTAAGAACTCTTCATCTTAGAAATTCAATGACAGTCAAACTTGTAGTGCGGCAGTTGGGACAACACTATGTCTCCCTCCACCCTCCCCTCAGTAAGGCTGAGATATAATTCAGATACCTAGGTTTGAATCATGCCAACATGCAAAGGGTTTGGATGGCTTCTGCTTGGTAACTTGGAAATACGAGGCAGGGGAAGTTATGCATAATAATCAAGACATGAAACACCACATAGATTCATGGCATCTATGAAGTTATCTAGCACATATTCACAGGTACCTTATAACCACTTTGAACAATCTAGCCGGCCTTTGGGGAGAAGAATGGATTTGGAGATCTGTGCAACAGCCCTCCATGGAGTCCTCGGTGAAAGCAAAGTGCCTAAGATCTGTCAAGTCACCCATCTTGACAAACTCTGATAAATTATCTTTTTACCATGTTAATTCTCTTCACTCATCCAGTCAGGATTTATTGAGTCCCTACCATGGGCCTCAGATCTTTGATAATGATTCCTAAGACACAATCTACATGGAGCTGGCAGTATGCAAATCAATTCCATTCAAAAAATGTCCATAAAGCCCACTATGTGTCAGCCACTGTGCTAGGAGACACTCAAGCAAATAAAAAGGAACTTGCAGTCCAAAGTGATTAAAAGCAAAGATTCAGAAGCCAGAGTACTTGTCTTCAAATCCCAGTGTTGTCATTTACTTGCTTTATAACTCTCAGCAAGTTACATCTCTTAGTCTGTCTCTGCCTTGTAAAATGGACATGATCATCATACCTACCTCCTATGGCTGTGGTGAGAATGAAATGAGTTTGGTTATATATGGAAGTTATTAACCATCTTTGTGTCATGAACTTCTTCAGGAAGTTGATGAAGACTGGTCCATCTTCCTGGAATACAGACATGTGCATTCGCATATAATTTGAAAAACCTTATGAATTCACCAGAGACCTATGTGAAAAATCTGTGATTTGTGGGAGAGACCTCAAAAAAGTTAAAATCCCAATACTCTTATGGTCCATACATCTGATATTAATAGTTCTATTAGGATCATAAACCCTTTTAACTTTCTAGAGAGACAAAGGAGAATAGTGGTTTAGAACATGGGCTGTAAGTAGAGGACATCTAGGTTGCCAGCCTGCCTCTACCACTTAATCGTTGTGTGGCTATAGGCAGGTTACTTAAGTTTTCTGAGCCTCAGTTTCCTCATCTACAAAACAGTATTAATAGTATCTACCCCCAAAGAGTTGCTGGAAAGAGTAATAGACATAATACTTTGGCTGTGACTGGTAAACATTGCATAGTGGTCACTAATACTAATAATAGCTATTAGGGATAGGCAAAAACTCCACCAAAACAAAGAACAATGGTCAGGAATGGCTCTGCATTGGAATTAAAATGAGCACCTGAATGTCTTTTCTTTTGAAAATTATAAACTAAAATATCGAACCTACAACTAAATCCCTATTCATCTATAATGGGAATGTATGCAAAACTCAGTCAGGGTTAGCTGTGGGAGAGCAAAGGCAAGAGGTTGGTATTCAATGGCTTTCTCAATAAATAAAAAGAGAGTCTACTTTCTGTATTATCAGAGCTAATATAACATGCCAAGAGAAATAGGTAGGTGTGACCAATTGGGAGGTTTTTTCCCCCATTCCACCAGACTGTTGAATATCTCACCACATCCTTTGTCATCCAAATCAGCAGTGAAAAGCACTGTCGGCCAACCTCCAGTACATTCAGCAGATAGGTTGCTTAATTAAATATGCCACTGAATGGGCTATAGAATTCTATTGCTTATTATGACAAATGAAAGGCAGAAGGGGCAATTTCCTGGGTTTTTATTTAAGATGTATTTTCAATGTATCCTCCACAAAGCATGTCCCAAGGCTGCACTAGTTTTTATGAGTTATTTCTAAACACAACTTTACACAGAATGAGCTAGTTGATGAAAACAAGCCTAAAGTCAGTAATGCTTCCATTGTCCGCACACTGAGAACCAACGTATGATGGGTGGATTAGGCCATTAAGACTGCTGCAAAGCGGTGTTGAGAAATAACCTCTCTTTCCATCACTGTCGGTGTTAATGCCTTTTGACTAGGAGTGGAGAAGCATTCCTTAGTACCAACTGGGGTATGACATTTGTATACAGCGACAATGCCTAAACATGCTGACTTTACAGGTTAAGTAAATATCATTAAATGAAGATTTGCTAAACCTGGAATTCACCAAGTGTTGAAAAGAAAATGCTGGAGCCAAAAAGCAAAGTATAAAGCAATACAACAGTCTGGCAAAAAGTAAAAAAGGTCTGGCTTTGTAGGCATTCTGAAACACTGAGCTGGGGGGAGAGGTTAGGGGACCAAGGCCCCATCCATAGCATCAACTGTATGTGATATGTACAAAATTAACTAAAAGCAAGCATAACCTGCACTGCCTTGAGAGCTAACCTTTCTGAAACAAATGTAAAAGAAAGGAAAGGCCCCATCAACATTGTCTTTTGGACCATTTTGGAAATTGGGAGGGAAAATCCTCCCTCCTATGTTCCCACCTGGAGACATAATTGTAGTTGACATGCTCCAGGTCACCTGCATTCCCGGAGCCAAGCACTTGACCTGACACGGGAACTTACAAAGGAGCTCTCTCCAATACCCCTCTTTCCTCTCTTCTTTAATTTAAGCTGCTGAGTATGTGATAACACGCATCTTTAAAGCTAGGATGGCAACAAAATGCATTGATAGAGCCCACCCAGTAGCTTAGCAACTGTTTTTATTTCTTTAGGCTTTTTCTGAGAAGTAGAAAAAAATAAAAAGAGCTTTGTCAAAGTGAATGTCACGCTACCGCTACTGTATTTCTTTCATGGGAGTGGAAGTGAGAAGGGGGCCTGGCTAAATAGTAATTGTGAGCTGTGAAGCCTTGTATTCTAAGGCCTAAAGGGGGAAGGCTGCAAGGCAGCAGCGGTGGCTCTTCTGTTCTTTAAAAGGCTGTCCTAGAAGGCATCTTGACCCTCCGCAGCCAGAGGACTACTAAAGGAAAGCAGGCTATATCTCTTTAGTGTCAGGCTTTTAAGAAAATATTTGAGAAAGTCCAAGCCTGTCAATCCAAAGTGCTCCTGCTTCCTTGCTACTGTCTTTGGACAAAACAGAGAGATGAAAGACCTCAACACACAGGGTCCAAGCCAAGGTGATCATACCTTCCTTAAAGTGCAAAAAGTTGGTCACTGCATGGGTAGATGGTGGGGCAGGGGGCAGCCAGAGGACCAGGAAAGATCCACATAGATGTTTAAACCCAGGGGATAGAGAAAGGAAGAATGGAAAAGTGACCTTCCTTGTAGGATCCTAAGGAAGTCCGTGCAACATGTGGTAAATAGGCACAGAGCAGGATGAAGACCAAACTACAAGGCTAGCATGTGGAGAAATGGCAGAGCCATCCAGGGAGGAGGGGAGCGGGGCAAAGGGAGCTTCAGATGGTTGCTGTCGAGAATCATTGTAATGAGCTAACTCCATGGTGCGGTAAGCATGAATGCCTGCTCTGATAAGTGATAGGGATATCTGGGGTAATGGGGCATGATCACTGGCCTGTAATCAACCACAGTTGGAGCAAAGGCCTGAGCTGCTCTTCCATTCAGCCAAAATTGAGTGGTTATTAGGCTGGTGGTAGCGTTTATAGCGTTGGCATGAGAGCATAAAGGGTAGGATGCTTACTTTCACTCTCCTCCTGTTGAGAACTAGAACATTAGGGATGCCCTGTATCAAACCTCCTTGTCCCAGGTCACCCGGTGTCACTGCAAGTAGGGAACAAAAGCATCTCTTTTTGCATCAGCTCCCATTAACAAATAAGCTTCGATTATGAAATGCAAACCTCTTTCTTTTTAATGTGACTTGACTGATAATGCTTGCCACCTCCCTCCCAAAAACCTTTTTTAAATAAGGGAACATCTCTTACTTTCAATAACTGAAAGTTAGTCAAAAGCCAATTTTTCCTGTCTCTAATGAAATTATAGTTTCTCCATCCCATCCTCATTCTTTGGAGGCAAAAGGCGTCACTTGAGTGGCCCCTATCACAGATCTTCCAACCCACCAGGAGTTAAGTTCTCCAAGTCCAACACTTGGGCTGGAGAAAGCCAAAATGAAGAGTCTAAAAGAGTCATTTTCTAATGACTGTAACAGCTAACAGTTACAAAGCACATGCTATGTGCCAAGCAATGTTCTAGCACTTGACAAAACAAACTTATTTCATCTTCATAAGAACCCAAGGACACAGGTACTATCATTGGCCCTGTTTTATGGATGAGTGAACTCAGCCACAGAGAGTTTAAATGACAAAGTTAATAAGTGAGCGAGTAGAGATCAAAATACCAGGAGTTCAGTTGTAGACTCTGTGTACTTATGTCATGGTAACTCAGAAAAGCTGGCTCTGTCTAGTAAGCCAAAGTGATTTCTGCCTCCCTTCCCTCCACTGATCCAAAGCTAACTCTACCTCCATCCCTGTCCATGATTTCAAAAAAGACAGCATCTTGGGCTTGCACAGAGGAGCTGGGCAAACTGAGACCTTGGAGGAAAGAGAAGAGTAAGGCCCAGTCCAAGCACCTGTCAGGCTCTAGCTGAAAGGAAGAGATCCTGGCAGCTCCCCAAGCTCTGCCTGAGCTCCTGATATGCGCTATATCACTTTCAAATATATCCAGATTATTACCCCAATGCTTCAACTTAACCGTCCTAATGAAATATGAGTGGATATTAACTAAGCTGTAAAATCCATAAAAATGCTGCTTTACAAGAGACATTTACCTATGAATCAGCAGTTGGGTTAATTCATTATTTAGTAGGCTTGTTATTTATAGCTTATTACAGCTTGGTAAATTATTTACATGTGCTTGTTTCTGTGCATGATTTTTCCCTTAAGAGAGGAGAAATGTTTATCAACCACACACAGGGAGGTTGTTTCAGTCAGAGGCCTGTTGTTAAAATAACTTGGGCTATTTTATTTTTCTCACTTCCTGCTCAAGACTTCCATCTGGCCAGGCCAGTGTGGCTCAGTGGTTGAGCGACGACCTATGAACCATAAGGCCACGGTTTGATTTCCGATCAGGGAATATGCCTGGGTTGCGGGCTCGATCCCCAGTGGGGGTGGGGGGAATATAGGAGACAGCCGATCAATTATTCTCTCTCATCATTGATGTTTCTATCTCTTCCTTTCCCTTCCTCTCTGAAATATATATATATATATATATATATATATATATATATTTTTTTTTTTTTAAAGACATTTTAAAAGGAAGAGCCAGAGATTGACAGAACTGTAACCAAATCAGGCCGTGAGCCATTATGGGGGAGCCAACATTCACTGTGGGGCAGCATTTTCCAGTGGGTGTTCTGCTGATACCACAAGGTCCATGGGATATGGGTTATGAAATAAAGGTTCTGGAGGCAGATCAGTTTGTTAATACTGGGTTAAAGTCAAAATTTCAAAGCTGCAGAACTGCTAAGATGCCTTTAATATATTAATGTGTCTCTTAAATCTCTAAGAGGAGGGTATGCAATGAATTATGTGACTAGAGCCCGTTTTATGTACAAATCTCAGGGGACTAGAACCCACTTTAGAAACACTCTTCTAAGGAGAAGTATTCCTCATGCTTAAAGAGAACTACATTTGATAAGTTGAGGCCTGAATTCTGCCATCTTGTTCCTCCATGAGAAATTCAGAAATGGGATGGTCAACATGAGCCTATGGATGTAACACAGAAACAGTGTAGTCCAGTTACACCTAAGATCTACACCACATTATTCACCACACCGTTGTGGAATTGCTTGTTTCACGTGTTTAATTCTGTTCTATAAAATGACTATATAATGACTATGCTTCAGTATAGCAGGGACTGCCTTTACTTCTTTTGGTTCTTCCTTGCAGTACATATGTGAATGGCAACACCAGTTCCTAGCAGATGAAGATAAGTAGCAAATATTAAGTAGCAACCAACTATTTCAGGCCTTAGCTTTCTAGGTTATTTCTTCCAAAGAGAAGTAGAAAAACAGCATATTATTGGGCAAAGAAGGCTAGGTTGGCTAAGGTTGTAAAGTTAAATGATGGCAGAGGTCAGGGAGAAAATGCATAAAGGAATTAAAAGTAGTGGGACCTTTGAGACTAGGAATAGAGGACCTGACCCTGTTCGGTGAACAGCTTATTAGATAACCAGCCAGAATGCCTGACTTCTATGCTATGGTCATCTAAGTATTTTTTTTTAACTCTAATAATTTTTATTCCATGATTTGTTCTCTTGGAACCGTATTCAGAATAGAGTTTTAATTTCAAAAGCCGATGCTTTTCTTTTAAATGTGAGTTTTAAAAGATTTGCTGCATTCATAAGCACAATATTGTTCTATTCGGCAGGGTCAACGTATTTTTCCATTTGAAGGACATCTGATTTTATCAAGATTCATAACACTACAGAGTCCACTTACCAGAAAGCTATTTCATAGTAGTCATTGCTGAAATCTATCTCTTAATATACGGATACCTATCATCTATGACAAAGTTTTCAATTGAAAAAACTCAGGCATCTAAAACAATTACTAAGAATAATTGAAATACACTTCCTAATCTAAATATGTTGCTTTCTGTTGAGAAGGCCTCTGGAAGATGCTGGCGCAGCTCTCTGGGTGGAAATAACCCTGATATAGGTCCAAGCTCTGCCACATCTCAAACTGTGTAACTCTAAGCAAGTCCCTTACTCTATGGGACTTCACTCTTTCTAGATCATGGTATTTAACTAAATGGTCTCTGAGATCCCAGTATTCTAGTGTGACTTTGAGGTACTGAGGAGAGAGAAAGAAGGGAACCAACTAATAAGACACTGGTTGTAAAGATCTGGGTTTAATCACAGCAGTCAACTGCCAGAGGCATCATGCCAACCGGACCCATTTGGATCTCTTCTGAAGAAACAAACTGAAGAAATTCCTTGGTTTACAGCTTCTCTGTCATATATTGAGGTGGTACCTCAACACTCCTGTAGTACCTTTGTCAGTTAAGGTGGGGGCCTCCCATTATACAAAGCACACAGATCACTACCCACAACAGTCTTAAGAACATGATTGCTCATGGTTAAGGTGAATGCTCTGGACTCAGACAATTTGAATTCAGAATTTTCTTCTGCCAACTTTCTAGATGTGTGACCTTGGACTAGTCATTCAATCTCTATAGAGATTCAGCTTTCTCACTGTCAAGATTCAATGACATAATCTATATTATAAAAGGCCAGGGGCCATAACGCGGTAATGACCAAACAACCAGTCACCAGGAGGTGCATGGATCACCTCTCGGTCCCTCCCCGCAGCCCACAAGCTGCTCGCGGTGGCGGGGCAGGGCTCGTGGCGAGGCGGGGCGAGCTACTCACCCATGGTGGGTCTGGGGTCTCACGCCATTTGGCACACTGGGTCTCTAGTACATAATAAAGCACTTAGCAGAGGGACTGGCCTCTAATCACTCAAATGCTACTTGCTATTATTATTTTCATCATTTCACCATTATTAACTGAAGCATATTCGCTATCTCCCTATACATTGTATCCCTCTCGAAATTATTCTGCCATAAAAAGGAAAAAGAATTTTACCTTTTGCAACAGCATGAATGAATCTGGAGAACATTATGCTAAGTGAAATAAGCCAGTCAGAGAAAGACAAGTACCATATGATTTCACTCATGCATGGGATTGAATAAACAAAGTGAACTACCAAGCAAAATATAGAGAGAGTCACAGAGAGCAAGCAGACAGCTCAGGAGGAGGGGGAGTTTTGGGGGGAGGGGGGATTGAGCAAAAAAGAAAAAAATAGAGAGAATTCATGGATATGGATAACAGTGTGGTGAATGTGGAGGAAAGTGGGTGGGTGTAAGTGGAAGAGAGTACAGAGGAGCTAAATGGTGATGAAAAAATAAAACATAATAAATTAAAACAAATAACACGGCCAGAGGGGGTGCACCAAGAAAGCATAACAAAATGCGGAGACAAAGAAACAGGACAAAATTGTCAATGGAAGATATAGAGTTCAGAACCACACTTTTAAGGTCTCTCAAGAACTGTTTAGAAGCCGCCGATAAACTTAATGAGATCTGCAAGAAAACTAATGAGACCCTCGATGTTATGTTGGGGAACCAACTAGAAATTAAGCATACACGGACTGAAATAACGAATATTATACAGACTCCCGACAGCAGACCAGAGGAGCGCAAGAATCAAGTCAATGATTTGAAATTCGAGGAAGCAAAAAACACCCAACCGGAAAAGCAAAATGAAAAAAGAATCCAAAAATGCGAGGATAGTGTAAGGAGCCTCTGGGACAGCTTCAAGCGTACCAACATCAGAATTATAGGGGTGCCAGAAGATGAGAGAGAGCAAGATATTGAAAACCTATTTGAAGAAATAATGACAGAAAACTTCCCCCACCTGGTGAAAGAAATGGACTTACAGGTCCAAGAAGCGCGGAGAACCCCAAACAAAAGGAATCCAAAGAGGACCACACCAAGACACATCATCATTAAAATGCCAAGAACAAAAGATAAAGAGAGACTCTTAAAAACAGCAAGAGAAAGAAACTCAGTTACCTACAAGGGAATACCCATACGACTGTCAGCTGATTTCTCAACAGAAACTTTGCAGGCCAGAAGGGAGTGGCAAGAAATATTCAAAGTGATGAATACCAAGAACCTACAACCAAGATTACTTTATGCAGCAAAGCTATCATTCAGAATTGAAGGTCAGATAAAGAGCTTCACAGATAAGGAAAAGCTAAAGGAGTTCATCACCACCAAACCAGGATTATATGAAATGCTGAAAGGTATCCTTTAAGAAGAGGAAGAGGAAGAAAAAGGTAAAGATACAAATTATGAACAACAAATATGCATCTATCAACAAGTGAATCTAAGAATCAAGTGAATAAATAATCTGATGAACAGAATGAACTGGTGATTATAATAGAATCAGGGACATAGAAAGGGAAGGGACTGACTATTCTTGGGGGGGAAAGGGGTGTGGGAGATGCGGGAAGAGACTGGACAAAAATCGTGCACCTATGGATGAGGACAGTGGGTGGGGAGTGAGGGCGGAGGGTGGGGCGGGAACTGGGAGGAGGGGAGTTATGGGGGGGGGGGGGAAAGAGGAACAAATGTAATAATCTGAACAATAAAGATTTAATTAAAAAAAATACCAAAAAAAATAAAAATTAAAAAAAATAACATGGCCAAAAGAAATCCCACCTCTCTTTCTGCAAGTCCCTTTAAGGCAGTGGTTCTCAACCTGTGGGTCGCGACCCCTTTGGTGGTCGAACGACCCTTTCACAGGGGTCACCTAAGGCCATCCTGCATATGAGATATTTACATTATGATTCATAAAAGTAGCAACATTATAGTTATGAAGTAGCAACGAAAATAATGTTATGGTTGGGTCACAACATCAGGAACTTTATTTAAAGGGCCAGAAGGTTGAGAACCACTGCTTTATGTGAACTCAGCTATAGCCAAGCTAATCTACTCACTTTCTTACAAGGCTTCCAATAGTTAACAGGCCCTACACTTTGCTTCAGCTGTACAGATTGCATGAACTGTTTGCTCTCCCCTTTCTCCATCTCAGATAAATATTGTATTTACCTAATGTTCCTTATGCTCCACAAAATATCCCTGACCACGTCAACTAGCAAGGATTACTTTTTCCTCTAAACACAGAATCCTTTACTACCTAAATCACTTGCTTGAGAATCACAATGAATGTCTTGTGGTTGGACACATTATAAATTACAACCAGAACGTCTTTGCTCTCCATGTGTGATTGCTTTGAGAGAGAGGCTGTACTGAACAGTTTTGTATTCCTTTTCAGTGCCTAGCATAGAGCAGGCATCCAATAAACATACTGATCTTTTATTTGCCTATGAACAAACCTAGCTCCATCTTTATAGGAAAGGTTGTACTATAATTTTCTTTGGGCTTCTGCTATCCAGGATGGTAGCCAGTAGCTACATATAGCTATCAAGCACTTGAAATGTGGCCAGTCCAAAATGAGATGTGCTATAAGTATATGTTACAACCTGATTTCCAACACTTAGTACAAAAAATGTATAATATCTCATATTACGTGTTGAATTATGATATTCTGGATATATTAGATTAAATAAAATACAGCATTAAAATTAATGTCATGTGTGTGGGGGTTTTTTTACATTTTTAATTTAACTACTAGAAAATTTTAAATTATATCCATGGTACACATTATAGCTCTATTGTATGTCACTACTGTGCACTTTGAAAATATAAAGCATGTGAACACACTTGTAATTAGATGCACTAATTATTTTCCCACTGTTCTTTTCAGAGAACACCTATAACAATATGCTGGTGTTTGAATTTCATGTCTGTTCTGATCTAGCACTGTCGGTGCAGACTGTTCACAGGACATTGGAGAGAATGGGAGCTCCTGATGGGTGTACCAGATGGGGGCCTGTCTCCACAGAACTTGGAGAAAGAATAAGCGGTGGTCAGTCCATCTCTTACCTGCTTGGTGATTTTTGTTATTAAGAAGACTGAAAGCTCCCTAGTAAAATACTAAAATAAAATATGGTCAAGTGGTTTACGCATGTGAGTGGGAAGCGTGGAAAAGAAACAAACTGAGTGATTAGTGTTGGATAATTATATTGACTTTAAGGCAGTAATTGGGAAACTAAGGAGCTTCCATTAATGAGATATCCTTCAGCAGCTCTTCGTATATTCACAAAGACCATTTGTACCTTTATGCTGACAGTTTAATGTACAGAAGCCAGTTTTCTTAATCAGAAACTTATCTTTGTTTCAGAGTTATCCAAGCCTAGGAATTGTTGAGTGCTCTGTGCATGCAACTTCTATAGGTGCTGTGGAAGCTGCAAAAGATATCTGTTAGCACTCCAACACTCAAGGGTCATATGCTAATATGCTTACCATAGTCTACAGTCTCTGGGAAGACTTCACAGGAGAATCCAGGCTCAGACTTACCCTGAAGGGCAAGCTTCATTGGCTAAAAGACCATTTGTTATGGCGCAAGATGTTATAGCAAAGGACAAGAAGGATGAGAAAGAGAAGGAAAACAGGAAGAGGATGCACCTCTTGGAATGTAACACTACCAGGGAAAGAGGGAATGGCAAAGAGGAAATATAGCCTTGAGACTTTGGGTATGTTTCAATTTTCCCATCAGCAAAGGGGGATAATGTCCTCACTATCCTTCTGTGAATATTAATTAATTTACAGAATATGAAAGCACCTAACACTGTATTTGGCCTATTGTACACACTCCATTTTTAATTCCCTCCCTCATCTTTCATTTTGTGCTTAGATCTCTTTCTTGATTTCTACATTGGACACCTGAATTTTAAACCTGCAACTGCTGCTGAGCTCTAAGTTCTTGCCCATGACAGTCTCACCCTTGATTTAGATTTCTGATTTGTTACAAGAAAGGACTTAAGATGCTTTTAAACCTATGAAGAGCCAGTCCATCTCAGTAAAGATGAAGGCAGCTTAATTCATTCTGACATGTGTGCCTCTAATAACAAAGTTTCAAAATACATGAGACATAATAAGCATAACCCCCTCTCTAACAGATGAAACAAATAGACAGAAAACATAGGGATATAGAGGAATTGAACAAAAAGATCAACCAATTTGACCTAATTGACATTGATAGGAAAGTCTAACCAATAATGGCAGAATGCACATTTTTATCAAGTGCACACGGTCGATTCATCAAAATAGACCACATTCTGAGATGTGAAGTAAGTCTTGGTACATGTAAAACAATTTAAATAATTCACAGTATATTTTCTGACTATAACAGGATTAAATTTAAGATCAATAAAAAATCTGGGGAAAAACCATGAAGGAAGCTAATTAAAGCTCCTATGAAAAATTAGGAGCTATAACTTTCATAAAAATCAACAGCAAAATAACCAATTTGTCTCAGCAAGAGTGTATTCACTCTCTGAACCCACATTTTAAAATGAACTGACCAAAACAAACACACCATTACTAAATCCAATCTTCCTCACTCTAGGAGACATCTTTTGAAAGATTTTTACAATTTATCTGGATTTGTTAAAGTAATACAGATATACCCTTTTTTCCCCATTGACCCCTTCTAGCCCACCCCAGGCCTTCACCGCACTATTGTGTCCATGGCTTATGCATATACTAGTATGCATGTAAGTTCTTTGGTTAATCTCTTCCCAAACCCGCCTTCCTGCTGAGATTCATCAGTCTGTTCCATGTTTCTATGTCTCTGGATCTATTTTGTTTATCAGGTTATTTTGTTCTTTAGATTCCGCATATGAGTGAGATCATGTGATGTGATACTTATCTTTCTCTGACTGGCTTATTTCACTTAGCATGATACTCTCCAGGTCCCTCCATGCTATCTCAAAGGGTAAGAGATCCTTCTTTTTTACTACTGCGTAGTATTCATGGTGTAAACGTACCACAGCTTTTTTTATCCACTCATCTACTGATGGGACCTTGGACTATTTCTAGACCTTAGCTATTGTAAATTGCACTGCTATGAATATAGGGGTGCATACATTCTTCCTGATTGTTGTTTTGGGTTACTTAGGATATATTTCTAGAAGTAGGATCACTGGGTCAAATAGCAATTTCTTATTTAATTTTTTCAAGAAACTCCATATTGTTTTCCAAAGTAGCTGCACCAGTGTGCATTCCCACCAGCAGAGCACTAGGGTTCCCTTTTCTCCACATCCTAGCCAGCACTCGTCATTTGTTGATTTGTTAATGATAGCCATTCTGACGGGTGTGATGTGATACCTCATTGTTGTTTTAATTTACATCTCTCTGATAATCAGTGACCTTGAGCATTTCTTCATGTGTCTCTTGGCCATTTGTATGTCCACTTTCGCGAAGTGTCTATATAGATACTTTGCCCATTTTTTAAATTGGATTGTTTATCTTCCTTTTGTTAATTGTATGAGTTCTTTATATATTTTGGATATTAATCCCTTATCAGATCTATCATTGGCAAATGTGTTCTCTCATTCAGTGGGCTAGAAGATATCATTATAAATCTACTTACACGGGACTTCAGTACTAACGTGCAATTCTGCCCTGGCAAAGTATTGCAAGATCTGCAAACCCAGCATTTCACACACCCTCTGTTTTAACTCATCTATAGAAAGAAGACAGCCATGAGCTTTGGGGAGGTTGTTTCTTTTAAAGGCAGCATCACTCCTGCTTTATTTCTGTAACATACCTTCTTCATCAACCCTCCCTGTTACCTCACATGATCCAGAACAGATGGCAGTCATTTTAATTCTTGGGGGGGAAAAAGCAGTGGGTATGTTGTACATAGTCCCAAAGTGATACTAAGACAACCTGAGCATAGAATAAGCTTAGACCAGTATAGGCAGCTGGGCCCAAATGAAATAAAGACCATGCCGATCTAATCAGTTCTGCCAATGTGAGGTGGCAGAAGTCTGGGTGGCGCCAAGGACATGAAGATCCTCCCTCAGAGATTTCCTGTCAAATCATTTTAGATGAAAATAAAATTTCAGAAATCATTCAAAATTGAGACACTTTCAGGATAATGGTTACCTCAGAGAGGAGGTAGATACTGGCTGGGGCAGGAAGTAAACTTCTGGGGATGGAATTATCATACATATTCAAGTTTTTATTTTGATTTGGGTAGCATTTGCACAGATGCACAGATGTAACAATTCACCAAGCTAAAACACTAAAAATATGTGAACTTTGCTCTAATTTATATCACATTTTAAAGTATTTTTAAATAATTAACTGTACCCATGTATGGGCATAAAGGAAGCCTCAGGACTAGACACTGCCAGCCATGTCAACTGGCACAGCTCTTTTGGAAAGCAATTTGCCACCATGCATCAAGAGCCTTAAAATAGATTTAGAACCTTTGACTCAGTAATCTCATTTCCGGGTGTCTCTTCTAAGGAATTAATCTGAAACATGAGAAAAACTATGTTCAGGATGATGGTCAAATAACTGAATAGAAGATGTACTTGCTAGTAAGTGAGTATGTTCTGTGCGTCAGGTTAAAAAAGCAGGGTACAAAACCTTGTGTGTGCACTATGATTTGTCCTGACTAAAGAAACATAGAAAATAAAAAAGATGGAAAATACCACACAATTACAACAATGTTTATTCCACGAAGATGGAATTTCACGTGATTTCTATTATGAGTCTCTGCCCTATGGTTGTCTTAAAGAGTCACTTTGTGTCTGTGCACACCACATCCACTGTCTGCATTTTCCATTAAATATAATTATATTAGTTCCCAAAAAGGGATAAGGAAGCTAGGAGGTTCTTATGATGGGCCTATTCATTCTTTTAAAATATACATACATTATATATATATATATATATATATATATATATATATATATATATAATTGATTTCAGAGAGGAAGGAAGAGGGAGAGAGAGATAGAAATGTCAATGATGAGAGAGAATCATTGATTGGCTGCCTCCTGCATGCCCCCCACTGGGGGATTGAGCCCACAACCCAGGCATATGCCCTGACTGGGAATCGAACCTGTGACCTCCTGGTTCATAGGTTGACGTTCAACCACAGCACACCAGCCGGGAAGGATGGGCCTACTCTTAACAACTGTACCAGGGTCTTTGGTATGAAGCCAGTAAAATGAACATCAGCTTAACAGAATGATACTTCTCAAGGTAATACTACACCCTACGTAGATTTCCTTCTATTAGTACCATGTTTTAAATATTTCCAGCCTTAACTGGTTTGGCTCAGTGGATAGAGCATTGGCCTACGGACTGAAGGGCCATGGGTTCGATTCCGGTCAAGGGCATGTACCTTGGTTGCGGGCTCAGTCCTCAGTAGGGGGCATGCAGGAGGCAGCTGACTGGTCTCTCTCTCATCAATGTTTCTAACTCTCATCCCTCTCCCTTCTTCTCTGTAAAAAAGTCAATAAAAATATATTTTTAAAGTATGTTTCAGAGCACTTTTACATAAATACATAAAATTCAGAGAAAAGGGCAATGATAAAAATGCAAATGTAATGGTGCCTCTGGATCCCTGGGGTCACACAGACTAGGAGAGATATGAGAACAAGGACCAGTGGCTAAAAAGAGGAAATGACTACAGAAGTAAAGCTTCACATGACCAGGTCTGTCCTTTAGATCCCTGCCATTTCCTAAGAAATTTTGATCTGCTCTTGATTTATTTTGCTAGGTAGAGATAAGCAAGCTGGGACTTATATTTTTTTCACTGCCTATAATAAAAGCAAGCATTTTTCAAGTGTTTTTCATCATCTCCTGTACTTCTCCCATTTTGAACCAAAATTTTTAAAATTCCTGTCACTTCTCAGGACTTCTAGAGATTTTCTCCTTTCTACCTGTAGGAAATTTGAGGATGATTTCACTTCCTCCCTCCAGGTTTTCCATTAGCTAAAGCCATTAGAAAGACCTGAACCTTGTCTTTATGAGGCCTCCTTCAAAGTGGGCTGTCACTGAGGTTGATGGTCCGGTTACAAGATTGAAGACTTGGGCACTGTAAAGAACTGCTCTTGAAAAGTCATTAGTGAGGTCCCCAGGCCCAAGTTTTTACACTCAATGCAGAAATGTCCAGGGCATCTTTCCCCAACCCCCACCGTGAAAACATAAATTCCATTAATTTGCATGTAATTTCCCAGCACTAGGCTGGGGAATGGTTACAGATGCAGAATAGAAGAGAAGGTAGTGGGTCAGGATGAGGGAGAGTGCGGGTTGCTTTGTTTTTTAAAAAAAAAAAATCAAAAAAGAACAAGTATCAAGAAACTGGCTCAGGACTTTTTACAAAACCTTTCTTCCTGCCCTAACCAGTTTGGCTCAACGGATAGAGCGTCGGCCTGCGGACTCAAGGGTCCCAGGTTCGATTCCGGTCAAGGGCATGTACCTTGGTTGGGGGCACATACCCAGTAAGGAGTGTGCAGGAGGCAGCTGATCAATGTTTCTCTCTCATCGATGTTTCTAACTCTCTATCCCTCTCCCTTCCTCTGTAAAAAATCAATAAAATATATTTTAAAAAAACCTTTCTTCCTTTTAGGTCTCAGAAACCTAACTGTAAATCCAGTGGCCAGTCTATACTTTCAATACCCTGAATAAAGACCCAAGTCATAAACATGAGGAGAAAGAGGTTTTCCAGAAACCTGACAAAAAGGGGCCAGGAAACAACTCTGAAATACTGTGATGTTATTATATACAGAGACAAAATGCCACTAACTGACTTTGTTAAAAGCAAAACACTTAACTAACCCAGACATCAGTCTCTTCATCTTTAAAATGAATGGTTCCAACCAAAGAGTTTTTTAGTTACCACGTTCTCTGGTATAAAATGGGAGACTAAGAGTACATTCAAGTGAAAGGCTCTATTTCTGAGACAAGGGAGCCTAATAACATTCCGGCTTCTCCTCAGCTAGGCCCAGCTACTTACAGACATTCCATAGCACACAGGCCTTATCCAACTACATTTTGGACACAGTCCCTCACTTCTCAGAATGGAGATGCTTCGGAAATGGTTCCTTTCTACTAAAATGTACTCAACAGCTGTACTTAATGAAGACTTAGAGGAACGCACACATTCTGTTCCAGGGGCAAACAAAGGGGTCAGGCCTGTCTTAGGCAGAAGCCACCCAAGGCAACAATGCCTCTCTTCACAGTGAGCTTTCCCACCTGTCAACAGATGCTTAAAGCAACAGGATGAATATGAAACAGCTGAGTTGGACACCAAAGTAGAGCAAGGCAGCTGTTCCTTGCCTTTCAGTATAAAAAGCATGGCAGTAATGTTGAAAAGGGTCTGCTGGTGTATAAATATGATCACTTTGCACATTCTCTTCTCTGTGGCAGTTTTTAGGACTTAAGATATTTAACTGTAAAAATTGTAGAACAACCAAAACTTTTATGCGTGGTAGGCAGAAGAAGACAAAATAATAGGAGATAAACGATAATAATAACTGTTACTAAAGGAAGTGGAGGAACAGCTAGGGAATCTTTGAGCTTCAGAATTAAACGTCAGTGAAAAAACTAGATTTTTATCAAATGATTCACTTGAAAGAATTCATCTTCCCACCAGTACTTAAGTATAATCATTTGAAGATCACTTATCTGAATATTTTAATAAAGGCTAATCTAATTCCTGCTTCAATTTATAAAATGGATTTAAATCAAGACATGTAAATGGGAATGCATGATGATTATGAAGGAGACCAGAATATGCCACCCCAAATTATGCCACTTCAGCAGGATTAAATCGAGCTGAAGGAAACTGAGAAACAGTAGATACAGAAAGAACTCTCTGCCCTTCCTCTTTCTGCCTAAAAAAGCCTGTCATAAGTTTCCTGTTGTGAAGGTATCCTCCCTCCACGCTCCCATACTAGGAAGAGAAGACAAATATTATCACTAGAGATGGAAAGTCAGCACGAAGATGGGCCTGCACAAACAGACCTTACACCAAAATAGCCTTTATCTTCCATTAGTTTGCCCCTTATTTACCTTCCCACAAATTTCCACCTCTAGAAGCACAAACCCCTTTTCCTTTGTCTTGTCACTTCCCACAAAAATGTGTCACCCTTTGTTAAAATGCTATATAACCCCGGGTTTAACCACCTCTTTGAGTCTTTATATCTTTTCTATGAAGGCCTCTTTTAAAGTAAGATGTGAAATATTAACATCAAATAAAATGTTTATGTCTTTGCTCCCATTAACCTGTGTTTTGTCCATGTAATTTTCAGGTACCACCTGCATGACCCAAGAAGGTAAAGGAAAAAAAAAATGTTTTCTTCCATTACAATTCCAAATTTTGTTTTTATTTCACATTCTGAAACTTTCAAAAGCTCTAAATCTAAACCATGATGAACATCAATTTTGAGAAAAAAAAACTTAAGATTATATTTATAACTTTCTGATATTTTTGTCTTGTATTTACCATGTTTGACAATTCTTGTTAAAGCTAAAATATTAATGAAAAGGCTGAGTATTGATTTTTTTCATCCAGAGCACACAGAGCCATACACTTTATGCTAAATTTTTGTTTAGTGTAAAAATAATTTTTATCCCTTCTATTTCATTATTTACCTTTTAAAGTCTGTGAGTTTTTAAAAACATTAGAAACTCACTTTTACTTATTTGCCTCTTAAATACCATTTCATTATAAAATATTAAGTACATATGTGGTCACTGTTGAAAATAGAGGAAAATACCGAAAAGAAAAAAAAATAAAGCCCTGGCCAAGTGGCTCAGTTGTTTGGAGTATCATCCTGTAAACAAAAAAGTTGTGGGTTCCCTTCCCGGTCAAGGCACATACCTAGGTTTCTGGATCAATCCCTGATCAGGCACGGCATTTTTCTTTCTCCCATTGAGCTCTTGCTCTTGCTCTCGATTCAATAAAAACATATCCTCAGGTGAGGATTAACAATAATAAACAGAAAAAAAATTCAAAAGTAACCACAAATTATATCCACTGCTAGCTTTCTGGCAAATTTTCTTTCCATTCTACTTTTCAATCTGTAAAGATTTTGTTGTTGTATTTGGTAACAACTTTACTGAGATGAAATTCATATTACATACAACTAACTCATTTAAATGTACCATTCGATATTCTTTAGTATATTCACAAATATGTCCAACCCTCACCACAATCAATTTTAGAACATTTTCATCACTCCAAAAAGAAACCCCATGCCCCTTAGCCATCAACCCCCAGTCCTAGGCAAACACCAATCTCCTTTCTGTCTCTATATTGTTGTTGTAAGTTTCTAATTATACTATGTATTTTTGTCATTTTTTCAGCATAAATTATAACAAGCATGTTCTAATGTTAATTATCAAGTATGCATTAAAAATAATTGCAGTAGATTTAGGATAACATATTTAACCACTTGTTATTGGAAACTTAGATACTTTCCAACTCCCCTTTATTCTGATCAGTTTAAGTTGCTTTGGTTGCAGTACAAAAACAATTCATGAGAGATTCAATTATGTGAATGAAAGTCCAAGCCTGTGACATTAGGGTAACACCAGCCTTCCTGCCAGCCTATATTTATCCCTTTCTGTTAGGGTTTAGTGCTCAGCTAGAATTCTGCCCATGGAACCTGTGGCATGAGTGACTAACCTCATCAAGGAGAAACTAGGACTCCAAACTGACCCATGTGACAAGCTGTCAGATGCCAGATGCCTTGTTATGTTATCTTCCTTGATCTGATCACTCACTATCACACACAGAATACCTTCCTCCATTCCCCTCTGCAATCTGATGCCATGAGGCTACAACCAGAAGCACACAGCGATTAGAAAGCCTGCAAGAATCTAGTTCTCATTCAGGAAGGAAGTCTCAAGAGGCTTCCAGGGGCATTCACAGAAAGGGAAGTTATACATTCCTCCCTCTCTGAATATAAAAATTGACGGGCAACAGCCTTAGCCGCTGTCGCTCAGTTGGGTGAGCATCATGTCATGCACCCAAAGGTTGCACATTTGATTATGGTTCGGGGCATATGCCTAGGTTGTAAGTTCAGCCCTGGTCAGGGTGCCCCCTGTGAGAGGCAACGGATCAATGTATCTCTCTCACATCTATGTTTCTTCTCTCTCTCCCACTTCCCTTCCTCTCTCTGTAAACTCAATAAAAACATTTCAAAAACAACAAGAAAAATTATGGAAAACAAATGGGACTACATCAAACTAAAAAGCTTCAGCACAGCAAAAGAAACCATCAACAAAAACAAAAAGGGAACCTACCATATGGAAAAACATATTTGCCAATGATACATCTGATAAGGGGTTCATCTCCCAAAAATATATAGAACTAATACAACTCAACACCAAGAAGACAAACAATCCAATTAACATATGGGCAAAGGACCTGAATAGACATTTTTCCAAAGAGGACATACAGATGACAAAGAGACATATGAAAAAATGCTCAAGGTCACTAATCATCAGGGAGATGCAAATTAAAACTACAATGAGGTATCAAGTCACACCTATCAGAAAGGCTACAATCAACAAATCACAAGTGCTGGCTAGGATGTGGAGCAAAGGGAACCCTAGTACACTGCTGGTGAGAATTCAGACTGGTGCAGCCACTGTGGAAAGCAGTATGAAATTTCCTCAAAAAATTAAAAAATGGCACTGCCTTTTGCCCCAGCATTCCCACTTCTGGGTATATATCCTAAGAATCCCAAAACACCAATCAGAAAGAATATATGCACCTTTATGTTCATAGCAGCATTATTTATAATAGCCAAGACCTAGAAATAACTCAAATGCCCATCAGTATATGAGTGGATAAAAAAGTTGTGGTACATATTTACACAATGGAATACTACCCAACTATAAAGAAAGAAGGAACTCTTACCCTTTGAGACAGCATGGAGGGACCTGGAGAGTATTATGCTAAGGGAAATAAGCCACTCAGAAAAAGGTAAGTATCACATGATCTCACTTATATGTGTAATCTAATGAACAAAATAAGCTGATGAACAAAATAGAACCAGAGGCATTCAAACATGGAACAGACTGACAAATGGCAGAGGGGAAGAATGGGGAAGAGAACTAGATAAGGGAAGGTGAAGGAATTAGCTGAAGAATATATATGCATAGCCCATGGACACAGACAATAATGTGGGGAGCAGCAAGGGAGGGAGGAGGGGCTGGGGAGAAGTGGGCATAGGGAGAAAGGGGGACATCTGCAATAGGTAAACAATAAAAATTTTATATAAAAATTGATAGATAAAACCCAGCAAATCTGGAGGGACCATGAGTTTTCAGATCACTATTTGCAGTAACCCAAAACTAATAATGACTACTGTTTAGGACATAACAATTCTAACTATAGAAAACATTCATTGAGCATTTGCATGCTTTTATATGCTATCTCATTTAATCCTCACAATGAAAACTTGGAGGTGCATATTGCTATTATCTATCCCCATTTGACAGATAAAGAAATGAAGGTTCCCATGCTAAATAACCTGCCCAAGATCACTCAGACCTCTGTGTCCTTCCTAAGTCCCCCACCAAAAAAAAAACATGGCAGAGACAGAATTCAAATCCAGGCCTTGCCCATGCCAAAGTACAAGCCCTCTGATGCCTTTAAATGCCATTTACTTGCTACATAAGGGAAAAAAGGCAGTATCACGTCTTTATTAGAACACCTATTATGTACCAAGACCTGGATAACATACCTCCTTATAGAGAAGTATTCCAAACCACTGTGAGTTTACAGTTCAACAAACTGAGACTTTAAGAGGTTAGTCCGGCTGGCATGGCTCAGTGGTTGAGCATCAACCTATGAACCAGGAGGTCAAGGTCCCATTCCCAGTCAGGGCACATGCCAGAGTTGTGGGCTCGATCCCCAGTAGGGGACATACATGATTCTCTCTCATCATTGACGTTTCTATCTCCCTCTTTCTTACTCTCTGAAATCAATAAAAATATTTTAAAGTGGTTACATTATTTTGTCTGAGACTTTATAGCTATTACATGGCCCACCTGTGATGAAATCCCCAATTCCAACTAAAAAACAATCTGATTTTTAAACCAAAGCTTAAAGAAAAATGACTTTGCTTTCAGCCATTGATAAAGTCAGGGCCCATGGAAACAACATTATTTGACTGCCCAAATATCAGGAAATTTCTTTTTGGCCAGTTAAAGGAAAACAGGTTAAATCTGGCTCAGTGGGCAATATTTTTTTAATACTTGGTTTTCAAATGTAAGATAAACTCAATAGAAATGCTATAATCTTTTTCATGATTTGAGAATTGCACATCACATATAACTGTGTACTTTGTCAAAAGCTTTGTAGTTCACCTTTACACTTAACAAACCTCTTGGGAAACAGAAATATGACAATTATGCAAATCTGGAGGGACCATGAGTTTTCAGATCACTATTTGCAGTAACCTAAAACTAATAATGACTACTGTTAAGGACTAACAATTATGCAAAAAGCAGTGTTGAGCCAAATACATGGAAAAGTGGGCGTACTTAATGGGGAAAAGGGTTTGGCAAAACTTAAGCTTCTCTCTTTAACAATGAAGAGCTTAAATTCAAAGACATAGGTGGCTCTTGCTTCCTCTCCAGGTGTTATTAGCGCTGGAGGGCTCCTCATCCTTTGCTTTCAGCTTTTAGTAACCCAAGTGCTTCCTAATGGTATTTTAAGTGAGTTGCTAAAATGTTCTGGATTCATTTGACTGCGTTGAGCTCCACAGAGACGATTTTCAGTGAGCAAATAAAAATAAGCATTTAAAAGATTTCTTCTCTCATCAAATGGTGAGGAAATCCATTCCTTTTTAGCCTGCTCCATGTTTGAAAAGGTTAGTGTGGCCTTTGGAAAATACCAGACTGTGCATTCCATACACTGTTAATGATACCCAGGATGTGCTGACACTTTCCAGTACGTCTTAACCTTTTTAAAATGGGGCCTCCATTGTCTTACCTTAATAAGCAGTTTGTTCACCTTATGTCTTACAAAGGCCACCAGGGTGGAAAGTACATATGAGATGTAAAGCTGCATGGATGAACAGTGTAACAGAAGGAGTACATTCAGCACCAATTATATCAAACACAACCTGCAGAGCTCACACACCCCCATTTCTGACCATAACCCAGTAATGGCAGCTGCTAGCTAAAACAATACTCCCTGATATTCCTCATCTCAGCATTTTCCTGGAAGTTCTTATCTAATTGTTGCCATATGAATTTAATTCTCATACATTTGTCTCCTCATAGCCACCAAACTCCAGGCTTACCAGTGGCCCCTGTGGTTTAGAGAACCAAACTGATAAGAAATGAAACTGCTGTATTCATTTCACTCTCCTGTTCCAATGCCTCACATATTCTGGTAGCAAAGACCATGCATGGCCTGTCCCGAGTACTCTTTCAAATTTAGTTCTTATTAATCCCTACACATTCTTCTGCGTGGCTCCAGAGTCTCCTGTGTTGGGCTAGCTGTTTTCTCCTCCAGGATGCCATGGCACTTTTTGGGAGGCAGCTGAAAACTTATTGAGCATCAGCCATTTGCAACAATTTAGTGCTGGGCTCTAGGGTTGTCGCAAAGTCTGTGCCCTCAATGAACTCAAGACCAAGTTGATCAAACGTCTGTGGAGTTTCTGTGATGTTGATACTGAGACCTTTTCCACATGTGACTTGCAATTTGTCCCTAACCATGACTGACTCTCAAAGAGTCCAGACAACACAGTACTCTGAGGTTGCTTGGTGAAGGAGCGTGAGCCTACAAGGAGAAGGGTGAAAAGACAAATTACGAAGACAGAAAGGCCATTTTGAAGCCCCTTAGGTCTCTCCACCTCCCAAGCCAAGACATTCTTTTTCCAGCCTCCCTCAGGGTCCTGTTTGCTGTGAGAGGCAAGACCCCACCCCCTGCACCACCACCATACACCAACACACAACAGTTTGTACACACTTCCACACAGGGTCAACATATTTTGCATGTCATCTTGCATCACTGTCCTGCCCAATGGCTGGTGAGTTGCTTGAAGGAAGCAACTGAGCTTACTACCCTCTTCAGCAGCTAACACATTGCATGGCACATCCTACACTCTCCCAGTTGCTGGTAAGATGAACACATAAATAAAGGCAAGTGAGTATTGGATTGGTTAATGGCAAGTCTCAATTATAAGACTAAGGAATTTGAACTTGGTGGTACATAGCTTTTTTTATGAGGTAAATCAGAAGAAATAAAGCATCTAAAAGGAAATGTATATTCATTTTTCCTCTAGAATTAAAAATTCTAGCTCCCATAGTCTAAAATGAGATATTAAAACTCTATTGGACAATCTGTTTGTGGGAAATGAGGAGACATTTAGGATTCATCAGAGCAAAGAGGTTTACTTGAGCCTTGAGGTGGAGAGAAATGGTATTATAAATCCATTTTAAAAAGAAAAGCCAAAACCGCCTAGAAAGCATTTTGCAGTATAAGAGAAAAGCAATTTACTTGTTACTGCTTCAATTTCTTAAATCATCTGGCTTCATAGAGCAACACTAACTCTCTTTAAATCTACCAAATGAAATTCCATCCAATGACTCATTACCCAGGGCAAGGCACAAATTGTGATTTCTCATCCCAGTAGTTCCTCCAGGAAAGGAGGGGGAAATGATTGTCTAGGACAACAGCAAAGCTCTGTTTGTGTGTAAATAGATGCTATTTATACACCTACCTGATTCTGTTTCATTATGTCCAGAATTGGGACGACTAATCAAAAATGGCCCCATGACTTCTTATACAGGTTTTTCTAACTGCATACTGACTCCTCACCACTGTGGGACCCATGCTGCCCAATGGCCACAAATGGCAGTAAAGTTAACAGAATGCAGCAAGCTTGGCTTCACTGTAATTGAGTTCAAGGCAGTATCACTAAATCCCTAAATCAAATGAGGACCCTTCATAGCAGGCTCACCTAAACCTTCCTTGTTTTTTCCATCATTAGCACTTGTCTCATATATCCAGGCAAACAATCCTGTACAGAGTAACAGTTGGGAAAAGAAAACCCATAAACTCAGATATAATCTCTCATTGAAACAGGTCTGTACTCTTCCAGAACTGTGCCCAATGGAGAGTTCTGAGAATTCTTGGCTTGACCCTGTTCCCCAGAATCATCCTCTTATCTCGCAAACTGTTTGCCATACTCTGCATTATTTGATCCTGCCCTATCCTGTAAGAATGCATTGTTTACTTAATGGCTTTCTGTAAATAATGAACATGAGTATGCAAATAGACATAATAGCCACGTTTGCAGTCATCAAATGGCTATCTGTTCTCTGTATCGTATTTTACAGCAATTATGTTTTTATGGCTGTATTCTGCACTTACACAAAAACATCATTTTAATTATTATAAGTTCTTTAACCATCTAACTCTTCTGTGAACACTGGCTTCCCCTCTCCCCCTATGGCCAGCCCCTGCACTTCACCAGCTCTGGCAATCCTGCAGCAAAGCTTCACAACACACACTTTCCCTCTCTCCCTCCACACATGTCTCCCCTGCCCTCCCCACCCTTATCCTGCCAGAAAGAGTCATCAGTTCTGTTCCCAAAGATGTCACTAATCGAATGAGATCCTAAGAACTGCTCCTGGTTCCCCTGTATCCAAAGGCATGTAGGTCATTAGCAATGTATCTCACTTTCACCATCTAGCAGCAGATGGTGTTTACAGACAAGGGAGCTAAGAGAAATCTAAAGGATAGGACTGGATTAAAGGAATTGTCCAAGGGGGCTTTGTCTCCTAGGACCCTGAATTATAAGTTATAATATATGAATTAGAATTAGACTACACTTGGCAATACTGAATTTAATATTTTATCATTTCAACTTGGATTTTATATTTTCCTACTATAAGCGCACTTCAACATAAATTCTGAATTCACGTGTATTACTAATGCAAGAAAGCTTTCTTTTTGCTGAATCACACTTGAATGTGGAAAAACTGATTCTGGATTTCGACACCATTACACTGAAAAAAATGCAGTTGTAGATGGAAAGAGTAAAGAACATCCCATCTTCCACCACCATTAAATGTGTTGCCTATAGCAAGCAAGAATTGTTCAAAGTAATGACGTTCTGGAACGAGAACAGGAGGGTAAAAAGTAGATCAACATTACAGTAATATCCTCTTTAGAAGAGAACCTCTGAAGAACTTAAAAAAGCAGCTGAAGAAGACCTGTGAAGTGGGCCTAATCTCTTTGCTCCTGACTGTGAAACAAGCCAATTTTTGTTCTAACCGAGCGGTTCTCAACCTGTGGGTTGCGACCATCGGAAAACACATACAGCATATCAGATATTTACATTACGACTCATAACAGAAGCGAAATTACAGTTATGAAGTAGCAACGAAAATAATTTTATGGTTGGGGGTCACCACAACATGAGGAACTGAATTAAAGGGTCACAGCATTAGGAAGGTTGAGAACCACTGTTAATCTAATCCATATTATATCCACAAAAAATCCAATTACTTTAACAACTATATTTAGTTGGGTGGGGTAGGGGGACTCAGAATAATCTTATCTAATAAAAGGGCAATATGCAAATTAACCATCACTCCATCACAAGATGGCAGCGCCCATAGCCACAAGATGGCAGAGCCCAGTCCTCTCAGCCCCACAGGAGTCCCCCAGTCCCAGGGGGGCAGCTGCTGAGAGTGGGCAGTGTGAACAGCCTAGCGCAGTGGTCAGCAAACTCATTAGTCAACAGAGCCAAATATCAACAGTACACCGATTGAAATTTCTTTTGAGAGCCACATTTTTTAAACTTAAACTATATAGGTAGGTACATTGTTATTAACTTAATTAGGGTACTCCTAAGCTGGCCTTTGCTAAAAATGTCCTCAATCAGATTGAGGTACATTTGCTGAGGTCGACCCCTTCCAACTCTCCCATCCACACTCGTCTTGTAGCCAGTCTCACTCAACTCGTGCATGAATCGCGCACGCCTCCCCCGCACTGCGTATCCCATGGCCCGCCTGCACTGTGTCTGTCGCCCGACCGACCGACACCCCCCACTTCTCCTAAGGCCACTTCTTCAAAATAGGCTCACCCAGGCCAAAAACCGACTTCTGCGCATGGGCCATGAAGTTTCAATCGCACTGTACGTGCATGCCCGCATGTGGTATTTTGTGGAAGAGCCACACTGAAGGGGCCAAAGAGCTGCATGTGGCTCACGAGCCGGGGTTTGCCAACCACTGGCCTAGTGGAATGCTTGCTTTGTTGCCGCAGCAATGAGGCAACTGTTCCACCCTGGCTCCAGAGGGCCTCTGGCCAGGCCGGGCGTGTAATGCTTGTATCAATCGTTGCAGGCCAGGCTGAGCGACCTCTCCACCCCGTGCACAAATTTCATGCACCGGGCCTCTAGTGAGATAAATAATGCAGGTTCCAAATATTTCAAACATTTTCAAATGAGGCAGGCTTTGTATCTCCCCCTCCATTCTCCTCTACTCCCTGTTTCTTTTAACCTCTTCCTTCCTCCCTTACTCCCTCCCTTCTTCCTCCTGTTTTTTCTCTGCCTCTTTTCTCTTTCTTTAAAAAGTACCTGACATGCCCAGCTGGCATGGCTCAGTGGTTGAGCACTGAACTATGAACCAGGAAGTCACAGTTCAAATTCCTGGTCAGGGCATATGCCAGGGGTTGCAGGCTCGAGGAGGCAACCAATTGATGATTCTCTCATCATTGATGTTTCTAGCTCTCTCTGCCTCTCTGAAATTAATAAAAATATATTTTTAAAAGTTCCTGACACATTTTAAAATTAATATTGAAAATTTTTAATATTATTAAAATTAATATTATTGCAAGGATACTGTGAGGATTAAGTTAAATTGTGTGCATGTGAAAAAGTCTAGCACAATGCTTAACACACTGGGGATGCTCATGAAATATTTATTTTGCCCTCTTTTTCTCCATCCTTTTCCTTCCATCCTTCTTTCTACTTCACTTTTTCTGTAAACACTGTGCCCTTATCTGGCCATGACTGGGAACTAAAGCCAATTCTAATATATACATGCAGGTAAAAAAGGCATAAGTATATGGTCTTATTCTTAAATGATACTTTATGCTCCCTGTTCTTAATAATAAAAATGGAAATGTTGAACCTTTTGTATTTTCCTCTCATATATAATGTCTATAAATCATGTTTGGTTTTTTATTAACTTCACAGTGATAGTTCAAAAAAATCCCAAAGCAATTTTGAAACTGCAGCAGATCAGTAGAAAACATTTTTACAGAGCTTCATTTTTTTTTAAGTGCAACAAAGTTGGTCTTAGGTTCTAGTTATAGATGTCGAGAAAGAGCTAATGGGGAGTCCTGGCTGGTGTGGCTCAGTTGGTTGAAGCATCCATCCCATATACCAAAAGAGGGTGGGTTTGATCCCCTGTCAGAGCACATACCCAGGTTGCAGGTTCAATCCCTGGTCAGGGTGTGTGCAGGAGGCAATCAATCAATGTTTCTCTCTCTCCCTTCCTCTCTCTAAAATCAAGTTTTTATAAAACCCACCAAATTTCATACTTGAAAGAAATTCAGCCTCCAAGTTATTTTTATGATAAATAATGAGCTAGTTAGTGCTCTTATGTGAAGCTATAGTAGAAACTCGTGAGGTAACAGCTTTTGGAGAGTTCCAAAGGGGTCTGTCAGATTTAGTGTTCATTTATCCAAAAATCTCCAATGAGATTGCTCCTCTTATCTGCAGTTTGTCTTTTTCCCAAATCAAGAAAGCATCTTATAATCAGTATAAATACTGCTTTCTTATTCCATCTTTGGGTTTTCAGACCCTTTGTATCTTGCAAATACATTTAATGGATATCAAACTGGGCAGGAGAGGTACTACTGATCTTTCTGTTGGAAACAACCACAGGCATGATACTGATTATGGCGTTAACGGCAAGGCGGCATTGCCTGCAATGAAGCTCATTATCAGAATTTGCCAAAAATACTTTTTGCTGGCAATGAGGCTCTCAATAAAACTAACAGAAAACTGAAGGGTCACTGGCTGCAATAATTTAGTAATCTATCAAAAATGCAAGCTTCTATAGCGATGATTCTCAGAAGTAAGTTTAATTTTTTAAAAAAATGTTTTTATTGATCTTAGAGGGAGAGTAAGGGAGAGGGATAGAGAGAAAGAAACATCATCAATTGTTTGCCTCCTGCATGCTCCCTATTAGGGATCAAGCCCACAACCAGGGCATGTGCCCTGACTGGGAATCAAACCAGTGGTCTCTAGGTTCATGGGTGGATGCTCAACCACTGACCCACACCGGCTAGGCTGACTAGGTGTTCAAATCACCAATTGAAAAGTTCAAAAGGCAAGCAACCATGTGTCGTGTTTTATTAAGACAGAAACCATCTTTATTTAGTAATTTTTACAATTTTTTTTCAAAATAAATCAGACTGTTCTTTTATAATATACTAGAGGCCTGATGCATGAAAATTCATGCAAAAGTAGGCCTTCCTTCCCCTGGCTGCCAGCACCAGCACCCGGGACCCTGGCTGCTTCCTTCCAGCCGCTGCTGGCAGACACCCAGAACCGGAGCTGCTTTGCTCCTGCCCTGGCTTTGTTGGGAAGGATGTCCGGAATGATGCCTGGACGGACATTCGGTCTAATTAGCATATTACCCTTTTATATTATAGACAGGCCTACAATAATCAGCAAACATATTATATAGTGTTTTCATAGAAATGTACTGATGAAACTGATGGGCAGAGCTGGCACACCCATCAGGTGAAGATCAAATGAAATATAAAGTAACCATATCTCTTAAAGTCTAAGAAGATTAAAGATGAAAGAAAGTAAGCAGGTAACCAACTATGATATCAAACACAAGTGATTGAAGGGTTAGAAAAATTCAACCCAATGAATTTAGAGGTTTTTGTCTATATGAAAGGGAAAAAAATCAAATAAAAATGCAAGAAATTTGGTCACTACATCAACCAGTTTTAACTGACAAAATAAACTCACTCTACTGCTTGCCAGTGGCCACAAACAACAGCGGGAGGTGGCAAATGCTCCTTGACAAGGTTTAACACCTCTCTGTGGGGATCATATGTGTTCAATTTTGGTTTTATAGCAGGTCTATTCAGCCTAACTTCAGCACATTCATTTTTCTTGCAGTAGTTTTCTTTGCTTGCTTGTTTGTTTGTTTTTGTATTTATTTACTTACGTACCATGCTCAGTAGATTGGTCCCTAATCACCAAACAGCTTGTGAGCAGTACCCTTAAATGTTAAAATGTTAACTCTAACTCATAATATGAATGCACTGTGCTGCTGTGATGACATTTTATTACCATCTCTAATTAAATATTTTGTCAACCTATCAGAAAAATATATTTTTTTATTCCCAGCAAATTAAGAGAGAGAAGGACAGAGAGGAAATGGTGTTTAGAGGCTGGCCTGCTCTCTTCCTCCCTCCTCCCCCTGGTTATGACAGCTCTGCTAATGAAGATGGTAGCCTCTCTGTTATTAGCAAGCACAGTAGAATACCCTCATTGGTCATTGGTGCATGCAACAGGAGCAGCCTCTGCAGGATTCAGATCCTGGTGACTCTATTCCCATGTGAGCATCCTGTCACACTTGGGATAATTAAACCTGCCCGGTCCTTACCTGAAATTTATGATATACATGGGACCAGAGGGGGATATGTAGCTCCATTACAAGTATCTTGATCTATAGCTAATAATTTAACAGCAATGCATTTATGAGAAAATGACACTGAGAAACCATTCTATTTCTCTAAGGAGCAGGGTCACCACACACTGACATAAAGGTACTCTTGCTTTGTACTTAACAGCCATTTCTATACACATGCCACACAATAGGGCTGCTTAACTCAGTTCTATTCCAGGCAGTCACCCGTTTTTCGCATCTGTACACAGGAGGCATCTCCAACTCCTACTTGGCTCAACTATCTTCCTCATCTTATAAATGGCAAACAACCATTTTCTACTGCAAATAGATTCTTCATAATTCTTATACTCATTAAAAGTCCTGATGATTTCAAAAAAGCTATAAAGAAAATTTGGGAGACAAATTAATTGAATATTTTTAAAGGGCCTGGATGCAACCTAAACTCATGTTAGCACTGTATTCCCTGGCCTTTTAAGTAAAAATGCTAAAATTTTCTTCAAAAACAAGTAATTTATCATAAGATAAATGACTAACTTATGTATTTCCATTGCTGACATTCCTGCTAAATATTGTACCACGCACATGGGCTTTGGTGTGTGCTCTGAAAATGTCAGAAATGCTTTAGTGTTTTGTAAAGAAACAAGAATAATAACAGTAAAATGACGAATTTTTTTTAATTTTTGAAGGGAGACTTACTCATCCACATATACATGTGCACAACCAGCCGAACTGTGTGTCAATGCAATGCCTTTTTAAAAATATATCTCTACTAGAGGCCTGGTGCACGAACTCATGCACGGGTGGGGTTCCTTGGCCTGGCCAGCAATCAGGGCTGATCGGGGCCATCTTGCCCAGTCCCAATTGGGGCCAGCCGGCCGGGGGTTGGGACCACAGGAAGTTGGCTGGGCATGGGAGGTTGGCTGTGGGAGCACACTGACCACCAGGGGGCAGCTCCTGTATTAAGCATCTGCCCCCTGGTGGTCAATGCATGTCATAGCGACAGGTCATTTGGTCGACAGGTCATAACAGTCACTTAGGCTTTTATATATATAGATTGATTTCAGAGAGGAAGGGAAAGGGAGAGAGAGACAGAAACATCAATGATGAGAGACAATCATTGACCGGCTGCCTTGCACAACCCCCACCAAAGGATTGAGCCCGCAACCTAGACATATGCCCTTGATGGGAATTGAACCTGGGACCCCTCAGTCTGCCGGCCAATGCTCTATCCACTGAGCCAAACCAGCTAGGGCTGCAATGCCTTTTTTAAAAATCTAAGACAGTGGGTAGAAATAGATCCATAAGCCAAACTTATAAACCGGTTGAAGGACCTGTTAACAAATCAACAATCAGCTCATCATAAATCCTGGAATCCTATCTTCAGTTCTAGTTGTCATGGCCTTACAAAGGACAATGGCAAACTACACAAACACAACCAACAGGAGGAAGAGTCTGGAAGTCACAGATATATGAAAAAAGTATGGAAGGCTCTTGTGCTTGGGAAAGTCACCTTGAGGAAGGCATACAAAGTGTTCTTATAGTCGAAGGACTAATGAAAGAGAAGTGGAACTTATTTTCAGTTATTTTATTTTACTTTTAAATATATGTTTATTGAGTTCAGAGAGGAAGGGAGAGGAAGAGAAAGATAGAAACATCAATGATGAGAGAGAATTATTGATCGGCTGCCTCCTACATGCCCCACATTGGAGATCAAGCCCACAGCCAGGGTATGTGCCCTGACCAGGAATTAAACCACGACCTCTTAGTTCATAGGTTGGCGCTCAACCACTGAGCCACGGCAGTCAAGCTATTTTCAGTTATTTTAAAGGGAAGAAACCAAACTAATAAAATTAATTTGTATCAAGTTACACAGAGATAAATTGTCATTCGATGTGAAGAATAACTTCCTAAGGATTCCAGCTGAATGAGTTAAATGAGATAGTTCACACATCCTCTAAAGAGGTAGTTATTTTAACCTTCTGTTTGGGAGAGGGGAGAAGGGTGTCCTGGAATCCTCCTAAAAATTAATGAAAGCTCTGAATCCTCTCTCCAGAAAAAATGTAGCACAGAAAGCTTTTTCAAGGAGCCCATGGATTAACCCAGGCTAAGAGGCTAAGAACTCATTTTCTAGAGGGCTGAAAAAGGACTTTCCCATCCTGGACATTCCATGATCCTCCTGTACTCTGGGTCTTGAGCTACAAGTATAAATGACATTTTTCATCTAGATGGGTATGTAAGTTTTGAACCCAAGTGCTGGATCTAAATCTTATAAAAAGGGTCTGCCCTCTTTAGCTAATTAGTTTATTTCTCTTCTTCCTTTCTGTTTTCTCTTAGCACCTCTACTATCTATACCTTCCACTCCACTTCCAAATGGGGTGTTTAGCCAGCAAAGCGGTCAGCAGGTGAGCACTGACTCCCCAGCCAACTACTCTTTACTTCTCTGGCCTCCTCCCAAACCAAAGGGACTCCAAAGTGGTATCAACTGCCATTCACCTAACATGGATCTAACATAAGCATGCACTTAAAACAACATTGGTGAAATCACAGAGAGATATTCATGAGTCTCAATCACTGATGACTTTTAAGCACAGAAATTACACAGATGAAGAAATCTCAAAGCTATTCTCTCAATTAAAATCAATTCAATTCAATAAGCATTCAACAGGCATCTATTGTGTGCTGAACACTGTACTTGAATGCTTTGCATATAAAGGAGGATAAACTATAGATTTGGCATCCTGAATGAACTACTAAAATATAATGTTCTGGGTGCTATAACAGTCTGTATAAAATATAAACTCAGGTTCTGGGGGGAAAGTAAATATAGATCATATAGAAATATGCTTTAAGTTATTATATATATATATATGTGTGTGTGTGTGTGTGTGTGTGTGTGTGTGTGTGTGTGTGTGTATATATGGCTTTATATATACCATATAATTGTGTGTGTGTGTGTGTGAGAGAGAGAGAGAGAGAGAGAGAGAGAGAGAGAGGGAGAGAGAGAGAGAGAGAGAGAGGGAGAGAAAGCACACAATTTAGGGGATGAGCCTCAATCACTGATTATTCTAAATAAAGAGATCTCAAGGATATTATCCTAATTAAAATTCAACTTAGGTCAATTCAAATATATATATATACTCTTACAAATGGATGAAATTTCAAAGTTAGCTTTCTAACATCTCTAGGTACATAAGGGAGAAAATTGGCCATATGCCTAAAAAGAAGAACAAAACATCCAGTTAATTGCAAAGAAACTGAAGTAGAAGCTCCCTAAAATTTCCCATGTAGAAATAACTCCGGGGAAGTTCTCCACACTTACTGACTAGCACCTGGAAAGTGTTCAATAATTCTGTTGAATGAATGTGACTAATTGAACAACCCTAACATATATGCAGAAGGAGGAGGCAATCCTTTCAAACTCCCATGGACATTAGAAGTTCCTGTACAACATTAGACTTGAGAGGCTATTAAGTCTGCATATAAAGAATCCAGAAACACCCAGTCCAACAACTTTAGTGAACTTCTTGAAATACTCCTTCCAGCTCTAGGCCTGTGATTTTATATATAGAAATAGATGCTTTATTTAGTAGTCTCAAAACTCTCCACAGTGCCTTCATTGAGTCCACAGTCAGATACCAAAAATCTCCTATTAAACATATTATTCATAAAAGTTTATTTTCTCAGCCCCCAACAAATTAAAAGTAACAAAATGAAGAGCCCTCTGCAAAAATTATACTGTACACCATGGGTTGAAAAGTTTTACTTATAAAGGGCCAAATAATAAATATTCTTTATGGGCCCATCCCCATTCAAACTACTTGACTGCTGTTATTTCAAGAAAACAGGATAGGCAACATGTAAACAAATAAGTTTTCTAACAATCCTTTATTTATGGACACTGAAATTTAAATTTCATTTAAGTTTTAACGGGGACAAAATATTCTTTTTAATTTTTTCAGCCATATAAAAATGTAAAACCCATTCTTATTTTGCCTGTCATAGAAGGACAGGAAACAGAATGGATATGGCATGCCAACTGTAGTTTGCTGACCTCTACTCTATAACTTAGGATGAAAAAGTACATATTTGGCCCTTGGAAGAAAAATATTTCCAGTATGTGTTCATTTCACTCAAGTGGAAGATCTTATTCTCGAGCAGTGCCCAATAAATGAGACATCAGACCACCCTTAGTATGATTCTTATACTAAGCTCATGTCTTGAGATTTTGTTTGTGGGATATAATATAATTGAAAGCTGAAATGAAAATCTGATGATCTGGATCAACAGTGAAGACAATTTTGTCATGAAGCTAGCAACTGGAGCACTCCTCAACCTGATGCAGAAATGAGGATAGAGGCAAGAAAGTGATCCTTAAAACAGATCACAATAGAGACAGCAGGATCTGCCAACAGTCAGTCTCCATCTCTGTCTAAGCATGTGGAACTAATAGCACTGGAATGGTACCTGGAGTGAATGGACTTTGCCAACCAACAATCTAGTCATCCTTCCCCCTCACCCCCAGGCTCTATGGAGGTCAATACTTTTCTTTCTGCTGATGTAGCAGTTGGAGATTCCATTTGCAGAGCAGTGGTGCTTAGCTAAACTCTCTCTTGTTACTCTGATTGGACAGGCATGGATACAAATGCCATTCTAGGTCACACCAGTTCTCTATTAGAGAAGTTTGAAGTAACAAAAAAGTAAAAATGAAGAAGAGACTAAGCACAGCACTTCCTAATGACACTGCCACAGAAGCCCGTGTCAGTCTAGGACAAGGAAAACAATTTTCTAGGAGAAAAGGTCCCCGAATTTGGTAATAACTATCCATCAGAAGCAACAGAGGCTCATGCATGAAGATGGAAGTATTAAAGATTTGCTGGCTGATGGTGTGTGCCAATCTGGCCAGTACATAAAGATCTTAACATGCTATAGTGATGTGATCTCTAACCAGAGGAAATTAAACAAGAATAAATGTAAGGTCCAGGCTCAGATCAACAAAACTACCTTCACAAGTACAGTAAAGGGAACTGGAAGGAATAGGAACACATGTGGCTTAGAGGGATGTCAAATATGATGAGGCCATATTTGACAACTAGCAGGATCTTGGGTTGCATTGTTGAAACAATGTAGAGTATAAAGAGAAATGAGTGCAAATGAGACCATGTCTGAATATTGTTAAGAGGGATGTGAAAGAATTGGAGCCTATTTCAATCTGAGGGATAAAAGGGAGGGAGAATATGAAAACCACATTATCAGAGGAATGGTTGTGCAGCTCCTCGTCCTACCACCTTCTCTAGTGAACCAACCACACTACGATTGGGAGGGATCCTTCTGTTGTCTCAAAGGCATCATTTCATTCTTCATTACTTCATCTCTATTGCATTAGAGGACACTGGAAAGAACCCAAACCAGATCAGGAAGAGTGGGAGCGGGACATCATAAAATCTCTGAAAGGCTGGCCTATTGCAGAACAATTAGACATCTTCTATGTGGTGGCAAGAAGCCCAGCTAGCATGGATGAATGGGAGCAATTGGGAAGAAAATTTCAACTCCATACATGGAATGGGTTCAGAGGCTCCTGTCTCTGAAAGCATCATGCATAAGCAAGGATGACAACTTAGTTGTAGAAGCAGCTGGTGCATCAGATGTGGGTGGGCGGGTGGAGTAGATGAATTTTAAGAGTGCTTCCAGCCCTGAAATTCTAACAAGTATGCGCACAAAATGCTGCCAACACTGTGCTCTTTTCAGATCAGGCTAAGAAGGCAGCACATAAATCATATGTACTGAAGATGCCTACCTTACCCAGTACCGTATTTAACATGGAATCAAAGATCACCTGCTTTCACTGTACTTTTGGAAGGAATATGGTAGGTCTAATAATAAAAAAAGGAAGCACCAGTGAGCAGGGCCTCTACTCTGCCTCCCTCAGCACTACCTCAGTGCCTGGAGACATGCCCCATCCAGGGTGGTGAGCCTGCTTGTCGTCAGCACATGCCCAACACATATGCAAATGGAAACACACCGAAAATCTTTTGCCAGATCCTGCTGTTCAAAGGAATAGTGTCCTTTAGCATTCCTGGCCCTCTTCCACAGGGTGGTACCGTCCACTTTCCTGGCACAGAGCCTCAGAGGCGCTCTGCATACATTCATCTGGCTGTCACTGGGCCATTGGGGGTTGCAAAAGGGAGGTCTCTTCACTCCCCAAACCTAAGAAGTATGGTAAGAAGGCCAGAATATATAGCTTGCAATTACACAGCAGGGACCGTCAAGAAAATTCTGTGCAGACACCAAGAGCATCCTTACTGATACCTATAACTAAAAGCCAACAGCACTCTGACCAAAAAAAAAACAAAACAAAAAAAAAAACAAGCCTAAAGTAGTAGGAGCACAGGGCTTTCCAAATCTGGAAATAGCACCCTCCTAAAATGCCAACATCTCAGCAACTGCAAAAATCAGTCACAAGCAAAGTGATAGAAGAGCCAACTGTGATTAGAAAGGTATATGCTTACACAGTCCTCTATTCTTTCTAAATAATGCAGGTGAACGTAGCTGCATTTCACACTCTCAAATGTGCCCAAGTTCCCTTACAGCATATCTTAAAAGAGGAAAAAGAGAAATCTCCTTGAGCTCGAAAAAAAAAGTGGGGGAATCTTGGTAAGTAGATAAAATTCAAACACTGATTTGGAGGTCTTCTTTTTCCTTCTTCAACTAATAATGACAAAGTTCAGCAAGCCACTGAAACAAAAAGCAAACATGGATAAAAATCTCCTTTTAACGTCTGCCTTTCCCTTTGTTTTAATTTGTAACAGATTCCTTCTGGTGATTTTTGACTGCAGAAATAATTTGTGCTTTTCTTTCTTTAGGCAACACAGTATATTAACCCTCCAGTCCTCCTCCCAGACAATGCAAAGATGCAGTCAAAATCTGGATGCAAGGAGCAGAAGGTATTCTAGCTACACACACTGTATATACTACATGGCTTTTAAGGAGCCAAAGAACTATATATGGAAAAAATGAAGTGGGGGTTGTCAGAAACACACAAATGTCTTTTCAGAGCACAATTATTATAATCATAAAAGCCTACATTAGATTACAGGGGTTATGGTAACAATTAGACAACCTTTCCTACCTGTGGGAACCTCATCGTAATGCAAATATTAGCACTGAGAAAACAATAGTTTTCAGCATTCACCCTCAGCAGAACCCAACTATTGAATAAAGCAAAATATCTGGGAAAGGTGGAAATGTTCAATGGGCACATTGACTTTATAAATTACTTACTTGGTGACACTACAAATGTCAGATCTGGTTTAGCTACACGCAAATAATGAAGTTTGATAAATATTTATTGTATCTACTTCCTGTCAACCATGGATATTTTATTATCTATCAAATGCACTTTGTAAACAAACTACCTACCACAAATCAGAAAACTTTTAGAGTGGTACACAGAAGGTAGAAAGGGCTGTGTTATACATCTAAACATTCTAAGACTATACACAATTTGTCTTCCCACATGCTGAGATATATAGGACTGGGATGCTTTAGAAATTATTTACCTTTAACCCTCATATTTCACAGAATAAGATATGAAGTCCAGAGAAGCTACTTGACTTGACCAAGGTCACTCAGCACGCCCATGAAAAAACAAATGTCTAATTTCAGTGAGATTTTGTGTTTTCAGGAAGGTACAGTCTATGATTTTAAAATATTCTCAAATTTTTATTTTAAAATTATTTTGCAAGAAAGATCTTCATTTTCTTTTAATTTTCCAACCAATGTGTTAATATGCAAAAACAATGACATGCTGATCAGCCAACTCTCCCACTTTTCATTCTCTTTAAAGTTTACCTCTGGCCCAGAATACTTCTCTGGCCACCAGATGAAACTGTCAGCATATTTTTGCATTCTTTCTTTTTGTAAGAAACAAAGAGTCAGGAACAATGACGGCAGACAGACAATGCAATATGCCAAGCACTCTGAGTTCCAGTTTGTGTGGCTTCTGAGAAACTCAATTTCTTCAACTTTAAAATGAAACAAGCACCTATCAATCAGTTACTAACTATGCTGGGACCTAGTATTCCTAATTTTGTTTACTTGCACCACTGCCAAGTGGAGAGAGACAGGGATGGAGGTGGGCTTGTTAAAGAGAAAACGTCTGTGAAAGCACAGATGGGAAATCTACACATACATATGTATGGACATAATTTATGTTAAATGTAAAGGCTAAAGTCTAGATTAAGAAATGGCTATGTTTATACATCTACATACACAGACACGCACATGTGTGTGCGTACACACGTACACACACACACACACACACACTTCCACATCATAATCATCAGCATGGAATACTGCAGGTCCTTGAATAACTTCATTTCATTCAATGTAGTTTCGTTATAACCTTGATGAGATGTGGCAGTAACTTAGCTCTTATTTATATCAATTAGCCTATAGTAAAAATGATAAAATAAGTACTTTGGCTTAGAGTTGGAGAAGCTACAGACAAAGTTAAGTGAGGACTTCCTGTATTTCCTCCCCAGCAGTAGGTCAAAGAATGCTGGCTTGGTTTTGTGTGCATAGCTACTTCGCAGGCACTGTATGTTGAATATTGGTTTATTTTTCCCTTTTTTTAACAAATCCTGTACAAATGGCCACTGCTTTTCTACATGCCTAATATTCTATGCCATTTATTATCCTCTTCAAGTGTCACAATTGGAAACCTATTTTTGGCAAAATTAAGAACTATTAATCTGTGTTGAGATTAGTATATACATAAAATCTGTGTTAAGAATATATTATTAGTCATATCCACTGAGTTCCTAGGATCTCAGCAAATATCAAGAAGCTACGATTATTTCCACATGATACTAAGGAACACATTTCAAACCATGAGGATGTGCCGGGGAGAGGGAGAAAATTTAGTTCTAGTCAGATTTCTCTATTTTACCCAAAAGTACCCAAAATGCCTACCAGAGATTCCAAAATCAACTTTAGAAATAAACACTCCCCTCTATTATCTTTTTCTACACAGATACAACTTGCAACGTCCCCTTAAAAAAAAAAAAAAAGCGTTCCAAAGATCATAGTCTCTAACATCAGAAAAACCTGGGTTCAAACTGCTATGTGAGTTTGGGGAAGTAGTTTATGCTCTCAACTTCAGGCTTGTTGTGAGAATTAAATTAAACAATGCAAGGGAAATATCTAACAGATAGTAAGAACTTAACTAACATTACTACCCTCCTGTTGGAGGTTACTAATGTGGGCAATGGAAACAACATTCATAAACCAAGACAATTAAATATTCCTTCATAAATTGTCTGGCACAGCTTTTTCAACAAGGACAACATAGCCCACAACGGGTTCTTAGGAAGGGTCAAAAAAACTTTAGATATTACAGTGGTTTGTGGCCTTTCGTAATCTAACCTTGCCCTTCTCCCTCTAAAAATCTAATTTTTAGTATTTAATTTCCTTTAGAAGTAAGTTAAATTGAATTAAACTTCCTCCTTACAAGGATGATCATGAAAAAAAGACTGAGAAATAATGGTCTATATTCTTTGCATTACTGAAAAGATGCAGAGATGGGAAGATGGTGGCATAGGTAAACGCCTATACTTAGCACCTCCCACAACCACATCAAAATTACAACTAAAATACAGAACAACCATCCTCCAGAACCGCCAGAAAGCTGGCTGAATGGAAGTCCTACAACTAGAGAAGAAGAAAGCACACTGAGACTAGTAGGAGGTGTGGAGGCGCGGAACCAGCTGGTCCAGCACCCACGTGTGCCACATTTTTAATCAGGACGGAGATCGTCTCTGTGGAGGCCGCCTGGAGTAGCAAGAGGTTCCAGCCCCACATTAGATCCCCAGAGTTGGAAAAGAAGTGCCCATAACTTCGGGCTGTAAAAACTAGTACAGATTGGAGCTCAGTGACACAGAGGCTGCTGGAGACCCAGCTCTTCCATTTAAAAGACCAACACCATGACCTGAACTTACAAGGTCCTGCTTTCTCTGAGCTCCAGCACCACAGTGAGGCTCTGGGGGACACAGCACGAGGGTGAGGCATCAGGGCAGGAACTCGAGGGTAGCTTTCTCCCAGATGGAGCTGCTTGCAGGGATCATTATTCATGTCCTGGGACCTCCCTAGTCACAAGGCTGACTGGCAGCCATTTCTGTTTGTTTCTCCCTGATGATTCCCTAAGAACCTGCCTCATCCAATTTACAACCCCACTTAAGCTGCCTGCAGTGGCTTTTGCATTTGAATGGCCTATCCTTGAAAATCTCAAACAAGCTACAGCCAAGTCAGAGAACCTCAAACCTATTAATAAAAGTCCCAAGACCCGACACCACCACCAGCCTGCCTTGCTTCATAGCTGGCCCTCATCTGGACACTTCCAAACCTGGGCACTTCCAAACCCAATACAAAGAGGAGGAAACTGCAGATCTCTCTGTAGCTCTCCTGGGTGGCCCTAAGCAGTGGCTGACTTTGCACCTCCCTGGACACCCAAGAGCCAGTGTGCCTAGTGGTCAGTGTTGCGCCATACCAGATTGCAACTCTACAGATCCATAAGCAACACACTCAAGGGGCAGACTCAGTGATCACCAAAGCCCCACTGAAGCAAGTCCTGCTCCATAGGGGTGTCTCCTGAATAGCAGCTCTCCCACTGTAGTCACAGCTGGTACTCACAGCCAATTGGCCTGGAGGTGAATTCCTCCCAGTGACACCAACAGCAATAAAGTATCAAACTATAAGACTGTGCTCACAGCCACAAAAGGGTGCATCTAGAGTTCCCAGCTCAGGTGACTGGGGAGGCTGAGCCACTCAGTCCTATAGGACACCTACTACACAAGGCCACTCTATCAGCTCAAGGAGACATAGCAGCTACATAGAAACAAACACAGGGAAGCAGCCAAAATGTGGAGGCAAAGAAACATGTCACAAATGAAAGAAATGGAAGAAAGCAAACTACTGGATATAAAGTTCAAAACCACAGTTATGCCCTAGCCAGTTTGGCTCAGTGAATATAGCGTCAGCCTGCAGACTGAAGTCCCAGGTTCAATTCCGGTCAAGGACATGTACCTTGGTTGTGGGCACATCCCCAGTAGGGGGTGTGCAGGAGGCAGCTGATCAATGTTTCTCTCTCATTGATATTTCTAACTCTCTACCCCTCTCCCTTCCTCTCTGTAAAAAATCAATAAAATATTTTTTTAAAAAAAGTTATGAGGTTACTCAAGTATCTTCTGGAAACCTCCAAGGGACTTAGTGAGACTTTCAAAGATCTTAATGAGAATGCCAAACACATGGAAAAGGACCAGTCAGAAATTAAACATATTCTGACTAAAATAAAGAATAACATACAGGGATGCAATGGTAGAGTAGAGGATTCTGAGAATCAAATCAACAATTTAAAATATGAGGAAGCAAAAAACATCCAACCAGAAGAGCAAAAAGAAATCAATCCAAAAATATGAAGATAATGTAAGGAGCCTCTGGGACAATTCAAGCATACCAACATCCGAATTATGGGGGTGCCAGAAGAAGAGAGAGAGCAAGATATTAAAAACCTATTTGAAGAAATAATGTCAGAAAACTTCCCCTAACTGGTAAAAGAAATAGACTTTTAAGTCCAGGAAGCACAAAGAGTCCCAAACAAGAGGAACCCAAAGAGGACCACACCAAGACACATCATAATTAAAATGCCAAGGGCTAAAAGACAAAGAGAGAATCTTAAAGTCAGCAAGAGAAAAGCAGTTAGTTACCTATAAGGCAATGCCTACAAATTACCTACAAATGTCAGCTAATTTCTCAACAGAAACTATGCAGGCCAGAAGGGAGTGGCAAGAAATAGTCAAAGTGATAAATAGCAAGGACCTACAACAATATTACTCTACCCAGCAAAGCTATCATTTGGAATTGAAGGTCAGATAAAGTGCTTCACAAACAAGAAAAAGCTAAAGGAGTTCACCATCAAACCAGTATTACATGAAATGTTGAAGGGCATTCTTTAAGGAGAGGAGAAGAAGAAAAAGATAAAAAATATGAACAACAAAATGGCAACAAATACATACCTGTCAACAATTGAATCTAAAAATCAAAATAAATGAATAAGAAATCTAATGAACAGAATAAACTAGTGAATAAAATAGAATCAGAGTCATGGAAATGAAACAGACTGACAATTCTCAGAGAGAAGGGGGTGAGGGAGTGGGAAGTGATTAAACAAAGATCTTATAAGCATATATGCATTACCTAGGGACACAGACAATAAGCTGGCGAAGGCCTGGAGCGGGTGGGAACCAGGTGGAGGGAGGCATTGGGGGGGGGGGGCAAAAGAGGGACATCTCTAATAATCTCAACAATAAAGATTAAAAAGAAAAGATGCACTCTTAGATATTTCCATCTTACTTCCTACAATAGTACCCCACCCACACCCACCAAACTATAGTAGTGTCATTAGTAAGGGGTAGGAGTAACTAGAGAGGGGCTTTAACATTATGTATAACAATATGTTATATAAATATATAATAGTAAATTTTATTTGTTAGACTCTACCTTTATAAATCTTTGTATGTCCCTCTTTCCACCTTCTAATTTCCAGCCATATTTTTAAATTATATCTTTATTGAGAATAAAATTTACATACAATCTACCCTTTTAAAAAAATTTTTATTGATTTTGTTTTAATATATTTTTACATTTATTTTTATTGTTGACACTATTACACATGTTTCCCATTTCCCCCTTCTTTGTCCACCTCCTCCCCATCCCTACTTCCCCCCCTCCCCTAGCCTTCACCACACTGTTGTCTGTGAGCATGGGCTATGTGTATATGTTCTTTAGCTAATCTCTTCACCTTCTAATTCAGTCCCTTTTCTAATTCATTACAGGAAAATATCAACACATTACTAGCTTTCCTTTTCATCAGGATTTGGGATAAGCGGTACTATATCAAAACAGTCTTGGAGCAGATGCAGATTCAATCTAAAGCTTCGTGCTTGCCTATTTGTATCACTATCCATAAAAATTGTTATCTCCTTGATATAAATCCATCTAGCTATCTCTAATGAATCTGTAGGTGTCAGAGTCTTCTCCTATTCTGTCATCGATTAATGGGCCTGGGGACCCATCCCAGTATAGGATTCAGATTATGATCCTGTAGTTACCTAGAGCCATTCTATAAAATGGATTAAATGGAAGCCACAGCCAGTCTGTCCTTTAAGTATCAGAGTTCTGATTAAAGTGAGAGACGGGTTCCAAATGGAAGGCCAACACAAAGCTGATAGCCTTGGGCTCTGCTGCCTGTCTGAGATCTTCCCTGCAATCCTTGAGACATTAAGTAGCTTCAGCTCAAGATTTATTTAGCCTTTCACTTATAGCCAGCTGCCCATAATTTGTAGTCCTGGGGGACAGCATGAGCATGGATAATTGAAATCCACAATCTCCCAATACACCATGGCAAAGAGTGTCAGCCCTTTCCTCGTTTAACTATTTCACTTGCAAGAGCTGTAAGATGAAAAGTAAAACTGTTTCCTTCTACTCACCCCTCTCCAATCCTATGCAGATGTTGAATCCAGAGTTTACAAAAATAAAAGGTAAGTATGTAGAGAGCAAGAAGCAAAACGAGGCAGAATATTCCCCAATAATGATTAGCAGACTATAAATAATCAAGGAACTGGGCTCACTGTTTCCCAGAAGCACTAAGTTTTCTAAAATGTTACATGTGATTGTGAGTGAATTGTGTCCTGGGAGGTAAAGCATTGTGAGCCTTGGCCTGTGACTACAGGAGGCAAGAAAACGGGAGCCACTTAGGGACTTATGGACATCAAAAGTACAAACAGCCCTAGCCGGTTTTGTTCAATGGATTTGCCTGTGGACTGAACAGTCCCAGGTTCAATTCCCAGATAGGGCACATGTCCGGGTTCCGGGCTCGATCCTCAGTAGGGGGCGTGCAGGAGACAGCCAATCAGTGATTCTCTCTCACTGGTTTTTCTATCTCTCTCTCCCTCTCCCTTCCTCTCTGAAATCAATAAAAAACACATATATATTAAAAAATACAAACAAATACCCAGCTGGCATTGCTCAGTGATTGAGCATCTACCTATGAAGCAGGAGGTCACAGTTCAATTCCTGGTCAGGGCCCATGGGTTGTGGGCTGGATCTCCAGAGTGGGGCGTGCAGGACGTAGATGATCAATGATTCTCTCTCATTATTGATGTTACTCTCTCTCCCTCTCCCTTCCTGTCTGCAATCAATGAAAATATTTTTTTAAGTGCAAACACCCACAAACCATACAACTGTACTCTCCATTTAGAAACAGGACCAGCAGCCCGGCTTTACAGCATTTTGAAATCTGTGCAATCGTCATAGCTTTCCTTCCGTCACTAGTCACAGCACTATTCTCTGCTGAGATTTTTTTTTAAGACTGCCATCTTTACAGTCCTACAATATCCATCTTTTTATAAATGTATATCTTGTTTGAGGATACTCAAACTTAATTACTTCTCATCTGTCTTCAAGGATTTTGGTACTAACCTATTCATGTCAATGTAAGTGAAACAGCAAAAAGTACTTGGTATGGCCTAGTGTTGTGAAAAAAGAAAAACTCCTTCTAGTCCTGGGTTCTGTCTCTTACAAATAGTGCAACATTGAGTAAATCTCTGCACTTCAATGTCCTCATTTATGAAATTGAGATAATAATTCCTGCCCCCTAGGCAGAATAAAATAAGTACAAAAGCATTTTAAAGAGCATAGACTATTACATGTGTATAACTTATTTCCAGGCCCATGAATCTGGAAGTAAAACGGTCATAGATTTAATGTTTGTGTGTCTCCCCGCCGAAAAAAAAAATTCATATGACAAAACCTAATCCCCAATGTGATGGGATTTGGGGATGGGGTTTTAGGAGGTTGTTAGGTCCTGGCAGAGGTGATTAAGTCATGAGAGACCCCAGGGAGTTCCCTTGCCCCTTCCACAATGTGAGGACAAAAGTGAGAAGACTGTCTATCTACCAAGTATTGGGCTTTCACCAGGCTCTAAATCTGCCTGTGTTTTGACCTTGGACTTCTGAGCTTCCAGAACTGTGAAAAGTAAATATCTGTTGTTTATAAGCCACCCAGTCTGTGGTATTTCTGTTATAGCTGCCTGAATGGACAAAGACAAAGACACAATGTACTTTTGGCCCCTTCTACTCTATGATGATATGATAATAAGTAAAATTATAATGAACAAAGGGAAACTTCCATTTTTAAAAACTGTAGGAAGGCTTTCTTTTACATTACAGACACTCTTCAAAAAGTTCTACGTAAAGGTGCTCATTATAGAAAACAAATAGCATTGTTTTGTTTTGCCCTTTATAAAACGTTACCATTTATTCTGCATTCAACCGACTAAAATTAGCAGCCAGAATTGTTTTGACATGTTCTAATAGACAGGAAGTGATTTTGAAATCCCTCAAAATTACCTATGTTCTCCCTTTACTCCTGGCAGCTGAGAAGTAAATTGCTCATTCTGTCTGGCCTTTTGATAATTTCTGAAATGCTAGAGGAAAGAGCCAAATGTACATTTCCCATGGTTAGATCAAGAAATGCCGTGGTTAATGTACTTTGCTCTCTCATTAAAATGTATTTGAACTGAGTTTTAAAACGCTCATGTGGTAAAACTTCAAACCTGGTAGCCTGTAACCTTCAACTCTCCCACCCAATGGGTTGACTAAAGATATTCCACGGGGTGAATTTTCACTCAGAAGATCTTCAATAGCTCCTCAATCCACTTACTAAGGTTGGGTTCTCCAGGAATCACAATGATGATAAAAGCTACCACTTACTGAGGTTCCAGTGTCCCAAACATCATTGCAGTGCTTTATAGACCTCCTTTCATTCACACAACAATCCTTGAAGGTAAGAAGAATGATGACATTGAGACTCAGAGAAATGAAATGACTTAGTATGCAATTTCCCTAATTGCTTAAGGAGACCAGTAAGTTTCATGAGAGGAGGGACCATGTCTGTTTTATACCAACATATTCCCAGTGCTTAATATAGTATCTGGAAAATACTAGGAATGCCATAAATATTTGTTTACTGGTGGAATGAAATGACACTATGAACAAATGGTTACATCAACATACAAAACTTAACCAGCCAGCGGGTTGAAAAACAGATGATACATGGAATTATGATGATAAATAATTTTAAAAATAATGGTGATAAGCAGTTCCCAGTTGTTTACTAACTACAAATTTGTGAAGTTGTGACTGGCTTCAACTCTCTTCCACTAGGTGCTGCAAATTGCCATGGCCTAAATCTTGACACCCATCCCAGTTTCCATGAGGAATTTGTTCAAAACAGTTTAAAGTAACTTTTACTGTTCCTTGCTTACAGAGAGAATTGATTTTGTGAATTAAGTATTTCCTTTCTAATTCAGGCAACCTAGTATATGATACCGAGTTGTTCAGTGCTTTCCTTATTGCTATTTACAATGCTCACAGCATCTCAAAACCAACCACAAAGACAGGCCATTATTAGAGTTCTCATGAAAATTCAAACTTGACGTGAAATTATGGATCAAAAATAGAATCTTCATCTCTCTAGCCCAGTGGTCGGCAAACCGCGGCTCGCAAGCCACATGCGGTTCTTTGGCCCCTTGAGTGTGGCTCTTCCACAAAATACCACATGCCACATGCGGGCACGCACATACAGTGCGATTGAAACTTCATGGCCCATGCACAGAAGTCGGTTTGCAGCCTGGGCGAGTCTATTTTGAAGAAGTGGCCTTAGCCAAACCGGTTTGGCTCAGTGGATAGAGCGTCGGCCTGCAGACTCAAGCGTCCCGGGTTTGATTCCAGTCAAGGGCACGTACCCTGGTTGCGGGCACATCCCCAGTGGGGGGCTTGCAGGAGGCAGCTGATCGATCTCTCTCATCGATGTTTCTACCTCTCTATCCCTCTCCCTTCTTCTCTGTAAAAAATCAATAAAATATATTTTTTTAAAAAAAGAAGTGGCCTTAGAAGAAGTGGGGGGTGTCGGTCGGTGGGGGGACAGGAGATGTGATGCAGCTGGGCCTCGGGATACGAAGCGCAGGGGGGGGGGGTTCACGAGAGTTGGAAGAGGTCGACCTCAGCGAACGTAGCTCAATCAGATTGAGGACGTTTTTAGCAAAGGCCAGCTTAGGAGTACCCTAATTAAGTTAATAACAATGTACCAACCTATATAGTTTAAGTTTAAAAGATTTGGCTCTCAAAAGAAATTTCAATCATTGTACTATTGATATTTGACTCTGCTGACTAATGAGTTTGCCGACCACTGTTCTAGACCAACTCCAATAATTAAATCTGAATTAATTTAGTTAGAACACATTTAGTTGCCTTACTTAGGCAATATATTAATATCAATCATACCTTTGTGAAGGAAGACCCCTATTCTGTAAAACTACTGTTTGGAATTCTCTGCTATTCTTTGGACGGCCTCTTATTCTGAAAAAGTAACTTTGCTTTCTAGTCTGCTTGAATAGTGGGGGAGATAAACTTAGCTTCTGACCTTGTAGGCCAGAGACTAGATACACCCAATGCCATGCCAGGTGTATTTTTTAATTGGATAGAACTGTATAGTTTTCAAGGCCGCCGCCAGCAAGCACACAAAGGGCTGGCTCTTCTATAAAATGGGGAGTTCTGCCAGTAGTTTTGCTTAGATTTTGGATTCATTTCCCTAAGCCCACCACAGTGAATAAAGTGTAACTCCAAACTCTCAGAGTGCTGTTTGGTTCTGGTCAGGTTTTTCTGTAACATAATTGGTTCCCTGACATTTAGGGAAGACCGGGGAACCACCCATCGTGGCCTCTTGGCCTCCGGTGTGGACTGGGTTTGGGGACCGGGGGAGCCGGATAGGCCCCCGGGAGGCGCCTCTCTGCTGATTTAGCAGAATTGAACCGGGGGGAACTCCGGGTACTCCCAGATCTCGGCCCAGGACTTGGACGGCATCTGGAGAGCGTGGACGGACACTTCTGGACCTGTCTGCAGAATCTGTAAGGTAGGGGCCCCAATCCCCTACCGTCTGGCCCACTCGGAATGAGTGGAAGGGGAGCTTGATCACCTCCTGGGGAGCCATAGAGCTCCCTCAGGTTTTGGGAATCCCTCAGGAATCTGGAATCTGTCAGGAATTGGGAATCCCTCAGGAATTGGGAATCTGTTTTGAATTTGGAATTTGTTAGAATTTGGAATTTGTTGGAATTTGGAATTTATTTGAATTTGGAATTTTTTTAGAATTTGGGAATTTGTTTAAGCTCTGAGTGAACAGCTGTTTGTTTGTGTGGGACTAGCCAATTTGCTACTGAAAAGGGGGACGCAGTCTTAACTCCTCCAGTAGGTTCTCACCAAGACGTTGGTTGAGAATTCTGTTCTGGGACATGGGTGCCAGGAGTGCCCCCATGCCCATCTGGGCAGTTGGGCATTGTTTTGTTTATCTGCTCAGCTCCAGTCTGGGCTAGTCTACTGAGAGAGTGTGAATACGAGTGTTTGTCTATTTTGACTGCTCATTAACTGGTCTGTGTAAAGTAAAGGCTACTTTGATTTATTCTGCATTTCTGTTAATTCATCTGGCTGAACGTTTGGACTTGACCTGCAATGGGCTGTAAGAGTCTCTAGCAGTTCTCAGAGTCTTTTGCTCGCCATTACAGAAGGAATCAGCCCACTTCAGTAACAAAAATTTCTATCAGTTGCTCTTACCTGGGTTGTAAATTCGCTGTATTAAATTGAAATTTTGAAGTGCTAGGGTAGATTTAAAGGCTAAAATAAAGGCTGGCTAGGTTCTAAGATTGCTTAGTTCTGAGATTGCTTATTAAGAAAAAAAAAAGCAAGAGAGAAGTCTTTTCAAGTTAACTGTTTGCTTAGCAAATTAACAAAGTAGTAAATTTCAAAGAACTTGTTATTTATGGTTTTCTTATCTCTTTGGTGGACAAAAAGGGCTTACAGCTCCGCAGGGAATGGAGAGATTTACTGGCCCTGACCTTGCCTGTGACATCATAGTCCAACATGAGCCACCTAAGGCTGAAGTTATTATTAACTGTCTATAGACCCCGTTAACCCCTGATTGTGCATCTTGTGTGGTCTGTTGTCTTTGTCTTTGTCGTTATATGTTTTATTTGACTTGCCGTTTTCAGTTATTTATTAGAATCCTCATAGAGGACATAATGTGGTCTTTCCCTTCCTCCCTCATCCTAATTCTGAAAGCATCTGTAACTGGATTTCAGGTTGCCTCCAGGCTTTCTGTCTGCAAGAAATCTCCCTATGCACCCGTTATCTTTCCAGGCTGACTAGGAGTCATGCTTCCCCATGGGTCGAACCCCAGCATCCGGGAGGGAGGACTCTATAGGAGCAGTCTATAGTTTTCTTCGAAACTCCCACTGTCTAAAGGGAGACAAACAACTGGACTGGGGGACAGGGGAATTGGTCAGAGAGATCAAAAGTAAAAAGGAAATCTGTGAGGGAAAGCAATGGGCTTGGGCTGAGACAAATAAGGGGGACTGGGTGCCTGAGCTGCCCGCTGCAGCCCTGAGGGAAGAAGCAGCAGCGAGAGAAGTGGGGAGAGCAGAAATTTACCTACCACTAAAGCTGCCTCTCTGTTGCCCAGAGAGTAAGGAGTATTTACAACAAGCAATACAAGACTTAGGCCTTTGGCTTGCTGGCTACAGCAATTAAAACAGAAGCTAGTGACTGCCCAGGATCTATAAAAGCTGCAGATAGAGCTAACAAAAGCTCCCTGTTTGCAAATGTACTGAAAGGGTTTAGTACCTGTAGCTGCTGGAAGAGGAGGGGCTGATATCCCCTTCCAGTGCACTCCCTTGGAAGAGGCCTGGTTACTGCTCTACCACAAAGGGGACTGGTGGGAAGTCAAGGATAGCAGGGCCCTGTAACTAATAAACAGGGTTAACAAAAGGGCAAAGAAAAGAGCACTCTCCCTGAACCTGGGAGCCATCAGGACTTTGAAATTCTCCAAGAGAGGAGGAGTCTGACTCAGAGACTGGCTGGAACTTCGTTTGGTTAGGAGGACCAGAGGCTGCATATTGAACTTATAGACTGCAGTTTGCTAGGCAAAGGTCCAAGCCCAGTTGTATAGGGGTTAAGCTACCTGTATACAGCAAAACAACCTTCTACTATGCCAGAATACATTTTAAGAAAATTGGACAGACTAAAAAGCTAAGAGAAGAACTGGCCGCAATGCACAGCTCTGACAGTGGCCTTCAGAAAATTGTATAATAAACTTAGATGATGCCTGCATCTTCATGGACATGGCTCCAAAGAGACAAGGACAATTTTGCCTTACATAGGAAGGTCAAGAGTAGACTTTAGTCACCTCCCTAAGATGTTTATATAGCCCTACCATATCTCATGTGTAGTAGCAGAAGATTTACCTGCCTGAAGCAGCCATGGTGCCAATATTATGTTTCATTGTATTAATATGTTATATTAACCTTTGATTCTCTTACAGGTTTGAATATAGCTGTATCTGCCAAGAGGGCAGGTGCCCAACTGGGCAAAGAAGAATACCCATCAGGTTTTGGTCTCTATTAAGAGACAGTTAACAGTTGGCAGCGTGTATACTGTCTTGCAGGCCTGTGTGACCATGCCCATGTCAGGGGTGGTACAAACCTCAACTGTAGGAAACTGGGGAAGGCCTGTTTGGAACAGAAGGAAGTAGTAAAGGGGTAAATAGTAGCCCTCTGTTACAGGAATTACAGACCCTGTGAGGTCCTGTGACATGTGAGACCCTGTAAGGAAATAGAGCTCCTTTAGTCCGTTCTGAGAAAACAAGTCAAGTGAGGGGAGCCCTACTACAGGGGGAGCTATAACTATCTATTTGAATATGGACATATTGTAAATTTCTTCTTGCCATTTGAAGACAGTTATATTACTCTGAAGAGTCCATGAAAAAGGACTGGCAAGGAAAATCAGAAAATCTTAGAGCAAATCAGTATGTTTTTCTCCTTATATAATTCCTCTGAAATTTGGCAATGCTTAATAAATCATGGCAATATATTTCTTTGCATAAATTCAATAAGACTGGTTCTTAATAGTGGTTTTATTAACGGAAAACTTTGACTGGAGAATCATGTTTTAAAGAGACCTGTCTGGACTCTGAAGACTTGAAGCCAATAAGAGTACCATGGGAAAAGCCTGGTATCCTGCTTGGGAGCCCTGAAGATGGTTGGCGCTGGAGCGTCAGGCCCATGCCCTACCATCACTGACAGTTGGTCAGAGTAGAAGGGGAGCAATAAGGATGCCTATGCATCCCTGCAGAACCCCCAAACACTCTGGGCTGCAACGAGTAGAAGGGCTACTGAGATGGGCCTTAAAGCCTAGAGTGTGGGCTCAGGTGGAGTTGCTACAGGTGAGGGATTCACCTAACTCAGCAGATACTGCAGGCAGGCCTGATGGCAGCTGGATGGCTTGGCTTCCTGGCCCTACGGGGCACATTAAGATTCAATCATGAAATTCTGGCAAAGTAGTCAGTTACCATTATTGTTGTGTTTATGCAAACATTAGGCCAAATTGAATACAGTAGATAAATTAGTCTTGATTTGGCTTTTTGATAACCATAGAGAAATTTTAAGGAGAAAAGTCCTATTTCAATAGAGGTTGTTAAAACTGAAATGTTTTCTTTACCTTCCACTGGACCATTTGTTATAGTTTGTCTCTGCCAGGTCACAAGCCCAGCTCCTTCTGTGCCCAGGACAGCAAGGAGCCTGACTGGAAGGTGATCTCTGACCAGACACACCCACTGCAGATCACCCTCAAGAAGACAACGGACCTGGCCAATCAACCTGCTCCAAAGGATTCAGAGAATACCCTGCTGAATTCTTCCTTACACTTTGTTTCTTATCTTCTCTTAAAGGCAAAATGCTCTGGTATTTCTGGATAATCATTGTTTTTATCTTTCTAGTAATTCTCATTTTGCCTTTTTATGAGTGCCACGGAACCCGAGGCTAGTCCCAGGAGGAGAACTCTTCTGCCCTTGCTGGAATACAGAAGCACCATAAAATTACTGCTTCCTACATAAAAAAGAAACAAGATGAATAAAACAGGAGTTATCTGAGACCTGGGCTGCATGGGGGACGTGGGGGGGATCTGGAAATAGCTCCTTCCATTGACAGGACAACTGTTAATGCTACTCATGGCCATAATCCTAGGACCATGTCTTCTAATTCTGTTAACTCGCTTTATCTCATCCCATTTGGATGCCTTTAAACTTCAAATGGTCCTACAAGCCAGAAGAATTCCCTACAAACCTCTCCAAGAGGAAGAAATGGGATGTTAACCCCTTGGACATCGCCCTTCTTCAGGGCAATCGCCCTTTGAAATTCTCTGCTATTCTTTGGACGGCCTCTTATTCTGAAAAAGTAACTTTGCTTTCTAGTCTGCTTGAATAGTGGGGGAGATAAACTTAGCTATCTGACCTTGTAGGCCAGAGACTAGATACACCCAATGCCATGCCAGGTGCATTTTTAAATTGGATAGAACTGTATAGTTTTCAAGGCCGCTACCAGCAAGCACACAAAGGGCTGGCTCTTCTATAAAAAGGGAAGTTCTACTTGTAGTTTTGCTTAGATTTTGGATGCATTTCCCTAAGCCCGTCGCGGTGAATAAAGTGTAACTCCAAACTTTCAGAGCGCTGTTTGGTTCTGGTCCGGTTTTTCTGTAACACCTTAATATTTCGAAACTAAAAATTAAATAATATGAAAATGATCACTTCACTGCACACATTATAAAAATCATACAGGATTAAATTTTCTGTATTTCCGTAATACTTTAAAAATTAATCACATTCTTTTAAAAAACTGAATTTTTTCAGTAAAGACCAAATGCTACTGCCAACAAAGAAGTTTCTTGAGAGCTAATTACTATTAGTAAACTAACCACAACCCTTCTGGTAGCCAGGCAAAGGGATGTAACACTGAACAAAGCTATTGTGGGAAACTCATTACAAAAGAAAAACAATATCCCCAAAATCCCCAAAACACTCAAGTTGCAGCAAATCAGATACCAAATTATTTGGAAATTAAATTATCTTTGAGAGTGTATTTACTATAAGCAATCAAGATTTAAACAAATAAAATTACAGAAGAAAAATAGCCAATTTTCTCCTGAGGATTTATCGTGGTTAAGCAGGCAATCTCCTGCAGCTCAAGAATCCAAAGCTGTAACCCTGGGAGCTTCTTTCAGGACAGAGGACTAAAGGAAATAAACAAAAGAAGGTTGATGCTGTAATGGGAGAAAATCTAAAGTAATACTTCAAAAACTGAGTAACAGCTCATTGTGAGCTGGGTACTCAAGGTGGAAATAAAACATGCATTGTCTTTGGGCTGAACAAATCTATGATGAAAAAAAAAAAAAGAATGATTTAAGTAAAAAACATTGCTGTGAAATACCCAAAGATGAGTTATTTTAAAAAGGGGCATCCTTGTTTTCCTTACAGCACTCAATATTTTGAATGTGAGACAACAGACACATAACAAAGAAAGCAATTAAAGGTGGAGAAGATGGTTGAAGAAAAAAATAATAGGAAAGAAAGATGGGAATGTTTGTAAAACCTTCAGTGTACACAGGAGGACATCCTTAGTCCCAGAGAGAGAAACGATTTGGTTGAGGTCACACAGCTAATTAAAGGCAGATTTGGGCAAGAATAGAAAGCTCCATGAAGGCAGAGACTTTTGTCTGTTTTGCTGATTAGAACAAAGACCGAAACATAATAGATGGTCAACAAATAGTACCTATTAAAGTTAGGGAGGGAGGGAAGTTAGAAGGAAGAATCAATTCAATTTAATTCGAACAGTATGTCTATTATGTCTTATTGGGAGTTCCAATAAGGTGAAGGGCATAGCACTCAGATCCAGGAGTTTGCAGTCTATTTGAGGAAAACAAAAGGTAGGCATGAAAGGGTGGCTAAACTACCAAATGTCATATGCTGAGAAGCAAATGAGTGTTGTGTTTATCCACAGTGCAAGGAGGTTGACAAGCTGCAGCAGTCAGGGAATTCTTGATGGTGAAACAAGCAGCACTAGTCGCCAATAAAGACCTTACTATGACTAACTCCAAGCCAGTGACTACCTAATTATTAACGACAATTCTTCACATTTTTCAAAGTGCATTCAGTTTGCATTATCTCCCGTGGCCTTCACAAAGCACTAGACAGGTGCTGGGCAGGAATGGAGTGCTGATCTCTACTGTAAAGAAGAGAGAAGTCACATTCTCCGAAATGAGAATTCAACCCAGCACTATACGTGGAGGCACCTATCCATCTCCGAGAAGTTGGGAGTCTGAATGTGAATGCTGTTAGCATCTATGAGAGGAGATTCAAGTTGGCCACAGACTTGTTAAGTAAAAGGGATTATTCAGTAGTACAATAGATCAAAGCACACCTGGGAAATATGGAGATAATGAAGAAAAAGTAAGCACTGCTTCTCTGCACAAGTTGAGCCATTCTCTCCCTTGGTCTGTAACAAGTGACCTGGAGAAAAGTCACTCCCCTCCTGGGATACCTAAGGCTACCCGTAGCACATACAGAGCTTTTATGTGGAAGACTGAAAGCATCCCTCCAGGCTAACATAGCCCCACTGGAAAGTACAGGGATTGGTGAGCAAAGCACAGCTGCATTTCAGCTACCACTCATTTCCTTGGCCAGGTGACTTTGTATAATGCACAAACTGTACCACAACATATGCTGGTTCTGGACATACCCCATTTTGTCTTTGACCTGCTGTATTAGAAGGTGTTTCCTTTTACAGAGTCCAAATCCACCTCCTGCTGGGATTTGTTGAGGTTTTTCTAGCCAAAAAGGAAATATCTAAGTCTCTCTTCCCAGTGACAGCCTTTCATTTCAAACATATGTATTGCTTTTGTGCCCTACTCAATCAAGCCATCACATGTAGCTATTTCCTTGGAAAGCAAACCAAACCAGCCACAGCAGAACTATGGTGTCATCAAAAGTACACGTACACCCAAAAGGTGCTGAAATGCCAGAACAACTCTATACAGACACAGATCATGATACATTTATCAACATGCTAATGGAAGTAGTCAAAGCATGAAAGGTGGGAAAAGCAGAAGTCTATGAATATGCAAGATACAGGACCTTTGAAGAACCATAAGAGTAAGAATAAAAAGGAAATGGAGAAGAATTGAAGAAACACTGACAGAAAATATAGTAAAATTATAAAGAATTCCAGACATATTAGCTAAAGTGACTAGAACTGCTTAGGAAAAGAAGAAAAGAGCCCAGCCAGTGTCGTTAAATGGTTAAGCATCTACCTACAAACCAGGAGGTCATGGTTCAATTCCCAGTCAGGGCACATGCCAGGGTTGCGGGCTCAATCCTCAGTGGGGGGCGTGCAGGAGGCAGCTGATCCATGATTCTCTCTCATCATTGATGTTTCTATGTCTCTCTCCCTCTCCCTTCCTCTCTGAAATCAATAAAAATATATTTTAAAAAAAAGGGAAGAAAAGGTTGGGGGTTGGAGGAGGGAAAGAAGTATAGTAAGAAGGGAATGAAGGAGGGAGGGAGGGAAGGAATAATAGTTTATATCCACTTGCATAGATCTGGTTGTCTGGTTACAGTGTTAAAGTTCACCATTAAGAGTGACTCTAGCCCTAGCTGGTTTGGCTCAGTGGAAAGAGCGTCGGACTGCGGACTGAAGGGTCCCAGGTTCGATTCCAGTCAAGGGCTTATGCCCCGGATGCAGGCTTGATCCCCAGTTGGGGGTGTGCAGGAGGCAGCCGATCAATGATTCTCTCTCATCATTGATGTTTCTATCTCTCTCTCCCTCTCCCTTCCTCTCTGAAATCAATTAAAAAAATGTATTTTTTTTAAAAAAAGAGTGACTCTAGAGCAGCGTTTTTCAACCTGTGGGTCGCAGCCCCTTTGGGGGTCGAACGACCCTTTCACAGGGGTGGCCTAAGACCATCAGAAAACACATATATAATTACATATTGTTTTTGTGATTAATCACTATGCTTTAATTATGTTCAATTTGTAACAATGAAAATACATCCTGCATATCAGATATTTGCATTATGATTCATAACAGTAGCAAAATTACAGTTATGAAGTAGCAACGAAAATAATTTTATGATTGGGGATCACCACAACATGAGGAACTGTATTAAAGGGTTGCAGCATTAGGAAGGTTGAGAACCACTGTTCTAGAGAAATCAAACACTTTCCTATTCATTCTGCATTTACCATACTCATTTCAACAGCAGCTCTGTCTGAGGAATCTCTGTGTGAAGGTGTAGTTTGTTGACTTTTTATGGTCTGCAAAATTTGGCCTTAATGATGTTCTCCGTAGTAATGGGTATATCTGAGCATATGGGTGGAATATTGTCAGTCTGTAGCTGATTTGTTTTCTGGTGCTTCAGCTGGGCTTTTGGATTTTCTTTTGGTATTTCATGTTCATAATGTACAGTTTAATTTGCCACAGCACATTCTACCAGATGACCTCTTCATTCACTCCCATTAACTCGCAGACTATGAACACACAGACACTGTACATACTTTCTCTCTTGCCAATCATCATAGAATAAATCTCTGAGCATAAAGCAGTATTTTGTCTTACTGGATATGTTCCACTGGAGGCTGGATAATTCTGGTTACTTGCTGCTCACCTAAACTAGGAAAAGGTGGCTGAGGGCAAAGAAGAAAAATGGGCAGTTTTCAACAAAGATAAATGAATATAATTCATTTCTGTGACTTTCTGTTCATGTTTTCATTTCGATTTTTTGTTTATTGCAAAATAGACATAGGTAAATAAAAATAAAAATAAATCACCACAACCCCATGACTATAATATACCAACTGTTTTAATTTTCCTGAGCTCCCATGCAGTCTGGTTCCATATACATGTGTATCTTTGGACATGGTTGAAATTTTAGCCTAGATACAAAACTGCATCTAGTTGTTTTTCATGTGCCTTTATGAACATTTTCCATGTTGCTACATAGTGGCCATAATAATCATTTTAAGATATGTGTAATATACCACATTGTATATGTAGCATAATTTACTTAATCATCCCAACTAATGACTGGATATTTTACATTGCTTCCTTTCTTTCCTTGTTAGGGCTAATGCTATAAATTTAAGTCTTCACAAATTCAGTAGCATTATTCCATGTTAAAGATTTGCTGGTAAAAGAAGGTGAATTTTTTCCTTAGGGGTTTTTTTCTTCAGATAAATTTTCAGAAGATGACTATTAAGTCAAAGGGAATGTACATTTTTATGGTTCTTGATTACTTCATCACATGTACTTTCTAAATTGGAGAAATTTCAACTGCCACAACGAACATGAATACACCAGTTTTACCACCTTTACCCTAACACAGCAATTTTCAACCAATGTGTTGGTATGCCACAAGAATTTTTAAAATGTGCAGTACATGACTATTTAGTCAGGGGCACTGACCTCTCTTCACTTACATTGTCAAATTTTAAAAATGACAACAACCAACAAAACGATAATCATCCAGTGTGAATGCCCCGTCTTGAACATAAAAATATAGGTCACATAATTGATTTGTATCTTATTGGTCACATCACATAACATGGTTGCATCTGAATGGTTAATTCTTGGTACCAGAAATCTTTATATACAAGTATAAGTACCTGATTTTTTAAAAGTCACTGTAAAGCAAAAAGAGCAGGTAATTACTACTATTTTGTTGTAAAGCAATCAAAATTATACCTATTTTTTGTCAGATCGGCAAAAATATATATATTTTAGTGTGCCACAGAATTTTAGTAGTTAATGTGTCCCATGAGATGAAAAAGATTGAAAATTGCTGCTCTAACACAAAGAATTATTATTTTCTTAAAGTTTTAGTAATTCAAAGGATATAAGATGCTGTCTTTTTCATCACTTAATTTGTACCTCTTTGAAAAACCCCATTCAACTATCCCTCATATGTTTTATACACTACTTGTATCTCCTGTTGTGTAAATTGTCTAGTCACATTCTTTCCCATTAACTTACCTGGGTATCTTAAATGTTTTTCTTATGGATAATGTAATTACCAACCTTTTCTGTCTTATTTGTTGCAAAAATTCCCAAAATCTGTTTTCTTTTTACTCTAAGTATATTTTTATTTTTCATAAGTCTTTATTTCTTAAGTCAAATCTGTAATTTTTTTCCTTCATGATTTCTTCAGAACTTACCATATAACAGATGGTTTCTCAAGTGATTTTTCAGCTGGCTTCTTCCTGTAATTTGATTTTTTAATAACTGTATTCTTTAATGTTTAAATCATAGCTACTTGAAATCTATTCTTGTATAATATATCAGGTTAGGAGCTTATGTTTAATTTATTTGCTAACCAGTTTTCCCAAGCCATTAGTTAAATAGCTTTTTCTTTCCTTATTCTTTTGTGTTGATCATATTCAATGTCTATCTATACTAATAAAAGGGTAATATGCTAATTAGACCTGATAAAACAGACATCTTCTGGACATCCTTCAGGACAAAGCCATGGTGACAAGGCCGAGGCAGAAGTGGTTAGGGGCAATCAGGCAGGCAGGCAGAAGGGTTAGGGGCAATCAGGCAGACAGGAAGAGGGGTTAGGGGCAATCAGGCAGACAGGAAGAGGGGTTAGGGGTGATCAGGCAGGCAGGCAGAGGGGTTAGAGGTGATCAGGCAGGCAGGCAGAGGCGGTTAGGGCGATGAGGCAGGTAGGCAGAGTGGTTAGGGGTGATCAGGCAGGCAGGCAGGTGAGTGGTTAGGAGCCAGTAGTCCTGGATTGCGAGAGGGATGTCTACTGCCAATTTAGGCCTGATCCCGCAGGCAGTTGGACATCCCCCGAGGGGTCCCGGATTGGAGAGGGTGCAGGCCGGGCTGAGGGACCACCCCCTCCCCCACCCCCGCATGAATTTCGTGCACCAGGCCTCTAGTAAGTATATAAATACAAATATAACAAATAAATATATTTTATTTTTTATCTTTTTGGCTTTATTAAGGTATAACTGACAAACAAAATTGTATGATATTTAAAGTGTACATCATGATGATTTGATATATGTATACATTGTGAAAGGATTACCCTACCTAGTTAATTAACACAGCCATCACATACTTATCTCTTCTTTTATTTTTTGGGGGGGGAGAACATTTAAGTTCTACTCACTTATAAAATTTCAGTTACACAGTACAGTGTTATCTATTTTCGTATACACGGACATTTTCTTTCATTTCATTAGCCATAATACTATTTTGGGATGAGAGACATGATGTTTTAATGACTGTTGCCCATTGGTGGATATTTATCAGCTTTCTTTCTGCATATGGTTAATTGCAAGTGTTTCTTTATAAATTTGGACACAACAAGAGCAGGTACAGTCTAAGTGGTGGCCATAGAGTGAAGTGATAAGGACACTGGCTTCAGAATCAAATCTCAGCCCTGCCATTTACTATTTCTGTGACTTTTGAGAAAATTATTTGCCTCTTTAGATCCACAGCTTCTTTACATGTAAAATAAGTATAATAAAAGTACTTATACTTAATAACTGTGTCATCCAATACTGAAGTTACTGACCAGAAAGGCTATTTACATTTTAAGTAACCACAACCAATCCGAATTAAAACATTGGCTTCTTGGTTGCACTAGAAATACTTCAAGTGCTCAACATTTACATGTGCTAGTGGCTACCAGAGTTGGATAGTGCTGATATTACAGAACATTGCCATCACTGCAGAAATTTCTATTGGACAGACCTGCACAGGGTTGATATGATGACTAAATAAGATACTTCATGAAAAGCACTCAGCATACAACTTGGCACATAGTAAGCATTTAGGGTAACTGTAGTTGTGGTAGGGAAAGTGTGATACACAAGTGTTTGCAAATAAATATTAATGCACCCACTAGGAAAATGGAAAGGGTTTTCATCAAGAAGTCATCGTTGTCCCTCACATTAAGACAACATTTAAGAATCAACAGCTGAGGAAGCAAAAGAAACTCAAGAGCCTAATCAAGGTGGACAGACAGGGCCTCAGCCTTGGAAAACAACTCCAAAAGGTGTTGTGATTCTTCAGGATTAAGATTTTGCATCTCAGCAGAACAAACTCTACTGGAAAAGAGATCATATATATGCAAATATTTCAACTCCCTTCTCCATGGAGCATTCACTAGTCTGGAACTTGGTGTTCTGAGTGGAATGCCCAGTAAAAGGTATATCTGAAGGGTCTGTGCAGTCAGGATCAGCTGACAATTATAAGTAAATCCATGAAACTGCACTTTATAGTTACAGGTCAGAGTCTTATAACTTCAGTTAAAGACATTCCTCCAAAGTTTCATATACTTTCGGTAAGCCTAATATTCCTTACATTACCAGCAGCATAGAGGTGCCCCCTTTGTCAACAAATGTGTTAAACCCTGGTCCTTGTACTGGATTTTGAAAGCTAGTCTCTCAACTAACTTTCCATTTGTTAAACAACCTGTGTGGGAAAGACTCAAAATAATGGACTGTCTTCTATGACCTTTTTAAAACCTTATCATATTACTGCTGGTGAGAGACTTGGAGAGAACTAAGTGACCCTTAATTTTACAGATCAGGGCACAGAGTGGGAAGAGAAGAGAAGTGACTTACTCAAAGTCATTTCATTAGTGTCAGAGTCACTAGAACCCATGTCCATGAATTCCCAATCTCCACTGGGTGCTTCTGAAACAAATCATTGGCCACAGTAGAATTTCGCACGCATAACAGTAAGTCTTAAAGTTTAACAGAATCCCTTAATATGATCATGTCAACTCAGGATGTTTGCTGATTATTTAATATATTTAATGCTCACAACCAAAGTAAGTTCACCAAGAACCTGCTATAGACTAAATTCTAACCCCTAATGTGATGGCATTTGGAAGTGGGGCTTTTGGTGGGTGATTTGACTATTAATAGGATTTGTGTCAATTCAAAGACACAGTAAGAATGGCTGTCTATGAACCAGGAAGCAGGTTCTCAACAGATAATTAACTTGCTGGTGCCTTGATCTCACACAACCCAGCCTCCAAAACTGTGGTAAATAAATATCTGTGTTTATAAGCCACCCAGTCTATCGGTTATAGCAGCCTGAACAGACTAAGACAGAAACTCACTCACTGAACAATTGAGATACTAAGAAACTACCAAGTTTGCTGTACCTGTTTTTGAAAGTAAGAAAAATAAATTTACATGAGATCATTTCACAACTATATTACACAAAGAGGCTTTACAACATAGATACTTTTAACAATAAAAAGATCGCCATGAAACAATCAATAAAATGCTTTCATTCTGGACAAGTTCTGCAGAGGCCCAGAACTTCTTTCTGCAAGTTCTCAAAAGTAAAGGCAATGTACTGCTGAGCCATGTGGCTGAGTCTTGTGAGAGTCAAGCCATTCCCCAACCCACCACCTTCTGCAATCTCCCAAAACTGCACTGAGGTCAGTTAAACATCTCAGGTATTTAAAAAATCGGCAAAAAGGGGGAAGCTTCGGCACTGATAAGCACTGAAACATGTAACATGGACATTCTGTGACTGGGTACTCAGTGACAAGTCTACATAAGGTACCAATTTCTCTGTTTTGCTGTCATGCTGCTATTGCAAAACCACATGGTCAGTGCAGGATACTCCAGATCACTCTTCCTACTATAATGGTGACATAAGCTTGCTGCTCTTTATTATCCCCAGTCATCCTCTTAATTTTCTCCCAGGAAAGACAAGAAACTAAGTTATTTATGGATAATAATGAGAGGTTCTGGGTCCTGCTCATGTATCTAAATATTACATTACTAGAGGCCCAGTGCATGAAATTTGTGCATGGAGGGGTGTCCCTCACCCAGCTTGCACCCTCTCCAATCTGGGACCCCTCAAGGGGATCGGGCCTAAACAGGCAGTCGGACATCCCTCTCACAATCCAGGACTACTGGCTCCCAACCGTTCGCCTGCCTGCCTGCCTGATTGCCCCTAACCGCTTCTGCCTGCCAGCCTGATCAATGCCTAACTGTCCTCCCTGCAGGCCTGGTCCCCACCAACTGCCCTCCCCTGTCAGCCATCTTGTGGTGACAATCTTGTGTCCACATGGGGGCGGCCATCTTGTGTGTTGGAGTGATAGTCAATTTGCATATTACCTCTTTATTATATAAGATTCCAGAGCTCTCATTCCCAGCAACTTTTCCTTATCATGAGACCTCTGGTTATAAAAAGATATTAAAATATTTGAGAACTAGAAGCCTCAGTACAAACTTCATTAAAATGCTTTTGCCTGAAGTATCCATTCATACTCATGGAAACTACATGCCCAGCATAGACATAATTTCAAAACACACTTGTTGATTGGACAAGAGAGTAAGAGAATGAATGAATGACTAGAGCAACCATCAGTTAAACAAACATATGAACTGATTAAGAATAGAAGTATCAATATATTTAATGTGGGACTTGGAGAGGATAAAGTTGACTTGGATTGAGTGAAATTGTGAGCAGCTCACAATTCAGGCTCCTAGAAAATGAAGTCAAAATTTCACTGTCCTAGCAGCAGATATATTGACCCCTGGAGTGATGAGGCATCCTCCTTATGCATTTGACAGCTTTCGACAACTCCCTCCTACTTCCTGAGAATAGCCTGCACACCAGATTTCTCAAGAAGCCAGAGGTTTTGTACACTGCCTTCTGCCAGGTTTATCAATAACCCTGAAGCTGCAGACTTGCCCTAGGTCCAAGAGGGCACTTCCCCAACATTCTAGCTCTGGCCTTGGGAATTCTCTGTGTATACTTTTAGACAAAGAAGTGATCTATAAAAACTGTCAAGGAGAATTTATCCTGGAGCTGACTTTGAAAAAGGAAGAATTTGAATCGATAAGCAGAACTATCTATGCAACTTCATTTCAATTTTGCTATTTTTTTAAAAAAAAATGTGTTTTATTACAGTATAGTTGACATACAACATTATATTAGTTTCAGGTGTATAATATAGTGATTTGACATTGGTATATACCTTATGAGGTGATCACTCCACTAAGTCTAGTAACCATCTATCATTGTGCAAAATTATTAAATGTTATTGACTAAGACTCCACCAAAAAAAGTTAGAACTAATAAATGAACACAGTAAAGGTGCAGGAAAATTTATTGCAATTTTGAAATACCTTCCTTAGGACACAGAGGATCTGAATACACTGGTCATGGTAAAATCCTCCACACAAGCAGCCCAGCTACACTCAGAGGTGCTGATGGGCACTCTATCAAGATCCAGACCAAATACTTCCTTTTTTCCCTAGTGCTACTACAGAGAGGACAACTGCTCCACTCAAGAGTCTTCACAACCCCACCTGTGCTTCCACCCCTTCAGACCGGCAATGTGAGAATGGAAAAGCCAAATCCCAGCTCAGTCCTTGGTCCAGCACAATATCCGGGCCAAGGTGACTGCCAAAGGCCTCCCTGGACTTGGCTGAGTGTTCTACCATATTGGAGAAGTTCTTCCACATCCCCTCTTTCAGAAGGGAAACCCATGCAGAACATGGGCACCAGAGGGTCAGGGACATACCTCAAAGCAGAAGTCCAAGAGTAAAAGCAGTAAAATCCACTTCCATGTGAAAAGAAAGCTAGTGACTCTTCTCTAATAAGAAACATGATTCATAAAGTAATGAAACTGAAGGGAGTGCCAAAGCCTGGGGTGACAGAAGGTGGCCGGGATGGGAGTTCAGGTTAGAGAATATGGTCACAGATGGGGCATGTATGACCAACTTGTCAGTAATCAAAGGACTACAAGGTGCTAATGTGTCCCTGGGAAAAGTAGACAGTTCCGGAGAAGTTAAATTGATTTTAAACATGGAGTTTACACTGAATGCTCCCTTCAGTTCAAGGTTCAAATTCAGAATTTAAAGGGTTTGAGGACCTTGAATTAGAGGTCAACCTCCTGGAGATCAAGCCCTGGTATGTGCAGGGGCAGCCCTGTTTGAGCCTTAATGAACTGTTTCAAAGTCCAGCATCTGCTAAGGCCAGCAGGCTGGTGTGAAAAAAAGTCAGGAAAACCAGCCAGCTGCTTCCTTTATCTATCTCTGCCTGTGTCAGTGGCACCCAAGATGTCTGAGCATTTTATTATGGGCTGAGGAACTGGTGAGCTTGTAATTAACACAGACCTTTCTGGAAAAGCTCCTCTTAGGGGCCCTTTATGAATGGCAGAGGAAACCTTGAATGAATTCATTTTCTTTAGCTGATAGAAACAGCAGGGGTTTAACACATCTGTAGAAAAACACACTTAAGGCCAAAGTCTACAGTACAAGACTTGGACGAGAAGTGGATGTTCAATTTAAAAATCCAGCACACTTTTAAAATCACAAAATTTTGCAGGCGGGGTGGGGGTAGCGAAGGGTCACTTGGTTTTACACCAACATTCTGTTTTCTGTAAGTCCTCAAAAATACTGCCTCAGGGTATCCAAAAGGATGTGAAGTGAAAATCAAAAGAAAGAGTCATCAAAAGAAAAACTTAACTTCATTGGAAAAGATGCTGTAACTGACAGGTTTTGCCAGTTGGTCATTTTAATGTAGGGGATTTGAAAACAACCAGTCCTACAGTGAGAAAACCTTGAATTTCTCAATAATGATAAAATCCTGAAACACCGCTTTTCCAAAATGTAAATCTATAATCGTGTCTGGTGACAAATACGAGCTTGCTTAGGTAATCCTCTGAGCGCTCCCACCCCATTGTGGTGAAAATTCAAGGGACAAAGGGGACTGGATGATGGGCAATTTATGTAAGAAAGGAAGGCCCTAATCCACTGCTACTTTATGAAAACTTGATTAAGTTCTGGGACACCAGTCCTTATTTACTAAAGAACTGAGACCCATCCAGAATTCCACAGGCATCAGGTGCTAAATTAATTGGAATCTGGATCTGGTGAACTTACTTTCTCCTTCAACAATTATTTCAGGGGTAGAGCTTTAAGTGATCTGCAGACAGAATAACAGCTTATTTTCAAGTAATTGACATGTAGGGGGGAGGAGGTTGTTTACATCTAGGATTGCCTTTCCTTGCAAGTTTCCCAGGTTGTTTTTTTTGTTTTGTTTTGTTTTGAGGCTTGATTGCCTTTGGTCTGAAGAAAGAAAAAATCAGCCATAAGGTAAGGGAGGTTCTGGGGAGTATGTGTGGGTGGAGAAAAGAGGGATGCAGGCGGAAGGCGGGTGCACAGTCCTGAAGGAACACCTACCTACTCCTTTATGGTGGGAGGGAAGTGAGAGACAGCTTGAGGGGGCAGAGGATTGAGTGACTGCTAAGAAATTAGCTCTCATTCCAACCCACCAGCAGAGGCCTGATTACTCTTTGATTTTAACCCTTGGTTTACCTTAGCAAAGGGAGATCACGCTCCTTTGTTAGCAGTTGCCATCACTGTTTCAATATAGATAACACCACCACCAAGTGGGGAATTCAAAGGGGAAAACATTTTTCTTAGTTTTCTTCTCAAAATCCACGGTGGGAATATGTGCAAGTAAATATGATATTTCCTCAACATGAAGGACATGGATTCTAAAAGAATAATATTTAGCTTTTTGTATTGGCTGCCATTCAAAGACCTGGAAACATTTACTAGCAAATTTAATTACTTCGCATTTTATAGCTGAGGAGTTGGAGCTAGCAAGGCTAAAAAAAAAATGTTGTCTAATTCAAGATTCAAGCAGCTTGACTACAACACACATTCCCCAAGTCCTGGGAAAGCTCTATATCAAGACAGTCCACTGAAGGGAATTCCTATCCAGGCCATATTTATTAAACATCTACTATTTGTTAAGCACTTCCACATATGTTATCTTATTTAATCCTCACAAAAACCTAATAAGGAAGGTATTAACATCTCTATTTTACAAATGAAAAAAAGTTAGGCTCTAAAAATGGAAAACTCTATGCATTTGCACTTAGAATTTCAATCTTTTAATCTTCAAAACACCTTTTCAAATTATGCACATCACTTATTATTAATATTTACAATGTATAAGTTGAGGAAACTGAGATAAAATGAAATAACTAAAGCTCACACTGCTAATCACTAGCAGGTCAGGGGTTTAAATGATGCCCTTCTACTCTAACCCTTCAGCGCTGTCCACTTATGGTCAGAGGCCATTTGACTCAATCAAAGCTCTCCAAGAGGATCAGCTCATGAGCCAGGCGCTGTGAACGACACTATAGGATCAGATTCAAACTGCATTCTGACTTTTCTCAAGTATCTGCCAGTCTAATGGGAACAGTGGACAGGAGCTCATTGAACTCTACAAGAAGCCACACGTTGGCATGGAGGATAAGAGTCAGTGATGAAACCCCACAGTACCAAAAGTGACAAAGCTATCAATTCCAAATGTGGAGGGAAGCGAAGTTGAAGAGGTTTCTTAGAGGAGGTGGACTTGAAGATCCAGTAAGAGATAGAATCAAATGACATTCCACAGGAATCACAGGAGTAAGAATATTTAAAACAAGATGGGAAAAAGCCATTTGGAGGGATAGGATAAAAAAAAAACCCTCTAGCAAGATATATTCCTCCAAGTAATAAGCAGTTGTTATTAAAATTACTGCTGCTATCAAGACTGTACAATTGGTTCAGTTCATATTCAATGTGAATTTTTAAATGAAGATTCTATGCTACACAAGAATGTATTTGCTTTTTTAATGTTCAAAGACTATAAATGATAAGTGCAATGAAATGCATTTAAATTACACTAGAAAACAAAATAGACTCTCAAAGATTGCACAAAATATTATTTTAAAGAAAATAAGATCATTTGGAATATACCTCAAGGATAATAAACCTATCACATTGTCAAAATCTGGAACATGTTCAATAAGGTACCACATCCTACACACCACATATAGTCAGACAATTTTCTTGGATATTACAACTTTATTACAGCACCTCAAAATGCTTCCCTGACACCCTGGGACAGTCTCGATTCTGAAATAAAACCAGAAAATCTGTAATGATGACTGGGATAGCAATATCTGAAAACTCCACTTCCAAGATGAAGAATGTCATAAAAAGAAATTAAATAGCCCTGGCTGGTTTCGCTCAGTGGATAGAGCGTCAACCTGTGGACTGAAGGGTCCCGGGTTTGATTCCAGTCAAGGGCACATGCCAGGGGTGTGGGCTAGATCCCCAGTAGGGGGTGTGCAGGAGGCGGCCGATCAATGGTTTTCTCTCATCATTGAGGTTTCTCTCTATCCCTCTCCCTTTCTCTCTAAAATCAATAAAAATATATTTTTAAAAAAGAAATTAAATAAACTTCACCAAAGTCAGCAACACCTCAATTGCTTCAAGATCCCCAAAGAGACTGCTTTACAAAAACTAATACAAATCACAAGAATTACTAATTACAAACATTTAAGGAATTAATATCTATGTTTAATTATCAAATTGTAATGTAAAACCCAAGTTTCAAGGGCCTTAAACCTCTTCTGCCAAAGTAGAATAGTGAATTCTAAGGTCCTGGCTTAAACCACATGCAAAGTCACTAATTGTGCAAGGACTAATCTCTTGAGGAATTCCACCTTGTAAATAGAGTCCTACTAAGGCAGGGTGAGCTTTGAAACCCCTTCTTCCCCCACTGCCTAATAGCCACCCCATGAATAAATCCTGTGCATCATAAAGAAGACTGCCTGTTCTAAAGGGTAACACATTTTCAGACCCTGGTATGCATAGAATGTGTGGCTATATCTCACTCCTGAAAACATATTGTTTGGATCATATTTTAAATCCTATCACATCTTGGTAAGTACAACAGGAAATTGACACCTCCCAGGACTTGATTGAAAACCTATACTATTCAACCACAAAGAGGTAGTTAAAACAAAGGAAACACAGGGTTTCCTTCCAGGAAGCTTATTAGCCAGAGCTGTCATGGTTAAAATCAGAGGAATCTGTATTTTCAGGCTAGAAGGAACATTAGAGAACAGCTTAGAGTATAATAACAACAGCTAGCACATCTTGAGAGCTTACTATGTGCCACGCATTGGGCTGCGTGTATACAGAGATTATTTCATTTAATCCTCAAAACAATCCTATGAGGTCAGTGCTATCATTATTACTATCATTATCCTCGTGTTTCAGAAAGAAGAAACTGAGACTTAAGACGAGTAACATGTCCAAAGTCAAACAACTATTAAGTGCAAAAATTAGGATTTGAATTCATGCACTCTGCATCCAGGGACATAACTACTAAGCACTGAGCTCTATGAAAAAATATGGAAATGTAAAAATGGATGAAGGGAACCCTCACCCTCATGCACTGTTGATGGAAATGCAGATTGGCTCAGCCACTATAGAAAACAGTATGAAGTTTCCTGAAAAAAAAAATTAAAAATGGATCTGGAGCCCTGGCCAGTTTGGCTCACTGGATAGAGCATCAACCTGGGAACTGAAGGGTCCCGGGTTTGATTCTGGTCAAAGGCATGTACCTTGGTTGCAGGCACATCCCCAGTAGGGGATGTGCAGGAGGCAGTTGATCGATCACTCCTCGATGTTTCTGACTCTCTCTCTATCCCTCTCCCTTCCTCTCTGTAAAAAAATCAATAAAATATATTTTTAAAAATGGATCTGGAAAACAGTATGGAATTTCCTCAAAAAATGAAAAATGGAACTGCCTTATGACCCAGCAATTCCACTTCTGGGGATTTATCCAGAGAAACCCAAAACACCAATTCTAAAGAATATATGCACCCCTATGTTCACTTCAGTGTTATTTACAATAACCAAGATATGGGAGCAACCCATGTGCCCATCAATAGACGAGTGCGGGGGAAAAAAAAGTTGTGGTACATAAACACAATGGAATATTACTCAGCCAAAAAAAGAATGAAACCTTACCATTGTGACAGCATGGATAGACCTAGAGAGTATTACACTAAGTGAAATAAGATAAAGACAAATACCATATTATTGCATTTATATGTGGAATCTAAAGAACAAAATTCATGAGCAAACAAAATTAAAACGGACTCATAGATACAGAGAGTGAACTGGTGGTTGCCAGAGGGGTTGGGGGTAGGAGGACTGGGTGAAAGAGTTGATGAGGATGAAAAGTACAGGTTGGTAGTGACAAAATAGTCATAAGGATGTAAGTAAAACATAGGGAACATACTCAATAATATTGCAATAACTATGTATGGCACTTCTTAAGATACTAGAGATATAGAGGGGAACACTATATAAAGTATATGGTTGTCTAACCACTAAGTTGTACACCTGAAATCAATATGAAATAAAGTTTTTTAAAAATGGATGGATATTAATTTAAAGTGTAGTATTATTTTATGGCCAGTATCAGAGTTGTTTCCAGGTTGAATCATCAGAATGATTTGAGGTGCTTAGAGTACCGCAAGTTCATATGTATGTATTACTTTTGATTTTTTTTTAATTCTGCAAATACCTCCTGATGACTAATAATCAAATATTGATCAAGCTCATTTTGTGGTTACAGATGTTGAAAGTGCAGAGATCTGGATAAGTACTAATGAGCCTCACTTTCACCATGCTGCTCAGACTGTTCCATTTACAATCTAATGACAGTCACAAGAACATGGAAGGGAAGCTGAAGGTCACTGGCTTTCAACTCCAGGGAAGCTGTGAAGTACTTCTGCCTGGGGTTTGGCTGACAATCATCAGGAAAGTTATCTAAAGGGCCTAGTGCTTTTATTTTTACCTAATTATAGCTATCAACTGGCATTTACAAAGGGCTTCAATTATGCAGTCATCCGCTTGGGAACTCACAGCATCTGAAACAAATAAATTACTTATATTACCATGTACCCTTCTTGGTCAAGGGTGTGATAATAGGGAAGTTCCAGAACCATTTGAAGGACTGCACATTTCTGCTGGAAAAGTGGTCCTTAACCTACTTTGGTTCATGGGTCCAAGGAGAATGTGAAGAAAAGCCTCAGTAAATGCACATGCATGAAGGATTCTGTATATAATATTGGACATGGGAAGTGTAAAAGCTTCCTGAAGCACATTCAAAGCCCCCCCCGCTTAGAATGACACCAATGTCAGGCTAACTCAGCAAATGAGGTAAAAATGTTATAACCTGGTTCATTGGCATCATCTGGAAACCTGGTAGAAACACAGAACCCCAGGTCTCATCACAGAGGTACTGTATCAGAATCTGCATTTTGTAAGATTCCCAGGCGTTGTATAGCCCCATCACATTTGAGAAGCACTGATGTACACAGTAGAGACATCAGGGCATAAAGAGGCAGTGAGATGTCCTAGAATGAGGGCCTGGGCTCTGAGACCAAGCTCTACCATTTGGTAGCACATGACCTTGAACAAATCTCTAAATTCTCTGAGGATGCTTCCTGAACTCTATCCATACCCCAAGAGGTTTTTGTGCCCGACTTATAGTAATCACTTGGCAAATAGTGCTTAATGTTCTTACTATTAGAATTTTTATTACATCTTAACAACTGTCATATGTCAGTGCTTAGTAAACTTAAAAAATCTGTGTAGGTGTAAGTGGAAGGAAATGAAAGGGAGCAGTGTGCAACTGCTCTAAGTGGGATTAGTGGCCCAGATGACTTATGGGTCTTATGCATGCAAAATTAGGGGTCTGCAGCTCTATTGACCAGTTCTCAAATGTGTTCCTCTGGGAATAAAGGGGAGAACTAAAGCAAAGGCTCAGGGTATAAGCTCAAATGCTAGAAGATAGTATTGCCCAAGAAGCCCAAAAGAGTTCTTCCCAGACCAGGAGACACACCCTGGGTGGCAGAGGGAAGGAAGATGGGGCATGAACAGAGGAAGTCTAACTGAAGCTGAGAAAGACAAGAGTGGAGAACTGAAACTGGTGTTGGGTGTTTACCAAATGCAATAAAGTGGGTGTCCATTTACTATGGGGATGCAGGTTGCTGTGTTTCCTAGTTACACAGTCCTGAGACTAAATTCCAAATGGTAAGGTACAGAGCCAAGTCTAGAACCCAGGCCTTTAAATTTCAGATCCAGTTCTCTTTCCACTACATCACAGGAGCTTCATTCAGAAATTACCAATAACCTAGGTTCTCTACATAATATCCTTGGGGTTTCACATAATATGAGGATGTTCAAATCCACCTCTGGGACCCAAGAGGTCAACACTGGAGTGCTTCAGAGGCAATTGCAGGTTATAATTGTGAAGTCCATTTTGAGGGTATGGCATCGCAACACAGCCACAACAAATTTAAATTTACAAAAAAAAAAAAATTAGAGCCCAGCCAGTGTCACTCAATGGTTCAACATTGACCTATGAACTGGGAGGTCACAGTTCGATTCCTGGTCAGGACACATGCCCGGGTTGCGGGCTCAATCCCCAGGGTGGGCCATGCAGGAGGCAGCCAATCAATGATTTTCTCTTATCATTGATGTTTCTATCTCTCTCTTCCTTTCCCTTCATCTCTGAAATCAATAAAAACATAATTTTAAAAATTAGACCCAATTTTGCAATGGAAAATATTATTAGGACAGTCAAGTACTTCATTTCAAAGAATGATACAGTTTCCAAGGGGTAATATAAATGGCTGGAGGGCAGGAAGTCCAGTTTAATGTGAGAAGTAGAATATTGCCAAGAAAATGAAGCAAATGTTATATTTTTAAATTTCACTTCAAGTGCAGCGAACTTTATTTTACTTATAAAACCAAAACCTCTTCCTTCTACTTGTCACTCAGCTCAGATTCCATCACTGATCTCTTGGGTTTCACTACTCCAATAAAGTAAGAAATTAAAGTTTTCCTCCTCTAACCCATTGCCTTTTACTGTCACTCAAATTTAGTACAGAGATCATGCCACCAAGAAGGAGGCAGCAATAGCATTTTTAAATTTTAAGTGTGTTTATTAATCTGTCCATAGAGAAAGAAGAAATTCTTATTTTATTACATATAATAATGGCTCGTCATTTTTCTAGCCTCTTTGGAGAAAGTAGTGGTCCACTGTGATGACTGAAGTTACATGTCAATGAGCTTAAATGATTTTTAAGTTCTAACTACTTCCATAGAAATCATTCTAAAATGTGTCATACACTTCTAACTTATTCAAAATATAATGTATGTAATGACATTCATATAAAGTATAATGATTATAATTCATCTTTTTCATATGTGTGTATAAAGTATATGCACATACTTTATTCAGTGGTTTATATGTGGTAGGCATTTGATGAGATTTTATATTCATTTTGTCTCAATGCCTTTAGAAATATCGATTACTGTTCTAGGTTATACTAATGTGATACTCAATGATGATAGCAGCATGGAAACAACTAGCAGCTTGCTGTACTTGTTAGATTCATCTGTTTCTTCTTTCTCCTATCAACTGTCCCTTCTTCCTACAGACACTGACCTGTAGTTTCTAATGTGTTGCCTTAGATCTTATCAATAGACTGAGAGGGAGTCTGCATACCTACAGTGTAGAGTGCATGAACTTAATGGAAACTATGTAAGACAACTCAAGTGTCTCTCTGCTTCGACAGGAGCATCATTCCAATATCATCACCTTGCAAATTCCCATACTAAAAATTTGGAGAAAGAATAAACATTAGAGTAGAAAAACAACCCTAGTACACTGCTGGTGGGAATGCAGACTGGTGCAGCCACTGTGGAAACAGTATGAAGTTTCCTCAAAAAATTTAAAATGGAACTCTCATTTGACCCAGTGATCCCACTTCTAGAAATATATCCTAAGAAACCAGAAATACCAATCAGAAAGAATGTATGCATCCTTATGTTCATAGCAGCACAATTTACAATAGCTAAGATTTGGAAACAGTTCAAGCGCCCATTAGCAGATTGAGTGGATAAAAAAAGCTGTGGTACAGCCCGACTGATGTGGCTCAGTGGAGCACTGACCTATGAGCCAGGACATCATGGTTCCATTTCTGGTCAGGGAACATGCCCAGCCAGGTTGCAGGCTTGATCCCAGGGCAGGGTCACATGTGAGAGGCAGCCAATGAAAGATTCTCTCTCATCATTGTTTCTCTTTCCCTCTCCTTTCCTCTCTGAAATAAATTAAAAAAATATATTTTTAAAAAGCTGTGGTACATTTACCCAATGGAATACTACGCAGCTGTAAAAAAGACAGAACTCTTACCATTTGCAACAGCATGGACGGACCTGGAGAGTATTATGCTAAACTAAATAAGCCAGTCAGAGAAAGATATGTATCACATGATCTCATTCATATGTGGACTCTAATGAATAAAATAAACTAATGAATAAAATAGATCCAGAGACATAGAAGCATGGAACAGACTGAGGAATTTCAAAGGGAAGGGGGGGGGGAGTAGGAAGGGAGTGATTAACTGGGGAACTTATATGCATAACCCATGGACACAGAAAATAGAGTGCTGAAAGCCTGGGAGGGGTGATTACAGGGTAGAGGGGTTCAATGGGAAAAAACCCCATAAACAAATAAGAGGGACATCTGTAATACTTGCAAAAATAAAGATAATTTTTTTAAAGACAGAATTTTTTTAAAAAGGAGTGGAAAAACTGCCAGGCCAGTGTGGCTAAGTGGTTGAGCATTGACTCATGAACCAGGAGGTCATGGTTCAATTCCTGGGCTGTGGGCTCAATCACCAGTGGGGGTCATGCAACAGCTGACCAGTGTTTTCTCTCATCATAGATGTTTCTATCTCTCTGTCCCTCTCCCTTCCTCTCTCTGAAATCGGTAATAAAAAAAAAAGAGTGAAAAACCTAATTGCCTTGAATGAAAAGAGTAATATTAAATTCAGCGTTTGCTTATATTAGGGACTCAATGAATATTTTGCGACTGGTATTTTGGGCAGGTTAAAATATAAATATAGGGGTCCTATGTTATAAACAACTAGAAAGAGATGCAATGTGCCATGTCAGAAAGTCAGAAAGGTGATGTAACCAAACCCAAATCAAGTACTGATAATTTATGTATCAGAAGGATTTCTGCAGGATGTTGTCCATCAAGAAAGATGACATGAAGAGCTAAAGTCTTGAACATGAGATTTAAAGGCAGCAATGAGCAAGGTCTATGCAGGGGACAATAAGGAAATCTACCACCTAAAGCAGAAGGAAGCAAACATGACAGAACTATAAGATGCAACTCAATAAGCATGTGAATCATTTTAGAGACTGATAGATACCTGTTGTTGATTAACATTCTGGCTCTTCCTGGGCCAAGGATAACCTAAAATAGATAATGGGTGGGGAGGATACAAAGAGTTCCCACTGGTGTAGAAATTAATGTAGAAGTAGAGGAACGCCCTAGCTTTCTTAAAATTCAGATGGAGATATGAAGGCCAAAGTACAGAGCATGGCATCCAAAAGGCATGGGTTCTGGTCCTAGCTCAGCCAATTACAAACTGCATGTTCTTAAAGCTCATAATTAAACTTCTGTATCTGAGTTCCTCATGTATGAAATAGTAATAGGAATAGCACAATGTGAGGATTCTGTGAAAAAGAATATATGAAGTATTCAGCACAGTGCAAGGCACATGAATGAATGGCATCTCTTATTATCAGGATCATTGATACAACCTTGTCTCTAAACACACAGAAACAAAAAGTGAAGGCAGCTGCAGAAGTAGAGAACATACCAAAAAGTGGGGATTTGAGGCCTCTCAACCCATTTACAACCCTAGTGACAGATGAATTTCTTACCAGTTTGAACCTGAGGTGACTGGATTCATTACACAGTTTCAGATGAGTCACTTCAGCTGCTAAATATCATCTTAAGCAGGATATTGTTGCTTTGAATGAGTTATGCTGTAAATGACTTTACATTTTCCCATTAGTTTAGAAAGCAGTATGTTTTATCTTCTAAATATCTTTAGTAACTCCTAGGTTCAAAAAAAAGTATACTTTTAATAGTACTGTCTTTATTGACTTAGGGGGAAAATATATATATATGCTGCTCTTAATTTTAATAAGCTGAAGAATCAGCACTAGAGAGGCCTAACCATGTAAATTTAATCTGACTTCTGAAATATGTATTAATTCCTCCTGCCAACCATAATGGAGTAAAAAGAATCAAATTAAATAACTAGAAAACTGGACAAAATATATGAAAATAAAAACATGGTTCACAAACATTGAAAAACAGGCAGTGCAGAACTGCGATCCTTGAAGGACGGGAACAAATAAGGTAAATACTGCTACTGCCCCTACCTTATTGCCTGGAGAGGTTTTCCAGGCTGCACCATAAGGAGGGGGAATGCAAATAGACCAATGAATTCTCTGTGTTGAAGAGACAGAGATCAGAGTGTGAGGAGGCCAAAGCAGTTAAAACTTGGGGAGGGGGGAATGCCAGAGAGGAGAGAGCTTCACAGGAGAGACTTCCACGAGAGAGGTCCCCTTGTGTCTTTAATTGAATTTTAATCAGCTCATGTATGGTGAGGAACACTCAAGACCAAGGAAAGAATCATTAAAAAATAAAGTAGAAAGAACAATTCCCAGAAGCTCACAACAGGGCAGGAGCAGAGTAGAAAGACCTTGTAATACATGAGATATTGATTAGAGCCCTCATAAATGTATTGCCTCAGTAGTGGGATAAAATTAGCCCTAGGCTAAAGGCTGCACTGATATTATCCCAACAAAGCGTAAAGCAAGCTTCAAAGGGATCAAACTGATTTCAATAAACTGCATTCCAGTTCAAAATTCAACAATATTTAAAGTAATACAATAAAATCCAGCACCCAATAATATAAAATTCTTAATATCCAAAAATCTAAGCAAAATGATTAGACATACAATGAATCAGTAAGGTACAACTCTTAAAAGCACAATCAACAGAAATAAACTCAGCAATGACAAAAATCATAGAATTAGCATATAAGAACACTAAAACAGTCACAAATATAATTCCATTTGATGAGAAATGAGAGGAAAGACTGGGTATAAACATGGAAGATACAGAAAAGGCCCATATTAAATATCTAGAAATATATATATATATTTCCTGAAATATAAAATACATGGGCTGGGATTACTAGTGCATTAGTAGAAGAAAAGATGAGTGAACTTAAAGGCAACGCAATATAAACTATGCAAAATGAAACAGAGGAAAAGACCAAAAATGTTTGAAAATTTTATGAAAACTATAAATGCACAAATCTAAACATTTCAATGAACAAGAAGAAAAAGGAGGAGAAAGAGAATTCATTGCCAAAACTTAATCACTATAAGAAATAATAAACAAAATTATTTCAACATGGGAGAAATACCAAATGCAATAACGGAGATACAAAAAGGAATGAAGAGCACTGGAATGGATAAATATAAGAGGAAATATTAAATATATTTTTAATATTTAAAAATCTTTCAAAAATAACTATTTCTTTCAAAAATAACTATTTAAAACAAAACTAATAACATTGCATTACATTATATTCTGTATCATATATGTAGTAAAACAGCACAAAAGCTGGGAGGAAGAAATTTAAAATATTATGTTTTAATGTTTTCATAGTACATGTAAATGGTATTTCAAGGTAGAATGTTAAAAGTTAGAGAGATATTATGGTAAGCAGCTTCTAAAATGGCTTCCATAGTCCACTCTGTCATCTGTGCCTTTTTGTAATTCCTTCCCTTTAAGTGTGGAATGGATCTAGTGACTCACTTCCAACGAACAGAATAGAGTAAAATTTCTGGAATGTCACTGCCAAGATTATGGTACAAGAAACTCAGACTTCTCTCTTGTTCACCCTCTCTTATAATCTCTTATAAACTCTGATGGAAGCAGCTACCATGTGGTGAGCTGCCATTCATAGAGGTCCATAGGGCAAGGAACTGAGAGTGGATTCTGGCCAACAGTCAGTGAGGAATTGAGGCCCTCAGTCCAACAGAATACTAGGAACTGAATCTTGCCAACAACCACATGAGTGAACTTGGAAGTATATCCTCCCTCAGTCAAGCCTTCAGATAAGGTGACTGCAGCCTCAGCCAATACCTTGATTGGCATCTTGTGTGAAACCTTTAGCCAGAGAACCCAGTAAAGTCATTCTGGGATTCCTAACTCACATAAATGGTGAGATAAGTATTTGTTCCTTTAGTTACCAAATTTGTGGTCAAAGTTGTACACTCTAGAATGACCACTGGGGTAAAAACACAAAGTTTTGAAGCGTATAACTAATGAGCCTATAATAGAAATAAAATGGAATCTTGACATATACACAATTATCCCAAAGGATAGCAAGAATAGAATTGAAAAGGATGAAACATTTATTGGGCATCAACCATACTGAAGAAAAAGGGTCTAGTGCTAAAAGTATGGAATCCCTGCCTGACCTTAAGAAATGTTGCATTCTCAGTTGGGGGCAGGAACTCAGTCAAAAAAGCACACAGAGGAAGACAATTCTGGTTATGGTACCCAAACACTCTATGCTTTGGTAGTTTATGGGAAGAATAGTCTATCAGGCACAGGGGAAACCAGGAAAGTAGATTTGAGATGGGCCTTGAGGATGGCTAAAATTTCAACAAGCAGAGACATGGGAGACAGGCAAAATATTCCAAGCAAACAGTACACAGGCTCAAAGGATTAGTTTAGAAAAGTAGTTGGGTATCTTTTGAAGGAGAGAGTCAGAGGATGATGGAAGGCCAGAGATTTTATAGCAGACCTGGAATACTGTTTTTTAACAGATCTATAGCAGCAACTTTCAACCAGTGTGCTGCAACAATTTTTTTAAAAAATATTTTTATTGACTTTAGAGAGGAAGAGACAGAAAAACATTGATCGGTTGCCTCCTGTGTGCACCTCAACTGAGGATTGAACCTACAATCTGGGCATGGATCCTGACCAGAATCAAACCAGTGATCTTAGTTCACAGGACAAAGATCAACCAACTGAGTCACACCACCCAAGGCAAGAATTTTTAAAACATGCAATACCTGACTATTTCGTCAGGGGCACTAACTACTTTTCCCTTAGATTGCCAAGTAAAAAAATGACAACAGCCAATACAAGAGCCTTTTGCTGTGAATGCCCTTTCTTGAACCATAAATATATAGGTCGTATAATAGCTTTGCATCTTATTAGTCTTATCACATAATAAGGTTACATCTGTTTGGTTATTTCATGGTAGCAGAAATCCTTTTATACAAGTATAGGCACCTGATTTTCTTTAAAGCCACTTTGGAGCCAAAAGGTAGGTAATTACTACTTTTTTGTAAATCAATCAAAATTATACCTTTTTTGTCAGATGGGCAAAGAATGTAATATTTTTTTTGGAGTGCTGCAGAATTTTAATAATTAATTCATGTGTTCCATGAGATGAAAAAGTTTAAAAATACCTGATCTAGAGAAAAGAAGCCTGTATAAAGGAGGATGGGGCTACAAGACCAAATTATGCAGAAGGAGCAAGGACAAAGACTGAAAACAGAACCTGGAATTGACTGAGGCACAGGCAAAGACTATTCCAGGGATGCTATCTATTTGCACACTTCCCTACTACCAGTCCAGTGGCTGACATCATGAATTAATCACAGAACGAGACTGTACATACCCTCAGATTCCTCCTCAACACAGTGCTTTAGGAAGCTACTACCAAAACCTCAGAATTGGCATAGAAAATATAATGTATTTGTCACCTGTGACCTAATAATTTAAGAAGCCTGGTCTGTAGTGAATGAAGGATCTAAAGAGCTTATTTTTTCATCCACTATGGAGGGTCATTACAGGTAGACTGAAAAGGAAAAAAAAAAAAGTCTTCCTCAACTGGAAAGTTTGTAGTCTTTCCAAACAAGTGCATCTAGAGCAGTGATGGTGAACCTTCTGAGCTCGAGTGTCAGCATTTTGAAAAACCCTAACTTAACTCTGGTGCCGTGTCACATATAGAAATTTTTTGATATTTGCAATCATAGTAAAACAAAGATTTATATTTTTGATATTTATTTTATATATTTCAATGCCATTTCACAAAGAAAAATCAACCAAAAAAATGAGTTCGTGCCCTAACCGGTTTGGCCCAGTGGATAGAGCGTCGGCCTGCGGACTGAAGGGTCCCAGGTTCAATTCCGGTCAAGGGCATGTGCCTTGGTTGCGGGCACATCCCCGGGGGGGGGGGGTGCGGGAGGCAGCTGATCAATGGTTCTAGCTCTCTGTCCCTCTCCCTTCCTCTCTGTAAAAAAATCAATAAAATACTTTTTTTTAAAAAAATGAGTTCGCGTGTCACCTCTGACATGCGTGTCATAAGTTCGTCATCACTGATCTAGAGGGATATAATGGAGGAGGCTATAATAAAGAAGGCTGATAAAAAATAATGAAATCTTGCCATTTGCGACAACATGGATGGACCTAGAGGGTATTATATTAAGTGAAGTAAGTCTGATGGAGAAAGACAGCCATATAATTTCACTTATATATGTAATCCAAAAAAAAAATAGAACAAATAAAATTAAACAGACAGAAACTGACAGATACAGAAAACAAACTGATGGTTGCCAGAAAGGAGGGGAATGCAGGATTGGGCAGAAAAGGGGAAGGGGATTAAGAGATACAAACTTCCAGTTATAAAAGTTACAAAGATGGAATAATGTACAGATATAATAATTATGCACGGTGACAGATGGTTACTAGACTTTTTGTAGTGACCACTTGGTAAGGTATATAAAATGTTGAATCACTATGTCGTACACCTGAAACTAATATAATATTGTCTATGTCAAATATAATTTTAAAATAAATGTTTTTTAAAGGAAGGAAAAATCTACAGCTTCTAAAGTAGCAGGACCTCCTAAATCTACCCTGTTAATCAATGTTGTTGTTTTTTCTCTAAAGGGAGAACTTACATCCTCCACCTGATAAAGAGCACTTAGGAAGGGGAGAGGGGCACGAAGGGATTAACCAAGGAACTTATATGCATACTAGAGGCCCAGTGCACAAATTCGTGCACGGGTGGGGTCTGACCAGCCTGCCCCAGGCCAATCAGGCTACACCGGCCTGGGGGAGGGCCACAGGTGGTCGGCTGGCCAGCCCCACCCCCTGGTCAAACTCCTGGTAGAGGGGACAATTTGCATATTAGCCTTTTATTATATAGGATACCCAAAGCCCAAGGTCACAGACAATAGTGCAGTGAGGGCCTGGGGTGAGGTGGAACCTGTGGAGGCAGGCAATGGTGGGGGGGTACACATTTGTAATACTTTCAACAATAAACATAAATAAAAGAAATTTAAATAGAGCATCTAGGAAAACTCCAGCATTAACATTATACTTTAATGGAATGCTTTCTCTCTGAGATCAGAAAAGGACAAGAATATTAATTCTAGCCACTTTTTTAAAAAAATATATATTTTATTGATTTTTTACGGAGAGGAAGGGAGAGGGAAAGAGAGCCAGAAACATCGATGAGAGAGAAACCAGAATCGAACTCAGGACCCTTGAGTCCGCAGGCCGACGCTCTATCCACTGAGCCAAAACGGTTAGGGCCTAGCCACTTTTTAAAAAAATTATTTTTATTAAATTTATTGGAGTGACATTGGTTAATAAATTATACATATTTGAGATGTACAACACATCATGTGTACACTGTAGTGTGTGTTCACCACCCCAAGTCAAGTCTCCCTCCATCACCATTTATCCCCATTTTATCCTCTTCTATCTCTCCCCACCCCTTTCCATTAATCACCAGTGTTGTCTGTGTTTGAGTTTTGAGTTTTTGTGGGTTTTTTTGCTTAATCCCTTCAACTTTTTCATCCAGCCCTCCAACCCCTCTGTCTTCTCACAGCTGTCAGTCTGTTCTCTGTATCTATGAGTCTGTTTCTGCTTTGTTAGTTTATTTTGTTCATTATATTCCACATATAAGTGAAATCATATGGTGTTATAGCCACTTTTATTCAGCATTGTACTGGAAGTTTTAGGCAAGGCAATTAGGTAAGACAATGAAATAAAGGGTATCCTGATTAGAAAGAAAGAAAACTATTTCTATTTGCAGATAATGAGATCTGGTATATAGAAAGTCCTATGGAATACACTAAAATTTGTTAGAACTAACAAGTTTAGGAAGACTGCAGAATACATAATTAATATATAAAAATCAATTATATTTCTACACAGTAGCAATGAACAAACTGAAAATAGAATTAAGGAAACCATTCCATTTTTAATAAATTTAGCATTACTAAAAATAAAGTACGTAGAAATAAATGTAAAAGAAGTGCAAAATATATGCTTTGAAAACTAAAATATATTATGTAAAGAAATTAAAGGGACTAAAATATATGAGAGGACATCCAATGTTCAAGAATAAGAAGACTTGCCGAAACCAGTTTGGCTCAGTGGATAGAGCGTCGGCCTGCAGACTGAAGGGTCCCAGGTTCGATTCCGGTCAAGGGCATGTACCTGGGTTGCGGGCACATCCCCAGTAGGAGATGTGCAGGATGCGGCTGATCGATGTTTCTCTCCCATCGATGTTTCTAACTCTCTATCTCTCTCCCTTCCTCTCTGTAAAAAATCAATAAAATATATTTTAAAAAAAAAAAAGAATAAGAAGACTTGATTCAGTCAGGATGACCATACTCTCCAAACTGATTTACATATTCAATGCATTCCCTATGAAATTCCTACCTTTCTCTGCATAGAGAAGTTGGTCCTAAAATTCACATGGAAATTGAAGAGACCTAGAATTTCCAAAACAATCATGGAATAAAAGGACAAAGTTGGAGAACTCATATTTCCCTATTTCAAAACATTAATCAATACAGTGTAATACTGGCATAAAAATAGACATATAGATCAATGGAACAGAACTGAGAGTCCAAAAATAAACCCTCATATTTATGGTCAATTGATTTTCAACATGGGTACTAAGCCAATAGGAAAATATAGCCTTTTTTAACATCATAATATCAATTTTATGACAGGATTTATGACTAATTTTGCAGTACTAAAATATGACTTTCTGTTCGCATGCCAATATTTCAAAACCTACAATACATGTTTTCTTAAAAGATAAAATAAAAAATAAGCATTTTTACCACAATTCTGCTTGTTGGCTTAAAACCATCACTGTGTATTTTATATCACAGTAATTGATATGCTCAATTTACAGATTAATCCTAGCATACATTTTCACCCATGTATACAAATTAAAGATTATGAAGCAAACGCCTCATGTGGCCATGGCCCAAGTTTAGCTACACGATAATTGTCACAGTTCAGAGGCCCTCAGGTCCCTTGATTAAGCAACATCACTTGTGTGCCCAGAAGTCTCCACATCCTTACTCCTGTGGTGATTATCTCCTTGCTTCTTGCTATCTGAGCTATTAGAATTTAGTTTCTCCTGTTTATATCCTTTTCCTAAAATTTTTTTAAAATATATTTTTTGTTGATAGTATTAGAGTTATCGCCCATTTCCTCCCCCTTCCCCTCCTCCACCAGGCCCCTACCCACCCACCCCAGGTCTTCACTATCCTATTGCCCCTGTCCATGGGCTATGCATATAAGTACTATATGTAAGTTCTTTGGTTTATCTCTTCTCGCCCCCGCATCAAGGTATGTCAGTCTGTTCCATGCATCCATGCTTTGGGTCTAATTTCCCTATCTCAGTCAATAGTGTGTGAGTCAGACTCTTGTGTACCTGGAGCTTGTTCATTTTCACTGTTATTTAGCATTCTGCTGTATGATTATACCACAAGTTGTCCATGATCCTATTGATAAACATTTCTGATTCTTACTATTACCAATTATGCTGTTATTGATATTTTTGGTGTATGTCTTATGAGGCAATACCAAAGCTCTATAGTTAGAAGTGTAACTGCTGGGTAATAAGGGTATGCATATTTTGAATTTTATTAGATAATGTCAAATTGTTTTTCCAGCCCATTTGTACCACCTTACACTTCCAGAAAAGACTCCATTCCCACAGTACCAAAACTTGTGTATCAGATAATTTTATTTTTGCTAATTTTATGGCATAATGGTGTCTTAGTGCAATTTCAATTTGCAGTTGTGATTATTAATGAGGCTGGATAAATTTTAATTTGTTAGACATTTAGTTTTCTCTGCTTATTGGTCTTTCACCTATTTTTTCTTTTCTTTTTTTCCTTCAGCTGTACTTCTCTGTATTCTGGATATTCAGCACTGTGTAATGTTTTTGCAAATGTCTTCTTCCAATTTGTGACTTCTTTTGTTGTTATCCTCATAATATCTGTTTTTGAAAATATATTTTTATTGATTTCAGAGAGGAAGGGTGAGGGAGAGAGAGATAGAAACATCAATGATGAGAGAGAATGATTGATTGGCCACCTCTTACATACCCTACACAGGGGATCAAGCCCACAACCCGGGCATGTGCCCTTGTCCAGAAACGAACCTGGGACCTTTCAGTCCACAGGCCAATGCTCTATCCACTGAGCCAAACCGGCAAGGGCTCCTTATGGTATATTTTTTGTTATTATTGATTAAAAATATGTGTCCTTATCGCCCCATTACCCCCCACCCCCCCTCATGCCCTCACCCCCCTGGTGTCTGTGTCCATTGGTTAGGCTTATATGCATGCATACAAGTCCTTTGGTTGATCTTTCCCCCTTACCCCCACCCTCCCCTACCTTCCCTCTGAGATTTGATGGACTGATCGATGCTTCTCTGTCTCTGGATCTGTTTTTGTTCATCAGTTTATGTTGTTCATTACATTCCATAAATGAGTGAGATCCTATATAATAAACAGGCAATATGCAAATTGACCCTCACACCCTCAAAAGATGACTGCCTATGACCAGGCCAGCAGGGGGGTTAGTGAGGGATAACCAAACAACTGAACAAGCAGGCTGCATGGGGCGACCAGGCTGGCAGGGGGGTTAGTGAGGGACGACCAAATGACTGAGCGGCAGGCAGTGTGGGGCAACCAGGCAGGCAGGGGTGGAGGCAGTAAGAAGCGACCAGGCCAGTGGGGGGGGGTGCAGTTGGGGGCAACCAGGACAGCAAGGGGGGCAGTTAGGGGCAATTAGGCTGGCAGGCAGGGGGCAGTAAGGGACGACCTAGCCAGCAGTGCGGGGGCAGTTAGGGGCGACCAGGCCAGAAGGGGGGGCAGTTAGGGGCTATCAGGCCAGCACGCAGAGGAAGTGAGGGATGTCCTCTAGTCATGTGATATTTTTTTTTATTGCTTAAAGTATTACAAAGGGTATTACATATGTGTCCATTTTTCCCCCCCGCCCTAGACAGTCCCCTAGCCTCCCCTATCCCCCAGTGTCTTATGTCCATTGGTTATGCTTATATGCATGCATACAAGTCCTTTGGTTGATCTCTTACTCCCCTACCTCCTGCCCCCCAACCCTCCCCGGCCTTCCCGCTGCAGTTTGACAATCTGTTTGAGGCAGCTCTACCTCTGTATGTATTATTGTTCAAAAGTTTATAATGGTCTCTATTATCCATGAATGAGTGAGATCATGTGGTATTTTTCCTTCATTGACTGGCTTACTTCACTTAGCATAATGCTCTCCAGATCCATCCATGCCGTTGCAAATGGTAAGAGTTCCTTCCTTTTTAGAGCAGCATAGTATTCCATCGTGTAGATGTACCACAGTTTCCTAATCCATTCATCTACAGATGGGCACTTAGGCTGTTTCCAGATCTTAGCTATGGTGAATTGTGCTGCTATGAACATAGGGGTGCATATATCCTTTCTGATTGGTGTTTCTGGCTTCTTGGGATATATTCCTAGAAGTGGGATCACAGGGTCAAATGGGAGTTCCATTTTCAGTTTTTTGAGGAAACTCCATACTGTCTTCCATAGTGGCTGCACCAGTCTGCATTCCCACCAGCAGTGCACAAGTGTTCCTTTTTCTCCACATCCTCTCCAGCACTTGTAGTTTGTTGATTTGTTGATGATAGCCAGTCTGACAGGTGTGAAGTGGTACCTCATTGTTGTTTTGATTTGCATCTCTCGGATGATTAGTGACTTTGAGCATGTTTTCATATGTCTCTCGGCTTTCTGAATGTCCTCTTTTGAAAGGTGTCTATTTAGGTCCTTTGCCCATTTTTTGATTGGATTGTTTATCTTCCTTTTGTTAAGTTGTATGAGTTCCCTATAAATTTTGGAGATTAGGCCCTTATCAGATATGACATTGGCAAATATGTTTTCCCACACAGTGGGTTTTCTCGTTGTTTTGTTGATGGTTTCTTTTTGCTGTGCAGAAGCTTTTTATTTTGATGTAGTCCCATTTGTTCATTTTCTCTTTAGTTTCAAGTGCCCTAGGAGCTGTATCAGTGAAGAAATTGCTTCGGCATATGTCTGAGATTTTGTTGCCTTTGGATTCTTCTAGAATTTTTATGGTTTCCTGTCGTACATTTAGGTCCTTTATCCATTTTGAGTTTATTTTTGTGTATGGTGTAAGTTGGTGGTCTAGTTTCATTTTCTTGCATATATCTGTCCAATTTTCCCAACACCATTTATTGAAGAGACTATCTTGGCTCTATTGTCATGTGATATTTATCTTTCTCTGACTGGCTTATTTCACTTAACATAATGCTCTCCAGTTCCATCCATGCTGTTGCAAATGGTAAGAATTCCTTCTTTTTTACTGCAGCATAGTATTCCATTGTGTAGATGTACCACTGTTTTTTAATCTACTCATCTGCTGATGGGCACATAGACTGTTTCCAAATCCTAGCTATGGTAAATTGTGCCGCTATGAACATAGGAGTGCATATATCCTTTCTGATTGGTGTTTCTAGTTTCTTGGGATATATTCCTAGAAGTGGAGTCACTGAGTCAAATGGGAGTTCCATTTTTAGTTTTTTGAGGAAACTCCATACTGTTCTCCACAGTGGCTGCACCAGTCTGCATTCCAACTAGCAGTGCATGAGGGTTTTTCTCCGCATCCTCACCAGCACTTGTCCTTTGATTTGTTGATGATAGCCATTTTGACAGGTGCGAGATGGTACCGCATTGTCTTTTTGATTTGCATTTCTCAGATTAGTGACTTTGAGCATGTTTTCTTATGTCTCTTGGCCTTCCTTATGCCTTCTTTCTAAAAGTGTCTATTTAGGTCCCTTGCACATTTTTTGATTGGTTTGTTTATCTTCCTTTTGTTGAGTTCCCTGTAAATGTTGGAGATTAAACCCTTATCGGAGATAACATTGGCAAATATCTTCTCCCATGCAGTGGGCTTTCTTGTTGTGTTGTTGGTTTCTTTTGTTGTGCAAAAGCTTTTTATTTTGATGTAGCCCCATTTGTTATTTCTCTTAGTTTCTTACGGTATCTTTCGATGAATAAAGTTACTTCACTTCAATGAAGGTGAATATAAAATCTTCCCTTTACAGTTAGAGCCTTTTTATGGCTTATTTAAAATAAGTTATTTTCCACCCTTAGGTCATGGAGACACTCTCCTACATTATCTTCAAAGGGCTTTTTAGCTTTTCTTTTCACATCTAGGTTTTTAATATATCTGGAATTTATATTTTTGTTTGTATGATAAGGTAGTAAAATCTGGGAAACTTGTTTCCCATATGAATATCCAATTGTCATACTACCTTTACTGAAAACTCTACCCACTCACCACTGATGTGCACTGTCTCCTCTAAGGTATGTCAAAATCCATGTACTAGTATTTCTGGATCTGTTTCTCAAATTCTGTTCCATTGGTCTAAGAAAACTACTCTAGCACTATTAACACAATATTCTTTATCACAGCTTAACCTCTGAAGGAGCAAGTTTACCCATTTTGTTGTTGTTCAAAAATATCATCTCTTCTTGGCTGGTTCCAATCTTCTGTTAGTTTAAAAATCAACTTAGCCCTGACCAGTTTGGCTCAGTGGATAGAGCGTCAGCCTATGGACTGAAGGGTCCCGGGTTCGATTTCAGTCAAAGGCATGTACCTTGGTTGCGGGCACATCCCCAGTAGGGGATGTGCAGGAGGCAGCTGATCGATGTTTCTCTCTCATCGATGTTTCTAACTCTCTATCCCTCTCCCTTCTTCTCTGTAAAAAATCAATAAAATATATTTTTTTAAAAATCAATTTAACAGCCCTGGCTGGTGAAGCTCAGTTGATTGGGTGTTGTCCCGTGCACCCAAAGTTATTCCTGATCATGGTACATACCCAGGTTGTGGGCTCGATCCAGGTAGGGGACGTGCAGAAGGCAGCCAGTTGATTTTTCATTCTTACATCAATGTTTCTCTCTCTATCCCTCTCCCAACCTCTCTCTTTAAAGACCAATAAAAATATTTTTTAATCAATTTAACAAGTACCACAAAAATAATTGGGATTGGGATTGCAATTACTTTGGATCTGTGGATCAACTTGGGGATAATTACTTTTTTATTTTTGTTTTTAACTTTCTTTTTCTTTTTCCTTTTTTTAATCCTCACCCAAGGATATTTTCCATTGGTTTTTAGAGAGTAGAAAAGAGAGGGAAACACGAAAGAAATATCAATGTAAAAGAAACACATCGATTGGTTGCCTCCTGCATGCACCCCAACCAGAGGCCAGGCCAGGGAGGATCCTGCAACAGAGGTATGTGTCCTTGACCAGAATCGAACCCCAGACCCTTTGGTCCACAGTCCAATGCTCTACCCACTGAGCCAAGCCAGCTAAGGTAACAATTACATTTTGTAATATCAAGTCCTCTAATCCATGTATGTAGTTTTTGTCTCCACTTAGGTAGGTAATCTTTAATGTTTTGCAATAAAGTTTATAAACTTCAGAGAGGTCTTGCACAGTTTTGATACCTTTCCTAAGCATTTAACAAATTTTTGGTGCTATGCCAAATGGCATCTTTTTCTAAACTTTATTATTTATATATTGAAATACAATTGACTTTATACTAACTTTATATCTAACAACTTTGTTTAACTTTTACAAATTCCAAATATTTATTTGAAGGTTACTATAGATTTTCTGTATGTACAATCATATCTGCGCAAAACAACAGTTTTGTCTCTTTCTTCTCAGTCCTCATACCTTTTTATTTTTCTTGCTTTACTGTGCTGTCTAGGACTTCCAGTGAATTACTGATGAGGAACTGAATGTAGACATCCTTGTCTTATCCCTTTCTTAAATCTTCTATAATAACTCCAGAAATCTAGCAGCCAAAACAAGGCATCAATATTCTGAGGCAACAGATAAGCCATGATTTGCTCATGCCATCCTTTCATAGACACTGAGTCTTCTGCTTCACCCATAATGTAAGCCATTAACTCTCTAACACCTTCCAATGCAACAATAAAATACTCTTGACTATGGAATCCCATAAAATTTTGTAAGTGGATCCATGTTACAGTTGTTGAGATAGAACAGCTCATCACAGGTGAAGACTTGGAGTGGTTATTGTGGTGCTGCCGCCAAAGCCAGCTCACCTCACCTCCATGTCTTCTCTGCTTGAAGTTGCCAGAGTGAGAATGCTACAGGATAGAGTAGACAACTGCCAACAATAGCCTTTTCAGCAAATGGTTTTAGATCAAGTCAATATTCACATGAAAAAAAAATTTCACTTGGAATCCTACTTCATACCATATACAAAAATTAACTCAAAATGGTCCAAAGACAGAACTGTAAGATATAAAACTGAGAAGAAAACATAGCTGTAAATATTTAAGTCCTTGGATAGGCAATGACTTTTTGGATCTGACACAAAAACACCAACAAAAGAAGAAAGATGAACTGGACATCATCAAATTTAAAAACATCAGTGTTCCAAAGAAGGTGAAAAGACAATTCACAGAATGGGTGAAAAGTTTTACAAGTGCAATAACTGATAAAAGACATATCTAGACTTTATAAAGAACTATTTTACAACTCACTACTAAAAAGTCAAATAATCCAATTTAAAAATGAACAAAGATTCTGAATAAACATTTCTTCCAGGAAAACATACAAATGGCCAATGAGCAGATGAAAGGATGATCAATATAATTAGTCATTAAGAAATGCAAATCAAAATTACTGAGGCACCACTTCACCCCCACTAGAATAGCTATGACGTGTTGGCAAGTGTTGGCAAGGATATTGAGAAACTAAAACCCTCATATTTTGCTGATGGGAATATAAAACGATGCAACTACTTAAAAAAAACAAAACTTGGGAGTTCTGCAAAAGATTAAACACAGAGTTTAATGACCCGGCAATTCCTTTCCAAGGTATATACCCAATAGAAATGAAGATATATGTCCACAGAAAGAGCTGTACACAAATGTTCATAGCAACCAAATTCACTAGTCAGAAAGTGGAAACATCTCAAATGTCCACCAACTGATGAATAAATAATGTGGTGTACCCATAAAATGGAATTGTGGGTGAAAACGGAGCCACATACTAAACCTGACAATCTCAGAGGATTCCTGCATGGTGGCCTTACAAACTCAGAGACCGAAAGTAACCACAAGGGATGGTCTGAAATAAAACTTTCTAACTAAAAGTAGTTTATGGTGAGTAGTCATGTTTTAGGCTGGTATTTTTCCCTAACAAAGGTCAACCTTTACCTTAACCAAGCCTGTCTGTTGTCTTTTTTTTTTCCATCTATGATAACATACCTTTAGAATATCACAGTAATTCCTTTTTTCCCAGACCCTTGGAGCACAACCGCTGCACCACATCGAAGACCAAGATCCCCTCATTGTTATTATTATCATGTTAACTGTTGGCTGCTAACTATCTATCCTATGCCCACAAATGTAAAAATGTATGAGCCCTGCCCCTGGCTCAGTGGTTGGGCATCAACCTATGAACCAGGAAGTCACGGTTCAATTCCGGTCAAGGGCACATCCCCGGGTTGTGGGTTGGATCCATCAATGATTCCCTCTCATCATTGATGTTTCTATCTCTCTCTCCCCCTCTCCCTTCTTCTCTGAAATCAATAGAAAAAATATGTATTTTAAATGTATGAGTCTATTAATTTTACTTTTTTATCCAATCCTAAAGATTCTTCCACTTGAACCTCCCACACCCCCGCCCCGCCACTTTGCTTTCTACCAACTCCCTAATCTATCATCAGATTTCATTGAATGCCTATGCTTCCTCTTTTTATTGTAATGTATAAAATAAGGTGCAAAACTGCCATTCGCTGGAGCATTTTCTCAATCCGCTGAGATTTTGCTTCCCGGCAATTGTCATCAGTTTTGCTCAAATAAACTCATAAAAAGTTCTTACAGGTTTAGATGTTTCTTATGTTGACAAAATATAACTCAGCAATAAAATCAAATGAAGTACTGATTGATGCCACAACATAGATAAACCAAGAAATTAGTCACAAAGAATCACATATTGTATTTTCGCATTTACATAAATGTCCATGATACTCAAATACAGACAGAAAGCAGATTGATTAGTAGTTCCTAAGGCTGTGAGAAATGGAAAGACTGGGGTTGGGGAGCGAAGGCTAAAGAGTGTGGAGTTTCTTTGGGGGATAATAAAAATAGTCTAAAATTTATTGTGGCTTTGGATGCACAACTTTGTGAATATACTAAAACCATTGAATTGTACCCTTGAAATGAGTGGATTGTATGGTATGGTATGTATATGGTGTACCCAAGACAGTTTTTTTGAAGGAGAAATAGGAGAAGGCTTGAGAATCCTATCAAAGTAGCTGACTAGTACATGGGTTATGTGTGCCATTGTTTTGTCAACATGGGAAACATTCAAACCTGTTGAGAATTTGTGAGTTTATTTGAGCCAAACTATCAACAATTGCCGGGATGCAAAATCTTAAAGGATTGAGAAAATGATACAGAGAATGGCAGTTTTTCACTTTATTTTATACATTATAATCAAAAGAGAAGACATAAGTGGGTTATACGAAATCCTTTGGTGATAGATTGGGGGTGAAGGAGGTGGGTAGAAAGCAAAGCTGGGAAACCTCTGGGATTGGATCAAAAAGTAAAATGAGAGACACAGACATCTTTTACATAGGTGGGTACAGGATGACAAAGAGTCGATAATTATCATGATAATAACAATGAGAGGATTTATGGGTCTCTGATCAGGTGGGGTTGTTATGCCAGAGGGGTCCAGAAAAAGGGAAGTTAGTTACCCTGACTTCCGAAGATAGGTTATGGTAGATGCAAAAAGACAATAGACAGGCTGACTTAAAGTAGAGATTGATTGGCTTTTATTGGTGAGGATTCTAGCCTAGGATGTGACTACCTGCCATAAACTGCTTTTAGTTTAAAAAGTTTTAATTTCAGGCCATCCTTTGTAGTTACTTTAGGTCTTTGAATTTGTAAGGCGGCGCCACACAGGCCTTCCCTGAGCTTGTCAGGTTAGCATATGGCATGGCCCCTTTTCATCCAGCTTTCTTAAATTAGAATGAGAGCATATGTTTCAAAGCCAGATCCATAGTAGAACCCCACTGAAACCCCAGGTTTGGGATTAGGAACTTCCAAAGCCTGCAGTGTACTGGACCCCAACTAGCATGAAGCCAGTCACCAAGCTGTCTCTTCTGATTAGAGACAATGGGTAGCTATGAGGTACTAAAGCCAGGTTAATATGTAAATGTGATTTTCTGCCTGAGCAAATCCTGCTCTAATTAAGTAAAATACTTTAAAATGATTATCAAAACAGGGCTACTACTCAGTGGTCTCAAAACATGGAAATGCCAGGATTTTGTTGCCTGAGGGTTTTCCAAAGTTAGTTAAATGGGCTCTTGTTTCCTGAATTCAGTCCGAGAGGTTTTTCAACTGTCAACTCTGCATTGAATTGATTTATCTCTTGGCCCAGCGGCCACACACTGGTGTATTTCCTGCAGCTAAAATGAAATTAGCAATAGAAGACCATATAGTAAGGCTAAATGAAAAGAAGCAAACACAATGCCTTTACTAAGAACTATTGTTTTGATTTAAACAAACAAACACATACACACACACATACACACAACTGAGGTTAAGGAAAAATTCTGCTAACTGCATTTATGAAAATAGAATGTTTTCCTGAGGCTGAGGAAGGTAGGGGGGAAGAGGCTTATGTTGTGAAGCCTTCCTCAAACCGTAACAAATTGAGAGCTGTGGTTTAATATATAACCCAGATGGTCAGTTTTGTAATGATTTTAAGTTTACAGCATCTTTTTTTTTTTTTATTTTATGTGGCATTATATTTCACTTGGCAATAGTTCACATCCTGGTTTCCCTCCAACCAATTTTCAAAAGCAAAAATGTGCATTACATCATCTTGTGGTTTAGTCTTGGTATATGGAGCATTACAGCAGCAACAATAATTTCTTGTAACCCACCTCTGGCCTGTAGTGAAATCCTTAGGGAGGCAGTATTTCATACAGCATAATTTTACCCCACCAAGGATGGTCATCACTTATATAGTTGCAGAGGTGGTAGTAAACAAGGAAATCAGAAACCCGCACCCATCCAGCCCAAACACCATTCTTAAGTGGATATAAGATGATGATGTTCCTAATGTATTCATCATCCCACCATTTGCCATCCCGGGATCCTGAAAGCCTTCAAATTTGGACTTGAGCTCCATAATATGAGAATTTTATTCTTTTCTTCCTACAACTCGTAAAAACTGTTTGGTATGAATGTTGACTGTCACCAGCCTTTCTTGGAATCAGGAATAAACCGCATAACCAAACAAATCTAAGGATCCTATTTTAGTAAAATGCATTATTCTTTGTAACTGGGGAAATTAATCTAAATCTCAGAACGAATTTAAATATATTTTTCAGCTTATTGAGGCATAATTATTAAAATAAAGTATATAGCAAAAGGATTTGAGATATATATATTATATATATATATATATAATATATATATATACACACACACACACATTATTAAAGGATTCCCACAATAAATTAATTAGCATGTTCATCACTTCACATAGTTACCTTTCTTTTCTCTTTTGGTGAGAACATTTAAGTAAGCGTTTTTTCAACCTGTGGGTCGTGACCCCTTTGGGGGTCGAACGACCCTTTCACAGGGGTCGCCTAAGACCATCGGAAAACACATATATAATTACATATTGTTTTTGTGATTAATCACTATGCTTTAATCATATTCAATTTGTAACAATGAAAATACATCCTGCATATCAGATATTTGCATTACGATTCATAACAGTAGAAAAATTACAGTTATGAAGTAGCAATGAAAATAATTTTATGATTGGGGGTCACCACAACATGAGGAACTGCATTAAAGGGTCACGGCATTAGGAAGGTTGAGAACCACTGATTTAAGTTCTTCTCTTCCCCCCCCCCACCCTCCCTCCTGCTCCCCAACCCTCTCTGGCCTTCCCGCTGCAGTTTGACAATCAGTTTGAGGCAGCTCTGCCTCTGTATCTATTATTGTTCATAAGTTTATAAAGTTCTTCTCTTTTAGCAAAGTTTAATTATACAATACAGTATTATCAACTATAGTCACCATTCTATACATTAAATCTTCAGACCTTATTCATTTTGTAACTGATTCTTGTTCAAGTGTTTTGTGTGGCCAACTCTGAGTATCAAAGAATGTAACTATGAAAAAAGGAGGGGAAAATAAATAGCTTTGATTTGGGGTCCATTCTTTTCTCTGTAGGCAATGCGTGAGACAACTTACAAGAAACTCTTCAAAAAAAACACATTTTAATTAAAAATCACTACTAAGGAACACCCTTCAGATCAATACTACAGAGAATTTGGATTTTGTTGATGCTTACATGAATCCCATGGATGAAATTACAATTGTGTTGGAACAGAGAAGAACAAACATTTTATGCCTGTGCATACCACACATAAAACAGAGAGGTAAAACTTGCAAAATCAAAAGCAAGTCAGTTCCAGAGCAGGAAGTGAAATCCTGGCCTTGTTTTGCTTTGTTCCAGGGCCTAGCCCACACAGGGGATGGTTTTATGTTTCTAGCAGCAAGTGGTTCCTTGCCTTTGATCCATTTGCCTCTGTAAATACAAGCATCTGATGAACGCAGGAAAAAAATACTTCTAGGAATCCTGTAGTATGATGTATGCTAACAGTCTTAGAGTGGAAATATTTGTCAGTATTTTACCAATAACCTGGTCCTACAGGTACTTAAAAGGCCTATCTTAATTTCCTTCTCACTGCTCCTGGCCCCCTTTTAAACTCCATTGATCCATCCTGTTCTCACCAAAAACTCAGTAGGTAAACAAACAAGTTTTAAATGGCATCTCATAACATGAGCCTCTGGTACAAAGTCTTACTTTAAATACACCAACAAAGTAACACCTGCCCAATGGGTCTATCAAAGAATTACCTCCAAAAAAGGCTTAAGCGAAGATCTTATCAACAGCCCTTAGGGGGAACCAATTTCAGGGTCTTTGCATTTGCAATTCCTTCAGCCTGAATTACCTTCAGTTTCCCATGGCTAGTTCCCTCCTATATCTCTGGGATTTCAGCTCAAATGTAACCTGCTTATTGTAGTTATTGCTGAGCATCCCTCTTTTTTTTTTTTTTTTTTTTTTTTGAGCATCCCTCTTAAGGTGTTCTTTCCTCCTACCACAAAACCCTCTAACCCTCTAGTTATGTTTATAGCCTATACAATCAAACAGACCATGGCTTCTGCCCCTCACTAGGGTGACCATAGGCAAGTCACTTAATTCCCTGAGTCTCCTGACTATCATCTGGATCAGGAAGAAGTCACAGTAAAGTGTAAAGGGAAACAAATTCTAGGTTGAGAATTAGGGGGCATCCACTTTAGTGTTGATTGTGCAACTAAATCAGTGGTGACCTGAGACAAGTCACTTCCCCTAACAGGATCACAGTTTCCTCATCTGTTCATTGGAGGGAATGGACTCAATGAGATTTATCCCAGCTCTGAGAGTGGCTTATTCTCTATCTAGACACGCTGCATTTTTTACACTCCTATCTCCAGTTCACAGCTGCCCTGAGGTTGAGCCCAGGTTAGCATTTCTGGCTGTCACTTGAGCTATATACCTCCCCTCTCCCAGACAACATTCAACTCAACTCAATACAATGCATAGTTTAAAGAGTGCAGGCTGTGGCACCCCACTGTGTGCGGTGCTGGAAAGGTGTTTATTTTACTACCAACAAATCTGTGGTTTGTGGTTCAGAATTTAACCTTCTAAAATTGCACTAATATTTCTCTTGGAATCTTCTTGCCAAATCCAAATGTCAATCTTTGTGCCTTCCATTTACTGAACTTTGTCCCTTCCACTGACCCATTACGGAAACTTCCAACCCATGGCTTCTCTTCCTGCCTCTGTGTTCTCCTCCTGCCTTCCCTGATAAATGGCTAGTTCCTACTATCCTTAGGTAGCAACTTCCAAAGCTCAGGCCACCATAGTTAGTCAATTTATGAGCCCCAAACCTATGTCAGGCCATGTATAAAGATCTGAGGATATAGTAATTAAAACAACCTAATAACCCATGATTAGGGATTGAGAAATATGTTACCCATAAAAAGCCTATTCCATCAAATCAAGCACAATTATATACTGTCCTCACAAATGGTTGATTGACGCCCCCTCTCTCTGCCTATCTTCTCCCCTCGGGCTTTATATTGCCTGCTCTGAAATGCTGTTCTTTTACCCACACTTTTAAATTTTGATTTAAGTCACCATGGAATTATTCAATTTAATTCAATAAAACTCATTGGCTACACATCTTATCTTAGAGAAAATGTGAACATTTGTTTCAATAATAAAAGCAGACCTGTATGTTAACCTTTATTCTACTATCCCAAAGGGAGAGAAAAAATGATGAAGGTACAATCATGTTGCTAACATTTACTACCCCGACGGTGTGCTTTCTGTATGATATCATCACTTCACCAACCCACATACAGGTAATTAAATTGACCAGGGAGTTGTGGAATCTGCTAACAATTACTACCCTGATAATCTACCTGAGCAGAGCAAGGCAAAGAGGGGCCCTTATGTGAGAAGCACCAAATCATTTAACTCATTTCTGGCTCTGAAGCTTATGTTCAGAACTGAGGGAAATCGAAGTCTGTAAAATTTCAGCCTAACCACCAAATGTTATTTAGGGTGAATAATGTTTGCAACTTGGTTTATTTACGATTGTGTATTTGGCTTTCAAGACCCTTTAAGTGAAATTAACATCATAGAGCTTTGTAGATGGAAACTTCCCATTCATCCACAAAGGGAAAACAAGGAGGAGTGGCAGCAGCCAACTCCACAACACTGGCCCTGACTAGAGGAACCATGGCCAGCAGGTTCTGTTTCTTGGTGTGACCAAATCTTTGTCTTCTGAACCTCAATGCACATTCAAAAAGCCTGCTGAGTAGGGAGGGCTTGCACTCTCAAATGCAGAGCTGGCACTGACTCCGCTCACAAAGGGGACCAAGCACATGGATGGGATTTTTTTCTTCTTTTCCATTAATTTTTTTAAGTGTTAACATTTTATAAACATTTCTATGCCAGTTTGAAATGATCACCCATTTAAAACTTTAGAAAATGGCAATGTCCCATTAAATTTTTAAAAGGAAAAATGTACTTAAGAAGGGGAAATTGCAGCAAACCAAGAAGCAGCAGAGTGTAACAAGTCCTTAAGGCTATCCTGTAACCAGCCTGAACTGGAGACAGATTACCCAAAGAAACAGCTAATCCTCATATTAGCCATTGGACCTTGTCACACTTGCCCTTTGGGGCCAGCCTCAGCTCCTCCTTGGTAGTGCAGGACACACTGCATTCGGTCATTAACCCATTGTTGAACCTTAGCTATCTATCTCTGTTACTATAAACACCTAGGTTCAGTGGCACCTGCCTGCCCATGGACCTTAAAACATGGAGTCCCAAAGCAATGTTAGCTCTGCTTGGGATCAGGTTTATTTTCACAGCAAAAGTTTCATTTGGTGGTAATGTACATGCCACTCTCTCTGCCAGGAATGGAGGACTTAATTCCTTAGGCCTGTATCTCCTCCTTTGAAATCATCAGGAACCCTGAAGATTGTCCAAACTGTCCATTCTAGAAGAGCCAGATCACAGAGACATCACTGACAGCCAGATTCAGCCAAGGCACAATGGTGGCATGGACCCTAAGAGGCAGAATTGCCAGGAAGACCAAGCTTATCTGACAGCCATTGATAGACAAACGGCTAGTAGAACCCTTGGTGCTGAGAGCTGGTGATATCCAAACAGGTCACAAACAGCCATCATTTTCATGATAGGAGGCATTTTCTGTCATCCTTTTCCTTAAAGTAAGCCTTCAGAAGTGCATTTTTTAAAAAATATATTTTATTGATTTTTTACAGAGAGGAAGGGAGAGGGATAGAGAGTTAGAAACATCGATGAGAGAGAAACATCGATCAGATGCCTCCTGCACGTCCCCTACTGGGGATGTGCCCGCAACCAAGGTACATGCCCTTGACCGGAATCGAACCTGGGACCCTTCAGTCCGCAGGCCAACGCTCTATCCACTGAGCCAAACCTGTTAGGGCCAGAAGTGCATTTTTTAAAATTACATTTTACTGGGGTGACACTGGTCAACATGAACATATAGGTTTCATGTGTGGATTTCTAAATTACAAAATCTGTATATAGCATCATATGTCCACAGAAGTGCATTCTAATTGAAGCCCCTTTGCTACCTCCTTGGAATGTGGTCAGGTAAGACATGGTCTCTCTTACTGTGTGGTCTTCAGGGAAGCTCTGCTGCCTGCTCTGTTTACTCTGCAAAACACCCCTCCTCCTATTGACAGACAGCCAGTCACCCCCAGCTTAAAGATCCCTGTTGTGGATGCAAATGACAAGAGTACTTCAGAACAAATGACCTGCTTAAGGCAAGAAAGCCTTGTTAAGGCTTCAGATCACACCTTCATGTTGCCCCTAAACCCATGGTGCTTTCTTATGCAGTCAGTCCTTAATTTTCAAGCTAACAGAGGGGAACAATATCAAGAACTGTATAAAAAAGGATGTAACGAAGGGACAATTTATAATGGATGGGGTACTATGTTGGGTTTTGTTTTACAAAATTATTTTCTTAATTAATATTTCCTTTAAAAGATCATGGAAATAACTTGCTTTTCCTGGTTTGGCAGTGGTAGTCTTTAAGATGTGTGAAATAGGGGGAGGGGCTCCTCTGACCAATCCCCCAAAGTTAACAGTCCCCTGCAGGACATGACCAAAGTTCACTGTGTAAAGACAGGCTAATCTCTTCAACTGGCTAAAATATTCACTTCATCCTATAAACACAGCCATAGTTTACTGTCACAAGAGAGGATAAAAGATGAGATGTGGCTTTCAAAGTTGCTACTCTATAGTCATATAAACTCTCTGAATAAGTAGATTTTCATGATAAGATTTTTCAATTTAAGACTTACAAGACACAGAGAGCAGCAGCACTGAGTACTAAAAGCCTAAGCAACATCCTCTTGAGTTTTCCCTGAAATATAATGTAACTTTCATGTTAGTTATTTCCTGAGTCTTATAGGAGTTGAAAAACTTGGGAAAACGTATTTTGTGTAGCTTTCATTTCCCATCCTCCCCTCACAACCTTCCAATAATGCATGTGAAGGTACTGTTTTTTTACAACTTTGATCTTCCATTAGCGAATTCCTTCAAGTCAAATGCACTTCATTCTCCCCCTCCCCCCTCGCTCTCCAGTTTTAAATGGTCATTTGAAATCTAAGCAGAACCGGATGCTCAGGCTGCAAAACATCCATCTGAAGCATGATTGCTCTGCTGCCATTTGGGAGGCATTTCACTGGGCAAATTTCTATCCTTGGAAGCACTTCTTCTCACTTAACTGAATAGAAGCTGCCTGAACACATTTGAAAACCTGATTTACCCTTTTAGATCACATCTGATTGATCTTCCCAGCACTCCTCTCTAGAGAAAGCCAACTCTAAGCATTAGTTGGTGTATGGAAAACCCTGGAAAGATGAACAAAGAACAACCCCTGCAATGAGTTGCTAAATTAAACGAGGAAGAAAACAAACACTACCAAACATCAACATAACTCAGCATTCTCTCCTGAATGTGACCACATTCCAGAGGTAGGAGCCAGAAAGAAAAGGGGGTGCCAGACTGAAGACTGGCAGAGAGCTAAGAATTCCTGAGATAGATTCCTCCCACCAATCCATCCACCAAAAAAAGGGAGGGGGGGATGCCTTCTTTCCTCTTGTTCATCAAGGACAAGTGGGCTTCTTTGTTAAGGCCAAAACAAAAACCGAATCCTGAAAGTGTGACATTCTGCTGTAGCAGCAGCCACACTATGCGCTGTGACAGGGCCATCTATATCACAGGTTCAGTTTCAGAATGGCTCATACCTCACTGAGAATCTACACACACCAACCATCTATCATACCCTGGCTGCAAACACAGCAAGAAAGATAAAAAGAAAATAGCAAACCATCTCTTAGGTATGAGATTTATAACAAATTATTATTCAGTGTACACTAAAATCCTCAGTAATTCAATTTTAAAAATGTGAGAAAAAGATTTTGGATTGACTGGACTAGAACAGAAAATATTTTTACTAGAAAACATTAAGGTGTCTCATCTGCCAGAGAACCTGAAATAATGGATATCAAGTTACTGAAGTTTTACCATAAATTACATGAAGAATTTATTGATTGATGGATGGATGGATGGATGGATGGATGGATGGATGGATGGATGGATGGATGGATGGCCAGCTGGCTGGCTAGATCACTGACTGGCTGGCTAAATGGATTATTGGATGGCTAAGTGGATAAGTGGGTGAATGGATAGATGGATGAATGGAAGGAAGGGAGGGAGAGAGGGAGAGAAGCGAGGGAGGGAGGAAGAAGGGGCTTCTGCTAGGAGCCCTGTCTGCATGAGTTGGCCCCTATGACTTGTCACCACCACTCTAAGCCCTTGGCTTCTCCCTTGGCTTCTCAAGTGTCACGTTGTTTTGCCTCTGCCTCTGCCCCTAGCTAATATGAAGACAATCTAGCAACAGAGGGTTGTTGCTTTATCCTACATAGAAACGTATTTGAGAAATATCACCTTGGTTGCTATGTAAACAATTGAATTGAGGGAAAAGAGGCAGGGAGAGTAGATGAAAGCTGTCACAATCATCCCTGCAACAAATCTTGATGATGAATTAAATTTTAAAGATGAGGCAGAGACCAGGTTTGACCCTTGATACTTGAAGTGTCCTACACAGACCAACAGCATCAAGCATCACCTGGGAGCTTGTTAAAAATGCAGAAGCTTAGCCCACCACCCAGACCTACTAAATCAGAATCTGCATTTTAACAAGAGCCCCAAGTGACTCCTGTGCACAGCAAAGTTTAAGAAATACAGGTTTAGAGAATGGGTCAGGCTCCTTGGGAAGCTAGCTAAGGTGACATCCAATGAAAGATAAAACTGGATTTGGCTTTCGGAAGGTTGGGAGTTTTGACTCTGGAAAGTTATTTTGCTTATTCAACAAATGCTAATTGACTAGAATGGATAAAAAAAACTCTGGGAAAATATACATGACAGTCTCAGGCCTTAGAGAGCTCACATCTGGTAAGTAAATCAATCAATCAATCAATAAGGCACTGGGACTACAGAGCACTGAATGCCAGGTTAGAGGCATTCCCAGGCTACAGGTTTGGTACGCTATCCAAAAGATGACTGTTCACCTTCCCATTGTCATCCTTGGAATCAAGATACAGCCAGGACCTTGCCTGGGCAGGCTCACGTTAAACAGAAAAAACCACTCTTTGAAATTGCTCAGCCAATGAGAAGTGCACATAATCCTTCAGCCAGAAATGCCAATGACTTAGTCAGGACCCCTGGGCTTCTTTCCTTCTAATTGCATAGTTGGAGGTAGGAGGTAGGAGAATATTTTATAGAGTAAACAATTTGGCTCATTAGATGCTGATGAGCTGTCATTCCTATCTGCTGCCTTACAGATCAAATCTTTGAAAGGAGCAAAGTCAGAAAGATGTAGACATAAAACAACAGTGGTATTTTCACAATTAAACACTCTTTCAAAAACTTATTAGGTGGATATGGAGAGTATCACCTTGGCTCAACCAAAAAGGGTTTCTTCCATTCATAAATGGCTGCATCCATTTATCCCACCCCTTCAAGTTTAATTCATTGCAAACAAGTGAGCAAAAGGACCACTGGGCCTTGGTTCTTATCTGAATCTGACCAGCATTTCAGTGGCTCCCTTCAACTGGCAGAACAGCATTTTCCTCTTTGCTTTCTTTAATGCAGTGGTTCTCAACCTTGGCTGCACATTAGAATCACCTGGGAATCTTTTTAAAATCCTGATTTCTGGGCCTTATCCTCCGGAAATTCTGTTTCTTTGTTACTAATGTTGTGGCCCCACCCCATAACAAAGAAACAGAATTTCCGGAGGATGAGGCCCAGAAATCAGCATTTTAAAAAGATTCCCAGGTGATTCTAACTTGCAGCCAAGGTTGAGAACCACTGCTTTAATATCATCTTTTCCATCTCTGTTTACTGGTGTTACTAACCCCTATTATTTTGTCTACCTGTTCTGCTCCCCCAATGTTTCATTTCTTGACAATACATTTACACTTATTATATCTACTTAATTTGAGAACAACATATTTTTCAATAGAACTCAAAATGGTTTGAAGGCACGATCTAATTATCAGTCCAGCATCCTCATGAGTTCAGTGAGAGCAACCATTCATTTTTGCCTCTCCATCAAGGAAACTGGAATAGTGAACACTTAGGGGCTTTGTCCAAAGTCACTGTGTTGGCCTGAGAATTGAACCTTGGAAACTTTATTCCAAGGGATAGTGCCATCTTCTACAGGCCTTCCTCATATATAACTGCATCTGTAAATAGATTACTCAGGTGTGCAATTAAAAAATAAATCTCTGGGTATCATGTGGGGAAGCACAGGACTTAGTTAGAAAGTCTGTAAGGCAGTGGTTCTCAACCTTCCTAATGCCACAACCTTTTAATACAGTTCCTCATGTTGTGGCGACCGCCAATTTCATTGTTACAAATTGAACATAATTCAAACATAGTGATTAATCACAAAAACAATATGTAATTATATGTGTGTTTTCCGATGGTCTTAGGCGACCCCTGTGAAAGGGTCATTCAACCCCCAAAGGGGGCGCGACCCACAGGTTGAGAACCGCTGCTGTAAGGAGTAAACCTCCACGGGGAGGTGGCTGAAGGCATTTGCCCCTGCCTTGACTTTCCCAAACAAGTCTGAGCCCCCAGGTGTTTACTGGAATCTTATGCTTAGTCTTCAGGTGTCCTTGCTTAAAGGACACTGCAGATGCATGTGTCTTCTCAAGTATGCTTACCCTACTGATAATATCTAATAGTTAATTTTAGTTCAAGCTGTTGTTACAATAAAAGCCGAGGAGGCAGGTGAATGGGGCTGTTTGGCTCCTATAGCCAAGCAGCCCCTTAGCCCTCTCTTTCACTAAAATGTGAGTCAGAATAATCATTCATCCATCACTCAGGGTCTGCTGGTCAGCCCCGGCAGTATCAGGAAATGTCCATAGAGCTCCATAAAACTTTCGCAGTGCCTGAATTTCTGCAAAAATGTTATTTTCCCCTGTAGCATCCAACACTAGATTGAGTATCTTGTAAAGATGACATGACTCCTAACAATAACTATTCCCTGGTTAAAAGTCATAACTGGATAAAGTCTTGCTCTTCAGTTGTCCTACATCATCCGAGGTAAGCTAAAAATATCTTCAAATCCTTTGGATATGGCATATTAGCTAAATTTCATCTCTTCCAAAAATAACCAGCTCAGATTAGAAACCAGGAATCTTTATGGGGCACACTAAAATGCATCATATCTTAAAATGTATCATAGACTTAAATGTAAAAGTGGAAAGTATAAAAGTTTTAGAAAAAAACAGGTGAAAATTTCAAGATCCAGGGCTAGGCAGAGAATTCTTAGACTTGACACCAAATCATATTCCATAAAAGGAAAAATTGATAGATTGTACACCATCAAAATCATAAATTTTGCTATGGCAACTACTAAGTAAATAAGATGAAAAGACAGGCAATGAACTAAGAGAAAATATTGCAAACAATATATCTGACTATAGACTAATATGCGGTTATATAAATAACACTCAAACCTCAACAGCTGAAAAAACAAAGAATTCCCTCAGAAAATGGGCAAATGGCATGAACATACATTCCACCAAAGAAGGCAAATAGATGGCTGAAAGGGTGTTAAACATCTCTAGCTATCAGGGAAAGGCAGTTTAAAACCACAGTGAGATGTTACTAAACACTTATCAGAATGGCTAAAAAAAAAAAAAAATAGTGACAACACCAAATGCTAGCAAAGATGAGGAGAAATTGGATCCCTCATATATTGCTGGTAGAAATGTGAAATGACATATAGCCATTCTGGAAAAGTCTGGTAGTTCCTTATAAAGTTAAACATGCGTTTACCAAATGACCCAGCAATTGCATTCTTGAGCGTTTATCCTGGAAAAATAAACACTTATTGCCCCACAAATGCCTATAAACGAATTTCATAGCAGATTTATTTATAGTACACAAAAACTGGAATCAGCCCAGATGTCCTTGAGTTGGTCAATAGTTAAACTATTACCATGGAATAGGCTTCAACAAAAAAGATTGAGCTGTTGCTACAAGCAGCAGCTTAGATGAATCTTGAATAAATTATGCTGAATCATAAGAGGCACCCAAAACCAGCTCTCACTCCTAATCCAGCAGAAACATGGTGCCCCAGTATTTTAGTATGAAAGTCACCAGCGGCTCTGAAACCAAACTTGATCACTATTAAAGCTGCCAGTTTGTAGGCGGCCACTGCAGACCCCTGTGCCCTGAAGCAGATGCGGGTACACTGATTATCTCCAAAACTACATCTGGGAGGGGGACGTGAGAGTCACTAATAGGCAATCTGTCATTTTATTACGGCAATAATTTGTCTTTTTCTCAATGGTATTTCTTTCTCAGACCCAACTTTAGCTTCTGACATTTCATTTCGAAATTCCTACTATTTAGTGAATATTTTTACCTGCTTAAAGTTCTGGAAGAATATTTGTTTTCTTCCTTTTAGGTTTCTGTTGCTAAGCTAAATCGGAGACCACCAAGGTATATAACCAAGAGCCAAATGATGTTATAGCTGTGCATACTGTGGGCTTTCTGACTTAGCAGATTTACTGCATATAAGAGCTCTTCTCAGTTAACCAGAAAGAGCTGCATGTTGGAGTCAGACCCCAGTAAACCAGAAGAGCTGGATTTCTGTGGTCCCTGGCTTGTTTGCTGTCAGCATGGAAACCTGACTTCTGTGACATTAGCTAGAGAAGATATTCTGACACAAATGTCACAACCTATGACCCCACACCCAGTCCACTGATACCTTCCTACAATGAATAATGGTTGCATCACTGTGGTTTAAAAGAAAAACAAACATGACATTCAATGGTGAGCATCACAGCCTTGCTCATTCCAATCTCCAAAGGGGAGAGATTGTCAATTTAACTGCTTACTTCGACGCTTAAAAATCCCATATGCAGCCTTTAACTTAGCATTCTGCAGAGATCTGGAAAATTATGAGCCACTTTCCTACAATAGGGTTAGGCAAAGTGTCTGCAATGCTGAACTCTCATTGAGATGAGCTGACTAATCTGGCTGCATTAAACAGTTTAGCTAAGCCACATACCTTGAGCTCCCCACATGTCAAAAGCCTATCCCCTCCTGTACAGAAGGAACTGCTGGAAACCAAAAAGTGTGATTTCAGTCTTACCCTAATGGATCTCGTGACATCCAGGTCTCTAAACCCCTCAATAATAATTTTTCAAGGCCATCTGGAATAAATAGAAGTCTCACTCAAAGCAGCATGTATGCAAATTCTGGCACTTTAAATGGATTCTTTCCTTAAGTGCATAAACCAGAAAGCATGGGAGCAATTGGATTAGAAAAGCAAGGGTTTAAAAAAAACCCTCTAATTGGCATTAAGTCACCAAACATTGTCAAACACATATCACTTGCTTAATTATTTTGTGTGCGCATGTGCATATATTTATAACTTCATAAACATATAAATGAGAGGAAAATGCAGATTTAATGTATGCCCATATGGCGATAAATACAAAACTGCCATAAGATTACAAAATGCTATACTAATACCAAAATGGTACCTTTTCTTTTTTCTTTTGCTTTGCTTCCAAGTCACAAATTGAGGGTGGTAGAAGCTAAGCATGGATTCTCACCTAAAAGGAGAAATACACACAGACTGTTTTGTCTAAAAATTTAAAATATTTTTAAATACCTTGCTTCATCTCCATATTCTCATACAGTATAATTATATTTCATTAATCTTACAGTGTGTTTATGTGTAATATCATTTCTGCATGTCATTACAATTGTTACTGAAGTATTTTTATGTAAATGTCCTACAATACATCATTCACCCAATATGCTTCATTTGAACATGCTTTAATGAGTTGGACTTGACCTATTATAGTTACAATATACTGTACCACGCTCAGCAAAACCAAACACAAAACTAATAAGTATTTTTGCCTCTAGTGTATCCAGCAAATAGGTTAAGATAGTTTTTCAACCTTCAAGATATTGTGCCAGTTAATCTTCTACTTAGTAAAGTCTCAGTCATAAGGCATGTACTGTACTGAGGTAGCCATCATCCCAAAGTCATAACAGGTCTAGTTGTATTGGGCATGTTTTTAGCATTCTTCGATGCCTTCAACCTAATTTCTTTGCTGCCCACACTAAAGTCAGCCAGACTGGTACGCTCATCCTCATTTTCATATTCTCTTTAATGGCACTCTTCTAAGCTGCCTCTTCCAAAAGAGAGAGGTCACTCCTAAGGGAATTTGCTACCCTTACTTGGTTATTCCAGTAATAAAACATACTTTTATTATTTTCATGGTGAGCCCCTGGGATAAAAGCAGGCTTCAGAATTCATTTTCTCTGAAACCACTCACTGGGCTTTGAGAGAAAACATCTTTATTCCACTGGCTCCTTGTGCTTCAAGATTATATGAGCTGCCCTGGGTGAACTGATTCACACTACCCTCCAGAAGTCTACACAGACCAAATGGAGCAAAAACAAACAAAAGAAAATTGTCATTTATAGAAACAGGCCACACTCAGAGTAGTGTAACTGAAATTGCTAATGAGCCCACCGCCAATATTCCACAACAAGACATTTGGCCTCTTACAAATCTTATGAAGTGTGTGCATCATATGTTAAGTCCACATAGGGTAAAAAAAATTAAAATACAGTTAAGGTTTTCATTTTCCTTACCTGAAAAAAAATGAATCTTTCCTCTAATATAACTCTTTTTTAAAAAAATTCTCCCTAAAACATCATTCTTCTGTGTAAATCAGTGTTGAAAGCATTTGCAATACCTTGGATAGCTAAATCTTTATTTAAGAGGGAGGAAAAAAAGAGCTTCAGGATTCACCTTTAAAGAGTGATTTTTATTAAACTTTTTTCTTTTTAAATACGTTTTTATTGATTTTTTTTTTTAAAGAGAGAGAGAAAGAGAGAGGGATAAAGAGAAAGGAACATCATGAGAGAGGAAGTCATCTATTGGCTGCCTCCTGAATGGCTCCCACTGGGGATCAAGCCCACAACCTGGGCATGTGCCCTTACTGGGAATTGAACCAATGACCTATTGGTTCCTGGGTCAACACTCAACCACTGAGCCATACCAGCCAGGCTTAAACATTTTTCAAAGGCACTTTTAAAAAATCAGTTAACATGTTGGATCCTGATATCACCAGATAGTCACTTCCAGTCTCCATTCCACTCAGCTTGTATAGATACATAAAAAAAAGAGAGTAAAGGCTTTGGGAGGTTTGTCTGAGAATTTAGACGGTATGAAAACATACCAAACAGGCCATGAGGCCTAACTGGTTTTAAATGTCAGCTCCAATATTGACTGGCTGTGCAGATTTAGGTGGGTTATATACTATTATTTTGTTCAATTCTATGCTTTCTCATCTTTAAATTGTTTTTTTAAACATCTACCTAAGAAGGTTATATTGAGGATTAAATGAGAAAAATATGTTATGTCCCTAATACCCCTAAACATGAATAGGCCTTCATGGAAAGTCTGGTCAAGCTACCTGGGTCAAACCATCACTTTACAGTAATTCCCTTTTCCTAAGTCTTGGGCTCTTCACTGTTGCATGTGAATTAAAAAACTTGATGTGGTAAGTGAAGGATTGGCAATGCTTCCAAATAATTCAGACCACTAATACTCTCTCGTGTGCTCAGATTATAGCTTGATCTCTTATTCCTGCCAGACTTTATGCCTTAGTAGTAGATAGTCTATTTTCAGAAATGTTCCATGTGTGTTTGAGAAGAATGTATATTCTTCTAATTGGGTGCAGGACCATTACATTGAGTTTGTTAACCATGTTGTTCAAATTTTCTGTATTTTTACTTATTTTTTGTTCATTCGTCTATCAATTTCAGAAAGAGGTTAGTAGATTTTACAATTTCTCCTTATAGATCTGTCAAATTTGGTTTCATATATTTCAGAACGATGATATTAAGTGCATACAAGTTTAGAATTGTTATCTAAAGAATTGAACTTTTTCATCATTATTCAGTGACGGTTTTTATCCCAAATAAAGTTTTTTTTCTTAGTCTATTTGGTCTCATATCAATTTGCCTATATCAGCTTCCTTCTGCTTAGTATTTGCATAGTATATATATTCCAATCCTATCTGTATATGTTTTAGCTTTGTCTCTTATATATAGCATATAGCTAGATTTCATATTTTCACCCATTGTGATAATCCATGTCTTTCAACTGGTGAATTTAGTCAACTGTTATTTATTGTAATAACTGAGGAGTTGACTGCCAAGATCAAAGGACCTTTTAAAGCGATCTCTGTGTTTCCTGGCTATAACCTGGTCACCCTAGTCAATTTCTAAACACTATTTGCTTCCGTTGATGCTGTAGGAAGTTAGCAAAAATTCAATGATCTCCATGAGTGGATTGGAACTGACACTATACTGAAGATTTTTTTCTTTCTTTTTTTTTAAAGAAAGCACAGTTATGGTAGAAAGTCAATTAATGCAAGAAATGCTGCACACAGGCCTAATCCATTTGATGCAAATCAATGCTTTGCACATTTCAATTGCTTTGTATTTTTTCAGAAAAGTTCATGGCACTAAACTCTTCACAAGAAACAAGACCAATTCTCTTAGGCTCACTAGGACATCTCTGCTAGTAAAATTTAAAAAGCAATCAAACTGAATAAGAAATCCTTTTCATAGACATTTACATTGGAGTAGAAAATGATTCTTGACAATTCAGAGTAAATGAAGTGCAAATTATTCTCTTATAATATATCTCAGAGTTGAAGCTTAAATTGTGACTTAAAAGAGAACCCACAGTTTAATCCGAAAAATACATTTATTGGTAATTCCTATGTGATCATATTTGATACATTTATATTATAGGGTAACAAGTTCAAAACTATTGTTAAGGTATAAATATGGAATTTATGCAGAATTTGCATGTATTGAATTTTATTTTGAATTTGCATGCGCCTATATTTGAATATTTATAATATTCCAGGAAAAGCACAGTGGAATGTACCAGACAGATTTATTTAGTGTTATGCTCTGAAATGTGTCAAAGTCTTCAACACTGTTCTTAAAGGCAAAATGGCAGAAAAAAAACAAATGGGAAGCAATAAGACCAACTGAATAATCCACAAAGTCCAATATCTAGTAAAACTAGAGAAGCTCTTTTGTCAATAAATAATTGACTTAAGTTTAGACAAATATTTCTCTGAATGGTATTTTATTAGAAGACATATACCATTAATTGGATTTTTCACTATGCTTTAATGGAAGAAGGAACATTACCATTCACACACCCCCCCAAACGCAGCGACTAAATATCTCAATTTGTCACAAAATGGCAATATTAGCTTTTCAACTGTGAATCACAGTCTTTACACTATCAAAACAGCTTGTACCTAGAATGTAGTTTGAGTAGAGTTTCAACATTATTATGCAACTCACTGTATATAGTAACCCCTCAGATATCCAGAGCAATTGAGTAACCAACTTAATTTATAGTTAATTGGGGGTAATGCTCTTATGAAGTGAAACTGTCCTAGAAGGCAACGAGTGTACTATTAAGTGATCTAAGCTCTCAGTTGTGGAAATTTAGAACTAAAGACCTTCACCAGCCCCAAGACTTCACTCTTCTAGCCAGACCATTAACTCTGATATCAGCTTATTTGGAAAGAGGCACATGAAGACCCAAACTCCAGGCTGTCTTGGATGTCTCTGGCTGAGCAGAATAGGCTTTATACTTCCAACTGTGTGCCACTATTAATTTCCTGTTCCATTTAACGTTTAAACATAGAAGAAAATTAGCAACTCATTCAAATATCTTTGGAATACAACAGGCAATCATGAGAAAAATCAGCAGACAATGCCTGACTTATCACCTCTGCCTTTCAGTCTGCAAGTTTATTTAGCTGAGGCTGCTTTCCTCATTAAGGACTCCCAGGATATCAAGAAACTAATGAACTAACCAGCCATAGTCTCCAGGAACCTAAAAGTACACATGAGTGTAATTACTCACAGTCGTAATAAAACATCATTTTTTAAATTGTCAGTGTTTACTTTTATTATCTAAGTAGTGCATACTTATAAAGAAATTTAAAACCTTCAAAGAAGCAGAGTAAGAAAATAAGTCACTAATCAATCTATTAATATCATATTTTGTGTAGATTCTTTATGCTTAGATTTGGAAGGGGCAGGAAGATGATTTGTGTATCTTCTCTCTCTCTCTCTCTCTCTCTCTCTCTCTCTCTCATTAACATAATGGTAGTTATACTGGGTTCATAATTATCTCTTTTTCCTTCAGCATTAAATCACTAGCAATTTTCCATACTCTATAAAAGGACGTTTAAATGGTATTGTAATAATTCGTCAAGTAAATGCACTGAGATTTTTTTTGAATCATTCTCCTCCATGTGGATGTTCAGATTTTTCAATTTGTTGCATTCATAAATAACTCATTACCTTTCTAGTATGCCGTTATATCACCCTATGTGTTTCCCCAATGGCACTTGACACAATTTTATGTAATTAATTGTTTCATGTCTATCTTTCCCACTCCATGAGAGCAGGGACCACGTCCCTAATTTCTCAGTGTCCCCAAGCACATAGTACAGTGATAGGAGATATTCAAGGAATATTTGTTGAATAAATTAATGAAGAAATAGATGAGTAAATGAATGAAAAGCATGTATAGGATTATGTTTTCCAATAAAACCCCAGAAATCATGACTGAAATAAATATTTTAATATTCTGTTTATATTATCTAATTTATTCCAAAAGAATCATTTGAATTTGTATTTCCCACCAACAATGTATGAAAATTATGATACATACAACTTGTCAACATTTTTTGTCTGGTGGTGACGGTGATGTATGTTGAGTTTTTTGTTTTGTTTTGATTTCTTTAAAACAGGGTTATTTAAAGGGGCAAAAGGTTTCCTACATTTAATTATTTAAATTTGCATTTCTTTAATACCAGTGAGACTAAAACAGTTTTTCTATGTCGGTGAACTAATTGTGGTTCCCATGTTTTTAACTGTGTGTTCATACCCTTTGTTTATCTAGTCGATTCGTAGGAGTTCTTTATATAGGAAATATGTCATTCTTTTGTCTGTTTTATTTGTTGTGCATATTTGAATCAGTTTGATATGTGCCTTTTCATTTTGGCTATTTTTTTGAGATGAACATTTCTCATTTTTATGTAATCACAAATATCTTTATCCTCTATTCAAACCTTTTATTATTATTATTATTATTGATTTCAGAGAGGAGAGATAGAAACATCAATGATGAGAAAGAATCATTGATTGGCTGCCTCCTGCACGCCCTCCAATGGGGACAGAGCCCACAACCCGGGCATGTGCCCTGACCAGGACTCCAACCATGACCTTCTGGTTCATAGGTCTACGCTCAACCACTGAACCACACCGGCTGGGCAAACATTCTGTTTTCTCCATTAAGAGCCCCACATGTGAATTGCAGTCATCATTTAAATAACACTAATTGTGAATTAAGATTAAATGGGTTTGACAAAACATCAAATATGGCGGCAGAGTAGATGGATCTTTCTTGCACCTCTTCTCAGACCATACTAGAAATAAAACTAAATTGGGGAACATTCACCCTGAATTACCAACTGAAGATTAGCTGAAGAAGAGACTTTTAACAGGAAGGGCAGATACCACCTGGGTAGAAGGGCAGGGTTGAAAGAGGTGCTGACCCAGTTCCCATGAGAAGCAGGCCCAGGGTGAGGAGGGACCTCTAAGCTGCAGGGGTGGGGGTTCCCGCTGAGAGGAGTGAGGCCTGGACCCCAAGTTGGGCCCCCCAGCCTGGAGCACCAGAGCTAGAATAGCAGCCCACATAACATCCAGTTGTGAAAGGCAACTGGGACTTCCAGGGAGAAATGGAGCCTGTCATTGACAAAGGCACTTTAAAACAAACAATAACAAAAAAACACAACACAGGATTTTTCTTTCCTTTGCAGCCACTCACTCACCCAGGGCTTTGGTGGAAGGAGGGCGGTATGCACTGGAGTTGCCTGAGAAGAGTCTGGGGTGGGAGGCATAGGGTGAGGTGTGGAAGAGCAACAGCCAGGATACCAGTGCGAGGTCATCACCCCTACGCTGCTATGGCAGAAGCCATTTTTCCTGAGAGGCGCAAACTCCTCCCAGCAGCAACTACCCTGGGAAAGGCAATTACCCTGCCCTCCGGGATAGTTTACCCCACCCTCAGGAATCCTGCTCACTCCACCCTTGGGAATCCTGCTTGCCCCATCCCGAACTGGATCCCTGGTGCAGAGGCAGCAAAAGAGGCCAAGCCTATGGGTCTGAGCAGACGTAGGGGGCATCAGTGACTGGCTTTGGGGTAGAGCTATTCCTCCCTCTTTTCTGGAAACCTGACTGGTGCTTCCCCTTCATGGGAGAACTGCTAGAAGCTTCCAGCTTCCAGTAGACCACACCACACTATATACAAGGGGCTCCACTATGCTGCTGTCAGGGAAATATTCTGGGACAGACTCAGACGTGTGGCTCTGGGATGGGGGAACACAGCCACCACCTTCCCTGAAATCTGAATAGCGCCTCCTGTTCAGAAGAGACCCAGAGGTCTCATTCTCCAGATTCCCCCAAAAAACCTTTCAGAAACAGCCTTTTCAATGACTAAGTCTGACAGCTGACCAGCAGGTGGAGGCCGATCCTGGGTTGAGGCTGATCCCAAGGTGCCTTGGGATGTTTGTTGACTGCCTTGGCCCAGTGTTAACAAGCCCACCTTACAATGCAGCTTGGCCCCTCCCATGTGCAGCCCTGTAGAGGCAGCCACAAACTGCATTGCTTGAAGCTTCCAACAGGTTGCAAGAGCCAAACATTGTCATCTTCTGACAGTGCCTATCACCAAAGTACCTCCCAGAGGGCCAGGAATCAGCCTACAAATGTTGGCCTCAGTCAACAAAAGAATATGACCCAAAGGGAGATCCCAGCAAGCACTAAACTCTGCAGAGACAAATTCTGTTTTTCTTAATTTTTTTTCTATTTATTGCTTTGTTATTATTTTTTCATCTTTTTCCTTCATATCTTATTTTTCTATTTCCTTTTTTACTCTATTTTTTTCTTTCTCCTCTTTTTTCCTGTTTTCCTTTTCATAATTTCTGTCCTTCCTTTTAATACTGTTTTCCTTTCCCTATTCTTTAATCTTATTCTTTTCTCTGCCTTCTTTCTTTTCATATCCTTCCCCCCCCCCTTTTTTCTCAGATGTTTTTCCTTTTAATATTCTTATTCTCTTTTATCTTTCATAATCCTTTTTTTCTGTTGTTGTTGTTGCTGTTATTGTCTTTTGTATTGTTTTTATTTTGTTTTGTTTTGTTGTGCTTTGTTTTGTTGTCAGCACCTGCACAACAGCTAGCATGACCTGATTGGGGTTGAGCCTTCAGTCAGCCAGCCTGAGGGGAGATCCCACGCACGAAAGGTATCTTTAGGGTTTTCTATGTACAATACCATGTCATCTGAGAATCGTGACAGTTTTATTTCCTCCTTTCCCATTTGAGTACCTTTTATTTCTTCTTCCTGTCTGATTACTGTGGCCAGGATTTCCAGCACTATGTTGAATATGAGTGGTGAAAGCAGACATCCCTATCTTATTCCCTATCTTAAGGAAAAGTTTTAGTTTCTGCCCATTGATTATTAAGTCAGCTGTGGGTTTGTCAAATACGGCCTTTATTAAGCTGAGGTATGTACCCTCTATTCCCACTGTGCTGAGAATTTTGATCATAAATGGGTGCTGGATTTTATCAAACAATTTTTTAAAAAACTATTGATATAATCACATGATTTTATTCCTTTATTTTGTTTATGTGTTATACATTTATTGATTTACAAATATTGTACCAACCTTGCATCCCCAGAATAAACCCCACTTGATCATCATATTTGATTGTTTTAATGTATTGCTGGATCTGGTTTGCTAATATTTTGGTAAGGATTTTAACATCTATGTTCATCAGGGATATAGGCCTATAATTTACTTTCTTTATAGTCTTTATCTGGTTTTGGAATTAGGATAATGCTGACCTGGTAAAAGGAAGTTGGGAATCTTCACTCCTCTTGAATTTTTTGAAATAGTATGAGAAGGATAAGTGTTAGTTCTTTTTTGAATGTTTGGTAAAATTTACCTGTGAAACCATCTGGTCCAGGATTTTTGTTTGTTAGGAGTTTTTTTGGTTTTGTTTTGTTTTGTTTTGTTTTTATAAATGTTTCAATTTATTTAGTTGTAATCAATCTATTCAGAATTTCTGATTTTTCCTGATTCAGTTTTGTAAATAGTATATTTTTAAAATTTTACCCATTTCGTCCAGATTGTCCAAATTGTTGGCATATCATTGTTCATAATATTTTCTTGCAATTCCATGTATTTCTATGGAGTCGGTTCTTACTTCTCTCCTTTCGTTTCTGCTTTTTTGGGGTTCTCTATCCTTTTTCTTTATGAGTACGGTTAAAAGTTTGTCCATACATTTTATCTTTTCAAAGAACCAGTTCTTGGTTTCATTGATCATTTGTAATGTTTTTCTAGACCAGCGGTTCTCAACCTGTGGGTCGCGACCCCTTTGGGGATCGAAGGACCCTTTCACAGGGGTCGCCTAAGACCATCGGAAAAACACATATATAATTACACATTGTTTTTGTGATTAATCACTATGCTTTAATTATGTTCAATTTGTAACAATGAAATTGGGGGTCACCACAACATGAGGAACTGTATTCAAGGGTCGCAGCATTAGGAAGGTTGAGAACCACTGTTCTAGACTCTTATCTTGTTTCTGTTCTGATCTCTATTACCTTTCTTCTACTCACTTTGGGCTTTGTTTGTTGTTCTTTTTCTAGTTCCTTTAAATGTAAAGTTATATTGTTTAGTTGAGATTTTTATTGTTTCTTCAAGTAGACCTGTAATGCTATGACATTCCCTCTTAGGACTGCTTTTGCTGTGTCCCATAGAATCTGTGCTGTTGTATAGTCATTTTAATTTGTTTCCAAGTATATTTTTTTATTTCTTCCTTGATCTTATTGTTAATCCATTCATGTTATTTAGTGTCCATGTCTTCATGTGTTTTTCCAGTTTATTTTATTGTAACTGATTTCAAGTTTCATACCATTATGGTTAAAGATGCTTGGTATGACTTAAAACCTCTTAAATTTATTGAGATTTGTTTTGCACCCTAACATGTGGTCTATCCTAGAAAATGTTCCATGTGCACTTGAAAAGAATGTGTATTCTGCTGCTTTGGGGTGCACTGCTCTGAAGATAGCAATTAAATCCATTTGATCTAGTTTTTCATTTAAATCCACTAACTCCTTGTTTATTTTCTATTTGGAAGGTCTATCCATTGATGTCAATGGGGTGTTAAAATCCCCTATGACTGTATTACTTTCAATGTCTCCCTTTATGTCCATCAAGATTTGCTTTACTTTTTTTTAGATGCTCCTATGTCAGATGCATAAAGGTTTACAAGAGTTATATCCTTTGGTCAGATCAATTCCTTTAGCATTATGTAATGTCTTTCCTTGTCTCTTTTATGGCCTCTGTTTTGAGTCTATTTTGTCTAATATAAGTATATCTAACCCACCTTATTTTCTTTGCCATTTGCAAGAAATTTCTTTTTCCATCTCTTTAGTCTGCATATATATTTCGATCTTAGGTCAGTCTCTTGTAAGCAGCATATAAATGGGTCTTGTTTTGTTATCAATTCTGCTACCCTATGTCTTCTAAATATGCCCTACCTATTCCCAGAAGCTTTGAAAAACAGATTTCTCCTTTTTCTCACCTGTTCCTCATACTTTATAAAGCAAAGGGTCTTAGAAAGAATGTCATTTAATTCTTCCATTTTTACAGACAGGTATGAACTTGACCAGAATCACAAGTTCCTCCTCACCACTCATCTATCTATACTACAGTGTTCTGCACTTTACTCACTAGTCTTTATGGACCTGCGGCTGAAGATGGCAACTTTGGCTTTTTTGGCTTTGTCTTGCCTCTAACCTTCCCAAACTGCTATGTTAGCACTGCTAGGAGTTCGTAATACTTACTCCACAAAGTTTGCTGATTGGATCTAAAGTTCTCAACCTGTGGGTCGCAAACAATGAAAATACATCCTGCATATCAGGTATTTACATTACAATTCATAACAGTAGCAAAATTACAGTTACGAAGTAGCAATGAAAATAATTTTATGGTTGGGGGTCACCACAACATGAGGAACTGTATTAAAGGGTCGCGGCATTAGGAAGGTTAAGAACCACTGAAACTGTAACATAAACAGATGGACTTAACTCTATTTTTAAATATATTCTAGTAAAGGTATGCCATTTTAAATACATTATTGATATTTAAATCATGTTCAAACAAAATTCTTCTTTATTAAATATCTAAAATACCAAAGTGTTCTGTTCTATTGTAAGATTTGTGAGAGAAAGGATGGCATGTCTTTCCTAGAATATAATGGGCATTGTTACAAAAATTTTGTTTAATGACTAATGGATGGAAGAGATGACTATTCTTTAATGACATTTCATATTACCCAGGTTGAAAACAGATATCTATAAAAGACAAACTCTAAAATTGTTATTGCCACATAACAGCAATAATATAAAATTATACTAAGAAACGCTAATTCTAAAGGACCTTTTATACTTCCTTAAGAACTCAGAGCTTTGTTGGGACTCCCTTCATGCAAAGATGCAAACTAATACTGCTGAAGTTCTACAGATGTTATCATGGTGAATGTCTCTCCCTCTCCTGTGAAACAGTGGAAGAGTATAACAGCTTTTATCAAATATAGCTCAGGAAATTCATCCTCAGTATGTAAAGCTGTCCTGGGAGAGCCAAGTGGCCTACAGCCTGATGGACAGCATTGCTGGTTTTAACAGTCCATTCACTCGTTGCCTCACCCTGTACCACAAGCCTGTCAATTCATCATGTTTAACTGCAAAATCTAAAAAGCAAAGGAGTTGGAGCATGGGCATGTGAGGTGTGAGCAGGCACATGCACTATGTTCTTATTAAGACATAGCACTTTCTAAATACCATATGATTTCACTTTATGAAAAAATCTAAAGAACAAAATAAGAACAAACTAAATTGAAACAGACTCATAGACACAGAGAACAGACTGATGGTTGCCAGAGGAGAGGAGCAGTGGGAGATTAGGTGAAAAGGGTGAAGGGATTAAAAAGTACAAATTGGCCCATCTTGTGGCTAAGTGGTTGAGTGTCAACCTATGAACCAGGAGGTCACGGTTCAATTCCTGGTCAGGGCACATGGCCGAGTTGCAGGCTTTATCCCCAGTGTGGGGCATACAGGAGGCAGCCAATCAATGATTCTTTCTCATCATTGATGTTTCTATCTCTCTCTCCCTCTCCCTTCCTCTCTCAAAGCAATAAATATGTATTTTTAAGAAGTACACAAAACAGTCACAGGGATGTGAAAGTACAACACAGAAAATATAGTCAGTGATGTGTAATAACTACATAGGGTGCCAGGTGGGTACTGGAAATACCAGGAGGAACACTTCATAAATTATGTGATTGTTAACTATTATACTGTACACTGGAAACAAATACAAAATAATATTGACTGTAAACTGTAATTGGAAAATAAAAAAATTTAAATAAAACATAGCTCTTTCAAAATAGAGCTACCTTTTAAACAGAAATGGGAAAAAATAAAACATTTACAATATTTAAAAAGGAATGACAAAAAAGGGAAAAAGAAAGCTTTTCTCCATATAAATGCCTTTTAGTCCTTTCATATTAGTGATTGTCTACTGCATTTTAGATAACAACTAGTTACTCTCCCGTGCAGCTACTGGAAAATTTAGAAATGCTAAAAGTCTAGGATACAACATGAATATGATGACCAGATACTTTGAATTGTATAGATACTGACCTCCTCCTCCTCCCAGCCACTCTGTGTGTGCAGGCCAGCACCACACCTTGTAAAGAAGAATGACACTAGGGCAATTTCTCGGTGCCCAATTCTCAATTCCTCCCACAGATCAAGTGGTACACCAGGATTGACTACAAACAGAAGGAATTTGGCCTAAAAAAAAGCCTTCAGAATTTGCGAGTTTTGACAGCTAGTAAGCAACAATGTTTTAATACATTTTCAAAAATATTCTTAGAAATTCTAGACTAAGCAGGACTCTTCTCTATCCCAAACAGCATATTGGCAAACAGATGCATGAAATGAAATTTCTAGGTTTTTAAAAAAGGAATATTATTCTTAATAAACAACTTGTGCCTTTTGCCAACCAAGCACTCTCTCTTTGTCCTCTCGGGGCAACAAGGCCATAGTTGTTTCTATTGAGCAGTTATATATCACCCAAACACTTTACCATCTGCTGAGACAGGGAAGCCATCTCAAATGTAGCACTGAGAACAGGATTCAGGCAAGATCTTGGTATATGGCCACAATAGCCTCTCATGCCCTACCACTCAGAAGGTGACCCCTGTCACTGCGTGAAGGCTCCTACTAACACTTATTCACCAGGCTCCCCGCATCTTCCTATTCTTTTCTGCTTTGTAGTGATTTCCAACATAACAATCAAAAGCCCCTCTGCAACCTAGCCAGGAGAACTATTCCTAGTGAGCATAAAGCCTCAAAGAGATGGAAATCTCTTCTTCCAATGGGTATGGCAACCCTGGTCCAATCTCTCATCCAAACTCACATATGTAAAGTTATTAAAAACATTGATGATGCAGGTGACAACAATATCGGTTAACATTTGCTGTGTGTTTATTTTGTGATATTTACTAATATGAAATATCTCACTGTACTCATCAAGGCACAGTGAAAAGGCCAAAACAGCTGTGGAGTCAAACAGAATTGGAGTTAAGATTCCTTCTGTGCTACTCAAGTGCTCAATTAGGAAAGTCCTTCAGCCCCTCTGGGCTTCACTCTTATCTGATAAACTAGGATACTTTTGCTCCCTCTGCCCTCTTCCCAAAGATAGTGCACGTTTACAAAGAAATACCAGAGATAATAAATGTGAAAGCTCATCAGAAACTGGAATGTGCTCTTCACACATATCAGGCTTGGACAGACTGTGGTCCAAGGTCACACAGCTGGTTCATGGCTGGCCTGGAACTAAGACCCAGGTGTCAGAGCTCATAGACCAAACAGGCTAAGCTGTTGTTCCCCTCAGTTCAGCACAGTAGGCTTCTGGACGCAGGAAGTCCCAATGGTTGACTCATCTCTGGAGACCAGTTCCTCACCCTCACACATCGGTGCCAGTATAGCTGCCTCTGCCTCTAATTTTCACTACATGCACATGTACACACACACACACACACACACACACACACACACACTCAATCTTACTTATACATCTCTTGGCTCATATAGATTATCAGAACTCACAGAACTGGTCCTGCAAGCATGGATTTGTTAACATCCTAAAAAATTCTGGAACTCTCAGGCTTTCACTACTATTCAAAATGAAGATTTCTGGAGATGGGTAGGAATTAATGAAATAAAAAGGTGCCCTTGGGATAGCATGATGTTTCTTTAGCAAATTTTATTTCATTTTTGCAAATATTATAAGATCCAGTAACTCTCTTTAAAAAGTGGTTCTTCTTTGATTAGACTAGATGGCACTGTGGTATCACCCATTTTATGACCAACAAAATCTCATTCTACCCAGCCAGTGTTGCCCAGTGATTAAGCATCCACCTATGAACCTGGAGGTCAAGGTTTGAGTCCCAATCAGGGCACCTGCCCAGTTTAAGGGCTCAATCCCCAGTAGGGGGCCTGCAGGAAAAAGCCAATTGATGATTCTCTCTCATCATTGATGTTTCTATCTCTCCCTCCCTTCCTCTCTTAAGTCAATACAAAAATATTTTTTAATATATATAAAAAAAGAAAATTTCACTTCCCCCAAATGATTTTACTTTGATTTGGGGCAATCCAGGAAGTGTGTTTATACAACATGTCACACCCTGACCTACATGTCCAAAAGGATTTTAAAAGGCATATGTGTCCTGTGGAACTCAGTTTTATTTCTCTGACACAGTCACAGCTGTGGAATTTTATTTTTGCCCTAAAAGCTTTTTATATCACCACCCCTCATTACACCTACAAGCTCCATCAGCAAGAGAAATTATTTGCAATATTGCCAAATTATTTGGAATCTTCCTAAACACCAGAATATTGTAGTGACCACGACTTACACAATTCTCATAATGGATTGAGGCAGCAAATTTCCTGAGGCCAACATTCTCTTAAGATGACAAAAAAAAAATCTGTTAGCACTGGAAAGGAAATGAAAATTCAACAGATTCTGCCAGAATTTCAGCTTTCAAGAAAGGACACTGTAAACTGAGGGAAGGGAGAGTAGGGAGTGATGATTCCTCTGAATTTCAGTGGTCGCCAGAAAGTCAGAGGGCTCCATTTGCCTGAGACTGGACAGAAGAAACTGCACTGGCTATGGCATTCCAAAAGACACCTGCAAAGCACTGCCTAGTCCAGAGCACCGCCTAGTCCAGAACACCACCTAATCCAGACCACCACCTAGTCCAGAGCACCTAGTACTGAGTATCTCCCATGAAGAGTTAGCAGGGAGTGTTGGGAGAGGGTCCAGATAGGCAGCCATTGCAGCAACAGCATCCTCAAGAGCCCCTGTTGTCACTTAGATAGGAAGCAAAGAGTATAGCCACGACTTTGCCTGCCCAGAGACCCAGTCCAGAGGCTCCCTGGCAACTAGGCTTACCTTGCCCATTACCTTATCTGCTCAGCTGATTTGTTTTGGGGAGAATGGGAGCTCTTGCTGGAGTACCTGCACCCCAACACACCCTCCCCAGAACCACCTTTTTGGTACTCCATGACCTCCACCAACCCGGCATTGAGGATGGATAGAGGAAAATGTCCTAATTTCAAAAGCAAGTGGCAACAATCTCTTCATATATCAGGTTTTTTCGCATCAGTCCCAGATTCCAGGAAATGAGCAGGCTGCACCTGGAGATGGGGCTCAGGGTTTGTAAATCACAAGCGGTTTCTCAAGGATGAACCCCACACGGGGGTCGGGGCAGCGTCCCAGCCCGCCCATTGGCCTTGAGGATGATCCTAGCACTGGAAAACCGCCTCGGATGCCTGGCGTGCAGCCAGTAGACAGGGGCACAAGCTGGATACACACGCTCTCTCTGGTGTCCTCAGACGGCGGCAGAGGGACACCCACTCTCCCTGGAGACTAGAGCCACAGGAGAAAAAAGAGGAAGAAAAGGGGACAAAAGTCAGCCAGGAAGAGAAAGAAAAAAGAAAAGAAAATAGTGAAAGAGGAAAAAGAGAAAGTGAGAGAAGAAATTTGGAAGGAGAAGGCAGGATCAAAACAAGATCAGGAGCATTAGAAAGAGGGAAAGGCAAATAGAACTGAGAATAAAAGGGGAATGAATGCGGGAGTGGAAAAGAGGGAAAAAAGTTTAAAGGAGACTTCAGAACCGGGGTGTGGAGAAGAGCTAGGTCAGATGGGATTCAGGGACAATACACACATCATGGTTCTTTCCTGCGTGCCCTACCCTGTCCCAACGGCGGCGGGCGGGGGGGGGACGCTTGTTCCGGGCTTTCCTGCACCCGCTCGCAGCCACCAAGCTGGCCAACCCGCGGACAAACAGACAGGAGTCTGGGCCGGAAGTGGACAGGCTTCCCTTGCCGCCAAGGCGCCAGAGAGTGCACGTTAGGGCACCTGGCGCCTGCCCAGCAGGGGCGCAACCCTGAGGGCGCCGAGGTGAGCACTGGGGTCGCAGGCACTCTGGCGCTCCAGAGCCCCGTCTCAACACGGGCGCGCACTCACCTGGACGGTCTCAGCTTGGCGTCGCGCTTGCCATCCACCACGGCGGGCACGCAGCTAGTAAGCTCGGTCCAGTCGGCGTGCAACCCGCAGCTCCAGCCCGTGGAGAACCTGGAGAAGAGCCAGGTCTCCCGCTTACCCGGCCGGTGGCAAGTGCATTTCTTCTGACCCACGCGGCATTCGCAAGGCTGCTCCAGCTGGATGTTGCGCACAAGGTGGCGGCCAAAAGTGGTACCTCCGGTCTTCTGGATGTGCAGGAACACGATCAGGTCATCGCCCTTGATGTCGAAGTCTACCTTGCGCAGGAGATCGCTGCGGCTGAAATTGTAACGGGGCACGAACCTGGCGGAACTCTCATCCTCCGAGCGGTACGGGTCCGGCATCGGGGAGCTGAAAGCCTGCAGGCGGAGGAGCTGGCATTCTGTGCCGGGGCACACGTATTGGAGGACGATCACGGCAAATAGGAAGAGCATCACCAAAGCCAGCAGCAGCTTGTTGGATTTCTCATCCATATTCCCGACGCTGAGGGAAACCCAAGCTCGTTACGTCAATCCCGCAGCTCAGCCCGCACTCGCCGTGCGCCCGCAATCCCCCACCCCCTGGCGCCACCGTTGCGCCCCTCTCCCCCTCCCCTCCACACCCAGTGTTCTACCGCGGAGGCAGCAGCAGCGGCGCCCTTCCCCGCTTCCTTCCTTCCCGGCAGGCTCAGCGCTGTGGCTTCTGCCGCACAGCCTCCCCCACCTCCACCCCCCCGACTCCTTCCCGCTGGTCGCCTGCCCTCTCCCCGCGCCGGAGCTCTCAGGAGCCGTTTCCCGGGGTTTCGTACCCCCCCGGACCTCAGTTGCCTCACTTTCCAACTCACACCCCCCTGTCCGAGCCCCTGCGTGTCTCCCTCCACTTTCGGTGGCTCCGTGGCTCCCATCACCATCCCGCTTCACCCACAGGACTCTTCCAAGCTTCTTTCCCCCGTCCTCTAGGCGCTCAAGCAGCCGCCTCCTCGCCTGCCCCAGCAGTCTTCCTCCCCGAGACCCCAAAGCCTTCGCTCTTTCCCGCACCGGGTTGCCCACCTAGGAGGGCGCCTGGAGTGAGATCTCGGCCGGGCGAGCTGAGTTCCCCTGGGGGAGGGAGTCCGCCGGCAGCCAGACTTGCAGGCAGAGACGCCGCGCGGTGCCGGTGGTGCTCGGGGAGGGAGCAGCAGCATAGCCAAATGCGCGCTGCGTCCCTTCGGAGCGCCCAAGCCCCGTCGCCAAGGGCCAGCTGGAACTTTGCGCCTTTCTCTTCCCCTCGCGGCTGCTCTCCCCTCCCCACACAGTTCCCGCTCACCAGGGCCCGGGCGTGCGAGTCCCGCTTTCGCTTAAAACGTACCTGGCGAGGGGGCCGAAAATCTTGGAGAAGATCGCACCGAGCACGTGCTTCAGAGAGTGGCCCAGCGCTGCCAGGCCCCGAGTGAGCAGGGCCCGGCAGAGGGAGCCCAGGTCCCAGCGTCTCCGGAGGTCGTGCATCCGCCTGCGGCGGCCTCGGGGCAACAGCGCGAAGAGTGGGGCACGCGCGGCTCCCGCCTGGGAGGAAGACGCCTTTAGGGGCTCGTCCGTCAGCGGCTGGGAGTTGAATCCGCGAGACACACCCCTAGGAGGGTCCGCGCTGACTGAGGCGGCGACTGATCCGGGCCGGCTCTCTGCCAATTCAGCCTCTACTCTGGAATGCCGGCGGGGACAGGTGGTGCGGGCGGGCGCTTCTCGCTCTGGTTGCAGTGGCGGCCAGAGCACTGGGGCTGCACACGCAGGCAGTGCCATTCCCCCCTTCAGGCAACTCAGGGTACTAAGGATCAGTAGCGAGCTTGAATTTATGTAATACTGCCTCACGCCTAAGAGCTGGAGCCACTTCACAAGCAGAGGACCTGGGTTTCCTCTTGTCTTGAGTAAGGGCGATCATTACAGTGAGCGCATCACTCCACTTTGGCTCGTTATTTCAAAGTCCCCTAAAATAGCAAAGGCGCAAATTGGATCCTTTCCCTCTCTCTTTGCCAATTTCCTTCCTACAACGGAAGCAGGGGCATTTTCTGAAAAGGTAAGTCAACATGAAGGAGAATCATGACCAAAAAACATTACAGAATGGAAATGTGAAATTTTTCAGAGCAGAGACAAACCACTCTCTTCCTGCTGAATCCCCAGCATCAAGCCCTGTGCGTACAGGAAGGCTTCACTTATATAAGGTTTATTGAAGGAAAGATACATGACTAAATACTACATCAGAGTGGGGACATCTAATCCTATATGATGTGACAAATGAGGAAACAGACCTAGAGAGAGGAAGAAATGTGCCCAGGGTCACAGGACAGAGCTCCAGGGTTTGAGACAAAGATTCTAGAAACCTGTCAACCCAGCCCTCTAATAAATAGGTACATCCTCAAGCCCAGGTGTCCAAAAGACTCTTTTCACCCACAGGACAAGCAATGTAAGGATTAGCAAGGAAAGAAGAGATGTTCCCAGAACTAGATCCTCAGGACTCAGACTATCTCCACATGATTGATCAGGTGGAGCTTGCTGTATATAGGGAACTGGTGTTTCTGTGAATGAATGCCCACTCTATTCAGTCCCACTGCTGCAGAAGTGGCACGGGTGGCAGCAGTGTTTCAGAACAATGCTGTTGGGGCTGGGGGTGGTGGTCAGTCATCCGAGTCCTGGGGTGGGAGCAAGTCCCTTCAGAGACAGGCTCTCCCTGTATCTCCCTAGAAATATTTGGCTCCTCGCTGAGCTGGGCTCCATCCCTCCTGTTCTCTCTGTGTAATGAAGCAGCAAGCACTGGTCCAGAAAAGATGTCACTTCCTGGCTGGCAGCCCTGGAATAACCATTTGCCCCTCCTGAGCCTCAGTTTCCTCTTCTGGAAAATAGAATCAATTCCTCCTTTTGTACCATCTGGGTCACTGTGAGGATTACCTTTGGACCATTCCAAATGTGAGGCTATGTTTATGTGATGCTCTAAGCTCAAATGTGCCCCACAGAGTCATAGGCCAATTAAGGCAGGGGCCCTTCTTGGACGACTTTATGGCTGTGCACCCCCCCACCCCGCCCTTAGCTGCCTTCAGATCTTCCCAGTCCTTTCATGTGCACCCAAACCTACTGGGAACAGTGATGATCCCTTTGTCCACCTGTAGCATAAAGCTTGGGAATCCTGCATTTCAGGCGGTTCACCTATTTCCAGGTTCCAGAGGGACACTCTGACTGTTGAACTTATATTAAGGAGCCAGGTGCAGCAACTTGGCTTCCCAGAGAGCTCCCCTGATCCCCCAGGCTGTAGGACATGCCTATTCCCCCTGAGGGCCAGTGAGGGTAAGAGTCAGGGAAGTGAGAAGCTATGGGAGCTCTGCTTGCTAACTGTCCCCACCTTCTCTTTGACCAACCACACAGACAATCTCTTTAGTCCATCCAGTAAGTGGCTCTCATCATGGTGTCATGTGGGGACCCCTCTGCCATTACACCATTCTAATGGCATTCAGTGGGGTTCCTAGGAAAACACTTCTGAAACAGGTGGGTGATGCATTCATGTCCCTAGCAACTACCTCTGGAGATTCTACTCTAAGAGAGATTTGTGGGATTAGAACATGGGAAATTCCTTGGGTGGAGGTGAGGGTGAGGGGGTGGTAGCTAGTATGAGAAAAAAATCCGGATTTACTCATTTAGATGGTAAAAGGAGCACATACACACACACTTACAGTCTGACTCGCAGAGAAAAGGGCAGTCAGGTTGGTAGTTGCAGGGCAAAGAAGGGACAAAATTGGGCTGTCCCGTTTCTGATATCTAATATGTCACTAACATTCTAGTGTGAATGTGTACAGCAGCTCACTGGAGCATATTTGTGTTTTCAAGCCTTTCTCCATGCTCTAAGGAAAACAAAGAAATGCTTCTCTCATTGTAGATTTCATATATCAGGGCTCCTAAAAGGAGAAGAAAATTGTCTTTGGGGGCAACAGGGATCCCATAAGTCTCAGAGGACCCCTCCTGGGGTAAAGAGGCATCCTGTTAAGAAGAGGGAGTTATTCCTGTGTATGTCCCCAAAACTGTGTTTTCCTTAGGCTAGGTTAAGCCTTGGCAGGAAGTTCCAATGCTTCTTGCAGTCTTGGGCTGCTTCCTTTCAGGAACTGAATAACAAAGGTCCTGATACTCAGAAATCAGCCCTATGTTGAAGATTGGGGTGGGATACAAAAGAAGAGAATCGCCCAAACTGTCAGAACTTTGGTTTTCCAATTCCTTATTTCTTAGACCCATGTGAGTTGTGTGTGTGTGTGTGTGTGTGTATAGGGTGTCCAAAAATGTATACACACACTTTGAATAATTATAAAAGTATTGCTTATTAAAATACATTTCATTTTCAAAATTGGGCTATCAGCTGTTAAAGTGTGTATACAATTTGCAGGGGGGGGGGGGAGACTGTATATATGGAATTCAGAACTTGAAAGATGAGAACTCTGCAGTCTGACCAGGGCTTCTGGTTGTCTCCACAAAAGGTTGATGATTCTGGGAGTGAGGGTAAAGGTCAGCTTGCCTTGCATACTAAGCAGTGTACTTCCAGACATTTATTTGGTTGCTGTAATCTGAAAAGACAGCAGGAGGTATTTGAAAGAGCACAGGCCTGGGAATCCAGGGGCCTGGGTTCTTGTCTTGACTCCTCCACTAATGAGACCCTGTATGACTATGAAGAAGCTACTTGCTTGCTCTTGGGCTCAGCTTCCCTATTTGTAAAAAGGCAAAATAAATATCATGATTCATAAGGCACTTTCTTGCTCTAACATTCAAGGCCACATCCATTCTTGTCCTCCTCAAGGGCCAAAGGGCTGCCAAACTCTTGAGTCTCATCTCCAGGGAAAGCGTAGGCCTAGTCCTCAAGAGTTTCTGTGACATTTTGTTGGGTCCCACCAGGCAATCAGCAGCTGAACTTATTCTGGACCTTTGTAAAAGGGCTGTCATCAGGGTCACTGTTCAAATAGGAAGAGAAGCAGTGAAAACTTAATGTCAAAGAAAGTGTTGGCACTCTTTGGAGTTCAGCATAAAACACTGATGAAATATGGATTCCCCCTTATCTTGAGCACTATGCTCAACCCTGTCTTTCCAGCTGTCACTAATTTTTTAATAATGTTTATACTATCAATAATAGGCGATTTTTGTCACAAAACTGGAAGGTGTGCAAAGTATTGAGTCAATTTGTTTCTGTTTTTATGAGTCTATCCAAATTGAATGAGCAACAGTACTTAATGAAAACACTGTTCTGAAATTCATGTTTTAACATTGCAGACAGGTTGGGTGTGTTATATATATATCACTTTATACAGTTATCTATATTCCTCCCAGAAAACACTGAGTTTTATTTGTTTAGCTTTATAAAACATGGGACTTGAGGAATTAAAAGAGGAGGTGATGTGTATGCTAAATGATTGTTGCAAAGGCAAGGTAAGAGCTAGAATGGGGTCACAGAAGGCCCAGAGCATGCAGACCAATGACAATCCTTCTCCTGATGAGGAATTCCAACCATTTCATGGACAGTGGAACTTTCTTATTTATTGTTGAGAGTATTACAGATGTCCCCCTTTTTTTCTCCCCTTTGCCTGGAACCACCCATTTCCCAAACTACCCCAGGCCTTCACCACTCTATTGTCTTGTGTTCATGGGCAATGAATATATACATATAAATTATTTGGTTAATATCTTCCCATCCTCTCCCCCTTTCCTCTGATATTCTGGCAGTGAATGGAAGAGTCAGGGGTTTTAAAGCTATGGTAACACAAGGCCTGGACCATTGGCAGTAGGACACTGCTCCGCTGAGTCACTTCACTTCTTTGGGTCTTAATTTCTGCTCTTTAAAATAACCTGACTAGATACCTTCAAAAAGCTAGTTCAGTAGTAGGATAAAGAGGAATCCAATCTCAAATGAGCCTTTTTTTTTTTTTAAAGGAGAGACCATAAGCTTGGAGAGCCCATCACCTTGGAATTCAGTCAGCACTCGCTTAGCTCTCCTTGAGCCTCAGTTTCCTCATCCATGAAAATGGGGCTAATGATAGCTACCTCACTGGGTTGTCATGTGAGTTAACTAAAATAATCTCGTGAGAGCACTTAGTCTAATGCCTGGGAAAGTAGACCTGTAATTTCATTTCTCTCCCCTTTAGATTCTCAATAGCTTTGATTTGAGCCTTTTGGTATATTTCCCACAATAATAATATACACATATTTAATGACAGGTAGCTGGCCATGGGCCTAATTGTGACCTAGATTGGCTTTGCCCTCATCCTATTTCTTTATCTGCTGTCATTTCTCACCCACCCTTCAGACCTCTCCAGTGCTCTCCTGGCTGGTGTCCCGTGGGGGTGGAGAACCTCATCCATTGAATCACACTGAGAAGTGAAACATGTACACATGACCCCTCCCAGGATACATTTACAAGAGAGGAGGAAGAGGCCAATGCTTAACCCTGGTGAAGGATTGCTGCAATGAAATACTCTTAAACCTGTATAAAGAGCAATGGAGGAGATGCATGACATGCTGAGGTGGAGAGTAGAAGAGAATTATACGTGGAGAACTTACAATGCCAGCCCCACTCTAAACTATGGACGCTAATTTTCAGGTTCATTCACTTCAAAATTAATAGTTGATTTGGCCCTAGTTGGCGTGTGACTCAGTTGAGTGCTGTCTTATGCATGAAAAAGTTGCCGGATTGATTCCAGGTCAGGGCATATACCTGGGTTCAGTCCCCGGTCAGGGCACATACAGAAGGCAGCCATCGATATTTCTCTCTCAAGTCAATGTTTCTCTGTCTCTCACTCTCTCTTCCACTCTATAAACATGTCCTCTGGTAGGATTTAAAAAATAAATAAATAAAATTGTTACAAAGTTAATAGTTCATCTGGCCAGGGCAGTTTCGATTTGATCAGCTGGTCAAACCACAGCAGTTAGATTGAAAAACAGGATCCGTTTTGTGTTCATACTCATGAGCCGGAGCTGGGCAAGCCCATTATCCACTCAGCCCTGGGCCAGCAGCACCAGCTCACAGTGGCAGAGAAGAAAGAGCGCCAAGCTGGATGCCATGAAAACAGTGTTTGAAGTCTTGGTTTTGCCTCTAGCTCATTGTGTGAACCTCGACCAGTTGCTTAATGTCTCTGGAATTTACTTGCTGACCTTGGTAAACTAAGGGGCTGCATTAGGTTACCCTGAAGGCCCATCCCAGCAGCAGCTTTCTGTGATCTAAGCTATGCTAGCTAATGAGAACAGCTGGGGAAGGACACCACTCTCTTTAGCTTTTGTGGGGGCAATGTCGGAAAAAACCCACTACCAAAGATAACCCTCCAGCTAGTAGCTGAGTCAGAAAAGCAGAACTTAACTGAGGAGGAAACATTCTTAGATCATGTGGATAAGACAGAAACTCGAAATAAGCCTTCTGGGCTTCTACTGACTTGGGTGAAAGTCAAAACTGAAAGACTGGGAAAAAGAGTTGAGAACTGACCTCTAACTGACACAAAAGCCCTAGGTAGGTTTTAATAATGGGAATAATAACAATAAGAATTGCCTTGTCTGGCCCACTGTCTCCCATTTGTTTTGGTACTCTGGAATCTTGGCAGGAGAAGAGCACACTCATTGCTGATCTCCTGACTGGCCTCCTGGGGAGGTCTAATTTTGAATAATAAAATACAAGAGCTGAAAATTATATTTCAGAGCAACATGAAGGATTTGAAGGAAGCTAGCCTCGAGGCCAAAGTTGCTCCCAGAAAAAGGATTTATTTATCACTAAAATGGGCTTGAAAGGGAATGTCTTATAAAAATAACCCAGTAAAAGAAGTAAATTAGTTTAGAGAAATCATACATGTCACAAACTAAATGAAAATTAATTTTTTGATAAGAGAAAGTCAAACCAGAGGCTAATAAAGAACTTACTGGGCTTTATAGTAAAACCTAGAGATGGACTTGTTTTTTATGTACATATTTTCAAGATCCACACTTCATCAAATGACTTTAGCATGCGGAAAACTACATTAGAGCAGTATGTGTGTGTGGGGGGGGGTGCGGGGGGTGAACTTGGTAATGGGAATGCAGATTGGTGCAGCCATTGTGGAAAGCAGTATTGAGTTACCTCAAAAAATTAAAAATGGAACTGGCTTATGACCCAGCTATTTTATTTCTGGGAATATATCAGAAGAAACCTGAAACACGAATTCTAAAGAATATACACACCCCTATGTTCACTGCAGCATTATTTACAATGGCCAAAATCTTGGAAGCAGCCCAAGTATGCATCAGTAGAGGAGTGGATAAAAAAGCAGTGGTGCATTTACACAATGGAATATTATGCAACCATAAAAAAGGAAATCTTACCTGTTGCAACAGCATGGATGGACCTGGAGAGTATTAAGCTAAGTGAAATGAGCCAGTCAGAGAAAGACATGTACCATATGATTTCACTTATATATGGAATCTAATGAACAAATTAAACTATCAAACAAAATACAGATGGACTCATAGATACCGAGAACAGACTGACAGCTGTCAGAGGGGAGGGACCTCAGGAGGGCTGGGTGAAAGAGGTGAAGGAATTAAGCAAAGAAAAAACTCCTCAACACAGACAACAGGATGGTGATTACCAGAGAGAAATGGAGGTGGGGGAGGTAGAATTGGGTAAAGGAGGAATAAATGGTGATGGAAGGAGACTTGACTTGGAGTGGTGAACACACAATACAATATACAGATTATGTATGATAGAATTATACACCTGAAACCTATGTAATTTATTAATCAATGTCACCCCAATAAAGTCAATAAAAATTTTAAAAGACACTTTGAACATTTATCTTCATTAGGTCCAGGCCAACAGGAGCCAGGCCAAGAGACGTTGTGAGAGTTTAATAAATTTTATTATATTATCTCACAGCGGACTGAGACCAGGGTGTCTGTGTGAGCACCGAGGGAATGTTTATGTTTTCTTATATAGGGACTGGGTCAGGGTTGCACCAGCCAGCTTGGGTAGCTGCCTAAACAACAGGACGTCCTTGGAAGATAGCAGGATGTCTGGTGGGAGCAACCAAGTCGGCAGAGGGGAATGCCTGAGTCAGTTGGGGAGTGTATCTTATCTTCTGAAGGTGCAGGCCATTTGCTATGGGAAAAAACTTATAACAATATATTTCAGAAAACATGTCCAAACAGGAGAGTCAAGGGTAGTACATCCTAACAATCTTCACTGAAGAAAGTTGCCTTAGTGGGTATCATCTTGTGGAAGATTTACCTGAAGCAGAAGGCAATATTCAAACCCCTAATGAAGAGACAAAATGCAGTTGGTAGGGCTAAATGAAGGGTTAGAAATGTAACGGATGGTCGAGGGGAAGGCAACATGTCAAGGATGCCAGCTCCAGTGTTCTGCATAGTGATAAGATATGGCTGGACTTGGTGATGCCTCCTGTAAGCTAACCCCAGAATGCTTAGCAAACTATGCCAATAATAGCTCCTGTACTGAAAACTTATTATGTGTCTGGCTCTTTACTGGACACTTTACATGCCTTCTCTCAAATAACTTTCCCAAGACCCCATGAGATAGTGACTTTTGGACTTATTTTACAGATGAGTAAACTGGCATTCAGAGTTCCAACCACACAATTAGGGAAATAGTGGAGCTGGGACTTGAACCCAAAATCTGTCCAATTCCACAGCCTGTAATAACTATATTGCTCCAATGATGCTCATCCAGCTCAAGGGTGTCTGGACATGAGCTGGAGGGTATGAAGTATCCTGTCCCAAAATGAAATATCAGGAGACTTAGAGGCATCATCCTAAGCCAAAGAGCTGGGCAAAGAGGGATCATAGTGTGTGTGTGTGTGCGTGTGCGTGTGTGTGTGTTTGTGTGTGTGCACGCGCGCACGCACATGTACCCACACTCATTCTCATGTTCTGAGGACACTGAAGGAGATAGAGAGCAAGAGCCCAGAGCCTGGATTTTAGTAAAGAGGGGAGCAGAGATCTAAACACTGCTGATTGGATAATTCGATGCATACATAGCTTTGGGACATTACCCACATTTGTCTGATACTGTTATTTTTTGCAAGTGTCAGAAAGAACTTTGTCCGGTTTACTGCGCAATAACCTTCTAGAAGGCTAGGACTTCGGCCTCTTCATTTAAAAAAATTCTCCATAGTACCCGACAACAATAATATTTGGTCTAGAGAGCTTCTCAGTTTACCAAATACTTTCACAAACACTAACTGGACCTTAACCACTTGGCAAAGCAGATATTTTTGTCCTCACATTATATGTGAAGAAATAGAGTCTCTGGGGCCTGAAGGAACTTGGCCGAGGGCACACAGCTTGTGTGGAGCTGCCACTGCTGACCACTCCTATGCACATATGCCAACACGAGGTAATGAGCAAGGCACCTCCTAAAGGATCTAACACTGAGTAGGTGCTCAAGAGATGTTAGTTTTCCCCTACTTGACAACTTATAACTAAAATAATGTTGTTTTCTTTCTACTAAATACATCCTACCAGAAACACCAATATCTTTACCAGAGACTGGTCCATGTTCTCAGATAACTTACCATCCATGTAAGGAAATACAGCTAATATGCATGGACATGAGGATAGTGAATGATTGACTAATCTGTTGCACTGGCTATAATGCAATGATATCTCAGAGTGGACTGGAATGGTTAGAGGTTTCCCAGCAAACATTGGAGGGGTCTGGAATATCCAATCAATAAATTTCCCCCTCCTTTTTGTCTTGGTCCCAGAAAGAGGAACTTTCATTCACATAAACTGCTTTTTATTGATTTCAGAAAAGAAGGGAGAGAGAGAGAGAGATAGAAATATCAATGATGAGAGAGAATTGTCGATTGGCTGCCTCCTGCATGCTCCACACTGGGGATCAAGCCTGCAATTCAGGCATGTACTTTGACCGGGAACTCAACCGTTGACCTATGAACTGTTCATAGATTGATGCGCAACCACTGAGCCACACTGGCCAGACTGTTTTTGTTCTTGTTTTATTCCACATGAGTGAAATCATACAGGCTTTGTCCTTTTCCATCTGACTTATTTTACATAGCATAATACCCTCAAGGTCCATCCATTCTGTCCCAAATGGCAATATTCCATCTTTTTTATGGCTGAGTAGTAAATTTTTTATTCAACACTAACGTCATAAAAAAATGAATGCCTAATACAGCCAGATTTCATCAAATGAGGAAGACCAAGCACGATATAGAAAATTTACTATAAGGGCATTATTCTATTCTCCAAGCCTCCTTTATGCTCAATTATACACTAGAGTTCATAGCCTAATACTCAAATTAAAACTGAGAATAGGAGATTCAGGTTGAATTGTGCCCTCCCACCCCAATATTCCCAAAACTAATCTGAAATGACAAAGCTGGAATCCTTCCTAGGAGTATTTACAAACCATTCTTCATATAAAAGAACATAAGAACTCCCCCAAAGCCAAAGAAATAAAATGCTCTGAGCAGGTCCTTTTCCTGCCCTTCCTGTCTCAGAAGTGTGCAGCAAAGGCTCTTGGTCAGTGCTGCAGGCTGCTCTTTTATCTGCGTAACCTGAGTGCCTTTGACACAGGTCAAGTGTCAGGCTCACTCTCCAGTATTCAGGCTCCAGTCAGCTGCCTCCATTGTAAGTCTTTTGCAATTGGATGGATGGCTTGGCCCTTATGTCTTGAGGCCTGGAATCTCCTGGGCAGGGATTGGATTTCACTTTCCATGTCTACAGTGTTTGTACCAAGGTTATTAATAATATTCTATACAGGGGGATCATATTGAAAGCAAGCTGGAATCCACAGCAAAAAGCCTGCAGCCTGAAGCTAGGCTGAGCCAGGCTCCCAGGAGGACACCGAGTCAGCCTAAGCAGACAGCCACCTCTGGGAAACTTTGAGATGTGTCCAAGTCAACCCTGTCTAGGACACAGCATCTTCCTTTCTATATCAGCCCTCCCCTTCCAGACTTCCCACCCACATCTGGAAGTGTGTTTCACTGCCCAAAGGGGAAGAAAGAAACCTGAGGAACACCTCAGGTGTTACCTCCAACAAGGTGTTAGGGACCCAGAGGATCCCCTTCCCTAAAATGCAGTTTAAAATGAATGAATGAATGAATGAATCATAAGACAATATTGTAATAACTATGTATGGTGCCAGATGGGTATTAGACTTGTCGGGGGGATCACTTCGTAAGTTATTTATGTCTAACCACTATGCTGTACACCTGAAACTAGTATAAGACTGAATGCCCACTGTAATTGGAAAATAAAAATGGAAATGGAAAAAATATGCAAGAGAAGGGGGAAAAAGTCACTGAACTGTATACTTAAAATATAAATAAATAAAGTGCGGAGGGGGAAAGATTGCGACTTATACCAGCCTAAGAATCAATAAGACCGTTGGAGGAGCACACAGCTGGAAGAACACACTCTCTGGAGTCAGACCAGGATTTGGATCTCAGTCCTACTCCTTACCAGCTATGTGGCCTTAGGCAAGTACATAGCCTTCCTGAGCCTCAGTTTCTTCCTCAGTCTATTAGAGGTGATAATGATGTGCTGTCTTGTATAGTATTCAAGAAAAATTAGAGAGATAATACACCTTTTATAGGACCTGGCAGAGTATAGGTATCCAATGAATGGCAGCTCTTGTTACTGAACAAGATAGAAGGCTGGGTCCTTCTTAGTGTCCTTCAAATCCTGAGTGCATCCACTCTGGCCAAGAATTACTCTTCTCAGATAAGTCATTGGATATATACATATTTTTTACTATTTCTTCTACCTTCATGTTTTGAATTACTGTACCAGATGAATTTATGACTGAAAGCTCTATAAGGTGTCAATAATTATAGAAAACAATAATACTCTTAGCCGCCATACAATTTTATTCCCTTCCCCTGGGGCAATCACTGTTTTCCGTTTGTTTTGTAGTTTGGGGGCATTTTTGTAAGCAAGTACACTTAAGAATACACATATAAAAGTAGATAGTGTTGGTTTGTGTTTTTTGAAAAATAAAATGTATGTTTCAGAAGTATGTTTTAATACTTTATTGAAGTATAATATGCATGTGAACATGAGATAAGTGTACAGCTTGATGAATTTTCAAACTGAACACACATGCAATCAGCACTCATGTAAAAAACATACCATCACCCCAAAAGCCTCTTTTCTGTTCCCTTCCAATCAATAAACCCCCAACAGTGGCCACTATTCTTTTTTTTATCCTCATTGAAGATATTTTATTTTATGTTTTTATTTACTTTAGAGCAAGGGTCCTCAAACTACAGCCCGCGGGCCACATGCAAATACAAATATGGTATTTGTTCCCGTTTTGTTTTTTTACTTCAAAATAAGATATGTGCAGTGTGCATAGGAATTTGTTCATAGTTGTTTTTTTTAACTATAGTCTGGCCCTCCAACTGTCTGAGGGACAGTGAACTGGCCCCCTGTTTAAAAAGTTTGAGGACTCCTGCTTTAGAGAGAGAGGACAGGAGGAAGAGAGAGAGAGAAGGTGAGAGAGAGAAACATTGATCTCTTGTAAGCTCCTGACCAGGGGTCAAACCCACAACCTAGGTATGTGAGCTGACTAGGAATTGAACCTGCATCCTTTTACTGTACAGGATGATGCTCCAACCAACAGAACCATTCAGCCAGGGCCAGTGGCCACTATTCTGACTTACATCAGCATAAATTAGTTTTGCCTGCTTTTGTACTTTATATAAATTGAATCATACAGTATATTAATTTTATGTTGCTGTTTAACAAATTGCCACAAACTTCACAGCTTAAAACACATAATTATCATCCCAGATCCTGTAGGTCAAAAATCCAGGCTCAGCGTAGCTGGATTCTCTTCTCCGGATCTTATAGGGCTGAAATCAGGGTGTCAGCCAGGGCTGGACTCTCATCTAGAGCTTACGTCCTCTTGCAGCCTCCCTGGTTGTTGAAAGAAATCATTTCCTTGTGGTTTCAGGACTGAGATCTAATTTTCTTGCTGGCTGTCAACAGGGGGTCATTCTCAGTAACTACAGGCCACTCACATTTCTTGTCACAAGGCCCTCTCTATGCTAAAGCCAGCAGCACAGAACTTCTCTCATGTTAACCTCCCTTGTGCTTCAACTCTCTGATTTCCTCTTCTGCAAGCAGGCAGAGAACATTCTCTGCTTTAAAAAGAACTCATTTGATTAAGTCAAGCCTACCTGGATAACCTCCCTATTTTAAGTTTCACTGATTTGGGACTTCAATTGACTCTGCAAAATTCCTGTATAGCAGTACCTAGCTTAGTGTTTAACTGCATAACTAGTGGAAGGTATGTATACACCAGGCTCCAGGAATCTTGAAGGGCCATCTTAGAATTCTGCCTACCACATGCAGTATTTACTCTTTCTTGTCTGGTTTCTTTCACTCAATGCGATGTTTGCACAATTCATCTATAGTGTGAGGAACAGGTCTTTTGGTGAACATGCACACATATGGAAATAAACATTTTTGTTACAAGGCACTAAGAATTTGGAGTTCTTTATTATCAAAATAACCCAGCCTATCCTGACCAATACAGAAATTTGGAAGTGGAATTGTTATGATCAAGGGCAGTAGATATTGCCATGTTCCCCTCCAATAAGGCAATACCATGAATATTGTACAAGAGTGCCCTGTTTGCCTCATCCTTATGATAGAAGTCTGTGTGCATATATAAATTTGGCCAGCCTGGACTTTATTTTGTACACTTATATAATAAGGATTTTACCCTGTGTAAGGATCTAGGAAAGCATGCTAACCTCATTGCCTGCCTGAACCACTGCTGTTACCACCAAGTACTGTGGGTGATCCTTACTGTGCTCTATTTTTTTATGAGACATGTCACTCCTAAATATTTCATGTATTTACTAATTTATGATGTTTATTGTTTGCTATCCCCACTCATCTATATTAATAAAAGGGTAATAGGCTAATTAGACCAGATAGACCTTACATCTTCTGGATGTCCTTCTGGACAAAGCTGCGGCTGCGAGGTCCAAGACAAGCCGCCATGGCTGGGAGAGCCCATTGCAGAGCCCCAGCTGGGTGGGCAGGGCCTCCCTGTAGGTGGGGATCAATGGCAGAGTCAAGGGTGCAGCCTGGGCTTAGGGAACACCCCCTCCCCAGTTCACAAATTTTGTGCACTGGGTCTTTTGTTAAGATATAAACTTCTGCAGAGCAGGGATCTTTGTTGGTTTATTGCTATATCCCAAAGGTCTAAAAGAGTGCTTGACACTAGTAAGTGCTTAAAAATATTTGCCAATGCCGAACCGGTTTGGCTCAGTGGATAGGGCGTCGGCCTGCTGACTGAGAGGTTCCAGGTTCAATTATGGTCAAGGGCATGTACCTGGGTTGCGGGCACATCCCCAGGAGGAGATGTCCAGGAGGCAGCTGATCGATGTTTCTCTCTCATCGATGTTTCTAACTCTCTGTCTCTCTCCCTTCCTCTCTGTAAAAAATCAATAAAATATATTTTAAAAAAATATTTGCCAAATGAAGAAATAAATTTAACCCAATATGTGAACTTTAGATTATAGTTTTTAATTTTAATAAATTATTTTTACAGTTCTGTGATCATATTTTCTAAATCAGACAAGATACTCTCCAAAAAAGGGGTTTTCTGGATTTAAATGTGGGAAACGTTTTAATTATGTATTTATATCTTTTGAAATTCCTTTACCCTGCTTTCTCTATCTCATTTTTTACTTTACGTAGTTGTATTAGAGAATTTTAAAGAATACTCTAAATTCTTTTTGGATATGCCTGTAAAATTGAGACTATTGCAGAAAACAGATTTAGAGATGTTCTCTTCATAGAGCATTGTACCATACCAATACAGTAAACATTTATCCCTGCAAATTCTATCCTGAAATAGCTTTCCTTCTCACTGCGACTAATCAATATGCTGCTCCTCCTTCAAGATCAGAGTCAGTTAGGATCCAGAGCAGAGCTGTCAAAGAGAACTTTCTGTGACAATAAAAATATTCTTCATTTGTACTCTCTGATACAATAGCCTCTAGCTACCTGTGGCTAGTGAACACTTGAAATGTGGTTAGAGTGACTGAGGAATTACATTTTAATCTAACTTAATTACAAGTCATTTTTATTCAATTTAATTTTAAGTGAGTTAAATTTAGATGGCCACATGTGACTAATAGCTAACATATTGAACAGCACAGCTCAGAGGAAAGAGATAGAAAAGTGAAATCCATTTTTGATCCTTGGATTGTGGCAGCTAGAGGGATCCTGAGACTCAGGTGAGAGAAGAAAGTGCCAGGTCGCTTTCTTCACAACCTCTTCCTGAAAGTGATGGAGAAAAAAAGAATAAAGTGTTCTTAACTCTCTCTCCTCAGGGAGGGGAGCTTGGGCTGGTGGACAGAAGGACTTATGCTCTTATAGTCATTGGACATCACCTTGACTTGTTTCTCCATGTGATCATTGGCTTAGGCTGTGATTACGTGGGCCCACCAACTCGAGTTTGAACTCAGGATGTGAAATGGGAATATATATATAATTTCAGGGAGGAAGGGAGAGGGAGAGAGAGAGAGATAGAAACATGATCAGAGAGGATCATTGGCCGCCTGCCTCCTGCATGCCCCCTGCATGCCCTACTGGGGATGGAGCCCGCAACCCAGGCATATGCCCTTGACCGGAGTCGAACCCGGGACCCTTCAATCTGCAGGCCAAGGCTCTATCCACCGAACCAAATAGGCTAGGGCCTGAAATAGGAATTTTGGAGACATGGATTTCACAGCTCACACACAATTCCCTTGCTCATACCATGCTTTGTGCAGCTCACACTGGGGGTACATGCAGAGAGGTACTCTGTTTACCTGCTGGAGAATTGAACTTTTCAGAGAGGGTGGCGATTGCTGAAGCAGGTAATGGAGCATATAGAGGTAAAGTCTAGATAGGTTATCTAATAAATTAAAAAAAAAAACTTGAGGTTTCACAAAAGCAAAGAAAAAGAATATTACCTACTTTGAGTTAGTTCTTGGAGCAGAGAATATCTGGCTCTACTGCACTGTTGTAAAATTAATTTGAAGTTGAGAAACTGTAATATATTACAGCTATCAGTCTCTCTGGACGATTTTACAATCAACATGTAGGATATGAAAAGGGAAAGATGCCAATAACATATTAATGTGGTATTCGGTGTTCAATCTTCTTTATGCAGCAGAATATTACAGCTGAGCAAAAAATGATCAAAAAGTTGGTTTTCTTTTATACATAGAAACAAGAAGGAAACTTGAACTTTAAATTATACCATCTGTCATTTTCCATTGATTGACTCTTGCTCATTAAGAAAAATTCCAAGCTAGATTATCATTTTTGTCTTTTGAGCTCTTCAGAATGTATGGTATTCAGCAGCCTTGGTTTCTTTCTTTTTCTTTCCTTTGCCTTTTTTCCATATTGGCAGCTGCCAAAGAAGAATGGGACACTCTACCTCATGGTGTTTCATGTAGGTTAATACCCGAAGTTAACCTAGAGACATGAGCAACCAAAGTCACACATCCCATTTTCTCTTTTTTTGCATGCCATGCTGGTGCAAGAAGGTATGTTTCTTCTCTTGAACAGAAAAGAACCCGTACCTAGCTCTACCATAAACTAGTTGTGGGATCTTAAGGAAGTTAATTTCCCCGATTCTCAGCTTCTACGATTGCTAAAAAGAAGATACTAATGAAAGGGACAGGATGGCTGACTTAGTTTTCTTTCTCTCCCAGCATGCCATGGTTCTGCTCAGTGAGATATTTCAACCCTCTCCAACTATTAATGCTGACGTGATGTGGACATGCTAGGTAACTGGCAGAGAGCAGGCACTCCATAAACATGACTTTCATTCCTCCCTTCCCTCTGTTCTCAGCAAAGCAGCAAGAGCTGGATGTCAAACAGCAGCCCCTTGTTCTTACCCCTGCCCTCTGTTGCCAGAGATAAAATGAAGGCACAAAGCAAGAAACACTCATAATTGGAACATGCTTACAATGAAAACCCAGGTCTAAATGGGCCCTGTGAAAAATCGCAAGTCAGAAGTTTATCTTCATTTGTTTCACTCCACTCCCCACACCCACCCCCTGTGGGTCTATTTCCTTACTGTACCTTCTCATGGGATCAGCACCTCCACTTCTCACACCCTCCCAAAACCCACCCTCAGATCCTTCATTCAGATTATAGTGTAGATGAGTGATAATCCTCCTTGCTCCATGTATATTTGCACACAGTTCAGAATCTTCAGTTAAAACTGATTGTTCTCTGAGTATAAAATCTCAGGCATTAGTGAATTAATATCCTCCATTTCAAAGACCTTTTCTGAAGTTTTGAAAATAAATCCATGTAATTACATGCCTAGAGGGATGAGCCAACACCACAATTCCTTCTTGAACCATGGTCATGGCCAAACATTTTCTCAATGGAGATTGCTCAAGTTATTATACACAGGAAACAAATCCTCCTAGGTCCCTGTCAGTTTGAAGAAGTGGGTGTTGCAGAGAGCAATTTGCCAGAGCCATGGGAATAAATTGTGACAGAATAAAATGCTACAGTTTGAAGAGAGGTTTTGTGAGAAGGCATGTTAGAGATAGAAGCAAGGTTGACACCAAAAGAATGAAAAGAACTGGAGGAATAGGTCTAGACTTGAACAGATAGCATTTGCACTGGGGTAGAGAAAGATAAAGGAATCTGGATTTCCAAATAAAGTCTTTAGGGAGGAAGCAAATGATTTTTTAAGAACAGCCCTTTGGTGGGTTATAAAAACACCCAGATTTGAAAATCTGATGAAACCCAAGGGCCTTCTCTGGAGAAAAGTCAACACAAACATGAATTTTACAATCAAACTCAGGGAGTTTTCAGCTCCCACCCCAAACCCATGCATGGACTCTAGGTCCAAAATTAATCTAGGTTATCAGAGATGGTAAAAGTGAAGCCATTCAGTCATTAAAGTTTCCTATCTTCTTAGATGTGTAGACCTGGGACTGCTTTCTCACTTGGGAAGGGGCCCGGGCTTGTCTTCAGAGTGACTCAGGTTTGTATTGGTTCTAAACAATCCCAAAATAGCCTTGGGCTCTGGAATTTATTAAGGATCTATATATAAGATTGAGGGTTCCCTGTTACTTTGTTTTTTTAAAAAATATATTTTATTGATTTTTTACAGAGAGGAAGGGAGAAGGATAGAGAGTTAGAAACATCGATGCGAGAGAAATATTGATCAGCTGCCTCCTGCACACCCCCCACTGGGGATGTGCCCGCAACCAAGGTACATGCCCTTGGCCGGAATCGAACCCGGGGCCCTTGTGTCCGCAGGCTGATGCTCTATCCACTGAGCCAAACCACTTAGGGCCACATGCTGCTTCTTTAAACACATGACCTCCAGGCAACTACGTAGGTTTGTGAATACAAAATCACTTCTGCTCCCGAAATGCATACAACTTGTTGGATTTTGTAAAAATTGTTTTTTTCTACCATTTAATTTTATGTTCTCCTAGATTTTAGTTGATGAGGTATGTCTTTTGAAAGAGGAATTATATTTTAGAAAAAAAAAAAAAAAAGCAGAGGCACCAGTGGTGTGGGCGGCTTCCTTCCCACTTGATAACAGAGGTTTGGATCTATTAGGAGATTGTGTGAAAAGGTAGCAATTATTCTTGGGTTCAATACTTGGTGTAGCAGTTGGCCTATGAAAATCAATTCTCTTAAAAAATTTTAAAACATCTCATTTGTTAACTTTTTGAACTATCTCACAGAACATAAAAGAGAAATGATCACAAATAGCAGACATTTTACAGAATAATAAAGTCAGACATTGCATCACATAAATAACAGATTTCTGTTGGTTAATTTAACTTGTATTTATACAAAAATCAGGTACTGTCCCTCTTGTCCAATCTGCTGCCATCTGAGATATATTTGGCTTTTCGCCAACTTTATAAATTGAATTAAAACTGCCTACAAAAAGTAAAAAAATAATTTAATATGATGTGTTTTTCAATTTCCCTGCAATGGTGTGGCATGTAGCTGATATCCATGAAATATCCAATGTGCTGGGTTTTGTTGTGTTTCCCATATTAAAGCACATTTGTAAAAGTATTTTAAAAATTTTTCTTACAGCTACCTGGAATGAATGTCCAGTCATCAACTCTGTTATTTTAGCTCTCAGTTATACTTTCCCAGCAGCAAAAGAAATTTTAATTAACATGATTTCCCCACATGCTTCTGATGAATATGATGGTCTCACAATGACACTCTGCTCTGCCATGTAACATGGTAAAGTACAGTGGTGGCGCTTCCTGAAAGACAACACATTCCTTAAGAGGAGACAGAAGAGGGGAGGGAAAGAAGTGGGAAGGAGAAGAGAAAGGAGGAAAGAGGAGAAAAAAGTGGAGGAGGAGGAAGGAGGGAGGAAAAGGAGGAGGAGGAAGTAGAAGACATGAAGGAAGAAAAAAGAGGACAACGAGGGATGTGGGAGAAAATTCTTGAGAGTTGAGAGCAGCCCTGATAAGGAATTTTGAATGGACTTATTTAAATGCAGAAGCAAATGAGTAATTAATTACCCAACACCACAATGCCTCACAAGCAGGTTGATATCAGTTATAGAGAAATAAGAAAGCTACACTCCTGGCCAGATGATACAAATGAAATCACAAATCTACTAGAAGGTGCCAACTAACCATGAAATGTCCAAGTGGCTTCAAAATGGTTCCATATCCTTAAGGGAGTTTCTCTTAATCCATAGCTAAACTCCATGGGATAGTAATTTCATAATACATTATCAGATATTACTTGAAAAGCAGTGCTCCATGGTCAAATTAATGTAGGAAAAAGCTGAGTTGGATAAAATAAATATGTAGTTGTAATGGCAAGGCTTCTTAGACTCTTTAGTGCTGATTGACATTATACATCTCCCATAGAGGGATATAGCACATTATAAAGAGTTTCCCAAACATACTTGTCAGTGAGTGCATTGCTCACAAAATGCCTATTAATATCTCATTGATCTAGTATTCCCTGAAAGAGTTTGGTAAATATGGCTCAGTAATTTCAGGTGATTTTTAGGGTATCCGGTTCAAGGGTACAGAAGAGAAAAGATGAGGGTCCCTAAAAGGTGGGCAGAGGAACTCAAAAGACAAGCTTTTTTTCTTTTTAAATTTATCTTGACTGGCCTTGGACTGGTCATGGTAAGAACCCAATTCTTGGTTTCTCTGAGGGTAGTGGACAAACCTATGGGCCCTACATCTGTACAGCCTGTTTTCAAGATTCCTCAACAGCTCTACCTATGAACAAGGATTATTCTGCGTCTAGCCCAACACATCTAGAATGAATTCAGAGTGTGACACTGGGATTTCCAAACAACCAGGGGACCACAGTTATTTGCATGATGCCTAAGGACTGCAACCTGAATTTGTCATAGCTCCTAGGCACTTTGCCAATAATCAATGGTTGATGAGACTTGGGAAAAGAGAAACAGAGCCAATGAAAATGGCAGCCCTGGTCAGTGTGGCTCAGTGGTTGGAGTGTCATGATGTAAACTGAAAAGTCATGGGTTTGATTCCCAGTCAGGGCATATACCTAAATTGTGGGTTCAATTCCCAGTCGGGGAGCTTTCAAGAGGCAACAGATTAATGTCTCTTTCTCAGATCAATTTTTTTCTCTCTCTTTCTCTCCCTTCCTCTGTCTCTAATATCAATAAAAACATATCCTCCAGTGAGGATTAAAAAAGACAGTGGCAAAGAAAGGTTTTGTCAATTCTGCAGTTAAGGGACATGATTGTTGGATTATTTCTTTTCTCCTTCTTCTTCTTCTTCTTCTTCTTCTTCTTCTTCTTCTTCTTCTTCTTCTTCTTCTTCTTCTTCTTCTTCTTCTCCTCCTCCTCCTCCTCCTCCTCCTCCTCCTCCTCCTCCTCCTCCTCCTCCTCCTCCTCCTCCTCCTCCTCCTCCTTTTTTTTTAAACATGGAATGGTGGACAGGTTAAAGAATTTCAAAAGCTATAGATGTTGGCTAAGAGCTTTAAACACACACACACACACACACACACAGAGAGAGAGAGAGAGAGAGAGAGAGAGAGAGAGAGAGAGAGAGAGAGAGAGAGAGAGAGAGAGAAGAGTCCTGCCATTTCACACGTTCATGACCTTAAACCACTCACATATTTTCTGGAAAGTGACATTTCCTCCAAAGCCCTTTTATTGTGCCATTTCATAAATTTGGAAATTCAAGCTTTCCTGGAACAACTAAGTTTCTCCAAAGGATGGGAGTGTTAGGTTAGTGAAATGTAATTTTTCTGCTCTACTTCTGATGCTCTGATGTTTTCCATGTAATTGTCCTTGACATTTAATTGAAAGCACCATGTTTTTTACTAAACAACCCATTTGAGCCCTTGATGGTCACTTAAGACCTACTTCACTGCCAGCTGGCACTCATCTGAAGCCAAGAGTATGCTGTAAATGTATGCTTCAGCTCCGTGTGCTGCAGCCATCTATTGATCTTGTGGTTCTTGGGGAAGTGGTGTCTTATTATGTTTTTAAGTTTTATCTTCTAATGAAGGTTCTTTGGCGTCCCATGGTTTCATATCTGCAAAATCAATTATGACTTCAATAGCACTGACAATATACTAAATTTGTGAAAAAAAAAATAGAAAAATTACTACCTGATGGATGAGAAATGGTTTTGACACTTAGAAACAGAAAATGTTTCTCCATATCTCTTCTAAATGATGCCTGATGTTGATATAAGAATTTATGTAATTTGTTCAATTGTGGGGACCATTGCATACTAAATTTTAATAGTAGTCAAATCTGTTATGATAGGGAATAATATTCCTTTAAAAGGTTTTATTCCAGCCTTCTTCTTCTAGGCCCATCATATCAATTCCATAACAATTAACATATTTTTCTGGAATTCTACTGCAGGAAAACCAGAGGAAGACATAATTAGGCATCTAGAATTATAGTTGAAATGAATGGGACAATAGGCCTTAGTCCAAAGGTTTGCACTCAATCAGGAAAGGCTTAATAGTCAAGATTAACAAAAGCCAAATGTTGCCTTAATTATTTGAAGGCACTTTTGATAAAGAAAGACACAGATGTAGGGTTTAAGGTTTGGAGAAACTTTAACAGGAAAATGATCATACGCCTCCCTGTAATGAGACCAGAGTAAAATGTTATTCTATCTCAGTTACTCCGAAGTGGTTGGTGTTGGAAGTCTGAAGACAAAGGAATTAAAAATTTCTACAGATGGAAGTGAGCACATGTTTAGTAGCTATCTCTCCATGGAAAAGACCTGGGCAGCAGGAACATATCTGGTCAGGTCAGTCAGAAGACAGAGAAAGGGCTATGTTCACTGAGCTCACCAATGTATCTGCACCAAGGGAAATAGTAGCAGTTCCAGAGAGCTTTGTGGGTTGCTGCTAAGGTCTTCTTTCTTGCTCTGGATAAGGGATTGGCAAAGGTCACCTTGCTAAACTAAAAACAGTGTTGCAGATGGTAGGAGTATGCAAAGGAAAGGAACTGTGAAAGCTTGTGTTCTGGAAATAGTAAGAGAAATTCAGTGAAACAAAGAGTATGAGATCAAGAGTATGAGAGTCCCAAAGGAAGCTTCCAATCATATTTTAAAGACCTTCCCATGCCACCCTAAGTTTGGATTTAGTTTTAGAGAAAAAATCCGAGGGCAGTGAGAACAATATATAAATGCGGAAAGATTGGGAGATGTCCTTTCTCTTTTTTCCTGGAGGATTCAAATTCATCAGTACGGACCTAGTTCAAACACCACTACCACACCATCTCTGAGATTCTCTGACCAATCCCACCACTCTACACACACACACACACACACACACGCAGAGAGGCACGCACACACATACACCCACAGATAATACTTCCTCCTCAATGTTCACATTTCGCCTTGTAATTGCCTTTATTCTGGCACCTAGCCCACGCCAGTGAATGAACTATTCATATACATGCCTGCTTCATCAACTAGAACATGCCATCTGCTCAAGAGCAGAAAATGTGTTATCCATCTCTGTACATTGCTTGGCACATAGTAAGAATGAAGTGTATATTTGTCAGATAAAAAAAATTGCTATTCTATTTTCTACTGTCAAAATAGCAGTCTCAGAATTTGATTCTGCTCCTACAAAGAGAATGTGTAGTGTTCAGATTTTCTTCCTTAGCACTTTGGAAGAATATCACACATGCTGTTCACAACCAATGATTTCTATTCAATTGAGATTTGTGCAAAAGTTACTAAAGGGGAGTTATGTTTATCATTTGTTTACACAACATTACAGCTAATGCTTTGGTATTCAAAATCCATTGTACTTTTGCCTCATTTAGTTTTGAAAGATAAGTCAGGAGATATTCTTTCCCCTTTAAGTAATGGCCATAGTGAGCCAACAAAATACATTTAAAACACATGCATTCATTTTCCATTTGTCTTAGATCAAAATTAGATGCTTCTCCTTCGTTATCTCATAAAAGTACATGATTTATTAGAGAAACTGAAACAAGTGTCATTGAAACTGATTATCCTAAGTGAATAGTGACATATATGTGGGTATGCAACTGTCATTATGATGTTAAAGTAATCTGATGACCCGTGGGACAATGTAATTTTGTGACATTGTAAAAGATTTAAAGCAGAAGTCATTGGTGAAATCGTACCTGGTGCTCTGAAATAGGCCCTGAATGATGACCAAGAGGAAATTTGTCTTTGACTCTACCCACTGAAACAGCCCCCAGGTAAACAGGCTGCCTCAGCTGCTGAGAGTGCACACTACTCCAGACCTCAGGGACAATTCTGAGCCCACATGCCTTATGCAGAAGCCAGGAGACAGAAGGGAGCACACAACAGGAAGGGGGAGGAATGGCCAGTCAGGCAAGGACAGCTCCATTGGGCACATTTTTCCAGATATTCCCAGTCCCAAATGGAATAATCACTTCCTCCTTCCTTTGTTTATTGTGCCCTTGATCCTGCCCTGCCCCACATTATCTGGTTATTTGGCATCAGTGATCCTCTTTCTTCTGGCATATCACACCTTTCTCACTCAACAGTAGATTCTCCACCCCTCAGAGCTTCTCAACTTCAAAAAAATCTTCTAAATGGTACCACACTTCCTCTCTCTTTACCTTTCTCACAAAACTGATAGGAAATACACTCTACCTTTGCTCCCTCTCCTTCCTCACCACTCCTTGACTCTTTATTCCTGAGTCTGGATATGATGCCCTAATCATACTGACACAAATGAACATCTCATTATTAAATGCTACTTAATTCTCAATCACATCTGACCTCTCGGAATCATTTGATGACTGCTTACAATTCTCTTCCCACTTAATATTCCCAATATTTATATCTCCTGGCCTCCACTAACAAACTTCTCCATCTCTTGTCACCTACATGTGAGCATCTTCAAGGCTCTCCTCTCTTTTTTTCTCCTCCCATTCATAGATCCTTCTTTCCCCATGATTTGGATGACTATAACCCTGTGGCTGACTCTCAAATCTATGACTCTAGCCAACCATGCTGTCGGTTGCTCCCCATTCTTACTGTCACACAGACAAAATTCCATCTTCACCACTTGCCCTCTGTCCCTGTGGCATGGTACACTGTAGTGGCAGGCGTTTTACCATTATGATCTAAATTTAAGAGCGTCAGATAGAATCAGGATCAACATCCAGCTCAAACACATCTCTCTTGTGTGACCTTGAACAAGTCTCTTAAACAGTCTGAGCCTTAGTTTCCTCCTGGGTAGAATTAAGATTATAACTCATCCTTGCTTCATGTAGTCATTATGATAATTAAATAAATCTATGAAAAACCGCTGATCTATAATAATTATTCCTTAGGTTTTACTAGTAGCAGTATTATTAGTTTACTGAGTAAATGCTTATTGATTGAAGGGATGAACTATGGAGATGCCTTAGGCACTGTATAACATGAAGGTGGGAAAGGGACATAAGGTTTGAAGATCTTTGAGCCCCTTCACATACTACAACATGGAGTGCAGGCACCTCTTCCAAGTAGGCCAATGCAACCCAGTGAAGATAACTAGCCTTACAAAATATTACTTTAAAAATATTTGTTGTTACAGAAAGCATATAAGTATCATAGTTATATTTCAGCTTAAGCTATTTATTCATTTTAACCTACTGTATATAAACACCATTATGAGGTTATGCCAGTTTTTGTTGATTACTTAAATGGAAAACAATTATCTTAGTGAAAATTGCACAAACAGAATGTGCCATCAAAGAAGAAAAATCACCATTTGATTCTGTTGAAATTAAAGCAATCTCTTCCCTAACTCAGCCAGGTTATCTTCTTGGATATAACAGACTTTTTCTTCTAAGTAACTTTCTTATACAAATCAAGTAGTCCTCTCCCTAATGGATTTTTCAGTGTGAGAGAAAATCAGTACTTTGATTAGCAATTTGTCTTTGCTTCATTGACTGCTCTGGTGTTTTTACCCAAACCTATTTTTTAAACAAATCTTTTAATTTGCAATCATTTTATATTTACAGAGAAGTTGCAGTGTTGTTGTACACCTGTCATCTACTTGCCCTAAAGTAAGCATCTTACATATCAGTGGTACATTTGTCAAAACTAGGAAATTAACATTGGCAAATTACTCTTAATTATATTACAGACATTCAGATTTCATTGCCTTACCACTGTCCTTTCTCCTATTTCAGAATCTAATTCGGGATACCATATGGCATTTAGTCATCATGTCATTTTAATAAATGTCCCATTGATGATGAGTAACACCAAATACTTATTGTCAAAAGGTTCTCTGAGCCATAGCAGTATATAAAACCTGTGAAATTCAAAGTGGGGTAGGAAAAGCTGGCCAAAATGGAATTTAGGCCAGTCATGCAAATAAGCAAAATTAGTTAAAACTTTATTTTCAGATAATGCCAAAGTGAAATGTTAAACATTTTGCTTCTTCCTACGCCCCCATCCAAAAACTTTTCCTGGATTGGTCTCTCCCTCTCCTGGAAGGCAGTGCTTCTGGTTGCATTTCCACAGCAAGGTTTGACTATTCTGTAGCTACCTCACTCATTATCAAATTGAAAGAAACAAAGAATTGTTTTAATTGTCACTGGAAACACAACTGTGTGACCTTGAACAAAATCATCAGCCTTTCTTGGCCTCACTTTCCCCCTCTGCACAATTTGTGGTTCGTCAATGGCTGCCAAGTGCTGGTCTGTGGAACTGTTGCATCAGAATCACCTAGAAAGCTTGTTGTAATGTTGACTTGAAGGTCCTACACCAGATATAAATATCTGGGCAGTTGGGCCTGAGGATCTGTACACACACACACACACACACACACACACACACACACACAACCCAGGTGATATGGATGCATAGCAGGGTCTGGGACACATTGGGATAAATAAGTCTCATACTTCCTTCGGTTCAGAGGCAAAAGAACACCAGCAAGTGCCCTCTAACAGGAGGCCAAGAAAAGGGATTAGACTCTTTGTGTAAGCAGGTCTGTGTTTCCTGGGCCTCCCAAGACCATCTAGTTAAGAGAACACTCCCCACTTCCTAGGCTTCTGTTGAATTCTACGTGGGCATTCATTGTTTAATACATATTTAGCCTACACAGGCAAAGTATTGGCTTCTTAAAAAACATATTTTTATTGATTTCAGAGAGGAAGGGAGAGAGAGAGAAAGAGAGAGAGAGAGAGAGAGAGAGAGAGAGAAACATCAATTATGAGAGAGACTCATTGATCAGCTGCCTCCTGAACGCCCCCCACTGGGATCGATCCCGCAATGCAGGCATGTGCCCTTGACCGGAATTGAACCCAGAACCCATCAGCCCACAGGCAGATGCTCTATCCACTGAGCGAAACCAGTTATGGCCAAAGTATTGGCTTTTTATGCATTCTATTTAAAATCAATTTTGGGGAAAGTAACTAAAGAAGACAAGATGGAAGTTTTACACAGACATTAACATTTTAGTAAATGCAACTTATCTTTGTTATGTTAAAAGTTTCTGCTTTGATTACTTTCTATTCCTTACCTTGGAGTGCAGCAAAATAAAAAGGAAATTATTTCACATAATACAGTAAATCAATCCACTTATTTTATTTGCCCTCTGCCTTTTAAGAAACCCTCTAAAATGTGCTCTGATAGCTAAAACAGAGTAAGAAAATATTAGTGAGTTGATTTTGCCTGGGATTGCTGCAACTTTCTCCATTTTAATTCATAGTAACTCAGAACTGAAAAAAAAACTTAGTGATCATGAAAACAAACAGATTATAGATCAAATTTTTATTAAATAGAGGAAACACAAAAAAGTAAAAGTGCAGACAAAGAGCAATGACGTGACATTTTTACTGAATTAATGATGAGTCAGTCAATTCATATCACAAGCTTTTGAGACACCCATTATTTCTACAATTTACTGATAAAGAAACTAAGGCTCAAATGTGCAAGGTCACACACAACTAGTAGATGAAAAAAATATTCAACTCAGATGTGGATTCTCCAAAACCATGCTTCAAAGATGTTCATGGGCCCAAGCCGGTTTTGCTCAGTGGATAGAGTATTGACCTGCAGATAAAGGGTCCCAGGTTCGATTCCGGTCAAGGGCACATGCCTGGATTGCAGGCTCAATCATCCTCACTGGGGGTGTGCAGGAGGCAGCCAATCAATGATTCTCATCATTGATGTTTCTATCTCTCTCTCCCTTTCCTTTTCTCTCTAAAATCAATACAAATATGTTTAAACAAACAAACAAAGATTTTCCTGGAAGCCTTATTTCTAACAGGAATGGATTGGAACTAGTAGAGAAATGCTTAAATGACCTATTGTACATCTCATCAATGTATGTAGTCATTAAAATGTACAGACACATTTATATCACTCTGATAGGAAAATAAGTTGATACAACCATTCCTGAAAGTAATTTAGCAAGTATGTATTAAGTATCTTCCCAAAGTTCATACTCTTGTCTAGGACCTTGTCCTAAAGTAATAATCAGAAACTTGGAAAAAAGGCTTATTTGAAAAAGTACTTATTGAAATAGTACTTAAAAAAACTGTAACAAAACTAAAAGTTCAAAATTTGATAAAAAGTTAAATTATGGTTCTTTATGTGCTATGGTGTCGCACAAGCATTAAAAATGGTGTTTTAATGACATAGGAAACTGTTTATAATATTTTAACTAAAAAGAATGATCAAAAATTGTGTGTACATTTTGATTATAATTTTTTGAAAGAAAATATATGAATATGTACAGAAAAACAAGATTGAAAAGAAATATATCAACATATTTAAAAAAACAAGATTGAAAAGAAATATATCAACATATTTAAAGTGTCTTAAAAATGAAAAAGGCATTAAAGTTGTTCTCTTTGCATGGTGAAATTAGAGTTCATCCTTTATTATCTTCTTTGTGATCTTCTGAATTTCAAGTTCTCTTTAGTAGGGAAAAAACACTTTTATAATCAGAAAGAAATCAGTGCTATTTTTTAACAGAAATGAAAAATTCAGATTACAAAAATAAATAACAGAAAATGCTATGATATGTCAAGTAAAACCAGAAAAATTGCATATACAATAGAGCTTATGAAAATACATATGTAAATACTTAAATATAACTGTAAAGAAAGGACCAGATGAGAAATACAACAAAATATTAAAAGCATTTGTGTTTAGAATTTTTAAAAATGAAGTGGATTTCTTCTCTTTTTTATTTTCAAAATCTCATTAATTACCATGATTAAAAAAAATAATGTTCAAAACTTCCTCCATCTCCCTGCCCCCAATAAGTCGCATGTCAACCTAGGGTGCTATGTGGGTAAAAGCTCTGAAATTTACTAGCTGTGCCTCCTTAAGAAAATAGTTTAACTTCTCTGAGAAATAACATAGTGTCTATCTAGCTAGATCTTACCTGGGAAGCTAATGGGCTGAGGGAAGTGCAGCAAGAACAAAAACAAGTGAAATTCACAAGAACAGTGTAAACAAGTGAAGCTCACAAGAACAGTGTAAACAAGTGAAACTCACAAGAACAGTGTAACTTTGGTAACCACCACCTTGTTTACCTCTGACTATAAAAATACAGGCTCAGCTTGCCTCGGGATCTTTCTCTGTGGCCTCAGCCAGGCACAGGAAGATCCACGGAGACTAAAGAGAGCTAGAGGGTTCTGAACGCTGTCTCCATGTAAAACATTCTTCCCGACTCCGTCCACACCTTTGGGAACCCCTGGATCTCTGGGACTGGACCCAGGCATATGTGTTCTTTTTTGTCCTGATAATAATCTAAACTGTACTGAATGTCTCCGTAGTTGGTAGATCTCCAGTGAATCCCACTTTTGTTAGTGTGCTCAGTCTCCATTTATTAAATTTCAACTCAATGATGTGTTTATTTGTTTGTTCGTTTTTATCAATGTCTGCTTTTCTTCTGTATAGACATGCCTTTAAGAAATAATGATGGGTGCTCAGACAGGTCATGAAAAAGCACACACATAGATAACTCACAGGGATGCACTCCAGTATCTTTCTGCTGGCTTTCCCTGCTATCTGATCCATAATTAAATTTAATCCTTTGGGTCAACTTCACACTCTCCTAAAATGGAGTATTTATTCTTATACTCAATCACATGTTAATGTCATTAATTTTTTAAGAAACTTACTCTAATCAGATACTTGGGAATAAGGTCTAAGATAAAATGACTTGTGATGACAAAATATATTTTCAAAATTTGGGACACCTGACTGAGTGTAGCCTAAGAGTAGAGTAAAATGTAGAGAGGTGAGGAACTCAAGGAAACTGCTCAGCTCTGTGGTGGTGAAGAGCAGCTTCCCTGCCATTCATTGCCTTCAGCTCTAAAATGGCCCAGAGGTACAGGCCTTCTCTACTGAAACATCACCTTATTTTTAGAATAAGTGGAAACTAGTCATTCAGGGCATGGAGTCCTTATTAGTCACACATGGGCTCCACGTCAGAATCATATCTTAATTTGGAACCTCAAAGGATCTGACTTCAGATGATGATGTCTTTTACCAACAGTAATATAATGATAAAGTGATATACTACAAATAATAACCAGCACAGAGCTGGTGCCAAAAAAAGCCCTCAATAAATGGGAATAATTATTACTCTATTCCTTGAAGTCATTCATATTCTTAAAGCCTTCTCCAATTCCAAAACTCCTTGCTCTCATGGAAAACAAAGACACAAACTTCTTGATCTGTGGAAGTTGACAGTGCATGGAAATACCAGCAGCAGCAATTCCTGTCTCAGTGTGCCCCAGGCTTTCTTAGACTATGGTTACCTTAACTCACATAACTGTCATACAGAGTTAAGTCATGAGAAGACACCATACACTTGGCCAACTTTTCCTGTGTTCTGAGAGTCGGTGAAACTTGGCATTGTAAACTTATCTGAACTGTGACAAAGATTCATTACCAGACTCTCATTACAAGCTTGAGGGATTCTGAAATGGAGTCAGGTTAATTGTCACTAGCCATCTGTTCACCTAATCCTTCACTACCTTACAAAATCCTCACCATCTATAACAAAATTTCAGGGAATTTCTGGGAAGAGGGACACACACTATGGGGACACTATGCTGGATGGTACATAGGTGAGTGTAGCCTGGTAGGAGTGCCTTTCCAGCATTCTAAAAGGCTGATTGAGTAAAGGACATTGAGAAAATCAGTGAATCTCATGGGCATCAGGCCACTGCTGGTCTTTGCTTAAGTTGATAAGAAGCAGTACAGATTTTTTAAAAATATATTTTATTGATTTTTTTTCCAAGAGGAAGGGAGAGGGCATAGATCAGCTGCCTCCTGCACACCTCCCACTGGGGATGTGCCCACGACCAAGGTACATGTCCTTGACCGGAATCGAACCTGGGACTCTTGAGTCCGCAGGCCGACACTCCATCCACTGAGCCAAACCAGTTAGGGCAGCAGTACAGATCTTTTCAATATTTCAAGTTGATAAGAGGCAACAAATTAATAAGAAGTAAATATTAATTAAAAGAAGAGCCAAGATATATAACCCAAATCCAAAATATTAGGTGGCTTCCCTGGTTGCATATGGGGAGCTGATATAGGGTTAAGCCTCGGACTGACCTGTGGGCAAAGTCACAAACAATTCCCAGCTTAGAGGGCACCGTCCTCTTAGCATAATTAGGCTTGACCTTGTAACACTCCCTAGATCTTATCTGGGAAGCTAATGGGCTGAGGAAGTGCAGGAAGTATAACCATGGTGTAAACAAGTGAAACTCACAAGAACAGTGTAACTTTGGTAACCACTACCTTGTTTACCTCTCACTATAAAATAAAGGCTCAGCTTGCCTTGGGATCTCTCTCTGAGGCCTCAGCCAGGCACAGGGAAGATCCACGGAGACTAAGGAAAGCTAGAGAGTTCTGAACGCTGTCTCCGTATAAAACATCCTTCGCCAACTCCGTCCACACCTTTGGGGAACCCCTGGACCGCTGGGGCTGGACCCCAGCAGCTGCAGTCACTAATTTTTATGCTGTGCTACTGGAGTAAGCACAATGGGCTGAGAGGGCAAACCCAAATCCAGAGGCATCTAGAGGAGATCATTCAAGTTGCCATTATGTGTCTCATACATCTTTATATATCACACATACAGGGAAATTAATGAAATTACCCCACATCAGACATCCTACAAAACACTAAGGACTTCAGTGATGTTTGTATTAGGCCACAATTCAATAAAATGCACAAATACAATAAATCCTGCCTAGAAGAATCCCATGAAATTATGCCGAAGTCATTTCATCAGCCAGGTAAAGGTTTGAGATAAATCTGAAGTAGTTCATGAGTAGATAAGAGTTAATGGAATAACAAATTATATATCAAAATCATGGGGGATCCCACTTATAATTCTTTCCTTCTAATTATTGACACAAGCACCCCAAAATTAGCTCAGGAATGTAGAGATATCCTGGTGCCCCTCCTCCCCACAGGCAGCCCACCAGTATAGGCAGTCTGACAAAGAAGACAATTGGCCTCCTCCAAGAAGGACCATCAAAATAAATACTAGTAGATAACCAACATACAATAGCATAATGGTCACACTGCCCACTTTAATGAAAGAATCATTGATCACCTGCCTACTGTACGCTCCCCACTGAGGATCGAGCCCACAACCTGGGGTACCCTGACCGAAAATTGAACCATGACCTCTTAGTTCATAGCTCCACGCTCAACCATGGAGCCACACTGGCCAGGCCAAACTGCCCACTTTAGATGTAAGACCTATGCTTGCATTTCAAGGGCAAAGGGAGCTCCCTTGGCTTCTGCTTAACCTAATCATGGTGGCTTTTGTTCCATGTGTCAGGAAGCCAGGGTAAATTTAGACAAATGCTTAATATGCACTCACTTGTTTTTTTCTATTATGCTTTAGATTATATCAAAGAACAAGATTACAACAAATATCAAAAATATTTGGAGGAACCTCAATATCTCTCCACATAAATGATTCTAAATGTGCTTTGGGTCTTATATTCCTTGACAGTCAGATATGAAAAAAACTTCAACCCAGAAATTTCACAATACAAACAATTGCACATATGGTATAAACTCCAGAATAAGAGCCCAAGATCTAGAAACTGTATAATCAATACATTTCTATATCCCTAAATATGATACATTTTAGGAACTGTGTATAAATTCTCTTCCTTGAAATAAAATGAAATAAGAAAACACAAAAAAGAGTGATTTTTAAAATCCTCTTCCAATAAATCTTTATTGCTGGTTATATGCATGGTGTCCAAATTCTTTGCATGGATTAAATACCATATGCCAACTTCCCAACATTTACATTACATGCTGATGCAAGCTATCACCCCAGAGAATATGAAAATATTGCTGATAAAAAATTAAAGGCCTAAATTTAAAGCAGAGTGACTGATTGTAAAAACTTCAGCTGATGTGTTCAAAAGAAAGAACATGACCTGTTTTATAGCTGAACTTCGATATTTTACATTTCTTTCAAATTTTGGGATTTTTCAATACTTTTAAATATTAAGGATCCTAAATTTAGCCAAGTTGATTTCCAAATAGTACCAATATGATTTTATAATGGTTATACAATGCATGCTACCACAAAATGAAGACAGTAGGAAGTAAAAAAATCTCCCAGAAATGACTGTTGTTGTTATATTACTGTCTTCTTTTCCAGATGTTTTCTACACATATACTAGTTTTTATTACAATGAGATCATCCAATACTAGCTGTTCTGCAAATTCCTGTTTTCATTTCACATTCCTTAAACTTTTTTTTTGGTAACTTTAGATATAGATTTTCTTCAATCCTAACTGCAAAGTTAAGTTTTCCTTTTCTTGGCTGTACTGAAATTGATGTAACTGCAACTATTAAAGGATGGCTGCAAGCAGCTAGAGCCCAAGAAGCACCAACAAGTTTGTTATTTCAGAAGCTAAGTCATTTCTAATGTTGAAGGCAATCAAAGCATTTTACCAGCCTTGAAAATAACTCCAACCTCTCTCCAGTCACCTTCTCTTTCTTACCCTTCAGATATTTTTGAAACCTAAATTATTATATTCCTGTCATCCACTCCTCCATTCTCCTTTTCCCATAAATCTCAATTATTCTCTTACTCTGAAGTGCTTTGCTGTACATGCCACATAATCTGATTTGAAAGAGACCTGGCCAACTTATTTTACAGAAAAGCATCAGAATGACATTCTTTCCTCTCCTCCACAGTTAGGAGAAAGAATGTTTCTTCCTAACCTTAGTGCCTCTATATATATCCCCTTAGTCCCTCCCATCTCCCTAGGAAGAGGGAAAGTTGGTAAGCACATAAATGTACTGATGATTGCAAAAGTGCTGCAAACTGCACAGTAATAATACAACTAAATGGAGTACTCCATTCACCTTATTTATTCAAAGCAATTAAACAACTATTTTATAATCGACTAGAAGCCCGGTGCATGATATTTGTACACTGGGGTGGGAGGGGGATAACTCAGCCTGGTCGGTGCCCTCTTGCAGTCCAAGACACCCAGAGATCAGGCCTAAGCCGGCAGGTGGACATCCCTCTCGCAGTCTGGGACCCATTGCTCCTTACCGCCTGCCTCCTCGCTGCTCCTTAGCGCTACTGCAGAGGCGGGAGAGGCTTTCGCCAGCTGTGAGCCCAGCTTCTGGCTGAGTGGCGCTCCCCCTGTGGGAGTGCATTGACCACCAGGGGGCAGCTCCTGCATTGAAAGTCTGCCCCCTGGTGGTGGTCAGTGCACATCATAGCGACCAGTCCTTCTGGTTGTTCCACCATAACGTTCGCGTAGGCTTTTATTATATAGATATTTGAGCCAGCCAGGTGCCTATATAACATGCCACCCCACCCACAGTTCAACCCGATTCTTGTTGCTCTGATTTGGCTATCAATCCCAGATGTTAATTATCTGAATTTTGTACTTTGGACGGGTCCCTTCATATTTTTATCATGGATGCACTGTCTATCTGCCTAACTTCTGATTTGGGCTCTGGCCTAGGCAATGCCAATGGGTTTATTCTCATCCCTAGACATGGAGCACATCTCAGATACCAACAGCAAGTCCTCGTGCCCTAATCTGGAGCAAGGTTCCAGGAGGACCTGCTTTCTTTCAAGAACAAGTAGGATGCCATTTCTTATGTACATAATACTGTTTTTGGTACCATCTGATCATCCATTCATTCTCTCCTTTGAAGAGTTTAAAGTTGAGTAAACTCAAACTACTGGTATATCTGTACAATCCTAATCATGAAATAGATAATGTTTTAAACCCCTATCTTGACTGGGCTTTTCTAGTTTTATCAAGTGCCTTTAAGAAAGGTAGTTACTATGCTTCATGCCTCTAGAAAAGAAGTGTCACATAAGTTCTTACTAGGAAAGACTTGCAAGTAGTTTTGTTTTCAAAGAACATAAACCATCCCTATTACTAGCTTCAATAAAGCAATGCTGGCAATAAAAAAACAAACACCTACATATGTGACCTGGTATCAAAGCCATGAACAGGCTGTTCTTAGTAACCCAGGCCACAGTCAACTAATCAGCTTTCAAATGGAAAGTTTGAGTAAGAGTTTCAGGGGTATCTGGACAAAGTTGGGTTATTAGATGGGCAATAGGGAAGAGCTGCAAAACATGGAAAAGCCTGGAATACAACTGTTGTTAAGGCACTTGATCTAAGATTGGTATGTGCATATCTTGAGCAGAAAACTGGTACACAAATAGGGATGAGTTGCTGGGAGACAAAGAAAAAAATAGGAAGGAAAAGGTTCCAGTGCCACCCTTTGAGATAAGATCCTCTGCCTGCTTTCTGGAAGTAAACCATATGTGTAACTAGCTGGCCTGTTAATGTCTATCCCCTTTTGGGATAGAGCAGAAAAGTCTTTTTTTAAAATATTTTTTATTGATTTAAGAAAGGAAGGAGAGGGAGAGAGAGGTAGAAACATCACTGATGAGAGGGAATCATTGCTCGGCTGCCTCCTGCACACCCCACACTGGGGATTGAGCCCACAACCTGAACATATGCCTTGACTGAACGTCGGAACTGTGACCTCCTGGTTCATAGGTCAACCACTGAGCCACACCAGCCAAGCAGAAAAGGCTTAATGCTACAAACAAATAAACAAAACAGTGAAGTCAGTCTAGTTCAACACCCTTACCGACATGTGAGCAAACAAGTCCGGAGGGGTTGGGTGGCCTGACAAAGGACCCACTACCTAATCAATATCAGAAATAGATCTGAGTGGAGTCCAACTCTCTTGATATCTAATCTGGTGTACTTTCTCTGTAAATTCTGCCTCTCAAAAAATTCACATGGCTTGTGTAATCAATAACATCATTAGAAAGAAATATCAATTCAAAATTTATTTCTTTTTATAAGTACCGCGCGCTAACCGATTGCGCCACTGGAGCTCCTAAAATTTATTTCTTTTTAGATATGACCCTCTGGCAGCAGATATTTTATCTTCTGAAACTTAATAGCACTAATTTGTATTTAACTGAGACTGAATCAATAGAGAATTCATATTTGCATATATATATTGTATATATATAATGTTAATAGATTTCTATCTTCCTGTCCTTGTTTAGTTTGACATTTCAGTATAGCTGTGCTTATATGTAAGCACCAACTAGCAGGAAATGCTGGATTAATGGAAAGAATACATGATGCACTACAAGCAGTCTGAAGCCATGGCAACCTTGGTCTGTTGAGATAGCACCTGACTCATACCACGCACAAAAGGTTCTAAATAAAATTCTATTTCCCAGTTATGATCATCTTGTCAGACATGGTAGACAGAGGCTCTTAATCTGTTCACTGTGTTACCAAATCAGACCTTACCTAAAGACTATTCTATTCTAGAAACTCCTTTGGGGGAGAATGTGATTAAGTATCAACATAAGTAGCATGAGACAAAGAAAAAAGGAGCTACTCAAAACAAATAATCATTCCAAGCATGCATGCTGCAAAAGCACCAAATGTCCTTCCCTCATGTGGGCAGTTTCTATGACTCAATGAACTCAGGGTTCCAGGTTTGTAAATAGTGTAGTGTACTCTAAATCACAAATGCCATGATAGACCCTACTGAAGTCCAAGCAAAATGGCATCTTGGGTACATGGCCGTTTGTGCATTTGTCTGAGTGCAGAAGCCCTAGATAAATGATGTGTTTATGGAACTAGGAATCCTCTGTTGAGCAGAAATAAAAGTATAATAACACACCCTCACTGCTCTCATTCTTAACGCCCATGCCTGCAGTCCCAGAGACTGCTGTACACACAGAAAAATGGAATTATTTCCCACTCTCTAGAGGAGCTGCATCCCCCACTCCCAAGGGGAGAATAAGCTGACCATTTTGAATGCTAGGTGTTTGTATGTAAGCAAATACCTATATTCATCGCAGCTTCCTGAAGCATTTATGAATATAGGTTAGTCATATTTCAACCACAATATGGGAGATAAGACAACTAGAAGATCTCATAGGTAGGTTGTGAGGAATAAATAATGAAAAAGCAGTTTGTAAAAGATGAAGTATGATTCTAGCGCTCAATAGCATATGATACTTTACTTGTCAATTAGCCTACTTTATCACAAGCTTCCTGGAAGGAAGGCAAATGCTAGACGTCACCAGCACAGCCCCCAGTTATGGATTAGGTCATAGAGAACAAAGTGACTTTGGTGGGAGCTGTTTCACCTCAAATGAAACCAGGTCATTATATTTCTCCATAAGACACCCAGTTCTTGGGGTCTCATGACCCCCATTTACTGTTCAAAATAAGCTTCATAATAAAGTAAAAGCTGATTTAATTCATTTGTTTCATCTGGAAAAACACCACTAGCAATATATTGACTTTTTTCTTCATAAAGAAGGGAAGTTAGTACCAGATACTCAAATCTATGATAGTCTGGTAAAGAGGCAGAATACAAAGTTAGAATTAAAAATAAGGATCTCATACTTACAATTCATTTTCCAATACTGAAGCCCAGGGACTAACACCATTTTGAAACACTGGTATATAACAAACAGATAAGTGAAACTAAACTATTTATGAGGCTAACACCATAGAAAAACTGAATAAGCAAGAAATGTCGCAGGCCTGGAATTTCTGCAAAACAACCAAACCTTCTTGCAAAGTTGAAGTTACAACATGAATAAGATAAGCACTCTGTCTCCTAACAGAATTTGTAATCGAGATGACAAATATGTATGATAAAAAGAAAGGACAATGCCTTCTATAAAATATTAGAGGAAGAGCCTGCTACCACTCTTTTTTCTGTACCTCCACCCTCCCTACTCCTACAAAGAAGGAAAACATTTCTTCCTTAGTCAGCTACTCACTGTAAATTGCATATTCATTGAAAACCATTTATAAAGGTTTCTGCTCCCTCTTATGAAAAGCACTCTCTGTAGATATTCACATATGTTTGAGTGAAATGTTACGATGTTTGGATTTTGCTTCAAAATAATCCCATGGTGGTAGGAACAAGTAACGGGGAGAGATCAAACCTAATTGACCATGGGTTGACACTTATCATATATAGATGACGGGAACAGCTTGGCTGGCATGGCTCAGTGGTTGAGTGTTGACCTATGAACCAAGAAGTCATGGTTACATTCCCAGTCAGGGCACATGCTCAGGTTGTGGGCTTTATCCTCAGTGTGGGGCGTGCAGGAGGCAGGCAATCAATGATTCTCTTTCATCATTGATGTTTCTCTCTCTCTCCCTCTCCTTTCCTCTGTGAAATCAATACAAAATATACTAAAAAATTAAAATAAAAGTGTAAATGATGGGAACGCAAAAGTGTCTTTGGCCCTGGCTGGACAGCTCATTTGGTTAGAGCATCATCCCAATATGCCAAGGTTGCAGGTTTGATCCCCAGTCAGGGCACATACAAGAAGCAACCAATGAATGCATGAATAAGTGGAAGAACAAATCTATGTTTACCCCTCTCACTCTCTCCCATCCTCTTTCTCAAATCAATCAATAAAAACATTGTAAAATCAGTTTTAAAATGTTTCTTTGTATTACTTTTCAACTTTTGTGTGTTTGACTATTTCCATGATAAATCTATTAATTGTAATCTGCTTGGAAAGCAACCTCAAACACTGGCCATCATGAATAATAAGTGCTTTCTCACACTTGCTTTCCTCTGGAAAGCAGGAAACCAAACAAATTCTGCATGGTGTGCATTGGAAGGTGGACTCAGAAAGAAGGGGTCAGAGGCTCTGGAGCCATGTCTCACCAGACTCGTCACCATCTGGCTAGAACTGCAGACTAGATGATTGTTGACAGGAGACCTCAGACCAAGGGTCCCACAAAGGGTTATAAAAGCATCTGGATGTGAGTAACATAGGCAAGTTTAGTGGCTCCATGATAACCTCTACAAAGACTCACATCCCCAGTCACAAATGTGGAACAAAATCATTACGTGCAGCTAATGCCATCTAATAGAAGATGGCATTAAAGGAAATAAAGGTATGGAACAAATTTGGGACAATGGTTTTTAGAAGAAGCAAATAAAATCACCTGCCCATTTTATGCTTTAACTCATTCTTTGTACTGACTCGGAATCTTGCTAAATTAGGGGACAAATAATCATGAATGATTTGGGGCTGATTACCGCCCCCCCCCTCAAATCCAATCCCATCCACCTTTTCTTTTGTTTTTCTATATTGCAAAGGTTAAAAAACTAAAAACACATTTGCCAGGACCTCCTGCGGCTATTGGTGGCTATGTGCAAAATGTATTGTCTGGGGATACAATACCTGGATTAAAAGGAGGAACCACCAGGCCAACCTGCTAACAAAGGCAAAGCTGAAGGTCCCTCAGTGATACCTGCTATGAGACAGAGAGGGTTACAATATTGTTCAATTGTTTTTTTTGTTATATGCAGCCAAATATACTCTTGTTTGGTTCAGGAAGAGAATCAATGGCTCTCTAAGCAGATAAGAACCCAAAAGGGATATGTGTGCTGGGAAATGTTTAGCAATGGGCTCTCTGACAAGCAAAAAGAAAATACCTGATTTGTAGTGTTTGCCATTTCCTGTGGAGTAAACAATACCACCATGGCCAATTTAAGCTACCAATGGATATCACTGTGTCTTAGGAAGGAATGTGGATAAACATCTGGTACTAGTAGGAACTGGCTCTAGTGCACCACTGGATATGCCCTATCTAGACTTCACAGAAATCCAGACTCAATCAAATTGCTTAGAAACTGCCTGTGACTCCACATATAAATGGTCTTGGAGCCCTGGCCGGTTTTTCTCAGTGGATAGAGCGTCAGCTTGCAGACCAAAGGGTCCTGGGTTTGATTCTGGTCATGGGCACGTACCTTGGTTGCAGGCTCCTTCCAGGCACAAGCGATGTTTCTTTTTGTCTTTCCCTCTCTCTTCCACTCACCCTAAGAATCAATGCAAAAATATCCTCAGTCAAGGATTAAGAACAACAACAAAAAAAGCAAAAAGAAATGGTCTTGGAAATGTTGGAAATGGGAAGGAGGAGTGTAACACATGGCAGAAGAATAGGAAGGAGGGACAATGGGAAATATATTTTTTGTTTTAGAATTAGTAATTATTTAACAAACTGGAAAACATTAATTTTGACTCCTAGCTTTCCTTGGGGATCAAGAGCTTTAGAATTTTAAGATATCAGCAACTTGGGAAGGAAATGTCTTATGCTATTTGGTTATTCCACATGACTCTTAAATTTGGTTTTGTAACCATCATATTACCATAAAGTATTGGTGCCTCTATGTTTAGCACTTAACAGTTAAGAGTACTAGTATACATGGTATTTTCACACAGGTTATTTAATTTAATCACCATTATTATTCCAGGACAGATTAGGAAACTGAGGCTTAAATATCAAATACCTTGATAAAGGTAAATCAGCTTCAGAATTTACTCCTTATACAAGTAAAAATCTGTGATGACTCTTCTGACTATAAGCCCAACCAGTTTTTGGATAAAGTTACAGACAAAGGGAAGATTTCTATTAGTGATTAAATTCAACTTATGAAAAAAATGGTTAGTATGGTGGTTTACAATGAGTACAAACATGGTAGCTTTTTTTTTTCTTCTTTCTAGAAACTGGGCAACCTAACACAAACAAGAACAAAACCCATAAAGACAGCATATAAAAGTTATTAACAATTTTCACATTTTATTCTTTAGACTTCATAGTTGTCAATTTTGAGAATAATGGTTCAGATCCCTGGCACTTCAGTTGTACTTCTAGATAATTGCTTGCAAAATGAAAAGGGCAGAAAGAAAATTAGAAGCTTCTAAAAGATTCAACTGAAAATCCTATAGAGAAGATAATCACTTTCAACAATGGTCATAATTATTGCTAAAGCATAGTCTCTGCTTAGCAAACTTTTCATTTCTTACTTGTACTTCTCTCTGCTGAACTTCAAATTCTCCCTCACACTTATAAATATGATCCGAAGTAGAAAAATATATGTGGCCATTAAAGCAAAATGCAAGTGGCCAATATGACTAAATAAAATATGCTTTATACCTAGCACATGCAGGAGTGATTTTAGGGTCCAGAGTGTTAACCATTACATGGTGGAAGATGTAGGAATAAATTCAGAATCCAGTTTCCATCTCCTCACTACAAGACCTCAACTGTCACGAGTGAGAGGGGAGTGGAGCTTTAGTAAGTAAGGATTCATCTTGATAACGAAGTTGCTATTACCACACTTGGGGAAGACAGCCTGATAAGAAAAAGAAAGTTTTTATAGGCTAGGAGAGATGGTTAACAGGAGGGAGAGAGAAGCAAAAATGAGTGAGAGGCCATTAGAATGTGATATTATGGGGAAAGGCAGTCTTGGAGATAATGCTGAATGGAGGTTACTAATAAATGCAGAGGCTTTGGATAATGAGTGAGGTGAGAGTAGACATTAAGGTAGCTTATGAAAGATGAGAAGAATTAATCCAAAGCAAAAGTGGTCCATTATGTAACGGTACCCATGAAGTAAGCTTCTGCATAGAGGGGTTTAAGAACAATGGGCTTACATTTTTGATTGGGCAGAGTGCAAAAATATCTGCTTCAAAACCTTACAGAGGATTATGGGAATCAGGGACAATTCTATGTTCATTTTGCTGCTTCCCTAGGCTCTCTGGGTATACCCTGATAAAAGGACATCAATTATGCACAAGAATACCCACTATGTACCAGAGGAACTACTGATAGACTAAGCTACCTAAGAAGATGCTTGTTGCCATGATGCTCAATACTCTGTAAAACAGTAAAATCTAAGGTTTAGAAAGTCATTGTTACATAGGACCAGTTGCTGATACTTTCATTACCACCAACTATTTTTTCCTAATGCAAATCAGTCAACCTCCTCTGCACCAAAAGACTGGAAGCAAAAGGGAGTGGTATTGCCCTAGCCAGTGCTTCTCAGTGGTTAGAGCATTGGCTCATGCACCAAAGCGTCAGAGGTTTCATGCCTAGTCAAGAGCACGTACCTAGGTTGCAGGTTCAATTTCTGGCCCTGGGTCAGGGCACATGTGGGAGGCAACCAATCCATGTGGCTTTCTCATCTCTCTCTCTCTCTCTCTCTCTCTCTCTCTCTCTCTCTCTCTCTCTCTCTCTCTCTCTCTCCCTTCCCTCCTTCCTCATTGCCCTTCCTCCCTTCCACTCTTTCTAAAATTCAATGGAAAAAATTTCCTCGGGTGAGGATTAAGAAAAAGAAGGGAGTGGCATGTTAGTATAAAAATTCTCACTTCCTTTCTTCAGTAGAAGTTTAAAGCCTTAGGTTTTCAGATGAACTATCTGAATTGCCATTCTGGAGGAAGCATGACTGTTGAATGAATGTATAGCCTGATTTATAATTTTTAAGTGAAGCAAGTGTTCTGTAGGGTATGTAAAGATTTTAGGCAAGACTAATATTAAGGTTAGGCAAGATGATCAAGGCCTAGGTAAGCCCCTGAAGGAACCTATTTACTTCCAGGTATTTGGAAATATGTTGCAGAAAACATACAATTATTAAGCCCTTAATATTACAAATGGATTCAGGGTTGGGGAATATACCTTTTGAGCTATGTTACAGCATTCCGAAAATTGAAGGTCAAATTTTTACTAGCTCAACAATCACACAGGATTATAATCCAAATAAGCAGAGGCCTGATGATACTAAAGTGAGGAATCTGTGCCAATTATTGATGTACTAGAGGCCCGATGCACAAAATCCGTGCAAGGGGCTCAGCCCTCGTAGCCCCAGCTTTGTCTGGAAGGTTGTCCAGAAGGTTGTTCAGATGTCCGGTCTACTAATTAGCATGTTACGCTTTTATTATTATAGACTAGTGGCCCAGTGCACAAAATTTGTGCACATTAAAAGGGAATTAATTAAAGGAAATATTTTTTTAATATATATTTTATTGATTTTTTTACAGAGAGGAAGGGAGAGGGATAGAGTTAGAAACATCGATGAGAGAGAAACATCGATCAGCTGCCTCCTGCACACCCCCTACTGAGGATGTGCCTGCAACCAAGGTACATGCCCTTGATCGGAATCGAACCTGGGACCCTTCAGTCTGCAGGCCGATGCTCTATCCACTGAGCCAAACTGGTTAGGGCTAGAGGAAATATTTTAATATTGCTATTTGCCCTTTCTCTATAATAGAAGTGTCAGAGATGAAAGAAAATTAGTAAAATGTATATGAAAATCTCCCTCATGTCAGAGTCTGGGACCTAGAGTCAAGTCCCTGCCCACCACCCACATGTGCTTCAAAAATGTGGGAGACCCAGCCCCGCCAGCCCCACACCTATTGGGTGAGACCCAGACCCAGCTGGTCCCACCTGCATCAAGCCCCTCTGGGTGGGGGAAGCAGCCTCAGGTACCCCAGCCCAGCGCCAAGTGGGGGGCATGGTCTCAGGCCCCCTGACCCGGTGCTGGGGCGGGGGGCATGGCCTGAAGTCCCCCAGCCTGGCACTGGGATGGGGGGGGGCAATGACCTGAAGTCCCCCATCAAGCCCCGCCGGGATAGGAGGACACAGCCTGAGGTCTCCATCAAGCCCCACCAGGCAGGGAGCGTGGCCTGAGGTCTCCCGGCCTGGCACCGGGGCGGGGGGGGAGGCATGGCCTGAGGTCCCCCACCAAGCCCCACTGGGTGAGGGGTGTGACCTGAGGTCACCTGTCAAGCCCTGCCATACAGGGGGAAAGGCCTGAGGTCCCCTGGCCTGGTTCTGGGGCAAAGGGCATGACCTGAGGTCCCCCATCAAGCCCTGCTGGGGTAGGGGGGAGCAGCCTGAGGTCACCTGTCAAGCCCCGCCAGGCAGGGGGCACGGCCTGAGGTCCCCTGGCCAGGTGCTGGGGCAAAGGGCATGGCCTGAGGTCCTCCATCAAGCCCTGCCAGGGTACGGGGGTGCAGCCTGAGATCTCCATCAAACCCCTCCAGGTGGGGGGCATGGCCTTAGGTCCCAGGGCCTGAGGTCTTCTGGCCTGACACTGGGGTGAGGGGCACGGCCTGAGGTCCCCTGACAAGCCCCACCAGGTGGAGGGTGCAGCCTGAGGTCTCCATCAAGCCCCACCAGGTGGGGGGTGTGGCCTGAGGTCCCCCAACAAGCCCCACCAGGTGGGGGGCATGACCTGAGGTCCCCCGGCTCGGTGCTGGTGTGGAGGGCATGGCTTGAGGTTCCCTGTCAAGCCCCACTGGGCTGGAGGCGTGGCCTGAGGTCTCCCAGCCTGGCATTGGGGTGGGGAGGAAGGTGGCCTGAGGTCCCCTGGCCCAGCGTTGGGGTGAAGGTTGCGGCCTGAGGTCCCCCGTCAAGTTCTACTGGCAGGGGCCACAGCCTAAGGTCCCCTGTCAAGATCCCTTGGCAGGTGGCGAGGCCTGAAGTCCCTTGTCTCACCCAGGCGCCATGCAACCTCAGGTCCCTGCTGTTCAGTTGTGATGTTATGGCGTCCCAGCTAATTTGCATATTCCTCTATTATGTAGTAGATTATATCGTAGACTAGAGGTCCGGTGCACGAAATTTGTGCAGGGGGTGTCCCTCAGCTTGACCAGCACCCTCTTCAATCTGGGAGCCCTCAGGGGATGTCCTACTGGTGGCTTAGGCCCTCTCCCCATGGTTCTCTGCTCTCTGTGGACCTGCCTGCTCAATGCCACCGCAGGCCCTGCTGTCTGCTCACTGCAGGGGCCCTGATGTCTGCTCTCTGAGGGAGCCTGCTTTCCCCTCAGCACCACAGCAAGGGGCAAGCAGCACCCTGCTGTCTGCTAGCCGCGGGGACTGGGGTGCTGCTTGACCCTCGCCCCCGCGGCGAGGGCATAAAGGTCTGGGGGACTCTGGTAGTGCTGAGGGGACTAGACATCGCCATTTTGTGGCTATGGGCGCCACCATCTTTGTCATGAAGTGGTGGTCAATTTGCATATTCCATCTTTAGTAGATAGGATTGTTTCTTAACTCCAAATACAAGCTCTGTTATAACAGATATAATTCATTTAAACATTTCTCCTTCACAGTGGGCACAATGTTGAGCTTTGCCAGAAGAGGGCGGTAGAGAAACATTGCAGAAGGAAAGGGGTTCTCCCTGTTTCTGGCAGTTGTGCAGTGGGTCAGTGCTGTGGATGTGATAAAGTCTGGGTAAGATGATTCCAAATGGGTATAAAATGGGAAGAAATCAGGTTGACAAAAATGATGCACTCTGTGAATGTTAGCTTTTTTCTCCAGCCACTTCACTGTTTGTTCAAGGAGTTTGTAGGGATGAAGGCTGTGCATGGGTAAAACAACATAGGCTTCCCCTTAGAAAGGTTGACCTGACTGTGACTATAGCTCTGTGTGTAACCAACTGATGGCACAGATCAACACTGAGCCCCGGATATGGCAACATTTCTTGGCAGACCAGCTGGCCACTTGTTGCCAGGTTGATTGCACTGGACTTCTTCCAGGACAGAAAGAGCAAATATTTGTCCTCACTGAAATAGGTAAATATTCTGAGTATGGGTTTATCTTCTCTGCGAATAATGCTTCTGCCAGCACCACCATCCATGGACTCACAGAATGCCTGATCATCATGGCATTCCACACAACCTTGCATCTCATCAGGGATCTCATCTCCCAGCAAGGGAGTGTAGCAAAGACCTCATACCATGGAAATAACTGATCTTACAGCATCCACCATTACCCACAAGTATCTGGCCAAATAGAAAGGTGGAATGAATTACTGAAGACTCAGTTATGGGGCCAATTGGGAGAAAACACCTTGCTAGGTTAGGATTCAGTTTCATAGGATGCTGTTTATGCTATAAATCACTGATCATGTGATACTCTGTCCCCATACTTAGACTACATGGGTTCAGGAATCAAGGGGTTGGAATAGGAATGGCTTCTCTCGCTATTACACCTACTAACAAACTTCCTATATCTTCACTTCCAATTCCAGAAATTTTTAGCTCTACTAGTTTCCAAAGTGCTGGGGTCCAACCCCAGCAGGTCCAGGGGTCCCCAAAGGTGTGGACGGAGTCGGTGAAGAAGGAATGACACGGAGACAGCGTTCAGTTGACCAGCAGCCTAGCCAGGATCTCTAGCCAGGATCTCCAGCCAAGTTCTGGTCTGGATCTCCAGCAAAGTTCTGCTGTTTATTGTCTTGTTACATCCGTATTTATACCAGTTGATTTTAATCCTGTCAATTTCTATTGCAAAGGTTAGGGTGTTTCTTATCTCCATTCCAGGGAGTAAAGATTATGTAGCTTAAGCGTGATTGTTTGTAGCTAAAGTGATTAACTACCCGCCTGGCACTTAGTTAAGGAGTTTTATCCCCTCCCTGACTTCAGGGAAAAATCCCTACCTGGGGAAACAACCTTTCCCGGAGAGGTGACCTTGGTTAAAACACACAGCGCTAAGGGGAGCAAACATATTAAGAACAGTATGCTATATACGCCAGGTCCCTTGAAACATATGCTGTGCAGATGTTTCTATCCTGCAGCGACTGTGTCAAGCAGCAAGGATGGACCGGCTTCTGGCACCAAAGGAGGAATGCTTCCACCTGGGGCCACATAAATGTTTGACTGAACTGGATGCTGGGCATGCTACTTGGACATTTTGGTCTCCTTGTGCCATTGAACAAACTGGCATAAAAGGGGGAGAGAGAGAGAGAGAGAGAGAGAGAGAGAGAGAGAGAGAGAGAGAGAGAGAGAGAGAGAGAACATCAATGTGAGAGTGAAACATCAATTGGCTGCCTCCTGCATGCCCCTACCAGGGATCAAGCCCATAATTTGGGCATGTGGCTGAATGGGAATCAAACCATCAACCTATTGGTGCATGGGATGATGCCCAACCAACTGAGCCACACTAGCAAGGACACCATTTTTTCTTTATAACTATGTTTTTTTCTGCCTTCTTCTTAAGTATCTTTACCATTTCTAGTAATGTTGGTTTGGTGGTGATAAATGCCTTTAGCTTTTTTTTGGTCTGGGAAGCTCTTCATTTCTTTTCATATTTAAATGATATCACTGTTGAGTAGAGCTGTCTTGGTTGTAGGTCCTTGATTTTAATCACTTTTAATGTTCTGTGCCAGCCCCTTCTGGCCTGAAATGTTTTTGTTGAGTAGTCAGCTGACAGTCTTATGGGAACTCCCTTGTAGGTAACTAACTACCTTTCTGTTGCTGATATTAAGATTTTCTCTTTGTCTTTAACTTTTTTTATACATTAACACCTAAGAAATGGTATTGAGGAAGACACTTCCTTTCTCTATTTTTAATATATATTTTATTGATTTTTTACAGAGAGAGAGGGAGAGGGACAGAGAGTTAGAAACATCGATAAGAAAGAAACATCGATCAGCTGCCTCCTGCACACCCCCATTGGGGATGTGCCCACAACAAAGGTACATGCCCTTGGCTGAAATCGAACCTGGGACCCTTCAGTCCACAGGCTAATGCTCTATCCACTGAGCCAAACTGGTTAGGGCTCGTCTTTAACTTTTGTTATTTTTATTATGATGTGTCTTGGTGTAAGCCTCCTTGGGTTCATCTTGTTTGGAACTTTGTGCGTTGGTGTTTCTTTGTCTCTGTATCTATTTTTGTACATAAGTTTATGTTGTTCATTATATCCCACATATGAGTGAGATCATGTGATATTTATCTTTCTCCAGCTGGCTAATTTCACTTAGCATAATGCTATCCAAGTTCATCCATGCTGTTGCAAATGGTAACAGTTCCTTCTTTTTTATAGCAGCATAGTATTCCATTGTGTAGATGTACCACAGTTTTCTAATCCACTCATCTGCTGATGGGCATTTAGGCTGTTTCTAAATCTTAGCTATTGTAAATTGTGCTGCTATGAACATAGGGGTGCATATATCTTTTCTGATTGGTGTTTCTGATTTCTTGGGATATATTTCTAGAAGTGGGATTACTTGGTCAAATGGAAGTAATAGTTTTAACTTTTTGAAGAAACTTCATACTGTTTTTCACAGTGGCTGCACCAGTCTACATTCTTACCTGCAGTGCATGAGGGTACCTTTTTCTCCACATCCTCTCCAACACTTGTCGTTTGTTGATTTGTTGATGATAGCCATTCTGACAGGTGTGAGATGGTACTTCATTGTTGTTTTGATTTGCATCTCTCAGATGATTAGTGAGTTTGAGCATGTTTTCATATGTCTCCTGGCCTTCTGTATGTCCTCTTTCAAAAAGTGTCTACTTATGTTGTTTTCCCATATTTTTTATTGGATTATTTATCTTCCTTTTGTTAAGTTGTATGAGTGCTCTGTAAATTTTGTAGATTAAACCCTTATCAGAGATAGCATTGGCAAATATGATCTTCCATGCAGTGGGATTTCTTGTTGTTTTATTGAGGGTTTTTTTTCCTGTGCAGAAGCTTTTTCTTTTGATGTAGTAATTAGTTTATTTTCTCCTTAGTTTCCATTCCCTAGGAGCTTTATCAGTAAAGTTATTGCTATGATATATGTATTATATTTTGCTGCCTATGGTTTGGTCTAATATTTTTATTGTTTCCCGTCTTACATTTAAGTCCTTTATCCATTTTGAGTTTATTTTTCTGTATGGTGTAAGTTTGTGATCTAGTTTCATTTTTTTTTCTGCATGTATCTGACCAATTTCCCCAACACCATTTATTGAAGAGACTGCCTTGACTCCATTGTATGCTCTTGCATCCTTTGTCAAATATTAATTGAGCATAATGGCTTGGGTCAATTTCTGGGTTCTCTGTTCTTGTGCCAGTGCCAGGCAGTTTTGAGAACAGTATTTTGTAATATACCTTGATATCTGGCATTGTGTTCCCCCAACTTTGTTCTTCTTTCTCAGGATTGTTGTGGCTATTCAGGGTCTTTATTTATTCCAGATGAATACCTGGAGAGTTTGTTCTAGGTCTGTGAAATATGCTGTTGGTATTTCAATGGGGACTGCATTGACTTGATAAAATTATAAATTTATTTGGGTAGTATGAACATTTTAATGATGTTTATTCTACCAGTCCATGAATACGGTATGTTCTTCCATCTGTTTATGTCTTCCTCTCTTTTTTCAATGTCCTGTAGTTTTATGAGTACAGGTTTTTTAATGTTTAGTTAAGTTTATTCCTAGGTATCTTAATTTCTTTGTTGCAATGGTAAATGGGATTGTTTTTTAGTTTCTCTTTCTATGAGTTCATTATTGGTGCATAAAAAAGCCATAAATTTCTGGGTGTTAATTTTATATCTTGCTACATTGCTGATGGAGTTTTTTGATGGAGTCTTAAGGGTTTTCTATGCACAATATCATGTCATCTGCAAATAATAACAGTTTTATTTTTTCTTTTCCAATTTGGATGCCTTTATTTTTTCTTCTTGTCTGATTGCTATGGCTAGTACTTCTAGTACTATGTCACACAGGAGTGGTGAAAGTGGGCATCTCTGTTTTGTTCCTGTTCTTAGCAGAAACGGTTTTAATTTTTGCCCATTGAGTATGATGTTGGCTATAGGTTTGTCATATAAGACTTTTATTATGTTGAGGTATGATCTCTCTATTCCCACTTTGCTGAGAGTTTTTATCAAGAAATGGTGTTGGATTTTGTCAAATGCTTTTTCTGCATTTATTGATATGATTATGTGATTTTTGTCTCTAAATTTGTTTATGTGATGTATACATTTATTGATTTGCAGATATTGTACCATCTTTGCATTCCAGGAATAAATCCCACTTGGTCATGGTGTATGATCTTCCTCTTGTAATGTTGGATCTGATATGCTAGAATTTTGTTGAAGATTTTAACATTTATGTTCATCAGAGATATTGGCCTGCAGTTCTCTTTCTTTGTGGTGTCTTTATCTGATTTTAGAATTAAGGTAATGCTGGCTTCATAGAAATAGCTTGGAAGTGTGCCTTCTTCTTGAATTTTTTGGAATAGTCTGAGGAGGATAGGTTTTAGTTCTTTGAATGTTTGGTAGAACTCCTCCATAAAGCCATCCAGATCAGGGCTTTTGTTGCTGGAAGATTTTTGACTACTGCTTCAATTTCATCAGTAACTATTGGCCTATTCAGGTTTTTTTATATTTCTGATTGAGTTTTGGAAGCTTGTATTTTTCTAAGAATATGTCCCTTTGGTCTGGGTTGTCCAGTTTGTTGGAGTAGAGTTGTTCATAGTATTTTTTTTTTTAACAATCCTTTGTATTTCTGTGGGGTCTGTTGTTACTCACCTCTTTCATTTCTGATTTTGTTTATTTGGGTCCTCTCCCTTTGTTTCTTGGTGAGCCTGGCTAGAGGTTCATCAATTTTGTTTATCCTTTTAAAGAACCAGCTCTTGGTTTTATTGATCTTTTGTATTGTTCGGGGTTTTTTGTCTTTATTATTTTTTTTTATTTTATTTATTTATTTTTTAATATATTTTTTTATTGATTAAGATATTACATATGTGTCCTTGTCCCCACGTTACCCTCTACCCCCCTCCTTCATGCCCTCACCCCCCCGTTGTCCGTGTCCATTGGTTAGGCCTATATGCTTGCATGTAAGTCCTTTGGTTGATCTTTCCCCCTTACCCCCACCCTCCCCTACCTTCCCTCCAAGGCCCGACAGTCCAATCAATGCCTCTCCGTCTCTGGATCAGTCCTTGTTCATCAGTTTATGTTGTTCACTATATTCCACAAATGAGTGAGATCATGTGGTATTTATCCGCTCTCCAGTTCCCTCCATGCTGTGGCAAATGGTAAGAGTTCCTTTTTCTTCTTCCTCTTCTTAAAGAATACCTTTCAGCATTTCATATAATGCTGGTTTGGTGGTGATGAACTCCTTTAGCTTTTTCTTATCCGTGAAGCTCTTTATCTGACCTTCTATTCTGAATGATAGCTTTGCTGGATAAAGTAATCTTGGTTGCAGGTTCTTGCTATTCATCACTTTGAATATTTCTTGCCACTCTCTTCTGGCCTGCATGGTTTCTGTTGAGAAATCAGCTGACAGTCATATGGGTACTCCCTTGTAGGTAACTGACTGTCTTTCTCTTGCTGCTTTTAAGATTCTCACTTTGTCTTTTGCTCTTGGCATTTTAATTATGATGTGTCTTGTTGTGGTCCTGTTTGGATTCCTTTTGTTTGGGGTTCTCTGCGCTTCCTGGACTTGGAAGTCTATTTCTTTCACCAGGTAGGGGAAGTTTTCTGTCATTATTTCTTCAAATAGGTTTTCAATATCTTGCCCTCTCTCTTCTTCTGGTACCCCTATAATTCTGATGTTGGTACGCTTGAAGTTGTCCCAGAGGCTCCTTACACTATCTTCATATTTTTGGAATCTCTTTTCTTTTTTCTTTTTCGGTTGGGTATTTTTTGTTTCTTTGTATTTCAAATCTTTGACTTGATTCTTGGGATCCTCTTGTCTGCTGTTGGATCTCCGTAGATTATTCTTTATTTCAGTCAGTGTATGCTTAATTTCTAGTTGGTCCTTTTTCATGTCCTCCAGGGTCTCACTATACTTATCGAGGGACTCACTAAATTTATCGGCGGTTTCCATAAAATTCTTGAAAAACCTTATAAACGTGGCCTTGAACTCTATATCCAGTCGTTTGCTTTCCTCCATTTCTGCCATTTGTGACCTGTTTCTTTGTCTCCGCATTTTGGCTGCTTCCCTGTGTTGATAGAGTGGCTTTGTGTGCTAGGTGTCCTGTAGGGCCCAGTGTCTCAGCCTCCCCAGTTACCTGAGGTAGACACTCTTGGTGCACTCCCTTGTGGGCTTTGTGCACAGTCTTGTTGTAGTTATGCCTTGGTTGTTGTAGGATCACTGGGAGGAATTGACCTCCAGGCCAATTGGCAGTGAGAATCAGCTGTGTCTGCAGTGGGAGACCTTCTGTGCTGGAGACACCCTTCTGGGGCAAGACTTGCTTCAGTGGGGTTTTGGTGCTCACTGAGTCTGCACCCTGAGTGTGTCCCTTATGGATCTGCGGAGTTGTGATCTGGATGGTCCCCCTCTTACCACTGGGTACAGTGGCTCTTGGATCTAAGGAGGTGCTAATTTAGTCTCTGCCTGAGGTTACACAGCAGGAGCTACGAAGAGAACTGCAGATTCCCCTTCCTTTTTTGGAGTTTGGAGGTGCCCTGATGAGGCTCAGCTGTGAAGCAATGCAAGCCGCTGTGGGGCCTTCGGCCTTCTCTTGGAAGTTCTGGGTCTGTCTGGCCCGGCTGCAGTTAGGTAATTATCAGGTTGCAAAGGGCCGGGGCATTCATATGCAAAAGTCTGGGTGGGGCGGGGTCTCAAGGAATCAAAGGGCGGAGCAAGCAGCTATGGCAGATCCTTAGCCCTGCCCTACGGAGTCACGCATCTCAGTGTCCCGGTAAAGGCTGCAAACACCTCTGAGGGAAAGCCGCCCTCAAGTTCGCCCGCTGCCAGACAGTCCAGTTTCTCCCCGTATGAGTCCTGGGTCCCCAGAGACTTCCCGGAACCGGAGTTCAGAGCCGTCGGGAGCTTGAGACTCCCTCCGGATTCAAAAAGACAGCCGCGGACTCAGGTGCCAGCCCCTTTCCGCGCACGCGAGCCCCCGTACCTCTGCACTTTACTTCCGCAGCTCCTCTGGCTCTCAGTGTGCTTTTCTTTCCTTCTAGTTGTAGAATTTACACTCAGCCAGCCTTCCTGTAGTTCTGGATGATGTCCGTTTTGTGTTCCTAGAAGATTTTTCAATTGTTGTGGGAGGCAGCAATTTCCCGGTGTTTATCTATGCCGCCATCTTAGTTTCCTGTCTTTATTATTATTACCACTCTAATCTTTATTATTTTCTTCCTTCTTCTCACTCTGGGCTTTTCTTCTTGCTCTCTTTTTAATTCTTTAAGTTGTATAGTTAAATAATTTATTACCATTTTTTCTTATTTTTTGAGGCAGGCTGTGAGTTTGACATGCTTGCAGAGCTATGAACTTCCCTCTCAGGACTGCTTTCACTGTGTCCCATAAATTTTGGATTGTTGTGTTTTCATTGTCATTTGTTACCAGTATGATTTTTATTTCTTCTTTGATCTCTTTGGTAACCCAGTCATTGTTTAATAGCATGCTATTTAGCCACCAAGTGTTTGATTTTTTTCATTGTTTTTATTGTAGTTGATTTCTAACTTTATGCCATTGTGATCTGAGAAGATGCTTGATATAATTTCTATCTTCTTGAATTTGAAGAGACTTTGCCTGTGTCCCAATATGTGGTCTATCTTTGAAAATGTCTCGTATGCACTTGAGAAGAATGTATATTCTATAACTTTGGGTGAAATGTTCTGAAGATGTCAATGAATTCCATCTGATTTAGTGAGTCATTTAGGATTTATGTTTCTCTGCTGATTTTTTGTTTAGAGGATTTATCCAGTGATGTCAATGGGGGTATTAAAGTCCCCTACTATAACTATATTGCTGTCGATCTCTCCCTTGATATCTTCCAGAAGTTTTTTATGTATTTGGGTCCTCCTGTATTGGGTGCATATATGTTTATCAGAGTTATATTCTCTTGTTGAATTGCTACCTTTAGTATTATGAAGTGGCCTTCCTTATCTCTTGTTATGGCCTTCACTTTGAGGTCTATTTTGTCAGTTATAAGTATATGTCATTTTTTATACTGACTATCTCCTCAGTTATGTTCTTACTGAGTTCATCCATTTTTTCCCCAAGTGCCCTGAGCATCTTTATAACCATTGCTTTGAATGCTGTATTTGGCATATTGCTTACCTCCATTTCATTAATTCTTTTTGGGGGCATTTCTCCTATTCTTTCATTTGGGGCATGTTTCTTTGTCTACCCATTTTGGTTGCCTCTCTATATTTGTTTTCATGTATTAAGTCGATCTGCTTTGTCTTCCAGTCTTGATAAGGTGGCCTTAAGGGGCTCAAGTAAAGTCTTCCTGATCACCTGAGTTAGGTTCTCCGGGAAGGTCCCTTGTGTGGGCTGTTTGATCCCTTCTGTTGTAGTTGAATCTTGATTGCTGCTTGCCCATTTCTGGGTGGTGTTGATCATCAGGCTGGCTGACTATGATGATTGACCTCAACAACAGTGTATGAGCTGCCGTGCAGGTGCTGACCACACAAAGTGGCATTTGCTCCAGCAGATTCTGGTGCCTATTGTTGTACTGCTTATGGAGCTAATTGCCTCATGCTATAATGTAGTCTGAAGCTTGCCACTGAGTTTGTTGGTTCTGAGGGCTGTTGGGAGGGTCTCTGGTGCAGATCAATGTCAGACACTGCCTGTGACTGGTCCTGGGATACCTGTTAGGAGCTACAAAACAATCCACAGTTTGTGGCTACCTCTGCTGGGCTTGGATGTGTTGGGGAGGGCCAAGCTGCATACCAAGGGCAGCTTCCACAAGTACCAACCCTGGAAGCAGGTCAGTAAAACCCACGGCACCCTGAGATCAGCTTATGCCTACCAGTTCATGGTAGTCTCAGCCACTGAAAAAGCTATGCTAGTTGTATGATGTAGGTTCTCAGTGAGTTACTAGGTAGGGGCAAGTGATGTTCACCAGGTTGATAGAGATTAACTTTCAGCTCCAGTGATGGGTCTGGGGATACTCAGCAAAATTCTCAAGGTACATCAAGGCCAGCTGCCACTTGCCTGAGCCTATGAGCCCTTGTGATAAGGCAGGGTCTCAGGGAGTCATCAGCATGAGGCCAGTAGGATTTCATCAGGTAGTCCAGATGTGGCTTCTTCTGTAAGTCCTTATCACAAAACTTCTGTACAGCTAGACTTCAGTTGATTATTCAAGTTGATTGTTCTATAATGTAGTTGTAATTCTGGTTTTGTCCTGGCAAGAGATGAGTGTAACTTCCTCCTGCTCTCCTGACATCTTGGAAACTCACCCTTGCTTTTCTTAAGGCTCACTGAGTTTGAGGACTTACGTAACACATGTGATGCTTAGTTTTGTGTCTTCTTGGTGAGCTATAGTCCCCAGTTATTTAATAAAACAATAATATGTGGCCGAAACTGGTTTGGCTCAGTGGATAGAGCATTGGCCTGTGAACTGAAAGGTCCCAGGTTCGATTCCGGTCAAGGGCATGTACTTGGGTTGCGGGCACATCCCCAGGAGGAGATGTGTAGGAGGCAGCTGATCAATGTTTCTCTCTCATCGATGTTTCTAACTCTCTATTTTTCTCCCTTTCTCTCTGTAAAAAATCAATAAAATATATTTAAAAAAAATAAAAATAAAGGCTTAAAAAAACACAATAATGTGTTGCTGTGAATGTATTTTGTAGATGTGAATAACATTTATAGTCAGTCAAATTTAAGTAAATGTTACTCTTGATAGTGTGGTTAGGCCTTATTCATTTAGTTGAAGGCCTTAAGAGCAAATTTTAAGTCTCCCAAATAAGAAATTCTGCCTTAAGACTGCAGCAGTGTTCAGGCTGTTATCTTTCGCTATGGATTTCAGACTCAAGATTATAACATTGACTCCTGCCTGAGTTTCTAGTTGGCAGACATGCAATACAGAATTCAGACTTACCAGTCCTAAATTGCATGGCCAATTCCTTAAATAAATCTTTCTATTCATAAATACTAGTAGATATATATATATATATATATATATATATATATATATATATATACTAGAGGCCCGGTGGATGAAATCCTTGCACTGGAGGGGGTGGCGGGGGGAGTCCCTCAGCCCAGCCTGTGCCCTCTCGCAGTCTGGGACTCATTGCTCCTTACCACCCGCCTGCAGCAGAGGCTGGAGAGGTTCCTGTCCTTACCACTGTGCTCGCCAGCTGTGAGCCCGGCTTCTTACTGAGTGGTGCTCCCCCTGTGGGAGTGCCTGACCACCAGGGTTCAGCTCCTGTGTTGAGCATCTGCCCCTTGGTGGTCAGTGTATGTTGTAGCAACCTGTCATTCTGCAGGTTGTTCCACCATTTGGTTGATTTGCATATTAGGGTTTTATTATATAGGATATATGTACACACATTAAGTTTGAAAGAGTTACCTGTATCTCAGGTATAACATCTTTTTATGAGATTACTTAAGCTAGAACTCTATCTTGCAATGGGGGGAGGCCTCGTCCTGCATAGACACAGTGCTGTTGCTGCCTAGCAAAGTGATGCCCAGTGCCTGGCACCAGATGTGAATCCCCTTGTACCACTCATGCATTGCCTCTGAATTGAAGTGGCAAACAGGGTTACCTGAAGGTCACAATCCCACTGCTGCTTTCCAGCCACTGGAACTTTTAGTGGGGGAAATAATGCACTCTGCTAGGTTACAGAAACATATATTGCTAAGACTTCTCTTTTGAAACATTTTTATTGTTAGGGTCAACATGGGGAGTGGAAGTATGACCAGATTGGTAGAGGATGGATGTAGACACTAGAGAGTGATGTTCTGGACCACGGTCCTGGTGTGAACCTGTCTGACCTATCTTCCCTTAAAACCATCCATTGGTTCTTATTGCTATCCACATAGCAGATTAAAGATTATCCTGGATTATGTGGGTGAACCAACTCTCACTGTGGTTCTTAAAAGTGGAAGAGGAAGAGGGAGAACCAGAGATAGCAGTGTGAGGGCTCATCCTGACATTACTGGCTATGATGATGGAGAAATGAAGCTATGAATGATGACAGTTTCTAAAAGCTGGGAAAGGTGAGGAAATAGATTGTCTCATTAGAGAACTCAGAAGGATTGTAGCCCTTCCAATATCTTGATTTTAACCCAGTAACATCCATCTGGAAGTCCTGACCTCCAGAACTATAAAAAGATAAGTTTATATTGTTTTAAGCCATTCAGTTTGTTGTAATTTGTTACAGAGGCAACAGAAAACTAATACACTGAATGACAAAGAAAGTTTTTATAGCGATGGATCACCTAGAAACCTGATCTGTAAATTAGAGAACAATTAAAATCCATAATAAATAACAACCACTGAGTCACTGAATTATTTTAATCTTTTATTTGAAACAACAATAAAAGCAGTAAATAGTATATAGCCACTCATTGTATTGTACAGTCAGAATTTCTTCTCACAGGGCAATGATGAATTCCGTCCAAGCTATCTGTCCAGGACAGATCCTCCCTCTCATGGGTATCCCAACCATCTTCTTAATATTTTGATTTGCCCTACATTATAAGTGCTACACACTGAAGAGCAGCATGTTCAGTATCTATAGGACTCTATACACCACACCAAAAAAATTTAAATCTCTTAAAAATATTGGCATCTTCATTTTCCTTTCAAAACAAAATGACTTTTCCCTCACTCTTACCAAAACTCCTACTTTGATGTCTATGTAACTGGGCTCAGATTTAACTATTCTAGAGAAGTCAAAAGCTTAAATTTGAGAAACAAAACTGTCACTCTCCTCCTCTAAGTATAACTTCAGTCTTATCCTTCAACCAGTCCAGCTGCTGAAGTACTACACAGGTTGAACAAATCTCTCATTATTGTGTCTACAACACCTTCTTCCATGAGAGTGACTAATTCAATCTAGGAAACTCCTATTTACCTCATCAATCTTAATGTCCCATTCATACCTTCTAGATACATGCCCTGAACAGTAGAATTCCTAAACTTTGGAATCTGGTGTTCCCTCAGAGGGCATTTTCTAACTTTCTCACACCATTAAATTCCAGTTCATCCCTTTAAAGGCCTTTGTGATTAAAAACATCAACAAGCTCTTGGCTTAGTAAAGGCCATATCCCATACGCAAGGAGGGATACCCATGTTTTTAAAGGTAGGACCAAAATTCAATCCCTCAGTGTGATGTGAGTTAGCCCCTTATTACAATTATTTTGTTCATAACAAAGGTACAAGTTGTTAAAGATTCACTGCCTGAAAGGCAGGGAATGTCTGGGTTACAGAGATGGTACATGTTTAATATCAGAATTATTCAATCTCTGAATCACAGGGAACTCTAACAGAATATGGCCAACCCAGGATCCATGAGACTTTCACCCAGAAGCAGATCATATGCAGGTGCACATTTTTGACAATGTATCAAATCAGTCACAAGTAAGACTTTCAAATCCTACAAATCCATTTTAAAGCATGTATTGATGTCTGGCGATGTTTCTATTTCTCTCTCCACCTCTCTTCCTCTCTCTGAAATAAAACATTTTTTATTAAAATAAAGCATTTACTCCTTGCTCATTGAAGGAATAAGGCCACCATGTTATAAGGTACAGAGAAGTAAGAGAAATATGGAACTAGTATTATAGTGTTAAATGAAGAGGATTGTTCAAAGCTTCAGTTAAAGTTCTGGTAATCAATGTTTCTTTGAGGCAATGCAAGCATCCCTCTAAGAAGACCAAAATGGCAAAATGGGCTCAGTTAACCAAGAACAGCTTGCTAGCAGACAAATAGAAAAAGTTGGTCAATTTCTTGAGGGCACATCAACTTCTCCATCCTCAAGGTTTAAGCTTAGTGATATATAACCCCTTTGGCATAGAGGGAAAGGAGGTCTTTAGCAGACAATTTGGAGACTTGACTTGGTGTTCAGTCTCATCTACATATGCCCAAAAGGATTCATAATTTTCCCTCTTTATTTATTATTTATTGCCAGGATCCCAACAACTACTGTTTTATTGCTAGGACCTCAACAACTGTTCTATCTTGTTTTGCCAGGAATCCAGAATCTACTTTTCTATCAAATTGTTAAGTATGATCAGCAGAAGAGTAATTTTGTGTGTGTGTTTTGATATTAACAGGTTTCCAAAGAAAATACATACATGAATAAACAAAAAGATGTAGTCAAACCTCATTACAAATATAAACATTTCAAATATACATCAAAGCACACCAATATGCTGTACACACTACAGTAGTGGTTGTCCTACTTTCTCAACATGAAATTGCTACCCATCCCATCCCCCAGAGGTTCTGAATAAGTAGTTTTATAACAGAATAAGAATTTTCATTTCAGCAAGTTCCTTCATGCGCTTGATGCTGTTGGTTCAAGGACTGCACTTGGAATATGGAAAGAACAATTCTAGTCTACTAGCAGGAAAGGATGTTTAGCAACTGGAACTGTGGGATTAAGGTGTCTATATCAGGGTTAGAATGGAAATTTGCCATAAGTGTTTCTGCCTGAACTTTGGTCCTAGATGCTAACTGCCTCTGCATCTTCAGCTAAAGCTCAGAATTTTCTTTCCACGGAAGAAGTGGTAGCTAGTGAGGCAGTCAAGCAGATTTGTGCACCTAGGAGTTTGTCCTTTTTATTCTTTCTGATGGGCCTTCCCTGCCTTTGTGCTATGAGGCTGGGAGTTCTCTTCCCTTCCTAACAGCTCTTCAAAAATATCATTGTGCATGTAAAAGAACATGTACCCAGTGCGAAGCCTAGACTCTCGCATCACAACTTCCTGGATACTTGATACCTGCATATCATTATAAGTGAACCAGACTTTCCTCTCAAAGTCATAGGCATCACTGATATAATGGCCTGAATTTAGGGTATTACCAAGATGGCTAATAACACCAATAAGCCGATAAGCATAAGGATCTCTTATCTTGGGATTTGGTTTCTTGGCTTTAGCTTCTGTCTTCTTCTTAGCTAAAACGTCTTTGTGTCCCAGGTTTTTATTGGAACCCGATGCACCGCGGGAATTCACATTGGCCTCCTGGAAACTTAATTCTGTAGGTCTTGTAAGGTTATCTGTGTGGCACTGGGCATCTGTCTTCGGAAGGCTTTGAAGCAGTGCCTGCCAAAGGGCTTCTTCATAGATTCTCACCTTTTCACACTGCGGAGTCTGTCCAGGCACATTTGAGAACTCTTCTGAAATTTTGTTGTTTTCATCTTCAGAAAAATCTTCAGTAGTCTCCGTGACACTATCAACAGCTGCAAACATACTGGCTTTCTCATATTTCTTTCGTTTTGGATTTCTAAGGACTTCTTGAAGATGAACTTCTTCAGATGTGTCTGGGCCACTGGTGGGTTTACCTTCATCTTCACGGACCACAGAAAGGTTGGTATTTTCCAGATTCCTCATTAAGCCTGGAACTAATAGCTCTTTTTCAATGGCTGTGTCATATCCTGAGTTTACCAAGAGGGACTCTGCTGTAGTCAGTTCAGAGTGTTTTCCCAGGTTGTTTTGCTCCTGTTCTTTGCTTAACTCAAAAATCTGGTCCTTTTGTGGTTCAGACTCTTTGTCTGATTCAATGTGTGGAGCCAAGCAATCCGTGGATTTTGAGGTCAATTTTGTTGAAGGTGTCAATGACTTAAGGATTTCAAAATTAATCTTATGAAAGAATTTTAACAAATGGAAATCCCTAATATGTACATTTTCGTTTAAGGGAAAAGGTGGTTTGGTACTTTCAGTGCAATGAGAAGACACCTTTAAATATTTAGAAACAATGACTTCCTGATCATCCTTCCTTAATGACCAAAACTTATTAAAGCTATAGCGTTTCAGATGAACAATGAGGACCCTGGGTAGCCTACTGAATTTGTGCGTTGAAACAGAAGTCTTGTGGTTACACTTCCCACATTTATACTCAAGCTCTTCTGCTCCAAAGAAATGATCAAAAGTAGACTGAATAGACAAAGGATGTGTTTTTGTTCTTTGGGGAAGGTTGATGGAGAGATAATTATTAACTTCTGTCTTGAGAACAACCTGACCACAGGCTTTACAAGTAATAGAGTGCAGCAACTCAACCTCAAAATTAGTGGTGACAGGACAAACAAGCCTTTTGGTGACAGCATTGTCAGCAAAAAACTGTTGGGGTGAATCTTCTTCAGATTCAATTTTAGCCATCCAAATTGTATTTAATTTTTCCATGTTGCCTTTCATCTGATCTAAACAATGACCTAAAAACTCATGAGCATCATTCTGTGTGTTGTCAGAGAACATCTCTGCAACTGTTGAAATGGCATTTTTAATATTGACAAGTAATCTCTCCTTGGTTTTTATGCTATAAATGTCTTTCAAAATAAGCAAATGTGACAGGCACAAGCTAAGAGCATCAAGGGGGATTTCACTCCATGGGAAACCCTGATAGAGTAAATCATAAGCAAAGGATGGAATAGAAAATAGTGACTGTAAAACTGCATTCATGTAACAGGTGTTTCCCAAATTGGGGAGGCCTTGACATAGTTTCTCTGGATAAAAGTCAAAGGTCATCTTGAGTCTCTCCCACTCTGGATCATCCTCACTACAGAATGATTTCAATAGAAGTATCAAATATATTTTCTCAGCGAGAGTTTGAAGAAAACAAGTGCCATCTAGGAAAGGATTTCCAGTAGAATTGGTCTCGAATAAATAATCCAATTTACTTTCTTTTAACTCTTTCAACCACATTTCTTCCTTCTCATCATCAATTACATACTCCAAGGGATCTGTCTTGAATTTCTTGTTTCTTACAGATTTATCCTCTTCCTGAAATTCCCCATATATATCTGAATCAGATGATGCTATCCTTTTCCTCTTCCTCAATCCCTCCTTTAATAACTCTTTGAAAGTAAGCATTGATAATTTTGATGTATCCAAAAGCAACTTCTGAAGGTCAGGTGTACTACTTCCTTCTCCTAGCTCAAAAAATCCACTTACTAACTTCTGATAGATTTTGTCAAATAAAGTTTTATTGATTTTCTTCTGTGTTTTTGTGCTGGCGAAGACACTTCTACCCATATCAGTTCTCATGGGTGATTGAAGATTATTTTGATGGACTCTCTCTAAGAACATTGTCAAATTTTTAGCATCTCTAGAGGATAATTTTCTAATAAACAAGAAGCTATTATTTTGGAAAGTTAAATGCAGGTAATTTTGATTTTCTCCATAGGATCTAAAGACTATGTTTTTAATATTATTACCTAGCTGAAAAGTTGTATATTCTCCAGTGCTGAAATGAATCACCAATCTAGCTTTCTTTTTTCTTTCCATTGTTTCAATAAATGCTTCTTTCAATTTAGACATCCCAGTATCCATGTTCCATATTTGAACAAAACCATGTACTGTTATAGCAGCCATATTTTCTTTATAAAATATACGTATCCTGAATTATTGACAAACTTGAAGTTCCAAATTGTTTTGCAAATACACCTCTGGAGACAACACTAAAGCAATGGTACCTTAGTTCTCTATACAGAGTAATTCTATTTCTAGTGTTGGTTTTATACTAGAGTCTCTTCAGGTTCTGGATACCCACATCTTTAGTGATAAAACCAATATCCTTCAAGAGCTGTCCACAGTTGCATGAGGGCAGAGTCTTGATTCCCAAAGTAAGGTCACTGCTGAAAAACAATTAAGAAAAAATTATTTAATCTATCAGAGAAATGTTTGGCTAGAATTCAACTCTACTCCTATACACTAAATCTCTTTTCCACTGCAATACTAAATTAATTCTGTATTAATTTCCCCACTTCAACTGACATAATTAAACACTTGGAAGGCTTTCAATACATAGGTGAAGAGCATAATGAACAGTGTCTCAAGTGTATGCATATAATATATTAATCCTCCTGTCATAGAATGACCCTACAGGGTAACCATAATAAGTGAATAAGAAAGTGGGAGGCACTATGTGGCCCTCAACCCAATAACAGATGAATATCTCTATTTTATTTTTAATCCTCACCCAAGGATAGGTTTATTGATTTTAGAGAGAAAGGAATGGAGAGAGAGAGAGATGAAATGAGATGAGATAGAAACATGGATTGGCTGTCTCTCATATATGCCATGACAGGGGATCGGACCTGCAATCTAGGTACGTGCCCTTACCAGTAATCAAACCCAAAACCTTTCAGTTTACTGGATGACACTCCAACCAATTGAGCCACACTGGCCAGGGCCAGATGAATATCTCTTGATATCCAGAAATCTAGAGGACTCTATACATTGACCACTAATAGTTAATCAGTCTACCTCCTTCCAAATGCAGTTATGTTCCTTTCTTTCACATGGAACTGGGGAAAGTCTACACCACCCGTGGGCAAACTACGGCCCACGGGCCGGATCCCGCCTGTTTGAAATGAATAAAACTAAAAAAAAAAAAAAAAGACCGTACCCTTTTATGTAATGATGTTTACTTTGAATTTATATTAGTTCACACAAACACTCCATCCATGCTTTTGTTCCAGCCCTCCGGTCCAGTTTAAGAACCCATTCTGGCCCTCAAGTCAAAAAGTTTGACCACCCCTGGTCTACACACTCTACCCCATGTGGGATCCTAAACTATCACTGCTTAAAGCAGGTTTTAAAGAACAGGCTATCTCTAGCTCCCACACACTAAGATGACCTGGTATGGTCTAAGATATCCACATTTTCATGATAAGTGCCGGGAAATTAAAATTTTGAAGTCATGCTGAGCAAGACCATGAAAAACTCATCACAATTTTGAAAGTAAAATGATGACCAAGAATCAGTTCAAGATTGTGTTTACTATGCTTTACTACTGAATAAGCAAACACAAGTATAAAAGATTTATAAAAACAGGATGTGATGAGTGGAGAATTTCCTATTGGCTCAAATGTTGCCTTCACTGTTACTATGGAGGTATGTCCAAAGTTTCAAGGTCAGTATAATCCATGCAGAGTGAAGAATTCCCCAGGTTAAAAGAGGAAAGAAGTCAATGGCCTGGTATCCTTTTGGCCTTTATAACAGGGGCAAAACCAAGTCAGCACTCAAACCTCCATAAATTTCTTACTAAGTCCTAATTAACATATTTCTACTTTCTGTTCCTTAATGCATCACTGTATGGCCTAAAAGTAAACTGGTTGTGCTCAACATGGGTAAAATATGTACTAAACAGACCATCTCCAGGATCTTTGGTCCTGCTTTTCTCATACCTTCAAGTATGTTCATATTCACCTGTCTAAAGTAGAATCACCAGTAGATTCCAAGGATCAACTGGGCTGAGAAGTACTGTCAAGAAGCTTTATAGTATACCCGGACCACAAAAATAAGCAAATTGGAAAATCATATGAAACAACTTCTAGCAGGCCTTAGGTCTCATAATCTCTTTTCCATAAATTATTATGTGAACACCATCAGAACTTACTTAGCCATCCATGGACAAGTAAATACAAGGCATTTTACCCAGAACCTGGGCAAGTAAGTGTGAGATCTGTTTTGTGCTCCAGACAACATGGAATTCAACTGTAAAGTAACCATTTTCATAATCAGAGTCTAGCATTGTTCTTCTGATTGGCCAGAATTGCTTCCACATTCTCCACCAATTGGTTACATTTTGCAACTAACATAAAGTGCCTGGTATTCACCTTCCACAAGATAGAGTAGGTCAATTTCTTGAAGTAATACCATTTCTCTACTCCCCAGTTGCCTTCCCTTCAAACCACCAGCGAGACATATATACCAACAAGTTGGGTGTATCAAATTTTCCTGAATTGGGTCATTTCTGGCATGAGAACACGAAGCATTCTAATCTCAGTCCAAGAACTCTCCAAATAAGTTCTTAGGCTTTGCAAACACACCACTCATCTTCCCCTTAGCAACATTTCATTAGTCTCACTAAGTGATAAATTTGTAACCTCAGTTCTTTGCATATTAACATTTCCATGTACACTGCCTGCTCAGGACAAGCCAGATGAATCTGACAATTCTGCTCAGTATCTGATGGGGTCCCTAACATCACCCTAACAGAAAGTAAGTAAAAGGGAACAGTAAGACAGCAAGTCACTGATGTAAGAAAAGAGAAAGTCCAATCAGATTATGAGGAACAGCACCATGACACTGGACTAAGATCACCACATCCTACATGTAAAAAGTCGAGGTAGAACCACTAAGTGTTCCAGAAAAGGTTAAAAAAAAGGCCCCACAATGAGTAACTAACTCTGCTTGTCAAATGTTCAACATGGTCAAAAATATACAGAAAACTTTCAGCCAAATATCCCAGCTTTCCAAAAACATATGTAACAAGGTGTTCAAGACAAGGACAGACTTTTGAGTACTAAGTAAGTAAAGGAATTATTTCCAAAGCCCTGAATTTTCTAGGAAGATATGAAAATGGACTTCAGATATACTGCTGTCCCTAACAACCAATATATCACCCTGTTGGTGATGAATATTTCTCCCTAAAATACAATGGCTCCTTCCAAAGGCCACAAAAATAAGCCCATTTGTATTGAGCACTGAACACATATGTTAAAAAGACATTGTTTAGAGATCCTTCAAAAATTTAGGCTATGAGGTATCAAAATCAATGCCTCCCACTGCCTGCTTCTTCACACTTAGCCCTCTATAGGACACCCTAGTGACTCCAAAAAAGTTATATTAGTGACTAATATCCCACAGACACCATGGTCAACTCTAGAGTATCTGGCTCATTGACAAAAATAAGTATAAGTTACAATTTCTTGCCCATCATATATAGATTAGAGAGGTTCCTACAGCTAGCTCTGGCCACAGGGCCCACATAACCTGAGCTAAATCCCTATACTCAAACCAGTGGGGGAGGTCCAGATATACTTAATGTCTTAATCACTCAAAATTAAAAATTTCTGGATAACTAAGTAGTGAACCAATCTGAGTTAATAAATAGGTTGGCACCTAGCACAACAAATGCTTATATCAGAAAGCATGTGACCAAGAATTGATTAGAAGTTATGTTTCCTCCCACATAGTTACATATTCTTCTTAAATCTTGTCTATGTTATTAACTTGCTCAGCAAATCTGGTTTTTATGAGTAATACCAAAGGAAACTTCTGCTTAGACCCTGTCCAAATTATCAAAAACTAAAAATTCGTGGAATCAATTAATGGAATTTTTGTTTTATCAAATATTTTATCTATTAAGCTATGTTCAGGGAAGTAGGGATTGCACCCATCCATATAAAAAAGTGTACATGAATCAAAGTGAGAAGACAATCATATTTATCATGGTGGAAATGGGGCTGAAAAAACATTCAAGCATAACTGCAAATTCAAGAAATCTGGATTATTTATATATAGTCCTCACTGTCCTACTTTAATGCTTAGTAATAGTTTAAACTATTTCTTCTCCACACAAAAAAAGTATTAATTGTTCCAATTTTGACCACTTGAGAAAATGAACATGTAACCCCAGAACCACTTCCAGTCTTCATTCAAATTTTTTAATCACAGCTGACCTGTATTTATCAAGAATTGTAATTTCTAATGATAGCTGAAATAATCTCAGGCCCTCTTGACATTTCCATTCCCTGCCTTCAAAAACACATTTAAGAGACACATGTATCAAAAAATGATGTTTCTGTTCATCAATCATTCTTCACAGTTCAACCTGCTTACATTCCATTCCAGAATAAAGGAGACTTCCTTGAGCCCACTGAGCATTAAGATTAAGAAACATCTTGCTGGCTCTGGCCGGTTTGGCTCAGTGGATGGAGCGTCGGCCTGCGGACTCAAGGGTCCCAGGTTCGATTCTGGTCAAGGGCATATACCTTGGTTGTGGGCACATACCCAGTGGGGAGTGTGCAGGAGGCAGCTGATTGATGTTTCTCTCTCATCGATGTTTCTAACTCTCTATCCCTCTCCCTTCCTCTCTGTAAAAAATCAATAAAATATGTTTTAAAAAAAGAAAAGAAACATCTTGCTGATGCACAGCTGAGGGATCTAACCACTGCTCACTTTTCCTAGCACATTTTAAGCTTAAATCACCTGCTTGATTCTGCCTCATCACCCAAAGGCTTTTGGGGCTTCCTTTGATTGCTCTTTTTAAGAAGGTTTTAAACTAAAATGTATCAGTTCTCTAAAACTCCACTGAAGAGCACTATGTGACTATAAACTTCAGCAGTAGTGATATTCCTCCTCCCTTGCCACTCCCACATCAAATTAAAAATATATGGATGGCAGCTATATTCAAAAGTCAGCCCAGGCCAGTGTGGCTAAGTTGGTTGGAGTGTTGGCCCATGCATCAAAAGGTGGTGGATTTGATTGCCAGTTGGGGCACATACCTGGGTTGCCGGTTCAATCCCCAGTGTAGGAGGCAGTTTTTATCTCACACTGATGTCTCTCTCTCCCTCTCTCTTCCTTTTCCTCTCTCTCTCTCCCTCTTCTTCTCTCTGTCTTCTTCTCTCTAAAATTAATTCCAAAAACATTTTTTAAAAGTTATGAAAGCCAAAGTGCCTTTCTTTCATTTTACGTATAAACTCAGTCCATTATATTTTACTGATCTACTACTAGTGCAACACACTGGGCTAGCTGCTGATCTCAAAACATAGCCAGAAACTCATAAAGCGGCACTACTCCTATGAAATCTGGAGCCATGACGTACAGTGTCAATAAGCTGCCTGTAAGGATAAAAACTCCTAGTACAAACTGTCTGCTTCACGGTTAACTTACTAATTCACTTTACATTAATCTTTTTGGTCATTTAGTATTTGCTGAAAATCTGCTCTGTGCTGTGTATTATGATTTCCTGAGTGTCTGCTCCATGCAGGGTACTGTGGCCAGTGTTCTCAGGGACACAAAGGATATGAGCATTTACTGTACCTAAACAACATTATACTCTAAATATCAAGTGTAAACATCACAATAAAAAAGGGCCTTGCTCCCAGTGGGGACAAAAGATATGGGGAAATGTCCTTTCACTGCCATTTTCTGGAATTTGACCCATACCCAGGGTGGGAAAAGTGTTTTGTAAAAGAGAAGATCTTCTGGAGTGAGATTTCTCAGACCTACCTCAACTCTACAAAATGATGAGGCTTGGCCTCATATTTACAGAGCAAATGAGAAATTGGCCCTTGGGAAGAATGCTTAACAGCCCAAGAACCCAGAAACCCAGGATATTAATTCTATATTAAGATCACTTAATGAGAACTTTTCAGGTTTTTGGAGTATTTACCCTCTGTAACCTGTATTTGTATTTCCCACCATTTCATGCTTTCAAGAGTAAGAAACACTTGAGAACCAATGAAAATATACCTTTCAAATCTGAACATGCACTTCTCACTCCCAAGGCATTCATCGCAAAAGCAGAACATTTGAAGGTAGATAAATAAACCCTAGAAGGCTCTTTAGGCTCAGTGACTATGAAAAAGTAACATCTCTAGGTTAGATGTCTCCCACTGACATCTGATTATAACTGTGATCACATATAAAATCAAGGATTTCTGTTTGAAACATGAGAGAAGAACAAAGACACATCCAAAATGTGGTGAGAGATTTCTACTCAGTTACCCAAGCAAACCTCCCTGGATAGAAATGATGAAGGACCAATGAGATAGTGTGTACGTCCTTGTAGGCAGTAAGTCGAAAAGACCGGGTCATATAATTACTGTAAAAGTTTCCAATAATTTTTGGGTATCCCCAATAATCATAAGGAAGAGCTCTGAAAAACAAAAAACTTCAACTAACATTTATTTTTTTTTCTATTGTTGACACAATTACAGATGTCCCCCATGTTTGCTCCCCTTTACCAACCTCTACCCATGCCCCACTCCCTCCCTCTGGCCATCACCACACTGGTGTCTGTGTCCATGGGCCATGCATATGTTCTTTGGCTAATCTCTTCACCTTCTTTCATCCAGGCCCCCCGCGCATCCTCCTCCCTTCTGACTTCTGTCAGTCTGTTCCATGCATCCATGCCTCTGGTTCTATTTTGCTTGTCACTTTATTTTGTTCATTATTTTCCACATATAAGTGAGATCATTTGGTATTTATCTTTCTTTGTCTGGCTTATTTTTCTTATCATAATAATCACCAGGTCTATCCGCGCTATCCCAAAAGGAGTTCCGTATTTTTTTTACAGCTGCATAGTATTCTATTATGTAGATGTATCACAACTTTTTTTATCCACCCATCTCCTAATAGGCACTTGGGTTGTTTCTAGATCTTGGCTATTGTAAATAGTGCTGCTATGAACATAGGGGTGCATATATTCTTTATGATTGGTGTTTCCAAATTCTTAGGATATATACCCAGATTGCTAGGTCAAAAGGCAGTTCCATTTTTAATTTTTAAAGGAAAATCCATATCGTTTTTCACAGTGGCTACATCAGTCTGCATTCCCACCAATAGTGTATAGGGGTTCCCTTTTCTCTACATCCTCACCAACACTTTTTGTTGCTTTATTGATGATAGCCATTCTAACAGGTACACAATAACATTTATTTTCAAGTAAACATAGTGACATTGGATAAGCCAATTCTACTATCAGAGCCCATTAAACTAACTGGAAAATAATCATCTATGCTTCCTTTGAGGATTCCATTCAATAAGTATGATTCTATGTAGAATATACTAACAATATGATTTTTATTCAGACTAAATCGCAATACTGTTTATTCAAGTTGTAAATGTTTTTGATCCTTCAGATAAAAGATATATGACTTGAAAAAAACCCCACATTGGATTTCCCAAGATAGCCCAAATAAAAGATATTTTATTCACCAATTAGATGACGTGTATTAAATTTGGGCTTGGAAATGGCAGTAACCATATAAAAATATTAGAGGGTGAGTAGCTGAATATGCTGGGTTTGGCAAATGTAAAGAGTGGATTCTGAAACCCCAACAGGCATTCATCTATCTATTCATTCCCTAAACAAATATGTATGGCATACTGGCAAGCATTGTGTTAAGCTTAAGTAGAGAAGAATAAAAAGAAAGGAAAAATATTTGCTCTCATAAAACTTTCATTCTATACTATGCAGCTGTAAAAAAAGAAGGAACTCTTACCCTTTGAGACAGCATGGAGGGACCTGGAGAGTATTATGCTAAGGGAAATAAGCCACTCAGAAAAAGGTAAGTATCACATGATCTCACTTATATGTGGAATCTAATGAACAAAATAAACTGACGAACAAAATAGATGCAGAGACATAGAGTCATGCAACAGACTGATGAATCTCAGAGGGAAGGTGGGGGTGGGAGAATGGGGGAGGGGCAAGAAGAGATCAACCAAAGAACTTGTGTGCATATATGCAAAACCCGTGGACACAGACAATAGTATGGGAGGGAAACAAGAGTGGGGTGGAGTGTTAATGGGGGAAAAAAGAGGGACATCTGTAATATGTTCAACAATAAAGATAAAATTAAAAAGAAAGAAAAAGAAAGAAACCTTTTCATTCTAGCAGTGAAATAGAAATTATACGCACATAAAATATATAGAATGACAGATGGTGGTAACTGCTAAAGAAAACAGAAAGGGGACGAGGATATGCTGGTGGTAGTGGGAATAGGCTTGCTGCCTTATATAAAATGGTCTGAGAGGTCTAAATGATAATGGTGACATAGCAGGGTCTTAAAGAAAGTGAAGGAGCAAACAGATAGATGCAGAGTGCTCCAGGCAGGAGGAAGAATGAATAAAAAGGCTCTCAGTTGTAAGTGTGCTTGGCATGTGAGAAACAGGAAGCAGGCCAGTGTGTCTAGAGAACAGTCCAGAAATTTGAAGAGAAAGAAGGTGTGAAAGTTTTGTAAAAAAGCAGGAGAGTGAATGGAACAGTAGCTTTGCTGAGTAGCACAAAAGATCAACTGAGGTTAGTGGTTATGAATTTACAGTGAGACCAATCAGAGTATTTGTGTGTTTTTTCTCCAACGACATTCAACTGCCCAGCTACCATGGTACAGATGTGCAATAGGCAGAGCCTTGAATTTAACTTTGAGATTTTGCCATGCATAAATAACCAAGTAAGAAGAGAAAGGGAGATGAAGGTGTAGAGAAGGGAGTGATTATAAATATGGATCGGAAAGGGTAAAATGGGAACAGAGAACAGAAAGATGGAAAGGCCTACATCTCATGAAATATTAGGGTGGGTGGGGTAGAAGAATCAGGTTACCAGGAGTTCAGCTCTCATTTCAATAGTTATAATTCTGCTCCCTGCTTCTAAGCATCTGTCCACTGCGTGTACACTTCCTTCTCCAATTCTCCTGCTACTTTCCCGTATGTTCTATTCATTCTCACCCTGGCTACAAAGCTGGAAGTAACTAATAAGAATGAGAGTGGAAAGTTGAATGTTAGGAGTATGTAGACAGGATTAGAGACAGACATGATCAGAGGGAGGAGGGGGAAGGGAAACCATCCACACTCTGTTTTCACTCTCCCAAGTCTGGGTCAAAGGTCAACACATAAAGAGGTGCATTGCCTCTAGAGCATTAGCAATTAAATCCTGTCATTATGTTTGGTCCCAGCTTCAGTGCGCATGCCTTTTCCAAATGATTGGATCAGGGCAGACTCTGCGTCTTTCTCTGGTTTAAAGGTGCATTTCTGCACTCAGCAAATGTCCGAGTCATTGTATAGCAGGGCAATGCCATTACTTTGCCTCTTGACATACATTGCACATAAATCTCTCCATAGGAGGCCTGACCAAGATGAGAAGAATTCTCCAGGCTAGCAAATTGTTCCCAGGAGTTATTTAAGCTTTGAGCCTTTTCTGAGAGAGAGTTTTGGCATAGCTTTTTTTGGTTTGTTTTTCATTCTTTTAAAATTGTTTTGTTAGTACTATTAGTAAGACATAGTTGATTAAGAGACCAGAATGCAAATTATTTTCCAGAAGTTAAAAATGATTTCATTAATAAAGAGTGATCTCTCATGAGAAAGTGCATACTTGTTACATTCAAATCATGATAAATGAGGCTTTGTGTAAATCAGTTCCTTTTCTCAAATTGCAACCCTCCTAATATTTTTTCCACACTTTCTGCTAAGTACTGCATTTATTTGTTTATTCACTTAATAACCAAAATATTTGATGATACCTAGTCAATTATTGCGACTGACTATGAACAAGATCCGAAGATGAAGCAATAAAATATTTCTGACCTCAGATAGGTTGTAAAACAAATATACAAAAAAATGACAATACATGGAAAAATCATATTAAGTAAAATTCAACTAGTGTTATTTAAGAGACCAGATATTTTCTGGGCTCTTGTAGCAATTTCTCTCTACATGGAATTTCCTAATAATCTCCCTACTTCTGTCTTAGTTCCACCCTTCCTTTAATACTGCATCAATTAGAAGATTGCCAGGCCTGATTTTCCCTGCCTCAGAATTCACAAAGCATTCGCTTTTTATAAGACTGTCACTTAGCCTGTGCTACCTTGCATTGCTGCTTCATATGGTCCAACCACAGACTTCATAGATATCAGAAAACAATGAGTTTGCTTTCAGTCTGTGTGGAGTGAAACTTTCCTTTGTCAAGGAAATCATAAAGTTGGACAAGTAGGAGTTCTTCAATGGTTGGGCCCAAAGAATTCTAACTTTCCTTAAGAAAATACTGTCCAAAAATTTAAAATAATGGATGTCAGGACAGGAAATGGTGAAATTAAATGGGATGGAACTTTTACTGGAACATCAAACTGAACATGACACACAGACCAAGTTATATAAGACAGGAGGCTGGCCCTAACTGGTTTGGCTCAGTGGACAGAGCAGACTGAAGGGTCCGAGGTTCGATTCCAGTTAAGGGCATGTACCTCGGTTGCAGGTACATCCCCAGTAAGGGGTGTGCAGGAGGCAGCTGATCGATGTTTCTCTCTCATTGATGTTTCTAACTTTCTATACCTCTCCCTTCCTCTCTATAAAAAATCAATAAGATATATTTTTTAAAAAAGACAGGAGACTGAATAGGTGAAGACTACTATCTATTGCATTTAAAAGGCATACAAAGTTAATGAAGCCATTTCATTAAGGTTTTGTCCTATAGATATAATTGCAAAACTGTGTAAATCTTCATGACAATCGGCATTTAATTTACATAATTTGAAAAATGACCTATAAAATGAGACTTTTCCCTTTGTCTTGGGGTATTGGTAAAGGTGCCAAATCAGGAACTAGAACCACATTATATAAAAATAGCTACACATGTGAAAACTATTGATCGCTTTCAAAGATTATTTGAAGTAAGAAAATTCATTAGGGAGCACTGTGGCATTTCCCCTGCTCCTATTTTCAAGTCAACTGTGGGGTTGAGATTGGGGTATTGTTTCAAAAAGAGATGTGTGATTGCATCTCACACCCTGTCTACATACTTATTGAGTAGCCAACATGTTTAAGTCCAAACTCATGTACTAGAGTGTGAGAGACTTGGGGGAACTTGACATATTTACTCTGGAGGTGGACAAGCAAAGAAACTGGTGTCTTTTTAAACTGAGAAGTCATGATACAGAATGAAATGGTTCCCATGAGAGGGCAAGATGAGGCAATAGTGAACACAAGTTCCATTCCCCTATTTGGAGAGGAAATGTTACAAGATTTCATACACTAAGTGGAAGATAATGAGACTATAACTTTGTGAAGAAAATCATCCCAAAGGAACTGTTTGCCAGAAAAGAGTGACCTTCCAAGAAAGAGGCTCTCAGATACATAGTAGGAGAATGTGAAATAAGGGATAAGTTATAAAAGATTAGCTGAATCCCTGGCACTTTCCTCGATAGCAAAATTCCAGTCCCAAAAAAAGTTTTGAGGAGATACTTTGAGAACACTAAAGGAGAGAATTCTGTGGCTGTGGATAAATTGGATGTTTTTGGTCTCAAACAGCACTAGGGGGAGCTATAGCATTTTCCTTTCCAAGGTAAGGAGGGCAGCAATTCAATGCGTCTTCAGCTTGGTTAAAGATATATGACACGACTTAGTAAGAGCTGTGAGGGAACTTTACCCACTTTTGAAAAAAAATTAACTGGAAAATGTATTAAATGCCACAAATGAAAATCCTTTATTATGCCTTCAAAATACCAATCTGTCTTATCTGAAGGATCAGTTTCCTGACCAGAAGAAATACAAAGTTGCCTTAATTTGTTCATTGTGTTTTTTAAAACTGGTCTTGAAATAGCCTTAAGAACAGATTCTCAAAACTTAAATCATACCTCTAACCCCTAAAAAGTGATCTCACTCATCTTCCTACTTAAGTGGTCCTTCATTCTGCATACTACATCTTTTCCCCCTTTGCTGCCATTAAAATAATAGTGTGAAGAAGTGTGTGTGTGTGTGTGTGTGTGTGTGTGTGTGTGTGTGTGAAAGAGAGAGAGAGAGAGAGAGAGAGAGAGAGAGAGAGAGAGAGAGAGAGAGGAAATCAAAGAAAGTCAGTGCTTCCACAGTTGTCTGGAGCTTTCCAGCTCCTGCTTCTGAGGTCTCTAATCCACCACTTGACAAAAAACAGGGTTCTGCTTTCAGCTTGGTCATCTTGATAAGAAAAGGAACGCATAAAGCTCAAATGAGAAAATGAGCAGCTGCTTGGACTTGAATCCTTCAACAGAGTCCCTCAGAGTCGAACAAACCACCACACGCCTCTTCTCCCCCTGCTGATATTTTGGAGACTTTTATGTGGTGCTGCTAATAGAGGCCATAGCAAAGTAAAGAAGGCAGGGATCTAAAAAGCTCTATCTCAAGTTTTGAGCTACATTTATAAAAAAGCATAGACAAGGAAACATTCCACTTTGCTTCAGAGGGCCCAGGAACCTTAAAAAATGTGTGCTGAACCTCATCCAAGGACCCTGCTTCCATTTTCTCTCCAGGAACTATGGAAAAATGGGAGTCTTCACTTGCCTTGAATGAACACTTAAAGAAGAAAGGAAGCAATGACTAGCCAAGTTGTCTTTAAAAAGAAATATTAGGTTACCATTTCGACTCTCTAAACCAGTGGTTCTCAACCTTCCTAATGCTGCAACCCTTTAATACAGTTCCTCATGTTCTGGAACCATTTTACGGTTTCCCCAATCATAAAATTATTTTCGTTGCTATTTCATAACTGTAATTTTGCTACTGTTATCAATCGTAATGTAAATATCTGATATGCAGGATGTATTTTCATTGTTACAAATTGAACATAATTAAAGCATAGTGATTAATCACAAAAACAATATGTAATTATATATGTGTTTTCCGATGGTCTTAGGCGACCCTTGTGAAAGGATCGTTCAACTCCCAAAGGGGTCGCGACCCACAGGTTGAGTACCGCTGCTCTAAACTTAAAACCAATGACCAGGGCCTATCTCAAATGTTACCTCCTTCATGAAGTTCTTCATCATTCTCCCAGCCTAGAGCTATCCCTCTCCCCTCAATTCTTGTTTCTCATCTCTGTGAATTTTAAAATACATAGCACCTGAAGAGCAGCAGGGCACATTTCATCTCTGGCTATAGCCACAAGGTCATTAATGATGATTGAGACAGCATAGGCAAACCAGAACATAGGTACTGAGAACCAAAATCATATACCCCACACAGCTTACTGTCTGCTTTAACATGCGTCTACTGTTCCTCCATTGTCATCAGTATGACTTTACCATTTGCAAAGACCCTTGCCCACCAATATCCAAGTTGCAAATAGTTTTACTGTTTATTCCAGTAACTCAATAGAAAGCATCCACTGACAGTTTATACCCTTAGACTTTTGAACTTCTTGTCTCCAAATCTCTGTCCTGCCATGCCTACCTGTTCAAACCCATTTCATCTCATGATCTTAACCAATCCTAGTCAAGTCCCCACTTCCCACTGGGAAATCCTCGAAGTCTCAATGTCCCAGGCTTCCCCATCCTCTCCTAAAACTATTAGATTCTGTCAATATGGAGTTCTCCCTTCCAGTGGTAAACTGTAAACTCAGAAAGCTTTTTCTTGGCAACATGTTGTCCCAGTGATATTTTGGGGAGCCAGTATTCCACATATCCATTCTATGAATATTAAATCAAATAATGAATTCATGGGGTGAAGTGATGGGTTGGGTTTGGATTTGGCAGGCATAAGGTAATTGTAAAAAGGGGTTCTTACTTTGAGGTTGAATTTGAAGCCACTGAAAGGGATTTGGATTTGATTGTTTTTATGTCCCTATTTCATAATTATACTTTTATGCATTTTTCACTTTTCCATGCCTTTGACTGGACACATGAGAAAACATGTAACAGGGCCCACATACCCTAGTGCAGGGGCTAATTTAAAGCCAACACTACAGTGGAATTGCTGCTTTCTTTTCCTTAGAGTTTACTTGTTTGTGCTCAATAAGCTAAACACCTGTGGAATTTGGGGACCCACCTACTATGCTTGCTTCTCTGAGAAGCTGTAGGGTAACTGTGCAGGCATCAGCCGGGCATGTCAGACACAATATAAGTATAGAGAAGGAAAGAAAAATAGATTCATGACAGCAGGTCCATCAATAATACATTGATTTACTGCGTGTCTCCTGACAAAGGTCAGAATTCATGAGAATTTCCTTGGGAACTTGCAATTTTCTCATTGACAGAGACTATTGAGTTGTATTAGGCATTTTCTACTGCAGCTGTTTTCAGTAATTTCCAGTGCATTTTTTTCATTTATGCTGAGGGATGACATATTTAGACATTTCCAAACACTGAGGGAGAGAGATAGTTCCCATAGAGAATCATGAAATTTGTGCCACAAAATACTTGTCCAAGCTCCTCGTTTTCAAATGAAGAAAATAAGCCCACGGAGAAATGACAATATACATACTGTCAAAGCACACATCCTAATGGCTAAGACGTGAACTCAGATTCTAGGTGGAATTTTTCCAAGGCACAACGGGGATTTCCATTTATGTCTTCTGGATATGTGAAAGCAAACAAAGCACATATCTAGAAGGAACCAATAAGTTCTCAACTTATAGATGCTTATGCTGGCTATTTACTTCCTTGCTGAGGGCTGGAAAAACATGAACAGAAGCTGAATGAACCAGCAGAATGAGTTATGGGAAAAGTAGAATTTCTTTGGTATGGGAAAAATGAGGCTGTGCTCAAGAATACTAGGCATGTCCTAACTAATGCACTACAGTGGTTTGCTGCCAAGTAATTGATTTTCAGTGCTACGGTTTTTTGTTTTTTTGTTTCATTATAAAAAGGGGGTTAGAAATGATGGCAGCTACTAGAGGGAGACGTTTACTCCTCTGAGATACTTTCATCTCTGGCTATAGCCACAGGGTCATTAATGATGATTAATTGAGACAGCATAGGCAAACCAACTTAATTTATATTAAGAAATCAAGAATGACAGCCCGGCCGGTATGGCTCAGCAGTTGAGCATCAACCTATGAACCAGGAGGTTGCAGTTTGATTCCCAGTCAGGGCACATGTCTAGGTTGCGGTTCAATCCCCAGTGGGGGGTGGGGGTGGGGATGAGGGTGCAGGAGGCAGCTGATCAATGATTCTCATCATTGATGTTTCTCTTTTTTTTAAAAAATATATTTTATTGATTTTTTTTTACAGAGAGGAAGGGAGAGAGATAGAGAGTTAGAAACATCGATGAGAGAGAAACATCGATCAGCTGCCTCCAGCACATCTCCTACTGGGGATGTGCCCGCAACCCAGGTACATGCCCTTGACCGGAATCAAACCTGGGACCTTTCAGTCCGCAGGCCGACGCTCTATCCACTGAGCCAAACCGGTTTCGGCTGATGTTTCTCTTTTTTCTTCTCCCTTCCTCTCTCTGAAATCAATAACAATATATTAAAAAAAGAAATCAGGAATGACAGTGATAAAACAGAAAATGTGCTCATATACTTTTAAATAGATAATGTAACAATCAGTTTGACATATTCCATTTATAATGTGTAGAATAGCCCAGTTAAATAAATGATAACAACAAAGAAAAAGAAATTCAAATGCATTGCTACTATTATCTCTTAATTACTTCAAATATTCCATATTTTTGTAACTAATGCCTTTTCTTTTGTCCCCAGCCCCCATCTTACCCAAGGCTATTTACATATGTTTAAACCAGGTGTTTCCATATATACATAGCTATTACCTAGAATCTAGGTGATCATAGCCTATCTCCCCTTTGTTACTTTTATAACATCTTGCTTCTGCACTTTTCTCTTCCACCCTAGCCTTTCTAAAACATTTTTTTGAGGGCATGCAACATTGTGTGCCTTTAGCAATTCCTCATTCACTCATTTAAGCCTCAGAAGCAAGCGATTTTGCCATCTAGCTTCTGAAAGAGGCAATGCCTTTTAGCTATCACAGAAAGTAAAGCAGAATTAAAGTTAAAATGTGTTCCTTCAATGTCACCACAATTCTTGCCAACTGATGGTCATTTAGGTCCTTGCCATACTGTAATGTTAAATGTTAATGCATTATGAGTAAAAACACCTTGGGTTACCCATGTCAGCATTTTCTGCCAGTCAGATATACTAGACCCATGGTCGGCAAACTGCGGCTTGCGAACCACACAAGGCTCTTTGGCCCCTTGAGTGTGGCTCTTCCACAAAATACCGTGTGCGGGCGCGCATGTACAGTGCAATTGAAACTTTGTGGCCCATGCGCAGAAGTCGGTTTTCGGCCTGGGAGAGTCTATTTTGAAGAAGTACTGTTGATATTTGGCTCTGTTGACTAATGAGTTTGCCGACCACTGTACTAGACGAACAACAAAATATAGGTATAATTATTTGAAGATGAGAAGCAAGCCCTGACCAGTGTGATTCAGTTGGTTGGAGAGTCTTCCGGTACACCGAAAGGTTGCAGATTCAATTCCTGGTCAGGGAACATACTTAAGTCTCGGGTTTGATTCCCGGTCAGGGCACACATGGAAGGCTACCAACTGATGTTCTCTCTTCTCTCTTCTCTCTTCTCTCTTCTCTCTTCTCTCTCTCTCTCTCTCTCCCCCTCTCTCTCTAAAATCAATGGGATTGTCCTCATGTCAGGCTAAAAGACAAAAAAAAGAAAATGAGGAGAAATATTAAGAGGAAGATAGAAAGAAATACATAGCAAGCCATGCTCTTCTACTTAACATAAAAGACAAGGTGTCTGGTGACTGCTTCCCTACTAGACAACTCTGAGAATTGGGAACTAACCCTCTTCCCTTCACTGAACCTATTTCATCTAGTACAGCATTGTGCAATAGAACTTGCTGCAGAGATAGTAATGTACTATATCTGTGCTGTCTAATATGGTAGCCACATGTGGCTACTGAACACTTGAATACAGCTAATGAGACTGAGGACCAAAATTTTAATTGCATTTAATTTAATTTCAATAGCTGCAAGTAGCTATTAGCTACCATATTGGACAGCTTAGATCTATAAATATGGTGGTTATAGGCATAGCTAAATACCTTGCCAGTTCTGGAAATTCTATTGTGATATCTAATTCTATGTGGCTCATACTGTAGGTTGGCTAACCCAACTCCCATCCACAACACTTCCCTTTCCATCTGCACTTCCAGAGTGTTGAGGACGTTTGACCCAGCTGTCAATAGACAGCAGCAGGATTCTACTGAGTTTGTGAACCTGATAAAGAAGAGAGATGCCTGATAAGATCTGTTTTGCCATTCAACATTCACTCTTTTCCTTTTCACCATTTGACTACAAATATGACAGCTGGAATAAGGAAGCCTTCCTATCTCATGAGACAACAATATGAAGATGAACACTGCAATAAAGCTTTATTAGTTCCAGGAGACAAGTATGAATATGAAATAGAAGCAAGAATTGAAGAGTGGAAAGATTTCTTAAGAACATGGTTCCTTGAAGATGTTATTGAGCCACTGCAGTAACCATCATATTTATCTAAGCTAAAGTAGTTCTGCTTTGTTACTTGCAGTCAGAAGCCCAGGACCACTGGATATTGAATACCCTGAGGTTTAAGTCCAAAGGTTGAAAGAGGAAAAGTTTTTTTAGATTAGTTGATTAGAAAGCTAAAAGTTCAAGATGGCAGAATAAGCCCTAACTGGTTTGGCTCAGAGGATAGAGCGTCGGCCTGCGGACTGAAGGGTCCCAGGTTCGATTCCGGTCAAGGGCATGTACCTAGCTTGCGGGCACATCCCCAGTAGGGGGTGTGCAAGAGGCAGCTGAATCGATGTTTCTCTCTCATCGATGTTTCTAACTCTCTATCCCTCTTCCTCTACCTTCCTCTCTGTAAAAAAATCAATAAAATATATTTAAAAAAAAAGATGGCAGAATAAATGACAGATCATAAGAGCATGGATCCTTAATGATCTGAAGCTACTTACACAAGAAGTGAATTTACTACCAACACACTTTTTATGATGTGACTTTATAACTGGGATTGTATACAGCAAAACTTTTTGTTACATATAATCAAACATGCCTAAATGATATTTAGGTTTAATCACTAGTTCCATATTCATGTTAGGAAGAAGCTTTAAATAGAAATTTTGACAGCCCAAGATATAGTGTTATGTTAAAAATGAAATAATTAAACTCCTGCTTATTTAAGCCACTAGAGTTACTTCCAGTAAATGGTTTCCTGACATTGCTTGTCTCTATTTTACATGCAAGTTTGCTTTTAGTATGAAATAGATGGGATTTTGAGTGAATGATAGAGTGGTAAAAACAGAGAGATGAAATTGTAGAAATGATTAATCAGCATTAACAAGGGTTAGGCAGTGGGAAAGCATGGAGCAAGTTGCAAGAGCAGTTAACATCTCCTTTGGATGAAGAGTTTGGTGCTATGACTCACTAGGATGGACCAAGGTGGGGTCTCAGAGATGGAGGATGAAAAAACATGCTATGAGGACGGAGTTTGAGTTCAAGAGAGATTGCACTAGAGCAGTGGTTCTCAACCTTCCTAATCCTGTGACCCTTTAATACAGTTCATGTTGTGGTGACCCCCAACCATAAAATTATTTTCGTTGCTACTTCATAACTGTAATGTTGCTACTGTTATGAATCCTAATGTAAATATCTGATACGTATTTTCATTTTTACAAATTGAACATAATTAAAGCATAGTGATTAATCACAAAAATAATATGTAATTATATATGTGTTTTCCGATGGTCTTAGGAGACCCCTGTGAAAGGGTTGTTCGACTCCCAAAGGGGTTGCGACCCACAGGTTGAGAACCGCTGCACTAGACAATTGGTTATGTATTTAGAGAGCTCAGATAACACACATGGGAGGGATCGCAGATGACTTTCATTATCACAAATGGCAGCTGATGCCATATGTGTGACCGATTGAACACAGTAGGTGTAAATGTTTATGCTTCAGAAGCACTTGAAGAGCTCACTTTAAAGTGAAGGAAAAGGAGTGAATGTGTCTGCAACTACAAAAAATATGGGAAAAATGATGTTTATTCCTGTTAAAGACATCACAAAATGAATTTCACGATTTGGGAAAGAAGTTCCTCCGCAGATATCACTGGGAACTTTGACTTGATTGTCTTTGGATAATTTTAAGTTGGAAAGAGAGTACGTGATTCTAGCCCAGAGGTTATTTATACAAAAATTTCCAGGAAAATCAGGGAGGCTGCCATGTGCATTTCAGCTGAGCAGATCAGGAATAGAATGTAATGAACTATTACTGATTTGTCAGTAGGCAGGCAATCAGAGCACTGCTTGCCAATCACGGTAACCCATAACCCCAGTCCACCAGGACTGGTGCAGGGAATGCATATGAGAACCATATGGGGAATATCAGATCACCCTGAGTCTAAGCATCTCTTCTTACAATGTGGACAAAGGGGAGCACCGGTAACTGCCTCCTCTTGCCAAATAGAAAGGGCATTTTTGTGTCAGGGGAGAGCCAAGGCTCAGAAAACTAGAGAAAGTTGAGCTGTGAAATAGAATGAAAGAGAATACTATATGTGAAATTAAGTGCCATCACATGATTTCTCAGTAACATGCCATACATTTTCTTTCTTGCTTAAAAGCTACTTTGAATTGCTTTTCTTTCTGACACCTCCAATTGAAAGCATCTCCATTAATGTGTGTACAGTACTTGGTTCAGAATATATGGTCACTGTAAGAGGCCAATAACATGGATATGTTAAGAAAGTAAAGCAGCCCTGACCAGTTTGGCTCAGTGGATAGAGCGTCGGCCTGTGGACTGAAGGGTCCCAGGTTCGATTCTGGTCAAGGGCATGTACCTTGGTTGCGGGCACATCCCCAGTAGGGGGTGTGCAGGAGGCAGCTGATCGATGTTTCTCTCTCATCGATGTTTCTAACTCTCTATCCCTCTCCCTTCCTCTCTGTAAAAAAATCAATAAAATATTTTTTAAAAAAAGAAAGTAAAGCATTAACCATGAATGTAGTATGGGCTCACATCTTCTTAAAATATGCATAGAAAAATATAGAGGGCTAATATTTTCTTATTTTTAATCAGGCATTTATAAACAAGAGTGCATACATTAATTACATAAAACATCATATTGTCATTAGCAGCAGCAAAGGAGAAAACAGGGATGGTGAAGCAGACGCTCCAGGTGGATGCAAAGGTTGAATTGTGTTTTTCTCCTTAAATGAAAAAAAAAGTCATTTGTGAGTCCTGACTTGAAGCAGGAACAAGCTTCCTCTGGAGCTCATGAGCCTGGGGGACATGAGTGAACTCAGTGCCCACAGTACAGGGGTTTCTTGGAAAACACCAGCTGTGAATACTCCCGTTACACTCTATACCATACTTGTACAAGGGGGGGGGGGTCAGAAACCCTTTTATTACCTGGTAGTTATCTCGTTTCCTGGGTAGAGGGCTATTATTTTCTAGTGCTGATATAAAACAGACTCAGACTTGAGATAAGCAAAAAGTAAGATTAATCTCATGTGAAAATTCAGGAGCCAGGTCAATGATCCTTTCTGAATGTAAATAAATCTCACCTCCATCTGCATGCCAGTGAACTTCTCTGAGGTTGGTAAATGCAAGAACTTAAGAACTCTTGGTGTGGATGAGACATAAAAGATCCTTAGCCTCACAGCCAAGTTTGTCAGATAAGAACACTCAGGTCAGAGAGGTTTTAAGTTTCTGAGCCAAGACTAGAACCCAAAGCTCCTACCTAGGTACTTACCTAAATGCAGAGTCTCCTACCTAATTACAGTCTCTTCCTTTCCAGTCTATTCATTAAATGAAAGGAAAGGCAACATTCCAGGGATGAGAATGAGCACAAAGTCCCAGACTCCAAGGAGTTGTGCTAGGGTGGAGGAGAGAGTTGGGGTAATTTGTTATTTTAGTAACTAAACTCTGCTGGATAAACTCCAAGAACTTCTTATCCTCATTTCTGTTTTCTAGTCTACAGAATTAGGGTCCGTTCCAGGGGCTACGTTTCCTACATGTGGGCAAGTGATTAAAACCTTCCAAAGATTCAAAAGTAGTGACTCATTTAGACTTCTTGCGACAGCATTTAATTCTTGAACTATAGGTGGGGCTGACCGGGTGGGAGTGTCATTGGTCTCATAGCCCAAATTAATTTTTCCCATCTCCCTTTTTCACTTTCTTTTCATTTTCCCTCCTGAGTTTTAATGATGCAAACAACACTGAGGTACCATATCATCTCCCATACCTAAACTGAAATAGATTCACATAATAGTTTTACAGCACTGAGCATTCAAGTCACAACTGCTATCTGATTTGCCTTGCTCTATCTTAATGGCCAACAGAAAATGCTATCAGAGACCTTTTTAGGAAAGCAGAGAACATCTTAACATAATAATAGCATCTTAACAATTCACTGGAAAGCACTATTGGCTCAGCAGCTGGTTTTAAGACTCTGTTCTTTGCCAAACTTCTGACGCACTTTTTCCTTCTTACTGCCCATAATGAACCTTATTCTCTTAATTTATTACTCAGAATCTGAATGATTTAAGAATTAAAGACCATCTATTTGGGTAAATTATTTGGTTAATAATGCCTATTGATATAACCTAAACAATCATATCAAACCTTACCCTTGAAATCCTAGTCCCACAGTCTACCCCATTCAACCTAGCCCACAGAATAACTGGTTCTTAGCAACTGTCATTGAACTACAATGTTAACAACAAAATTACAGGTGTTACTTATCAGTCAAGACATCTGTTACAGTCCTAGAAGAAAACCACAGAGATGGCTGCTGTTTACATACAGATGGCTAAAGTTCCTGCTTCAAAGATGGCCCTCAAGTACAGCAGTAGCTAGTTGGGGAGCTCAGGTACTAATGACATCCTTAAAAGAATGCATTTGAAATTTTCAAGAGACATGCTTATGAAAACTTGGAAATGCAAAAAAAAAAAAAAAAAAGCCTAAAGTCTCAATGATTGATTGCACACCCAAGTTTGCATTTACTGAACAGGGGGAGGGGATATGGGAAAAATACTGCTTGCACTAAGTTTTTAAAAGAAATGATGTGTAGTAGTTGGTAGAGTTTGGGGGAAAAGGATATAATTAATTACACATAGCACTAGTCTCTTGACTGAATCAGGGGTACTCTAGCTCTCAGAATGTTGCCAGTGAGCCATTGTAGTTGTACAGAAGCAGCAATGGCCTTTGCAGTGGAAGTCATTACATTAGGTGTCAAGTGATGTAAATCACAACAAAGTATGCAAACCCCCACCCGCAGACCAAGATTAGAGTCAGCCATGGAGTTGAATTATTATGTGAAATGCCTTTCTGCTATTAAAACACAAAGCGACAAGCCAAATTGCTCTTTCAACAATTTTAAATGCCAAACTTCCACACAGAGAATTTCTTTATCTGTGCTTTACATGTAGGCAATACTCGAGCTATTGCTCCCACTGAGCCCCTCCATGGTTAGGGAAAGACAAATGGAGGATGTCTTAGTAGGCTCAGGCTGCCATAACAAATACCACAGACTGGGTGGCTTAAAAACCAGAAATTTATTTTCTCACAGTTCTGGAAGCACAGCTTGGCTTCTGATGAGACCTCTCTCTTCCTGGCTTGCAGATGGTTGCCCTCTCACTGTGTTCTCACAGGCCTTTCCTCATGGTGAGTGTACAGAGAGAGAGAGAGATCTCTTTCTTTTTCTCTTTTTATAAGGCCACCAATCCTATCTGATTAGGACCCCACCCTTATGACTTTATTTAAATTACTAGAGGCCTGGTGCATGAAATTTGTGCACTGGGGTGGGGTGGTGGTATCCCTTGCCCAGCGTGCACCCTCTCAAATCTGGGACCCCTCGGGGGATGTATGGCTGCCGGTTTAGGCCCGATCCCACAGGGGCCATCAGGCCAGCAGTCGGACATCCCTCTCACAATCCGGGACTGCTGGCTCCTAACTGCTTGCCTGCCTGCCTGCCGGTTTGCCCCTAACCTCTTCTGCCTGCCAGCCTGATTAACACCTAACTGATCCCCTGCCAGCCCGATGGCCCCCAACTGCCCTCCCCTGCCAGCCTTGTAACTCCCAACTGCCCTCCCGTGCCAGCCTGATGGGCCCCAACTGCCCTCCCCTGCTGGTCTGGTTGCCCCCAACTGTCCTCCCCTGCAGGCCTGATCTCACCCCCAAAGGCCCTCCCCTGCAGGCCTGATCTCATCCCTAATTGCCCTCCTCTGCTGGAAAATTTGGTTCTGATTGGTCGGTTTCTATGCCAGTCAATGTCAAAAGCTCTGCCTCCTAGGCAGCCATTGGCTCCTCGCAGTTCACCTGGGTTTGGCTCTGATTGGTTGGTTCCTATGTCAGTCAGCATCAAAAGCTCCGCCTCCTAGGCAGCCATTGACTCCTCACAGTTGACCCAGATTTGATTCTGATTGGTCAGTTTCTATGCCAGTCAGCATCTCTGGGCCTATCAATGGGGCCTGATCAGAAAGGCGGGGCTGATCAGCAGCCCCGGTGGAGGCCTGGAGAGAAATGGAGGCGAGGCTGCTGGAGAGAAGGTGGAGAGGAGAGAGGCAAGTGCTGATCAACAGCTGCCACAGAAGCTATGGATCAGACCCTACTTCTCTCTTCAGGCCTCTCTCTGGGCCTGATTTGCAGCCCCCTCAGCAGTCAGTGCTGGGTCACCACAGCAACCCAGAGCTGACTGCAGGACTGACTTCCGGTTGGTTGAGCCTCTGGTCATGACAGACCCAGGGTTTTTATATATTAGATATTACCTTCTTAAAAGCCCTATCACCAAATACAGTCACATTGGGGGTTGCGACTTCAACATATGAATTTTTTTGTGGCGGACACAATTAAGTCCATAGCAAAGGTGGTGTCCTTTGGAGATGTGAGCATGATTTTTTTCCTGATAAGATCTGTTCTCTGTACATGGGAATAATCAACAGAATCTAATAAGCAACTATGGTGTAATTGGGGTCCTGCAGCTATGTATGAAAGACATTGTTCATGTAGAAGAAAAGTAACCAGTAATATTTGGTAGCAGTTTTTAGAGTATGACTAATGAATGCTGGCAGTAGAATTCAGGTGCCATTAAACCGTAGACACATAGGCTCTCCTTCCCAAATATCTGAACACTCCCATTTTCTACCTCTTCTCTCCACATCCCTTGCTGCCAACAGGGAAGGTGTGGTGGCAACTGGTTCGGGCCTTTTTTTCCTTTCTGCCTGAACCTCTTACCATTCCTCACCCTCACTCCTTTCTGATCCATATTAACTTATTTTCTGAGATTCCTAGGAAGAGACAAATAAGGACTTTCTTTTTATCAGGCACTAGCATAGCAGCCCAATGACTCAGAGGCAGAGGTTAGCAATGAGAATGTGGTATTTGAAATTGCATATAATCATAGGGTTTGAATTAGGTGAGTCATTTTTATTGTAAATTTTAAAAAACACCCAGAAGTGATTTTCTTTTTTGTACTTGGGATGCACTGAATTATTAGACACTATTATGATTGCTATGATTATATGCAATCCTTCTACCTTTTACTGACCTCCAAGGCTCATTTCCCTTAAGGGAAAATAAAAGGCAAGTTGGTTTGAATCTCGATAAATTTTGCCTCAATTCTTTTGAACACCTGTATTAATTCAAACATGTTCCCGATATTAGTGAGTGACAATTAAATATAGCTTTCAAGTGCATTCACTGGTCTGGCTAAGCCATGCTTTATGTTATCTTTGTCCCACTTTCTATCGCAATCATACCAGACTGGAAACTGATCCCTAAACTTACCGAGACGTTTCATGAGCTTGCTTGGCTCTGCAGAGAAGCCTGTATCCTTCAGTGAACCCCTAATCACGATTCATTTAAATGTTTATAATTTAAATGAACTTTATTTTAGAAACTTTTAGAGTTAATGCCCATTGGATCAGTAGTGATACTCTACTTTTATTTCTGATATTAGTAATTTGTGGCTTCTCTTTTCTATCTTGATTACTCCGGCTACTTGTTTCTTAACTTTACTAGCATTGCACTTTCCAGAGAAGTGGATTTTGGTTTCCTTGATTTTTTCTCTCTATTATTTTCCTGTTTTTAATTTTACTGATTTCTTCTCTAATTTCTATTGTCTCTATTTTTTCTTATGTTTGCTTTAGGCTCAAAATAGTCTTCTTTTTCTAGTTTCTTAAGGTGTACACTTAGATTAATTGATATTAAATCTTTTCTCTTTTCTAATATGTACATTTAATGCTATAATTTTTCCTTTAAGTACTGTTTCTGCTGCATCTCCACCAATTCTGATAAGTTGTATTCCTTTTTTGTTCAGTTCAAATATATTTTTAATTTCACTCGACATCTTCTTTGATCCATGTGTTATTTGGAAATATGTTGATTAATCTCCAAATATTTTGTGACTTTCCAGCTATTTTTCTATTACTGATTTTGTTTAATTTTATGTGGCCCAAGTAAATACTTTACATGATTTCTATTCATTTTAATTTGTTTAGGTGATTTTTATGGTTAAGAGCGTTATCTATATAGGTGAATGTTTCATGTGAGTTTGAGAATATGAACTCTGCTGTTGTTGGATGGAGTAATCTATAAATGTCAGTTAGGTCAAATTGACTGATGGTATTTTTCCGGTCAACTTATACCCTTACTGATTTCCTACCTGCTAGATCTATCAATTAATGAAAGAGGGACATTGAAGCCATCAATTATAATAGTGGATTTGTCTATTTCTCCTTGAAGTTCTATCAGTTTTGCCTTACATGCTGACAGATGGTTGTTAGGTGCAAGCGTGTTAAGGATTGTGATATCTTCTTGGAGAACTGACTCCTTTTTATCATTATGGAATACTCCCCCTGCTTTTTGGAATACTCCCTTTTAAAAAAATATTTTTTTATTGATATCAGAGAGAAAGGGAGAGGGAGGGAGAGAGAGAAACATCAATGATGAGAGAGAATCATTGATCGGCTGTCTCCTACATGCCCCATACTGGGAATAGAACCCACAACCTGGGCATGTGCCCTGACCAGGAATCAAACCATGACCTCCTGGTTCATAGGTCGATGTTCAACCACTGAACCACACCAGCTGGGCTGGAATACTCCCTTTTATCCCTGATAATTTTTCTTGTTCTTAAGTCTACTTAGTCTGAAAATAATTACCGCCCTGGCCTGTGTGGCTCAGGTGGTTGGAGCATTTTCTCATACACCAGAAGGTGGCGGGTTCGATTCCCAGTCAGGGCACATGCTTGGGTTGTGGATTTGAATCCTGGTCAGAGCAAGTGTGGGAGACAGCCAATTGATGTTTCTCACATCAATGTTTCTCTCTCTCTCTCTCTCTCTCTCTCTCTCTCTCTCTCTCTCTGTCAAATCAATAAAAATATATTTATAACAAAAAATAATAGTTACTTCAGCTTTCTTTTGTTTGGTGTTAGCACCTTTCACCATTCCTTTACTTATGAACTAATTGAATATTTATATTTGAAGTGGCTGTCTCATAGAAAACATATAGTTGGATCTCACATTTTCAAGCGCTCTGAAAATGTTTTGAATTGATATATTTAGATCATTTGCAATTAAAGTATTGATATAGATGGATTTCTATTCACCGTTCTTATTCTTTTTTTCTTCCTCTCTATTCTGCCTTCTCTGGTTTTAATTGAGCATTTTATATGATTCCATTTTATTTCTTCTCTTTGCATATCAACAATGCTTAAAAGAAAACTTAGCGAGTCCCCTAGAGTTTACAATATGTGTTTACAACCAATCTAATTTAACCTTCTTTTTTTAAAAAAAAATGTATGTTTTTATTGATTTTCAGAGATAGAGGAAAAAGGAAGAGATAGAAACATTGATTGGCTGCCTCCGGCACGCACCTTACTGGGGAAGGAGCCTAAAACCTGGGCATGTGTCCTGGGCTATGAAACCAGTGACCTCTTGGTGCATGGGTTGATGCTCAATTACTAAGCCACGCCAGCTGGGATAATTTCACCTTCTACTAGTAATAACACCATGCTGTTTCACAAGTAGTGTAAGTACTTTATTATAGAGTATTCCCAATTCCAAACTCCTATCCTTTACTACATTGTTGTCAATGGTTTCCCTTATCTGTAATCATGTAATATTCTTTACTTTTATTTGAACAGTTACTTATTAAATAGATAAATAAAATTTTAAAAATTACTTTACCTTCATTTATTCCTTTTCCCATACGCTTTCTTTTTTTATGTAAATCTGATTTTCTACTTAAATCATTTTCATTATTCCTGAAGAACTTATTTTAATATTCCTTATAGGGCAGGTCAGCTAGCAATATGAGACTAAGAAATTAAGAAACTTCTCAGACTTACTTATATAAGTTGAGTCTCATGCACTGCATTTTAGCAGGAAGTATCATGACTCACCCAGCATTTCAGAAGATGTGAAGAAAAAGGAACCCTCTTGAACTTCTGGTTGGAATGAAGACTGGTGCAGCCACTGTGGAAAACAGTATGACATTTTCTCAAAAAATTAAAAATGGAATTACTATTTGACCCAGTAATACCACTTCTAGGAATATAGCCCAAGAAAACAGAAACACCAATCAGACAGGATATATGCACCCTTATGTTCATAGCAGCACAATTTACAATAGTTAAGATTTAGAACCCCCATTTGACCCTGTGATCCCACTTCTAGGAATATATCCCAAGAAACCAGAAACACCAATCAGAAAGGATATATGCACCCATATGTTCATAGCAGCACAATTCACCATAGCTAAGATCTGGAAACAGCCTAAGTGCCCATCAGTAGATGAATGAATTAGAAAACTGTGGTACATCTACACGATGGAATACTATGCTGCTGTAAAAAAGAAGGAACTCTTACCATTTGCAACGGCATGGATGGAACTGGAGAGCATTATGCTAAGTGAAATAAGCCAGTCAATGAAGGAAAAATACCACATGATCTCACTCATTCATGGATAATAGAGACCATTATAAACTTTTGAACAATAATAGATACAGAGGCAGAGCTGCTTCAAACAGATTGCCAAACTGCAGCAGGAAGGCTGGGGAGGGTTGGGGGGCAGGAAGGAGGGGGGTAAGAGACCAACCGAAGGACTTGTATGCATGCATATAAGCATAACCAATGGACATAAGACACTGGGGGGTAGGGGAGGCCAGGGGTTTGTCAAGGGCGGGGGAGAAAAAAAAAGGACACATATGTAATACCCTTTGTAATACTTTAAGCAATAAAAAAAAAGAAACATCAAAAAAAAAAAAGATTTAGAAACAGCCTAAATGCCCATCAGCAGATGAGTGGATTAGAAAACTGTGGTATATCTACACGATAGAATACTACGCTGTTCTAAAAAAGAAAGAACTCTTACCATTTGCATTAGCATGGATGGAACTGGAGAGCATTATGCTAAGCAAAATAAGCCAGTCAGAGAAAGATAAATATCACATGATCTCACTCATTCGTGGAATATAAAGAACATTATAAACTGATGATCAAAAATAGATACAGAAACAAAGAAGCATTGAACAGACTGTCAAATTTAGCGGGAAGGCAAGGGAAAGTGGGGTGGGGATAAGAGATCAACTGAAGGACTTGCATGCATTCATATAAGCATAACCAATGGACACAGACACTGGGGTGGGGGCAGTGAAGGCATGTGCCGAGGGGTAGGGGAGGCCAGGGGGAGGTTAATGGGGGGAAAGGGAGACATATGTACTATTATTAGTAATACTTTAAACAATATAAAAGATAGTATATGTACACAATGAAATAGCCATAAGAACTAAAAACAGTTATTAGAGAGGAGGGGTGGAGAAACATGGGAAAGAAGTCTCTTGACCTTCATCACAAGCCCATGTGTTAAAGCATTTCTATTATTTACTTCAAAATGTTTTAAGTAAAACCCTTATGATATCCTTCTTCTTCTCCAGTATGCTGACATAATCTAGGCCTAGCCACCCACTTGTTCTGAATACAGATACCTTGGGCTCTCCCTCTTTATTCTAAGGATTCCAGGGAATCTGCTCATTCCTCACACGCTTTAGCTTAACACTCTTGTGGGTCTTTAGGATATGGTCTTGTCAGCATTCCTAGCATGTCAACAGTGTCTTTGTTGCTCTTCTAATAAAATTCTTTCCCCTATAACATTTAATTACTTTAATTTTCCAGTTGATCTAATGTGTTTAATATGAGTTATATAAATTTCTTGTATGAATGACAGAATGTTGATGGTCTAATTTATCTTCCAGACATATTAAAACCAGCTAATTTTTTCTTCTCAGAAAATTGTGAGTGTTTGGGTGGCATTTGATTATTATTGGTTAATATATTTAAGCTCTGGGGTGAGTATAAAGATATTTTCAATTTAATAGATTTAATATGTCATTATTCGATGTTGGTGAATTTCTACTTGTAAGGAGAAAATCTGTCAGATATAATGAACTTATGTGGACATCCTGATACTTAAAGCTTCAGTTATACAAACCTTGAGTATAAAATTAAATTGTATTGGATGAAAACGAAAACACACATCACAACATGAGCAAATGAATATTTGAAGGCTAAATAAATACAGACATAGCAGAAGTCCACTACAAAAATGCAATTATTGTCTGATTCCACTTATATGAGATACTTAGAATAATTAAAATCTTAAAGACAAAAAGTAGAATGGTGGTTGCTAGAGCTGTAGAAAGTGGGAGATGGTGAGTTATTATTTAATGAATATAGAGTTTCAGTTTTGCAAGATGAAAAGAGTTCTGAAGATGGATGGTGGTGATGGTTTCACAACAATGTGAATGTACTTAATGCCACAAATTATACACTTAAAATGGTTAAAATGGTAAAATTCTGTGTCATATATTTTACCATAATTTTAAAAATGAGTATTTACTGTTTGAGCCTATATATATTATATACATTTCTAGAAAATGTACACTAATGTACAGTGACAGAAAGCGGATTGTTAGGGGAGATGACAGGAAGGAGTAGGAATGAGGATGACAAAGGGGCATTGTCTTGATTTTGGTTTTACAAGTGTAGATATGTCAAAACTTATCAAATTCATGCTTCAAATATGTGCAGTTTTTGCATGCCAACTAAACACCCAATAAAACTCTTTGTAAATAAATACATAAATAAACAAACAAACAAACTAGTAGACAGACAGCTGCCTAGGAACAAATTTACTAAGCTTTTGAAATGCTTTCAGTGTAGCCTGTAATAACATAAACATTTAAAATGTAATTTACTTGAAATGGTTTGTGTGAAACTCCATTCAGCTTCCTCACATAGGGCACCATCTCCCCGACCTCCTGCAGTCCAATAACAATAGCTTGACCCATTAAATACTTGGTTGAAAAGGACTCAATTTTAAAAAGTTTAAAAGCAACCCATCGATAAAGTAAAAAACCATGCAATAGCCCAAAGAATTAATGACATGATAAGTAATTATATTCTAAATCAAGTGCCACATATGGAGGCAGACTTGATGCTGCAGCACCCTCATATGAATGAGACACAGTTTCTTTGCCTAAGTGTCTGTGCTTTGAATGACCTACTAGGAGCCTTTGTTCCCTGTTTCTTGTTTTTGACTGGTCTGGTCACTGTCTTATCTTGCTGGACTGTGCATTCCCTCTGTGCCTAGAACAAGGCTGAGTAAATAAAACACTATGAGCAACTTTAAGGACCGTCCTATTAGAAAATTCTAATTTTATATTACAGAAAATTCAGACTTGAGGAGGTCAAGGGATGGCCCCAAACTCATGTGGCCGATTTGTATGGAACTGATGCTAGATGTAATAATTGCATCAAGCACAGGTCTAGAGTACCTGGTAGGCCAAATAAATAAATAAAGAATTGCTTAGATACCATTAGAACGATCTCTTTAGCCTGGGTAATATGAAGTAGTTCTTGAACCCCTAAAAATGATAAAAGCCTATTTTAGGCAAGGAGATGTGCAAAAGCCTATTTTCCGAAGAAGATGAGGTATGATGTCAACAGTTTATCAAATTGATGCATGACACCCCACCCCCCAAAAATATGTTAGGAACTCACTGCTTTAGAACAAATAAAATGTATCCCTGCAAATTGAACTCATGGCCTTTTAGACAGTACAGGTTGACATATGGTTACCCTGTGGTGTATGTGCATGAGTACCTGTGCATGCACTGGATGGGGAAGAGCATTCCCCGCAAACAGGCACTGTCACAGCTCCCTTAGCTCCTTGTGCAGCCATTTAAAATATATGCATTCATGTCTATAGGAGCTCTGTGAAGTCCTTGCCTACTTTTGCCCTTCAATAACACAGGGTTAGGTATGACAGAGCATTCTGTAAATGGAACATAAAGAAAAATTTATTACATTTTAAAGCAATATCATCATGAAGTTAAACATAATACTCTATTTCAAACTGTGTGGCAAATGAATAATGATGATCATAAACAAGAAGGTAAACTGTGACCTTTGACAAGAAGAATTTTGGTCCTTATCAAGCTCTAAGAAAAAATCCAAACCCCTTTAAATGTCCTTTGCAGATGGTTTCTATCTGATATACCACCAATTTAGCCTTTTACTGATCATATTCTCCTGAGCTAGAAGAGACTTTTTAGGTCATCCTGGACAGCGTCCTCAACCCCTTTCAAGAGACCCTTTCAGCATTCTTGACAGTCTGTGAACACAAACTGGCCTGATTTAGAAATCAGTTCCAATGACAGACAGCGAAGTTGGCCATATGATTATTTTAACATCACCTCATAAAATGATTTAAAATAGTTTTCTGAAAAAGTACTAGTAATACAAGCATTTATTACATTGCTGATTTGCATAGAGTTCCTTCAAAGCTAGGATAATTCAATTGAAGACAGTCAAAGAAATTGCAAGTAAGGGATAATGAAATTTGGTATTTTACTACAAGCAGTATGATCTTCAGTGTATGACATTTAAACTAATGTAGTAGGTTTTAGTGGGAGAGCTGAGATTGGAAACTATTTCTAAGTAGCAAACTGGTAGTTCATCCACAGAGTTAACTTTGTACTTCACTATCATTGCTCATTTGAATACATAAGCTAAATATTGATTTATTAAATGTCTCCAATCTATTCTCTTAATATAATAGAACTCAATGCTTGTTTGATGAGTTCATGAAGGAGTGATGGTTGTTCAAACCTGCTTCATGGGATCTAAAGAAATAAGTATATCTAATAGTTCTATTTATTTCCTATCTTGTTCAATGATTTCCCCAAATTCATAGAAAGTATGTGCCTAAGAAAGACACTCCCTTTTGTCTATGCCTTATGGTAACACTTCTGACTGCTGATTTAAAGCATTAGATCCAGACTCAGACCTCAACTGTAGTACTTACTGCTTTCTATCTTCTAATTATATGCTTATAAAGAAATCAGAAACATGTAATTATTAAACACTAGAGGCCTGGTGCACGAAATTCGTCTATGGGTGGGGTCCCTAGGCCTGGCCAGCAATCAGGGCCTATCAGGGCCATCTTGCCCAGTCCTGATTGGGGCCGGGCCGGTTGGGGCCTGTTGGCTGCCAGCAGGGACCTGCCAAGCAGGGTGGGAGGGACGGGGAGAGGGCCTGAAAGAGGTTTGCCAGCAGGGGGAGGAACTAGGAGGGAGTTGGCTGGCCTTGGGAGGTTGGCTGTGGGAGCATACTGAGCATCTGCCCCCTGGTGGTCAGTTCACATCATAGTGACTGGTCAACTGGTCATTCAGTAGTAATGGTTGCTTAGGCTTTTATATATATATTCTAGAGGCTTGGTGCACGAAATTCATGCGGGGGGGGGGTCCCCTCAGCCCAACCTGCACCCTCTCCAATCTAGGACCCCCTCGGGGGATGTCCGACTGCCGGTTTAGGCCCAATCCCAGGAATAGGGCCTAAACCAGCAGTCGGACATCCCTCTCACAATCCGGGACCGCTGGCTCTTAACTGCTCACCTGCCTGCCAGCCTGGTCGCCCCCAACTGCCCCCCCTGCCAGCTTGGTCACCCCTAACTGGCCCCCTGGTGGCCTGGTCGCCCCTCACTGCCCCCCCCCCGCTGGCCTGGTCACCCCAACTTCCCCCCTCTGCTGGCCTGGTTGCCTCTACCTGCCCCCCTGTCAGCCGGGTTGCCCCTCACTACCCCCTTGCTGGCCTGGTTGCCCTCAACTGCCCCCCTCCCCGCCGGCCTGGTCACCCCTTACTGCCCCCCCTGCCAGCCTGGTCGCCCCATGCAACCTGCTGTTCAGTCATGTGGTCATCTCTCGCTAACCCCTCTGCCGACCTGGTTGCCTCATGCAACCTGTTGTTCAGTCATTTGGTTGTCCCTCACCAATCTCCTTGCCAGCCTTGTTGCCTCATGCAGCCTGCTGTTCGGTCATCTGTCCAGTTATTTCGGTTGTGATGACCCCTGGCTTTTTATATATTAAGATATAGATGTTTAATGCATGCTAAGGAGCTCCTAGAAGGCTAGACTCCTATAAATGAACTTCAACTATGTATATCACATCACTATCCCCTTTCTACCCCTAACCTGAATCCAACTTTGGACACAAGCATATAAACACTCAATATAAAACTTTGGATTCTAGAAGAATAACAAAGTCTTTCTAACGGATGAATGTTACATGCAGTACATACCAGTTGGTCTAAGTAATGACATCAATCAGATGTGTGGCCAAATCATGGTGACACAGATTCTTAACCTGGTTCTCTCTTGAGCCATGTGACTGTGGATAAATTATTTAAGGTCATTGTGTTCCCTTATTCCATCTGCAGAAGGGGCTAGTTTACTGCTTTTGTTTAACTATCAACTTCCTGTAAATGTGAGTTTTGAGTTCTGCAGAGAAGGGTGCACAGTGAAATGGAAATAACAATAGAAAGATTGCAGTGTCAGCTCAATCATAATCTGTGTGGTCATTATCTTGCTAAGTTACCATTCTTCACTTACACAGTAGAGAGTGATCTCAAAAAGCCTGCCTCTCTCTTGACAGTTGGAGACTGGGGACTAAGTGCTAGGGAAGAATATTGAGAAGTTCCTGAATGTGGCCTAACTGATCTTATCAGGAATTCAATATGAACGAGAACATAAAAATAGAATATCATTATATTGTCAAGTCCTATGGTTAAGTGTGACTTATAGCTATAGTATCACAGATTCTCAATAGCTCTTGGATGGAGACATTAATTTTTTTTGCCACTTGGGCCTATCAATATCACAACTCACAAAATGGCAGTTGTCAGACATGTACGAGAGGCAACCGATTGATGTTACTCTCACACATCAATGTTTCTCTTTCATTGAAATCAATAACATATCCTCAAGTGAGAATTTTTGTGCATCATTTTTCCCCTTTATTGAATAAGATATTACAAATGTGTCCTTATCCCCCCAATGTACCCTCATCCCCCCAATCCTGCCCTCACCCTCACCCCATGTCCACATCCATCACTTATGCTTATATGCATGCATACAAGTCCTTTGGTAGATCTTTCCCCCTCACCCCCACCCTCCCCTGCCTTCCCTCTGAGTTTTGAGCATCTGATCGACGCTTCTCTGTCTCTACATCTGTTTTTGTTCGTCGGTTTACGTTATTCATTATAATCCACAAATGAGTGAGAGCATGTGATATTTATCTTTCTCTGACTGACTTATTTCACTTAGCATAATGCTCTCCAGCTCCATCCATGCTGTTGCAAATGGTAGGAGTTCCTTCCTTTTTACAGCTGCATAGTATTCCATTGTGTAGATGTGCCAAAGTTTTTTAATCCATTCATCTGCTGATGGGCACTTAGGCTGTTTCCAGATCTTAGCTATTGTAAATTGTGCTGCTATGAACATAGGGATGCATATATCCTTTCTGATTGGTGTTTCTGGTTTCTTGGGATATAATCCTAGAAGTGGGATCACTGGGTCAAATGGAAGTTCCATTTTTAGTTTTTTGAGGATGGTGAGAATTTTTTTAAAGGGCAGGATAACATATGCCAAGATACTCAAATAGTTTTGACTGCCTATTAAGATTTTAAAAAATCACTTTTCTCTCCATTTTTCTTTCTTCTGCCAACAACCACACGAGTGAGCTTGCAAGTAGATCTACCTCCAGTTGAACCTTAGAGAAAATATAGCTACAGCAAAAAGGTAATCACAGCTTTGTCAAAGATCCTAAGCCAGAAACATCCAGTAAAGCGGTACCCATATTCTTTACTCACAGAGACTTTCAAATAATATATGTTTTAGGCTGCTAAGTATTGAAACAAATCCATATATATTAAAAATGAATACAATATAAAATATATTTATGTTATGTTATTTATGTTATAAATATACTTTCATATATATGAAAAATTTTTATATGTAAATATATGTGTGTATGTATGTATGTATGTATTACAGGCATCCGTTTGGAAGAATAACCAATCATAAGCACTAAGAACAGCTTCTTGTAGCCATTTTGCCCTCCACTCCAAACACCCAAGGGCTCTTCAAAGTGCATAAACTAATACACAATTTTTACATTACTAAGAAGCCAACGGACGTCGCTCCTTCTTCTGTGTTCATTTATTTTCTACAATAGTGTCAGAGCCATTAGGAGAAAAATCACGCCTGACTATCCAATTAAAGGAGTATTAATCTATAATACTAATTTGAAGTTGATATAGCCTAAGGGTAATATAAACTATTTATCTTGGGAGTACCAAATTTTACTTTTTGGTCCAAAATATAATCTTCCTGTGATATTTTACATACATTAGTCTATGGGTTAAGCAACCTATTCTCCAGTTTATGGCTTATGAGTTTTTTTAAAATCTGTATACCATGCAGCTGGAGTTAACTAGTGAACCAGCATCAAGGCCAGAATGGGAGCTAGAAAGGAAAGAACTACTAAGATTTCATTTCTACATAAAGAAGTTAGAAGGCTACCTCTGGTTGGCCAGTTGAGGAGTTTTGTTTTAATTAGTATCTTAGAGTATATTTGCCCAAAATATTTTATCTCATTATGAAGGATTAACCAGAATGAAATCTCCCTTGAATTTAACCTTCATTAGCTCTCATGATTGGCCACTTTCTAAAATAGTAGAGGAAAATTGTGTAGTGATTACATAATTAACTTTTTCATCTAGGTTGAGCCCAGTCATTGAAAAGAACTAAATGACATTTCAGATGCTTAGTCATTTTGAATAAAGATTCCCCTTCCTACTGAGTTTAAGTGGAAAAACACTGCATTTAGGTTTAAAAAAAGGCATAAGATTAAGAAACAAGTAAAATACTTATTATCACCACCATCACCATTTATGTAGTACTTATCAATTACAAATTGCTTTTATAAACTTGGAACTAAAAGCATCTACCCACCTTTCACTGCTCACTGCCTACATTAATGTGATTTTACTCTTTGGCTGTCTTATCAAACATAATTTTACTATTCTATTGTATTCATAAACATGACTTTACTATTTCAGATAAATTCTTGCTCAAGAAGAAAAACTTTTCAAATAACTGTTCATTCCAGAAACATCTGGAAAAAATATTCAAATGAACAGCAAACAGACTTTCAGTAGGTGAGATTAAAATCAAAGCCCTTGTCGCAAAAGCCTTCCATTGTTGTGTCCACCAATCCCAAACTATTATATCATGATCCTTACCCAATCATAAACAAGCTCCCATACTCAAACAACCACCTTCAAAATCCAAAACACCCAGGTCAACATCCTCTTCAGGGGTGTATTATATGAGGAAAGATATTTAAGTTTTGTTTTGTTTTTTAAATATATTTTATTGATTTTTTACAGAGAGGAAGGGAGAGAGAGAGAGAGTTAGAAACATCGATGGTAGAGAAACATTGATCAGCCGCCTCCTGCACACCCCCTACTGGGGATGTGCCCGCAACCCAGGTACATGCCCTTGACCGGAATCGAACCTGGGACCTCTCAGTCCGCAGGCCGACGCTCTATCCACTGAGCCAAACCGGTTTCGGCAGATATTTAAGTTTTTAAAGATCACAAAGTTTGACCAGGATCCAAGAATCTAAGAATTGAGGAGAGACAAGAACTCAATAGTCAGAGTGAGATGGCTCCCATCCCCACCCATGGAAGGCGCCAAAAGACAGGAAGTTATTAAGAAGTTCAAAGTATGCAGTAATAGTAATTAGGAAAATACCTCTTGATGATTAAGGTGAAAAAATCTAGATGGATCAGAAATAAAGTATAGTAATATCAGCATAAAATACTAATAAATGTACTGGATGATTTTCTAGTGCTGTTACTGTAGGTGAGTTGGCATACAGAAGCTGCATGTTGCCTAAGGGCACCTGGCAGATAAATGTATGGAATTAGGAAAGGGACATCAAAGATGAAACATAATAAAGTATAACCAATCAAGACAAGTCAGAGAAAATCAAAGTGTAGAGTAGATTTTAGATAGCCTGATGACATTCATGGAAAAGAAAGAGAATTCAGTTGAAGAATGGGTGCTTTTTAACAGGCAAAAATCCATTAGTTTCAGAAGTGTCAGTACAATGAGACACCACAAACAAGAATATGTTGGGAAAACAAAGGCCTGAACGAGAAAACAAGAGAAATCAGAGGAAAAAGGCACCAAAACCCAGCACACAGAACGAGCCCAAAATAAGAAAGAAAAAGAAACTGACCAATGTAATTAGTTGAAACTTAGAAATTTAGTTGAGTCCTCCTGAAAATTAATGCAGTAATAGCAATTAGGAAAATGAAATATTACTAGCAGCAACCAGGACTGCAAGTAAGGTTCAGTAGAAAGATGGAATATGAAAAATTTGAGAGAAAAGTCTTTCGAGGAATATATTGGAAAAACCTCATCCTCAAAAAGTAACTCATGTACAAAAGTCTCTCCCAGATAACTCAACTCTCTAAACAAATGAGAAGTTGAGAGGCCACCTGTCCCCAGAGCCATTTTCATAGGCCCAAGAAAAATCCCCAAGAGACAGGGGCAGCAAAGCCTACACCAAGTCAGAAATCCAGCATTCACAGGGAAAATGGTAAAGAACTATATCTATCACTAATTTCTCAAACTTCACCGAACGGCAGTACACTCTTATATACACAGAATGGGCACTGGTATCTGCTTCTTCCTTACCCTGAGGATTCTTAAATTTCTATAATTTTTAGGTGCTCTTTCCAATGTACCAAAGCAGGGGTCCTCAAACTACGGCCCGCGGGCCACATGCAAATACAAATATTGTATTTGTTCCCGTTTTGTTTTTTACTTCAAAATAAGGTATGTGCAGTGTGCATAGGAATTTGTTCATAGTTTTTTTTTAAACCATAGTCCAGCCCTCCAACGGTCTGAGGGACAGTGAACTGGCCCCCTGTTTATAAAGTTTGAGGACCGCCGAAACTGGTTTGGCTCAGTGGATAGAGTGTCGGCTTGCGGACCGAGGGGTCCCAGGTTCGATTCCGGTCAAGGGCATGTACCTGGGTTGCGGGCACATCCCCAGTAGGGGATGTGCAGGAGGCAGCTGATCGATATTTCTCTCTCATCGATGTTTCTAGCTCTCTCTCTCTCTCTCCCTTCCTCTCTGTAAAAAATCAATAAAATATATTAAAAAAAAAAGTTTGAGGACCCCTGTACCAAAGCTTTAAATATACAATCTAATCTAATTCAAAAGTATTCTTTTCCCAGTAAGGTCATGGTGCTTAGAAAGAAATAAATCAAGTGTATAAACTAATTCTGAGAATTGAAAGGTTATTAGAAGATGGTCTCCCTACAAATGAGCTGATTGTGAACTGCCTGTTGAGTACATCCCAGCTCATGCACTATCCCTTAACTCTTTTCTTTATTAAAATTTTTTATTAAATTTATTGGGGTGATATTGATTAATAAAGGTATATAGCTTTCAGGTGTACACTCTTATAATACATCATATGTATATTGTACTGTGTGTTTGCCACTTAAAGCTAAGTTTCATTCCATCACCATTTATCCCCCCTATGCCTTTCTCTACCTCCTCCCACCCCCTTTCCATCTGGTAATCAGCATGCTGTTGTCTGTGTCTATGTGTTTATTATTATTATTATTACTAGGGGCCCCGTACACGAATTTGTGCACCTTGAAAGGAACTGTGGGCCCTGAGACTGCGGGGCCCATCCTCTGCGCCCCCTCCTGGCCCCTTCAATCACGGCCCTCTGTCCCCTGTCTGGGAGCAGCCCTGCTCCTGCTGCCACTGCTCCCACACGCTGATGGCGTGGAGCAATTGGGGCCGGCACCAGCAGCGGATGTGAGTGGGGGCTGCTGCCACGATCACCCCTCAGGAGCAGGGAGAGGTGGAGAAGCCTTCAGGGGCAATTGGGGCTGGCGCTGGGCGCCAGCAGTGGGTATGAGTGCCAGGCAGGACTGTGGCACACAGGAGCAAATAATTTTCAGTAACCACCAGAGGATAGTCCTGATTACAGCGACTGGCGTCCCAACTTCGTCTGGCGTCCCCGTTCACCTGCTCCACCATCCTGCCATGGCTGAGGCCTGCTATGTTCCGCATGTGCCCCCTGATGGTCAGCACACGTCATAGTGACTGGTTGTTCGGTTGTTCAGTTGTTCCGCAGTTCAGTCTATTTGCATATTAGGTTTTTATATAAATAGATTACTAGAGGCCCGGTGCACTGGTGGGGTCCCTCAGCTTGGCCTGCTCCCTCTTGCAATCTGGGACCCCCTTGTGTTTCAGCCTGACACCCAAGGGATGTAGTAGTGAGGCCGGGCACTGGGCGGCTCCTGCTCATCCTAGTCCTGCTGTGCCTGCCACTGTCACCACTTAGTAGTGCACTGCCGCAGAGACAGGAGAGGCTTGCACCACTGTGGCTGCGCTCGCCAGCCCTAAGCCCGATGTTTGGCACCTGTCAGCTGAGCAGTGCTCTTGCTGTGGGAGCGCATTGACCACCAGGGGACAGCTCCTGCATTGAGTTTCTGCCCCCTGATGGTCAGTGCACATCACAGCGATCGGTCATTCCGTCGTTCAGTTGCTTAGGCTATACATACATATATATATATATATATATATATATATATATATATATATAATCATCATCATCATCATTATTATTAACTAGAGGCCCAAGGCATGAAATTTGTGCAAGGGGCTCGGCCCTTGCAGTCCCAGCTGCCTCGAGCGACCCCACCCCCCCTCCCTGCCCACTGGTCATTCTGGAAGGTTGTTCTGCCCTCTGGTCTAATTAGCATATTAGCTCTTTATTATGTAGGATTATTTTGCTTAGTCCCTTCACGATGTTCCATATTGCCTAATTTTGTCTGTCTCCTGGCCTTTTGTGGACTCATGAAGGGTATTTATATGCCTAAGACTTTGAGGTATCATTTTTCATAATTGAGAAACTACCAGTAAGATATTAGTATTTAAAACACCTACAGTGCAGCCAAATATCCTTCTGCATTTTGGTGAATACAATAACTTTTCAGGAATAATAATAATAATCATTCTCAAGCTCTAGATGATAAAAAGATAATGATGAACACTACTTACCATCCTTTCCTCATGTTTCAAGAGCAATCAGTCTTTCTGTCACTTTAATAACTGACCAAGAAAGATGATAAGAGTACTGGACCTACCAGTTCCTTGTCTAAGTGTTTAAAAAAATAGACTATAGATGGAATACCTATTTCAATGAATCACTTAAAGAAATTGATGGATCTCAAACTGAGAATGCCTTCAAGGATACTAAATTTAATACTAAATTTCGCTGTAATCAGGAAAGTAACCACTCCTCTGGTGGTTACTGAAAATTCTTTGCTCCTGTGTGCCACAGTCCTGCCTGGCACTCACACCCACTGCTGGCGCCTAGCACCAGCCCCAATTGCCCCTGAAGGCTTCTCCACCTCTCCCTGCTCCTGAGGGGTGATCGTGGCAGCAGCCCCCACTCACACCCGCTGCTGGTTCCGGCCCCAATTGCTCCACGCCATCAGCGTGTGGGAGCAGTGGCAGCAGGAGCGGGCCTCATCTACACTTATTTGTCCACTAAAAATCATCTTTAGCTAGTACTCATTATTAGTTGAAGCAAACCATAAGGCAGAAAGTAGGAAGGCACATGAAAGTTTTTGAATGCTTGTATTCTGAATCTGAAAATTGTAGGGAGAGGTAGTATTTACAGACTTGCATAGTTTTGTCTCTTCATATTTGCCAGCTACATCTCATACCATGGTAATTAAACTCTCATATCTGTGTTATCCCTTAGGTTACTTGTCCACTTGGGGAGATGTTGAATCACAGGGTGGAGTGGGAAGGTGGAAGGGAACAGGAGACACTCCCTGAACACCCAATCCCCATGCCACCTTTCACAGCAAAAGTCTTTGTCCTTCTGTCTGCTTTATCCTTTTCCTCAGAAGCAGCTCTACAGAGCTTCCCAGACAAAAAAAAAAAAAAAAAGCTAAAAGAGTTTGTCACCACAAACCAGCATTACAACAAATGTTAAAGCAGTGGTTCTCAACCTTCCTAATGCCGCGACCCTTTAATACAGTTCCACATGTTGTGACCCCCAATTTCATTGTTACAAATTGAACGTAATTAAAGCATAGTAATGCCAAGACCGGTTTGGCTCAGTGGATAGAGCGTCGGCCTGCGGACTGAGGGGTCCCAGGTTCGATTCTGGTCAAGGGCATGTACCTGGGTTGCGGGCACATCCCCAGTGGAGGGTGTGCAGGAGGCAGCTGATCGATGTTTCTCTCTCATCGATGTTTCTAACTCTCTATCCCTCTCCCTTCCTCTCTGTAAAAAATAAATAAAATATATTAAAAAAACAAACAAAAAAAACCTTAGTATTAAAGCATAGTGATTAATCAGAAAAACAATATGTAATTATATATGTGTTTTCTGATGGTCTTAGGCGATCCCTGTGAAAGGGTCATTCGACCCCCAAAGGGGTCGCGACCCACAGGTTGAGAACCGCTGTACTAGAGTGACCTGGATATCCTGCCTAATTCACCCAGTGTGGGCAACATCAGCAGCTCCTCCTAGACCTTGGAGAGAACTTCTCAAATTTTCTGTCTACACATACAGACACATAGCAATACCTCTTGTCCCTTTTAAGGTCTTTCACTAGTAGGCAATTTATTTCTAGATCGGATTCCAGACACTGGGACTGCAAATATGAACAGGACAGAAAAACACCTCTCTCTCTCTCTCTCTCTCTCTCTCTCTCTCTCTCTCTCTCTCTCTCCATCTATCTCTATCTCTCTATCTCTATCTCTCCCATGAGCCAGACCTATAATTAGTCTGCATAAATCCACACAAATGAACTGTAACAGTTCCTATGATTCATGGTCTTCTCACCATTCCTACATTTTCTGCAACTTTTTAAATGCTACACTGTAAAATGCTTTTTAGAGCATTAAGATTAACAAAACATTAGAATATTTAAAATCACTGAATAATTATGCCCTTCCTAAGTGTGTACATAATATTTGAGTTTGGAAACAAATGGAGTCAAGTGCCTGAATGAGGAAGCACAGATTTACTTACTAAAAACCAGTAACAAGACTTTTCTTCAGAACCAATGTGGATATTTTCACAAAAAGACTAGTTGGGAAACATCAAAATGTTGGCAGTTGTCATAGCTCTATGTAACTGGATTATCAGTGATTTTAAAATTCACCCAGTGCTGTGTAACAGCTGGCACATAAGAACAAATAGTGCACATCTCTTCCTAAACCTGCTTTCAAATGATGTCACATTTGTGGCTTAAGCCATGGTGAGAATATTTTTACCTCAGAAATTGGCAAATGCTGTATATTAGGGTGTTAGGGAGCTGATTGCTAAGTAAACATTTACTAGCATGCTACTGTTTAAATCTGTAGACTTTCTTAGTGAACACATATAATTATAATTTGAAGTTGTTTTCAAAGAAAAAATATAAGCATATTACCCTTTGTGTACATGGTGCTTTTTCATCAAGTACCAAAAAAAATGATTTTTCCTATATAAAAGATCCATAATCCATATGAACTTGCCCTTTAATGTCCACTAGAATCTAATCTCGCTCCAGTTTCCATATAAATAAGAAGTATGAAAACACATTTAATCCAAACATGAGTTTCAGACAGAAAAACCAAACGAAGAATTTACAGCCAAATGAAACTACAAATAATTAGTAACTGTTCACAGATCAGACCTCAGGCGAATCAAAGGGCAAAGGACTGAACTTGCTAGGATTCAAGAAACCAGGCTCCACCTTAACTTCTGAACAGGGTCACTTTCATTTTTCCTCTGTTTCTGAATTATGTGAATATCCAGCCAAATACATATTAACTTTTGGATTCCTCTGTCTTGCCACCACGTTTAAATTGCCAATATTTAGTAAAATTACCCACCAAACAGTTCATTTAGTCCTTCCCCACATTTGCCATATGGAGACCCAAAATGACAGCACTGAGCAGTGGGTACAAGTATATGTGGAAGGGGGAGGAGGTGGCAGAGGTACAGTTAAGTTTCACACTTTTTTTTTTTGGACTAGCAAGTAAGTTACAGTCACCATCATGTTACTTGGTAAAGAAATTGGGCTGGCACAGCTCCACTAAATGTTTTATTTTTTAATATATTTTATTGATTTTTTTACAGAGAGGAAGGGAGAAGAATAGAGAGTTAGAAACATCGATGAGAGAGAAACATCGATCAGCTGCCTCCTGCACATCCCCCAGTGGGGATGTGCCCGCAACCAAGGTACATGCCCTCGACCGGAATCGAACCCGGGACCCTTCAGTCTGCAGGCCGACGCTCTATCCACTGAGCCAAACCGGTTAGGCTCACTAAATGGTTTTGAGTGAAGCTTTTTCTAAATACCTCCTGATACAATTTTTCACTTAATGGGAAATAACAATAACCGCCCCCCCCCCGCCCCCGGCCACACACACACACACCATCCAGGGCTTTAAACTAATTTAACCAATTATAGGGAAAAGCTTTGAAATGTTGATGTTAACAACTTAGTTTCAAATAAAAAAAACGTGCATTTTTTTGACTTTGTGTGGGATGAACTTTAGGTTCCATGATCCTACCAGAATAAAACCTATCCTATCGAATAATAGACAAACATGGTAATTGACCATACCTTCACTACGCCTCCCATTGGCTAATCAGTGCAATATGCAAATTAACCACCAACAAAGATGGCGGCTAATTTGCATACTGCAGGCAGGGTGGGACAGTGCAGCCACAAGCGTGTGAGCCGCCAGTGTGAGAGCCACCATCCAGCCACCATCAGGCCTGGGCAAGGGGCCGATCCATCTATCGGAGGGTGATGGGGGTCGACACCTCTGGCTGAGGTGTCAGGCCTGGACGAGGGTGGAGCCGGTGATTGGGGGGAGATGGGGGGGTCCCCTGCCCAGGCCTGATGCTTCTGGCGGAGGCGTCAGGCCTGGGCAAGGGGCCCATCTGGTGATCAGAGGGTGATGGGGGTCAACGCCTCTGGCTGAGGCGTCAGGCCTGGGTGAGGGCAGAGCCAGTGATTGGGGGGAAATGGCGGTCCCCTGCCCAGGCTTGATGCCTGGGCAAGAGGCGTCAGGCCTGGGCAGGGTGGCCGAGCCGGCGATCAGAGGGAGATGGGGGTCCCCTGCCTAGGCCTGACGCCTGGGCCAGAGGCATCAGGCCTGGGTGGGAGGCGGAGCCAGTGATCAGAGAGGTCTGGGGGTCCCCTGCCCAGGCCTGACACCTCTGGCGGAGGTGTCAGGCCTGGGCAAGGGGCCGATCCGGCGATCGAAGGATGATGGGGGTCTACGCCTCTGGCCGAGGCATCAGGCCTGGACGGGGGGTAGAGCCGGCAATCGGAGGGGTCTGGGGGTCCCCTGCCCAGGCCTGATGCCTAGGCCAGAGGCATCAGGCCTGGGTGGGGGGGAGAGCCAGTGATGAGGGGGAGATGGGGGTCCCCTGCCCTGGCCTGAAGCCTGGGCCAGAGGCGTCAGGCCTGGGCGGGGGGCGGAGCCGGCAATCGGAGAGGCCTGGGCAAGGGGCTGATCTGGCGATCAGAGGAGGATGTGGGTCTACGCCTCTGGCTGAGGCATCAGGCCTGGACGGGGGGCAGAGCCAGCAATCGGAGGGGTCTGGGGGTCCCCTGCCCAGGCCTGATGCCTGGGCCAGAGGCATCAGGCCTGGGTGGGGGGCAGAGCCGGTGATCAGGGGGAGATGGGGGTCCCCTGCCCCGGCCTGAAGCCTGGGCCAGAGGCGTCAGGCCTGGGCGGGGGCAGAGCCGGCAATCGGAGGGGTCTGGGGGTCCCCTGCCCAGGCCTGACACCTCTGGCGGAGGCGTCAGGCCTGGGCAAGGGGCCGATTCGGCAATGGGAGGGTGATGGGGGTCACGCCTCTGGCTGAGGCGTCAGGCCTGGGCGAGGGTGGAGCCAGTGATCGGGGGAAGATGGGGGTCCCTTGCCCAGGCCTGAAGCCTGGGCCAGAGGCATCAAGCCTGGGCCGGGGGTCCAAGCCGGCGATTGGTGTGAACTACAGTGGAAACACCTTTTCTGACCGCTCATTGGCTAAGCTCCCTGTATGCCATTGGTAATATTCTTAGTGACTTGGGTAATAAGAATCCAAAAAGGTGATCTAGGGTTTTTCACCACATTCCTGGTGAAAAAAACGAAGGTCCGCTGCTGGAAGGCTAAGAAATGTCATATCCTGCCCTAGCCGGTTTGGCTCAGTGGATAATGCCTTGGCCTGCCGATGGCAGGGTCTGGGTTCAATTCTGACCAAGGGCATGTACCTAGGTTGCAGGCTTCTCCCCGGCCCGGTACCAGGTCAGGGCTCATGCAGGAGGCAACCAAAACATTAATTTGAAAGAATATATGCACCTGTATATTCACTGCTGCATTATTTACAATAGCTAAGATATGGAAGCAACCTAAGTGTGCATCACTACACAAGTGGATTAAAAGTGGTGGTAGCTATATTCAATGGAATATTACTCAGCCATAAAAAAGAATGAAATCTTACCATTTGCCACAGCATGGATGGACCAAGAGGGTATTATGTGAAGTGAAATAAGTCAGTTCAAGAAAGACAAATACCATATAATTTAACTTATATGTGTAATCTAAAGAACAATATAAATCAATAAACAAAACAGAAACATATTCAGAGAACAGACTGATGGTTAACAGAGGGAGGGGATTGGAGGTTTGGGTGAAAAAGGTGAAGAGATTGAGAAGTACAGATTAGCTATTACAAAATAGTCATGGGGATGTGAAGTACAGCATAGGAAATATAGTCAATAATATTGCAATACCTATATATGTTGCCAGGTGTGTATTGGAAATAGCAGGGGGAACACATTGTAAAGTATATAATTGTCTAACCACTGTGCTGAGTGGTTAGACATACAGATGTACATACAAAATAATACAAAATAATATTGAATGTAAACTGTGAACGAAAAAGATAGAGAAAAAAATCCTGACCCAGTTACTGTATACGTTGCTGGAAAATTGACAGTTAGCAAAGGTAAAATTAAGTTCAGACACAGGACCTCTGCATCAGATAGCCATCTGGGGAAAATGGTACCAAATATGGGGAATGCTTACCAATCAAGCCTTGTGAATTGGTCACTGTATTGACAGAGACTATGATCTGAAAAGGAACAAGAGAGATCATTTATTATAGAGGAGCATTGTGTAACCTAATCAACATTAGCACTTTTTGTCATGATAAACTCACTCAAATCTATTCATCCCACAGTACTTCTTTTGTACACAGGGGTGAGGGACCCTTGGCATGCAACTCTCAAAACTTGCCTGCACATTCCAATATCTGAATTCATTGACAATTTTCAACAGTGGCACAGAGTGTTGAAATAATATGTTAGAAGCCAGCTGAACTGCCAGACTTCTGCCTTAGAGTTAAAATGATGAGTGTCTTTCACTCAGAATGAAGGCTTAGTGTGTATTAAACATGACATGTGGCCCCAGCAATGTCTGCAGCACAGAGAAATGGCTAAGAATGTATTAAAGGGTAAAGATTTGGAGGAGTATTCATCTATTATTATTTTAATTTCCGGTCTATGCTTTCAGGACCTCTATCCAATAAAATGCTATAGGTAAGTTAGACTGCCAGACTACCCCCCACGCCCCCCCCCCCCCCCACACACACACTTGGTACATAGGTCTCATCTCTCTCCCTTTTTCATAAATAGATCTGGGCTTTATAATTACTTTCACATCCACGTTCTCATACCTGTTGAGACAAAGCCTGAGCAGCGCCCTGCACTCCTTAGGCTCCTGTAGTTTTTTCCTACGTCAGTCTAGCCTGCTCCATCCATCTGCTTTCTGCTACTAGCTTTCCGAAAAAAAAAAAAAAAAAGAATAAAAAGAAAAATCAGAACTTGGTGTTAAAAAGTCAAAGCGAGGTTTCTTTGAAATCAGAACAGTCTAATTATGTCAACGTGTCTATAACAGTGGCACTCACAGTGTACAGAGGAGCACAAATGTGTACGGGAAAAGATGCTCCTGCTTAATTAAAGGAACGGGTTGTAGAAACAAGGTCTCTAACACGGAGCTAGTCAGCATTGCCCAGGTGTGACCCTACCACTACTGGGAGTCCCTGTCTCTTAGAGAGTCAAGGCAGGGGTTTCAATACCATCTTTAATTATGGCACCAGGGGATAAGAGATGAGCGCTGCCTTCTGTTCAAGCCCCTCACTTCACACTACATAGAAATGCATTTATTTCTCTGGCTGGTTCTCACTACTGTTCCATTTTCTTCATATTATAGGCTCACAGACTAACCAATATTGGACTTTTCCATCGCAGGTCCTAAAGAAGCTGGTGATCATACAAACCTGCAGGATGGCTTGCCCTGGATAGAGAAATTAGCACCACTGCAGGGAAGTTACACTCATTTAGGGGGGTGGCTGGGATAAACATCCTCTTTCCCTTATCCAGAGGAACTTCTAAAAGTGGTTGGTGGAGCCAGGGTCCCCAATCACGCAGAGTGAAAGATAATATAAGGCAGCTACTGCACTAATCTTGGGATCACAAGACCAGATAAGACTGCTACTTCAGAGGTTTGACTGCCTGTTTAAAATGAACCCTAGTTCATTCTGCTTTAACCAAACATCATAAGGAAATTATGAAATATTAGGCTGAAAGTCAATGTCCCCAATTACTGTAAGAGGGTGCCTTAAACAAATCGGTTTATCCTATTCAATGCCATAGCTAAAGATCCAGGCAGGATTATGGGTAATAAACCTTTGAAATGGGAGGATGAGTAGTTCATCGGATTATTCAACAGCATTTTATGGTGTATTAGTGTCAGTAATCGGTACCAGAATAAGTTAGAAAATCATGGACATCAAAAAGTAGCTAATATCATTTAGGGTAATTTCATGAATAATTCCAATCATTAAATAATATTGCTACTCTCTGACATTGCATAGATCTTCAAGGAAGTAATAATGAAAGAAATTTGACAGTAGCTAATATTGGCTTTTGTAGCTGCGGCCTGGAAAATATCCCCTCTAGGATTCTGTGAGCAAAGAGGATGCAATAAAAATGCCATCAAACCTGACACCTGGACCTAAATCCCACAGTTAGAAATTGTTCAAGGTTTAGGGCTCTGCTTAAAATGTTAGTATTTGCGAGGCTAGTTAATGTCCTGATTCCTAAAACCTCGATATCTCATAGTAACAAAGGCAGAGGCAGTTTTCAACCCAACCAACAATAGATCTTTCTGATTTGTAAATATAATCCAGAAAGATAATATTTGGAAAACATCAATGTTTAATCAATAAAAGTTTCAATAAATCACTGAGATACTAAACAATATACATAAATCAAGTCAAAATCAAGAATGAACCAGACAAATTCAACCAACACCATTTACCTCAAAGCAAGAATCAGGTTCCTCTGGGTGATTATGGTCCTCAGGTTTTTAAGAAGCAAAAGAGGTTTTTTAAAATTTAATTCTCCCCTTGAATACACATTAGATGTCACATAATGCAATCCCCGCAAACTTCAAATGCCTGCCCTTAACAACACCCATGCATACAATGGCACAATCAGAGTGCTTAGCCAAAGGGGCAGGGCCAGCAAGTGCTAGAATGAGGGAGGAGCTTGAGAATGGGCGGGACCTGCACATACAGGGATGGTGGAGGCTCACGGGAAAGGTTGCAGATCCAGTGGAGGCTGGGATGGGAGAGGAGTATGGAAGGGGCAGGGCCAGCACAGGCTGGGTTGGGGAGGAGCATGAGAAGAGGCAGCGCCAGCATGCGGAAAGGATGGGGAGGAGCATCATATTACGGCATTATCTGTTCTGACTTAAAACTGCTGTCCTTGTTTGTAAATAGAAACTATACAAATAATTTTTTTCCTGTGGAAAAACACCTGGGAAAGAGGACCTAGGCCAAAAATTTTAAATTACTGTTATGTTAAATGCACAACTATACTGTAAAATAAAATTCAGAACTACACAACCGTGACAGAAGATACAAAGCACTCAATCTCACTGTTATTTTCCTAATTTATACATTGAAACGTCCCACACTTTTCAAAGGAAATGTATGCAAAAGACTAGGGACAGAATTGAATTAAATAACCTGATATCCAACATCCAATTTTTACAGGTAATGAAATCACAAACGATGTTCAGTGGTGGCCAGTGACGGATGCTTTCGGTCATTCACTGCCCTAAAACAAGACCTCAGTCACTCAGATTGTCAATGCATGCATTTCTACACTAAAAATACCACAGATGATTAAATCCTGCATTTGTAAATCCAGAATACATCAAAATGTTTATTATTAAGTACATTTATAAAGTGGGAACAAGACCAGCATTTAGACAAGTAAATTTATATCAAATACACAATTATATTATAAAATAAAGGCAGTCAATCCAACAGTTCATTTCCTCCACTGTAAACTGAAATTTGTACAAATCTTCCATGAGAAACCTACGAAATCCCCAATAACGAAATGTAACTGAATACAGTGAGAATGAGCAAACAATTGGTTTGTAAAATTAAATGCTGAGTTGCCTCCAATATTGGTGGAAGAGAGACCTAGGACATCCGCAGTGTTTCTAAAACACCAAGTGTAAATTAGACCAATCTTTTGAAGGAAAATGCATAAAAAGCGCCAGGAACACGTTTGGTCGAATACAATATTAATACACAAATATATTGTACTAAAATGCAAAACGGCTTCAAAAGACTGAAAACTATTTAAATTTTAGGTCATCATGAACAAGTCCGGCACGTATCAGATCATTTTCCTCACTTTCAAGCTGAAAATACCAAGAAATCTTTTTTCTTTTTAAATTATGTCAGAATATGAGAGGATTGATTCCAAAATTAAACCACATAAATGATTTTTAGGAAAAGGACAAAAATAAGTTCCACAAAACTACGCTTTGAAAGCGGCCGAAAGCCACCGTCCGAATCCTAGCGCGATACCGAGTGTCCGAATCCAAGCGCGATACCCGAGTGTCCGAATCCAAGCGCGATACCCGAGTGTGTGAAATTTCTCCTTTTCGTGTCGAAAAGAAGAGAAACAGATGGGCCAAGATCAAGAATTAAACAAATAAGACAATTATCATCCAAAGATTTAATAATAAAAGACCAAATCGGCTCTCCGGCAGCCACATCTCAAGAAACGAAACTATAAAGTCGGCATGAGGTAACGTAAAGCACAACACGGAACCCAGATTCAGTTAAGGTACCCACATTATCACAAATTCAAAGCCCTCCAGACCACTGAAATAGATTATTAAAATCAAACTTACACTTTGTGATTGCGTGTGGAAGCGTTCACCACGTTCCCTCAGCCCTATGGTGCGGAGGAGAACTTAGCAGCCCGCCACACCCAAGACGAATGCGCAGGGCTACAAGCGGCACCACGAGAGGAAGGCGTAGCTCTACGAGCAGCACCACTGCGCCCCCACGCACGCACCAGGAGACGAAGGTGCAGGTCTGCGAGCAGCACCACTGCGCCCCCACGCGCGCACCAGGAGACGAAGGCGCAGGTCTGCGAGCAGCACCACTGCACCCCCCCCCCCACACACACACACACCAGGAGATGAAGGCGCAGGGCTGTGGGCTGCAAGCAGCACCACGGCGGCCCCCCCACCCCCTCCCCCCACACACACCAGGAGATGAAGGCGCAGGGCTGCAGGCTACGAGCGGCACCACAGCGCCCCCACACACACACCAGGAGATGAGGGCACAGGGCTACAAGCAGCACCACGGCGCCCCCACACACACACCAGGAGATGAAGGCGCAGGGCTGCCAGCAGCACCACTGCGCCCCCAAGCACACACCAGTAGATGAAGGCGCAGGGCTACAAGCGGCACCATAGCGCCCCCAACAGCCCAAGATGAACGTGCAGGGCTATAAGCAGTGGCGCTCCTTTTTAAACAAGCTTATTTCACTCCCTTCATATATCCTGACTGGTTGGGGTGAGAACAATTGATAGGGATAGTATCTACTCACTCTTTATGCATGAAAAACCCGCCCATATCCCAGAAGTTGGCACAGTATTGATGGGAAGGATTTGAACATGTTTGTATTTGAGATGGGGGGGGGGGGGCGGTTGTTGCAGGAATTGTGGGAAACACAGAACAAACCAATCACATAGTAATTCACATGAGTAATTCCCTAATTGTTCCCAGCAATGAACTAAAACAATTCCTCAATCGCCATTTTCAGCTTGTATATAATTGCTTGCTTCGAGAAAGTTCTTCCCTGTCATTTCTGCTTTTGGGTCAAAAGCAAGTCAGATACCTGATTGGTCTTAGCAAGGAATTCACCATCACCCTCAAACTTATCCCCATCCCCACCTCCATCCTTACCACCACCACCCCCGCCCCCAGCAATTATATTTGGGAGTGTTGGCTTAGGCAACAAACACATAATCTAAAATTGGGAATGAGGAAATTTTGTAAGCTCACAAATATGTGAAAATTAATACACACACCTTAATAACCAATGGTGTAAAGGGAAAAATCACGAGGGAAACTAGAAAACTCTCTGAGGTGAATGAAAACTTATGGAATGCAGGAAAACAGTATTTAGAGAGAAATTTGGATTATAAATGTTTATATTAAAAATGAGGAAATGGCCCACCGGTATGGCTCAGTGATTGACAGTGGACCTGTGGACCTATGAACCAGGAGGTCACAGTTCAATTCCTGATCAGGGCATATGCCTGGATCCCCAGTGTGAGCATGCAAGTAGCTCCTGATCAATGAGTCTCTCTCATCATTGATGTTTCTATCCCTCTCTGTCCCTCTTTGAAATCATAAAAATAATTTTTAATAAATCTTTATTGTTCAGATTATTACAGTTCCTCTTTCTTTCCCCCAAAGCTCCTCTCCACCCAGTCCCCACCCCACCCCATGCCCTTACCCCTGACTGTCCTCATCCATAGGTGTAAGATTTTTGTCCAACCTCTTCCCCCCACACCCTCTTCCCCCTGAGAATTGTCAGTCCACTCCCTTTCTATGCCCTGATTCTATTATATTCACCAGTTTGTTCTGTTCATCAGATTTTTTATTCACTTGATTTTTAGATTCACCTGTTAATAGATATGTATTTGTTTTCACTTTGCTGTTCATAATTTTTATCTTTACCTTTTTCTTTTTATTCCTCTTCTTCTTAAAGAATACCCTTCAGCATTTCATATAATACTGGTTTGGTGGTGATGAACTCCTTTAGTTTTTTCTTGTCTGTGAAGTTCTTTATCTGACCTTCAATTCTAAATCATAGCTTTGCTGGGTACAGGAATCTTGGTTGTAGGTTCTTGCTATTCATCACTTTGAATATTTCTTGCCACTCCCTTCTGGCCTGCATAGTTTCTGTTGAGAAATCAGCTGACAGTCATATGGGTACTCCCTTGTAGGTAACTGACTGTCTTTCTCTTGCTGCTTTTAAGGTTCTCTCTTTGTCTTTTGATCTTGGCATTTTAATTATGATGTGTCTTGGTGTGGTCCTCTTTGGATTCCTCTTGTTCGGGGTTCTCTGCGCTTCCTGGACTTGAAAGTCTATTTCTTTCATCAGGTAGGGGAAGTTTTCTGTCGTTATTTCTTCAAATAGGTTTTCAATTTCTTGCTCTCTTTCTTCTGTCACCCCATAATTCGGATGTTGGTAGGCTTGAAGTTGTCCCAGAGGCTCCTTACACTATCTTCATATTTTTGGATTATTTTTTCTTTTTGCTTTTCCTGTTGCGTGTTTTTTGCTTCTTCATATTTCAAATCTTTGACTTTATTCTTTGGATGCTCTAGTCTGCTGTTGGATCTCTGTATATTATTCTTTATTTCAGTCAGTATATGCTTAACTTCTGATTGGTCCTTTTTCATGTCCTTGAGGGTCTCACTAAATTTCTTGGAGGTTTCTAGAAGATTCTTGAGTAACCTTATAACCGTGGTTTTGCACTCTATATCTAGTAGTTTGCTTTCCTCCATTTCTTTCATTTGTGACATATTTCTTGTCTCCACATTTTGGCTGCTTCCCTGTGTTGATAGAGTGGTTTAGTGTGGTAGGTGTCCTATAGGGCCCAGTGGCTCAGCCTCCCCAATCACCTGAGGTAGACACTCTTGGTGCACCCCTTTGTGGGCTGTGTGCACAGTCTTGTTGTAGTTAAGCCTTCATTGCTGTTGGTATCACTGGGAGGAATTGACCTTCAAGCCAATTGGCTGTGTGGACCAGCTGTGTCTACAATGGAATAATTGCTGTGCTGGAGACACCCTTATGGGGCAGGACTTGCTTCAGTGGGGCTTTGGTGCTCACTGAGTCTGCCCTTTGAGTGTGTCGCTTATGGATGTGAAGAGTTGTAATCTGGTATGGTCTCACACTGACCACTGGGTGCACCATAAAAATAAATTTAAGAAAATGAAGAAATACCTCAAATCAATTGCCTAACCTTCCACCTTATGAAGGTTAAAAAAAGAGCCAACAAAAGCAAAAGCAAGCAGAAGAAAATATGTAATAAATATTAAATCAGAAATCAGTGAAATAGAATAGAAACATAATGGAGAATGTCAAATAGAAAGTTGGTTATTTGGAAGATAGCAAAATTGACAAACTTTTAACTAAATGACCAAGAAAAAAAGGAGAATACTAAATTTACTAAAATCAACAATGAGGGATTCCTGAAAATGGCGACCAGCAGGAAGGTAGGGAGGCAGAGAGTGTGAGAGTGCAAGGAAGTGATAGAGGAGTGTGTGGACGTGTGTGGTGTGCGTGTATGAGCTAGGGACAGTTAGATTCTGCAGGTCTTCTAAGGGGCTGCTAAACCAGGCAGTCTTAGGTGGCGGAGTCCCGCTCCCTGCGAGGACACTCCTGGGCGGCCAGCACAGGCACGGCGACCATGCCATCTTGGGAAACAGAGCTGCTTGAGACTAGGATCCTGGCCTCAGCACCACCCAGTCTGATCTCAGACGCATACCAGGACCCTGCAGCCACTGGGGACAGAGACCTGTGACCACAGCTACAGACCTGCGGACACCAAAAGTTCAGAAATCCCCACGGCAGATCCGTGAGTAACAGAGCCCATCCCCCCTTCCCGCAGGCTCCCGGGCAGCGCCAGAGTAACTAACTGATAGACCCACCCCTTGCTGGGGCCTCAGCACTGCAGGAACTTTGGCCTGGAAGTGCGCGAGCACCTTGGAACTGATCCCGAGTAGGGACGGGTTCAGGAGCCCTGGGCTGGGAGCAAACGCACGAACACCAGGAACTGGTCCTGCTCGCACTGCCTGATCCAGGAGCCCTGGGCTGGGAGCAAACGGGCGAACCCCAGGAACTAGTCCTGCTCGCACTGCCAGCTTCGGAGCCCTGGGCTGGGAGCAATCGCGCGAAAACCGGGAATTTGTCCCGCGTAGCACAGGCCCAGGGACCCCAATTCTCTGGGCAGGAGGCAGCACCAAGCACCAGTGACTTGACTGTGTTTCTGATCACCTGCGCCTGAGATCCTGATTCCCTGTGCATTCATACTAAGAGCCAGTGACTCCAATCCCTGGTGCAAGGGCACACAGGGACCCTGATTCTCAAGGCAAGGTCGCACGAAGAAACAGAGACTCTGATACTGGATTCTGGGGAACTCTGACTCCTGGCGCACGCTAGGGGGCTCTGGTTTTCAACACGCTTCAGAGGGGTCTCTGTTTCAGCACGGCGCAGGCAGGGTCCCTGATTCTAAGGGCGCGTACGAGGCCACATTGAGCGCTGACAACACTGACTCTGAGCGAGCCTGGTTCCCACCAACCCACAACAACCACACATCTTAGTGTCAGAACTCTTCAGTGACACTAGGGAGGTGGGAGGCTCCCACTGCACACGGCCCAGGCCCACGCAACTCGACGATTGAACCATCGGGAGATAATCAGAATGAAGAGACGACACAACACCCAGAGGAAAGACAATGAGGAGTCACCAAGAAAGAACATTAATGAAGTTGAAGCATGCAACATGACAGAAAAAGAATTCAGAATAATGGTTGTACAATTCATTCACCGGATGGATGAGAAAATCAACAACCTATGCAAGAATCAGGAAGAAATGAAAAGTGATATAGCTACAATCAAAAACACCATGGAAAGTTTCAACAGCAGACTAGAAGAAGCAGAGGACCGAATTAGTGAGTTAGAAGATAAGGCAGAAAAACAAGGTCAATCTGAACAGCAACTGGAGAAAAAAATTAAAAAGCAGGAGGAGAGCCTAAGGGAGCTTCGGGACAACATGAAACGAAGTAACATATGCATAATAGGGCTGCAAGAAGGACAAGAAGAGCAGCAAGGATTACAAAATCTATTTGAAGAAATAATGTCAGAAAACTTCCCAGATATGGGGAAGAAAAAAGTTACACAAGTACAGAGAGTCCCAGGCAAGATGAACCCCAAAAGACCCACACCAAGACACGTCATAATAACGATGGCAAATGTACAAGACAAAGACAGAATCTTAAAGGCTGCAAGAGAGAAACAGAGAGTTACCTACAAAGGATCCCCCATCAGATTATCAAATGATTTCTCAACAGAAACACATCAGGCCAGAAAAGAATGGACAGAAATTTACAAAGTGATGCAAAGCAAAGGACTGAATCCAAGAATACTCTATCCAGCAAGGCTATCATTCAAAATTGAAGGGGAAATAAGAAGCTTCACAGACAAAAAAAGGCTAAGGGAGTTTATCACCACCAAGCCAGCAATGCAAGAAATGCTAAAGGGACTGGTGTAAAAAGAAGAACTAAAAAGCCCAGAAAGAAAACAGCCACACAAAAAAATAGAAATGGCTACAAACAAATACCTTTCAATAATAACTTTAAATGCAAATGGACTAAACGGTCCAATCAAAAGACATCGAGTAGCTGAATGGATAAAAAAACATGACCCATATATTTGCTGTCTACAAGAGACCCACCTCATTAGAAGGAACTCACACAGACTGAAAGTGAAGGGATGGAAAAATATCTTTCAGGCAAATGGAAATGAAAAAAAAGCTGGGGTAGCAATACTTATATAGGACAAAATAGACTTCAAAGTGAAGGCCATAACAAGAGATAAGGAAGGCCACTTCATAATACTAAAGGGATCAATAAAACAAGAGGATATAATCCTGAGAAACATATATGCACCCAATGCAAGAGCACCCACATACATAAGAAAACTCCTGGAAGATATCAGGGGAGAAATCGACAACAATACAATCATAGTAGGGGACTTTAATACACCACTGACATCACTGGATAAATCTGCTAGTTAAAAAATCAGCAAAGAAACAGCAATCCTAAATGACTCACTAGATCAGATGGACTTAATCGACATCTTCAGAACACTTCACCCCAAAGCCACAAAATATACGTTCTTCTCAAGTGCTCATGGGACATCTTCAAAAATAGACCACATATTGGGTCACAAACAAAGTCTCTCCAAATTCAAGAAGATTGAAATCATACCAAGCATCTTCTCATACCACAAGGGCATAATATTAGAAATAAACTACAATAAAAACAACTCAAAATACTCAAACACTTGGAAGCTGAATAGCATGTTATTAAATATTGATTGGGTTACCAATGAGATCAAAGAAGAAATTAAAAACATCCTGGGAACTAATGACAATGAAAACACAACAATCCAAAACCTTTGGGACACAATGAAAGCAGTCCTGAGAGGGAAGTTTATAGCTCTACAGGCCTATCTCAACAAACAAGAAAAAATGGTAGTAAATCATCTAAATCTACAGCTCAAAGAATTAGAAAGAGAGCAACAAGAAAAGCCCAGAGTGAGCAGAAGGAAGGAGATAATAAAGATTACAGCAGAAATAAATGACATAGAGACCAAAGAAACAATACAGAAAATCAATGAAACCAAGAGCTGGTTCTTTGAAAGGATAAACAAGATTGACAAACCTCTAGCTAGGCTCACCAAGAAGCAAAGAGAGAGGACCCAAATAAACAAAATCAGAAATGATAGAGGCGAAATAACAACAGATTCCACAGAAATACAAATGATTGTTAAAAAATACTATGGACAGCTCTACTCCAACAAACTAGACAACCTGGAGGAAATGGACATATTCTTAGAAAAATACAACATTCCAAAACTTAATCAGGAAGAATCTAAAAATCTCAACAGGCCAATAACTATGGAAGAAATTAAAGCAGTCATCAAAAAGCTTCCAGCAAACAAAAGCCCAGGACCAGACGGCTTCACAGGGGAGTTTTACCAAACATTCAAGGAAGAACTAAAACCTATCCTCCTCAGACTACTACAAAAAATTCAAGAGGAAGGAACACTTCCAATCTCATTCTATGAAGCCAGCATCACCCTAATACCAAAACCAGGTAAAGACAACACAATGAAAGAGAATTACAGGCCAATATCCCTCATGAACATAGATGCCAAAATCCTCAACAAAATCTTAGCAAATCGGATCCAGCAGACATCAGAAAGATCATACACCACGACCAAGTAGGATTTATCCCAGGGATGCAAGGATGGTACAATATCTGCAAATCAATAAATGTGACACATCACATAAACAAATTGAAAGGAAAAAACCACATAGTCATATCAATTGATGCAGAAAAAGCGTTTGACAAAATTCAACACCCATTTTTGATAAAAACTCTCAGAAAGGTGGGAATTGAAGGATCATACCTCAACATAATAAAAGCCATATATAACAAACCCACAGCCAACATCATACTCAATGGACAAAAACTAACACCATTTCCCCTAAGAACAAGAACAAGACAGGGATGCCCACTCTCATCACTCTTGTTCGACATAGTACTGGAAATATTAGCCATTGCAATTAGACAAGAAGAAGAAATAAAAGACATCCAAATTGGAAAAGAAGAAGTCAAACTGTCCTTATTTGCAGATGACATGATATTATACTTAAAAATCCCTAAAGACTCCATCAATAAACTATTAGACTTAATAAAAGAATTCGGCATTGTAGCAGGATACAAAATTAACACCAAGAAATCTATGGCATTTCTATACACCAGTAGTGAATTTGCAGAAAGAGAGGCTAAAAAAGGAATCCCATTTACCATCGCACCAAAAAAATTAAGCTACCTAGGAATAAACTTAAATAAAAGAGGTAAAAGACCTCTACTCAGAAAACTACAGGACATTGAAAAAAGAGATGGAGGAAGACATAAAGAGATGGAAAAACATACCATGTTCTTGGATTGGTAGAATCAACATCTTTAAAATGTCCATACTGCCCAAAGCAATCTATAAATTCAATGCACTTCCCATTAAAATACCAATGGCATATTTCATAGACCTAGAACGAACTCTCCAAAAATTCATCTGGAATAAAAAAAAGAGCCCGAATAGCTGTAGCGATCCTGAGAAAGAATAAAGTAGGTGGGATCTCAATACCAGATATCAAGCTGTATTACAAAGCCACTGTTCTCAAAACTGCCTGGTACTGGCACAAGAACAGGCATATAGATCAATGGAATAGAATAGAGAGCCCAGAAATCAGCCCCAACCAATACGCTCAATTAACATTTGACAAAGGAGGCAAGAACATACAATGGAGTCAAGATAGTCTCTTCAATAAATGGTGTTGGGAAAATTGGATGGATACATGCAAGAAAATGAAACGAGACCACCAACTTACACCATACACAAAAATAAACTCAAAATGGATAAAGGACTTAAATATATGACGGGAAACCATAAAAATACTAGAAGAATCCAAAGGCAACAAAATCTCAGACATATGCCGAAGCAATTTCTTCACCAATACACGTCCTAGGGCATTGGAAACTAAAGAGAAAATAAACAAATGAGACTACATCAAAATAAAAAGTTTCTGCACAGCAAAAGAAACCATCAACAAAACAACAAGAAAGCCCACTGCATGGGAGAACATATTTGCCAATGTCATATCTGATAAGGGCCTAATCTCCAAAATTTATAGGGAACTCATACAATTTAACAAAAGGAAGATAAACAATCCAATCAAAAAATGGGCAAAGGATCTAAATAGACACCTTTTAAAAGGGGACATTCAGAAAGCCAAGAGACATATGAAAACATGCTCAAAGTCACTAATTATCTGAGAGATGCAAATCAAAACAACAATGAGGTACCATCTCACACCTGTCAGATTGGCTATCATCAACAAATCCACAAACGACAAGTGCTGGAGAGGATGTGGAGAAAAAGGAACACTTGTGCACTGCTGGTGGGAATGCAGACTGGTGCAGCCACTATGGAAGACAGTGTGGACTTTCCTCAAAAAACTACAAATGGAACTCCCATTTGACCCTGTGATCCCACTTCCAGGAATATATCCCAAGAAACCAGAAACACCAATCAGAAAGGATATATGCACCCCTATGTTCATAGCAGCACAATTCACCATAGCTAAGATCTGGAAACAGCTTAAGTGCCCATCTGTAGATGAATGGATTAGAAAACTGTGGTACATCTACACGATGGAATACTATGCTGCTGTAAAAAAGAAGGAACTTTTACCATTTGCAACAGCATGGATGGAACTGGAGAGCATTATGCTAAGTGAAATAAGCCAGTCAATGAAGAAAAAATACCACATGATCTCACTCATTTCTGGATAATAAAGACCATTATAAACTTATGAACAAAAATAGATACAGAGGCAGAGCTGCCTCGAACAGACTGTCAAACTACAGCAGGAAGGCCAGGGAGGGTGGGGGGGTAAGGGGGGAGGTAAGAGATCAACCGAAGGACTTGTATGCATGCATATAAGCATAACCAATGGACACAAGACACTGGGGGGTAGGGGAGGCCAGGGGATTGTCAAGGGCGGGGGAAAAAAAGGAGACATATGTCATACTCTTTGTAATACTTTAAGCAATTAAAAAAAATAAAATAAGATACAAAAAAAGAATTAATTAGTATCACCAGTGATAATCATGAGACTTATTATTAACAGTTACTCAATATCCTCTATGAAAAAAAACTAAAAATATGGGTTTTTCAGTTATTGTTTTATTTAGTCCTTTTGATAAATTTACAAAAGGAGTATTGTTATTCCCCTTTTATAGAAGGGGAGTTTCTTGCTCAAGTTAAGTTTCTTGCTCAAGATTACACAGCTACTAATGAGCAAAAAAAAGCTTAAATTCCAGATCTCTCTGACTCCAAATCATGTATTTTTAACTCCATGATCTAATTTATGAGGCAACACAATAAACTCAGTACTTCTTCACTAAAGAAGAAATAAATAAATAAAATCAACAATGAAAGGTCTTTACTACTGACATTACAGAAATAAATGGGACTATAAGGGAATACTACAAAATTGTATGCCACCAAATTAGATAACCTAGATGAAATGGATAAATTCATAGAAGTACACAATCTACCCAAAATAACTCAAGATAAAGAGAAAATCTGAATAAACAAACAATAATGAAATTAATTTTGTAATAATAATAATAATTATGATAATAATAAAACTTCCCACAAGGAAAAGCACAGGATCAGATTGCTTCACTGGTGTCTTTAAAAGTGTTTAAAGAATACCCAACACCAATCTTTCACAAACTCTTAGAAAAAGTACAAATGGAGCAAACACTTCCCAGCTCATTCTATGGGGCCAGTATTATGCTGATATTAAAACCTATTAAACATATCACAAGAGGAAAAAACTACATACAAATATCTCAAAAGTATAAATGAAAAATCTTCAACAAAATACTACTAAACTTAATGCCTCCTGCACACCCCTACTGGGGATTGAGCTGGCAAGCTGGGCATGTGATCTAACCAGGAATGAAACAGTGACCTCCTGGATCCTAGGTAGATGCTCAACCACTGAGCCACCATGTCCAGGAAGAAAATCTTTTTTAAATGGAAGCCATTCATATTTTATTTTTAGTAGAATCTTGAACTCCAAGAAATTCAAAATTTACAAACAAGACTGAATTAGCTTTTGTAACAATTTTGAGCAATAAAGAAAGATATAAAAGATAACCATTTAATATCTGACCCTTTGCTGGAGCCCATAAATAAATTCCATAACTGAACTTTCAACTCACTTAGTGATTTTTTTCTTGGTGTTTGTTTTTCTAAAGATAATCACTTTATAGTCAACAGTACAGATCCTTTTATTTCATTTTGTAAAACCATAGTCCAATACAACCCCAGAATGTCAAGTGTACAAAACAAGAAACTTTCTGGTGAAAGTTCTGGTTATTATTTATTTTAAGTTTTTTCCTTTTATTAAATTTATTGAGGTGACACTGGTTAACAAATTATACAGGTTTCAGGTGTACAATTCTATAATATGTCATCTGTACATTGTATTGTGTGTTCACCACCCCAAGTCAAGTCTCTGTCCATCACCATTTATCCCCCTACTAGAGGCCCGGTGCAGGAATTTGTGCACTAGTAGGGTCCCTTGGCCTGGCCTGTGGGATTGGGCCAAAACTGGCTCTCCGACATCCCCCAAGGGGTCCCAGATTGTGAGAGGGGCCAGGCCAGGCAGAGGAACCCCACCAATGCATGATCTGGGCCGGGGAGAGATGCAGGAGGTTGACCAGCCTGGGAGGGACCGCAGGAGGGCTCCAGGGCATGTCTGGCCTGTCTCGCTCAGTCCTAATCGGCTGGACCTCAGCAGCAAGCTAACTTACCAATCAGAGCATCTGCCCCCTAGTGATCAGTGCACATCATAGCAAGCGGTTGAGCGGTCTTAGCATTTCATTAGCATATTATGCTTTGATTGGTCCAGTTGACTGGACACTTAGCATATTAGGCTTTTATTATATAAGATACCCTCTTCCCATTCCTCCCACCCTCCTCCCAACATGGACACTGTTGTCTGTGTACATGAGTACTTTTTCTTTTTTTCTTTTTTGCTCAATCCCTCCACCCCCTGACCCAGCAATCCCAGACAGCTGTCAGCCTGCTCTCTATCTATGACCCTTCCAAATAAAAAGGGTAAAAAACTTTTACAGCAAACAAATTAGAAAGTTTGTAAAATAAAATCTCAATTGTATTTCTATGAACTAACAAAAAGTAATCAAAAATGAAAGAAATTCCATTGAGAATAGGAATAAATTTAACAAGAACATTTGAGAACTATAAAATATTTTGAAGTAAATTAAAGATCTTATAAATGGAATCACATTTCATATTTATAGAATGGAACACTTATTATATTTAAGATGCCAATACTTTATAAATTGATCTATAGATTCAATGTTATAACTCCAAATTCCCAGCAGGCTCTTTTTTTTCCCCTCAGAAATTGACAAACTGATTTCCAAATTTCTATGGAAACACAAGGGATCCAAAATAGTCAAAGTATTCTTTAAAAAGAAGATAAAAGTTACAAGACTGACACTTCTGATTTCAAAACTTAATGAAAAGTTACAGTAATAAACATTACATGATACTGACATAAGGATAGACATATAGATAAATGGAATGGAATGGAGAGTACAGAAATAAATCCATAATAACTATGGTCAACTGATTTTTGAAAAGAGAGCCAAAACCATTCAAGAAAACAATAGTAGTCTCTTCAACAAATGGTACTGGAACAACTGAATTTCCACATTCAAAACAATGAATTTGGAGTCATAACTCACACCATATACAAATATTAAATCAAAATAGATCAATGACCTGAAATTAAGAACTAAAATGATAAAACCCCTAGAAGAAAACATAGGTGTAAATATTTGTGACCTTGGATTAAGCAATGGTTTCTTAGATATGATGCCTGAAGCACAAGCCTATAAAAATTAGATAAATTGGAATTCATGCTTCAAATGACAGTATCAATGAAATGAAATTATATCCCACAGAATAGGAGAAAATATTTGCAAATTGTATATCTGATAAATAACTTGATCCGGAATATATAAAGAACTCTTACAACTCAACAATAAAAAGAGAAATAACCAGGTAAAAAATGGGCAGAGGATTTGAACAGACATGTCTTCGAAGAAGATATATAAATGCCAAATTTGCACATATAGAAATTCTCAACACCATTAGTCATTAAGGAAATGTATATCAAAACCACAATGTGGTACCACTTTGCACCCAATAGGATGGCTGGGATAAAAAAGATATGGGAAATAGCAAGTGTTGATGAGGATGTGGAGAAATTGGAAACCTCATACATTGCTGATGGGGATGTAAAATGATGCAGCCAATGTGGTGAACTTTATGTTATGTGGACTTTACCGTAATAAATAAACACAAATATAAATACAACTCTCTCTCTCTCTCTCTCTCTCTCTCCTTCCATTATTTTCCAGAAGAGAAGCTTCATGCTCTCAAGATGAGAGGACTCCTACTTGTTTCTGTCTTTTAATAGGGGGCAGGTGAGATTTGATCTCCAAGTTTTTGCTCAACCATGGAGCAGGTATCTCTGTGACCGCAACTTACTAGGGCAGATAATCATGCCTCACCAATTCTTTGCTCTCTGAACCTTCATTTATTTGATATCAAACTGATGGCCTTGGCCTATGGTCTTTGGTGTTATCAAGACAAAAGTTTGATCCATATTCTGTTACTAACCAGCTTAGTGACTTAGGGATGATTAATTCTCCAAAGGCAAAGAAGAAAGAAACACATTCTGAGCAGTCCAGTTCTTCAGTGGTTTATATACATAGTCTTTTTAGTTGTGTACATAATCTCTAGTCTGTACAATTCCTGTCACAGACAACATGATAAATGGCCATTGAATGAAATAACTTAATCCACATAAAAGTCCAATGATTTGGCTATTATTACTTCTATATTACAGATGAGGTCTTTATTTCTTCATTGATAAATGTGAATTAATATCCACTTCACTGGGTTTTGTTGCATCTTTTAATTATATCCTTTGTAAGAGGAAATATGATAATATAGAAAGAGTGTTGGTTTTAAATCATAAAGTTGTGAGTTTGTGTATTCAGCCAAATTTTATACTGTGAACCTTGGGAAAATTACTTAACTTCTTTGAATTTGTTTCCTAAGCTATAAAAAATGGATATTAATACATATTTTGAGTGCCTTTTCAGGATTATAAATGTATTATATATAATATTAAGTTATATATTGCATACAATGGACCATTATATATTATATACAATGGGGCCTTGGCTTACGAGTGCCCCGACTAACGAGTTTTTTGAGATACCAGCTGTCTCTCGGCTGATTTTTTGCATTGAGTTGACAGAGTAATTTGAGTTAACGAGCTCCTTAACAAGCTCCTTAACGAGCTCGGTCTCAGAACAAATTAAACTCGTAAGTCAAGGCCCCACTGTATAATTTAAAATATCTATACTAATAAAAGGGTAATATGCTAATTAGACTGGGTCAACCAGAATCTTCTGGTCATCCTGCCTTCCTTCTGGACAAAGCCACGATGGCAGGGGGCCAAGGCAGAGGCCGTTGGGGTGATCAGGCTGGCAGGGGAGGGCAGTTAGTAGTGATCAGGCCTGTAGGGGAGGGCAGTTGGGGGTGACCAGGCCTACAGGGGAGGGCAGTTGCGGGGGACCAGGATGGCAAGGGAGGGCAGTTAGGGATGACTGGGCCAGCAAGGGAGGGCAGGCCTGCAGGGGAGGGCAGTTAGGGGTGACCAGACTGGCAAGGAAGGGAAGTTGTGGGCTACCAGGCCAGCAGGCAAGGGCAGTTAGGGACAATCAGGCAGGCAGAGGGGTTAGTGGCTTCTTGCTGGTTCTCTCTCTCTCACTTCTAAACAATAGAGTGCTCAGGGCTCAGGTCTTAAGACTCTTATCTGCCTACCCTTACTCATGTATTGATTTTCTATCTTATATGTTACATATAAAATATGTACTTATATAATATATGTGTTTGTGTATATGTGCATATATATTTATATACATGTATATAAACATTTAGCAACCTAGAACAATACCCAACATATAGTAACTACTTGAAAAATGGTATTTATTGTTACCTAAATGAGTTATTACAGATAAAGTATCTGGCTCAAAATAGGTGCCAGAAAGTTCCTTCACTCCTTTCTTAATCTTAGTTTGGCTTCCAGGTATTTATGTGTAGTATCCTTCCCTTCTCGTACTCCTGAATTGCCCTCATTTATCTCTGGAACATCCTCCATTCCCTACCATTCTCATCTAATCCTTGCAACCTTGGCTTTCCTAATAAAGACATCGGGTCAAGCATGCACCGCTTTGCATCTGTTTTCTGGGCTAATTGACACTAGACACAAATCATGCTTCATGATTAGCCCTTTGCTGCCCTCATCTGGCCTGTTCCAGTGTCTGTTACGGTTGACTAGATGACCACTAGCCAGCAGAGGCTCAGTCAGCTCTGACCTAGCTCTGACAAGGAAGTCACAGAAATAATTTCCTGAGGAATTCAAGCTAATGAATCCCTTTCTTTGGGAGATAGGGATGGAGAGGCAATGATCAGCTCAATCTAATACCACCAAAAAAGAAAATTCAGTGACTTCAAAACAATCTGTTTCAGAATTGTTTGGGACTACTCATGACTATATCAACATTATATGGGAAGAAAGCAAAAACCATATGAAAATCCCTGGCCTCATATAATTGCCTTTCTGAGCTCAGTTTAGCTCGGGATCTCTAAACACTGGGACCATACCTAAGCCCTAAGTCTATTTATGAACATCAAAGTTCTCTTCCTATTTTAGAATCAAGTGCTATTCTAAAGGAGGGGATAACAGTGAGAGCACTATCCTGGTTACTGCTTGTTTTGTGAGATGTCAGCTTGGACTTGCCAAGGGAAATTCATTTTCATGGAGACAGATAGCCTGAACTACCTCCCTCAACAACTATCAAGAGAACAAGCACAAACTGGTGGGAATTGGGGAGAGGGGGAATGGGTGAAGAGGGTCAAAAGGTAATGAGAAAATATAAAAAGAACATCAACTTTCTGTACCTTAAGACTCATAGCAACCTGTCCCAGAGTTTCTGAAGTAGGCAAACATACACTTTTTTCCTATTTGTTTGTTCATTAAACAAATATTTATAGAGCAGTGGTTCTCAACCTTCCTAATGCCGTGACCCTTTAATACAGTTCCTCATGTTGTGGTGACCCCAAACCATAAAATTATTTTCGTTGGTACTTCATAACTGTAATTTTGCTACTGTTATGAATCATAATGTAAATATCTGATATGCAGGATGTATTTTCATTGTTACAAATTGAACATAATTAAAGCATAGTGATTAATCACAAAAACAATATGTAATTATTTATGTGTTTTCTGATGGTCTTAGGCGGCCCCTGTGAAAGGGTTGTTTGACCCCCAAAGGGGTCGCGACCCACAGGTTGAGAACCGCTGTTATACAGTAAAAAAAACCAAACAGATGAAAGGTGGTTATTTTGGAAAAGAATTAGAACATTCCTTAATTACCTACTTTTAAAAAAGTGTATGTGCATTTGTGTGTGTTGTGAGGCAGGGGGTGACTAAAAAAAGACAATATTAATCCCAAAGCCAGATAATTAGGACAAAATAAAAAAAATGCAGATACATCCCATCTCTGAATGTTGATATAAGCACCCTAAATTCTCAGAAAATTGAATCCATCTTCACAAAAATTAAAATATCAATGCATTATAACCAAGTGAAATTTCTTTTCCCTAAGAAAAAAACTATTCAAGTATTAAATTATATATTATTCAATATCTTAATAAATAAAAAAGACTCAGCATGTGGTTATATCAATAAATACTGAAATAGATAAAATTTATTGATATCTGATTTTTGATGCTTAATAAAATATGGAATAGATGGATACTTCCTTAACCCTATGTCAAACAAAAGGTTGTTAATTTTGAAACAAAAGAAGCATTTCCATTAACATAAAATATAAGGCAAGGAACATACTGTGTTCATTATTATTGCAAATTGTTCTGGAAGTATTAGACATTCTGTTTACAGAAGTGACGAAAATAAGATATATAAAAGAGGAAAAATAGGAAATTATCATCAACATGTAAAATCATTATATATAATTTAAAAACTCAGAAAAGTTACTTAAATTATTAGAAGCCAATTTGCAATGTAATTGATTAGAATTAATAAGAATTTGATAATACTTATAATAAAATACATTCAATATCAGAAAATATCTCATTTATATAATAATAAAGATTAATTTCCTAAAAATAAATTTAGCAAGATATGTACAAGACCTATATGAAAAAAGCAAAATTGGAAAACTCTGCTGATAACCATAAAAGAAGACTAGTAAATGAAAACACATACAGGCATGCCTCGTTTTATTGCACTTTGCTTTATTGTGCTTCACAGATGTTAAGTTTATTACAAATTGAAGGCAAGACCCTCCACCCACAAAAAGATTACAACTCCCTTTATTGTGATACTCACTTTACTGTGATGGTCTGGAACCAAACCCACAATATCTTCGTGGTATGCCTGTATTTTATTCTTATGTAAAAATGAATAAATTGGTTTTTTTAAAATCAATGATAATAATCTAAATATTCAATGTAATCCCAACAAATATATTAATATAATATTTTATTTTGGAACTTGATTATATAACTCTAAAATTCATCTGGAAAATAAGCATGAGAAACTGCCAGGACCATTTTGAACAAGAGAAATTCGAGGGTCTGGCACCATTAGATATTAAAATGCATTATAAGGATATAGTTATAAATACTATGTGTAGCAAGACAGACTAACAGATTAATGGAACATGAAAAAGATTCTCCAAATGGGCCCAAATGTACATTGAACAAATGGATTATTATATAATTTTAAATGTGAGGGAAAAAGATAGTTTATTAATAAATTTCCTAGGACAATAGGCTAGCCATTTGGTGTGAGCATAGAAATGACAGCTAAATCCCTCTCTTATTTTTTACAGTAAATTAAAAAATAAAAATACAAACGGACATGTGTAAATTGACACACCATCATTCTTAAGCGATTTCTTAGCATACATTGACATCCAGTCTTGTGATCCAGAAACCATTTAACATCCTAAGAGCTGGATGAATTAGTAATACAGTGTCTGAGGGAAATAGTAGCTCAGTATAGCATTGAATTGCAGGTTCTGACCTTTTCAAAATGCTCACTAAACCTGCCTTTACATACTAATGTGTGATATTTGGAAAGCCAAATAGATATATTTTTAATTAATTGATTAGAAACAGATTAATATAAAGGAAATGGAAACACCAACTGGTAATCTTCCTCTCTGATGTTATAATCATTCTTTTATTTATCTCACTGTTTGACACTGAGAAGAAATCTTTGTTGCCCCTCAAAGTGTGCATCTATTTGAACATTCTCACTCATGGTGCTCTGAAGGAACTAGCTATATACTGAACAGCATGTGCCAGAATGCCCAGAGACTTTAGCTTGAGTTCCAGTTGTGCACCTAATAGCTCTGTCACTTTGACCTCAGTTTCCCCAGGTACACAATGAAGGAGTTGAATTAGATTATCTCTAAGGTCCCCTTTGAGTTCAAATATATTCAATAATTCTAGTGTTTTAAGTACTTCGCTTACTTTCTTTCATTCCCCTTCCATTAGGGTTTTTGGTAGAGCATCAGTTAGATTTACCAAGAGAATCTATCTATCTATATATCTATCTATATAAAAAGCCAGGCGTCATGACCAGAACAACCGGTCAACCAGCCTCTATGACGTGCATTGACACCTCTCGGTCCCTCCCCGCAGCCCGCAGGCTCTCAGTGCTGGATGGCAGTGGAGTGGGACTGGGGACTGGACTCGTGGGGTGGTGGCAGCATCGTGGAGTGTCCCATGTTGGCAGCGAGCAGCTTTGCAGAGCATTGTGGAGCATTGTGGAGTGGTGGCAGCATTGCAGAGCATCATGGGGCAGCGGACATAGCCCTGATCACAGGCTAGGCCTAGGGACCATACATGTGCACAATTTCATGCACTGGGCCTCTAGTGTGTGTGTGTGTGCGTGTGCGTGCGTGTGTGTGTGTGTGTGTGTGTGTGTGTGTGTATAAAGCCTAAGTGACCGAATGACTGATTGACTTGTAGCTATGACACGCACTGACCACCAGGGGGAAGATGCTCAATGCAGGAGCCCAGTGAGTTTACTGAGGCACAGCGGGGCCAGGATGAGCGGGAGTGGTGATGTGTCTGGCCTGGGCTAAGGCTCCGCCCCGGTGGCCGCTTGCCGCTTTGCACACTACTACATCCCTTGAGGGGTCCCAGGATGAGAGAGGGAGGAGGGACCCCACTGGTGTATGAATCTATGCACTGGGCATCTAGTCTATCCTATATAATAAAGAGCTAATATGCTAATTAGATCGAACAACAGAACAACAGTCCAGACAACCTTCCAGACGAAGCTGGGGCTGCCAAGGCTGCCAAGGCAGGTGGGGCTGCAAGGTCCGAGGCCCTTGCACAAATTTTGTGCATCGGGCCTCTAGTCCTATCTAATAATAGAGAAACATGGTAATTAACCGTAACTTTGCTACCCTTCCCATTGGCTAATCAGCGAGATATGCAAATTAATCACCAGCCAAGATGGCGGCTAATTTGCATACTGCAGGCAGGGCGGGACAGGGCCACCCTGCCTGCCCCGCTGCCATCCAGGCCTGCTATATGCAACCTGGGTGGCAGGCGGCCTGTATAAGAACAGACCCAGGGCTGGTGGCAGAAAGCTGGCCATTGGCCACCGGCCACGCCCACAAACGACCCTCCAGCTGGGATCCCCGGACAGGTGCTAATGCACCGATCTTCCACTGGCCACGCCCAAAAACGGCCCTCCAGGGGGATCCCCGGCTGACCAGTGCTAATACACCGGTCCATGGCCCACAAATGGCCTACAGGTGCTAATGAACTGATTTGCCAAAACCCACACCCGGGCAGCCTTTGCCCTGCACGAACTATGCAGCCCTGAGGGGAGTGGGGCCGCTGGAAGCAGGGCGCGAACTTCCCGGGGTTGGCATCAGGCAGCTCAGAGCAGAGTTCGAACTATTCCTGCTGGTAGCTGCTTGCTCATTCACTTACTTGCTCATTCATTCACTCATTCACTCACTCATTATTCACTCACTCAGCAAACCCTCTCAGGTCCATGGCACCAGGCCAGGCACTGAAGTTGAAGCTAGATAAGACACAGCTAAGTCCTCAAGATGTTAGTAATTCAGTATGCAGCCAGGAGAGGGGCACCAGGCCGCTGGGAGCAGGGCGGGAATTTACCCAGGGTGGGCTTCAGGGAGCGGGAGTGGGGCCGGAACTTCTGCCATGTTGCCGTGGCAATGCGTTCCCGCCCCTTAGCTGCTTGCTCATTCACTTTCTCACTCATTCATTCTCTCACTCAGCAAACCCTCTCAGGTCCATGGCGCCAGGGCAGGCACTGACGTTGAAGCCAGATAAGACACAGCTATGTCCTCAAGATGTTAGTAATTCAGTGTGCAGCCAGGAGAGGGGCACCAGGCCGCTGGGAACAGGGCGGGAACTTACCCGGGGTGGGCTTCAGGGAGCGGGAGCGGGAGCGGGGCGGAACTTCTGCCATGTTGCCGTGGCAACGCATTCCCGCCCCTTAGCTGCTTGCTCATTCACTTTCTCGCTCATTCATCCACTCAGCAAACCCTCTCAGGTCCATGGCGCCAGGCCAGGCACTGACGTTGAAGCTAGATAAGACACAGCTATGTCCTCAAGATGTTAGTAATTCAGTATGCAGCCAGGAGAGGGGCACCAGGCCGCTGGGAACAGGGCGGGAACTTACCCGGGGTGGGCTTCAGGGAGCGGGAGCGGGAGCGGGGTGGAACTTCTGCCATGTTGCCGTGGCAACGCGTTCCCGCCCCTTAGCTGCTTGCTCATTCACTTACTCGCTCATTCATTACTCACTCATTATTCGCTCACTCAGCAAACCCTCTCAGGTCCATGGCACCAGGCCAGGCACTGACCTTGAAGCTAGATAAGACACAGCTATGTCCTCAGGATGTTAGTAATTCAGTATGCAGCCAGGAGAGGGGCACCAGGCCGCTGGGAGCAGGGCGGGAACTTACCCAGGGTGGGCTTCAGGGAGCGGGAGTGGGGCCGGAACTTCTGCCATGTTGCCGTGGCAATGCGTTCCCGCCCCTTAGCTGCTTGCTCATTCACTTTCTCGCTCATTCATTACTCACTCATTATTCGCTCACTCAGCAAACCCTCTCAGGCCCATGGCACCAGGCCAGGCACTGAAGTTGAAGCAGGATAAGACAGAGCTATGTCCTCAAGATGATAGTAATTCAGTGTGCAGCCAGGAGAGGGGCACCAGGCGCTGGGAACAGGGCGGGAACTTACCTGGGGTGGGCTTCAGGGAGCCCGGTGTGAGGCCGGAACTTCTGCCATGTTGCCGTGGCAACGAGGCAGAAGTTCCCGCCCCTTAGCTGCTTGCTCATTCACTTAGTCGCTCATTCATTCACTCATTCACTCACTCATTATTCACTCACTCAGCAAACCCTTGGAAGTCCAAATTCAGTAGGGCGAAGCAGGCACATGAACGAGGCAGTTGTACGCACAGATGCATTGTACTGGGTTCTGTGAGGGCTGTCACTAATGCTGAGTTTGTTCTCTTGATAAACTGGAGCCTCGGGAGCCAGGCTGCCCAAGCCTGTAGGCCTGTGCCTACGCCAGGAGTGGCCGGGGTCCCGGAACATGACAGAAGGTGCAGGTCGGGCTGAGGGGTCTGGCCCCACTCCTCACCCTCACCCCAGAGTGCACAAATTTTTGTGCACCAGGCTACTAGTATATGTATAAAAGCCTAAGTGACTGGCTGACTGGCCGACCTGCTGGTAGCTATGATGCACACTGACCACCAGGGGGCAGACGCTCAACGCAGGAGCTGCTGAGCCACAACAACTTTGCAGAGTACCCTCTCGCACTTTGGGACCGCTTGGGGGATGTCGGAGAGCTGGTTTCAGCTCGATCCTTGCTGGCCAGGCTGAGGGACTCCACCTGCTGGAGGGACGCTGCTCACTCTACAGATGCCCCAGGTGTGGCCAGCCGGGGAGGGATCATAGGAGGCTGGCTCCAGAGTATGTCTGGCCCATCTTGCCCAGTCCTGTCCCTCCAGCCACCTTCTAATTAATTTCCTTTCAATGTGCACGAATCTGTCATTGGGCCTCTACTCTAGTCATAAAAACTTTAGACCATTCATAAGTGGCATCATTCAAACAGCTGCAACTAGCAGCACTTTTTAAAAAGTCCCTGCTGGTTCCTGATTCTTGCTTATAGTGCACAGGGCTCAGGCCTTCAGTCTCTTTTTTTATCTACCATTACCCCTGTAGTAATCTCTGCTGCTTTCATGGCCTAAGTGACTATAATATATCGCCCCAGGCCAGAATTCTCCTCCATACTCCTGTCCTATATACTGTACTACCTATTAGACATCTCTTCTTGAGAGTCTGATAGACACCTCAAACTTAACATAAACAAAACATCCTCCTTGTCTTTTCCTCAAAGTTGTTCAAAACTAGCTCCACCAGTCTTCTTGTCTTAGTAAGCAGCAACTAAATATTTGGCGGCATCCTTAACTTCTCTTCCTCTCACACCCTCCAATCAATCCAGTGGCAAATACTGAAGTTCCTACCTATAAAATACAGGGTGGGGCAAAAGTAGGTTTATAGTTGTGAGTACACAAAACACAGAATTTATTCTTGCATTATTATCTATTAATTATTGTATTATTTTCCATACAAACAACTGTAAATCTACTTTTGCCCTACCCTGTATATATGGAATACCATCACTTCTCACCACACACACTGCTACCACCTTGGCCCAAACTAGCATCATATCTCACCTAGATTACTGCAGTAAGTTTTTATATGTGTAAAATTGATTTTAAAGAAGAAGGGAGAGGGAGAGATAGAATCATCACTGATAGGAGAGAATCATTGATCGGCTGCCTCTTGCACACCCCACACTGGGGATCAAGCTGGCAACCAGGGCATGTGCCCTGACCAGGAATCTAACCATGACTTCCTGGTTCATAGGTCAGCACTCAACCACTGAGCCACGCTGGCCAGACTGCAGTAAGTTCTTAAGTAGTCTTCCTGTTACTGATCAATTCTCAATACAGCAAACAGTGATTCTATTAAAATGTTAGACTACAGTAAGCTTTAGGCTTTAATCCTCTAAAAGAAGAAGCCAGCAGTGAACGGAGGTTCCTTTTTCTCCACATCTTTACCAGCACTTGTAGTTTGTTGATTTGTTTATGATAGCCATTCTGACAGGTGTGAGATGGTACCTCATTGTTGTTTTGATTTGCATCTCTTGGATTATTAGTGACTTAGAACATGTTTTCATAGGTCTCTTGGCTTTCTGAATGTCCTCTTTCGAAAACTGTCTATTTAGGTCCTTTGCCCATTTTTTGATTGGGTTGTTTATCTTCCTTTTGTTAAGATGTATGAGTTCCCTATAGATGTTGGAGATTAAACCCTTGTGGGTGATAACATTGGCAAATATGTTCTCCCATGCAGTGGGCTTTCTTATTGTTTTGTTGATGGATTCTTTTGCTGTGCAGAAGCTTTTCATTTTGATGTAGTCCCATTTGTTTATTTTCTCTTCAGTTTCCATTGCCCTAGAAGCTGTATCGGTAAAGATATTGCTACGACCTATGTCTGCCATTTTGCTGCCTATGGATTCTTCTAAGATTTTTATGGTTTCTCATCTTACATTTAAGTCCTTTATCCATTTGGAGTGGATTTTTGTGAATGGTGTAATCTGGTGGTCTAGTTTCATTTTTTTGCATGTATCTGTCCAATTTTCCCATCACGATTTATTGAAGAGACTGTCTTGACTCCATTGTATGCTCTTGCCTCCTTTGTCGAATATTAATTGAGCATAATGGCTTGGGTCGATTTCTGGGTTCTCTGTTCTGTTCCATTGGTCTATATGTCTGTTCTTGTGCCAGTACCAGGCAGTTTTGAGAACAGTGGCTTTGCAGTATAGCTTGATATCCGGTATTGTGATCTCTCCAACTTTGTTCTTCTTAAGGTAATATGTTAATGTTTTGGGGTTTTCACACCAAAAAAGGATTTGAACCCTGAGACAGGGAGAATAACTTGTTTGGTATTTGAAGCCCATGCCTGGCTCTAGTTGGAGGCACTGACTTTTGAATGAATAAATGAAGAATGACACTTCACACTTGCCATTCATGTTAGAATTCTTATATAAATGTTTCTTTGATCAGCCTCATATCCCTGCTCATACCCAAAACAGAACAGGAAATAACATTATGATGCAAAGATAAGAAAAATCAATCACAGCATCCAAAGTCATGGCACAGCAAGACATACATTGTCTCCCAGCAGCTCTCTGTCCCTCTATATGAAAGTGACTCTGGGAACTCAATATTCCCTCCTCTATGGGCTTTTTAAAAATTGAATTTATTGGACACACATTGGTTAATAAAATTATACAGGTTTCAAGTGTACAATTCTATAATACATCATCTGTTTATCACACAGGCATTTTTTTTGCAATTTAAAACACAATTCGGTACTAGATATATATTCTTAAATTTGACCACTCTACATGTCTGCTTAATACACTAAAATAAAATCTTAAAAAGGTCGCTTCTATAAATATGAAGAAAAGATCTATGTACTACTAATATCAAAGTGTCATTAATTTTTCTAAGGGGTTCTTCTCTCAAATCTGTTTCAAGGTAATAGGATGTGTGTCGGTTGCCTATTGCCATATAACAAACAACTTTAAAACTTCATGGCTTAAAACAACATCAACTTATTGTTTGTTATGTGGGTTGATTGGATGATTTATCTACTGCCCGTGCTGTTGGTTGTGTCTCGGGATGGCTGCAAGGTCCAACATGGCCTTCTTCACGGGGCTGTCAGTTGGTGCTGGTTCTTGGCTGGGAGTTCAGCTGAAGCTCCTGGGGCCTTGATTTTCCTTCATGTGAGCCTCTTTGTGAGATTTCTTGAGCTTTCTCACAGTATGATGGTTAGGTCCCTAGAAGTATTCCATTCAGGAAGACAGAAATGGAAGCTGTCTCAAGTTTTGCAATCAGCTTCGGAAATACTTTCTATTATAATCAAGAAATGTGTCTTTTAGTTTTCCCTTTGCTGTTTTCCTTCTCTTTGCCCTTTTATATTGGATATTCAATCAGATCACCAAGTTGTACTGGATTAGAATATAAATGCACAGATATTCTGATCCTAATTTACACATTATGTCAGTATAGATCAAACAAGGGGAACGGGACCAGGTAATATCCATCTGAGGATTTTAAGAAGCTCAAAGAAGAAACTGTGATGATGTTTGTTAAAATATGAAGTCTGTGATTCTAGGAGATTACTATGCAAAAAGGAGTTCATTTCCTTAAGTGTCTATGTGCTAGGTAGCATTCTGAATATTATACATTCATTACCTCATTTAATTTTCACAACACTTTGAGGCCTGTATTATTCTCTCCATTCTCCAGATGAGGAAACTGAGGTTCAGAAAGGACCTCAGTAGGGGGGCTGAGTGAAAGAGGTGAGGGTATTAAGCAAAGAAAATAACCTCATAGACACAGACATTAGTATGGCGATTAAATGAAAAATAAAAGGAAAAGATTATGTTAACTTGCCCAACTATTCATAGCTATTGAATAGCTGGACTTAGTGTTAAAATTCAGGTATGTCCAGGGGTCATTCTCTCCAAAACCCCTCCAACGTCCACTATACTCTTGTTACTCAAAGTGTGGCCCCACAGAAATTTTATTCCATTAGAAAATGTGGAGTCTGAGGGGACACAGAGAGGGGTTATCCAAAGTGCAGGGCCCAGGATAGGGGTCCCAGTTGCAGATGTCTAAAAAAGTAAGGATTCATAGGTCTACAATGAAAATTGGGGTTATACAGGTTGCTGAATATCAGGCTGGCTAGAAAATTTTATAAAAGCTACTAGAGGCCTGGTGCATAGATTCATGCACCGGTGGGGTCCCTCAGCTTGGCCTGCACTCTATCGCAATCTGGAATGTAGTAGTGCATGAAGCGGCAGGTGGCTTGGGAGGAGCCCAAGCCTGGGCTGGGTGGCTCCCACTCATCCGGCCCCACTGCACCTGCTGCCACTGCTGCTTGGTAGCACTGCTGTAGAGGCAGGAGAGGCTCACACCACCACAGCTGTGCTTGCCAGCTATGAGCCCGGTGTCTGGCGCCCGTCAGTCAGCTGAGCAGCGCTCCTGCTGTGAGAGCATACTGACCACCAAGAGGCAGCTTCTGCATTGAGCATCTTCCCCCTGGTGGTCAGTGCATGTCATAGCGACTGGTCAAACAGTATACCAATCACTTAGGGTTTTATATGTATTTATATGAGCCTGTAATTAAATACAACTTGCTTGAAGAAGACAACATGGTTTCTCTGAGAAGAAACCAAATTACACTCAACAACCCAAGTTATTTGATGGGATAAGAGAGGTTATAATCAGTTCATTTATGTGTGCTTATAGTTTCCAGAGTATATTCCTAAAATGAGAAACAACAAATCCAGAGACTACATATACTGAGCTATGTGGCAGCTGGAGGCCCCTTCAGCCACTGTCCCAGGGGAACTAGAAAGGCTGATATCAAAAGAAGTTTGTTCAAGGTTCATGTCCTTTAAGAAGAGGGAAGCAAAATATTATGGAGCTACTAAGGGAAAGCTATTGGGGTGTGATGGAAGGAATCTTCACTTCTGGATGAGACACATTCGATTTTGAATCTTGTTCTGAAACATACAACCGGTATAACTTTGGGGAAGTCATATAACCTGTTTGAGGCTCAATTTTCATATCAAGAAATGGGGAATAAGAATATTTATGTTTCATAAGACTTACATCATAAGACCTAGCAGGAAGCAAATAAATATTAGTTTATTTTATACTTATACTAGAGGCCTGGTGCACAAAAATTTGTGCACTCGGGGGGGTCCCTCAGCCCTGCCTGCACCCATTCACACTCCAGGACCCCTTCGGGGATGTCCACCTGTCTACTTAGGCCCACTCCCCAGGGGATCAGGCCTAAGCTTTCAGTCAGACATCCTTCTGGCAGCCAGGGAGCCCTCGGGGGATGTCCAACTAAAGGATTAGGCCCCCAAGGGATCAGGTCTAAACAGTTAGTTGGACATTCTTAATGCTGCCACGGAGGTGGGAGAGGCTCTTGCCACCACCACTGTGCTGGCCAGCCATGAGCCAACTTCTGAGTGGGGCTGCCTATATGGAAGTGCACTGACCACCAGGGGGAAGCTCCTGCATTGAGCGTCTGCCCCCTGTTGGCCAGTGTGCATCATAACAACCAGTCATTCTGCCGTTCAGTCAATGTGCATATTAGCCTTTTATTACTATTACTAGAGGCCTGGTGCACAAAAATTTGTGCACTCAGGGGGTCCCTCAGCTCGGTCTGTGCCCTCTCGCAGTCTGGGACCCCTCGGGGGATGACCACCTGCTGGCTTAGGCCCGCTCCCGGGGGATTGGGCCTAAGCTTGCAGTCAGACATCCCTCTGGAAGCCCGGGAGACCATGGGGGATGTCTACTTGCCAGCGGGAAGCAGGCCTAAGCTTCAGTCGGACATCCTTAGTGCTGCTGAGGAGGTGGGAGAGGCTCCCACCACCACTGCTGTACTGGCAGCCATCAGCCTGGCTTGTGGCTGAACAGAGCTCCCCCTGTGGGAGAGCACTGACCACCAGGGGGCAGCTCCTGCATTGTGCGTCTGCCCCCTGGTGGTCAATGTGTGTCATAGTGACCAGTCATTCCCAGTCGTTCTGCTGTTAGGGTCAATTTGCATATTACCCTTTTATTATATAGGATAGAGGCCTGGTGCATGGGTGGGGGCCAGCTGGTTTGCCCTGAAGGGTGTCTTGGATCAGGTGGGGATCCCGCTGGGGTGCCTGGCCAGCCTGGGTGAAGGGCTGATGGCTGTTTTCAGGCTGGCCACAACCCCTTCAGGGTGGGGAGTCCTGCTGGGGTGCCTGGCCAGTCTGGGTGAGGGGCTGATGACTGTTTGCAGACTGACCAAGCCCTCCAGCGGGGACCCTCACCCCATGAGGGTGTGGCCATCCTGGGTGAGGGCTGATGGTTCTTTGCAGGTTGGCCACAGCCCCCAGCCACCCAAGCTCCCATTGGAGGCTGGCTGGAAGCAGGTATCTGGGATTTATTTGTCTTCTATATTTGAAACTTTGTTGCCTTGAGCGGAGGCTACAGCCGGCCAGGGCAGGTGGGAAGCTTGGCTTCCTCCATCGCAGGGGCAACCAAGCCTCCTGCTTGCTCCAGCTCCATGTCTGCCAGCCGCCCTCCTGGTTGGGTTAATTTGCATATAGTCGCTCTGATTGGATGGTGGGCATGGCTTGGGGGCGTAGGGAAGGTGCAGTCAATTTGCATGTTTCTCTTTTATTAGATTAGATATAGGATGTCCCTATTTCCAGCCTTTTGCCCCCTCTACCCAGCTCTTGCCCCCCACTTCTCTCTGGCCATCACCATACTGTTGTCTGTGTCCATGGGTTGTGCATATATTTTCTTTGGCTAATCCCTTCTTTAAATTCACTTCTTTAAATATTTATTTTCAGATAAGTGCTTATAACTTCACTATTATATATTTTCTATTATATCATTTAGAATTAAGATATTTTTAATTGAACCCTTATAAATTTTAGCACAATTTAATAAATTATGCTAGAAGCAATTAGGAGATTTTTCATGTAATGCAGATACATTTCAATTAATATTTTATTAATTTTTAATTTTTTAATATTTTAATTTGAAATAATCTCATACTTGTAAAAAAAAACCCTATAAAATACTACAGCATATTATATGTACCCTTCACCCAATTTCTTAGGTGTTAATAATTTAAACATAACTATTATACAACTAAAAAAATTTAGAATATATTTTTCTTATAATCTCTTTAATTTACTTAATCCATTTACTTTGTTTTTGTTAATCTTCACCCAATATTTTTCCATTGAATTTTAGAGAGAGTTAAGGGAGAGGGAGAGACACATTGATTGGTTGCCTCTTGCACATGCTTTGATAGGGACTGGGGATCAAGCCAGCAACTGAGGTACATGCCCTTGACTGGAATCGAACCTGGGACCCTTCAGTCCATGGGCTAATGCTCTATCCACTGAGCAAAACAGGCTGCAGCTTAATTCATTTACTTTTTTTTTATATTTTATTGATTTTTTACAGAGAGGAAGGGAGAGAGATAGAGAGTTAGAAACATCGATGAGAGAAACATCGATCAGCTGCCTCCTGCACATCCCCTACTGGGGATGTGCCCGCAACCCAGGTACATGCCCTTGACTGGAATCGAACCTGGGACCTTTCAGTCCACAAGCCGACGTTCTATCTATTGAGCCAAACCAGTTTTGGCAATTCATTTACTTTTAATCTATATGTGTCTTTATATTTAAAGTGGGTTTTGTTTTTGATTCACCCTCATAATCTGTCTTTTAATTGGTGCATTTATGCCACTGACTTTCAGAGTGCTTACTGATAGAGTTACTACCATATCAGGCGGCTTCTGGGGCTGGCCTGCCCTGGATGGTGGCATGCTGGCAGCTTGGGCTGTTCCGCCTTGCCCGCAGTATGCAAATTAGCCTCCATCTTTGTTGGCAGTTAATTTGCATAGCACACTGATTAGCCAATAGGAGGCGTAGTGAAGGTACTGTCAATTACCACGTTTGTTTATTATTAGATAGGATAATGCTTACTATATGCTAGACCAGCTGTGGGCAAACTACGGCCCGCGGACCGGATCCGGCCCGTTCAGCTGTTCTATCCGGCCAGCGGAGCCAAAAGAGCGGAGGGTTCTCTTGCTCTCCCCTCCACTCCTTCACCAGCAGCAGGGTTAACATGTATTAGTTCACACAAACACTCCATCCATGCTTTTGTTCCAGCCCTCCGGTCCAGTTTAAGAATCCATTGTGGCCCTCAAGTAAAAAAGTTTGCCCACCCCTGACCTAGACAGTCTATGTTGAGAGTCTAACCATTACGTTACTTAACCATTATACTAGGTTGAAATTTCTGAATTCTTCATCATGAAAACCTTTTAACAATTCATCCAAACAAAGGGACTCTATTTCCTCCATTAAATTTAAGACTCTGCAAACTATTTTGATGTGTGAAGGAAAAGTAGGCAGTATGTTGAAAAATACTCAAGGAAGTTACTTTATCTCTCAAGGGTAATTCTCCGAGGAATCATTGTTAACTCAGAGCTTCAGAATCCCACCCCTGGCGCCCCCAAACCCCAGGGTGTTGCCTGAATGCATTGTCAGCCCACACATCCCCTTTTGTGTCAGCAGGCTGGTCAAGGAGTTTGACAGAGCTTTCATTCTCTCCAAGGGCATAACTTTTTATGTATCTCCATTAAATTGTTGATTCTTTTCCATAAAAGCTAAGTGTAGTCTCTAAGGGTGAAACAAAGTTGGCAATTTACCATAATTCTGACTTTCTATTTAACTTAGATAGAAGGCCGTTGAGAGATCACAGTGTATGATTTAGCCTTATATCTTTTCCTGCACCTGAACTACCACTTCACAGAAAAATAATAAAAAGTCAGAATACACCTTGCTATTTGGTGTAGAATTATATCTGGTAGAGAAATAAAAGAATAACTTATAGAGCAAAGTGCCAGAACTAAACCAGTCCAGTTCAGGTCTAATAAGGATTTACTTTGACTCAGTCTGTTCTGTCAAGGAGTTGATAATTTAATGAATAGGAAACTGTCACTCATGGGTATGTTCTGCTTCATTGCCTTTCTTACCCAACTCTCACACAATGCATACCAGCCTGACCTCTACATACTTGTTTTTCTATTTGGAAATTCCAGACATGGAAGGGTCACTGTCCTGCCACCAGAGAAAGAATGGACGTAAAGGAGAGAGTACCTGACAGTCACTGCCTGGGGCAGGAGAGGGACAAGAAATTCAGGTTTGAGTCTTCTAATTCCCTGTTAGAGAGCTTTGTATAATAGCCACTCACCTTTATCCGTGGTTTCACTTTCCATGGTTTCAGTTATCTGGTTTCAGTTATCCACAGTCAACTGCTCTGAAAATATTAAAAGTCCAGAAATAAGTAATTGATAAATTTCAAATTGTGCACCATTCTGAGTAGTGTGATGAAATGTTTTGCTATCCTGCTTCATTCATTCCAGGATGTGAATCCTCCCTTTGTCCAGTGTCTTCATACTATATACACTTCCCCCATCTTTTTTTTTTAAATATATTTTTTATTGATTTTTTACAGAGAGGAAGGGAGAGGGATAGAGAGCCAGAAACATCGATGAGAGAGAAACATCGATCAGCTACCTCCTGCACACTTCCCACTGGGGATGCGCCTGCAACCAAGGTACATGCCCTTGACCGGAATCGAACCCGGGACCCTTGAGTCTGCAGGCCAATGCTCTATCCACTGAGCCAAACCGGTTAGGGCTCCCCCATCTTTTAGTCACTTAGTAGCCAACTAAGTATCGGATCGACTATTGTGGTATCTTAGTGCTTGTGTTCAAGTAACCTTATTTTACTTAATAATGCCACATTAACATAACTTTTATTATAGTATATTGCTCTAATTGTTCTATTTTATTATTAGATTTTGTTGTTAATCTATTATTGTGCCTAATTTATAAATTAAACTTTATCATAGGTATATATGTATAGGAAAAAACAGGATATAAGGTCCAGTACTATCTTCAGTTTCAGGCATCCACTGCATAAGGGGGACTACTATATTCTCCCTCCTACTGCGTATTGCTGGCTGTGCTGAGCTTTGGATCTACCTTTTGTGCTCTTGGAGATGCTGGGTTTGAGAAAGAGATGCAAAGTTGTCTAGTCTTCTTTTCCCTATGCTCATGGTGCTTAAACTTCAAATCTAACCTTGAAAGAAAAAGAAATCCTAAATATAGCCAGCCAAGTCTTCAAAATTAGTTTCCCCTCCTTCACTCCCACTTCTGTTTCTCTCTTTTGGAAAGACAGTGATGCATAGTGGTTACTGCATACACTCTCAGGCCAGGCTCATGTTTCTTAACTTTCTTAGTTTCAGCTGCCTCATTCATATAATCCTATATAATAAAAACCTAATATGCAAATTTCCCCCTCTACCAGGAGTTTGACCATTCACTATAATGTGCGCTGACCACCAGGGGGTAGCACGGAACATGGTGGGCGTCAGTGACATAGTGCTGGCAGTGGGCAGCAGTGGAGGCGCTGTTGGCCCCAATGGGCCCTGATGAGAGTGGGACTGTGGCAGGATGGTGGAGCAGGTGAGCAGGTGGCACCAGGCCAAGGCAGGTGAGAGCAGGGGTCTGATCGCCCATCGATCACCCCGCAGACCTTGACCAGTGGCAGTGGTGGGGGGCGTGGCTGCTGCCTGGCACCCAGGCACTGAGGGAGCCGGGTGGGGGCCCGATCGCCCCACCAACTGCTCCACAGACTGCGACCAGTGGCGGCTCTGACACTTCCATTACAGAGAAAGGGCAAATAGCAATATTAAAATATTTCTTCTAATTATTTTCTTTTCAATGTGCATGAATCCATGCACCAGGCCACTAGTTGAAAAAATAAAAGAAGAACTTACCCTAAGGTGATGTTGTAAGAATATAAAACATATAAATCATTTAGAACAGTATCTGGCACAAGTAAATGCCACATAAGCATCAGCTATTATTATGTCATGAAGAAGTTAGGGATAGATAAAGGTGGAAAGAAACTGATAATCTAGAATTTCAGAATTTTAAAGATGAAAAGAACCTTAGAGATCAGCTGGTTTATGCCACTAATTTTACAGATAAGGAAATTGAAAACCAGACAGATGAAACTGTGGATTCCCATATTAAAACTCTTCCTATAATGCTATACCTCAATTAATTTTGTTCCTAAGATTGTCTAATTTGTTTATTTGTGCTTTTAGCCAGCAAATATTTACTGAATACGTATTAAAGGGTTGTCATAATATATAATTCCAGCAAGCTGTGCAATAAGGTACTTCTAAGTCTAAATGAAGAGATTCTGTGGCCCCTCTGAACTCCACCTTCTGTCCTTCACACCATTGTATGATCCCCTTCCCTCAAGTGTTGGCACTTTTTTTTTTCTTAATTAAATCTGGCACTTCTAACTAACATAATAAAGTAAAGGTGACAGAATGTTTGTGATTATTATTATATTGATTTTATTGTCCATCTTGTTTCTCTAGTGAGAAACTTACTACCTTGGCTATTTTCTTTCTGATGTTCAGTGTTAAGCAAATATTTCAAGATTACTCACTTGTCTTCAATAGTATTTGTACTTGCTTCCTTCAGATTTCTAGAGTAATATTCATTTATGAAATAAAAAAAACGATTTAAAGTAAATGAGTCATTATGATTGCACTAGAGTCAGGGACTTACTGTACTTACAACTCACTCAGGTTTTCAGGCCAAGAATCCTGGTAGGGAAGATATGAGTCCCTTTGTAACCAGACTGCTCAGTAAACAAAGCTTCATCCCCACAGGGCCCCTGACAGGGCTGAAAATTGGTGTTTCTTCACCCATCAAGGCTGGAGCTTTGTGATAGCCTAGCTCATTAGCACACAGCTGCAGATGGAGTCTAACACTGCAGCAGAACAAAAAAAATTGCTAAGTTTGTGAAGTTTTTCTTCTGTGTACTTTCTGTTCACTACCCTCTCTATTGCCTCCTCTTTCTTTTTCCTCATCCCTACTTTGAGTATCCATTTCCAATAATTCTAAATTCAGCATTCTCATGCTATTCTATTAAGGTACCAAAGACTGTGCATTTTGCTCTTTCCAATGTGAAAAGCAGCTACTAAATACCAGGCCCAATACTCAATTATAAGAGTAGCAGATCTTTAGAAAAAGTTAACTCCTCATTCCTAGCAGGTCTGGTATGCTGAGGTTGGACCCTGCTTAGGAAGGAGTGGGACCCTAAGACTTGGGCTGATGAATCTGACCAATACAATAAAAACTCTTGACTCCCCAGATTCTTCTGAATTCTCCAGGCCTGCAGAAGTCGCCCACTCCTCTCTGTGAAAAGCTAGTGCCCTCCCTCCATTGCTTGCATACAATGAAGATGCCTCTGTGATATAAAATAAAATGTCTTTTGATCTTGTTAATGTTCCAGATTGGAGGAAATGAATGAGTTTTTAGAAAGCGGGACAATTAGATGCAGTGCAGAATCCAAGACTGGACCTTAAACTAGAGGGAGAATAGGTTACAAAAGGAAGCATTGAATGATACAGTTGGAATATTGGCTGCCAATTAGATAAATGTATCAATGTTAAATTTGCTGAGTTTAATAATTCCACTTATGTAAGACAATATTTTTATTCATAAGAATTGTACAATAAAGTATTCAGAAGTAAAAGGGCATGATGACTTCAACCTATATCAAATGGAAAATAAGTAGTAAAACTTTGTGTATAAATAAGTAGAGAATGATAAAGCAAATATAGCAAAATGTTAAAAATTAATAAATCCGGCCCTAGCCAACTTGGCTCAGTGGATAAAGCGTCAGCCTGCGGACTGAAGGGTCCCAGGTTTGATACCAGACAAGGGCACATGCCTGGGTTGCGGGCTCAATCCCCAGTAGGGGGCGTGCAGGAGGCAGCTGATCAGTGATTCTCTCTCATCATTGATGTTTTTATCTCTTTCTCCTCCCTTCCTCTCTGAAATCAATAAATATCCTTTAAAAAATTAATAAATCTGAGTAAAGAGTATATGGTAGTTCTCTGTACTATTATCCTTGCAGTATTTTTGTAAGTTTGAAATTATTTCTAAATAAAAAGCTAAACAAAAATAAAAAAAGGACAACATGCCTTGCTAAAACTGCCTTCTAACCTCCAGAAGTATGGTAAATTAAAATTCTCTGGATGAATGGCAGGGATCAGTGCCTAAATGATGTAGAGGTGGTTGTTGCCATCATATCCCCCATTTAATTCACCAGACTAGACACTACAAAAAAAATCAGATGGATCATGAAAAAATGATATTGTACTACTGTAAACTCAACCACATACTAGCCATAACTGTAGCTACTCTGCCAAATACAATATCATATCTACAGTAAATTAACATAGCCTCAGCTTCATGGTATGTGGTCACTGAGATCTGGAAAATGAGTTCTTTTTCATCCTATCACCAAGGATAGTTCACATGAAACAGACAAGACAATAGAATGCATATATGATCTTGTCCCAAGGCTATATTAACTTTCCATCCTTTATTATAGTTCAAAGGTATCTGGGCATTCCTCAGAACACCACATTGGTCTGCTATTTTGATGACATCATGTTAATTGAGCTAGATAAGCAAGAAGTAGCAAGCGCATTGGAAGCCTTGGTAAGATACATGCAGATTCAGAGAACATGACAGTTCAAAGCAGTTTTTAGCTGTCCAGTGGTTTGTGGCATGCCAGGACATCTCATCAAAAGTAACGGAAAAATTATTTGTGCCTCCTGCCTCTAAGAAGGAAGCACAACACCTGGGCAGCCTATCTCTCTCCGATGGATACAATGGGTGCTACTTCAGTGGTCATTTCACATTTTTTGAAGATTACCTGAAGCTTCCTAAATTTGAAGGGAGAACAGAGGAGAGAGAATAAGAGAGACAAAGGGAAAGGGGAGAAGAGAATAGGAAGGGGAAGGGATGAAAGGGCAATAGAGATAATCGAAGAAGAGAAAAAAGGAGAGATTATAAAGAGAAAAATGGAAAGAAAAAGAATAAAAGAAGATAAACAAGGAAATAATGGAAGAAAAATTATATGGGGAGAGAAAAATAAATTTAAAAAGGAGAAAGGTGGGATATTTAAGTAAAGAGAGAGATCAGAAGAGAGGGAGAAGCAATTTCTGGTTTCCTAAATTGAGGTTCAGGATCCATTGGAGCAAAAGAGTAAAATTATTTCAAGTCATTTTCAATAATTAATACTACGATGAGAAGAAACACAAAGACTTTACCTGCACTTAACAGTGTTCACTACATTCTCCCTGAGATATGTACCATGACATCTTTCAGGCAAACAATTGAAAAGGAGAAACATAAAAACTGCCCCTTCCTCCTCTAGAACAAAATGCAAAGTATAAAGCAGGAGAGAGTAGTATGCAGAGCTGCTTTAGTGAAACTGGTAGAGAAGATGGAAATGAAACTCCATGTTTGTAATCCCTGATGCTATCCATAGTGTTATGTGCCACCATTGTAAATTAGAACAGTTTGGCCAGTTTTGGGAGGATTTCCATGCACACTTTTTGTCTGAATTTTTTGAAAGCTAGGTCTTCAGAGGCACACAGAGGAGATGTCTGCCAAGGCTGCACTGAACCCAGGGACAGAGAGACAGAGTGCAAATACCTTAAGGTCTACCACTACCATTTACACAAGCAGCACATTGGGAAGAGCCCATCTTCTGATGTTCCTGCTAACACAGTGATAGCACACTGCAGGAGTCTTTAAAACAAAACTAACACTAAGGCCCACATAAAATGTAAACTTCACAGTGAAGCTCTATTTTTATTTTTTTACTAGAGGCCCGGTGCATGGTTTCGTGCACCGGTGGGGTCCCTCAGCCTGGCCTGCACCGTCTTGGAATCCCAAGGGATGTGGTAGTGTGTGAAGCTGCAGGCAGCTGGGGAGGAGCCAGAGCCTGGATCCGGTCCTGCTGCACCTGCTGACGCTGCTGCTCTGTTGAGCTGCCATGGAGGTGGGAGAGGCTTGCGCCCCTGCAGCTGCTCTTGCCAGCTGTGAGCCAGGTGTCTGGCACCCATCTGTCAGCTGAGTGGAGCTCCCACTGTGGGAGTGCACTGACCACCAGGGGGCAGCTCCTGTGTTGAGTGTCTGCCCCCTGGTGGTCAATGCGGGTTAGAGCTACTGGTCGAGAGGTCCAGCGGTTGACCGGTTGCTTAGGCTTTTATGTATATAGTTTTAAAATGTTTGTGTGTTAAAAAATTATGTAACATAAAATGGACCATATTAACATTTTAAGTGTACTGTTGTGTATTATTAAACACTAGAGGCCCAGTGCATGAAATTTGTGCATGGAGGGGAAGTTCCCTCAGCCCAGACTGTACCCTCTCCAATGGGAGGCCCCTTGGGAGATGTCCAACTGTCAGTTTAGGCTGATCCCTGTGGACATCCCTCTTGCAATTAGGGACCGCTGGCTCCCAACTGCTCCCCTGCCGGCCTGATCGCCCCTAACTGCCTCTGCCTGCCTGCCTGATCACACCTAACTGCCCTCCCCTGCCGGACTGGTTGCTCCCATCTGCCCTCCCCTGCTGGTATGATTTCCCCCCAACAGCCCTCCTCTACTGGCCAATTTGATTCTGATTGGTCGGTTTCTATGCAAGTCAGCTTCAAAAGCTATGCCTACTAGGCAGTCATTGGCTTCCCACAGCCTCCAGATTTGGTTGTGATTGGTCAGTGTCTATGCCAGTCAGCATCAGGAGCTCCGCCTACTAAGCAGCCATTGGCTCTCCACAGCACTCACATTTGGTTCTGATTGGTCAGTTCCGATGCCAATCAATGTCAAAAGCTCCACCTCCTAGGCAGCCATTGGTTCTTCACAGCACTCTCATTTGGTTCTGATTGGTTGATGTCTAAGCCAGTCAGTGTCAAAAGCTCTACCTTGTAGGCAGCCTTTGGATCCCCACAACACACAGATTTGGTTCTGATTGGTCAGTTCCTATGTGAATCAATTTCAAAAGCTCCACCTCCTAGGCAGCCATTGGCACACCACACCACCCACATTTGGTTCTGATTGGTCCTTTCCTATGCCAGTCAGCATCTCAGGGCCTATCTCCTGGTCTGATCAGAGATGTGGGGCTGAGCAGTAGCCCACTTGGAGTCTGGGAGAGCAAGAAAGGCCCACTGCTGGCGAAGTCCAGAAAGAAAGAGGGAGAAAAAGAGAGAGGCAAGTACTGATCAACAGCTGCCACTGAGGCTGCGGTTCAGACCCTGCCTCTCTCTCTGGGTCTCAGTCCCCTGGGCAGTCAGTGCTGGGTCTCCAGGCTGCAGCGGGGCAGTCAGTGCTGGGTCGCCACGGCAACCCAGTGCTGACTGAAGGACTTCCAGGCTGGTCAGCCTTCTGTAGTGATAGGTCATTACCACCCTGGGCTTTTATATATTAGGATGTTCACAATGTTGAGCAACAGTTCCCTAGAATTTTTCATCTTGCAAATCTGAAAATCTATACCTGGTAAATAGTTACTCCCTATTTGCCCCTCTCTTCTGCCCCTGGCAATTACCATTCTACTTCCTGTTTCTGGGCTTGATAACATCTCATACAATTGGAATCATATAGTATTTGCCTTTTTGTGACTGCCTTACTTTACTTAGCAAAGTGTCCTCAAGCTTCATCCATATTTTAGCATGCAGCGGGATTTTCTTCCTTTTTAAGGCTGAATAATATTCCATGTTATGCAAATACCACATTTTGTTTATCCATTCTCCTGGTGATGGACATTTGAGTTGCTTTCCCTCTTGAATATTGTGAATCATGAATATGAATGATTCAATGAATATGAAAGTACAAATATCTCTTAGAGATCCTGATTTCAATTTTTTTTATATATACCCAGAAGTTGGATTGCTGGATCATATAAAAATTCTATTTTTAATTTTTTCAAGACCCTTCAGACTGCTTTCCGTAGTAGCTGCACCATTTTACATTCCTCCCAACAATTATAATGCAGCTGTATTAAACTAAAACAGCCATTGGAAAAAACTTCAGAGCCAGCCAGGGATAAGTATAGCCAGAGTGAGCATGTGGGAGTCTCTGAAAGGTTTCTTTGTTAATGAGGGGAAGCAGAATTTGCCACCCCAAAATAGGCCGCTTGGGGATATTGATTATTTTAAGCAGGTTATTTTTGAGAAACAAGAATCAGAAAGAAGAATGATCCTCCCCCATGTCTGCCTAAAGGAATTAAAATAGAAAAATCTGCTTAAAGGCAGGAGCTATCACTTTAGCATCATACTATAATCTAAGTGTGTCAGACAGGGAGGAACCCTAGCAAAGTCTGTTTGTGAGACTCCCCGCTGTGTCTCATTATTTCTGGGTGGCCCAGCAAGAATTTACTTACCAAATGTTTACTCTTTTCCCTCTACCTGTGAATGCCTACTTTCCTTTTGAAGTCCCAGACCCTTGCCTCTGTCTCCTTAGTCCAGAAGGGCACATAAGCCCCAACTACCCAATTTATCCTCAGGTCCCATATTCTTACAGAACCCGCATATGTACATATGTAATAAATTTGCTCATTTTCTCCTGTTAATCTGTTTCATATCAATTTGATTGTTAGACCAATCAGAAGAACCTAGAAAGGTAGAAGGGAAATTATTTTGCCTCCCCCACATAACAATTACTTGCAGGGGAGCACCCATTCATCAAATCAAGACCATAACAAAATACCAATGAGGAGGTCACCTGGTATTTACACAACCATTAATGCATCTGATCTATTCAATTTTTGTGGCACAGACACTGGGAATGAAAGGAACCACATAAAACAAGACATTTTAATAAAAGGCCATTCATTATAGGGGGCTTCTGCTGAATGAAAATTCTCATTTTGGCATTGCTCTGTATGCGTTAGAAAACAAGAAGAACTCAAAATCTGCTTTAAAAAACACTGGCATATTTTATTATACATTTCTAGACTCCTTGCCAATCAGAAAAGTAGTTACAGTATTTTTCTCCTGTTGATGTCAGAGACAAATTCCAGACAGAATTTGTACTCCAGCTATGCTGCTGCTGCTTCAGACCCCTTTAATATTCCTGGTCATGGATTTGGTATTGTGTCTTGGTATTTTCTCTGTATGCTTCCAAGCCCACAGAGAATGGCGCGTGACTCCCTGAAGCCAGCCTTCTGCTGTGTTGCAGAGCGTCACGCACTGAAGACTCATCCTTTCCAGCATTCAACTGAAGCCACATGGACAGTTACGATAAACTACAAAGAAAATCTGTCTGAGCATTCCTGCTGCCCAACTCGCTCCCCTCTCCCAAAGGCAAGAAGAATAAGTAGGCTTGAATAATGTAGCATGGCTGCCTTCAAGTTAAATACATACTGGAAATACAGGCACAGGCAATAGTGTGACCCTGAGGGAGGAGAAGAAGGGAGAAAGAAAGGAGGGAAACAGAGGCAGACAAAGACAGACAGACAGACAGAAATAGAAAGAGACCAGCCTCAGAAGTAGAGGTGTTTTGTTTTGTTTTGTTTTTTAAATAAGAAAACCATCCAGTCTTGCCAGGATAGCTCAGTGGTTGAGCATCAACCTATGAACCAGGAGGTCACAGTTCGATTCCCGGTTAGGGCGCATGCCAGGTTTGCAGGCAAGATCCCCAGTGGGGGTCATGCAGGATGATGTGTCTCTTTCATCGATGTTTCTGTCTTCCTGTCCCTCTCCCTCCCCCTCTCTCCAATATCAATAAAAACATATTAAAAAAAGAAAACCATCAAATCCTTCAAAGACTCTTGGAAGTCAGGTAAGGTGATGTTGGTCTTGTCTGTGGACAGATGTGCCAATGCTTCATTGTCCCTTTTTTCTTTGACATTTGTTAATATAGTGACTTTTTACCTGGTCTATATGAATAAATTATTGTAATCAAATTAGCATTTTGCTTTCATTCCATTCTTTCCCAACACAGGTATTGCCTGAATACAATGAATCTCATTATGTGACACCATGGCCAATTGATACCACCCTGTGACATTATTCTCTACTAAAATCAAGTAAGTGCCATGAAAAACTTAAAAGGCAAGCATACTCCATATTATCAAGATATTTGTTTCACACATATATATGTTACTAATTATTTCCACGGACTTTTTACTAGGTTCCCAAAAAGCAGTGGCAAAGACTACTTTGTTTTACCCTCCTTTTCCAACAGGCAATTGTCTACTATGGCTGTAGTGTTCTCCTATTTAGAAATCTTGCTTTGAGAATCCTCACCCAGGAAATCTTTAGAGTATTTTAAAAAGGTGTTTCCTATATACTTTTTTGTTTTTCTTTTAGTGAGAATATTTAGAAAAGGCAGATAGTTGGCAGTACAAATACTTTGCTTACATTTACCATATTTTTAAATGAAAGAATTACATACACAGAGAGAGACATAGACTGAAACAGAGACAGAGAGATTGACACTGACTGTCAATATCTGAGGCCTTACTAGTGGAGGTAAAGGGGGAAGAGTGAAATGTAGAAAATCATTTCTCTGATGATTTTCATAGGAAAAAGCTTGAAACTCCGGCAGCCACAATTCCATGGTGCTGGGGGTGTCTAGGACATAGAGAAGTGTGTTTTGTGGGAGGGTAGTGGTGGTAAGGGCATGAGGAAAAGGGAGATGAGAGAGAAATCTGAAAGAGGAATGTTTAGGTTCTTCTTGCTAAATAGGCTGTGCCAGCAGAGAACAAGGTGTAGGAGATTTGAAAGGGAAGGGCCAGAGGGCAAGAGTTTCAATGTGCCAGGGAGCTTTGAGGGGGAAGGAAGAGTTGCTTTCATAGACTAAGTGCCATCCCAGCACCAAGGTTCTCTGAACAGCCCCCTGGCTGCTGGCTATATCTCATTGAGCAAGTGTTATGTTTGCAATACTATCGGTGCATTGACTCACTTTATCCTCACAACCACCCAACGAGGTAAGTCCTATTATTACGGCCATTAAAAATGCAGAAAAAGAAGCTCAGAGACTTGAAAAAAGCTTTCCAGGGCCACACAGCTAGTAATGGCCAGAGCCAGGAGAGAACCCAGGTCTGTTTCATTTTAAGGCCAGTGGATCTTCACTACCTCATATGACTATTTGTCAAATATTAAAATGTAACTTCAGTGATTGTTTCACAAGTTTTAAAAAAATTAAAGTGTATGAGTAGGTTTTAGAAAGCTGTTCAAATTAAACAGAGGCAATGCTGGCTGGGTTGTTGTTATGTTCAGCTTAATGTTAAGAAGTTACACTAAGTGTCCACTCCATTTGGGGCTTTGGTTTCCTTTCCCATAAAATGAAGGGCTGGAGACAATCTCTAGGAAGATCTCTGGCTCTTTGAGGCAAACATGCAATTATTTTAATGGTAGGAGAACAGAAACTACTTTATTTTTTATTTTATTTTTTTGTTTGGTTTTTTATTTTATTTTTTATTATCTTAAGTTTTACATATGTCTCCTTTTTCCACAATTGACCCCCCCCCCAACCATTCCCACCCCGGGCAAGCCCCCACCGCCCCAGTGTCTGTGTCCATTGGTTATGCTAATATACATGAATGCAAGTCCTTTGGTTGCTCTCTAATCCCGCCTCCCTCACACACACACACACACACACACACACCATTTGTCTCTGGATCTATTCTTGTTCATCAAATTATGTTGATCATTATATCCCACATATGAGTGAGATCATGTGATATTTATCTTTCTCTGACTGGCTTGTTTCGCTTAGCATAATGCTCTCCAGTTCCATCCATGCTGTTGCAAATGACAAGTTCCTTGGTTTTTTACAGCAGCATAGTATTCCATTGTGTAGATGTACCACAGTTTTCTAATCCACTCATCTGCTGATGGGCACTTAGGCTGTTTCCAAATCTTAGCTATTGTAAATTGTGCTGCTTTGAGCATAGGGGTGCATATGTCCTCAGAAACTACTTTAAACAGCTCAAACAGTCTTGTATTAATATTAGTTGAGTGTGAATAGTAGTCTTAGATCCATTCACAAGATTATGTAGCAGAACCTCCTCTATTCATGAGCACTGAATGGAAATGCTATCTGCAGAAAAGAGTGTTCAGACACCAGTTAATCACACCGCCTTTGGCCCTCCTGGCATAGCTGAGTGCTGCAATAGAGTTTTGCTTTTGTCACCACTTCCCCTTTTGGTAACTTCACTGGAATATAATGCCTAAAAGTGAGTTCAGAATCAATGCTAAAGATATTGTGGCATTGATCAGGAGGTGGCTAAAGTTTGCTAACACAAAAGGCTGAAACAGAATAGAGAAGGGTATAGAGCAAGTGAAGCATTTACTTCAGCCACAAAATTTGAGGGGACACCAAAACCTCAGCAATCAAGATAAATACTATTTAAATGCAATATTGCTAAAATTTCAAAATTAATGCAAAGAACCATGGTGAACAAAATGTCAAAATTTTAACTAAATATAAGATCTGACTCTGCCTTCGCAAGACTTGTCTTTACTCATCTCATTCTTGTTCTAGCCCTCTTGAAATCTGGTCCAGCTCACACTGGGATAAACTAACAAACATGATGACTTTGTACTTGGGAGGCATGCTTTCTAGGAATATCTGGACAAAAGATTATTTTCCTTCTGATCTCTGTTTCTATGAGTTAGTTTTTATGATTTTTAAGTGAGATCATATAGTATTTATCTTCCTCTATTTGACTTATTTCACTTAGCATAATGGCCATCCATGTTGTTGCAAATGACAGGATCTCCTTCTTTATTATGACTTAAAAGAGACTAGCATGTTCTTAGGCCTGAGGTGGCTCTTTGCAAATCCTTCTTTCCTCCATTCATCTGGGCTTTTTGGAATATGATTTTAGTTCTTCCCACCAATAGGTACAGACCCTTGAATCTGGACTGGACTTGTGCCTTGCTTTGGCCAATAGAATACAACAGAAGTGAGAGCCTAGATCTCAAGAGGTCCTGTACACTTCTCCTTCATTAAGAACCTGCCCAGTTGCCATGTGACTAAACCTGGATTAGCTTGCTGGAGAATGAGAGACCACAGAACAGACATGCCATTCCAGCTAGCCAAGTCATCTTAGACTAGCTGGTCTGCAGCTTACCCAGCAGCTGACCACAATTCTAAGAGAAAACCCAGCCAAGTCTAGGTGAACCACCAGCTGAACTCTGCCCGAATGGCCAACCCAGGGAAATTTGGGCTAAATTTAGGGGTATTTTTAAAAAATATATATTTTTATTGATTTCCGAGAGGTAGGGAGAGGGAGAGAGATAGAAACATCAATGATGAAAGAGAATCCGTTATCCGCTGCTTCCTGCACTCCCCACACTGAGAATCGAGCCCAAAACCTGGGCATGTGCCCTGACCGGGAATTAAACCATGACCTCTTGGTTCATAGGTCAATGTTCAATCACTGAGCCATGCCAGCAGGGGGTATTTTCTTTTTTTAAAAATATATTTTATTGATTTTTTACAGAGAGGAAGGGAGAGGGATAGAGAGTCAGAAACATTGATGAGAGAGAAACATCGATCAGCTGCCTCCTGCACACTCCCTACTGGGGATGTGCTCGCAACCAAGGTACATGCCCTTGACTGGAATCGAACCTGGGACCCTTGAGTCCGCAGGCCGAAGCTCTATCCACTGAGCCAAACCGGTTAGGGCATGGGGGGGGTATTTTCTTAAACAGCAAATGATAACTGGTGTACCTTTAACATAAACGGGGTCCTGACCAGAATAAGCTCCTTCAGATACCTTGCTTAGAACATTGAAACACACACACACACACACACACACACTCTCTCTCTCTCTAAAAAAACAAAACCAAAAACAACCTCTGCTTTTGGAATCATTGGACTATCAACTCTTTTTGGGTCACAACCCCTCTGCTAAGGGTTAGACCTCTGTGGTTACCGAGAATTGGAAGAAGACATAAGTAGCTGTAGGCATATAGGAGAGACTTAAGTGCAGACCAAGCAGTCACTGCAGACACAGAACAGTCATTGCAAGTAGCTCACAAATATAGGAGCCATTAGACAAAGCAGTTCTTCAAAGTAGCCCCCTCAAAGCATTCGCACACCGGCTGGTCAGCAACATATTTTTATACCAATTGAGACAAGAGGCTTCTTACTAAATATTGACATCAGTATTTGGGTTATAGAAAGGTATGTCTGCATGGTGTGTCCAGTAAAACTGCTGTGTCATTGTCTTTACACATGTGTATGGCAAATGGGCCTTTATTATCTGGTGTATTCAGGTCAGGGTCCCCACAATTTTGTATATAGTAACATGCACCAATCATTTATAAACCTGGCCCTTTCAAAGTCCAAATGGAAAAATTATTTGCCTACGTACACATTTGAGGGTTTGATTAGAACAAGCAGAAGCAGAGTGGCAGCACTAAAAGCTTCTAGTACAGGAAGGCAGAAAAGAATTCAGATGAAAAACTCACTTCAATAAGACATAGGGAAGGAGCCATGCTCAGAAAATTCAAAAATTCGAAGTCACATTGTGGAGAGATGCTCTCAAAGATCTACCTATTTCTGTAAGAAGAGTCACAGAAAGGCAGCTCTCTTCAAAAGGTAAGTTTTATTTCAGAATTCAGACAACTAGAGAAGGAGAAGACTAGGGGTTTTGAAACTACAGAGTAAAAAATACCAGGGGCACTTGTGATTGTGTATATTTCAGCAGGGTAATCCTATATAATAAAGAGGTGATATGCAAATTGACCCTCACTCTGTCACACTGTCATGAGATGGCTGAGCCCACAGCGGAGGCGGGGTTCCTGTAAGGAGCTGTAATGAGCAATCAGCAGGGCCATGAGGCTGTGTAGTGGCGGGCAGGGGCAGGGGACCTGAGGCTGCACTCTCCACCCGGCGGGGCTTGATGGGGGACCTCAGGATGCACCTCCCGCCCTGGGAAACCATGGGCGTTTCCATTCATGAGCCAGGAAACCTCAGGCCATGCCCCCTGCCCCAGTGCCGGGCCGTGGGACCTGAGGTTGTGCTGGGGGACCTGAGGCTGTGCCTCCCACCCAGTGGGGTTTGACAGAGGACCTGAAGCTGCACCCCCGCCAGGCAGGGCTTGACAGGGGTGGGGCTGGCCGGGTCTGGGTCTCGTGCAATTTCAAGGTGCATGCGGTGGGCAGGGACTTGACTCTAGGTCCCATGGCGTGCCCCAGACTCTGACAGGAGGAAGATTTTCATATACATTTTACTAATTTTCTTTCATCTCTGACACTTCTATTATAGAGAAATGGCAAATAACAATATTAAAATATTTCCTCTAATTAATTCCCTTTTAATGTGTACAAATTTCATGCACCAGGCCAATAGTATGTAATAAAGGCCAAGTTCACTTTTGATTATCAGTGGATTCAATTTAATAACTCCCTTTGAGAACACTCTACATAAAAACCATAAACACCTGGGCAGGAGTGGGTGGTCATCTTGAATACCACAATTAATCTGAGCAAAGCCAGAAAGCCAGAACAGGTTCCATTCATGAGCAGGACTCAGCAAATCCCAATCAGACACATTTTGATCACAACCACAAGCAAGCAGGTCCACCTGGATCACAGTAGTAAAGTGAGACCAGTCTTCATACTGTGCTGGAAACATCAGCAAATTTCCTGACAAGAAAGTTAAATTGCAGCCAGGCCATTCTCAACCTTGAGGAGGTTGCTAATTTGATGAAATTCTCTAATGGACTGCAGGCTTTTAAACTGAGCAGATTGTTCCAAAGGTGTGGTCCCCGGCAGCGCTATCATTAGCTGGAAACTTGTTAGAAATAAAATTTTGTCAACCCTTTCAGATCTACTGAATTTCAAACTCTGCAGGTGGGGCCCAGAAATCTGCATTTTAATAAGCCCTCTTGGTGATTCTGATGCAGGCTCAAATTTGAGAACCACTGTTTTAGGCAGTTGTGGTTGGCCTCATTCCTAGTGTGGAACTTTAGCTCTTACATGGCCAGTTAGAGCAAGCTTAGCACTTCTTTGAGCAGGGTTCTTCTCATTTCCAGGAAAAGTCTTGATTTGATATCTATATCACAAAGTTGAATCATAACCTTAGGAAACCTTTTTTCCAGCAACATAGAGAGTTTCTAGTTACTTACCATGAAGTAACACAGAAGTGCAGCAACAAGATTCTGGTCCTCGGGGTTAGAAAAGACCCCAAAGATCATACCATACCTCTCAAACTTTAAGGTGCATAGAGTCATCTGGGAATCTTTTCAAAATGCAGATGCAGATTCAGCAGGTCTGGGGTGAGGCTGAGATTCTGTATTCCTTAGAAGCTTCTAGGTCAGTGGTTCTCAACCTTCTGGCCCTTTAAACACAGTTCCTCATGTTGTGACCCAACCATAAAATTATTTTCGTTGCTAATTCATAACTGTAATGTTGCTACTGTTATGAATCATAATGTAAATATTTGATATGCAGGATGGTCTTAGGCGACACCTGTGAAAGGGTCGTTCGACTGCCAAATGGGTCGCGACCCACAGGTTGAGAACCGCTGTTCTAGGTGATAACTATGCTGCAACTCTAGGACCACACTTTGAATTGTTAGATGGCATTCCTATGTGATGCTCAAATCCCCTAGCCGGTAGTTCCCAAATGTGGCTTTGCCTTAGTATTGCCTGAGGATCTTTAAACTACAGATTCCTAAGTTTCACCCCAAACCTCCCAAATCAGAATCTCTTATAGTTGAGCCTATATGGCTAGATTTTTTAAAAAGTTCCTCAGGTATGCTGATACAGCCAGATTTTTAGCTCTTTGATTTCACATTTGTGAGTCATTGGCCTATATTTCACGCCTACCATGTCACATGGTCTTGCAGATTCTATTATTTTTGCCCTCCTTTCGAAAATGTTGTATCAAAAGAACTCTGGACATTAAACTTACATTGACACATGATTCCTTGTTTGAGAGTGTTAAAAATATTCTAAATATATGGGATTCTTGGCTTTGTGCCCAGCTTTTAGGATAGAAGTTTAGAATAAATGACACTTCCAATTATAATTTCTCCTTGAAGAGGTCCTCTCCAACTCACTTCAATATTATAGTAATTACCTGGAGCAGGCAGCCTGGGCTTTCACAAAAGGCTTTACGTGCTGAAACGTGCCCCGCTGGTAATTAAAGTCTTCGTCCATTTTACCTAAATCTTTCTTTGACCTCTTTAATTTGCCTATACAGGTACAATTCTACCGGAACAATGTTGATGAGAACCAAAGTTCTAGTTTTATCCTAATCTCCATAAGAGGAAAAGCTACTGTTCCAACGTGAGAGAAAAGCCAATTATTTGTGGTCATAATTTTTCCTACACGATACAAATGTTTGTTATTGTGCTTTATTTGCAGAGTACAAGTTGAAAGGGTGTTAGGGGGTATGGATTTCAGGAGATGTTTTACCTATTCTAGAACAGAAATATTGGAGAAAGACTATGCAGACTTTTTTTCTTATGTACAGTTGTACAGGAGGTCCTTAAAATTCCCATATGTCGCTGTGGTACGTGATTTCCCTCACAAGACCTCTATGTTCTGCAAAAGAATCACCACCTTTGTATATTCTCTTCATTTGTGCTCACTTTCATTGCCAGCATTAGTAGTTGGCTTTATTTTCAGGGCCTTTATTTTATATGGGGGAGAGAGAAGAGACAAAATTGTTTTGAACTTCATAGGAGTCCCTGTTCTGAGTGGTGGAATCTGGTTGATTGGCTAGGCTTAACGCGTGTTGGTTAACCATTACCTCACTCTGCACATCAGCCTGGTAGGGAATGAAGTTAAAATTTGTGCTTCATCAAAATTGCAAATCACTACATGGTCTTGGTATCCTGGATTTCTCCTAAAGGTAGAGATCACAAATGTTAAGTCTGTGAATGACAAAGGCACATTATATTTGAAAGCATTTAAATGAATTTAGAAAGCTGGATTGCACATTCTAGTGAAGGTACATTAGAACCACGTTAGCTAAGGATATATGAATCAGACCAATAAAGCCAGTAAGACTTGGCTTTAGTGAAGAGGTAGTGAGGACAGGGGATGTGACAGACTTTTAAAGTGACATTGTCAGATATTATAGACTATTTTGCTTTATATTGATTGAGCCCTGTCTTTTTTAAAGTGCCTAAACTACATATTTCTGATTTAAGTTTTAGCTCTGAGATTACAATCTCTAGAAAATTCTATATCTGTCATCATTTTCAGTAGTTTTAATATACACGTAAATAATCCTTCCCACATTATGTCTTTCCAATTCCTTAAACTCCTCTCCACCAATGATCTTGGCTTCTATGATGCCTTGGCCTTTCACCCCAGAATTTCACTACTACACTCTGTCTCCTGCAGCCAGAAACTTGTTTTCAAGCCTTCTACTCTGGGCACCATCTCCTAAATCTCCAACTCACTTGCCTTTGATCCCTAACTCTGACAGTTCCTCAACCTCCTAAAGTCTACTGATATTATCATATTTTCACTGATCCTCAGCTTATCAGATCTTTGCACTTTGTTTCTGGCATTAAATTCTGTGGTCCATAATTATGGTCATTCTTTTGTATACACCCTCAATTCCCTTGTCTCCATCTTGCTCTGTTATTCTCACCTGGCAACCTCCCAACCTGGTTAAATCCACCTCTCTGCCAGCACTGTACCTGCATCTGTGAGGCTCATTATAGCTGGAGAAAAGCATTGAGCACTACTAACTTCTCCAGATTTACCTCCAAAACCACAAATGTCCAGTGGGCTCCGAGTGCCAACCAGTAACACACTACCTTTCAAGCCAGTTACTCTCCCACATGCTAGATAATGGTTTCATAACTTCTCTATTCTTTTCAACCCTACTACTTATCTTGCTATTCTCATTGTCAAGTGATTGATTGATTGATTGATTACCTTGCTTCCTCCTCTACTGAGAAAATGACAGCAGTCAGAAGAAAACTTTTCTCTAATACCACCGCCAAACCTATAACACGATCTACACTTGTATTATAGTCTCTACTTTCTCTCTTGTTACTATAGATGAGCTGTCTGCGTTTCTATCTCAGGTCACTCTTGTGTGCTAGCACGCTTGTGTACTAGATCCCCTCCCTTCTCACCTATGCCATGTCATTACACCAGAAATTCTACCACCTCTCTTCTGACTCATCATCTTTTCCTCTCCACTGCATTATTCTAATTAGTATTCAATAATTCTATCCTTTCTTTCATCTAGAGTGCCAACTGGTAGTAGAGTGAAGGGTAGGTGGAGGAAGGGAGAGATGAGAGGCCAAAACATACCTTAAGAGGCTATTGCACAGTTCAAATGGGAAATGATGTGGGTTGAGTTAAGACAATGGAAGTGAGGACTGAATAGAGAATGGATTCAGGAGACATTTCAGTGACAGAATGGAGCTTGGGATTCTGTTTTATGGGGATAGGAAGGGAATTGGAGGGAGAAGAGAAAAAGAGAAGAGCACTAAGATGACTCTGCCTGGTTGAAGTAAAAATAGCAATATCATCAACTGACAAATAGGAAAATTGAGTTATGTTTGGGGCTTGTATTAGTTTCTATGGCTGCCATAACAAAGTACCACAGACTAGGTGGCTTAAACAACATACTAGTAAATCTATTTTCTCACAGTTATGAAAGCTGGAAGTCTGAGATCAAGGTGTTGCCAGGGTTAGTTTCCTCTGAGGCCTTTCTCCTTGGCCTGTCGATGACCATCTTCTCCCTTTGTCTTCTCATGGTGTTCTCTCTGCACATTTCTGTGTCCTACTCCCATTTTCCTGTAAGGACACCAGTCACATTGTATTAGGACCCACCACAATGAACTCATATTAACTGAATTAACTCTTTAATGACCCAATCTCAAAATACAGTAACATTTGGGGTATTAAGAGTTAAGATTTTAACATGTGCATTTAGGGGGACAAGAATCAAGACATAACTGGGCTTATATTAGTTGAGGTATTTGTGTGGCAGAAAGTTGAAATATCTTCTAGTGGTGGCTAGTGCTGGAAATGGAAGTCCTCTTTATAATAGTGAACAAGATCTTCCTGGGAAAGTCTATACAAAAAGAAGAGCAAAGGGCCAAGGAATGAACCTCTTGGGATGCTTTCATTTGAGTGGCATTCAGATATAAAACACTAGGGCATAGCAATTTTAATAGGATAGCAGGGATGAGCTTTGACTTCTAGAAGTAAGTAACATTACATTTCAATAGCCTCTTTGTAAGTCCCCTCCCTGCCATCTCCCAGCCCCTGCTATTTCCATCTCAAGTATTAAATGTTCACAGCACTATTTCTTACCCCTCTCTCTCACTGCCACCCTACCAAATTGCTAAATAGGGCTGCAGTCCCGAATTGGTTTAGTTCTATTTAAAGAGCACATTATGCAGCTAAACGAGAAACTCTCTAGGTGCCATTTGAACAGCACTGGCAGATTAATGTTCATGACCTACACATATATACATAAACACATATCTGCTTATAATACCCTCGCACAGTCCCCAGAGGGGCTGTGAAAGATGTGTGCCCTTCACTAATGGCGGGCCACTGACAAATGAGCCTGTCTTTGCCTCCAGCGGGTCTACGGGAGGACTTAGAGAGCTGTAAAATCCAGGGGCAGGAAATATTTTCACCCTCAGCATTATGTTAGTTCCACTTAAGAAATATGTACTCAACAAAGTTGGGCTTTATAATAATTTTCCTGGACTGCCACTCAGTGGCCACTTGGAGAAATACCCAGAGAAGAGCTGCCAGTTCTGTGAATGCTTGAGTGCTTTTAAGAAGGGTCAAATATGAATGCTTGAATTTACTTTATTTATTTTCTTTGTTTTTTTTAAAAACATGCAGAAATTCATATTAGTTAGTGTTAATAAATGTTAAGCAGTAACATTCTGCAAGGATAGGATTTTGTAATTGTCTAACTCATTGACCTATTTATTTAAAAGTCACATCATGGGTATTTAACAGAGGTCCAGAAGAAGCTTCAAGAATTTTCCTGGAAATGTTTCTCTATTAAGATCCCAAACACCCACTCCCTGCAAAGTCATTCCACTTGTGCTCTCCTCTCTGCCTTTTTTTACTCTGGGGACAATGTTCCTATGATGCAAGTCACACTCGTATCAGGCCATATGTAATCTCACACTCAGCTTTTTCTAAATGCAGGTGAAGGGTAGTATAGAGACAATTAGAATCAGAAGCAAGGAATATTACATAAAGGAAAAGACTGAATTACAGAACAAAATATTCTAAAATAATGACTTTCATGAAACCTCTTGTTTAACTTCATGTAAGGTTTTAAAAGTTTTAAATCAAATCATTGCAAAAAAAGCTTTTAATTTTTTTAAAATATATTTTATTGATTTTTTACAGAGAGGAAGAGAGAGAGAGATAGAGAGTTAGAAACATCGATGGGAGAGAAACATCGATCAGCCGCCTCCTGCACATCTCCCACTGAGGATGTGCCCGCAACCCAGGTACATGCCCTTGACCGGAATCGAACCTGGGACCTTTCAGTCCGCAGGCCGACGCTCTATCCACTGAGCCAAACCGGTTTTGGCGCAAAAAAGGCTTTTTAAAATAAATTTAATTGTTTACATTGGCAAATATTTATGCTTGTTTTATTTCAGGAGTTTCCCAAAATTCTGAAAGTCAAATTTTCAACCAGCATCCATGAGTTTATTGCTTCTAATGGCTTTTTGTCTCAGTGTAAAAGCAGATAGCTTACTATATTTTATGAGGTTCTATACACTCTGACCTCCTATTACCTCTCTGATCTAATTTCCTTCTACAGTCCCTCCCACTCAGCTCCAGCCACACTGATTGGTCTACCTGGAATCCTCTTCCCTGTAGCCTCATGACTTGCTCCATGCTTCAAATGTCACCCTCACAGCAGCAAGGCCTTTCCTTTACCACCTCATTTAAGTGTGAGCAGCCCACACACTAGATCCTATTCCTACTTTTTCTCCAGAGAATATTTTACCTTCTACCATATTTTATATAATATAGTATATAGTATATATATATAGCTGTGTCTGTCCGTCTGACTGGTAGCTATGATGTGCACTGACCGCCAGGGGGTAGATGCTCAATGCAGGAGCTGCCATGACATGCACTAGCCATCCTATCTAATAAAAGAGAAACATGGTAATTAGCGTACGACCGCTACCCTTCCCATTGGCTAATCAGGGGCTATATGCAAATTAACTGCCAGCCAAGATGGCGGCCAACAGCCAGGCAGCTTAAAGCGAACATGAGGCTTGCTTGCTTCAGTGACAGAGGACTCCAACGTTCCCCGCCTGCCACTGCCGGCCTCTGAGCTGCAACTCTAAGCAAATATGTTACAAATATAGAAGCTAAACAAAACCCCAGAAACCTGCTTTAGTCCCGGGCTTCAGCCAGCAGGATCGCAACATTGTTTCAAATACAGAAGGTAAACAAAGGCCAGAAACCTGCTTTCAGCAGCGGAGGCCTAAGAGCTGGAGCCAGAGCTAAAGCTGGCCCAGAATTAAAAAGAAAAAGAAAAAAGGAGCGGTTGGGAGCTTTAGTCACCCGCCAGCCTGAAAACAGCCATCAGCCCCTCACCCAGGCTGGCCAGGCACCCCAGTGGGGAACCCCACCCTGATCCGGGACACCCTTCAGGGCAAACCAGCCGGCCCCCACCCATGCACCAGGCCTCTATCCTATACAGTAAAAGGGTAATATGCCTCCCAGCACCGGATCAGCAGAGCTGAGAGGCCTCCCAGCACCGGGATCAGCATGACAGGGGGCAGTGCCCAAACCCCCTGATCGCCCTGTGGCTCTGTGTGTGACAGGGTGTGGGGCCACAACCTCCCTATCCACCCTGCTCTGTTCGTGACAGGGGAAGGTGCCCCAACCCCCTGATCAGCCCTGCTCTGTGCCTGATAGGGGGGAGCTCCCCAACCCCCTGATCGCCTTGCAGCTCTGTGTGTGACAGGGTGCGTCGCCCCAACCCCCTGATCGGCCCTGCCCTGAGTGTGAGAGTGGTGGCGCCCCAACCCCCTGATCGGCCCTGCTCTGTGGGTGATAGAGGGCAATGCCCCAACCGCCCCCTACGGGCCCTGCTCTGTGTGTGATGGGGTAGAGCCATAACCTCCCCATCGGCCCTGCCTTGAGTGTGACAGGGTGCGGCGCCCCAACCCCCTGATACGCCCTGCTCTGTGTGTGACAGGGGGCGGTGCCCCCCCAACTCCCCTATCGGCCCTGCTTTGTGCGTGACAGGGCACGGAGCCCCAATCCCCCTGATGGGCCCTTCTCTGTGCGTGATAGGGGGCAGCGCCCCAACCCCCTGATTGGCCCTGCTCTGTGCATGACAGGGGGTGGCGCCGCAGCCTCCCCATCGACCCTACCTTGAGTGTGACAGGGGGCGGTGCCCCAACCCCCCAATCGGCCCTACCCTGAGCGTGACTGAGGGTGGCATCACAACCTCCCGATCTGCCCTGCTCTGTGCATGACAGGGGCGGCGCCCCAACTCCCCAATCGGCCCTGCTCTGAGCCCGACCAGGGGCTGCACCTAGGGATTGGGCCTGCCCTCTGCCACCCGGGAGCAGGCCTAAGCCAGCAGGTCGTTATCTCCCGAGGGGTCCCAGACTGCGAGCAGGCACAGGTTGGGCTGAGGGACCCCCCCGTCCCCCCGAGTGCACAAATTTTTGTGCACCGGGCCTCTAGTCTATATTATATAAATCCAGTGGCCCTAACGCTGTAACGACCGAAGACCGGTCACCAGAAGGCTGCGTACGTAGCGAGGTGCGCGTGGGTGTACGGGGACTTGACTCTGGGTCCTGCAGCGCAGTGGGGTCTGGGGTCCTGGGTTGCATGCGATTTCCCACAGGTCTGGGTCTTGCATGATTTCACGTGCTGGATCACTAGTTTAAAAATAAACAGCAACACAGATCTGACACCAACAAACCAACACTCGGCTTCCCCCAAGTGGGACACAGGCCCTGCCACCACCCTGGAGCGACACCCCACCAAATTGCAGCCGACGCTGCCAAGACCCCATGGCGTAAAATGCATCCCACAGCCCAGCCCAGCCCCGAAATGATGGCTGTGGGTGCCAGGTAATGACGTCATGTAGCAACACCCAGCTTCCTCTCCCTAGCAACTAACATCCTTGGAGTTTCTTCAGCCCAGTAACCCAACTTGCTTTATATCCAGGTGCAAACATTTTACAGTTTAACCAAATGTTTGTGAAGCATTTTCCCATGCCTCATCTCATTTGATCCTCACAGAAGTCCTAGAGTAGGTAGATAGGACACTCGGTAGAATCCTATTTTCTTTTCATTAGCAAGATGCGAATAGTGATATTAAAATATTTCTTCTAATTAATTTCCTTTCAATGTGCACAAATCTGTGCACTGAGACACTAGTATAATCTATATATATAAAGAACCAGGGGCCATCACATCCGAAACAACTGAACAGATGACCGAAAAGGCTGAGAGGGGCAACCAGGCTGGCAGGGGGTTAGTGAGAGATGGTCAAACGACTGGACAGCAGGCTGCGTGAGTTGACCAGGCCGGCAGGGGGGTTAGTGAGGGAGACCAAACGACTGGGCAGCAGGCTGTGTGGGGCAACCAGGCCAGCAGGGAGGTTAGGGAGGGACAACCAAATGACTGAGCAGCAGGCTGTGTGGGGCGACCAGGCCAGCAGAGGGAGGCGGGGGGAGGGGGGGACAACCAAGCCAGCAGACAGGGGGCAGTGAGGCAGGACCAGGCCAGCAGGGGGGGCAGTTGGGGGTGACCAGGCCAGCAGGGGGGTCCATGAGGGGCAACCAAGCTAGCAGGGGGGGCAGTTGGGAACAACCAGGCCAGCGGGGGGGGGCAGTTGGGGGTGACCAGGCTGGCGGGGGGGGGGGCATTTGGGGGAGACTAGGATGGCAGGGGGCAGTTAGGAGTTATAAGGTCAGCAGGCAGAGGTGGTGAGGGGTGATCAGGCTGGCAGGGGGGGCAGTTAGGGGCAATCAGGCAGGCAAGCCGGTGAGCAGTTAGGAGCCAGGAGTCCTGCATTGTGAGAGGGATATCCGACTGCCAGTTTAGGCCTAAACCGGCAGTCGGACATTCCTTGAGGGGTCCCGGATTGGAGAGGGTGCAGGCTGGGCTGAGGGGAACCCCCCACACACACACATGAATTTCATGCACCGGGCCTCTAGTACATAAATATAAAAATAAGTTCTAGGAGGTAAAGAATTTTTTTAAAGAGCTGTATGCCCAGTGCCTAACATAGTACATAGTACATAGTACATAGCATGTAGTACATACTCAGTAAATACTGAATGAATGTCCCATGTCATTGCAGCATTATTTACAATAGTCAAGACATGGAAACAACCTAAATATATATATTTACAGATGAATGGATGAAGAAAATGTAACACACACACACACACACACACACACACACACACACACACACACGGGCATACTATTCAGTCATTGAAAAAAAGGAAATTCGTCCTAACTGTTTTGGCTCAGTGGATAGAGCATCGGCCTGTGGACTGAAGGGTCCCAGGTTCGATTCCGGTCAGGGGCATGTACCTTGGTTGCGGGCACATCCCCAGTAGGGGGTGTGCAGAAGGCAGCTGATAGATGTTTCTCTCTCATGGATGTTTCTAACTCTCTATCCCTCTCCCTTCCTCTCTGTAAAACAAGCAATAAAATATAGTTTCAAAAAGAAGGAAATTATGCCATTTACAACAGTATGGATGGACCTTGAGGGCATTAAGCTAAGTGAAATAAGTCAGAGAAAGAAAAATACTGTAGAACATCACTTATATATGGAATCTAAGAAAACAAACTTATGGAAACAGAGATCAGATTGGTTGTTGCTAGAGGCAGGGAGTATGGAATGGAGGAATTAGATAAAGGTGGTAAAAATTTATAAACTTCCAGTTACAAGCTAAATAACATCTGGAAATATAATATACAGCATGATGACTATAGATAAAAATATTGTATTGCATATTTGAAAGTTGCTAAGATAATATATTTTAACATTCTTACCACAAGGGGAAAATGTGTAACTATGTGAGGTGATGGATGTTAACTAAACTTATTGAGGCAATAATTTTACAACATATACATATGTCAAATCATTATGTTGTGCACCTAAAGCTAATATAATGTTATAGTCAATTCAATCGCAATAAGACTGGAAAAATTAAATATATTGAATGAATTAATGTGTAAATATAGGTACAAATGAAATTAAGAAAATATGAACCTATTTTATTTATATAAGGAAATTTTTTTTCTTATGGCATTAAAATGAAAAGTTGATCTTTTCATTTTCAACAACCTGATTTACCCTTGCTAGTCTTTGTTTAGTGAATTTCTTCAACACCAAATCTTTGACATACTCTCTGACTACCACCTTCCCCAAGACTGAAATAGTAACTAACATCTGTGATCCCACAGTATATGTACATGGTTTGATTTTAGTACTTATCACTCTATATCCAATAATAATAACATTAATAAGCAATTATCTTATTATTATTAGTGTTAATTTACATGTGAGACTCTACAGAATAGAAACTGCCTCATTTATCTTTGTAGCCTCTAAGCCTAGTGCAATGTCTAGCATACATAAGGTGCTTAATAAGTAAATGAGTAAATGAATGAATCATTGAATAGATGAATTCATGAATCAATAAGCAAACAAAGTATAAAAACTTTTTAGTGTGGGTTCTTTTGCGCACTAAACAGAGCTTCCTAAATATCCAAAGGAATACCATGCTAGTTACTGCCTCTTCAGACTTGCAAAGACCAATTTCCTGGACCACCCACTGTATTGGTTTATTACATCCTGTTATCAGTAGGAAGTGTGCATGAATTGTTTTTTCAATAGCAGGGATGGCTTGTAAGCAGGAACTGGTAAGTCCAGCTGCTTAGACTCTAGTTTAAAAGTAGGCCAAGTTCATGGATTGGTTTTCATATAGGCTGGTATCTGAATTCTGTAATCTGCCCATAGGATGCATTCCTAATCCTAGTAAGGTAATCTGTAAGTGCGAGCTATTTGTTACAGGAGGCCATCATGTATGAGCCCGAAGAGCTTGGTGAAGCCTACAGATAAAGTTGTCCATCCTACTGACAGTCTGTCAGGAGTTTCATCTTGTGACAGGGCAACAAGCCCTCCTCATTAGATCTCCTGGCTCCCTGTGGATTCCAAGTATAAAGATAGCTGCTTGAGAAAGCCTTGGGGCTGAGCATTCTCTGGAGCCACTCTCAGCACAGGGGATTTCTGACCTAAACTGCTGCCACTGCTCAGAAGTAAACCACAGTGCCATGGACCTTGTGCAACCCGTTGCCACTAAGCTGTGTTTTTTTTTTAATATGTATTTTTATTGATTTCAGAGAGGAAGGGAGAGGGAGAGAGAGATAGAAACTTCAATAATGAGAATCACTGATCTGCTGCCTTCTGCATGCCCTCTACTGGGGATCAAGCCTACAACCCGGGCATGTGCCCTTGACCGGAATTGAATCTGGGACCCTTTAGTCCACAGGCTGACCCTCTATCCACTGAGCCAAACCAGCTAGGGCTAAGCAGTTTTGTTTTGAACAAACCCATCAGTGGCCACTCTCATCCACTTATCCTGCCTTGCAAATGATAAAAGCCTTATTCCTGGCTATTTAAAGACAGTAGAGATGTTACTGTTGTGCTAGTATCTTTCACAGACATGACATGTGCTATCCCAAGGTTGAATTTGGCTGAAACAGGTAGATAAGTCAGAAGGCTCTGAATAGCCTTAAGTGATCATATCCAGAGGACTAGTCTATCCTCAGCAGAAGATTGTATACTTACCCCTCTCTGGGAGGAAAATGAACCCAGTACCAACACCAACTGGCAAGGGATACGAAAAGTACCGTAGTTCCAGTACCAGAATATTCCTGACAATCTTTAGACTAACCAGCGGCAACATGAATAAATAAAATGCTGTGCTATCTTGTCAGCTTGTAACAGCCAAAGCCTTGTCAGACCACTACAGCTAAAAAAAAAATTAGACATGAATGCTTAGATGAAAACAACATAGTTCCCTGTGGTATAAATGGAAAGAATCCAAGCAGAAGAACCCAGCAGAATGTGGGCATCTCAAAAGTGAATGGAAGTCAAGCTCACTTAAAACTTCAGTTCCAAATAGCTCAGGTTTGTTTCAAATCCTAACTTCTATACCCTGCTCACTGAATAATAACTGGAACTTGGAAACATTGGGGGCCTAGCTCGGGAGAGAATAGACTACACGTAACAATATATACTAATTCAACTTGGTGAGGTTTAGCTCCAATGTGGCTTAATTTATATTGTGTCCTATTATTGATGTGTGGTTAGAGTTTAGCAGAACTCTCTTTACAGCTAGCACGTTTTGAAGTGACACCCACCAATAGGAAAACATGCAAATGTGATATTTTCTAAAGTGCTCCACTTCTGCAGTGAAATTCCCTGTGATCATTAAAGATGACAAGTATGTTCATGGCCAGTGTGGCTCAGTAGGTTGTGCATTGTCCTGTGCACCAAAATGTTGCTGTTCAATTTCTGGTCAGGGCAGATGCCTGGGTTGTGGGCTTGATCCTTGGTAGGGTGCATGCAAGAAGGTAGTGATCAATGTTTCATTTTCACACTGATGTTTCTCTCTCTCCCTCTCCCTTTCTCTCTCTCTCCAAATCAATTTAAAAACTTAGAAAAAAGATGACAAGTATGTGCACTTTGTTATTCTATGGAAATGTGTACAGGCAATAATGTTAGGTGAAACAGTGTATACACATTGATTATGGCCCTGAAAGAACCCAGTCCGTACATCAGCCATGATCATAAGTGAAATTGGAATGACACAAATAGAATTGAATGTTCATTAGGTTCTGAGTCTTTTTCCCCCCAGTGGTTTAAGCTTATAATAAAAATAATGAAAGGGATAAAAAATAATGCTATTGTTTCACAGCTGTGTGGTAGGAAATCAGGTATTTAAATACAAGTCCATCAACTCCAAAAAGGGAGCAAACAATAGGAGGATGACATAGTGACACAGGAAACAAAGGGACTTGCCTAGAAACACAATATTGAGACAGTCATGGGCTCAGGTAGAATTTTAATGACACTGTAGATTAACTGGACACTTTCAGGCAATATGCATTCTGTTTGAATAGTACTCCCCTAGAATTTAGGGGGGATTATTTATTTTTCATATGCCTGCACTTCAAGTCACATATTTCGATATCAGTTTTTTCAAATGGACCTATGGAGGAATCGCAATCATTAGAGAAATGTCAGGCCAAAATCCAGGGCCTTCGCTTTGTCTCTGGAGAGGGGAGTAGAGGCCCTACCAGAGAGCTCCAACACCAGCGTGACCTGAAGAGCCAGATCCCACAGCAGCTGGGTTATGTCTGTCCTCTCTCCAAATAACTTGGCCAGACATACAGTTGTGCCTGTGCAGAAGCCACACATCACCTGCTTATCCATTTTGCTCTTGCTTTCCCCAACTTTGGGCCTTTGTCTTCTTCTGCACCTTTATCAGAAGAGAAGAGGAAGGAGACAAAGTGTAGTTCCGATGCCCGGATTGCAGCTATCCTCCAGCAGTTTCACATCAGTGGCAGCACCCTATGAAACTCTGGACTGTTTGTGTAAGTTGGAATAGCAGTAAGGTTTGTGTGGTTTCTCCAGGGCAGGACTTGCTTGATTCTATAAGCATTTTATCTGAAGATTTTATTTTGCTAATTAAATGCTGAGTTAAGTGCAATGTGGGTTAGTTCATTTCAAATTTATAGATTATTTCTGTAGTTTGTGGCTTAGATAATCTGTGCCATTATTTTCTTCCCACGTTTCCTAATATTCCATGGTTGCTGTTTCTTCTTTAATGAGAAGCCACTAACACAGGCACACAAATCACAAACATGAGTCGCTCAGAATCAATGTGCTGTAGGTGTTAGGTACACACCTCATAGGTAACTGTAAAATCCCCTGAAAGAATTGATGTACATCATCTCAGAGTAGTGTTTGTAGCCTTTGCAAACTTACAGGATAAATCAGAGGCACCATTCTTGAGAAAAACATCTTAAGTGATGACACCTACAATGAAAGAAGAGGGGATAGAATTAGGATTTCTGGCAGCTTGAAGTGAGAAAAGGAGGCCAATACAATATATCTGCTAAGTCCCTGTATTATGGCTTTCTGCAACAATATTCTCGGAAATAAAACTTCTCTCCATTGACTGATCAACACAACACAAAAATCCATCCAGAGAAGGCCCCTGATAAAATAAATGCCTGTTGTTACTGCAGTTGAGACCCTGAGCAGTGCTGCACTCTCACATTCAGTCTCACGATATGTGACTGGAGAAGGAACTTCTGCCAAGGTCTTTATTTTATGGAATGAGTTAAATGAGGGGTTGACCTGCACTAATCCGAAGACAGAAACAAAAACTGAAACAGAAACAAAGCAGCTTGTAATGAATGTTGATATGCTACTCATTGAAGCCTCTCAACCAGGTGACAAAGTGATGGAACCAGTCCGAGGGGACAATGGCAGGAGAAATTGCCTGGAATAAATATCTGGCTGGCAAATCAGTCCTGACAATTAACCTGGCACAGCTGCTGACTTTGAATGGAGAAGCCTTGGTTCTATTTTGCTGACAGGTAGGCTAAAACAGGTTACCGGGGCAGATCTTTGCAAAGGATGGATGGAGACTTCTAGCAGGAGACATCACCATCTAAGGCAGTGGTTCTCAACCTTCTGGCTCTTTAAATACAGTTCCTCATGTTGTGACCCAACCATAAAATTATTTCGTTGCTACTTCACAACTGTAATGTTGCTACTGTTATGAATCGTAATGTAAATATCTGATATGCAGGATGGTCTTAGGCGACCCCTGTGAAAGGGTCGTTCAGCCGCCAAAGGGGTCGCGACCCACAGGTTGAGAACTGCTGATCTAAGGTTTCATCTAGGCAGTGTAGTATATTGGCTAATGTTTACTCAGCACATACTATGTGTCAAGTAACAGCAGAAAAGAGATGGCATGTTCAGACAGGTAAATAAGAATGTAATGAAGAGACTATTTACAAAAGTATGGGCAGACTTAGGATGACCAAAAAAGGATGATGAAGCTCCCTGGGGCTAGCATCAGGTGGGAGATATTACCACCCGTAGGCGGAGGGAACAAAATAACTGTGGTTCTAGACTTTTGTACCTAAAAGAAGCTCTGAGTGGCTGTGGGGAGAAGGACAGGTAAGGAGGAAGCCAAATGGATAAATGCACTGTTCTCACTCTCCTCTTGATCTCCAGTGTTCTGTTAGTACCTTCCAAGGGCCCAATCCAACCAGAAGCCAGAGGGGATGGAAACCCAGTCCAATAAGGTCTACCTCCTGGCCCTGGCCGGTATGGCTCAATGGATGGAGCATCGGCCTGCAGACCCAAGGGTCCCCGGTTCGATTTTGGTCAAGGACACATACCTCGGTTGCAGGCTCCTCCCTGGCCCTGGCCCTGGTCAGGGCATGTGCAGGAGGCAACCAATCGATGTGTTTCTCTCACATCGATATTTGTCTTTCCCTCTCTCTTCCACTCCCTCTGAAAATCAATGGGAAAATATCTTTTGGTGAGGATTAAAAAATAAAAGAGAGAGAGATCTACCTCTTGGTAACAGAGCAGGGTAGAGAAGGGTGAAGGATGGATCTGAAGGGTCATGCAAAGAATACCCAACACTCATTTTACAAGAAAGCAAAACGAGGCAAAATAACTTGCCCAGTGAGGGAGTGGTGGACCTGAGAGTTGACCCTGGAGCTATTTGACTCCAGATCTCATTCTTGATACACTATCTAATTCTTCATTTCTGGATATGCCTATCTTTCTCATTTTGCCTCCTTCCAGCCCCCTTTATACACACTCTATGCGGCTGCCAGTGGGTCTCCCTTTTTCAGACTTTTTGAACATTCTGTTTCCAATGAAACTGGCCTCTCCCTCTTTTGAAGCCCTGGAGTGCATTGTTTAAATTCTGTTGTAGTAGACAGTGAGCACCGTTAAGGCAATCCCTCTTCCTACTGTGGCACGATAGTAAGAACTAAGAAAATCCCTGGACAAGTGGAATGGGGAAACTGAGACAAAAAAAACAAACAAAGAAAATTAAACAAGGCCAAATACTTTGGGCAATTTACAGCCAGCTTGTGAATTGCAAGACCTTATCTTCCAACCGAGGACACTTGAGAGCAAATGTTTTGTAACCTCTTCCCAAATGAGAAAAATACAAAGCTTAAATCACGCTGGCCTGGGAAAATAGAGAACAAAGACTCAATTAATGCCATTTGTGCCAGCTAAACCCAAGGACAGATGAACTTGGGAAACAAATAACAAAAATCCCATGAAAGCCAGACAGACCTAAAATAAGAATAAAACAGTAAAACAGACCAAAGGATAAGCATAAACTCCCCTATAAACTTATTTCCAGTGCATCAACATATTAAAAATGCTCCTGGAGAAATAAAAGGCATCCAAATTGGAAAAGAGGAAGTAAAACTGTCCTTATTTGCAGATGACATGATATTATACATACAAAACCCTAGAGACTCCATCAAAAAGCTACTAGACTTAATACATGAATTTGGCAATGTAGCAGGATACAACATTAACCCCAAGAAATCTGAGGCATTTCTATACACAAATAGTGAACTTTCAGAAAGACAGATTATAAAAACAATCCCATTCATCGCACCAAAAAAATTAAGCTACCTAGGAATAAACTAAAGAGGTAAAAGACCTCTACTCAGAAAACTACAGGACGTTGAAAAAAGAGCTAGAGGAAGACATAAACAGATGGAAGAACATACCGTGTTCATGTATTGGTAGAATCAACATCATTAAAATGTCCATACTACCCAAAGCAATCTATAAATTCAAGGCACTTCCCATTAAAATACCAACGGGATACTTCACAGATCTAGAATGAACTCCCCAAAAATTCATCTGGAATAAAAAATGACCCCGAATAGCTGCAGAAATCCTGAGAAAGAACAAAGTAGGTGGGATCTCAATACCAGAAAGCAAGATGTATTACAAAGCCACTGCTCTCAAAACTGCCTGGTACTGGCACAAGAACAGGCATATAGATCAATGGAATAGAATAGAGAGCCCAGAAATCGGCCCGAACCAATATGCTCAATTAATATTTGACAAAGGAGGCAAGAACATACAATGGAGCCAACATAGTCTCTTCAATAAATGGTGTTGGGAAAATTGGACAGATATATGCAAGAAAATGAAACTAGACCACCAACTTACACCATACACAAAAATAAACTCAAAATGGATAAAGGACTTAAATGTACGACAGGAAACCATAAAAATTATAGAAGAATCCAAAGGCAACAAAATCTCAGACATATGCCGAAGCAATTTCTTCACTGATACAGCTCCTAGGGCACTTGAAACTAAAGAGAAAATGAACAAATGGGACTACTTCAAAATAAAAAGCTTCTGCACAGCAAAAGAAACCATCAACAAAACAACAAGAAAGCCTACTGCGTGGGAAAACATATTTGCCAATGTCATATCTGATAAGGGCCTAATCTCCAAAATTTATAGGGAACTCATACAACTTAACAAAAGGAAGATAAACAATCCAATCAAAAAATGGGCAAAGGATCTAAATAGACACCTTTCAAAAGAGGACATTCAGAAAGCCAACAGACATATGAAAACATGCTCAAAGTCACTAATCATCTGAGAGATGCAAATCAGAACAACAATGAGGTACCATCTCACACCTGTCAGACTGGCTATCATCAACAAATCCACAAACGACAAGTGCTGGAGAGGATGTGGAGAAAAAGGAGCACTTGTGCACTGCTGGTGGGAATGCAGACTGGTGCAGCCACTATGGAAGACGGTATGGAGTTTCCTCAAAAAACTACAAATGGAACTCCCATTTGACCCTGTGATCCCACTTCTAGGAATATATCCCAAGAAACCAGAAACACCAATCAGAAAGAATATATGCACCCCTATGTTCATAGCAGCACAATTCACCATAGCTAGAATCTGGAAACAGCCTAAGTGCCCATCAGTAGATGAATGGATTAGAAAACTGTGGTACATCTACACGATGGAATACTATGCTGCTCTAAAAAGGAAGGAACTCTTACCATTTGCAACAGCATGGATGGAACTGGAGAGCATTATGCTAAGTGAAATAAGCCAGTCAATGAAGGAAAAATACCACATGATCTCACTCATTCATGGATAATAGCGACCATTATAAACTTTTGAACAATAATAGATACAGAGGCAGAGCAGCCTCAAACAGATTGTCAAACTGCAGCGGGAAGGCGGGGGAGGGTTGGGGGGCAAGAGGGAGGGGGGTAAGAGAGCAACCAAAGGACTTGTATGCATGCATATAAGCATAACCAATGGACATAAGACACTGGGGGGTAGGGGAGGCCAGGGGATTGTCAAGGGCGGGGGAAAAAAAGGGACACATATGTAATACCCTTTGTAATACTGTAAGCAATAAAAAAATAAAAATAAAAATAAAAATAAAAATACTCCTGGAAAAACTGATAAACATTTGACTGAAACCCTTCCCTCAGATTCTCTCCTGCAGGGAACAAAAGGATAAAAAGCTCTGGGGACAAAGACTCAATGTGGGCTTGCTCTAGGGCAGTGGTTCTCAACCTTCTGGCCCTTTCAATATAGTTCCTCATGTTGTGACCCAACCATAAGATTATTGTCGTTGCTACTTCATAACTGTAATGTTGCTACTGTTATGAATTGTCATGTACATATCTGATATGCAGGATGGTCTTAGGCGACCCCTGTGAAAGGGTCATTCGACCGCCAAAGGGGTCACGACCCACAGGTTGAGAACTGCTGCTCTAGAGCACTTCCATGCCCCATTCAGGGGCATGAATGTTTTATTTTTAAGGTTCCCCGCAAGACTTGCAGCCAGGAGAGCAGTGGACAGTTTGACCCAGGTTCACCCTCTGATCTTGTCTCCAAGACCTCCTTTTCTCTGACTTCCCAGTGAGCTACAGCAGCCCCGCCTGGGCTCACTTCTTTCCTATAACATTTCTAGGGAGCCAAAGCAGAGCACCTCCTAGGCCAGTGGTTCTCAACCTTGGCTGCACATTAGAATCACCTGGGAGCCTTTAAAATCCTGATTTCTGGGCCTCATCCTCCGGAAATTCTGTTTCTTTGTTATGGGGTGGGGCCACAACATTAGTAACAAAGAAACAATTTCCAGAGGATGAGGCCCAGAAATCAGGATTTAAAAAAGATTCCGAGGTGATTCTAATGTGCAGCCAAGGTTGAGAACCACTGGCCTAGGCTCTCCCCTGTTGTTTCTTCTACTCCAATTTCTTCCTTTGCTTCACTGCCCCCAGCTTTAATAAATGTACTTTCAAACCCATCTGGACTCAAGTTGTGAAATCTTTCCTACACAAAGTCAAGGACCCACACATTACATGCCAACGTGAGGCAGAACTGCTCTGGGCCGGTCCCTGTCTGGTAATACTACTTATATTTGTATCATCCCAGGGATCCAGCCCAGAGATGCTTTGCTGGTTTGTGGGAAGAATTTGTCAAGGCAGTCAAGGGAAACAGGACAATTATCTCATAAAATTGAAACTCAAGGATTTGAAAAAAATGACTGAAAAATATTTCAGTAACTATATTAAAACTCCTAACATTATTTTAGGAGTCAGTATTTTATTTATACCCCAAACATAATTTATTATAATTTTACTTTTCTGAATTTAATTGAAATAAACACATCAATGATTTTTCAAAATCTTCTTCTGGGTAAAAATAACATCCTTAAAAGTACATAACAGCTTACAGATGTATCATTAGTGAGTATGTTCTCCCATTCAGTGGATTCCCTTTTCATTTTGTTGAAGATTTCCCTTTCTGTGCAAAAACTTTTTTGTTTGATGTACTCCAATTTGTTTATTTTTTTCTTTTGTTTCCCTTGCCTGAGGTGATATAGCAGAAAAAATATTGCTATGAGAAATATGAGATTTTACTGCCTATATTGTCTTCTAGAATTTTTATGGTTTCACAGTTTACATTTAAGTCTTTAATCCATTTTGACTTTATTATCATGTATGATGTAAGAAAGGAGTCTAATTTCATATTTTTTTGCAAGTATCTGTCCAATTTTCCCAACACCATTTATTGAATAGACTGTCTTTACCCCATTGTAAGTTTTTGCCTCTTTTGTCAAATATTGACTATAGAGGCATGGGTTTATTTTGAGGCTCTATTCTGTTCTATTCATCTATGTCTGTTTTTATGCCACTGACATGCTGTTTTGATCATGGGCTTCTCATATAGTTTGATATCAGGTAGTGTGATTTCCCCCAGCTTTGTTCTTTTTTCTCAAGATTGCTGTGGCTATGTGGGGTCTTTTGTGGTTCCATATAAATTTTTGAAATATTTGTTCTAGTTCTGTGAAATATGCTATTGGTATCTTGGTAGGAATTGCATTGAATCTATAGATTGTTTTGGGTAGTATGGGCATTTTAATGATGTTAGTCTTTCCTACCCATGAAGCCGGTATATGCTTCCATTTATTTGAATCTTCTTCAACTTCTTTATGCAGTGTCTTATAATTTTCTAAGTACAGGTCTTTTATCTCTTGGTTTAAATTTATTCCTAGGTATTTTAATTTTTAATCGATTGTGAATGGGATTGTTTTCTTAGTTTCCCTATCTGATAGTTCATTGTTGGTGTATAAAAATGCGATTGATTTCTGGAGATTTGTCTTGCATCCTGCTTCTTTACTGAATTCATTAATCAGTTCTAGTAGTTGTTGTTTTTTTCTTGTGGAAAACTTTGCATTCTCTATATACGGTATCATGTCATCTGCAAATAATGATAGTTTTTCTTTCTCCTTTCCAATTTGGATGCCTTTTATTTCTTCTTCATATATGATTGCTGTGGCTAAGACATCCAGAACTATGTTGAATAAGAGTGGTGAAAGCAAACATTCTGTCCTGTTCCTGATCTTAAGAGAAACGCTTGTAGGTTTTGCCCATTTAAGTATGAGGTTGGTTGTGGGTTTGTCATATATGGTCATTATTATATTGAGGTATGTTTCCTCTATGCCCACTTTGCTGAGAGTTTTTTCATAAATGGGTGCTGGATTTTATCAAGTGCTTTTTCTGCATCTATTGATATGATCATGTGGTTTTTACCCATCAGTTTGTTTATGTGGTGTATCACACTTATTGATTTGTGTATACTGTACCAAACTTGCATCCCCAGAATAAAGCCCACTTGATCATGGTATGTTATCTTTTTAATGTATTGCTGGGTCCTCTTTGCTAATATTATTCTGAGGATTTTAGCATGAATGGTCATCACAGATATTCGCCTATAATTTCCTTTCTTTGTGGTGTCTTTATTTGGTTTTGAAACTGGGATATTGCTAGCTTCATAAAATGAGCTTGGAAGTTTTCCATCCTCATGAAATTTTTAGAATTGTTTGAGAAGGCAAGGTGTTACTCCTTTGAATGTTTAGTAAAATTCATCTGTTAAGCCATCCAGTCCAGGACTTTTGTTTTTTGGGAGTTATTATTATTATTATTATTTTATTTTTTTATTTTTTTTTAATTAAATCTTTATTGTTCAGATTACATTTGTTCCTCTTTCCCCCCCCCCCATAACTCCCCTCCTCCCAGTTCCCGCCCCACCCTCCGCCCTCACTCCCCACCCACTGTCCTCATCCATAGGTGCACGATTTTTGTCCAGTCTCTTCCCGCATCTCCCACACCCCTTTCCCCCCCAAGAATAGTCAGTCCCTTCCCTTTCTATGTCCCTGATTCTATTATAATCACCAGTTCATTCTGTTCATCAGATTATTTATTCACTTGATTCTTAGATTCACTTGTTGATAGATGCATATTTGTTGTTCATAATTTGTATCTTTACCTTTTTCTTCTTCTTCCTCTTCTTAAAGGATACCTTTCAGCATTTCATATAATCCTGGTTTGGTGGTGATGAACTCCTTTAGCTTTTCCTTATCTGTGAAGCTCTTTATCTGACCTTCAATTCTGAATGATAGCTTTGCTGGATAAAGTAATCTTGGTTGTAGGTTCTTGGTATTCATCACTTTGAATATTTCTTGCCACTCCCTTCTGGCCTGCAAAGTTTCTGTTGAGAAATCAGCTGACAGTCGTATGGGTACTCCCTTGTAGGTAACTGAGTTTCTTTCTCTTGCTGTTTTTAAGATTCTCTCTTTATCTTTTGCTCTTGGCATTTTAATTATGATGTGTCTTGGTGTGGTCCTCTTTGGATTCCTTTTGTTTGGGGTTCTCCGCGCTTCTTGGACCTGGAAGTCCATTTCTTTCACCAGGTGGGGGAAGTTTTCTGTCATTATTTCTTCAAATAGGTTTTCAATATCTTGCTCTCTCTCATCTTCTGGCACCCCTATAATTCTGATGTTGGTACGCTTGAAGCTGTCCCAGAGGCTCCTTACACTATCCTCGCATTTTTGGATTCTTTTTTTGCTGGGGTCCTGCCCCAGCAGGTCCAGGGGTCCCCAAAGGTGTAGATGGAGTCGGCGAAGAAGGAATGACGCAGAGACAGCATTCAGTTGATCAGCAGCCTAGCCAGGATCTCTAGCCAGGATCTCCAGCCAAGTTCTGGTCTAGATCTCCAGAGAAGTTCTGCTCTGGATCTCCAGCCAAGTTCTGGTCTGGATCTCCAGAGAGGTTCTGCTTTAGGATCTCCAGCCAGGTTCTGTGTCCATGTTCTCTTGCTAGGTTCTCCAGGTTCTCCAGCCAGGTTCTGTAGCCACGTTCCCTCGCTAGGTTCTCCAGCCAGGTTCTGTCCAGGTTCTCCAGCCAGGTTCAGTCACCAGGTTCTAGTCAAGTTCTCTTGCCAATTTCTGTAGTCAGGTTCAGTCCAGGATCTTTTGCCATGTTCTCTCGCTAGGTTCTGTCTCTAGGTTCTGATGCCAGTTTCTGTCCAGGATCTTTTGCCATGTTCTCTCCAGCGAAGTTCTTCTGTCTCTAGAGAACGTTCTGTGTAGGTTCTGTGCCTCCTGGTTCTGTCTTCTTCTGGTTCTGTCTTCTTACATCTGTATTTATACCAGTTGATTCCAATCCTATCAATCTCTATTTCAAAGGTTAGGGCGTTTCTTATCTCCATTCCAGGGAGTAAAGATTATGTAGCTTAAGCATGATTGTTCGTAGTTAAAGTGATTAATTACCCACCTGGCACTTAGTTAAGAGGTTTTATTCCCTCCCTAACTTCAGGGGAAAATCCCTACCTGGGGAAACAACCTTTCTCAGAGACCTTGGTTAAAACACATAGTGCCAAGAAGGTGAGCAAACATATTAAGAACAGTATGCCATATATGCCAGGTCCCTTGAAACAGCAAGTATGGACCGGCTCCCGGCATTTTTTCATTTTGCTTTTCCGGTTGGGTGTTTTTTGCTTCCTCGCATTTCAAATCATTGACTTGATTCTTGCGCTCCTCTGGTCTGCTGTCGGGGGTCTGTATAATATTCGTTATTTCAGTCCGTGTATGCTTAATTTCTAGTTGGTTCCCCAATATAAGATCGAGGGTCTCATTAGTTTTCTTGTAGATCTCATTAAGTTTATCGGCGGCTTCTAAACAGTTCTTGAGAGACCTTAAAAGTGTGGTTCTGAACTCTATATCTTCCATTGACAATTTTGTCCTGTTTCTTTGTCTTCGAATTTTGTTATGCTTCCTTGGTGCACCCCCTAGTGGTCTTTGTTCGCAGTCTTATAGTTAAATCTTGATTGTTGTAGCTAATTCCAGGGAGGGTTTGACCTCCAGGCCAAGTGGCTATGAGAATCAGCTGTGTCAGCAGTGAGAGAACTTCTGTCCTCTAGGGAGGTGCTAATCTAGCCTTTGCCTGAGGCTATCTGGCAAATGCCTCTGTGCAGGGCTTGGGCGGGGCGGGTCGCACAGGATCAACAGAGTGGGCCGGAGAGAGCAGTTATGGCGACTCTCAGTCCTGTCCCCAGGGGCTCTGCCTCTCTGAGTCCCAGCACCCGCTGCAAAGCTCAGAGAGAAAGCTGCACTCGCTCTGACCGAAGCCAGACAGTCCCGCTTCTCCCGTTTGAGTCTGGGTCCCTAAAGACTCGCCCGTATCTGGAGCTCAGCGTCTGTGACTCCCTCCCGATTGAAAACGCCAACCGTGCCCTCCGCCGCCAGCCCGCTCCGCGCACTCCGCACCTCAGAATTTGACTTCAGCACTGTGCCTCCTCTGAGTGTCCGTATGCGTTTCTCTTTCCTCCTAGTTGTAGGACTTCCACTCAGCCAGCGTTCCTGTGGTTCTGGGTGATGTCCCTTCCGTTTTTTGGTTTCACTTTTGAAGTAGTTGTTCAAAGCAGCAAACTCTGGCGTTAACCTATGCCGCCATCTTGGTTCTCCCCTATTATTATTATTATTATTATTATCATTATTATTATTATTATTGCTGCTTCAGTTTCACTGATTGAAACCTGTCTAATGAGATTCTCTGATTCTTCCTAATTCAGTTTTTGAAGATTGTATATTTCTAGGAATTTATTCATTTCTTCCAGATTGCCAAATTTGTTGCCATATAGTTATTTGTACTATTTTCTTATAATCTTTTGTTTTTCTGTGGTGTCAGTTGTTGCTTCTCCTCTTTTATTTCTGATTCTATGTTTTTGAGTTGTTTCTTTTTTCCTTGATGAATTTGTTTAAAGGTTTTCAATCTTGTTTATCTTTCTAAAGAACTAGTTCTTTATATCATTGATCGAATTACTGTTTGGTTAGATTCTATTTCATTTTTTTCTGTTCTGATCTCTATTACCTACTTTCTTCTACTCACATGTAGCTTTGTTTGTTGTTTGCTTTCAAATTTCTTTAAGTGTAAAGTTAGTTTGTTTATTTGAGATTTTTTTGTTCCATCAGATAGGCCTGTAATGCTTTGAATTTTCTTCTTAGGACTGCTTTCAAGATGTCCCATATATTTTGGTTTGTTGTGTTCTTATTTTCATTTGTTTCAGATATATTTTTTTATCTTCCTTGATCTCATTGTTAACACATTCTTTGTTTGGTAACATGCTATTTAGCTTCCATGTGTTTGTATGTTTTTCAGGTTCTTTCTTCTTGTGATTGATTTCTAGTTTCATGTCATTATGGTGAGAAAAGATTCTTGATATGATTTCAATCTCCTTAAATTTAGGGGATTTGTGCCCTAACATATGGTCTAGTCTAGAAAATGTTCCATGTACACTGAAAATAATTTATATTCTGCTGCTTTGGGGTGAAATGCTCTGAAGATATAAATTAAATCAATTTTATCTAGTGTGTCATTTAAGGCCACAGTTTCCTTGTTGATTTTCTGTCTGTAAGATATATTCATTGATGTCAAAGGGGTGTTAAAATCCCCTACTATGACTGTGTTAATATCAATCTCTCCCTTTATATCCATCAGTATTTGCTTTACATAATTAATTGCTCCTATGTTAGGTGCATAAATGTTTACAAGGTTTATATCTTCTTTTTAGATTGCTCCCTTTATCATTATGTACTATCCTTCTTTGTCTTTTACCATAGCCTTTGTTTTAAAGGCTAATTTGTTAGATGTAAGTAATGCTACTTCAGCTTTTTTTTATTTCCATTTACATGAAATATCTTTTTCCATACTTTTACTTTTAGTCTGTGTGTATTTTTTGTTCTGAATTGGGTCTCTTGTAGACAGCATATATATGGGTCTGGTTTTCTTATCAATTCAGCTACCTGATGACTTTTAACTGAAACACTTAATCCATTGGCATTTAAAGTGATTATTGATAGGTATGTATTTACTAGAGGCCTGGTGCACAAATATTTGTGCACTGGCAGGGGAGGGGGCTGGGGGGGTGCCCTTCAGCCCCACTTGTGCCCTCTCACAGTCTGGGACCCCTCGGGAGATAACCACCTGCTGGCTTAGGACCATTCCCCAGGTGGCAGATGGCAGGCCCTATCCCTCGGTGCCTGCCCTGCCTCCCCAGGTCGCTCACACGGCAGGGCTGATCAAGGGGTTGGGGCACCGCCCCGGGTCACGTACACAGCAGGGACGATCTGGGGGTTGGGGCACCACCCCGGGTCAGGTGGCACACAGGACGCCTGGGCAGCCGACAGATTGCTGCTGTCACACTCGGCCACCCTGGGTCGGGTCGAACAAGGACGCCCGCTGTCCCGGGTTGCAGATAGCAGGCCCAGGTGGCAGTGGGGCAGGCGGGATGGCGCTGTCCAGCCCTGCCTGCAGTATGCAAATTAGCCGCCATCTTTGTTGGTGGTTAATTGCATATCATGCTGATTAGCCAATGGGAGGTGTAGCAAAGGTACGGTCAATTACTATGTTTGTCTATTATTAGATAGGATTGTTTTATTCTTTTAACTATATTTTGTTGTTGATTTTTTCTTCTTCTTCACCTTCTTAAAGCAGGCCCTTTAACATACCTTGTAATACTTGTTTGGTGGTAACAAACTCCTTCAGTTTTTTCTTATCTAGGAAGTCCTTTATTTCTTCTCAATTTTAAATGCTCACTTTGGTGATTAAAGTAGTCTTGGTTGTAGGCCATTGCTTTTCATCATTTTGAATATTTCATGACAATTCCCTGTGGCCGGAAATGTTTCTGTTGATAAATTACCTGAGACTGTTATGGGTGCTCCCTTGTAGGTAACTAACTGTTTTTCTCTTGCTGCTTTTAAGGTTCTCTCTGTCTTTAACCTTGGCCATTTTAATTATGATGTGTCTTGGTGTGGGCCTCTTTGGGTTCATCTTGTTTGAGACTCTCTGCACTTCCTCAACTACTGTGTATTTTTCCTTCACTAGGTTAGAGAAGTTTTTGGTCATTATTTCTTCAAGGTGGGTCTCAATCTCTTGCTCTTTCTCTTCTCATTTTGGTACCCTTGTGATATGGATGTTGTTATGCTTCATGTTGTCCCAAAGGTGCCTTAAGCTATCCTCATTTTTTAAAAAAATATTTTTTATTGATTTCAGAGAGAGGAAGGGAGAGGTAGAGAGAGATAGAAACATCAATGCTGAGAGAGAATCATTGGTCAGCTGCCCCCTGCATGCCCCCTACTGGGGATCAAGCCTGCAATCTGGGCATATGAACCTACCCTGAACTAAACTGTGACCTCCTGGCCCATAGGTTGATGCTCAACCACTGAGCCACACCATCTAGGCTATCCTCATTTAAATTCTTTTTTCTTTTTGCTGCTCTGTTTGGGTGTTCTTTTCTACCTTGTCTTCCAAATTGCTTATTTGATCTTTTGCTTCTTCTAATCTACTGTTTATTCCTTTCAATGTATTCCTCATTTCAGATACTGTATTCTTCATTTCCAACTAGTACATTTTCATGGTTTCTATGTCCTTTTTCATGCTGTTGAGCATCCTTATAATCATTATTTTGAACTCTATATCTAATAAATTACTTGCCTCCATTTCATTTAGCTCTTTATCTGGAGATTTCTCATGTTCTTTCATTTGGGGCCTGTTTTTTGGTCTCAACATTTTAGCTGCCTCTTTGTGACTGTTCCTATGTATTAAGTAGATTTACTAGAACTCCCAGCTTCATGGTGTGGCCTTATGTAGTAACTATTCTGTGGGGTCCAGTGGTGCAGTCTTTTTGATCACCTGAGCTGGGTGCTCTAGGAATGTCCCTGTATTAGTTATGTGGTCCCTCCTGTTGTAATTGAGTCTTGATTGCTATTGGCCTGTTTGTGTGTGGGATTGACCTTCATGCTGGCAGACTTTGGCTCATGGCCTGCAAGCTGCTATGCACATGCTAACCACACAAAGCAGAATTTGCCTCAGCGGGGTCTGGTGCCTGTCAAGATCACCCTTTGTATATGCCACTCATGAAGCTAATTGGATCCCGCTCTGATGTTATCTGAAGCTGGCCAATTGGCATGTTGGTTATGGGACTCTTGGGAAAGACTCTGATGCAGGTCAATGTCAGATGCTGCCTGTGACTAGCCCTGGGCAACTTGTTTGGAGCTACAAGCAATCCACAGTTTGTGGCTGCCTCTGCTGGGCTATGTACACACAGAAAGGACTGAGCTGCACACCAAGGCTGGCTTGTACCAGTAACAAGCTTGGAGTCAAGTCAACAAATGTCTTAAGATGTCCCAAGATCCGCCTCCACCTGCCTTTGCCTGCTGGATGCCTGTTAGGCTCAGTCCCTGAAGGTAACTCTGGTGGTACTTGAGTTGCATGAGATAGGTTCACAGTGAGTCACTAGGTAGGGGCCAGTGGTGTTCACCAGTTTAATGCAGGTTCAAATTTGATTCCAGTGCTGGGTCTGGGGCCACTCAGCAAATGTCCCCAGGCATACCAAATCTAGCTGCCACCAGCTGGGTGCTTGCATACATATATGTTAGGACAGGGTCTCAGGGAGTTATGGGGAGAGGCCAGCAGAGTTTATCAAGCCCAAACAGACCAAGATTTGGCCCTATGTTTACAGGGCTCTGTTCCAGTCAAGTGTGCAAGAGGAAAATGGTCCCTGTCCTAGAGCAACAAAACTCAGTCTGCCCCAGATTCTGCCAAAAGGAGCCTGAACTTAGCAGGGTGGGGTTGCCAGGTATCAGAAAGATGGGGCTAGTGGATCTCTTATGAGGATAGGTGCTGGTCAGGCTTCGGGGAAGGTGGGTGTTTGTGGCCTCTCCTCCAGAACCTCACAGCTCAGTTTGTCCCGAATTTTGTTCCAATCTCGGCAGGACGAAACCACTAGGAGTCTGAAGGGTGGGGCATTTGGGGCTCGCAGGTGGGTCTCCCTGAAGCCTGGAGGGTGATTCTAATAGATCTCCCCTGACGGGGGGAATTGTCAGTCAGATTCATGAGAAATTGGGGGAATGGCTCCACCCCAAAGCCACAAAACTCAGTAACTGACACCTCAGTCTGCCCAGACATCTACATGGAAGAAGGATTCCAAAGGGTGGGGCTCTTACTTTCCCCTGGATGATGCCACAGGAACGGGAATGCTCCATCCAAGAACGATGGTGTCTGCAGTATGGGAGAATGACAGCACAGGGATCCATGTGGCTGTCTTTTCCACTCTCTCCCCAGACTCTCCTCACACAACTGTAGTCTTCTCCTCTCTCCCTCTGCCAAAGTGGCCATGAATAAAAATTTGTTTATTGGCCTTTTAAAAAGGTGCCTGTGTCTCTAGCAAACTTCTGTCTCTCCCGCTGATTTTCACAACCAGATATTTTGTGGATGCCTTTTCCTGGATCTTTGCTGGATGCCCAGCTTGGGGTTGAGACTCCATGCCTTTCAGGGGAAATTAATCACAGGTGAGATATCCTACCAGATTCACAGCTGCCACCCCTGGGATTGGGGCCAGCCTTTTTCACATCTCTACCATTCCTACCAGCCTCAATGTGGCTTCTTCTATAAATCCTTGGTTATAAAACTGCTTTTAAGGTAGTCTTCAGTTGGTTATTCAGGATGATTGTTATATAATTTGGTTGTAATTCTAGTTTGGTCCTGGGAGGAGGTGAATCTTTTCCCACTTACTCTGCTGCCATCTTGGATTCCTAGATAAAGACTCAGTTGCAGTTTTATACACCAATAATGAGCTATCAGTAATGGAAACTAAAAATAAATAAATAAATAAAAATAATCAATTTACAACCACATAAAAAATACTTGGGAATAAATTTACCCAAAAAAGTAAAAAACCTGCACTCAGAAAATTATGACACTGAAGAAAGGAAGTGGAGATACAGCCCTAACTAGTTTGCCTCAGTGGATAGAGCATTAGCCTATGGACTGAAGGGTCCCAGGTTCGATTCCCGTCAAGGGCATGCACCTTGGTTGCAGGCACATCCCCAGTAGGAAGTGTGCAGGAGGCAGCTGATCGATGTTTCTCTCTCATTGATGTTTCTAGCTCTCTATCCCTCTCCCTTCTTCTCTGTAAAAAAACAATCAATAAAATTTTTTTTTTAAAAAAAGTGGAAATATAAATAAATGGAAGTATATACCATGCCCATGAATAAGAATAATTAACATCATTAAAATCTCCATACTACCCAAAGCAATATATATACATTCAATGCAATTCCTATCAAAATACTAATGGTGTATTTCATAGACCTAGAAAAAATAATTCAAATTTTTATATGGAATTAGCTGTCTTGAGAAAAAAGTTGGAGAAATCACAATAACTCATATCAAACTATACTACAAGAGTATAGTAATCAAAAGGACATCGTACTGGCATAAAAACAGACATATAAATCAATAAAACAGAATAGAGAGCCTAGAAATAAACCACAGCTTATATGGGCAATTAATATTTGACAAAGGAGTCAAGATCATACAATTGGATAAAGATAGTCTATTCAATAAAAGCTATTGGGAAAAATGGACAAATACATGCAAAAAACAAACCCATACCACATTTGTACACCATATTCAAAAGCAAACTAAAAATAGATTAAAAACTTAGAAACACTGGAAACCATATATGTCCTAGAATAAAACAAGCAGTAAAATTTGGCATTCCTTTTAGCAATATTTTTTCTGACATATCTCTTTGGGCAAGGGAAACAAAATAAAAAATGAACAAATGGAACTACATCAAACTATAAAGTTTTGCACAACTAAGGAAATCATCAACAAAATGAAAAGACATCCTAATGAGTGGGAAAAGATATTCACCAATAATACATCTGGTAAGGGGTAGATACCCAACATTTATAAAGAACTTATAAAATTCAACATCAAGAAAACAAACAATCCAATTAAAAATAGGCAAAGGACCTGAATAGACCCTTCTCCAAAGTGAACATACAGATGGCCTATAGTCATATGAAAAGATGCTCAATATCACTAATCTTCAGAGAAATGCAAATTAAAACCACAATGAAATATCACTTCACACCTGGAAGAATGAATATTATCAATAAATCAAACAAGCAACTAGTGTTGGCTAGGATGTGGAGAAAAGGGAACCCTCAAAGGGGATACAGATTGGTGCAGACACTGTGGAAAACAGTAAGGAGAGTCCTCAAATTAATTAAAAATGGAACTTCCTTATGACCCAGCAATTCCACTTATGGGTATATATCTGAAGAAACCCAAATCACAAATTGAAAAAATATATACACCCCTATGTTCATTGCAGCATTATTTACCATAGTTGAGATATGGAAGCAACCCAATTGCCCATCAATAGACATGCAAATAAAAAAGTGGTGATACATGTATACAATGCTGTCAGCCATGATAAAGAATAAAATATAATTTGTGACAGCATAGATGGACCTAGGGGTATTATGCTAAGTAAAATATGTCAGTCAGAGAAAAACAAATACCATATGATTTCATTTATAGTTGGAATTTAAGGAACAAACTAAATTCAAACAGATGCATAGATACTGAGAACTGACTGATAATTGCCGATGGGTGGGGGTGGATTGTGAGACTGAGTGAAAAAGGTAAGGAGATTAAGAAGTACACATTGTTAGTTAAAAACAGTCATTGGAATGTAAAGTATAGCATAGGAAATAGTCAACAATATTGTAATAACTATGAGTGATGCCAGGTTGGTACTAGAAATATCAGGGAGAATATTTTGTGAAGTATACTATTGTCAGATCACTATGCTATACACCTGAAACTAATACAAAATAATATTGACTGTAAACTGTAATTAAAAAAAAAATAAAAAAATAAATGAGCCGAAACCGGTTTGGCTCAGTGGATAGAGCGTCAGCCTGTGGACTGAAAGGTCCCAGGTTCGATTCCTGTCAAGGGCATGTACCTGGGTTGCGGGCACATCCCCAGTAGGAGATGTGCAGGAGGCGGCTGATTGATGTTTCTCTCTCATCGATGTTTCTAACTCTATCTCTCTCCCTTCCTCTCTGTAAAAAATCAATAAAATATATTTGTTAAAAAAATAAAATAAATGAGTAAAAGAAACCTAATATAAGCAATTACATATCTATCCTATCTAATAAAAGAGAAACATGGTAATTGGTGTACGACTGCTACGCTTCCCATTGGCTAATCAGGGTGATATGCAAATTAACTGACAGCCAAGATGGCGGCCGGCAGCCAGGCAGCTTAAACTGAACATGAGGTTTGCTTGCTTCAGTGACGGAGGACTCCAATGTTCCCCGCCTGCCTTGCTGGCCTCTGAGCCTGCAGTTTGAACATTGTAACAAATATAGAAGCTAAACAAAACCCCAGAAACCTGCTTTCAGTGAGCCGGGATCTCAGAGCTGGAGTTGATACAGAGTTTCGATTATAGAACCTAAACAAACCAGATACCTACTTTCAGCAACTGAGGCCTCAGAGCTGGAGCCAGAGCTAAAGCTGGCCCAGAATAATAAAAAAAAAAAAAAAAAAGAAAAGGAGCAGTTGGGAGCTTCAGTCCCAGCCTGAAAACAGCCCTCAGCCCCTCACCCAGACTGGCCAGGCACCCCAGTGGGGACCCCCCACCCTGAAGGGTGTGTGACCAGCTTCAAAGAGCCATCATCCCCTCACCCAGGCTGGTCAGGCACCCCAGTGGGGACCCCCACCCCGACCCAGGACACCCTTCAGGGCAAACCAGCCAGCCCCCACCCATGCACCAGGCCTCTATTCTATATAGCAAAAGGGTAATATGCCTCCCAGTACTGGGATCAGCGGAACCACGAGGCCTCCCGGCACCGGGATCAGCATGACAGGGGGCAGCGCCCAAACCCCCTGATCGCCCTGCAGCTCTGTGTGTGACAGGGGGCGGGGCCACAACCTCCTTATCGGCCCTGCTCTGTTCCTGACAGGGGAAAGCACCCCAACCCCCTGATCGGCCCTGCTCTGTGCCTGATAGGGTGGATCTCCCCAACCCCCTGATGGGCCCTGCTCTGTGGGTGATGGGGTAGAGCCATAACCTCCCCATCGGCCCTGCCCTGAGTGTGACAGTGGCGGCGCCCCAACCCCCTGATTGGCCCTGCTCTGTGGGTGATAGAGGGCGGCGCCCCTAACCCCTGATCCGCCCTGCTCTGTGCGTGACAGGGTGGATCTCCCCAACCCCCTGATGGGCCCTGCTCTGTGCATGACAGGGGGGAGCGCCCCAACCCCCTGATTGGCCCTGCTCTGTGCATGACAGGGGGTGGCGCCGCAACCTCCCCATCAACCCTGCCTTGAGTGTGACAAGGGACGGTGCCCCAACCCCCCAATCGGCCCTACCCTGAGCGTGACTGAGGGTGGCATCACAACCTCCCAATCCACCCTGCTCTGTGCATGACAGGGGGCAGCACCCCAACTCTCCAATCGGCCCTGCTCTGAGCCAGAACCAGAGGCTGCAGCTAGGGATTAGGCCTGCCCTCTGCCACCCAGGAGCAGGCCTAAGCCAGCAGGTTGTTATCTCCCGAGGGGTCCCAGACTGTGAGAGGGCACAGGCCAGGCTGAGGGACTCCCCCCTCCCCCCAGTGCACAAATTTTTGTGCACCGAGCCTCTAGTATATATATAAAAGCCTAAGCAACCATTACAACCAGACACCTGGGTGACTGGCCAGTAGCTATGATGACTGGGCAACTGGCCTACAGCCAAACTCCTGCAGCCAGCCAACCTCCTGTGGTTCTTTACCCTGGCCGGCTGGCCCCTATTGGCCCCAATCAGCCCTGATTGCTGGCCAGGCTGAGGGACCCCACCCATGCATGAATTCATGCACTGGGCCTCTAGCATTATTATAATTATTCAGGATTTGCTTAAAGAAATAGACTGGAGAGAAATAAACTATTCATTTGACAAATACTGCGTACTAATATGCAAGATGCAGAGATAAGAATTTTACATCTCATTTGATCCTTACACTAACCTTATGTAATCTCTGTTTCTCAGATATAGAAAATAAATATGTGATATTATGATTTATGATAAGAACTAGAGACCTGTTGCATGAAGAGATTCGTGCAATAGGCCTTCCTTTCCCCTGGTTGCTGGCACCAGTTTTCCTCTGGCACCCGGGACCCAGGCCTTCGCTCTGGCTGGGCTCTGGCCGGAGCTGGCCCCGAGGCCATGAGGCTTCGCAGCCGCTCCGCTGGCCCCAATTTGCTCCACTGCTTGGAGCCTTCATATGCAAATTAACCACCATCTTTGTTAGGTTAATTTGCATATGCTCCTGATTGGCTGGTTAGCATAGCGAAGGTATGGTCAATTTACATGTTTGTCTATTATTAGGCAAGATTTTATAGTTGTTCTTTCTGTTTCTGGCATCAAGCTCCTAAAACCACTGGAATTAATTTCTGAAGTGATAAGAATGATAAAAGTATCTTTGTCATATTAATTAGGTGATTTTTTTTACCTCCACCAATGGATGGGGCTTGTTGCCAGGAGAATCATCCATGTGATCAGAGTGTTGGAACTTTCAATCCAACTTTCCTCACCTCTGGGGAAGGGAGAAGGGCTGGAAGTTGAATCATTTGCCAATGACCAATGATTTAATCAGGTGTGCCTCTGAAATAAAGCTTTCATAAATACCTGAAAGGACCAGGTTTGGAGAGTTTCTGGGCTGCTGAAAATGTGGAGATTTGTGAAGAGTCACACACTTAGGGAAGTCATGAAAGTTCTGCACCCCTACCCTATACCCTGCCCTATGCATTTCTTTCATTTGGCTGTTCCTGGATTACATTATTTTATAATATAATAAAAGCATAATATGCTAATTAGACCAGACGTCCTTCCGGATGACCTTCTGGATGAAGCCCTGCTGTGAGGGAAGCCAGGGTCCCAGAGGGAAGTCCAGGTCCCAGGTGCCAGAGGGAAGCTGGTGCCAGCAGGTGGGGGAAGAAAGGCCTACTCTTGCAAGAATTTTGTGCATCGGGCCTCTAGTTTTATAACAAACTGATAATTTAATAAGTAAAATGTTTCTTGAGTTCTGTGGGCTGATCTAGCAAATTAATCAAATCCAAGGAGGGAATCGTGGGAACCTCCTATATACATCTGATATTTCAGAAACACAGGTGACAACCTGGGCTCGTGATTTGTATTTGAAGTGGGGGGTGGGAATGGCAGATTTGATGGACTAAGTCCTTAACCTGTGGGATCTAATGCTATCTCTGGATAGTGTCAGAATTGAGTTGAATTGTTGGTTACCCAGCTGGTGCTGGAGAATTGAATGGTGTGAGGGGAATCCCAACCCCCACAAACACACTTTGGAAATTGGGATCAGAACACATTTAGAAGGTGAGAAAGGTTAATTAACACAACTAATAAGCACAAAGCTGGCCATCTAAACATGTTCAGTCTGACTTCAGAGCTTAGGCCCCTTTTTTATGTTCTTCTGCCAAATTATGACAGCAATTATACCAGGGTAATAGGATACCCCATGTCGTTTTTCTTTGCCTTCTTTTTCAGATTTTCCTCATTATCATTATATTTACTTTCATAATTTAACAAATTCCTTCATTAATTAAAACCAAAATGAAGATTGCCAAGTAGAACTTCAAAACAGGATAGAAAGCTTTTTAACAATTCTCAAAAGAAAAAACAACAAAATCATCCTCAGAGAAAACTGACTTTAGTAGTTTTTAGGAAATAAGAAAAAGAGTACTAAAAGAATTAAGAAAACTCTGGTTTGGGGCAAGTCCCTCACTCCTCTAAATCAGATAGCCTACAGGAATAGGACAGAAGATGAAGGGTCGAGTTTGTGCTTGCAAAAACTTTAGTCACTGGACCCATGGAGAGGGAGCAGTGCCAATAGTGCTCATTTCCATGGTAAAATTTAAAGGTCATCAATATAGCAGTTTGATTTCTAAGAACAAGCTTTAAAATCAGACAGATCTTGCACTGGCTGGTTAGACTGTCGGTCCGTGAACTGAAGGGTTGGGGGGTTGATTCCAGTCAAGGGCAAGTACCTCAGTTGCAGGTCGGGTGCATGTGGGAGGTAACCAATCGATTTGTCTCTCTCACATTGATGTTTCTTTTTGTCTCTACCCCTCCTTTCCACTCACTAAAACTCAATGGAAAAAATATCCTCAGGTGAGGATTAAAAACAACAACAAAATCTGGGCACTTCTGGTGTGGCTCAGTGGTTGAATGTCGACCCATGAACCAGGAGGTTATGGTTCCATTCCTGCCAGGGCACATGCCTGGTTTGGGGACTCAATCCCCAGTTGGGCCTTGCAGGAGGCAGCAAATCAATGATTCTCTCTCATCATTGAGGTTTCTATCCTAGCTCTCTCCCTTTCTCTCTCTGAAATCAATAAATATTTATTAACAAAAAAGAGAGAGAAATACTTCTACTTGAGGTTAGTGTGAACATGTAGAGGTAGAATATAAAAATAAAATTGACACCTTTTAGTTAGAGTGAGGAGGTGGTTAGAGGATTTCAAATTTTCTCTCCACTTCTTTACATATTTTTTGGAAAATAAAAGAAGTCCTTATATCCATGGGAGAGGTGCATACTCAAAGTGTGAAATCATGCAAGGGAGCATGAATAATAAATGGGGGAGCTTTTGTGCCTTTTCTCAGCTGAGGGTCATTAAACAGCAGGCCATTAGTTATTTTCTTTTTTTTTTAATTAAATCTTTATTGTTCAGATTATTACATTTGTTCCTCTTTTTCCCCCCGATAACTCCCCTCCTCCCAGTTCCCGCCCCACCCTCCGCCCTCACTCCCCACCCACTGTCCTCATCCATAGGTGCACGATTTTTGTCCAGTCTCTTCCCGCATCTCCCACACCCCTTTCCCCCCAAAGAATAGTCAGTCCATTCCCTTTCTATGTCCCTGATTCTATTATGATCACCAGATTATTTATTCACTTGATTCTTAGGTTCACTTGTTGATAGATGCATATTTGTTGTTCATAATTTGTATCTTTACCTTTTTCTTCTTCTTCCTCTTCTTAAAGGATACCTTTCAGCATTTCATATAATACTGGTTTGGTGGTGATGAACTCCTTTAGCTTTTCCTTATCTGTGAAGCTCTTTATCTGACCTTCAGTTCTGAATGATAGCTTTGCTGGATAAAGTAATCTTGGTTGTAGGTTCTTGGTATTCATCACTTTGAATATTTCTTGCCACTCCCTTCTGGCCTGCAAAGTTTCTGTTGAGAAATCAGCTGACAGTCGTATGGGTGCTCCCTTGTAGGTAACTGACTTTCTTTCTCTTGCTGCTTTTAAGATTCTCTCTTTGTCTTTTGCTCTTGGCATTTTAATTATGATGTGTCTTGGTGTGGTCCTCTTTGGATTCCTTTTGTTTGGGGTTCTCTGCGCTTCCTGGACCTGTAAGTCTATTTCTTTCACCAGGTGGGGGAAGTTTTCTGTCATTATTTCTTCAAATAGGTTTTCAATATCTTGCTCTCTCTCATCTTCTGGCACCCCTATAATTCTGATGTTGGTACGCTTGAAGCTGTCCCAGAGGCTCCTTACACTGTCTTCATATTTTCGGATTCTTTTTTCATTTTGCTTTTCCAGTTGGGTGTTTTTTGCTTCTTCACATTTCGAATCTTTGACTTGATTCTTGTGCTCCTCTGGTCTGCTATTGGGTGTCTATATAATATTCTTTATTTCAGTCAGTGTATGCTTAATTTCTAGTTGGTTCTTTATCACAACATCGAGGGTCTCATTAGATTTCTTGAGGATCTCACTACATTTATCGGCGGTCTCACCAGTCTTTTCGAGGGCCTTACTAAGTTTATCGGCAGCTTCTAGACAGTTCTTGAGAGACCTTAAAAGTGTAGTTTTGAGCTCTATATCTTCCATTTCTGACATTTGCGTCCTGTTTCTTTGTCTCCGCATTTTTTTATCTTTTCTTGGTGCACCCCGTAGTGGTCTTTGTGCGCAGTCTTGTTGTAATTAAGCCTTGATTGTTGTCGGCAATACCAGGGGTGATTTGACCTCCAGGCTAACTGACTATGAGAGTCCTATTTTCTGGTTAAGGATGTGAACTTGGGAACCAGACTCTCTGAGATTCAACCTCTAACAGTTACGGGCTGGAGGACCTTGGACAAAACATTTAATATATGTGCCCCATTTTCTTACCTTTGAGATGAGAATAATAACAGTGTCTATTCAGCAAAGGAAACTATCAACAAAACAACAAGAAAGCCCACTGCATGGGAGAACATATTTGCCAATGTTATCACCGATAAGGGTTTAATCTCCAACATTTACAGGGAACTCATACAACTTAACAAAAAGAAGATAAACAACCTAATCAAAAAATGGGCAACGGACCTAAATAGATACCTTTTGAAAGAAGGCAGAAGAAAGCCCAAGAGACATATGGAAACATGTTCAAAGTCACTAATCATCCTAGAGATGCAAATCAAAACAACAACGCAGTACCATCTCACAGCTGTCAGAATGGCTATCATCAACAAATCAACAAACAACAAGTGCTGGCAAGGATGAGGAGAAAAAGGAACCCTTGTGCACTGTTGGTGGGAATGCAGACTGGTGCAGCCACAGTGGAGAACAGTATGGAGTTTCCTCAAAAAACTAAAAATGGAACTCCCATTTGACTCAGTCATCCCACTTCTAGGAATATATCCCAAGAAATTAGAAACACCAATCAGAAAGGATATACGCACCCCTATGTTCATAGCAGCACAATTTACCATAGCTAAGATTTGGAAACAGCCTAAGTGTCCATCAGCAGATGAGTGGTACATCTACACAATGGAATACTATGCTGCGGTAAAAAAAGAAGGAGTTCGTACCATTTGCAACAGCATGGATGGAACTGGAGAGCATTATGCTAAGTGAAATAAGCCAGTCAGAGAAAGATAAATATCACATGATCTCACTCAATTGTGAAATATAATGAACAACATAAACCGATGAACAAAAACAGAGCCAGAGACAGAGAAGCATCAATCAGACCATCAAACCTCAGAGGGAAGGTAAGGGAGGGTGGGGGTAAGGAGCAGAGATCAACCAAAGGACTTATATGCAAGCATATAGGCCTAACCAATGGACACAGACACCAGGGGGGTTAGGGCATGAGTGGGGGGGATGGGGGGTAATGTGGGGATAAGGACACATATGTAATAACTTAATCAATAAAAAAATAACAGTGCCTATTTCATCATGTGAGTATTACTTGAGTTAATAACATCTTTAGTGTCTAACATGGTGCCCAGAATTGTTACCAAGGCACACCAATGAGCAAAAAGCAATTTTGTTTAGTTTGACGAAAACATTTCACTCAACTGCTTTAAGAATGAAGAGTTGAAGCCATAAATACTATTTTAAAGTGATTAAAAGTCTTTTATTTTATATTATGGACCTATGAGGGGTAGGCTATAAAAAGAGAGGGAGATAAAACACAGGGGATGAGACGAAATGACAAACTGAAAGGTACAGAATTGAGAGAAGAAAAGGGGACAGGACAGGGCCAGAAGCAGAGTGGATCATACCAGTCCAAGGGGGGAACCAGAGGGAAAGGCAAGACAGGCAGCTGGGAAGAGAGGGAGACAGGCAAGGAGCTGCCGGATGGGCAGGTGGTGGGTGTATAGCTTACCATCACCTGCTATTTTCCTGAACTCTGGCCTTCAGAGGAAGTTGTCACCACTTTTTAAAATGCATCACTTTTTTGGCTCTTGGAAGCAGTTTTCTGATTTTTTTTTAAACCTCAAAGTTTCTTTCTGAAGTAAAATTATTATTATTTTTTTTTCATGAAAGGATGAGGATTTTATACCTGCACACAAGAAATGACTTCGGGTTTAGACATGTGCTTTGGAAGGAGAAAAATTGGTCAGCAAATTAACCGTCTCCATCTGGAAGTCCTTTGGCCATGGGAGCTGTCAGAATGACTCAGATCTGTTCTTGGAGGCTGCCTCATACAAATGAGTTCAGAAAGTTACACTTAGAGCAGTACGGCCCGTTGGTTTTTCTGTCCCTGGGAACAAAGGCAGAGGTAAGCTCCACAGGTCAGAGGTGCCTCCCCTCTGCCACTGAGCCTCAAGCCAGAACACTTCAAAACAACCGGTCACCCAGGGATATGAAGGAGTTGGATGTGTAGTGAATTATGCCTTCCACTTGTTTGAGGTTTGAATCTATGGTTGGGTAGGGCTATGGGTGTGGTGAGATTGAATGGGCTGGGGGTTAGGGAGTGTTAATCTCCCTAGGTTTGTTCTACTGGTCCAGAAGTAACCAGAATTTTGGGTTTTCATGAGTCTTCCCAAACATGCAACACTAGGGCTGATGATCTAGTTCAGGGCCCAACAAACTTTTCATGTAAAGGGCCAGCTAGTAGGTTTGCAGGCCATAGAGGCTCTTTCAAAATTAATTAGATCCACTATTGTGGTACAATAGTAACCATGGGTAATATGTAAATGAACGAGTATGACTGTATTCCAATAAAACTTTATTTGTGAACACTGAAATTTTAATTTTATATTGTTGTCATGTGTCACAAAATAATATTCTTTTTTATTTTTTCTAACCATTTAGAAAAGGAAAACCCATTCTTAGCTCACAAAACAGGTGTACAAATACAGGTGGTTAGCCAGATATGACCCGTGAGCCATAGTTTGCTGACCCTTGGTCTACCTACAGTATTAAAAAAGCCTTGGGGTTAGAAAGGAGCTGAGGCACAGTAGAGAGTGATGTTCTTGAGATCCCACACCCCACTCCTATGTGAGGAAACATTTTCTTTAGAACTATTTCTCTGTAAAAAGAGGTGTTCCCCAACCTCTCACCAGATAACCTGAGTTATTCTTGCATGGCTGTCAGATAACTGAAGGGTTAACGAATTTCTAGGAAAGAAATATCACTGTTGCCTTCTAATTCCAATTCCAGAGGTTAATGAAATTAGAGAATGAATGAGGTAATTTCCAGCAACAGATAAATTAGGGACTCTTATACTGAGAAACAACTCACTAAACAGAACTAATGAAATTTGAACCAATTTAGAGAACTAACCAATGGGTAAATTCCCCAAAGCTACAACAACTAACATGTTTAAAAATGCACATAAGTTTTCAATATTACATGTGCAATGTCTCAACACAGACATCTAGATGTCTGAGTTATCCTGTGAAGATAGGTGCACATAGATCCTCCCACAGCATCCAGGTTTGAAACCCTGGTCAGTCCCCAAATTGTGAACCATTAACTAAAAACAAACCTCTTATCTAATATAGGGAGAACTAAAGCCCATCAAAGGGAAATGACTTAAATAAGGTCACACAATTTTCCATTGGGATAGTGGGGGTGGGGCAAACACTTGGATTAAGCTCCCAAAGACAAAGGTCAAAGGCTACTTACTCTTCCTAGCCTGAAGGGCTGATGAAGATAGAGAAGAGTATGCCCCAGATGGGCAAGGAATTCTCCCCAGGTACCAGAATTTTCACAAGGAAATGGAAGTAAGGGTGTTGTCGGGTAGAGGATAGGGTCACCATTAAAAAAACTGGAAAGTGCAGGCCATCCTTTTGAAAGCCTATGAAGACTGCCCACTGTGAGCCATGTATTATGTACTTTATACACCCTGTCTTCTTTTTTATTTTTTAAATTACAGTTGACATACAATATGATATTAGTTACATTCTGTCTTCGTTAAGTCCCCAGTTACTCTACCTACAATATAGGTAAGAAGATTCCCATTTTCCAGATGAGGAAACTGACTGAGACCTACTAGCTATTAATGTTGGTGGCAAAAGACCACTTAGCTAACTCAGAAAAACCTGCCTTAGCCACAACAGGAATGGCAAGGTCCATTTAAGGTGTGACAGCAAAAGAGTCCTCAGAAGTGGAAGCCTTAACTTCCTGGTGCCTATGAACAACTTCCAATAGGGCAGTGATGGCGAACCTTTTGAGCTCGGCGTGTCAGCATTTTGAAAAACCCTAACTTAACTCTGGTGCCATGTCACATATAGAAATTTTTTGATATTTGCAACCATAGTAAAACAAAGACTTATATTTTTGATATTTATTTTATATATTTAAATGCCATTTAACAAAGAAGAATCAACCAAAAAAATGAGTTCGGGTGTCACTTCTGATATGCGTGTCATAGGTTCGCCATCACTGTCCTAGGGCCTGCTCAGGGGTGCAATTTGGGGAGGTTTGGACCGTGGGCCCATTTTCATTCTCATTAAGACCATTACCCACACTGCACCACTCTACCTTGCCCGCTTCCTTCCTGCTGTTAAAACCTAGAGAAGCAGGTCTGGCAAGGTAGCTAAGTTGGTTGCAGTGTCGTCGCATACACCAAAAGGTTGTGCGTTCAATTCCTGCTCAAGGCACATACCAAGCTGTGGGTTTGAAACCCTAATCAATGCACATATAGGAGGCAACCGATTGATGTTTCTCACATTGATCTCTCTCTCTCTCTCTCTCTCTCTCTCTCTCTCTCTCTCTCCCTTTCTCCCCTTTCCTTTCTTTCTAAAATCAGTAAACATCCTGAGCTGAGGATTAAAAAAAACACACTAGAGTAGCAAAAGTTCAGTTTATAGTGTATGACAACCTCTGAAACCTTGGACATTCAAAATCTATTCAATTATCAATAAATGCATTGTTCATTGTTTGGATTATCTGTGAAAACACAAGAGTCTTAAGTCTCTTTGCTGCACAGAGGCACTGTCCTCTAGTGACTAAGAGCACAGATCCTGGAACTCAAGTCCTAGAGCCAAACTGTCTGGGCTTGAATCTCATTTCCACCACCACCCATTGGTTATATGACCCTGAACAGCTCACTTAATCTCTCTATATTTCATGATTCCATCTGTAAAGACGATTATATGAGTAGTAGCTCCTCTTAGGATTGTGAGAATTAAATTAGTTGTTACATGAAAAGTACACAGTGTAGGCTGTTTGAATTAACTGCTATTGCTATAACATTAAGGTCATATTGAAGTTAGTTAGATTGAACCAAAAAATTGCCAAGATAGGTACAACAGATGTTTGCGTGAGAGTGAGTGTATGAGGAGGAGGGAGGTAAGGTGAAAACAAGGGGGAAGTGAGGAAAACCTAAGGGTCAGGGAGGAGGGAAGAAGACAAAAATAAAGTGGGAAAATGGATGGACAGGGCCAGGGGGAAGAGCAGGAGAGATCCCAAGAATACAACAGGTAACACTCCACTCAGTGAAAGAAGTGGGTGCTTCTAACCACATAACATGGCAAACATAGAGGTAAATGTTAGATATTAACCTTGTGAAATAACAACAATGACTACACCGATTGAATTTTGACTAAGTCCCAGGCGCTGTACTAGTGTTTTCTATGTTAGCTTGTTTAATTCTCACTCCAACCTTCTGACAATTTTACCACAGTTATGCTTAGGGAGATCGGGTAATGTGTCAAAGGTCAAAGGTCTAGAAAGAGGTACAGGGAGCCCTGGATTCAGACTCAGGTCTGACTGCAACCCTCCAAACAAACCCTGTACTTGCCTCTTAATCAAGAGTTCTGTGTGTTTGAAATATGTTGGCATCAGATTATACTGAGAAATGCACTTATAACTCATTTAGAATAGTAGTCTAATGAAAATAATAAGTGCTCATGTAATGACTAACTATACTTCTAGTTTATAGGGGATATCTTGAGAAGATAATCACACTACTAGACTAACCCAAGACACTAGCTGGTCCAGAATGCAAATAAGTGCAAATTCCTCATGTCTTCACAAAGAGCTCATTGCCAAGGAGAATCTGCTGGATGATGGGAATAAAAGGGGGAATTTAGAATGGGCCCTCAACTGCTGGAAGCATGACCTTTGAAAAGGGGGAAATGAAAGTGAGTAGAAAACATAATACCTGAGATTACAGCTCTTATCTTCAGAGTTGATAGATTCCTTGAAGGAGAAGGCAGTTTTAAAGATGACTAATCTCATTTTAAAGATGAGAAAACTATACCCATCTTATTAAATGCTTTAATCATAAATTCGTGTTGTATCTTGCCAAATGCTTTTTCTGCATCTATTGACATGATCATATGATTTTTATCCTTTATTTTGTTAATGTGGTATATCACATTGATAGATTTACATATGTTGAACCATTCTTGTGCCCCTGAAATGAACCCCACTTGATTTTGATTTATTTTTTAATGTATTGTTATATTTGATTTGCTAGTATTGCTGACCTTATAAAATGAGTTAGGAAATACTGCTGATTCTTCAATTTTTTTGGCATGAGTTTGAGAAGGATAGGCTTTAAATGTTTACCAGAGGGCAAGGAGGGTGGGTGGAGGTAAAAGAAGATAAAGGGGTTTAATTATATGGTGATGGAAGGACACTTGACTTTGGGTGGAGAACACACAATGCAATATACAAATGATGTATTATAGAGTTGTACACTTGAAACTTATGTAATTTTATTAATGAATGTCATCCCAATAAATTTAATAAAATTAAAAAACATTAATACATAAATAAATAAGAATTCACCTGGAGATTAATAAAGATGGGAAAACTAAGGCCCCATAAGGGGAAGAGGATGGCCCAAGATCATATAACCTAAAGGAGGAGAAAGGCTGAGCCTAGAAGCTAAGTTTTCTGATGGCCATACAAGCAGTCTTTCTCTTTCTGGCCCAGTGCTCTCCTTTCTTCCACAGAGTCTGTTGGGTTTAGAGGAATTCCTTTCCTGATTTTCCCAAATAAAAGACAAATGTGAAAATGGACGGAAATGTGCTTTCCCACGCCCTGATGCAGGTGTGCTTTCTAGCTGATGAGCTTGAGCTTTCAGTTCATATATGGCAATGGATTTGCCCCCTGAGTTTTTAATTTAGAAAAACAGAAAGAAAAAATGCACAGACACTTAAATTTCAAGTAGCAGATTTATGGAAAAGCAATAATTCTCAGAAGGCTTCCCTCACACCTTCTGGAATGTTTTCCTCATGCCTCTCTACCTCTCCCCATTTCCCTCTTGACTGCAAAGCTCTGGGTGGAGACTCCTTTTGTGTGTTTAGAGAGTCCGGAGGGCCCCATTCTACCTTTTGCCACAGCATGGATGGACCTGGAGAGCATTATGCTAAGTGAAATAAGCCAGTTGGAGAAAGACAAGTACCATATGATTTCACTTTTATGTGGAATCTAATGAACAAAATAAACTAACAAAAAGTAGAAACAGACTAAAAGATAGACAGAGTGACAGCTGTCAGAGGGGAGGGGGTTGTGGGACTGGGTGAAAAAAGTGATGGGATTAAGCAAAGGGAAAAAAAAAACTCATAAACACAGACAACAGTATGGTGATTACCAGAGGGAAGAGGGTGAAGAGGGAATAAATGGTGATGGAAGGAGACTTGACTTGGGGTAATGAACATACAATACATTACACTGAGTGGCCAGATTATTATGACCACCTGACGTTTGCAGGCAAATTAGCTATAATTTCGCGCTGAAGTTGCTAGAGGGCCAGACCAGTATAAATAGGGAAGCAGGTTGTTTATCACGACAGTAGAAGTGATTTTTTTCTGAAGATATGGGTAAACAATATATATATTTCACTCAATATATATATATATATATTGTGTGAGTGGCCAGATTATTATGACCACCTGATGTTTGTAGGCAAATTAGCCATACACTGCATCGTATGGGATATGGAAGCCGAAGTCCTGTTTGAACACCTTTGCTGTTTGCAGTTACCAAGATAAAACGTCTCCAGTTCGCACAGGAACACAAGGATTGGACAGCTGAGCATTGGAAAAAAGGCATGTGGTCCGATGAATCACGTTTCCAGTTGCATCATGCAGATGGCAGAGTGAGAATTTGGTGGAAACAGCATGAAAGCATGCACCCCACATGCATGAGTACAACCCTTCAAGCTGGTGGGAGCAGTGTTATGGTTTGGGGCATGTTTTCCTGGCATGATTTGGGCCCTTTAATTCGTGTGAAACAACGTCTGAATAGCACAACATACCTAAGTATCATTGCTGATCAAGTTCATCCTATCATGTTGATGGCGTATCCCAATGGAGATGGCTTCTTCCAACAAGACAATGCTCCATGCCACGGTGCTCATATTGTGCAGGAGTGGTTTCAAGAACATGAGGGAGACTTTACCTTGCTTAGGTGGCCCCCACAATCACCAGATCTCAATCCAATTGAGCATTTGTGGGACGAAGTTAAAAGAGCCATCAGGCAGCTGGTTCCACAACCATCAAATCTCATAGATCTGGACAGTGCTATTCAGGCATGGTGTCAGATTCCTCGCATCACCTTTCAACATCTCCTGGAGTCAATGCCAAGAAGAATCACCGCAATATTGAAGGCAAAAGGTGGCCCAACGAAGTACTGATGGGGTGGTCATAATAATCTGGCCACTCAGTGTATATAGATGATGTATTGTAGAATTTTATACCAGAAACCTATGTGATTTTATTAACTAATGTCACCCCAATAAATTCAATAACTTTTTTAAAAAGTAGGCTCCTCCCAGATGCAAGCCAGGCCAATAATTCACTGGACTTGGACTTTCCCTGGTTTCAGCCAGCTCTGGGGACACCAATCTGAAGTGATTCCCCAAATCCAAGAAATACATATGCCCAAACAAGCTTTAATGTATTTTAAAAATGTCTTTTAAGTTTCCTCCTTTGTTTTGCTGGAAAGTCCTGTGTGAACCTTTCCAATTTAAACACCTATTGGAACAAGGTACTGCCTCACTTTTCTGTTCTGTTCTTGCTGCAGGCTATCACTTGCACACAATTTAATCGCATTGCAAAGAACTACAATTATTTTGCATCTCCAGAGGCTCCTGAGAGACAACTGTAAATAATGGCTTACTTACTTTACCAAACAAGAAGGCAATTGATTCACACAATTGCCTAAAGACTGCCTAGGAACTCCTCTTTGGTTCCTGTAGGGATGCACTTTGGGGGCTGCATTAGAGGATGGAAAACTCGCTGATGGAGGTTAGAATGGTCAGTTTCAAGCCATATGTTTCTTCAGGCTGACTCTTAATTTTAATTTGTCTTTGAATACATTCAGCTCTAACTCTAAAAGTCTCTTCTCACGAGTCTCCTTTTTTTCTTATCAATAGGAGGATGTTTCTGACTGCCTGGGGTCTCTGAGGGACAGTTTTCATCTCTAAACCCAACAAATTAAAAATGATCCTGGGAGGCCTGCTAGCTGGAAGTTTACAAAATAGATTTTAGAAGAATGATCTTGGGTGATTTTTCTAAACACATTAATGTTAAACTTGACATTTGTTTAGGAGCCTCTTAGAATCCATTAAAAGCCATCTTTTCTGCTCAGCTTTCTTTCCTTCTGGGCCTGGGAAAGGGGGATTAGGAGATTCTCTCCTCCACTTGGATACTTGAATTCTCTGTAACTGCATTTACTGTAGAACTCTGATTGGTGGAGATTAACCACAAACAGGTGAGGTTTTGAGAGTTTTTCTGCTTGTCTGAATTCTGATCTAAGGCAGGGCAGACTGTTTGGATTTCATTCAAACACAGCCTCAGCCTAAAGTATAATTCTGTACACTGAAGGGAGTAGACAGAAATAAAGGGTGGCTGCTGTTGCCAAAATGCTAGAGAGGTGCTTTCTGGGGTTGGGAGAAAGCCCTGGTCATATTCTATCATATCACTCTGTCTTATTTTTGTCAGAGCACTTGTCACCTTATGAAACTGTTCTAGTGAATTACTGCCATACTTGTCTCTCTCACCAATGAAAATAAAAGCTGCAAAATGGCTCAGAATTCTCTCTTCCGGGGATGGCAATTCTGAGGTTGCTTTTCGAGCCCCGAAGGACCCAGCCCTACTCTTACATGAACTCTGAGATTCATACTTCCTAATCCTAAAATGGCCCCATTAGAGATGCAAGCCTGGTGGTGAGATAGTCATTCATCTCTGCCTGCACCATTCTCTTTAAAAACAAAAACAAAACACAAGAAAATAGCATCATACAAAGTTTATAAAATTTTAACATATACATGGGAGCCTTCACAAGGGAATGAAGATCTGAAATCTCCTATGTAGGATGCCACTTGAAATTATCACTCCCTAAATTTTGAATGAGGCCTAAGTTTTCTAAGGCACTGGAGAGACCCCAGAAATACTCATCTCTGACTGTTAAAAGTAGAGGGGAAAGGAGAGGGGGAAGGGATTCAACATGAGAACTAAAGGCAGTGGTGAGGAGGGGAACAGCAAAGCTCAACTCTATCACCTGCTTCATGATTTGGTCTCAGGCCCTCCCTGCAGTCTAATGGCCCAAGAAGGCCCAAGCCTTAGAACCTGGGAGGGAACTCACACAAACTAGCTTCCTTTGTTCCTTAGGATTTAGGATGATATCTCCTCCCCCAGAAGTATCTCCATTTCATTTCTCTCCACCAGCAGTGAGTCAGGTAACATTTTTCTCTTAGATACATGAGATAATATACATAAGTCAGTGATTTCCTTCTGAACTCCACCCTTCCCCTTCAGAATTTGAACATTTGTCTTCCATTTCCTGGCACATTCCCCTCTTCAGTAGCCAGCTCCATCCAGAAAGGCCAAAAGAGGCTCTTTTTTCCAAGAGCAAGGGGCTCCCTTTGTGGATGAGCAGCAGAGGGGCTGGAAAGATAGCCCAAGCCTGAGGGGAAACAGCACAGTTTTAAGATCCCCAGTCAGAGAGCCACCTCCCATCTAACTCTGCCAGCACCATGGCAAGCATTCCTAGACTAGGTTCCACTAAGGAACCAACCCTGCTGAGACCCACAGCTCCAGGACCCTGAAGCCTTTGTGAAGCAGATAATATGCAGAGGAGCTTTCTAACAATCTGAGAAACTCATTCATACAAAGGAGCTAACTAGCAGCTTAACAGGTACTGGTGTCACTGGACTGGTTTCATGCCAGGGGCTGGCCCTGTCCCGGCCTGATCCAAGACTTTCATGTTCTTGACTTGTGCAGCAAAGTTTTCAAGAATAAGTCGGGCCTGGCCAGTGTTGCTCAGTGGTTTAGTGTCAACCTATGAACCAGGAAATCACAGTTTGATTCCCTGTCAGGGCACATGCCCGGGTTGCAGGCTCAATCCCCAGTTGGGGGTGTGCAGGAGGCAGCTGATCAATGGTTCTCTCTCATCATTGATGTTTCTATCTCTCTCCCTCTTCCTTCTTCTCTAAAATTAATAAAAATGTAGTTTTTTAAAAAAAGAACAAGTTGGAGTGAGAATGAAAGCAAGTTTTATTCAGGCAGAGACAAAGAGAGAGGCTAGTACATGGATGCCCCTGTGAAGGAAGTGAAAGTACATATCCAAGTGAACGTGGGCCAACTCGCAAGTGAGTTGCCGATGTGATCAGTGAATTCTTGGGATTTTATGTGTTTCCAAGGGTGGATTGTTTCTAAACTTTGTGGACCCAAATTCTGACTCCACCTTCTAGTTAGGAGGGGGGTCTCATTCCTAACATACTCTGTTCCGGAAGTGTTATGGCATTTGTTCCATTTGACTCCCCTTCTACTTGTGCCAGTTTTCATTATAATGCTGGTATAATGAGCTTTGGGCTCAGTCTCTGGTCAGTTTTTCTTCCATCTTGGATTGATCTAATCTTAGCTAGTTGTTGTTGATGTTGCCTTCTATGACCACCACAGGGGTTTTCTGTCATAAACTGTTTCCCTTTGATCATGCATGGAGGTGGGGTTTGTGGTGACAGAACCTAGAGGCTTATGGGCTTGTGATGTTGGCTCCTACTTCCTCATTTCACTTGTCTGGGTTTCCCCCTAAATTCTCTCTATTCTGCCTCACTGGTACCAGGGTGATTTGTGTTTTCAAAGATGTCAATGTTTAATGCAAAAATGCTCAGGTCAAGTTGTTGGCATCAGTGGTGGTGGTGGTGGTGGTGGGCAGTATATAGTAAGGGAAGCTTTTCTAAAGCCCCTCAAAATACTGCATAAAATGATTGCCTTCATAGAAGACCAGGCCTTTTCATACATCTACTTTTTAGCTCCCATGGTCATACTTGGGCCACAGAGGAGGGCTGAAATTTCCCTCTGAGATGCCCTTCTCGAACCTCTTCCCTTGGGAACACACAATTACGGCTCTCACTGAGAAACCACAACACTGGATATTCATTCTGTCCCCAGAAAATGTTCTTCCTAAACCCACAATTGGATTGCTCATTGAAAGCTATATTTTCTCTGGGAAGTGAAAAATTCTGTGCCAGAGTTGCTCTCTCAGAGTTTCTGAGAACAACAAAGCATTGTTTGGTACCACCAGTATTCAGGCTTAGGACAATTATATAACGAATCAGCAGCATTACAAGGTTGTCTCCCAGATGACTTATCTTGCATCATTGTTTCCAAATCTCTTAATCATCTAGAAAGCAATTATATCTAGGGATTGCAAAGTTAATTGAAGGGGCAAAAATTCTGGAATTTAATAAAACCTCATTGGCCCTAAACTACCTACCACACCTTTCATGATTTTTTTAGTTATGTAAAGGGTCATTGGTTTGGGGGCTTTGTTTTAATGGTGGTGGTAATGATAGATGAAGAGGGAAGTTAATGTTTCATCTTCTACTAACAATTCTAATGCACTGGTAAGAGCTCTGGATTTAAGAGCCAGGAAATCTGGGTTCAAATCCTGCTCACAACATATCAAATATTTTCATTTTAAGATGGACATCATTGAGCTGCTGAAGGAAAATAAAGAAAATATTTCAAGGATGCTTCCAAATCTTGCTCTTCATGCTCTGGAGAAGAAAAATCAGGAGGCAAAATCTATGCAAAATTAAGTGAATTTGAGTTGTCAACACAGATGATCCAAGTAATTTGATATTTCTTTTGGAAAGCAATATATTTTAAGTTCTAGCAAAACTGAAGCAAATTGTCAACAGAGTACAACAGGGACATTTCACATTTTTGTTTCATTTAATTCTCATGGCAATCCTATAATATTTGACTTACATTTAATAAAAAAATTGATATCCAGAGGGAGTAGAGAACACACCTAGTGAATGATGGAACTAGGACTTAGATGAGTCTGGAATCTAAATGCAGTATTCTTTTCCATAAATCATGCTGGCAGAATATCCATTATAGGAACGGAGTATATATGGCTTGAAGTTTCTTCTAAAAAAGAGAGTAACAGAATGACTTTTGAAGAATACATCTTATCACCCCCAAAATACCATAACTAAAAAGACACACACTTATCTATGGTTAAGAGGTGGTTTAAAGTCTAATATAGCTTAAGGAAATAGCAATAGAACAGTGATGCCTAAAAATATAAGACAAAATAGATATCACTGCAAAATGATAGCAGATTAAACAAGGAAACCATGCCCTAACTGGTTTGGCTCAGTGGATAGAGTGTCGGCCTGTGGACTGAAGGGTCCCGGGTTCGATTCCGGTCAAGGGCACATGCCCAGGTTGCGGGCTCGATCCTCAGTAGGGGGCGTGCAGGAGGCAGCCGATCAATGATTCTCTCTCATCACTGATGTTTCTATCTCCCTCTCCCTATCCCATCTTCTCTGAAATCAATAAAAATATATTAAAAAACAAAACAAAAACACAAGGAAACCATGATAAAAAGTTAATGAAACTTAAAATTCTGTTTTTATGTCCCTAAATACAAATCAACAACATATGTTTAAAAATAAAACTGACAGAAATATCAGAAGAAAGGATCACATTAAATTTAATTTGAGATCTTAATATTTGAGATAGGACAGTTAACTGAGTATATTAGTTAGGGTGATCCTAGCTTCAGTAATAAAAATAAACCCCAACATTTTAGTGGTTTAGTACAATAGAAGGTTTCATCCATTGAATGGTAGAATGTGATGTTCCTGGTTGGTGGGCAGCTTTCTTTCCTGTAATAATTAAGAGATCAAGTTGTTTCCATTCTGAGTTTCCACCACTTTCATAGGACTCCAGAAGAGGTCTCATGCTTCTGGCCATCAGAAGAGAAAACAAAGTGTGGAAAACTCCATCACTTCTCAGAAGGCCCAGCCTAGAAGTGACACAGACCATATATGCTCACATTGCACTGGAGAGAATATGACTATGCCTGAATGCAAAGGTGGCTGGGAAATTTAGTCCCTGGTTTTACATCCACTTCCCAGGAGCAATTCCATGATATGCAAGAGGGATCAGGATTATTCTTTATTTATTTTTTTGCTTTGGTTTTTACTTTTTTAAATTTTAAATTAGTGTTTACATTCAATAATATTTTGTATTAGTTTCAGTTATACAGCATAGTGGTTAGACAATCATGTAATTTACAAAGTGTTCCCTTGATATTTCCAGTACCCAACAAGCATCATACATAGTTATTACAATACTAGAGGCCTGGTGCACAATCCTGGACCACTGTTTCCTAAACGCTCACTTGCCTGCCTGCCTGCCTGGTCACTCCTAACTGCCCGCCCCCTTGCCAGCTTGATCGCCCCTCACTGCCTCTGTATGCCGGCCTGATCACTCCTAACTGCTCTCCCTCACCCTGCTGGCCTGGTCTCCCTTTACTGCCCCCCCCCCATCGGCCTGGTCGCCCCCAACTGGCCCCCTCTGCAGGCCTGGTTGCCCCTAACAACCCTCCCCCCCGCCGGCCTGGACACCCTCAACCGCCCCTGGACAGCCTAGTTGTCCCTCACTGCCACCCCCAACTGGCCCCCCTGCTGGCCTGGTCACCCCTAACTGCCCCCCCCCACTGCTGGCCTGATTGCCTCTTACTGTCACCCCTGCCATTCTGGTCGCCCCTAACTGCCCCCCCACCCCCGCTGGCCTGGTCACCCCACACAGCCTGCTGTTCAGTCATTTGGTCATCCCTCACTAACCCCCCTGCAGGCCTGGTTGCCCCACACAGCCTGCTGTTCAGTTGTTTGGTCATCCCTCACTAGCCCCCCTGCCGGACTGGTTGTAGGCAGCCATCTTGTGAGGGCATGTTGGTTAATTTGCATATTACCTCTTCATTATATATGATTAATGACTAAATTCCCTATGCTGTACTTCACATCCACGTGACTATTTTTGTTACTTCCAATCTGTACTTCTAAATTCCTTCATCCTTTTCACCCAGTCTCCCAACCTCCTTCCCTTCTGGCAACCATCAGTCTATTCTCTGTATATATGAGTCTGTTTCTGTTTTGTTTGCTTATTTATATTGTTCATTATATCCCACACATTAAGTGGAATCATATGGTATTTTTTTTTCTCTGACTGACTTATTGTACTTAGCATGATACCCTTTTCAGTGGTTCTCAACCTTCCTAATGCCTCAACCCTTTAATACAGTTCCTCGTGTTGTGGTGACCCCCAACCATAAAATTATTTTCGTTGCTACTTCATAACTGTAATTTTGCTACTGTTATGAATCGTCATGTAAATATCTGATATGCTATATGTGTTTTCCAATGGTCTCGACCCACAGGTTGAGAACTGCTGCTCTGGATCCATCCATGCTGTCACAAATAGTAATATTTCATTCTTTTTAATAGCCAAGTAATATTCAATTAATGCTATTGTAAATAATGCTGCAATGAACATAGGACTGTAAATATTCTTTTGAATGAGTGTTTGGGTTCCTTTGGAATTATACCCAGAAGTGAAATCACTGGCTCATAAGGCAGTTTAATTTTTATTTTTTGAGGACCCTCCATACTCTTTTCCACAATAGTTACACCAATCTGCAGTCTCACCAACATTGCAAGAGGGTTACCTTTCCTCTGCATCCTCTTCAACAGTTGTTGTTTGTTGATTTATTGATAATACCCATTCTGACAGGTGTGAGGCAATATCTCATTGTGGTTTACATTTGCAATTCTCTGATTATTATTGACTTTGAGCATGTTTTCATATGTCTATAATGTCTATTTAGGTCCTTTGCCCATTTTAAAATTGGACTGTTTGTTTTTTTTGGTGTTGAATTATATGAGTTCTTTATAAATGTTGGATATTAACCCTTTATCAGATGTATCATTGTTGAATATGTTCTCCCATTCAGTGGGTTGTCTTTTCATTTTGTTGATGATTTCCTTTGCTGTGCAAAAACTTTTTAGTTTAATGTAGTCTCATTTGTTGTTGTTGTTGTTTCCCTTGTCCAAGGAGATACTATGAGAAACATCCAAGATTTTATACCCTGTTTTCTTCTAGTATTTTGTATGGTTTTAAGTCTTACATTTAAGTCTTTATTCATTTTGAGTTTATTCTTATATATGGTGTAAGAAAGTAGTCTAATTTAGTTTTTTTTATGTATCTATCCAGTTTTCTCAACACCATTTATTGAATAGACTGTCTTTATCCCATTGTATGTTCTTACCTCACTTGTCAAATAGTAATTGACCATATATTTGTGGGTTTATTTCAGGGCTCTCTATTCCATTCCATTGATCTATATGTCTGTTTTTCTATGCCAGTACCATGCTGTTTTGATTACTATGGTCTTGTCATATAGTTTGATATCAGGTAGAGTGAGTGCCTCAACTTTCTTCTTCCTTCTCAAGATTGCTGTGGCTATTTGGGATCTTTTGTGATGCCATATACATTTTTGGATTATTTATTCTAGTTCTTTAAGATACACCATTTGGATTATGATAGGAATTGCATTTAATTTATAGATTGTTTAGAGTAGTTTGGACATTTTAACAATGTTAGTTCTTCCTATCCTTGAGCACAGTATATGCTTCTGTTTATTTGTGTATTTTTCAAGCTGTTATTCAGAGTCTTATAACTTTCTGAATATATGTCTTTAACCTCCTTGGTTAAATCTAGTCCTAGGAATTATTTTTCATGCAATTGTAAATGTGAATATTTTCTTAGTTTCCCTTTCTGATAGTTCATTATTAGTGTGTAAAACTGCAACTTATTTCTGAAGATTTATTTTGTATCCTGCTACTTTACTGAATTTATATATTTAGGATTTTTCTTGTTTTCTGAGGTAGGCTTGTAATGATATGAATTTCCCTCTTAGGACTGATTTTGCTATGCCATGTTCATTTTGTGTTGTAATGTTCTCATTTTCATTTCTTTCAAGGTATCTTTTAATTTCTACCTCAATCTCATTTTAAATCATTCATTGTTTAATAACATATTATTTAGTTTTCATGTGTGTGGGTGTGAGTTATTTAGTGTTTTCTAAAAAATTTTGTGATTGATTTCTAGTTTCATACCATTATAGTCAGAGAAAATGCTTGATACGATTTCAATCTTCTTATATTTATTGGTATTTGTTTTGAATCCTAACATTTGTTCTATCCTAGAAAATGTCCCAGGTGCACTTGAAAAGAATATATATTCTCCTTCTTTGGGGTGAAATTCTTTGAAGATAACAATTAAATCCCTCTGATCTAGTGTGTTGTTTAATGCTGATGTTTCCTTGTTGATTTTTTGTCTGGAAGGCCTGCCCAATGATGTCAATGGGGTGTTTAAATCCCCTCCAATGACTTTATTACTGTCAATCTCTCTTTATGTTCATCAAGATTTATTTCATAAGCCCTGGCCTGTTAGTTCAGTTGGTTGGAGAGTCATTCCTTTCACCAAAATGGTATGGGCTAGATTCCTGGTCAGGGCACATACCTAGGTTGTGGGTTTGATCTCCATTGGTGGTGTGTATGAGAGGCAACCTATTGATGTTTCTTTCTCACATCGATGTTTCTCCCTCCCTCTCTCTTTTCTTTTCTTTAAAGTTATTAAACATATCCTCAGGTGAGGATAAAATAAAGATGCTCCAGCCTGCCCCCATCTGAGGAGCAACAGTCCTGTGTGCAGCCCACCATGTCCAAGGAGCAGCAGCCACACACAGCCCACCTCCGTCTGAGGAGCAGCAGCAGCACGAGCAGCTCTCCCTCCACCCCCCAGCTGGAGGAGCCACCACTGCCTCGAGCAGTCATGAGAGCAGTGCCCACCCAAGGAGCCACTGCCAACCAAGGAGCAGCCACTGCCATGACTGCCCAAGGAGCAGCCTCCACCTGAATAGCCACTGCTGCCCCAGGAGCAGCCTCCACATGACTCAACACCTAGATCCTTTGGTGAGATAAAAAATGGGGAGACAAAGAAATGAAGGAAAAGGGGGAATCACCAGAAAATGAGCTAAGTGAAACTGAGGCATGCAATATGTCAGAAAAAGAATTCAGAATAAGGGTCATACAGTTCATAAACCAGATGGATGAGAAAATCAACAACTTATGTAAGAATCAAGAGGAAATAAAGAGTGAGATAGCTACAATAAAAAAACCACTATGGAAAGTTTCAACAGTAGACTAGGAGAAGCAGAGGTTTGAATTAGCAAATTAGAAGACAGGGCAGAAAAACACACCCAAACTAAACTGCAATTGGAGAACAAAATTAAAAGACAGGAGGAGAGCCTAAGGGAGCTTTGTGACAGCATTAAATGAAGAAACACAAATAATAGGGGTGCCAGAATGACAAGAAGAGGAACAAAGGTTAGAAAACCTATTTGAAGAAATAATGTCAGAAAACTTCCCTGATTTGGGGAATAAAAACTCACACAAGCATAGAGAGTCCCAAACAAGATGAACCTGAAAAGACCCACACCAAGAAATGTCGTAATTACAATGGCAAACGTTCAGGACAAAGAGAGAATCTCAAAGGCTGAAAGAGAGAGACGGAAAGTTACGTACAAGGAATCTCCCATTAGATTATCAAATGATTTCTCAACAAAAACACACCAGGCCAGAAAAGAATGGATGGAAATTTACAAAGTGATGCAAAGCAAAAGACTGAATCCAAGAATACTATATTCAGAAAGGCTATCATTCAAAATTGAAGGGGAAATAAGGAGCTTCACACACACACACACACACACACACACACACACACACACACACACAAATGCTAAGGGAGTTTATCACTACCAAGCCAGCAATGCAAAAAATGCTAAAGGGACAGGTGTAAAAAGCAGAAAAAAAAGGGAAGAAGGGACACAGGCACAAAACATAAAAATGACTACAAATAAGTACCTTTCAATAATAACTTTTAACATAAATGGACTAAATGTTCCAATCAAAAGACATCAAATAGCTGAATGGATATGAAAACATGACCCATATATATACTGTCTACAAGAAACCCATCTGAGAACAAGGGACTCACACAGACTGAAAGTGAAGAGTTGGAAAAATATTTTTCAGGCAAATGGAAATGAAAAAAATAATCTGGGATAGCAATACTTATATTTGACAAAATAGACCTCAAAGTGAAGGCCATAACAAGAGATAAGGAAGACCACTTCATAATACTAAAGGGATCAATACAACAAGAGGATATAACCCTTATAAACACATATGCACCCAAATACATACAAAAATTTCTGGAAGATATCAAGGGAGAGATCAACAACAATACAATCATAGTAGGGGACTTTAATACCCCACTGACATCACTGGATAAATAATCTAGACAAAAAATCAGCAAAGAAACAGCAATCCTAAATGACTCACTAGATCAGATGGAATTAATTGACATCTTCAGAACATTTCACCCAAAAGGCACAGAATATACATTCTTCTCAAGTGTACATGGGACATTTTCAAAGATAGACCACATATTGGGTCACAGGCAAAGTCTCTCCAAATTCAAGAAGATTGAAATCATATCAAGCATCTTCTCAGATCACATTGGCATAATATTAGAAATAAACTACAACAAAAACAATAAAGAAACTCAAACACTTGGAAGCTGAATAGCATGCTATTAAACAATGATTGGGTTACCAAAGAGATCAAAGAAGAAATTAAAAACATCCTGGAAAGGAATGACAATGAAAACACAATTATCCAAAATCTATGGGACACAGTGAAAGCAGTCCAGAGAGTGAAATTTATAGCTCTACATGTAGGCACATCTAAAAAAAAGCAACAAACAAACAAAGACCAAAAACCTGGTAATAAATTATCTAACTCTTCAACTTAAAGAATTAGAAAGATAGCAACAAGAAAAGCCCAGAGTGAGCTGAAAAGAGATAATAAAGATCAGAGCAGAAATAAATGACATAGAGACCAAAAAAATTTACAAAAGATCAATGAAACCAAAAGCTGGTTCTTTGAAAGACAAGATTTATGAAGCTCTAGCCAGGCTCACCAAGAAGCAAAGAGAGAGGACCCAAATAAACAAAATCAGAAATGAAAGAGGCGAAATAACAACAAAACCACAGAAATACTAAGGATTGTAAAAAAAGAAAAATACTATAAAGAACTCTATTCCAACAAACCAGAAAACTTGGAGGAAATGGACATATTCCTAGAAAAATACAAACTTCCAGATCTCAGTCAGGAAGAATCTAAAAATCTCAATAGGGCAATAAATACGGAGGAAATTGAAGCAGTAATCAAAAACCTTCCGGTAAACAAAAGCCCAGGGCCAGATGACTTCAGAGGGGAGTTTTACCAAACATTCAAAGAAGAACTAAAACCTATCCTCCTCAGACTATTCTAAAAAATTCAAGAAGAAGGCACACTTCCAAGCTCTTTTTATGAAGCCAGCATTACCCTAATCCCAAAACCAGATAAAGACAACACCATGAAAGAGAATTACAGGCCAATATCCATCATGAACATACCTGGTAGATGCCAAAGTCCTCAACAAAATTCTAGCAAATCAGATCCAGCATTACATCAGAAACATCATACACCATGACCAAGTAGGATTTATCCCAGGGATGCAAGGAGGGTACAATAGCCAAAAATCAATAAATCTGATACATCACATAAACAAACTGAGCGATAAAAATCACATAGTCATATCAATTGATGCAGAAAAAGCATTTGAGAAAGTCCAACATCCTTTCTTGATAAAAACCCTCAGCAAGTGGGAATAGTGGGATCATACCTCAACATAATAAAAGCCTTATATGTCAAACCTACAACCAACATCATACTCAATGGACAAAAACTAAAACCATTTCCCCCTAAGAACAGGAAAAAGACAGGAATGCCCACTTTTACCACTCCTGGACATAGTACTGGAAGTGCTCACTGCCGGGGTTCTTGTCCCAGCATCAAGAAGGGTTCAGGAATCTGGAGAAGGCTGTGTGTAGATGTTAAATAAGAGTCCAAAGACGAGATATAATTTTGAAAGGCATTTGGGGGTCAGAGGAACTTAGCTAAAGGACCTAAGATCTAAGGTCTTAAGTTCTCCTCATCTCCAGGACCCCATGCTTTTTATTAATACAACTTGTCTTGAGGCGAGGCAGAGATATACACTTCAAAGGGTCAGGGGTTGGAACAGAGTCCATTATCAGAATGGGGGGATTAGTTTATGGCTGTTCAGGTGTTTGGCCAGTAGGAGGCAATAACATGTAGATTAAGATGCCTTTTAGCTGTCTGGCAGTCACAATCAGTTTCCTATTCAGGTTTGGGGAAATGCCTTCAGCCATTTCCAACAGGTGACTACATGTGTGACTCAATCCTGTTCAGTCCCCAAGTCTCATTGACCTTTTGATGAAACTCTTGAAATTATGACATGCTGGAATTGGACTCCGGCAGCTCACCATAGCGATTACCTTTGCCATTTTAATTATGATATGTTTTGGTGTGGGCCTATTTGGGTTCATCTTGTTTTGGACTCTGCACTTCACAGACTTGTGAGTTTTTTCTTCACCAGGTTAAGAATTTTTCAGTCATTATTTCTTTAAATAGAGTCTCAATCCTTTGCTCTCTCTCTCTTCTCCTGCTACCCCTGTGATGTGACTCTTGTTCCAAAGGTCCTTTAAACTATAATCACTTTTAAAATTCTTGTTCTTTTTGTTGCTCTGATTGGGTGTTTTCTGCTACCTTGTCTTCCTAATTACTGATAGCCTCTGCTTCATCTAACCTACTGTTTTTTCCTTTTAGTGTATTCTTTATTTCTGACTGGTTATTTTTCATAGTTTCTATGTTCTTTGTAGTATTGTTTAAGTTCTTACTAACTTCCTTGAGCACCCTTATAACCATTGTTTAAAACTATATCTGGTAGATTATTTGCCTCCATTTCATTTAGCTCTTTTTCTTTATAATATATTTTTTACAGAGAGGAAGGGAGAGGGATAGAGAGCCAGAAACATCAATGAGAGAGAAACATCAATCAGCTGCCTCCTGCATGCCCCCGACTGGGGATGTGCCTGCAACCAAGGTACATGCCCTTGACCGGAATCGAACCTGGGACCCTTCAGTCTGTAGGCCGATGCTCCATCCACTAAGCCAAACCGGCCAGGGCTCATTTAGCTCTTTTTCTGAAGCTTTCTCCTATTCTTTAATTTAGGGTATATATTTTTTTTGTTTCCCCATTTTGTTTGCTTCTTTGTGTATGTTTCTGTGTATTAAGTCTATCTTCTATGTCTCTAAGGCTTGGTAGGATAGCCTTATGTCATAGATATCCTGTGAGACCCAGAGCCACAGTCCCTTTGATCACCTGAAAAGGTGCTCCAGGAATGTCCCTTGTGTGGGTTATTTTAGCCCTCCTGTTGTAATTGTATTTTGATTGCTAATAGCCCATTTTGTGTGGGGTCAACCCTCAGCCTGGCTGAATGTGAGGATTGACCCTGACCACAATGTATGAGCTGCTGTGCACGTACTAACCACACAAAGGCCAATTCGCCTCAGCAGGGTCTGGTTCCTGCTGAGATCTCCCTTTGGATGTGCCACTTGTGTAACTAATTAGATCCTGCTCTGATATTATTTGATGCTTGCCACTGAGTGTGTTTTTTCCAGAGCCTCTTGGCAGGAACTCTGGTGCATGTCAATGCCAGACGCTGCCTGTGTCTGCCCCTGGCTAACCTGTTTGTAGCTACAAAGTGATCCACAGTTTGTGGCTGCTTCTGCTGGGCCTGGGTGTGCACCAGGGTGAGCTTCCACTAGCACCAAGCCTGGGGGGCAGATCAGCAAAAGTCCCAAAGAACCCCAAGACCTGCCTTCCCCTGCCTCCACCTGCTAGATGCCTGTTAGATTCATTCACTGAAAAAGCCTCTGGCAGGATTCCAGTTGCATGAGGTAGGTTCTCAGTCAGTCACCAGGTAAGGGTGAGTGCTGTTCACCAGATTATTACAGGTCCAATCTCGGTGCCAGTACTGTGTTTGAGGCCGCTCAGCAAAAGTTCTAGGGTACACCAAGACTAGCTGCCATGTGCCAAGTGTCCACAGACCTTTGTGGTGGCATGGGGTCTCAAAGAGTTCTCAGGGTGAGGCCAGCAGAATTTTCCAGGCCCAAACAGACCAAAATTTGGCCAGGTAAAGGAAGGTCCCTACAATGGTCAGGTGTATGAGGAAATAATGGTCCCCACCCTAATGCCACACTACTCATTCTGTCCTAGATTTTGCCTGGACCTTGTAGGAAAGCTGGAGGTCAGCAGGACAGGGCTGCCAAGAGTTGGCAGGTGGGGCTGCTCATAGGTCCAGTGGGTGGAGCCATCAGAATTTTAGAGGGTGAGGCTAGTGAACCTCCATGATGGGGAGGCCTCTGTCAGGCTCACAGGAAGTATGGCCCCCAATCCAGAGCCACACAACTCAGTCAATGAGAACCTCTCAGTCCTCCCAGACATTATACCCCAGGTACAAGCAGATGACACCTGCACAGGGCATGAGCTCTACTGGGTGGGGCCACAGGGAATCTGGATAGTGGGGCTATTGCCTTCCTTCAGGCTGATGTCATATGGAATGCAAAGGTAAAATAACCCCAAAAAGATGGCATCTGAGTCATGGGAGAGAGCCTCAACACAGGGACTCTGCTGGCTGTCCATTTAGCTCTCTCTCAGGAGACACAAACCCTATTCTCTCCTCAAAGGACTCTATCCCACTCTGCACTAGAGCCCAGGGTGAGTAGCTGCAAATGAGATTTTGTGAATTGGCTATTTAAAATACTTCCTGTATTTCTTGCAGACTCCCATCTCTCCCTGGCAGACAGAAACCTCACTGATTTTTACAGCTAGATGTTATGTGGGTACCTACTTGCAGTTCTGCTTCTCTGGGCTGGTGAGTCTGGCATGGGATTGAGACCCCACACTTCTCTGGGGGAGTTGTTGCAGCTGAGATACCCCTTCAGAATCTTAACCAACATCTGTGTGAGTGTGGCCAGCCCTTTTCGCATCTCCACCCTTTGTACCAATCTTGACTTGGCTTTTTTTCTGTAAATCCTTGGTTATGAGACTTCTGTTCAACTAGTCTTCAGTTGGGTATTCAGGTTAATTGTTCTAATTCTAGTTGTAATTTCAGTTTTGTCCTGGGAGGAGTGTAACTTTTACCTATACTGCCACCATCTTGGATCTCCAAGTATATATTTTCTTTTTTTAAAGAAATGTATTTTTATTGATTTCAGAGATGAAGGGAGAGAGAGAGATAGAGAGATAGAAACATCAATGATGAGGGAGAATTGATTGGCTGCCTCTGCACGCCCCACACGAGGGATTGAACCCACAACCCGGGCATGTGCCCTGACCAGGAATCAAGCCGGTTACCTTCTGGTTTATATATAGGTCAATGCTCAACCACTGAGCCACGCCAGACAAGGCTCCAAGTTTATTCTTGACAAACCAACTCACCTCTGTTCTTTGGCTCAAACAATTAAAATCAAACATAGAAAATAAGGCAGCATCTGTTCAGATTACAAGGCTGGAGGGCAGATGCAAGTAATAGACACATTACCTGAAGTGGCCTTAAGTTGAAGAAGAATCAGAACAGCAGATAAAATTGTCAAAGCAAAGAAGGCACATTCATTACTTCATTAGTTCTAAAGGGCCAGTCAAAGGCATAATAGAAAAGGAATAACAAAATTAGTGGCTAGAAGAATACAAACAAAGAAACAAACAGGCAACCCCACCCCTCTGCTTACCCGCTCCCCCTCCCACACTGCCACAACCAAAAACAAAACAGAGACAAAGTTTGAGGTTTGAGTCAGATTACTTGTTCAGATTTTGATTGAAAACAAAAAGAAGGTATGCTCCAAAGAAGTCCTTTAGGTGGTGGCACTTGGTGAGGGAAACAGGAGCTAGAATAGTCTTCCCCAGGGGAAAAAATATTTTTTAATACTCTCCAGGTCCCTCTGTGTTGTCTTAAAGGGTAAGAGATTCTTTTTTTTTTTTTTTTACAGCTGCATAGTATTCCATGGTGTAAATGTACCATAAAGGTGCATATATTCTTTCTGATTAGTGTTTCAGGATTTCTAGAATATATTCCTAGAAGTGGGATCACTGGGTCGAATGGCCGTTCCATTTTTAATTTTTTTTTTTTTAAGGAAACCCCATCCTGTTTTCCATAGTGGCTGCACCAGTCTGCATTCCCACCAGAAGTATATAGGGTTCCCTTTTCTCCACATCCGTGCCAGCACTTGTCATTTGTTGATTTCTTGATGGTAGCCATTTGGTCAGGTGTGAAGTGATATTTCATTGTCATTTTAATTTGAAACTGATGATTCGTGACTTTGAGCATTTTTTCATATGTCTCTTTGCCATCTGTGTGTCCTCTTTGGAGAGTATTATGCTAAGTGAAATAAGCCAGTCAGAGAAAGATAAGTATCACATGATCTCACTTATACGTGGAATCTAATGACCAAAATAAGCTGATGAACAAAATATATCCAGAGATATGGAGACATGGAACAGACTGACGAATCTCAGAGGGAAGAGGGGAGGACGGATGGAAAGAGATTAACCAAAGAACTTATATGCATATATGCATAACCCATGGACACAGACAATACTGCAGTGAAGGCCTGGGAGGGGGTGGGCTGGGTGGAGGGGTTCAATGGGGGGAAAACAGGGGGACATGTGTCATACTTTCAACAATAAAGATACATTTAAGAAAAGAAAGAAATGAGTTCTTACTATAAAAGGAGAAATAAAGATAGCTTGCTAAAGGTTTCCTACAAAATATTTTAATTGATTTTTAGAAAAAGAGAAAGGGAAAGGGAGAGAGAAAAACATCAATGCCAGAGTGAAGCACTGATTGGCTGCTTCTTGCATGTCACCTACCAAGGATTGGCTTGAGCCTGCAACCCAGGCATGTGCTCTGGGAATCAAACCAGCAACCTTTTGGTACATGAGATGACACGCAGCCAACTGAACCACACTGGCCAGGGCTGGAGAGGTTTTTAAAATATATATATATATTTTATTGATTTTTTACAGAGAACAAGGGAGAGGGATAGAGAATTAGAAACATCGATGAGAGAGAAACATTGATCAGGTGCCTCCTGCACACCCCATACTGGGGATGTGCCCGCAACCTAGGTACATACCCTAGACCGGAATTGAACCTGGGACTCTTCAGTCCGCAGGCAGACACTCTTTCCACTGAGTCAAACTGGTTAGTGCCGGGAGCCGGTCCATCCTTGCTGTTTCAAAGGACCTGGCATATATGGCATACTGTTCTTAATATGTTTGCTCACCTTCTTGGCACTATGTGTTTTAACCAAGGTCTCTGAGAAAGGTTGTTTCCCCAGGTAGGGATTTTCCCCTAAAGTTAGGGAGGGAATAAAACCTCTTAACTAGTGCCAGGTGGGTAATTAATCACTTTAACTATGAACAATCATGCTTAAGCTACATAATCTTTACTCCCTGGAATGGAGATAAGAAACGCCCTAACCTTTGTAATAGAGATTGATAGGATTGAATCAACTGGTATAAATACAGATGTAATAAGACGGTAAGAGACAGAACTTAGAATACAGAACCAAGAGAGACAGAACCTACACACAGAACCTACACAGAATCTAGAGACAGAAGAACTTCGCTGGAGAGAACATGGCAAAAGATCCTGGACAGAAACTGGAGACAGAACTAGAGACAGAAGAACTTCGCTGGAGAGAACATGGCAAAAGATCCTGGACTGAACCTGACTACAGAAATGGGCAAGAGAACCTGACTAGAACCTGGTGACTGAATCTGGCTGGAGAACCTGGACTGAACCTGGCTGGAGAACCTGGACAGAACCTGGCTGGAGAACCTAGTGAGGGAACATGGCTACAGAACCTGGCTGGAGAACCTGGAGAACCTAGCAAGAGAACATGGACACAGAACCTGGCTGGAGATCCTAAGCAGAACCTCTCTGGAGATCCAGACCAGAACTTGGCTGGAGATCCTGGCTGGAGATCCTGGCTAGGCTGCTGATCAACTGAACGCTGTCTCCGTGTCATTCCTTCTTCGCCGACTCCGTCCACACCTTTGGGGACCCCTGGACCCGCTGGGGTTGGACCCCGGCAGGTTAGGGCTGGAGAGGCTTTTTAAAGGACCCACACTGGCCTGGACAGCATTACGACATGGAGACAACTTTGTGATATGGCCATAGAAGACACTTTATTTTTAGTTAATACAGAAATGTCACAAAAATCAGTCACATACAGAAAATACCCTACAAAAGGAAATTTGTAAATATAAAAAATTCTAGGTAGCATGTTCTCAGACAACAATGAAATAAATATTAAAAATATTAGTATATAGCAAGAATGTCTATAAAAAACAACAATGTAGAATATTAAAAACTCACTTAAGTTACTCCAAGTTGGTGAGAAAATACAATACAAAAATGACAGAATATTTTAAAATGAAAATATATAGAATTTTATAATATGTGGAATGCTGCCAACATATGGAATAAAGGAGAACTTATCACTGTATATGCCTGTATCTATCTATCTATCTATCTATCTATCTATCTATCTATCTATCTATCATCTATGCCTAATATGCAAATTGTCCCCTCAAGTAGGAGTTCGACCAACTGGGAGCTTGACCGCTCGCTATGATGTGTGCTGACCACCAGGGGCAGCTCAAGATATCACATTAATGGATAAAGTCTAAAAATTATAACCATTTATGTCTTCAAAATTATGGACTGAATGCCTCGTATGCATCAGACACTGTTCTAGGTGCTAGGGATACAACAGTGAACAAGACAGGCAAAAAGCCCTACTTGCTTGAAGAATATAAGACAGTGATATGAGAGAGTGTGATCAGAGGTGAGTAGTCATTTTATATAAGGGTATCAAGAAAGACCACTCTGGGGATGTTTGAGCTGTTTGCTACTATTTCAAAAGATGGTGAGAAGACATGCACTGTGTGAGGCGTGCAGGAGGCAGCTGATGGGTGATACTCTCTCATCATTGATGTTTCTATTTCTCTCTTCCTCTCTCTGAAATCAATAAAAACATCTTTTTAAAAATTTAAACCTTCCATTGGTTAAACAAAATAAAAAGGCATGGAAGATTTTCTTTCTTAACAGAATCATTACACATGCCTAAAATCAAGACCTAGAGGCACTGGAGATACTCTATTAAATACATAAATATGACACCGATGTCTCTCTCATCAATCTAAATTAATTTTGTAATAAAATTATATTGAAGAAAAAATAATATAGTTGTAAATCTGTAGAAGTGATATAAATATCACTTCACTCAAATGACAGGATTATATAGAGAAGTCTAAGTCATCAACATAAAATTTATTAAAAATAAATATGTTGAGCAAAGTAATATAACTGACAAAAGTCAGTTGCATCCCAAATAAGTGACACAGAGATAGACAATATAATAAAAATGAGACTCACAATAATGACAAAATATTAAATACTTCATTATCCTCTTAATTTGAGAGAAAAATATTGAAAGAAAATTATGAAATGGCAGTGGGAAAAGTACAGGAAGACATGCATAAATGATGTTATTTACTGAGAATAAAAATACTAGTGATATCAAATACTATAAAGATAGCAAGGTTTACACATAAATTTAATGCAGTACAAATGAAAGTCACTGAGAGAATTTTTATAGATTTTGACAAGTTAGAAAAATTCCACTGGAAGAATGCAATTATTGTAGACTCATTCTTTAAGATTTTTAAATAAATTATCAAAAGTATATTATATTTGTTTTTAAATGGTCATGATATATTAATATTCCTGAATAGAATTAATTATTTAATAACTCAATATATGGCAAACCAGAAACAGCAGAGTAATGGATTAAGAAATCACTCCTTAATTAATGGATTTCAGTATAGTTGAAAGTAACTTAGATCTATAGCATAAATAATAAAATAAAATAAATTCTAGCCCTGGCCTATTTTCTCAGTGGTTAGAGCATTGGCCTGTGGACCCAAGGGTTGTGGTTCAATTCCTGGTCAAGGGAATGTACCTTAGTTGCAGATTCGATCCCAGACCGTGTTGGGGCACATGTGGGAGGCAACCAATCAATGTGCCTCTCTCACATCAATGTTTCTCTCCCCACTTTCCTTCCCTCCCTCTCTTCCTCCCTCCCTCCCTTACTTCCATTCTCTCTAAAGATCAATGGAGGAAAAAACCAAGATGGCGGCATAGGTTAACGCCGGAGATTGCTGCCTCGATCAACCACTTCAAAAAACAACTAAAGACTGAAGGGACATCATCCAGAACCACAGGTAGGCTGGCTGAGTGGAAATTCTACAACTAGGAGGAAAGAGAATATCATACCCAGACTCAGAGGAGGCGCAGTGCTGAAGTGAAATACTGAGGTGCGGAGTGCGCACGGAGCGGGCTGGCGGGGGAGGACATGGTTGTTGTTTTCAATCGGGAGGGAGTTTCAGACTCTGAGCTCCAGATCCGGGCGAGTCTCTAGGGACCCAGACTCAAACAGGAGAAACGGGACTGTCTGGCTTCGGTCGGAAATCGAAGGCAGTTTTCTCTCCGAGGTTTGCAGCGGTTGCTGGAACTCTGAGAGGCAGAGCACCTAGGGACGGAATTGAGAGCAGCCATAACTGCTTGCTCCGCCCGCCCTGTAGATCCCCTGGGACCCGCCCTGCCCAAGCCTTGCACAGAGCCATTTGCCGGACAGCCTCAGGCAAATGCTAGATTAGCACCGCCCTAGAGATCCAGCACAGAAACTCTCCCAGTGCAGACACAGCGGACTCTCATAGCCAGTTAGCCTGGAGGTCAAATACCCCCACTATTGCCAACAACAATCAAGGCTTAACTACAACAAGACTGTGCACAAAGACCACTAGGGGGTGCACCAAGAAAAGATAAAAAAATGCGGAGACAAAGAAACAGGACAAAATTGTCCATGGAGGATATAGAGTTCAGAACCACACTTTTAAGGTCTCTCAAGAACTGTCTAGAAGCTGCCGATAAATGTAGTGAGATCCTCAAGAAATCTAATGAGACACTCGATGTTGTGATAAAGAACCAACTAGAAATTAAGCATACACTGACTGAAATAAAGAATATTATACAGACACCCAACAGCAGACCAGAGGAGCGCAAGAATCAAGTCAAAGATTCGAAATGCGAAGAAGCAAAAAACACCCAACTGGAAAAGCAAAATGAAAAAAGAATCCGAAAATACGAAGATAGTGTAAGGAGCCTCTGGGACAGCTTCAAGCGTACCAACATCAGAATTATAGGGGTGCCAGAAGATGAGAGAGAGCAAGATATTGAAAACCTATTTGAAGAAATAATGACAGAAAACTTCCCCCACCTGGTGAGAGAAATAGACTTACAGGTCCAGGAAGCGCAGAGAACCCCAAACAAAAGGAATCCAAAGAGGACCACACCAAGACACATCATAATTAAAATGCCAAGAGCAAAAGACAAAGAGAGAATCTTAAAAGCAGGAAGAGAAAGAAAGTCAGTTACCTACAAGGGAATACCCATACGACTGTCAGCTGATTTCTCAACAGAAACTTTGCAGGCCAGAAGGGAGTGGCAAGAAATATTCAAAGTGATGAATACCAAGAACCTACAACCAAGATTACTTTATCCAGCAAAGCTATCATTCAGAATTGAAGGTCAGATAAAGAGCTTCACAGATAAGGAAAAGCTAAAGGAGTTCATCACCACCAAACCAGTATTATATGAAATGCTGAAAAGTATCCTTTAAGAAGAGGAAGAAGAAGAAAAAGGTAAAGATACAAATTATGAACAACAAACATGCATCTATCAACAAGTGAATCTAAGAATCAAGTGAATAAATAATCTGGTGATCATAATAGAATCAGGGACATAGAAAGGGAATGGACTGACTATTCTTGTGGGGGAAAGGGGTGTGGGAGATGTGGGAAGAGACTGGACAAAAATCGTGCACCTATGGATGAGGACAGTGGGTGGGGAGTGAGGGCGGAGGGTGGGGCGGGAACTGGGAGGGGGGGAGTTATGGGGGGAAAAAAGAGGAACAAATGTAATAAACTGAACAATAAAAATTTAATTAAAAAAAAGATCAATGGAAAAAATGTCTTCAGGTGATGACTAAAAAATAAAAATTCTAGATAATTGAAAGACAAATCTATACATATAAAATCCTAAGTGATCAGAACAACTGGAACAACTGGTTGCTATGACCTGCACTGCTGGGGGGCGGGACCAGCTGGCTAACCTCCTGAGGCCCCTCCCTGGCCCTGATCGGCCCCTTTGGGGGTGGGGCCAGCCAGACCCCACCTGTGCACAAATTTGTGCACCGGGCCTCTAGTATAATAAAAACATCAAGAAGAAAATTCACTGCCCTGGCCAGTGTGACTTAGGTGGTCCATCCTTTAATCTTTTGGAGAATGTTCTCTATCAAAATAACTTTGGCAGTGGTAATTTTATATATATATATATATATATATATATATATATATATATATGTATGTATATGAAGTATATATATATATGAAGTATATATATATATAAAGTGTATATATAAAGTGTATATATAAAGTGTATATATATATAAAGTGTATATATATATACATATATATATGTATAAAGATGATCATAGTATTGTTATTTATCATTTTGAAAAACTGGAAAACACTTAAAAGCTCACCCCCCAATTGAAAAATAGCTAAGCAAGTGTGGTATGACACCATGATGAACTTTATTTTTGCTGTACAAAATTATAAACAGATGGTTCTACTCACTTTGGGAAAACTGACCAAGTTGTACTTATGTAATTTGTGTATATATTATATATGCTATACTTCATTACAACTTTATTATAAAATGGCAAACATATAAACTAGGTTAATATAGCACATGGAAATATATGTGATGTTAAATGAAAAAGTATAACAAAATACTGGACATCATTGATTACAAATATAAAAATGAATATGTGTAAGCACTGACAAGGACTAGAAGTGAATTGGCATGATAATATATTTATGTTCATTACCTTTTTAATAACAGCTTTATTGAGATATAATTTACATACAATAAAGTACACCCTTCTAAAGTGTTCAACCATTGCCACCATCTAATTTTAGAACATTTTCTTCACCCTAAAATGAAACCCTTATTCATTAAGCAGTCATTCCTCGTTCCTCTCTCCAGGCTGGCCTTGATAACTGCTAATATACTTTCTGCACCTGTGGATTTGCCTATTCTGGACATTTTGTATAAACAGAATAATGCATTGCATGGCGTTTTGACAAGCTTCTTTTCTTAGCATATTGTTTTCAAGTTTCATCTATGCTGTAACATTCATTAGTACTTTATTATTTTTTATGGATGAATACTATTCCATTGTGAGCATATAACACATTTTATTTATCCATCCATTAACCAGTTTATGGACATTTAGGTTGTTTCCACTTTCTTTGTAAATCAATTTACAATATCTTTAAATTTTTCCAGCTTTGTATAGTTATTATATATATTGTATATAAATTGTGTGACAACAATATATAAGAAACTCGTGTCAAATCAATTATGTACAACTTGATTTGACATAGTATGCAATGTGAAATATTCATTTTAATCAAATTAATTATCATAATCAAACATATCCATCATCTCATATAGTTATCTTTTTGTGTGTTTGGTGAAAACAATCAAGATCTATCCTCTTAACAAATTTCAAATATTCAATACAATATTGTTAATTATAGTCACACTAGAGTCCTGGTGCACAAAAATTTGTACACTCGGGAGGGTCCCTCAGCCCGGCCTGTGCCCTCTCGCAATCTGGGACCCCTTGGGGGATGACCACCTGCTGGCTTAGGCCCGATTCCCGGGGTATTGGGCCTAAGCTGGCAGTCAGACAGCCCGGGAGCCCTGGGGGGATGTCCACTTGCCAGCGGGGAGCAGGCCTAGCTGCAGTTGGACATCCTTAGTGCTGCTGAGGAGGGGGGGGAGGCTCCCACCACCACTGCTGTACTGGCAGCCGTTAGCCTGGCTTGTGGCTGAGCAGAGCTCCCCCTGTGGGAGTGCACTGACCACCAGGTGGCAGCTCCTGCATGAGCGTCTGCCCCTGGTGGTCAGTGTGTGTCATAGTGACCAGTGATTCCCAGTCATTATGCTGTTACAGTCAATTTGCATAATACCCTTTTATTATATAGAATAGTGCATGGGTGGGGGCCGGCTGGTTTGCCCTGAAGGGTGTCCCGGATCACGGTGGGGGCCCTGCTGGGGTGCCTGGCCAGCCTGGGTGAGGGGCTGAGGGCCGTTTTCAGACTGGCCACACCCCCTTCAGGGTGGGGGGCCTGCTGGGGTGCCTGGCCAGCCTGGGTGAGGGACTGATGGCTGTTTGCAGGCTGGCCACAGCCCCTTCAAGGTGGGGGTCCCCGCTGGGGTGCCTGGCCAGTGTGGGTGAGGGGCTGATGGCTGTTTGCAGGCTGGCTACAGCCCCTTCATGGTGGGAGTCCCCACTGGGGTGCCTGGCGAGCCCAAGTGAGGGGCTGATGGCTGTTTTCAGGCTGGCCAAGGCCCCCAGTGGGACCTTCACCCCATGAGGGTGTGGCTATTCTAGTTGAGGGGCTGATGGCTGTTTGCAGGCTGGCCAAGCCCCTTCAGGGTAGGGGTACCCACTGGGGTGCCTGGCCAGCCTGGGTGAGGGCTAATGTGTTTGCAGGCTGGCCAAGCCCCCCAGTGGGGATTCTTACCCCATGAGGGTGTGGCCATCCTGGGTGAGGGGCTGATGATTGTTTGCAAGCTGGCCACATCCCCCAGCCACCCAAGCTCCCAGTGGAGGCTGGCTGGGAGCAGGTATCTGGGATTTATTTAGCTTCTATAATTGAAACTTTGTTGCCTTTTGCAGAGGCCGCAGGAGTGAAGCTTGGCTTCCTCCATCGCCAGGGCAACCAAGCCTCCTGCTTGCTCCAGCTCCGTGGCTGCCAGCCGCCATCTTGGTTGGGTTAATGTGCATATAGTTGCTCTGATTGACTGGTGGGCGTGGCTTGGGTGTAACAAAGGTATGGTCAATTAGCATCTTTGTCTTTTATTCATGTAGATTGCTATACATTAAATTTCCAGAACTTATTCATCTGCAAAACTGAAATTTTGCACTCATGACCATTATCTCTCTGTGTCCCTTTCCCACCCTCACACTCCTGGTAACTATCTTTCTGCTTTCTGTTGCTGTGAATTTGATATTTTAGATTTAGAGATATCCAGTATGCATCTTTCCATATCTGGCTTATTTTAGTTAGCATGATTGTCCTCAAGGTTCATCTATTGTCACAAATAGCAGTATTTTCTTCTCTTTTAATATTAAATAGTACTCTGTGTGTATGTGTGTGTATTTTATCCTTTCATTAGGCTTTTTCCATATCTAAGCTGCTGTGAATAATGCTACAATGAACATGGGAGTGCTGACATTTTTTTTGAATATGGGTTTAATTTGCTTTGAATATATACCCAGAAACAAGACAGCTGGATCATATGATAGTTTTATTTTTTTTAAGATCCTCTATACTGTTTTCCATAATGGCTCTGCCAATTTACATTTCCACAAACAGTACACAAGAGTTCCTTTTTCTCCGTATCCTCGTCAACACTTATCTTCCTTTTGTCCTTCTGATGATGGAAATTGTACAGATATGAGGTGATATCTCATTTCGGTTTTGTTTCCATTTACCTAGTGATTAGTTAAGTTGAGCCCCTTTTCAAATACTTGGCCATTTGTATGTCTTTGCCTATTGTTTGAGTTATTTGTTGTTGTTTTTGCTATTGAATTACACGAGTTCCTTATATATTGTGGGTTATTTCTACTTTTTAGCTATTAAAAAACAATGTCTCTATACACATTCACATATGAATTATTGTGTGAATATATTTTCACTTATCTTGGATATGTACCTAGAAATGAAATTTCCAGGTTATAACTCTGTTTAAGTGCCTGGGGTACTGCCAGGCTGTTTTCCAAAGCGGCGGCACCATTTTGCATTCTCACCAGCAATATAGGAGAGTTCCAATTTCTCCACATTGTCACCAACATTTATTACTATTACTAGAGGCCCAGTGCATGAAATTTGTGCAGAGGGGAGTGAGGAGTTCCTCAGCCCAGCCTGCACCCTCTCCAATCTGGGACCCCCTCGAAGGATTTCCGTCTACCCATTTAGGCCCGATCTCACTGGGCCACAATCCAGGCCTGCTGGCTCCTAACTACTCGCCTGCCTGCCTGCCTGATTGCCCCTAACCCAGCGGTGGGCAAACTACAGCCCGCGAGCTGGATCCGGCCGTTTGAAATGAATAAAACTAAAAAAAAAAAAAAAAAAGACCATACCCTTTTATGTAATGATGATTACTTTGAATTTATATTAATTCACACAAACACTCCATCCATGCTTTTGTTCCAGCCCTCCGGTCCAGTTTAAGAACCCATTGTGGCCCTCGAGTCAAAAAGTTTGCCCACCCCTGTGCCTAACCACTTCTGCCTGCCAGCCTGATAACCCCCTAACCACTCCCCTGCCAGCCTGATCGATGCCTAACTGTTCCCCTGCTGGCCTGATTGCCCCCAACTTCCCTCCTCTGCTGGCCTGGTCACCCCTAACTGTCCTCCCCTGCAGGCCTGGTTGCCCCCAACTTCCCTCCCTTGCTGGCCTGGTCACCCCTAACTTCCCTCCCTTGCCAGCCTGGTAGCCCCCAACTGCCCTCCCCCTCTGGCCTTGTCCCTCCCAACTGCCATCCCCTGCAGGCCTGGTTGCCCCCAACTGCTCTCTTCTGCCGGCCTGGTCACCCCTAACTGCCCTCCCCTGCCAGCCTGGTCGCTTCTAACTTCTCTCCCCTGCAGGCCTGGTTCCCCCCAACTGCCCTCCCCTGCATGCCTGATTGCCCCTAACTGCCCCCCCCCGCCAGCCTGATCACCCCTAACCGCCTCTGCCTGCCTGCCTGATTGCCCCTAACTGCCCTCCCTGCCAGCCTGTTCATCCTTAACTGCCCCTCCCGCCGGCCTGGTCGCCCTCAACTGCCCTCCTTGCCAACCTGGTCACTCCCATCTGCCCCCCCTCCCCCACCAGCCTGGTCACCCCAATTGCCTCCCCTGCCTGCCTGGTTGCCCCACACAGCCTGCTGTTTGATCCAGTTGTTTCCGTCGTTATGGCCCCTGGTTTTTTATTTATTTATTTATTATTATTATTATTATTATTACTATTGTCAATCTAGTAGGTGTGAAGTGGTATTTCATTGTTTTTTATGTGCATTTTCCTAATGGCTAATGATGTTGAACATTTCTGGGTACCTGTTGGCCATCTGTATATCTTTGAAGAAATGTCTATTCAGATCCTTTGCCTGTGTATTAACTGGGTGGATTGTCTTTTTATTGTTGCATAATAAGAGTTGTTTATATGCTCTGGATGTTCAATCCTTATCAGATAATGACTTACAAATATTTTCTCCAATTCTGCAGATTATAGTCTCACTTTCTTGATTGTGATCTTCTTTATTAAAATTTATCTTTACAGTTGAAAGTTTTTAAAAATTTATCTTTATTGTTGAAAGTTTTCCAGATGTCCCTATTTACCCCACTCCACACCCATTCCCCCCAGATCTTCACCACAATACTGTCTATGTCCATGGGGTATGGGTTAATCTCTCCCCACCAACCCACCTACTCCTGCCTTCCCTCTGAGATTCATCAGTCTGTTCCATGCTTCTATGTCTATGAATCTATTTTGTTCATTGATTTATTTTGTTCATTAGATTCATATATGAGTGAGATCACATGATACTTGTTTTTCTCTGACTTGCTTATTTCGCTTATCATAATATCCTCTACACTCCTCCTTGCTGTCTCAAAGGGTAAGAGATCTTTTATTTTACAGCAGCATTGTATTCCATGGTGTAAATGTACCACAGTTTTTTCATCTACTCATCTACTGATGGGTACTTGGGCTGTTTGTAGATCATAGTTATTGTAAATTGTGCTGCTATGAACATAGGGGTGCATATATTCTTTCTAATTGGTGTTTTGGGATTCTTATGATATATTCCTAGACGTGGGATCACTGGGTCAAATGGCAGTTCAATTTTTAATTTTTTGAGGAAACTCCATTCTGTTTTCCATAGGGGCTGCACCAGTCTGCATTCCCACAAGCAGTGTACTAGAGTTCCCTTTTCTTCACATCCTCACCAGCACTTATCATTTGTTGAACTGCTGATGGTAGCCATTCTGACAGGTATGCGGTGATACCTCATTATTGTTTTAATTTGCATCTATCTGATGATTAGTGACTTTGAAAATCTTTTCATGTCTCTTGGCCATCTATATGCCCACTTTGGAAAAGTGTCTAGTTAGGTCCTTTGCCCATTTTTTTAATTGATTGTTTGTCTTCCTTTTGTTAAGTTGTATGAGTTCATTATATATTTTGGATATTAACCCCTTATCAGATGTATCATTGGAAAATATGTTATCTCAAACAGTGGGCACCCTTTTCATTTTGTTGATGGCGGGTTTTTTTTTTTTTCTGTGCAGAAGCTTTTTATTTTGATGTAGTCCCATTTGTTTATTTTCTCCATTGTTTCCCTTGCCCTAAGAGGTTTATTGACAAGCATATTGCCAGGAGAGATGTCTGAGGTTTTGCTGCCTATGGTTTCTTTTAGGATTTTTATGTTTTCACTACTTACATTTAAGTCTTTTATGCATTTTGAGTTTATTCTTGTGTATGGTGTAAATTGGTGATCTAGTTTCATTTTTGTGTGTGTGTGTACCTGTCCAATTTTCCCAGCACCATTTTTGAAGAGACTGCCCTTACTCCAATGTATGCTCTTGCCTCCTTTGTCAAATATTAGCTGAGTTACACCAATAATGAATTCTCAGAAAGAGAAACTAAAAATCAATCCCATTTACCATTAGTACAAAAAATTAAGATACTTAGGAATAAACTTAACCAAGGAGGTAAAAGTCCTGTACTTGGAAAACTACAGGATGTTGAAAAAAGAGATATAGGAAGATATAAACAAGTGGAAGAATATACCATGTTCATGAATTGGTAGAATCAGCATCATTAAAATGTCCATACTACCCAAAGCAATGTATAGATTCAATTCAATCCTTATTAAAATACCAAAGGCATATTTCACAGATCTAGAACAAATACTCCAAAAATTTATATGGGGAGGAGGAACCAAGATGGCAGCATTTATAAATGCCTGTACTTGGTGCCTCCCACAGCCACAATAAAATTACAACTAAAATACAGAACAACTATCATCCAGAACCGCGGGAAAGCTGGCTGAGTGGAAGTACTATAACTAGAGAGGTAAAGAAGAAAGCGCATTGAGACTGGTAGGAGGTGTGGAGGCACAGAACGAGCTGGTCCAGCACCGGAGTGTGCTGCTTTTTTAATTGGGAGGGAGATCGCCTGTACAGAGGCTGCACGGAGGAGTGAGGGGTCCCAGCCCCACACCAGACCCCCAGGCCAGGGTTCCAGAGTTGGGGAAAAATGTCCCTGTAGGTGGTAAGAACTATGGACTGTAAAAACCAGTGCAGATTGGGGCTGAGTGACACACAGGCTGCTGGAGACCCAGCTGCTCCTCTTAAAAGGTTGGGACCCCCAACTGAATTTACAAGCTCCTGCTTGTTCTGAGCTCCAGTGCCAGGCGAGGCTCTGGGGGACCCAGACACATATGGGGGGAAACTGGACTGTCTGGCAGGAACACAGGGGAGACTTTCTTCCAGACGGAGGTGCTCGCAGTGGTCATTGTTCCCATGCTGGGACCTCCCTGGTGTAGGGCTGACTGGCAGCCATTTCTGTTTGCTCTGTCCTGGAGATTCCCTAAGAGCAGGTTCCACCCAATTTACAACCCTAGCCAAGCTGTGCACAGCGGATTTTGCATATGAATGGTCTGTCCTTTCTCAGCCTAAAACCTGTAAACAAGCTGCTGCTGGGTCAGGAAGCCCCAAAGCTATCAATAAAGGTCCAAGTCCAGCACTAGCATCAGCATGCCTTGCTTCACAGCTGAGCCTCTTCTGGGCACTTCCAAATCTGATACAAAGAGGAGGAATCTTCAGATCTCTCTCTAGCCCCTGCTGGGTGGCCCCAAGCAGTGGCTGACTTTGCACCCCCTTGGAGACCTAAGAGCCAGTGTACCCAGTGGTCAGTGTGAGGCCATACCAGATTACAACTGTTCACATCCATAAGTGACACATTGAAGCACCAAAGCCCCACTGAAGCAAGGCCTGCCCCATAAAGGTGTCTCTGCACAGCAGCTCTGCTACTGTAGTCACAGCTGTTCCTCACAGCCAATTGGCCTGGAGGTCAATTCCTCCCAGTGATACCAACAGCACTCAAGGCTCAATTACAACAAGACTGTGCACACAGCACACAAAGGGGTGCACCAAGAGTATCCACCTCAGGTGATTGGGGAGGCTGAGCCACTGGTCCTTATAAAACACCTACTACACAAGGCCACTCTACCAACTCTAGGAGACTTAGCAGCTACCCAATACATAGAAACAAACACAGGGAAGCAGTCAAAATGTGGAGACAAAGTAAAATATCACAAATGAAAGAAATGGAAGAAAGAAAACTGCTGGAGTTCAAAACCACAGTTATAAGGTTACTCAAGAATCTTCTAGAAACCTCTGAGGAACTTAGTGAGAACTTCAAGGATCTTAGTGAGAATGCCAAAGAGATTCTGACTGGAAAAAGGCCAGTCAGAAATTAAGCATACACTGACTGAAATAAAGAATAATATATAGGGATTCAACAGTAGACTAGAGGATCCCGAGAATCAAGTCAATGATTTGAAATATGAGGAAGCAAAAAACACCCAACCAGGAGAGCAAAAAGAAAAAATAATCCAAAAATATGAAGATAGTGTAAGGAGCCTCTGGGACAACTTCAAGCGTACCAACATCTGAATTATGGGGGTGCCAGAAGAAGAGAGAGAGCAAGATATTGAAAACCTATTTGAAGAAATAATGACAGAAAAATTCCCCTACCTGGTGAAAGAAATAGACTTATAAGTCCGGGAAGCACAGAGAACCCTGAACAAGAGGAATCCAAAGAGGACCACACCAAGACACATCATAATTAAAATGCCAAGGGCAAAAGACAAAGAGAGAATCTTAAAAGTGGCAAGAGAAAAGTCAGTTACCTACAAGGGAGTACCCCTATGACTGTCAGCTGATTTCTCAACAGAAACTATGCAGACCAGAAGGGAGTGGCAAGAAATATTCAAAGTGATGAATAGCAAGAACCTACAACCAAGATTGCTCTACTCAGCAAAGCTATCATTTAGAATTGAAGGTCAGATAAAGAGCTTCACAGACAAGAAAAAGCTAAAGGAGTTCACCACCACCAATCCAGTAGTATATGAAATGCTGAGGGGTATTCTTTAAGAAGAGGAAGAAGAAAAAAAAGATAAATATAAAAAGTTATGAACAACAAAGTGACAACAAATACATATCTATCAACAAGTGAATCTAAAAATCACATGAATAAAAATATCTGATGAACAGAATAAACTAGTGAATGGAATAGAATCAGGGGCATGGAAATGGAACAGACTGATGATTCTCAGAGGGAAGAGGGTGTGGAGGTGCAGGAAGAGATTAGACAAAGATCTTATATGCATGTATGCAGTAGCTATGGACACAGACAATAGGGTGGGGAGTGCCTGGGGTGAGGTGGGAACTAGGTGGATGGGAGCTATGGGGGGAAAAAAGAGGTACATCTGTAATAATCTCAACAATAAAGATTTTAAAAAAATTTGTATGGAACCAAAAAAGGCTCAAATAGCCACAAATAATCTTAAAAAAAAACAACAAAGTTGAAGGGATCACAATACCAGATATCAAGTTATACTGAAAAACCACTATATTCAGAACAGCCTGGTACTGGCACAGGAACAGGCATATAAATCAATGGAACATAACAGAGAATCCAGAAATTGACCCAAGCCATTATACACAGTTTTTGCTTTTAATGAAGTCCAATTTATCTACTTTCAGTTCTTTCGGTGCATTTGTTTATGTTCTCATTAGGGGAAAATGGGTTATGAAAACAGTTAGGTCAGTGGTTCTCAACCTTCCTAAAGCTGCGACCCTTTAGTACAGTTCCTTAGGTTGTGGTGACCCCCAACCATAAAATTATGTTTGTTGCTACTTCATAACTGTAATTTTGCTACTGTTATGAATCGTAATGTAAATATCTGATATGCAGGATGTATTTTAGTTACCCCTGTGAAAGGGTCTTTCAACCCCCAAAGGGGTTGCGACCCACAGGTTGAGAACCGCTGCGTTAGGTGAAAGTGACTGCTGGGAATAGACGACTAGAGACTGCATCCTGTATAATGCATTAGAAGTACTGGCCTATGCCTGAGATACAAATGAGACTTTCTAGTCTCAAGAAGGATCCTTTAGTCTATTGCATCTGTTCATTCAACAAATATGCCCTAGATACTACTATGTCTTAAGCATTTTGCTAGGAGCTTAGATACAAAAATGAAAGACAGTCCCTGGCTGTGGCTCAGTGGTTGAGTGTCAACCTATGAAACAGGAGGTCATGCTTCGATTCCCGGTCAGGGCAAATGCCTGAGTTGTGGGCTCCATCCCCAGTGTGGGGTGTGCAGGAGGCAGCTGACCAATAATGTTTTTATCTCTCCCTCTCCCTTACTCTCTGAAATCAATAAAATATATATTCAAAAAATAGAATGTTTCTTAAAAAAGAAAGAAAGACAGTCCCTGTCTTCAAGAAGCTGACAAAATATGAGGTGTGTAACCTCATAATTGTAACACTAGGTATCATGTTGAAAACCATTTAAGAGGCTGTGGAAGAGTTCAGATTATGAAGAGAACACATCTCATTGAGGGTGTTCATAAATGCTACTTTGGCTGAAGACATTTTAAATCATGGGAAAAATATAACCACCACTAAATCAAGAAAAAAACCATAGCCACTGAATAAACAAGTTAAAGGAATGCTGAAATGGTGGGTGGGGGATTTCATAGATGCTCTGTCTAAATTCAAACAATTCAGGGATGTTTTGTTTGCTTGTTTTCATGAAACACACACTTTTCATTTTGACCTGTATATCTGAATTAGCGTAACCAAGTATACATTATTTTTTTTTAAATGACTAACTGGTGTGTAGCATACACAGTTGGCCCACTACTATATTTTATTGATTTTTTACAGAAAGGAAGGGAGAGAGATAGAGAGTTAGAAACATCGATCAGCTTCCTCCTGCACATCTCCCACTGGGGATGTGCCCGCAACCCAGGTACACGCCCCTGACCGGAATCGAACCCGGGACCCTTCAGTCCGCAGGCCGACGCTCCATCCACTGAGCCAAACCGGTTTCGGCGAAGTATACATTATTATACTCACTGCTGGTGAATGATAGCCAATCCTTGGACCTGGAGAATATTATGCTAATTGAAATAAGCCAGTCAGTGAAAGACAAGTATTGCATGATCTCACTCATATGTGGAATCTAAAGAACAAAAGAAATTGAGGAACAAAATAGATTCAGAGACGTAGAATCATGGAACAGACTGTCTAATCTCAGAGGGAAGGCAGGAGTGGGTGGGTAATGGGATAAAGGGGACATCTGTAATACTTTTTAAAAAAAGTCTTCCTTAGTACATATTAAATTAAATTTACCACTGGCACCATTTATTTGTGTGAGTGTGTGTGTGTTAAAAAGATATTGAATGAGAGCTAATGGACCTCTGGAGCTCAAGTATTCACTCAATAAACAATTGTGGGCTCCTGTTGTGTATAGTCACAGTGGGAATAGATAGGAGAGGAAAATAATTATGAATAAAACAGGCATGCTTTCACTTCTCTGAGAGCTCACAGTCTGGTGGAGGAGACAGAGACATAAATGGCCAATTGTAATACAGTGTAATAGGGAAAGTAGTCTGAGTGTGCGTGTGTGTTACTGTGTGTGTGTGTATGTGTGTGTAAGGAGAGAGAGAGAGAGAGAGAGAGAGAGAGAGAGAGAGAGAGAGAGAACCTGAAAAATGAATAGGAGTGCCTGGCCTGAGTGGGTCAATTGGTTGAGTGTCATCCTGTGCACCCAAAGGTTGCTGGTTGGATTCCCAGTTAGGGAGAGTACAGAAGGCAACCGATCAAAGTTTCTCTCTCACATCAATACATCAATGTTTCTCTTTCTCTTCCTCTCTCTAAGCATGTCCTCGGTTGAGGATTTTTAAAAAATGAATAGGAGTTATCTAGTTAAAGGAAAGAGCTGGCAGCAAGAAATTCCAAGCAGAAAGAAGAGTATTGACAAAGGAGAGAAAAATGGAAAGATTAGGCAATGCAGGGTAAGGAAGGGATGAGTGGGGAGAGTGAGGGATGAGTTTGAAGCAGAAGCAGATTCTGAAGGCATGGCAATAGGGTGTGACATAATCAGTTTTCTCTTTTAGATTACCTGGTAGCTGTGAGAATATGTAGGAAGGAAGCAAGAGAGGAAGCTAAGAAACTTTTTTTATTGAATTTGTATTGATTTCTAACCAAGATGACAATACTTTAGGGGGCAGCCAAGGAAATAGAGATGGTTAGTAGATTAGAGAAATTATTTAAGATATAGAATCAACAAGACAAGGTGATTAATTAGATATGGTAGGTGAGAAAGTATATTAGAGCTCCCCAGAGAAACAGAACCAATAGGATACATATAGATATATAAGAGGAGATTTATCATAGGAATTGGCTCCTGTGGTTAGAGAGGCTGAGTTGTGCTATACCATCTACAAGCTGGAGAACCAGGAAATATGGTGGTATAATTCCAGTCCAAAGGCCCAGAACCAACAGCTACAATGTCTGAGGGCAGGAGAAGATGGACATCCCAGCTCAAGAAGAGAGAGAGAGAGAATTCACCCTTCACCTGCCTTTTTGTTCTATTGGGACCCACAATGGATTGGGTGATAAATGAATCTTCTTTACTCAGTCTACTGATTCTGTTGACCTTAAACAAATAGACAATCAGATATTTCTCCAACAAAATGGGTTTATTCAGGAACAAAAAGAATTACAATTCTGGATAAGTAGTAAATGAAGTTTCTGTTTATTAATCTTCACAATTATAATTCTAATTTCTAATCTCTTCTGGAAACACCTTCACAGAGATACCTAGAAATAAGGTTTTACCAGCTGCTTGGATATCCCTTATCCCAATCAAGTTGACATGTAAAATTAATCATCAGAGGGAGAGAGAGAGAGAGAGCGCTATATATTACATTTGATGTTTACAAGGAGGCCTCCAGCAATTAGTGGTCAAAGTGCAAGGGAGACACAAAGATGTTCATGATCTAGTTCCTGTGCTCAAGGAGATGTTAATCTCAGCAGCAGAGCTGGTGGCATACGCTGTGTCTTTGTGTAAATTAGAAAATGTGCTCCCTCCAAAGCAAGGCTTGTCAGCTAGATTTCAGCTCCTATTTGCCTTCGCAGCTAGGCAGCTTATTCAGGGCACCACAAGAACAACTGTATTTGGCAGTTCTGTTGTCAGGGAAGAAACACAAACCACTAAAATACAGGGTCAGAAGAAATTGACACTGTATGTGCAGTACATAAAGACCTCAGAAGAGAGGGAAAGAATATGAAATGAAGGTGGAAATTGAATCTGGCCTTGGTGGCTGGGTAGGGTTTTCATAGGTGGAGATGAGGATGGGTGCAGGGAAGAGAGTGGAACACTTTCTCCAAAGGGTAAGACAAGAAAAATGGAAGCATGTTGAAGGAATAATGGTAGTTCAGTTGGCAGCAGTGTAACCTACAGAAGTGGCTCTTTCTAGCTCTCTTTTCACAGCAGAAGTCCTTTTAAAGTGTGAGAAAAGTTGGCTGGGCTATCCATATACACATGCAAATGCACATACACACACATGAGCACACGTGTTTACACATGCATACCCACATGCATACATGCACACATATTGAAAACCCCATAGGAGTTCTCCATTTTTTCTTCGTCTCTCTTCTATCCTTCCCTTTCAAAGTGCTTTCCAGGAAATGGTTGTTAGCCATTTGGTGATCTCCAGGATAGAGCACTATAAGACAAAACTAGAACGGTCCCAAGCATGGCCTTGACTGCCAGGCTGAGAAGTTATGAAGTTGTACGCAGTGGGAGCCACTGGACTCTAGTGAGTAGGAAAATGCTACTCTCAACTTAATGTTTCAGGACAACTAATCTGCTGATGTTGTTTAGAATGGGTCAAAGAACCAACCTGGGTAGAAATGTTTTACTCAATATGAAAACTTAATTATTTCCATATAAAAATCTGAGTTTGTTTATAATGTGGAGAAAAACAACTATTTCACAGATCCCAGTCAGACCAGTGAAGACACTTGCACTCTCCTCACATGTAAATGTTTGTTGATTAACATACATGAAAAATGCTGCCATTAAAAACTCCGAAAGACCCCAAGAGTCAATGCTGTAGGAGACAGAAAGACTACCTTTTCCCAGAGATTTTTTTCCTTTTAAATCAACAACCAAAACATTATCTTTCCTTTCCTCACCTAATATTTTTGGAACATCCTATGTGCCAGTTGTTTTATATACAATGTCACATTAAATCCTCATCATTTTTTTCAGATGAAAACTAGGGCTCAGAGGACAGTAAGGATCTTCCACCACATTACTCAGCTATTAAGGGACAGAGCTGGGATTCAAACCCCAAACTCTCTGACCACAAAGTCTGTGTTTGTCTTACTACAGTACAATAGCCTCCCAGCCCAATTAATGAAGGGAGAAAGTAAAATTAAAGGTAACCAAATTAAAGGGGGCAGAATTGGCCACCTTAAATTGTATCTCTTTGGCATAAGGATTATTTTTAAAAAGTAGTGGTGACCAATAAAGAAGTTAAAGATTTAAAAAATAGTGGTGAAGCAACTCTGGTGAGAGGACATCTATACTAATAAGAGGGTAATATGCTAATTAGACCAGATAGACAGGACATCTTCCAGTCATCCAGTCATCCGGTCCTCCTTCTGGACAAAGCCACATTGGCAGGGGCTGAGGCAGAGGCGGTTAGGGGCAATCAGGCCAGCAGGGGAGGGCAGTTAGGAGCGATCAGCTGGTAGGGGAGGGCAGTTAGGGGCGATCAGGCTGGCAGGGGAGGGCAGTTAGGGGTGATCAGGCTGGCAGGCAGAGGGGTTAGTGGCGATCAGGCAGGTGAGCAGTTAGGAGCCAGTGGTCCTGGATTGCGAGAGGGATGTCCGGCAGTCGGACATCCCCTGAGGCATCCTGGATTGTGAGAGGGTGCAGGCCAGGCAGAAGAACCTCACTGGTGCACGATTGGGGCCTGGGTGAGACTTCAGGAGGGATCCAGGGTGTGTCTGGCCGATGTTGCCCAGTCCCGATTGACCAGACCCAAAATTGCAGAAATCCCTGCGGCAGATTCGTGAGTAACAGAGCCCATCCCCCCTTCCCGCAGGCTTGCGGGCAGCGCCAGAGTAACTAACTGATAGACCCACCCCTTGCCGGGGCCTCAGCCCTCCAGGAACTTTAGCCTGGAAGTGCACGAGCACCTTGGAACTGATCCCGCGTAGGGCCGGCCTCTGAGCCCTGAGCTGGGAGCAAACATGAGAACCCCAGGAACTGAGCCTACGCGCACTGCCGGCTTCGGAGCCCTGGGCTGGGAGCAATTGCGCGAACACCGGGAATTTGTCCCGTGTATCACAGGCCCAGGGGCCCCGATTCTCTGGGCAGGAGGCAGCACCAAGCACCAGTGACTTGACTGTGTTTCTTATTACCTGCGCCTGAGATCCTGATTCCTGTGCATTCATACTAAGAGCCAGTGACTCCAATTCCTGGTGCAAGGACACACAGGGACCCTGATTCTCAAGGCAAGGTCGCACGAAGCAACAGAGACTCTGATACTGGATTCTGGGGAACTCTGACTCCTGGCGCACGCTAGGGGGCTCTGGTTTTCAACACGCTTCAGGGGGGTATCTGTTTCAGCAAAGTGCAGGCAGCGTCCCTGATTCTAAGGGCGCGTACGAGGCCACATTGAGCGCTGACAACACTGACTCTGAGCGAGCCTGGTTCCCACCAACCCACCACAACCACACATCTTAGTGTCAGAGCTCTTCAGTGACACTAGGGTGGTGGGAGGCTCCCACTGCACACGGCCCAGGCCCACGCAACTCGACGATTGAACCATCAGGAGATAATCAGAATGAAGAAACGACACAACACCCAGAGGAAAGACAATGAGGAGTCACCAAGAAAGGACATTAATGAAGTTGAAGCATGCAACATGACAGAAAAAGAATTCAGAATAATGGTTGTACAATTCATTCACCGGATGGATGAGAAAATCAACAACCTATGCAAGAATCAGGAAGAAATGAAAAATGACATAGCTACAATCAAAAACACCATGGAAAGTTTCAACAGCAGACTAGAAGCAGAGGACCGAATTAGTGAATTAGATGATAAGGCAGAGAAACAAGCTCAATCTGAACAGCAACTGGAGAAAAAAATTAAAAAGCAGGAGGAGAGCCTAAAGGAGCTTCGGGACAACATGAAACGAAGTAACATACGCATAATAGGGCTGCAAGAAGGACAAGAAGAGCAGCAAGGATTACAAAATCTATTTGAAGAAATAATGTCAGAAAACTTCCCAGATATGGGGAAGAAAAAAGTTACACAAGTACAGAGAGTCCCAGGCAAGATGAACCCCAAAAGACCCACACCAAGACACATCATAATAACAATGGCAAATGTACAAGACAAAGACAGAATCTTAAAGGCTGCAAGAGAGAAACAGAGAGTTACCTACAAAGGATCCCCCATCAGATTATCAAATGATTTCTCAACAGAAACACATCAGGCCAGAAAAGAATGGACAGAAATTTACAAAGTGATGCAAAGCAAAGGACTGAATCCAAGAATACTCTATCCAGCAAGGCTATCATTCAAAATTGAAGGGGAAATAAGAAGATTCACAGACAAAAAAAGGCTAAGGGAGTTTATCACCACCAAGCCAGCAATGCAAGAAATGCTAAAGGGACTGGTGTAAAAAGAAGAACTAAAAAGCCCAGAAAGAAAACAGTCACAAAAAAATAGAAATGGCTACAAACAAGTACCTTTCAATAATAACTTTAAACGTAAATGGACTAAATGGTCCAATCAAAAGACATTGAGTAGCTGAATGGATAAAAAAACATGACCCATATATTTGCTGTCTACAAGAGACCCACCTCATTAGAAGGGACTCACACAGACTGAAAGTGAAGGGATGGAAAAATATCTTTCAGGCAAATGGAAATGAAAAAAAGCTGGGGTAGCAATACTTATATCGGACAAAATAGACATCAAAGTGAAGGCCATAACAAGAGATAAGGAAGGCCACTTCATAATACTAAAGGGATCAATATAACAAGAGGATATAACCCTGATAAACATATATGCACCCAATGCAGGAGCACCCACATACATAAGAAAACTCCTGGAAGATATCACGGGAGAGATCGACAACAATACAATCATAGTAGGGGACTTTAATACACCACTGACATCACTGGATAAATCCGCTAGACAAAAACTCAGCAAAGAAACAGCAATCCTAAATGACTCACTAGATCAGATGGACATAATTGACATCTTCAGAACATTTCACCCTAAAGCCACGAAATATATGTTCTTCTCAAGTACTCATGGGACATCTTCAAAAATAGACCACATATTGGGTCACAAACAAAGTCTCCCCAAATTCAAGAAGATTGAAATCATACCAAGCATCTTCTCATACCACAAGGGCATAATATTAGAAATAAACTACAATAAAAACAACTCAAAATACTCAAACACTTGGAAGCTGAATAGCATGTTATTAAATATTGATTGGGTTACCAATGAGATCAAAGAAGAAATTAAAAACATCCTGGGAACTAATGACAATGAAAACACAACAATCCAAAACCTTTGGGACGCAATGAAAGCAGTCCTGAGAGGGAAGTTTATAGCTCTACAGGCCTATCTCAACAAACAAGAAAAAATGGTAGTAAATCATCTAAATCTACAGCTCAAAGAATTAGAAAGAGAGCAACAAGAAAAGCCCCGAGTGAGCAGAAGGAAGGAGATAATAAAGATTAGAGCAGAAATAAATGACATAGAGACCAAAAAAACAATACAGAAAATCAATGAAACAAAGAGCTGGTTCTTTTGAAAGGATAAACAAGATTGACAGCCCTCTAGCCAGGCTCACCAAGAACCAAAGAGAAAGGACCCAAATCAACAAAATCAGAAATGATAGAGGTGAAATAACAACAGATCCCACAGAAATACAGATGATTGTTAAAAAAATACTATGGACAACTCTGCTCCAACGAACTAGTCAACCTGGAGGAAATGGACATATTCCTAGAAAAATACAACATTCCAAAACTCAATCAGGAAGAATCTAAAAATCTCAATAGGCCAATAACTATGGAAGAAATTGAAGCAGTCATCAAAAAGCTTCCAGCAAACAAAAGCCCAGGACCAGACGGCTTCACAGGGGAATTTTACCAAACATTCAAGGAAGAACTAAAACCTATCCTCCTCAGACTACTACAAAAAATCCAAGAGGAAGGAACACTTCCAAGCTCATTCTATGAAGCCAGCATCACCCTAATACCAAAACCAGGTAAAGACAACACAATGAAAGAGAATTACAGGCCAATATCCCTCATGAACATAGATGCCAAAATCCTCAACAAAATCTTAGCAAATCGGATCCAGCAGTACATCAGAAAGACCATACACCACGACCAAGTAGGATTTATCCCAGGGATGCAAGGATGGTACAATATCCGCAAATCAATAAACGTGATACATCACATAAACAAATTGAAAGAAAAAAACCACATAGTCATATCAGTTGATGCAGAAAAAGCATTTGACAAAATTCAACACCCATTTTTGATAAAAAAAAAAAACTCTCAGCAAGGTGGGAATTGAAGGATCATACCTCAACATAATAAAAGCCATATATGACAAACCCACAGCCAACATCATACTCAATGGACAAAAACTAACACCATTTCCCCTAAGAACAAGAAAAAGACAGGGATGCCAACTCTCACCACTCCTGTTCAACATAGTACTGGAAGTATTAGCCATTGCAATTAGACAAGAAGAAGAAATAAAAGGCATCCAAATTGGAAAAGAAGAAGTAAAACTGTCCTTATTTGCAGATGACATGATATTATACTTAAAAAACCCTAAAGACTCCATCAATAAACTATTAGACTTAATAAAAGAATTCGGCAATGTAGCAGGATACAAAATTAATGCCAAGAAATCTATGGCATTTCTATGCAGCAATAGTGAATGTGCAGAAAGAGAGACTACAAAAGCAATCCCATTTACCATCGCACCAAAAAAATTAAGCTACCTAGGAATAAACTTAACTAAAGAGGTAAAAGACCTCTACTCAGAAAACTACAGGACGTTGAAAAAAGAGATAGAAGAAGACATAAAGAGAAGGAAGAACATACCATGTTCTTGGATTGGTAGAATCAACATCATTAAAATGTCCATACTGCCAAAAGCAATCTATAAATTCAACGCACTTCCCATTAAAATACCAATGGCATATTTCACAGACCTAGAACGTACCCTCCAAAAATTCATCTGGAATAAAAAACAACCCCGAATAGCTACAGCGATCCTGAGAAAGAACAAAGTAGGTGGGATCTCAATACCAGATATCAAGCTGTATTACAAAGCCACTGTTCTCAAAACTGCCTGGTACTGGCACAAGAACAAACATATAGATCAATGGAATAGAATAGAGAGCCCAGAAATCAGCCCCAACCAATACGCTCAATTAATATTTGACAAAGGAGGCAAGAACATACAATGGAGCCAACATAGTCTCTTCAATAAATGGTGTTGGGAAAATTGGACAGAGACATGCAAGTGAATGAAACTAGACCACCAACTTACACCATACACAAAAATAAACTCAAAATGGATAAAGGACTTAAATATATGACGGGAAACCATACAAATACTAGAAGAATCCAAAGGCAACAAAATCTCAGACATATGCCGAAGCAATTTCTTCACTGATACAGCTCCTAGGGCTTTGGAAACTAAAGAGAAAATAAACAAATGGGACTACATCAAAATAAAAAGCTTCTGCACAACAAAAGAAACCATCAACAAAACAACAAGAAAACCCACTGCGTGGGAAAACATATTTGCCAATGTCATATCGAATAAGGGCCTAATCTCCAAAATTTATAGGGAACTCATACAACTTAACAAAAGGAAGATAAACAATCCAATCAAAAAATGGGCAAAGGATCTAAATAGACACCTTTTAAAAGGGGACATTCAGAAAGCCAAGAGACATATGAAAACATGCTCAAAGTCACTAATCATCCGAGAGATGCAAATCAAAACAACAATGAGGTACCATCTCACTCCTGTCAGAATGGCTATCATCAACAACACAACAAACGACAAGTGCTGGAGAGGATGTGGAGAAAAGGATCACTTGTGCACTGCTGGTGGGAATGCAGACTGGTGCAGCCACTATGGAAGACAGTATGGAGTTTCCTCAAAAAACTACAAATGGAACTCCCATTTGACCCTGTGATCCCACTTCTAGGAATATATCCCAAGAAACCAGAAACACCAATCAGAAAGGATATATGCACCCCTATGTTCATAGCAGCACAATTCACCATAGCTAAGATCTGGAAACAGCTTAAGTGCCCATCTGTAGATGAATGGATTAGAAAACTGTGGTACATCTACACGATGGAATACTATGCTGCTGTAAAAAAGAAGGAACTCTTACCATTTGCAACAGCATGGATGGAACTGGAGAGCATTATGCTAAGTGAAATAAGCCAGTCAATGAAGGAAAAATACCACATGATCTCACTCATTTCTGGATAATAAAGACCATTATAAACTTATGAACAAAAATAGATACAGAGGCAGAGCTGCCTCGAACAGACTGTCAAACTACAGCAGGAAGGCCGGAGAGGGTGGGAGGGCAGGAGGGGGGTGGGTAAGAGAGCAACCAAAGGACTTGTATGCATGCATATAAGCATAACCAATGGACATAAGACACTGGGGGGTAGGGGAGGCCAGGGGATTGTCAAGGGCTGGGGGGAAAAAAGGAGACATATGTTATACTCTTTGTAATACTTTAAGCAATAAAATAAATAAATAAATAAATAAATAAATAAATAAATAAATAAATAAATAAAAATAAATAAATAAAAAAAACACAGAAATAATTGCCATAGATGTCCCGCAAAGTGAGTCCCTGACCCATAAATAAACTGTATCAGTATTCAAACTGTAAAATGGGTAGTAGTTTCTTCAGCTGGGTTTTTGATGAGCAAGAAATTTGCAGACTACAGGAGGTGATTCTTGGAGGGTATCTGGTCAACAGCAAGTCTCTCTGGATAGTTTGTTGAAGATGTGCACTCCCCAAGAGATATGGCCCAAGGTATTGCATGTGGTTGGGCTGATCTTGACCCATGAGTTCAAGAAAATCCATTCTCTCCTTCTCCTCCCTCTACTTTTCTTCCTCTACCCATTCCATTCCAGATATGCCTTATATGAATTTTGTGAAACAAACACAATATCTGGTATAAGTTTAGAGGACTGAAAGCAATAATTGGGAGAGAAAGTAACAAGAATTTTCTACCATGGACTACCTTTTGCCTATAACCAAAGAGACCAGGTGATAGGAATGAACCTGGTAGGAATAAAGAGATCTGTTATTGCTCAAAATTCTTGTACCAGATGGGGCCCTTTAGAACCTTATGTCAGAAGGCAATAATGAGGTATCATTGGTTCTAGGTTTGATCTCTGTGTGAGTCCGGTTGCTTAATTCTATTGTATTAATTTGGTTCCCCAAAGTTCTTTACCTGAGGAGTGCACTGCCCTGGCACTCAACCGCCTGGAAACTAGTCCTGGCTCTGTTAGTGATCTACTGAGTGACTCTGACAAGTTCCTTTCCTTTTATGGGCCTGTTTCCTCATCTGCAAGAAGAGTGGTCTAAAAGGTCTAGTTTTCAGGATAAGCTGAAAGTGTACCATAATATTCATGAATTGAGGAAGCTAAAACATGTCATCATTTGCTCCAAGTAACCACCTAAAAAAATTGAAGCCCTGGCTGGTGTGGCTCAGTTGGTTGAATGTCATCCCATGCACTAAGGGGTTGCCGGTTCAATCCTCAGTTGGGGTGTGCATGAGGAGCAACTGATCAATGTTTCTCTCTCACATCAGTATTTCTCTCTCCCTCTCCCTTCCTCTTTCTCTAAAATCAATAAAAACGTATTTTTAAAAAAATTGAAAAGGCTTAACTGCACGCACGGCCATCCAAGACTTCAGAACACTTAGTAAGTTATAGAATGTCTTATCATTGGGGTATGCACCTGAAACTAATATTATATGTATTGTGTGTCAACTGTAATTGAAAAATAAAAAATGATTTTAAAAAGAAAGCCTTCTGTATAATTGAGATATTTCTTTAATGCTCCTAGAGTGTCCTCCCTAAAGGACATGAACAAAATCCTGCAAAGTAATTATGTCCGTCCCTTGAAGCTTAAATCTGCTATTTCATCAATTTGCACTGAGCAGTCCAGACTTTCCTACATAGAAAGGACACACCTCATCCTGCCAATTGATGGTGAACAAGGAGCATCCTTCAGGTTGAAAAAAAAAAAACCTCAGCAACTTGAGGAAGAAAAAAATTGGACCTTGAAAATGATCTCTTCCTCCTTTTGAATGGAAAGGAAAAGATAGACTGGGTGCTCACACTGTCTGTGTGGAAAATAAGATGGCAGCCGCCATGTGGAGAATAACAGGGAGCTGATAAGGCCAAAAAGCAGCTAAGATTCTGGCGAAATTAGACCAATTATTTGGGACCACAAGTAAATTATGGCAACATTAGGAAAATACCTACTCAGGCAGCGTGTTTTGAATGTTGCTTGTATTCTTTGTAAAGTATTTCCTTTTGGTTCACTCCTTCACGCAGAGATAAATAATTTTAAAAGTATCTGTCTGTTTCAACTATATCTAGAGAAATTCCCCAAAGAAGTGCTCTGTTCACACTAGGGCCAGACCATTAAAGGAGGAACATGTGGGAGTCATGATGCTCACAGCAATAACAATTGAAGAGAGAGGCCCTCCAGGAAAAGAATTCAAGGGGACTGACTCAACCCACTGGGGCAGCACTCCTTCCTTCCTAACAGATCTGCCTACAGCTTGTTCTGCTTGCTTACAACCCTGGAGGAGTCTGTGCTTTATTTTAATAAAAATCCCCACTCCCTTCCAATGCCTTCCTACCTCTTCTAACTACAAAGTCCTTTTTGAAGCCAAGGGAGGTGCTACCTTCCTAGATGGAGTCAGACTTCCATAGGTTATTTCCATAGGTAATGTCTCTCTTTCTCTGGGTGCAATCTCCATTTATACACACTATCATTCTTTGCTTTCAAATAATTCTGCCCTCCAAATTCAAGCATTCAGCCTTGTCCCCCATTGAAGTTCTCTCTCTCTCTCTCTCTCTCTCTCTCTCTCTCTCCTCAACCCCCTCTCCCGGAAATATATTCTCAGGCCTTGCCACCATGTAAACCTGTAATCCTTTTATGCCACTATCCATATTGGTTTATAAAACATAGGTTTGCAACTCATTGGAAAGAAAAATGGCACCTGTCAAATACCAAACCCTATGAAATGCCTGCGCAATTTCACTTTTCACCTAGTAAATATCCAATTATTTTTCAGAATAGCTCTTTCCAGAATTCAAATCTGTTTCCATTAATATTAAAAGTTTAGAGGTCTGGAAGAACAGGAAGGGGCTGATTAAAAGCAGACAGGGTTCATTATCTGGTTAATCACAATCTAGCATTTCCCACCCCCATTTACCACTCTCCTTCCCCTGTTCCACTCCCCAACACAATATTCTGCCTCAGAAAAGGTCACACTAAAATTCTGCAAATAAAACTTATCCTACAACATATCCAAGGGTGGAGCTCCATTTTGGAGAGTTTGAGACTGGTATCATTTTAAAAGATTTTTTTTTATTCCATTTCACCCGGGGAAAGAAAATAGCTTGCAAAGTGTTCCCTACAATTCTATTGCACAGAGCGATGCACAGTGTGTTTGTTAGAGTCAGGCTCTGTCTGAATATTAATCATAGAATATTTAGAGTTGGAAGGGCTCCTTGGAGATTCCATGCTCATTTATTATATAGAGAAATTAAACTCATAGAAGGGAAGGGATTTGCTAAAATTGCACCTTCAGTGAGTGGTGGAGCTGGAACTAGGACATATATCACTGCAGGCAATGCTGGTGTGTAGTGGGAAAAGTGCCTAAAGGGCCTGAATTGAATGAATTGTAATTGTTTCTCAATCCACTACATGTCTATGGGCCACATGTTAATGGCTAACCTTTTATTGCTTCCTTGAAAACTGACTCAAAGGCAAAGCCAAAATGGGTATTTTAAAGCAAAGCATATTCTGAGGTCAGGCGGTAGGAGGAGGTGTCTTCTAGAGCTGCCTGGCTGCACTTGGCTGGGAAGGCTTTGTTCCAGGCCTTGGGAGACTGCTCATTCAGATGCTTCCACTGCCAGTGCCAAAGGGAAGCTCAGGAAAAGGATGAACACCACAGCAACACTGAGCCTGCCCTTTCTTTGAGTAAAGTCTAATGAGTAGGACAAGGGGGTTATATGACATAGTCCTGGGAGGTTTGGAGTAGCTTTTTCAGCACCATGAGGTTCCTCGGAAATCTTTTAAGGATTGAATGGCTTCCAAGGTGAGGCCACCATGGTAAAATTTCATAAAAAAGGGAGGATTTGTTTATTGGCACAATTCATAAAAATATCAAGAGAATACAAGGGGAACTAGCTCAAAAATAAGTACCAGCCAGTGCCTTTCCTATACATAGGTGACTTTGTTAGAGTCTTCTTTTTTCTCTGGATTAATCAAAGCCATCTCCTAGGCTCCTTGTACAAGGCTGGTGAGAATTTAAAATGGTACAACCTCTGTGGAACACAGCATGGTGGTTCCTCAAAATATGTAATGTAGATTTACTATGTGAGCCAGCAGTTCCACTCTGAGGTATATACCCAAGAGAATTAAAAGCAGACTCGAACAGATACTTGTATACCCATGTTCATAATAGCATTATTCACAATAGCCAAAAATGTAAAAGCAACCCAAGCATCCATCAATGGATTAATGAATAAAAATGTGGTACATTCATCCAATAGAATATTATTCTGCCATAAAATAAATGAATTAATGACACATACTAAATTGCGAATCAACCTTGTAAACATTATATTGAGTGAAATAAGCCAGACACAAAAAGACAGATATTATATCATCCATATATGAAGTATATAGCATAGGCAAATGACATAGAGACACAAAGTACAATGATGGTTACCAGGGACTGGGGAGAGGGTAAATGAAGAGTGATTTATAATGGGAATATATCCTAAGAATTCCAAAACATCAATCAGAAAGAATATATGCGCCCTTATGTTCATAGCAGTATGATTTACAATACCTAAAATCTGGAAATAGCCCAAGTGCCCATCAGTAGATTAGTGGATAAAAAAGCTGTGGTACATTTACAGAATGGAATACTACTTGACCATAAAACAGGAGCTTTTATCCTTTGAGTCAACATGGATGGACCTGGAGACTATCATACTAAGCAAAATAAGCCAGTTAGAGAAAGACAAATATGACATGATTTCACTTATATGTGGAATCTAATGAACAAAATGTACTGAAGAACAAAATAGGTCCAGATGTATGGATGCATGGAACAGAATTACAGATCTCAGAGTGTGTGTGTTGGGGGTGGGGGGGGGGCGGGGGACAGGAAGAGATTAACCAAAGAACATATATGCATATCTGCATAACCCATGGACACAGATAATAGTATGGGGAAAAGTCTGGGGTGGGGTCGGGATGTGGTGGAGGGGGCAAAAAGGGAAAAAATGGGAGGCATCTGTAATACTGTAAGAAAATAAAAATATATAAATAAATATATAAATAAAAAGAGAAGCCAGTTGAACTTATTATGGTATGTGAAAATAGTCTTTTCCTCTACCTGCCCTTTCTCTGTTCTTTTATTTTCTTCTTCTTCTTTAAAAATTTGTTGAGAAAGAAAGAGAGAGGGAGAGACAAAGAGTGAGCTCAATTTGTTGTTCCATTTATTTGAACATTCATTGATTACTTCTTGTATGTACTCTAATGGGAGATCCAACCCACAACCTTGGCATATTGGGACAACTCTATAATCAACTGAGCTATCCAGCCAGGGTCTCTTTTCTTTTAATTTTTAACAATTGTGTTAAAATATACATAACATAAACTTACCATTTGATGTGAACAGTTCAGTGGTGTTAAGTACCTTTACGTCATTGTGCAGTCATCACCACCATCCATTCACAGAACATTTTACATCTTGCAAAACTGAAACTCTGTACTCATTAACAATAATGAGTTATTGTTCCCTCAGCCCCTGGCAACCACCATTCCAGTTTCTGTCTCTATAAATTTCTATAAGGTAACTCATATAAGTGGAATCATGGAGTATTTTTCCTTTTATGACTGGTTTATTTTACATAATATCTCCAAGGTTTATCCATACTGTAGCATATGTTAGAATGTCCTTTCTTTTTAAGGCTGAATAACATTCCATTGTACGCTTACACATTTTGTTTACCTATTCATCTGTGAACAGACGCCTGGGTTGCTTGCAAATTTTGTTTTTGTGAGTAATGCTGTTATGAGCATGGCTGTAGAATATCTATCTGAGTCCTGGCATTCAATTCTTTTGGATACTTACCCAGAAGTGGAAATGCTGGATCATATGGTAATACTAATTTTAATTTTTTGAGGAACCACCATACTGTTTTCCAGAGCAGCTACACCTGTTTACATTTATGCCAGCAGTACAATTTCTCCACATCCTCGCCAACACTTGTTATTCTTGGTTTGTTTATTTTATTTTTTAAATGATAGCCATCTTACTGGGTGTTAAGTGGTATCTCATTGTTCATTGTGAGTACCTGTCTCTTATGGTTATGATATTCTTGCTTTTGCAGTGATTATTCTATGCCTTTTTCTCAAAGTTTTAACTTCTGACAAGTCAACATATGGTTGGAAAGATGCCCCTTTGAGGGATGGTTCTCAAAGAAAGCATCAGCTCCCTGTGCCCAGCTGTACTTTTGGTACAATCTCCTCCTGTTGATGAACCAAGACCTCCACACTTAAATTCTGACCCACTTTCTTCTCACCACACCATGATATCTGCATAGGCTCCATCGCTGCTCTCTCCTACTATTTTTAGAAGAATCAAACATACTTATCTTGCTCCAGGCAGCAAATGGTTTCTGGGGAGACAAGCCCTGATTGTAAGCTAGGAGCCTCCAGCCATCCAAAGAGAACTGATGAGAAACAGATGTGTTTGTCCCTGTTGGCCCATCTATCATTTCTTCTCAGCCATTGTCCCATGAGGAAAAGCTAGATGTGGGCTCCTTCAAGAATGCTTTCTTCATCTTCTGGTCAAGAAGCTTGCTGTGGAAGATTTCAGTTTTCTTCTCTCCACTCAAACAGCAGTACTAAGACTTCCTGCAGGGATGACAGGGTGGAGATGGGGGGAGAATTAACAACATACAATATCATGTATTTATTGGGCTGCAGGACAATCAATACATGAAGGCTACAATTAACACTTCACTTTGGGAACTACACACACTGCCAGTGAGAAAGAGAACTAGACACAGAACAAGACAAAACCTAGCAGTAGCAGAGGTCCAGTGTCAGCCTCTCTTCCTCCCACCTCTTGTCTCAGGTACACCCATTCACCTAGTGTGCTAATCCTGTATAATAAAACCCTAACATGCAAATTGACTGAATGGTGGAACAACTACCCCCCCCCCAAGGGAGGCGACCAGCAGCGGAGATTGGGGGGGGAGGGGAGGCGCAGGGCTGGCTGGTGAGCACAGAGGGAGGCAACCGAGGGAGGCAACTGGCAGCAATGGCAGGGGATGGGGCTGGCCAGCAGGCAGTGCCAGGCTTCCAGCCAAGGCGGGTCCCAGTGGGGCCCCCCTGATTGCTCTGCCTACCGGTTGCCCCACAGATAGCCCTGATCACTGGCCAAGCCTAGGGACCCTACCCTATATATTGGGAACAGCCTCTTAGATTTAAAAATTGAAACCTGGCAAGGCTACTCTAACACTGAAAAAACAGGATGATGCAGCAATGACATGCATGGACTCAGGCTTGCACATTTTGTGGTCAGCCCTGATTCTGGCACTTACAACTGTGTGACAAAGCCAATTACTTAACTTCTCTCTGCTTCAGTTTTTCTACCCATAAGATGGAGAAAATGGTATTACTGCCTCTGAAGGATCATGTTATGTACTACTTTTTATAATCAGGGCAAAAAAAATGTAGCTGCCCATACAACAGCAAGATGCCTTTCACCTGTATGAAAAGTATGGTCACTGGTGCATGCAGCGTCCCGGATTGAGAGAGGGATGTCCGACTGCCGGTTTAGGCCCAACATCCCCTGAGGGGTCCCGGATTGCAAGAGGACGTAGGCTGGGCTGAGGGACCCTCCTCCTCCCACCCCACCCCCTCCCATGCACAAATTTATTTCACCAGGCCTCTAGTAAGCTAATAATCATGCTGTACAGTTTCTCATTCTTCAGACTTGCTTCTCTGCTCTACACCATCTTCCTGTAGTGGCTGTACAATGTGTATGTATGTGCACAGGTGCATACACCTTAGTTTTGCACACAAAGAAGTGTTGTCTTAGTTTCAGCTGCCATAACAAAAAAACATAAGCTGGGCCCTAGCTGGTTTGGCTCAGTGGATAGAGTGTCGACCTGCGGACTGAAGGGTCCTGGGTTCAATTCTGGTCAAGGGCACATGCCTGGGTTGCAGGCTTGAGCCCCACTAAGGGGCGTGCAGGAGGCAGCCAATCAATGATTCTCTCTCATCATTGATGTTTCTATCTCTCTCTCTTCCTCTCCCTTCCTCTCTGAAATCAATAAAAATATAAAACAACCACAACAACCATAAGCTGGGTGACTTAAACAATAGAAATTTATCTTCTCACAGTTCTGGAGACTTAAAATTACAGGATCAAGATTCTGGCTGACAGGGTTGGTTTCTGGTGAAAGCAGTCTTCCTATCTTGCAGAGGGATGCATTCTCACTGTATCCTTACATGGCAGGGAGGGGGTTAGAGAAAGGGGTGTGAGATAGAGAGAGGAAGAGGGAGATATCTTTCTCTCCATATAAGGCCATAGTTCCTATAGGATTTGTGCCCCCCCCCCCCTTATGACTTCACTTAATTACCTTCTAAAAGCCACTACTCAAGATGTCTTTACATAATTTGTGGAATTGTTAGTTATGAATCCACAGGGTTCAAACAGAATGCAAGTTGTCAACACAAACTTCTCCTGGCCTTTCAGGGCAGATGAGGAAGAACTGAAGGAGAGTCTGCTGGATGGCTCATCTTCTGGTACCCTTGGCTCAGAACTATATATGTGGGATTATTTGTATGACATTTCTGAACTCCCCTTGGGGGATATCAGGGAGTATGCCCAAGGCCTCCAGAGGTTTAGCATTATCATCTCAGCAAGAGTTTCTAGGATGGGGGTTCAATTTGACGCTAAGAAAAATAACTTTTCTCTGGAGAAGGAAAGACTTGATGATAGCTGTCTTAAACTATCTGAAGAGCCATCCTGTGGAAGAAAACACAAACTTGATCTTTGTGACTCCAGAGGAAAGAATTTGGAGCAGTAGGTAGAAGTTACACAGACATGATTCCAGCTTAATTTAAGAAAGGCATTGCTAATGACAAAAGTGGTTCAACAAAGAAAAGGGCTGTTCAGGCAGTAGTAATCTTCCTGGGAAGGTAGTATTCAAGCAGAGGCCTTGTATCTGTTAGGGGGCTACTAAAAAGTTTATTGGCTAGATGGACAGTTGGGGTAGATGGTCTCTGTAAAGATCCATCTAATACCATAGGAGTCTATCTGAATGCATGGGGCACAATCAAATTTAAGTAGGCTCAATCTCATAGGGCCTAACTCACTTTAAGGAATTAAAAATCTAATTACTGTTATGGCATGCCACTTTGGGATTATGTGATTATCTTTCCCTCGGCAAGCTAATAACATTTTGCACATTTCTTTTCTATCATCTGACATTATAGTCAAGTCATGGTTCTTTATTAATGGTAAAACTAAGGTCCCCAAAAGGTGTAACTTCCCAGAGGTTATCCTGAATGTGTAGGGGAACTTGAAGAACAACACAGATTACCTGACTTACAGCTCAACTCCAGTGACAGCCCACACAATGTAAACCATGCTCCATTGCTTTTAGAGAGAATAGGCTCACTTGACCAATTTGAAAATCCTCTCACTGTATTGAGATGAGTAGAAAACACAATGTGAACTTTCCAAGTTCAAAATCTAATTCCTACTGCGGAAATGAGACATCTGGTTCGGAGTTAAATAAGATGGATCCTAAGGGATCTTTGACAATGAATTGCTTCTCTAAATCTGCCTTTTAGTAATTTAAACATACATATATCAGAAACATATGGATTAAATGTATAAAGGCTGGGGATGCAAACAATGAGATAATTTTAGTATAATGGGCAAGAAGAGTGTTCCAAAGGACTGACAGTCTGCTGTATTTTCCTCTTTGCCTAGATATTTGCCTCTACCCGGCAAGAAGTGTGTAGTGAGGGCCTACTGTGTTTTTAGCACCTACTGTGTTGGGTGGCAGCTAACAAAAAATATGCCAGAAATGAGTAGATTTTCAGTGAGATGGTCAACTATTCTGAAGTAGAAAATATCCAATGGGCTAACCTTGTTCTGGTGACATGCAACTATAAGGAACATTAATGGGCCAAAGCATAAAATGTGAACCCAATTGTCTTCTGGGAAATGGAGCAAACTTTCACTGTGCACACTGAGAATTACAATATAGGGTTGGGGTGGGAAGAGTGAGTGTGGGGGCACATAAAACATATAGACAGGAATCCCTCAGTTAAATGGCTTGCCATTAATTGAATTTTCTGATTCTGTGGATAATCATTTTTGCATTGCAGCTACCTGGAGCAAAGATGTGTCTGCATTAAAGGCCTCATAAGTTCAGGTTCAGTCTCTCTGAATGTTTGTACATACATGCACATGTGTATATGTGTATGTATGTGTGAGGTGGCTGATCACTCATCAGTGAATGTTTATAAACACAGCCCTTTACCTACCACAAACTGTAGGTGTTACAGACACACTGTAAGTCTTGCTGTCAGCTCACTTGGAAAGAGGCTTATGAAGACCCAAATCCAGGCTGCCTCTGATGGCCCTGTCTGAGCAGAAGCAGGCTTAGGAAAAATCAGATACTTTTTCCTACATTTCAAAGGGGCAGAAAGCAGAATGGCTTCAAATCCAGAAGGAATGAAAGGAATTTCAGTAAGAAAAGTTGATTAGCCTTGCTGGTGTGGCTCAGTTGGTTGAGCATCATCCCATGCAACAAGACGTCGCCTGTTTGATTTCCAGTCAGGGCACATGCCCAGGTTTTGGATTCAATCCCTGGTGGGGGGCATGAAGGAGGCAGCCAATCGATGACACTCTCTCATCGAGATTTCTATCTCTCTCTCCCTTCCTCTTTCTATAATTAAAAAAAAAGGAAAAGAAAATTTTATTAGAAATGTAAGGAGTTATGTTTCTGAAAAACAATGAAGCAATTGGAAATTAGGAACCACAGATTTTAAAAAGCATTGATAAAATGTAAATCTAAAGTACAACTATATATTTGAATTAAAAAGTAGGCTGACGAGGTGGCCGAGTGGTTAAGGCGATGGACTGCTAAAAAGTAAATATAGATCACAGGCTAAGTATAGATTTTGCTTAAATTTCTATAACAGAAAATATAGAAAAGAAATTTAAAACTTTCATTGTTTTGGGGTAATTAGTGGTAAATGGTTTTTTAAAGTATTTATAATGGATACTATATAGTTATACTTTAAAAGCATGAAATCTCAATGAAGGAAAAATACCACATGATCTCACTCATTTATGGATAATAAAGACCATTATAAACTTATGAACAAAAATAGATACAGAGGCAGAGCAGCCTCAAACAGACTATCAAACTACAGCGGGAAGGCCGGGGAGGGTTGGGGGAAGAAGGGGAGGGTAAGAGATCAACCGAAGGACTTGTATGCATGCATATAAGCATAACCAATGGACATAAGACACTGGGGGGTAGGGGAGGCCAGGGGATTGGCAAAGGCAAGAAAAAAAAGGAAACATATGTAATACCCTTTGTAATACTTTAAACAATAAAACAATTAAAAAATAAAAATAAAAGCATGAAATCTGAGTGAAGAATATAAATTCCTTGAAATATTTTGTATTTATGTCTGAAATTATTTCTAAATTAAAAAATTTAAAGAATGGTATAAATGTTTATCAAAATACATGAACAAGAAAGTTTATAGCAACACTAAGTATAACAGCCCCAAACTGACAACAACCCAAATTTCCACCAACAGTAAAATGGATAAATAAAATGTCATATTTTAATAATACGAAATTCTCCACAGCAGTGAAAAAGAAGAAACTACAGCTACACAAAACAACATGGTGGATTTCACAGACATACTGTTGAGTAAAAGAACCAGACAAAGATACATATTATATAATTACATTTATATGAAGTTCAAAAAGAGGCAGAACTAATTTACAGCAATGGAGGTCAGATGCTGGTTACCTTTGAGCAGGGGATGTTGCCTATCAAAGGGCAGGGTATGAGAAAACTTATGTGCTGGAATTGTAGCAATTCATGGAGCTGTAAGGTGGAATTTGAGCACTTGACTGATGTTTATTGCATCGCAAAGAACAAAAACTTAAACGTTAAAAAAAATAAAGAACAAAAGGCATGATAGTTGATATCTCCCTTTCTGGCTCTTCTTTCTCTATATGCCACTTCTCAGATCCATCATCTCTACTGTATCCTTTTCTGTTTTCTAGGTTTCAGCATGTACAGGGTGAGGCAGAAGTAGGTTTACAGTTATTCATTTAGAAATTAGTACAATAATTAATAGATAATAATACAAGAATAAACTCTGTTTCATGTACTCACAACTGTAAACCTACTTTTGCCCCATCCTGTATTTATCCCATTATATTACAACTAGAAGGCTGGTGCACGGATTTGTGCACCAGTGGGTTCCCTCAGCTTGGCCTGAACCCTCTTGCAATCCAGGACCCCTCAGGGGATGTTGGACTGCCAGTTTCAGCCTGATCCCCGCAGGCCAGGCCGAGGGTCCCCGTACACCAGGACTCTAGTATGCATACAAGATCTTTGGTTAATCTCTTCCCACCCTCCCCCCTCCCCCCTTACCTCTGAGATTCATCATTCTGTTCCATGTTTCCATTCCTGTGTGTTGAGCGTCTACCCTCTGGTGGTCAGTGCATGTCATAGCTGCTGGTGAACAGTCAGTTGAATGGTTAAACAGTTGCTTAGGCTTTTATTATATAGATAGATGGGCTATTTGCCTCTATGTCTGTTTCACCAGCTTGTAGGTTCCTAGAAGACAAGGAGCATATTTTAATCATCTTAAACCCAGTACATGACAGATACCTGGTCCCGCACTTTAGGAACCTCACTCTGACCCTACTCTGGCTGTACCTCTCTCAAGAGCAGAAATCCACTGGACCAAAGAAACTTGCCTAACCAGAGTCATGTCCTTCCCTTCTAGCCCATACTGTGGATACCCAGAGCCCAGGAATTTCCCACCTAAATGGCCTTATGCCTGCTTCTAGGGTCTGTGCAGCCCTGTTTCCAGTCCATCTATCCCTCTAACTGTAGAGCACATCACCAGTGTGCAAAACACTTGGACATGAGAGCCAGGGAGTCCTCCCACATGAATGAGGCCCCTCATAGCATAGTACACAGTTGGGGATGATATAGAAAAGAGAGTCAGGAGGCCAGGCTGGAGATTGGGGGCCTACAACTGACCCATATGTGCTACCATGTTTAGCACAAAGCATGGGAGAGGGAACCAAGAATTTTAAACTTGAATCTGACCTCCAGACCATTACAAAGATATGTTTTATTTGTAAAGCTAGGAGGACAGAACATACATTTTTATTAAACAATATCAGCTTAGTTTATAACTTGTAAATCTTTAGACATATGGTATATTGTACATTTTCCCCAGGCCCCATATGTTAGAGGGAAGCTTGCATATAGTAGCTATTCAGTACATAATCAGCTGAATAAATATCATAGGCTGCTATTTTTGTTTCAGATTTATGTTTCTATTAGAAGCCCAGTGCACATAATTTGTGCACTAGGGGAGGGGTGGTGGTGTACCTCAGCCCAGCCTGCACTCTCTCCAATCTGGGACCCCTCAGGGGATGTCCGACAGTTGAATATCCCTCTCACAATCAGGGACTGCTGGCTCCCAACCACTCGCCTGCCTGCCTGCCTGATTGCCCCTAACCGCTTCTGCCTGCCAGCCTGATCACCCCCTAACCACTCCCCTGCTGGCCCAGTCCCCACCAACTTCCCTCCCCTGCTGGCATGATTGCCCCTATCTGCCCTCTACTGCAGGCTTGGTCGCCCCCAACTGCCCTCTCGTGCCAGCCATCTTGTGGCTGTGGGTGCTGCCATCTTTGAGGGCATGGGGTCAATTAGCATATTCCCTCATTATTGGCTATGGGCGCCACCATCTTTGTGATGGCACGAGGGTCAATTAGCATATTCCCTCTTTATTAGATAGGATTACTGAACCTAAATGTATTATATTAAGTCCTATCAACTTATTTCAAAGCAATTCATGTTGCTAATATTGCATACCAATGGTGGCTAAAGTTTTGGTTAATCAATCTAACCCACATATTCACATCATCATCCCCAAGATACACACAAAACCCATGATAACAAAAATGTTGCAGTATTTTCTGTCACCTATAGAGATTGTTTTTCCTGCAACTAGGTTTGTGTTTGATACCAGGTCAGGGCACATATCAGAAGCAACCAATGAATGCACAAATAAGTAGAACAATAAATTGATGTTTCTCTTTCTCTCTCTCTCTCTCTCTCTCTCTCTCTCTCTCTCTCATCGATAAAAAACGAAAAGGCATTTATGTCTCATTGCTAGAGACATTTTCTCACCTACAATCTAAATCACCAAATACAGCCTAGTTGGAGTGGTTCAGTGGTTGAGCATCAACCCATGAACCAGGAGGTCATGGTTTGATTCCTAGACAGGGCACATGCCCAGGTTGTGGGCTTGGTCCCTGGTGGGGGACATGCAGGAGGTGGCCAGTAGATTATTCTCTCTCATTATTGATTCTGTCTCTCTCTCTCCCTTCTCCCTTCCTTCCTAAAATCAATAAAAATATATTTAAAAAGTGTATAAATCACCAAACACACTTTAGAGCCCAATGTCTTTTGTATCAACCATTGGATTTCTGAAGAAAAGACATTCCCATAGGACCAATTTGCAAACACGCAACAAATTCCAATAGTAATATTACATGAATGCCTTGAATTGTCAAGAGCTCCCCGCCCTATTTACCCAAGCAATAGAGTTGGCACACATTCCAGTTTTTGCACTGGAGCATGCACACTGCTCCATCAAATGAAGGAGATACAAACAGATGTGTATTCTGGCAGCTCAGCAAAACCTGTACATGGTCCAGCATAGAGATAATATTGGCACTAGGTCTCTAAACCTGGGGGTTAAGATCCTAATAAGGGCAGCTACAATATACTAAACACATACTATATGCCAAGCTCCATGAGACACTTTGCAGATTCCATCTTCACAGCCACTTTGCGAGGTAGGGGCTTTGCATTGTAATTTTGGAGAAAAGGGGATGAAGCTGTTACATAAATGAGAAAGACCAAGCTAAGACTCAGACCCAAAATGTGAATAACCACCAGAAAGGCTGCTACTTACTAGCTATAAGAGCTTGGGCAAGTAACCTAGTGTCTCTGACCTTAGGTTTTCCTATCTAGAAAAAGGAAATAATGATGGCACCTATATCTCAGAGTTGTTGGAAAGATCAGATTAGCACACAGCCTGGCGCCATGTCAGACTTCAATAAATGATAGCTTTCACTAATTTTATTAACACGATGAAACTCTCCAGCACTAGGCCTTATGGCTCTCACCTTCAGAAGTCATCAATATATCCTGGCTTCCTTGACCAGGCTAGTTAGTGACAAATACTAACAGGACTAATACTGAAAGCTACCTCCATTTTTTGGACTTCATTATCTAAGATACAATCCTGAAAACCTGGATTTCCAAAAGTATCTTCTAGGGCAAGAACTAGGGAAGAAATTAAAGGAATGGTAGGAGTTAGCATAAGAACAGAATTAAGAATTCTCAATATGCTGTTGCAATTAAAAGCAAATATCCAGTCTAGACAAAGATTACTGTGTTCTTTGTGGAGAAGCAACCAGAGATGAGGTCACCAGGCACAGCCACTGCACCCACCAAGCTTGTAAGCCCCAAAGAAAAACAACTTCATCAAGCCAATCAAAGCCATTTGGCCTAGGTGCCTGGACTCCTGTAGATTTTTTTTCTGCTTAAACTTGAAAAAATGCCCTAGTCACCTCTGCCTTCAAAGACTATCCAAGCTGAAAAAGGCCATTTATCTTTCTATGACAACTTGGAATCATTTATATAAACTAGAAGCAAATTAGGATTGAGGCCAATTGTTATTTTAGGCCCAGGTTTTTCAGGAAATTAGGAATTCTATTATTTTGCAAATTAGAGTTCATTTATTACATGGAATATTTAAAAACTGAAGATTTTAGAGAATGGGAAGTGTTACAAAAGTTAGATCAACTCGCCGAAACCGGTTTGGCTCAGTGGATAGAGCGTCGGCCTGCGGACTGAAAGGTCCCAGGTTCAATTCCAGTCAAGGGCATGTACCTGGGTTGCGGGCATATCCCCAGTAGGAGATGTGCAGGAGGCAGCTGATCGATTCTCTCTCATCGATGTTTCTAACTCTCTATCTCTCTCCCTTCCTCTCTGTAAAAAATCAATAAAATATATTTTTAAAAAAAAGTTAGATCAACTCTATACTATGGATTATAATGGTAGAGAGGAAGTGAGGCTCACTAGCATGATTGATTTAGCATACATCTCAAAAGGGTTGACACTTTGCTCTCTTGTTTATTCTTCCTTCCTCTTTGCCACTGCATTTATTTCATGGTCTAATCTGAGCTTCTCTACTTCCAGGAAGCTTTCTCTGACCAACTGCTATCGTTTTCATTGTTTGAACAACTTATCTAGTTGTTCAAATAATTTTGTTGTTTCTACAATTGCCTAAGGCTGATATTAACACTAATCACTATTTTATTACCTGTTCATATATGTATGTCTTCTTACTCCATTTAGTCCTTAAACACTGGGATTGTATAGTTGTAAAAAATTATGATTTATCCCAAATGTTTTCAAAAATTCGTCAGGACGTATGGACTATTGTTTTAGAATTATTTGTATTTTTCACAGAAATCTAACACAGTTATACCTAAATAAAATAAATTGTAAATGCTTGTTGAATGGAGGAATAAATAAAGGAATGAGTCATTAGCCCATAGAAATCCAATATATTAATTTGGGTTCTTAGCCTTATAGTAACTTCCCACGATCTGTGGGTACTCTAGGCTAAATGAATATAGCAAAGGCAGGCATGACCCAAAGGTTGATGGCACAGGAAAAGAACATTATGCCAGAGATTGGAGAATCCACTAATAATCAACAGATTTCACAATCAGCTTTCTTCTCCATAACTTTTAGTATTCAAGACTATCAAATAAACATACAGATATTGACAGCCTTTTAACCCTTTAAGCAAACACCTGGGTTTATAAAACTAATAAGGCCTCCTTGCTTTTCCTCAGATATATTAAGCACTCAGGCTCTCTGCACTTGGTCTTCCTTTTGCGTGAAAAGCTCTTTTACCAAATATCCTCATGACTCATTCTCACTCTTCTGAACTTTCAGGTCTCTGCTCAAATGATGCTTCCTGTGTGAGGCCTTCTGTGACCACATGACGCCCAACTCCCAAAATTCCCATCCACCCAACCCTGCTTGAGTTTTTTCTTCAAATTTGTTGCCACTTGACTTAATATATATTTAATGATGAACTGATTCTCTTTTAGAATGTAAGCTCCATGTGTGTGGAGGATGGTACTTAGTTTTATTCACCATGTTCCCAGTAATTATCACAATACTGGCATGTTATAGGTGCTCCACAATATTTTTATAATGAATAAATGGGGTGAGAACTTAATTATAAAAAGGGTTGACCGTTGGAGTCCTTAAAAATGCCCCCTAAAACATAATTCACTATTGATTGGAATGCATTTTGGTGCAACCACTATGGAAAAGAGTGTGGAGGTTCTTCAAAAAATTAAAAATGGAATTGCCTTATGACCCTGTGATTCCACTTCTAGGAATATATCCAAATAAACCCAAAACACTAACTCAAAAGAACATATGCACCCCTTTGTTTATTGCAGTATTATTTACAATAGCCAAGCTATGGAAGCAACCCAAGTGCCCACCAATAGATGAGTGAATAAAAAACTGTGGTACAGACATGTAATGGAATACTACTTTGGCATAAAAAGAATGAAATTTAACCTTTTGTAACAGCATGGATAGATCTAGACTTGAGTGTATTATGCTAAGTGAAATAAATCAGACAGAGAAAGAAAATACCATATGATTTCACTTATATGTGTAATCTAATGAGTAAAATTAAAAAAAAAACTAAAAAGAAACAGATTCATAGATACAGAGAATAGACTGACAGTTGTCAGAGGGGAGAGGGTTTGCAGGCTGGGTGAAAAAGGTGAAGGGATTAAGCAGACCAATTGGTAGTTACAGGATAGTCACAGAGATGAGATTACAGCGCAGGGAATATAGTCAATAATATTGTGATAACTCTGTATGGGGCCAGGTGGGTACCTGAAGCAGTGGGGAGACCACTCTGTAAAGTACATGATTTTCTAACCACTTTGCTGTACATCTGAAACTAACACGGAATAATATTGAATGTAAAAAAAAATAAAAAAAATGTAAACTGCTCACTAACTGCATTTAAAGGATTTGAAATTCTTTTTCAAATTCTTTTTTCACAAAGTAATGCAAACTTTTTTAATGCATTCATCTCATATTGTAAAAATTTAATATAAAAAGCTATAATATAGTGAGGAAAATATATTAAGACTACTATGTTCTAAGCATGATGCTAAGAATTTCATACATGGCATTTTATTTAATCCATAAAGCAACCTTATATATGAGTATTTTAATATCCTTATTCTACAAATAAGGAACTGAGGCTCACAAAAGTTAAGCAACATACCCAAGACTTCACAGCTAGTAAGTCATGATCTGGCTGTTTTTACCATGTGCTATAAGTGGATGTAGGAAGGAGGTTGGATAGCCATTGAAGACCAGATACACAAAATGGGAAACTAACTGAGCATGGGCAACTAGGAGACTGCTTATTCAACAGATAGGATGGGTGTGGGGTGAGAGAGGACTGAGGGATGGGATCATGGAAAGAACTAGGAAGTAGCCAGACTTGTTTGAACCCATGGCCCTCTAGCACCAATGCCCATGTGTAGGCTTGAAAACAAAAATAATCATGATTTTGGTGTGGTTGCCTCTTACTAGAATGCCCTTTCCATCCAATGCCCACCTCCCTGGGACCAGCTCAAATGCAGCCTCCTGCATGAAGCCTTCCTGATCTCCTTTTCCCACTTCAACAGGTAATCAACTGCTGCTATGGGGTGGGGAATATGGGAAAATATAAGAACTGGGGTTCAGGGAACTGTTGAGGGCATTAGGAAAAGTTAGCCACTGAGCTGGACACAATGGGTCTAACTCAAGATTTGTACTAGGAGGTTTTTCATTTGTGTCCAGGTTATAAAGACTCTGAAAAGTCCAAGGTAAATAAACAATAAAGTAACCCATACCTGTCTCCGGATTGGTCAGAGAAGACTAAATGCAAACTACAAGTAAATAACAAAGTAACTCACAGCAGCCATGAGAATTGGTCCCAAAATCAAATTCAGCAAAAAATACACAACCACTCTTTCCAATTTTTTGCATATTATTGCTTCTGTCTAGAAAGTTCTTTCCTTCCATCTGTTCCTGTAGAAATCCTGCCCCACCCTTCAAGGCCCAGGCATATGAGCCATCCTCTCTGAACTCTTCCCTAATTTCATGCTTCTCCACTCCTAACAGTGGTGACCAATAGAGGTGTTACTATAGGGTGGGGAAATAAAGGAAGATCTCATTGTTCTTAACTGGCAGAGGAGGGATTGGAGCCCTAGTCTAACTGCAAAATCCATGCTCTTTCCACTTAACAATTTGCTTATTACCTACATCAAAAGCTGTGTACTCCAATTCCACATCAGCCAAATCTGTGGAATGAGAGTAAAGTACACAGAATGGACAACTATCTAACTGAACATAGACAACTAGGTGATTCACTTCAGATCCCTTTCTAGTTGCTATACTTCCTCCCACTCTGTCCCTTTCCCTTTATCTTATAATAACTCAGCAGTAGCAATACTCCAATAGACTGTTCTCCTTGATGTCAGCAAAACATAAGTCTGGGTGAGAAAACAGTGGTGTACTGGTAGCCTATATATGGAGGAAGTACTTGGGGCAGAGTTGAATACAACTTGGACCAGCTCGGGAGGCATACTCAAGAGATATTGGTTGAGATGTCTTCGCCTAGGCCCAGGTTGAGTGTATCCTACTTTTCAGCAGGTATAATTCAAGGCTGATAATTCCAATTCTGGCTATCTAAGAGATTAATTTATGAACTCCAAATCTGGGTTCCCCCTCCAGCACCTACCAGACTAAAGCCAACCTATTTTCTCTCTTTATGCTCTGTCCACTACCACCCTCCACCCTGTGCTTCAGAACTTCTTTGATGTATTGATTTGGTACTTCTGAAGATGATAAGGTGAAGTGTCCAAATTTATTAGCTTGATTACTCTTAGGGACCATAACCTCCCAGATATGCACTGGCAGAAGAGGGAGTTGTATGAGAGGAGAGGACCATTATGAAATTAAACAATAGAAGAGGCATGAGAAACATGCAATCTCCAGAGTGGAATTATCTAGATAGGGTTCTCAACATGTGTTCCATGGCCCACCGGCCTCAGAATCACCTAGGAGCTTTAAAAATACATAATCTCAGGTCCCAAACCCAGACCTCCTGAACGTATAGCATACCAAGCTCCTCAAGTGATTCCACTATGCAACAAAGTTAGAGACCCATTACCTTTGCCAGCCTAACTGCTTAAAACAGTGATTTGCAACCTTGGCTGTGCAACGCAATGACCTGGGAGCTCAGAAAAATACTGACTCACGGGTACAACCCTTGTGATTGTGATTCAATTGATATGGGGTGGTCCTGGACATTGGGATTGTAAAAGCTTCCAAGGTGATTTTAATGTGTAGCTGTAGTTATAAATCATTGGCTTAGGGCAGCCCCATCTAGAAAAGAGCCTCTCCATCCCTGGGAGTATATATAAATTTTTTAATTCTCTATTGGGCCGCAAGTATAAAGCAACATTTTCTGAGCGGATTTAGAATTCCCTTGCAGGTGCCCACAGGCTATTATAAAAGACATAAGGGACCACCCTGGCCAGGTGGTCAGTTGTTTGGAGCATCTCCCACTACACCAAAGGGTTGCAGGTTCAATTCCCCATCAGGGCATATACATGGGTTGTAGGTACAATCCAGGTCGGGGCACATACAGGAGGTAACCAATAGATGTCTCTCTCACATTAATATCTTGGTGTCTCCCTCTCTCTCCCCATTCCTCTCTCTCTAGAATCAGTGAAAGCATATACTCGGAGGAGAAAGGATTTTTTTAAAAAAGACAAAAAGAGCCAATGGGGGAAATGATCATGTCTCATCATTCATTTCCCTAATTAACCTCAAAGATCAGGACCACAGCTACATTCTGGCACATCTAGATGACCTGGCAATGGCCACCCTTAGCATTTGGTATTTGTATCATCCAAGCTTTATCCTCTCTGTTGGGCTCATTGGAAGCTTTCTTAAGATCTGGTGATCGATGTAAAGGTGAAGATGCAAAGAGCTGATTTTTGTCTTTCTATACCCTGCCCCTGTCCAAAGAAACATGATTTGCCTGATGTAGCCCCAAGTTCAAGCCTCATAAAAGGCTCCAGGTCCATTTGTGTGTCTCAGCTGTGACTGACGAATAGCCATCCATCCTCTTGTGACTAGGGTTGCTGCCTGTTGTCATATTAGGTAAGCAATTATATAAATTACCTCTCATATGTTTGCCAAAATGATTTCTCCTAGAATTGTAGAAGTGGAAATAGAGTGCACAGAGAGAAATTGAGTTTGCTCCAAGGGGCTATGAATGCACCATTAAGGAAGCCTCAAAAAGAGATTAGCAATCCATCTGGTGTGTTTGCACATCATTTAGTGCCATTTTGGGACATTTCTAAAGCAATGACAGTCACGGTGGGGAGGAAGAGGAGGAGGCTCCACTGGCCATTAAGACTATATAGTAAGAGGCTGTGGTTATTAGGGCATAAAACCGGGTAGTGCTTCATCAGCTCTGACTTCACCTCAGTGCTCCAAAGTTTAATAAAAATCAATGCTTGGATTCCAATGCCAGCAGATTCATTAAGGCATTGTTATAACTTCAGGCTTTTCTCTGAACAAAATGACTCGATATCCTTGGAGATCTCTCTCTCTCTCTCTCTCTCTCTCTCTCTCTCTCTCTCTCTCTCTCTCTCTCACACACACACACACACACACACACACACACCTTCATGAAAGAAAACTGATCAATGGATGACCCTCTATAACTTTTGACCCATTATTTTTCAAGCCAAACTGTGAACCATCTTAGTTAAATATGGGACAATTTAGCTAAATTTCCACTGAAAACTCCCACACTCTTTAGGTGCCTTAAAATAAAAATATAAATACCTGGTATAATCAGAACATTGTGCAAGAATCATGTTGTATTATAGTCACATTTTATGTAAAACTAGAGGCCCAGTGCATGAATTTGTGCACCAGTGGGGTCCCTCGGCCTGCCCTGCAAGATCAGGCCAAAACTGGCTTTCTGACATTCTCCCAAGGGGTCCCAGATTGCGAGAGGGCACAGGCCAGGCCAAGGAACCCCACCAATGCACGATTGGGGCCAGGGAGGGACCATGGGAGGGCTCTGGGGTGTGTCCAGCCCATCTTGCTCAGTCCTGATGGGCCAGACCCCAGCAGCAAGCTAACCTACCAATTGGAGTGTCTGCCCCCCGGTGGTCAGTGCACATCATAGCAACTAGTTAACTGGTCGACTGGTCGACCGTCTGCCCCCTGGTGGTCAGTGCATGTCATAGTGAGCAGTTGAGCAGCCTTAGCATATAATTAGCATATTACGCTTTGATTGGTTGAACAGTCAACCAGTCAACCAGACACTTAGCGTATTAGGCTTTTATTGTATAGGATAATTTTCCTTTAGTAGACAATATATCTGCCTCTATGGCATTCTCTTTTACTGTTATTAGAAATTGTATCCCTGCAGTACCAGTATACCTATATACTAGTATAGCAAGATGGGCTGCACTTTCATTCAACTCATCATGAAAGTAGGAATTCTGCCTACCCCCAGTGTTCACCCTTGTTCCAAAAGCTGAATTCTTGGCCTCTAGAGTTATTTTCTGAAATGATCATGCAGAGTATATTGAACCAAGTGCTCATAATGAAAATGTTTATTTCCTGGCAGAAATACAATCTGAATGAAACAAGGAGATAAGGTCCCAGAGATCTGCCACTCCACTGAGAAATGTGGAATTTAATCAGTTGGTTCTTAATCCAGAGTTCATCTGTTGTATTTTCTTTTTGATCAGAATTGGAAAGGCATCATCAGGTTTGAAAGAGTCTACCTGATGAGTATATAATGTTTTTAGAGAAGGAAATTTTATTTGTTTTGTCCACTGGTTAGCTCCATGGCATAGATAAGTGACTGACACATAGTAAGCACTCAATAAATACTTTCTGTTCTTGTTGTTAACTGGAAAGCAATATGAAATTAAAATCAAAGTGATGGCGATAAGTATATGCTCAGCTGTATTTTTCAACCAACAGAGAAGGGAACAAACCTACTCCAATCCTGTGTCCCCTAATCTTGGCCTCACTTACTTTTCTACCACTGTCACAAACCCGGGTTGTGTGATCATATGGGATGTGAGTTTGAGCTCCACACTCAGTCCTCAGCTGGCCACTATGACAAGGTGGCATGGAGGGGGAGGCACTTCCAAGGATAGGAAATTTGCCAAGAGAGCAGATGATGGAGATAAAGGACAGACTGCATCCCAGGGGTACTCACAGCCCTGGTAGACACTGTGCTTCTAGCCTTACTGAAGGACAACCTAAATTGACTGATGCACACCAGCAGAGCCCCCACCAAGGCCACCAGGACAAGAGCCTCTGAATTTCCTGAGCCACAGAACAATTCAAAAAGTCTTGGCAGGATCCACATGACACTGAGCACCTGAGTAAAAAATTGGGGCCCACCAAAAAGAAACTAGTTGACCGATTGACCAAAACATAGGTAGTCCATTTTATATATTTAGGTAATTCTAAAAGCCGAAGAAGATTCCCTTATTAGAATAACGTTTGTCAAAAATAGCCTAATTAGCCCCGGCTGGTGTGGCGGAGTTCACTGTCATTGTCTCGTGCACTAAATTTTACTGGTTTCTTTCCTGGTCAGAGTACATACCCAAGTTTGGGGCTGGATCTACAGGAGGCAGTAGATCAATGTTCAATGTTTCTCTCTCTCTATCCTTCTCCATTTCTGTCTTTCTAAAAATCAACAAAATTGCCCTAACCGGTTTGGCTCAGTGGATAAAGCGTCGGCCTGCGGACTGAAGGGTCCCGGGGTTCAATTCTGGTCAAGGGCATGTACCTTGGTTGCAGGCACATCCCCAGTAGGGGGTGTGCAGGAGGCAGCTGATCTATGTTTCCAACTCTCTATCCCTTTCCCTTCCTCTCTGTAAAAAATCAATAAAATATATTTTAAAAAAATAAAAATAAAAATCAACAAAATATTTTTTAATCAACAGCCTAATCATATATTGATGAGAAATGAATTAGACCACCATAAAAACATAGAAATTATTTATAAAATGAGTTCTATAAACTAAAAACTATTAATGATACCGAAACCATAACAAAACAGAAAATTTGGGGGAGGAGAAAGCACCCATGTCCCATGGCCCCCATTCTTTCATGTTTGCATTTCCCCTACCTCCAACCCTGATCTATATTCATACTTTTTTTATATATTTTATTGATTTTTTTACAGAGAGGAAGGGAGAGAGATAGATAGTCAGAAACATCGATGAGAGAGAAACATCGATCAGCTGCCTCCTGCACACCTCTTACTGGGGATGTGCCCGCAACCCAGGCACATGCCCCTGACCGGAATCGAACCCGGGACCTTTCGGTCCGCAGGCCGACGCTCTATCCACTGAGCCAAACCGGTTTTGGCCATACTTTTATTATATACATATATTATGTTTTAAAATAATTTATGCCTTACATAAGTAGTACATATACATAATAGAAATATCAATATAGCAAAATAAAAAGAAAATTGAAACTGTTTATAATCTTACCAATCAGTGATAACAACTGTGAACATTTTTGTTAGCCACTATTAGCATTTTGGTGTGTACTTCCCAATTTAATAAATTACTCCTACTATTACACTTACACACACACACACACACACACACACAAACACACAAACACACATGCATGCAGACCCCAAACATCATATTTAAGAAACTGCCTTTTTGGCTTAATAATAGGTAATGAACATATTACCACATCAATAAATACCTTACAGTAAGATGACTTCTTATAACCTCTCCCAGCCATATAACTCTATTATTATTACTTTACTAGAGGCCCGGTGCATGAAATTCATGCACTTGTGGGGGGGGGGAGGGGTGCCCCTCAGTCCAGATTGCGAGAGAGTGCAGGCCAGGCCGAGGGACCCCACTGGTGCACGATCAGGGCTGGAGAGGGACAGGGAAGGTTGGCCAGCCAAGGAGGGACCATGGGATGGCCCATCTTACTCTGTTCTGATCAGCTGCACCCCAGCAGCAAGCTAACCTACGGGTTGGAGCATCTGCCCCCTGGTGGTCAGTGCATATCATAGCGAGCGGTTGAGTGCCTTAGCACATCATTAGCATATTATGCTTTGATTGGTTGAACAGTCCACCCGGTCAACCGGACACTTAACGTATTAAGCTTTTATTATATGGGATTATGCAATTCTCAGGGATGCTGCATTAAAAATGTGTTATTGAATCAATTCTACCCTTTACCCATTGTGTGCTCTGCACTGAGTAGATATTGTGAAGTACATACATATGTACCATTACTACCTACTTATTATGTTCCAGGCATTGCCTATTGACACATTGCAAATGTTCTTTCACACCCCTTTGAAGTAGATACCACTGTTCTTATTAGATCAGGAAACCAAAGGAGGCTTGGAGAGGTGTTTAAACTCTTCTCACAGCTAGAAAGTGGAGAGGTCGTAAGTTGAAGATAGATCCATCTGACTTTCAAGCCTAGTCTTGTTCTCTGAGAGACTAGTTTGAAAGTTGAGCTATAACTGTAGTGATATGATTAGAGAATGGACTTGAGCAGAGTGGGTGGGGACAGTAAGACTGCCAGGCTTATCTCCTGTTATATTGATAATAAATCCCATGACCTAGGAGAAATCAGAGAGATCCCTACTGTCTGGAGTGGTCAAAGAAAACATAATGGGAAGGTTCAATTAGAGATGAATCTTAAAGGATAAGCTAGGAAGGCACTCTGCATGGGGCAAGAGGGAGCAGCAAGGGCAAAGGCTTAGTGGCAGATATGTAACATTCATTGGACTTGGTCTGGTAAAGATACTAATCTTATGAGAGGAAAGGGTTTGCCCTGGAAAAGGGTGCTGCTGAAGAGGGATGACTGCCTGCACATATGATCCTGCATAGAGTCAAAGAGAGTCACTCATACTATGACAGTATTCAGATGTGTAGAACATTCTGTTTCCATGTTTAGTTAATTATGAATTCCTGAACTTGGAAACCTTGCAATCTTTGGAAAGAACCAGACTACATATTAAGGGATTAAAGTTTGAAATGTCATTTCCCATTTCTGTCCAAATAAGGTTGAAGCATTTATTTGTTGAAAAAATATTAAGTATTCCATGACTGGTTTCTTGCATGGTATCTGAATGATCTGGATCACCCATTGACTTGATGGTAGCCACTAAAAGCTGAGATGAATCATCTCTGATCGCATAGATTTTCAACATCAAAGATAGAGCTTGATGCAATTGGCAGGAGTTGGGTTTCAGAGTTGAGCATGATGCTTAAATCTCTTCTTTTGATTAGCTTTGATAATTCCATCTCTTTATTTTTTAGATACATGTTTTTATTGATTTCAGAGAGCAGAAGGGAGAGGGAGAGAGAGATAGAAACATCAATGATGAGAGAGAATCATTGATTGGCTGCCTCCTGCCCGCCCCACATTGGGGATTGAGTCTGCAACCCAGGCATGTGCCCTGACCAGGAATCAAACTGGGACCTCCTGGTTTGTGGGTTGGCACTCAACCACTGAGCCACACCGGCCAGGACACTCCATCTCTTTAAAAAAAAGTCTTCCTCTCTAGTTTGACCTATCATTTGTGTCTTGCCCACCCCTAAAGAAGTAACTTTCTTTTAAAAATACTATTTGATGGGTTATACACATTTTAAAATTAGGCTGCATCTTTGGATACAAACCAGTTTGAAATTCTGTGTGCATTTTTTTTTACATTTCAACCATTTAATGTGATGACAAGTAGATCCAGTCTGAATATAAGCAATACTTGTATTTGTTCCACTTTAACTAACCAACAATAGAGAATGGTTCAAAGGTCATCAATAAGAGATTGGGTTTGGTTTAAAGTTCTCTTTGAAACCAGAGTAAACAGAGTATTGCACTAGGCCCACCTGCAATATTTGGCTTGGATACAGGTGATTGGCTCTTGGGAAAGGAGGATGCAATCGTTTTCAGTGAAGACTTTGGAAGTTGTCACTTCCCAATTTTGCACTCAGCATCCAACCTCTGTCACTGATCAGGGTTAGCAATTATTTGTAGAGAAGATAGAAAGAAAGCAAACCCTCAGGCCTGCTAGGAAGGGTGATGGGATTGGTCTGAGAGATTCACAAGGTGACCCAAGTTGAGGATTATTTTGGCCAAGTGGCTTGGACTGCTATTAATCCTTACTGTCTTCAGATGTGCAGTAGTGAGTCATCTGCTGGAATATGATTAATCCTGCTTTTTAGGAATAGACAGCACACAGATTCCACCCAGATCTCATATAACACACTGGTCCTGGAGCTCAACAGGCTTTCTCTGTAATAATTCTACTGAGTTTGAATAATTATTAAGCCCAGTTCTTGAGGAAGAATGGAAGTGTCACCATCCAAAGCTCAATCTTAGAGACCATATACCAACTTACTCCAACCCAAATCTTTCCTTTTCATACAAGCAATACACTCAGAAGTTAGCTTTCCTTATCAACCCAATCAGTGTGGTCCTATAACTTAGGAGTTAAAAGATCTGAATTCAAGTTCTGACCCTAATTATCTATGTGACCCTCAGCAACTCATTAGTCCTCTGGGCCTTCATTTTCTCATCTATAAAGTGAATATATCTGCCCTTCCTACTCATCAGTACTGGTGTGAGTATCAAATAATATAGTATACATAAAAGTGCTTTGGAAACCATCCTATATAATAAAAGGCTAATATGCAAATCAACTGAACGTTGGAACAACCAGTTGCTATGATGCACACTGACCACCAGGGGGCAGACACTCAATGTAAGAGCTTCCTCCTAGTGGTCAGTGTGCTCCCACAGGGGGAGGGCTGCTCAGCCAGAAGCCAGGCTCACGGCTGCCAAGTGCAACAGCTGTGGCAGGAGCCTCTCTCACCTGTGCAGCAGCACTAAGGACTCCTTGGGAGATGTCTGCCTGCCGGCTTAGGCCCGATCCCCTCAGACCTCTTGGGGGATGTCTGCCTGCTGGCTTAGGCCTGCTCCCCTCGGGGGATGTCCACCTGCCGGCTTAGTGGGCCTAAGCTGGCAGGTGGACATCCCCCAAGGGGTCCTGGACTATGAGAGGGCACAGGCCAGGCTGAGGGACCCCCCCCTCCAGTGCACAAATGTCATACACCTGGCCTCTAGTATATTACAACAAATACAGGAGATTATTATAATTATTTCAGATTTTTAAGGTATCTTAAGGTTATGTTGTCAATGATACCTGAATAAAACTTTCTAATACAAAAATAATATTTTTTTAAAAGACAAGCATTTGATGCACTGTAAAGATTTTGAAATTTAGGCAGAACATTTTTGTACTATATGGTGATCTATACCTCCAAAAGTTCATTTGAGATAAACCAATAAAAGAAAGACTTTGTACTTTGGAAGCTTCCAAATGGCCACCCTGGCAGATGGGCCCCAGCTGTCCATGACAAGGGGACCCTTGAAGCACTGCCAAAAGCCTACCACCCAGATGTTCTGTGCATCTGTTCCATGTTTAGAAAACTGCTAAACTTTCCAGAAACTACCTAAGATACTTTAACATGTTATTTACTCAAGGCGGTGGTACAGAAAACAAGCTCAAACTGAGGAGAGAAGTATGCCTTCTGTGCTAAAGGTCAAGAGCAAGGGTTGGCAACTTCTCTGAAGAGAGTCAGATATAACAAGTTCTTGTTATGTATTCATAGGGGTGAAGGGAAACAAGGAAGCACAGGTCTGGAAGTAGACAAGGGCCAGTAGGACTAGTCTCTTGATGATATCTTACATACACTACCATTTCAAGATCCATTTGAGCTAATAACCACCTCTTTCTTTTAAAATGAAATTAATCTCGGAGGATAAGAGTCTATCATCCACTCACAACTTAGAATAAATGTCTTCAGTTAATCCTTAGTCATGTTCCCCTATCTGAGATTTATTACAATGTAACTATGAAAACTTTTACTGAGAAGTACTTCAGAGTTTTTTAGAATAAGTTCAGATTATTTGGGGAAGAGTAACTCTGAAGAGGCATTATACATTTTTTGTAGGTAAGATAAAGACAGGTCACATCAAAGTATAAAAGTGGAGGATGAAAGTCAATCAAAGACCCAGGATAGGTTATCAGCTATCTTTGTAGACCAGTGAAAATAATAAAAGCCTGACACTCTTGGTATGCAAACCATGGATAGCTTGTGGCTAATCTAGAGAAATGATGGTAGGGCTGAAGATTAATTTGACTTCAAGGAGAATGGAGTGGAAGGTGAGGAGGAACACTGCACATCCTGGTACCCAGTCACTCATGGTCATCTAAATCACTAGGGCTCATGAAAACCCTTTGTTTTATCTGAGCCAGAGGCATAGGACACAGAACTGGAGTAGTTTGACTTTGAGCTCACTGAGCCATGGCTAACAGTCCATCATCAGAGTCCCATTTCATCCTCTGACCAAGGCAGCACAAGGGCACTGTGTTTGTATCTATGTAGAGCAAGTTCACCAGGGAAAGTAAAGTCTTTGAGTAAACATAGATTTTTCTTTTTAAGTAATTAGAAAAAGAGTGAAAGCTTTCTAACAGTCCCAACTGATGGATATCATTTTGAGCAAATTCAATAGGCCAAAATCCACATTTGTACTTCAAGAAAATAAGATGTATTAGTGCATAACACAATCAACCATTGGTGGCAAAATCTAGGTAACAAATATATGGGTGTTCACTGTAAAAATATTTCAAGTTGGCTGTACATTTAAATTTTCTCATAATAGAATGTTGAGGGGAAAAGTAGAACCTCTCAGAAAAAAATCTGCATTTGAAAAACTGATCATATGAGGCATGGTAATTTTTTTTTAATTAAATCTTTATTGTTCAGATTATTACATTTGTTCCTCTTTTTTCCCCCCCATAACTCCCCTCCTCCCAGTTCCCGCCCCACCCTCCGCCTTCACTCCCCACCCTCTGTCCTCGTCCATAGGTGCACGATTTTTGTCCAGTCTCTTCCCGCATCTCCCACACCCCTTTCCCCCCCAAGAATAGTCAGTCCATTCCTTTTCTATGTCCCTGATTCTATTATAATCACCAGTTCATTCTGTTCATCAGATTATTTATTCACTTGATTCTTAGATTCACTTGTTGATAGATGCATGTTTGTTGTTCATAATTTGTATCTTTACCTTTTTCTTCCTTTTCCTCTTCTTAAAGGATACCTTTCAGCATTTCATATAATCCTGGTTTGGTGGTGATGAACTCCTTTAGCTTTTCCTTATCTGTGAAGCTCTTTATCTGACCTTCAGTTCTGAATGATAGCTTTGCTGGATAAAGTAATCTTGGTTGTAGGTTCTTGGTATTCATCACTTTGAATATTTCTTGCCACTCCCTTCTGGCCTGCAAAGTTTCTGTTGAGAAATCAGCTGACAGTCGTATGGGTATTCCCTTGTAGGTAACTGAGTTTCTTTCTCTTGCTGCTTTTAAGATTCTCTCTTTGTCTTTTGCTCTTGGCATTTTAATTATGATGTGTCTTGGTGTGGTCCTCTTTGGATTCCTTTTGTTTGGGGTTCTCCGCGCTTCTTGGACCTGGAAGTCCATTTCTTTCACCAGGTGGGGGAAGTTTTCTGTCATTATTTCTTCAAATAGGTTTTCAATATCTTGTTCTCTCTCATCTTCTGGCACCCCTATAATTCTGATGTTGGTACGCTTGAAGCTGTCCCAGAGGCTCCTTACACTATCCTCGCATTTTTGGATTCTTTTTTCATTTTGCTTTTCCGGTTGGGTGTTTTTTGCTTCCTCGCATTTCAAATCATTGACTTGATTCTTGCGCTCCTCTGGTCTGCTGTCGGGAGTCTGTATAATATTCGTTATTTCAGTCCGTATATGCTTAATTTCTAGTTGGTTCCCCAATATAACATCGAGGGTCTCATTAGTTTTCTTGTAGATCTCATTAAGTTTATCGGTGGCTTCTAAACAGTTCTTGAGAGACCTTAAAAGTGTGGTTCTGAACTCTATATCTTCCATTGACAATTTTGTCCTGTTTCTTTGTCTCCGCATTTTGTTATGCTTCCTTGGTGCACCCCCTAGTGGTCTTTGTGCGCAGTCTTATAGTTAAACCTTGATTGTTGTAGCTAATACCAGGGAGGGTTTGACCTCTAGGCCAAGTGGCTATGAGAATCAGCTGTGTGTGCAGTGAGAGAACTTCTGTCCTCTAGGGAGGTGCTAATCTAGCCTTTGCCTGAGGCTATCCGGCAAATGCCTGTGTGCAGGGCTTGGGCGGGGTGGGTCACACAGGATCAACAGGGTGGGCTGGAGAGAGCAGTTATGGCGACTCTCAGTCCTGTCCCCAGGGGCTCTGCCTCTCTGAGTCCCAGCAACCACTGCAAACCTCGGAGAGAAAGCTGCACTCGCTCTGACAGAAGCCAGACAGTCCCACTTCTCCCGTTTGAGTCTGGGTCCCTAAAGACTCGCCCGTATCTGGAGCTCAGAGTCTTCGACTCCCTCCCGATTGAAAATGCCAACCGCGCCCTCCGCTGCCAGCCCGCTCCGCGCGCACTCCGCACCTCAGAATTTGACTTCAGCACTGCGCCTCCTCTGAGTGTCTGTATGCGTTTCTCTTTCCTCCTAGTTGTAGGACTTCCACTCAGCCAGCGTTCCTGTGGTTCTGGGTGATGTCGGTTCCGTTTTTTAGTTTCACTTTTGAAGTAGTTGTTCAAGGCAGCAAACTCCGGCGTTAACCTATGCCGCCATCTTGGTTCTCTGGTAATTTTTTTTTAAAAAAAGGGTTTCCCTGATTAATTTTTAAGTAAGTCCATCACTTCTGAAGAGTGCGGTACACTAACAAAGTGGATGTAATTCTTGCTAAAATTGTATTAGCAGATTTCATGCCCAGGGAGGGGGAACATGAAAAATTTCAGAGAAAATGAAATCAGGTTATAATGGTTTTTAATACAATGTCCCCCAAATCCCTTTTCTTTCATTTTAAAATGCCTGTGAAGTTGTGTGTGTGTGTGAGAGAGAGAGGGAGAGAGAGAGAGAGAGAGAGAGAGAGAGAGAGAGAGAGAGAGATCCTCTTTGGAAATTTCCATAATTTATAATAAAAGTGACTGAAACAAATCTGCACATTAAAGCGGGTTGGAAAAAGATCTTGTATACAGTATTTCCTTTATGAGGGAACAAGCGTGAGACTTAAAATATGCAAAAATATAGGTGAGGAGACACCTTCTAAATACAGGGTGGGAGGGCAGCCATTTGGGTTCACACTGCTGAGATAATCTGCATAATTAGACTGCCCTGGTCTTGCTGCCTCTGTTCAAAGTCAGAAGACAGTAGAAGTACAATCTGGGTTCTCAGTCTCCTGCTTGGAGTAATGATACTGTGGTATGACATGGTCTCCAAAGTGCCTTCCCATTTGATCTGTTCCTCCGTACAACCTCTTATAATCCCTATTTTACAGATGAGGACACAGAGGTTCAACCAGAGTTAGAGAGGTCACACAGCCACAAACTCATGTTGTCTGGCACCTGACTGCTATCTGTGTGAAGACTGGACCTGAGTGTCTTGGTTACTTACCGCAAGCCCTCTGACTAGGTGAGAAGTATCGAGCTATTTCAGCCTAGCCTTCAGCTATGACAAGACAGCTCTCCTTAACAAACCTGATGCTTGTTCTTAGAAATTATACCTAGAAGGTGCCACTCTCCACTGCTCAAAATAGCAACAACCTTTACCATCCTGTTGCCTGACTGGCAGGAGAAAAGCCATGGCTACTGGGCTGTGAACTGTGTGTGTTTTAGGACTTGCAACTAGGAGGCCAGAAGAGGCCCTTAAAGAGACCACACTCTAATAATTCGGGCCTGGTAGTCTGAGAATGTCTTTGTGTGGCAGCTTTTCGCCTACCTTATTTCCCTGATTTGCTGAGCAAAGGAGAGAGGGTATGGCATTGTCAGAAGTGATCGAGTAGGTGACCTGTAGCTAGGACGCCTGTTCCGTATGTTTTTATTTTCAGCATTATGGAAAAGATATTCACTCGTCTTTCTAGAGCTGAACACAGGCAAGCAAACATGTTGGGAATGTCAAAATGGCAGGGAAAATCCTGCCTTTTAACCAAGAGTGAACAGAGTCTGCTTTGTTTCCCCCCATCCCCTGTCCCCTGCCTGATTTCATAAAGAAAAAGAGGGAAGAGAAAATTCTGTCAGGATTTCTCAAATGCAAAACATGTCCACACTGACAAAAATAGACTGTATTCTATTAAGGAATCTGGTCATGGTAACAATTATATTTTTGAATTTATGATCACGTTTATAAAATGATACTCAAGAAAAGATTTTAAAAGGAGATTTTGTGAACAAATTCCTCCAGCCCAGCTCTCTTTGGGAATGCCTCAATAAGCAACATTAGCCACACTGCTAATGTTTTTTGTTGAACTTTGATGGGGAGATTTTACAATTGCTGCAAATTGAAAAAAAAAGTGTCATCCCCTATTTTCCAATTTGTGATATTAGTGTTTTCTATTTATTAAGTTCTCCATGCCACCTAGTGTTTATCTGAAGAAATAGCCAGATTCTTAGCAAGTATCCTTAATCCTGTGCAGGATTTCAAGTTCATGCTCTAACTCAGTTTCAGGTAATAGATGAATAAAAAAAATTGCAATAATCTTCAGAATTTCATAATTAAATATTAACACAGATGACTAAATTCTTTTCTCTAAAGAAAACATTGGCTTTTTTCTTCTATAGGATATTCTGAAATACAAAAAAATCCTAGAATGGTCATGGTGGAAGAGACTTTATAGACCTTTAGTCTACACTCACCACACTCTTATACCAGGAAACCCTTGTCTAGAATGCAGTTTCACAAAAGCTTCTCTGTAACTTCAACTTTAAAGTAAACAACATGGCCAGAAAGCCAGGAGGGGCCTGAAGACCATTCAGAATCTCTGTTTGCCTCCATGTGGTAGCAGTGAGCACCAGGAAGTAGTGGGCAAAGACAGCCCAAGAAAGAAAGGGCCTGCTTTAGCTCTGGCAGATGCTGGCGCAGCCCCAGATCTTGTGGCTGGAAGAGCTTGATCAAATTTCTTCTCCTTCTTCCTATTCCCATCCAAAAACAACAAACTCTAACAAACAATGCCCATAATGTTGGCAACAACAGAGCTGTCCTTTTCAAAATCTGTGTTCTATCATTTGATTTCAGTGATTACTAAAGCTTTCTAAATGCTACCAAAAGCTGAGCGAGGACTGGAGAGGTATGGAGATGGGGAACAGAGCTGTTGGAACTAAAACCAGGTTTCCAAAAGGACCTTGGCAATCCTACAGAGGCCCTTCTCTGGGTTTACAGAAAATAGTGGTTGTCATAATTTTGGCAAACACATGTCCTGTATTTTATACAATGGCCCCAATTTCAAATATTTCCTCTTGTTGTTCATATAAGCACACTTGGCCTGCTCACATCAGGGGTCCTACTTTCTTTTGAGGGGAGTGCTCAGAAATATGCTCACCATCTCTTTAAGGTGGTTGTCCCAAAAAACACAACCCTGTTTCTGCCACCTTTGGAAAACTTAGTTACAGTTGCCTGAAGGGTCACAGATTGCTGTTGGGGTCGGGGCTTGGGAAGTCAGCTGGAGACACGAAAAGTTGACAACCTTGATCTATACATTTGGAGTCTATAAAGCACATTCACTTTGGGCCAGTAAACATGAAGTGGATCTTAATTAGTTTGTTTGTTTGTTTCCCCTTAATTCTGCTGATCTGGGCAGTCTATAAATCTTACTACAACAGACAAAATACCATAAGCATGACCTTTTTAAAATCCATCTGCAATGAGTCAGGGAGCCAATAATCAGAAGTGTCTCCAGGCAAGGCCCCAGAGGATAGCAAGGTGGTGAGAGCTACATTTGACAAACTCCTCAGGCTCTGGAGTTCTAGTCAGTTCTGCCTAGAAAAGCCAACATTCCTGCTAATCATATTTGGTGTCCTTAATTGGAAATTTGTCACCATAATAGGGAGCCCTTGGGTCTTGCCTAATCCTCAGTCCTGCTCAAAGGTGAGGTGGTTGGCAGAGTGGGAAACAAAGCCGAAGAAACTCAGAGGATAAGAGAAGAGGAACAAGCCAGAAGTGAAGTGGGGCAGAGGAAGAGCATTCAGGACACCAAAGCAAGAGTGCAGAACTGAGAGAACCTTCCAACCAAAGCCTCGGGGGCAAAGGGCCTAGGCAAAATTGGGAAGGAAGCCAGTGTTGACCAGGCCTCCCAGGACTTTAAGCTACACCCCCCAGTCAAGTCTTTCCAGCCCAATCTAAGGAAAAAAAAGATAGATGAGTCTGCTCTTACTTTCAATATTTTAATTTCTTTGAGTTTCATCACTAACACCTTCTATCTCACTCTTTCTCTTGTGATTCTTTTTATTGCCCTTCCTCCTATACTCTCATCTCATTAGCATATCCCCCACTGTATGCATCTCTTCATTTGTGTCTTTCCTCATCTGACAGCGCCCCAAACACTTCCTGATTCATGGAATTTGGGGTCAGCACTCCCTATTGCTCTGGGATCAGGTATGCCAAGGCTTCTGACCATCAAAGCTGCTTCTTGAGTCTCCTCACTCCCCACCCCTTGGTCTCACCTTTCCTGTGGCCAACACGCCCTAGACAGCATAGCCTCCTCTAAAGAGCTTGCTCTGATGAGTATGGTATGATCTAATCTTCTGAGTCATGCTGCTGCCAGGGGCGTCCAGGCCTCCCACTTTGGCAGGAGCAAGGCCGGCAGTTCCACAATACAGGGCTTTGGCACACCCTCCTCAATTTCACAGTGTACCCTCCATGGCCTATGTGGAATGTGGGTCCTGTTGACGGCCCCCACCATTGGACACCTACTCTGGATTAAATAACATGAACTTAAAAAGCAGAACACCCTAAACTGTTATTCTTTTTAGAAAATATTATGCAAAGATTAAAAACCAATTTCTCAGACTTAGATTCTTTGCCCTTAACTTCTGTGGCAGTGGTGGGGGCTATAGATTCTTTTAGTTTTTCCGCTTCATTATTTTGACAAAATAAGTTTCATTTAATGTCACCTTAGATTAATCCGGAGTGGAGAGAACTAGATCTAACTGTATAACCATCTCTTATTTATTGAAAGTAGATTTTCATACCATTGGGAGCAAATGAGTCCAAAAGGGAAAAACTTTAGATATCCCAAACCTTCACCACCAGAGTTCTTGACCTGTTCTGTGGGATTCTGTCTCCAGAGTCAGAGCAAAGAAAAAGGAGCAATTAGATGAGAGGCTCTCTTATGTCTGAGGGTCTAGCTGACTGTTCTTGCACAGTCCCTAAATGGTAGGAAAAAGCTATTGAATAGGGCCTTGCTCTGTGGCCCTTATTCAGCTGTCCCATTCAGCCCTGTCTCCAGCTAGTGGGAGTGAGGGAAGTCCCCAACAGCTGCACTTTGCAACTAAGAAATAAAGCTCTGAGCCTTTGATCTTTTCTTCTTGTCCATTCATGTTTAATCTTGTTTCTTATTTACTTCTTCTTCAAACTCAACTAACTTAGAAACTAAGGAATCATGTAAATAATGTAATATATTTCCTCCTCCAAACTCAAGCAGTTTAGGCCCATATGACCTTTGTGATTTTCATAAAATCACCATGGACCCCAGAAAAATATCTACATTTGCGAAAGTCATATAATGATTGAATCTCACAATGAAAGGTGCAGTAGGAATCATCTACTCCAGCCTCATCATTTTATAGATGAGGAAGCTGCTGTCCAGAGTGGTTGGAAGGCCTGTCCAATATCACAGGCTGAGACCCAGGATCACAACTCTCAGTTCAGGTTATTAAATGACACCATAGTGGTTTGAACCCATGCTTGGTTATGGGAAAGTGAACCACAGTCATGCAATGAACTTTCAGAGAATATATATATATATATAAACTTTTATTATTTAGGACCCAAAGAGAAACATCGGAACTCTCTGTTCAGTTAGTGATTCATGAAAACCCAGCTAAATCCCCATGGGTACTGTTACACAAGACCTCAACAAGTGAGAAATCTCATTCCTAGCCAAGTGTTGCTACCATCACTCTTCCAGGGGTAAAGCTAGCTACCCAAATTCCATAGCCACTCCTATGTACACACCATCCAAAAGGCAAAGTGTCACTGAGGATGATGTCTCTGGCTCTGACATCAGCTCTATATCCACTGGCTCCCTCAGCCCTCCCACTTTCTTGACAAAGCTGTTCCTATCTGTCTCCTTCCCAGTGATGGAGGAAATAAAGTCTTAATAGGGGTTTTCTCATTTTTTGTCAACCTTAGGTAAAGAGAAAAAGCTAATACCATAATCTCCAGTAGGGCTCTATTCTGGGAAGGTCTGATACCACCCCAGTTTCTCACTTTTTCCTGTTCACTTAAACTCACCCCTCTTTCTCAGTTCAGTCTTCCATGCAGGTACACATCCTGTAATTGTCGATGACGATATATATGACACGATACAGGTGATGGTGTACAGACGACTTTATCTACATACAGCTTGTGGCACCTCATCTCTCAAATCCTCCCCTTAGAAGAAAATGCCTGTGACTTTCCTTCAAAGCCTCAAGTTATCCAATAGCAAAAAATCAGAGTCCTTAAAGTTGACTCACACAGGGCCCTTCTTGAGTTAGAGCAGCATCTAACCTTGGAACATTTGGTCTTACTCATCCCATCACCTATCCTTGGCAGACAGTTTACTCCCTATAGACAGCTATAGCTATACAGAACTATATACACTAAGAAATTATAAACATATGTTCATTCCAGAAAACTTACTTCAATTCATTCATTTAACCAATATTTTACTGATTCATTCATTCATTCATTCATTCATTCATTCATTCCACAAACATTTACATGACATATGGATGGCTTCTTGAAGCCTTTCTTTTCTTTTAAATATATTTTATTGATTTTTTTTTTTTTTACAGAGAGGAAAGGAGAGAGATAGAAAGTTAGAAACATCGATGAGAGAGAAACACAATCAGCTTCCTCCTGCACACCTCCTACTGGGGATGTGCCTGCAACCAAGGTACATGCCCTTGACCGGAATTGAACCTGGGACCTTTCAGTCTGCAGGCCGATGCTCTATCCACTGAGCCAAACGGGTTAGGGCTTCTTGAAGCTTTTCTTAACTAACTCAAGAATCCCCCAACCTCTAGGCTATGTCATCACATGACCCTTTTATTTCCCTCATAGCATTTACAATAATCAGAAATTATCTTACAGATTGAATTACAATTTCTCTTACAACTAGAATGTAAGATCCTAAGTGATAAAAATTTTTCATCTTCATTATAATTTTATGGAACCACCATCATATATGTGATTTGTCATTAAATAAATGTCCTTAAGCAGCATATGACTGTATTCCCAATAGCCAAGAAATGGAAGCAACCCAAATGTCCATCAATGGATAAATTGATTAAAAAATGTGGCATAGCCATATAATGAAATATTATTCAGCTTTAAAAAAAAAAAAAGCACCCAACTGGCATGGCTCAGTGGTTGAACCAGGAGGTCATGGCTTGATTCTGGTCAGGGCACATACCTGGGTTGCAAACTCCATCCACTGTGTGGGGTGTGCAGGAGGCAGCCAATCAATGATTCTCTCTCATCACTGATGTTTCTATCTCCCTCTCCCTCTCCTTTCCTCTCTGAAATCAATAAAAATATAATTTTAAAAAAAGAAATAAAAAAGAAAAAGGAATGAAATTCTGACGCATACTACAACATGGATGAACCTTGAAGTCATTATGCTAAATGAAATAACCCAGTCACAAAAGGACAAATACTGTATAATTTTATTTCTATGAGGTACCTAGTGTAGTAAAATTCACAGAGACAAAAAGTAGAAAGGTGGCTGGCAAGGGCTGGGGTAGGGAGGGGGAAGAAAATAGTGTTTAATTGACACAAAATTTCAGTTTTGCAAGAATAAAACATTCCAGAGAGATGTTGCATAACATTGTGAATATACTTAACTGCTTAACTCGATACTTAAAAATTATTAAGATGGTAATTTAATGTGATGTAGCTGAAACCCCAATTAAAAACAACATAAAAATGAAAACCAAAACAGAATGATTTGGATAGATGTGAAGAGAATGAGGACAGGATAATGAAGAAGAAATGTTCTTTTATCTATATACTAGAGGCCTGGTGCAAAAAATTTGTGCACTCGGGGGGGAAGGGGGGTCCCTCAGCCCAGCCTGTGCCCTCTCGCAGTCTGGGACCCCTCGGGAGGTAATGACCTGCTGGCTTAGGCCTGCTCCCGGGTGGCAGAGGGCAGGCCCAATCCCTAGGTGCAGCCCCTGGTTGGGCTCAGAGCAGAGCCGATTGGGGAGTTGGGGCTCCGTACCCTGTCACGCACAGAGCAGGGTCGATCAGGGGGTTGGGGAGCTCCCCCCTGTCACGCACAGAGCAGGGCTGATCAGGGGGTTGGGGAGCCTTCCCCTGTCACGAACAGAGCAGGGCGGATAGGGAGGTTGTGGCCCCACCCCCTGTCACACACAGAGCCACAGGGCAATCAGGGGGTTTGGGTGCTGCCCCCTGTCATGCTGATCCCGGTGCTGGGAGGCATATTACCCTTTTACTATATAGGATAGAGGCCTGGTGCACGGGTGGGGGCCGCCTGGTTTGCCCTGAAGGGTGTCCTGGATCAGAGTGGGGGTCCCCAATGGGGTGCCTGGCCAGCCTGGATGAGGGGATGATGGCTGTTTGCAGCTGGTCACACACCCTTCAGGGTGGGGGTCCCCACTGGGGTGCCTGGCCAGTCTGGGTGAGGGGCTGAGGGCTGTTTTCAGGCTGGCGGGTGACTGAAGCTCCCAACTGCTCCTTTTTTTCTTCTTCTTTTTTTATTCTGGGCCAGCTTTAGCTCTGAGGCTTGGTTCCAGCTCTTAGGCCTCCGCTGCTGAAAGCAGATATCTTGTTTGTTTGGGTTCTATAATCGAAACACTGTTTCAACTCCAGCTCTGAGATCCCGGCGGGCTGAAAGCAGGTTTCTGGGGTTTTGTTTAGCTTCTATATTTGTAACAATGTTTCAAACTGCAAGCTCAGAGGCCGGCAGCGGCAGGCGGGGAACGTTGGAGTCCTCCATCACTGAAGCAAGCAAGCCTCATGTTCGCTTCAAGCTGCCTGGCTGCTGGCCGCCATCTTGGCTGGCAGTCAATTTGCATATCGCCCTGATTAGCCAATGGGAAGGGTAGCGGACGTATGGCTAATTACCATGTTTCTCTTTTATTAGATAGAATATATTTTACAATGAAATTGTTTTCATATATAACTTGTGTAATTGAAATCATTGTTAAAAGTTTTGGAAAACAATTAGAAAAGGCCCCTGCTTTGGAAACATTAAGAGTCAAGTGAAGGAAACAGATATGTACACAAAGTAGTTACTGGGCAGTGTGGTGGGCAGCTAAGAGAAGACAGCACACGGTGCAGCCAGCAATGAGAGGGCAGCCCTTTCCTCTTGGACAATCATAGGAGGAGTGGCCATTGAGTAGCTGACTCAAAGACAGGTAGGTATTTTTCTGGGGGAAGGCCAGTCTAGGCCCCAGAGACCACACCATTCAAAACCTTCCACTTTTATATACAGAGGCTGAGCTGCAGTATACTCAAACACACTTAGTTCAAATAATGCCATGAAATATGAGGGGGGAGTACTTTAAAGATACTTTGAAAACAGTTGTTAAAATAACTAAACTAAGTGTCAAGGAATGCTAAAGCCCTAAAGCTTATTATATGCATACACAAAGTGATCTAAAGCAGAAATGGGGTATGCCAGACCCCACAAGCTGACTCCAAGGTTTTCATACAGTCATTAGGCTTAGCCTAACAAAACCATTACATAGAACTCCTTGGAGGATCTGCTGAATGAGTAAGAATGATTTTTAATTAGCATATTATTTTTTTTATGTCAGTGTATAGGTTTTCAGTGCTTGCGGGGGGGGGGGGGATGAGACATTTGTTCTCTTCAATTCATCCAGGCATTTGGGTTTATACTATTAATTTGTTCAGCAAACCGTTTATTTATAGCTAGAGCAAAAGAAGCTTTAACTCAACCCTTGTCTGAAATTCAAATGGATGGGATCTAGAGGGTCCAGCATTCAGTCAAGATATTTATCTAGTCAACTCTTCATTAACCCTCTAATGAGAGAAGTGTTCAGAGAGTACGAAGTCTTTGCTTTCTTTCAGGGATACAGTCTGTCAATGAATTCTTTTTTTTTAATAGTTTCATTTGCCTTTCCTGTTCAGCTGTTCTTACATAAAACAAGAAAATCATTTTGCAGTTCCAGAGTTCCTTGGTGTCTAGAATAAGATGAAAATAGCCTGGTTCTAACGCCTAACATTCCCTAGGGGCTGCAATGCAGCTACTATTGCTCACAGGAACCCTGTGATCTCCTTGATGCCTCAGACATCTCCAAGGCTGGCAACAGAACACCAGCTCCCAAGCTACAGCACAAGGTTATTTTCAAGAAAAAATTGTTCAGGGACTCTGAAGTCAGGGCGGCTCTACTTTAGTGTGAAGCTCTACCTCAGTAATTCCAGCCCTTGGGAGCCAGCCCATAGCATCTTGATTTAGGAAGCACTGTAATATTGTTGTGAAAAGCATGGTCTTTGAAGCCAAGCTGCTTGGATCTAGCTCTGTCATTTGCCAGTTGTGTGACCTTAGACAAGTCACTTAACTTCTCTGTGCCTCAGTCTCCTCATCTTTGAAATTAGCATAATGATAGTTATGTGGATTACATGAGTTTACATATGTAAAGTGCTTAGGTCAATTTTAAAGTTTTCAAAGTATGTTAGTTCTTTCTTGGATCCTCCTTCAAATGAGTCAGCTCAGCATCTCCAGGCTTCCCAAAGGACTTCATGAAGGGTTAAGCCTTCTGGAGGCTATGCAGGATTGGAGACATGGGATTGCACTGTTAATCTGTCTGCCTTCCCCTCTAGATTGTGAGCATCTTGAGGGCAGGGCCAAGTCTTATTCATAGTTATATCCCTAGCACCTCACATAGTCCCTGCCCGCCCCCCCCAAAAAAAGCATCTCAGTGAAAGTCTTTGAATTAAGCTCTTTTGAGGTTCTGTTAATTTTGAGCTCAGCAACAGCCTAATCAGGGGCCCCAATTGGGTGATTTCTGAAGTCAATGACCATGTCTCATTTCAGGGTCCTCTGTGAGCAGTAAGGGAGAGTAATGGAGAGCACCACTATTGGCCCATATGCTAGCTCCACTAGAGGTTCATCAAGTACCAGTAGGAAAACCTAAATAGTTACAGCTGATGAACACCCATTTTTCTGTAAAGTGCTTGAGAAGGAGATGGTTTAAGGGAGTCCAGGCATGAAATGCTACACAATGTCCCTTCCAAAGATGCCCATTTCCTGATTTCCATAGTCTTTTGCCTTATATGACACAAGGGACTTTGCAGATGTCGTTAGGTATCCTGAGTCGGGGAGATTATCATAGATTATACAGGTGGACCTGAAGTCATCACAAGCTCTTATAATTGGGAGGCATGAGGATCAGAGTCAGAGAAGGGGATTTGACAATGGAAGCAGATGTGAGAGAAAGATTTGAAAATGCTGTACTTCTGGCTTTGAAGGTGGAGGAAGGTGCTGTCTACTAAGACATGCAAACAGCCTCTAGAACAGCGGTTCTCAACCTGTGGGTCGCGACCCCTTTGGGGGTTGAATGACCCTTTCACAGGGGTCGCCTAAGACCATCGGAAAACACATATATAATTACATATTGTTTTTATGATAAATCACTATGCTTTAATTATGCTTAATTTGTAACAATGAAAATACATCCTGCATATCAGATATTTACAGTACGATTCATAACAGTAGCAAAATTACAGTTATGAAGTAGCAACAAAAATAATTTTATGGTTGGGGGTCACCACAACATGAGGAACTGTATTAAAGGGTCGCAGCATTAGGAAGGTTGAGAACCACTGCTCTAGAAGCTGGAAAAGGAAAGAAAATAGATTATCTGGTGAAGCTTCCAGAAGGAACACAGCCCTCTTTATCCCAGCCTCTCCTACACTCTTCCTTAAATAACAAAGCACATCACATCATTCTCTCATTCTCTTCCTCAAAATTGTTCAATGGCTCTCCATTGATACCAAAATTCAAGTTGAGACCGGGTTTGTGATCTCATGAAATCAAAGAATGAGTTTCATGGACCAAGAGGTGAGCAAAGTTTTTAATACAGAGAAGCTCCCTGCAGCAGGGAGGGGATCCAAATGGCTTGCCGTTGAAGCTCACTAGTCAAATACATGCTCTGACACATGCCTAGCTGTGTGACTTTAGGCAAGGTACTGAACATCCCTTTGCTGCAGTTTCCTCATTTATAAAATGGGAATAATAATAATACCTTCCCTCATAAGACTGTGGTTAGTGTAATGAGAAAATATATCCAAAGCCCTGAGTGCTATATGTGTTGGATATTATTGTTACTAGATGATGATGATGATGATGATGATGATGATGATGATAGCATATTATTAACACTACTAGAGGCCGGGTGCACAAAAATTTGTGCACTCGGGGGGGGAGGGAGAGTCCCTCAGCCCGGCCTGTGCCCTCTCTTAGTCTGGGACCCCTCAGGGGATGACCACCTGCCGGCTTTGGCCCGCTCCCCAGGGGATTGAGCCTAAGATGGCAATCAGACATCCCCTGGCAGCCCAGCAGCCCTTGGGGGATGTCCACTTGCCAGTGGGGAGCAGGCCTAAACTGCAGTCGGACATCCTTAGCGCTGCTGAGGAGGCAGAAGAGGCTCCCACCACCACCGCTGTACTGGCAGCCATCAGCCTGGCTTGTGGCTGAGCAGAGCTCCTCCCATGTGAGAGCACCCTGACCACCAGAGGGCAGCTCCTGCATTGAGCGTCTGCCCCCTGGTGGTCAGTGTGTGTCATAGTGACCAGTCATTCCGTCTTTCTGCTGTTAGGGTCAGTTTGCATATTACCCTTTTACTATATAGGATAGAGGCCTGATGCATGGGAGGGGGCCGGCTGGTTTGCCCTGAAGGGTGTCCCAGATCAGGGTGGGGGTCCCGCTTTGGTGCCTGGCCAGCCTGGATGAGGGGATGATGGCTGTTTGCAGCTGATCACACCCCCTTCAGGGTGGGGGTCTCCACTGGGGTGCCTAGCCAGTCTGGGTGAGGGGCTGAGAGCCGTTTTCAGGCTGGCAGGTGACTGAAGCTCTCAACCTCTCCTTTTTTTCTTTTTTTTTTTTTATTCTGGGATTTATTTACTTTCTATGGCTGTCACTGGAACTGAGAGCTGGCTTTTGCTCTGAGGCTCAGCTCCAGCTCTGAGACCTCAGCTGCTGAGAACAGGTATCTGGGTTTGTTTGGCTTCTATAATTGAAACACTGTTGCAGCTCCAGCTCTGAGGCCTGGCTGGCTGAAAGCAGGTTTCTGGGGTTTGTTTAGCTTCTATAATTGCAACATTGTTTCTTAGAGTGCAGCTCAGAGGCCAGCAGTGGCAGGCGGGGAACCTTGGCTTTCTCCATCACTGAAGCAAGCAAGCCTCCTGTTCGCTTCAGCTGCCTGGCTGCTGGCTACCATCTTGGTTGGCAGTTAATTTGCATATCGCCCTGATTAGCCAATTGGAAGGGTGTCGGAGGTACGGTTAATTACCATGTTTGTCTATTATTAGATAGGATGTTTCCTATATAGGTCTTGTCAGCAAGGGCTAGTCCCTTCACCATCTAGTGGCTTCACTTTCTTCATCTCACCATAATAACAGCCTGTACCTCTTACGTTATTTCCAGATTTAAACTTTATTTAATTATGTAAAAAATGACTATAAAATGTTTAAAGTATTAGGCAAATGTTAGGCAGTCCCACTGTAGTTCAGATATTACTTTACCTCATGCCTCGCCCCAGCAGACACACTCCCAAAATGGGATCACCAAAATGGGATGACCTCAAATTAATGAAAATTTATGACAATAATGATTTTTAAATAAAAATAATTTTTTTAATAAAAAATATTCTAAATAACAGTAATTTCTAAATATTTTCCTTACACAGTATATCACAGTGGACATATCCTTATATGAATACCCATTCTGTAGCATAGGAAATATAGTCAATAATATTGTGATAACTATATATGGTACCAGTTGAGGCAATGGAAATATCAAGGGGAACACTCTGTAAAGCAGGGGTCCTCAAACTACGGCCCGAGGGCCACATGCAAATACAAATATTGTATTTGTTCCCATTTTGGTTTTTTACTTAAAAATAAGATATATGCAGTGTGCATAGGAATTTGTTCATAGTTTTTTTTTTAAACTATAGTCCGGCCCTCCAACAGTCTGAGGGACAGTGAACTGGCCCCCTGTTTAAAAAGTTTGAGGACCCCTGTTGTAAAGCATATGATTGTCTAACCATTAAGCTGTATACCCAAAACCAATGTATAATAAATTTAAAAAAAAACAAAAAACAACTACCCATTTTGTGAAGAGCCCATGAGATTTTTGTTGTTTTTTAAACATGAGATTTGACATCAGGCTCAAAATTGAGACAGGATGGGAACTTTGTCAAGTTCAAGGCATCTCTGCAGCACCGCTGCTTTGCTCTGTTTTTAATGAGCTGGCGTCCTCCTTTTGAGACAGACTGAAGTGAACTTGGATTAGGCCCTTAGTCCTAAAACAATGCTTCCTACCTTTGTTGAAGCCCAAAGAGCTTTTCTGTGCAAAGGCCAGAGTGTCTTAACAAATGGCATTCCGCACATTTTCTTGGGCAGCGGCTCCAGCCACAGCGGGATTCCACTGCATTCTTGGCAGTCCAGCTCTTCTCCTCTGGCAGGGGGTCAGCCTCGGGTCACTGGGGTCAAGGAACCTCCACAGGCTGCCCATGCCTCGAAGGTAGACAATAGAAGCCCCCACCGCAGTGCTTCCTGCTTCAGCAGCTCTGGCTCATGTGCACAACTATCCAGGGAGAGGGGCTCCCGGCCTGCAGAGGAAGGGACAGCCTCAGGTTGCACTGGATATGGCAAGAAAGAAGCAGACGGGGGAAGTATCAATTTGATTTCATGTTTTTAAGGACGAGTTCTTGTGGGAAGGGGCTGGGAGGGTTACACTTGCAAGCAATCCGTGCTGTGGGAAATGCACCAAAGGAGCATTACTGGGCCCAATCACAGCTGGACCTCCTTGTAAGTGTATGAGGCTCATCAAAAGGCCTCCAGCAGGAAGGAAATTCTAGGAGCAGAGCCTATGTTTAGGTAGAGGGATTGTGGGTGAGTTTCCTATTCTTCCTTATAGTCAGTGCATTTTCTCATTTATTTTAACAATGACTATTCATGCTCCTGTAATAGCGTTTAACAACCGCACCCTTAAGGCAGCTTCCCACTGCCAAAGCCCCTAGAGTGCAAAATTTCCCACAGTCAAGAGTTGGAATAAGCTCCGATTTCCTGAAAGTCTCTTAAAATGCATGAGTGTGTGGAGTGATCTGCAGTGGGTATGAAGGGGGTTTCACACGTGAATTCATTAGCACCCATTCATTTCTGACCAAGGATTAGAGTGTGTGATCTGTAAGTCTGGAAGCTTGGACCCTGGGAAACTGGCCACAGGATAGAGTATTTTGGTTTGTGTGGGGTTTGGAAGGTGGTGGTGAAGAGAGTGTGCAAAGTAAAAGGCAAAGCACATGAGCAAATACTAGGTGTGTATGCATGCAATGCATGATCATGCCTGTCTGTCTGTCTCCCTGCCTCTCAAAGTAAGAGAACAGTTATACCATAAAAGAAGAGAAAAGATCTGGGAGAAGAATCCAAAGATTTTTTTATTCCATTTTATTATTTTTGAGATAAAATTGACATATAGCATTATATTGAGTTCAGGTGCATAACATAAAAATTTGATATCTCTAATAATAAAAGGGTAATATGCTAATTAGACTGGACGTCATTCCGGACATCATTCTGGACATCCTTCCAGACGAAGCCAGGGCTGGAGCGAAGCCTGGGTCTTGGGTGCCTGTGGGCGGCCAGAGGGAAGCCAGCCCAGGTCCTGGGTGCCAGAGGGAAGCCGGTGCCAGCAGCCAGGGAAAGGAAGGCCTACTCTTTTTTTTTTTTAAAATATGTTTCTTTATTGATTTCAGAGAGGAAGGGAGAGGGAGAGAGAGATAGAAACATCAATGATGAGAGAGAATCATTGATCAGCTGCCTCCTGCATGCCCCCTACTGGGGATCGAGCCCACAACCCGGACATGTGCCCTTGGCCGGAATCGAACCTGGGACCCTTCAGTCTGCAGGTCGACGCTCTATCCACTGAGCCAAACTGGCTAGGGCAGGAAGACCTACTCTTGCATGAATTTCATGCATCAGGCCTCTAGTTTGTATATATCATGAAATGATTACCACAATAAGTCTAGATAACATCTATCACCACACATACTTAACTTTCTTTTTTTAAAAAAAATATCTTTATTATTGAAAGTATTAGATGTCTCCCCTTTTTCCCCCCATTGACTTCCTCCACTTCACAACTGCCCCTCCCAGGCCTTCACCACACTATTGTTTGTGTCCATGGGCTATGCTAATATGCATATAAGTTCCCCAGTTAATCTCTCCCCACCCACCCTGCCTACCGTCTGAATTTCGTGAGTCTGTTTCATGCTTCCATGTCTCTGGATCTATTTTGTTCATCAGTTTCTTTTGTTCATTAAATTCCTATATGAGTGAGATCATGTCATACTTATCTTTCTCTGACTGGCTTATTTCACTTAGCATAATACTCTCCAGGTCCATCCATGCTGCTGCAAATGGTAAGTGTTTGTTCTTTTTTATCGTTGCATAGTAGTCCACTGTGTAAATGAAGAAATCCAAAGTTTTGTGGGAAAAGTTTAGGCAGGCAGACTACAAGCTGTAATTTCAAGGCATGGCCTTATTTTCTCATTTGTAAAGTGCCAAGGTGAAGCCAGCACTGCCCAATAGAGTTGCCACTGGCTACGCGTGGCTATTGAAAACTGGAAATATGGCTAGCCTGGATGGAGATGTGTGGTGAGTACAAAATAAATACACATTAGATTTCAGAGGCTTAGTATGAAAAAAAGAATGTGAACTATCTCATTAATAAGTTTTAAAATACTACTTGTTGAAATGATAACATTTTGGCTATATCCTGTTAAAGAATATGTACTACTAAAATAAGTTCACCTGTTCTTTTTTTCTTTTATGTGTTTCTATCAGACAGCACTGGGTTGTGCAATTTTCTTAGAGCTTCATAAATTTTCCCATTGAAACAGCACTCAGAGCTTATGCAAGTGCCACTGAAGCGAGTGGGGGAGGCTGGTCAGAGCAGAGTCTAAAGCAGCCTGCCATAAACAGTGAGTTTCTTTGAAATCTCACGTTTTCAGTTTTAAAATGCATATGTGCCTGCTTGAATATAAAAAAAATAGCAGGTCTAAAAGAAAAAGAGACTTTTCTCCCTGACTCCACACTCTAATCAATATCTTTAAGAAGACAATGTTTGTCCTGTGGTTTCAAGCCCCACCCCACCCCCATCACACTGTGTAGGAATCTTGGGGATCTGTGCACTAGTTTGGGAAGCACAGGCAGTGATCTCTAAAAGGAGGCTCCTGAGTTTCTAATTGCCACCTGTCCCCCTTTGTTCTGAGGTTCTCACCTTTGCTCCCACCCTTTAAAGTTCCAGAGGCCCTGGGAATAGATTTGGCCAAGTAGGAAGGAGAGGCACAGCATTTCTCTCCTTTTTGTCACCCCACAGAGCTATGCGCACAGGTGCCCATAAATACTTGTCGTCTTGAATAGTTTAGTAACCAAAACTGAGGTACCCTGCCCTTTCTCAGCAGGGCCAGTTCCTGTGGCTGCTCGCAGCGTGAAAAGTTCTTTCAACATGGTCCTGCTTGGAAAACGTAACTAGGGAAGAAGTTGCCCCCAATCCTTTGGGAGAAGCAGATGGGATAGAAACCAGAAATAAGCAAATGAGATAAGAAATAAATTTGGAACCAGCGCAATTCAGAAAGTCATGTGGTGCTCCATCATCAAGCTAGAAGGTAACCTGTATCTAAGTTACACCGCAGTCAGTGCGGTAAGGCTTGCTGAACAGATTTCACATTTTCTCTGTTCTAACCCCATATGAGCTCTCCAATAAACTTGGCCACCTCATGCTAAAACTGTTTTCCAATTTACTATTCCCTATTTAGACTATCAATTCTACTGGTAATTGCCTTTGATTCTCAAAGATACCAACAGAGTCTAGCTCTGGGCCACTGGCCAGGCTACAGCCTCCCCAAGCCTTGGTGCAGGGGGAATCCCATAACACATTCTCGAATAGATCCCTTGAAAGTTACTTTTTTTTTTTCTGAGTGACTTGATGACTGATCTGAATAAGCCTCCACATAGGGTGCAGTTAAACCACCATCACCAAAAGGTGTCCTTGTTCCCTCAAAGAATCTGCTAAGATCACTGTGCCCTCTTCTACCTCCCAGTCCACGAGAAAACAGGGACTGAAAGCTAGTGCCTGGCTAGTGGGGAGAGTCCACAATTGGGAAAACTAGGACTGCTTGTCCTGTGTATGTCACGGGCCTTTGTGGTCCTCACTCTTCCTTGGGAGTTTCTCTGATTGGAGACCCAGGGAGCTGCTGCTGGATACAGAGTTGGACTTAACTTGAGGCTCAGATAAAGAAACCCCTGTGAGCATGTTCCCTGGGCCAGAAAGAACCTGCTCAGCTGTTCAGCAGTTCTGGAAACTCTGATGCCCTTTGGTTTAATGAGCTCTAGCCAGTTCACACAGCCGGAGCAGGTGGGAGTTCAACATTCACTCAGCTGCCTCCCTGGGGGAGGGGGGAGAACGAACTGAAATGCCTCTGGGTCAATGTGGTCCCCTTTCTTTCAACAGAAAGAAACTTGCAATTCACAAGAAAACCCATATCCTGTCAGTGCACAATTATTGGACAAAGGCAGTTGTCTTTCTCCTGCAGTCAAGGAAGATTGTTTAATAGTATAATGCAGGAAGTGTCATAGCATTCATGTAACAAATAATTCCCATGGATCTGAAGGTTAATCTTGGTCAAATTTCTGGGAAATTGAGTTCTTGTCTAATCACAGAATATGTGAACTGGAAGGGGATTTTGTTAGCAACAAGTCCATTCCCTTCACTGCATGTGTGAAGAAATGGAAGCTTAGAGACAGAGAAATACTTTGCTTATCTCAGCAACTTAGCGGCACAGGCAGGGTGAGAATTGGCTCTCCCAACTCAGCGAATATTTTAGAGCACTTGGGGTATGTCCCTCATGCTGTTCATAGGCACTGGGGATACAGCAGCCAATATGGTAGATGGTGGTCTCTGCTCTCTCATACCTTCTCATCTACCTATTACAGTTTTGAAATGGGGCATCAAGACTGGCAAGACTGGCAGAATACTTAGAGCCCTATTTTCACCAGCAGGTGGGAACTAAAATTAGTCTTGCTACCCTGTGGCTTGGACTAGTCCCTGAGCATAGGCATGCCTGCCAAGGTGCAGCTTCCATTCAACTTCCCAGCATCCATGCATCAACATTCTTTTAAAAATAAAATATTTTAAAACAATTTCTTCAAATCAGAATCAAACTAAATTCACTACTCACAACTATTCAATACATTTCTTAAGCCATTTTTTCTTTTTTTTTTAGAGAGAGAGAGTGGAAGGGAGGGCGGAGGGGGGGAGTTTGGGGGGAGAGAGAGAGAGAGAGAGAGAAACATCCAAGTGAGGAAACACATCAATTGGTTGCCTCCCACTTGCACCTGGACCGGGCTGGGGATTGAATCGTCCACCGGCTGACCCTCTAACTACTGAGCCAAACCGATCAAGGCTTTTAAGCCATTTTAAATTTATAAGTTTTCCCTTTCTCTTTCTTTTTTCTCCTTTTTCTCTCTTGTGTTTGTCTTGTTCAGTTGTCCACAGTCTGGATTTTAATAATTGGACATATCCCATTGTTCCCTAGATTCCTGTCATTTGGAAGTTAGAACTAGAAGCTTGATCAAGTTCAGGTTCAATTATTTTGGCCAAATTACTTCATAGGCAATGGTGTGTAGGGCATCAGAAAGCACAATGGTTATCACTCCTCTTATAATGTTAATGAGACTGATGATCAATGCCTAGACCCACTGATTTATGAGGGGATGCAAAATCCTTCAGTCTTTCTGCTTTTATTAGCTAGAATGCTTTTAATAAAAGGAATCTTCCCCTCTTAATATATATGTTCCCCTCTGGGGTATGGTTTAGTAGGAAAGGAAGATAAATGCTTGGTTCTTTCTTTTTATTCACCAATTTTCAAATGAGTGATTTATCTAATATCTTTAAAGTGAGCCAATTAGTTGATTAATATTTTGTCTTTTTTTTTTTGTTCTATAAGCAACATTATAATACTATTTATTGTTGTGGATTTAAACAAATAATTCTTGATCTCCGATTCTGTGGAAGGCATTGTTCTAGGTATTTTGGGCCACAGTCAGGAGCAAAACAGACATGGGCCCCTCCCTCCTAGAGTTTACAATTCAGGGCTTCTTCCACACACTCCCTGCTATGCTGCTTAAACAGGAGATATTGCACCAGATGCTAACATATGACCGTCCATATGCAGAACTCTGTAAATAAGCTGAGAATTCCATTGTCATACTGATACCCTCAGGCCCTTTTCACCACACTCCCCAGTCTCTAAAAGTTTGCCTTTTGTAATATCCTCTCTTCCTGCTAATCTGCCCTGACTTTTCATGTTAAGCAGATTTTGTGGAGGAAATTATTCAACAACATGAATCTGTACAGTGTAATTCTCTCCATCCACCTTTCTGTATCTCCCAGGAATAGACTCTGTCACCAATCTTTTTCCTACTCAAGCAGTTAGAGGGTCAGGTTTTTTCTAGAATGTTGTGGCCTGGGTATTAGTGACCAGTCCCCATCCCACAGCCTGCATCCTTTCCAGTGTGGAGGGGGCCCTGCTGTGCATCTGTGGGGAAGCACTTCTGTTGAGGGGCAAAATCTCAAACTGTAGGTACAAGACACTTAGGAGCCCAAAAGCCATTGGCTAACTTGCTGCCCATCAGACATTTAGGAGAGTAGCTGTTCCTCTCTCTAGTATGCCTGACTTGGGTCCCAACCTTAGCTGAAATGAAGTAGGTTGAGGAGGTTGCTGACTCCAGTCAACAAGTGATCATTTAATTATATATTTTTGGTCCTATGCATGCTTAGAACTTCACTGCAAGGTCAAAGCAACAGCCCCCACAAAAGTTGGCTAAACATGCAAGAGATGGAAAATGTTGATGGTAGCAACTAAATATAGACACACATGTGAGTGGATTCCGGAAACTGCAAAGCAGTGAACCTGACACTGAGCCCTAGCAATATCCTGGACTACATTATCAAACAGGTGGCTTTTGCATATTTAGAAAAGAATGTGGAGCCCACATTATTGGGCTTAAAAAGGTTAAAGAAGAAATTTCTGAGTAGCTCCAGTCAAAGAGATATTTTTGATGGTGGGAAACAAGAAGGGCCATAGTGTTCCTATTTCTATAATACCTTGAGGAGATTTTAAATACAGGATGTCATGAAGATAATGGAAATTACTGAGAATGACTGAACATACAGCATATATTAGATTTTGCAATAGTATATTTTAAAAAATACAAACAACAGCCTAGAATAGCTTAAAGTGTGTTTCTGATACTGGTCTCTAATTCCCTCCTCACTTACAAAACAGTGAAGCCCTTTCTCCAGATTTTTTGGTCCAATAAGTATCCTTATTTACCTGCCTATTATAAGTTGTGCTGATCTTCTGTGTATTCTAAACAGTACTGTCTTTAATGATAGTATCACCAATAAAATGATGATGAGTAGACTGGTTGATAATGCTTAAGGAGGTTTGTGCCTGGTAAACTAACTCTACCCAGGGCATTGATTAATGGAGGCTCCAGAAGTTCAGAACTCCAGCCCTGTGCTGATGAACATTTTTGTTAAGGGGAGATGCAAGTAAAGAGAGTCCCTGGATCTAATTTATTCATGACCCCAAGAAGAAAGGGCAGGCTAGCCCAATTCTACACTTTAATACACACAAACTCCTACCCCCAAACCTAAGACATCAGGGTATTAAGAGCTGGAAGAATTGACCTGCTCACATTCCTGCTTAAAGGGGAGTCCCTCCTGGTTGAAGATCTCTTTCTCTTATCTGCTTGGCCTCTCCTCCAAAGAAAGAGCACACACTTCTATAGCCCCTCTGTTTTCCCTCCAGGTAAGCCCTGAGAGAAAACAATAGTGGATAGGTATCCATTTCACTGAGAGCTCCTGGGAAAATGAAATTCTTCATAGAGATCATTTCATGTTAAAGCTGTACATACCATGCTTTAGGTTGAAGGAAATCGGTGTAACAAAATACAATTTGAGCATAAATCTTACCATTCTTACTATAATTATTTGTTCAATAACAAGGTGCTTCTCTCAGGAAATTCTTTAGCTCAATCCTGTCATTGACAAATGCATTACTGAAAAGGTAGGCAAAAAAGAACAAAGGAACTTTGAATGCAGAATGCTGGCTTCTCTAAAAAGGCCTCACCCTACAGGGGCCTTCCAGCCCAAATGCTCTAGGTTTATACAATGTAGCTATTACATTCCTCCTATGTTTTAGAAGTGACTTCAGCGCAATTGATAAACATCCTTGAAGCTTTGGCCTGCTTAGCAGTTTTCTAAGAATATTCAGGCAACTCATTTACTTTACTTTTGCAAACTAGTCCATGAAAAATGCCCACCCAAACCAAGGAGAGTTGCTCAGTGCTTGGTTGCAGCCTGTTGCTTAAAAAATTGCAAACTTTATGTATATATTAAATGGGACTCACCCACTTTTAGTAACTTAGGTCATTTGGACTAGGAAAGTCCTTGGGTTGAATACACAGGAACACACACATTGTCCTCCCCTCTTCCTCCTCCCCTCTGAAACTCCTTTCTTATCAAACAGGTGGTTATATTTTTGTTCCTGTATCTTATCAGCACCTTATTTGCCATGAAAGAAAGGCAGCATTTGTTCAAATATTTTTTTGTATATACTGATCAGTTACAAGGAAAGTTTTGCCTTAAAATACTCTGCCCAGAAAACATTTTCTAAGTACAAGAAGATGAGGCCTGAATTTAAGTTCTGTCTTACAATTGGGAAGGAAAAAACAGTGTATCCTGTACTAAAAGAAGAAAATGTAATAAAATTGGTACATGCAAATCTTCATTTCTCTTTTCAACTAAGGAAAAAAAATATGGAAACACTATATCTGATGTTTTTCTACCTTTTTTTTCACTCTTTATTTCTCAAAATTTTCACCTACAAATATAACTTATTTATCCTGGATTTAAAAATTAAGAATAGCTAATTATATGGGAATTTCAACAAAGCATATAGAAGCCAGAAAAGTTTTCAAATGGTCTTTATTTAGTTCATTACTTGGGTTACTTTTGTGAGTTCATGCTAGAGAATGCAAATCCACAATACATATTTTTACACCAAAAGGTAGATGAAGATACAATGTAGCTATTACATTCCTCCCACTCATTTTCCTCCCTCTGGTCATGTATAGTGTAGACTATTTTCAGACCTTTGGTCCTCCCTTAATAAGGAGGTGTCCTCCAGGAACCAGTTTGAGTGGGCTTCACATGAGAGTCCATTGAAAGATTCATGAGGAGTAGGACTTTTCAGTTGTTTAATGGGTATCAGAGAACATGGCCAAAACATTGCCCCCTAGGGGAAACTGTGGATAGCGCCCTCATAGGGTTCAAGTGAGAAAGTCAAGTCAAGTCCACAAGAAACAAATAAGAGCACGAGTCCCCAGCCAGTACAAAATAGAATTTGAAGCAATTACCCAACTAACTCAGCAACAAAATTAAAAAGACCCATTTAGTTTCATGAGTGTTTAAGGCCTCAAAATGGTCATAAACTAAATAGCCTCCAATCTCAGACCCCCTTTGGCTCAATAACTATGCTGTACAACTTCAGGCTCACAGATTGCAGAGAGGCAGAAAGGCTGCTGGGCATTTTGATGGGAACCAGAAAGCACACCAGGTTCTCCCCTATTTTTACTTGAATCAAGTGCTAGGTGTGAGCTACAATGATCTGGAATTGAATTCAGAGAATTGCCTAGCTCTCTGCTGGATGCCCAGCAAATACCCACCTGTAAATTCATCAGGATTTGTACATGTCAATGATTCTGTCCTCATTGTATCCACGTAAGTACTGAGATTGATAACTACATAAAATCTTACAGGTAATTTTGCTAGTAATTCCATTCATTCCAAAAGATAGCCAAATGTGGCCCAACACATTGGAAAATTTCATAGTAAATTTATTTTCTTCATTGTATTCAAGCCTTTTAAAATAACAATAATCAAAAGTGATGAAAACACCTAAATAGACACTTTTCGAAAGAGGACATTCAGAAAGCCAAGAGGCACATGAAAAAATGCTCAAAGTCACTAATCATCCGAGAGATGAAAATCAAAACAACAATGAGGTACCATCTCACACCTGTCAGAATGGCTATCATCAACAAATCAACAAATGACAAGTGTTAGAGAGGATGCGGAGAAAAAGGAACCCTCCTGTACTGCTGGTGGGAATTCAGACTGGTGCAGCCACTGTGGAAGACAGTATGGAGTTTCCTTAAAATGTTAAAAATGAAACTCCCATTTGACCCAGTAATCCCACTTCTAAGACTATATCCCAAGAAACCAGAAACACCAATCAGAAAGGATATATGCACCCCTATGTTCATAGCAGCACAATTCACCATATCTAAGATTTGGAAACAGCTTAAGTGCCCATCAGCAGATGAATGGATTAGAAAACTGTGGTACATCTACACAACAGAATACTACGCTGCTATAAAAAAGAAGGAATTCTGGAACTGGAGAACGTTATGCTAAGTGAAATAAGCCAGTCAATGAAAGAAAAATACCACATGATCTGACTCATTTATGGATAATAAAGAACATTATAAACTGATGAATAAAAATAGATACAGAGGCAGAGCAGCATGGGACAGACTGTCAAACTACAGAAGGAAGGCTGGGGAAGGTTGGGGGAGGAGGTAAGAGATCAACCGAAGGACTTATATGCATGCATATAAGCATAACCAATGGACAAAAGATTCTGGGGGGTAGAAGAGACTGGGGGAAAGTCAATGGGGAAAAAAGGAGACATATGTACTACTCTTGGAAATACTTTAAGCAATAAAATAAAATTTAAAAAAGTAATGATAACAATAAGCACTACTCTTTTAATTTTTTAAAAATTATAGTTGGCATACATTATTATATTAGTTTCAGGCATACAACATAGTGATTTGACATTTATATGCCTTACAGTGTAATCATCATGGTAAGTCTAGTAACCATCTGCCACTGTGCAAATTTATTATGATATTATTGACATATTTCCTGTGCTGTACCCTACATACATGGCTTATGTATTTTATATCTGGAAGTTTGTACCTCGATAAAGCTACTCAAGCTCTTGGCTACCCTCTCCCACCTGTGTAGAAGTAATCTATTCCATTGAGTTGTCTTCAAATCACTAAAATTTAAGGCAATAGAAACTTTAGAAATCATATTCAAACACCCAAGCATTACCAAAACCTGTCATTATGATCCAAATGAGATTTCCAGAGTGGGTTGTTGGTGGTGGAAGTCCTGCTATTCCCTCCTTTCAACATGTCTGAGCCCTACCGCCACATTCATGGAACCAGCACATCAAATGTACCACCCTACAAAAACTTCAGTTAAGCCCTATGTTGACCCGTTACAATCCATATGCAATGGTGAGTGTTGTTTCTTTAAAAAAATGATAAGATATTATAAATTAGGTCACTTAGGCTAACATAGGGTATTATGGCTTACTTGGGCATACACATGAAATAAACTTTTTATAAGTAGCAACACTTGGACAGATCACTTTCTGACTTATTCTGGATGCACTGGAAACAAACACACCACAGGATAAAGATGAGAGTAGGGTCTGTAAAGAGAAAAGAAAGGAAACGCATTATTTAAATAATAACCAGCCCTGTCCTTGGCTATGTGGCTCAGTTGGTTGAGTATTGTCCCGTGCACTGAGGGGTCACTGGTTTGATTCCTGGTCAGGGCACATACTCAGGTTGCAGACTCAATCTCTGGAGGGCATGTGGGAGGCAGTCAATCAATGTTTTTCTCTCACATAGATGTCTCTCTCTCTCTCTCTCTCTCTCTCTCTCTTCCTCTCTCTAAAAATCAAAAAATATTTTTTAAAATATAAAACAATTGTAATAAATTTTTAAAAATTACCCACACTCTTATCTGATTGACATCTCTCTGTGGAAGAAGAGTTTATGAAATGAATGAATAAATTCATCAAGGAATGCACAAATGAATCAATTCTATTTGGAAAACACCCCTATTACACTATAGCAGGCTTCTAGATAACTGTCTGAAAAAATCTACTTGGTACCATTTGGTTGGCAGTTGTGTTTGTTACCTTCTGCTGTTATCATTTTCAGTACATCTTAAGTCTTTCATTAGTTTTAAGGCCAGCTTTATCTCTCCCACATGCCTATAGGATGCCTGGCATATAGTTGGGGCTCAAAGTAATTTTTGCAGCTGTTTAGTAATTTGCCCCTGAAATCACACAAGTTGACTGACAAGACAGAACTTGAGCTTCCTGCTGCTCATAAAGGCAGCCCCCATTTCTTTTCCTGCTCTTCACCATTAGGCGAGAACTGCAATTCGACAGACAACGCCATATTCAAGGAGTCCCTTCAGAACAGAGGCTCAAACATGCCTTGTCCTGAGTGGAGATCCAAACCCACAGCAGGAGCCAGAAATGCATTGTGGGCCTCAGATGATCCATTTTAGAGAGTAGGCAAAAGCCCAAACACCACCTGTTTTCAATATGAATGTCTCCATTACCAAACACACATTTTTACTTAGGCCTCAAATTAGGTCAAATGCTAAACCAGCCTCCAATTCCCCATCAGCCCAGCCCTCCTCAGAGTAGGGTTCCGCCTGTATAATCAGTTTGTCGGGGCCATGGTGGTCTGGCTGGCATCCACTCATGATGCCCTCAAATCTTCGTGCTCACTCAGCTTATCCACATAGCCACCAGACAAGTCTTGCCATGTCACCAGACAGGCTCCTGCTTGCTATTAAAGCAGTGAATGGGACGAGCCATGCCTTCCCTCAGGGGAACAGCCAAAAGTGTAGGCTAAATGGAAACCACCTTCCTCTTGGCCAGTCATGACAACGTTCTGGAGACCATCTTGGTGGCATGTTTTCTTGAGGATGTGAAACAGTCCAGCGGCTGGTGTTTTTCAGAGCTAATGAGTGATTTGGGAAACTTGGAAGCAGCCTCCCACACCCTGCCCTTCCTCTCTACCCTTGCCTCAAATCCCTAAATGACAATGTCATTGCTTCGGCTGAAAACTTTGCTCCTTGTTTTTAAAAAATGCAGTTGATCCAGGAGGGAAAACATACTGTAAGCCTCTGGGGCTCAGGGAGTAGGTCGTAGTAAGAGGCTGACATCTGGGAGGCTGAGGAGGCCTGGAACAAACCTGGCTTTCCTCACACCCCCCTCGCCCCCCCGCGGCCCCGAAGTTTAGAATCTGTTAGTGGGAGATCACACAGATTGCAGCTCTGACCGGTCTTACATGCCAGTAGTGACTGCTGGAGAAGCATGCCATGGGTGACAGTTTGACAAAACCAAACCTTTAAAGGAAGCTGGATAAGAGCTAATGAGGCTTACCACCAGGGTGATAGGACTTTGCAATGCAGCCTGGCATCAGCCACTATGTGCTCATACAGTCACAAAGCTGATGATAAAAAGAGCAGAACTTGCCTTCCCAAAGAGTGCTGGCTCCTTCCAACTCACAGGTTCCTCAGGAGGCCATGGGCTAGCTCCAGCAATATTGTCACACTCATGTGTCTTGAAGCAATGTTCACATGACCTATCTTCAGAACCCATTTCTGAGCCATGTGAAAACAATCCTCTCCTTTCATATCACATCTCATCTCTGAGAAAAATTACCTTGAGGCAGAGGGAACCCCATAAGAACTTGGCTTCTTGGCAACTACATTACATGCAAAAGGATCTGTTTGGTGACAGAACCCTTTGGCCAGTGCCTCATATATGGTCTTTACTAACTTCTATTTTAAAAATTTTATTAATCAGAGAGAGGAGTAGGGGTGACTCCAAGTTTGCTGCAGGCTTGGAAGGCATTCCCTACTGATTTGCAGGAGCAGTGGCTAACCTCTTGAAGGAACAACCTAAACAGACACTATTGGAAAATGAGGGCAATTCTGTTAAAGGAGAAGGCCAAGTGCGACTATTGGGAAGTGGGAGCAATTTTCTGAAGGGTGCTTCCACAGGCTATGTCAAACTCTTGGCCATTACTAGAAAAGTATGAATCTGTAATAACCATAATCCTTCAAAACTAAAACCAAATCCAAGATCCATGGGGAACCAGGCCCAACAAAGGGAGATGGAGGGGGTTATGGCTGTTACAAGGATAGTGGCTTCAGAGTTGGTGGTAGAGAAAGGGAAGATGAATCAGTAAAGTGGTGAAAGGAGAGGGTGACAGTATAGATGAAATGAACCTTGAATTAAAAAGTAATATTATGTCTCTGATGACACAAAATGTGATCTGCCAGTGTAGGCATACTGATAGGCACTCTTTCCAGCTGATAATAGAAAAAATTATTTTCATAGCATCATACTGAGATTTTAGAATTATTGACTAGTATCTAGGATTCTGGTGAACCTGGGAAACTGCTTTTAGTCTTATCAGGCAGTGGTGGTCCATATAGTCAGAGAAGAATAGAGTCACTGGGACACAAATAGTCCCTTGATCTCTGACCCTAACACACACCTGCTGCAGCACAGCAGGCAATGCTACCAAGCCCAGGAAATGTCTTTGCCAAGGTGGGAGCCTTGGTATTCCCCATTCATCTGGATTCATGTGAACACAACAAATACACCATCCTAATTTCACTGTGTGATGTGGCACCAAGGGAAATGATATCCTCCTCCCACAGGAACAACCAGGAAATCAGTTAGACTTCTCCAGTCTAACGGAAGAAGGAGCAATATGGGGCCCACATATAATGACTACTTTCAGAGTTACTATCACAAGGCATTTCCTTAAAACATTTCCCTCCAAAATGTTAGTTATTAAGTTGTGCTATGGTCTAACATCTTGCTAAGATTTAAATCTTTCAACTCAAAAATGGGTTTGAATTATGAAAAATATCTAAAGATCTTAACACAGACAAGCCAAAATTTCCAAGAGTTATTTGGTTGTTTATTTTTTTAAGTATCTTGCCAACACATATAAATCTACATGGAAATTTTTTGTTAGAAACATCTGAAAACTTCCATTTTCAGTGGAAACACTGACATCAACTTCAAAGGATCTGCCACCTAATCACTGAGCAAACAGTACATGTGTGTACACTTTGGAGTTGGCAGAGAATCCTTTCTAATATTTAGAGCTGCCTAGAGATAGAAAACCATCATAAGTAGTGACATTCCTGTCACTGGAGGTGCTTAAAGCAGTGGTTGAGCAACCATTTGGCAGGCCTATTGTTGAAGATAATCAATCATCAAGGATTCAAGATTGACCTGGATGACTTTTAAAGGGGACTGCGGGAATTGAATTGAACTGATATAAGTCTAGAAGGTGATGAATTTATTTTTGTGTAGCTCTACATTCTATAATCCCTGAAGCACAGTGAAGTTTCCTACTCTTGCCAAAGTTGCTGATGGCTAATGCACTAATATGATGCTCTACTTCTCCCTCCCAGATGTAGTGAGAATGCTCTATACCAGTGGTACTCAACCTTCCTAATGCCGCAACCCTTTAATACAGTTCCTCATGTTGTGGTGCTCCCCAACCATAAAATTATTTTCTTTTCTTTTTTTATATATATTTTTTATTGATTAAGATATTACATATGTGTCCTTGTCCCCACGTTACCCTCTACCTCCCCCCCCCCCGCTCATGCCCTCACCCCCCCGTTGTCCATGTCCATTGATTAGGCCTATATGCTTGCATATAAGTCCTTTGGTTGATCTTTCCCCCTTACCCCCACCCTCCCCTACCTTCCCTCCAAGTCCCGACAGTCATCAGCTTATGTTGTTCATTATATTCCACAAATGAGTGAGATCATGTGGTATTTATCCGCTCTCCAGTTCCATCCATGCTGTGGCAAATGGTCAGAGTTCCTTTTTCTTCTTCCTCTTCTTAAAGAATACCTTTCAGCATTTCATATAATGCTGGTTTGGTGGTGATGAACTCCTTTAGCTTTTTCTTATCCGTGAAGCTCTTTATCTGACCTTCTATTATGAATGATAGCTTTGCTGGATAAAGTAATCTTGGTTGCAGGTTCTTGCTATTCATCACTTTGAATATTTCTTGCCACTCTCTTCTGGCCTGCATGGTTTCTGTTGAGAAATCAGCTGACAGTCGTATGGGTACGCCCTTGTAGGTAACTGACTGTCTTTCTCTTGCTGCTTTTAAGATTCTCTCTTTATCTTTTGCTCTTGGCATTTTAATTATGATGTGTCTTGGTGTGGTCCTCTTTGGATTCCTTTTGTTTGGGGTTCTCTGCGCTTCCTGGACTTGTAAGTCCATTTCTTTCACCAGGTATGGGAAGTTTTCTGTCATTATTTCTTCAAAAAGGTTTTCAATATCTTGCCCTCTCTCTCCTTCTGGTATCCCTATAATTCTGATGTTGGTACACTTGAAGTTGTCCCAGAGGTTCCTTACACTATCTTCATATTTTTGGAATCTCTTTTCTTTTTTCTTTTTCGGTTGGGTATTTTTTGTTTCTTTGTATTTCAAATCTTTGACTTGATTCTTGGGATCCTCTTGTCTGCTGCTGGATCTCTGTAAATTATTCTTTATTTCAGTCAGTGTATGCTTAATTTCTAGTTGGTCCTTTTTCATGTCCTCCATGGTCTCACTATACTTATTGAGGGATTCATTAAATTTATCGGCGGTTTCCATAAAATTCTTGAAAAACCTTATAAACGTGGCCTTGAACTCTATATCCAATCATTTGCTTTCCTCCATTTCTGCCATATGTGACCTGTTTCTTTGTCTCCGCATTTTGGCAGCTTCCCTGTGTTGATAGAGTGGCCCTGCGCGCCAGGTGTCCTGTAGGGCCCAGTAGCTCAGCCTCCCCAGTTACCTGGAGTGGACACTCTTGGTGCACTCTTGGTGCCTTGGTTGTTGTAGAATCACTGGGAGGAATTGACCTCCAGGCCAATTGGCTGTGAGAATCAGCTGTGTCTAAAGTGGGAGAACTTCTGTGCTGAAGACACCCTTCTGGGGCAAGACTTGCTTCAGTGGGGCTTTGGTGCTCACTGAGTCTGCTCCCTGAGTGTGTCCCTTATGGATCTGAGGAGTTGCAATCTGGATGGTCCCACTCTGACCACTGGGTACAGTGGCTCCTGGATCTAAGGAGGTGCTAATTCAGCCTCTGCCTGAGGCCACACAGCAGGAGCCACGAAGAGGCTCAGCTGTGAAGCAATGCAAGCCGCTGCGGGGCCTTGGGCCTTCTCTTGGAAGTTCCGGGTCTGCCTGGCTGGGCTGCAGTTAGGTACATTCACATGCAAAAGCCTCTGCCGCAGCCTGGGTGGGGCGGGGTCTCAGGGAATCAAAGGGCGGATCAGGGAGCTATGGCCGATTCTCCGCCCGGAGTCGCGCGTCTCAGTGTCCCGGTAACCGCTGCAAGCACCTCTGAGGGAAAGCCGCCCTCAAGTTTGCCCGCTGCCGGACAGACCAGCTTCTCCCCCTATGAGACCTGGGTCCCCAGAGACTTCCTGGAACCGGAGTTCAGAGCAGTCGGGAGTTTGTGATTCTAAAAGACAGCCACGTCCTCAGGCGCCACCCCCTTTCCTTGCGCTCGCGAGCCGCCGTACCTCTGCACTTCACCTCCGCAGCGCCTCTGGCTCTCAGCGTGCTTCTCTTTCCTTCTAGTTGTAGAATTTACACTCAGCCAGCCTTTCTGTTGTTCTGGATGATGTTTGCTCAGTCCTTTGCGGTAATTTTCAATTGTTGTGTGAGGCGACAATTTCCCGGTGTTTACCTATGCCGCCATCTTAGTTTCTCTCCATAAAATTATTTTCGTTGCTAGTTCATAACTGTAATTTTGCTACTGTTATGAATCATAATGTAAATATCTGTTATGCAGGATGTATTTTCATTGTTACAAATTGAACATAATTAAAGCATAGTGATTAATCACAAAAACAATATGTAATTATATATGTGTTTTCCGATGGTCTTAGGCCACCCCTGTGAAAGGGTCGTTCGACCCCTAAAGGGATCGCAACCCATAGGTTGAGAACCGCTGCTCTATACTCTTACTAGTGTTATACTCTGGTTCTACATAGGTTCTAGGGCTAGCCAACCTAGTTGTTTGTATACCCAATAACCATTCCTCCCTTCTTATCAATCATCTCCTAATTTGTTCAGTGTCCATCCTCCTCTTTGTAGGCATGTCTTTCAGCTAAGACTGGCCTCAGACCAGGGCATGAATCTTGGTTAGTTTTTATACTCAACAGCTTAGGGCATGTGAGCTAATTCTAGGCAATGAGAGATGAGATGTTTGCTGAAGAGAGTACCTTCTAGGAAATATTTCTTAGCTCTTCAAAAGAGACTTGAGAAAAAAATTCTCTTATTGCTACCAACAGAAAGTGGTGTGTGAAGATGTATTATTACTACATCTGTTACAGCCATCTTTTCTTTCAGCTTTATTTGGGCTTTATAGCCATCTTTCAAACATGAGGGATCCAACATGCTGAAGTTGGCAAAGTTGAAAGATGAAAATAATCTGGATCTTTGATAATAAAATTGAGGAATAACCATCTTTGGAGCTTCCCTTACACCATTGCTTTTTGATATGGTATATGATATGATTGATATGATATGATATAATATGATCTATATATATAAAAGGCTAAGTGACTGACTGTATGTCCATCCAATTGTCCAACCAACTGACTGGCCGGTACATATGATATGCCCTGGCAATTTAAAAATAAACATTGACTCGTGCATGCATGGTACATATAAAGCTCTCACTGGTGTCAATCACACCCATGTTTTAATTTTATAGTCCTATATTATATATACTATTTTGATATGTAGTTTTTTGTAGTAATGTAATTACTGCATGAATCTTTTAATTAATTTCCTTTCAATGTGAACAAATCTGTGCACTAGGCCACTAGTATGATATATAGTATAATATATTATAATATAATCTACAGTAATAAAAGACAAAGATGCTAATTGACCATACCTTCACTACACCCAACCCACACCCACCAGCCAATCAGAGCGACTATAGGCAAATTAACCCAACCGAGATGGCGGCCAGAAGCCACAGAGCTGGAGCAAGCAGGAGGCTTGATTGCCCAGGTGATGGAGGAAGCCAAGCTTCCCGCCTCTCCTGGCTGGCTGTGGAACTCCGCTAAAGGCAACAAAGTTTCAGTTATAGAAGCTAAATAAATCCCAGATATTGGCTTCCAGCCAGCCTCCACTGGGAACTTGGGTTGCTGGGGGCTGTGGCCAGCCTGCAAACAGCCATCAGCCCCTCACCCAGGCTGGCCAAACCCTCATGGGGTGAGGGTCCCCACTGGGTGGCTTGGCCAGCCTGCAAACAGCCATCAGCCCCTCACCCAGGCTGGCCAGGCACCACAGCGGGACTCCTACCCTGAAGGGGATGTGGCCAGCCTACAAACAGCCATCAGCCCCTCACCCAGGCTGGCCAGGCACCCTAGGGTTACCCCCACCCTGCAGGGGCTGTGGCCAGCCTGCAAACAGCCCTCAGCCCCTCACCTAGGATGGCCAGACCCTCATGGGGTGAGGGTCCCCACTGGGGGCTTTGGCCAAACTGCAAGCAGCCCTCAGCCCCTCACCCAGGCTGGCCAGGCACCCCAGTGGGGACCCCCACCCTGAAGGGGCTGTGGCCAGCCTGCAAACAACCATCAGTCCCTCACACAGGCTGGCCACACCCTCATGGGGTAAGGGTCCCTGCTGGGTGGCTTGGCCAGCCTGCAAACAGCCATCAGCCCCTCACCCAGGCTGGCCAGGCACCCCAGCGGGGACCCCCACCCTGAAGGGGGTGTGGCAGTCTGAAAACGGCCCTCAGCCCCTCACCCAGGCTGGTCAGGCACCCCAGCGGGACCCCCACCCTGATCCGGGACACCCTTCAGGGCAAACCAGCCAGCCCCCACCCATGCACCAGGCCTCTATCCTATATAATAAAAGGGTAAGATGCAAATTGATCCTAACAGCAGAGCGACCGGGAATCACTGGTCACTATGACACACACTGACCACCAGAGGGCAGATGTTCAATGCAGAAGATGCCCCCTGGTGGTCAGTGTGCTCCCACAGGGGGAGTTCTGCTCAGCCACAAGCCAGGCTGCCAGCTGCCAGTACAGTGGTGGTGGCGGGAGCTTCTCCCAACTCCTCAGCAGCGCTAAGGATGTCCAACTGCAGCTAGGCCTGCTCCCCGCTGGCAAGTGGACATCTCCCGAGGGCTCCCGGGCTGCCAGAGGGATGTCTGATTGCCATCTTAGGCCCAATCCCCCGGGGAGCGGGCTGAAGCCAGCAGGTGGTCATCCCCCGAGGGGTCCCAGACTGCGAGAGGGCACAGGCCGGGCTGAGGGACCCTCCCGAGTGCACAAATTTTTGTGTACCGGGCCTCTAGTATAATATAATAAATATAATATAATTAATATAATATAATATAATAATAAATATAATATAATCCTATATAATAAAGAGCTAATATGCTAATGGTCATGATGCCCTCATGCCATAATGACTGATCAGTAGGAGGCTGAGTGCATGGCAGGCGCTGGTGGGCGGGGTTGCGTGTGAGGTGCATGCGGGTGGGTGGGGACTTGATGCTGTGTCCCCATCCAGTGCCAGCTGGGGACTTGACACTGTGTCCCCTACCAACGGGGCTTGATGGGGGTGGGGCCGGCTGGGTCTGGGTCTCACCCAATGTGGGTGGGGCTGGCCAGGTCTGGGTCTCTTCCCTTTCAATGTGCACGAATTTTGTGCACTGGGCCAATAGTATAATAGTAAACTCCTTTCGTTTAAATAGTTTTGAGTTGAATTTCTTCTTACTTATAGCCAAGAGCATCTTAAATAATACCACAATCTTTGATGGGATCTTGTCCTCTCAATATGTTATTGAGATGTGAAACCACTCTTTTCATCCATGTCATCTGGGCTAGAAGATTATAGAAAAGAGGGGAGTGTTGAGACTGCCTTTTATGCCCAACACTGGTGTATGAGCATCTCATTCCTGTATTCTTCCTCAAGCTTTCCTTTAAAATATATATATATTTTTTCATTGATTTTAGAGAGGAAGGGAAAGGGAGAGATAGAAACATCAATGATGAGAAAGAATCATTGATCAGCTGCCTCCTGCACACCCTTACTGTGGATTTGAGCCTACAACCTGGACATGTGCCCTGGATGTGAATCGAACCTGGGACCCCTCAGTCTGTAGGCCGAAGCTTTATCCACTGATCCAAACGAGCTAGGGCCTCAAGCTTTCCTTTTGGTGTGATCATGCTCAGCTAATTCTTCTATCCCTCATAAAATGAGACCTCTAGTGGGTCCACCTCACTGACTTTCAATAAATGCCTGGCCTTTTCTGGAGTGGACAGAACTGTGGCTCCATTTTGGAATAGTAGAGCCTAACCTGTCAGTGTGACAAGATGATTGCAGTCTAAGGCAATTTGTCTGATTCCTTTCTCCCCAGAATTTCTTTGGAGGTACCTCTGACTGACTGTCCAACAGGGTTGTGCGCCCTGCATCAAAGGTCAGACTCAAAATCTTTTTGCTTAGGCCAATGATTCTCAAAGTGTGGTCTCCAGACCAGCAGCACCATGGAATTTGGTAGAAATTCAAATTTTCAGGCCCACTCCAGGTCAACTGAATCAGAAATTCTGGGGGTGGGGCCTGGCCATCTGTGACCAATGCCTCCAGAAAATTCTGAAACATGTCATATTGGAGAAACACTACCCTAGACCTTGGCTACTGCCATGACTGGTAACTGGGAGCAGGAAAGCTTCCCAGAGCTCTAACTTCATTATTTTATACTGTGAGGATCCTATCTCACTCTGTAATTATAATTCCATTGCTGTGACTATGTGATTGTCTATCTCCCTCATTAGTGGTGAGCTCCACCAGAGTGGGCATCAAGTGTATCTTGCTTTGTTATTGTATCCTCATGCCTAGCATAGTGCCTGGCACATAGTATGTATTCCCTCAACATTTGTGGAATGAGTGAAGAGGGGCACTTATTTGCCACATAAATTGTTGATGGCATATTTTGCTCCCTACAAAATTCAGCAAATTCCTAAGATGTTCAAATTGTACAATGTTTTCTCTAAGCTGAGTACAACTGATATTCATTTTCATGGTTTCCAAAATTGAAGTCAGCAATGAGAACAACTTCATATTATTCCAGAATGTGCCTTTCATTCAGCAAGCTAACATGCTAAAAAGCCATGGGTATTGGCTACTGTTCATTACAGGTTATGTCTTGAAGTACACTTGCCTTTATTCATTTTCACTAGAGCCTTGACTCTGCATAATACTAAAGATCCCAGGGCCAGTCTAAAAGGCAAAGTGCCTAAAAGGTCCTTGGTCTTTTGTTGGCACCAGCCCACCCCTACTCAATCCTTGCCCTTCAAGACCACTTTGGATTCTTCGGGGGAAATACAGATGAAAATCTGACACTGGAAAACACTTCTGCATAGCATTCTCCCTCTCCCTGTCAACTCTGAAACCAGAGATGCTGCTGCAGCTTCACTATGTGACCAGGAGAGAAGAGCTTTAATTTACAAAGGAGAAAAAAAAATTTACAAAGGAGATGGCAACTCCCCAGAAATACAGAGACTGTCCGAAAGTGGCAGGAGAGGTGGGGTGGGTGAGTTGGGGGGATGAGCAATCAAAAGGACATGGGGGCTGTCACCTGAGTGTCCTGCCTGCCTACCTCCTAAGAAATGGTTTAGTGTGTGGAATTTTCCTGCCCTAGCTACACTGGTAGAGAAAAGGTAAAATAGGTGTGTGTTAGCAATGGGGGACAGTAAAAGGGCAGGCAGGTAAAGAGACCATTTGGAGCTCTACCAATTTTGAGCCCTTAAGTCAGAATATGTTATTATTCGAGATTTCAAATCTTTCCTTGCCAGGAAAAAACCCACCTTTATACTCCCATCTACTCATTTTCTATAAAATTTCAGCCATAAGGCTTTGATCTAAGAGCAGCCTTCCTGCTATCACTTGTCAAAGGCAGGTGTAGAGGCAAGCTCTTCTCTAAATGTGTAACCCACAGAGAGTGTGTAAAGAGTGCAGGTGGGGGCAGTGTCCATCTCAGAGTCCCTGAAGTGGGAGCTTCTTCCTGCCCAGGCTCCAACCTATGCCCACTATCAGAGGTGGGGCTCAATAGCCAGACCTCAGAAATGCAATCATCCCTCATCCAGGGGCCTAAGTGCACATGGTGCCTGGTGAGAAAAGGTCTGTGATGAAGCAGCTCATGGCATCCTAGTTCCCTAGAAGGGCACTACTTACCTTGGAACACCATTGTGCATTCCAGCTCCCAAAATCCGGTGTGTGTGAATCTTCCCAGCATTTCCTCATAATCGCTTTTTGCAGTAGGCAGGGCAGGGAATGATTTCTTAAGAAAAGCCCAGAAAGAAGTCAAACTGTGATATAGGTAACATGACATAAGTCACCTGGGCCAGCAGGAGGCAAGCAGATAGAGGTTCTGCCCTTCCAACACCCTCATCATAGTAGCTCCTTCTTAACTTGATATATATTTGCCCCCACTCATCTCACTAACTGGCTACCTAATGCTTGAAGAGGTTTTTCAACAACCCTGTAATCCCAGGTCCCTGCATAATGGTGTCTGGGGAACCAGACTCCGGGGATCATTCTCTGCGTTTCTCTCCAGAGTCAGGAGGCCAGAGCAGAATAGAATGGCCTAAGATGCCTGGAAGCTCCAGAATGCCTTTGTGGAGGTGAAGTGGAAGCAATGCTTGAAGAAAGTTGAAGATATGTGTGTGTGGCTGGTCAGAATCCAAGGGTATGAGTGGGAGGCTGGGAGGACCGCTTTTAATGTGTCTGATTGCATTATGAGCATGGATGTCCAAAAAGTACCCCTAGTGTGGAATTGGGTTGTATCCACCAGAAAGCTCCAAATCAAGATTGTTTGGAGGAGGCTAGAATGTACAGAATGTACTGTAAAAGGAGCTGAATCCCTGCAGTTTACACAGTCCAGTGCACATTATCAATCCAAGGGCAACACCATACAATCCATGCTGCATACTCTTACTTAATTCATCTTCTTTATACACCCTGAGCATATTATCAATTCCTATTCAAGAATTTGCATCAGATAGTGCCGACTTGAATTTCAAATTGCTTTGCCTGGCTTTTGAGGGCTTCATACACTGATCCTACCCTTCCCTAGTCCTGTAGTAGCAAACCCATCTGCTCTGCTTTTTTGACACACTTCCTTTCAGCGGCTTCACTACTCACACTTATCCCATCCCTAGACATTTTATCTCATCTCCCTTCTCTTACATTGGAGGCAACCTGTAGCACCCAGAGAGTACAACAAACCAATGATGAGTCCTGCTCACGGGGACTCACAAGATTCTTCTCTCTCTTCCCCTCCTAGCAAACCCAGGTAGGGCCAGGTAGGTCAGGACGTCACCCTGACCATTGCAGCACGCACTGCTCTCCTTTGAGGTACAGATGACCGAAGACTTGTGCATTCACTGGCATGTTTCTTGGGTGAGATTTGTCTCCTCCATGGAATTATGGGATTCCTGAGAATAAGGACACTATGTTACTTACATCCTTACTCATCCTCCCATACAGAGACCAAGATCAGATGTCATAAATCATATTACTGCCTCAAATTCCAAGTGGTTTTGGAGGCCCTCACATTCAGAGCCAGCATGACTGCCATTATAGACATCAGATAACCAATGGCTGGCCTTTCTAGGTATTTCATCTTTGGAGTCTGTTCCAATAAAATAGGGGCTTTCAAATTCTTTGGTTGGCCTCAAATTACAGTTCTCCACAAGGGAACTCAGTAGACGAATTGTATGCAACGTGGGGCACACAACGGCCCATCTAGCCCTCCCTTGTGTGTGGGCCAATGGCTGAAGGAGCAAGTTGAAGAAGAATGCCTATCTCCAGCAGCCACCTTAGATGCTGTTCTGTCCCCCCACACCACTCTGATCCACCTCTTGAGTCCAGGGATTTTGTTCACCAACAACTGGTCGCCATCAGCCTATGGCACCTTTGGTTTAACAAATTATTTAAGTCACTACCCTTTGAGTAAGGTAGAACTCCTGCTTGCTCAAAGTAGATCATTTACTAATACTAAGGGGGTAGTTAACCTTTAGTTCTAGGAATTCACCCTTCCCAGAGCACCTGGTTCTGTAGTTTGAGTTACATGGCCTCTCAGCTTCAATCTGTACAGATGAGTAAGGCATCACTTGCCTTCCACTTGGAGGCAGAGCCTTCAGTCCCTGCTGGTCTTAGATATTTCTCTCTGGACCTTGTATCAAGGTTACGCATCAAGGTCAGACACCAGCATCTGAGTACCCCTAGATCAAGACCTTTCCTTTTTATTTTTTTCAGCATATATTGCCTGATGGGCATGCTGGGACATGTGTTCAGGACACAACAAAAGCTCCTAGGTTTCATTCCTGGTTAAAAAGTGTCAAAATCTGTTGTCCCAAAAGCACAGGTTTTTATATTTAGATGTTGTGTTTTCTAATTTGCACTAAGACCAATCCAGCCAGAGAAAACTATTGTTATACACACCTCATTTACAGAAGTGCCTACTATCTGGGTTCCATGTGTCCAATCTCTGCCCCTAGTGTGTAAATTTTTTTTTTTTTGCTTTTTACTTTATTCACATTTATCTTTATTGTTGAAAGTATTAGATGTCCCCCCCCCACCCCCACCATTGAGCCCCACCAACCTGCTCCTGTCCCCTATCCAGGCCTTCCCCCACACTATTATTTGTCTATGGGCTATGCATATATGCATGCAAGTTCTTTGGTTAATCTCCTCGCCCCCCCTCCGCCGCCCCGGCTTTGAAATACATCAGTATGTTGCATGCTTCAATGTCTCTGGATATTTTTTGTTCATCAGTTTATTTTGTTCATTAGATTCCACATATAAGTGAGATCATGTCATACTTGTCTTTCTCTGACTGGCTTATTTTGCTTAGCATAATACTCTCCAGGTCCCTCTATACTGTCTCAAAGAGTAAAATATCTTTCTACACTGCATAGTATTCCATTGTGTAAATATACCAGTTTTTTAATCCATTCACCTACTGATGGGCACTTGGACTGTTTCCATATCTTATCTATCTATCTATCTATCTATCTATCTATCTATCTATCTATCTATCTATCATCTATAACCCTAATATGCAAATAGACCTAACGGTGGAACAACTGGTTGCTATGATGTGCACTGACCACCAGGGGGCGTGCGTGGAACATAGCGGGCATTGGCAGTAGGCAGCAGAGTGTGGAACATAGAGGGCATCAGCTGCGGCGGGATGGTGGAGAGGGGGTGCCAGACCAAGGCGGGGCACCACCGGTCACTGTCACTAGGTGAACCTCTGGTGGTTACTGAAAATTCTTTGCTCCCATGCTCCACAGTCCCGCCAGGCACTTACACCTGCTGCCTGTGCCAGCCCCGCTTGCACCCACTGCCGGCGCCAGCCCTGCTCGCGCCCACTGACAGCACCTGCTCTGCTTGCACCTGCTGCTGGCACCAGCCCCAATTGTTCTGCGCCATCAGCAGGTGTGAGTGGGGCCTACACTGTCATTGCGTGGGAGCTGTAGCGGAGCTGCCAGCAGACAGGGAATCGGGGGCCATGGTGGGAGGAGCGGGGCGGGGGCACAGAGGATGGGCCAAGACCCACCCCTGTGCCCACTGCAGCCTTACGGCCCACAGTTCCTTTCAAGGTGCAATAATTCATGCACTGGGCCCCTAGTTGTAAATAACAACAGTGCTATGAACATGGGGGTGGGGGGCAATTATTCTTTGTGATTGGTGTTTTTTACTTCTTAGGATATAGTCCTAGAAGTGGGATCACTGGGTCACATGGCATTTCCATTTTTAATTTTTTTGAGGAAATTCCATTTTCCATAGTGGTTGTACCAGTCTGCATTTTCAACAGTGTACTAGACCAAATGGTCTAGTGTCTAGTTCCTTTTTCTCCACACCCTCACCAGTATGATAGTCATTCTGTCAGGTGTGAGGTGGTACCTCATTGTAATTTTCTTCTCACTGATGATTAATGATGTTGAGCATTTCTTCATGTCACTTGGCCATTTATATGTCCTCTTTGGAGAAGTTATCTATTCAGGTCTTCTGCCCATTTTTTAATTGGGCTTTCTTTTGTTTAGTTGCATAAGTACTTTACATATTTTGGAAATTAACCCCTTATCAGATGTATCACTGGCAAGTATGGTCTCCTATAAGTGGGTTCCCTTTCAATTTGATGCTGGTTTCTTTTGCTGTGCAGCTTTTTATTTTGATGTAGTCCCATTTATTTTCTCCTTTGTTTCTCTTGCCCTATAAGATGTACCTGTGAGAACTGTGCTATGTGAGATGTCAGATATTTTGCTATGTTTTCTTCTAGGATTTTTATGGTTTCACGACTTACATTTAATTATTTTATCCATTTTGAGTATATTCTTGTGCATGGTGCGAGTTGGTGGTCTAATATCTGCCTAATTATCCCAACACCATTTATTGAAGAGGATTTCTTCACATTATTGTATGCTCTTACCTCTTTGTCAAATATTAATTGAACATAATGGCTTGGGTGGATTTCTTGGTTCTGTTCTGTTCCATTGATCTATATGCCTGTTCTTGTGCCAATACCAGGCTCTTTTGATTACAGTGGCTTTGTAGTATAACTTGATATCCGGTATTGTGATCCTTCCAACCTTGTTCTTCTTTCTCAAGATTGATGTGGCTGTTTAGGGTCTTTTTTGGTTCCATATAAATTTTTGGAGTATTTCTTCTAGATCTGTGAAATATGCATTGGTATTTTGATGGGGATTGCACTGAATCTATAGATTGCTTTGTGTAGCATGGATATCTTCATATTAATTCTACCAGGTGTAAATTTTAAGGTGGAATCTTGTCCAGGGTTAAGAAGCCCAAATTAGATTTTCTCGCAGTCCGAGCTGGGGTAGGCGCTTCAAGCACCAGGGATGGACAAGAGCTGGGTTGGCAGCGAGTAGCCTACACCATTTGCTCATCCTTGCGATGAGTTTGCCCCTCAATCCCAAACCTTTCCTCAACGGATTAACAGGAAAGCCAGTAATGGTGAAACTTAAGTGGGGAATGGAGTACAAAGGCTACCTGGTATCTGTAGATGGCTATATGAACATGCAGCTTGCAAACACAGAAGAATACATAGATGGAGCCTTGTCTGGACACCTGGGTGAAGTTTTAATAAGGTGTAATAATGTCCTTTATATCAGGGGTGTTGAAGAGGAAGAAGATGGAGAAATGAGAGAATAGCATCTTTTGTGGGAAATTTCTTTTTATATACATTTCTAGACAATAAAAATTTGTTTTTTCAAAAAAAAAAAAAAGCCCAATTATATCTACTGCCTCTTACTTATCCCAAGGTTTATTTACTTCCTTACAAAGCTCCAAGTGATCAAGCAGGTATGAATTTTCCCTGTGTAAACCATGGTATTTTTCTGAACAGACTGTGTTTGCTTAAGTATTCAGCAAGTTGACCCTTCCCAACAATGCAGTGCCCTTCCACACAGGGTCATATGAAGGTGTCCTGGAGAGGAAGAACAGGATCACTTGGTTTAATATCAGCTCTTCCAGAACTAGAAGAGGTCACATGGTCCCCATGCACAATCATCTGATCTCTTTCTGCATTAAAGTACACTAAGCAAGAAGCCGCTGTGTGAGATTAGATTTATCATTAAGATTTATCTCCAGGTACTCCTTGATTTCTTCCCCTATAATCAGGTAAGCCAAGTCAACTAATGTCTGCCATGACCCTTAACCTGGCCATTCTGCAGGGCCAGGATAGCTAACATGTGGCACACCTGACAAGCTCGTCCCTTCCTAATGATTCATATAACACGGACTAAGGGGAATAGGGTAACCAAATAAAAATTAGCACCTGAAATAAATAGGCTCTGGTGGCAGACCATGCTCTGCTCCAAATCTGCTTCTTGCATTTCTTAATTGTCACCCATTGTGCAAATGACCTAACTTCAAGTCCTCTCAGAAATCTGCAAAATGGGAACAATTTATACTATGCAGGATTGCATGAGATAATCAACCTGGCCTGGACTTATTGCCAGGCACACAGCTCTATCCCACCTCACTGCTTGGTTGAGAGATGACGGATAAAACTACAGATAACTATTGTTCATTTTACAGTAAATAGTATGTCCCCAAAACTGTTTGTTGCTGCTGCTACTGACTGTAAAGTATTCAGAACTGAAACTGCAAAGTAGTAATTTTTCATTATTTTTAAAAGAAAGGTGAGAGCAAGGGCACTGAAGACCTTTAAAGGCAAATGCAGTGAAAGAGGGTTGAGATCCTAATGCAGCCGTGGGCAAACTATGGCCTGCGGGTTTGAAATGAATAAAACTAAAAAAAAAAAAAAAAAAAAAAAAAAAAGACTGTACCCTTTTATGTAATGATGTTTACTTTGAATTTATATTAGTTCACACAAACACTCCATCCATGCTTTTGTTCTGGCCCTCCAGTCCAGTTTAAGAACCCATTGTGGCCCTCAAGTCAAAAAGTTTGCCCACCCCTGTCCTAATGTGTATTCAGAAAATCACCCACTGACCATGATTATTTCTTTGTGGCCAATCAGGTCCTAACTGCTCTGAGCAGTGTCACCACAAAACAGCATGTTACCATCAGTTTTAGGTTATCTACGGTGAAAAAGAAAAGCAAATCCCAGGCAGTGGTAAATCTAAAAAACAAAACAAAACTATTTGGAATGCATTTTGTATGTGTGCAGGGGTGTGTGTGGCGCGCACACGTGTATTTTTTCTTGGCAGGAGACTTACCTTCCTAATTATGTTTCCCTTAGGCTATCATTAAAATTAGCCTGCATTCCCCAAGCACACACCACTGACAGCAGGGGTAAGGCAGCCCATAAGTGACAAGGTAAGGTCTACCTGTCTACTTGGGATTAAGTATTTGAAAATACACAAAAAATCTCTGTATGTAGATGATTGTGTACACACACACACACACACACACACACTTCCAACCATGTCATGTAAGAAACAAAATATTATAGAGTGGCAAGGAAGCTGTTGCAACATTTCCCCAAAGCCCAGAGAACAAGACCCTTTAGAAAAGTACCTTAGGTCATCACTCCCAGGCTTTATCTTCATTCTTTAACCACACCATCAGCTTTTACCTGGTAGAATTAATGCATGAAAACCTTTTTCCTTCCAACAATACTGTGCTATTTCCAGAATTCCTAACATTTCTTTAAGAAATGTCCAAAGCAGAGTAAAACATACATTTAATTCCACATGTGGACACTCATGCTGAGAAATGGATTTCTGTAGATTTTACTGATTATTGCTGAACTTAGAAGTCTCTTGAAACATTGATGAGCAAAAATGCAATCTTACATGAAAACTGAACTTGTACAGTTATTTACATATGTTAATGACTCCTTTACCATTGGACAGATAATTCATGCGGTAACCAAGATCTAGTTGCAAATTTTCCTAATATTAATTACATCTTTATCCTGTGTGACAGTTGATGCTGCTTCAAGGCATTTGGGATTGAGAAAACATTAAAAGTACTGCATTCTAATCGAATGAGTAAATTCCAGGACACATTTCCTTTGAATCATTCCCAAGCATTAATAGTGGTGTTAATATACTGTATTCTAAGAGTATGCATCCAATTGTTTTGGCCAATGTCTTCTTCACTGGGGACAATATGGAAACTACCAAAAATTAACTTTAACATGAACAGAGAACATCTTAATTGTGCACTCCGGGATTATAAAACTATACTGCCAAACTGCTCCTCGTTCAGTTCAATGTTTGTTTCTTGGAAAATTACTTAATCTGTGTAAAATGCAGTAAAAATCCCAAATGTGGTACCATGGAGAAACCATGCCTTTAAAACAGACATCTGTATCTTTTGGAAGCCACCTTCCTCTAAATACTATTTTAAGTTAAAATAAAACATAAAACATTATAGACTATAATAGTCTACATTTCGTGTAAAAAAGAGAAAAATATTCATATTTACTTGTATATGTAAAAAGAAACTTTGGAAGAAGATGTATATAAACTACGTTTATTTAGGGTATGAGGATAACTTGGCAGATGGGCAGAATTGAAAGGGAAATGTTCACTCTATACCTTTATATATATTAAACCCTGGTAATATATTACCTACTTAAAATCTAAATTAGAAAAGTAAATATTGCCTTACTGGTGGACTTGAATTCCTATATTACCATAGGTCATCTTTCAAATATTTTCCATATATATATATATATATATATATATATATATATATGAAGAAACTTAGAAGAAAATATTAAGAGTTTAAAAGTAGAAACTTAATTTGGAATGCTGTTATGTTTTTTTTTCCCACTGAAAGTCGTATTTGGTAATTTGGCATTTGCTTGAGTGATCACACACACACACACACACACACACACGCGCGCGCGCGCGCGCGCGCGCTCCTGTAGTAGATACTGTTATTAACATACTACCCTTAGCTATGCAGACTCTGACAACACAAATGGAAAAGTAGAATTTTATGCAGAACCAACTACACTTAATTCTTTTGGTTCTATAATCACAAATGATAAATTTTACTTCATGTATAAACTGTTAGATTTCTAATATGCTCTAAAGTTAAAAGATGCAAGTCAATTCTTTGCACTTTTTCTTTTATCAAAATAGTAGCTGCTAATTACTACTTTTGAAAGAAAATATAAATCTAAGACTCACAAAACATTTTTTCTTAAGATAGAGAGTGGGTGAAGGGTTTGAAAGAAAAATAATTTAGAAGTGACTTTGTAAAACACAAACCCTTCACATGCTATTAACTGAGGCTTTAGAAAAGTCAGTTCTCCTAACATAGCTTTTATTCTTCCTCATACTGTGAACTCTTCAGGTTTTAAAATATTCAACTTGCCTTTATTCTTTCTTTTGGTGGGGGGAAAGAGTGAGCCTGCCAGCTGGTAAGAAGCCAAGAGTTATCCAGTCAGACCTGAATGGAAAAATCTACGATTTGTTTATTTCATAGTTCAAGTTCAAAAGCAAGAGACAATTTAAATAATAAAAGAGTAACAGAAAAAATACAAAGAAAGAAAACAAATCAGTAAGAGTCCAGAAGAACCTTCAAGAACATTTAATTCGGAAAATGTTATTGGTTTAGAGAACTTGACTGAAAGAAAACAGCTGGGCAGAGTTCAAGGTTTTAAATTAAAAACAATCTAACAAGGTCTATGGGGATAACTCTTTGAGCCACATTTTGGAGACCAGATTCATTTCTACCAAGTAAAAGTAATAGCAGTCTAAGCTAAAAAGGAAATTCCTCACAACTGAGGTAGTTACTAAGTATCAGCACATTTTCCAAGTTCTCACAAGGCAGCTTAGCTATTTACAATCCATTTTTCCTCATACATAAATGGAGTGCCTTTTCAATTTTGTCTTCTGTGAATTGTTTAAAAAAACCACTTATACACACCAGCCAGAATATGCCTATTTTATTAACATCATGCTTTAATAAATAACTGACTACGTCTAATAAAATTAAGCCTCTGTTTACAACAGCCCCCAATATTCCATTTTGACCATTCTGCAGAATTTGGTGTAAAAAGTTGAATGAAATGTAGACCCTGAGCTATCAAGTAATTATGTTTCAATATAAAAATAGAGAATTACTCTTACAACTGAAGATTGAACAATAACATGAACAACCTCTCTGTGGGTTTTAACTTCTGTAGAATTTGTTGGGATCTTAATGGCTGTCTAAAGCAGGAAGGGACTTGCAGAATTTTCTTCTTTCTGAGGACTTTTGGGAACTCCTTTTAAAGTGATTTGCTACATTCTCATAGTTTTATGAGCTGTCATTTGTTAAGGACACATGAAAAAGGTTCCTAAGGGGCCAAGCCAGCTGTTAGTCTTTGGCCTGGGACAACAGATAGGCCTAAGCCAGTTCACCCACATGGCTAAGGGACACCGCTAAGATGTAGTCTTCTCAGCTCTACTCTCTCCACTACCCCCACCCCCCCAAAAAAACAAGAAAACATTAAAAAAAATCTGGACACCTAGATCTCCCCCGAAGTGAGTTTTTTGGTTGATGGGGTAGCACACAGCTATGAATCACTGAAAGTCATTTGCCTTTCTGATCACAGGGTGCTGAGCAAGAAAAACACGTAAGACACCTTAGAATTTCTTTTAAAAAACTGGGATGCCAAAATGAATGTAAACACAATGCACAGACAAAAGCTTTGCTTAAGTGTTAATGCTATTCCCTGAGCACAGGCTGTATACCCACCCCAGTTCTATCCCCCAGACAGCTCCCTCTCTGTGGCTGGGTTTGAAATCTGGAACACTGTAACAGGGGGTACCAAACGAGATGTTAGTCTCTTATTTCTGCCATTGGGATATCAATTCAAAGAGGGTCACGTGTGGCCACGAAGATCAGCACACAGTGACTTGTTAACTTGACTGGATAAAAAACAAAACAAAACAAAACCCACCCCTAAACAATGTGTGAACATGTGATAACTCAAACACCTTATATGGCCTTATATATTTCTAGGGAAAATGTATCAAGAATCTTTTAAATGGGTTACACTTTAGGTGGTTCAAGTGAAACTATATGTGATCTTAAGTTTATGCAATTCAACTCAACCGAGATGGGTAGTCTGCAGTCTCTTCCAGTCACCAGATATAAGTGAAATATAACATTCTTCTTAAACTGATGCTTGAATACAACCTGACAAGTGGATCAGAAACCCCTTTGTGCCTTCACATTCTGTCCTAACTTAATAATAACAAACAAAATCATCTCCTCCTCTCTCCAGATAAGGCAACTAAAACAACAGGGATACATGGAAATTTTACTGCTTGTTTGGGCTTTTTCTTTTAATAAGATAACGTGATAAATAAAACCTGCTTCTGTACAGCTATTTAATATTTCAGAAATACGTACATGTTACATGCCAAGAAAGGACCCTGGTTTTCTTGTAAGAAACAAGGTGAGATCATAATTGAAGAAAAAAACCCACAAACAAAAACAAACAATAAAGAAAAACAAGAGAGTGATAAAATCACAAATGCACAACTAACTACAGTTCTGTACCTACACCGCTAGCCACGTTTAACATGATTCTGGGGAAGCAGGAACTTACTTTATGTACAAGTCCCTTTTTCCCGCAAAACTGAATGAAAGAACAAGGTCAGAATTTTTTAAACCAGTGGCCACATAGTAAAAACTGTACATTGTTGTCCATTCATTTGAAAAGCAAAGTCACTAGGATGGTATAAAAGTGATAACTGGTGCCTTTTAACTTTCTGATGATGAACACATTTTCTCTAAGATTGAGAATTATCTCCATTCTCTCTGCATAACCAGAAACAAGATGCAGAAGACAGTGAGGAGGTAGGGCTGAGCTCCAACACGGGCACCAGCGTGGTTGGCTTTATCATTGGCATTCCTCCCAGAGTGGTCAGTTGTGTTAGACTCAAACTCCGAAGGGCACTGCTGATACTCACATCCACTTCCACTTCCTTCTCCACTGCTTTCATCGCCTATTAACAAAAAACAGAATAGAGATTTCATTCCACTTGTTCTCATCATAAGGTGTACAAGAACAATTTGTACTTTAGAACCACAAGTGCTTACTGATATCAAAGAAGTCCACATCATTCCCATTGTAAGCATTCTTCATTTTATTGGTCATAACCCGCAAAGCCATGATTTGACGAAGGATTGTTGTGTCCGGTTTACTGGTGTCAACCTGGACCTCCGGATTACTGATCTGGTTGGCTAATCCATTTCCTGTCACTGCAAATAGGTACCTGAGATGAGAAATGACCCCATTGAGATTATCAGTAAGACAAAAAGTTGCACAAGATCAAAGATTTCTGCCTAGATTCTAGTATTTGCACTGAATACAATTAATTTCCACTTCTAAATGAACCTGAATTTTTCCTTTATCTGGGTATACATCTTTTTTTTTTTTAACATCTTGTTTCTCCAACTTGACCATGACCTTTTGAAAGCTACCCATTTTGCAGAGGTTGGTGGACCAGAGTAAAGTACTGAAGTGTGGATACTTATTTAAGTTACTGAGTGTGTAGGGGAGGGACACAGGGCATCGTCAAATAAGAGAATGGATCTAGAGCTTTATGAGGCCAAGCCATTGAGCAAAGGACCACAGGCATTAAATATTTTTATATGACACTATTGGAACAGCTTGATCCCTGGTGGGGGTCCTAAAGCTAGTATGACTATTATCACAAAGTTTTGCCCAGTACAAGTAAGTGGGTACCTTCCCAAAACTTCTACAGTACAACCCATTCCTAAGAAACTCTAGAAGCCTTCCATGTTGTTGCTACCTACCCTGAATTGCTTCTTGATTGACAACTGAGGAAACCCTCCCTGAAGGTTACCCAGGCATTTAGGAAGAGAGAGATTGCAAATCCATGCAACTAAGGCTAACCTGCTTTTGCCTTTTCCATTCCAGCAGTCATCCTCATTGCCATTTCCCGCAGCCATCCTCTCATCATTGCAAACGTTGCTTGGTAGAGAGGACCAGAACTTCTTGGCCTGCTTCAGTTTCTCCTTGACATCAGTAACCTAATTAAGAAAAACAAGAGAGAGACCTCTATAAAGCAACACAAAACTACCTTATAGATGTGCCTTTTGATCATTTCTAAAGTATCTCCAGAATGACATGCAATTCATTTTCAACTTTAGTCAACAGAGAAAAATGAAGATCAAATTTATACTTAGAACTACAAAATCACTCAAATAAATTAAAAGTTGAAATATTCGGAAGGAGCTGAGCTGCCTGGATCCACTGTCCACTTACCTCTTCACTGTAACTACCATCTGAGGCCCACCAGGTTCCATACCCTGTAGATACAATAAGACACAGACTCTTCCCACAAGACTTTTATGCTCAAGCTCAACCTTATATATTGTCCACTCTGTGATACTTGCCTTTCCCTGATCTCTGTCCCCTCCTCTTTGTTCTTTCCTACTACTAGATTTTTTTAAAAATATATTTTATTAATTTTTTACAGAGAGGAAGGGAGAGAGATAGAGAGTTAGAAACATCAATGAGGGAGAAACATCGATCAGCTGCCTCCTGCACACCCCCCACTGGGGATGTGCCCGCAACCCAGGTACATGCCCTTGACCGGAATCGAACCTGGGACCTTTCAGTCCGCAGGCCGACGCTCTATCCACTGAGCCAAACCGGTTTCGGCCCTACTACTAGATTTGAAGCACATTGCTGTGTATAATGCAGTCCTGCTTACATTTTCTTATCCTTCTCCCAGCTTATCATTAACTATATATCACCTTAGTTAGTAAGCTGGAATGTCTGCATTTCCCTCTCTTTTGGGGCTTTTTCAGCATAAGGACCTATCTTATTCTTCTGAGCCACCCTGTAAATACCACAGTAGTGATAGGCTCATAGGAGATGCTTAGTAAATGCATGGTAAAACAACAGGGGGGAAGGAGTTGAAATTAAGACTTACTGCATCACATGTTCTAGGCTACATATGAACTTTCTCAGCTAGAAATGAATGAAGAAGATTTACTGACACATTCAATTTGCTTGAAAAGTTTCGCCTGAAAGACCCACACTTGTAAGCCTTCCAACTAAAAATGTACTTGGAATAAATATTTTCATTTTTTTGTCATTAAACATGGCCATTCCTGGCAAAGTGCTTACCAGTTGGTCCAAACTAGTGCCAGCTGCTGTGGTTGGGCGTTCCTCAGGGTGATATGGTCTGAAGCGAGCACTAAAGGCACTCTCAGAGATGGAACGGGAAATGCGTCCGGCTGGGAGGGGCTTTGGGGGTCCACATCCCTGAAAAACCTGCATTGGAGCAGCATGATCATATTAGGGAAGTCACATCACAAACTGGAGAGGGCCCCCAGCTCCCTTTTCTAACATCCTGCCTTCATTACCTTCTGAGACACTTGCACACTATTGTCCTGCATGTTCATAATGGCATCAGAAATCTTCACATCGATGGGATCCATGACTGATTCAATGTTGAAAGGGCCCTCTAGCCTCTCCGCCACCATTAGCATTGCATCTAACATGAGGTTTGGGGAAGAATAATACAGCATAAAAAGTAAATAATTAGTTCACCCTTAGGTAATCAGTCTGATTATTTTACTGTTTCTTGGGGGAGGAAGGCGAAGGCATACATCATAATTAATGTTTTTATATCTATTTCTATTACGCCAAACTATACTAAGTCACTATGTATTGCCAGCTACCTAAAGTGTGAAGTGGCCAGATGAATGCTTCATTCTCCAGCAAGGAAATCCAATCAGGAATCTTCCATTATACTAATTTTTCATTACTACATGTGCCAGTGGCTGTCACTGTAAGGCTCTGAGCTAGCTCCCAGCTGACAAACCAAAAGCTGGAGGCAGAATAACATGCCAGCTCTCTCAGACTTCCTAGGATCTTTTCATTTCAGGTTCCATTTACAAGAGTCAAAAATATACATCACTTAAAATCCTGGCATACCAACATGTAATTTTTTTTTAGGAAATCCTTCCAGATGCCTGAGAAAACACAAATAGAAGTATTCCTCCAAATTCTAATGACTTTAAAAAATACAATTTTTGGAATAAGAAAAACTTCCCATTTCAAATATAAGGGCCTTGATTTATTTTATAACAAAAGATGTACTGCTCTGGATGAAAACACGACACAAGAGGCAGCACACACAAACCACGTACTCACAGCATATCTTCACTGATTACTCAAGTCACTTTTACATATTGGCAGAGTCTGGAATGTTATAGCACACATTGAATCTCTTAAACAAAATATGCTGTACTTGTTTTCTTGCCACGCATGTTTGTTGGGATTATGAGATTTCGTATTTTGGCCTGATACCTATTGTGTAAAATTAAATGAAATTGAAAACGTAACCATGTTATCTCCACTTTATACTCTAGTGCTTAAAGCATGGCAGGAAAGGATGGTGAGGCCCACATTATCCACAACCTTTAGGTAGTCCAAGGACAGGGGTTAATTTCCAGAAGATTGTCTGTGTCCTCAAAGAACACTGAAGGCCACAGCTGAACTTCTACCTAAGCTTTCTAGTGAAAAGGAGTTTCAACATCAGCATATCAATGAAATCAAATTTGGTCATCAACCTTTCACCTTCAACCTAGAACAAATGCAACATGGCATTTTAAAGCACAGGGTCATTTCTCTAAACTACAATTCCGATGTCACAAACCACAAATAGATTTCCGTGAAATGCAATTTTTTTACAAGTAATAACAAATGAAGTTTCAGGTTGCATTGTGGTAAGCACCAATAAAGTGACGCTTCCAACCTCTAAGTAAAGCCTGCCAGCATGAATATACCATTGTACTAGTGGAGAGAAAAAATGCTTTTGATGTGTTAGCAAAAGGAGACTTTTGTAAACAAGTGGAGCACAACTTAAATGTGTTCATCATTGTCAAAGCAGCAGGGCTGCCACGTACAGAAAGCACATTCCTTCATAGCTGAGAAGTCAGCTCTTGCTCCAAATAAAAATATTATGAATAGACAGATAATAAACATCCAAAAACGCAGAATTTAAACAACAGAAAACAGCGCATTTTGTAACTACTTATTCCCCTAGTGGTGAGGAAAGGCCAGATCACTAATGTGTTTGTGAAAGACTGAAAAGAAACATAAACCCCAATTCACTGGCTGTTTGGCGTCTTTGTAAACTCTGAGCCGGCCATACAGAAGGGCCTGGGAATAGAGAGTGAAGCTGGGCCTTTGTTGGGGCCGGTGCCATGGCGTTGCGTGTTGCGAGGCTGAAGAATGCGAATGAGGGCGAATTCTGCTTGTGGCCTGTAGCCCAGGAGCCAAAGCTGCCACTAACCCCTGGGGAAAGTCATGATTGGTTATCAACTGGGCTCTTCCTTGCAGCAGCCAGCCCTGACTAGAAATACCAATCTCAGTCCAAAGATGGTTGGTTCGGAGTTTTGGTTTTCTTCTGGTTGAACTAGGCCACAGGTCTCATTTACAGGATATTTGATTGTGTGCCTTCTGTCAGGAATCGGCTGGTGTCTCCACCAGCAATCCCAATATTCCAATACAAAATTCCCACAGGCAGCAACATGTGACATTAATAAGGTTGGCAAGAAGTCCAACAATGTTAACACTAATACAGTATGTGATGGAGGACAAGTGGGACCTAAGCATAATTTATGAATCTCTAGAAACTGACTTTTTTGGTTGGAGGTGGAGAGCAGGAAGTCTTCAAACTGAAGGTTTCATAGAACGAATCTCTTACAAAACCAAGTCCAAGGTGTTTCAAAAAGTTGGATCCACCTTGATAAAGGTTGATGATACTTTAATAGATGCAGTTAGAGAGAGGAAAGGAAGGGCATGACAACCAGAAGGCAGATTTGGAAAACTCATTCTTAGTCTCTTAACGGGTCTAGTCCAGTGGTTCCCAACCTTTTTGGCCATGCCCTACCTAAGCATCTCTAAAATTCGAATGCCCCATGTGACATATAATTCTTATTATTCAAAAAGTGAACTCCTATTCACATGGAAGAAACCTTAAAGGCCATTAACTTGGTCTAAACAAGCTTCCAAAGAACATGGCATCCATGAAAGAGAAAAATAAAAGAATGAAAGGACAGTTGAAGTACTGAAGAAGAAATCACTAAGAAATTGTTTAAAAATTGTCCCCCTTAAAAATCAAATTGCACCCCCTGTGGTGCGTGTACCCCATGTTGGGGACCACAGGTCTAGTCCAACTGCAGGATTTCAGTGCTCAGGATCTCAGCACTGAGTTGCTCCCCGCCCCAGCAACAAAGCCATCCCTCCTCACTAGGGAAAGCGATTCCTTTTACACTGGCCTCACGACTGGACTGGAAGAACAAAAGGCAGTTTCCCGACTTAACCCCAAGATCTGATTTAGAGAAGTGGGAGAAAAAAAACCTTTGACCATTCATTAACTGCAATCATATAAAGGGGAAAGAAAAATTCCTTACAAAGAAAAAAAAAACCTTACAGCACGTATGGCAGAGGCATGTAAATTGGGGCTGAATTCTGCAACCACAGAGCAAATTAATTAGACCTTTGTGAAAATTCATGAAAAAGCACCGGAGATTAACAATGTCTATTATTCTTGGCCTTTTATATCAGCTTATTAAAATAAAGAGTAAAATACCCATTAAACATAAAGTTTAAATACAATTATACACCTCAGCCCTCCAAAAAGTATCATTTAAAATAACTGAGGAAAATTAACTCAGAAATTCTACCAATTTCTACTTGGGTTTAATTTTACTTATTGAAAGATAACAAATGTCATTTTTAAAACACACAACAAGAACTTAAGCCCTCCTTGTTTAGGTAATCTTACTGAGAATATTTATTAAGCAAGCCAAGTATGGTTTTGATTTCATATGAACCTGCAAACTCTTGGAAATATATGTATAAGAATTTGTATTTTAATACAGGATATGAGTTATAGTTTTGGCCAGAATATTAGAATAATAGGATAGTGCAAATGGCATGCCCTTCTGCACCTTATTATTGATGTGTCTGTAGAAAAGTCAGCAAAACTAGATCACTGTCACCATACATTTTTTGTACCATGTGGCAAATTCTACTCCTTTTGCCCAGAGAACTAGTGGGCTAGAAGTTATAGGGGAAAGTGAAAAGGCTATCAACTTAAAACAAATAAATGTAGCACAAATAAATTGCAAACTTGACATTTGGGTATGGGGTGACAGTGGGACTAAAAAAAGAGAAAGAAAAAACATCAACTTTAGATCTACAAGTGCCATTGGGCTTTTATTTCCATTTGGAATATTTTAAAGCAACACTCTCTCCCATGCTTCATTCTCTGGGCATGATGTGCCATTTGTGAGTGTATGTCTTTGCTGGTTTTACGCCTTCCCTTTCATGGGATTCTGCTTTTCTGTGCATAGAAGATTTTTTTTCAGGTCTTCTAGCTTTGAGCTATTTAGGCTACAATTGTGCTGAAGTGCTTAATATTCACATCTTTTTCTTTCCTGTGTCAGTGTTAGCAAGAATCTGTTGGAGCCAATTTATTGATGCACTTTCAAACAGAGTTAAAATGATAATTAGCTCTCTTGCAGACTAAAAAGCATTCCCCACAACCAATCCCCACCCCACCAAAAAAAAAAAAAAAAAAAAAAAAAGCCAGCACATTGCATACATGTTCTCGTGATGTGGACAAATAAGTGAAAAATAGATGCTTATAAAAATACTCAAATTCTGCAATTATGCAAATGTGACTGGGGATGGGAAAAAATCTGAGTCTGTTCATATGAGCTATTAGTATGTGTGTGTGGTCCAACTAGACCAGCCGTGGGCAAACTACGGCCCGCGGGCCGGATCCGGCCCGTTTGAAATGAATAAAACTAAAAAAAAAAAAAAAAGACCGTACCCTTTTATGTAATGATGTTTACTTTGAATTTATATTAGTTCACACAAACACTCCATCCATGCTTTTGTTCCGGCCCTCCGGTCCAGTTTAAGAACCCATTGTGGCCCTCGAGTCAAAAAGTTTGCCCACCCCTGGACTAGACCCTCAGTATTAGGAGCTTCAACACTGATGCTTCAGGACTAACATGTGTATTTGGTAGGCATCAAGGAGTCAATGAGTGGATATTTAAATCATCCTTAATTTATCCTTCCCCACAAATCATAATTAACCCTCTTAGAAACTGGCCACTTCACTACACTGCTGTCTGGGTCCCAGTAATGGCTTTGTAGGTTTTAAGTATATGCAAGAATATTTACCTCTAAAATTATCAAGGTAAACATTTTTCCATCTCACCAGAGCAGCCTGTTATTGTTAAATCCTCTATAGAAAGAGAACCCCCTAAATTTCTAGTCATATTTCACTTAATCCAAATATCCAATGGGTATCTGGCCAGTGTGCAGAAGATTTAGTTGCAGTGTAACAGATACAATATTTTCAAAGCCACTTTTGCAGCACAGTGATGACTGTAAACTAGCATTTTATGGATACTAGCCCATGATGCATTACCCAAACTGGCCTTTGGGGGAAAATGTCAAAAAGCCATTTTCTCATTATTAAAACTTAGTATTCACTGTGTCAAATGTCTTCAAAATGCCACTATTAGTTCAAGGGAACATTTACTTGTAGAACAGTATGAACTTTGAGTAGAGTTAAATTGGCAAACATTAAATAACAAATAGAAATTGCATAGCTGACAACTGCAATACTCCTTGTGGCAGGAAGCTGAACTATTTCCAGTGACACAAATACATGAATCGCTTACTCACCTATGAAATTGTTCCACTCAGAATCAAGATCTCCTTGGTTGGCCAAACAGCCTCTCATGATGTTCGAGCAGTAGTTGTAACATGGCTTCACAGTCACTAGCCCCTGGCAGTGGGAGCAGTAAATCATCTTCAACAAGGCTTGGGTACACTGGGCTGTGGGTGTTACCTAATTTGGGAGAAGAAAGAAACAGTGTTGGGAGCAAAGATAGACACAGAAGTTGCAAGTCTATCAATATGACCTTGAAGGCTTGGCCATGACTTTAACTTAAGAACAGTTGTGATGAATCACATTTAGCAGGCCTGGCCTGCTTCCTGAAGAGGTGAAATAGTGCAAGGTTAGATAAAAAAGGTGTGCGCTGGGAAGAAGGATTGGGGGAAGATACGGATTAACATTGCATTACCTTAAATAACCAAGCTCCAGGTAACTCTCTGTAAACTCTCACTCCTCCTTCCTGTCTCTCAATCTCTGTCAGCCACATATGCACTCTCACTCACATTCAATGACTCAATTATTTCAAAGTTCTTTTACAAATATCTTTCCAGGATCATCCATGAGACGCATTAGTAGAGGCTACTTTACCTGTCCACTGTGCATGGCTTGCTATTATGGCCTCTACCATCACTGTGTTTGCTTCGCCAGACTAGAAAACTAGCACACCTTTCTTTTCAAAAACTGCCTTTGAAACTTAACCCACTAATCAAGGTTTAGAAGGGTACCCTCGTATGTACTCCATTCTATACCTATAGTTGTGCAGAAGGCAACATTAATGTAATCTACAGGGAAGAATATGAATAAATTTAAACTTGTAGTTATGTGAGGGCCTTCCAAAGCTTGGGAGCAATAAAGCAGAGCCCTCAGGGAACACCTGCTGAAAAAGGTGGGACTGCAGTTAAATTTTGAAGAAGGAATTGGATTTAAGTTATTAGGAAGAATATGCAATTTGAAAGCACTAAATGAACAAAAGCTGCAAGAGAAAATATATCAAGCATATCCTGGCATCTTAGAATGGGGTTGAGGAATTGTGGGAGATAAGGTTGGATACATAGGAAGGAATGTGTGCATGGACAGAATTTAAAGGGGCTTCAACATCAGGCATAACCAGACAGGACTACTGAAAGTTCATGAGGAAGGGGAAGAGCTAGGGTGAAAGCAGTACTAAACTAGATTGGACTGGCCATCCTCTGCCGAGAAATGAGACTTAGTTTCATCTTCCTACTTTCATAAAGTGAAATTATCTTGGGCATGGAATTGCTCATACCATCCTGTCACTCATTTCCATCAATGCTTAGAAAGCATCCTGGCTACGTATCACAGACTGGCTGCTAACCAAATGTTCTGGTCTCCCTATTCTCTCTGCCCCACCCTCCTCTTTTGCAGTCAGTATCAGATGATTAGTGCATTCCTCTCTATCAGTACCAACCAGTTCTGCAAACACAGACTTTTGAAAGCAGATACCACTGCAGAGAACAGATGCAGGGATACAGGGCTGTCCAGCAGTGCACTTCACCTGCTCGGGGTGTGATGTTGCATACCACTTATCAACAGTACCCCGAGGAACAGAAGAAAAACATGCCCCCTCTTATCGCAAACAGCCTAGAAGAGGGGGAGAAAACATCCAACAACATGGTAATTATATACACGAAAGTCAACATTCCCTATGAAGAAGTAGGATTTTTCCCCAATTTTAACCAGTCCCAAATGTTTTCCTAGGCACTAAGCTAGTCTTTTTGACTATATATTGCTATAAAATCTTGGCTAACCAATACCCTAGAGGAGTGGCCATTCTAGATAGCTAGGTTTTCTGGATAGATTTAAGTTCATTCCTTTAAATAAGTCACATATAGTTAAGACTTTGATACTTGTCCACCCCCTCATTTTACAGATGAGCAAAAAGGCCTGGAAAGAGGAGGTAGCTGGAGAATTATAGAAGTCTTAGAGTTGGAAGGGGCCTTAGAGATGAGAGTAGAGCTCTCACATTTAAGGGATAAGAAAAGCAAAGCCAAAGAGATGAATCGACTTGCTGACAGCCACCCTGATACATTTGATTATAGTACTGCACCTTATCAAACCTTTGGGATGAAATGATTTCCCAGATGTATCATGTTTCCCTTCCTTTTAAAACAGAATATATTAAACTCTAATAGTAGGCATCAGTCATTTTTTTCTTTATCTTAGTTAGATTCAGGTTCCACATTGGTGAGACTACTAAATAGCTGGATTTTAGAGAGGTAAAGAGTTATTATGTAAATGCCTAAGAAAAATCACACAATAGCACATGGAATTTATTGAATATTATGCTTAAAAGGAAACAATATCCTACTACGAAGAAATATAGAAGGCCAAAGTGTCAACAAATAGTTACTGAGCACCTATTATGTGTCAGGGATTATTCTGGAATGTATTTGTGAACAGATAACAAGGCAAGTAGGAATTTCTAATTTAGAATATGTAACCTGTTCTAGAAAATGTGAAGAAATTCCAAAATAGTATAAGCCTTTAGGAAATAAACAAAAATTTTAAATCCAATAGTTACATTCCAGAAACATTTTTTCAAATAAGTCTTTCTTTTTTTTAACTCTAGGAAGCAGTCCACTATATTCTTAGTTTAACTGTAAATCTAAATCACTTATGCAGTAGACCTTATAGTACCCTCTCTGAAAGTAGGTTAATGGCTCAAGTTTTAAAAACAGAGACCACACTAAATGACACAGTAGAGTTTTATTTAAAAGAGATTATGAAGCTTGGTTTAGCGGAGTTTTTTCATTTCATTCTTTGGCAATGTGCTGGCTCATGTGCTGCATATGATTTGTTGTTTAACTACTAAAAATGATTACAAGGAAGTGGCTCTACATGCTATGGAAACACTAAATAATACCAGAACTAAGAAGAGAAATGGCGAAGTTATAAGAAAACTGGGACAAGAAAAGACATATGATACACCAAAGTTGGAGATAATCTGTCTTTTGACTAACAAGCACTAATCAAAACACCAGGCAGTATTTTAAATGAAGGGAATTCAGAACCCAGGAAATAAACCCCTCATGTGGGATGAGGAAGCCCTAGTATAAGAAAAGAGTTGTAAAATAGTCACGAGACCTAAAGAAACAAGGGTTCCAGAGAAAAAGCCAATAATGTGACCACTCCTCAAGTCTTGAGTCCCCATTCTTGTCAACCTGCCCAAGCTCAGGATGGTGAACTTAAGAGTGCCAAAGACCAGCACTACCTCTGACTCTGGACTACCCCAGGGGATTAAAAAAATAGCTGACTTCCTTTTGGAATCTTCATGAGTTTATCATTTCATTTCACAGATGAGAAAAACCCAAAGGGAAGAAAAAGCCAAACAGCATGTGACACTTCTATTTAAATTATCTTGTGGAGTTTCTTTTTTTAAAAAATATATTTTATTGATCTTTTACAGAGAAGAAGGGAGAGGGACAGAGAGTTAGAAACATCGATGAGAGAGAAACATCGATCAGGGGCCTCCTGCACACCTCCTACTGGGGATGTGCCCACAACCAAGGTACATGCCCTTGACCGGAATCGAACCTGGGACCCTTCAGTCTGCAGGCTGACGCTCTATCCACTGAGCCAAACCGGTTAGGGCTCTTGTGGAGTTTCTGGAAGAAGTCTTGGATCTCCTTGATTCAATGATGGCTCTTGTTTGTCACATCATGGTACACCAAGCTCTGGTGGGTGCCCCTTCATTAGCTTTCAGTGGTCTCTTCACCATACCAGGGCAAACCTTTCCCCAATAAACAAATATAGTAGTGGACTAAATCATGCCTTGTTCTGGGAAATAATTTTTAATAGAAATTCAAGTTCATTCACAGTCTACTTCCTTATAATATTCAAAATCAATTACTTATTTACAGAAGTTGTTTTATTCCAAAAGACTTAAGACCAAGTGGTAGATCATGCCACATGGGGATTCACAAAAGGGTAACCATGCTCCAAGATCTTAGTATAATCTTCAGCTATGTATTTATTCTCTATGTATGGCACGCCACTGAAAATGATCTATCTGATTGTTCCTTTGGGTCACAGCATTTGACTAACATTTGATATATTTTCCTTTTGTTTTGAAGGATCTGTTGAGCTCAGATGTCAGTGACCTCCAGAATCCATTGGGCTGGAGTCAGGTGGGGTTATTATTGCTTTTATAAAAGTCACATTTCAGACATCTTTTATAGATTAAATAGTTTCTCAAAATTATATTGAGAAAGAACAGGAAAAGGAAAACTGTACACTCCTCCTTTCCCCCTTTGAACCACAAACACAAAGAATAAATTAATGTTCTCAAAAGAGAAAATGCTTCATTAATTCCTATGGTTTCATGATCATGAAAGTATTGATGTCAAGATTCAAGAGAAAAATATTCTGTTATTTGTCAGAATAACTTGTGTATTGATAACTTTCATTGGATTTTATTCACTTACATGATATACATATGTTCCAGGCTCTGTTTTATGCTTTACACATTTTAACTCATTTAAAGCCTTAAAAAATAATGAGATGAGTTTATCATTTCATTTCACAGATGAGAAAGCAGAAGCCCAAAGAGATTACGGAGCTCACAGCAGAACTTCCAATAAATGGCCAAGATTTGAACCCAAGAAGTTTGATTATAGAGCAGCTACCTTGGACTCCCTTGATGGTTATCTGAATGATTTCTTTTCACAATAGAGCATAGGAACCCTAAGGGAAATACATGGAGCTAGACCTTCTCCATAGCTCCTAGACCTAGTACAGGGTATCCACATACAGTGAGCACTCAGTATGAGGCTGCATGCTTTCTAGTAAGAATTTGCTGTTTTCAAATGTATGCAACTGTTCTATGTGGAACAATATTGAATGGATACTTAGATGATATTATGTTGTTTAATAATAAACAATAATGAATTATTCAGTCAATGCTATATCCTTCCCTGTGTTCAATATGTTACAGGGGTAACAAAAATACGAATACACACACACACACACACACACACACACACACACACATATACATACAAATATACATGGATATAGGTATATACAAATATACATGAATACAGATATATAAATTTAGATATGCAATATCACTCATCATAGCCTGCTCACAAAGTAAAAGGCACAAGTAAACACTGCTAAATATGGAGAGAAAAGATTTCACTTGAGTAGAACAAAACAGAAAACAACACATTTACCAAATTTTTAACATTTTGAAAGAATTTCAGCTAAATGCAGCAGTGGTTACTAATTTCTGCTAGAAAGTGTGATGTTATTTATAGAAGAAAAAGGTTTTGACATTATTTATATAAGACTGAGGTGGTTTTATCTGTTTACTTGGGGAAAGGGAGCAGTAAGATAGAAAGGGACCATCATCTGGACTCAATACTTCTATATTAACAAATCAAAATCTATCTGAGTTACTGACACATAATGACAATACATAATAGCTAATTTTCAAGCCTTATAAAATCCATCAAAACTCACCAAGGGCTTTCTAAATGTTAGGGTTAGGAGGCGCCTTCTAATTTAGATTTTAGAAGGCAGTCTATGTTTCATGGTCAAAGTCAGTGGGGGAAAGAATCCTGATTTCCTTTTTAATTTATTAAGACTTAAAAATACTTATTCCTGCCTTCCTCGGGATATACATTTAACATGACATCTGTACACCATTTCTGCTATTAAAAGCCTTTGCAGAAAAGTCCCTTTCTCTGCAAAGACTCTTCTAATATGAATCGAGCCTTTCTACAAAATAATCTGCATTTTCCAAACACCACATTAAAAACTACTGCAAGCATCCTGAAAAAAGAAAAACACTGGAGCAGTACTCTTCATGCAGCCTGGATTTCATTTCAGTAATTCAGAATGAGCCTTAAGCCACATTACATAGTGATGGCAGTCAACATGCTGCACTGAAGTTAAAAACACATTTCCTTTTAGTTTATTCCAGTTCCAAACATACATTCTGCTGCAACATTTTTTTCCTGCACAGCCAATAGTACCAAACAAGCAGAAAAGGTCTAGATTTTATCTGTTGCTTGGTAACATAAGCACCCAATAAAAAAAAACAACAGGAAATATTTCCCAAAATTATGGTAAAAGAAAGAGATAGGGTACCCAAACATGTGGTGAGAAGTGATGAGTTTATTCAACAACTTCCTAACTAGTTTTGAAGTCAATATACACACAAAGGAAGGACGATGAGATGTTCCTATTTCCCTGATAACAGAATGTTAAAGACATAACAAAATATATGGAAGAAGCTAGATTTCATTAAATGTTTGTAGATGCATTGTAGTTAAAACCGAAGTTGCATAAATACTTAAAAGTATGTCTTGTTTTGTTTCAAATTATTAGACTCACTTATGACCTAGAAGTCAAAGCATCATGGAATCAGTCCCCTTGTAGAAGACTCTATTTGTTTTGAGAATATATAATCTCAATTTATTCAGTTCTTAACACTTTCCACACTCTTAACATCACCATCTCCATTGCCACCATAGCTAGAGTCCCACCTTCTTCCTGCAATTCCAGTTCTTGAGTTGGAGTGAAAAAGAATATTAAGGGTTAAATAAATATTTACACTTTGTTTCTTAAAAGCTTTTTATATTGACCATTTATAGAAGTTGTATTTATAATGATTCAGGGAAGTGACAAAATAAATTGTGTAGTACTTTGTAGGTGTTGGGCATTTTGAATAGACTGAAATGAAGGGGGAGCAATGGAAATTGTTTTCAAGGCAGGACAGTCATTAAGACATCACAATAGAAAGGTACCGATTTCTAATTATAGTCCCTGTAGTTTGGGGTGGGGATGCAGACATAGCCCCATTATGTCAGTGTTAATTGAAACCATGAGAATGCAACTCTCTTTGGCATAGGAGCTATTAATTTTCATGGTACATGTAACCACTTGTGCATTTCGAAAGACCAAAACAGACTTCACCCTTCCAGGCAAAACTGCTACAAGCAGGTAAATAAGAAATGTCACATGAACCATGACAAGTAAAGATGGAATAAGTAATACAAAGATGTGTAGCACCAGGCTTTCTTGAAACATCTGTTACTAATTAGGTCTTTTCTGAAGTTTGAATTGTAAAACTCAAATGGAGTAAGCTGAAATTACTGAATATTTTGGGCCCAGAAAAACTGAAGCAAGACAAGTATACTTCAACTAAAAAGTGACTTTTCTCTTGAAACAAGTTAGGCTTGCTGATGCTAACAGCCTTTAAACAGCTTAGTGATAATCAAATCATTGCTCAACATATAACCGCAACCTTTTGTTGCAGAAGTAAACTGGAAAAGCAGGACATCCACTAATGAAGAGGTGGTTGGGAACATCTTAAGTACGCAACAACTAGCCTCAAGACTGAGATGCTTTTCATATTTGAAATTAAAGACCTTTTTCTAGATGAAGTAGGTGAGGTGGCTCTCTTTAATTAGGAAATACATTCTCCACTCTGAAAGGTCTTTTTTCAGGCCCAAGGTAATTAATTCTATTGGACAGCAAAAGAAGGAATGTTGTTTATCTCTTAGATTGCTGTAGTTTCATCTGCAAACTACATTTGGGATAGCAGTTGGCAGGAGTGGGAACCCACATGAAAAAATACTGCTTAGGTACCCAAACTGGTTGAAAAGCTTACTTATTGTATTAATCAAATGTAGAGTTTTCAGCATGTTCAATTTTAAATATGTTTTTGACAGCCAAATTATTTATTGTCTTCCAATACCACTGTACCTTAAATAATAATAATAAAAAATACCTCATAGACACAGACAATAGTATAGTGATTACCAGAGGGAAAGGGGTTGGGGGAAGTTGAAGAGGGCAAAGTGGGGACAAATGGTGATGGAAGGAGATTGACTTGGGGTGGTGAACATACAATACAGCATACAGATGATGCATTATAGAACTGTATCCTTGAAACCTATATAATTTTATTAACCAACATCACCCCAATAAATTCAATTTAAAACAACCAGTTTAACTGGTAGGCATACTCCAAAATTTAATAAAAAATATTTCTCAAATGTGAAAATATTCCTATATTCCTTGTATGCTTCCTCTAAACAGAAATATTACATAGATGATAGATTTTTTAACATAATTTATGTTTTAGCACCTTTAAAAGTTGATTCCTGAGTGTTATTATTACATAATTTTGATAACCTAACCCAACTTCATTGAAGGATTTGGTTTCAAGTTGATCCTTAGGTCTAGAAGAAACTCAGTAGTGAAGCAAAATATTATTTTTTAAAGTTTCCAATTACAACACTTAGTCATAAAACAGTGTTGTCAACTAAACAATTGGCAAGTAATGTTTATTCAAAGCAAATTAAGTGCTATCGCTTGTATCCATTGTATTCCCATATAACTATGGAAATATCTTGTAAGCAGATATGGAAGTACAATGAATATGGAATAGAGATAAATTCTTTAAAAATTAGAGTTATATTTAGAAAGTAACTTTCTCAAACAATTTAACAATACAAAGTTACACAGGAAATCTATTTCCTACTTTAAAAAAAATCATACCAAAGGACCCTCAGAAATTGATTGTGACTATTTCATTTTGGATCGCATACTCTTTATTGCATAAGCAAGGGTGTCTGCAACTAAATACAAAAGTCAACCTTATTAATTTCCTACAGTTAATTTTGAGAACCATGTGAAGAAGAATACAACACAGGGAAGCTACATCTGCTCACTTCTCCCTTAAGGAGCTAGGATGATGTAGACAATGGCAAGCTTTACACCCCTCAATCTTCTAACATGCACTGAATTCTATCTAAACTGCTTCCTTGTTTCATCAACCACCCTCCACTCCAACTTTGACTTTCTGGAATCTCAGTTCCCTAAGGGGGTTCCAACCTTGCAAAGTGAGACTAAGAACAAGACAGGCTTGAGCCAGCTCCCTGGTCCTTCCTAAGAATCAATTCAAAGGAAGGTGGATGGTTAATGTAAATAAGCCACAAACAACCAAACACTTGCCTTTACTTGTAGGCACACACATGCAAACCACACAGCAGCACCTTTCCACCTATTCAGCTTAGGATGAAATGAAGGAATTTTTGAAGGAGGACAAATGTGTTATGTGAACTACACTGGAAATAAGTTTGGTCTGGATTAATTGTGCCTTGTTGGGGGACTCTGACATGAGCACCTCCAAGATTAATAATGGTTGCTGAAATGGGCAGAAGTTCAGGAACCAGATTATTTCTTCAATTATAACAATCATCTCCCCACTTGCTCCCACCCACTCCCATATGCCCCAAAAATGTTTTGCAATTTACAATAAAAATATCAGGGGGAAAAAGACTAACAAAAACATGCTGGAAAGAACTGTTTCCTGACAGTTTCTGGCCCAGAGATAAGAGAACAAATAAAACTATAATAAGTGCAACCCATCACCAAATCCTTTTTATCTCCCAATTCCAATATGAAATATCCTATAAGCACCTATCTACACTAATAAAAGAGAAACATGCAAATTGGTGTCACTCCGCTACACCCACCAGCTAATCAGAGTGACTATGCAAATTAACCCAACAAAGGTGGAGGTTAATTTGCATACACAGGCGCAGAGCGAAGACTGAAGGCTCTGGCTGAGTGAAGACTAAAGACTGAAGTCTGAAGAGGCTTGGCTTCTCCAAAGGCCTGGGTCCCGGGTGCCGGAGGAAAACCAGTGCTGGCAGCCAGGGGAAGGAAGGCCTATTGCACGAATCTCTTTGTGCAACGGGCCTCTAGTTTTTTAATAACTCACAATTCTTTAGAATGTCTATCTTCACTTTGGTGAATGTTAGTTTTCTCTCTACCTAGGGTGACCATGCAACCTGGTCTGTCCAAGAAAGTCCTGGCTCCTTATTAAAAACTAGTGGCAATGTTGTCTGGGTAGGATTGCTAATAAGACTTCCTGATCCAGACATTAAGTGTCCTAGTTTGGGCAATAAATTACATGATACTGTAACACTAAATGAACTCTCTAATAGGCATTCAGGTTAATATTCTGGTGTTTATACTGCTGTCTAATTTTTATTGACCACTCCTCTAGTCCTCAAAATAACCAAATGACCTAAGTATAAGCTGTTGTCCTTTTGTCTACAGGATTTTTAGAAATGCACTAAAATTTGGCTTTTCCTTTGAGGGCCTAAAGGTACTAGCACTAAGATAAATCTTGCAAAGATAATTTGGCCCAGTATATTCTATTTCTTCACTGGTACTGAGTGATGAAAGGGTAGAAGTGGAAAGGCCTTCAAAAAGTTTTCAATTTATGCCCTAGTCAGTTTGGCTCAGTGGATAGAGTGTCGGCCTGGAGACTAAAGGGTCCTGGGTTCAATTCTGGTCAAGGGCACATGCCTGAGTTGGAGGCTCCATCTCCAGTAGAGGTTGTACAGGAAACAGGCAATCAATGATTCTTTCTCATCATTGATGTTTCTATCTCTCTCTCCCTTCCTCTCTGAAATCAGTAAACATATTAAAAAAAAGAAGTTTTCAAATTTCATCTTGGTGGGGTGGTGTGGGGTAGAGCGTGGGGGAGTGAAGGAACCACAGAACCTTTCCCCCCTTCAAACCTTGCTCAAAACCCTACAGCATAAAACTGAGAAAAGCAAAGCTTCTCTGGTAGAGCCAGGAGATAAGGTCACAGATTTACAGTCTCACCCACTAGAAGACACCCATCTCCCTTGCCTCTCTCCTCAAGGAAGCCCCTGAAGCACCTCCTTAGACCTGGTTCCAAAGAACACAGTCTGAAAAATAAAGGTCTAAGACCAATTCCTTTAATTTACAAATGAAGAAAATGTGGCTCAGTTCATCTGCTTTTGCCCACATATTTCAATTTCATCTCCTCTACTGGTAATTCCATAAACAAAGCTATAAGTCAAGAGTGGGCGGCCCACATAGTCATTGAAAAGTGTCTTCTTAAGGTATATACCTTATAACAAAGAAACATACAGCAATGGATGTTAAGTGCTTTTCTAGACTACAACTAGTAGACTCAAACAGAGTCACTCAATACAACCTAATGTGGAGCCTGTTTGTGAATGTTTCTTCCTCTGGAGGGAAAATGGAATAGAAGCTGAAAATGAGTAAGGAGGTATTAAACCATTTTAAATTAAGGTTCCAAAGTGAACATATATTCTACTCCTAAGAATAGCTACCAAAAAAAAAAAAGCTACTGAAAAGAATGATAATGATATATGAAGATGTTCATCATAGTATTGTTTATAACTGTACAAGGCACATGTATAAACACAAAGTGTAGGAGAAAAGAGGCAAAAAGAATTGAAAAGGAAAGAAGAGTTACTGAAGCAATGGAATTCTGCTGATTTCTTTTTCTACCCCTCCTAAAGTTTCTTTTAAAATGAAACCAAACAAAACAAAAACACAGAATGCAAATAGCACTTACCACAGAGACTTTGCTTACTACATCTCTTGCAACTGCTAAGCCTTGAGCAAAAGTACGGGCTGCTACAAATGCACGAGTAATTTGTAGTTTCAATTTCCGAGGGACATCTCCAAAGGGCTTCAGCTGCTCCGTATACTTGCTCACACATTCCAGATACTCATCTGTGAAGTGGTACTGCGAGTTCACCAGGCGGAACATCCGCTCCAAAAGGCGAGCCCAGAAATCATTTAGCATTTCTTCCAGGTTCACATTTCCCACCACATAGTAGCGCTTCAACTCTTTGAAGAGATCTTTAAATAGCTCAGAATTTTGCATGTATAAGTGGCCATATGTCTTCACAAACATGTCATTCAAGGACTTTTCTGCATTTTCAAGTAGTTCTTTAAAGAATTCTAAAAACAAAACAACAAAAAAGAAAAAGGTTTTCAGTAATTAAATAACCAAGTCTTTTTTTCAGGTAAATTTGAAATAAAAAAATCATTAAATTTAATTGGAAAACATGCTTGGATATAGAGTAGATTTCTTTTGGTGAATGCGGCATCTCTGATCATTTGTCAATGAAAAGAAATCTATATCACAAAATCACACAAAGAGAGGTAGAAAAATGGAATTTTAAACTAACTTATCAGGAGCCAGAATAAAAGAAATATATGTACACACACACACACACACACACTCATTCTTCTCTCTTATTCAGTCACAAGATAAAAAACTAGAAAAAAATCAGTACATGAAGTCTATAACATGAAGTGTCCCAGAACTTTATGCTGCAAGAATCTAAACTGATGTTAATAATGCCTCCTAATTGTAACCTGACAATAGGACAGGTGTTTTCAAATGGTGTTCTTTTATTTGAACACATTTATATCCACATGACAAGTAAGAAAACTGCCTGGGAAATGCTTGAAGCCAAGAAAAATAATGAAACACACCAAGAAGCAAACACATAATTTTTCTGAAAATTAGGTGTCCCCTTGTGTCACTGGTTCAAATTGGGGTATCCAAATTGACCTTGAGTTGCTAAAAATTCATACAGTAACATCATGAGTTTTTTCTTCCGGTGAGGGTAGAGGGAGGGAAAGACAGAGGGAGAGAGTAGAGGGAGGGAAAGACAGAGGGAGAGGGGGAGGGGGAGAGAAAGGGGGAGGGAGATGAAATGCATAACAGATTCAACCAATATAAAGACAATAGGGAAAAATAACTGAAAAAATATATAAGTATACCACATTATTTCAGACTTACATTTTGCCTACCACATACCCACAACATATGTGTTGAAGATTTTAATCTCTTAAGTACAAATTGCAAATTAGTTTCTCCTGAAGCTTTCCTCAGGAAATTCAATGAAGAGGAGCTAACAGTGTATCTGTAACATTAATCATTCTCAAAAAATCTACGCCTGGTATAAAAATAAATACCTCATGATATCAAGTTTTTAAGTAGGAAATGTAATAAATACCAAAGCAAAATATAAGGACCACATCAAATAAGAAACTGCCTCCAAGTGAACATGGAGCAGGAAACAAAATATGATGCCTCCTTCAAAGCCAGAACATTAGGGAGCTTATCAAAATGCAATAGCACTACAAACCATTCTCTGTTCATGGTGGGTGGGCAAACCAGAGGCTGAAAACTTATTACAAATAGTTTCTTAAACCTGGACTGAAAACACTGAAGCCTTTTGGAGGGAATGTGTGTGACTTTCCTCACTATCAAGAGATTCCATACCTATGCCCCTGTATCATCTTCATGTGGTTCATGAGGCTTGGAGCTAAGTTCATAGTCCTTTGGGCCCACCTTTTCAAACTATGTGTGTTTTGTTTGTCTATTTTTTTTTTCTTTTACCACTTGCCTTTTATTTCCTGGGCTATCTTCAGAGAAAGGGAAATTGATTCCCTCTGAAGATTAAAAACTAGGCAAGTCAACTACTCCATTATCCCCATCACAAGTGTACAGCTTGGCATTTTTACCAATGTTTTCTCCCTGGAAGAAGGACAGAAAGTACAGAAGGAGCTGAAGGAACCACATGAAAAGCATTATTCAAATCAGGTATCTGGAAAGGTCTCTGATTCTCTCCAAAATCCCCAGTGGTTCTCAAGTGTGGTCTAATGATGGGCATGCATCAACATGACAAGGACATGTGTTAGAAATACAAGCTCTTCGGCCTCAGCCTAAACCTACTAGGAATCAGAAACCCTGAGTGTTAGGCCCAGCCACCTGTGACTCTGCTGCACCCTAAAGTTTGAGAACCACTGCTCTAGTCAGTGAGGCTTCTCCCATTTTACCTCTCACTTGCAATGACCACCAGCTCAAGCAATGAGCTGAATGTGAAAAATTCAAGTAAGTGTTCATGTTTTAATTAGTGGAAAGTGTCTTTGTAATGAATTGGGTTTTTTAAATTTTTGGTTGCAATCATGAGTGTGATTTCTTCATGATGTTTTGGGGGCAAATTTTCTTGTGTGGAATTGTCTCTCAAGTAAATGTCAAATGCAGGTGGCATGTCTCTGGAATTCAAAGTTGGGGAGTCTCAAGGTGACAAAAGAGAACATAAAAATCATCTGGTCCACTTTCTACCCCTTGCTTGAATCACCAGCATCCTTGTTAAATGGGGCTGATTTTGGGGGGACATAAAAGAAAGCACACTGAATTGTGTTATTACATGCCCAGTATGTTGCACACATAGACAGCTCTCACATAATGGAAAAATAGAGTGTGGTCATTGAGATCAATGTGCAAGTTTTATGTCAACCCAGTGCTATTAATATTTTACAATCTAAACACTAGATTCCAAGGGCAACCATAAGTCCTTCCCTATACAGCTGGTCCCAGACTTACAATGGTTTGACTTACAGTTGACATTATGGTGCTGCGAAAGCAATACATATTTAGTAGAAACTGTATACTTCAAATTTTGATCTTTTCCCATGATAGTGATATACAGTACAGTACAATGCTCTCTGGTAATGCTGTATAGTGAGAGCAAAATGATTTTGCCCAACTTTAGGCTAATGTAAGTGTTCTGAGCACATTTGAGTTATGCTAGGCCAGGCCAGGATGCTGAGTAGGTTAAGTGTATTAAAGACATTTTTGACTTAGAAGATCTTCAACTTACAATGGATTTATCAGAATATAAGTTACTCCACTGTCAGTTGAGGTGCATCATATTGTATTTATATTATATTATATTATATTATATTATATTATATTATATTATAATATTACATTACATTATATTATACAAGGGGCCCAGTGCACGAAGATTCATGCACTGGGGGTTTAAGGGGGGGGGGGGTCCCCTCAGCCCGACCTGCACCCTCTCCAATCCGGGAGTTTCTGTCTGTCTTTGCAATCATATGAGCGAATTGTCTGAGACCCCCTATCCAGTTTGGTTTGTTGCTCACAGCATAATAGAGGCTTTTTTTTTTTCTTTGATCCATTGGTGGAGATTTCCTGGAAGTTTTAGGATATCTCCCCTTTAATTTTTCCTAGACACTCTGATTTTACTTATGTCTCTCACTTTTGCTCTCCCTCCATCCCCAACTGCAACAGTAATTGCTCCAGGCTCACTTTGCTCTAGTGTCTAGGAGATCCATCTGCCATCAGAACTACGATTCCCAGCATTCCTGGTGCTCCCCGCACTCTAGGTTTTCCCTGACTGAGGGAGCCACATCCCACAAAGCTGCTGGCTCTCCTGCTCTGCTCTCTGTCTGGTGACCGAGGGAGCCATGTCCCCCCAAGCTGCCAGCTCTCCCACTCTGCTCTGTATATGCAAATCACCCGCCATCTTTATAGAGTTAATTTGCATACTCACTCCTCATTGGCTTGAGCGTAGCAGAGGGACAGTTAATTTGCATGTTTCTCTTTTATTATGTAGATTAATTTTATTATATTATATTAATTATATTATATTAGAGGCCCGGAGCACAAAAATTTGTGCACTCAGGGGGGTCACTCAGCCCGGCCTATGCCCTCTTGCAGTCTGGGACCCCTCGGAGGATGTCCACCTGCTGGCTTAGGCCTGCTCCCTGGGGGAACGGGACCAAACTGGCAGTCAGACATCTCTCTGGCAGCCCGGCAGCCCTCGGGGGATGTCCACTTACCAGCAGGGAGCAGACCTAAGCTGCAGTCTGACATCCTTAGCGCTGCTGAGGAGGCAGGAGAGGCTCCCACCACCACCGCTGTACTGGCAGCCGTCAGCCTGGCTTGTGGCTGAGCAGAGCTCCCCCTGTGGGAGCGACCTGACCACCAGAGGGCAGCTCCTGCACTGTGCGTCTGCCCCCTGGTGGTCAGTGAGTGTCATAGTGACCAGTCATTCCCAGTCATTCTGCTGTTAGGGTCAGTTTGCATATTACCCTCTTATTATATAGGATAGAGGCCTGGTGCATGGGTGGGGGCCGGCTGGTTTGCCCTGAAGGGTGTCCCATTGGGGTGCCTGACCAGCCTGGGTGAGGGGCTAATGGCTGTTTGCAGGCTGGTCAAGCCGCCCCCACCCCTCAGTGGGGACCCTCACCCCATGGAGGTTTGGCCAGCCTGGGTGAGGGGCTGATGGCTGTTTTCAGGCTGGGCACACCCACTTTAGGGTGGGGGGGTCCCCACTGGGGTGCCTGGCCAGTCTGGGTGAGGGGTTGAAGGCCATTTTCAGGCTGGCTAAGCCCCCCCCTTCCCCCCCCCCCCCCCCGGCAACGGAAGCTCCCAGCCTCTCCTTTTTTTCTTTTTTTTTGTTCTGGGATTTATTTACCTTCTATAATTAAAACTTTGTAGCCTTGAGAAGAGTTCAGAGCCGGCCAGGGCAGGCGGGAGGGAAGCTTGGCTTCCTCCATTGCCAGGGGCAACCAAGCCTCCTGCTCGCTCCAGCTCCGTGGCCACAGCCTGCTGAAACCATGTATCTGGGGTTTATTTACCTTCCATAATTAAAACTTTATTGCTTTGAGTGGAGCTCAGAGCTGGCTCCGGCAGGCGGGAAGCCTGGCTTCCTCCATCATTGGGGCAGCCAAGCCTCCTGCTTGCTCCAGCTCCGTGGCTGCTGGCCGCCATCTTGGTTGGGTTAATTTGCATATAGTCACTGATTGGCTGGTAGGTGTGACTTAAGATGTAGCAAAGGTACAGTCAATTTGCAAGTTTGTCTTTATTAGTGTGAATTATATCATAGGCCCAGTGCATGAAATTTGTGCACGGGGGGGGGGGGGGGTCCCCCTCAGCCCAGCCTGCACCTGATCACAATCCAGTACCACTGGCTCCTAACTGCTCACATGCCTGCCTGATTGCCCCTAACTGCCCCCCCTGCCAGCTGATCACCCCTAACCACCTCTGCCTGCTGGCCTGATTGCCCCTAACTGCCCCCCCCCCCGCCAGCCTGATTGTTCCTAACCGCCTCTGCCTGCCAGCCTGATTGCCCCCATCTGCCCCCCCCACTGGCCTGGTCGCCCCCAACTGCCCCCCTTGCCAGCATGGTCGCCCCAAGCAGCCTGCTAGTCAGTCATTTGGTTGTCCCTCACTAACCCCCCTGCCAGCCTGGTCACCCCACACAGCCTGCTGTTCAGTTGTTTGGTCGTCCCTCACTACCCCCCCTGCTGGACTTGTCGCCCCACACAGCCTGCTGTTTGGTTATTACTGTGACGGTGTCCCGGACAACTTGCATATTCCTCTATTATTGGTATATATTATATTATATTAATTATATTATATTATATTATAATTGGTACACATCATTTAGTGTAGAAATGAGATGTTGAGAATTATTTTACTTGTGTTTCATGACTCATTTAATAATAATTCTGAATACTCACCTAAATTTCTAATGAATGGCACATACAGCCGTACTGGTTTTGAGGGTGGGGCAGAGGAACCTGTCAAGCTTAGAGTTAATTTAAAACTTCAATGAAATATCAGAGTTCAAAGTGCTCCAGGTCAAAGAACCAATGAATCAATGAACATTTTATGGAAAAAAATAAAGTATTCTTAGAGTTCTTCATTCAGGTCAAGGGCCTATGAAGTATAAAAGAAATGATCTAATTAAGAGGATTGATTTCAAATTGGCATGCCCTCTGTGGAACACCACCATGGATCTTACTTTGTTTCCCATGACTCAAATTCTGTCTAGAAAGTGTGTGTGTGTGTGCGAGAGAGAGAGAAAGTGAGAGAGATATTAATTTATACTTTAAGAGATTAGCTTGGTGCTATATACATACTAAATTCTAATTCATTTAATCATTCATAAAATTAATTTCCTTTCCTTCACATTTTAAAAGACTCTTTAGTGTGGCCATATATATTACAAATATAAAGATAATTTGAGTGGACTACATATAGAAATTCTGTAAAATTGACCTAAAAAGTTAAAGTCTGATCATCTAATCACTCCACATGGCTTTACAATGATTAAGTATGTACTGAGTGGCTATTAATGCCTCGAATCAAAGCACACAGTTTTACCATGCATCTTAACCTTCCTTTCTAATCAGACAGTAATGAAAATTTCTAGAAAGACAAATTTCCTCCATCCAATTCACCTTTACTATACTGCCACTCTCCAGAAATGGCTTTATGAGTACACCAGAAATTTTAAAAGCACCTATAAAATCCTTAATCCTTCACTTCATGGAGTAAGTTTTAAATATTCATCTGTAGCACCTATGGACATCAAGAACAAAAGGCAAAAGACCCAAAGGGCTAAAACTCATTTCACCTTAGACTTATTCTTACTGACCCTGTTAAATTGGACTAGTCTACCTGTGCTTTTTGCCTCAGAGACATTTTAAGGATGGCAGAAATAATTTAAATTCTAAAACCCATACCAATTAGGTACAATATCAACCAAAGCATAATTTGCTATAAGGAAAATAAAAACTTCTGTATCGGTTCCTCCTAACAAATAAGCAGCTCTCCGATGTTCTTGTATAATTCTTTCACATCCTGCTCCCTCATTTCTTCCTATGACATTTCCTTCTACAATGAGAACTAGAACACAAATTAGACATTCAGGTCATCAATAGCAAATTCACTAATCCTAATCATTGCAATGATCATCTCCACTCCCCCCCACCCCCCATTCAGAATTCAGGATTAGAGTCAGATCTTAACTGCTAAAGAAAAATTGTGTAGACCTGAAACACCTAGCAATCATCCCTTCATAATCATGCCTGAAGCCAATTATAAGACACATGGTGGCTAAGAGAGAACTCAGCCAGGAGCAGTGTAAAAACCAGAGTTCCACAACGATCAGAAGCTGAGTTAATTGGAAATTAGATCTCCCTTGCAGCAACTGCTTGAATTCATGAAAAATGCTGCTCAGGGAGTCTCTTTTAAGTGATGGTATTGGTGTCTGAAAAGAGAGTCAGAAAGGAGATAGTTTACAAGCATTTGAAATATGGTGTCTGTGATCAGGGTTTATTTCCCTTTCAATTTTCAGTTTGGAGGCTTAATAATTTATGTTCTAAGGATCAAGCAACTGCTACTCCTAGGGCTCATGAATGAGCACTTAAAGTAGAGATGGAAATAAACACTGTAGCATGATACATATCTAAAGCAGCATTACATAGTAGGAAAAGCATGGGATTTCCCATTTATGAGCCATATGACCTTGACTGGACAAAAGATTTAATCTCTCTGACTCTGATGCCTCATCCATAAAATGGAGGTGTTACTAACTCAGCTCATATGGATAATGCCTGGCACACAATAGATGCTCAATAAATGGACAGTATTCATAATACATGAGGTGATACTGTCAGCTTTAGAGTTTATATCTACAATCATTTAAAAATCTCTTAAGGGTGGTTTTTAATCTTTACTGGTAGAGTCAAATATTATCCATCTGGGGGGAACATAAATTAAGCCAAAACTGCTGGAGATCAGTTAAGAAGACCCAAGGCCTTATAAAACTGGGAGCAATTTAGCTAAAGGAAATGCTTAATGGCTCTTGCTTCCAAAGCTGTGCAATGTCCCAGGCATCTATGAGGGTGGGAGCAAATACTGAGTGAAAAACACAGAATAGAGAAATGTCAACCTAGAGAAGAGATTTTACATTATATTAAAAGAGACAATATCAAACACATCACACACACACATATATAGTGTCCCCCAAAATATATATACACTTTAACAGCTGATAGCTCAATTTTGAAAATGAAACGTATTTTAATAAACAATGCCTTATAATTATTCAAAGTGTGTGTATATATTTTTGGAACACTATATATATATATATATATATATATATATATATATATATATACATACACATATATATATATATAATCAGGGCAAAGGATTAGGCAAAAGAATTAGGGAAAGGAAAATTACGAATTAAACAGCAGGTCAATTTCCAATCCTATTCACATATTTCATTTGCATACTACCTTCTTTGCCAAAGTCAGCTCAATATAAGGGTTGAACTAAGGTATTGTAAGTATTTTCCAGCTCTTAAAAGATGATTATGCTTAATGTCAATACTAGTACCAATTTAACATGAGAAAAACTAGAGTGAAAAGGCAAAACTTTTCCATATAAAAGTTGTTTATTTAAATATCCTGTCTTTAAAAAAAAAAAAAAGAGGAAGAACATCCTGTACTTCTGGAACTTCTATCCCCAGCCACTTGTCTTGCATCAAATAAACATCCAAAATTCTTAAAACAAGTCAAAAGGCCCTCAGTTCTGCTATTAAATGCCATCAGTTACTTGGCTGCAAACAATTGACTGCCCATTGATTAACTAACTAGAATGCATTCTAGAATTAACCTGTGACCTTCAGAGATTGGAAGCTGTTTCTATTCAATCCATTTGCTTGGTGCTATAGATTACCACCTTGTATTTACATTATTAGGAAGCTATCTTTTACATATAAAGATTAATTTCCTCTTTACTTACTGTAAAGGCTGTATTTCGCAGCCCTGGTGTGGCATGCAAACATTAAGTTACCACATCAACAAAATTCCTAAGAAAAGCAGCCTATTTGTAAATGCTACAAATCATACTTTTCACACTGTTAAGAAAACTCAGAGTTATGCCCATCCATTTTTTTCACCCAAGATCAAGTACTTAATGAAGAACAGGTAACATAAGCATCTACAAATGTCTTGCTTTATTGGTAATGTATAAGTTTTTAACACCAACTTCCCTTTATTTGGGCATAATCTCAATCCTCAAAAGTGCCTTCTAGGGTATGGAGTACTAATAGAACATGTAGTTGATTAATGTTCATCAACTGATAGAACATTAATAGATCTTTCCTAGTATGACAAGACAACTGCCAGCAGCAGCACTTAGGGGCTTTTAACATATCATATCATTGGTGGGATTGCCTGCGATCCCACCAATGTAGGAACAGTCCTTACTTCCCAAGAATAATTTTATTAGTTAATGCACTTTGCATGTTAAAACTTTGCATAAGACAATCAATGTCTATCTTTCATGGCTCCTGTCTCTTGCTAACTTGGCTAACAGGTTCAGCTTTCACTGGACTCCATTCCATTTCTACTAAGGGTACTTTCAGCACCAGCTACCCAATTCACTATAGTACACCCATATTCCCTCACATTCAAAAGTGCCAAGAGAAGGCTGAGGGCATGTTTCAGTAAGCTAGGAGGTTGAAGCAGCCATTGCAAGTGTTTTGTACACTAACCTGTATGTGAATCTATTATATGGTCTCATATACAAACCTCATAATACAGTCGATCTGCTCATGATCTAATATTAAGAGAAAACCAGGACACAAAATAGCATAATGTTATCATCCCAATTTGTGTGTATGCATGAGTATTATCTACCTGCACAAATAGATGCTGTAAATACAGTGGTAATGAGTTGAGTGTTGGGAACATATCATATCATTGGTGGGATTGCCTGTGATCCCACCAATGTAGGAACAGTCCTACATTGGGGTAATTTGTTTTCAATATATTTTTCAATTTTGTTCACTCTAATTTTTGAGTAGTATTTTATAGTCAAAAAACATATGTCCTCATGCTTTCAAAAATAACTTTATTTTATCTTTACTCTATTAATTCAACTTAATTGCTGGAGGCTTCGATGCATTTTCCATACTTTTTCCAAATAGTCTACGATGAGCATTGTGATACCTCAGGAAAAAATTCAAACATTTTTTTTAAACCAAAGCAGTTTTTACATTTTATTTTAAAAAATACAATTTTTCCTATTAAGTATTCCTTTCAAATTGTAGCAATTTAAAAAATATGGAAAGTGATGAAAAAAATATAAATCACCTCAAATCCCACCATTAAAAAAGAGCAACGATGGTTCATTGAATTTTCTTCCTGTCTTTTTCCTATGAAGATATGTACTGTCCCATGGTTCAGATCGTACTGTATTTATACCCTTTTCTCATATAACACTGCATGCTTAGCATTTCTTGTGTGGTTAAAATTCTTCAGAAACATCATTTTAAACAACTGCATATTATGACACTATAGGGACAGAAAATGTAATCATCATAAGACATATAATAGGCTGATTTCCTATTTTCCTTATTATAAACACTGCTGTGATAAACATCCTTGTACATAAATCTGTATGCAGATCTTTCTTTTTTTGAGATAAATATCTAAAAGTAGAAATTACTAAATGAAAGGGTATGAACATATTCAAAACTTCTGGCACATTGCCAAACTGACCTCCAGAAAAGGTGGGCCCATGTATCACTCTCCCTATTTGAGTCGCATTTATTACAAGAGTTTCAATTGCTCTGCTAATTCTTTTAAGAGAGATGGGCAGGGACAATGAACAAGAAAAGCCTGACTGGCTTGGGAATCTCTCAGTCAATCAGTTGGAGTCAGTGCTAGATCAAATAAGCCCTTTTCTTTGACTGGACAGACAGACACATGGAAAAAGGGTGGGCAGAAGTGAACAACAACTGTCTCAACTCCCAGGCTCAAAGTGCAATGAACCAACAAAGTAGATAAAAGCAGTTCATCCAAAGCTCTTCCATTTATTTACTTGCTTCCAAACAGATCAGCTCCTTCTTGCTGATACCATGTCTTTTTAATAAGTCAAAGCTAACAGCAGTGGCCCAAAGTGAAAGTGCACAGGGCTCCCTGGAAGCTGCACAAGCATTTTCAATCCGATGAAATAGCCAATACTAGAGCCACAATTGGTCACACTTCAGATAACAACTCAAAAGGCAGAAAACCTTTGTCAATACAGAAATGTGTGTGTTTTGTCTGAGCTCTTGATTTGATTACAGTAAGCTGGCATCGGCTCATTCTCATCAACTTTCACAGATTATAAAAAGAATTAGCAAAAATACCCAGCATTTTAGTCTCCTTCACATGGAAGGAAAAGAAAATAGAATTGTAAAGGAAAAAGTAGTAGTGCTTTCCAACTAAATCAAAGAACATTAGCATGATCTAGAAAGAACATTGCATTTGCTGGAAGGCCAGAAGGCCTTATGTCTTTTTCTGTACTTTCTTAGCTACTCATCCTGTGAAATGTTGCCTGCTGCACTATAGCAGAAGTTTTTAAAAAGCAACAAATTTTAAAAGGATGTTTTAATGAGTGAAATCTGAGGTGAGGATTAAAAACCAATCCTTTGTATGTGTGCTATACATTTCTATGACACATTTATTTTACAACTTTTTTTTAATGTGAAAATCTCCCAGGAGGTCTTAGTAAGTCAGTATGGCCATGCAAAGGACAATGATAAAACCATGTTGCTAAAAAATAGTTAAGTTCAGGAGTCATAAAAATTCCACAAATTTCAGCTTAGCTAATGGCCATAAAACTTAGTTGGATATATTTGTCTTTTAAGGTGAGTGGCCAGCTCACTCCCAGTGATGTCATTACTTTCATGGGCATGTGAATTCTAATGCCTTCCACTCACTGAGCCTCCACACTGGTTTTCCTGGTGGCCTAATGAAGTAATGCCCATTATGAACTATGGAAAAATTTTAGTCAGTGATTAAAACACAGATTTGGCTAAATCTGAAGAGTGCTTCATGTTCTGCCTTTGTGAAATGAGAGAAAACAAGGGGGCTTTAAGGAAAGGGTGGCCACTCTGATTTACACTTGGCTCATGCAGATAGATGGAACAGACAATTATTTCTTTTATGTGCATTGTAAGCTAATTCAGAAAATTTCTACTATTATGCAAGTTAACAAGCTTCAGGCTCCCAGGAGGGTTTTCAAAGACCTAGTGAAAGTAGCGGAGAGTTCAGAAATGATAGGAGGAAAATAGAGAGTACCATGCAGACGGCTAATTAACATCTTGCAAGACCTTTCACTAAAGCAGCTGGTGTAGTCACATGTTCAGAAGATTCACAGAATTTTTAGAATTGAAAGGGTCTTAAGAGAGCATCTAGCTCAACCCCCTCATTTTATGGATGGGAAAACTGAGACCAGTTAATTGCCTCAGGTCACAGTGGGTTCACAGCAGAACCAGGCTGACAATTCAGTGTTCTCTGCCTCCAGACCAAAGTGACTACATTTGGCTTCTAAAATGACAAAGTTTTCCCAATGGACTAACACCTGACAGTTTCCTTAACATTTATTTTAAGATGCAAAATATCTAGTAAACAATTTGATTGGGGAGTTGTTAAGCAATAATATATCTTTGTAGTTGTTATATAATTATGCCTCTTTTAAAAACAAGTCTCTCACAAAATGCGACATTTTGTGGTGGGTCTTACATTGTAGTCCCAAAACATGGATTATGCCCCACTTCTATTATTTCTATTCCCTTTGCCAAGCAATTCTTTCAAAGACCCCTGAACTGAGTATCTGATTAGCATATTCATGAGACAACTGATTCAGCTATGTTAATTAGCAGTTCTACTTTAAAAAATAAACTTAAAAATCCCAGCACTGGCCAAAAGGGGGAGCAGCTAGCTCTGTCACCACCATTTTTAGGCTCTATGGATGGTAGTCTAGGATGGTAGATTTCTGGTATTGAACATCTAAGTCAAAATGTGAGTTAAAAGATTACTGTGTAGGAAAGAGGTGAATCTTTAAACTCAGAGGTACAGGTTTAAAATATGGGAAACCTGAGAATTTTGTTGCTGCCTAAAGAAGTATTCTTCTGTACTTCACTCAGGTCTGAAAATGCATGTGTAGGGGGGCATGCACATGTGCACATACACAATTTATAACTTAAACACTAATTTATAGAATTATAGTCTCTTTAGGTATGCAAGCAATAGAAACTTAAATGTGTAGAACAAAAACAGTGACCTTAGAGATAAGGGATATGAGATATCTGGCTCCAAAATGCCACAGCTGACTGGAGCTCATGGAGGCAGAATAATGTAAAACTGGGAAAATGGGATAATTTCTGATTAAAGAAAGTTAATTCACTAAAAGCCTCCAAGCCTTATTTTATTGAAGAGTTTATAAAAATTAATTGTTCCTGCCTTAGAAAAAGTGGTACCTCATAAACATGGCTAGAGTTTTGATGATAGAGGAAGCTGCATGGGCTCAGGGTCAACACTTTGGATTTACACTGTAATCTTGGAGATAGCAATACATTCCCTTTTGAAGTTGCTTGACCCTACAGGTTTCCATGTATCCTTTTGCTATTTTCTCATTACTTGTCTCCAGGTTTCTTTGTGGTGCCTCACTGCCCACATCCTGGTTCTCCAGCTGCCATCTTGTTACTCTGACCTACTTCCTCTTTTCATTCACAGCAATAACCCAGGGTTTGGCTTTTATAAAGGCTTAGACAATTCTTCAACCAAAGCACCCTATCCTTGAATTTTTGAAAGTGAAGACATCCCCTATACAATTTTACTCAACATCTTTAGGCCTTGAGGATTAAAAGTCAACCAATCAATAAATGCAAAACCTACTTTAGGATTATGGTTTGTTGGATACCAGTCAGCTGAGGTTTTACTGTAAAAGTATTTAATTGTCTTAGAAAACCTAACTTGGAAGAATTATACAACATATCCCAGTTCTGTTCTGATCTTTAGAACAAACACATTTCAGCAACTACTTCAAAAAAATAATCTATGCTTACTATCTTTATTCTCAATGCTATGTTTTAAATTAAAGTCTGAAGAAACACACTGGCATTTCATAATCATTTTTGTGACCAGTTTGGAAACTGATAAAAAGTGTTAACACATTTATTGAATGTGAAGCCTGAAAGGAAAGGGCAAGAGAAACTGTTTTTTGTCCTTTTTTCAAAAACATATGTTAACACTTACTGGATGGCTTTTTAAAAACTACACATTGAAATCATACAAGTAATGCTATAAAACCATGGGGAGCGAGTAGGGGAAAGAAAGCTAAACCAGCAGGCTTATAGACAAGAGAGATCACTGTGAGCGCCACACTAATGTCTAATAAGAAATGGAGTAACTTGGAGGTGGTGGCCTTAGAACCTGAAAATAGCTTTATCTGCACCTCATCACGCTACCAATAGGCTAGCCACTTCTAAAGAGCAGGATTTTTTCCTTCTAAATTCCATCTTAATTTCTAATTTCCTTCTTAATCACCAAGTAGTAATTTTTAATAATCAGCATCTCAAGTTTTCTAAGATGACCATCTGATTATCTTTCTAAGTTTTATCCTCAAGTAAAAGAAAACGCTTTGGTTACTGTCTTTGAATGAGAAATGTCATAGTTAAGAGAATACCATTCTTTTTAATAATCATACTAGTAATTTAGTGACCAAGAGAGACAGAGGGAGTCTAATAATGTCTTTTGCCAATAACTTTGATCTTCTTGTGATGCTAACATATTGTTAAATATACCTTACAGTCCTATGTGTTGAGAGGTATGGAAAAATTATTTCCATCTATCCTGGGAAAGGAAAAGATAAAATTAAGATTAAACATAACTTTGCATACAATCTGCATACAAAGTATTAGAAAAAAATGGGTACAATATATGGTATGCTACATAGAAAAAAATTAGTTCAACTACATTACAACTAAAATATGCTTTCATGGTCTAGCCTGGGAACCAAACTAACACTTATTAAATCGGTTATAAGTTTCAAATAACAAATCTGAAAACTAATATTTGAAATATAACCTGTTCTTTAACTAAGGACTGCCTTCTATATCAAATCTAATTTAGTCCAGCTTCTCACCATGGTAACCAGCCCTTTGCAGAAATACTCAAAGACATTTCACATCTTAAAAATTTGCCTTGTACTTCTTCACCACACATAATGTCAAGAAAAGCATGCATCAAAGGTACTATGTAATTAGAATGGCCTTTAAAATGAGCACAAAGAAAATCACTCCTATTAAAATTAAATCTACTTCATCATAACAATCTTCACACTGAGTGAACAGCGCCAAAGAAAAGGATCCTGAGGTGTTTTGGACCCCATATTCTAATTTTTAAAATCCTTTATATGTAACATTGCTTCAGATATGATTGAAGTGCTTCTCGATTGGCTCATATTGACTATTTCTTCACTATTAAATAAAGTGTACACGTGAGAATCCATGTTTGGCAGAGAGGATTGAAACGGGTTTGGTTGTGGCTTTACATGGATAGACTAAGCCAGAGCACCGCTAAAATGAGGCCAGGGAAGGAGATCAGCTTAATGAAGACTATAGTATGCTTGCTACCGCTGGGCTACTGCTGCATGGAAACTCAAGAACTGAGTGTTGATCCTCTCTGTGTTCTACAGAGTTTCTACGAATTTTAGTTATCTTTGGGGAACCATTTTGAAATTTAATTTGAAGTCCAGCATCTGTATAGATGCCTGCTTTTTATTAGCAAAAAAATTTTTTAAGTGATGTGCGTCAACAACACTATTCTGTGTTCACCCAAGAAAAGAAATAAAAGCATTTAAATTAAACTACTTTAATCTATTTTTGGCTCCCTGTGACCATATTTCCATAATGCCTACCATACAGATTTTAGTGCATCCAGAAGGATTCTAGCAATAAAGCTATAGGGCTAACTTGCCCTTAGGATCCAATAAGAAGGAACATCTTGAGAGAAAACTTGAACACTGAGAGAATAGAAGAGCTCTGAAAAAGCAATTGTACAAACTTGAATATCACCTCTTAAATGTGACTTGAATAAAAAGTGTAAAAAGAGGAGGAACCAAGATGGTGGCATAGGTACACACCTGTACTTGCTGCCTCGCACAACCACATCAAAATTACAACTAAAAGACAAAATGGATATCAACCACGGGAAGGCTGGCTGAGTGGAAATTCTACAACTAGAATGAAAGAGAAAAGTGCATTGAGACGGGTAGGAGGTGCAGAGGTTCACAAGTGCAGAGGTACGGAAGTGCGCGCGGAAATGGGCTGGCAAATGGTTGCGCTGTTGTCTTTTTCAATCAGGAGGGAGATACAAGTTCCCAAGTGCTCTGAACTCCAGTTCTGGGCAAGACTCTGGGGATCCCGACTCATATGGGGAGGAACTGGACTGTCTGGCATCAGGACAGGAACACAAGGGCGGCTTTCTTGCAGAGGTGTTCGCAGCAATCATTGTTTCTGCATGGGGGCACAGGACGCAGAGACCCGGGGACCTCTCTGGGGCAGGGCTGACTGGCAGCCATTGCTGTTTTCTCTGCCCTGATGATTCCCAGAGACCCCGCCCGATCCAATTTACAACCCCACCCAAGCTGTGGGCAGAGGCTATTGCATATGAATAGCCTGTTCTTTTGCAACCTAAAACCTAACAAACTGCTGCTGGGTAAAAGAGCTCCAAAGCTTCCAAAAGAAGGCCTAAGGCTCAACAGTAACCTGCACTGCATCACAGCTGGGCCTCATCTGGTCACTTACAAACCCCAAACAAAGAGGAGGAATTTGCAGATCTCTCTGTAGCTCCTGCTAGGTGGCCTCAGGCAGTGGCTAACTTTGCACCCAGTGGTCAATGTGAGACCATAATAAATTACAACTCTTCAAATCCATAAGTGATACACTCAAAGGGCAGATTCAGTGAACGCCAAAGCCCCACTGAAGCAAGTCCTGCCCCACAAGTGTGTCTCCAGCACAGCAGTTCTCCCACTGTAGACACAGCTAGTCCTCACAGCCAATTGGCCTGGTGGTCAATTCCTCCCAGTGATACCAACATCAATCAAGGTTCTACAATAAGACTGTGCACACAGTACACCAAGAGTGTCCACCTCAGGTAATTAGGGAGGCTGAGCCATTGGGCCCTATAGGACACCTCGCACACAAAGCCACTCTATCAACACAGGGAAGCAGCCAAAATGCGGAGACAAAGAAACATGTCACAAACGAAAGAAATGGAGGAAAGCAAACTAATGGAGGACAGAGAGTTCAAAACCACGGTTATAAGGTTACTCAAGAATATTCTAGAAACCTCCAAGAAATTTAGTGAGACCCTCAAGGATATGAAAAAGGACCAATTAGAAATTAAGCATACACTGACTGAAATAAAGAATAATATACAGAAATCCAACAGCAGACTAGAGGATCCCAAGAATCAAGTCAAAGATTTGAAATGTGGAAAAGCAAAAAACACCCAACCAGAAAAGAAAAAAGAATCCAAAACTATGAAGATAGTGTAAGGAGCCTATGGGACAACTTCAAGCATAGCAACATCCAAATTATGGGGGTCCCAAAAGAAGAGAAAGAGCAAGATATTGAAAACCTATTTGAAGAAATAATGATAGAAAACTTCCCCTACCTGGTGAAAGAAATAGACTTACCAAGTCCAGGAAGCACAGAGAACCCCAAACAAGAGGAATCCAAAGAGGACCACACCAAGATACATCATAATTAAAATGCCAAGGGCAAAAGACAAAGAGAGTATCCTAAAAGCAGCAAGAGAAAAGTCAGTTACCTACAAGGGAGTACCCATATGACTGTCAGCTGATTTCTCAACAGAAACTATGCAGGCCAGAGGAGAATGGCAAGAAATATTCAAAGTGATGAATAGCAAAGACCTACAACCAAGACTACTTTATCCAGCAAAGCTATCATTCAGAATTGAAGGTCAGATAAAGAACTTCACAGATAAGGAAAAGCTAAAGGAGTTCATCACCACCAAACCAGTATTATATGAAATGCTTTAAGAAGAGGAAGAAGAAAAAGGTAAAGATAAAAATTATGAACAACAAAGTGAAAACAAATACATATCTATCAACAAGCGAATCTAGCCCTAACCAGTTTGGCTCAGTGGATAGAGTGTCAGCCTGCAGACTGAATGGTCCCAGGTTCGATTTCGGTCAAGGGCATGTACCTTGGTTGAGGGCACATCCCCAGTAGGGGGTGTGCAGAAGGCAGATGATCGATGTTTCTCTCACATCGATGTTTCTAACTCTCTATCCCTCTCCCTTTCTCTCTGTAAAAAATCAATAAAATATATTTAAAAAAATAAAATAAACTTTAAAAAAGCAAACAAAAAAAACCAAGTGAATCTAAAAATCAAGTAAATAAAAAATCTGATGAACAGAATAAACTGGTGAATATAACAGAATCAGGGGCATAGAAAGGCCTGACAATTCTCAGGGGGGGAAGGGGGTGTGGAGGGCGCAGGAAGAGTCTGGACAAAAATTGTACACCTATGGACGAGGACAGTGGGGGGGGGGGGCGGTGAGGGCATGGGGTGGGGTAGGAACCAGGTGGAGGGGAGCTATGGGGGGAAAAAAGAGGAACAACTCTAATAATCTGAATAATAAAGATTTATTTTTAAAAAAGTGTAAAAGAAATTGAGGAACAAAGCAAATGTGAATGCTCACTGGACCAAAGTTCCAATACATACCATCAAACTTCTTATAACGGGAAGCAAAGACGGATTGCAAATGATTGCACTGTTCGGTGACCACACTTTTGAACTCATCTTTACTTTGCAGGCTGTACTTCTCCTCCATCTCTTGAGAGCAGCAGGTATAACCCTGGGGACAGATCTTCAAATGATCCCCTGAAAGATAAAGTGTAGGACACTCAATTTCCATCATCGTTCATCAGGTTCAAGAGGGAAGAATTTGATTTAGGTACACAAATTCTGCTTCATTTTCATCTGTGAGGATGCTGCTAAGGCCTAGGCATCTTATGTATGGAGGCTTTCATTAAAACAAAAATATTCATCCTGGCCAGTGTGGCTCAGTGGTTGAGCATCAACCTATGAACCAGGAGGCAACAATTCAATTCCTGGATTGTGAGCTCAGTCCCCAGTAGGAGGCGTGCAGGAGGCAGCCAATCAATTATTCTCTCTATATATTGATGTTTCTCTATCTCTCTCTCCTTCTCCCTCCCTCTTTGAAATCAATAAAAATATATTTTAAAAAGAGCAAAAATATTTATTACCTTCTTGGAAAAATAAAATAATAAAGCCACCTCCAAAAGACAAAAGAGCTTTCCAATCAGGAAGTGTGCTACATCACAGGAACACTAGTGTGGCCAGTAAACAGAGTATTATTCAGTATCAACCCATTTCTCTTTTATAATTCTTTATGATTCTATGTCTCAAATCACACAAATGAGACATAGTTTTTCTAGCTTTGGGAGTTTACACTCCAAGAGAGGGCACCATTAATGAAGAAGTATTTATAAAATGTGACAACAACCAAAAACTGAATGAATATATGAGAAATAGTTATACTTGGAGGAAGCAATAGGTAAAGTGCATTTCAAGAAGTTATCAGTCAAGCAGAAACAAAGGGAATTCATGCTGGATAATTTGAGTCTATGATAACTCAAAGGATGATATAAAATGATCTTTAATTTTAAGATTTTTCTCATCCAGCAACTTCTTTGCAGATGTTAAATATTGTATTGACCTTATGATTCTGTGTAGCCACTCATTCCAGTACAGACTAATGGTTTCCAATAAATAATCTTTATGTAGTGAAGGAATCCTAAGGGTCAAGAGAAATGTCAAAGGCGCATCACTCTACAGCAGCTTAACTCACAAAGTATCTCCCCTTCCCCTAATCCAACTGCATTTTGCTTGTGGTTTAGCCATAAGGGGCTGGAGGATTGTGGGTGTTTTTTTAAATAGATCCCAGAGTTCACCCACACATTACTCCTCCTATCACAGGACCAAAATTGTGCTTTAAAGAAGCCATACTCTCCTTCATAATGACTAAGAGATGCAGTGCCACTGGAAAATAAATCCACTAGGTACTTTATTCACTCCAATATTAATTGGTGTGGTATAGATACCATAGTACAAATGTTTACAAGGATTCACTTTCACTGTTCTTTCTGCTATTGCTGTCCATGTTCCATGTAAGACAAATGGGATCTGAAAAAAATCAAGATCTCAAGAACTCAAAAATGAGTACATTGAAGACACTTGAGCCTGCCAATGGTAAGCATGTACAATAAATAAAGGGATGAAGAATAAAGAACAAATATTTCTAACAACACTGATAACCATGGGAATTGAGCATGAGCTAGCCTTTCCTGTTTATTGGCTATGTGTGCTTAGAGCAGTGGTTCTCAACCTTGGCTGCAAAGTAGAATCACCTGGGAATCTTTTTAAAATCCTGATTTCTGGTCCTCATCCTCTGGAAATTCTGTTTCTTTGTTATGGGTTGAGGCCACAACATTAGTAACAAATAAAACGGAATTTCCGGAGGATGAGGCCCAGAAATCAGGATTTTAAAAAGATTCCCAAGTGATTCTACTTTGCAGCCAAGGTTGAGAACCACTGGCTTAGAGGAAATAAGTCTTCACGTAAGATAGATACCAAAGTGGCTCAGGGTTGGAGGTAGGGTGGGGGTGTGTGTGAAACTACTTTGGATACAAGTGAGCTGGCAACTTATTTGACTAATACTAGGATTATCAACTGCACATATACAAGCATTATATAATCGTATATACTCCTGATCATTCTTCCTTCCTGGCAATTAAAAAGTGTGGAGAGTCTTACTGCCAGACAATCCGGGTATGCAGCATTAAAGGACTATTTAAGGAAGAGGGTAAGGGAAACAATCTTCAAATAACTTCTTCATCCAAAACTGCTGGAAGTCTTTTTGGCATTTTAGAAACCCTTGGTCCACAGATAATTCAAACAAGAAAGGAGGGAGGGTAGATTTTGTAGAAGAATTAAGGAGCTGTGAAGTTTTAGAATATCTTAGCTCTCATCAGTCAAAGAAGAAGGGTTGCCCTGGTGGTGTGGCTTGGTTGGTTGGAGCGTCATCCCACACACCAAAAGGTGCCAAGGCACATACCCAGGTTGCGGGTTGGATCCCAGGTCAGGGCATGGCAGGAGGCAACTGATATCTCTCTCGCTCTCTCTCTGTCTCTGTCTCTCTCTCATCCCTCCCTCCCTTTCTCTCTCTCTCTCTCAAATAATGATAAAAGTCTATTTTAAGAAAAGAAAGAAGAAAGGTTGCTAAGGCTGTTTTCTGGAAACATCTTTGTTACAACCAAAAACAAAACTCCCTCCTTCACTGGCTTAATGAGTTCACAGCAGGCCTTCGGTACTAGTACATAATATAATTAACAGAGAGATATCCAGTTGTCTCCTGGTTTCAAGATTGGGGATTTCCCCCAATACAGTCTGAATACATAAAATAATATGAAGGACCCCAACTAGTTACAGTGTTTGCTGCAGCTGTACTAAATAATCCACATCACAGTCACACCCCACATAGAATTGGAATGCTCAGTATAAGGACTTAAGACACACAGGGCTATTTAAACAAATTATAATAAGGGAACAGCTACTTTTTAAGGTTATCACGGGCTAAAGTTCATCACAGGCTGATTTTCAAGCCCCTGCAAAGATTCTGTTGGGAAGTGCACTGGATTTCCAAGGTAAAACAATTCAAGAATTTGGAAAATAATATGTTCACCTAGTCTTAGCAGGGTTCACACATATAATAAAGAGTCACTTATTGGATTTTATAAAAATAGGTTTCTAAATCCAAGGAAAAGCACCCCTTTCCCCACCCCCCAATGCATACATGCACAGACACTCGACCTGAAGCCAGCAAATTCTAAGAGACAGCAGGAAAGAATAATGTTCTACATTTAAGAAGGTGCTAAACATTGAAGGGTTTAAACTTATCCACAGGAATTTTACGTCAAGGAGACAATCTTCAAAAACAGGTAACAACAATAAAAATTTTACTGGTAACCTGCTGAAAGTACACAGCACCATTTACACTGGCACATGTAAAGAGCCCAGCAGGGCCCATGTGCCCTGACCTTTACATGTCCCCCAGAGGCCCTTAGCAGGACCTTATGGAGACCTGCTTATATCGGAACACTGGAATACATCGCTGTTTTGGCAATATCTAATAAAAAAATAAAAAGAGAGTCCACTTTCATTTTAGAGAGAACATTCCAGGAAAAAATTGTCTAATGGTAAAAGGCTTGCACCGTGTAAAGGATGAGAACAGGGTAAATACTTGGCTAATGCTTCTGCTGGCAAAGTTGTCTACCCCTCGGTGCAAACATGCTAACTCCAACACTCAACTTTTGCCCATACAGCCTTAACACACCACTTATTCCGCCTGCATTTCTACTAGGTGTACCCGTTAATAATGCAGATTTTGTTCAATAGATGGAGTTACACTTATGTTGATATATATGCAATTTGATATGTATACGATTTTGTTGTATTGCTCCTTCAGATTACCACTTGTTCCAATCGATGGCACACTCACTTTCTGAGCAGCACTCAGAAATGTACGAAGAAGTGGAAAATTGGGTCTCTGAATGGTCTGCCTCAAAACAAAAAAAGTTCTATTTGTGGGATGGTATCCACAAATTACCTGAAAGATGGGGGAAATGTGTAGCTAGCGATGGACATTACTTTGAATAAAGCACTTTTGATGTTTCTCTTGAAATTATTGTGTTTTCTTTGATTACAGTTAATAATGTAGATTAATCATTAACCAGCTAATACAGATTAACCATTAACCAGTTAATAATACAGATTAATCATTAAACTGGCTAATAATGTGGATTAATTATTAACCCGTTAAAATGCAGATTAACTATTAACTGGTTAAAATGCGGGTTAATCATTAACCGGTTAATAATGCAGATTAACTATTAACAGGTTAAAATGTGAATTAATCATTAACTGTTTAATAGTGCGGATTAACCATTAACAGGTTAATAATGTGGATTAATTATTAACCGGTTAATAGTGCGGATTTTGTGATCCAAACTTTCAGCAGCACTTTTCTTCAAAATAAAGTAATGAATTAAAACTTCCCGCAAATGCTCTTTTTTTGGCACAAAATTCAACATTTTAAGCGTAAAAATATGATGTTAACACCTTCAGAAAATTTGACATATGAACTTTTGAAGCTTGGTGTCAATACAACAAAAGAGCATACATATCAAATCACATATATATCAACATATGTGTAACTCAATCTATTGAAAAAAATACACATTAACCGGTATACCTAATAAAAAGCATTACTTGAAAATGTAATTTGACATTCTTGCCAAAAGCTTTGCTGAAACACATGCAGTCCAGAACACACTTGTGAATTAAATCCCAAGATACACTTAGGCTACTGGGATTCAGTGCCATGACCAGATTCTGTTCTTGAGAAGCAGAAGGAGGGAAAGGGGGAACAGGCTTGGTGCATTTGAAAATGGAATTATAGCTCCACATTTGGTAAGAACTGGAGCAACTAATTTTTTTTAATATATTTTATTAATTTTTTACAGAGAGGGAGAGGGACAGAGAGTTAGAAACATCGATGAGAGAAACACCGATCAGCTGCCTCCTGCACACCCCCTACTGGGGATGTGTCCGCAACCAAGGTACATGCCCTTGACTGGAATCGAACCTGGGACCCTTCAGTCCACAGTCCGACGCTCTATCCACTGAGCCAAACCGGCTAGGGCTTGAGCAACTAATTTGATTCTTAAAACAACTATTTCTATTTTAATCACCCAAAATGTTTATATTAAAAGCCAGGGCATACATTATTTGAAAGACATGATAATACAGATGTTTGAGACTGCTTCTAAAATTCTGTGCCTGAATGAGAAATGTCTTTTCTTTCTGGAAATTTCTTTTCTAAACCTGGTGATCCTGTATACTTCTCATTTAAAAAACATTTCATTTTTTTTTCTTTATGCTGAGAGGGTTGAGCACAGAGACAATGGAATCCGATATGCGACAAGTAGAGAGCCACTACAGAAATGGCACTGGGTACATGTATTTTTTAAGGGACCTAGGTGACTCTGATACATAACCTTCCATAAAAATTATTACTTGAAAGGCTTAAACATTAGAGCCACAGAAGAGCAGGTAATATAGCTCAAGGGAACAGTGAGTTATGATCCACACCTAACATTTGTCTCCTATATTTTCCTAATTCAATCCCCTGCTTCTATGCCCAATGCTGTGTAGGCTCTCCATGTCTCTCTTCTACTCCCTTAAAGCTCTTCTGTTTTCCCCTCTTTTATTCTACCTTTATTGCTCTTTCTTACCCTACTCCACCTACTTCTTTTAACTGCACATAACATGAAACCAAAGGATTTTTAAAAATTTGTTGTACTTGTTGAGAGTTCCTGTTCTAATTTTAAAAGCAAATGAACTGAATGCTTTATGGTTTTCAAAGGAAGCACCTAAATAAAGTTGTTTTTAGTACATGGCTCTTGATTAGTTTTTTTTCTTTGTGGGTCAGTGGTCCTCAAAAGAAAAACAGTCCCCTAGTCCTGTACTAGGAGGCTTGCATGAGATTCAATGAAGCATGCTTTTTAAAGCTTAACTCTATGGCATTAAAAAAATCACTCGAAAGAGCCATACTTTTTTTTTTAATCACACCAGCTCTATATAATTTCTCTTTAGTCTTAATATCAAGGCCTTAGTTTTCAAAGCTAAACAAAGATAATCACAATAAATTCCTACTCAATCCCGCTGAGTGTGTATTGGTTCTTTTTTTTTTCAGCACTTCATATCAATAGTTAAAGAAGTAGGCATTGAATATGTGGAATCCATTCCATCCTTTACCAGGGCTCTGTGGTGAACAATCTGTGGAACTGTGCTTTGTCATTTTATCTCATTTAACGGTCTCACCAAAGGCTGGCTCTGATGTATAAATGGGATACAGCTAATGCCCATTAATTTTTAGTTGCTCATAACCCACCTTCCCATAAAAATTGTTGGTTGCTGTTAGGTTCTCAGGCCAGCCCTCAGCTTATTTACTATCAACTTTACAATTTTAACCATAACTTACAACCATTTCTACAGCTCTCTCAGAATATTCATTTTGCAGTCCAACTAGATGCCAGGGGAAAAAAATGTCTGTCAGATTCGTACACATTTTCAGGGGATGGATGATAAAGGAATACTTGTAGTTTTCATTAAGGTGTCAGATTTCTGAAACTGTAGGAGATAAATCTCTAGAGATTACTGTCCCAGAGTCCTAAATGGAGGAACCAAAAACCTTCATGGGATACAGTGGCAGAGAACCCAGGCTTGCCTGCACCGGCATGATTTGTAAGACACACCCCAAATGATTTCATCAATAAAGCAAGCAAATGCCTCTGGTAAATAATAGAGACACAAACTGCACCCTAAGGGTAAGAGCAGCAGGGAGGGACATCTGAAAAGAACACACTGAAAAGCACTTTGTAAACTGCAACTCTAAGAGACTATGATTTTTGCATTGGCCTTTCTTGCAGAAACTGAGTGTGCCTCACCTGGGTTTTGAAGAAAACAGCTCTTTAGGAGAGGTTTTTAAGAAGTTAATTTAAAAGCTCCCAAATACTTAGCACTAACTGGATCTTTCCTTCTGCAAGGCGAATGATTGCCTAGGGATGAAAAGACTGATCTGGAGAATCGGGAATACGGGTTTGAGTCCCAGCTGTACATGATTCACTGTGGGCTCTTGGGAAAGTCACTTACCCAATGGAGCCTAAAAAGTCCTATGCAAACAAGGAAGCATTATGTAAATGTTAAAACTATGCAACTGCAAAACAAAGACAGAAATGAAGACCATCTATTATACTTTGATAAGCTACTGAGGCTCTCCATGAAGAGACAACTTGTACTGAGAGGGGCCAGGAGAGCAGCATCTTCTCTCTTCCATGTCTTTCAGGAACATATCTCATTGAAGACAGATTTTAGGGTAATAAATACAGCCAGAAAAGAAAACATGATCAATTAGTTGCTGGGTAGAATGCATAAGTGATGGTGAAATGATGACAACTAAGCCAAGACATTGATCTAAATGCCATCACAAGCAAAGCCTGGGGAGCCTAAGCAGACATGATGACAAAATATAATGTGTTATTCTGGGTGGGTACAGAAAAAGACATTATAGGAAAACTAAGGAAATCAACAAACACATGCAAATGGTGAGAACAGCATTATTCATAATAGCCAAAGGTCCAACAATGAATAGATAAACAAATTTGGTACAATTGAATATTATTCAGCCATAAGAAAGAATAAAGTTCTGATACAGGTTACAACACAGCTCAATCTCAAAAACACTATGTTAAGGGAAAGAGCCAATCACAAAAGCCCACATGTTATACGATTCCTTTTATTTAAAGGTCTAGCTAGCACAGGTCAATGTATAGAGAAAGCAAATGGATTATTGTTTCCTAGGGCTGAGGGGGCAGTGTGCGAGCCAGGCTAATGGGAAGTAAAGGGGGATGGTTATAGTTAAAAGGTATGAAATTTCTTTCTGAAATGATTATGTTCAAAAATTGATTTTGGTGAGGATGCACAATACACTAAAAGCCATTGTAATTAAATGGTTTAATTTGGGGGGGGGTATGAATTATATATCAATAAAACTGTTAGTAAAAAAAAACTAAGGTATGGACTTTAGTTAATACTAATGCATCAATATTGACTTATCCATTGTGACAATGTACCACACACTAATGTCAGATGTTAATAATAGGGAAAAACTGGGTGTGGGGTCTAGAAAAACTCTGCTGTCCTTCCATTTTCTGTGATACTTTATCCTGGAAGAGCTAGATTATCTAAAAAAGCAGTTTTCAAAGTAAAAAGAATATGTGCGGGGACTTGGGGGGATAAGAACACATTTGTAATATCTTAATCAATAAAGGGAAAATAAATTTTAAAAAAAGATATAATTCTAATATTGGGAAGCTATATTAAGCTATTAATTGAGGGGGTGATTTTCTTAATCCCTCCATTTCTACTTTACTTTTTTATTTTTATTTGTAATGAAAGTAAAACAATTCTTTGTCATTGGTCTGAAGAATTACCAAAATACAACCATGCATATTGAGTTCCCCAGTTAAGGCTTGGGAGGGGTGGGTGTGGGGTGGAGGAAGTCAATGGGATAAACCAACAACAACAAAAACTAAAGGGGATATCTATACTACTTTCAACGGTAAAGATAAATTTTAAAATAATTTAAAATTAAAAAAGAATTACCAAAATAGTTTCTGTTCACTTTCTAGATCTAAAGTCAGGTGGCCACAAAGTAAGCTAAAATGCAGGTTGTTGTAAAACTCCAGCTCCTCCAAGTTACCTAAGAACCCCAGGAGGAATATACAATGCTCAACTTCATGGGAACAAAGAAATAAAATCTCTAAAAGTTTTTAATAATATCAGGAAGGTGGGGGACCATATACATTAATCTATCCTCCCCCTTGCAAAAAGGAGTGAAATTATTGCATATAATGTGCTATGCACACGGAAAGCCTAAAGTCATTTGACCTAAACCTTAATAGTAAGGCACATAAATTAGTTATTATGCAAATGTATGACTTGAGATCACCTACCCATCAGTAGGAGGAATGCAGATAGTTAGCATTTTGTTAAAACCTTGCCAAAATATAGCTCTGGAGGGCTTAAGACTGTCAATTATTTTTAGGTGCACTGATCCTACAAGGTAAGATAGCGAAGGCCAATCAGAAACACATATACTTTGAAAATCAGTTTCATTATATTTTTCTAAGAATACCCTTCGTGTTAAGTGTAGTTGGAAGAGTTAGGGTTGCTACTTTAAAACTCCATACTTCATTTCATTGAGCTTGCAACAGCTTTAAAATCCACTCCAAATAGAAATCAAGCTGGGCTTTATATTGATGTTTAAATAAGCAAATTATGAACCAAAGTTTATGTCTGGCAATCTTAAAACCCCATCTGAATTGTACCAAACGTTTACTAAAGTAAGATATCAACCAAAATGAGTGGGTGGCCTGAAATGAACACATTGACCTACTTTACCAACACTTTAGATCAGTTAGAGCAACTGCATCTATTTTGCACATTTTCTAACACTTCGTCCAGGTCCAGGGCTCAACAGGAATAATACTGGTGATTAAGCTAAAACTCTTCAACAAGTCTGAGGATCTAATAAATACTACCTCAGGAGTCAATGCTAATAAGAGGCTCCAGAAATGTGTTGGGGAACCATAGAGGATAGGCTATGGACAGGTAGGAAAAGATGGGGTGCTCCTGTTTTACAACTAACAAAGGAGTCAATGATTTAGGTGCACATGTCATGGTCGTATCAATTGAGAGATTAGCTGAAATACTAATTTATGATTTTCATTGGGCTCACACTTTAATGGAATGCCCGGGGATAAATAAATGATTCCAAATACCTCAGTTATACGTTCATCTACAAATATAAAGTAGCTTAGAGAGGAAACACCATTGGCTACAACATTTTTTTTCTTTGGTGTCCAATAGTACTTCTGGAAACCTGTGTACCAAGCTGTGGATCAAAACCCTGGTAGACCAAAGCACTGGTAGGACCATCTCGAAGACAGCTAATCAGACCAGGCTTGGAGCATCACAGAGATCAGGGTGGGAGAATGCTGGCCACCAGCAGCATCTTGCCCTTTCTCAACACCACTAGTGTGCTAAAGTCTTATGATTGCCCCTGAGAGCAGTCAATCTCCTGTGGGTAACTACATAAGACCTTAGAGAATTAGAGAAAGAGAAAGGAGGAAGGTATCCTTAGAAAAACATTTGGAGACCTGTCTTTCCTCCTCCGCCTAGGGGGATGGCTTGAACACCAGGACTTCCAACGGAGAGTGATTTTCCTTATTATTTCCAAATAATCTCTAAAGGACCCTCCAGGAATCCAATTCTCAGATAAATTGCCACAGCCATTTAGGTTTCACAGCAAGATCACAAAGGGTCAGTGGTTTACTGCAAATGTAGAAGAAAATGTAGTGGGAGGGTGGGGGCGGGGGTAGGGGGACTCACAGATATGAGACACTTGCTCTAATACAAATATTTATACCTTTCTTTTTATGTACATTTCATGGGTTGTGGGTCATGAAGATTTTTAACATTTTTTCATAGTTGTTTTCATCTTTGGCTAAGAAAATAAAAACCCTCAAGTTTTCTTTACTCTCCCTTTCATGACATACCTCAAATTCCTTCCTCCAAGGTAGAGTATGAGAATAGGTTTTCAGTTAATCTACTTTCTAGGAAAAATATACCTAAGCATATCCATTCATCATGAATTCTTCCAAAGATATTTCTCTAAGTAGCTATCTAGAAAAGCTTTTACACTAAGGTGATAGCAAAGTCCGCTGCTTCGCATAAAGAAAAATGACTCTCTAACATCAGATTTCAAGGCACGTAAACCTTTCTTTAAAATTCTAGCCAACATCAATGAAATGACAAAGGAGAAAGAAATATTCACATTTTCAATGTTTGTACTTAATTACATCCCTTAAAATCTACTTCTACAGAATTCTCGTTAAAGGTCATAGTAAGTTACAGCTAACTCTAACACAGATCTGCACTGAAGGATTCTTTATTAGTCTCAGTTCCAACGGACATGGACATGAGTCATAGTTGAACAGGAGTTAATTTTTATAACATGAGAGAAAAATTCTTCTGAACTTTAGGACAGGCAGGTGGAAGAGGGGCAGCATGCTTGCTTCGCAAGGTTGAATTTCCCCAACCCTCTAAAAAGCTCCTCTCCTTGCCATTCATTATCTTGTACCCTAACACCTGGGCCTGCCACAGTTGGAGCATACACTCTAGAATTGATTCCCATTTAATGGACACTTTGCTATTTAGAAAAGTTTTTTGACAAATGTAAAGTTTTCAATGTATACTTTCTTTTCCAGGTCATTGATTGGAGTTGTAAGTAAAATTTGTCTCAGTCCTAATTTTGGAGAGAATGCCACTGTTAATGTTGCTATCTAGAGAATTATCCTTTTTATACCTACCCTCTGTTGCCTGTCTAAAAGTCCATCATAACATTTGATGAAAGAGTCCCACAGTTCTGTGGTGATGCCAGTTAAGTTTCCTTGGCTTGGTAAATTAGGCATTCCAGGTCTGATTGGGATTTATCTTAATGGCTATGTACTAGCTCCTTAGCATTACTCAATTTCCCAATCTGATCTTTTAGAATATTTCCTTCAGGGTCAGACCTATTGATTAATTACATTTGGTTTGTTCATTAGGATTTGAAAATATTATATTTACCACTTCTTCACCTAGTTACTTCAACCAGTCCACCTCAAGAGATTATCTGGAAATGGTATCCGGCCCTAAAAATTTCCCCCAAGTCTAAATCAAAGAATCAATTCACTTCTCCCAAACTAACCTTTGACCCAACTTGACAACATAAGAAAAACATTGTTGGTGCTTAATGTAGTATTTATCAAGTACCTTTTATCTGCCAGATGCCATCCATCAGTGCAGAAATAGAAAAGGCTTGGATTCTGCCCTCTTGAAATTATAAGATGAACAGAAATAGATTTTATTTTTGCTCTATATGCTTTTCCTCTTCCCTCCTTATTCTATAATCTGAATTTCTAAACACACACACCACCAACTATCTGAGTTCATCTGATCATATCTTGGAACAATTCAGCAGAAAACATTCTGGTGATTTCTCAAAAAGTTAAAAATAGAGTTACCATATGACCCAGCAATCCTTCTCCTGGGTATACACTCAAAAACATGTATTCACAAAGATATATGCACCCCTATGTTCACTGCAGTATTCACAGTGGCCAAGACATGAAGACAACCAAGGTGTCCTTCGATAGAGGGTTGGATAAAGAAGATGTGGTACATATATACAATGGAATGCTACTCAGCCATAAGAAAGGATGAAATACTGTCATTTGCAACAACATGGATGGACCTTGAGAATATATTATGTTAAGTGAAGTAAGTCAGGCAGAAAAAGCTAAGGACAAATGATTTCACTCTTATGTGAGATATGAAACTGAAACTCATGGACACAAACAGCAGTGTGGTAGTTGCCAGAGGGAAGGGGGTAGGAGTGAAGGGGCCCTAATATATGGTTATGAAGGATGATTTGACTTTGGGTGATGAGCACACAGTGCAATATCCAGATCAATAACATAGAAATCCATACTGAAACCTCATGATCCTATTAACCAATGTCACCCCAATAAATTTAATTTTTAAAAAAGACAAGAGGCAAGGTGATACTATTTCAGGCCAATCCAACCCAACCCATGCTTCTCACATTGTGATTTCAACAGATGTGCCTTAGGAGGTGCCTTTGGGCAAATTGGGAGAGAGTCACACACTCAAATATAATCTATACATTGTGAGACATGCCATGTCCATTTGTTAAGTCATACATAACTACAGAAGATATTATCTTGAACTCAAAGAAGAATATTGCAATGAGGGGAAGAAGCAAATTCCACAAAGCAAAAACTTCTCACATAAATGCTTTTTACTTATTTGGCTTGACAAATCAGATCACTAAAAATTCAAATAATTTTTTTTTAAAGCCACTTCTTGGATAATGTCAATGCTTTGATTTTTTCAATACTTTATTGATTTTTAGAGAGGGAGAAAGGGAGACGGGGAGAAAGAGAGAAACATCAATGTGAGAACGCAACACAGCACTATAGATCAGTTGCCTCCTGCATACCCACTACTGGGATAGAGCCCACAGCCAGGCTTGTGCCCTTGACTGGGAATTGAACCAACAATTTCTTGGTACCAATGCCCAACTAACTGAGCCACATGGGCCAGGGCAATGCTTTGATTTTTTAAAGTATCTAAGTGTGGTCACTTGATGAAAAGATTCCCTAAACTTATATTCTTATAGTCAATAAATCACTGGGATGGCTCCATTCAATGTTTGCAGCTGAGGTCTCAGTTAAGGAGCTTCTAAGTCCTCAAGTGACTGACACACCACACAATGAAGGAATTGATATACAACACAATTCCTCTCTATCACACTAAGAATAATCCCTAGTTTGTTCTGGGATCTGAAACACCAATAAAAAGATGTTTGAAATTAAATGTAAGGCATCACTTAGGGAATTCTTTAGCTAGGCTGCCATGCCAGCCACCTACCACTTCCACTGGTTTCTTTAGTATCAGAGAAGGGAAAATAAAGGCAGGTCTTGGGCACTAAATTAAAGTCTTAATGTAATAAATTATTTATGACTCAAAAAATTTATTTCCTTACAGAAGATGGAAAAATGAGTGCCTCTTTGCCAGCAAGTGACAAGGAAAAGAGAGAAACCAGTCAATTGCTCTGCATTCAAGTCCCTACAGGCCTATGCAAGTCCTGAGGATCCTCAGATGCAGATCTGCTAGATCAGAAGACTCTGAACCACCCCAGGGCCACAGAGATAGATATGACAATTCCAAAAAACAACTAGTGGATTGGAGGTAGCCTTGCCCTCTTTACTGCAGAAATATCAGATAACCAAGAATGAAGGGGGTGCCTGTTACCATTTTTGTTTGGTGCACGGATGAAAGGAGAGAGGCCATTATAACTTGAGCCTCTAAGAAGAAATGAAGTTTGCTGCCATAGGGCTAACAATGGAGTCACTATAGAATGGTGTTATCTGTCATAAAACCTAAGAGAGGTCCCAGAGCTCCTGAACTCTGGACAAAAGACAAGTTTCAGACCTGATGTTCAAAATTCAAAGTATCAGACAGCTGTCCATGCTAACTGGGTAAGTGGTTACCTATTGCAATATCCTGCCTTCCATAAATATTTTGGCCATGGGCCAATGCTCATTTATAAAGAAATTAATTTGGTCAAATATCTGATTCCCAAAGAAGTTATGATTACTCCTCCAGTCCCAGAATGTGACCCCCCCAATCAAGGCCCATCAGCTACTTTAGGATGAACAAAAACCATGGGGGGTGAGGGGCGGTTCGGACTACAGCCATTAAGGGGCAAGAGAAATAAAAGATAGCATATGACCCAGGTCTGAGTAGTGGGAGGGCCACCTAAAACTGATGCAAGTGGCAATCTGGCACCAGGGCCTCAGGTTCCACAGTAACTCCCATCAAGCAAAGGGACATGTTTTTCTCTCCAGTTTCCGTTACATAGAGCCTGCAGATGGCACACAGCATTACTACTGCAATTATTGATTATAATTATCATGAAAAGTCTTTGATGTGATAGCAAAAATTATTAAAATGGCCCTTCTTAGGGAAAAAAAGGCAATAAATACAGCCTCCTTTGGAAAATTTAAGGACACAATTTCATACCAGGACCTCCTGACAGAAAAGTCATTTTAATACACTTTTTTTTTGCTCCACTCCTTGAAGATGTTTTATCCTGTGTGGAAAATGATTAATCATATGTGGTTCAGCATATATTTTAAGAGTATTATTAAATGTATTTAAAAGAAAAAAAATAAAGTAGCCTTGCAGACAGAACATGTATTTGCAAAAGCTCATAGTTTTTCCTGATCCCATAGTAACCAACAAGAGATGATTTAAAAAAAAATTTATAAAGTATAGCTGGCATGCATATTGCATTAGTTTCCGGTGTACAACATAGTGATTCAGCATTCATATACTTCACAATATGATCAGCACACTAACTCTAGTGTCAGTCACTGTGCAAAGTTATCACATTATTATGGACTATATTCCCTTTCACCATTTCTACCCATCCCCCCCACCAACCAATTTTTTAATTGTGTTTAGGATAAGAACAAACGATAACTAACATCAAATATCGGTCTTGTTGCCCTAGCTGTTTTGGCTCAGTGGATAGAGAGTCGGCCTGCAGACTGAAGGATCCTGAGTTCGATTCCAGTAAAGGGCACATGCGGGCTCGATCCCCAGTAGGGAGCGTGCAGGAGGCAGCCAATCCATGATTCTCTCTCATCAATAATGTTTCTATCTCTCCCTCCTTCTCCCTTCCTCTCTGAAATCAATAAAAATATATTTTAAGCCCTAGCTGGTTTTGCTCAATGGATAGAGTGTTGTCCTACGGACTGAAGAATCCCAGGTTCGATTCCGGCCAAGGGCACATGCCTGGGTTGTGGTCTCAATCCCCAGTAGGGGGTGTGCAGGAGGCAGCCAATCAATGATTCTCTCTCATCATTGATGTTTCTATCTCTCACTCTCCCTCTCCCTTCCTCTCTAAAAATCAATAAAATATATTTTATCCTATCTAATAAAAGAGTAATATGCAAATTAACAATCACTCCATCACAAAGATGGTGGCGGCCATGGAGCTGGAGTGAGCAGAAGTCTTGGTTGGCCTGGCGATGGAGGAAGCCAAGCTTCCCACCTGCCCTGAGCTCCACTCAAGGCTACAAAGTTTCAATTATAGAAGATAAATAAATCCCAGGTTCCTGACCAGTTTGGCTCAGTGGATAGAGCGTCAGCCTGCGGACTCAAGGGTCCCAGGTTCGATTCTGGTCAAGGGCATATACCTTGGTTGCGGGCACATCCCCAGTAGGGGGTGTGCAGGAGGCAGCTGATGGATGTTTCTCTCTCATTGATGTTTCTAACTCTTTATCCCTCTCCCTTCCTCTCTGTAAAAAACCAATAAAATATATTTAAAAAAATAATAAATCCCAGGTACCTGCTTCCAGCCGGTGTTGCCTCTGCTCAAGGAGGGGCTGGGAACCTGGGTTGCAGGGGAAACCCAGGCTTCGAGCGGGACCAAGGCAACAAAGTTTCAATTATAGAAGTTAAATAAATCCCAGATACCTGCTTCTAGCCCGCAGGCGTGACCAGCCTGAAAACGGCCATCAGCCCCTCACCCAGGCTGGCCAGGCACCCCAGTGGGGACCCCCACCCTAATCTGGGGCACCCTTCAGGGCAAACCAGCCAGCCCCCACCCATGCACCAGGCCTCTACCCTATATAATAAAAGGGTAATATGCAAATTGATCCTAACAGCAGAACGACTGGGAATGACTGGTCACTATGACACACACTGACCACCAGGGGGCAGGCGCTCAATGCAGGAGCTGCCCCCTGGTGGTCAGTGCGCTCCCACAGGGGGAGCTCTGCTCAGCCACAAGCCAGGCTGATGGCTGCCAGTATAGTGGTGGTGGTGGGAGCCTCTCCTGGCTCCTCAGCAGCACTAAGGATGTCCGACTGCAGCTTAGGCCTGCTCCCCGCTGGCAAGCGGACATCCCCTGAGGGCTCCTGGGCTGCCAGAGGGATGTCTGACTGCCAGCTTAGGCCCGATCCCCTGGGGAGCGGGCCTAAGCCAGCAGGTGGACATCCCCCGAGGTGTCCCAGACTGCGAGAGGGCACAGGCTGGGCTGAGGGAAGCCCCCCCCCCCCGAGTTCACAAATTTTGTGCACCGGGCCTCTAGTGTCTGTGTGTGTGTGTGTGTGTGTGTGTGTGTGTATTTTTTTAAAATATATATTGGTCTTGTTTTTCAAGATAACATTGGCAGTGCTATGCTTATCTGTTTGAATTAGGAAACATTTTAGTATACTTAAATAAGTGTTGGTAACTAGAAATATATAAGAATACAGAATAGGTCGCTTAATTCTCTTTCTGTCATAGGATAATAAACAGTGCAAGGTCACATTTTTAAAAAATCTACCTAATCTTATGTTTTAACTCTGAGATAAAATGGCATAATCCCAAATTATATTCAATGTTACAGGAGGAGCATATACATTACCACAGTGCAAGTCTGGAATCAGTTTCAACTGGTGGAGGGGGGATTTGTAAAGCTGAAGCAAAACAAAAATCCATTATTAAAAGTCTTGATTTTTGCAAGTAAACTAACTGCCTAAATCAGAATGAATCCAACCAGGCTATCTGGAAAATAATACTTATTTTTTGCCCATGGGTGTTTCTATTTTTAATATATGACAATGAACACAGCCCAATACAAAAAAGACCAACTAATGTAAACCAAGCTTAACTTTACTATGATAAATTTAATCACATAGAATGGCAACACTACAATTAAAAAAGCTTAAAAAAGAACCATAGCACTCTCAACTTTCATAAACATGTTTTTGAATAGGTGCTTGGTAATACAAGTCTGATCTTCCATTTGGCCTAATGACCAGTAGGTATGGGTAAGTGTGGGGCATGCTCTTATAAAAAAAAAAAAAAGAAATTGTTTCATTATTATGAAATGAGCCTTCATGATTTGTGGCTTCAAACATAAGCAAATTATGTTGAGAATTATTACAAAATGAGCCTATGTTAAGAAAAAAATCATGACACATTTTGTTTATTGGTTAAAACTCTTATAATAGCATTGACAAATTTGGTAGCCCTCTAATAGCGTGCAGAACCCAAGCTTCTTCTTATCCTAACAGTGAATAGCAATTCAGAAATGGAAGGGTCAGGCTCTTCAAGAACTAAGAGCTTCAGATTACTCAGCATCAGCAAGGTTCCTCAGTCAGTCCAGTTCAATACAAAAAACGACATCACAATAAGCAGAAAACTCAACCAAGAGAATAGAAAAGCTTACAACACTCAGTACTTGTGCTAAGTCTTTGAGGCAGGTAGGCACCATGTGATAAGGAAAGCATAAGGGCTTCGGGATTAAATAGGCCTGGGTTTGAACTGAGTTCTGTTCCTTACTACCTGTGCGACTTTGGGTCAGTCTCTTCACTTCTGAGACTATTTCATCTTTGGTAAAATGGGGACAAAACACAGGATATACCTCAATGTCACTGGAAGCATTAAATGTATATAGTGTCTCATCTAATAGTGGCTATTATAATGAATGCTGATGTCTGAAGATGCTATATATTGTTCAGAAGGAGGATCCTTTCTGCGCTTCAGGGTTCAGGTATATTAATTCAAAGGAAAAGAATTTTTGTTTTCTTATTGTTATTACTGCTACTACTAGTAGTACTATTATTAAGTCTTAGAAAGCATTTATTTCTAAAAATTACAGACCAAATGTTAATTTAGCTTTATTTATAGCCAAAACAGAAACTGCCCTTTGGTTAAAAAAAAAAAAAAATCAGGCTATAGGAATATCACTCTGGGGTTTGTCTGGAGAACGCTTTCTTTCATTCTAAAATAGATCTGTTAAGCCCTAGATAAGTGGTTAGACTGTCAGCCTGCACACCAAAGGGTCACAGGTTCGATACCCCATCAAGGGTACAAACATGGGTTGTAGGCTCAATCCTCAGCCCTGGTCGGGGCACATGCAGGAGGCAATCAATCGTGCCTCACATCTCCATCTCTCTCTCTCTCTCTCTCTCTCTCTCTCTCTCTCTCTCTCTCTCTCTCTCTCTCCCTCCCTCCCTCCCTCCCTCCCTCCCTCCCTCCCTTACATTCTCTAAAAATCAATGGGAAAAAAATATCCTCCTCAGGTGAGGAATAACAAAACAAAACAAATGACTTTGTTAAGACCTTGGGCATTAATAAAAAACAAAGTAGTAAAGACTGATTCATATGAAATTGCCATTATCTTTTTTTTTTAAATATATTTTATTGTTTTTTTTACAGAGGAAGGGAGAGAGATAGAGTTAGAAACATCGATGAGAGCGAAACATCGATCAGCTGCCTCCTGCACATCTCCCACTGGAGAAGTGCCCGCAACCCAGGTACATGCCCTTGACCAGAATGGAACCTGGGACCTCTCAGTCCGCAAGCCGACGCTCTATCCACTGAGCCAAACCGGTTTTGGCAAAATTGCCATTATCTTAAGTAAAAAAAGGTCAACTCAGTAATTTCACATAATTTAGCCTAATATTTTGAGGAATTAACTTTGCATCAACATCCAAATATTTCTACATATAAACTAGGAATAATTTGTGTTCTAGAATTCTTGCACTCGTGAACACAATTAAAAAGATTAAAATAAGACACTATTTTACTTAGTTACATAGGTATCTTACCTTCTTAAAAAGTTTGTGTGCCCAGAGTATGCACTGTTAAGTCAACAGCACAATCCTGACAAATGATCAGTTCCTTCCTAACAGCCAATCATTTTGTTGAAAGCATACTCTGCTCTATAAAATAAAGGTGGATGATTCAGAAATTATTAGAATATCTGAGGATAAATGTATGTCCAATAAAAAAACAAAAAACAAACCACCCTGAGATGAAGGGAGTTTGTTCCCTATCACATCAAAGAAAGGGAGAACAAAGATGGAAATGACAGCTCCCTGCACAATTATGATGCATTTTAAGTGCTGATGTTTTGATGTTGCTGATGAAAGTATATGGACTTCAGATTGTTTCAGTTCATCATGTGATTACTTCTCCATAGTCTATTTTTTAAATATTTCTGTCAAATAAGTCTTCCTCTACTAGGTTTTAGACCGGTACCATAAATTTCCCGTCATTATCCCCTTACAATTGTCCATAAGATTCACAATTATGAATGAGAAAAAGAATTCATCAACATAATATAATACTTACTTGCCAGGATGGGTAGGCAAGGTTTGGAGAGATGAAAAATGACTACTTCCTGAACTAGTGTTTCTATGAGGAGGGTAAGGACTGTGAAGGGAGGCAGGGAGGAACAGGAGCCCTGGGAGATATGCTGGCCTTGGCCCTGAGTATATATATGACTTAAGGCACCAAGTAACTAGATAAAAGTATGAAATGTTGATCAGAGCACTGTTAAATTTAACATGATAGGAGAGAAAGAAGTTCAGAACCCATCACGTGTGTTTCTTCTATTTTAGAGTGAGACACTATGACAAAATTAGGCATTACTGGGGAAGAAAGAGTTCAAAAAGTAAACAACATGCAAGGTGCCTGGAGACTGGTTTAAAAATAGGGAGAAAAAAACCAAACAAAACAAAAACCTTACCTATGGTTACCTAAGAGTAAGTGCTCCTAAGTATTTAGATTTTGAGGAAAGGGCTGGAGAGAGAAGGGAACCTTCTGTGTGGCTAAAAGACAGAATGAAAAGAAGTGAAGGTTATCTTCAATGAATAAAAAGCTAGTCCAGACTGGGACTAGAGAAAAGCTAGAAGGCATAGCAGGTTAGACACAAAATAAAAATTAGGCAGGAGCAACTTGCACGAGATTGCAAAGCCAATAGAGTAAGAGGCTCTTTCGCTCTATCAAAGGGAAGAAGCCATTTACAGCATCCAAGGATCCACTTAAACACAGTCATGGGGCTAAAAAGGAGATGGTCCATAGACTAAATGAATCTTTTGTCTTCTAAGAAGATTCGCATTCCCAAACGAGAACTCTGAAGCCCACACGTCAGAGGTACTAGATCAAATAGTGGTAAACACGATGCTCTGCATCTAATAAACAAACCAAAACTAGATAAATCATTGGGACCAGATGGTATCCACCAGTCAGTTTTGAAGTAACTCAAGGGTGAAATTGTTTTGGCCAACATGTGTAGGCTGTCTTTACAAACAGCCACTGTGCCTGAGAGACTGGTGCTTGTCAATGTGATTCCTATTCATAAGAAGGGTTCCAGAAGGGATCCTGGGAAGTAAAAACAAGTAAAACTCATTTCCATATCAAGTAGGCTGGCCAACTTCACAATAAAGGTGAAATCACTGCCCATTTACAAAATGAAGCTTATGGGGAACAGACAAAACCTAATATTTTGGCAAAGGAGAAAAATCATGTTGGTGTAATAAACCAAAGGTTGTGGGTTGGTCACTGCAAAGAGAAAATGCATCTGAATAAAGAGATAAAATTTATGGAGGTGCTAAAAACACAACAAAGTATTATCATGTACCTATGCTAATGTGTACTGGCAATATGTCTTAAAAGCTACAAAAGAGATAAGCCAAATTCAGAAGTTAGATAAAAAGATCAAAGTAATTATTTGAAAGAAGTGGGGGAGACAAAGGAAAATAAATTAAAGTTCAGTGTGGAAAGATGGGAATATTTCTTTTAATCAAACATACAGAAAGTCATTAAAAGTGGTCTTTTTGTAGCCTCCTGATATACTAGCCATTCAATAAGCAACCTTAGAAATATAGCAGTGGCTCACTTTGCTTCAACTTTCAAGTCAACCCAATAAGCAAGATCTAACAAAAAAAAGAAAAGAAAGAAATATTTAAAGTCTGTGAAATTTACTGTAGACTTTTGGAGCCACCCTCTGGGACATAGCCTTTATTTTGCACACAAATACTCTAGTTGCATATTTAACCGACTCTTCCGTCTGATTTCTAGACATTCAATTCTGCCCTGGGTTAAAAAGGACAAAGAATGAACCCAAATCAATGACAGCAGAAGTGACAGCTGAAAAGGGAGGCCGAAGCAACAGCAACAGAACAGTCTGGGGCCATTAAGTTTAGGGGCAAATAGTTCCTCCTACTTCAAAGAGCCCTAAGGATATCACTGCATTAGAGCACCATTTATTAAATAATTTCCATGATGATGACCCTGTGTCTTCTTTAACTGATTAATTACGGTTTTATCCTTCTGTTTAATAAGGCAAGGGCATAAATATTTCAGAAATATTTCCATTGAAATGTTGAGAACATTTTTTAAAGTTTGCTTGATATGTGAAAGGACAATTATCTGGAAAAATCTCTTACTCAAAATATTTCTTTATCATATGAAGCAAGATAACTAAAACATTACTTGAAAGCCACAAGTGGAAGGTCAATAGTTGTTACAAGTTGTAATTCAAGTGCTTCACAGAAGTTCTACATGTGTTCAGAGCGCAGATCAACAAAGTGATATATTAAGAAAAATTGACTTGTTTTATATACATTTAGGTCCTTTGAATTTGTGTTCCAAAAAAACAACATTTCCATTCCACCTAAATTGTGGTGTCCTTGCCTGAGACCCAACTGGGCAGAGAGCTGACCCATGGAACAAGGATATTTTTTCCTTTTAAAAGACATCAAACAGATGATTCATGTTGCCAAAAATAATACCAGAAGACTTGGAAGACAAGAGTTAAGTAAACATAAAAATAAGGTTTATTTATCAAAATAGCCTTATTTATTTCTTCAAACACATATTTTCCCATTTGGGAACAGACTCTATGAACTGTGCTTCACACCATTCCTTATTTCTCTCAAGACAACTTGTGCTTCATAAGGAAACAGAGATGAAACATCCAGGGAGAAAGCCATGCCTTAGAACAGTGATGGCAAACCTATGACATGCGTGTCAGAGGTGACACGTGAACTCATTTTTTTGGTTGATTTTTCTTTGTTAACTGGCATTTAAATATATAAAATAAAAATCAAAAATACAAATCTTTGTTTTACTATGATTGCAAATATCAAAAAATTTCTATATGTGACACGGCGCCAGAGTTAAGTTAGGGTTTTTCAAAATGCTGGCACGCCGAGGTTCGTCATCACTGCCTTAGAACAAGCCACTGCACATCAAAGGCATCATTGCTAGTCTTAAAGTGCTCCAGGAAAATGAAATAGGATAAATCCTGTACACCATATTGCAGGCGAAAATAACAAAGTTTCCTTGAAAACAAAACTGCATAAATTATATTGTTCATTTTTCTGAACATTAGAGTACCCAAATGCAAAGTTTGCTCATCTCTTATAAAAGAGAACAAGAGAAAGTATAGGATTCTGAGTAAGGAAAAGAGCCCAAAATAACTCACATAAAATAATGGAAACAAAAACATTAAAGAAAATGAGCAGAGAAAAGGTAGGAAAAAACAGTGGCTTACTTCTTCTTTTCAAAAATGCCAATGTATCAAGTGTCACATGCCATATCTGTACTATATATGTAACACCAACACAATACAAATTTTCTACATTTGAAACTCTAAGAGCAGTTTTACAAGTTTAATGGCCTTGATTTGGAGATTGAACTTTGATATAAACCCATCACTGCTCCAGTCTCACAGGACATTTTATAAACGGACATATGTGTGGTCATAGATGGTGCTTAGCAATGATATTCGGAGATCATTTCTTTAGAACAATGCCCTCTTAATATTTCCTACTTCTTAGCAGGATCAGACACTAAAAGCACCAGAGTAATGCCCTGCTAAAGAAGGGATAAAAAGCTTACAATATGGCAAGCATTTCTAAGAGGAACAAGCATCCTCTGTGAAGACTGTCCTGAAAATAGCCCTCTGTGATGGCTCACACAATCTTTATTTCATGAAAACTGACACAATGATGACTTTTCAGTGAAAGCTTATAAACTCCTTGTTTCCTCTCACAGTGATGAATGAGTGCTGCTGTGGTTCTGGACCCCCTCAAACTCCTGTCCATTGCATAGCTTCTCCTACTATAAAAAACAGGTAAATCAAGTCAGGATAGCCAGGCTAAGGAGAGAAGGGGGTGGGGTTGGGTGAGATGATTCCTTTTGGTAAAACAAATGGTGGTGATGGTTTGCTATTCTGACAGAAATCTAGGGCATAAGTGCTGAGAATGCCATGGCAGAAAGGCCAAGGGGTGCCTGGGTAAGTCACTGTCAGTACCCAGCTTGGTTCAGGAATAGAAATTAACCATACATATATGTCCTCACCCAATGGTTTAAGAAATAAAGTTTGCTTTAAACATATAGCTTTGTTATAGACTGAACATTTGTGTCCCTTAGAAATTCATTGTCGAAACAATCCCCAATGTGATGGTATTTGAAGGTGGAGCCTTTGTGATGTGATTAGGTCATGAGGTTGAAATCCTCATAAATAGAAAGAGGACATACAGAAGGCCCAGAGACATATGAAAACATGCTCAAAAGTCACTAATCATCCGAGAGATGCAAATCAAAACAACGAGGTACCATCTCACACCTGCCAGAATGGCTATCATCAACAAATCAACAAATGACAGGTGCTAGAGAGGATGTGGAGAAAAAGGAACCCTCATGCACTGCTGGTGGGAATGTAGACTGGTGCAGCCACTGTGGAGAATAGTATGGAGTTTCCTCAAAAAACTAAAATTGGAACTCCCATTTGACCCAGTGATCCCACTTCTATGAATATATCCCAAGAAATTAGAAACACCAATCAGAAAGGATATATGCACCCCTATGTTCATAGCAGCACAATTTACCATAGCTAAGATTTGGAAACAGCCTAAGTGCCCATCAGCAGATGAGTGGATTAAAAAACTGTGGTACATCTACACAATGGAATACTATGCTGCTATAAAAAAGAAGGAACTTTTACCATTTGCAACAGCATGGATGGAACTGGAGAACATTATGCTAAGTGAAATATGCCAGTCAGTGAAAGAAAAATGCCACATGATCTCACTCATTTATGGATAATAAAGAACATTATAAACTGATGAACAAGAATAGATACAGAGACAAATGGCAGGGGAGGGGGTGGGGGTTAGAGAGCAAATCAACGGACCTGTAAGCATGCATATTAACATAACCAATGGAAACAGACACTGGGGAAGTGGGGGCTTGCCCAGGGTGGGAATGGCTGAGGGGGGGGGGGTCAACTGGGGAAAAAGGAAACTTGTGTAAAACTTTAGACAATAAAAAATCCTCATAAATGGGATGAGTGTCTTTATAAAAGAGGCTCCAGAGGCCCTCTCCAGACACTGAATCTGCCAGCACCTTGATCTTGGACATTCCAGCCTAAAAAACTAGAAAAATAATTTTGTTGTTTAAGCTACCCAATCCATGGTATTTTTTCAGTTTAGCCCAAACTGACTAAGACAAGCTCCTTTATCTCTCACCCTTCCCCAAATACCCTCAATATTTTTATTATGAAAGAATTATGCCATTTTCCCACTCAACACCTCCCAACATCACCCCTCCATTCTCCGGAGATGGAAAACACTGACATAAGCTTGTATGTAAATAAACCATGTAAGTTGCATGAAAGCAAATGCAATTAAAGATTCCAACCACTAGCCCTGGCCAGTACTGCTCAATAGTTAGAGCATCAGGCAGCAGACCAAAGGGTCTCAGGTATGATTCCCGGTCAAGAGAATGTGCCTGGGTTGCAGATTCGATCCCCAGCCCTGGTCGGGGTGCATGCAGAAGCCAACCAATTGATATGTCTCACATCGATGTTTCTCTCTATATATATATATCTCTCTCCCTCTCACACACACACACCTCCCTCACTTCCACTCTCTTAAAAAAAAAAAATAAAGGAAATAATATCCTCGGGTGAGGATTAACAACAACAACAACAACAAAAAGATTCCAACCACTAAACTGTAAAAAAACTATGATCTTGAAATCTAATTTCCTTAGTCTATACAAGATGAGATGAAGTTCCCTACAAATGTGGGTGAACGTGTCCAAGGTAGCACAGCCAGTAACTTATTAGGTCAGGATTGGAACCCTCGTTTCCTGTGGTCCAGTTTGTGATTTTTCCATCCCTTAATCAGTGAGGTGAACCCTGACATTAGCCCTTAGAGAACTGCAAATTGGAAATTCATGAGACCAACATGCTGCTAGACATGCTGCCTGCCCTCCAATAGGCATTTTCCTCAACTTTTAAAAAGTCAAAATGTAATTCACATACCATATAATACGACCAAAGTATATATAGTTCATTGGGTGTTAGTATATTCAATGAGCTTTGAAAAAAAGAGTTGTGCAACCATCACCACTACTTACTTTCAGAACATTTCCATCACCCACAAAAGAAATTTCATACCTATTAGCAGTCATTCTCACTCCCTTCCCTCACCTACACATATCAGCCCAGACAACCACTAATCTATTTTCTGTCTCTACTAATTTGCCTATTCTGGACATTTCATATAAAAGGAAACATATAACACGTAGTCTTTCTGTACTGGCTTTTTTTCATGAAGCATAAGGTTTCCAAGGTTTGTCCATGTTGTGGTATGTATCAGTGTTCTATTCCTCTTTGTGGCTGTATAATATTCCATTGTATGGATACACTAGATTTTGTTTATCCATTCATCAGTTGGTGGACATTTAGGTTGTTTCCCACCGTTTGGCAACTGTGAATAATGCTGCTATGAACATACTTAAATTATATTGCTTGAATTTGGATGCTGAATACAAATATTGGTAGGAAACCCTCTTTACAATACTAAAATCCTAATAATCTTCAAATTTAGCTTTCTTTTTTTCTTTTCTTTTTTTCCACAAATGGTTTTTATTTTCTTATGTATATATCTAGTAATGGAACTGTTGGGTAATATAGGCCAAAATGTCTATGCTGAACTTTTTGAGAATCTCCCACCCATAACATTTTGGAGTAAAATTCCATCTGACAGGCCTCAGATATAATCTTAACATGAGTTATTTGGTCTCCACAAGCTGCTCTGGTCATGAGAAACAACAATGACATTTAAATTGGGAATGATGACCAAAACAAACTCCAAAACATGGGTTTTAATTCCTCAAATAAGAAAACACACTTTAAATTTAGCACTACTTCCTGTTTTCATCCTAAAATTTAGACAGGGCATTCTGAACTTCAATACACACACATAATTATAAAAGGGGAATAAAATAGTAAATATGAATCAGATACCCCCTTTCCTTTAATAACTCTTATGCAAATTACATCTTTCATAAATGGTTAAAGGAATACATAATCAACTTTCTGGATCAGAAAACAAATTATCCAAAAGATATCTAGATATGAATGTTACTGAAAATCTAATAATATCCACTGTTTCTAACAGAGCTAAAATTAAAAATAGATGCTTCCTAGAGTAACAGACATTTAAAATGGTCTCATTCTCTATCAAGAGATCCTACTAATGCAAACATTATCAACTCATTTTTAAGAGACCAATTCAGTAGGTAAAATGTCATTCTTGTCAAAGATGGTGGGAGGCAGCATTTGGCCTTTCTGTGGAAAGTCAGAGTTTGTTGATTTCTCTTCATTCTGAAAATTACTTTTATTCATTACTCAGGCTGCTGGGCAGAGAATTTTCCCTGATCACAGCTGCAGAATTTTAGCCCCAAAGCCAAATAAGTAATTTTTCCCAACTTTCTTTTTTCTTAATGTTTTATTCTATTTCACTTGTAGTTTTGGTGACTGCCTGCAGATAAACCCTGTGGTTTCAACCTAATTTTTAAAACTTCACTTTTATCCCAATTTCATTAATCTTTCACCACTATCCATGCTTGCTTTATGTATATCCACACCAGTTAACTTGTCTTTTTCTAATCACTCAAAGAACATTTATTGGGTACCTAATATGAGTCAGGCATGGTGCCAAATCTGTAATAATAAAAGGGTAGTATGCAAATCGACAGAATGGCCAAACAACCATAAAGATGACCATGCTATGACACACACTGGTGCCAGGACAGGCAAGGCGGGTGCGATGTGATTGGTTGGGGCGGGGGGGAGGGGGGAGGGGAGCCCCCACCATCACCACAGGATCATCCCAAAAAGGGAGGCCCAGGCTCTACGGCCAGCAGCGCTACAGCAGGTGGGCGGGGCCTCCCTCTGCCGGACAATCTGACAATCGATCTCCGGGACTGCGAGAGGGTGCAGTATGGGCTGAGGGACACCCTCCCCCAAGTGCACGAATTTCGTGCACAGGGCCTCTACTGTTGAAAATAAAAAATAAGCACACTTTCTGCCCTCGAGGAATTCAAAGTCTAGTATGAATTATTCCAATAGCTCACCCTTGTACATTTCCATTTCCATCCCAGTATGACAGTATCTTGCCAAGGTTCCATGTCAAAGCTATCCAAGAGCCTGTTGAGTTTCAGTCCTGGCTATATTGACCTTCTCTGTTCCCAGGGGACTATCTGATGAACAGCTCTATCAGAACTCAAATTATTCAATTTTTATTCTGATCCTGAACACAACACTGATAGGAAAATCTATTCAGAACAAGAAAATCTTAAGATTTTTTTACCCTCAATTAATAAAAACCAGAGGTAATATGATTTTATTTTCAAAGATATTCCAAACCTAAAGACGGTGATTTTTTTCTTTAGTTTTTGGTAGAAAATAAAATAGGACTATTAAAACCTACATATATGCACTTTTTCTGCATTACTCACTCTTCCTAAATAGTTGCAGCTGTTTCACAGGCTTTTTCTGAAAAAGTATGGAACAACATCTTAGGTTAGAGGGCATACATTTTAGACAGTAAGATTAGAAATAGCAAAACACTGAATAATTAAATGTTAATAAGCAATCCCTCAAAAGCTGGACAGAAAGGATAAAATACTATATACAAGAACATTCATCAGCTCTCCAAGTGTTTACATGCTATCAGTGTAGCCATCTCAAGACCTTATCAGAATCATGGATTTCAGGCCAAAAGTATGTAATAAAAGCACGAATCAGGTATGCATTGAGATGATTCAAGTTTAAAAGCATTTCAGATCATAATATCAAGTTCTAAGACCAAAGCTCCAAATGGTATCATTAGATAAAAGCACACACATATGTTTTCAATGGTTCAGTTCAGTGGTTCTGAGCTTGTGGATCTTAGAGGTACTTCCAAGAGTCTATGGATTTATAGGTCTGCCAAGGACTTTCTGAACATTGAATACTGTCTCACTTATAGAACACCACAGTTTTCTCAGACTACAAAAGGTTGTGATCCACTGCAGCCAACACTAAGCACTACTGTGTGGGCAGAAAAAGTGGCAGGGAAACCTCAGTGAGCTGGTGCACTTAATACAGATTATGAAAATGATTTATAAAAGGATGGTGAACCCTTCTCCAAATGGACCTTCAGCAAATGGTCACCAAAGATGACACCAATCCAATGTTCCCTTAGGACAAAAAAAGCGCGACTAACAACAGTGCACACAATGGGGGGAAAGGGGGACATATGTGATACTTTCAACAATAAAGATTTTTTTAAATAAATAAAAGCAATGATGAAAAAGATCAGAAACCTTGTAAGTCTCAAAGTAAGTCTGCCACAAAGCAGCTGAATAATTTGGGGCAAGTATCCCTTTGTCTGAATTTCAATGACCACATCTGTAAAATGACTTCTGATCTCCACTCTGGTTCCAACATTCATAGAAGCTCTAAGAGCCTATGTTACCATGATTCTGTTTCTCAGGGGCCCCAGGGGCCTCCTGTGGGAAGGCAGGGCCGACAAACCTGAGCCCCCCAAATGAGCTCCTAGACTGGGTGTTCTGCCAGAAGCCATGTTTATTTTATTCACCTGTGCATCCTCAGAGCCACAGTTCCTGGTTGGGTTGATCTCAACAAAGACTTGTCAGATGAATGTGAGGGCTGGAAAGATCCTTCAGAGCAACAGATGTAGACCAACCTCTCATTTCTTAGTCAACTGAGGTCCATAGAGGTTCTTAGGAAAACCCTTTGATCATGTCTGATTGCTTCTGAAGTGTACTTTCTCTTCCCTAAACCCCGCCTCTTACATTCTGCATTGAGTAGCAGGCCAAAGAGAGTAAAAAGTATTTTTACAAATTATGAGATCAAAGCTGTTTACCTCTGTGGGGAGGTTTGGTTTGTATAGTCCACTCTATGAATGCTAAAAGCTAGGGTCCAGCAGTCAGTCCATTATGTCTGTAGGGCTGAAAGCCTGACAAAGGTAACGGGGAGGGAGGGGGAGGGGCATGTGTAAAGAAAATAAATAGGGCCCCTTTGCAGACTTTTGCTTTAGAAGACAACTTAAACTGCCATCACTGAGAAACAAAATATGATTCTTCTATGAAAAGGTGAAGGACTGAAAAGCAGTAATTAAACAGTAATGAATAAAGGCAAACATTTATCCCATGGTCAATGCCAGACTCACCTACCCTCAGTGCAGGCTTGGCAGGACAGAAGTCCATTAGAAAAACTTCATAAATTGTATTCAATCAAAGCACTTACCTTTTGGGGGTCTCAGTTTACCCTATCAAAATGAATGTCTTGCAGACTACCTCCAGCTCGAATGTATTATGGTCTCTCCCTATTTAATTTTTCATTTAAAAGTATCCGGAAGAAATCACTTGCAATGATTAAGGTTAATAAAATCCTAAGAAGTAAGTGTTCTAATAGTGAAAGTCAGCAAGGCCAACAACTTATTCACATGACTACAAAGGTCCATACTTTAAGCCCTCTTACCATGAACTGCAAGCGCTCCATGAAAAGCATACTGAGATGATCCAGAAACTTCTTGATACCAAATTTGGACTTTATGGGCTAAGGTATTTTCAAAACACAGGGAATCTAGGATTCTATCCTTGGCACTTGCCTTATTTTCCCCTCTATCATGGTCTCTCTGAACCAGATTGCTTAAGAAGCACTTGCCAATTGCTACAAGATAATCCAGTTATCTCAACTGAAATATTCTATGGGTAAGTAACTTAACTGACCTACCCACTAGTGCCCAAATAACTAAGTTTTACTACAGGACTGGACTAGCCCAACTTAAATCTTAAGGCTCCAGTTTAAAACACTGCGCAGGGGCTGGGAGCTGACCCACCTTATTTTCCCAAGCTGGCCAGGTCTAGCTAAGAGGAACAAGTGTTCAGGCCTTCTTACCTCCCACTTACACTTAGGTTTCACATTCTTGCCAAGAACTCTCCACATTCTGAATCTTATTAGGCTTAGGGCAGGTATTGCAGCTGAAGACACTTAGAAAACCCTTCATGAGCTCTCCTATTTTAGCAAGTGAGACACAAGGCTGAGAGCGTAAATACATCTCCTAGAAGCAAGCAATTCACTTCTTTAACACCAGAAGAGGATTTCTGTAATCTTGTTAAGCCTCAGAAAGTAGAAAAGGGACCTGAGGCACAGATGGATTAAATGACTTATCCAAGGTCATTCCATATAGCTCAGGAATCAGTCTCCTAGTTCCAAGTCCATTAAACCACATGCCATAATAATAAACACATAAATCTGATTCCAAAACACCTAGTCTAAACTAGCTGGACATTTCTGTACAATTCAGGTATTATGGTATTCCCTAGACTGACGATATTTGATCACTGGGCACAAAACCATAATTCATACTTTAGCCTATAGCACTGCAACCACTCTGAAAAACAAAATGCACAAATAAAACAGAAAAGAGCGTTTTTTCTTTGCTGCTGTTTGTTGCTCCCTGGGAAGAGGTTCAGAAAGATAAAAGATTTGCTCTATTGGTCATTTCAAAAACAAAATCATTGAAGGCCCTGGAAGAATGCAGTTGAGTTTTATTGTATGCAACTTTTATGCAGAAGCTCTGTGGAGAGAGGCAGAAAACTCTTCTTAGGGAGTGAGCCCTGGCTCTTATTGCATTTGCATGTGTAACCAAGGTAATGGGAAGTGATGTTCACGAAGATGGCCCCGAGGTGCCTGCAGAATCAGACTCAACTCTATTCTGTGATTCTTTTTAGACATTAGTATATATGACTTTCTTGCCTCTTTGAAAAGTGCTCTTCCAACCTGCTATGTAGAACCTGCTTAGCCAGGAGATCAACCTGATGGTGCCTCATTATTCAACCGTAGGCTAAGTTATATCTAGCAAAGAATTTCAAGTTCACTTAAGATTCTTTTGAAGCAAAACTATTTTAAATCATTTTTAATTATCAAGTTCTTTTTGTGAATATACTGTTTCCTGTCCTTAGGGTGACCATAAATTATAGTCCACATGAGGACACATTTGAGAGTGAAAGGAGATGCTATTAACAGTTATGCTGGGACAACAGGTGTGAACCTGAATTGTGCTGGGCAAATTGGAACAATGAGCCTCTCCCTTACCTATAATTGTTCAAGAAAAGTATCTATTTACCACGATTATTTTGAATAAAAGGGTTCAAAAAATGTGTAACTCTTAAAACTGCTTTCCATCTATCTTTCAAATGTGAATCATCTTGAAACAGTACTGGAAATAGGAAATAAATTGGATGTGCTACATTTTTTTTCTGGCAGCACATGCAGTCTTTATTTAATCTCAATTATCTGGATGGCCAATCCTGGCCCTACAATTAGTATGCAGGAGGCCTCCCTGAACAAGACATCCTGGAGACAGCAATGTAGCACACTTTATAACACTCCAAACATCTGAACTGACTGTAGACCTCATTCTTTCCATCCTCCACACCAAAGTCTAATGGGTTGTTTTAATTCATAAAAGCACTTAGTAAAAATTAGCCATCTTTCAACATGTTTTTTACTCTTGTGACTTATTGTCGAAAAGACTGTTGATTCATTCGCAGAGGTCCTCAAACTTTTTAAACAGGGGGCCAGTTCACTGTCCCTCAGACATTCCACACATGTGCACTGCGGGCCCAGGACGAGTCGGCTGCTAAGGACAGGCAGCGGCGGCAAAAACACCCAGCGGGCTGGATAAATGTTTTTGGCGGGCCGTATGTGGCCCGTGGGCCGCAGTTTGAGGACCCCTGATTTAGAGCTTCACTCTCTTAAGATTTTGAACAGCATGGCAATTTTTCTACTTAAGAAAATACTGAGGAAATTATTTCAATATAAATTAATATAATGTTACGTGGTATGTTTTTATACTTTGACATGGCCCTTTTTTTGTTCATATATCTAAGAGTAGATCCTACCCTTAGAGTACCTTAAAAATGCAAAACCAGCCCTAATTGGGTTGGCTCAGTGGATAGAGCGTCGGACTGCAGACTCAAGGGTCCCAGGTTCAATTCCGGTCAAGGGCATGTACCTGGGTTGCGGACACATCCCCAGTAGGAGGTGTGCAGGAGGCAGCTGATCGATGTTTCTCTCTCATCGATGTTTCTAACTCTCTATCCTTCTCCCTTCCTCTCTGTAAAAAATCAATAAAATACATTTTTAAAAAAAGCAAAACCAGGAAATTAATTTTACCCTACTTACAATTAAATAACTTTATATAAAACCACATCCTTTAATTCTTCCCCCAAGCACGTCACATAATTAATTTAATCCTTATTAGTGCTATATCTTTACTTTCAATCCTGTTATTGCATTCCTTTATACAATCAAGTGCTTTTTAAAAACTAGTATATCAGTTAAGTTTGTCTCCTCTGAAAAAGGTTATGACTCTTTTATACCCTGTGAGGGCTTTTGAGCCTAGTTCCTGTTTTTCTTATATTTCTGTTAAGTTATAGTTCTCATAGAAGCATTGTCACTTTCATGAAAAAACCAGTCTGTCTTAAATGATATTAAATTTGTACCTATTAGATAATGTGAGCTAAACAAAGAAAACTAATATAGTATTACAACACAGTTGATAAAGAATGGCATGAAAACCTAGACAAGAATGTCAAAATTGCCCTAACCGGTTTGGCTCAGTGGATAGAGCATCGGCCTGCGGACTCAAGGGTCCAAGGTTCAATTCCAATCAAGGGCATGTACTTTGGTTGTGGGCACATTCGCAGTGGGGAGTGTGCAGGAGGCAGCTGATCAATGTTTCTCTCTCACTGATGTTTCTAACTCTCTGTCCCTCTCCCTTCCTCGCTGTAAAAAATCAATAAAAAAGAAAAAAAAAGAATGTCAAAATATTTTTAAATGATTTGTTTGCATGGTGAACTATAATGCAATTACTCAACCATGGTACTATTCTCTTCAAAATCAATTTAAATTGAATTAAACACCCCAGTATTTACAAAGCTTCCTTTCCTGGATAAATAAAACTTTCTGCATATGGACATTTAAATGATTTTTTTTAATCCTCACCTGAGGATATTTTCTGCAGTGATTTTTTAGACCGAGTGGATGGCAGGGAGGGAGGGAGGGAGGGAGGGAGGAAGGGGGAGAGATAGAGAGGGAGAGGAAGAGGAAGAGGGAGAGGGAGAGGGAGAGGAGAGGGAGAGGGAGAGAGAGAGAGAGAGAGAGAGAGAGATCATGTGAAAGAAACACATTGATTGGTTGCTTCCCACTCTCACCCCGACTGGGGCAGGGCATCCAACCTGCAATGGAGATATGTGCCCTTGGCCAAGAATCAAACCCATGACCCTTGGTCCACTGACCGACACTCTAACCACTGCATAAATCAGCAAGGGCTAAATGAGGATTCCTGAATAGCAAATAACTAGTTATAGGTACAGTATTGGGCATTGAATTATCCTACAGGATTGGAAGGGGAAAGACAATGATCGAGAATTAGGGTCTAAATAAATCATTTTCATCAGGAAATTGTTTAGTGACCTATGAAACATTCAACCAAGGAATCTGGAGTCAAGCACTCACAGCCCAGCTGTGACTAATATTATTAACAACCCACCATTCAAAAAGCAGATCAAAATAATTAACACTCAACTTAATAAAAAAAAAAGGCCAAATTATTCCCATATGATTGCTTTTAAAATAAGCAAGTTTTGTCAACTAGTTGAGTACTTAGTTAAAAATGAAAGTTGACAAGTTAGATTGAGTGGAGGTGGGAGGTCAGGTTTCTCAGACCAGTACATATGAAAATAAAATTTCAAAGTCAAGTGTCTTTTTAGCAAATGCTTTAAAACAAAAACAGAAGAGCTCCTCACAACCCACCCACATTGCTCCAAAAATAAATTGTTGTCCTGAGAATAGATGATATGCAATCTGAGGTTTTTGCTCACCTCAGCAGCCGCAGCAGCAAAATCTGTCCCCAAAATTTTCTGGTAAAGTCAACAATCAGTTTTGTCTTTGACTGTCAACCCAAAACAAAACATGGTTGGAAGGGAGGAAGAAGGTAGTTATTTTGCAAGAGATGGTTAAGAGTTCCGGGATTGTTTTATTTTGAGGGGGGGTGAGCAATTTTCTAGAGAACCACTTGAAATTTAAAAAAGCAAACAACTGGATGTGGAACATTGGGAAAGCTTATCATTTTGGCTAATCTGCTTCAACTGACAGTTCCCATACCTATAGAAGTTCTTCAGTATTTTTATAGATTAGGGATTATTTTTTTTCCTACCTTCATTGTTCCAGAGGGACAGTTCCATCATCTCTACATTTCAACCTGGATCATATTTTCAGGCTCACAAGAGATGCTTCAAATGCTCCCATTGTGTAACAAGCCTTTTTTCTCCTTGGATGTTCTTCAGCCTCTAGAAGCCACTGACAGATTTAACTAATTTCCCTTCCAAGGATTGAATGATCACTAGCTCAGTAACTATTTGAGGACCTAGATCTACATTCAGAAAAATTCCATAGACTTGCTAACCAAAGAGATGTTCTTTTAAGACTGTAGCTCTTGGGACTGGGGGTGAAGGGGGGAGCTAGAAGCAAAAAGGAAGTTTCAATTACTTTGTGAAGTGAGGCAGAAAAATTACACGAGATCCAAGCAAACTTTATTAGCTATGACAAGCAATCCTTAATGCTTTTGTTTCATTAGTGCTCTGAAACCTTTGCTAAAATATTTGAAAAATTCATTAAACCAAGTCATCCCATTATAATTGCTGTGTGTCTGGATGTGTGTATGTTTATACTCACATATGAAATTAATTTTAGGCAAATTTCCATTCAATGTGTTTTATGAGCACCATTAGGAAATTAAGAAAAGTCTTAAGCCTTTTTCCTGTTCAAATATAAAGGTAATTGGGAACTATGACAAATTTAAAAACTGTTAATTAAAAACGTATTTTAATTCTTGACTTCTATGCCTAGACTAGCCTCAGTATCTCTTCTCGTAGAGTCTGTCAAAACCACTGAACACACAAGACAGGAGAATATAACTACAAATTGCTAAGAAACAACTTGTATTCAGTTACATTCCTAAAGCAAATATGCAGTACTTTGAATTGCAGTGTTCATTACTTAAATTACTTCAGTTTCAGGACTAAAAACCCAAAGACACATATATTACCACAAACTCTTGTGTTTTATTCAAACCACTCTTGTCTTTTGAGAAAATTCAGCAGCCTCCATGCCTCAATGCTGAAATATGCTGTTTTGTTATCTAAACAAACTTATCAAATAAAAGCCCGCAGCCATCAATTCCAAATATAAATAAAGCCACCTTTATACATGAAGCTTGTCCTTAATGAGCATACCATTTCTTTGACAGAAAAAAAATATCCTTGAGTTGATTTCTCTTTTCCAAATTGGTTAATACAAATATAATAAACCTTAGGTCATTATGCCTCTTACTATGTTTCTCAAAGGGAGAGGCAATTAACTTATCCAACAGAAACTGAGGCCCCCAAGATAAGCAATTTAATTTCCAGAACATTCTAAAAGTCATTCTAAAATTGAGCCAGGGCTGCAGGTGATTTCATAGAAATGAGTACTGTTCCTACCATAAATGAACACATTCATTCCTTCAACACCCTGCCCAAACACCAAGCCACTCCATCAGCCCTTGCTCAACAGTTTGAAAGAGCTTATAGGAAATCCAAATTTTGCTTTCGAATTCCAGAAAGTTTTTGTTTGGTAAGGCAGCCCCAAGGGTATAAATTAAGGGTCATCATAACATGCTGGTGTCCATTTTCCAGAAAGAAATCTCCTGACCCCCTCCAAAGCTTAACACTTTCTAGAGTTGTCTACAACTACCTACAGCCCATCAGCTTCAGGTTTCTTCCCAACACCACACCTCAGATGTTCAGAGAAAACACCAGAAAATATAGTTTCTGGTTCAATAAGAACATTCATTGACTTACTAGCTAGCCCCTTCAGAATTCTTCCAGGTTTTAACATTTTCTGGAAATGATTAAAAATCAAGACTCTTGGCATAAAAGGGAATGTGTTCTCTCTCTCTCTCTCTCTCTCTCTCTCTCTCTCTCTCTCTCTCTCTCTCTCCCTCCCTCCCTCCCTCCCTCCCTCTCCCTCTCTCTCTTCTTCTTCCTCTCCAAGTTATAACAGTTTTTTCTAAATGCCAAAATATAGTAAAAGATTTTTACTCCATTGCCCCATGTTAGAGAAAAACAACTATGGTCTCCATTTACTCATAAAGAAACCAGTATCCCTTCATCTTTCCTGAAGAAGATTGTATTATTTTAAAATCCTTGTTGCTTTTTTATTAACCAATGTCACCCCAATAAATTCAATTTTTAAAAATCCTGGTTGCTGACAGTTATATTTAAAAAGTTAGATACTTTGCATCTCCTACAATATTTCTCTGACCGTCTTTTTTACAAGGATTAACTGTATTTTAAAACTTCTCAAGAAACACAGATCCCAATTCTAGGAAAATGAGTTATTACTTAAAGGTCACAGACACCAAGATATGTGTCACTTATTGTCCTAATATGGAGTTTGTCTTCTGGACTGCTAAAAAGTCTTTATAAAAATTAAAAGTAAAAGGAATTGTAAAAACAACAACCTTGATTCCTAGTTGTATCATAACTAAATAGGGCTTGAGGGTTGGAACAGGTAAAATTCAAAGCTTAACATGAAGCCAATTTTCACTGGTGGGGTTAATATTTATTACAAACACTCATATCTAGATTGCTCAGTAGGGAAAGTCCTCTTAGAAGAAATGTGTACCAGCTCCAAAAAGAGGAGCCTCTCAAATTCCCTCCTCTTTTTCCTCTAGCCCACTGTGTGCTCTTAGAAAAGTCTACTTGTCTTGAAAGTAGAATGAAATGATAATTTCCCACTCCCCAACCCACGACTCAGAGGTTAAGCTCAACTAACACTCATAATTGCCGAACTGGAAGTTTTGCAAAACTCTTTGATAAGGTCTCTGGTACAAATTAGGAGCATTTTAGGCGTTTACTTAAGAGCAAGCACATGTCTTCCAAACTGCTGCACTTCCTGCTTATCACTTTTTGAAATTTGCTGGGATATTTTAGATAGCAAGCTTTGAAAGCGCAAAGCAATTGTCAATACTGTCCTTAATGTGTTGCTTTTCATATCCTATTATTGGACAACATTAAAACCAAATGACTCTTATAGGTTTCACTTTTGAATTTTTACCAACACCAGAGGGATGTGAACATGTCCTATGTCTCAAAATGCCTTGAACTCTTTGAGTATCCCCATTAACATTTTACTGGCACTTTTCATACTTCTACACCAGACCCACTGTTAGCGCAATCAAAGGAATTTGAGATAGAATCTCTACACTCCCATTTATGTTCTGACTACAACAGGCATGTCCTGGATTGCAAGGAAAAACATTCCTTCCTAGATGTTCATCCTCAGATAAGGAAAAAAGAGCTAAAAAAAATCAATGCAGCTACCTGGAGTACTGATTTCTAGAGCATTAGTAGGAAAGAATAAACATAACTATGTCCTCTAAGCATCATGTTGTTTTCTCCCGGACAGGACCAGATCCACAAGATAAGAAACAAAGGTAGAGAGAAAAGCATACATTTCTAATTAATATACAAAATGGGATATAACCAGAACACCCAGGATTTATTCTGACATCAGCTTTACATGCTATTTTTAAAATTATTCTACAGTTATATATTTTTTTAAAAGCACAGAAGTATAAATGAGCTCAATTAGTTAACTATGACAGGTATGTGTCAAAAAGCTAGGGTAATTTAATCCTCAATATCAGTGCATGAGTTCATTATTCAGTGAACAGTGAGTGTCTACCATGTGGCAGCAGGCATTGGGCTTGGAGCTGGGGTTACAAAGTCTCTGCCTTGAGAAAAGCTTCTAGTTGGGGTTCCCCACTAGAACTGGGCTCAGAGGCAAAGGATAAGTGATCATCTGACAAAATGAGGCTGAACTTTAGACATCAGAAAGGGAGTTCACATATAGGTTTTCTAGGGTCCCACTTTAGAGTCTATAGAACAGGAATGGTGTGCAGAGTACACTCATCTTCAAGTTTACTTGACTCTTAAATAGTTAATGACATATCAAAGTAATAAGGGGAAATGGGCAAAAATCAGGAAGGCCACTGGTAGACAAGTGACCAGCCAAGTGACTGCTTTTATTACAAGGAAATGATGGTAGACTGGGCCCTCGCCACATCAATCTGTACAGAAATCAAATTAGTGGTTGCCTAGGGCTGTTAGACAGATGAAGGGAGAATGATTGCTAAAAGGTACAGTTTCTTCTTCTTAGGGTAAAAACAATGTTCTAAAACAGATGATGGTGATAGTTGCACAACTCTGTGAATATACTGAAAACCACTGGAATGTACACTTTCACAAGGTGAGTTTTATAGTATATGACTTTTAGCGCTACAAATCTGGGGGGAAATTACCCCAATCCATGATACTGCTGTGGCTGCAAGTGTTTGGCATCACACGGAAGGGTCAGAGAAACCAAAACAAACATTCCCCGCCCCCGCCCCCCCCATAGCCACCAAAGAAAAAAAGCAACCCTACTCTTTATACAATAGGGCAATTCATCTGTGCCTAGAATACCATATGCTATTCTAAATCTCATGAACACTACCAAGAGACTTTCTGGAAAAAGGTAGCAAATAAATGAAAGGAACAGGAAGGTAGAAGCCCAGTGAGAGAAACAGACTAACGGGGGAAAGTAGATGAAGGAAAGAAAAGGGAAATAATGTGAAGTCACGAAGAGTATGGCAAGGGTGAACCTAGAATTTCTAATTATGGAAACCTTCAAAAGCTTAAAAGTATCTAATTGGGAGAGTGGGAGAAAGGGGCAAAAAACCCTACAGTCTGTTACACATGTTGAGAGGAAACAAGGCCTAGTGAGACAATCTGACTCTATGACCTTGAGAATAAATCAGTGACCCTTCTTGGGCTTCCACTTCCAGTCTTCAAACACAATGTGATTCCTAATTATACTCAAATCCTCTCTCATTAATCAAGGGGAGACCTTAAAGAGCCAGAAGCTCCTAGAAGGGCTATCATGTTCCACTGAAAGTTCACTATACAGAAATTTACTAATAAAGTCATTCAACAGGTATGTAGATGACATAAATTTCATATGAGATATCAAAACCCTCCAAGTTTCCATAGGGTTTTAAGACCGTGAAAAAACCTTTGTCAAACCTTGTTGGCATAGGATGTAAAAACTCGCCAGAAAGCTTCTGGTTTGTTATGAAATTGTTGCAGCCTATTATGAGACTATATTTTTTTTTGCTGCCTGGTTGGCCAATATATTCTAAAACAAGTAATATAAACACTTCCATCACCACATGCTGCATAATAAAGCATCTTCAAAGCTTCTGACCATTTCAGACCTCAATTTGTAAATATCATCTATCATGCATGACAAAGTATCGCACAGGATTAATGCAATTAGTGAAATCCTGCCAACATTTGTGTATTGTGGGATTACAGAAACTGAACTACGCACCCCTGGTATGTGTATATGTAGTAGTCTACAGCCTTTGGATTTCTTAATGTGTCCCCAAGAAAATAATTCTAATGGAAGCAATTCACTGTAAAATTCTCCCCAATTACCAAAAGAAACATAACAACACGATGGATAAAGGGATATTTAAGATTTACACCAAAGGGTAGTATATGGAAAATATAAAATATGTCTCATCTACTGTAATGTAATCATATTTTCAAAAACAATCTATTCATGATCCTGGAATAAATCATATTTTTAAGGTAAAAGCCACAAACACTAAAAAACAAACAACAAAAAGAAAATGAAAGTTTAATAGGAAACCACTTTATAACCGAGACAATTTCCATTTCTTAAAAATATTAAACTGGAGATATTACAAGTAGTTATACATTCTTGAAAATGGTCCACTTGTACTTGGGAATACCACAGACTTTGCCATCTAGCAATCAAATTCTCCAACTCTGTTCAAGGGAGCAAAGCCTCTCTTCTTTCTTTTTCTATCCAGTCACTGAAAAGCAGGCTTTTAAAAAAGAAAACAAAATAGAACAAGAAATGCTAACCAAGGAAAGCAAGTAGTGGCTCTAACTGGTGCAACTATTAAAAATAAGCACCTAGCCGAAACCGGTTTGGCTCAGTGGATAGAGTGTCGGCCTGCGGACTGAAGGGTCCCGGGTTCGATTCCGGTCAAGGGCATGTACCTTGGTTGCGGGCACATCCCCAGTGGGAGATGTGCAGGAGGCAGCTGATCGATGTTTCTCTCCCATTGATGTTTCTAACTCTCTATCTCTCTCCCTTCCTCTCTGTAAAAAATCAATAAAATATATTTTAAAAAAATAAGCACCTAGATTGGAACTTTCCTTCATATTGTCCATTTGTACGGTCCTTAAAATATTTTATTGGTCCAGATACTGATCTAATCCCCTCCATAGCTGCAGAATCACATAGCTGCAGAATCACAAAAGTACACTAGGGGATTATGCCGTAGGGTTTGCAACAGTAAAATCTCATTTAGGAAGGGAGAGAAGAATGTAACATGAAATAAGACAGAGAGAAATGGCCTCTCTTCAAATTTCCCAACAGAGCTTTGAGAGCTGTCCTATAGCCAAGTCTCCCCAGGGTTCTCCTAATCCTCAGCAGCCACTGAAGAAGAGCCAGGATGAAACTTTTTTCTGAACAAAGAGAACTGAAAAGGGCCAAGTCTCAAAGTCAGAGGCTCCCAGCTCACCACTGGCTCAAAGCCAAGGAGCAGCCCTGTATGTTCAGGCCAATGGCCCTGCAGCTGACAGACAGACAGCAGGCTGGGGAGGGGTGGATGGGCAGGGAGAAGCTACAATCTGACCCCCAAGCTCTCTCCTGCTACCCAGAAAAACCTCCCCAGGGCAACAAGGCTGCCCACTCCAGCCCCCAGTCCTTGCCAATGGCATTTCACATTCACCAGTCTTCTGGCAATGAAATCCCCGTTTCGGCCATGATTGCCCAGGCATATGTTGGGCACGGTGTGCACGTGTGCAGCTTCAACTCACATAAGCATTCCTACCTCCATGATGGAATCCAACACAAATATCTTCGCAGAAGCAGACATCAAGGCTCAATGTTCTCTCAGTGACAAATTATTTAACATGTTGGTAGCTCAGGGTTTCCCCAGCTGTAAAACAGAATCAGTCCACCCACTGCACTGGATTACTGAAAGGAGGCATAGAGAGGGCAACAAAGCACTTTGTGAAAATAAGTGTGACCCATACTGCCTCGGCACTCTACACACTTGGTTTACAGCCTGTCCACTTGCACTTTCAAGCTTGTTCTCTGGAAGTGTTTGCTTTGGGCCTGTCTCCTCAAGTAGCTGTGGGGAGGGGGCTGCTCACCTTTGCTTTTGCCTGCCCCTCAACAGGACATTGACTGGTAAGCCCTGGGCAGAAGCTTAATGCCTGGAGCCTGTAGGGACACAGACCACAGTGAGGATGCTTTTTCTGGAGTACTTGCAACCTGAGAGTAACTGGACCAGTTGGGCAGCTCAGTGTTTTATTCTGCTTTCTTTTCACTCATAGATCTGTGTCTTGTAGACTCCTGCCTTTTATCCCATCCCAGATTTTCCCTGTTTCTCTTGAAAAGCTGCTGGTTTCTTTACTAGCATGAGCACCTACGTTCAGGGTCCTGGAGACAAAGGATGGGAGGCTTTAAGAAAATAGAGAGGAAACCATATCCAAGGAAGCTAATCTACTCCAGGACTTCTCCAACTGTGAGGTTGTGTTGGAGAAGGAACAAGAGAGAACTTCAAGGGTGTCAGAAGCCCTGGAGCCCAGAGCCCAAGACCTCCCAACATCTGTTGTCAGTGAGGGCACAGCAATCTTTTTAATACAGTTTCCTCTCCTACATCAGCACCAAAATTATTTTTCTAGCCCCTAGGTCTACTCAACACCCCTGCTACATGAGCTCATCTCCCATTCCTATCCAAATTATTGCCTCATTACAATGTTCCATATTGCTTATTTTCCTTGGCAACAGGGTTGAACTAAGAGTTTAAATTTTAAGAGGAATTCTATCTACTTCCTGTCTTCATTGCCCTCTCATTAACACCACCTATCAGTTGAATCTTTAAAAAATATTTATGATGCTAATATTGACAGTTAGTAACATGCACTGAGCACTGGCTATGTGTCAGGTACCAGGGGAAGTACTGTATTATCTATATTAGCTCCTTTGATCTTCACAACTCAGTAAGGTAGGTACAAAACTATTATTTTACCCCCTTTTACATATATGAACACTAGAGCAGAGTCACTAAGGAACCTGTCAAAGATCAGAGCTAATAAGTGGTAGTAAGGCTCCAGTGCCTACAATACTATTGTAATCCTATATAATAAGAGAGGGATATGCTAATTAGCCCAGATATGCTAATTAGTCATTACCAGTATGCAAATTGACCATCACTCCAACACAATAAGAGAGGGATATACTAATTAGCCCTGATATGCTAATTAGTCACAACCAGTATGCAAATTGACCATCACTCCAAAACACAAAATGGCTGCCCCCATGTGGCCACAAGATGGCCGCCCCCATGTGGCCACAAGATGGCCGGCAGGGGAGGGCAGTTGGGGGCAGCCAGACCTGCAGGGGAGGACAGTTGGGAGCAACCAGGCCTGAAGGGGAGGGCAGTTGGGGTTGACCAGGCTGGCAGGGGAGGGAAGTTGGGGGGACCAGGCCTGCAGGAGAGGGCAGTTTGGGGGGGACCAGGCCTGCAGGGGAGGGCAGTTGTGGGGGACCAGGCCTGCAGGAGAGGGCAGTTTGGGGGGGACCAGGCCTACAGGGGAGGGCAGTTGGGCAGGACCAGACCTGCAGGGGAGGGCAGTTTGGTGGTGACCGACCTGAGTGGAGGGCAGTTGGAGCGACCTGGCCTTTTGGGGAGGGCAGTTGGGGGAATCAGGCCTGCAGGAGAGGGCAGTTGGGAGAGACCATCCCTTCAGGGGAGGGAAGTTGGGGGGACCCAGGCCTGCAGGGGAGGGCAGTTGGGGGGGACCCAGGCCTGCAGGGGAGGTCATTTGGGGGGACCATCCCTGAAGGGGAGGGCAGCTGGGGGCGACCAGGCCTGCAGGGGAGGGAAGTTAGGGGTGACCAGGCCGGCAGGGGAGGGCAGTTAGGGGCAATTGGACCAGCAGGGGAGCAGTTAGGCATCGATCAGGCTGGCAGGGGAGTGGTTAGGGAGTGATCCGGCTGGCAGGCAGAAGCAGTTATGGGCAATCAGGCAGGTGAGCAGTTGGGAGCCAGCAGTCCTGGATTGTGAGAGGGATGTCCCAGATTGGAGAGGGTGCAGGCTTGGCTGAGGGACACACACACACATACACCCATGCATGAATTTTGTGCACCGGGCCTCTAGTATTTTAATAAGGTATCATGCACATACCATACAATTCACCCATTTAAAGTGCACCATACAATAGTTTTAGTATATTTTGAGTTGTGCAACCATCACTACAATCAATATTAGAATATTTTCATAATCCCATACCTTAGTCATCACTCCCTAAGTCCTAGGCAGCTGCTGATCCTACTCTCTCTCTCTGTATTTGTCCATTTTGGATATTTCTTGGAATTGGAATCATACAAGTTGTAGTTCCAGAGCCTATACTCTTAATTACTACCCGATACTGAGGAAGAGGACAGTGTCCATTGATAAATCTCAAACACCTGTTATTTCCCCAAGCCAAAGTCAGATTACCAACAACTTCCCCTTGAAACATGAGACATCCTGCAACATGCTTTTATGTTGGCTGGAGATGAGATTTAGCAAGGGGTTGCTGGAACCTTCGGGGAGTTATTAGGACACAGTATAGCCAAAGAAAATGAGCACACCCACCGGAGTAAAAAAATATTTGTGTTCACCTTACCCGCTGTTGATGAGAATGTAAAATGGTGCAGCCATGATAGAAAAGTTTGGCAGGTCCTCAAAAAGTTAAACATAGGCCCTAAGCCAGTTTGGCTCAGTGGATAGAGCATCGGCCTGAGGACTAAAGGATCCTGGGTTCAATTCCGGTCAAGGGCACATGCCCGGGTTGCAGGCTCAGTCCCCAATAGGGGGCATGCAGGAGGCAGCCGATCAATCATTCTTTGTCATCATTGATATTTCTATCCCTCTTTCCCTCTCCCTTCCTCTCTGAAATCAACTTTTTAAAAAAGTTAAACAGCATTACCATATGACCCAGCAACTCCATTCATTGTACATTTTTTTCAAGAAAATTGAAAACAGGTGTTGAGACAAAAATGTGTACACGAATGTTCATAGCAGTACTATTCACAACAGCCAAAAGATGGAAACAACCCAAATGACCATTGAATGACGAACAGATAAAATATATGGTATGTCCATATAATGGAATATTATTCAGCCATAAAAAAGTGCCAATATATGCAACAATGGAAAAGAACATTGAAAATATTATAAATGAAAGAAGCCAAACAAAAGGTTCAATATTATGATTCCACTTGCATTAAATATCAAAAATGGGCCAAATCCAGAGACAGAAAGCAGATCAGTGCTCACCAAGGACTGGGAAGGGGGGTATGAGAAGTGGTCATTTAATGGTATAAGATTTAACTTTTATGAGGATGAAAAAGTTCTACAACTAGGGTGCTGATGATTGCACAATATTGTAAATGTACTAAATAGCACTGAAGTGTACACTTTAAAATGGTTAAAATGGCGAAATTTCTGTTATGTGAAATTCACCTCAATAAAAAATGAAGCAAAAGTTTTAAAAAAATTTTTTCTGGGTTCAAATTGCATGCAAGTGACTCAGAGAAGTTTCAAGTGAAAAATGGGGGAGGAGGAACTAATTTTACAATGTCTTGCAAGGATTAAAGAATAAAAACATGAAAATCAGAACTGGTGCATAGTAAGTTCTCGAGTAAGAGAAGCAATCAGTAAGCCAAGGATTTAAATCACTGCCCTCACTCTCTAAACCAGGGTTGGGAAATGTCTGGCCCACAAGGCCCACAAAATCATTTGGTCTGGCCTGCCAAGGCATTAGGGGTGAGTTAATTAAATGTTTGACCAAATATAGCAGGCTAATTTTTAAGTTGATAATTTTGTATGGCCTGAGAATGATGTTATAAATACCCAAATGGCCCTTGGCAGAAAAAAGGTTCCCTACCCCTGCTCTAAGCAAAGATACCAACTCCTATTCTCACCTGAACCAATGAAGTTTCTATATACAACAGAGTGGTTCTAAATAGCAAATGATAGAGAAATTTGGGGCTCCATAAAATTGGACTGCTTTGACCTAGAGATGAGAGTCCTGAATCTTCTTTACAAAACCTTTTTAAAATGCAAGCAACCCTTTGTAATACTTTAAGCAATAAAAAAAAAATGCAAGCAAAAACCATTTCCAATCAAACCTAGAATAAATGTGATATAGCTCCTGGATGGCATATCAGTCAATCTAAAGGAAAACCTAAAGCTTTCAAAAAAATATTAATAGTGCCACTCTGAGTCCCCAGCATCTTCAGTGGGGGATGGGAGGATTATAGGAAATAATACACAGAGAGCAGAGCATTTCTATTTTGTGAAGAATTCCTCCTTCCACAATGAAAATAAGGTATTTATTTCCTAGAACAGAAGGGCAGCATTTTGTTGTTATTGGAGCACTTGTCTGTATATTTATATGTAATGTGAATATCTATTTTTGAAAATAATTTCCTCTCTAAGGTGTTGTTTTCCCTTTGAAACCAGTCTTAAACATGATTGGGCGGGGGGGAACCTCATAGACACAGACAACAGTGTGGTGATTACTAGAGGAAAAGGGGGGTGGGAGAGGTAGCGGAAGGTACAGTGAGGAGAAATGGTGACTGAATTAGACTTGACTTGCGGTAATGAACACACAATACTATATACAAATGATGTGTTATAGAATTTTACACCTGAAACCTATATAATTTTATTAACCACTGTCACCCCAATAAATTCAATAAAAAATTTTTAATGTTTCCACAGCAAGGGAACTTTGTAATCCATAAGGGGAAATGTGCACAGAAAAGAGATGCAGACACAACTGAATACTATTAAGATCCAAGGCCAGAGACTGGAAAGAAGACCTGCTTCAAATATGCTTTTAATTGCTCTATGAAGACAGTCCACCTGATGGCTCAAACATGCAGCCAACCCTGGTCAGACTGGCTCTAGGGAAGCTTTCTCACTGCTCAGCCCTGGTCAATGCTTCATCCATACCAGCAATTCTGAATAAGCAATAAGTCTTAAAACAACCTAAATCTGAAACAACCTAAAACCAGAAGTTAACTCTTTGCATGCTAACTTGCCCTCCCAAGCAACACAAAAGACCCTTGGTGGAAGCACAGACTATTGATAAGAGCTTTGGTCCATTTGCTCTCCATGACAGCACTTCTGAGTAGCACATACAGAGCAGGCCATATGTGAGCAGCTACTACATGGATAAAAGGAACCTGTGCTCCAGAATGCAACTTAGGCTATTAATTATAGTCTATGCTATAACACTTATTTTGAAAATTTGAATTTGTTCCAATGTGACGGATGTATTAGGAAACAATTTGAGCATAATGTGAATCTCATGTTTGCTTACTTGTGATTTCATCAAGAAACACTGGGTAAAATAAAAAACTGCACTAGCTGAAACAAACCCTGTAAGAACACACAAAACATACACACATCAAGCATCCACCAGCTCCCTCAGTTCACTGTGTTAAGAGTCACATCCATTCACATTTAGTATTAACAATTTTCCATCTGATTTCAGGTCACCTTCCTTCTACCACTTCACAACTCACAAGCTGCCATCGTTATATGCCCATGTCCACAAGCAAACTACAGGTGGTTTTAAAGGTAAAATGCCATATTTATTGTAATATTTATTTCTTAACCACTTAGCATGTACAAAACTGTGCTACTGGTTTTCTATTAGGTTCCTTAATTTTTCAATGTGCCACTGGCAAAGATTTTTGCTGAAGTGATCTAACCCCAATTTTCCCATAAGGCCTGTGGTTTCACTTCATGTTTTGGCATAGCACAGAGATTTTTTTAGGAAAGAGTATGTTGTGTAATAGAGCTGACTATACTTTCCTTCAATGTTTGTATATTCAATAAGTTAACTAGCTGCTGCACACTTAGTAGAGTAGATCACTATCTGCCCTTTCACCAGAAACCTGTTAATAAAAGTGAATCCTTCAGCATGCCCAGAGGAACATATACCAGCATGATCTGCCTTAAACTCTACATACTTAAGTGGAATATGTACCAGAATCAAAACGTCCAGGTGCTAGTTAGAAAACACCAAAATACTTTTTTCATAGGATAAAAAAATATGAATAATAAGACAACAAGCTCAGTTAGAAATAGGGAAATAGCCCTGGCTGATGTGGCTCAGTAGATAGGGCAGATTGGCCTGTGCACCAGCAAGTTGTTGGTTCAATACCCAGTTAAAGGCACATGTCCAGGAAGGAAGCCATCAATGTTGCACTCTCATATGGATGTTTCTCTCTCCCTCTCCCTTTCTCTCTTAAAAAAAAAAAATCAATAAAATGTTCTTTAAAAAAAATAAAAATGGGGAAAAGACCTAAGCAGACATCTCATCAAAGAAAATATAAAGATGGGCCTGGCCAGTTTGGCTCAGTGGCTAGAGCATCAGCCCACAGACTGAAGGGTTCTGGGTTTGATTCCAAGCAAAGGGTTCAAACCTCGAAACTCGGTTGCAGGCTCGACCCCTGGCCCTGGCCAGGGTGCATGTGGGAGATAGCCAATCAATGTGTCTCTCATATCGATGTTTCTCTCTCTTTGTTTCTCTCCCTCCCTTCTACTCTCTCTAAAAATCAATGGAAAAATATCCTCAGGTGAGGATTAACAACAACAACAAAAAAAGAAAATGTAAAGATGGCAAAAAAACATGAAAGAATGATCCATATCATATGTCATTGGGAAATTCAAATTAAAACAATTGTGTGGCTCAGTTGGCTGGGTGTCATCCCATGCACCAAAAGGTTACAGGTTTGATTCCTGGAAAGGGCATCATCACATGCAGGCTCCATCCCCTGTAGGAGGCATGTAGGAGGGCAGCTGATCTATGTTGCACTCTCTCTCTCCCTTCATCTCTCTCTAAAAATCAATTTTAAAATCTTTAAAATATCTTTTAAAAAAACCAAAACTGTGAGATACCACTACACATCTATTAAAAGGCCCAAAATGCCAAACACTGACATGACCAAAATCTGGTGAGAATGTGGAACAAGAGGAATTCTCATTCATTCATGGTGGAAATGCAAATCGGCACAACCACCTTGGAAGACAGTTTGGAAGTTTCTTACAAAACTTAATATACTCATGCTTCTTGGTATTTATCCAAATGAGCTGAAAACATCCTATATAATAAAGCGGTAATATGCAAATTGACCCTCACTCCATCATGCCATCACAAGATGGCTGCATCCACAGTGGAGGCAGGGTTCCCATAACACAACATGGCTGCACCCACAGTGGAGGCAGGGTTCCTGTAACACAACATGGCCGCACCCACAGTGGAGGCAGGGTTCCTGTAACACAACATGGCCGCACCCACAGTGGAGGCAGGGTTCCCGTAACACAACATGGCTGCACCCACAGTGGAGGCAGGGTTCCCGTAACACAACATGGCTGCACCCACAGTGGAGGCAGGGTTCCCGTAACACAACATGGCTGCGCCCACAGTGGAGGCAGGGTTCCCGTAACACAACATGGCTGTGCCCACAGTGGAGGCGGGGTTCCCATAACGAGCTGCAATAAGCGATCAGCAGGGACCTGAGGATGTGTGGCGCCGGGCCGGGGGACCTGAGGCTGTGCCCCCCCGCCCAGTGGGGTTTGATGGGGGACCTCAGGCAGTGCCTCTTGCCCGTGGGGCTTGACGGGGGACCTCAGGCCATGCCCCCCACCCTGGCACCGGACCAGGGGACCTCAGGCCACGCCACCCACCCCAGCACAGGGCCAGGGGACCTGAAGCTGTGCCCCTCTGCCCAGCGGAGCTTGACGGGGGACCTGAGATTGCGCCCCCCACCCGGCGGGGCTTGACGGGGGTGGGGCTGGCCGGGTCTGGATCTCGCCCAATGGGGGTGAGGCCGGCCGGGTCTGTGTCTCACATGATTTTGAGGTGCATGTGGGTGGGCGAGGACTTGACTCTGGGTCCTGCAGCATGCCCCAGACTCTGACAGGAGGAAGATTTTCATATACATTTTACTAATTTTATTTCATCTCTGACACTTCTATTATAGAAAATGGGCAGATAGCAATATTAAAATATTTCCTCTAATTAATTCCCTTTTAATGTGCATGAATTTTGTGCACCAGGCCACTGGTCTCCACATAAAAACCGCACACTGGTATTTATTTACAGAACCTGGAAGCAGCCAATCTGTCCTTCAGTAGGTGAATGGATACACTGTGGTACATCCAGATAATGGAATATTATTCAGTGCTAAAAAGAAATGAACTATCAAACCACAAAAGACATGGAGGAATGTTGAATGCATATTACTAAGTAAAAGAAGCCAAACTGAAAAGGTTACATACTGTATGATTCCAACTACATACATTCTGGAAAAGGCAAAACTATGGTGACAGTAAAAACATCAGTAGTTGCCAAGGGTTGCGGGGGACGGGAGGAATGTATAGTTGGAGTAAAGATTTTTAGGGCAGTAAAACTATTCTGTGATACTATAGTGGTGGATACATGCAATTATATAGTTATCAAAACCCCCAGAATGTATACCACCAAGAGTGAATCTTAATGCAATGATGGACATTAGGTGATAATGATGTGTCAATATAGGTTCATGAACAGTAACAAATGTACCACTCTGGGGCAGGATGCTGACAATGGGGGATATTGTGCATGTGTGGGGAAGCAGGAAGCATATGGAAACTCTCTGTACTTTCTGATCAAATTCGCTGTGAACCTAAAATTGCTCTAAAAATAGTCTATTATAACATATTAAGGGTAGTTCTTAAATAAGTCTAAAAGCCCTTTCAAAAACATTTATGCTTATTATTGTGACAAAGCAAGATGAGAATATTCTAAGGAGAAACAAAAATGCACAAAGAATCACACTTTAATGTGTCCAAATGAAACTACTACCCAGAGCAAATGGCCATGTGCAAGATAAAAATTGTAAAGCCCTAACTAATTGTGATAGTTTTACTCCTTTCTAATAAAAACGAGCCATACAATCTTTTTTCTATTTTTTCCTGAAAGGAACAGTTATCAATTTTTCAAAGTTAATAAGACTCAAGGATCTCTGTCAAACAAAGCCATGTCCTTCAGCTAAAGATGGCAGTAAAGCCATACCCTGTTGTTAAATCTGCAGTCAATTCAAGTCATTTCTTTCTTTTAAAAAGTTTTTTATGAGGATTTCAAAGTTCAAACTTTGAAAGAAAAAAAGAGTAAGGAGAGGAGATGAGAGGAACTTTAGGGTTGCTATAAATGTCTCAGTCTTCAGTTGGAAAGGTTACTTAAGGATGCACAATTACCTGAGTAGGAGTGAGAGCCCAAGCCAAACACAGACTCTGGGCATTGTCTTTGGCACATGTAAAGCATTTCCGGAAAGCTTCAGACCTCGGGCTATCGAACTACATGAACTACACGTACAAACAGGGACCTTAAAAGGTCAGGTATCAATTACCAAGGCTGTCAAAGTCCTTAAGAGTAACCAGGAGCCTTAAGAAGCTACCAGTAAAGATGTCAGATCCCAAGCACATTCATCCCCACAGTCCTGCTAATCTTACTAGCCAGCATTCCCCTTTCTGTCCCACTACCCACTCCCAACAAAACAAAAAGAATAACTGTGCTACGTGTCAAGCTGAACTCAGCTTGAAAACTAAGGCCCTCTCTGCATAGTCTCTAACCCTGCTGGGAAGCACTGCCCTTCAGGATCTCCGTAGAAGCCTTTTGGATTCAAAGAGGCCACAGATCAGAGCCAGAGACCCCCCAGCCCGGACTCACAATAATAGCACATTTATTTGCATAAAGATAATAAAATACATCTTAATACAAGTAAATGATGCCTCCGAGAGCTTAGTATTACCTCCTTACCATTTCCCTGCACCTTTCCAAATTGTGGGTGAAAAAAGTAAATGTATTTATGTGCCACACAGCTTCTGCCTCACAGGAACAAATCCATTTTGACTTTGTAGTACAGCATTTAGTTCAAGGACTCAGTATTTCTTGCAAACTGGGTGACTTAGAATAACATTTGCAAATCAGTTTTTATGGGGTGGCAGGTGGAGGGGGGAGAAGCATAAAAATGTTTGTAATAGAGATTGTCTTAGTAGAAATCTCAGAAACACTAAAGAATTCAATTGTTAATCAAGAACAGTTAAAAGATTAGGCTCATTCATTTGGTTTTGATTTTTACTTGCAGGTATTCAGAATCAGAACAGAAGTAATTGTCTTAATGGCAATGTCTCTTTCATATGGTGCTTTTTTTTTTTGACTGGCCTACATTTTCTGGAGATTCTTCTGTGAGTGTGCTTAATATGCACATCTATTTCATACACATCATCTCACTGAATATTCACACACGAGCCCTGAAATGGGAACATTACAACCCAGGAAAACCAGGTTCTAAGAGCTTTCCTCACCAGACCAAGCTTGTACAGCTCATAGGTGGCCACATGCCAAGTCAAAACAGCTGTGACTGAGAAGCCTCTCTAAGAGTCACATGACACCACATGGCACCGTTCTTCCCCTTCAGTGGAGCCTGTGGTTGACCCTGGCCTGCACAGAAGTGGGAGGCAGTGGGCTAGGATTTTAGACAACTTGCAGGACAGGAAGCTGTAAAGTAGAGAAAAAATTTATTGGAACTCTCTTGAATACATTTTAAAGTATAACTCAATATTTCCAAACAAGGTAGGCTGGAGGAGGGGAGGGACTCTGTCCCCTGGAGACAGATGTCTGGTCCCAGCCCCACCACACCAGTGCTGCAGAAGTCAGTCTAGGCCAGTGATGGCGAACCTTTTGAGCTCGGCGTGTCAGCATTTTGAAAAACCATAACTTAACTCTGGTGCCGTGTCACATATAGAAATTTTTGGATATTTGCAACCATAGTAAAACAAAGATTTATATTTTTGATATTTATTTTATATATTTAAATGCCATTTAACAAAGAAAAATCAACCAAAAAAATGATTTCGCGTGTCACCTCTGACACACGTGTCATAGGTTCGCCATCACTGGTCTAGGCTCATACCTTTAATTGTACAGGGCTGAGGGGCAAGGGCCAACCTTGACCATTGCTTTGCTCCTCCCTGACTCAGCTCAAAGTCAGGACTCAGCCTCCCTGGCCTCTCACTGATGGGGTCCTGAAGAAAGGCTGCTGCCTGCACAGGCCAAAAATTAGGATGTCAAAGAGAAAAACAGCTAATAAGCCTTCCACACTTGGTCTCAAAAGGAAGGCAATGGCTGAGACATTGGGGCAGGTTGTGGGGAGGAAGGCAACAAACAACTTACAATGGGCCTCCATCCTTCTCAGCACTGGGGCCATGAGGATAATCCACTGGGCTGTGGATTGGTTTAGCAGGCCCTGAGTGTACTCTGGTCCAAAGATAGGAGGGCCAGTTGGACACCGCTGCTGGGAACATTTCTTTGTGGCAGAGAACACATGCACAGGGGCAGGGTTCAGCCTAATGGAGACAGCATCTGAGCCCATTCAAGCTCTCAGAGATCAGCTTCTTCGGTAGAACAATATCACATGCATTTACTAACAAGCAACTGAGGGCCACTGCAGAACAGCTGCTGCCAATGAATACCCCTGGTGGGTCAGGAGTAAAGGGGCAGGCCTAGGTTTCCATGGCCAAGACTACCATACCAGTTAGGCTGGGAGAGGGACAGCATAGGTGGGTGAGGCCAGGTACTTGACTTACCTAAGTAACAATACCTAAAGGGTTAAGTCAATCATGTTCCCAGCTTTAGTTTCTCAACAAGGAACCAGTAAACCTCAGGGCAGGGTACAGATCATGGGATTAAAGGAGGTTGGTGGCCGGCCCAAGTGAAAAGAGGAAAAGGGCCCATAATGCAACCCTGAGAAACAGAAGCAAGTACCCCAGGAGGGGCCTGTCTGGACTTCCCCAGGCCCACCAGCATATGGTGCTTAAAGCCTCTTCACATGCTATTTTATTTTGTCTTCACCAGAAGCCCTGAAAACATTGTCCCATTTTACAGTTACAGAAACTGAGGCTCAGTTTTGATCAGAAAAATTAAGATAAAAATCCTCTCTGCGGTGCTTATGAAGTCAATACAAAATTCAATGAAATAAATACAGGAAATGCCAAGCTTAACAAACAGGCACTCCAGTATTAGTTAAAATGCAGGTCATCTAACTGCTGAGCTCTTTCTGCTATCCCACATCTACATCTTGAAAAATGAGGCAGCCAAAATTAATGGTTGCTTTGAGAATGGATTATATATGTGTAGGTATTATTAAGCCAATGCTAAAATTAAAGGATATTTCTAAAATAATAGCAACTTCGCACAGGAGAGGACTGGGATTTTAGCTTCGTTGAGAACACTGATACATGTTCTTTGTGCATCAACTTCTCTATGAGGCGGCCTTGTGGGTGGGGGGTGGAGAGGCGGCTGTTAAACAGCAGTAAGGGCACTAGAGTCCATTTTACTTCAGGTTTTCATTTGGGGTTTTTTTTTATCTAAGCAGTTTTTTCAGAGGATTCTATTAGGAACACAGATGGAATTGGAAAATGTTTAAATGAAGAATTCATATTTGCTTGTTTAAATTAAAATTACTTCTAGGCACATCATCAAGAAACTTTGGAAAGTAATTGGGCAAAGCACAAGGGCTCTTAATTGTAACATGTAATGTTTCAAAGAGAATGAAAGGGACATGATTTTATTCCCTTTCAAAGTACAGCAATGAAGACCTTGATGATCCTGTATTACACACAATAAGCAGCCCTTAATGGTATTAATGGAAATGGGAGGCAGGTGCACATACCCAGAAACTAAAGAACAACCTGAGAAGTGGCTATTAAGTCAGAGATCTGCCTATTCAGATCCCCCTTTGCCTCCCTTGTTTTAAGGACTGGCTCAATAACTAGCAGAGTTATTAAAGTATTAATAGTCCTAATTCACTCTGACACACTTGAAGTAAAAGTACCTATTCTCTGAGTACAAAGAACTACCTCCTCCCTGCTCCAGTTTCTAGTCCGTTTAATTTGTTTTGAAACTAGAGCTAATTTTATGCAGCATTAGATTTTAGAGGGAAAATCACTCATATGTTAATCTGCTTGGTGCTTCTGGACCACAAGCTAATTCTCATATCCATTAGAGGCCAGATCTGTCTTAATACTTGAGGGGGGAAACAGTCAGAAGCCCCCAGTCTCTCCCCTCTGAGAGTTCAATCAGGGAGTTCCATGCAACTTGGGCATGTTGGTGGCAGTAGAAGCTGGGATCAGCAGGACATAGAGGAGGTATACCTGCACCTCTGTGAAGAGGCTGTAAATCTGCTCAATGACTCAAGATCAGCATCCTGACAGGATCCTGTTTTCACATATGTCCACTAAATCTTACCTGGCCCTAACATATCACAAAAGCAAAGTGGCTTTATGGACAAGGGCCTACAGTTATCCTTGGGGTGGAATGAAAGTCTCTCCTCCCGTCGCCCAGTATTTCCTGCTACTGTAGTAATGACGCATGAAAGACAGCAGTGGGATTCAATTATATGCTGCAAATAATTGTCCTAAAGCATCTTTGTAGGGATATTAATTCACTGTTATTTATAGTTGTCTGTCAGCATGAAAACAGCAGAGGATTGGAAGCAATTCTGGTGAGGAAAGGTTAACTTTTGAACATTAAATAAAGTTATATAAATAAATAAGTAAATAAATAAATAAAATTTACAAAGTGCACGGCAGACAATGAGATTTCCACTTGTTAGTGAACTACAACTTATGGTGTTAAAATATTCTCAAATTCTTTCCTGAAAGGTTTAGGAATAATTATATACCACTTAAAGGACAAGTATTACCAGATAAAACTAATAAGTCTATAATTTCTTCTAGAGGCACGGTTTCCTGTAAGTTAGAGTTGGATTTAATTTTATCATTGTACTTCAAAATGTTTGTTGCTTATTAACCACATGGTATGTTGGTATGCTGAACTTGTGAGGTTGCAGACCTTCATTTTCCTAACTCTAGTGCCTCACATATGGGCTCAAATGCTCTAATTCAATTCCCTCAGTAAGTTCTTTGGTTTCTAACTTTCAACATCCATTTACACTCAATGTATATTATTCCTAGCTATATTATTTTCATGCTAGACTTAAGTTCAAGAACTATATTATCAGAAAACTGTTCTCCTCAACATCTCTGTATTGTCCAAAAGCCTTATTGTTTTTGGAATAATTCTTCTGCTGGGCTCTCCTACAGTTGAGTAGATGCCATCCAATCTTTTCAAATGATGCACAGGTTTGTAGCTAAATACACTTTAGCAACTCTGGGCATAACAAAATAGGTGGCAGACTGGAATGTGCACTTATCTGCACACTATTTGCAATTATTAGCACAAATGGTCAGAAGTCCTCACTTTTGAGGCTTCACAGTGAAAGGACAACCCTTCCTGTATCTGGCAGTCTTAACCCCCCTGTGATTTTAGTCCACTTAATGTGGAGAGAAGAATATGCTTTCAAAGTCTAACATGCCTCACTGTTGTTAAATCGAAATGCTGCACCAAAGGGGATGCTTTGGAAAGGGTTTGTGGGAATGTATGCCCCGTTTCTTCATGGGAAAGCAGCTGGGTGTTTTTTGAATCAAACTAATAAACATTTACTGATCCCCTATACTGTCTGCAAGGCAGGATGGGGGATTACAAAGCTGAGCAAGGCATGACACCTGACTTCAGGGAGCTTACAACCCTTTCGAGGTAATAAAATCAATAGCCACTTTTAAGATAAGGTAGTTATTATTTCCTTTAGGACTGCCTTATTTTTCTAGCACTAGCAACTGACACTTAGCTGAGCACATAAAGGATGTTTAATAAATACTTAACAGAATAAACAACTTAGCTGAGCACATAAAGTATGTTTAATAAATACTTAACAGAATAAATGAATAAACAACTATTCTAATGTCTATTCATTTGTCTATTTTTACTCATTCATAGTAAAATGCTATATGGAAGAAGGAGAGATGTCCAACCATGGGTGTCAGAAAAACAGATACAAAGACCTATGAGAGATGAGAATTTTTAGTTGGCAGAAGCAGAAGGGGAAAATTTAAGGAGAAGGACAAATTTGGGGTGGGAACAACAGTCAGGGCTATTCTTGAGGAATGAATAATGTGATTTGGCTATATATTGATAGAGTACAGGGTGTGGAAAGGAGTACATAAAGCCAGGAAGGGTAGAAAGGTTGAGAGGGTGGGTAAAGGGCCTCTATCCCAGATGACTGTGTTGTGACCACGAAATATACATGTGGCCAGTGCTGCAAATTGAGGGTGTGTACTGCTATTGTTCTGATGGCCAGAAAGAGTATAGTTTACCCTCAAACAACACTGTAAGGGTCCATATATATGTGGATTTTTTTCAATCAATACCGTAAACATACTTGTCTTATGATTTCCTTAATAATATTTTTTTCTCTAGCTTACTTTATTGTACACATACAGTATATAATACATATAATACACAAAATATGTGTTAATCAACTGCCTGTATTACTGATAAAGTTTCCAGTCAACAGTAGGCTATTAGTAGTTAAGTTTTTGGGGAGTCAAAAATTATACCTGGATTTTCAACAGCATGGGGGTTCAGTGCCCCATCTCCACCATGTTGTTCAGGGTCAACTGTATTCTGAACATAAAAATTGATCCTGAGTTATATTTTGTGCAGCCGCAATTTAAAGAAAATTTGGAATAAAGAAGCATATGTTAGATGTTAATGCCTTGCCATTTAACTTTCTGAAAAAATGACTTGGTTAAAATTCCCACTGTGGGACTGCACTCTGAGTCATGGGGAGCAGAGTCTCTGTGGCCTTTCAGAAGTTCATGGGCAACATTCCAGGCACCAGCCAGACAAGCAAACCATAAACATACACACACTGGCTGAGGCAGTTTGCACTTCCCAGCATCCTACTTCAAGCAGAGAGGCACAACCAATCCAGCTTTCTCTTCAGAATCCAAGCAACAAGGGTGATCCCAGCTTTTTCAAAAAGCTCCTTGGCCTAGCTTTTCACCTAAACCTGCTTTTTCCTCTTAATGAAATGAGGTCTCCTTTGATACATGTCTAGCTATTTGTCTAGGCCCTGCATAGACCCCTCCCTAGTCTAAGTTCTTCCTTGCCTCCTCTCACTCATCTATTCTTCCTTCTTAATTAATTAGCACAGAGAAGAAATGTGCTTATCAACTCTACTTAATATCTAACTTAAGACAAATGGGGATATAGTGACACATCACCTATCTGGAACCTAAAAACAAACCCTAAAAGTCTCTGATTAGCTAAAGTCCATGGGCTGGACACCCCCCTCCCCCACTCTTGTGTAGGCTCACTTGGCGAAGAGTTTGGGTAAGCTCAATGCTACGGTTTCTAAGACCACGAGGGAAACAGCCAACAAGGACAGACAGGAGTTGCTAAAAGCAGGCATACTGACAGCAGTACAGAATGACAGCTGACAGCAAGGAAGGAGACAAAAACCATTCAGAAAGCTCAGTTACCCAGAACTGCTCATTTCAAGGTTTTATTGTATTCAAAAATACATATGCAATGAGGAAAAGGCTTTTCTCATATTTCTCTTATCTTTCCAGATCATCTCATCAGCTCTCAATACATTTGCCATGAAACACAGAATATCAGAGCCAGAAAGGATCTTAGTGATAATCTAGTTCAACGCTCTCATTTTATGAACACCGGGAACAAGGCCCTGATATAATCACTTAGTGAGTGCCTGTCACCCAGATGGCCAGTGGCAGAGCAGGGAGCAGCATAGCATCCAAGCCTTTCTCCTGCCTGGCAGTCATATGTTTATGTGCTTATGCTACTACTTATGTCGACTTAGAGAAAAACAACAAAAAAAAAACTAAACTAAGGCAAAAATAGAGTCTATTTGTAAATATTGAAATTTCATAACATCAAACTGAAAAGTAAGCAGGACAGTACAAGGAATTAAAAGCTATGTATATTGTCAAGTTTTGAGAAACACCTCCCTAATCAAATTTTATTGATATTATTGGTCCTATTGCTATCATCTACCTTCACTTATGAGACTGAGACATCATCTTTAATATCAGGTCTCTCTACATAATAGTGAATTCCTCAAGCACCACGCAACAAGCATCCCTTCATGTCAAAGTTTTCTCTCCTCAGCAGATGGCCCTCTTTCCAAGCAGTCTTTGTTACAACAGAGTTCTAGTATGAAAAGGCAATGTGGACTGCTTTCTGCTCCCTGTTCTTACCCTTGCTGACCTCTCCATTTCCCCCCAAGTGGCCACTTGTGATCCAGGATCGGAACAGCACAAGAAAAGGGTGCTGTGGCTCAGTAGTTGAACATTAACCTATGAATCAGGAGGTCCCGGATTCAATTCTGGTCAAGAGCACATGCCCGGGTTGCGGGCTCCATCCCCAGTGGAGGGGTGTGCAGGAGGCAGTCGAACAATGATTCTTATCAATGATGTTTCTATCTATCTCTCCCTCTCCCTTCTTCTTTGAAATCAATTACAATATATCTGAAAAAGAAAAGGGGACCTGGAAAATAATAGCCTTGATCCCAGATTATTTTAGCTATGTACTATCATAGCTTCAATTGTTTCTACTCGTTAATTCTTTAAGTTGGTTTCAACCTTACATCTTGTTTTTAATTATTAACAGGCTTTAATGTTATATATACTGTAATCAACAATACAAAAAAAATTGTTCACATTCAGGAGGGCATAGGAATCAGAAAAGATTCAAGCCACCTGGAATATTACTGTATAATGTTGAGTTGTGCATGAAGCAAGATGTAAATTGAAAGTTTGAGAGATGGCAGCTAAAATTATGGAGAATCGGGAGATACAGTGGGATGATGAATGAGGGGAGTCTTATATAGTAGAGAAGATTTAAAGGGATACATACATAGTTCTAATTCTTAAGATATCATAAAGGCCCATAGACCCTAGAAGTGACAATCTCAGGAAGCTACCAACAAACAACCAATGATTCAAAGAGGTGGGGAGTGATCTCAGTTATATCAAAGCAGCACTAGTTTATCCATTAGGCAGTCAATAGTCAATGTGCTAGCCCCAGTAATAAACTAAAAAAAAAAAAGCATGGCTAAAGTAAATGAGGGCTATAGGAAGATATCCCTGAACACCAGGGTCCCTGGGATCATCTGAGACATTGTGCTGACCTGGACTCTGTGGTCGGTCCAAAGGGACAGTTCCTTCTGAGAAGGATACCTAAACTTGTGAATGATTTATCACTCTTGTTCATCACAGGAAATTAAGCTGCAGAGTTACATCTTCTATACCCTGATTCTGCTCCCATTGAGGGTACCCCAGTAAAAGGTAAAGACCTAGAAATGGTGGTGAAAGGGTACAGCTGTCTTCCAACTGCAGGTCTTATTGGCAAACTGTTCTTTCAAGGCCCAATTGAGGAAAAAGAGCAGAATAATCACTCACCATTTGTTAGACAGCCCCAAAAGAAGCAGCTAACCGCTCTCCTCTTCCACTTATATGCCGCCCACCCCCGCCTTTACCCCACCCTTTAAGCACCTCTTTCACCAGCCACCTGTCAAAATAAAACAAGACACAGATCTTTCAAAAACTGACACTGGAAATAAGCTGTTGGATGATTTCTTTCCAGGACCTGTTGAAAGATAATAGATGAAGCAGACAATTTAAAAGGCGAGACTGTACCCTCCTGATCACAAAGCTGAAAGCAGACAAACCGTGGAAGCCAATGACACAGGAAACGCCCTTTGACCAGAGACAGACATTAGGCATAGCAAAGTTATTTTCCATAAAGAATAAGAAGCTGAATTAAGCCATTTCACAACTAATAGTCATAAAATCATTTCATTGTAAAAAAGTGGGAGAGGAGGGAGAATGGAGGGTTATTACGAGCCTCTCCTTTTAGAAGCAATGACACTGCTTTCTAGGAAGTTCTGTTCAGATGACAAATGCTTTAGGAAGGGTTTTGTTTTTTAAAGTGAGAAACACAGACATGTAGGAAACTCCTCCAAGCAAAGGGTAGACGAACCACAGAAAAAGGCACTGCCCTTTATGCAACTAATTTGTACTGCCTTCAGGTTTAAAACCCACTCCCACCAGCCAATATTTTAGCTTTTTATGGGAATATTGCTTAACTAAGTTTTTAGATGCAGGTTCCTGGCAAGAGCTCAGAGAGGGTGCATCTGGGAAACGCTGGGAAGAATAAACAAACTTAACTCTTAGAACTGACCAAGTTCTTAGGTTCAAACCTCAGATCTCTTCTCATTTCCCTTCCCTGCATACCTGGAACAGAAGAGCTTGGTGTGTGCTGCAGTTAGATTAGGCTTTAGGCACAAGGAGGATGAATGTTTCCTTCTTTTAAATCTTGTGAAATGGGGAAAAAAACACAGAAATTATAGGCATATATGCAGAACCCACGGACACAGATAGCAGTACATTGAACGCCTGGAGGAGTGGGGGAGTAATGGAATAAAAAGGGGGCATCTGTAATACTTCAACAATATAAATTTTAAAAAACAAGAAACACCGTATCATTTAACTTAAGAAAGTTATTCAATAGAAGCCAAATTCATTAGGAATGAAGATGATCTTTGTCGTGCTCAATATAAAACCAAACACACACACACACACACACACACACACACACACACCCCACATACACCTACAAACTACCAAAAATAATCTAAATGTTCATATTATAGCACATCAACTTCAGGGAAATATTATTCAGACATTTGAAGAATTTAATTGTATAGACCTATAAAAGCATTTTTATAATTTCATGTTATATTAAAAATATCAGATATACCAAGTAGTATATACTACAATGTAAGTCACATAAAAATGTATACATGTGAATAGGGATTGGGCTATGATATGCAAATGATATAGAAGTTACTCTTTATTATTGTTATACCATCCTTTCAATTGGAAAAAAATTAACCTACCATAAACCAATATCTCTGGAAGCCAAATGACACTGTGACAACTCTTAGTGCCAGGTACAAAGTCCTGATAGCAGAGTTAAGGCAGAGAGAATAAAAATGGCTGAAGAAGCACAGGTGCCTTCCAGAGCTCCAAAATGGTTTCAATTCCTAGATCTGAGATGGAGTCAGCCCAGAGGCTCTCACTTCCCCTGGTATGTAAGTCTTCCTGGTTTTATGGCCATTGCAGGTAGCTGTATTTGCTGTTATGGTTTTTTGAGCTACTTATTGGAGAGTTCATAATCAGAGACCAAGAGATATGAATATACAAAAAAGGAAGGTAGGAGGGGTTTGCTTCTTTACGCTGAAGACAATCCCATGGACATAAAAGCCTGACTGAATTTCTCAAATGTTATTTCTTTGGGTTTTATGGGAGAACAGTACAAGAAATGAAATCTTTTTGACGACACTATTATACTGTTTAATAATGTCTTTTACATAAGAACCTATATAATAAATTCTTTCCAGATTTAGCATCAACAAGAAAATGTCTTGCCTGAAGAACTGTTCTTTATTTTTATCAGATAAGTGGGAAATGCATAACCAAACCAGTTTGGTATCCTGTTTTATCTCAGTTATCTGGATGACTACTGGACAAATGAAGGCTCATTTGCTGTAATAGCCTTGCTTTTAAAATTCTTTATCCCATCCTTCTTCCATGAGCCTTTTTCTCTTCTGTTTATATAAATGGGTTAATCTACATAATGAATTCAAAAAAGACCCATTGTGAGTGATCAGTAAATGCCATCTATTGTTGTTAAAATAATAATTAATAACAATTATTTTTATGATTGTAGAGATCTTACTGAATATGGATTAAATATTTTAAGTAAGTAGGATTTATATTACAATTAAATTTTTAAAGCATTGGAAGAAAATGATGTGACTTGTTAAAGTTTCAAGATTAAGAATTCAAGACATATGGTTGAAAAATTGGTCCCTAGTTCCTTTTAAAACTGCACCCTTGATGTTTAAGGGATCAACAGCTTTCCATTAGTAAATCAATTAGAGGGCTGAAGAAATAACCAGGTTAGTCTCTTCTTGGTTGTTTCTTTTTTAATGAAAAAAATATGAATATTGACTGATTAAACAAAATAAATATTGGGAAAGGAAGAGAAGAGAGAGGAAATGAGAAAGGTCTGGTCAAGGTCATAATAAATTGTTTAAAAAGAAACCTGAGCATAAAGTCCAATGCTTCAGTGGACAAAATTCAATACAACTAAGAAACATACTTAAGGTATGTAGTATTTGAGGAAATCTCCAACATTTTACATTTACCTGAGTAAAATGTCCTGCTATTATTCCTTATTTAGATTAATGATAAAAATTTACCTTTATTGTGCAAAGAATGACTATCACAATTAAAATACTTTAAGTACATTGTAATGGTCCCTTGAAAACTGTCCGCAGTTGAGGTTATACTTTCTTCAAGAGCATATACTACTAAACATATAATATTATAAACTTTAAGGTTTGACATAACTCTGATCACACATCAAGTAACTGCTGAAAATGGTGAAAAACTCCTCTACTGCCAATTTTTGTTAAGAAAAATACTTAATACTTGAGTCAATTAATATTTGGCAAAATGTAGCATCTAAATCTACATTTCTTAAATGTCAACCCAGGAAACCACAAAACATTGGCATAACACTCAAGCATGTAACAGATTCAAAGACATTTCTGAAATTAATAACCACACCAAATGTAATCATTCCCTTTATTCTAAGTGATCAGCTGGCATTCCTTTCATATTAAGAACACATCTCAATTTTTGTTTTGTTTTTTTTCTTTCTGCAAAATATGAGGATACAACAGTGGCTGGAACTTCAAGAAGGAAAACAAATATCCTATTACTAACAGCATAGCTGCCACTAATTAGTCTCTCATGTTAATATGATCAATTACAGAAAAGTCATCTATAAGTCTGACTAACAGGAAGGAATAAAGAAATGCAAACATCACTTTCATACACAAAGTTCACACACACACACACACACCAGGGAAGTATTGTCAACTAAAGTAATGTAGAGACCTACTTTAATAAACATACACATTTATAATGAACACAATGGTTTGAATTAAAATTGCTGTTCCTGCCTGGCCTGTGTGGCTCAGTGGTTGAGCACAGACCTATGAACCAGGAGGTCATGGCTCGATTCCCCGGTCATGGCACATGCCTGGGTTGTGGGCTTGCTCCCCAGTGTGGGGCATGCAGGAAGCAGTGGATCAATGATTCTCTCATCATTGATGTTTCTATCTCTCTCTCCCTTTCCCTTCCTCTCTGAAATCAATAAAAACATATTTTTTAAAAAAATAAAATAAATGAAATGAAATGGCTGTTCCTGAGGTGTCTGGAAATACTCTCTCCTCCTATGTAGGTGTTAAATATATCCTATTATCATATTTACACCATTCATTTGCTCAGCAAAATCTTTTATTACATAACATAGATAAACAAGATAAGCCTCAGCCTCCATTACCCCAGAATGTCATTGTATTTTACTTCATTCTTGAGTTTAGTAGCAACCAAGAAAATGTCAGGGCTCCGAAAGAAACACTAAGAGGTTACTGGTGAAAATGGTACATGCTGTGTCTTTTAAAAATAAAAGCAGAGACAAATTAATCACTTCCCCCTAAAGTTAAAGCTATGTTTACCATAAGATAACTAAGGATTGGTTTGTCCTTTCATGAACTCACATATCTTACTTAGTCCACACCATGACTACTTCATAGTGTATGGACCATTAGATTGATTAGACAACAGGAAACAAAATGCTTATTTCTATTCTTAATTGGGCAGTTTATCCTTATAATAATAGTATTTAAATCAGGGCATATGCCACAATCTTCATATTTAAATTAACTAGTGACCCAGTGCACGAAATTCATGCGTGGGGGGGCGTCCCTCAGCCCAGCCTGCACCCTCTCCAATCTGGGATCCCTCTTGCAATCCGGGACCGCTGGCTCCTAACCGCTTGCCTGCCTGCCTGACTGGTTGCCCCTAACCGCTCTGCATGCTGGCCTAATCACCCCAACTGCCCCTCCTTCTGGCATGATCACCCCTAATAGCCACCCCCGCTGGCCTAATTGCCCCCAACTACCCCCCCTTCCGGCCTGCTCGTCCCCAACGTCCCCCCTCTCACCAGCCTGCTTGCACCCAACTGCACCCCCCGCCAGCCTGATCGCCCCCAACTGCCCCCCCCCCCGTCGGCCTGACTGCCCCCATCTGCCCCTCCCCCTGCTGGCCTGCTCACCCCCAACTGCCCTCCCCTGCCGACCTGATTGCCCCTAAGCACCTCTGCCTCAGCCCTGCCACCATGGCTTTGTCCAGAAGGATGTCCAGAAGGACGTCCAGAAGGTTTCCCAGAAGGTCTCCTGGTCTAATTAGCATATTACCCTTTTATTAGTATAGATATTTATAATAGGCACACCTTAATCTGCATATCTAAGTAAGGCTTGGCCTCTGTATACAAACTATGCACCCAATTCACTACCATACAGTCAGTTCACTGCATTAAGTGGAGAACTTGGTGCTCCAGCCTCTGTCACTGCAATGTAATTTAGTCTACCCTTGGTGTAACACAAGGGGCCTAGATTAGAAGATGGCTAAAAACACTGGGTTGTAACCAGGAAACACTGAGAATACCAGGATCTTAGGACTACTCATGTACCTCTAAGTAAAATTGCCAGGCACGCAAGGTGGTGCCTATATGTATTGCATCCTCAGAGTCCCTCATCAGAGCTCTAAATTTTTGAACAAATTAACAAAAACAGGGCCCTACTTTTATCTGCAATATTCATCTAAAATTCTGGAAATCATCCATTATATTTCCATTAACAATAAAATAAAATTCCAAAAAAATAATCTTACTTGAAATGGAGAAAACCCTGTTCTCAGAGCCTCAGTGTGGCAAGGAAGCCTCCTTTGCCATCCTTGTATAACTGCAAACACTTATCACTGAGGCTGCATTTGCTTACAATCCTATCTCTTGGCAGCTTCTGCACTTGTTCCCCATAGTCAGGGTCCTCCTCTCCTTTTGACAACCTATACATTTGGTCACCATTAATAAAGCTTTGGGGAAGTGAAGGAATCCTGCTACCAATTGACAGATGTATCTGTTTCATCTGTTGCTGAACCAAACTTCTCCTGTAACAATCATTGCTGGGCTAGAGGGTTTCATTTTGAGCCACTCACCATTAAAAAAAGTATTTCTGTGGTCTCTAAGGGGAATGAGAGTAGATATCGACCTTTTACAAAAGCCAGAAGTTTTTTTTTTTAATTTTTAATTTTATCAATTGATGGGGGGGGGGGGGAGACATCAATTTGACCTTGGTATATCAGAGTGATGCTGTGACCAACTAAACTACCCAGCCAAGACAAGCCAGAAGGCTTTTATACTCATAGTACTGTGGTCGTTCCTCTGCAGACCACTCTGAGAAGAGAAAAAATAGTGCAAAGTGACACAACAGTTCACTTTGCATTTTCTGGTGTAAGCCCAATTCCTAAAATGATGGCCAAGGTCTATAACCATCGAAGAGAACTCCATGTTAACCTCACTAACTTCGGCCCATCTCCCTGCACTGCTCCACTAAGTACTCTAAAATTAACCTGTACCCACTGTGAGAAACAGGTGCTGGCCATTCAAATTTCACATTTCCTAGGAAATGAGAAGAGCCACATTGGGCCTAAATGCAGACTCTATATCAGGGGTCCTCAAACTTTTTAAACAGGGGGCCAGTTCACTGTCCCTCAGACCTTTGGAGGGCCGGACTATAGTTTAAAAAAAAAAACTATGAACAAATTCCTATGCACACTGCACATATCTTATTTTGAAGTAAAAAAACAAAACAGGAACAAATACAATATTTGTATTTGCATGTGGCCCGGGGGCCGTACTTTGAGGACCCCTGCTCTACATGTTCAAGAACACTACTTTGCACCCTGATTATCACTCATCAAGTGCTGCTCCTTGGAAGTAGTTATCACAACTGTAACTAAGTACTTATTTGAAGAATTCCTGAGTCAATATCTATCTCTCTATTTAGGCTGTGAGCTCCAAGTGTGAAGCCTGGCCTATTGTGCTTTTTGATCAATGCATTATCTCCAGTGCCTAGCATAATGCCTGGCAATTAGTAGGCACTCAGTAAACAATTGCTAAATGAATTCAGCATCTATTTACTAGACAGGCTCTTTCTACAAATGGAGGTTCAAATGTGTAGCCTCACACTCATAAGTCCTAAAGAGTCAACTGTGCCCTCTGAAAGCTTCTACTAAGAGCATCCTATTTACATGGAGTACTGTTTCATGTATTCATTCAACAAACATTTTTAAGTGTCAGACGGTGTGCTGGACATTGGGTATAAGGGCAGTGAATGAAAGAGGCAGAGTCCCTGCCCTCAGGTCAGATGGTGAGAGCTGCAAAGAATAAAGCAGAGAAGGAGAGGGGCAAAGTGTATTGTGGAGCATTCAACTTCATGAAGAGGTCAGGAAAGGCTTTCTCCGTTAAGGTGATAGGTAAGCAAAGCCCTGAAACATGTGATGAAGTGAGCCATGCTGCTTGCTATCTGGGATCAGTGTTCTAGGTACTGAGAATAAGCGCAAAAGCCCCTCTGAGTGTGCCTGGTGTGCTTGAGGAACAGAGACAGGGGAGAAGATGATATAAACTGCCATGGGAGGGGGCAATGGGCAGATCGTGTAAAGCCTCGTAAACTTTGGCGTTCACTCTGAATGGCAAGAGGGGCAGATGAAACATTTTGAGCAGAGAAATTATATGATTTGGAATTAGATTTAACAGAGTAAGATTTAACAGAGTTGGATGGTACTGGCTGGTGTGTTGAGAATAGCCTGGGGCAAATGGAGCAAGAGCCAGAGCAGAGATTAGCTAGAGGCAACTGCAATAATCCAGGCAAGAGATTATGGGGAATGAGATCAGGCTAGTAATTGTCAAGGTGGGAAGAGGAAGACAGATTCTGGATATTATCTTGAAAGCAGAGCCCAAAGGCAGAGATTATGAGAGACTGTCTAAAAAGAACATTTCCAAATCTTTGTCCAGATCACAAGAAAACTGACACAATCCCTTATTTGGAAAAGTGGTGATTTCTTCATTTGTTTTCCAACTTGAAAGATATGAAACCATCTTCTAAAATTGCCATACTGCTTAATGATCAATCCACCTCTTGCCAGTAGAATCTTCTTCCCAGAGTGTGCCCAGGCCCATGGGACCCAAAGGGACAGGAGGAAAAAAGTTAATTATAAATTGGGGATAAACAAGGCAGAATATTAACCATCCAGCCATCTGGAGACATTTAGTTCACATTCAGTTTAAAGTGATCCCATTGCACCCCTCCCTTTTACAAAAATTCTCCCCATAAATGCACACAAAAAACTATTCTTCATCATAGCCTTCAACATCCTAGGCAGGGAGTGATTTTTAAGGACTATTTCTAAAATACACCAGTTAAAAGCTGTCCTTTTTGCTTTTTAAAATCTTAGCATGGGGAAATATTCTATAATTAAGGCAATTTTAACAATAGTAGATAATAATTTGACTATAAATTGTAAGGAATGTAATGACTGCTTATTCTGGCACCAAAGAAGCAGGACTTGCTGTGAAGTGACTGCCAAGAAAAATGATACTCCCACTCAGACTGGACCACTGCAAGTAGTAACTGTTAACCACATGCTTTACACTGCAGTTTGCAAGGACACAGTGCTTTGTTTTCCTCTTTACCCAAACACCAGACTGAAAACTCAATGGAGACAAACCATGTGGTGGAAAGAAACAATAACTGAAGGAAAAAAATATTCTGCGGCTAATGCTTGCTGGAATGCCTACGTCAAGGGTTTGGAGAACTAAGAAAACCTCTGCAGTCCAAAAGAAACCACTTCCAGTCTGCTCCTGTAGACAGAAGCCCAACATACAAGAATGAAGCCAGGCTGAAAGAGGCTATAGAAAGCCAACTGACAAAGTAGCCATGAGAAGAAAGGACTAGCATGAAAAGAACGGCTGGGATGAAGCTGAGGCCAGGTGACCTTGAGCTAGACTAGACAAAGACAGCAATCCTGCCTGGGACCTGACCTAAGCTTCCTGGAGAAGAGGGAAGTGAACACCTCGTAGAAAAGCTGAAGCAAGGAACAGGAGCCAAGGCGGCCTCTCTTTTTCTACAAGCACCTCTGCAGGTACAGCTAAATTCCTGTTAATGTCTAGAATAGACAATGTAAGAAGAAACCATGTCGACCAGGATTAAAACAAACCACATGAAATACTCAGATCCTACCTCTAAGTAAGCCAAGGAATAAATAACACTATATTCTAGGTGTGTGTTTTTAAAAAAAGATTATTTTCCCTTTCTTACTTAGGCATCCAAGACTGAATGTAATCTAAAATTTAAAAGAAACTATATAGCTTAAAATAAATTCATTAAAAGGGGATTAAATAAAAATATCCATTCTTAAAATGAATACAAAAATTCAAAAATCATGCTTGAACTTATTTTTGAATAGAAAACATTTCTCAAACACCTACCCTGTGCCATGCCATGTGATATAAATTAGAGATATGTGGCCTCTCAGATCAGGCATGATTGGGCAAGAAGAGCTTTTTTTAGCATTCAAATAACCACAAGGTCAGAGACAAGGACCATCAAATATACCCTCATTTTTAATACAACACTCCTATCCTTAACTTCTAGTGTTTCTTTAATTATGATTATACATTTACTTAGTTTGGTAAATGTTTGAAAGGGAAACCAATATTCAAATATTTAAACCTGTCACCTGTAACTAAAAACCAACTCTTGCCTCTTGTGACTTCAGGTCAGAATGTTAGTTTCCCAAGCTGAACACAGCAGACAGTATTAGGAACTACATATAACCCAGATGTTCTAGAAGGCTTAGAAGAGAAGACACTAAGGAACAAAATCACCAACCAAAATCTCTTTAGTGAATAAGCCTCTGAATAAATAATATACAGTCTTTAACCTATTTTTTACAGAAAGGGCAAAGTAGCACATAGAATTCACTCCTTATTGATCTGGCACTATTGGGAAACTAGGTGCTCTAAACAGGTAAATGTGTAAGTTTACTTAACTTTCCTCTTTCAAGAGCAATTTTTGTATTTTAAATATGCCCCCTCTTTCTAAATAAAACTTTCTAAACTTTGAAACCAGAATATACCCAACACAATTATTTAATACTATTCTGAAACATACTAGTGTTCTCAAGGTTTACAGAGGTACCTCTGAGCATTCACCCCTCCTAAAATATCTCAAATTGCCAAGATCAGTAAGTTCTGGGTCTATTTTTCAACTTCTGGTCTCCCCACCCTGTTTCACACTGGCATTGGTCACCTCTCCCATATGTCACCTTGCCCACCTCTAAAAGCACACCTTCCTCGCCCAGCTGGCGTGGCTCAGTGGTTGAGCATCAACCTATGAACCAGGAGGTCCTGGTTCAATCCTGGTCAGGGCACATGCCTGGGTTGTGGGCTGGATCCCCAGTGTGAGGCTGGATCCCCAGTGTGAGGTGTGCAGAAGGCAGCCAATCAATGATTGTCTCTCATCATTGATGTTTCTATCTCTCCCTCTCTCCTGCTGTCTGAAATCAATAATAAAAAAAATATATTATAAATAAATAAATAAAAGCAGACCTTCCTCTCACCCCTCCCCTCCCCAACCAGCACTACTTGTTACTTCTAACCAGCTATGACATGAGAATCTATATAACCTAAACTTTACCTTCCCTTTTTAAACCCTATCTACCTAATTTGAATGTAAGCACCTCAAAAGCTTTGTTCCTGTTTTAAACGTCATTGAATCCCCAGCACCTAGCATTCTGCTATTGATGGAAGAGCTCTTCATTCAGTGATTGCAGATGATAAATTTCTGAAGGCTTTTCCCAAGTAGACAGAATGCAAGGGCTTCATGACAGCTGTTTCCATCATTTAGCTTTCCTGCTTACTTCCACATTCCCAGCTGTGTTCTGGATGGCTGTGCCGGCCACAAGCCTAGGGATTTACCGTACTTCTATTTCTTGATAAGATACTTGAAGAGAATAAACACATGGCAAAGGGGACATTAAAGTAAGGGATAAAGAGATTTTTTTTTTATTTTACCAATAAAGAGAAAGGGAAAAATATCACCCAACACACTGACACCTAATCAATACATGACAAGGCTGGATGCCTTTCTATCTAATTCTCTCCAAAGCACTTTCAATACCCTAGTCTTATTTCTCTACCCTCAGCAAATCATCACTGGTTATGGCATATACTAAATCTTGATTAAAAATATGTTTTTCCAAGTTTAACAAACCTTCCTCTTAACTCCAAGTTAGTCAAAATTAAAACAAGCATGCACTGAGTCTAAATTAAAGCTCTATAATGAGATAACACTTCGTGATGAATTTCATTGGAAAGTTTAGAATCACAATGTCAGAGATGGAGGGGACATCAGAGATCATCTAGGGTAGTGGCTCTAAGTATGGCTGCTCATCAGAACCACTAGGGAGCTCTTAAAAAATTACCATGACCTAGTTACACTGCCAGAATGTATGATTTAATTAGTCTGGGGTGGTGCCCAGACATAAGATTTTAAAAGCTCTCCAGATGGTTCTAATGTGTAGCCAGGGTTGAGAATCCCTGACCTAATCCAGCATTCTAATACCCCACTCACATTTTTTTCAGACAAAGGAGAGAAAAAAAAACCTCACCAAAGGTATCAAACAACTAATTTGTCACAGAGGTAGGCTAGGACTGCTCTTTCCAAGAAACTTTGTCCTCTCCATGTAAACTACTCTATCGAGGACAGTGGAGATTTTCTTCCATTATTTTCTATCCTCACTAAACCAACATCCCCACTTGTCCCAAAGTAAATGCATTTTCTGAATATTCTTTGCCTTGGAATCCTATTGTATAATTCTTGAAAACCTAAACTATGTATGTCTGCTTCCCTATAGTATCCCTTCTTTTTTCTCAAAGAACTTTGGGAGTTTAATCAGGCATGGTTTCCCTTAAAGCCATATTACTTTTCCTCTGATAAGTTAGACTCAGCCCATTTTTTCACCATTATCATCACATGGCCTTCTTTCAAATCCCTTGCCAGGTTTACCTACAATTCTCTTTCAGCCCACTTAAGTTCTATCACCTCCAATTCTCTTCTGGCTCAATTAATTTCTAGTTTGTACCTGCCCTGCCATACTTTGTGGACTTCCATCTTCTCTTGGCTTAAACTCTTTCCATTTTGTGAAAGATGCCTTTTTCCCTGAAGCAGCCTCTTTTACTCTGCCAGTTAGTCATGCAGGGTTCTTTTTTTCTTCCCCCAAGCAGCTGGTCTTTTTGATGTCTGGCACACATTTATCTGGGCTTCCAATAAGATGTTTTTACATAGTTTCCAGGCTTCCTGGAGGTTATTGACTTTTTTAACTCTTCCATTCAATTTTTTCCCTAATTTCTAACATTTGTTAGAGTTCTTTTTCCAAAGTTGAATACCTGGCTGATAGATCTCTTTGATTTTTCTCTCCTACCAGATTGCTGAATTAAATGCATCAGAACTTAAATATAATATTTCAAATTACCTCCAGGATGGAATTGCTTCATGAATTTTCTACACTTTCATGTTCTCTATAGTAAGCAACAGATGTTTAACCAAGAGGAACTAAAATGCTAGTTCTTACTTGTTCGGATTTTAGTATGTCTGCTTATATAAAAATTTCTGGTATCCTTAACCCTGTGTTCCTTTCCTGTTCAGTAAAGAAAATAGTCAAGTTTTATTTTTAAAAAGTTAACCAATGTGCACTGAACAGCTCTATATCTTAAACCTAATGCGTTAAATTATACTTCTAAATTTGTTCTAAATTGCCTAATCACAGAAGTCTCGATTGTTTGTTACTTAAAGAAGTATAGCCTTAACCGGTGTGGCTCAGTGGATAGAGCGTTGGCCTTTGGACTGAAGGATCCCGGGTTCGATTCCAATCAAGGGCATGTACCTTGGTTGCAGGCACACCCCCAGTAGGGGGTGTGCAGGAGGCAGCTGATAGATGTTTCTCTCTCATGGATGTTTCTAACTCTCTATCCCTCTCCCTTCCTCTCTGTAAAAAAAAAAAAAAAAAAAAAATCAATAATATATATATATTTTTAAAAGTATATAACTCACCCGATGGGTGTGGCTCAGTGGTTGAGAGTCGACCTATGAACCAGGAGGTCACCGTTCGATTCCTGGTCAGGGCACATGCCTGGGTTGTGGGCTTGATCCCCATTGGGAGGCATGCAGGAGGCAGCCAATCAATGATTCTCTCTCATCACTGATGTTTCTATCGCTCTCTCCCTCTCCCTCCCTCCCTCCCTCTCTGAAATCAATATATATTATATAACTCAAAGTGCAAAGAAAAACTCAATTCTGAATCTTTCTGAAAAATTCCTGCAACACTTGGTTATTGATGAAGTGGTAAAGTAAATACTCCCCCCAAAGAATAACAATATTCTCCACATTATACCAATATATCATGGAGATTTAACCCTAAATGTATTTCTCTTCAGAAACTGAGATCCAAAAGATTTACAGGAGTGCAAGAGACCATGGGATGACAATCTATTATCAGGTAGTGTAATCCCATCATCACACTGGTGTCCTGGAAATGAATGTGGAATTGTCTGCCATTCCACACCCTCCCCACTTGTTTTAACTATTGCACGTGGTACTGTTGGGCACACAAAACACCAGGAGCTACCACATCTGTCCTGAGGTTGCTTACAGTTGTAAAGATACATGTGTGCCTGCACATACAATTAACTATTAAACAAGACAACTGTGTGCAAAGACCATGGACCAGACTCAAGAAGGGAATTAGGAGGAAGAGAAATTCAGAAGTGACTCCATAAACATATCATTTGAGATACTTGAAGCCACTGACGCTCAAAGCAGAGAAATTACTCCATTCAAAACACTGCTGTAAAGAAATGAAGCTGGCAATGTTCCCTGTGGAATGGGAGAGTAACAAGACAATGGCAGGTAGACCAGTAAAGAATTATTTAAAACAGCTCCCTAACAGCTCTCCCTGCCTTTATGCCACTAGCTATCTTCCTAAAACAGCTTGACTAATGACATTTACCTTCTCAGAAACCATCACTGGTTCCACATGGCCCAGGAATTACAATTTATATTGCTTCTACTATTAACAATAGATTATCTATGTCTGGGTATAAGAAGTGGCCTGCAAAGGACAGGATTGGTTCCTCTCTACTACAGCATCACAATAGTGCTATGATGATGGGTCCTTTACTAGTTAACTGATGATCCCCTCACAGCTTATATTTCTAAAACTAGCCCTCATGGGAGTTGCAAAGGTAAACTCTTATCTTACTATCTGTAGAACATAGCACAGACCATACTCTGGGTCAGATAAGACCTAGATTCAAATCCCACCTGTACCATTCCCTAGCTATGAGACTGAATATATTTAGAAGTCCCTTTGGATCTCAGTTTCCTTGTATGTAAAATGAATGATGAAAGTAATAATTCTGACTTCATATGGTTGCTGTGGATTTTAAATGGTCTCATGTAAATCCCTTAGGGACACCAGGTCCAGAGAAAACACTCAATAGCTACTTTTCATGAGGCCAAAATGTATTTTTTGTGAATACATCTGCAAACAATATCAGTGATAAAAGTTACTGTTATTGGGGAGCCAGAGACTCACTTCCAACTCATTAGATTAGCATTGATGTTGTTTCCCTTGTAAAAACAAAAATTCCCTTTTTCATTCTTTAGTCCAGTCCTAGCTAATCCTGAAATTGCATGCAACCCAATGTGAGCCAAAAAAAAAAAGGAAAATAGTAATTATGCTGAATAAAACATTTTATATTTGTATGTTCTAACGAGAGAGAGCTGCATAATCCAAAATTTTTACTAAGTTTTTTATGAGCATGTCTAGCAGGTAGTTCCTATAATACCTGGGACAATTTCTATACTGACAGGCCCTGTGGCTCAATTAGGCCCTCTTCTCAAGTGAATATTAATAAAAAATAATGTTATTTTTCATTAATGAACTAGCATTACCTAGCTAACACTTGAGTCCCAAATCTCTTCTCCCTTGGAACTTCCTGGGCACTTTCTCCCATCTGTACCACTCACAGAGTACTTAACACACACCATGTTTTATTCAGGGAGCCAAACTGATGATTCCAACAGAATAGAAGATCACAAGTTTTCTATAAATCTAATCCATCTACTTAAATTGGAGAAGAGAGAATACAAATCTTGAAGACGTATGTTTTGTGTATTACATATAATAATCAACTCAGTAGCAAAAAGTATTCCTACCTCTCCCTTCACACACACTTTTATTCCATATAATCCTAACATAGCTTATATAGTTCCAGAATCCTTTAGGGCAGGGGTGGGGAACCTTTTTTCTGCCAAGGATCATTTGGATATTTACCACAACATTCACAGGTCATAGAAACTTATCAATATAAAATTAACCTGCTATATTTGGTCAAACATTTAATTAACTCACCCCTAATGCCTTGGTAGGGCCAGACCAAATGATTTTGCCCGCAAGCTGAATATTTCCCACCCCTGCTTCAGGGCATACATTTATGTATGTATGCTCCCACCAGCATACTCACAGGTGTATTGTTCATGAACATAGATGGGAACAGGAAACAAAAATTCCAAAATCACAACTATGACACGAAGTTCTTGTTGATATCATTCAATGTCACTAGGGAAGAGACTTCTGGCAAACTTAAGAATGTTTCTGTCTCACCCCTAAAGACAATTTCAACAAAGATTAGATTAGTAATAAAATGCCAATTGTTGCATATCGTTTATCCCAACTTTATGGAGGAAGGCACACTGAAAATGGTTAGATTTTAAAACTTCTTTTTAATATTATTTTTTATTAGTGAACTAGAATTACCTAGCTAACACTTGCGTCCTAATCCCTTCTCCCTTGGAACTTCCTGGGCACTCCTTCCTCCTCATCTGTACCACTCACATAGTATTTATCACACACTATGTTTTATTCCAACTATGTGTGTGCATGGCTTATCTCTACTATCAGGAAAGGTTTTGGTGGCAGAGGCCTTCCTGCCCTTCTTTCTTCCACTATGCCAAACACAAAATATTACACATAGTAGGCACTCCAAAAAGATATACCTATTGAAAGCTAACCAAAAACATATCCTTTGTGCTAAAGATACCTTGTGATCATGGCATCTTAGCTACCCATTACTTGGTAAGTATAAAGGTACATGCAGGACTTCAGGTGGAAGCCCTATCAGCATGATGTACTCCCTAACACCCTTGAGAACATATCAAATGATCTTAATTACGATCTAAAAAGACCGAGAGTACTTAAGAACATGGAGTATTCTTATAGCCTGTTCAAACCTCTAGAAGGCAAGTGCAAGGCCCTTGGGAACAAAACCTTAACCTTGGGCTAGGCACCCAGACATTGTGCCCTTGGACTTTTGTATTTAAATACAGATATATACCCCCCACCCCTCCACCACACACCAGGGAAAATGCCCAACAATTCATTCATTCAAACATAAGCTGAATACAAGTCATTATATGACTTTCTCCCCAAAATGACCAAAATTATCTGAGTGTAGCCCAGGGAAGACAAGGCTAATGTATGCATCTGGAGAGGCCAGGCTGGCTGATGGTAAAGATTACCCTGTTTCTATACTAGCCGTCTAAAGGTATTTACTTGGGTCTGTCTGTGTTGTGACAGTGTCCTAGACTCAAATGAATGCCTCTAACACTCCACATTTTTGAGCCATTCAGTCATGCATTTTTGTTATTGTTGAAAGTGGTGCGAAATTGCACTGCATGAGCTAAAATCCTTGGTGGTCTTCCAAGGATTCCAGCTAAAAAGGCACTTCCTTTGTTCCTTAGGAGAATGCAGTCCAGTAGGTCATTCAAAAGGGGAAATAAAAGCAGCAGCCCTGGGAGGGAGATGAAGGACAAGACAAAAAGAATAAAATGTTTTGGGTGTGAGCACATTAGCTTCCATTTCCTGCTGCTGGTCACTAATAACTCTCCTATCTTTGGAGGGAAAATGTCCAGATAGACATTCACGCAAAAGTATTCCTCAGGTGTTTTCTGGGGATCATGACAATCAAAGGGAACACCTGGTACACTCTCTGAGCACTCATCAAACTTCCTTTTTCCTGAGATGCTGCCTGGGGAAGATGTCCTGCAGCTTCGAGACTGCACAGAGCAAAGTTGGAGAAAGTGGGGAGGGCCATTTCACAACCCACTCCCTGAATACCTCCAGTCTATCTCAAAGGCACATATTGTTTGCATGATCAGAAGATGAAAACTTGTCACACTCCCATTAAGTGCATCACTGCATTTATCCCTTCAAAATGTGGGAATGACAACTGTAACCTTCACGCCAATCATCTCCGCTGGGCCCAGGCCCAAACCATGCAGGGCACAAAGACCCCAGGTCAGACCTGTAGAGCCCCCAAGCTTCAGTGACTGCTGGTTCACTTCACTTTTTCTGCCTGGGAAGGAGGGAGAGTGGAAAGAAAGAGGGCTTTTTAGAGCTCTACCACCAATAAAATCGTGCCACTGTGAGGACATACTTGAGCTCCCCAAAAGACAGGCAGCTCAAGGGCAAACAGTCTCCAATCAGTAGTGTGGGAGTTATTTGATAACTGCCAAGGTGCAGTGGACTTCTATGCTGCTTCAACAACTTCTTGGGTTCTATTTCTAAACAGTTGCTGATTACATTCGGAAAGTGCCCAGAAACTTCCCTCAATTACCTTTGTAATTTATATGTAATTGATGACTGCACTTAATCTCCAAGGTTATTAATAGTCCTTCCAAAAAATAACCCCCAAGTCTTCCTAAGCCTTTGGGAGTGCCTGGCTGATATTACAGTATTTCCTTTGCCAACTGCCGGCCCCCTGCTCGCCCCACCCGAGCGACCAAAACCTAGAGGCAAAGGCGCGCTCTGCTTACTTCCATGAAAGGTTCGGAATGGAGGCTTGGCCCCTGAGCTCGAATCGCTCACTTCTCCGTTAGGTTATTCTGGCCACGAGCCAGCGAGATTCGTATTTCTTTCTGAACCCTCCGGGCAAACGGGCTACCTGCGCAGCCCGCGGGGCTGCACGCAACAGTTGGCCTCTCAGAATGAGAGTGCGACCCAGGGGGGACCCACCCGGCCATTGCCGGCCTTGGGAGGGGTAAAGGGCGCCGGCCTGAAAGCTGCCTCCCAGGCGCTCCAAGAAGGACTTTCACAAATACCTCCAAGTACCCCCAAGCGCCAAAATCCGGGGAACTTTTTCACAGGCTAAACAGTCTCCATTTGCATAACCATCTCCTAGCCGAGATTCAGGTTTCCTGTAATCAGTCCTTTCAAAGGTTTGTAATTCAACGTGCAATTAACCCTTAAAATGAGGTGAGAAAAAAAGAAAGGGGGGAAATACCCTTCTCGCCCAACACCTTCAGAAGAGTTCCCAAAAGTCAGATTTGGAGGGGTGGAGAGTCTTTTGCTTTTTAAAGGCGACTAAAGCCGCTGTAGCTACTAAAACTAATCCGTCTCAGCAGTGGGAAAGAGGTGGGCAAAGGGTTTTTAAATAACATCAATGAAACATCAATTCAAGTCCCGCGTTTTGCGCTCCCCGTACTCTGGCAAGAAGGTTCCCCACCACCACCCCACAGGCTACGTCCACCCCGACCCGGCCTCTTGTCACCCACACAACAAAGCGGGGAGCCCCGTAAGAAGTTCAACCCGGAAAAGGCCAAGGAGCGGGTGACGCGCACTCTGCGGACCAGAGTCCTCTGGGGCTTCCCGGGACTGGGGGCGAAGGGTCAGAGTGCCGGAGTAGCAACGGGCAATTCGGCGGCGCCCCGCCACACGCAGCGCCCCGGGGGCCGCCGTGTCCGCGGGAACCTTCTACGCCGCAGGGGCTCGCTCTGGAGTTCTCCCTGTGGGCTACCTGCGCCCGGCGCTGGGGGCGGCGGGGCGAAGGGACCTCTGTGGCCCCTTCTCTCGGGCGCCCGTCTCTGCGCTCGCCCCCCAGGGTTCCCACCTACCGTTGATCTCATGCATAGGGGCATCGTTCTTGTTGAAGCCTTTTGACACGTAGAGACGCCGCACTTCCGAGCAACTTTTCGACTTGAGCTCAGCAGCCAGGAGCGCGGCGCTGAGCACGGCCAGGGTGCAGAGAAGGGCGGGCAAGCCGAACCGTGCCATGGTGCGGACAGGACGGACGCGCTCCCACCTTCGGGACAGGACGGAAAGTGGCGGGCGCGGGCCGTGAGGAGCGGAGTCGGGGGCTCGTGAGTGGAGCGGGGGAGTTGGAGAAGTTGGGGGAGGAGGAGATCGGCAGGAGGAGACGCGGGGCGAAAAGTGGAGCTGGGCCTCGCGCGTCAGGCAACGGTCCCCGGTGCCAGGCGCCCGGCTGGGGAAGGAGGAGGAGGAGGGTGTAGAGGCGGTGCGCGGCCCAATGGAGCGGAGGCGCGGACCGGTGACCTCGGGGCTCCGCGAAGACAGTGAGTGGGGCGAGCTGGCCGCCGGCGGGACAGGGACGCGGGGAAGGAGTGGAAGGTGGCAGACGCCGCGGGGGCCGCGGAGGGTGTGAGCGGCGGCGGCTGGCGCTCGCTGCGCGCGGCTCGGGCTGCCCGGCGCTGATCCGCTCTCCTGACTCCACTCGGCTCACTCACTCTGCCCTCGGCCTCGCGGTTGTGCCCTCCTCAGCTCCGCCGCTGATTGACTAGCCGGCGTGCACTGCGACGCACGGCAAACTTGGCCCAGCGGGCGGCACAAGGGGTAGGGGCGGGCGATGGGGGAGGGGGGTAAGGGGGTGCCGGAGACGGGCGGGAGCTGGTAGGGTCGGGATGGGAGAAAACCTGGAAGCGGGGTTGGATCCGGAGCAGCTAAATCCACTTCCTAGGGGGCCGCACCGGGCGCGCTGCGCTCCCTCCGGAGACACGCCCCGCTGGGCTCCTCCTTCCTCCCCTCCTCCGGGGAGGCGGAGAACCTGCCCACCGCCCCAGTCAAGAGGAAAGGCTAACTTCTCCAGGATTAAGGGCCCAAGCCCTGGGGGATCCAGCAGGTGGGGGCTTGTCCCAAAGCCCACGTCGGAGTCCTAGGCCTTCTGCGCGCGGCCACCTGACCCGGTACCCGCAGTCCACAGCCAGGTGAAGCCCTCTGGCCTCCATACCTGCCCCCCTCCCCGCCCCCGCGCTGCAGCCTCGCCAGAGGACGCTCCTATCCGCCCAGTTCCTGGGCCAGGAGGGAAAGGCGCTGGCATTACTCGCATTTGTTTCTCTGCAGGCATCAGGGGAACTTGAGACTCGGAACTGGCCCTAAAGCCTCCTCACCTGGGCTCTTCATACCTGCTTCCCATCAAATGGTGCTCACGGAACATCGACTTGCTCCATTCACCTCCCCGCCTCCACCCCTCTCCACCACGCCTGGTTCTGCTACCAGTCTAACCAAACCCTGAAGTGCGGAAGAAAAAAAACAAAAAAAAACTTCGAGGCGATGGGACAAAGTCAAGATTGACCTTATAAACCTGGCCCAAACCCTCCTCTGCACGTAGGAAACTGAGGCACAGAGAAGGGAAGCGACTTGCTAATAGCCTGCAGCAAGGTGGGGTGGGACCAGAACTCTGAACTCAACTCCCGGGTCACATGCAATAAAGGTAGCCCAAGACCCCCAATTTTTCTCTACCCTCACCTCTCCTGCACCCAGTCTCCCCTTAGCCGTCAGAAAACTGGAAATAAGCGAGTCTTCCCTCCTTCCAAGCTTTGTCAGATTCCATTAATGAGTGTTTTTGAAACTCCCAGGTCTCCTTTAATGAAGGGAACTGTGCAGATTGGGAACTTGTCATTACCGGTGTTGTTACAATCTGCTTTAAGAGTTACAGTGAGAAGTGTCTCAGACACCTCGGGAGTGTGCTGGGAACTGGGCAGATAAAAGGGGCTGGAACTTATTATTTGGCTAGACTCTCAATTCCCATAAAATTACATAGGGTGAAGATATGAACCATCATTACAATTATCACCCTCCGTAGGGTTTGTTGAGACTTCCTCCACTGTTGTTTGCAAACCACGTTGACAGGTTTGGCTATGAGGAGCTGTAGAAAAAACTAGCATACCTGTTGTTTTGAATGCCCACTGCAGAATCTTCTACATGTTATTAGCTCTTGGAGGTCGTCAGCCTAAACATATAGACTGTGACCTGTCTGTAAGTGGAACTTAAAATTTCTGTTAATTGACAGAACAGTTAACTCTGCAACTAGGAGAGGAGTTTTTCTAAATATGCAAACTCAAATACAATTGAATTTCCAGCCATTTCCCAGGGACTTTCAAATAGTACAGGTTTTCCTTAAACTGATAACCATCAGGTCCTCAAGGCATTGTTAGAGCTTAGCTCAGCACTTTTAACTTCCATTGATTGATGCATTTACTTAAAGATGTTCTTTACCAAAGAGAATATAACCTGACATGAAACCCATATTAATCAAATGAAATCCAGCTCTGGCTGGGTATCTCAGTTGGTTAGAGTGTCACCTACATACACCAAGGTTGCAGGTTGGATACCACATACAGGAGCAACCAATGAAAGCATAAATAAGTGGAACAACAAATTGATATTTCTTTCTTCCCATTCCCCCTCTAAACATAAATTTAAAAAGTACATTACTAGAGAAAAATACATTATTTAAAAATTAAAGTAAAATGAAATCCAGTGGCCATAAGTGAGAAAAAGACACTCCCAAACCATGAAGCCCCAATCAGAAAGCTTCTTTTCACACCAAGACCAAGGGGAAGTCATTCCTTTCCTCCCAATTTACTCCTGCTCTTCCTGTTCGTATACTATTAACCAAAACTTGAGCCTTTTCCACCAGAAACAGTAACCTCTGAATAAAAACGGATCTGGACAAGTCTAAACTTTACCACACAAGGCAGGAACCTGGAGCTCCGCTCAGAGGCGGCTCCCACTTCAAAGCCTCCTTTCATTTAAATACAAACAGGGTGAACAACTGGCAATCTGAGAAACAAATACCATCCAGGTTTTCTTTTCAGATGGCCTGCAGTTCCTCCTCCCCTCCCCCAACCCCTCCAGCTCCTCCCTTCCAAAGTGGCTCCTTAGTGGAGATGCTACCACTATAAATTTGCTGCTCAACACCAAAATTTGAGTTGGGGCTGCATGTTGAATGCAAGAATCAACAACTCGGGATGATTAACCCTCATATAGCACTTTTTTGCTTTTTTATTGTGGTAAAACATACAAATAGAAAATTTTCCATTTTAAAGTTTACAGTTCAGTAGCATTTAGTACCTTCACAATGGTGTGCAATCATCACCACTCTTTAGTTCTAGAACATTTCATCATCCCAAAAGGAAACCTTATACCCATTCAGCAAAGTTCCTTCCCTTCTCCCCACTAATCTTTCTTTTTTAAAAAATTTGTATTTCTTGATTTGACAGAGAGCAAGAGATGGAGGAAGGGAGAGAGATACATTGATTCGTTGTTCCACTTATTTATGCATTCACTGATTGATTCTTGACTGGGGGTTGAACCCGCAAGCTTGGTATATCAGGATGATGCTCTAACCAACTGAGCTACCTGGCCAACACCTAATCTTCTTTCTGTATCTATTGATTTGCCTACTCCGGACATTTTATATAAATTGAATCCTGCAACATGTGAACTTTTGTGTCTGGCTTCCTTCATCTAGCATCATGTTTTTAAGATTCGTCCATGTAATAGCATGTATCAGTATTTCCTTTCTATGAATGACTAGTATTCCATTTTATGGATAGACCACTTTGGATCATATAGTACTTTACAGTTTGCAAAATTCTTCCAGGTGTACTCTCATGATCTTAAAAATTTTTTTAAATAGATAAGCAAATTGAGTCTCGGCGTGTATGTGGCTTGTTCACAGCCACAGGGCTCTTAACTGGCTGAACCAAGACTGAAAAATGTAAGGCCTCTGACTAAATTCCATGCATTTTTTGTTAGAAAACACAGTACTCTTGGTCTCATTTAGGGTTAGCAGTGAATGTGCAACTGCCCAGATCCTGTAGAAATGTCCCAGTTTCAGATTAATAAGTGTTCATTGAGCACTTATTATGAACCAGAGGCTGCTCAACCCTAGGAGGGAAGATGTACAAGCCAAAAGGAGTTTGTAGTTTAATGTACTGGGTAAGACTTATATGTAAAGGCTTGCTTAAGTAGAATGCATTTACAGTATAATTGGGCAAACAGAACAAAGCATGCACTCATTGCTGCTGTCCTCCAAGCCAAGAACTAGTTGAGTCAGGTCCTCTCTCTCAGCTTTGGGAGAACTTCTCTTGGTTTGCTGGGGAGTTACCTTAGCCAAACATGGGGATAAGGAATAGAATTCGACTTCTCCCCTTAGGAGAGGTGGTTGTCCTACAGCCCTCAAGTTTCTCTCCCTAACCAGCCCATCCCTTCCACAGCCATCAGAATAATAAACCTTTGACAACATCACCTGAACAATGTTCCTCCCTCCTCCATGGTATTCCATTGCTTTCCAGATCAATTCCCAAGTTATACAATAGATTTGGATCTTTGCTATCGGGCCATAGTCTACATTACAGCTTTCTTACTGGTCCTTCCCAACCCTGTATCTTGAGCTTGGCCCCACAAGAACATATCATCATTTTCCATCATGCCATACATTTCCTTGCAACCTTACCATGCCCCTGCTAAGAATAACTTTTTATTCCCCTCCACTCCTTGGAAAACTCCTTTATACTCACCCATCAAGACTTAGCTGAAGTATCACCTCTTCTGGAAAACCTTCCTGGATTTTCCCAAGCAGAGCTAATGGCTCCTGCTTCTAGGCCTCCAAAGCACTATCTACACAAAATGACTACCACACTTGCCACTCAGCAGAGATCTTTCTGTCTCTGAGGATTCCTCTACCCCAGCCTCCAACAACTCTACTAGACTTTATTTTTATTTGAATGTCTATTGCCTGCCAGAGTACAGGTTTACCCAGTAGACAGTTTACCAAGGGAATAAAAGACCTAGAATTATATCTGAAATCTCCTGGTTCTTAAATGTTAGTGGCTATTTCAGAAAACTTAAAAGTTTACTGGATAAACTCAACCTATCTTTAGCCTAGATATTACCAAGTCACTTTCCTCTCTCACTGCACACCTCTCCTTTTCAAGCAACCAAGCAGATAGTGTCTTCTGAACACTTTCTATGTACAAAGATTGGCTCTGTGAAGGCTCTGGAAACTTGAAATACCAGAGATCTTTGATGATCTGACAAACTGCCTGGGGAGGTAGAATCCATATCTATATGGAGAAAGGCACTGGCAAAGATAACACAAGACAATGCATATCCCCCGGGACAGTCATCCCAATGTGCTCTTTGCTTCACATTGCCAGACTCCTCTTGGTCCCTCTGGGAATTTACAGAAGTTCCAGTGATTGAAGGATCAGCCACTTCGAAGGAGTTGATTTGTGTAGTCTGCTCCTATCTCCTAGTTTCTTACCTCCTTCCAGTATTCTTTCTCTAATTCCTGAAGTTTGCTTCACATTTCCTTCTTCCTCAGAGAGCTCATCTGGGTTTATAGTTGTGACTGCCAGGTCTGGTACCCAGTCACCATTCTTTTCCTGTTTATACCAGTATTGTCTATTCATTTCCCAGTTGCCATACTCCCTCTCTTCATTAATCACCTGGACCAACTTAGTTCTCCGTTCACTCCACAGCAATCAACCCTTGCCCAGGTTCCATTACCTCTTGTCTGGACGGTAGCGCCAGTCTCCTAACAGGTCTTTTGGCCTCCAACATCTCTCTCTCCATCCATCCACCAAGGGACTGTCACAAAAGCAATCTTCCTATAGCATCATTTGTATATATCATAATCCTTGGTTTAAAAGTCTTCCATGAGAAGACAGTATTACAATAATTACTGACATTTGCTTAGTACTGCAGAGTTTAGGAATTGTTTCCGCATGTATTATCTAAGTATGTATTATTTTCCATAATTTATGGGTTAGAAAACTGGTGCAGAGTCTTAAGTTGAAGTCCTCTGAGTCCAAGTTCAGTGACACAACTACTTCTCACTATGCCCCAAGCTCAAAACTTACCAAGGAAAACTTTGAAGATGGCGCAAGGGTAATGGGTAAAAGAATGGAGAAGGTAGGACTTTCTTAGAGCCATGAAGGATAAGGAGGTATCACTAGGCAGAGAGGTGTGGGGATGTATGAAGACATTGTCTTGACTGAATACAGGTTCATCTTGGAGACTATCATGCAATAAGGTGCCAGATAATGGAGGTGATGATAGTGCCATCTTGATCCTATCAACACGGAAAATTTATAAGCAGAGAGTGAAAAGATGAAAGTAATGCATTAGAAAGAACGACCTGGGAAAGTGAGGAGGCATAGGATGGACTGAAAAGAGGTAAGGAAGGCCACTGCAGTTTTCTCAATAAAGTGATAAGGGCCCAACATTTCTTCATCCAGGGATTCTGTATGAAGAGCAGAAAATAAGTAAATTAAAGATATTCAGAAAGAAGAAAGGCAGTGTTTATCAGAGAAAGAGGCTAGGCAATGGGGTCAAGCAGACTGAGATTTAAATTCTGGCTCTGCCATTTACTACTGTCTGTATGTCCTTAGATAAATAACTTACCCTCTCTGAGCCTCACTTTTCTCATGTGTCAAAATTACACTGTGAGGATTACAAGAGAAAATATATGAAAAGCATGCCTCTTGGCCTGGAGCATGTCGAATTTCTTTTTGTGCCCACAGCACTAGGCATGGAGTGGACAATACATACATATTGAAATAAACAAAGCATTTAGCATATTGCCTAGTACAAAGCATTCATTTATTTATCCATTCACTCATTCCTTCATTCAACAAGTAGTTATTGAGGATCAATACTCTTTTAGGCTTTGGGAATATAGTTATGAATAAAAAAAATGCCCCTCTCACACTGAACCCAAAAGTTGGGGCTCAAGAAATATTAACTAATACTGTTGTTATCATAGTTATTATAAATTCCATCTTCTTTACCATTTGCTCAAACTTAGCCCTACCAGCATTGAAATGCCCTTTAGTATGATAGTATAGTGGTCTAATAATGGGACACATGAATTACATCTGTGTTGGTCCATAATTAAATTACACAAGTCGTAAAACAGAGAGGAATCTGAGTTATTTTCATACAGTATGGTTCCCTCACTATAGGCAAGGTGTTTTTTATCCCCATTTCCCTGCTGCCATATCTGAGGCCCAAAAAGTAACATGGATATTCTTATACAATAATAACATATCTACTGTTATTGATAATTTCTCATATTTACTACTGGGACAAAGGTTTCATGAAATTCATAGCTTTTATAAAAATTAAAAGTCATGTCTCATATTAAAATAAGAACCAAGACCAAAGTCTATATGAGAAGAAAGTTGGTTAATCTTCTCTATACCTAAGCTTCTTTTTATAGTTGGATTTATAAAGAGTATTTCTAATTACTAAAAAATAGCCCACTTTTTACTGATTATACTTCCATGTGATGGTAAACAGTTGCCAGAAATAGTCATTACTCTAGCTTGTTGCACATTATTTGACCTACAGTATTAGATGTAAAATGTGAATTTTAATTTAACTGGAAGAGAGTTCCTTCTCTAATTTACCCACTGGATATAAATGGTTCATTCATGGAAAGAAAATTATTTCTTCATATGCTTTTGATTAAATAAAAGCACCTATCATTTGTGTTTGCACTTACATCAGGAAGCCACTTCTGGAACATTCATTTTTCAAAATTGTTTTGTAATACTCTTCCACATCTCATCCAGGTGATGAAAAAATCACACAGGCTAAAAGACAGGGTGGAGGTAGGGAACCCAGCATTGTCTGAGCAGAGGCTACTAGAATATGAAATCTAGAAGAGACCTTGGCATTTGTCTAGTCAATCCACCTTAACTTTGACCTTTCTTGTTTTGTTTGAAATGTCAAGCCTGTGAAAGACTGTCAGAGGCAAAACATAGGTTCTGACTAGAATTGTAGCAGTAGTAATGGTGTTTTTCCAACCTTGCTGCTTCTACTCAAGATTTTACCTGAGAACAAGGTCTCCTAGGTATCAGGCATATTGTGGTACAAGGCTGCAGAGGACACCTAGTGACATGTGGTACTGAATATTGTATTTTATATTCATTTTCCACATTGTTTGGAAAAAACAGACAAGCTATCTGGTGTTAGATTCACTCTCAAAGGGCTCCAAGTAGCTGAAGGGTACCCTCCCCAAGTCTGGCCCTGAACATTATGAAACCTGTTCCTCCTCTGTGATGAACAGGAAAGTGAGCTGCAAAATCAAGGCCCACTTTTTACTGATTATACTTCCATGTGATGGTAAACAGTTGCCAGAGATAGTCATTACTCTACTTGATGCACATTATTTGACCCACAGCATTAGATGTAAAATGTGAATTTAATTGGAAGAGAGTTCCTTCAGTTAAAAAAGCAACAAAATGTTTTAAGTAACATAAGAAAGTTCTTAATGAAGTAGTAATTTAGCCCAACAGGTTTTAGACTTGCACTTCAAACCTGAGAAGTCACAATGAATTCCTTTTTTCTCTTCCTCCTCTTCTCTTTATTCTTCCTCCATAGCACCATCATCTCTGCCTTTATGTGAAGAGACAATGTGCATTTTTAAGAAGACCCAGCAGGGAGTAGTCATTTTTATTCCAAAGAGATACCACAGATAAAGAGTTGAAGAGAGTCAGGGTCAGACATAGTTTGACATTTGTCATTTTCTAACCACTGACGGAGCGGTGTCTATGGAACTGCTGCTGTTACTGCTGCTATAACAATAAAGCATTCAAATGACCAAGAAAACTATTAAACCTGGACAGACATTCCATGAATCTAGCTGAATCCAGGCTGCACACACAGCACAGGAGGCTTGGCCTTTCCCATGTCCCTCTCTGCTGACATATATTAGCTTCTCTTACCAAGACTGACTTTTTCATAATTCTGACATTTTCTTATTTGTTTGTCAAATGTCATTTTAAGTTGTAAAGTGACATACTTTTTTAGAAATAAATATATTTTTATTGATTTCTGAGAGGAAGAGCGAGGGAGGGAGAGATAGAACAATGATGAGATAGAATCATTGATCAGCTGCCTCCTGCATAACCCCTACTGGGAATTGGATCCAAAACCTGGGCATGTGCCCTGAATTGGAATCAAACCACAACCTCCTGGTTCATAGGTTGACATTCAACCACCGAGCAACACTGCTGGGCACTAACTAACATTTTCTTAATTCTTAGAGTACACAGTGCTATATTCCAGCATACATGAGGCTTGTGAGGGACAAGGGAGAATGCACAAAAGTTGGCATAAATGAAAAAGATACTCTTCCTTGCTCTTCCACTTCCATCATCTCCAAGAGAACTCTGTCTTCCTTCCCTTAACTTCTCAGGGTCAAGGTAAGGACACAGCTGAAAATGTATAAAGAAAAAATTATTTTAATTTTTAACAATTGAATCTAATTTCTGTGACTCTTAACTATATTTCCTTTAAAAGTATGGAGTCTTATGAGTTTGTCTTTAAAATCTTTAATAAATATGTACAAATAATATGATTTTGAAAATTTGCTGGTTTTAGTCAATATTTTAGTTACTATAAAGAAAGGAGTTTGAGAAAACCTTCTGGGAGTGCTAGTTCTATATATTGACCCAGAGGTGGTTACCTGAATGTATACTTATGTAAATATTCATCTGATTTATGCACTTTATTGTATGTATATTATACAAAAGGGGGGATACAACAAACCATAACCACAATTTTTTTAGGGGATGGGTTAGGGGTAGTGTATACACACACAGTGCATATACACAGTGTATGTGTATATGGGAGTGTGTGTACATATACATGCATATGTATATAATTTGAAGATTTTTCTGCATTTTGCAGTAAATATATATGACTTTTACAGTCTCAAAAGTAATACATATTTTAAATGAACATCAACTGTCCTGATGAAGAGAAACTCTCTTTTTTTACTTGCTTTTTCTTTCCTCCCTAATGTTTCCGACTTTTAATTACATCACATTTTATCTCACAGAAACAAAGGTCTTCTTTCTTTTTGCATTATTCTCAAACATTTATCAAGCAGCTCCTCTCCAAATTCATCACCTTGGGGCTCTCAGGTGGCATGGGTATGGGTGATAATTACAATGCAGTGCTAAATTATCAAAGCCTTCCCAGGACGCTCAGAAGCTGGAAGAGCTGAAAGCATGCATGAAACCAAGTCCTGAAGGGAGAGCTGAGGATGAAGGATGAGAAATGACTGTATATACACAACCACCACAGGGCCGAACTGGTGGCATTACCAAATACAGAGCCAAAAATGGAAAAGTACAGAAATACAAAACTTAGTTAGAAACCAGTGAGAAGAATCAAGGGTAACAACTACAAATTATGTTGAGGGGTATGGCCCATCTTTGTTAATCAGGAGAATCTGGGTGCCTGGATGTCAGACTATGTAAAGGTAATAAGGATGAGATGGTCAACTACTCTAACCTGAATACTGTTAGATGCTGCACTTTGAAGGTCCAATACTTGCTTGGCTTGTTTTTTTTTTCTTTCAGGCTGCTTCCCTACCCTAGATAATAGCTACTATTTATTGAGCTCTTCTCATCTATACACCTTCCATGAAAATATGATTTATCACCTTTTGAGCACTTATTATATGTTCTTTAATTTTTGTGGCAATCCCATGAGATAGGTTCTAAGGTTATCTCCATTTCACAGATTAAGAAACAGTGGCTCAGAGAGAATAAATCACATGTCCACGGGCACCCAGATGATTAGTGGCAGAGCTGAGAGTTGTGCTCAATTCTGATAATAAAGTCCATGCCCTTGATCACCTTGTTTTTCATACAAGACTATTTGCATCTCAGTGAGAGACACTATTTGGTGTTGGGGCAGCCAGCAATCAGTCATGGCCTAGACCAGTGATGGCGAACCTTTTGAGCTTGGTGTGTCAGCATTTTGAAAAACCCTAACTTAACTCTGGTGCCATGTCACATATAGAAATTTTTTTTTAATATATTTTATTGATTTTTTACAGAGAGGAAGGGAGACGGATAGAGAGTTAGAAACATCGATGAGAGAGAAACATCGATCAGCTGCCTCCCTGCACACCCCCCACTGGGTCAGCTGCCTCCTGCACACCCCACACTGGGTATATGCCCACAACCAAGGTACATGCCCTTGACCGGAATCGAACCTGGGACCCTTGAGTCCGCAGGCTGAGCCAAACCGGTTAGGGCAAGAAATTTTTTGATATTTGCAACCATAATAAAACAAAGACTTATATTTTTGATATTTATTTTATATATTTAAATGCCATTTAACAAAGAAAAATCAACCAAAAAAATGAGTTCGCGTGTCAGAGGTGTCAGATGTCATAGGTTCGCCATCACTGGCCTAGACCCATTAGCTAAGATGATAAAATGCTTTCTTTCCTTCTTTTTTAAATTGAGTTAAAAGTCACATAAAATTAACCATTTTAAAGTGAGCAATTGAGTGGCATTTGGTGCGTTCATGGTGTTGTACAACTACTACCTCTAGGTCCAAAAGTTTTCATCACACACAAAAGAAACTATATATTCATTAAGCAATAAATCTCTATTTCCCTCTTCTCCCAGCCCTGGGTAACCTCTATTCTACTTCCTGCCTCTATAAATTTGCCTATTCTGTACATTTCATTTAAGTGAAATCATATAATATTGTTTCTTTGGTGTCTGGCTCATTTCACTTAGCATGTTTGAGGTTCACTCATGTTCTAAGATATATCAATACTTCATTCCTTTTTATGGCTGAATAATATTCCATTTTATGGATATATGTATTTTATTTATCAATTTATCAGTTGATGGACATTTGTATTATTTCTATGTTTTGCATGCTCAGAAATTTATCCTAAGGAAATAACCAAGGATTTCATAAATAATTAGCTATAAGGATATTCACTGTGCATATATACCATAACTTGTTAATTTATTTATCCTCTGATGGATATTTGGGCTTTCCCCACCTTTGAGCTATTCTATAAAGCTATTGAATAATGCTGCTATGAATATGTATGCACATGTATTTGAGTATCAGTTTCCAATTCTTTTGGATATTGACATAATTTCTTTATCATGGATTATGACAGGAATTAGAAAAGAAGGCTCTAAACGGTTGCCCTCTGTGGGGCAGTAGTTGAGTAGTCTGCCTTTGGCAGATTTTTGAGAATGGCATGGTAAGACATCATTGGGCCTTGAACCTGGAGACCTCTGACTGAGTCCTAACTCTGCCACTCCTGATTCCAGTTTTCTCATCTCTGATATTTGAGCTCTGGAGTTCCTTCTAGCCCTGACACTTGATTTTTAATCTAGACAAGATTCTGGCCCTCTAAACACTTACAATTTTACTTGGGCAGACATGTCCCCCAAGAGACAATTGATGACTCATAACAGCATGTGTGCGAAACAGCAGTAATTAGTTTTACAGGTGTTTGGAGAAAGAAGTTTTCCTTTGAGTTCACTTTCTCCACTCAACATGAGGAAGCCTTTTTGCTAATTTTCAAATTTCTTACTGTAACAGCTGCTGCTGCTGCCATTAATTTAGATGTCTTGGGCACTGCTCAAGCAGGATATTACCCGCAGGGACCAAGGGCAGAAATATGAAAAAAGAAATGTTATAATGGTTGAAGTGCTGAGCTGTCAGAGATGCCGAATTCTGGCTGCACAAATCCAGTCTTTACTAGGAAATGAGGAGCAGCTGGCCACAATGCTCCCCCAACCTGTGGAATGGCTGCTTCCTTAATTTGAAGGAAGAACAGCTAAAACTCCAACTCTACCCCAGACCCATGAAAAAAAACAATGTTCTACCACCTGCATTGCAGCTTCTCCATTCATTCCATGAAGAAACAACAACAAACTGCGCCTCAGCCTCTCCATTCATTGCCATGTCCCTTCTTTGAATTCTATTTTAAATGTTACTTGACAATTGGATAAAATCATATTTCAAAGAATACACTGGGCAACATGCATCAGGGACCCATTAAAACATGCTTTGGTATATACAAAAATATACTCATTTTCACAGATTTAAATGCTTCTCAGCTCTCTCCAAAGGACTGCATGACAGATGGTTTCAAAGCAAGTCACATTTACAAACAGCAGACAAAAATATTATTTAGCAGATTCTCTATGAGTTTTTCTGAGCCTTCCAGAGCCAATCTTTTTCCATGGATTCTCTTATTTCTGGAGGCCCAACAAAAAAGGCTCTCTACTTCCTAGCAACCTTTATGTGTATATTTCCTGAGCTTGGAGAATATAAGAGCAGAAAGTAGTTCTAGAACTATGGATCTGGCTTTTTAAAACATATATATTTTTATTGATTTGAGAGGAGAGAGAGAGATAGAGACATCAATGATGAGAGAGAATCATTGATTGGCTGCCTCCTGCACGCCTCCTACTGGGGATTGGGCCTGCAGCCCGGGCATGTGCCCTTGACTGAAACCGAACCCAGGACCCCTCAGTCCGCAGACTGGGGCTCTATCCACCGAGCCAAACCATACAGGACTGGCTCTTGTATTATTTTAGAAAGTACTACCTTAGCCTGAAAAATATAAATTATTCAACCATCACAAATGCTAAGCCAAAAACTGGAGATGGGGAGAGGAGAGGGTTTGTGTGGAGGAGAGAAAGAAATAAGAAAAGAATGAACTGATAGGAGAATTGTCACAGGACTTATGAATCATGTATATAGCCATTTAATAAAGTAAATTATGCTTTTGATGAAGGTCACTAAAATAAGGACCACCTCCTGGACAATTCCTCTGCTTTTAAAGTTTTGGAAAAAGTCACATATCAGGTGTATTTTATGAACAGGGAATAACCCAAAGCCCTGGACTGTCCTCCAGGAATCCACTGTTGGCAGGGACCAAAACGTTAACTCACAAGGCAGGCAGTGTGTGTTAGATCCAGATAGCTGGTGGTTCTCATGATCAGAGGAGGGGTGAGATCACTGGGCCTTCTGGGTGGGTCCAGGCAAGGAAAGATATCCACACCAGAGAGACCAAGGGGATAGAAGGAAGGCAGAGAGCATGTCAGATAAATAGAATACCTTGAACAAAGGCCTAGATTCTAGGCCCTAGAAGATGAGGAACATTTGGGAATGGGCAGAGAGAGGAGAGTGGGGGACATTTCAGCTTGGGGAAAGAGTGGAAACAGATATAGGGAGGAGTAAGTGAGCCGAAGCTATGGGGTTGGCAACATGGAGCCCTGTCTGACTGGAAGTAAAGGATGCTTTTCACAATGTGTGACCCATCAGGTCATGTTCTCTTACTGTACCATGAAAACTATCTTCTTTCTCTTACTGTTAGTCTTACCCTGAAATCCAACAGTATTTATACCATCTCTAACCGGTATTGACAAAGAAAAGAAGCAAAAGCCTGAGCAACCCAATAATATATCTAATTCAGTTTCTGATTAATAGCACAATTGTGGGTTGTCAAAGTGAAGCCATCCTGCAAGGAGTTGGTACATTTTCATCTCTTACAGTGAATTTTTTCTGTTTATTCCTCCCACTCATGTTCTAGAATTTTATTTATAACACTTTTTTGGCCTGCTCTTTAAATTATGTGTGTACATGCCTCTGTGTGTGAGAGACTAAGAAATTAAAGTATTCTCTTAGGCTTTGAGATTCTGGAAAGCGGGCCCCACATATATTCCAAGTATTATAATTATGATCCATCATGTATCAGGAGAAGCAATATAAATGGTGCCCCTCTGTTCTGGCTTAATCTTCTTGCATAGTTGCCTCTTCGGCTAATATTCATGGGCCCAGCAAAGCTGCCTGACACCCAGGTTCATGGGGCCTTCTGTGAATCTGATTCATTGTGCTGGAAGGGCCTTCAGAGAGTGATCAGGGCTAGACCCCTGATGCCAGGCAGGTCCAGGAGCAAATTACCCAGTCAGGTGGTAATAGGTGTCAAGAAAGAGGCCACCATCCCAGATGGGCACTTGGGCCAGAACTAAATGAGCCTGAGGGGCAGGAAGGACTTCCCCAGATCCAAGAGGAATGAGCGGGCCTCCTTGCCCTTATTTGTGGCCTGGTAGTGGTAAGCTGCAGTAGGCCTGGCCCACATGAAAGCACGCAGAGGGATGGAAAAGAAGTAGGACTGGTTCACATGAAGTCCAAAGCAACCCATGCATCTTACCTAGGACAGGGTTATCTTTTCAGCCATGACCCAAGCCTGGACAATCATTTGTCTTTTCACTGGAGTGAGGCTCAGAGATAAGGCTGGGGACTCTTCCTCTGGCTCACAAGGAAACAAAGAGCAGCTCATGGGTGACAGGCAGCTTTGCTGGGCCCATGAGTTGCTCTTTGTGTGGCATCGGATAAACAAGACAAGGTTTGTCCTCTGTTGTCTCATGGTCTAGGTCAGTGGTCGGCAAACTGCGGCTGGCAAGCCACATGCGGCTCTTTGGCCCCTTGAGTGTGGCTCTTCCTAAGCCTTAGGAGTACCCTAATTAAGTTAGTAACAATGTACCTACCTGTATAGTTTAAGTTTAAAAAATTTGGCTCTCAAAAGAAATTTCAATTGTTGTACTGTTGATATTTGGCTCTGTTGACTAATGAGTTTGCCGACCACTGGCTAGGTTAATACATTTATTATTAGAATGTACTATAGGATGTAGTGGAAAGAATCTTAGATTTGGAATTGTGCAATCTTGTCTTTTAAGTCTTCCTTGGCCATTTTGCTCATATAGTCACCTTGGGGAAATTATTTACTTTTTCTAGGCTTCAGTTTTCTCAATTGGAAAATGGGAATAAAAATAGTGCCTTTGTGAAAGGGTCGTTGTGAAGATTAAAAGTATCTTGAACATAACATACAGATGGCAAATATTAGCTCCTTTCATTTTTTACCCCAATATACCATACTGATTTTAAAAATCCATTTCAAGTAACATGAAAAATCCATTTCAATTTCTGTTGATCTAAATATTGCTTTAAATAAATGTACCACTGACTAGAGGCTTGGCCAGCATTTTGCTTTAAGGAAATGTGACTGTGATGGCATGTTTTATAGTAGGATCTCATCTGTATATAAGGAACTTTTTATTCCTTTGGTCTTTTCTTTTTCGGTGTCATCATAAGATTTATTTTTCACCATCCTGCAGAACTCCAGCTTGGACCCAGGCCTCTGGGTACACTTTCATCACTGCCAAGTAAAGTGGAAGAACACCTTCTTGGTTTTGCAGATTAATGTTTCTGAACAAATAAAAGACCAATAGTACTAATTGTCTTTATTTAACTTAATAATAATCATTTCTATCTGACAGTACAGATACTCAATAACTAGCAACAGCTACCATTATTATTATTATTACTTCTATTATTATTATAAAGTAGGAGATAAAAAGGGGAAGACATTCAAGAGGAGAGCTTTATCATTCACAGAAATGCTAAGTTCCAAATTGATATACATTATGTCAAAGGCCTATTCAGTCATCTCAGCAAGATATTGACATACCCCTTCTGAAGTCAATGAAGTCTCCATAGTTGTCAACTTGATCCTTGAGCCTGAGACCAGAGAGAAAAAGGAGGCTGTCCAGCTTAAAGTTATTTTTAATTGTTCCAGACAAAAGATAATGAGAATGTGGAGAGGCCCTTCCTGGGAGAGTTGGGGGGTCACAAAGGCAGGGCCCTCCCCTCAAGGAACTTAGAATCTCCTCTTGGCTCATTACTTTCCTTATTAAACCCACTTGTGTGTTGTTTTGTTAAGTGTCCTTAAGTCTTTTCTCAAGAGAGTCACTTAGAGATCACTAATTAGGCCTGTAAACCCATAGTAGCCAAGGGCTCCTGCCTTTTATTCCTTTTGTTTCCCTCTCCCTCTCACAGAGACTAGAACAGTACTCAGCACATGGTGTAGTAGCCTCAATAGAAGTTGCTGACTGTCTGACCTTGGAGACTTGGTCAACAGTCTAGTTAGAAGCCTCGGCTTAAGTTGTGCTAAGTGGCATTCACCAGTGGCTTGCCTGGCTGATTGCTGGCACAGCCAGAGCAAAAGGATGCACAAAGGTCAAGCATGCCAAGGGCAACTCAGTCAGGAAAGCCAGACCATGAGCAGATGGGGGTGCGGAAGGTGGCCAAGGGGGGTGGTTTTCTCATCTTCTTCAGTAGATTGGATATAATTACCCCTATAGCATGTGCCCAGATTACCTTCTGTGGAATTAAGTCTGACAGCAAACTGCCTGTTAAAAGTGATAGAAGCCAAATGGAAGGGGGAGTAGGGGGGGAATGAAAAACGTGACCTTTTAAGTTATATTTAATCAGTAAACATCTGATACTTTTGGTTTTTATTACCACCACCACAGAAATGGCACTAGCTCTATGGGGTTTTGTGTGATGTTTGCTTCTGTTGGCTAAGAATTCATTGACCATATATGCCAAACACAACATTTGGTTGACAATGGAAATTCAGAGCAGCTTTTTGTCTCCAAGGGGTAGAGCACACCTGGACTTAGAAACATTCCTAATGGAACCACTGAGATATTATGTGATGTAGAGACTGTCATGTCTCCTAATAAAATAGGATCAGTTTCTTCCCCACATGAAATCATAAGACAGAAAAGCTTCTAAACAACTGAATATCACTATAGTTGGTACCCAGCCTAATCTGAGAGTCCGGGAACAAAGTTCCTAATGCCTGCTGGGGAAAGAGAGCAGATTTAATGCACGTCGTTCCTGAAGGAGGAGCTGGGAACAAAAGGTAGAAGCTACAAGGAGGCAGATTTCAAGTCAATATAAAGCAGAACTTTCTAACTGGGTTGCCTGCTTAGGTAATGAGTGCTCCATGTGGTTAAGTATTTAAGTTTCTGATTTACTCCTCCTAACCACACATCCTGGTTCTTTGCCCAAACTTGCAAAACAAAGGCCCTAAACTGTCCATGACTCAAAATGACTAAATATGAGACCCTGGCATCCTAACCTTAGGAGTTGTTAGGCACAGGGCCACTGACAGTCCCAGCTGGTACAAGGAGGATTTCTTCCTCTGGAAATCATAGTAGGTTCTCCCAGGTGGGTCCTCTAGAGGGGATGTGGCTCCAAAGCAAGCATTTCCTGGAGTGAGTTAAGATGCTCCTGCTTTGGGCATTCCAGGTGTTGGGCTTTCTTTCTGTTGTTGGGTTTTCTGGGTTCCAGGCAAGCCCTTGGGGCTGGGCCAGCCAAGCCAGGCACAGCTGTAGCATCCCACCTGTTCAGCCACTCTTCCAGGCAAGTCCTTTCTTCTGCTCCAAGGAAGAACTGCCACCAAGCAAGTTTGGCAAGTAAATACAAGACATTTACAAACACCAAACCATTTTTCACTAGCTTGCTAGTCCCCTAAAGGTACTATAAGAGTAAAAGACATGAAATTAGCATTCTTGACCTTTGACTCTATACAAATCATTATTCTGCTGAAAGAATGACTATTCCAAAGCAGAATTCAATCATTCAGGCCTGCGAGAGTCAACCGGGAGATGTGTCCTTTAAGAGGTAAATGTAAAGCTCAGTTCCATTCAAGTTTTAAGTTTATTCCTCTCTTAATAGAATATTCATTTTAAAGATAGCATTTTAGACTTTTGAGTGCCTCTTTCAATAATAATATGTTACATTGGGGGATCCATTTACAAAGCATTTTCCAGAACCTGCCCTGCCCTTAAAGAAGCAAAGAGCACAACCAGAAACATGTGCTCAAGGAATGTTAAGATCGAAACTGAAAACTCAGATGTCACTGTGCCATTGGGGTGCAGGCAGATTAGGCATTGTCACCCATCCTCAGTTTACAGATGAGGAAACTGAGGCCTACGGATGTTCAATGACTTAACATCTTGGTTCATCTGCCAATCTTGAGCTAAACAGAGAAAGCAGAAACCATGAAAATGAATTGGCCTCCCTTGCTGTTCTGTATAAGGCAGATCTATTGGGGGACAAGTGAGGCTTGTCCTCAATCCCTTCATATTGATTTGTACCCTGCCTGTATCTGAGCTGTAGAGTTGTGGCTGTTCACCACAGGTTTGGAAGATTTAGAGTCTGAAATGTCTTCCACCACCTTCAAATCTTATCACAGAGTAAAATAAACACTTTTCATTATTTCAGTAACTCAACAATCCAAATATTTTTCTGAGTTTCTTGGCTATTTTGCTAGATTTGAGAAATATTTTATTACTGTCAGGTTGTTTTTGAAGTGTTGTTTTAAAAGTTTTTTTTCCTCCCTTCTTTTTGTTTTGTTTTGTTTTGGTTAAGAGGAAAGACTCTAAAGCTGGTGACATCCCAACTTCTGTGTCTTAAATAAACCTACCACCTGATTGTTTACCTCCTCTCTGGCTGGCCCAGGGCCCATTTCAATGCATTTCCATGAGTGGGTATAAAGACCCTAGGGGTCCTGTCCCAGCCACTACCACATCACCTATGGCCCTTGAAGACATAAAGAGCTTCCTTTCCAGGAGTTCCTGTGAGAGGAGCAGAGCTGAACTGATTGCCAACTTGGGCCAACTATGTTCCAGGGCTGAACCCTTAGAAGGAAAGCTGGGAGGGTGGCCTCGGCCACCTCTACTCTGCCCATATATACTAATGGGCACGGAGAAGGGACAGCATTGGGACAACTGTCTCAGGGCATAGCTGGAAACAGTCAAAGATGAGAATCAGAGGCAAATCTACTAAGGAAATTCTTGCCAACGTGGGTGGCAGACCAGGATGTTTGAGAGTGAGGGCTAGTTAAGGTGTTATTTATTTGTTTCTAGGCTCTTTCTTACGTTATCTCATTTAATCCTGTTAACAATTTCATGAGATAGATGTTACTACCCCCTATTGTTCAGATGAAGAAACAAAGACCCTGAGAGATGCAGGCACCTGCCCAAGGACACAGAACTATCTCTCCAGGTACTCCTATGCATTTAAATTCAGTGCTCATATTCTTGGGGCTTTGCAGCAGCATGCCAGCTATCCCCAACACTACCTGACAGGGAAGAAGGAGTAGACAAGAGATAACAGGAGATGCTTTTCCTTCCTGGGTTTCTGCAGTTTCTATGTGCAACACTGTGCCTGGGAAGGGTTTGGAGCTGCTCTTCTCCTCTGATTGGTGCCTGTTGGCCTCTTCCCCTGTTGACTCCCCCAGGAACCCCAGGAACACAGTCTTCAGTGTAAATGTCTCCCCTCTTCCCGCCCCCTCTCCTACAAGCTAGAGCTCTTATCCTAGAATTCAAACCCTCCCCGGAAACAGGAATCTATGTGCTAATGTGTTAATCCTCCTATTCAAAAGGTCGTTACTTCCCTACTGTGGGGACCAGCAGCAGATTATAACCCTCCCCATACAGTATTTCTGTCCTGGGGTGAGCCTTGTTCCAGCCTAATTATAGCACAAAGGGGACTTTAGACCCTCTCATGCAGTTGTTTAAATTCACTGGGAGCAAATGGGGCTAGATTGGGAAGGTAGCAGTAGGGTCCTGACTTTCAAGTTACTGGAGACCACGTGATGACCAGGGTTCTTTCTTCTTTTTAAAAGATTTTTAATGGATTTTTAGAGAGAGAGGAAGAAAAAGAGAGGCACATCGAGGTGAGAGTGGAACATTGATCAGCTGCTTCCTGCACACCCCCTATCAGGGATTGAGCGCCACAACCTGAGCATGTGCCCTGGCCAGGAATCAAACCAGCAACATTTCAGTGCACTGGAAAACATCCAACCACTGAGCAACACTGGCCAGGGCAAGGGCTCTTAGATAAACTAAGAGAGCAAGAAAGGACAGTCATGCGTGTGTGCCCTAGCTAGAGGAGTCCCCATAATGGGCAGAACAGTGTAGACAAACTACCTTACCCAGGGCCAGAACTGACCTTTGAGGAATGTGGCCCTCCCTCTGGCATGCCATGGGAGCCTTTAAAAAGATACCTCCATATGGGAAACTTTCTTTCCTGTGTGGTAAAGGACTGGGCTCAGGCTTCATCCAGGCGATTCTGAGAAAGCCCAGAAAGAAGAGAATGGTGGATACAGGCAACCAGGGCCTTTTATAATGGCAAATGGCACTGAGGAGCAGCAATGTTGGCCTCCCTATTTGGTAGGGGTTGCCAGAAGGATATAGGCCAAGTTTAGTTATGGGCACTTGCTCCTGCTTTGTGGGCAAAAGAAACAGAAGGGAACATCTGGGAGAGAATTATTGCCTCACATTTGCCCCTCTCCTGCCTTTCCTCAGTAGCTGTACCAGGAGGAGGAGAAGGAGTGGTCCCTGGTCACTGGATCTGGAAGGTTGCTGAAAGGAGTGATTGAGGGGAAGGAGCACTGGCCTGGGAGTCAAGAGTCAGGGATCCAATTATCTTTCAGTCTCTGGCTCTGTATCTTTCCTCATCTAAACTCTAAGCGAGTTGGACTAGATCACTGCTAGGGACCTTTCTAGCTCCAATATTCCAGATTTTACTTCCTAAGAAGAGCTTTTAGAAGCTAAAAGATAGGACAGGACATGAGACTGGAATCCACAGAGGACCCTTTCCCCTAGTGAATTAAAACTGGGATGCTGCCCAGGCTGGGTAGTCCAGTTAGTTAGAGCATCATCTGATATGGCAAGGTTGTGGGTTTGAACTCCGGGCACATACAGGGCACATACAAGAATCAAGCAATGAATGCATAAAAAAATAGAACAACAAATCTAAGTTTCTCTCTCTCTTTGAAATAAATAAATTCTAAAAACCACTGGAATACCATCATGGTTGCTGCTACCACAATGAGCAGCCTCACCCTGAATGGTCACCCCTCCTGAAACATTCCTTTGAGGCTACAGATGACCAGCCACGGTTGCCCAGATGGCCTCTGGGACCCATTGTAGAGCACAAATCTGTTGTTGTCCTACAAAGACCTTCTGACTGACTAACGGACCAAGATCTTAATGAGCAAGCTGGGCAGAGTGGCGGAAAATGCACCAAAATGTGCCAATGGCTGTAACAATTCTGAGATTAGGGATAATGACTTTCCCCTTTCTCCTTATTTTCTAACTTTTCAGGAAGGAAGTCATATTATTTTTTCCCCCTAAAAATTGCTTTGCTAAAAGAAAGTTTTCTAGGGGCTATTATCTATAGATGGCAAGGTGCTGGGATCTTGACTAGGCTGAGGTTTACTTTGAAATAGTACTGTTAAATATGCTAACCACTAGCCACACATTGCTATTTAAATATAAATTAAACGTAAGCATTTTTTTACTATTTATTTAAAAAATTATTTTCTTTATTGATTAAGGTATTACATATGTGTCCTTATCGCCCCATTGCCCCCCCCCCCACTCATGCCCTCACCCCCTGGTGTCTGTGTCCATTGGTTAGGCCTATATGCATGCATAGAAGTCTTTTGGTTGATCTCTCCCCCTTACCCCCACCCTCCCCTACCTTCCCTCTGAGGATTGACGGTCTGATAGATGCTTCTCTGTCTCTGGATCTGTTTTTGTTAATCAGTTTATGTTGTTCATTATATTCCATAAATGAATGAGATCATGTGATATTTACCTTTCTCTGATTGGCTTATTTCGCTTAGCATAATGCTCTTCAGTTCCATCTGTGCTGTTGCAAATGGTAAGAATTCCTTCTTTTTTACTGCAGCATAGTATTACATTGTGTAGATATACCACAGTTTTTAATCCACTCATCTGCTGATGGGCACTTAGGCTGTTTCCAAATCTTAGCTATGGTAAATTGTGCCACTATGAACATAGGGGTGCATATATCCTTTCTGATTGGTGTTTCTAGTTTCTTGGGATATATTCCTAGAAGTAGGATCACTGGGTCAAATGGGAGTTTCACTTTTATTTTTTTGAGGAAACTCCATACTGTTCTCTACAGGGGCTGCACCAGTCTGCAATCCCACCAGCAGTGCACAAGGGTTCCTTTTTCTCTGCATCCTCACCAGCACTTGTCGTTTGTTGATTTGTTGATGATAGCCATTCTGACAGGTGTGAGATGGTACTGCATTGTCATTTTGATTTGCATCTCTCAGATGATTAGTGACTTTGAGCATGCTTTCATATGTCTCTTGGTCTTTCTTATGTCCTCTTTCAAAAAGTGTCTATTTAGGTCCATTGCCCATTTTTTGATTGGGTTGTTTATCTTCCTTTTGTTAAGTTGTATGAGTTCCCTGTAAATGTTGGAGATTAAACCCTTATCAGAGATAACATTGGCAAATATGTTCTCCCACACAGTGGGCTTTCTTGTTGTTTTGTTGGTGGTTTCTTTTGCTGTGCAAAAGCTTTTTATTTTGATGTAGTCCCATTTGTTTATTTTCTCTTTAGATTCCATTGCCCTAGGAGCAGTATCAGTGAAGAAATTGCTTCGGCATATGTCTGAGATTTTTCCTGTGGATTCTTCCAGTATTTTTATGGTTTCCCATCTTACATTTAAGTCCTTTATCCATCTTGAGGTTATTTTTGTGTATGGTGTAAGTTGGTGTTCTAGTTTCATTTTTTGGGATGTATCTGTCCAATTTTCCCAACACCATTTATTGAAGAGACTGTCTTGACTCCATTGTATGCTCTTGCTTCCTTTGTCAAATATTAATTGAGTGTAGTGCTTTGGGTCAATTTCTGGGTTCTCTATTCCATTCCATTGATCTATATGTCTGTTCTTGTGCCAGTAGCAGGCAGTTTTGAGAAGAGTGGCTTTGTAATACAGCTTGGTATCTGGTATTGAGATCCCTCCTACTTTGTTCTTCTTTCTCAAGATTGCTGCAGCTATTTGGGGTCTTTTTTTTATTCCAGATGAATTTGGGGGGAGTTTATTCTAGGTCTGTGAAATATGCTGTTGTTATTTTTTAATGGAGAGTGCATTGAATCTATATATTACTTTGGGTAGTATGGGCATTTTAATGATGTTGATTCTACTAATTCATGAACACAGTATGTTCTTCCATCTGTTTATGTCTTCCTCTATATCTTTTTTCAGTGTCTTATAGTTTCCTTAGTACAGGTCTTTTACCTTCTTAGTTAAGTTTACTCCTAGATATCTTACTTTTTTTGGTTCGATGGTCAATGGGATTATTTTTTTAGTGTCTCTTTCTGTAAGTTTACTATTGGTGTATAGAAATGCCATAGATTTCTTGGCGTTAATTTTGTATCCTGCTACATTGCCAAATTCATTTATTAAGCCTAATAGCTTTTCATGTCATCTGCGAATAATGACAGTTTTACGTCTTCTTTTCCAATTTTGATACCTTTTATCTGTTCTTCTTCTTGTCTAATTGCTATGGCTAGCACTTCCAGAACTATGTTGAACATGAGTGGTGAAAGTGGGCATCCCTGTCTCATTCCTGTTCTTAGGTGAAATGGTTTTAGTTTTTGCCCATTGAGTATGATGTTGACTGTAGGTTTGTCAAATAAGGCTTTTATTATGTTGAGGTATGATCCCTCTATTCCCACCTTGCTGAGAGTTTTTATCAAGAAAGGGTATTGATTTTGTCAAATGCTTTTTCTGCATCAATTGATATGACTATGTGATTTTTATCTCTCAATTTGTTTATGTGATGTATCACGTTTATCGATTTGCAGATATTGTACCATCCTTGTATCCCTGGGATAAATCCTACTTGATCATGGTTTATGATCTTTCTGATGTAATGCTGGATCTGATTTGCTAGAATTTTGTTGAGGATTTTGGCATCTATGTTCATGAGGGATATTGGCCTGTAATTCTCTTTCATTGTGTTGTCTTTATCTGGTTTTGGTATTAGGGTAATGCTGGTTTCACAGAATGAGCTTGGAAGTGTTCCTTCCTCTTGAATTTTTTGGAATAGTCTGAAGAGGATAGGTTTTAGTTCTTCCTTGAATGTTTGGTAAAACTCCCCTGTGAAGCTATCTGGCCCTGGGCTTTTGTTTACTGGAAGCTTTTTGATGACTGCTTCAATTTCTTCCATAGTTATCGGCCTATTGATATTTTTAGATTCTTCCTGATTGAGTTTTGGAAGGTTGTATTTTTCTAGGAATATGTCCTTTTCCTCCAGGTTGTCTAGTTTGTTGGAATAGAGTTGTCCATAGTATTTTTTAACAATCATTTGTATTTCTGTGGGGTCTGTTGTTATTTTGCCTCTATCATTTCTGATTTTGTTCATATGGGAACTCCCTCTTTGCTTCTTGGTGAGCCTGGCTAGAGGTTCATCAATCTTGTTTATCCTTTCAAAGAACCAGCTCTTTCTTTCATTGATCTTTTGTATTGTTTTTTTGGTCTCTATATCATTTATTTCCACTCTGTTCTTTATTATTTCCTTCCTTCTGCTCACTCTGGGCTTTTCTTGTTGCTTTCTTTCTAATTCTTTAAGTTGTAGAGTTAGATGATTTACTACCATTTTTTCTTGTTTTTTGAAGTAGGCCTGTAGAGCTATTAACTTCCTTCTCAGGACTGCTTCCATTGTGTCCCATAGATTTTGGATTGTAGTGTTTTCATTGTCATTTGTTACCAGGATGCTTTTTATTTCTTCCTTGATCTCTTTGGTAACCCAATCATTGTTTAATAGCATGCTATTCAGCTTGCAAGTGTTAGAATCTTTTTGATTGTTTTTATTGTAGTTTATTTCTAATATTATGCTACTTCGTCTGAGAAGATGATTTCAATCTTCCTGAATTTGGAGAGACTTTGCCTGTGACACAGTATGTCATCTGTCTTTGAAATTGTCCCATGTGCACTTGAGAAGAACATATACTCCATGGCATTGGAGTGAAATATTCTGAAGAAGTCAATTAAGTCGTTCTGATATAGTGAGTCATTTTGGATTGCTGTTTCTTTGTGCTTATTTTTTGTCTAGAGGATTTATCCAGTGATGTCAGTGGGGTATTAAAGTCCTCTACTATGATTGTATTACTGTTGATCTCTCCCTTGATATCTTCCAGGAGTTTTTTTATGCATTTGGGTGCTCCTGCATTGGGTGCATATGTTTACCAGTGTTGTATCCTCTTGTTGTATCGATCCCTTTAGTATTATGAACTGGCCTTCCTTATCTCTTTTTATGGCCTTTACTTTGAAGTCTATTTTGTCAGGCATAAGTATTGCTACCTCAGCTTTTTTTTTCATTTTCATTTGCCTGAAAGATATTTTTTCACCCCTTCACTTTCAGTCTGTGTGAGTCCCTTGTTCTGAGGTGGGTCTCTGGTAGACAGCATATATATGTGTCATGATTTTTTTATCCATTGAGCCACTTTATGTCTTTTGATTGGAGCATTTAGTCCATTTATGTTTAAAATTATTATTGATAGGTACTTGTTTGTAGCCATTTTTATTTTTTGTGCCTGTGTTCCTTCTTCCCTCTTTATTTCTTCTTTTTACACCAGTCCTTTTAGCATTTCTTGCATTTCTGGCTTTGTAGTGATAAACTCCCTTAGTCTTTTTTTGTCTGTGAAACTCCTTATTTCCCCTTCAATTTTGAATGATAGTCTTGCTGGATAGAGTATTCTTGGACTCATTCCCTTGCTTTGCTTCACTTTGTAAATTTCCTTCCATTCTTTTCTGGCCTGATGTGTTTCTGTTGAGAAATCATTTGATAATCTAATGGCAGATGCCTTATATGTAACTTTCTGTATCTCTCTTTCAGCCTTTAAGATTCTCTCTCTGTCCTGAACATTTGCCATCATAATTATGATGTGTCTTTGTGTGGGTCTTTTTGGGTTCATCTTGCTTGGGACTTTCTGTGCTTGTGTGACTTTTTTCTTCCCCACCTCAGGGAAGTTTTCTGACATTATTTCTTCAAATAGGTTTTCTAACCCTTTTTCCTCTTCCTGTTGTTCTGGCACCCCTATTATTCGTATGTTGCTTCATTTCATGTTGCTCCAAAGCTCCCTTAGGTTCTTCTCCTGTGTTTTAAATTTTTTCTCCAATTGCAGTTCAGTTTGGGTGTGTTTTGCCTCCCTGCCTTCCAATTTGCTAATTCGGTCCTCCACTTCTCCTAGTCTACTGTTGAAACTTTTCATGGTGTTTTTTATTGCAGCTATATCAGCCTTTATTTCTTTTTGATTCTTACATAAGTTGTTGATTTTTTTCATCCATCCGGTTTATGAATTGTATGACCCTTATTCTGAATTCTTTTTCTGACATATTGCATGCATCCATTTTTCTTAGCTGCTTTTCTGGCAATTCCTCCTTTTCTTTCCTTTGAGGGTTTCTTTGTCTACCCATTTTTGCTCTCACCACAGGATCTAGGTGTTGAGTCATGCAGGGGCTGCTCCTTGGGTGGCAGTGGCTCCTCGGGCGGCTGCTGCTCCTCGGGCAGTTGTGGCAGTGGCTACTCCTCAGTTGGCAGTGGCTCCTCTTATGGTCGCTATTCTCAGTAGTGGTGGCTCCTCTGGCTGGTGGGGGCAGGATGCTCGCACAGTTGCTGTTTCTCAGATGGGGGCGGACTGCTTGTGTGGCTGCTGCTCCTTGAATGGGGTGGGCTGCTCATGGAGCTGCCACTCCTCAGATGGGGGTGGGCTGCTCGCAGGGCTGCTGCTCCTCAGATGGGGGCTGGCTGCACAGGGCTGCTGCTCCTCGGTCATGGGTGGGCTGCTCGGGCTGCTCGTGCGGCTGTTGCTCCTTGGGCAGGGGCAGGCTTCTCCTCAGATTGGAGTGGGCTGCTCCTCAGATGGGGGTGGGCTGCGTGCAAGGCTGCCACTCCTTAGCCTGAGGAGGTCTCCTTGCGGGGCTGCTGCTCACATGGTCGCAGTGCCCTGGGCTCCCAGTCAGAGGGGAGCATGCTTCAGAACTCACAGGAGCCTGCGCCCTGGGTGGCTGGAGTCTTGGTGACCATGGGACTGCAGTCGAGGCAGCAGGTCCCTGACGGGGGTGGCTGTAGAGTCCGGGGTGTTATCTGAGGGCTTCCTGGGTGGAGGTGAGGCTGGGCTCCCAGTCACAGCAGCTCTCCCATTCAAAGAGGCGAGGCCTCTGAGGAAGAGCTGGCCACTCTGGGATTGTTTGCAATGGTAGCAGAGGCTGGCTAGTTAGGTGAGCCCAGTTAGCCTGCCCCTGAAGGTCCTGCAGGATCTAACTGTGCCACACACACACACCCCACACCACCATACACTCCTCCTTTACTTCCTCACTCACTCATGCTCTCTCCCTCACTGCCGCCTTCTTCCTGCCTCAGTAGTTGGGTCTGGAGTGTTATTGACCCATTCGTGAATGGAGTCTCCTCTCTGGCTGTCTGGTTACATGACTCGCTCTCTAGCACATTGGCTGGACAGATGAAAGTCCAGCAGCCCTTATTTGCCTTTGAGTAGGAAAACCCAACTACAGGGGCCAAGAAGCAGTTTATTTGGACTATACTGCCACAAGGTTTCAAGAACTCCACGACTCTCTTTAGCAGAGCGCTAGCATCTAATCTGTCCAAATTCTCAGGACAGGACTGGGGGGTGTGTTCTATTCCAATATGTGGATGACCTACTATTGGCTAGCTCCAAGCGAGCTCAGTGTTGGGAAGGAATGCAAGCCCTTCTGAGACTCTTAAATGAAACAGGTTACTGGGTGTCCAAGAGAAAGGCACAAACCTGTCAGAGAGAAGTCAAGTACCTATGTTTCCGAATCACCCGAGGGAAATGAAGACTAGGGACTGAAAGGAAGCAGGCAGTATGTGGTATTCCAGTCCCCAGCACCCAGCGGCAGATTCGGGAATTCCTGGGAGCAGCGGGGTTTTGTCAAATCTGGACTCCAAAGTTTTTAGATCTGGCTAAGCCTCTCTAAAATACCTCTGCTGCAGTCACCCTAATGGAAGCAAGGGGACAACACTGGCTAACTCATGCTTGAATGACTCAATATCGAGGGCTTCTATATGAGACTACCTTCTTACCAGTCACTAAGGGAGCCCCTGAGCATGACTGCTTAGAAGTCCTAGAGGAGGTTTACTCCAGCCAGCCAGAGCTAACAGACAGGCCTCTGCAGAATCCCGACCTGGTACTGTTCACTGAGCCCAAGGAGGTCACGGTCATCCACTATAAAGGGCACCAAAAATGAAAGGACTCAGTGTCAGAAGGAAACTGCCATGCAGACACAGCAGGCAGGCTGGCTGCAAAGGAACAAGTAGTGCCATCGTGGATCCTGTTGGCCCCTGAGTTACCTGAACCTCCAAAATACACTCATCAGGAAGAGGAATAGGCCCAGGAAGAAGAGGGTAAAAAGACAAAGGAAGGTTGGTGGATGCTCCCAGATCATAGTGTCTATGTCCCAGAACAGTTAGCCTACAGAATAATCCTCCAGCAGCACGAGCTTACCCTTTTAGGTAAAACTGCCCTAGAAGCTTTGTTAAGCCAGTACTACATAATTGCTCATCTCCCCTCCTTGTGTGCCTCAGTTTCCCAGCACTGCCTCTTCTGTATGCAAAACAATGCTAAACAGGGTCCTGTAAGACCAACCAAAGTTCAGTGCTGCAGGCAAACTCCCTTTGAAGACTTAGAGGTAGATTTTACAAAGGTAGGACCTAGCAAAGGGAGTAAATATATTTTAGTTTGTGTCTTCACCTTTTCAGGGTAGGTTGAGGTATATCCTACTCATACAGAGAAGGCAGGAGAAGTCACTAAGGCATTGTTGAAGGACATAATTCGCAGTATGGAATGCTGCTAACCATAGGGTCAATAACAGCCCAGCCTTTGTAGCAGAAGTAGTACAGCAGGTAGTTAAGGCTTTAGAAATTAAGTGGAACTTACATACAGGCCCCAGAGTTCAGAGAAAGTGGAACACATGAACTGGACTCTCAAACAGGTTATGGCTAAGCTATGTCAGGAGACAGCCTTACCCTGGACAGATATCTTGCCTCTTGCACTCCTGCGGGTGCATTATACCCCAAGGTTCAGGATAGGTTTCTCTCCCTTTGAAATTCTCTATAGCAGACCCCTTCTCTTAATTCGGCCAAAGGGAGATTTGGGGAAAATAGAAAACTTAGAAATTCAAAATCAACTACAAGGCCTTGGGAAAACTATCCTTGAAGTCCACTGGTGGGTTACTGACCAATTGCCCATCTCTCTAGGACAGCTGTGCATCCCCATAAGCCTGGAGACCAGGTTTGGGTAAAAGATTAGAAAAAAGAGCCCCTTAAGCCAACTTGGAAGGGACCCTATCCAGTCATACCAACCACTCCCACAGCTCTCAATGTTGCAGGGCTGAACATCTGGATCCACTACTCCTGGGTGAAAGCAGCCCACCAGTAAGTGACGTCCAGCCTGAGTGGAAGGTGATCTCTGACTAGGAATACGCCCTGCAGATCACCCTCAAGAAGACAGCAGACTTGGCAGATCAACCTGCATAGGGATCCAGATAACACCCTGCTGGACTAATCCCTGCACTAATATTTTAGGATATCTCCTATTAGCAATATTCGTTACCTTGATTTTTTTTGCCTTTCTGGTTTACTGCTGCACCTGACCCAAGGAACAAGGAAGTAGGATGATTCCACTCCTACTCCTTGTTTTTCCATGTATCTTTAGTACTAAACCTACTTCCCTTCCCATCTGTCATTGTCAGGAGAAGAGACTCTGAAGCTCCAGATGTACTCCAGACCAGAAACCCTGACTGTCATTATAATCCTCTCGATAGAGAAAACACAGGTTACTGACCCCATGACATCACCCCTGTTCAGCAGGAAGTAGTTCAGAAAGAACAACAGACTTATCCTCATTCTTTAGCCTAAGGTTTTCCTTATAATCCCTAAGGCTGAAAGTCAGTTTGAGGATCAAGAGGGGGGATTGTAATGGATAAGGACAGCATAGGTGATTATAGAAACAGGGTAAAGACAGCTTTACCCCAGTCCCAGCAGAGACAGAATGCTTACTTATCTATAATCAGTCTAGTGGTCGGCAAACTCATTAGTCAACAGTGCCAAATATTAACAGTAAAACGATTGAAATTTCTTTTGAGAGCCAAATTTTTAAAACTTAAACTATATAGGTAGGTACATTGTTATTAACTTAATTAGGGTACTCCTAAGGCTTAGGAAGAGCCACGCTCAAGGGGCCAAAGAGCCGCATGTGGCTTGCGAGCCACAGTTTGCCGACCATGGGTGCGGAGCAAACCCACACTGTGGAATAATAAGTTTTCAGAGGCTTGAACTAAAACCAAGGTATACATGTTTGCAGCTAGTGGCAAGCAGGTGTCAGCTAGAAGATTTTTTATGACCTACTTTTTAGCAGAATAGCTTTTAGTTAGCCACCCCCCCCCAAAAAAAAAACCAAAACAGAATCTGGGGAATATATATATCAGGGTTCAGCAGAATAGGGTTTCTCAGCTTTTGGGAAACTGATTTCCCTGAGCCAGCAGCGCTGCATTTGGAATAAAGGTGAACTTCTGCACCTCCCAAGTGCTTGCCTGGTTTGTTTTCCTTCTTTTGGTTACTTTGTTGTAACAATATGAATGGTACAAGGTGCAAGGCACAGTGCTAAGCACTCTGGATAATATAAAGAAAATGGTCACTGCCCTCAACTCTCCTGCTTTTTGAATAGTTGAGAAATATATCAGAGGGTTTGATTATAATTTAAACAGTAGGGAATACAACACTACTCTAAAACATCTAAACATATTTCGAATCATAATGACTTCTAATAATAACTTTAGTAATACAAATGCTTTTTACCAGGAAATGATATGAGTTTAGGCAGGAATTTGTTCTACCAAGACTAGAATGTGATATCTAGATCTTCTGATTGGCCCAGAGAAGTCAGACTGTGAACAGAGTGTAAGTTATCCAGTTTCTATGTGGCCTTGGGTATATCTCTTCTCTGTATACCAGTTTGTTCTTTTGAAAAATGAGGATAGCTTTAACAGTGCTTCTATATCTGACAAGTTTATGGCTAGAAAATTTATTATTCAAGTCCCATTAACTATTTCAATATACATTTATATATGCAAGACATTTCCGTTTATGTTCTCTCTATTTTTAAATCAAAGTTTCCCCTAGTTCTATTTCTCAGGAGGATCCAGTTCTCTTTCCCCATACGATTTCCAGAACATTTCAAAACTCTTCAAATGAAAATATGCGAGTCATGACTTGTGGGTAGCAAGTTAGGACTTGTGGGGACAGTTGGGGGGAGGGCAAACTCTGAGATCTGCCAGCAATTGTTCTTCCCCTTGATTCAAATGAAGGAAAAGATCAGGTTATTTATATAGCATAAGGTTCCAGATTTTCAGGAATGAAATCTGAGCCCAGCATGTCAACATTTTGGTCTGGTCTGTCTTGGAATCTACAGTAGATAGATGCCTTTGTGCTGGGAAACATTAAGAAGGTCAATATTCTTTTCTGATTTTTTTCTTTTAAGAAAGGGTTCATTCTCACACTCTAAAGTGGTGGTATTAGATATCATCCAGATAATACACTCAATGGTTATGCCGACTTCAGTTTCAAACATAAAGCCTCAGGGCAAACAGCTTTTATGTATTCAGTTACATGTTCTTTACTTCACAGATAATGTTTTTCCACAAATACTCCAAGCTTGGGAGGAAATATAGAACTGAACAATCAGATGAAGTAAAAATAATAATGATGTTAATAACAATGATTCCCAAATTGCAAAGAACCCAGAGAGACATCAACCTGAGCTTCTCAATAGCCCACAAGTTGCTCCATAAAGGGGAACTTCATAGAAGCAGCACCTCCTGGCAAAGGTGAGCTCTGGAGTAGGACAGGCTGAAGGTCCGCCTCCTGGGTTTGCCACTGATCAGTGTGTATAACCTTGGACGGTTATTCTCTGTAAAATGAAGGACAATAATACCTTCCTGCCTGAACTATCCTGAGCATTAAAGAGATACTATTTTTCAAGTGTCTGGCACACGGTAGGCAGCACAAGGGAAACTTGAGTTTCTTTCCGGCTTCTCCTTTAAGTCTCTTCCAGCCCTAAAACACTCTGGCCCTAATCCCATTCCTTTGTTTCCATAATCCAGTCCACGTTTTAGAAAAATTCCTAATTCCCAGTCACTGCAGGAGCACACACACCTGAATTGTTTCTTTCAGTTTCCAAATTGCCACTATAACTTTCTTCCTGAGAAGTATTTGCCCCAATTCACTGTCTCTTAAAGTGTGTAGCCACAGTTGTTTTTTCTTCCCTAATTCTACTTAACTCCCCTCCCTACCCCCCACGGTGGCGGAGCAAGCTTAGAGGGAGGAGGACTGCCCCGGGACAGAGTTCTTCTCAGCTTCCGATTTCCGCTCCTCCAGGTGTTTTCGTTGCAAGCCATAGATTTAGCAAGTGTTTCCCATGTAGAAAGGGCACATGCCCAGCGCATTTTGCAGACTCCGGCTTTGGGATTAGTGGATCCCAAAATAGAGTCCCTTGGGGGGGGGTTGGTTTCTTGGAGGTTTGATTACCGCGCTTTGGAGAGAGGGCTGCTGCGCGGTGGTCCTTTGGGAAGGGAACTCCTTTAATTCCAGGCAGGCTTCAGATATATATTTATAAAAGCAACATATATAATGTATATATATTTATAACAGTAATATAACCACATTACAGAATCTTTGAAAAGTAGAGAAAAGGACAAAAAAAAACCCCCCTCCCTATTCTTAATTAGAACTCCTAACATAGCCACTGGTAGTATTTTGGTATGTTGTGTTTTTTTGTTTTGTTTTTTTTCCTTAGTCCTTTCCCAGTCCTTGCTTCATTTATTTATTTATTTGTTTGTTTTACTACACACACTTTTTGGTACCTTGCTTTTCACACTGTAAACTTTTCTAGGTAGCTATTTCATAGTTTTTTAAAATATATTTTTTATTGTTGATAGTATTACAGGTATCTCCCATTCCCCCTCCCCATCCCCCCTACCTCATAGTTCTTAGTTCTTATTATATTAGTAACTGCAGACTACCCCTACTAGATTTAGTTTCACTTATTTTACAATTTTCTTGTTGGCCCTGTAGGTGGTTCCAATGTGTCCATTGTAATTAACACTGCAATGAATATATATTAGCATAATGCCTTTCACCCACATTTTTTACTATTACCCTAAGTCATCTAGAAATTGAAATATGGGGTTAATGAGTGTGAACATATTTATGGTTCCATAAATCTTGCCCAAATGCTTCCCAAAGGGTTGAACCAATATACACTGTTACCTGCAGCTGGTCAGAGTGTCCTTTTATCACATCCTTCCCAGAACAGGCTAGCATCTTTTTAAAAATGTTGGTTGTTGGTTTTTGTTTTTGTTTTTTTTCAGGGTAACTATGGTTTGATTTACAGTGAAGGGAAACGCTCCCCCCCCCTTGACCTTGATAAATATTATTTTTCTGCTTTTGTTTTTTAAGCAAGCCTTTTGAAGTGAGTAGAATTTGAATGAAGAAAGAGGGATTAGTGAATAAAAAGTAGGAGGTTTTGCCCTACCTGGTTTGGCTCAGTGGATAGAGCATTGGCCTGTGGACTGAAGGGTCTGGGGTTCGGTTCCAGTCAGGGGCACATGCCCAGGTTGCAGGCTCAGTCAATGATTCTCTCTCATCATTGTTGTTTCTATCTCTCCCTCTCCCTTCCTCTCTGAAATCAATAAAAATATATATTTTTTTAAAAACTGGGAGGTTTTACCTGTAATGAAGTTAAAGAGCAAATGATGAATTGGAAGAAATGCATGAAAATTCTCCATGGAAAGGAAAAGAAAGGGGAGTAGGGGATGAGTTTGGGAGGCGCTAAATAGTGGAACCAAGCCCCTTGATGTGGTCCAAGCTGCAGGTGTGAGAAAGATGTATTTAGAAGCAGTGGTTTGGACCAATTGAAAGCAAAAGAGGCTGGACTCCAGACATGAAATCAGCATCAAGGATTTGGCGAAGAGATGAAAGAGAAGTGAATTTTGGATTAGTTAAAGAAATGACAGTCTGTCAGGTACAGGGGGAAAGGAATCCTCTATTCTGACTCTTATTTATTGAACACTTTCCCTGTGCTCACTTTTTGGAGGCTATCTCAATAAATCCTTACAATAACTGAAGGAGATGCATTATATCCTTATACTCATTTTACAGATGTGGAAACTGACAATATGAGGGGTTCAGTGTTGCAGCCAAGGCCTCACTTGTAATATATATTACAAGTAGCAGAGAGGAAGATTTGAAACCATATCTTCATGCTTGAAACCTAGCACCATCAGGATCAAGAACAAGATTTGGTTGAAGGAGGAAGAGAAACAGCATTTATCCAGATCATGAAAGTTTAGGGGTCAGGCCTGGGCATAAAAAGACTGGAGAGACCAATGGCCCATATACTCAAATTATTTTGGGAGGTAGGACTGAAGGTCCCCAGATTCCCAGTCTGAATCTGAACAGGTTGTCCCTGAAGGTTGCTGATCAAGGCCTAACAAGAATTCTGATTCCTAAATCCTCAGCTATTTGAAGGCCCAGTGTCTTAGAGCTTCACCACTGCCTCCTTCAGGATACCAACTCCTCTTTGGACCAGCATAGTGATTGTGAAATATCAAGGATTTCTGTTTGGCTAAATATGATTTACTCTCCCCTAGATCAATGAAATAATGTGTCTTCTGCTCAATTTCCAGTACCTCCTCTCACCCAATAAAAGTAGAAACTCTGGCCTGGCTGATGTGGTTCAGTGGTTGAGCATCGACCTATCAACCAAGAGGTCACAGTTCAATTCCAGGTCATGGCACATGCCCAGTTTGTGGGCTCAATCCCCAGTGTGGGGCATGCAGGAGGCAGCTGATCAGTGATTTTCTCTCATCATTGATGTTTCTATCTCTCCTTCCCTCCCTGTTTCTCTCTGAAATCAATAAAAATATATATTTTAAAATATATATAAATATTTTTTAAAAAGTGAAAACTGCCAAGCTTGGAGGGTTTGTAGTAGACAAAGCCAAAGTTAAATTTTCAGAGGCACTTGTCTCTTAGCCCCTTATTTCAACTCATTATTTCACTAAAAAAATGTTGGGTTTGAAATATAGATTATGTTTGACTGGTCACCAGTACAAATGTGTTCTTATTTTACCACTATCTGTTCTGTACAGTCTTCAAAAATGTGGTTGTGTGGTACACATTTAGAAATTGGAGTAACAGAGGTGAGCCGTGGAACCAGGAAAATGTCTTAGTTTGGCTGGTTTAAAGGCACAGGTTTCCAGAAGCCCCCAAACTAAGTATTCAGCCAGGAAGGAAACCCAGCTGGCCTATTGTCTTCAGAGACAGTAATAACAGATAACTATTATGGTCCAAATACTCCAAAATGTTAGTATTATGCTGTATTGCTGGGTGAATATATTATAAACTATTTTTTAGACTTTTTTTTTTTTTTTAGAAACAAGAGCCAAGTATTTTATTTGTTCATTTCTTGCATTGGAAGTACTCCTGGATGACATCCTTGACCTAAGACTCTTTGTCCTTAACTATCATACAACTGCAACCAACCAATTTATGGGGTTTTCCCTCTCTGTCAATTTCACAGAGGCCTATTCACTCCTCTAGTTTCTTGTTGTCATCAACCTTAATTAGGTTGATTTGGTGTTCAGCACAAAGGGTCTCCACCAACTTGACATACACAGTCTCACTGCAGTTGGATGGTTGCAAACACACACATATGGGCTTGGCGCTGGTCTCAGGCTTTGGCAACTTGGCAAATTTTTCATGCTAGGCCCTCATGGAAGATTCTGGTATTCAGTACAGCTTGCAAATTAGTACTAACATCCATTACATCTCTAGCAACAATGCCTTCCTCAGCCATGGTAGGTTATAAGTGAAGTAGGATTTCTTTTAAATTTTATTTTCCAACCACAGCTTACATTCAATCTTATTTTGTATTCATTTCAGATGTACAGTATAGTGGTTAGACAACCACATATTTTACAATGTGTTCCCCCCAATACTTCCAGTACCCACCTAGCACCATACATCATTATTACAATATTATTGACTATGAGGAGTTAGATGGGATCAGGCAGTTTAGGGTAAGGGTCCAGGGGAGGGAAGATGGTAGATAAAGAAGAGATGAGCCGGATGGTCAGGATGTGAGCATAGTAGGTGGAATGCACCAGTCAACCACAGAGCTGCCCTTCCCACTGAACCCAAGAGCTGGAACTAAAAGTGGGGAGATGAAGGCAAAAGGAGATTAGCTGGTGTTTTTGTTTGTTTGTTTTGTTTTTGAAAGAGCCAATAGAGAGCAAGAATAGGAAAATATAAACTCCTAGACTGGTGAGCTTCTGCAGCAACCCCTCTCAAGTGCCGAGAGCTTTGTTATTTTCTCTGTAATAAACTTCGCTTTCCTTTGCTTGCCCTCCCTTGTCCGTGAATTCATTCATTGACTTCTCAAGACAATGAACCCAACAGCTCAACTATATTCCCTGGGCTGTACTTTATAGCCCTGTGACTGTTTTGTAACTACCATTAAGAAGTACAAAATGGAGCATAATCTTGAATGCACCTGAGAATCATCCCCCAGCCACTTGGTGGCAGAAAGGGAAGTTCCAGAGTTATATGTACTTTCCTGTGTTTTTCAAACATTTCCATAACAAGAATGATTTGCTTTGATATTTGGAAAAACAGTAAGAAAACATTCAGTGTCGTTTACTTAAAATGCATTTTAGTCAGGACTGTCAAGATGACCAATCACCTAGCATATTTTTATTTAGCATTTAAAATGAGCTTGAGTAAGAGAAAGACAAGTATCACATGATCTCACTTATATGTGGAATCTAATGAACAAAATAAAATGATGAACAAATTAGGCCTGGAGGCATGGAAGCATGGAACTGACTGAAGGATCTCCCGAGAGAAGGGGGTGGGGGAACAGGAAGAGTTTAACCAAAGAACTTATATGCATATATGCATAACCCATATACATAGACAATAGTGTGGTGAAGGCCTGGGGCAGGGTGGGAACTGAGTGGAGGGGGTCAATGAGGGGAAAATGGGAGACATCTGTAATACTCTCAACAATAAATATAAAAAATAAAATAAAATAAAGTAAAATAAAATTTGCTAGGCTGGAGCTAGGCCCTGGTGGTGTGTGTGTGTGTGTGTGTGTGTGTGTGTGTGTAGGGAGATTCAAAAGGAAAGGTGTGACTGTTTCATTGAGGGCCTATTATGTATCAGGCACATTTCTGCTGTTTACTCATTTCATCCTCCAGCAATGCTGGGAGGTAGGTTTTCACTAGCACTAGAATTATGAATGAAGAAACTGAGGCTCCAAAAGACCACGCATCATGGCTAAGAACACACAATAAATCAGTGGAAATTCTGGGCCCAGAAGGCAGGTCCGTCTACTTCAGAACTTGTATTCAGTAATTATATATCATTGTTCTTCCATAATATATACACTCACATATACAATACGGTTCCTGTCCTTTTAAGCCTTACAGTTTCGTTGAGAAGATACGATAAGCACAAGCACACACACACAGAGGCAGTGCCTGGTTTATGAACACTCATCACGGACAGAAACTCCACCTCTTGGGCCTTTGAGAAGTCTGGGTTGGGCTGCAGAGGACGGGACTTTCATCCATACCTGCCTTGTCTCTGAACTTTTTATGCTTTGACCATGGCTGGAATCCACCATTACTTTCCCAATTCATCAGATTGAAAATCTAGGTTTCACTCCATTCCGCCTTTAACAATTAAGGCAGTGCTTCTCAAACTTTAATGCGCTTAGGAATCACCTGGGGATCTCATTAAAATGCAAATTCTGAAGGAGTAGGTGTAGGGGTGGGGGCTGAGAGTCTGCATTTCTAATAAGCTCCCAGGTGTTGCTGATTTTGTTAGTTTGAGGATTCCGTACAGCGGTTCTCAACCTGTGGGTCTCGACCCCTTTGGCGGTCGAACGACCCTTTCACAGGGGTCGCCTAAGACTATCCTTCATATCAGATATTTACATTACGATTCATAACAGTATCAACATTACAGTTATGAAGTAGCAGCGAAAATAATTTTATGGTTGGGTCACAACATGAGGAACTGTATTTAAAGGGCCAGAAGGTAGAGAACCACTGAGGCATAGCAGATTTTGAGGAGTTAAAAGAGGTAATCCAGACCTCAGTCTTGTCTACCCTGCCCCAGGCAAAGTGCTGAGCTGCTCTTTGTCTCCATGTGGGCCAGAAGGAGAAACCCCATCTCTAAACTCCCCCCAGTGAAGGGCAAATGATTGTTTAGGCTTGGGCTGGGGCTGGGAAGGCAACCTGTTCTAGGAATGATGCAGGCCAGACCTTCTCTTCTTCCAGTCCCTCTGGAGTTGGCCACCACCACCAGGAGCAGCAGGCCACAAACAAGGGCAAGAAGGCCCATTCATTCCTTTTGGATCTGGGGAAGTCCTTCTTGCCTCTCAGGCTCATTTAGCTCTGGGCCAGGTGCCCAGCTGGGTTGGTGGCCCCTTTCTTGACACCTGTTACTATTTGACTGGGTAGTTTGCTCCTGGCCCTGGCTGGCATCAGGGTGCTGGCCCTGGTCACTCTCTGAAGCCCCTTCCAGCACAATGACTCAGATTCCCAGAAGGCCCCATGAACCTGGGTGACAGGCAGGTTTGTTGGGTCCATGAATATTAGCTGAAGAGACAACTATGCAAGAAGATTAAGCCAGAACAGAGGGGCACCATTTATTTTGCTTCTCCTGTTATATAATGGATTATAATTATAATACTTGGAATGTATGTAGGAACTGCTTTCCAGAAGATGAAAGCTAAATAGAGTATTGAGCCTATTTTAGTCTATCAACCATAACATTGTGTCTATGGGAAATGGTTTCCAGTTCCCAAACAGTGCCTCATTGCATGCTGGGAATTGACTGCATAGCAGAAGCAATGTAAGGCAGTATTGTACTCACTAATAGAGTAACTGTTTAGAGAATGTGTGTTATACGAGCTCAGAGGAGGGAGGGTGGACCATGGGCTAAGTGTTGACAGAAGACTTTTTGGAGCAGGGGAATATGAGATGTGCCTTTCAGGAGGAATAGGGTTTTGGTAGATAGGGTAAAGGGGTGCAAAACACTGAGGTAGTAATGACATGCTAACTACACATGCTGGGAAAAATGGATTAAGGCATTCTGGTTGGAGTCAAGAGATGTCAGGTCAGGTAGGATTGGAAGAATTATCTACAAAGCTTTCATGTGAAAGGAAAGTAGGGGGAGGTGAGAGGGAGAGAAGAAGAGACACAATTTATCATCACTGCTGTGAGCCAAGCACTTTACCTACATTATCTCTATTCTTCAAAGGACTCCAGAAATATAAGCAGTATCCTCATTGCTTTGATGAAGAAATAGCTTTGTAGAGGTTAAGTGAGGTTCCTGAATCCACCTAGGTGGTAAGTGCTAGAACCAGAATTTGAATCCAGGACACTGTGCTTTCTTACTTCTACACATGTTCCTGACTCATATGTTGGGCTTAAAAATACCCATGGACACCCATTTCTGAAAATGTTCCAAAGGCCACCTGTTCCAGGTCCTTGTAATGTCAGAGGCCACAGTAACTGTCCTAGTTTCCTGGGACTACCATAAGAAATTATCACAAGCTAAATGGTTTAAAACAACAGAGATGTATTTTCTCACAGTTCTGGAGGACAGGAGTCTGAAATCAAGATGTTGGCAGGACCATGCTCCCTTTGAAGCCTCTAGAGGAGGATCTTCCTGTGTAGTCAGCCTTCTCCACAGAAACAGAACCAATACAGAACCAATAGGAAATGTATATCGAAAAATGAGAGAGAGAGAGAGAGAGAGAGGGAGAGAGAGAGAGAAATTATAAGGAATATGGAGACTGGCAACTCCAAACTCTGCAGGGTGGACTGGTAGGCTGGAAGCTGGAGACTCAGGGGAGCCAGTGTAACAGTCTGCTATAAAACATGGAAGAGCCAAAGTCTCAGATCAAGTCAGAATTTTCTCTTGCTGGGGTGGAGGAGAGGTGGGGTTGTGGAGGTGTGGGTGGGAAGGCCAGTCTTTTTGTTCTGTAGAGGCCTTCAACTGATTAGATGAAACCTACCTGCATTATGGAGGACACTCTGCTTTACTCAAGTCCACTGATTTAAATGTTAATCTTAGCCAAAACACCCTCACAGACATATCTAAAATAATGTTTCACCAATTATCTGGGCATCCTGTGTCACAATGAAGTTGACACATAAAATTAACCATCACACCTTCCTTATCTCTTTCAGCTTCTGCTGGCTTTCAGCATTTCTTATCTTGGGCTGCATGTTCTAAATTCTGCTTCCATCTTCACATGGTTTTCTCCCCTATATGTCTGTGACTCAAATCTCCCTCTGCCTTTCTTTTATAAAGCCAAGGGTTATTGGATTTTGGGCCTAACCTAAATTTAGAATGATCTCATCTCAAGATCCTTAGCCTAATGACATCTGCAAAGAACATTTTTTCCAAATAAGGTCACAATTATAGTTTCTGGACATTAGGACATGGACACATATTTTTGGGGGGCTACCATTCAATCCACCAGTGTCCCCCATGATGATATGAGGAGTTCTGCTAGTATGGCCACTTCCTACCTTCAGGGTAAAAAAAGATTCCAGGTTATCAATAATAATCCCATTGCAAGAGCTAAATCAGCCACAATCTGGACTAGTAATATATATATATTTTTAAATTTATCTTTATTGTTAAAAGTATTACAGATGTCCTTTTTTTCCCCCATTAATCCCCTTTCCCCCATCTTCACCACACTATTGTCTGTGTCCATGGGCAATGCATATATGCATATAAATTATTTGGTTAATCTCTTCCTGCCCCCAACCCCCTTTTGCTGCTCTGAGATTCTTAAGTGTGGTGTCATGCTGGGAGACCAGAAGATGTTGGTTTCCACTCAGGGGGGGTTGCCTGCCTCCTCTCTAAGTGAAACAAGAAGGGGTAAGAATGTCCAGAGAACCTTTTTTATTTTCATTAAAATTTTGTTTTCTTTATTTTTACAACATATTTGTGGTTTTTTTTCATACAAAGCTTTCCCACAGTGGCCAGATATAGAAGGTTTCATTTTTACATCTTCAATTTTTTTATTATAAAAATATTTAACATTATAAGAAAGCTGAAAGTGCAAAGATAAATGACTCCTAACCTCCCCACTCTAATACAACTGATTTTTTCATTTTCCTTTTCATTATTTGTCCACATACTAGTATGCCATGTCCCTTTGTGAAGTCTTTCCTCACTTCTTCAGCAGGTTTAATGTTCCTTCTGTCCTCCAAAAGTGTTTTGTGAATTACAACTTTTGGTGTGTTTGCATGACTTCTATTTAGACTGAACCTTCTTCAGAGCAGGGGACCAGATATTCTCACCTTTGTATCTATTATACATAGTACTACACCTGGTACATAGTTTTCTCTAACTAATACATATCTGTGCATAGTCATAATCATACTATATATACAAGTAATTTTGTGATTTGCTTTTGTTACTGAGCATCAAAGTACGCATATTGTTTTTCATACAATATATTTCAATAACCTCCTAATATTCTATTCCATTAATGGACAGTCATTTGCTTAATCATTTCCCTCTTAGGAGAAATGGCTTTCAGCCTCACACTATTTAGTTATACTGAACTGAATACCTTCAGATGAAGTGTTTCTTGTGAGTTTTCCCAATGAATGAACTTTCGAACCGTGGGATGAGCATTTTTTAGTTCTTGATAATATTTTGTTTCTCCAGAAGGTTAAACCTATTTGCATTAACATTGTATACATGTAACATTTTAGCCATAATTCTGTCAGTACTGTATTTTGAAATTATTTTGTAATTGCTTAAAACTATTATCCTATTTTTTTTGTCTTTTGTTTCTTTCATTTGAATTCAATAAAATTTAATGAACACATTTAATTTGAGTTCTATATGTAATTCATACTTCAAAACCAAGAGGTCTACAGGTGTCCGGATTTGTATGTATACCCTCCATGGACAGGTATAAAAGCAAAATTTAATATTTAGTTAAAAAAAAAAACGGCCCTGAAGATAGAAGTTGCCATCCTATTACAGACCACATATCACAAGCAAGACCTCCCTGAAGCACATATGAAATGATCCACTTTGGACTAGCTCTGAAATACTTCCTTTAGCCACACTAGGTAGTAAGTATAGTAAAGAAGAAGGGAATCTAACCATGTCTTCTGTAGTAGGGAGCTGTTTTATGGCTTTACTGATATTGTGTGAGCTCTGTCTGTCTTTTCAATAAATTCTTCTGCTACCTTCTTGAAACCCCTCAATCCACTCTCCATATTTTATATCTAGATATTTGACTAAATAAACACTACTGAGTTTATATTTGAGTGTTATTGCTGATCATCTTCATTCTTTCCTGAATATTTAAGTTTCCCTCTGATATTATTTTCCTTCTGTCTAAAGAACTTATTTCTTATAATGCAGTACTACTGACAATGAGTTTTCCTTTAACTGAAAATGTCTCTGTTTCATCTTCACTCTTCAAAGATTCTATCACTGTTTACAGAATTTGGGGTTGACAATTTTTCTTTTGTCACTTTGAGGATGTTGTTCCACTGTCTTCTGGCCTTCATGGTTTCTGATAAGAAGACCATGGTAAGTTCAATCACTATTCTCCTATATATAGTATTTTGTTTCTCTCTGGCTACCTACAAAATTTACATTTTATTCCTGGCATTCATTCATTTGATTATGATTTATTAGACATGGTTTTCTTCATATTTATCCTGTTGGGGTTCACCCAATTTTGGAAGTTTTTTAAAAATATATTTTATTGATTTTTTGCAGAGAGGAAGGGAGAGGGATAGAGAGTTAGAAACATCCATGAGAGAGAAACATCCATCAGCTGCCTCCTGCACACCCCCTACTGGGGATGTGCCTACAACCAAGGTCCATGTCCTTGACCAGAATCAAACCTGGGACTCTTCAGTCCATAGGCCGATGCTCTAGCCACTGATCCAAACTGGCCAGGGCTGGAAGTTTTTAATCATTAATTTTTTCTTCTCTCTTTTCTCCTTCTGTGATAGTTACCTATATGTTAGATCTTTTGATATTGTCCCACAGATCTCTGAGGCTCTGCTCATTTTATTTTCTGTTCTTTATTCGCTATCTTCTTTTTATTGGAGAATTTTTCTTTGCCTCATTGACTACAGTTATCATAGCTCTTTAAAGTAATTGTCTGATAATTCTAAGGTCTGGGTTATAGCTGTGTTGAACTCAATTGTTTGTCTTTTGAGAATGCCTGGGTCATATTTTCCTGTTTTATTTATTTTTTTATGTTGGGTAATTTTGGATTGTACACTGGGTATTATAATTGTTAGGTTGTGGAGACTCTGGATTCTACTGTATTCCTCCAAAAAGTGTTGACACTCTGTTTTAGCAAGCAATTAACTTGCTTAGCCATGAACTGTAAACTCTGTCTCACCTATGGAGGACATCAGCTCAATAATCAGTTAAACTCTTTTAGCCTTAGCTGTAACGTGATTTGATTCTACCTCAGGCATGCATAGTACAAGGGCCCGGGGTCAGCAAGAGACCTTGGCTAAGTCTATGCACAGAATATATGGGATTTCTTGCTCTGCTTTTGTCCTTTCCAGGATTCCTTCAGCATTCTCAAGTGGATGTAGTTTCTCTGGGTTCTTATATCCCTGGTCTTCAAACCAGAAAAATGGCAAGTTTTCTATTGGAATTTTAGCTGTCTTGTGCCATGCTGTAACAGTACTCTGTGCTCAGGCTATTGCTGTAAAAATGGAAACTCACCCCATGCCAGTTTTTTTCTGCCCAGTTTTAGCTCCCATACAAAATCTGCCTGTATTTTTTTTCACTCTCCAGAATCTCTAAGTTTTTTATTTTTTAATTTTCCTCAGAGTTTGTAGTTGCTACTTTTGTAGTTGCTAACAGCTTATTGTACCATACTGGAAATGGAAACAGTTTACTATTTTTGAATTAAAAAAAAACATTGGGAGATTTACCCTTTGTTAAAAAATTTATATATATATGATATAACATTAAAAACAAAAAGAAGAAAATAAAACTACACATAATCTTATTTCTAAAAGATATATATGCTGTTAACATTTTGGTATATTTCCTTCCAGTTTTTTTTCATGTATATAATAGTATATCCAAATGTGCTTATATAAGTATATGTGTGTATATACATAAATAAATGACTAAAATAGGAACATACTATAGATATATTATAACCTACTTCTTCCCCAACCTAATTTAGCAATATATAATAAACACTGAAAAAGAGCTATTCTGGGTTTAAGAATAAAGAGTTGGAAAGCTTACTGAAGGATTGGAAAATGAGAGCTTAGATCTAAAAGGGGATGGTGCTGAGAGGTAGTATCTTTGAGGGTGAAAGTCACAGAAGAGCCTCAAGACACTGTGCTTGGTGGCATTACAGAGTAGAGGGAAGTGTCTTTTTTTCAGCACTACATACCTGGAAAGGAGCTGAGGATTTATGATACAGCCTGTTTTCTTCTGCTAACTACTGGCTATTAGAGACTCTGATGGGAGGAAGTCCCAGCCCTAGAGTCTGCAGTGGATTAGGCAGGCCACACAAGTAGCTCTGCAGGACTACTGCTAAATGCATATGAAAGAGGTGAGGAGTGGGAAGCTGAGTTAGTGGAGCATAGCTAATAATTGCTGTAATGATTTGATTTTTCAGGTATTATCAACTATAATAGAGGATAACTTCCTTCAGATTCAAATTACCTGATGAGAATTCATTCTTTGTTTTTTATAATCAGTCTCCCTTTGGATAGGTCTGGTCTGAGGTATTCACTACTCACTTATCCATTCCCCCCTCCCAAGTATGCTGACTCTGATTAGATCTTTAGATGTGGCTGCTCCACCTAATTTTGTTAGCCACTGACTTCAAACTCAGTATGTTCTCTTTAAAATTTTTATTTATTGATTGATTTTTAGAAAGAAAGGAAGAGAGAGAGAGAGAGAGAGAGAGAGAGAGAGAGAGAGAGAGAGAGAGAGATATTTGTTGTTCTACTTATTTATGCATTAATTGGCTGATTCTTGTATGTGCCCTGATGGGAATTGAAACCAAAACCTTGGTGTATTGGGATGATGCTCTAACCAACTGAGCTACTCAGCCAGGACAACAAGCAGAGATGTTCAGCCAGAACAAGCAGAGAAACTCTTAAAAGTTGAAAAGATAGGCAATGTTCAAGATAATACTTCTGCTAAAGTAAACTTTTTAATGAATTATATAATATACACATAGAACGTGCATTAATCATAAGGGCCAGGTAGATGAATTTTCATAATCTGAACACACCTATGTAGCTATTACCTAGATTAAGAAACAGCATTACCAGCATTGGAAATGCCTGCTCCCAGTAATTTATTCCTCTATAATGGTAGTCACTAACCTGACAACTGAAGATAAGGATTTATTTTGCCTTTTAACTTTATCTGAGTGGAATTCTATAGTATATACTCTTTTGTGTCTGGCTTCTTTCACTCAACATTATGTTTGTGAGATTCTTCCATGTAGTTTTTAAAAATAGAAATAGTTATTTTATTCTCAATGCTGTACAGTATTAGTTCTATTGTTAATGGACATTTGACTTATTTCCATTTGGGGATTATTATGAACAGTGCTGCACGAATGCTCTTGTCTATGGTTTTTTTGAGAACACAGGTGTAAACATTTAGATTGGGGTTATATCTAAGAGAGAAATTCGCTTGTTCATAGGATATCTCTATCAATTATCTATCTATCTATCTATCTATCTATGATACTTTCAAGTAGTTTTTTTTTATTGTGCTTGTACCAATGGCATTATTGTGCCTATACTCTGCTTAGCAATGTAATAGAATTCCAATTGTTCCAATGCTTGGTATTATCCACTTTTTAAAATGTTAGCCATTCTGATAGGTATAGTGACAGTGTTTTTTTTTTTTTTGCTGTCCTTCTGTCTATTAGATTCATCCAAACAGAACCACATGCATTTACTTACTCTGAGTTAAAACAATGAGTCCAGCCCTAACCGGTTTGGCTCCGTGGATAGAGCGTTGGCCTGCGGACTGAAGGGTCCCGGGTTCAATTCTGGTAAAGGGCACATGCCCTGTTGCAGGCTTGATCCCCAGTAGGGGGTGTGCAGAAGGGAGCCAATCAATGATCCTCTCTCATCATTGATGTTTCTATCTCCCTCTCCCTTCCTCTCTGAAATAAATGATTTAAAAAAAAAAAAATGAGTCCAATTAAAGAGTAAGCCTGCCCTCAAGCAGCTCTAAATCCAGTGGGAGACTCACTGAAATGTATACAGAAGATTACAATATATGATATATGCTATTATAAGTATTGACTTATAGTAGAGGAGAGATAATGTGCTAGGTTATACCAGAGGAAGGAGTAATCTGCTCTGTCTATAGTATGGGATGACACAGATTAGATGGGGCTAGAGAAAGCAAGGAGACCAGTTGGGAGATCATTAAAATAGCACTATTGGGAGGCAAATAAATAACAAACCCTGAAATCGTCATGCAAATAAAATTGACATAACTAAATGACTATTAAAATATAGAGAGAAGCCCCAGCCAGTGTGGTTCAGTTGGTTGGGCATTGTCCTGTGCTCCTAAAAGGTTGCCATGTTTGATTCCCAGTCAGTGCACATGCCCAGATATTGCACTTGATCTCCAGTGGGGAGCATGCAAGAGGCAGCTGATCAATGTTTCACTGTCACATTGATGTTTCTCTCTCCCTTCCTCTCTCTAAAAAATTAATTTAAAATCTTGATAAAATAAAATATTGAGAGAAAGAATGGAATTACCAGATGGTGATACTAAGGAAGTAGGAAGAATAGGTAGGCATCAAATATAAGGTAGAAAATCAGAGAGTTATCAATGGTGACTCCCAGGTTTTAGACCCAGGTGTCTGGGTGAATTCTGTTGTTATCAATTGAGGGAGAGAAAGCAGGTAAAGAAACAGATTGAGAGTGGAGGTGGGAAAGATGTCTTCAATTTGGACATTCTAAGTTTAAAAAACCTGTGGGTTATCTAGTAGGCATTTGGAAGTATGGGCCTGGAGCTCATAACAAAATGATGGGAGAGAACTATGGATATTATTTGAAGGATAGTTAGTGTTTGGGAGTTATTTTTTAAAAAATTATCTTTATTGTTGAAAGTATTACAGATGTTCACTTTGTTTTTTTGGGGGTGGGGGGGTGGGGCGTTATTTGACCAATGAGAATACATGAGATCAATAAGGAGGTTATGAGCAAGCTTAGAACAACAAACCCTGGAACCCCATATTTAAAGGGCAAGTAGAAAAAGATGACAACCCCCAAAATTATATTTAAGCATAATTATAGGTTGCGGAGCAGAGGGGAGAAGCAAGCAGAGAGAGAAAGGTTGAAGACATAGGTGGTAGACCTGATGAGCTCTGTGGCAAGGACTCAAAAGTGGAGAGAAATTGACATTAAGACCCTGCAGATGAGGAGGAACAACCCTTGCTGACACTGGGAGGAAATGAAGAAAGGGTATGTTGGGAAACACATACATATAGGTATGTTTAAAGACAGGAGAGTGAAGTAAAGAGTTCACACTTGATGGTATGTATCTCTGTAAGGACATCTGCAAGGCATCCTCCTAAGAGTGAGGGAGGCTAAGGTGGGGCTGGGTGAAGAGTAGTAAGGCTTATATCAGTCATTGTAGTAAATGGGAGGCATTGGTGATTAGAGGCAAAAATATGATTGCAGCATGGCTCAGTGATTGAGCATCGACCCATGAACCAGGAGGTCACAGTTTGATTCCTGGTCAGGGCACATCCCCTACTGGGGATGTTCAGGATGTAGCTGATCGATCACTCTCTTTCTTCATTGATATTTCTATCTCTCTCCCTCGCCCTTCCTCTCTCTGAAATCAATAAAAAAAAACCATTTAAAAAAACAAACAAGCAAATCCAGCAACTCCCTTAGGGCCAACACCCTCGCAATCCACTTCATGCTGAGCTTCCCTAGCCTTACCATTTTGTTGAAGGGGTGTCGGGAGAAAGTGCCTTTAGGTGGGTAGTAAAGCAGACTGGGGGAATTCTTAACATATTATTAATTGAATGATGGGAATGGGAAATGAAGCCATGTCAGATACCATGTTCTTTAGCTAGGTTTCTCATCAGTAAAGCCCTATGGTCACTTCTTCCTTCTTATACTTGGAGCTACATTCCCTTACCTTGTATTAGGTCTTGGGATCCAGCCACATCCCTTTTTGCCCATGCTAGTGACAGCAATAATATAGTAGAACTCCCAATTCTCTTAGTTGACACTTGGGGAATTTTTAGCAGTGAAGTTAGAATGAATTCAGTTAGCCTTTGCCTCTGCCTTTTATTTGCTTTTTGTGCTGGCTGGAATCCTCACCCAGCCATCAGCACATCCTGTTCTTGTATTTAAAATTAGACAGTGGCAAAGTGAAGGCACCTTACAGACCATAGGTTACACTTGAGAAGCAGAGGCCTGGAAGCATCATCTTTCCAATTAGGTGGGGGAAAAGGGAAAGATTTTGATTCAATGAGACCTCCAATGAAGATCTCATTACAGTGTTAGTAAAATTTTGGATGTTAACCAAAGACTGTCCATCAACTTGCAACTCTAGCAATTATAGCTTCCGCATGGGAATTTTACTCTAGATGAGACTGCATTTCATCCAGGGAGAGCTACGTGGATGGCTCTTAATCACGATGCAGGTGCGTTGGAAGGTTTAAGTAGTTAACATTTGTGAAACACACTGCTCTTTCAATGAAATGTGCGTCGAGAATAGTCTTCTATTGTTAACATCTTCTTTTTGAGACACTCCAGGAGTCAAAGTGCTTGTTTTCACACTAGTTTTAGGAAAGAAAGATGTTGGACTATATTTCTGCAAAATGCCCAAGGAGCCAGCATGAATTGGAAAATGAGTGACAAAGGGAACCATTTGAAGATTCAAAGACCACTCAGCACCAGTTATGCCAAGAAATGCTATGCAAATTAGCACTTTGGCTAATTAAAAAATACTCAAAGGAAGTAGTAAGTGAAAATGACCCATCACGTTGATAAATAGTCAATCTGTTTAAGTTGTATTTCCAGTGTTAATTGAGATCTGGGTGACTCAATGCCCTGGTGGCCAAAAAATCAGTTCTGAAAAAAAAGAAGGTACTCAGAGGTCAGGCCATGGTTTTTCACATCTGCACACAGCCCCCACGCCAGCCCTTTAGAACACCAGATGTTTATGCTTCACTTCCTGACCTCCCTTCCAAATGGCAGTTCTTGGAGTCCTACTGAAATAGTTTGCAGGCTGTTTGTTATTTGTGTGGAGTGCTGTGGATTTGATTTTTGCCTGAAATGACTTACTGACAGACTTCTTTCCCAAAATGATGATATTTCACTAGGAAATTTTTGAAAACAAGGACCATGGACAAGATGTGGACATGGACTCCAATGTTCTCTAGAGGCCTACGACCCTAACAGTGGCTTAGGCAGGTGGGCAGGGGTCGAGATAGAGGTTCCTGTGACCCAAAGAAAATCTCAAGTTTAAGGTAAGGTAAATTTTAGAGTCCCTAGGGAGATGTGAGCCTGAGAGAGTTCTGCCTTCCCCAATGTGGAAACCATGCCAAAGGTAACTAGAGGAGTAAACCAAAATGTTGAGCCTGGCAACATGAAAGATTGAGTAAACCCATAATTCACTCATTTGGAAAGTGGCTGGAGAAATCTCCCTCTTGTTGGCAGAGCAGTCCCATGTAGGCGATGACATGTCAATAGTGAAGTATCTGTCACTCCCACTGGTGCCAGTCCTTTGGTTGTGGATGACATAAAGAAGGGACTGCTTAACTTAATGAAACAAACAGACAAAATCACTTGAGAGGCCTGATTCAGTGCTTTCAGCTCTCTGAACAACCAGCTCTGTCTGTTGTTGAGATGCTAGCATTGCTGTGGAAAATGTAGTTGCTTTTGTATGAGTCACATCCCTTCCCATAAAGCCCTCCTATTTGGGAATTCCCATTATCATGGCACTTTATAGAATCATGTCAAAACAGGACAGAAACTTTTGGCCACGTATTCTGTGCCCATCCTGGTGCTAGGTACCAGAGGAGAACCATTACTTTGTGGTGGGGGAGAAGAGAGACACACAACACAATTAGAAAATGTAATGACAGAGTATAAACTCAAGCCGTGGGTTTTATGTTGAAAGAGGGCTCATATCTCTGTGAAGTCATTGGTGAAGGTTTGGGAAAGAGATAAAGAGGGTAAAAGGCATACCAAGTGGAGGATTACAGCATGAGCAAAGATGCTAAAGCAAAAATGAGCATTGCCAGTGCAGGGTCAATGAAGATCAAGTGAGGGAGGATAATTTTTGGAGAAAAGATGTAAAGTTAGACTCAGGGAAGTTATTCAAAGCCATAATAAGGACTTTGGAATATGATTGCCAGGCAATACAGAGTACCATAGAAAGACAGGGATGTCAAAGAAGATGCCAGTGTCTCTGTGTGCAGGAGTTGGAGTTATTGGGCTGAGGATGTTGCAACACTACAGACATTCAATGGTTAGCACTTAGCCTATGCTGGGGCTGGGGAATGGAGAGATAGCACAGGAGAGAGCTTTGGAGCCAGACACATCTGGGTTAAAATACTCCCATTCACCACTTATGAGCTGTGTAAGCTTGAGCAAGAAACCTCGCTTCTTTGAGCCTCAGTTTACTTCTCTGTAAACTGGGGGTAATCCTTTTGCTTGCCTTATGGGAAAGTGACTAGATGAAAGGAAGAGTGTCTATAGCACATAGGCAACCCCACTAAGCAGTAGCTTCTCATGTTTGTACTCATTGGAAGAGACTTTTTGAGAAAGAGCCAACAGGATTTGGTAGCAGGTAGGACTAGAGTTGTGGGAGATGGGAAGTCACTGATGATTTCCATGGTTCAGTATGGTTCAACATGGGAACAATAGTGGCCCAAATACCTGAGCCTGGATGGGACAGTGACAAGTCAAGCTCTATTTTAGTTAGCATTTGTGAAGGCAAGAGGAACTGCCTTCTAGCCATTTTTTCATTTGTATATTCATCTTTGGCTGTGCTCAGGCTCCAAGAGGGCCTTGTTTAGAGAAATACTGCAGCATAGCAGAGAAGGTATATTTTAAAGTGACAGTTCTAAAAATACTGCTCTCTTCTTGCCCTTTCACAGCTGCAGATTCCCAATCTTGATCCTCACAGGGAGAAGTAATAAAATGCATATGTTTATAATAAAAATCATATTTCCCTCTTCCTGTGATGTCTCCCAGTTGTAGGTTCCCATCCGTTTGCTGTTTTACCTATCATTTAACAAATGTATTTTAAGAAAAGTAATCTTTTCCACTGACATGTCTTATAAACGTCACATCCTCAGCTTTGGTTCTCATTGAGGAACAGAGATGCATGTTTTGAATATTTCCAAAAATGCTTTTGACTCCATTCCCAGGCAAGGATTTTTATATCTTTGGTTAGAGAGAATATATACATAAAATGCACTACACAGTGATGTGGGTCCTTTGGGATGGATTATAAGAAAGCAAGATATGAGTCTGAGTTCTGGAAAAATTAGCTATAATTAGCAGCTGAAATCTAGGGCTCAGTTCTTCTGTGGGTCATCATTGAGGTGTGCTTAGTGCAAGGTATTCTGGGAAGTCAGAGCTTGGTTAGTATAAATGAGTGGAGTGAATTGGACTCTGGGAGATTTTCTCATGAAGGCATTTGAGTGGGACCATGGAATGTAAGACCAAGGTTGGACAGTTGGCCAGCTCAACACTCAGTGCGCAAAGAACAGAGAAAGCACCCCTCCCTTGGTCTGCAGATGGAGGTCCAATCTGAGGACATAGAGAGTATCTGGCTTTGTTTGGAGATATCTATCCATGTGCTGGTCTATGGGTTAAATAAAATATGTAAAATGCATTTTGTATGGCACCTGACACATAGTAGGTATATGAAGGCTGTTGTCAAGATCCTCATATACAACAGTGCTGGAAATCTTGGCAGGGCTTGGGCTTGGAGCTGATAATAAGAAGGAGACATGGACAAACTATAGTATAAGGCAGAACACAGACAGAAGAAAATTGAAGGAACCAAGCCAGGGAGAACCAACAGGATAGGGGAGAAATGTGTAGGAAGAGATGCGATTAGGGGATAGGCAAGTAGTAAGTTCACTCTAGTGTGCTTGGTCATTTCATTGGTTCATTCATTCATAGAACAAATATTTATTGAGCATTTAATATGTTCTTAGCACTGATCTACTAGTAAGTGCTAGGGATACAGCAGTGAACAAAACAGAAAAGGATCCTTCTCCAACAGAATTTACAGACTCATGGTAATAGACAACAAAACAGATTTGCGGGTGAGGCAATAGTGTTGGAGTCTAGAGTTGGCCTACCCAAACCTAAGAATCCACTGAATGGGAACCCAGAAGTCATTCATCTCAGTCCTTCTCAGTTGTGATTTGTCCTAAATAGCAGTAACCAACCCCCACCCAACCTCAAACTTCTTGGCAGGGCTGACTTTAAAACAGACACCTGAACCCAAGGAATATTTGGGGGGACAAATGTAGGTTTCCCTCCCCTACATCCTGTTTGCTATGGCCATAAATGCCTTTTGCAGAGAAGGAAGCCTAACTTTTCCCATCTGAAGGCCTAAATACACTAGAGGGATAAAATCTAAACTAAATAATAAATGATAATCACTGTGGCGAAAAATAAAGCAGGGAAAAGGGAAAGGGAATCTTGGGGAGAGGGTTATAAATTTAAACAGGGAAGTCAGGGAATCATTTAAATAAAAGTACATTTTAGTGGAGAACTGAAGGAAGAAACAGAGCAGGCCATGCAAATCTGGGGTGGGGGAGAAAATTCCAGAAAGAGGGAACAGTAAGAATGTGCATGGCATTTTCAAGGAAAAATATAGCAGTTATGGGTGGAGTGGAATATATGAGGTGGGTAGCAGTATAACATGGCATAGTGGGAGGCCAGATAATGATTAGGACTTTGGCTTTGACTCTGAATAAAATGGAGAACCATGACTGGGTGCTGAGCAGAGGAGTGACATGATTTGACCTACAGTTTAAATGGGTTAGTCTGGCTGCTGTGTTTAAAATATAGGGTGGATATGGTAGAGGGTATAGAGAGGATAAAGGGTGAAGGTAAAAATAAAATAAAATAAATAAATAAATAAATAAAATTTAGTGTAGAAGAAAAAAGGTAGAAGCATGGAGGGGGATATTGCCATAATCTGGGCTAGAGATGATGATAATTCAGGCTAAAGTAGTAGAGGTGAAAGAGATGAGAATTGGTTAGAGTCTGGATATGGTTTGAAGGTAAACCAAGCAGTATTTGCTGATGGATTGGATCTGGGATTTAAGAGAAAATGAGGAGTCAAGAATAATGCAAAGGTCTTTGATCTATGCAATTGGAAGTACAGAGCTTCATTAAGAGAGACTGAGAAGATTGTGGGTGGGTTTGGGGAAGGAGGTAGACAAAGATCAAAACTTTTGGTTTTGCCATGTTAACTTTAAGCTACTTATATGACATCTAAATGGAAAAGTTAACAAGCAGGTTGAATATATGAGCTTGGAATTAATAGGAGAGGCCTGAGTGGGCCTTTGATGGGCTAAGGGTAGGGGTTCAAACTGGGTCCTAGCTAGCTTGAAGCTCTTCTCCTTTACTTCCATTCTCAGGGCTGGAACTGGACCTTGGTACAGGATCCATCCTTAATAGGTGAAGCTGGTCTTTCTCCTCTCTTTGTTGTTCTTTTGGCCTATCTTGGTCTGTACTCCTCAGGTCCTAGTCTCTATATGCTACTTTGGCTGATCAGAGTTGTCCAACTCTAGGTCCCTCTCACATGTACTTTTTCTTTAGGAAGCTCTAGGAGAGAAGGAGCAGGCTGAACTCCAAAGCTGGGTGGAGGGTGTTTGTAGTCAACCTAGAGCTCCCTCAGGCTCACTAGCTATTGGCACCACCTTCAGAAATAACTTGGAGAAGTAAAATGCTGGGGATACAGCAATTAGTGTGTTCTTTGAACCTATATGTACAATTATTATCTTTTTTGGAGGTCATATTTCTCACGTTTGCAGAAGGGATTTATTTGCTGTGGTACTGTAGCAACATGTAGTAGTCAGGTAAAATAATGTATAAATACGGGAGTCTTTCTTGAACATTTGCCTGTCTTCTTTTCAGAGTCTCCATTTTCTATAATGGTGCTGTGAGGTCCCATTGGGCACTACCTATTCTCAGTCATTCCTAATGCAGAAGGTCACTGGTTTTTCCACCTCCAGAAAACTGATACTTACCTCTTATAATTTCCTAGCAGCCCAATTTGGTACCTATGGGTTGGAGAATGAGCTGTTGTTTCCTAGGTGTGTGGCAATATCACAAATGCGTTTGCCATGTGGCTAATAACCAATCACAGAGAAAATCAAGTTGGGTGCACATGGAAAGGCTCTAGTTATTAATCAGAATGAACTCCCTTTTCCCTTGACAACCAGTACTAATCCTTAACCCTGCTCTTATCGAGTGCACATTGTGTTCATGGATACACTTTTAAGAAGCATGGAATTATTTATTTTCTCATCAAGTTTTTCTGACATAATTGCACAGAAACATTATGGAGCTTTGGAGATCTTCTGTTTATGAGTCACAGAAATTAACTTTCTTTTTCATAAAAGCTCTTTATAAAAAGAATAAAATAGAGCCAAATGCCTGTTCTTTGAACTTAAGTTGCCTTTCTGTGACTTGCTGAAACCTGAACCTAGATGTCTGTTAGTCTTAGCCTTACTTTACCTTTGAATTTCAATTTTAAGCCTTTGCACCCAAGAGAAGGCCTGAAGCAAATGTCCCAACCTCGATCTGACTAATTTTAGAACTAAATCTGTTCCCTCCCTTATCCCCACTGCCAAGGTGGCCCCCAAAGTGACTATGGGGAATCCATAGAGCTCCATAACAAAGTGGCCAGAAAGGGTTTTATAAAAGCTCTTAGAAATCCTAGATGCTTTCAACTAATTTTTTGAGGTGCCTAGCTTCACAGAAGTCCTAAGCATGAGTTGAATTTGTCTATGAGATAAACCATTGATGTTGCCAGTGAATATTTTTATGACCATGTTTAGCTTCAAAAGTAACTAGGGGAAAAATGTATTCTTGGGATGTTCATCATCACTATAATTTGAGACTTCCTGAACAACACTTACAAGGTCCATTTTCCATATAAAAGGACTAAACTTAAAGCTTGGTTTCATTGCTACTAGGAATAAGAAGGTATCTTCTATCATAGCTAGGACCATAGGAAACTGCTGATCATTGAATGGGTTGGGAGAGATGAAACTTTCATTTGAATTGGAGCTCAGGATCTGAAGCAGGTGAGTGGAATAGAGTGAAGATACCCAGGGCAATCTTCACTAATAAAAGAGAAACATGAAAATTGGTGTCACTCAGCTACGCCCACCAGCCAATCAGATGAGTATGAAAATTAACTCAACAAAGGTGGTGGTTAATTTGCATACACAGGCGTGGAGCCAAAGACTGAAGATTGAAGACTGAAGACTGAAGACTGAAGACTGAAGACTGAAGACTGAAGAGGCTTGCCTTCTCTGCTGCAGCTGGACCAAAGGCCTGGGTCCCTGGTGCGAGAGGAAAACCAGTGCGGCAGCCAAGGGAAGGAAGGCCTATTGTATGAATCTTCGTGCAACGGGCTTCTAGTATGTATACATAACGGAGTGGGGCAAAGCCCAGAGAATCCAGATCAGAGTCCATATTAGCCTGGTGGCAAGGGTAGGCAGTGAGACTGAGAGCAGGTGGGCATATGGGAACTTCCCAAAATTGAAAAGGAGAAGGAAATGGAAAGTAGTTCCCTGGGTAACACAAGGTACCATAAGCGAGAAGATTAGGAATCCGGGCAGGCATTTGGCTCAGCACACACAAGAACCAAATTAGAAGATAATTATTAGAGAATATAGTCCAAATGTCAGTTTTGTTCAAAAGTTTGTTATATCCCCTGGTATTACAAGAACCAGTCCTGGGATGTGGATAGCCCCAAACAAGCAGGTGCAAGAAGGTAAGTGGTAAAGTCTGTCAAATAGTGAAACTGAGGGACGGGGAGAGGAGCACATTCTGATGCACTTGGTCTCATGAGTCAAATAGAAAAGTAAACATTTATCTGAGATTAAGATGAATACAGTAACTCTTATTTGTCCAGGCCACCTTAGACCATGGAACAGTCCAGGTCCTGAGTGGTAACCACGTGCTAAGTATGTTCACAAAGCACCCGCTGGCGATGGTGCTGGCTTATGCATTAATAGACCCAATCCATACTTAGGGCATCCTATATAATAAAAGCCTAATATGATAAGTGTCTGGCCATCTGGTTGTCCATTCAACTAATCAAAGTGTGATATGCTAATGATATGCTAAGGTCGCTCAACCACTCACTATGACGTGCACTGACGACCAGGGGGCAGACAGTTGACCAGTCAACCAGTCACTATGATGTGCACTGACCACTAGGGGCAGACGTTCCGATTGGTAGGTTAGCTTGCTGCTGGGGTTTGGGCAATCAGGACTGAGCGAGATGGCTAGACACACCCTGGAGCCATCCTGCGGTCCCTCCCTGGCTGGCCAACCTCCCACGTCCCTTCCCAGCCCCGATTGTGCACCTGTGGGGTCCCTCGGCCTGGCCTGTGCCTTCTTGAAATCTGGGACCCCTTGGGGGATCTCAGAGAGCTGGTTTCAGCCTGATCCTTCAGGCCAGGCCGAGGAACCCCACTGATGCATGATTTTGTGCACTGCGTCTCTAGTATAGCATATAACTCTGAGCTCCACTTAGTCTCATATTTGGATGTCTAATTCTTAGACTTCTCACTGTCTGATGGGTCCTGAGTGGTTCAGATTCCTCTTTAGTAGCCATGGAATTTGGTGTTCTCTGCAATTCAGTTGCCTCACTGTATCTCCTGCCAATGCTTTCTTGTGTGGCTCCTAAGATCATATAAGAGTGGATCTCCCAGATGATTACAAATAGTTCTCAGCCACCTTTTACTGGTTTGGCCTCACAAGCTTGTTTGGGCTTAATGGTAGTTTTTTTTTTTTAAAAAATATATTTTATTGATTTTTTTACAGAGGAAGGGAGAGGGATAGAGAGTTAGAAACATCGATGAGAGAGAAACATCGATCAGCTGCCTCCTGCACACCCCCTATTGGGGATGTGCCTGCAACCAAGGTGCCGGGGTCCAACCCCAGCAGGTCCAGGGGTTCCCAAAGGCGTAGCCGGAGTCGGTGAAGAAGGAAGGACACGGAGACAGTGTTCAGTTGATCAGCAGCCTAGCCAGGATCTCCAGCCAGGATCTCCAGCCAAGTTCTGGTCTGGATCTCCAGAGAGGTTCTGCTTAGGATCTCCAGCCAGGTTCTGTGTCCATGTTCTCTTGCTAGGTTCTCCAGCCAGGTTCTGTAGCCATGTTCCCTCACTAGGTTCTCCAGCCAGGTTCAGTCACCAGGTTCTAGTCAGGTTCTCTTGCCAATTTCTGTAGTCAGGTTCAGTCCAGGATCTTTTGCCATGTTCTCTCCAGCGAAGTTCTTCTGTCTCTAGAGAACGTTCTGTGTAGGTTCTGTGTCTCCTGGTTCTGTCTTCTTCTAAGTTCTGTCTTGTTACATCTGTATTTATACCAGTTGATTCCAATCCTATCAATCTCTATTCCAAAGGTTAGGGCGTTTCTTATCTCCATTCCAGGGAGTAAAGATTATGTAGCTTAAGCATGATTGTTCATAGTTAAAGTGATTAATTACCCGCCTGGCACTTAGTTAAGAGGTTTTATTCCCTCCCTAACTTTAGGGGTAAATCCCTACCTGGGGAAACAACCTTTCTCAGAGACCTTGGTTAAAACACATAGTGCCAAGAAGGTGAGCAAACATATTAAGAACAGTATGCCATATATGCCAGGTCCCTTGAAACAGCAAGGATGGACCAGCTCCCAGCACCAAGGTACATGCCCTTGACCAGAATCGAACCTGGGACCCTTGAGTCCGTAGGCTGACGCTCTATCCACTGAGCCAAACCGGTTAGGGTGGTAGTTTTAACTATTAAGCACTGCAGAGCCCTTCTGTCAACAGAACTGAGGACAAGGTCCTCAGCTACTGAACTGGGAGCATTTGAGGGGTCCCTGCTGTGTTGGGTGTACTTGATGTCCTTCAAATTGATGGTCAGTGGGGGTCCCAGAAAAGCCATGGCTTCTGTTTTCTCCTACTACAGATGGAATTCTTGTTTTCCTAATATATACTCTTCATATTAGGATCACCTTTCTCTCCATTCTTTGTTCAGAAATTCTTAATCCAATTTACCTCGGGACTTGCTCATTAATTCCTAAAATTCTCTTCATCATTACATTAACTACATGTGGGTTAAAGCTAATACTACTTTGTACTATTTTTATTGCGATAAAAAATAACATAAATGTTGCCATTTTTGTCATTTTAAGTGTTAAATTCAGCTACATTCACAATGTACAACTATCACCACTATCATTTCCAAGCTATTTTATCATCCCAAACAGAAACTCTGTACTCACTAAGCAATCATACCCTATCCCCACTCCTTCTAGTCTCTGGTAACCTCTAATCTATTTTCTGTCCCTATAAATTTGCCTATTCTAGATAATGTTTTCAAAGTTCATCCAAAGTTGTACCATATATTAGAATTTCATTTCTCTTTAAGGCTGAATAACATTCCATTTTATTTATTTTGTTTATTTATTCACCTTTTGATGAACACTTGTGTTGTTTTCACCTTTGAGCTATTATGAATAATGCTGCTATGAATAGGTGCATACAAATATCTGTTTGAGTCCCTGTTTTCAATTCTTTGGGGTATATATCTGGCAATGAAATTGTTGGATTATATGGTAATACTATATTTAACATTTGAGGAACCACCAAACTCTTTTCCACCGAAGCTACATCATTTTACATTCCTACCAGCAATGTATGAGGATTTTGATTTCTCTACATCCTTGAAAATACTTATTTCCCCCCTTTTAAAAATTATAGCCATACTGGCTATGATGTGGTATCTCCTGTGGTTTTGAATTCTATTTCCCTGATAACTCAAGATGTTGAGTATCTTTTCATGTACTTATAAGCCATTTGTTTATATTCTTTGGAGCAATATCTGTGTCAAGTCCTTTGTCTATATTAATAGGGATATTTGTCTTTTTGTTGTTGAGTCATAGGAGTTCCTTATATCCTTCTGTCTTTTAAACCCTTTTCAGATACATGATTTACAAATATTTTCTTCCATTTATAGTTGATGAAGTTCAATTAATCTATTTTTTTTTGATGCCTGTGATTTTGGTGTCATTTTTAAAGAATCTATTGCTAACTCCAAGATGATGCAGATTTCTTCTATGTTTTCTTCTGTTTAAGTTAATTTTTTTGCATATGATATAAGCAAAGGATCTAACTTCAGTCTTTTGCATGTGGATACCCAGTTTTCCCAGTACCATTTGTATTTTCAAATTTTGATTGTTGACACTATTACAGATGTCATCCATTTCCCCCCTTTGTCCCCATCCACCCAGCCCCCAGCCTCACTTTACTCTGGCCATCACCACAGTGTTGTTTGTGTCTATGTGGACTGCACATATGTTCTTTGGCTAATCCCTTCACCTTCTTTCACCCAGCCTCCTCATCCCTCTCTTCTCTGACAGCTGTCAGTCTGTTCCATGTACACATGCCTCTGTTTCTATTTTGTTTGTCAGTTTATTTTTTTTATTAGATTCCATATATTAGTGATATCATATGGCATTTGTCTTTCTCTGACTTAGCATAATAATCCCCAGGTCCATCCATGCTGTAGCAAAGGGTAAGAGCCCCTTTTTTACAGCCTTGTAGTATTACACTGTGTAAATGTAGTATAACTTTTTTTATCCACTTATCTACTGATGGGCACTTGGGCTGTTTCCAGATCTTGGCTATTGTGAATAATGCTGCTATGAACATAGGAGTTCTTTCTGATTAATATTTTAAGATCCTTAGGATATATTCCCAGAAGTGGAATTGCTGGGCAAAAAGGCAGTTCCATTTTTTTAAATTTTTTGAGGAAACTTCACACTGTTTTTCACAGTGGCTACACCAATCTGCATTTCCACCAGCAGTGCACTATGGTTCCCTTTTCTCCACATCCTCTCCAACACTTGTTTGTTGATTTATTGATGATAGCCATTCTGGCAGGTGTGAGGTGAAATCTCATTTTGGTTTTAACTTGCATCTCTCTGATGATTAGTGATGTTGAGCAATTTTTGATATGTCTATTGGCCATCTGTACTGTCCTCTTTGGAAAAGAGTCTCTTCAGGTCCTTTGCCCATTTTTTTAATTGGATTTATTGTTTTCCTGGTGTTGAGTTATTTGAGTTATATAAGTTCTTTATATAATTTGGAACCATTTGTTGAATAGACTATTCTTTCTACATTGAGTTGTCTTGGCATCCTCAACAAAAATCAATTGACTATAGATGTAAGGACTTATTTCTGGACATAGATGATACTTTTTTAGAACCATTAGTGAAGAGAAAGCTAAACTCAATATATGTTTTGTAAGTTTTTTTTCCATTAACAAGTACTTAACAAGAACTGTTTATTCTTCCTTTTCCTCTCTGAAGAGAAATCTTTAGCTCATACTCTTACCTACATGCTTTTGGATTCTAATTTACTCATAGTTTCTTCCTTTAGCAGCTTCATTTGGTTTGGAAAACATCTAAACACCGCCTGTCTCTTTCTGCATTGTTGATTTTATCTTCTCTTAGGAGATCCTTTGGTATAACTACTCCTGACTAATCAGACTTATTTTGCCCTCCAATTTGTCACCTCACATACACTTCTTAGAATCATCAAATCTTAATATATCAGAGTTGGAAGGTAGCTTAGTGGCATCTCATCTGGATGATTACATACTGTACCACGCTGACATGGAGATGCCTCAAGGACTGTAATGAGTGGGGCTTTACAGAAAGATATTTGGGCCTAAACCGGTTTGGCTCAGTGGATAGAGCGTCGGCCTGCGGACTGAAGGGTCCCAGGTTAGTTTCCGGTCAAGGGCATGTGCCTTGGTTGCGGGCACATTCCCAGTGGGGGGTGTGCAGGAGGCAGCTGGTCGATGTTTCTCTCTCATCGATGTTTCTGACTCTCTATCTCTCTCCCTTCCTCTCTGTAAAAAATCAATAAAATATATTTAAAAAAAAAAAAAGAAAGAAAGATATTTGGTCTCCACCCCTGTTCCATCAAAGTTACCCAACTTTTATCTCATTTATAGTTTGGGGCTTAGTGTATGGTTTTGCTTGGAGAGGGAGTTGATCGCTGTGTCATTTAGGTTTCAGGCAATAAAGATTGTCTCTGGATAACAAGCGAAAGGAGTGGGGGATAACATTTTTTGGAAGGAAATGGGAGTGGCTGCAGTAAAAGCTAAACTACCAGGTATCAAGAAGATAGGAACAGGGCAGCTCTGGTGACCTCAAATGTGGGAACTCAGGGACAGTTTAATCAGACTATTTCTGCTGGGTGAATCAGATTCTACTGTTCTTCCATACTTTGTTACTTTACTTTGCTCCACATCTATAGTCTTTGGAGAGAGACTGGCTTAACTTGGTTCAGAGGAAGGCAACAAATCTTTGTTGACATTCTCACCAAGACAACATGAAATGGGAGAGAGGTAGCTCCTCAAAAGAAAATCCAGCACAGCCAGAGTGTCTCAGTGGTTGAATGTTGACCTATGAACCAGAAGGTCACGGTTCGATTCCTGGTCAGGGCACAGGCCCTATTTGCAGGCTTGATCCCAGCAGGGGGTGTTCAGGAGGCAACCGATCAATTAATTTTCTCTCATCATTAACGTTCCTATCTCTCTTTTTCTCCCTTTCCCTTTCTCTCTGAAATCAATTAACAGAGAAACATGTTCTTAACAAGGTAAAACAACAGATTCACTACAAGCAGTAAAAAAAAGTTTGAAAATCCACAATCTAGATTAGGACTCAGCAAACTACAGTCTGTTGGTCAAATCCTGCCAGTGGTCTGTTTTTTAAGGCCTGAGTAATTTATATATTTTTAAAGGATGTTTTTTGAAAACCCAAAGAATGGAATAAAATATTTGCAAATCATATGTTTGATAGGGAATTGTATCAAGAATATTAAAAAACATTTACAACTCATCAATAAAATGACGAATAAGCCAATTTAAAAATAGACCAGTGATGGCGAACCTTTTGAGCTCGACGTGTCAGCATTTGGAAAAACCCTAACTTAACTCTGGTGCTATGTCACATATAGAAATTTTTTGATATTTGCCACCATAGTAAAACAAAGACTTTTATATATATATATATATATATATATATATATATATATATATAATATATAATATATATTTTAGTTTGCCTTTTTCTTTTTTTTTCAATTAAATCTTTATTGTTCAGATTATTACATTAGTTACTCTTTTTTCCCACCATAACTCCCCTCCACCCAGTTCCCACCCCACCCTCAGCCCTCACTCCCCACCCACTGTCCTCATCCATAGGTGCACGATTATTGTCCAATCTCTTCCCTCACCCCCACACCCCTTTCCCCCCCAAGAATAGTCAGTCTATTCCCTTTCTATGTCCCTGATTCTATTACAATCACCAGTTCATACTGTTCATCAGATTATTTATTCACTTGATTTTTAGATTCACTTGTTGATAGATGTGTATTTGTTGTTCATAATTTGTATCTTTACCTTTTTCTTCTTCTTCCTCTTCTTAAAGGATACCTTTCAGCATTTCATATAATGCTGGTTTGGTGGTGATGAACTCCTTTAGCTTTTCCTTATCTGTGAAGCTCTTTATCTGGCCTTCACTTCTGAATGATAGCTTTGCTGGATTAAGTAGTCTTGGTTGTAGGTTCTTGGTATTCATCACTTTGAATATTTCTTGCCACTCCCTTCTGGCCTGCAAAGTTTCCGTTGAGAAATAAGCTGACAGTCGTATGGGTACTCCCTTGTTGGTAACTGAGTTTCTTTCTCTTGCTGCTTTTAGGATTCTCTCTTTGTCTTTTGCTCTTGGCATTTTAATTATGATGTGTCTTGGTGTGGTCCTCTTTGGATTCCTTTTGTTTGGGGTTCTCTGCGCTTCCTGGACTTGTAAGTCTATTTCTTTGACCAGGTAGGGGAAGTTTTCTGTCATTATTTCTTCAAATAGGTTTTCAATATCTTGCTCTCTCTCTTCTTCTGGCACCCCTGTAATTCGGATGTTGGTACGCTTGAAGCTGTCCCAGAGGCTCCTTACACTATCTTCGTATTTTTGGATTCTTTTTTCATTTTGCTTTTCTGGTTAGGTGTTTTTTGCTTCTTCATATTTCAAATCTTTGACTTGATTCTTGCGGTCCTCTGGTCTGCTGTTGGGAGTCTGTATAATATTCTTTATTTCAGTCCGTGTATGCTTAATTTCTAGTTGGTTCTTTATCACAACATCGAGGGTCTCATTAGATTTCTTGAGGATCTCACTACATTTATCGGCGGTCTCACCAGTCTTTTCGAGGGCCTTATTAAATTTATCGGCGGCTTCTAGACAGTTCTTTAAAGACCTTAAAAGTGTGGTTTTGAACTCTATATCCAACAGTTTGCTTTCCTCCAATTCTGTTGTTTGTGTCCTGTTTCTTTGTCTCGACATTTTTTATGTTTTGCTGTGTCAATAGAGTGCCTTTCTGTGCTAAGTGTCCCAATTACCTGAGGTAGACACTCTTGGTGCACCCCCTTGTGGGCTTTGTGCACAGTCTTGCTGTAGTTAAGCCTTGATTGTTGTAGTTATCACTGTGAGGAATTGACCTCCAGGCCAATTGGCTGTGAGAATCAGCTGTGTCTGCAGTGGGAGAACTTCCGTGCTGGAGACACCCCTCTGGGGCTGGACTTGCTTCGATGGGGCTTTGGTGCTCACTGAGTCTGCCTCCTGAGTGTGTCTTTTATGGTTCCACGGAGCTGCAAACTGGATGGTCCCACTCTGACCTCTGGGCTTCCTGGCTCCTGGATCTCTAGGGAGGTGCTACTCTAGCCTTTGCCTGAGGCTATCCAGCAAAAGTCTCCCTGCGGGGCTTGGGCAGGGCGGGTCCCATGGGACCAACAGGGCGGGGTTAGCAATTATGGCTGCTCTCAGTCTTGCCCTCAGAGGCTCTGCTTCTCAGTGTCCCAGTAATTGCTGCAAGCCCCACCAAGAGAAAGCTGCCCTAGGGTTCTGAGCGATGCCAGACAGTCCTGCTTCTCCCGAATGAGTCTGGGTCCCTAGAGACTCGCCCTGAGCTGGAGCTCAGAGTCTGAGACTCCCTCCCGATGGAAAACGACAACCGCGTCCTCAGCCGCCATCCTGCTCCGCATGCACTCTGCACCTTGGTATTTTACTTCAGCACTGCGCCTCCTCTGAGTCTCGGTATGCCTTTCTCTTTCCTCCTACTTGTAGAACTTCCACTCAGCCAGCCTTCCTGTGGTTCTGGATGATGTCCGTTCCGTCTTTTAGCTGTATTTTTGAAGTGGTTGTTCGAGGCAGCAAACTCCGGTGTTTACCTATGCCGCCATCTTGGTTTCTCCAGTTTGCCTTTTTCTGATACAAGAAAATAACCAAGGTAAGGAGGCCTTGCGGGGTGTGATTTGAGTGAATGAATACATTTGGGGGCAGGAGGTTGAGGGACTTTCCATCCAGAAGGTTCTACTTTCCCTGCACCATCTCCACTCCAGTCGCCAGATGCAAGTCCACGTGGTCACCTGTGCTTCCAACCACCGCATAGACACCAGAGATTTCCACATCCCTTCTCGAGTTTCCCTGGCAAGAGCTGCTCGCAGAACTCGGAGATACACTTTTCTTCCAAAGACTTATATTTTTGATATTTATTTTATGTATTTAAGTGCCATTTAACAAAGAAAAATCAACCAAAAAAATGAGTTCGCGTGTCACCTCTGACATGCGTGTCATAGGTTCGCCATCACTGAAATAGACAAATGATTTGAATAGACTTTTTTCCAAAGAAGATATACAAATAGCCAATAAACCCATTAAAACATGTTCAGCATCATAAGTCATTAGGGAATTGCAAATCAAAGCCTCAGTGAGATACCACTTCACCCTCACTAGGATGGCTTTAACCAAAGGGACAGATAATAACAAGTGTTGGTGAGAACACGGAGAGATTGGAACGCTCATACACTGCTAGTAGGATGGGCAAATGGTGCCATCAATTTGTAAAACAGTCTGGCAGTTCCTCAAAAGATTAAACAAAGTTTCCATATGACCTAGTAATTCTACTCCTATATATATACACAAAAGAAAATCAATAAAGGGGGAAAAAAGAATTGAACACACTGAGGTCCACATGAACCTTGCACATGAATCCTCATAGTAGTAGTAGTCATAATAGTCCAGAGGTGGAAACAACCCAAATGCCCATCAATTGATAAAATGATAAGTATGTTATATCCATACAATAGAGTATTATTTGGTTATAAAAAGGAATGAAGTACTGATACATGCTACCCCATGTATTTACGTTGAAACAGTATGCTAAGTAAAAGAAGCCATTCACAAAACACCACATGTTTTATGATTTCATTTGTTTGAAATTAAACCAACAAAAAACATAGAGATAGAAAGTAGATTAGTGGTTGCCTAGGACTGGGGGTGGGGGTGGGGGGGGGAATGGGGATGACTGCTAGTGGGTAGAGGTTGTTTTTTTAGTGGTAATATATATTTTTTTAAATATATTTTATTGATTTTTTACAGAGAGGAAGGGAGAGAGATAGAGAGTTAGAAACATTGATGAGAGAGAAACATCGATCAGCTGCCTCTTGCACATCTCCCACTGGGGATATGCCCGCAACCCAGGTACATGCCCCTGACCGGAATTGAACCCGGGACCTTTCAGTCCGCAGGCCGACGCTCTATCCACTGAGCCAAACTGGTTTTGGCTAGTGGTAATATTTTTAAAATTTATTATAGTGATGGTTTCACAATATAGTCAATGTACAAAAACCCCACTAAAATACTTCAAGTGGGTAAATTGTTTGATATACAAATTATATCTCAATAAAGCTATTAAAGTGGAAAAAAAGAGAACATGCTAGAGACCATATGTGGTCTGCATTACCTAATTTATTTACTATGTGTTCCTTCCCAGAAAAAGTTTGTTGACTCCTGCTCTGGTTAAACTCTTTTAGTTTACATCCAAGGAGGCTGTGACCCAGACAGTGCAGAGTGTGACCTGCCCATGCTCACTCAGCTTCATGAATCCACTGATCATTCTCTAACCCACCCTTGTCAACACACAGCAAAATGCCAAAGTGAGCAATCTGTTCCCAAGAGTATTTTGATATAAAACTTCAAAGCCTTGTTGCTAAGGGTTTTCTAATTTGAAATAACAAACTCTTGCACAAACTCAAGTGAGAAACCTTCCCTTCCCATCAGATGTGTCCAGTGATACCTGCTAGCTCCATGCTAATTGGGACTTAAAAACACAATTTATTATTATTATTATTATTATTATTATTATTATTATTTGCTAAAGCTCGTACTTCTAACACCTTGAAACATTTACAAATTGCTTCAGTAGAAGAATTCCTTTAGTAAGTGTGCTAAGTAAGACTTTGTAGCCCTTATCAATAAATTTTAAGAATGGATTCAGAACAGTATTGAAGGGCATTTCATTTTGCTTCTACAGGATAGAAGGTGCACATGAGCCTTTTGTCATGAAAATAACCCATAGTAATGCTGAACTCTGCTCTACAGAATATTGGTGAATAGGCTTTTGTTTCTGCCTCTCCATTACTAGTCTGGTGTTGGGTGCTTTTGGGTTACTCTCCTCCAAATTAAACTATGATCTCTTTCTGCAGGCTGGATTATATACTTCAGGATTTACAACATGTAATAACGTGTTGGTGATGTTATTATCCAAACCCAGAGTGTATCCTTCACCTTTTTATCCATGGAGATGGATAGGGGCCCCAGAAGCAGAGCCTTGGGTAAAGGCGCCAGTGTCTCTGAAGTCTTTCTGGCTTTGCTTCTGGCACACCTTCTGGCCACTACTGTTGCTTACAGTGGGAGTCAAGATCTGTTCCATTCCTGGACCCACTTCTTTGTTCCCCTCCTTGTACCAGCCCCAGTTCATTCCATCCAGCGGTCGCCAACCTTTCGGATCTCATGGACCACAGACCACTGGTGGGTGACGCTTAAATTCTGATTAGCATCTGGGTCACTGATTACTGCAGGAGGACTTCTACAGCTATCCTTACCACTTTCTCCCACTGGCCTCTCAGCCCTGGTCTCCAGTTGAGAACTAGTGTCCAGAATGAAGGGAAGGAGTGGTCCAAGGTCTCCAAAATAGGAAATTTGCTTTTGATAATTTTTCTAGCTTTGGGGTAAATTCAATATAATGGGATGCTGATTGTATTGGTCCCGCTCCTCTTTCCCTTGTGAAGTTTCTGCTGGAAAATCAGTCAATTCCTAGTTGGGTAAAGGCATCAGTGTCTCTGGAGTCTGTTGGTTGGAGTATTTTGGGTAGGTTTTTTGGTTTGTTTTTTTAAAATATATTTTATTGATTTTTTTAGAGAGGGGAAGGGAGAGGGGTAGAGAGTTAGAAACATCCATGAGAGAGAAACATCGATTCAGCTGCCTCCTGCACACTCCCTACTGGGGATGTGCCCACAACCAAGGTACATGCCCTTGACTGGAATCGAACCTGGGACCCTTCAGTCTGTTGGCCAACACTCTATCCACTGAGCCAAACCAGTTAGGGCTAGGTTTTGTTTTTGAGGCAAAGGAGATAATAAACTCAAATCCATCCCTACACAACAATGGGGGCTGAGAGAGAGTGTAGGTCCAGGTAGTGCTGAGAAAAATTGTACTCCTGGGACACACCTTGCCCTCATGTAAGCTTGAAGATTTTAGCAACTGTGTCTTTAGCACCCAAAACTGCAGTATAAAACCCCAGACACTAGACTTGAAACATTAATTTCACAACTTTCAGTTGTGTTTTCTGAGACAGAAACACGGAGACAGTTGAGCTATTTGTTTAGAGATTCTTCAGTGAAGTTGATGAGCCACTCTCTTTCCAGGAGTGCTTGAAAATGCCAAGAAACTTCATGGATCATTTCTCTGCTCTCAATTCTCTCTTGGGTCATTGTTGGCCTTTATCCCAGGCCTCCTCTGGTAGCCAGCTCCCTCATTCCAGCAATCATTTCTTTGCAGGAGTTTGCTTCTAACCTTTCAGTGTGTGTCCCAAATATTTAGTGATGGACTCAATCCAATAGAATAGTTTTTTATTCCTTTAACTTATTTAAATAACTTAAGAGAATGAAAGCTGTAAGCTGAATAAACATTGCAGTTGTCTCGACCCAGTCACTCCTGGGTGGAGCCTCCCCAATCTAGCAGTTCCTGGGGCCCCTTTCTTTCTGCCTCTCACCTTCCTTGACTATCCAAGGGCACTTGGGATTTAACGATCCAGTCCCACGTGCAGGGCTTCTTTGTAACGTGCCAGCCAGCACTGCTCCTTGAGCAATCAAACCTTGAGTTTTCTGTATGATCCTCTTTGTTTCCTTCAGGTTTATTATGGGGCGTGACACCTGCCATTGATTATCTGAGCCCATAGCCTGGCTTAGCTGTATGAGGATGGAAAGAGTTGGCTTTCCCCCAGGGGAGGAGGGTGAGGGCTGGGCACAGAGCAAAGCTGCATCAGGCTCCCTGGCTCTGTTTACTACTTGCTATTTTGAAACTTTCTTCCCATGGAACTGTCGCATGGCTCCAATGCTAGAAAGAAGTGTGATTTGAGATCCATGTGAAGGAAACATTTTGAATGTGTTGACACATCATGTTTATCTTCCAAGATTCTCTTGGTGGTGTTTGCCCATGCAAAGTGAGGAGAAATGGAGGTTTGTGGAGATTAGATTACCTGGCTCCTTGAAGGCCAAAAATAAAGGGGAGAGAGAGAGAGAGAGAGAGAGAGAGAGAGAGAGAGAGAGAGAGAGAGAGAGAATATGAATGACTTGGTCCCATTTTTCTTCATAGTTCAAGGCAGTATGTGTATTTCACCTAAATTAGGTATCTAACTGCTTGCATTCTCCTCAGCACTCAACTTGTTTGTGTGGAAACAGCCTCAGTGAAGCCCTTTCCACTTAGTGGTTATTTCCCAGTTGAGGCTCTGGGAAGGCTATGAGAAGGGGCTTGCTTTGACTCTAGAACCACTTTATGGTTTCTGAGAGATAGAAATTTTATTCACATAGCCCTGGCTACTTGTAAAAAGGAAAACACATCCAGCATTTACAGACCAAAAAATCCACTCCAGCATGAGAGAAAGAGCAGGGAGCCATGGGCAATAAGCAAATTAACCAGAGTGCCCTCAGCTAACTCCTGGAAAAATAGAAAGCATATTAAGAACAGGAAGAAGCCACCTCAGACTAACTTTCCAGTCTTTGGAGGATTTGCTTTAATCATATCTTTCAGCTTTTTCAACATTCCCAACACTTCCTGACTTCTCCTTGAACAGATCTAGGTGTCTTTCTCTGCAGTCTGAGCTGTTCTCACATGGGCCCTGTTGCCCTGCGTATGATAAGCTATTCCATATGGTTGGGCTCTTTGTTCTCACAGTGCTAGGTTTTACAACTTCCCATTGACTTGGAGTTTCTTATTTTTCCAATGGGTTCTTTGGGGATTTGCACCTCTTTCTAATATACAAGTTATTTTCTCAGTTGTGTCACATTTGTTCCTAATTTTGAAAAAAAAAATTATAAGGAGCTCTCCCATGTAAAGAGCAGCCAGAGGAATACAGGACGGAACTGATACAGAGTCTCAATACCTCAGACAAACCTATCAGACACCATCTTGGGCAGCCTGCTCCAATGAAAAATTTATCCCAAGACTTTTGTCCTGGTAAGTCAAAGGAACACAGGAATGCCCTGCCACAGCTAAGAATGTTTAGGATACACCTGTAGTTTCTTCACCCAGTAGATAGGCCATGCCTGTCTTTTGGAACTAAAGATAGTCAGGGGGAAGCAAATGGTTCAGAGAGAAATGAACTGTGGAAGTTTCAAGGGGTCGAAATTAGAACAGAGTTTAGGTGGCTGCCTTCACCTCCACCATCAGAACAGGAAGTTGCCGGTTTAGGTCTCTCCATCACCATTTGTTTGATGTTAGTGCCTTAAATAACTTAGTCTTGTTTTCTGAAGCAACCAGTGCTAAAAATATAGAGAGCCTAATAGTTGGATTCACATCTATGGTACCTAGGAAATAACATGGTAGAAAGCTGTGGTTTTACTGCTATATATTAGAATCACCTAGGGAACTTTTAAACCTATTCATGTCCAGATCCATCTCCAGGAACTCTTGCTGTAATTGGTCTGGGGTGGGGCCTGGGCATTGGGTGACTTTCGAGTTCCCTAGTCCGTGGTCGGCAAACCATGGCTCGCGAGCCACATGCGGCTCTTTGGCTCCTTGAGTGTGGCTCTTCCACAAAATACCACATGCGGGCACTCACGTACAGTGCGATTGAAACTTCGTGGCCCATGCGCAGAAGTCGGTATTTTGTGGAAGAGCTGGTATTTTGTGGAAGAGCCACACTCGAGGGGCCAAAGAGCCGCATGTGGCTCACCAGCCGCAGTTTGCCGAGCCGCAGTTTGCCGGATCACTGCAGATGATTTGAATGTGGAGCCAAGATTAAGAACCACAAGTGTAAATGAAAGAAAATGGCCTTTGGAGTTAGTCAGAACTAGGTTCAAATCCTAGCTCTTCTCCTTAATAACAATGGAATCTCTTAAGCCTCAGTTTCCTTGTCTATAAACCAGGAATAATAAACCTACCTCCCTCAGAGGGAATGAGCTAATGTATATAAAACACTTAATGATGCCTCGCATGCAATAGTCACTTAATAAATGCCACTCTCCCCAGGGCACACATGCTATCTTTTAAACCATTAAACCCCAGCAGTTTTTAGAAATTATCTCCATTTAGTTTTCATATAGATCAAAATATGTTAGGTAGAAAAAAAGTTAATGTTGTAGAAGAATATTTAGCTCAAGGTTCAACATTTAGACATAGGCTTTGTGACCTAGAAGAATTTGGCATCATCCTTCAGTGATCAGAACTTGGAAAGTGGGGCACACACAAAGTGCTGTGTATAGTTTAAAAATACACAGTTGTGTTGTACACAGACTCTAGGAAGGAGACACAATTTAACAATAGTTCATATGGAAAAGACCTTGGGGGCTTGAGCTGACCACACGCTAAATAAGGGTGGACAGTGCCATGTGACTGCTAAAACAGCCAACACAATCTGATAACTTCAAAGGATGGAGAAAGTAGCCAAATAGTCTTCTTGAGAGGGTGGCACCCACCTCTGGGCATTCCTGTCATTGGAAAGGGTGTCACATAGAGAACAGTTGAAGGAACCAGGGATTTGAAAAGGCTGTGTTGACTGTCATCAATTCCCTATCGTGCAGAAGGATTTGGCTTCTTCTGTGTTGTACTAGAGAGCAGGATAAAACCAGTGGATGGAAATTAGCATGTTCAGCTCATCATTGGGTACTAGGTCCACAGACATCGCTTTGGCAATTCAAAGAGATGATGATTCTAGAAGGATCCTATATTTTAAAAATCCCTCTTTGAATATATATATATATCAAAGAACTATTACAGCAAATGTTTATTGAGCATTTAGTATGTTCTAGTCATTATACTCAGATATTTCTGCCACCTAGGACATTTCAGTACTTATTTACAGTATTTACACTTGGTCACATTTACCACAGCCTCCCCAGATCATCCCACCGTAAGCCCACATGCTTGGGTTGAACTAAAGGAAGACACACAGTGGTTTTAGACCAGAACACTATGAGATTGAGGCAACTTGCCTGCATGGATTGATGAAGCTGAGTGGGAATTAAATCCAGATTTACCCCGTAAGAAGATAAATGCTCCTTAGAAGAGGGCTTTTTAAGAATGGATCAAAAGCATTTTCTACACATGCATATGCGTACATATGTAGGCATATGGAAGACTATGGGAACCTCTGGTCCCATGCCTAATTATATCCAGCCCTGGCAAAGTTCAGTCAAAACTAGGTTCCCATGTCAAAAGTTTGTGAATCTGTGGAAGGAAGGTTAGACTGTGCTTCCTAGTGAATTGCCAAGCACTGTGAGGCAACCATGAAGTACTTTTGGAGCAATCAAGCTTGAGGGGCCTTTATAGAAAAACAAAGCTGAACTTGGCCTGGATCTCTCTCTCTCTTTTATTTATTTAAATTTTTTATTGTTGACACTATTGAAGATGTCCCCCATCCCCACCTTTGCCGACCTCCACCCAGCCCCTGCTTCCCCTCCCTTGGCCCTCCTCAAACTATTGTCTGTGTCCATGGGCTTTGCATATGTGTTTAGTTAATTCCTTTACTTAATCCCTTTACCATCTTTATTCGGTCTCCCCTCGCCCTACCTCTCACAGCTGTCAGCCTGTTTCATGTATCCATGCCTTTGGTTTTATTTTGTTTGACAGTATATTTTATTCATTAGATTCCATATATTACTGATATTATATGGTATTTGTCTTTCTCTGACTGGCTTATTTCACAGCATAATACTGGTAAACTCCAGGTCCATCAATGCTTTCACAAAGGGTAAGAGTTCCTTCTTTTTTTATTGCTGTGTAGTATTCCATTATGTAAACGTACCACAGCTTTTTTTATCCACTCATCTATTGATGGTCACTTGGGCTGTTTCCAGATCTTGGCTATTGTAAAAATGCTGCTCTGAACATAGGGGTGCATATATTCTTTCTGATTAGTGTTTCAGGATTCTTAGGCAATATTCCCAGAAGTGAGATCACTGGGTCAAAAGGCAGTTCCACTTCTAATTTTTTTGAAGAAACTCCATAGAGATTTCCCACAGTGGCTGTATCAGTCTGCATTTCCACCAGCAGTGTATTAGGGTTCCCTTTTCTCCACGAGCACTTGTTGTTTGTTGATTTAATGATAGTAGCCATAATGACAGTTGTGAGGTTATACCTCATTGTAGTTTTAATTTGCATCTCCCTGATGATTAGTGACCTTGAGCATTTTTTCATATGTCTCTTGGCCATCTGTATATCATCATTGGGAACGTGTCTATTCAGGTCCTTTGCCCATTTTTAAATTGGATTGTCTCATCCTGATGTTGAGTTGTGTAAGTACTTTATATATTTTGGAGATTAACCCCTTATCAGATGAATCATTAGCAAAAATGTTCTTCCATACAGAAGCCTTTTAGTTTGATGTCATCCCATTTGCTTATTAATTATCTGGTGTGGGTTGCTTGAAGGTTAAAACAGGGCCCCAAAACTTTACCCTTCCTTAAGAAGCAGTCACTGCAAACAGAAGTTGCTTTTTATAATTGTGTGTGACCTACAATTGACATTTGTTTTGTGGATTAGTAGTCACCATGGAGGAGAGGTTCCCTACCCTTGACTGTGGTATCTGACCCACTTGGTTGGCTCAGCCTGTCAGTGGGGTATCGCTAAAGATAGTTAGCCTGGGTGAGGGCATCTTATTTGTAGCTTGGGACTTGAGCCTGTGAGGAGAGAAGGGAGTGCCTTGCTTGCTATATAAAGCACTGACCTTAAACACATTTCAGCCTTTAGTTTTATCTAAGACAGAACTCCTTCTGTGATGCCCAAAGCATCGACCTCCTTGAATCACTGAAACTGGGAGGGAAGAGCACTTGTACTTTGTAAAAGAATCCAAACTTCAGATACTTTAAAAAAGATCCTCATCAGTAAGAGCATTACATAAGTGATTAGACTTAGAGCACTGAACACATTCTGAGTAAGCAGCAGTGGGAGGGTGGGTACCAGGACTTCACAAAGCCCTGCTTGTCCCCAGGCTGGAGAACTTCCTTCTGGTGACCCTCCAAATGTGAAGCCATTCTGTTGCTGGTCCATCCCTACTTTCCCATATAGAATGCAAAGGTTGAAACTATTGCAATTCTAGATGTAGTGGAATGGAAATGAAGTTGACTGTACTAGTATTCACTTGAATTTCAAACTGTTTCCTCCCAGACCCTTTTCTCTACTCCCATTCACAAACCTTTGAGGTTTTCTTTCACTATCTGAGGTTTTCTACAGCTGAACATTCTTTCTACCCTAAGGGAAATTGTGGGTTCTTTTAGCATTTAGAATTCTATTGCATTCAATAAAGTTCACTAGCTCTTTGCACTCTAGTGTCTGCTCCATTTACAAATGTCACCTTAGCATCCACCAAAAATGTATTAGCTCCTCAATCAGATGAACTAAGAATATAGTCAGCAGAAGAGCCTGTCAAGGGGATTGGTAGTAACTCAAATTTCCCATTATGATAGGAGTTTGTGATGTGCAGGTGTACACTCATCAAAATAAAACTCATTAAATTATACATTTAAGTTTTGTACATTTGCCCTAGCCAAGAAGCTCAGTTGGTTAGAGCATCATCCCAATATGCCAAAGTTGTAAGTTCAATCCCCAGTCAGGGCACATGCAAGAACCAACCAATGAATTCATGGATAGGTGGAACAACAAGTCCATGTTTCTCTCTCTCTCTTTCCCTTCTCCTTGCTCTAAAATCAATAAAAACACGGTGGTTAAAAAAGTTTTGTACATTACCTGTGTGTAAATTCTACCTCAATGAAAGAACAATAAGCACATTTTACACTCTAGTTAATTATATAAATGCTAAGTGTTTAGGAGTAACATATACTCAGTCTGAAACTTATTTTGAAAAGAATAAAAAAATAAGATGGATTCATGGATGTACTGATGGATGGATAAATGGATAAAATGTGATGCAAAGCAAATATAACAACATGTTAACTAAAATTAGAGCTGTCACCTGGGTGGCTTAAAGGCTCATACCCTAGGCAATGTCTTTTCTTCTCCTCATTACCATTCCACTCAGGCACTGAGTGATGAGTTCCCCAAACCAAGTGAGAGGACATTTGGTCTTGATGAGCCTTCACCTAGCTGGCAGAACACTTCTCTGCTTCCCACAGTCTGCATTTGTCAAAGACAGTGGTTCAGTGCTTTGGCCATAAGTTGAGAGACTCATGGACAAGGTCAGGTACATTTTCTCCTCAGTCTTCTCCTCACCCAATTGCCAAATGTTAACCATAGAAGCATAGGAGGACTGGATCCTTTGAATCTCACTCCCTGCAACCTGCCTGACTTCAACACACTAAGGGATAGGAGTGAAATAAACATCTCATTTTCCCAAATCCTATTTTGTCATGCTTTTCCAGGAACATGTTCTTCTCTAGCCTTTATCTGATCATGCCAAAACTCATTCCAAATGAGGCTGGTGGCAAAGGGACAGTGTTGACTTTAATTGCTGGCAAACTTTTTGAGAGGAACTTCTACATCTGTTTTTTGATGCCCTCTCTCTGCTGAGCTCTTTCCCTCAAAATGGTTCTGTGTCCCATCCAAAGGTTCTGAGATCCTTAATAACATCACTGAAAACAACCACTAATGTTATTGCCTTGTTAGTGTCCTGTCCTCCTCTCTCACAGCTATAGCCACTTGATACCCACCACTCATCTCAGTTACTATTATTCAAGTATTCAAAAAACAATTTTTTGGGTGCCAAATCTATGCCAGGCAGTACTAGTAAATAAGGTGCTGGGGAAGGTGTATAAATGCTAACATAAGCAAGCACCAACCTCTCCCTTTGAGATGCACTCAACCTAGTAGTTGAGTTACACAGAATGGGTGAGATGTAAGAACGCGACAGTCCGTGGTAAAGGAGCCAGTTATGCAATCGGCCTCCTTCCCAGCCTTACCTCCCACCTACTCCCAAGGCTTCCACTAGCACTAAGTGTTGACATCTCCTGAATCCACATCACCAACTCACAACTCTTCTGAGATGCAGATACTTAGTGTCTCCAAGTACCTAATCAATGTCTCTTCCTTGATGGTCTACAGGTCCCTCAAACACAACATGTTTTAAACTAAATTCAGAATTTTTTTTCTAAAGCTCACTCTTTCTGCATGTTTTGAAACACAGTTCACAATTCACCTCTTCCCTGTACCTTTCTCTTACCCCTCCAGGCAGGTTTACTGACTGCCTCCTAGGTATTTCCATTGTTCTTTGTATATCCCTATCCACAGCATTTACTATACTATCTTCAAATTATTTTCTTTTTTAATTTTGAAAAATTAAATTTATTAATATGACACTGGTTCTCCAAACCATACAGGTTTCAAATATACAACTAAACAAAACAGCATATGTATAGCATCATGAGCCTATCACCCCAAAGTCTCTTTCCATCCCCATTTCTGCCTCCTTTGCCCAACTCCACCTGTCCCCACCCCCCTTTCCCTCTGCCTATCACCACACTGTTGTCTGTGTCTATGTGTTTAGGTATATAAGTTTTTAGGCTAATCCCTTCACCTTCGTTCATCCAGCCTCCACCTCTCCTCTCCCTGCTGACAGCTGTCAGTCTAATCTAATCCATGTTTCCATGCCTCTGTTTTAATTTTGTTTGTCAGTTTTTATACATTAGATTCCACATGCCAGTATAAGTGAGATAGTATGGTATTTGTCTTTCTCTGACTAATTTATTTCACTTAGCACAATAATCTCTAGGTTTATCCACGCTCTCGCAAAAGGTGAAATTTCCTTTTTTCCCAGCTGCATAGTATTCCATTGTGTAAAGGTACCACAATTTTAAAAAAATTAAACAAACATTTATTAAGTACATTCTAGTAGGCATTATTAACTTTATAATTTTGGTTGAGAAAAATTATCTCAATAGCTCTTATTTATTTATTTATATTTACTTTTATCATTGACAGTATTAGATGTCCCCCATTCCCCCCACTTTGCTCCCTTCCACCCAACCCTCGCCATACCTCAGGCCTTCACTACATTATTGTCTGAGTCCATGGGTAATGCATATATGCATATATGTTCTTTGGTTAATCTCTTCCCATCCACCTCAACCCCCTACCCTCTGCCATCTGTCAGTTTGTTCCATGTATCCATGACTCTGGACCTATTGTTTTTTATTGTTTAAAGTATTACAAATAGTAGTACAATGTCTCCCCCCGCATTGACTTCCCCCTGGTCTCCCCCACCCCGTAGCACAAGCCCTCACCCCCCTAGTGTCTGTGTCCATTGGTTATGCTTATATGCATACACACAAGTTCTTAGGTTGATCCCATACTCCATCCCTAACCTTTCCCTGCCTTCTGGCTGAAGTTTGACAGTCTTTTAGATGCTTCTCTGTCTCTGTATCTATTTTTGTTCATCAGTTTATGGTGTTCTTTTTTTTCCTTTATTGATTAAGGTATTACAAATGTGTCCTTATGCCCCCATTGTCCCCCCATCCTCCCAATTATGCCCTCACCTCCCTGGTGTCTGTGTCCATGGTTAGGCCTATATGCATGCATACAAGTCCTTTGGTTGATCTCTCCCCCTAAGCCCCACCCTCACCTGCCTTCCCTCTGAGGTTTCAACATCTGATCGATGCTTCTCTGTCTCCAGATATGGTTTTGTTCATCAGTTTATGTTATGCATTATAATCCACAAATGAGTGAGATCATGTGATATTTATCTTTCTCTGACTGACTTATTTCACTTAGCATAATGCTCTCCATATCCATCCATGCTGTTGTAAAAGGTAAGAATTCCTTCTTTTTTACAGCAGCATGGTATTCCATTGTGTAGATGTGCCACAGTTCTTTAATCCACTCATCTGCTGATGGGAATTTAGGTTGTTTCCAAATCTTAGCTATTGTAAATTGTGCTGCTATGTACATAGGGGTGCATATAACCTTTCTGATTGGTGTTTCTGACTTCTTGGGGGTATATTCCTAGAAGTAGGATTACTGGATCAAATGGGAGTTCCATTTTAATTTTTTGAGGAAACGCAATACTGTTTTCCACAGTGGCTGCACCAGTCTGCATTCCCACCAGCAGTGCACGAGGGTTCATTTTTCTCCACATCTTTGCCAGCACTTGTCATTTGTTGATTTGTTGATCATAGCCATTCTGACAGGTGTGAGAAGGTACCTCATTGTCTTTTTTTTTTTTAGTAAATCTTTATTGTTCAGATTATTACATTTGTTCCTCTTTTTCCCCCCCCATAGCTCCCCTCCACCCAGTTCCCACGCCACCCTCTGTCCTTACCACCCCCCCCCACTGTCCTCATCCCTAGGTGCACAATTTTTGTCCAGTCTCTTCCCGCATCTCCCACAACCCATTCCCCACCAAGAATAGTGAGTCCATTCCCTTTCTATGTCCCTGATTCTATTATAATCACCAGTTCATTCTGTTCATCAGATTATTTATTCACTTGATTCTTAGATTCATTTGTTGATAGATGCATATTTGTTGTTCATAATTAGTATCTTTACCTTTTTTTTCTTCTTCCTCTTCTTAAAGGACACCTTTCAGCATTTCATATAATCCTGGTTTGGTAGTGATGAACTCCTTTAGCTTTTCCTTATCTGTGAAGCTCTTTATCTGACCTTCAATTCTGAATGATAGCTTTGCTGGATAAAGTAATCTTGGTTGTAGGTTCTTGGCATTCATCACTTTGAATATTTCTTGCCACTCCCTTCTGGCCTGCAAAGTTTCCGTTGAGAAATCAGCTGACAGTCATATGGGTATTCCCTTGTAGGTAACTGAGTTTCTTTCTCTTGCTGCTTTTAATATTCTCTCTTTGTCTTTTGCTCTTGGCATTTTAATTATGATGTGTCTTGGTGTGGTCCTCTTTGGATTCCTTTTGTTTGGGGTTCTCTGCACTTCCTGGACTTGTAAGTCCATTTCTTTCACCAGGTAGGATAAGCTTTCTGTCATTATTTCTTCAAATAGGTTTTCAATATCTTGGTCTCTCTCATCTTCTGGCACCCCTATAATTCTGATGTTGGTACGCTTGAAGCTGTCCCAGAGGCTCCTTACACTATCTTCGTATTTTCGAATTCTTTTTTCATTTTGCTTTTCTGGTTGGGTGTTTTTTGCTTTTTCGCATTTCAAATCTTTGCCTTGATTCTTGCGGTCCTCTGGTCTGCTGTTGGGAGTCTGTATAATATTCGTTATTTCAGTCTGTGTATGCTTAATTTCTAGTTGGTTCTTTATCACAACATCGAGGGTCTCATTAGATTTCTTGAGGATCTCAATAACTTTACCGGCGGCTTCTAGACAGTTCTTGAGAGACCTTAAAAGTGTGGTTCTGAACTTAATATCCTCCATTGACAGTTTTGTCCTGTTTCTTTGTCTCCGCATTTTTAATGCTTTCTTGGTGCACCCCCTAGTGGTCTTTGTGCACAGTCTTGTTGTAGTTAAGCCTTGATTGTTGTAGTTAATACTAGGGGGATTTGACCTCCAGGCCAACTGGCTGTGAGAATCAGCTGTGTCTGCAGTGGGAAAACTTCTGTCCTCTAGGGAGGTGCTAATCTAGCCTTTGCCTGAGGCTATCTGGCAAATGGCTCTGCGCAGGGCTTGGGCGGGGCGGGTCACACGGGATCAACAGAGCGGGTGGAGGGAGCAGTTATGGCTGCTCTCAGTCCCGCCCCCAGAGGCTCTGCCTCTCAGAGTCCCAGCAACCACTGCAAACCTCAGAGAGAAAGCTGCCCTCGTGTTCCGACCAATGCCAAACAGTCCCACTTCTCCTGTTTGAGTCTGGGTCCCTAGAGACTTGCCCAGAACTGGAGCTCAGAATCTGAGACTCCCTCCTGATTGAAAACGACAACTGCGCCCTCAGGTACCAGCCCGCTCCGCGCGTACCTCCGCACCTTTGTATTTTCCGCACTGCGCCTCCTCTGAGTCTCATATGCTGTTCTCTTTCCTTCTCGTTGAAGAATTTCCCCTCAGCCAGTCTTCCTGTGGTTCTGGGTGATGTCCGTTCTGTCTTTTTGTTGTATTTGTGAAGTGGTTGTTCGAGGCAGCTAACTCCGGTGTTTACCTATGCCGCCATCTTGGTTTTCTCCCTCATTGTCTTTTTGATTTGCATCTCTCAGATGATTAGTGACTTCGAGCATATTTTCATGTCTCTTAGCCTTCTGTATGTCCTCTTTCAAAAGTGTCTATTTAGGTCCTTTCCCCATTTTTTTAAATTTGATTTTTTATCTTCCTTTTGTTAAATTGTATGAGTTCCCTGTAAATTTTGGAGATTAAACTCTTATCAGAGATAACATTGGCAAATATGTTCTCCCATGCAGTGGGCTTTCTTGTTGTTTTGTGAATGGTTTCTTATGCTGTGCAGAAGCTTTTTATTTTGATGTAGTCCCATTTGTTTATTTTCTCTTTAGTTTCCATTGTCCTAGGAGCTGTACTGGTAAAGATATTGCTATGACATGTGTCTGCTATTTTGCTGCCTATGGATTCTTCTAAGATTTTTGTGGTTTCCCATCTAATATTTAAGTCCTTTATCCATTTTGAGTTTATTTTTGTGTATGGTGTAAGTTGGTGATCTAATTTCAGTTTTTTTGGATGTTTCTGTCCAATTTTCTCAACACCATTTATTGAAGAGATTGTCTTGACCCCATTGTATGGTATTGCTTCCTTTGTCAAATATTAATTGAGCATAATGGCTTGGGTTGATTTCTGTGTTCTCTGTTCTATTCCATTGGTCTATATGTCTTTTCTTGTGCCAGTCTCAGGAAGTTCTGAGAACAGTGGCTTTGTAATATAGCTTGATATCTGGTATTGTGATCCCTTCAACTTTGTTCTTCTTTCTCAGGATTACTGCAGCTATATGGGATCCTTTTTCATTCCAGATGAATTTTTGGAGCGTTTGTTCTAGGTCTTTCAAGTATGCCATTGGTATTTTAATGGGGATTGCATTGAATTTATAGATTACTTTGGATAGTATGGACATTTTAATGATGTTGCTTCTACCAATCCATGAACATGGTATATGTCTTCCTCTATCTCTCTTTTTCAGCATCCTGTAATTTTCTGTGTACAGGTACTTTACCTCCTTTGTTAAATTTATTTCTAGGTATCTTAATTTTTTTTGTTGCAATGGTAAATGGAATTTTTTTTTTTGTTTTCTCTTTCTGTGAGTGCATTATTGGTGTATAAAAAAGCCATAGATTTCTGGGTGTTAATTTTGTATCCTGCTACATCGCCAAATTCATTTATTAAATCTAATAGTTTTCTGATGGAGTCTTTTCTATGTACAAGATCATGTCATCTACAAATAATGACAGTTTTACTTCTTCGTTTCCAATTTGGATTTCTTTTATTTTTTCTTTTTGTCTGATTGCTATGGCTAGCACTTCCAGTACTATGTTGAACAGAAGTGGTGAGAGTGGGCATCCCTGTCTTGATCCTGTATACCTCCTTCCATTCTCTTCTAGCTTGATGTGTTTCTGTTGAGAAATCATTTGATAATCTGATGGGGGATCCTTTGTAGGTAACTCTCTGTCTCTCTCTTGCAGCCTTTAATATTCTCTCTTTGTCATTAACATTTGCCCTTGTAATTATGATGTGTCTTGGTGTGGGTCTTTGGGGATTCATCTTGCTTGGGACTCTCTGTACTTGTGTAAATTTTTTCTTCCCTCTATCAGGGAAGTTTTCTCTCATTATTTCTTCAAATAGATTTTCTAATCCTTGCTGCTCTTCTTGTCCTTCTATCAGTCCTATTATAGGTATGTTACTTCGTTTTTCATTGTCCCAAAGCTCCCTTAGGCTCTCCTGCTTTTGAATTTTTTTCCCCAGTTGCTGTTCAGATTGGGCTTGTTTCTGTACCTTATCTTCTAACTCACTAATTCGGTCCTCTGCTTCTTCTAGTCTACTGTTGAAAACTTCCATGGTGTTTTTGATTGTAGCTATATCACTTTTGATTTCTTCCTGATTTTTGCATACGTTGTTGATTTTCTCACCCAACCAGTGTGTGAACTGTATGTCCATTACTCTGAATTCTGTTTCTATCATGTTGCATGCTTCTGTTTCACTTATTTCCTTTCTTGGTGATTCCTCCCTTTCTTTCCTCTGGGGATTGTTTAGTTGTTGTCTCCCCATTCTGACTATCACCAGAAGGTTCAAATGTGGAGTTGTGGGGTCCTGGGCTGTGTGCAGTGGGAGTTTCACACCCCCTGAGTGTCACTGAAGAGCTCCAACACCAAGACGTGTGGCTGCCGTGGGTTGGTGGGAGCCACACTCACCTAGGATCAGAGTCACAGATGCTTAGTTTGGCCTCATGTGCGCACCTAGAATCAGGGACCCTGCCTGCACAGTGCTGAAACAGAGACTCTGCTGGTGTGTGCTGAAAATCAGAGTCCCTTAGCGCATGTCAGGAGTCAGAGACTCCCTGTGTCCATGCTGAGAAGCGAGTATCAGAGTCTCTGTTGCTTAGTGCGGCCTCGCTCTGAGAATCAGGGTCCCTGTGTGGGCATGCACCAATAATTGGAGTCACTGGCTCTTAGTGTGAATGCACTGAGAATCAGGGATCCCAGGTGCTCGTGATGAGAAACAGAGTCTAGTCACTGGTGGTCAATGCTGCTTCTTGTGCGGAGTGTCAGGGTCCCAGGTCTGCTTGGTGGACCGGGTTGCACAGTCTCACTGTGTTGGCTGGAGGTTCACTTCTGTCCTGTAGAAAACAGCCTTCCATGTGCTCTTGCCCTGAATCAAAGTCAGGTGGCACTGCTGCCCTTTGTGGGCGTGGGGTCTGGTCACGTGGGTATGCACTGCGGGAAACAAACTTCCTGTGTCTGTGCACCCAGGCTTAAAATTCAGTGCATGGGCGTGGGCACGGGGTTTGGTCATAGGAAACAAACTTCCTGAGTTCGCACACCCAGGCTCAGATTCAGTGCAGCCTCCCTGCGTGGGCCTGGGGTCTGGTCACGGGAAACAAATTTCCTCTGTTCACACACCCAGGCTCAAATTCAGGTGTGTGTGGGCAGAAGGCCTGTTTTTGCAGAGAGGGTCTGGAAGTTCCTATGCCACTGTTGTGGGGCCAGTGGAGAGGGGCATTGGCTCTGTGACTCACAGAAATCTACGGTCAGGGTGCTTGGGGTCTTGGTGTCCATGGGTCTGCAGCTGTGGTCGCAGGTCTTTTACCTGAGTGGCTGTAGGGTCCCGGTTTGCGAATGGAGATCAGATTGGGTAGTGGCGAGGCTAGGATCCTAGTCTCAAGCAGTTCTGTTCTTCAATATGGTATGGTCTCTGTGCCGGCGGTGTCCTCCCTAGAGTGATTGCTGTGGCAGCAGCGTTTTGCCATCTAAGACTGCCTGGTTTGGCAGCCCCTCGGAAGACCTGCAGGATCTAATTGTCCCTAGCTCTCACTCACACACACGCCCACATACTCCTCTATTGCTCCTTCACTCTCTCACATACTCTCCCTCCCTACCTTCTTGCCGGTCACCATCTTGGATCTTGGCCTGTATGTCCTCTTTGGAGAAGTATCTATTAAGATCCAATTCTCATTTTTGAATTGGATTGTTTATCTTCCTGGCATTGAGTTTTATAAGTTCTTTACATATTTTGGAAATTAACAACTTATGAGATGTATTATTGGCAAATATTTTCTCCCATTCAGTGGGTTCTCATTTCATTTTGTTGATGGTTTCCTTTGATTTACAAAAGCTTTTTAGTTTGATGTAGTCTTATTTACTTTTGCCTTTGTTTCCTTCCCTTGCCTAAGGATATATATCTGAGATTTTACTACCTATGTTTTCTTCTAGGATTTTTATTGTTTTGCAACCTACATTTAAGTCTTTTATCCATTTTGAGTTTATATTGTGTATGGTGTATGTTAGTGGTCTAGTTGTGTTTTTTGGATGTACCTGTCCAATTTTCCCAATACCATTTATTGAAGAGAGTGTTTTTATTCCATTTTATGCTCTTGCCTCCTTTGTCAAATATTAACATATATATATTATGCTAAGTGTTCGATAAGCCAGGTAATGATGTCATGTAGATGCCCAGCTTCCTCTCCTTAGAGACTAGACTCCTTGCAGTTTCTTCAGCCCAGGAACACAACTTGTTTTATATCTAGGGGGAAACATTTCACACTTTAACCAAATGTCTGTGAAGCGTTTTCCCATGCCTCTTCTCATTTGATCCTCACAGAAGTCCTGGAGTAGGTAGATAGGAGAGTCAGTGGAATCCTATTTTCTTTTCATTAGCCAGAAAACACAGATTTAGAAAGCTTAGAAACTTGACCTGACTGAAAAGTAGTAAGAAATGGTGGACCTTGAAAATGACTTCAGGTTTTCTCACTGTGCAGAATATAGTCAAACACTGCTGCAGTTAAATATTTTATCCTTTGTTCTCCCTGCATGATCTATAATAATAATCTGCTTCATGTTGATATTTACTGCTGTGTTGCTGACAATTACCTGAAAGAGAAATTGAGGTGCTTCACTGGGCTTGAAAAAGTTTAGCTAAATCAGAAATCAGGCCTAATTAAGCAAGTTTATTCTATACCTATAAAAGGCTAAGTTGATTTGTTCATACACGATACATATAAAGCTCTCACTGGTGCCAATCTCACGTGTGTGTTTCCATCTGTCATTGTCGATTGTGAATTTGGTTGACACTTCTATTATAGAGAAAGGGCGAATAGTGATATTAAAATATTTCTTCTAATTAATTACCTTTCAATGTGCATGATTTTGTGCACTGGGCCACTAGTTGACTATAAAGGCATGAATTGATTTCTGGGATCTCTGTTATGTTCCATTGGTCTATATGCCTGTTCTTATGCTAGTACCAGATTATTTTTATTACAATGGCCTTGAAGTATAGTTTAATATCAGGTATTGTGACCCCTCCACTTTTGCTCTTCTTTTTAAAAAATTGCTGATGCTATTCAGGGTCTTCTTTTGGTTCCAAATAAATTTTTGGAATATGTGTTCTAGATCTGTTAAATATGTCATTGGTATTTAAATAGGAATTGCAATGGCTCTATAGATTGCGTTGGGTAGTATGGACATTTAAATTATGCTAATTAATCTAATCCATGAATATAGTATATACTACCACTTATTTGTATTTTTCTCAATTTCTTTCTTTAATGTCCTATAATTTTCTGAGTACAAGTCTTTTACCTTCTTGATTGAGTTTATTTCTAGGTACCTTGTTTTTGTTGTTGTTGCTACAATAGTAAATGTAATTGTTTTCTTTTTTCTCTTTCTGATAGTTCATTATTGGTGTATAAAACTGCCACCAATTTCTGAATATTAATTTTGTATCCTGCTACTTTGCCAAATTCATTTATTAGGTCTAGTAGATTTTTTGGTGGAGTCTTTAGGGTTTTCTCTGTATAATATCATATCATCTGAGAATAATAACAGTTTTACTTCTTCCTTTCCAACTTGGATACCTCTTATTTCTTCTTGACTAATTGTTGTGGCTAGGATTTCCAGTACTATGTTGAACCAGAGTGATGAAAGTCAACATCCCTTTCTTGTTTCTGATCTTAAGAGACACATTTTTAGTTTTTGCCTATTGAGTATGTTGTTAGCTGTATGTTTGTCATATATGGCCTTTATTATGTTGAGGTATGATCCCTGTATTCCCACTTTGCCGAGAGTTTTTATCATATATGGGTGCTGGATTTTATAGAATGCTTTTTCTGCATCTATTGATATGATCATGTGATTTTTATCTTTCATTTTGTTTATGTGATGTATCACATTTGTTGATTTGCAAATATTGTACCAACCTTGCATTCCTGGAATAAATTCCACTTGATCATGGAGTATGATCTTTTTAATGGATCTGCTTTGCTAATATTTTGTTGAGGATTTTAGCATCTATATTCATCAAAGATATTGGCCTATAGTTTTCTTTCTTTGTAGTGTCTATCTGGTTTTGGAATTTGAATAATTCTGATCTCATAAAAAGAGCTTAGATGTCTTCCTTTTGAATTTTTTGGAGTAGTTTAGAAGAGTAGGTATTAGTTGTTCTTTGTATGGTTGGTAAAACTCCCCCCTAACCCATCTCTTCCAGGACTATTGTCTGCTGGGAGTTTTTTGTTGCTATTGTTGTTAATCCTTATCCAAGGATATATTTCCATTGATTTTAAGAAAGAGTGGAAGGGAGGGAGGGGCAGAGAGAGAGAGAGAAAGAGAGAAACACTGATGCAAAAAAGACATATCAATTTGTTGCCTCCCGCATGCACACTAACCAGAGCTGTGAATTGAACCTGAAATACCAGTATGTGCTCTTGACTGGGGATTGAAGCCGTGACTCTTTGGCGTGTGGTCTGAGGCTCTAATCACTTAGCATCAACTGTCAGGGCTGCTGGGAGTTTTTTATTACTGCTTCTATTTCAGTAGTTGTAATCGTTCTATTCAGGTTTTCTGATTCTTCCTGATTTTGTTTTAGCAGATTGTATGTTTGTCGGAATTTATCCATTTTGCCTAGATTGTACAATTTGTTGGCATATAATTATCCATAGTATTTTCTTACAATCCTTCCTATTTCTGTGATGTCAGCTGTTGCTTCATCTCTTTCCATTTTTTCTTTTCTTTTAAAAAAATCTTCTTTCTTTCTTTCTTTCTTTCTTTCTTTCTTTCTTTCTTTCTTTCTTTATATTTTTATTGATTTCAGAGAGGAAGGGAGAGGAAGAGATAGAAACATCAATGATGAAAGAGAGAACCACTGATTGGCTGCTTCCTGCACGTCCCCTACTGGGGACAGAGTCTGCAACCTGGCCACCTGCCCTCGATGGGAACTGAACCTGGGACCATTCAGTCCACACGCCAAGGCTCTATCCACTGAGAAAAACCGACTAGGGCTCCAGTTTTTTTTTCTTAACATGGCCTTCCCCTCTGTACTATGAGCTTTTTTAGCGCAGTACCTGTACAGTTTATTATTATTGTATCCTGTGCCTAACATTGCATGACATGTAACAGGAGCTGTGTGCTAGCTGAATGAAATGCAATTGAGTGACTCATCCTGCCCAGGAAAATTCAATAAAGCTTCACAGGCAAGATCATATTTATACAGGGTCTTGGAGAATAAAAGTTTTTCAGTTGTTGGCTGAGTGGAGCAGGAAGAGAAGAAGGGAGAGCTGGCTCATCCTAGACAGAACAAGAACAAGAGCAAAGGGTAAGAGGATAATAAAATATAGTGTGCTTTTAGCATGCAGGTAGTTAAGTGCAGGTTGGAGGGCCAATAAATGAGTCTGGGAGAGTCAGTATGTTCCAAATCACAAAGGATCGTTAATACTTGCCTAGGAGTTTAGATTTCAGCCTATATGTGTAGTCAAACCCCTTTGACTGTTGAAACGTGCTTTTTAAAATGGGTGCAACATAATCAGAGCTGTGCTTCTGGAAGCTGTGCTGTCTGAAAGTGTAGAGAATAGATTTCAGGACTAGGAGAGACTGGAGGCATGGAGACCAATTAGGAGATTCTTGTAGTATTCTGGATGAGACATAACGAGAGCATGGACCATGGTGGGTTAGCAGGCATGGAAAGTCATAAAATTAAACCAAGAAATAGGGTCCCCACCTCTCATGCCTGACCTAGGAAAGAGATTTCAAGCCGGTCAAAGTACTCAGTCGAATTCAAAATGTTTTATGAGCATGCTCAATTTAAGAACTTTATTACCTAGATTTTTAGGCCAGAAAAAAACTCAGTATCTTAAGTTTTGTTGGGCTTATGGTATATTTGGAATTATTCAAAGAGCAGAATCTGTAGGCAATTGTGACTGATTAAAAGTTTAGAATGAAGAGCCAGAGAATACTCCAGGATTTGGGTCTGTGTGACTGAGTGAAGGAGGTGTTGGTCTGGAATGGTGGGAGTGGGGTGAGAGCTGTCTGGGCACGTTGATTGTGTGAGGTGCTGTGAGACACCCAAGTGGAGCCATCAAGGAGGCAGCTGGCTATGTGGGCCTGGAGCTGAGGAAAGCTATCCTGGATGAAAATGAAGATCTGGGAATTGCCAACTTGAGATAGAGGTGAAGCCATGGGGCAATGAGATCACCCAAAGACAGTATATGGACTGAGAACAAAAACGCACTTAAGATAGAACCCTAGGAAAGATCAATTTTGAGGATTGGGCAGACATAATAGAAGGAGCCCATGAAAAAGGTGAGTAAGAAAGGGAGCAGCATGCAAGAAAGTGATAGGAGAGCCCTGACTATTGTCACTCATTTGGTTGGGCATTGTCCCACGCACTGATGGGTTGTTGGTTCAATTCCCAGTCAGGGAATATACATGGGTTTTGGGCTTGATCCCCTGTATGGGCCTGCAGGAGGCAGCTTACTAGGTGTACCAGTTAATAATGCAGATTTTTTTTCAATAGATGGAGTTGCACATATGTTGATATATATGCCATTTAATATATATGCTATTTTGTTGTATTGCTCCTTCAGATTACCACTTGTTCTGATTGATAGCACACGCACTTTCTGAGCAACATACAAAGAAATGGAAAATTTGGTCTCTGAATGGTCTTCCTCAAAACTAGAAAAGTTCTATTGGGATGGTACCCACAAATAACCTGAAAGATGGGGAAATGTGTAGCTAGTGATGGGCATTACTTTGAATAAAGCACTTTTAAAAAAAATATATTTTATTGATTTTTTACAGAGAAGAAGGGAAAGGGATAGAGAGCCAGAAACATCGATCAGCTGCCTCCTGCACACTCCCCACTGGGGATGTGCCCGCAACCAAGGTATACGCCCTTGACCAGAACTGAACCCGGGACCCTTCAGTCCTCAGGACAACGCTCTATCCACTGAGTCAAACCGGCTAGGGCTAAAGCACTTTTGATGTTTCTCTTGAAATTAAAAAATGGGCAAAGGACCAATTTTATTGGTAAAGATTTTTTTATTGATTTTTAGAGAGAGATGAAGGAAGAGGTAGAGAGAAACATGGATATGAGATCAATGGCTGCCTTCTGCACGCCCTCTACTGGGGATCAAGCCCACAACCTGGGCACATGCCCTGACTGGGAATCGAACTGTGACCTCCTGGTTCATGAGTCAACGCTCAACTACTGAGCCACATCAGCCAGGCAGTAAATATCATTTTTAAAACTTTTGGTGCACGGGATGTTGCCCAAACAACTGAACCACACTGACCAGGGTTTAACAGGTCAATTTTGAGGTGACTATTAGACCTAAGTGGAGGTATCAATGATGGGGGGAAAAAAGAAATAAACCTAACTTATTTTTTCTGTGGTTACTAGGGAGAACCTAGTAGAGATCCTGGCAGCCTAGTATAGGACTGAAAGCAGAGCTGATTAGGTTGGAATTAATCTTGAGCATCTGGAGTCAGAAGTGGCCAGGAGGGGCATGAGGTTATGAAGCTGTTGCTGCACAGTTATGAAGTAGGGGGCCTTGGGATAGAGCCTGTACTGGGCCTCTTGGACCAGAGCCCATTGTCACATGGGTATACATACAGATTTGGTCCTCTGGTAATGTCTTGGGCATTCAAAATACTCTCTGGCTCTTTGTAGAGCACAGGATAGGTCAAACAGGGAGGGCTGGGACTAGGATTTGTTGTTTTTCTCATTACCCATCAGTGGTAAGCCATGACATTGTTCAGTAATAGATGCCATGTCTTCCTTAATACAAGCGCTGTTACCGTTCCTGAATGATCATGCTTTCAGCTGATAACTACAGGGAGTTATGTCTCCACCATGGTAGCCATTTTTCTTCTTTTTATATAACCTGGACTAGAGTCTATTTCTATGATGGCTAGATGCATAGCTCTAAGGGTAGTGAAGGCATTGAATAGACCCCCATAACCTTTTCTGATAAGACAGTAGTAATGACCCCTTTTAGCAGGGCTATGACCTCAGAAGAGCACTTCTTTCCATATAAGATGTCTATTTTCTAATCACAAGGCTGGAGCAAATAGAGAACAGCAAGCATATAAGTTGGTGTTAGAATCTGGATTAGATGGGACCAATAAGGTACCTGGTGGTATAACAGGGGCCAGGGCTCTCTCAAGAGTATCCAGGAGCCAGTACCAGAATAGTGTCATCTGCCCTGAACTCTACAGGGTGAGTGAGAGGCCTGAATCAGGACAAGAGATAGGATTCCAAGAAGGTGGGGACAATCTAAGAATTGGAATTGTAACAGGATGAAGTGGTAGTGACCTATATCTGGGCTGAGTGAAGTGGTAGAGGGCCCAGCTCACTGGCACTGGGTACTGGCATTGTGGAACAAGATCTGGTTAACATGCTTAAAACTCACAGCCAGGTGAGGAGGGTAATGGTTTGAGTGGGAACTAAGAAACATGAGGACATGTTAAGCCAAGTGGAGATGGCCAAAGTAAGTGGGTAGAAATAGAGTCTGAGACATAAGACAAGGCCAGGACTGGAGGTAGAGAGTTAGCAAGCACTGGCATAGAGATGGTAAGAGAAGCTATGGGAGTGGATGAGCTCACCAGGGAGAGGGGGCTGAGAAGATAAGAGTCCTGGATCCAAACCCTGGGAAGCACCAATCTTTAAGGGGCTGACAGAGAAAGAGAAGATTGAGGAAAGTGGCCTGAGTAGGGGGAGGAATGAGGAGGGAGTAGTCAACAGTGACAAAGTTGAATAGGTGAGTGAAAAGAGGCCTTTCTATGGGTAGTTGAATACTACTCAACTGTAAAAAAAAGAAGGAAACCTTACTCATAATACTTACCCTGGAAAGTATTATGCTAAGTGAAATAAGACAGTTGGAAAAAGATGATTTCACTCATATGTGGAATATAATGAACAAAATAAACTAGCAAACATAATAGAAACAGACTCATAGATAGAGAACAGATTGACAGCTGTCAGAGGGGAGAGGGTTTGCAGGGTTAGGTGAAAAAGGTGAAGAGATTAAACAACAACAAAAAAATCCAAACAAACAAAACAACCTCAAAAACACAGACAACAGCATGGTGATTACCAAAGAGGGAGAGGGGATAAATGGTGATGGAAGGAGACTTGGCCTAGGGTGGTGAACACACAATACAATATACAGATGTTGTGCTATAGAACTGCTCACTTGAAACCTAGTGGTACATAATTTTAAAGGGTGTCCCAAAATTCACGCAAGAAGTAATTTTGATAGAAAACACAGGTTTGTAATTAAAAATTGTAAATTTTTTATTGATTAATAAAGCATACAGTATAGGGCAGCCGTGGGAAAACTCTGGCCCGCGGGCCGGATCCGGCCCGTTTGAAATGAATAAAACTATTGAAAAAAAAGACCGTACCCTTTTATGTAATGATGTTTACTTTGAATTTATATTAGTTCACACAAATACTCCATCCATGCTTTTGTTCCGGCCCTCTGGTCCAGTTTAAGAACCCATTGTGGCCCTCGAGTCAAAAAGTTTGCCCACCCCTGATAGGGTTATGTATGGAATAGCATATTGGGTAAATGGCCTCCACAGCTTTGTTGGCACATACTCACTCTTTTGTTATTGCCTGAGCAGCCGCATTTTCGAAGAAGAATGGTCCCATGATGCCTCCAGCCCAAAATCCGCACCAAACAGTGACACGTTGTGGATGCATTTGTTTCTCAACAATCACTCGTGGATTTTCTGAACCCCAAATGTGACAATTTTGTCGATTAACCAAGCCATCAAGATGAAAATGAGCCTCATTGAAATTCAGCCACATTTATGCAAAACGGTCATGGAAAATTTCAACAAAAGAGTGCGTATGTGCCAGCAAAGCCGTGGAGGCCATTTACCTGATATGCTATTCCATACATAACCGTATACTGTATACTTTATGAATCAGTAAAAAATTTACAATTTTTATTATAAACCTGTGTTTTCTATCAAAATTACTTCTTGCGTGAATTTTGGGACACCCTTTATTAACCAATGTCACCCTGATAAATTCAATAAAAATGAAAGTCATCTGTGTTCTTGAGTCAGAACCCAGGGAGAAGTCAGCAGAGGGAACCTGCTTCCTCTCTTTGTTCACTGGGAGTTGAAGACTTTCTAGCTCACATAACTCACCATTGCCTTGCTAGGGCTTTGTTCACCTGGTACCTTGGCACATCATTCTTGTGACCTAATTTACTCCTCACACTGGGCTCTGCTTCCCTGCGATCCTAGCCTTTAGCCCACTGTGTGCTGGGGATCTCTTATAATGCTGGCTATATGCCAACATTGCGCCATGTTTGTTCATAGCCTGCTGGACCATTCAGATACTGAATATCTGAGGCTGCATATCTGTTTGACCTCAGCACACTGGGTGTGGCTTGTTGCTTTCCATTCCTGTATTTTTTCTCCCTTCATCTTTCTGTGCCCAGATCTAACCCACCCTTCCTTCCTTCCTTCCTTCCTTCCTTCCTTCCTTCCTTCCTACCTTCCTTCCTTCCTTCCTTCCTTCCTTCCTTCCTTCCTTCCTTCCTTCCTTCCTTCCTTCCTTTTCCCCTCCTTCCCTCTCTCCCTCCCTTCCATCTTAGAACAAATATTTCTTTTCTTTTTTAAAAAATTCTTTACTCTTTAAAGTATTACATATAGTATTACATAGGTCTCATTTTCCCCCCATTGACCTCTCCCTGGACACCCCCACCTTCCAGCACATGCCCTCACCCCCTAGTGTCTGTGACCATTGGTTATGCTTATATGCATGCATAGAAGGCCTTTAGTTGATCTCTTACTCCCCCCTCCCCTGCCTTCCATCTGATGTTTGAGGGACTGTTCCATGCTTCTCTGTCTCTGGATCTATTTTTGTTCATCAGTCTATGTTGGTCATTATATTCCAAAAATAAGTGAGATCATATGATATTTTTCTTTCTCTGACTGGCTTATTTCACTTATAATGCTCTCCATGTCCATCCATGTTATAGCGAATGGTAAGAGTTCTTTATTTTTTACAGCAGCGTAGTATTCCACTGTGTAGATGTACCACCATTTTTAATCCACTCACCTGCTGATGGGCACTTAGGCTGTTTCCAAATCTTAGCTATTGTAAATTGTGCTGCTATGAACATAAGGGTGCAGGTGTATATGTCCTTTCTGATTGCGGTTTCTACTTCCTTGGGATATATTCCTAGAAGTGGGATTACTGGGTCAAATGGGAGTTCCATTTTTAACTTTTTGAGGAAAGTCCATACTGTTTTCCACAGTAGCTGCACCAGTCTGCATTCCCACCAGCAATGCACAAGGGTTTCTTTTTCTCCACATCCTTTCCAGCACTTGTGGTTTGTTGATTGTTGATGATAGCCATTCTGACAGGTGTGAGATGGTATCTCATTGTCTTTTTGATTTGCATCTCTCAGATGATTAGTGACTTTGAGCATGTCTTCATATGTCTCTTTGCTTTCTGAATGTCCTCTTTCAAAAGTGTCTATTTAGGTCCTTTGCCCATTTTTTGATTGGGTTGTTTATCTTCCTTTTGTTAAGTTTTATGAGTTTCCTATAAATTTTGGAGATTAAACTCTTATTGGAGATAACATTGGCAAATATGTTCTCCCATACAGTGGGCTTTCTTGTTGTTTTGTTGATGGTTTCTTTTGCTGTGCAGAAGCTTTTTATTTTGATTTTTACATAAGTTGTTGATTTTCGCATTTATCTGTTTTATGAACTGTATGACCCTTACTCTGAAGTCTTTTTTCTGGTATATTGTATGCCTCCATTTCATTTAGTTCATTTTCTGGTGATTCCTTCTTTCCTTTCTTAGAGGGTTTGTTTTTTTTTGTCTCTCCATTGTTGCTGTCTCTTCCTGGCCCTGGGCAACCTGCTTGGGGTTTGAGAGGTTAAAGACCCTATCAGGGAAATGGTCTGAAAATTGTTGGCCCAGAGGCTGGGTCTGCCTTGAGTCTCATGCCTTTATTTTCTCTGCTCTGGATTGTATCCCCTTCTCCCTCAGTTGTCTGCTTCAGATGCTCAGGGTGGTGGGAGCATGTGCACAGTTCCTCTGATGCCCTGTGAGTCCCCAGAGCCCACTGGCATTCAATTCACTGTGTGGCCCCAGTATCTGTGGCAGAGTGGCACCCTAGGTCCCTCTGGTAGGACACTTGTGGTGCAGTCATGTGGCCCCTGGCTGAGCACACTGGCTTGCTCCAGGTCACCCTGGTAGCACTTTCCTATTGCCCAGAGTGAGGCATGTGCTGGGTTGCTCCAGGTACCCCATGCAGGACTGTCCCTGGGGCCAGGGAGAAGTGGGTGAACTTTTCTCTGGGTTGCACAGTCCCTGCTTTCTTGTAGCCAGGAGTGATGTGTGCACTGGGTTGCTCAGTTCATGCTCCCCTGTGACCTGAGTGGGGTGCATGCTGAGTTACATAAGGTTGCCCTGGCAGGAAGACCCTGGGCTCAGGGTGGAGTGGGCACAGGTTGCTCTGGGTCACACAGTCAGAGGTCTCCTGTGGCATGCTCTGGGTTGCCTTGGAAGTAGGTCCCAGTACTGGGGGTAGAGGAGGTACCAGGTGGCTTCAGGTCAGGCTAGCAGCACAGTTCTGGGGTACTTGGCAGGGGTGAAGCACAGGGTTGCCCCTATCTTGCAATCCATCTTGGAGATGGATCCTAGGAAGCCAGGTCCCAGCAGGCTGGTGAGGATGCCTGGTGTGGGAGCTCACTCTGGTGGCACCCACTCCCTGCAGACATCTGGGAGCCTGCCGGGAGGTACTGTGCCACTCACTGCTGGGGCATGGTGGTTGTTCCACAGGGGTTATGGTTGGCAAGCGGCATTCTCTAGGCATCCTATGCCCTTCCTTATCGAAAATTGTCTCCTCAGCTGTGTCTAATTTGTTAATTCAGGGTGGATGTTCTTCGATTTATTTGCTTTTCTGGCCTGGCTGCCTATTCAGCCATTTTCTCTGCCCCCTGTTTATTTTCTTTATTGTATTCTTTTTATTACAATATAAAACTCAGATACAGAAAATTACATAAAACAAATATATCAATCAGTAAATGACTACAATACAATTACCCTTGTAACTACCACCCAGGACATGAAAGTGAACTTTGCCAGCTACCCCAGAAGTCCTTCCACACCTCCCATCCCAATAATAGCCCTCCCTTCCCCTAAAAGCAACCACTGGAGTTTACCCTTGTACATAGAGATAAGAGTTCCCATTTATTGTGCAATTACTTCCTGCCAGGACTTTACTAAGAATCCTTCATGTTTCACAAAAACACAAATTATGTACTATTATCCCCATTTAAGAGATGCAGAAATTGAACTTCAGAAAGGTGCAGAAATGTGTCCAAGGTCACATGGTGCCAGAGCCAGGACTGTAATCTTGATGTATATGACTTCTAATCCTATGCTTTCTACCTCCACCCCACTATATGTTGTACCTCCCAGTTGAGCATTGAATAATGCCCCATGCAGGAAGTGCCTGAATTTGTGAGGTTAGTGGTTGTCACAGAAATAAATCCAGCGGCCACACTTTAGAAGAGAGAAAGTGACTTGGCAGGGAGAGAGGGAGGGAGAGAAAGAGAGAGAGAGAGAGAGAGAGAGAGAGAGAGAGAGAGAGAGAGAGAGTTGCAACTTCCTGTATTTTCTCCTTGTCATCTGATGCTAACATCCTTCCATTACCCAGTGAGAAAATAAACAGTAAATGACCACACCAGTTAAACTGTTTAATTATGTAAGTTGGGAAGAATGACATTTGTGTACATTCCCCAAACACATGGATTAAAGAAATGACCTTTGCCTTGGTGTGAAACTAATTTGTTGCATATTGGAACTCTGATGGCTTCACTTGGGCCAGGCATTTTGTTGCCCTGATGTTTATGTCTAAGACTGGAGATGAGGCTTAATGAAGCTCCATCTTAGGCTGGACTGATTTGTATATTACAGTTTTCTAAAACATCCCCATCTGAAATATATTTTCAAAGAAGTGTGTCTTCCTGTAGTCATTCCTGGTATTTTGTACATTTGTTCAAGTGTAAATATATCTAAAACATCAAAAGAATAAGAAAAATGGCCTGTGCTGAGTCAGAGTGGGGAAAAATTTCCAAGGATCAACAATAACTATTCAAAAGGTAAAGGAGCATCATTTATGGGGCTGTCATTCTTTTTATAATTAAAAAACATCTTAGTATAATAAAAAAACATGGAACCAGAAAAAGAAATCATGGAACTAAATGTAATGTGTCACATTATAAGAGCTGTATTAATTACTAATTAGTAAACATTGATACTCAATTAACTTTATTATAATGTTTCAGATAGTGTTAGGACTGCTAGTTAAAATATAAACATATTCATATTTATTCATACTATATTCTCCTCTTTCAGTGTTATTTTGAAATATGTTGTGGATATTTCCATAGTTATTAAACATTAAAAAAATTCATGTACCAAACTCAACTTCTCTCTAATTTATTTAAACTCTGGGAAGTTTGAGCTGAATTTTCTTTTTTGAGTACAGAAAAATCAGTTAAAATTGGTTATGTCTATGAGGGAAGATTTATTGTTAACATGTACACCTTTGAATTTCAAAGGAAACATGTAGCATTACAAGCTCCTCAAACCTCAAATTTCAGGAGGAAAAATAATGATGATCAAACATAGTGTGTCTCTGAAGCTTCAATGAGATCCACCTGCCACCACCAAAGACAGGAACACTCTGATTTTCATCATGATGGGTTTGGGGCTGCAGTTTAGATTTATTTTTAAAAAATTAAATGCCTTTTGAGGGGTAAACATCACCAAATAAAATGTATTTGATGTGGCATTTAAAGAAAAAAATCTCCAATAGATTCCCCATAGACAGCAACAGTGGATTTCTAGTGAAATATCAGATGTTTATTTTTAAAAGGATCCAACTCTGAACAAAATTTACTCTATTTGATTAACATAAACGTTCGTATACAACAAAATCAATAGCTGTATAAACGTGCCAGGAGCTGTTCATCTGCTTTTAACAGAACTCCCTTACCTCAGCTGAGGGGATTGCCATTAAGTTGTAACCAAAATACCTGAATGCTTTTTAGCATTCTGCTTACTTGCCCATCTCCAAGTTCCTCCCACCCTCCATCTTCTGCATGAGCCTTTTTTCCCATCCATCTCTCTCAGGACACAGCAGTGGCCCAAGATGGCTCTACCTGCCATGTCTAGTTAGGGGCTGGATAGAACCAGGCCAGGTCCTATTACTTCTCTCTGTCTTCAAAACCCTGATGTGCCTTCTTGGCAATGAATTCAGAGCAGATCTGTTGGCCTGCACTGCATTCCCTGGGAGAGTCTTGAAATTGGTCTTTCTTGACATTCTCTCTTTTCCCAAGTTCAGCTGGAGAGGCACAGAGTAGTTTGTTTTCCCGCACATTCCTGGTGGAGTCCCCTTTCTCTCAGAGGATTGCTTCAGTTCCAATTCCTGGCCGGCTACACAAAATGCAGATTCACATTTCCTTATATTGGCTCCCAGCTGATCTGCTGCATTTACACTGTCTGTGATAAACCAGTACCATTGGTACCATGAATTAGGTAAAACACATGAAGAGAGTTCAAATTGGGTCATATTTTATTCAAGTAGGTCTTCTTGAAGGCTCATTTTTCTTCACCTTTGAGGCCTGACTGGTATTTTCTAAGGTTACAAATTTCTCAGACACAGAACTCTGCTTTGAGCATTGGCTACTTAATGGGATAGCATCCATTACTCAAGAAAGCCAAGAACCAGGAAGCACTTTCCCCTCTAATGTTTGAAAATTGTGGACCTATGACAGTACTATGAGAGTAAGCAGCGATTGAAGGCTGCTAAACAGAGTTTAGTGTTGAAATAAAACCTCACAACACAGTTCATCAAGACTCATGATCATTTTTACACTTGGTTCTACAAGGCATGTTAAAGCCTGGATGAGGCCCATGTTGGTCCAGAGATTATTAATGGAAATGGCAGCGGCTAGTCAGATTTCTACACATTTAACATAGTTATTCTAGGAAGAAAGCTCTGGAAGGAGAGAAGGAAGGAGAGTTTGTTGTCCGTAGTCCTTTCCTGTTGAAGGAGGACAGTCATTGTCCTGACTGATCTTCCCCAACAGAAAAATCCACTGCTGCCATCAGTCAACTTTCTATCAGGAGAATTGAGTCCACAGATGCCCCTGTCTGGTCCAGAGTTTGTGCCATCTTAAACCAAGTAGTCCCAGGACCCCAGGGCAACTTCTGACCCAAGGAAACCATGAGCCTGTCAGTAGGTTCTACTGGAATGCCTGCCACAGAGTGAGGATATCTAGTCCGTGGGTGCTCCTGTGCTTTTCATCTAAAGGTCTTCTGAGAGTCCTTGGGAGAGCTTATAGTTCTACTTACTTTGTGCTTCTCTTTCCCCCTTTCCAGCCAAGTTGGATGTGAGCTCTTAAAAGATCCTTTTCCTTTGTCTTCCTCCATCCTGACCTCTAAAAGGCTTGCATTATAAAAGGAGTTGAAATGAGCTGAGAGTTATGGCTTAAGCAGCAGTCTTCAAACTTGGCTACACATTGGGACAATCTGGAGAGCTTTAAAAAATACCGCTACCTGGGTCCTATCACCAGAGATTCTGAATTAATTGGTTTAGGTTGCAGCTTGTGTATTGGGAGTTTTAAAAGTTCCCCAGGTGATTCTAGGATGCAATTAAGGCCAGGAGGGAGAGTTTGTATTTAATAAAGAAGTTTCAAAATACTTATAGGTTAGTGCTTTCTAAACCACCTACCAGAAAGATTTTGAAAGCATCAGAATCTAGTTCCCTTCGGTTCACACTTGTCAATGAGACTGCTCAAATATCTTTTTCTTGTCACAAATATTCCACTCTTGTGTTTTCTGTAAGTTCTAAATTTATGTGACTTAAGATAAAGTAATTTACTTTCTTCCAAGGGGTTCTCCAGGATTTCTGGCCCTCAAAGTCACCCTAAAGAAATGAGGCCCATGTTGGTCCTGTTGATCTCCCCTCCTTGGTATGTCACAAAGGAAATGGACTTCGCCTTAGGGGCCAGGTGAAGTTCCTAACCAGGACAAGTCTTGCCTCCTCCTCTTCTATCTGTCAAATCTCATTTATCTATTTCTTTTTTTACATTTATTTTTTATTATTTTTCTTTATTTTTTTCCATCACTGTTTAGTCCCCCATACCCTCTTCCACCTCCACCTACCCCACAAAATCACCACACTATTGTCCATGTCCATGAGTTCTTCCTACTTTTTTTTTTGTTTTGCTCAATTCCTCTTCTCCCCAATGCCCTCCCCCAACACACACACCACAGCAGTCTGCCTGCTCTCTATTATGAGTCTGTCTCTATTTTGCTTGGTAGTTCAGTTTGTTCATTAGATTCCACATATGAGTGAAATATAGTTCTGATCTTTCTCTGACTGGCTTATTTCACTTAGCATAATGTTCTCCAGGTTCATCCATGCTGTCACAAAGGGTAAAATTTTCTTCCTTTTTATGGCTAGGTAGTATTCCATTGTGTAAATGTTCCATAGTTGTTTTACCCACTCATCTACCGATGGATACTTGGGGTGCTTCCAATCTTGGCTACTGTAAATAACACTGCAATGAATATAGGGGTGCATATGTTATTTTGAATTAGTGCTTCAAGTTTCTTCAGATAAGTTCCCAGAAGTGGAATTGCTGGGTTAAGGCAGTTCCATTTTTAATTTTTTTGAGGAAACTCCATACTTTTCCCCCACAGTGGCTGCACTGGTCTGCATTCCCACCAGCAGTGAATTAGGGTTTCTTTTTCTCTACATCTTTGCCAGCACTTACTGTTTGTTGATTTATTGATGACAGCCATTCTGACAGGCATGAGGTGACATCTCATTATGGTTTTAATTCACATTTCTCTGATGATTAGTGATGTTGAACATCTTTTCATATGTCTATTAGTTACCTGTATGTCTTCTTTGGAGTCATTTATCTACTTCTTTTAAGGACATTTGTAAGTGCATTTAGAGTCTACCCAAAAAATCCAGGATAATCTATTTCAAAATCCTTAATTAATCACACTTGCAAAGACTCTGTTTCCATATGAAGCAATATTCATAGGTTTGGGAGATTAGGATGTGGATGTCTTTCAGGGGGACATATTTCAGCCTATAATACCTCCTAAAAGCAAGTATGGGTGTTGCTGAGAGGGTGATCTGGTGCTGTCAGAGGAGCATACTCCAAAGAGGTTGCTAAAACCTGGATGAAGAGTTAATGTGCAGACCCACATGGAAATCTCATGGCCAGAGGGTCAAGATGAAGACTAACAAGTTCGGTCATGACAATTCTGTAAACAGTTGGGGGGTGTGCATACATGGGGTGGGGAAAGGAGGCTATCCTCATGGCTTGGTTGATGCCTGTTTCTGGTACATGCTTCCAGGAGCTTCAGAGGGGGGCCTTGAGAAGAATCAGCCTCTCAGGAGCAGACTTGATATGCCTATGTGAGTATAGAGACATGGCAGTGTAGAATCCACTTATACTACACGTAGATGAAAGGGCGAACCCCATTCTCTATCTTGCCTTTGACCTTAGGAAGAGTTGACCATTCATGCCACTGAAAGGCCTGCACAAGACTTCCTTTCTGCCCCATGAATGTGTCCTAACTGACTATTCCTTCTAATGTTCCCACAGCCCGTGTTCATGAGCATGCCCAGGTCTCCAATTAAGTCTCTCCAAGGTCAGTCAATAGCTGTAAGGCGGGAAAAACTTTGGGGATGAAAAATCAGAGTTCTCTCAAACTCCAACTCTTTAGTTTTTACTGGAAGGTTTCTTTCTTTGTATTAAAGATGATGGAATCAGCATCAAACATTCCGTGGAAACATTTTACGTTTTTTGACTTCATAATGCTTTCAATGACTGCTATAATGCACTAGGAACTGTTGGCCAAAAACATTTTTTTCTTTAATTTTGGCTCCCTTGTAGCCATGAACATTTTTAAAAGCCAAATGTTAATGCCATGTTTAATCTATTATTATTTCAAACCTACCAGAACGACAAGATAGCACCCATTCATTGGCTAAATCACAAAACCCATGGTACTATCCATGGCAAAAACCTAACAATTCAGAGAGCTAATTTTATACATTCCTGGCTCTCGCTTATCCTCTGGAGAAAATGAAGAGCGGGTGTTTCAGAATGCCACCATCTTACAGTGCTGGGTGGGGCTTTGTAACAGACATTCAGCCAAGGCCTCTTATTTAGAAAACTTGGAGTCACAGAAACCACTTACCATACGTGCAGCTGGCAGCTCACTCACATATTTATTCAACCGCCCAATTTACCCCAGCAGAACAGGAGGAAAAGTAACACCCACTTCAAGAAGGAAAAGTGCATTCCATATTCCGAATTTTCCTTTGCAGTCTAGGAGCCTGGGCCTGGAGACGCTGCTCTCTGTGGTCTGATTTCCCACAGGGATAAAATCCAGGGCATCTAGAAAACCAGCATTTAAAACCTGCACTCACTGAGCCAGACAGAACCAGGTGTGTTGCAGAGAATTCAGAGAATATGAAAGCCAGAATTAACATCAGAGTTTATCTAGTTTAGATTGCAAATTGGTAGCCCCTCGGGTGGAATCACCATGCAAATATTTTGTTTGCCCCAAAGAGGTTTTTTTGTTGTTGTTGTTTGTTTGTTTTTTATTGAATTAGATGCCAACATTTAAAATCCATGGTTTTGGCTTCTTGTGGAAAACCAGGATCTGACCACCACAGGTCCTTGTCATCCTATGACAATGAGAAGCTGGATCTACTACCACCTCTCCCTTTAGATGGGTCAATTATTCTCCAATTCACCATAGCCATTCTTTGGCCTGGCCTTCTTTAAGCATTTATGTGGCCTGCTGGGACCCAGTGGGCATTTGAGTTTTCAGCTGTTGCCATGTTTCAAATTGCCCACCTAACAATGTGAAGCTGAAACTCAGAGTACAAAGGATACAGACCGAGGCAACTTGTCTTGATTGGTAATGCTGATTTCCTAAACTGGTACATTAGAGTGGAAAGAGTGTGAATTCAGAGATGGAAGCCTTCTTTTTAAATCCTGGCTCCACCACTTACCTAGCAATGTGGCTCTGAGCAAATGAATTTCCTTGTGTATAAAATGGGCATAACCAGAGCACAGATGAAATGAGAAGGGATATATGACAACCACAACCTTTGGCACAGGCACATAGCATGGGCTCAATAGCTTTAATTGTCTTCATCCTTACACCATTCATCCTCTTCAAATGTCTCTGGAAAAGAATGAAGGTAATGTAGTATCATTGAGGTTGCCCTAAACAGCCACAAAAGCTTATTTTTATAGCTTTATTGAGATATGTTTTACGTACCATAAATTTTACCCATTTTAAGGTGCACAGTTCAGTTATTTTTAGTATTTTCAGAGTTGTGCAACCATCACCACTATTGAATTTTATAAAATTTTGAACACTTTCCAAAAGAAACCTGTACACATTAGTTTCCATTTTTTCCCTGTCTCCCTAGATCCAGGTAAATACTAATTTACTTTCAGGTTTTATGGGTGTCCCTTGTTCTGGGCATTTCATTAAAATGGAATCATGTAATACATGAACTTTTGTGACTGGCTTTTTTCACTTATCATAATGTTTTCAAGATTCATCCAAGTTATAACATGAATTAGTACACAATACCTCCTTATCCACAGTTTCACTTCCCACATTTTCAGTTAACTGAAGTAAACCACAGCCTGCAAATATTAAATGGAAAATTTTCAGAAATAAACAATTCATAAGCTTTTGATTGCACCCTGTTGTGAGTGGTGAGATAAAATCTCCTGCTATTCTGCTCTGCCCATATTGGGACATTAATCATCCCTTTGTCCAGTATATCCACACTGTATATGCTACCAGCCCATTGTTAGTCATTTAGTAACTGTCTCGGTTATAAGATTGTTACAGGATGACAGTACTATGTTCAAGTAACCCTGATTTTACTTAATATCTCATTCACTTCATCTCATCATGTAGGTATTTTATCATCTCATATCATCACAACAAGAAGGGTGAAAACAGTACAGTATTTTGAAATAGTGAGAAACTATATTCACATAACTTTTATTACAGTATATTGCTATAATTATTCTGTTTTATTGTTAATCTCTTACAATGTCTAATTTATAAATTAAACCTTAACATAGGTATATATGTATTTTAAAAACATAGCATACATGAAGTTTTGGTACTATATGCAGTTTTAGGTATCTACTGGGGGTCTTGGGATGTATCCCCCAGGGATAAGGGGGTACTACTGTACTTTATTTCTTTTTATGGCTAAACAATATTCCATCATATGGGTATACCACATGTGTTTATCGATTCATTCATTGATGGTCATTTATTTGCGTTGTTTCTATCTTTTGGCTATTGTGAGTAAAGCTGCAATGAACGTTGGTGAACAAGTATCTGTTTGATTCCCTACGTTTAACTCTTTTGAATATATACCCAGGAGTAGAATTATTGGGTTATATAGCAATTCTATGTTTAGCTTTTTGAGAAACTGCCAAACCATGGACAACTTTTTATGTGGACATATGTTTTCAATTCTCTTAGGTATATACCTAGGAATCTAATTGTTGGGTCATATGAAACCTCTATATTTAACATTTTGAGGAACTGCCAGACTGTTTTCCAAAACAGCTGCACAACTTTACATTCTCATCAGCAATGTAGGGGAGATCCAATTTCTCCACACCCTTGCCATCATTTGTTATTATGTGAAGTGGTGTCTCATTGTGGTTTTGATTTGCATTTCCCTAATGGCTAATGGTGGTGTTGAGCATCTTTTAAAACATTTATTAGCCATTTGTATAGCTTAAGAGAAATGCTTATTCAGATCCTTCACCCATTTTTAAATTGGATTATTTGTCTTTTAATTGAGTTGTAAGAATTCTTTACATATTTCATAAACATGTCTCTTATCAGACATATAATTTGAAAATATATTTTCCCATTCTGTAGGTTGTCTTTTCATGTTTTTGGTGTATCATTTTAAGCACAAACTTTTAAATTTTGACGATATCCAATTTATCTATTTTTCTTTTGTTACTTGTGCTTTTAATGTTATATCTAAGTAACCATTATCAAATCCAATGTCAGAATGATTTACCCTTATCTTTTCTTCTTAGAATTTTAGCTCTCACGTTTAAGTCTGTGAGTCCTCTTGAGTTAATATTGGATATGGTGTGAGATAGTGGTCCAACATCATTTTTCTGCATGTGAATATCCTGTTGTCCCAGCACCACTTGTTGAAGAGGCTATTTTATTTTCCAGTGAATGGTCTTGACACCCTTATCAAAAATCAATGTATAAGTTTATTTTTGTATTCTCAATTCTGTTCCATTGATCTATATGTCAATCCAATTCTAGTAACACACTGTCTTGTTTACTGTTGTTTTGTAGTAAGTTTTAAAATGTGTTAGTGTGATTCAACTAACTTTGTTCTTTTTAAAAATATTGTTTTAGCTATTATTGCATTTCCATATGAATTTTAAGATCAGCTTGTCAATTTTTGCCAAAAAAAAAAACCTAGCTGGGATTTCTATAGGAATAGTGTTGGATCTATAAATAAGTTTGGAGAATATTACCATGGTTAACCCCTTGGGCTTTTTCAACAGCAATAGGCCTTGTTAGCTTCTCCATCAGTGCCAAGGTGGCATGTGCTATAGTAGCCAGAGAAGCCAATGTTTGTTCATTACTGGAGTTTCATATTAGTCTTGGACTGCATTATCCCCTACAGAGGCCACTGGCCACCTGTGGCTATAGAGCACTTGAAATGTTGTTAGACCAAATTGAGATGTGTTGTACATTGAAAGACACATCTGATTTCCAAAATTTTAACAAAAATTAGAAATATTATATAAATAATAAGATTGATTACATGTTGAAATAATATTTCAAATATGTTAATTTAAAATATACTATTGAAATTATTTTCATCTGTTTCTTTTTACTTTTTTAATGTGACTACTAGAAAAATCTGAAATATTTTTGTGGCTTATTATATTCCTATTTGTCATTACTTGTTTAGAGATTCTTTTTTTTCCAAATTTTAAATTCTTTATTGTTTAAAGTATTAGATACAGTATTACATATGTCTCCTTTTTCCCCCATTGACCTCTCTCTCCCTGGCCACCTCCACCCCCTGGCACATGCCTTCACCCCCCCCTAATGTCTGTTTCCATTGGTTATGCTTATATGCATGCATACAAGTCCTTTGGTTGATCTCTTATCGGCCCCAACCCCCTCAAATCCTGCCTTCCTTCTGAAGTTTGATGGTCTGTTTGATACTTCTATGTTTCTGGATCTATTGGTGTTCATCAGTTTATGTTGTCCACTATATTCTACAAATGAGTAAGATCATGTGATTTCACTTAGCATAATACTCTCCATGTCCATCCATGCTATTGTGAATGGTAAGAGAACATAACATGTTCATGGATTAGTAGAATCAACATCATTAAAATGTCCATACTACCCAAAGCAAGTTATATATTTAATGCAATCCCCATTAAAATACCAACGGCATATTTCACAGACCTAGAAAATCTTTCCAAAAACTTCTCCTATATAATAAAAGCCTAATATGCTAAGTGTCTGACAGTTCATTTGACCGTTCGACCAGTTGCTATGACGCACACTGTCCACCAGGGAGAAGACACTCCAAACAGTAGGTTAACTTGCTCCTGGGGTCTGGCTGATCAGGACTGGGCAAGATGGCCAGACATGCCAGGGAGTCCTCCTGCGGTCCCTCCCTGGCCCCAATCATGCACCGGTGGGATTCCTAGGCCTGGCCTGCACCCTCTTGAAACCTGGAGCCCCTTGGGGGATGTCAGAGAGTCAGTTTCGGCCCAATCTCTGCAGGCCAGGCCAAGAGACCCCACCAGTGCACGAATCCATGCACCGGGGCTATGGTTAAAAAAAAAAAAAAAAAAAAAAGACTCCGAACAGCTGCAGCAATTGTGAAAAGGAAGAACAAAGTTGGAGGGATCACAATACCAGATAACAAGCTATATTACAAAGCCACTGTTCTCAAAACTGCCTGGTATTGGCACAAAAACAGACATATAGACCAATGGAACAGAACAGAGAACCCATAAATCGACCCAAGCCATTATGCTCAATTAATATTTGACAAAGGAGGCAAGAGCATACAATGGAGTCAAGACAGTCTCTTCAATAAAGGGATTGGGAAAACTCATCAGATACATGCAAAAAATGAAACTAGAACACCAACTTACACCTGACACAAAAATAAACTCAAAAGGATAAAGGACTTAAACCTAAGATGGGAAACCATAAACATCTTAGAAGAATCCATAGACACCAAAATAGCAGACATATTTCATAATAATATTTTTACTGATACAGCTCCTAGGGCAATGGAAACTATGGAAAAAATAAACAAATGTGACTACATCAAAATAAAAAGCTTCTGCACAGCAAAAGAAACCATCAATAAAACAACAAGAAAGCCCACTGCCTGGGAGAACATATTAGCCAATGTTATCTCCAATAAGGGTTTAATCTTCATAATTTATAGGGAACTCATACATCTTAACAAAAGGAAGATAAACAATCCAATAAAAAAATGGGCAAAGCACCTAAATAGACACTTTTAGAAAGAGGACATTCAGAAAGCTAAGAGACATATGAAAACATGCTCACAGTCACTAATCATCTGAGAGATGCAAATCAAAACAACAATGAGGTACCATCTCACACCTGTCAGAATGGCTATCATCAACAAATCAACAAATGACAAGTGCTGGAGAGGATGTGGAGAAAAAGGAACACTTGTGCACTGCTGGTGGGAATGCAGACTGGTGCAGCCACTGTGGAGAACAGTATGGAGTTTCCTCAAAAAATTAAAAATGGAACTGCCATTTGACCCAGTAATCCCACTTCTAGGAATATATCCCAAGAAACCATAAACACCAATCAGAAAAGATATATGCACTCCTATGTTTATAGAAGCACACTTTACAATAGCTAAGATTTGGAAACAGCCTAAGTGCCCATCAGCAGATGAGTGGATTAGAAAACTGTGGTACATCTACACCAGGGGTGGGCAAACTTTTTGACTCGAGGGCCACAATGGGTTCTTAAACTGGACCGGAGGGCCGGAACAAAAGCATGGATGGAGTGGTTGTGTGAACTAATATAAATTCAAAGTAAACATCATTACATAAAAGGGTATGGTCTTTTTTTTTTTTAGTTTTATTCATTTCAAAAGGGCCGGATCCAGCCCGCAGGCCGTAGTTTGTCCACAGCTGGTCTACACAGTGGAATACTACGCAGCTATAAAAAAGAAGGAACTCATCTAGAGATTCTTAACATGGAATTAACTTAGAAAGGCAATGGTGTGAGACTTAGGATATCCTGAAATTCCCTGAACACCTTGTGTGCATGGATGTGCATTAGTTATGTATTGCTGTGTGACAAAGTACCCCCAAACTTGGCAGCTTTTTTATTTTATTTTATTATTTTTTAGAGAGTGAGAGGAAGAGATGTGGAGAGAGAGAAACTTCGATGTGAGAGCAAAACATCAATGGGTGGTCTCCTGCCGCCACCTACCAATGATTGATCCTGCAACCTTTGTATGTGCCCTGACCAGGAATTGAACTGACAACTTTTCAGTACATGAGATGACACCCAACCAACTGAGCTACACCAGCCAGGGCTTTAAAAAACACAAATATATATTAGCACATGATTCTGCATGTCAGGAATCAGGAGTGGCTTAGCTGGTGCCTTAGGCTTCATAGGCTGTAATTGACTATTGGCCAGTGCTTCATTCATCAAAGGGTTTGTCTGAAGTTGTATCTCCTTCCACACTCCATGGCTGTTAGCAAGTCTCAGTTCCTTGCTAGCTATTGGCCAGAGAGGTTTTTTTTTTTGCCATGTGAATCTCTCTACAGTTTAGCTTGCAACATGACAGCTGGTTTCCTCATAGTGAGTGAGCAAGACAGAGAGCAGGCAAGATGAAACCACGGTCTTTTATTATTATTACTAGGGGCCTGGTGCACGAAATTCATGCACAGGTGTGGTCCCTAAGCCTGGCCAGCAATCAAATAGCGAGCATCTGGCATGGAAGGGCAGGTCCCAGCTGACCCCCCAGGCCCCCATGCGCCCCTCTCCACCCGAGTCCCCGCACGGAGATGCGGTGAGACTGGCCGGACACTATGGGCTAGGGTGCAGTGTGGGTCTCTGGGCTGCCCAGCAGTGCCACACGGAAGCTGGGCAGGCAGCGTGCTCTCTCTGGACAGGCCTCACAGACCGGCTCTTGCGCGAACCCATGAGGAGCCTGACCAGCCCCTGCAGTCCTGGCAGCTGAGGCTGCGTGGGTGCGGGGTGGGCTCCTTGCAGATGCCCGGCAGCTGAGTGTGGGGGCTTCCCTGGGGCATCCCGGGGGAGCGTAGCAGGGGGAATGAGAACAAGCTCGGTGACACCCCGCATTCTCACTGCAACTCTGTCCCCGTCACCCCTGCCCCCAGGTAGCTGGTGAGAGGTCAGAGCCCCCTGCCCGGGTGTCATGGGAGGTTGGTCGCTGCCACCCACAGTTCCCTGTCCCAGCCTGGGGCCCAGCCCCGATTGGGCGATCAGGGCCTGCTGGCTCAGCAAGGTCATCAATCTGGGCTGGGTCCCCCACCCAGCTTCTTCAGCACCTGGGAGCCAGGTGGTGGCCCTGCCCCCTGCCACTGTCACTGGTCGCCTTCTGCGGGGTGATCTGCAAGGCGATCGAGCCCATGCTTGCCCCCTCCTTGGCCTGGTGCCACCCGCTCACCTGCTCCACAATCCTGCTGTGGTCCCGCTCTCATTGGGGCCCATCAGGGCCGGGCATGCTTCGTCGCTGATGCCCGCCATGTTCCATGCCGCCCCCTGGTGGTCAGCACACATCATAGCAAGTGGTCGAACTCCCGGTCGAAAAATTTGCCTATTAGGCTTTTACTATATAGGATTGTGGGAAAATATACATAAGAAGGCACAGTCTTTTTGTAACCTAATCCTATCACTTTTGCCATATGCTATTCATTAGAAATAAGTCACTAAATCCAGCCTACACTCAAAGGAAAATGATTATTCAAGGATGTGAATAACTAGGCAATATTGAGAGTAATCATAGAGGTTGGTTATCACAGTGCATCTGTACTTTTTTTTTATTCCAGGGAGACCTAAGGTTTTACATGATTCTCAAAGAAGTCTCAGATCACACATCAACATCCCTTCAAAAATTTAAAAACTAGTTTGGAGGGAACTAAAATTGAGGTTTTGACTAAGGAAGAGATTTTCTCCCAAAATTTCAGTGCTAAATATAAGATCTAACCACTTTGTCATGTTTTAAAAATGTAAGTAAAGATCCACCCTGGCCGGTGTGGATCAGTGGTTGGGTGTCATCCTATGCACCAAAAGATTGCCTGTCTGATACCTAGTCAGGGCACATGCCCAGGTTGTGGGCTTGATCCCTGGTAGGTGGCGTGCAGGAGGCAGCCTATTTGTGTTTCCCTCTCACATCGATGTTTCTCTCTCTCTCTCTCTCCCTCACCTTTGTCTTTCTCTAAAAATTAATTTTAAAAATATTTTTAAAAATGTAAGTAAAGAGACCCGTATAACATAAAAACTCAATGTATACTGAAATGAAATGATCACAAGGTCTGTTTTATTGCAATTTATATAGTTTCTGCCCCCGCCCCCAGACCCATTAGATTTTCTGAGCTGCTAATGTTCTGTGTTCCCACCATGGGTATTCATCTCTCAAAATGGCCTGGTAAATAGCCCCTGGTAAATCGTGACAACAGATTTGAGATGCAAATGTAGATTGCTGTAGTTCAGGTAGTTTCACATGTCTGGAGGCTTTTCTCAAGGAGTTCAGTTTTTCCTCATAATTTCTCTGGCAGGGTCCCATGTACTCAAGAAGCCATGAAGGCCTCTGGAGAAGGTGCACTGAAGCCTACATTAAGCTAAGTCCTTGTGGCCCCGTCATTTAGCATTGCTGGAGTTACAGTTCCAACATAATGAGTTCCTTCTAAAGGGAGTGTATTAGTTGTTCTTCACTCACAATTCCCTGCCTTTGTCAGCCTCTCCTCTTGGTTCTGAGAACCAAGTGCGTGAACCTTTCCTAGAGCTGAGATTTCCAGAGAAGGGCCTTGGCCAAACTTCAGTGATAGGGGTGGATTAAAGGGAATGCCGGTCGCCTTATTCTGTCAGCAAGTGGAAGTTAAAGCAATACAATGGGCCAGATATGCAGTTATTCTTGGAAAATGTTTCTGGAATCGGCAGTTGAATTTTCTCTCCTTATAATGAAGGGCTGAGCAGATGTGTGAGAGGCAGGTCTCCAGATATGTGCATTACTCAGATCCCAGGGGAAGAGGTGGGAGCCTGTGCTTGAGTCATTGCAGAAGAAAAAGACCATGCCATTTGAGCAAATGTGTTTTTTCCTTTCCATGGCCCTTGAAATGAATCTCCATCTGTTTCTCTAAGGAAAATTAATATCTCTTAGGAATCATAAGAAATGCTTATTCTGATAGGCTCTCTATTGACTGCTCTAGCACCTGTCTTACAGTCTGCAGGCAATTTAAAGATTCTACAAGACAGTGTTGGTCTGATTTTTGTCACAAACACTGGTGACAGGAAAGATTAGACATAAGAAAACGGGGACTCTTAAGAAAGTGCTAGAGACTGGCTTGGCAGATTCTGTCTTGTTTCTGGTCCTACTCATTGATCAGGATTAATAGAGCCCTGAACTGGGAACCAAGAGGCCCTAGGCTCTAGACAGGGGTGGGCAAACTTTCTGACTCGAGGGCCACAATGGGTTCTTAAACTGGACCGGAGGGCCGGAACAAAAGCATGGATGGAGTGTTTGTGTGAACTAATATAAATTCAAAGTAAACATCATTACATAAAAGGGTACGGTCTTTTTTTTTATTTCAATAGTTTTATTCATTTCAAACATTTTAACAAGAAGAATGTAAACACTAATTATTATAATTTGAAACTTCAAAAAATGGAGGAATCATAGCACAATAACATACCTTATATTGAAGATGGCAAAGGCAAAATAAAATTGCCTAACAAAGGAAAGGTACAAAAGCCTTTCAAATTAAACTTAAATATAATAAAATAATTTAAAACTAAAACAAATAGAAAAGAACAAAATGTGTAAACAGTAAATTAAACATTTTCTTTAGTGCAACTTCCAAATTATGCCCGGGACGTAGATGTAGATGGCAATGTAGACTGGGTTGAAAGGTTTTTGGTCTTTAAAACATCAACTTCAGAGAGCAACTAAGATGGCGGCATAGGTAAACACCGGGAAATTATCGCCTCACACAACAATTGAAAATTACCGCAAAGGACTGAGCAAACATCATCCAGAACAACAGAAAGGCTGGCTGAGTGTAAAGTCCACAACTAGAAGGAAAGAAAAGCACGCTGAGAGCCAGAGGCGCTGCGGAGGTGAAGTGCAGAGGTACGGCGGCGCGCGCGCGAGGAAAGGGGGTAGCACCTGAGGACGCGGCTGACTTTTTGAGTCACAAGCTCCTGACTGCTCTGAACTCCGGTTCCGGGAAGTCTCTGGGGACCCAGGACTCATACGGGGAGAGGCTGGTCTGTCCGGCAGCGAGCGAACTTGAGGGCGGCTTTCCCTCAGAGGTGCTTGCAGCCCTTACCGGAACACTGAGACGCGCGACTCCGGGCGGAGAATCGGCCATGGCTGCTTTCTCCGCCCTCTGACTCCCTGAGACCCCGCCCCACCCAGGCTGCCGCAGAGGCTTTTGCATGTGAATGTACCTAACTGCAGCCGAACCAGGCAGACCTGGAACTTCCAAGAGAAGGCCCAAGGCCCCGCAGCGGCTTGCATTGCTTCACAGCTGAGCCTCTTCGTGGCTCCTGCTGTGTGGCCTCAGGCAGAGGCTGAATTAGCACCTCCTTAGATCCAGGAGCCACTGTACCCAGTGGTCAGAGGGGGTCCATCCAGACTGCAACTCCTCAGATCCATAAGGGACGCACTCAGGGAGCAGACTCAGTGAGCACCAAAGCCCCACTGAAGCAAGTCTTGCCCCAGAAGGGTGTCTTCAGCACAGAAGTTCTCCCACTTTAGACACAGCTGATTCTCACAGCCAATTGGCCTGGAGGTCAATTCCTCCCAGTGATTCTACAACAACCAAGGCACCAAGAGTGCACCAAGAGTGTCCACCCCAGGTAACTGGGGAGGCTGAGCTACTGGGCCCTACAGGACACCTGGCGCACAGGGCCACTCTATCCACACAGGGAAGCTGCCAAAATGCGGAGACAAAGAAACAGGTCACAAATGGCAGAAATGGAGGAAAGCAAATGATTGGATATAGAGTTTAAGGCCACAGTTATAAGGTTTTTCAAGAATTTTATGGAAACCGCCGATAAATTTAATGAATCCCTCAATAAGTATAGGGAGACCATGGAGGACATGAAAAAGGACCAACTAGAAATTAAGCATACACTGACTGAAATAAAGAATAATTTACAGAGATCCAGCAGCAGAAAAGAGGATCCCAAGAATCAAGTCAAAGATTTGAAATACAAAGAAACAAAAAATACCCAACCGAAAAAGAAAAAAGAAAAGAGATTCCAAAAATATGAAGATAGTGTAAGGAACCTCTGGGACAACTTCAAGCGTACCAACATCAGAATTATAGGGGTACCAGAAGGAGAGAGAGGGCAAGATATTGAAAACCTTTTTGAAGAAATAATGACAGAAAACTTCCCCTACCTGGTGAAAGAAATGGACTTACAAGTCCAGGAAGCGCAGAGAACCCCAAACAAAAGGAATCCAAAGAGGACCACACCAAGACACATCATAATTAAAATGCCAAGAGCAAAAGATAAAGAGAGAATCTTAAAAGCAGCAAGAGAAAGACAGTCAGTTACCTACAAGGGAGTACCCATACGACTGTCAGCTGATTTCTCAACAGAAACCATGCAGGCCAGAAGAGAGTGGCAAGAAATATTCAAAGTGATGAATAGCAAGAACCTGCAACCAAGATTACTTTATCCAGCAAAGCTATCATTCAGAATAGAAGGTCAGATAAAGAGCTTCACGGATAAGAAAAAGCTAAAGGAGTTCATCACCACCAAACCAGCATTATATGAAATGCTGAAAGGTATTCTTTAAGAAGAGGAAGAAGAAAAAGGAACTCTGACCATTTGCCACAGCATGGATGGAACTTGAGAGCGGATAAATACCACAGGATCTCACTCATTTGTGGAATATAATGAACAACATAAGCTGATGAACAAGGACTGATCCAGAGACGGAGAGGCATTGATTGGACTGTCGGGACTTGGAGGGAAGGTAGGGGAGGGTGGGGGTAAGGGGGAAAGATCAACCAAAGGACTTATATGCAAGCATATAGGCCTAATCAATGGACATGGACAACGGGGGGGTGAGGGCATGAGCGGGGGTGGGGGGGGTGGGGGGTAGAGGGTAATGTGGGGACAAGGACACATATGTAATATCTTAATCAATAAAAAATATATATATAAAAAAACATCAACTTCAGTGGGAACAGTGTTGTTGGTCTCCTTTTTTAGCTAATGCATCAAAGTCTGGAGTTAGTTTTGTTGTGGCCATTCTCAGGATAGATCTGAGGTGTTCGTCAGTTAAGCTGGATCTGTGAGGGGCTTTGTTGATGTTCATGACGCTAAATGTCTGCTCACAAACATAGGTTGACCCAAACAGCACCAGTATCTTCTGTGCCATCCTCCGGATGTTTGGAAAAGTGGCTTCATTAAGTGAAGCATAAAAGTCTCTTAGTTCAAGAGAGCTGAATTTCTCCTTTAGGACAAAGTCAGACTGAAGATCGATGAGTTCCAGTTGCACCTCTTCTGGTGCTGTTTCAGGGTTTTGTGGCAAAGGACAGGCCACCAGTTGAAGTGACTGGTCAATTTTTTCAACATCAGAAAACCGACGACAGAATTCTGCATGCAGGTCATCCAGTGATTTGCTGTATTTCTTCACGTTTTGGATGGTCTCCTTCTGTGTGGCTAGTGTGGCAAAATGAGTGAAGACTTTGTCTGAAATTTGTCTGGAAAAGAAAATCAGCTATGATTTAAAGGCGTTCACATTAGTGTACATGTCATGTACATATTGATCTTTTCCCTGTAGCTTCACATTTAGCTCATTCAAATGTGAAAATATATCTACAGCAAATGCAAAGTCACACAGCCAATTCTTGTCACTCAGCTCAGTAAATTCGTCAGACTTCCCCTTTAATTTCAAAAATGCACCAATCTCTTCTTTGAGCTCCCACACTCGTTGGAAAACTTTGTCCAAACTCAACCAGTGGACACGAGAGTGGTAAAGTAAGTCGTGGTGATCCGCATCAGTTTCCTCCAGAAACTTAATAAACTGACGGTGCTGAAGTCCCTTTGCTCGAATGAAATTAACAAGCTTTACGACTGGATTAACAACATGATTAAGTTGTAATATAGACTTGCACAATGATTCCTGGTAAAAATACAGTGAAGAAAAATAACATCTTGGTTAGGGTTCTCCTCTTTCACTTTATCCTGAATTCTTTTTAGCAGTCCAACATTTTTTCCAGTTAAATTTGGAGATCCATCTGCCGTGACATTAGCAAGTTTACTCCATGGTAGCTTCATTTTCTCAATGACAGTAGACACCCGGTCATACAAGTCCTCTCCCTGTGTTTTTCCTTTCAGTGGCTCCATGGCTAAAACCTCCTCCGTAATTTCAAAATTGTCACTAATCCCTCGTATAAAAATTAAGAGCTGAGCAGTGTCCTTTACGTCATTACTTTCATCCAATGCTAGTGAATAAAACTTAAAGAACTCTGCCTTACTATTTAACTTGCTGGCCAAGTCTTCATCAATCAGTTCCACTCGACGAGTCACTGTCCTGTGCGATAAGCTGAGTTTTTCAAACTTTCCTTTGCTCTCTGGACACAAGAGACCTGCTGTCTCTATCATACATTCTTTCAAAAACTCGCCTTCAGAGAGAGGTTTGCTAGCTTTTGCTAATTGGAATGATAGCATAAAACTTGCTTTGGTAGTTGTCTCTTGAATTGCAGTTTGTCTGTGAAAGACATTTTGCTGAGCCTGTAATTTAGCCATCAACCTCTGTGCAGTAGCCTCCCATTCTTGAGGTGACTGCTTGCTAGCATAGTTGCCATGCTTTGTGGCAAAGTGACGGCTGAGATTGTACTCTTTGAAGACTGCAAGTGTTTCCTGGCATATCAGACATACCGGCATTGATCGGACTTCGGTGAAAAAATATTTTGTTGTTCACTCCCTCTTAAACACTCGGCATTCACTGTCCACTTTCCTTTTCTTTGGTCCACTCATGTTTAATATTGGGCTAAAACCAACAGTACTGTTCTCTTATTAAATTCTTTACTAAAATAAGACAGTAAAGTATAAAAACAAGTGATTAAATTTGCTCTACTATAACATTTTTGGTCTTCTAAAAATATATATATATAACAAAATCATCTGAAAAAGTTCAGACATGGGACAGAGGCACACCCTGACCATAGAGAACAATCCCTTTCCTCCATAGGAAACCTGTGTATCTTTCACACAGGCCCTTTGTTTATGGTAACACACATAGCTGCACATTGCTGTGTCTTCCAGACACACTTGTATGGGAGGTGCTAGGGCAGTGCAAAACATGGGTAACCAGTAGTTACCACTAGCACTTCCGTTACTGGCAAAAAACAGCTGCAGTGCACATAGTGTGAAAGAGCCAATTATCAATGTCAGATTGCATCCACTGGACTCTATAAAAACAACCAAGTGCCACTTTTAAATGCCCATTGCAACAGTTTTTCTTATTAAAAGCTGGAAATGGCAGAATATTTATATATATACCCCTACTGAGACAGCCTGGCAGAGCATTACAAAGGAGAAAACCCAGCATCTGGAGATGTCCATAAGTACAAGACTTCAGTCTGTCATTACCAGGAAAGGGTTTCATCCAAGTATTAGATATGAACATTTGATTTTCAGTTTTTCATTTGTCCAATTACTTCTGAAACCCTGAAATTAAGCGATTTTGTAATAAAATCTTTAGTTCATCACATTTCTATACAATCTTTTTGTTCAACCCACTGAATTAGGGTTCGTTCACACTAGCCGTGCTGCTGTTGCAGTGTGGTGCAGTACTGCAATGCAGCGCAGCTAGGGTTAATGCAGGGTACACAGGTTTCCATCATGTTTGCGTTGATGCTAATGTGCAGTGGTGCATGTTAACACAAATGCCCTGTAGCACGCATTTTTACAGCTGAAAGTCTTTGTTGTTTTATTAACAAGTCATTGTGATGTACAGAATGGGGGAACAGGAAAAAATTGTGTTTGAGTAGAGCTCTTAATCTTACCTCAGAAAGGCTCTGATACTGTGCTCTCCAGGAGCGTGTCTCCCTACATCACCACGATAACGTGTCTACGAATTCCCAGGGTGATGTCGGGAGACGCGTCCGCGGGCATTATAAGGAGCCTCTGGAAGATTGAGAGGTTGTTCCTTCTACTGAATGGGCGGATATAAGTCCGCCCACTCAGAAGAAGGAGCTGCAGCCATGTTTCCCGAGGTTGCCATGTTAACACTGCTTCTGGTGAAGGAGCGGAGGGGAGAGCAAGAGAACCCTCCGCTCTTTCGGCTCCGAGGGCCCGATAGAACAGCCAAACGGGCAGGATCTGGCCCGTGGGCCGTAGTTTGCCCACGGCTGCTCTAGAACAAGCATGTCAAACTTTCAGCCCGTGGGCCGCATGCAGCCCATAATGAATATTTTTCTGGCCCAGCCAATATAATGGTATGTACGAATTTTTTTTTTTACTTGCCAAAATTTATTTGTAACACTCAAATTCACACCCATGGCACTTTCAATTATTTGTGGACATGCACAGAGTGATGAAAAATATGAGCTGCCCAATGCTCACATTTTCTTCTTTATTGATTAAGGTATTACATATCCCGCCATTGCCCCCCCACCCCACTCCCATTCATGCCCTCACCCCCTGGTGTCTGTGTCCATAAGAAATGTTTTAATAAAAATACCACATGATCTCACTCATTCATGGATAATAGAGACCATTATAAACTTTTGAACAGTAATAGATACAGAGGCAGAGCTGCCTCAAACAGATTGTCAAACTGCAGCGGGAAGGCCGGGGAAAGTTGGGGGGCAGGAGGGAGGGGTATAAGAGATCAACCGAAGGACTTGTATGCATGCATATATGCATAACCAATGGACATGGGACGCTGGGGGGTGGGGGAGGCCAGGGGATAGTCAAGGGCGGGGAAAAAAAAAGACACATATGTAATACCCTTTGTAATACTTTAAGCAATTAAAAAAATAAAAAAATAAAATAAAATAAAATTTTTTTTGATATTTGCAACCATAGTAAAACAAAGATTTGTATTTTTGATATTTATTTTATATATTTAAATGCCATTTAACAAAGAAAAATCAACCAAAAAAAATGAGTTCACGTGTCACCTCTGACACGCATGTCATAGGTTCACCATCACTGGACTAGAGGGTATTGTGCTAAGTGAAATAAGTCAGTCAGAAAAAGACAAATACCATATGATTTCACTTATATTTGGAATCTAAAGAGCAAAATAAATTAACAAAGTAGAAACAGACTTATAGATACAGAGAACAGACTGATGGCTGCCAGAGGGGAGGGATTGAGTGAAAGAGGTAAAGGGATTAAGAAGTACAAATTGGTAGTTTCAGAATAGTCACAGGGATGTAAAGTACAGGATTGGAAATATAGTCAATACTATTGTAATAACTATGTACGGTGCCAGATAGGTCCTGAGAATATTGGGGGTAACACTTTGTAAAGTATAAGATTGTTGAACCACTATACTGTATACCTGAAACTAATACAAAATAATACTGAATGTAAACTGTAATTGAAAAATAAAATAAAAAATAAAAAATTTGTAACTTAATTTTTACAATATCCTGTTATAATCTATAGTAGTATATATAAACCCTAATATGCAATCTAATCTAATAAAAGAGAAACATGCAAATTGACCACACCTCTGCTATTCCCCAAGCCACGCCCACCAGCCAATCAGAGTGACTATCTGCAAATTAACTCAACCAAGATGGCGGCCGGCAGCCACGGAGCTGGAGCAAGCAGGAGGCTTGGTTGCCCTGGCAATGGAGGAAGCCAAGTTTCCCCCCTACCCTGGCCAACCTGGAGCTCCCCTCAAGGCAACAAAGTTTCAATTATAGAAGATAAATAAATCCCAGGTACCTGCTTCCAGCCAGCCTTGGGTGGCTGGGGGCTGTGGCCAGACTGCAAACAGCCATCAGTCGCTCACCCAGACTGGCCAGGCACCCCAGCAGGACCCCAGACCCTGAAGGGGGTGTGGCCAGCCTGAAAACGGCCCTTAGCCCCTCACCCAGGCTGGCCAGGCACCCCAGGGGGACCCCCACCCTGAAGGGGGTGTGGCCAGCCTGCAAACAGCCATCATCCCCTCACCCAGGCTGGCCAGGCACCCCAGTGGGGACCCCCACCCTGAAGGGGCTGTGGCCAGCCTGCAAACAGCCATCAGCCCCTCACCCAGGCTGCTCAGGAACCCCAGCGGGGACCCCCACCCTGAAGAAGCTGTGGCCAGCCAGCAAACAGCTATCAGTCCTTCACCCAGGCTGGCCACACCCTCATAGGGTGAGGGTCCCCACTGGGGGGCTTAGCCAGCCTGTAAACAGCCATCAGCCACTCACCTAGACTGGCCAGGCACCCCAGCAGGACCCCCCACCCTGAAGGGGGTGTGGCCAGCCTGCAAACAGCCATCAGCCCCTCACCCAGGCTGGCCAGGCACCCCAGCGGGGACCCCCACCCTGAAGGGGCTGTGGCCATCCTGCAAACAGCCATCAGCCCCTCACCCAGGCTGGCAGGCACCCCAGCAAGGACCCCCACCCTGATCCGGGAGACCTTTCAGGGCAAACCAGCCGGCCCCCACCCATGCACCAGGCCTCTATCCTATATAATAAAAGGGTAATATGCAAATTGACCCTAACAGCAGAACGACTTGGAATAACTGGTCACTATGACACACACTGACCACCAGGAGGCAGACGCTCAATGCAGGAGCTGCCCCCTGGTGGTCAGTGAGCTCCCATAGGGGGAGCTCTGCTCAGCCACAAGCCAGGCTGATGGCTGCCAGTACAGCAGTGGTAGTGGGAGCCTCTCCCACCTCCTCATCAGCGCTAAGGATGTCCGACTGCAGCTTAGGCCTGCTCCCCGCTGGCAAGTGGACATTTCCCAAGGGCTCCTGGGCTTCCAGTGGGATGTCTGACTGCCAGCCCCTGAGGGGTCCCAGACTGAGAGAGGGCACAGGCCAGGCTGAGGGACCCCCCCGAGTGCACAAATTTTTGTGCACCGGGACTCTAGTCTATATATAAAAACCCCTAATATGCAAATAGACCAAACAGCGGAATAACCGAACAATCAAACAACCAGTCACTATGTCGTGCGCTGACCACCAGGGGTCATGCGCAGAACATGGCGGGCATCAGCAGCAGGTGGCAGAGTGTAGAACATGGCGGACATGGACTGTGGCGGGATGGTGGAGCAGGGGAGCGGGGGTGCCAGACCAAGGCGGGGTGCTAGTCTCTGTCACTGGGGCAAGCCTCTGGTGGTTACTGAAAATTCTTTGCGCCCACACACTGTGGTCCTGCCAGGCACTTGCACCTGCTGCTGGCACCTGGCGCTGTCAGTGGGTGTGAGTGGCTGCCAAACCGATCACCCCCTCAGGGCTTCTCCACCTCCCCATGCTCCTGAGGGGCGATCGGGGCTGGCAGCCGCCTCTCACACCTGCTACTAGCGACGGCCCCACTCACACCCACTGCTGGCATCAGCCCCATTTGCACCCACAGCCAGCGCTGCCACTCGCACCCTCTGATGGCACCCAGTGTTGGTCCCAATCACCCCTGAGGGCTTCTCCACCTCCCCCTGCTCCTGAGGGGTGATTGGGGCAGCAGCTGTCACTTGCACCTGCTGGTGGCACTGGCCCCACTTGCACCCACTGCTGTTGCCAGCCCCAATTGCTCAGTGGCTCAAGCAGGGCCAGCACCATCAGTGCCTGGGAGCAGTGGCAGCAGGAGCAGCGCTGCCAGCAGACAGGGGACTGGGGGCCATGGTGGGAGGGGCTATGCAGGGGCATGGAGGATGGGCCAAGATCTGCCCCTGTGCTCACCACAGCCTTGCAGCCCACAGTTCTTTCAAGGTGCACGAATTCATGCACTGAGCCCCTAGTTATTAATAACAAACTACAAAGTTCGCTAATGACTGATTGCTATAATCGTGTTGCATTCATTTCCCTTACATGCCTTACATATTTCTCTCCACTAATACTAGCAGCAAATATTTTAGGTATTTTAGAAGTCGATTGCCATATCATTAGGCTTGTACTGACTTGTTTGGTGTGCCCAACAGGAAATATTTCACTTTCAAAACAAGAAAAATAGGTTTATTTGTGTTACGCTTATTAATTTGCACAGTTTTCAGTGTCTGGTAAATTAATGTTCAAGAAAAAATATTTAATTTTTATTAAAATGTTCTATTATTTTGCCCTAACTGGTTTGGCTCAGTGGATAGAGTGTCAGTCTGCGGACTGAAGGGTCCCATGTTCGATTCTGGTCAAGGGCATGTACCTTGGTTGCAGGCACATCCCTAGCAGGGGGTGTGCAAGAGGCAGCTGATTGATGTTTCTCTCTCATCAATGTTTCTAACTATCTCTCTCCCTTCCTCTCTATAAAAAATCAGTAAAATATATTAAAAAAATAAATAAAATGTTCTATTATTTTATGTTAAGGATTTCTCATTTACTTCAGCCCTTTGTATTCAGCATGTCTCTATGGAAATAAACCTATGTTTCTATGAAAATTGAAGCTTTTGTTTTTTTGTGGCCACATAAACTTAAACCTTGTTTATTTGGCCTGTGTTAGCCTTTGAGTTTGACATGCTTGCTCTAGACCAATCCCAATGTCCCTAATTTACCCCAGAACCTTACTTTACTCACCTATTGGCAGAGGGAAATGGGAGAGTTGACCTTAAGGGCTTGCTTGCTCTGCCCCTGTATGATTTCCACCTCTTCCTGGTTGTGGCAGACAGAGTAGAACATGCCAAGAATGAAGAAGCCCACCCTCAGGCCTTGGGCTGGCTGCAGCAGGGAGTTCTGCCAGTGCTCTTGTTTGAGAGACATAAAGTGATATACTCCCAGACCTTGGCCAGTCTCTCACTGGATCACAGCTCCTGGCAGCTCCAAATCTTATACCTCCACCATTCAAAGCAGCCACAGTGATTAACAATAGAAAAGCGGGAAAAGGGGGTTTGTCAGGCAGGAAATAAACCCTTCTTGAGAGCCATCAAATTAATTTTCCCTTGAAAATCAGTACCTAAGAATGAATATGCCCTTAATCGTCTAACTGATCCTTTTTTGCCCACTCCCTCTTCCAAATCTCAGTTATTATAAGAATGTTCAGTGGGTTTGGAATTATTACAGATAAAAAATGGCAGAAGATTTTTGGATAAGAAACACTAAGTTCTGCAGCTTCCAGAGAACTCTTAGAGAGGAAGAATGTGGAAAGCACTTGAAACCAGTCCTGGCTGGCTGCCTACTCTGAAGCCTACGGTTGCTTCTGGACTTACAGACACATTATGGATGGCACCTCTGAAGAGCTCAGCAATGAGAGGGCTGGGTTCATTTGTTCTGACATGTCTTTTAAAGCTTAAGGCCAAAAGGAAAATGAGACCCCCAGAAGACCTTTGGGCTAAGCCATGTCTGCTTGCTGGCTCCATCCTGCCTGGAAATGCAAAATTCTGGGAGGGCCTGAGCCAACCACAGACCTAAGGAAAAAGGTACTCATGTTCTCCAAGGACCTGCCAGGCCTGTCCACCCAATTAATCCTAATGAGAATTCTGATTAGCTCTTTGGAAGCCTAGGCTTTCCTCACAGTTTGGCTATATACAACCTGATCTTTAGACACTCCTCATTCTGCTCACAAAATCCTGCTGTGCTGTAACCAATGTGCATCCCTAATTCATTGATGACTTTATACGGAGCACAAGTACTCTCAAAAACCTAGATTATGACTAACAATTGATTGGTGAGTTCAGTTTAATCTCTTGGGAATGAATATAATGCATGGACATCTTGTTGGGTCTTATCTCCTGCCCTAGCAATGGGATGAAGCAAAAGTGACCAATAGGAGAGCTGTTGAAAGAAACCTGAAAAGGAACCTTGAATCCCTAAATGCAAAAGATCAGGGATGGGGGCAGCCGGATTCCTAGTTCATTGTCAGAAAAATCAGATCACTGGTAAGGTTTTAAAAAGGGCTATTTCAGGAGAAATAAAACAAGAGATGAGGCAAGACATATTCATAACAATTATTTGCAATGCTTATGTGAGCTTTTGGCCTTGCCTAATTATGAATTTTCAATAATGTTCCCTTCAAAAGTAACATTGGGTCTTTGAATTAAATGAAGCCAGAGTGTTCAATTCTTAGTAACCATCTTAGTCCCTGCCTTCTGAAGTTGACCTCCAAGCTTCAAGTGTGAAATGCTTGGAAGAGCTGGTTGGAAGCTGTAAGCCTTTTCTTATGTTTCTGAGAGATTCTTTTGATATGAGGGTCACTGTGCATTTGAGGCTGAGGAGAATCTTCATACTGACAGGTAGGATCCTGCTTAAGTCAAGTGGTGCTAAGTGGTTACAAAGGCTTCTGAGAGCTGAGGGCTTCCAACTCTTGTGGGGCAGGCCTTAACACTCTCCATGTATTGATATCTTCACATTGAAAATTTGGTAGTTGAGTTTTCAAAAATCTCTAATGGATATATCAAGCTATTTAAAACACTTTTCTGTCCATTCACTCAAATGAGCCTCAAGATAAGCCTGAGAGTAGGCAGTATGGGGCTTAATGTAATATACACTTTTTCCAGTTTTATTGAAATGTAATTGACATATAACATAAGTTTAAAGTGATAAATGTGAGGATTTGATATATGTGTATATATTTTTTAAAATATATTTTATTGATTTTTTACAGAGAGGAAGGGAGAGGGATAGAGAGTCAGAAACATCGATGACAGAGAAACATCGATCAGCTGCCTTCTGCATACCTCCTACTGGGGATGTGCCCGCAACCAAGGTACATGCCTTTGACTGGAATCGAACCTGGGACCTTTCAGTCCGCAGGCCGACACTCTATCCACTGAGCCAAACCAGTTAGGGCTATATGTATATATTTCAAAATGATTACACAATAAATTTAGTGAACATCCATCATCTCACATAGATACACATTTTTCCTTGTGATGAAAATTTTTAAAATCTAATATAATGTTCTTGTTAATACTTTAGCTGACCTGATGATAGACAGTGAGATGCTGTTGACTAAAACTTTTCCAATTTTCTCAAAACTCATGTGAGGTAATCATGCCAGGGAATAACAGATTTTACATGATTGGGTGCCATAGAACTAAATGAGTGTCTGGAATCAGAGGAAATGACACCATCAATGCTAGAAATACCCACTTTGATGGCAGAGAAAATATCAAATTTTATCAGTAATTTAAAGAAAACAGGAGATGGAAACCTACCCCTGGAAAGGAGAGTTTGTGGCAATCAATTTGGGATATTTTAATCATTGGGAGCCCAAAACTGTGTTTTAAATGCTCATGATAATAAAAAGACAACCTTTAAACAAGAGCTTCTGCACTGAAAAAGTTGTAATGCAGTAAACTCTTTATCATCCAAAATATTTGGCAAAAATAAATATGCCATTTTCTTTTTGTATATGTATACACAAGGCTTATCCATATTCCCAGGATTAAAATACAGTGAAATACACTGAACAAAAACATACTGGGAATGCATGGAATCCTTCTTTGAAGGTTTAGTATTCTGATTGCTCTAAGTAGGGAGTTAAGGAGGAAATTCATTTAGAAATGTAGACAGGCTTGCGGCCATTTGGAAAGAGTCCTATTTTTGGCTGTTGTTCCTAGACAACATTTTTGCCCTGTTGTGTTTTTTCAACTGTAGCCATAAATTCTAGAAAATTGTGAGTGAAGAAAATTTTCGTGTTGATAACATGACAAAAACAATGTTATATTATTCTAAGTTAAGCGAGCTCTAGATTACTAATGAATGCTCCATTAGTAGTAGGTCAGACTTGAGGGTAGTTTCACATTTGGCTGGTGCTTGGTGGCCTTGCTGTATGGATGTGACCATCTATGGACCATTTATCTGAGAGAAAGTGAGTAGTTTCCACCCCATCTGCCAGAGCTGTGGCCACTCAAATTGACATTCAATTCCACAAACGTTGTCTGTGATGCTGCCATGTGTGAGAGGTACAGCTTTGCACTGTGGGAGATCTTGAGCTGAATGATATAATTGACTGCAAGCCTGAGATACACATTCTTAGTTGGAATTCCCTATCCTCCAGAAGCTTCTCCTGTTGCAGGTATGGTGTTAGGGAGGCTATGGGGGAAGGATGCACTATTTTAGATTTTCCAGAAGGTTAAAACATTGCTCCTATTGATTGACAATGTGTTATAATGGTAAAAGTAAATGTAATCAGCCATGTAAATTGTGAAACAATTCATGCTCCTGTTTGTTCTGTAATAATGTAGAAATTCAAAACAATTGCATCAACAGAGCAAATAAAAGCCACCTCCTATATATACCTCTGCTTGTTCAGGATAAAGTAAAATCTACAGATCCTCAATTGTGGAAACACATAAGTAGTAAGCAGTCTCCATGATCCATTCAAAAAGAGACTTTTCATTTCCAATGAGACAACATTTGGTGCCCTGGCTAAGATACAAATATGTGCAGCAAATTCATTCTAGTACAAAATGAAGATTACTTATGGGACTGAGCATATTTTCAGAGACAGAATACTTCCTACCTCCTCTGTAAGTGAATTCAGTCAATTCTGTGGTAGTTTTCATGAACATTTTGGCTTAGGGGCTGGTGTAGGGGAGCTGCTTCCCTGCCTTCCCAGAGAGAAAAGCACAAAGGGGGTTACCTAATTCCACTGTGGGAGTTTTATCTGCCTCCTGAATGGTTCAGTGTAGGCCTATGTCTAGACTGATTACAAAAGCACCAACAAAACAAAATAAATACCTAACATCTTACAGAAAAGGCACGAAACCAAACAGTATGAGTGAGGAGAACAATGCCTCTGTTGTGACAAGGAGTCTTCATGAGGATGATGGAATTCCCGCACCCCAGGTTCCAATTTGTAAGGGCAACATTAAACATCTCAAAGCAGGTCCTGGCTTGAACACATTAATTTGGAAAGGCAATGTGTTTTGTTAGATAAGGGATTTTTTAAAAACTGCCATGAGGATCAAAATGAAGATCAGTATAACTAACTCTGTTTGTATGGGTACAGATTTCAGGAAACAGTCTTGACTCTGGCTAACCACTGTAACCATTTATTCGTTCTGCTTTTACAGGGTGACAAGGTATATATCATATGTTGGAAAAGGCTCTGATTGAGTCAGTCCTGACTTTTCACTTACCTTGCTGTGTGACCTTCTGCAAGTGTCTTAACTTCTCCAGGCCTCAATTTCTACATCTGTAAAATGTGAGGACTGGAGTTGATAATCTCTATGTGTTCGAGATTCCAACCAAGCAGAATAAATATAACAAATCCATTGTCTAATGGTATTGAAAACTGGATTTTCATCTAAAAAAATGTAATTATAATCTGCCCCAAAGTGCTCTTAAATATGTTGTCTCAAACTGAAGCTGCAGTTAAGTGATGGGTCACTTCAGAGTCACCTCCAAAATGTTTAAGTTGATGTATAATTGGGTGGCAGATATGTCATGTAATTGAAGGTATATTTGTTTAGCCAATAGTTTCAAGTGGCCTGAGGTACAACTCTTTAACTGTTCATTTGTTCATTGTTTCCATATATATTTATTGAGCATCTAAGACAGTGATGGCGAACCTTTTGAGCTTGGCATGTCAGCATTTTGAAAAACCCTAACTTAACTCTGGTTCACATATAGAAATTTTTTGGTATTTACAACCATAGTAAAACAAAGACTTATATTTTTGATATTTATTTTATATATTTAAATGCCATTTAACAAAGAAAAATCAACCAAAAAAAATGAGTTCACGTGTCACCTCTGACACGCGTGTCATAGGTTCACCATCACTGACCTAAGATATGCGAGGGACTGGAGAGAAAATATTTCTCCTGAAATCCTATTCTTTCCTCTTTCTTCTCTCTTTCCCTCTTCCCTTTCTTTCTGTGAGTTTTGGGTTTGTTTGTGACCTCAGGTGCAAAGGAGTGACTTAAAGTTACTGCTAGTTCATGGTATATTATCAGAGTTAGTTCAGACAAGATTCCTCTTTTGCTTTGTGTGACTCATTTACTCCTTTTTACCTCCAAAGTCCACTCCCATTCCCCTCTGTGCAAAGGCAACCATTCTAATGTGGTCAATGTCTATCTTTCAGTGTGCATGTATTTTTATAAAATGAGTAGAGTCTTCTGTGAATATATCTTAATTTATTATTATGGTGAGATGCTATGTAGCCTATCTGTTTTCTTGCCATTTTTACCCATCCTATGATTTTAAGATATATCCATACTATTGGGTGTACATATAGTTCATTGTTTCTGGCCACTACACAGTTCTCTGTGGACCTCCACATTGTACCTTTCCTCTCTTGCATGGATAGGCACCCGAGTGTCCTGCAATGCCCATGATGGCAAGTAACACAATTAACAGCCTTGTGCATGGTCCACTGTGGACCTGTATCATACTGTTCTGCCTAAGACACTTTCTCCCCTTTGTAACCTGGATAATTTCTATACTTTCTTTTTTTTTTTCTTTTTTTTTTTATTATTAGTTAAGGTATTACAAATGTGTCCTCATCCCCCCCATTAACCCCCAACCTCCCCCCCACACACACTCATGCTACCATCCCCCTGTTGTCCATGTCCATTGGTATGGCTTATATACATGTATACAAGTCCTTCGGTTGATCTCTTCCCCTTACCCCCGCCCTCCCCTACTTTCCTTCTGGGGATTGATAGCCTGATTGCTGTTTCTCAGTCTTTGAGTCTGTCCCTTTTCATCAGTCTATGTTGTTCTCTATAATCCACAAATGAGTGAGATCATGTGGTATTTATCTTTCTCTGACTGGCTTATTTCACTTAGCATAATGCTCTCCAGTTCCATCCATGCTGTTGCAAAAGGCAAGAGTTCCTTTTTTTTTTTTTACCGCAGCATAGTATTCCATTGTGTATATGTACCACAGTTTTCTAATCCACTCATCTGCTGATGGGCACTTAGGCTGTTTCCAAGTCTTAGCTATGGTGAATTGTGCTGCTATGAACATAGGGGTGCATATATCCTTTCTGATTGGCGTTTCTGGCTTCTTGGGATATATTCCTAGTAGTGGGATCACTGGGTCAAATGGGAGTTCCATTTTTAGTCTTCTGAGGTAGCTCCATACTGTTCTCCACAGTGGCTGCACCAGTCTGCATTCCCACCAGCAGTGCAGAAGGGTTCCTTTTTCTCCACATCCTCTCCAACACTTGTTGTTTGTTGATTTGTTGATGATAGCCATTCTGACAGGTGTGAGATGATAACGCATTGTCGTTTTGATTTGCATCTCTCGTATAATTAGTGACTTTGAGCAGGTTTTCATATGTCTTTCGGCCTTCTGAATGTCCTCTTTCGAAAAGTGTCTATCTAGGTCCGTTGCCCATTTTTTTATTGGATTGTTTATCTTCCTTTTGTTAAGTTTCATGAGATCCCTGTAAATGTTGGAAATTAAACCCTTATCGGTGGTATCATTGGCAAATATGTTCTCCCATGTAGTGGGTCTTCTTGTTGTTTTGTTGATGGTTTCCTTTGCTGTGCAAAAGCTTTTTATTTTGATGTAGTCCCATTTGTTTATTTTCTCTTTAGTTTCCATTGCCCTAGGAGCATTATCAGAGAAGAAATTTCTTCGGCATATGTTTGCGATTTCGCTGCCTGTGGATTCCTCTAGTATTTTTATGGTTTCCCGTCTTACGTTTAAGTCTTTTATCCATTTTGAGTTTATTTTTGTGTATGGTGTGAGTTGGTGATCTAGTTTCATCCTTTTGCATGTATCTGTCCAATTTTCCCAACACCATTTATTGAAAAGACTGTCTTGACTCCATTGTATGCTCTTGCCTCCTTTGTCGAATATTAATTGGGCATAGTGGTTTGGGTTGATTTCTGGGGTCTCTATTCTATTCCATTGATCTATATGTCTGTTCTTGTGCCAGTACCAAACTGTTTTCAGAACAGTGGCTTTGTAATACAGTTTGATATCTGGTATTGAGATCCCACCTACTTTGTTCTTTCTCAGGATTGCTGCAGCTATTCGGGGTCTTTTTTTATTCCAGATGAATTTTTGGAACGTTCGTTCTAGATCTGTGAAATATGCTGTTGGTAATTTAATGGGGATTGCATTGAATCTATAAATTGCTTTGGGTAGTATGGACATTTTGATGATGTTGATTCTACCAATCCATGAACACGGTATATTCTTCCATCTGTTTATGTCTTCCTCTATCTCTTTTTTCAGTGTCCTGTAGTTTTCAGCATATAAGTCTTTTACCTCCTTAGTTAAGTTTATTCCTAGGTATTTTAATTTTTTTGGTGCAATGGTAAATGGGATTGCTTCTGTAGTTTCACTTTCTGTAAGTTCACTATTGGTGTAAAGAAATGCCATGGATTTCTTAGCATTAATTTTGTATCCTGCTACATTGCCGAATTCATTTATTAAGTCTAATAATTTTTTGATGGAGTCTTTAGGGTTCTGTATGTACAGTATCATGTCATCTGCAAATAAGGACAGTTTTACTTCTTCTTTTCCAATCTGGATGCCTTTTATTTCTTCTTCGTGTCTGATCGCAATGGCTAGTACTTCCAGTACTATGTTGAACAGGAGTGGTGAGAGGGGGCATCCCTGTCTTGTTCCTGTTTTTAGGGGGAATGGTTTTAGTTTTTGCTATACTTTCTTTTAAAATGGGACAATCCTATCCTTCCTTCTACACTTTTTTCAAGGGTTATATCCTGACCCATTGTTTGTAATATGTCCCCCATTCTGCTCTCCTATGCATCCCATGTACACTCCTGTTATATTGTTTATATTATATTGTAATTTCTTGTTTCTTTCCCTCAATAGATGTGAAACCCCATGAGAGCAGGGACTATGTCTGTCTCATATGCTGTATCTCTAGTTCATGACAGAGGGTCTGGCACAAAGCATTGCTCAATAAATACTTGTTTAATGAATCCTGGTTTCATTACACATTTATTAAACACCAACTGCATGCCAGTGCTGTGCTCTATTTTTAAAGTGAATCTTTCAAAGTCAGCGCATTTATTTTTAAAAATGTAACAGTGAATAGGAAGCATTGAGCTTATTTTTTTTTTTTGGTTCCTTGGCAAACCTGGCAGACCTTCTATATCTACATAAAATAGTGTTGTGTCCTTCCAAGAGGTACAGTTTCCTTACATTTTCTAGAATTTTTGTTTGGGAAAAGAACCCTCCATAGCCAATAGCACATTCTTTGGATTCTTCTCAGGAAGGTCTTTATTTCTTGAAGGCACATTTGATTTTTAGAAGCAGCTTAAAGCTACTTGGCAGCAAATCTAGTGAATGATGTGGGTGATCAAGCTGAAGAACATTATTTTGTTTCCAAACAAGGTGTGACTATAAATAAATGAGGCTGATTTTCTTATATGGTACATATACTGGTTCAACAGCAATTCCAAAAGAGGACTTTTAAAGATGTTGTGGCCTTGGCAAGAAAAATATTTCCATCCTAGTACATCACCCTGCCTCCGCTCTCTGTCACACACACACACACACACACACACACACACACACACACACCCCACACCACACACACACACACACACACACATATAGTGCCTGGCCCAAAACATAGACAAGTAAAATCAAAAGTCCTTGGAATTTAGTTTTGAAAAAACAATTATACAAATATGGGATGGAAGAGATCTGACTTGGCAAACATTCTTGCAAAAACATCGGTGTGTGTGTGTGTGTGTGTGTGTGTGTGTGTGTGTGTGTGTAGGGGTGGTGTTTCAATTGGCCAGAAGCTCATCATGCATGAAGAGGGTAATGTGGATTCTAAACAAGTATCTCCATTCTAGGACTGCTCTGGTAGAGGTCTTGGGCTCTGTGGGACAATTGGCCCACTGGAGCAGGGCTTAAGGGGCTGAAGGAGCTGTTTAGAACAGGATAGCTGTTTGGAAGGATATAAATAAAAACTTTAATAGTAAATATCTATTATGGAATATTTAATAGTAAATATCTATTATAGGGAATGGAATTATTGAGTAAATATCATTTTAATATGTTTTTATTGGTTTCACAGTAAGGAAGGGATAGGGAGAGAGAGATAGAAACATCAATGATGAGAACCATTGATTGGCCACCTCCTGCACACCACCAACTGGAGACTGAGCTTGCAACCCAGGCATGTGCCCTGACCAGAAATTGAGCAGTGACCTCCTGGTTCATGGGTCGACACTCAACCACTGAGCCACATTAGTCAGGCAGTAAATACCATTTTAAAAACTTTATGATGTATTGTTAAAATTTTTATTGCCTGTATATATATATTTTGAAAAAATACATTTGACAAAAATTGGAGGAGTCCAGCAACAACATAGGCTGTATTGTGACCTAATGTGACCGCTCCTTAGGTGGTAATCAAAGATTGTGGGATGACCTTTGCAGTCTAGGGATTTGGTGTGTTATTCTGTGATTTAACCTTGTTCAAGTACCAGAGTTGAGCTGTTGGAGGTTCACATGTGTATCTAGTGAGAAAGAAGCCTGGAAACTTCCAACAAGGTTGGGCAACTTCCCAGCTGCCAAGCCTATTGGAACATATTTATGTGTAGGAAGTTTAAATCAAAGAGCAGAATAAACACTTCAAAGATGAAAAGCCACCAACTAGCAGTGAAACTAGAAGCATAAAACATATAGAGGGATAGGGAAAAACATGGATAAAAAGCTAAAAGATACAGGCTATTGAGTAAAGTAAATGTCAATAAGAGATGATGAATTTTCCATGTTTTTTTTAAATGTGTATGGTTATCCATTTTAATCCCAACTATTTAGCTGAAGACAGCAGGTCATAGATATTACAGAGAAGTTGTCTTCTGCCCCTCATCACTCAGTCTGAATGGACCAGAGCTGGCAGACAGTGTACCAAGATAGGAAAAACACTGGCTGGCTTGGTTCATGTTCTGGGAACTGAAGTATATAAAATATGATCTTATGCTAGAAAAGTCCTGCGAGACATATGGGAACAGCGCCCTTATGACACCAGTGCTGGGCAAAGGGACTAGCACTTACTTCCTTTCAGAATCAATGGTGCCACAAAATCAGAGTAACAATGATGCTAAACACTCTCCATTTTAGAAGAGGGAAACTGAGGTCTGAAGATAGAAAGTGAATAAGAAGTGTGTGTAAAAGCTGGCAATCTCCTTTAAAATGGACTTTAAAACAGTCCTCTCCTGCTTGCAGTTGTAAAGCCTGGTCTCAGAGCCACATATTATTTTTTTGCCAAATAAAATAAAAACCTTCCTGCCCTGGCTGGTGGTTGAGCGTTGTCCCAGGCACCAAGAGGTCACCAGTTCCAGGTTTGATTTCTGGTCAAGTCACATACCTGGGTTGCTGGCTCGATCCCCAGTAGGGGGTGCGGAAGGCAGATGGTGGATGTTTCTCTCTCTCCTCCATTTCTCATTCTAAAAAAAAAATCAATAAAAACATATTTAAAATAACAAAAAACTTTCCTCTAGAATGACAGGGACAGTTATGAAGTGATAACTGGGCTTTAGATCCTTCTTCTGGTCTGGTAGTGTTATAATATCATACGATAAAATATCAAGGAGCAAACCTTTCCGGTATTTAGATTTCATGAATCAAAGAACAAAGATTCTTATAAATTCCAGTTAAATATAGAAATGATTATGTTTTAAAAAATAAAAAGAATTCCCTTTCAAGTCTTACCAACTGCTACAAATCATTGTAACCATATTAACAAGTAAAACTAATTGTAGTTTTAATTTCAACAAAACCAACCGAAGGAAATACTAAAATAAATATTTCCATTTTGTGTTTGTGAAAATTTCTGCAAAGGATGAAAATGGATATTGGAAACCTGTGCTCTGCAGGAGACCCTGACAGAAGTATGTTGGTGACAGCAGGAGGGGGGAATGATAAGTTGTGAGAAATTATACCTCCTGCTTCCCGCATGGTGACCTCCTGCCATTGGACAGAAATCAGAGATCCTGGCTGGGACCACCTCCTAGAATCAAAGAGGACTTCCCATTCCTGTCCTTGACCTTTGCTCAAACTTCTTTACTCTGTCTCACCCTCTCTTCCTCATACTTATTCAGTTTCTCTTATCCCTTAGGTGGGAGTTGAGTTCCTACTGTATTAGATAAACCAAAGAATTTATATGCATAACCCATGGACACAGACAATAGTGTGGTGAAGGCCTGGGGGGATGGGAGTGGGATGGACAGGGTCAATAGGTGAAAATAGGGGGACAGCTGTAATACTTTGAATAATAACGATATAGTTTTAAAAATGGATCTTAGTTTGCTAACTACCAGGAAAAACTCAACAGTGTTTTTATTGACCTGACCTGGCAAATGGACAATATGCTAGGCTTTATAAACAATGGCAAGTTGGTTATTCCAGAGGTTCTCTGACAGCAGAATGTCCAAATATCAGCATAGTGTCATTGTTGTTTGTAATGTTATATGTGTAAAAGAAAATTTAAGTAATTATACTGGGCCTACAATTGACAAAAAGCTGATGTGGAATTTGTATGGGTGCCAGACCTTCAGCTCTGTGAAAGCAAGGATCAAATCTGTTTTTTTTTCTTCTATTGTTTCCAGCATCTGGGATGAAAACCTAGTTGTTGAATAAACAAATGTTGAAGAAGCTCACCTAGAGCCAAGAGTGAGCATTGTTTCCTAGAAATCATGGGTTTTCTGGTGACAACCTTTGCAACCTAACCCAGGGCAACTGCTGGCTCTGCCATGTAGCAGCCCCAGGAGAAGTGTGACAGAGAACAAGCCTGAGACACAACACGAAGCTTGGGTAATGATTTGTTTGCACTGTTTGGATCTATCTCTTTGGTTTTGAAGATGAAAGAATGTCATTCATGAAACTGTACATGACCCAACAGAAGATTTCCATTTGGGCAAAGCATTTGCAGAAAAGTGAAATTTGTAAAGAGACAGTGGAACTTTTTGAGATACCATTAGTTTCATAGACAAGACACTCTAACACAATGTTTCTAAATGGAGATTATGGATTGGGTATGTGTTGGGAAGAAGTGGCTTTCACTGGGGTTTGGGACCAGGATTGATATACACACTAGGGAGGTAGGTTTCAAGGTCCCTGTTGGCACCTAATGAGATTTTCTTATGCTGAATATAAAGCTAGGTGAGAAGGAGGAAAAGCAATACATAGTCACCATATATGAGAGCTTACAAAAAAAAGACCCAAGGCATTTTTATTTCAGCGTTTATTTATTTTTTTTTTGTTCAAAGAAATCCATGCAAAGGGAAAGAGAGAAAGAGAGATAGACATGGTAACCATGTTCTAGCAGCCAAACATAAGAAAATAATTTGGCACGACTTGATTTTTTTTTCTTTACAAAAGGACAATCTATACTACCACTAAAATTTATCTGCCTCATAAAGATACCATTTCATTTCAAAAACATAACACATGGTTAGTTTTCTACTTAATGGCTAGAGGAGGCATATGAGATTAAAAAAAATAGAAAAAAAAATAAGAAGGTGGTTCCTTTTATAGAGGAAGACCACAGGGTGCTGAAGGACAGCACAGGTGCTGTGCACTAGGAATTCAGTGCACCAGGAAGAAAAAGCACACCACATAGACTGCCAGGCTGGTTAGAACCTTCAGGGGGGAATGGCCATTCCCACAGTTGCGAGAGACGACTATCTCATTGTCGTTCTGATTCACATGTTGCTTGGTTCCAGGAGTATCGTCCACATCCAGATCATAAGCCAGTTCTGCCAAAATTAAAGAAGAATTTTAAATACAGGATTACCAACATTATCAGGTGTACATTATTCATGGCTCAAACACTTGTCTGGACTGCTGGGAAGGAAAGCTGCCAGGGGATGGGAAAGTGTGTGTGGGGGGGGAGGTAGAGGAATGAGATAGCTAGAGGTGCTCCTTCCAGAGATCATACCAACAGGCAGCAACCTGGCTGTTTCCCTCTCGACTGTGGCTGTATCCATACCCTGTGATGCACATTGGGCCTTTGCAACATCTCCTCCCTGGCAAAGCTCTACTTGAAAGTCATTTTCACCAGATCTCACTGGTATCAAAATCTAAGGTGCAGTGTGAGTGACTACATGTGTCTCCTTGTGTGTATGTGTTAATGGGGGAGGGGATATTGTGGACTCTCAGTGCAGCTTTCCTGGGTCCTACACCCCATACAGATCTCCTCCTGGGAATCTTGCTTTACAGTTAAGGATAGGGTAGTTTGTCATTAAAAGGTGTTTTATTTTCCCCAAACATTTCTTCTTATATATTGGTCTTTTCATCCCCTCTAAAAAAGCCCCAGAGAAAGTTAAATTGATCTAATACATAAGATTTAAACTACTAGTAAGCAAATTAAGACCAAGGAAATGTTAATGGGTAAGAATCTTCCTCTCTAACTGCCTACCGTTTATGATATGTTCATGATTCTGAAAAAGAAGTTGGGATATTGGGGTTGCCCTAATGAGAAAGTCTCTCAGAAGGCAAATCTAAGTAGATAGTGGTTTGTTAGAAAATTCAAGATGTCTAGCCCTGGCTCAGGGCTCAGGTTCTTTCAGATTTGCTTTCCCAGATTTAAAGCTCAAATCTACTCCTTAGGCTTTTCTAGACTCAGCCACTAATGTTTCTATTTCAATAGCTTGTGAAAGTGATGTGATGTGAGTAACTTCACCAGCCACCTGTCCTGTGGCCAACGGACCTGGAAACAGTCCTTGGGGACACTGAGATGCATAGCAACAGGCACAGAGGAAATGACTGGCATTTATAGCGGGAAGGAAGGAAAAGGAAGGAAGAGCTCCTCTTACAGGGGATGAAACAGTAAGTCACAGGAAGCAAAGTATGAAGACTCAGCTGGTCCAGGATGACTTTAGAGTAGGGCCCAGAATCAGGGTGGCTCTGAGGCTGACATTGGTTAGAGCAGGCAGCAAGGTGAAGGTGATCAAAACTGGGCGGGGGGGGGGGGGAGTTACATAGACAGCAATACTATTTTCCAAAAGGATTATTGCAGTTTATAATGCCAGCAATGATGAGGGAACCAAATTTACTGTGCCTCAATTGAAAAAGTATATTGTAGTCAGTATACCATATCTCAGTGTTTCTTTAATTTGCATGTACTTGAATTACTCGTACTGAACAACATTTTCTATTTTAGTTTACTAATTATATTTCTCAATACATAACAGTTCATATTTTTTTTTACCTTTTTACCTAATGGGTATTGACATTTTTCCTATTAATTTAAAAATATTATTGAATCATTTAACTATGTTATTCAATACAAATATTTTATTGTGTTATTAATCATAATTATTTTTCATGGCTGTATAAAGAAATGATTTCATAACTTTTAATATGCATGAATTTGACTATATTTTGCTCCTCTTAAGCTGAGAAAGTTTTTCTTCTTGAGCGCCACTAATAATTAAAATAAAAATTTCCAGAAAACCCTCTTACCCAGGGAAAAGCAACTCAACAGACTGTAATCTGGATTCTCTCTCTCCCTAAAATAAATACATACAAAGAAAATAAAAAGAGGAAAAGAACAAAGAGCAACACTTTACTTGGAAATCAGACCTCTTTCTCTGAAAGGTGAACTATGCAGAGCACATAGAAAAGGCTGAGGTCAGCTGTCACTCGGCAAGGATAACACAGGCTTAAGTCATGATCAGATTTCATCAAAATTGAGAACACATATGGTTATATCTGTTGAAAGGCAACCTTGGGTCTCACAGCAACTTCTCAACTTAAATGAAGAGGAGTATTTTTTAGGATTTACCCGAATGAGAGCACTTTCAGAATCACTTTCAAATTCCTTTTCTGGATATTCCCCTTTCCCAATATTAAGATGAAACAACATCAATTAATGTTGCCACTAAGCGCTTATACTACTTATCTTGCTCTTCAAATAATCTGCAAGCACTAAATAATAGTATCATAGCAGTTAAGGTAAACCCAGCAGTTATCTTGATTCCAGTAGTTTCTAATCCTTTTTGCCACCAAAGACTTCTTTTGTTATTTCTATCTCTTGGACCCTATGTTTTGAAATGATAAACATGATTACCAACTATTGAGTCCTCATTGTGTGCCAGGCACTCTACTAAGCTATTTATGTTATCTCATTTAATTAAACCTTCTCAACAATGTCATGAGGTAAGTATTATAAATCCCATTTTTTAAAGATGAGAAAGGTCAAACTCAGGTCAGTTTATTTGCCCATATTGACACAGTAGATAAATCACAGAGGTCCTATTTGAATGCAGGTCTTACTCTGAACCTCATATGAAGCTATACCATCTCTTGGAAAAAATGTATACTAAAGAGATTACACTGATTAAGCATTAACAGACTCCTTCTTGAAAAAAATTCTTGAATAGTGAAATACATACTACCAGAACTCAGGAGCCAACACATCCAGTTAAAACTGGGTTTACTCCTCTGTATCTTCAAATGAGTCTGGCTGCCAAGCTGGCCAATGGAAGGGTAAAAAGATTTCTACAGCATGATTTGGGGGCTGTGGCACTGGACTTTACCAAGAAGCCAAGGAATGGAAGAAACACTGGATGAAACACCCAGTAGGATATTCCAACAGTTCAGTGGCAAAGGGAAGCTGCATCGGATGAGGCAGCCCAGTAATTATTTTGAACCAATGTCAAATTCCTTTCTGGAAACAATATTTAAAGATAATTCTCTTGCTCTATATTTATTAAAATATTCTGTTGTATAAGGAATAAAGTAGCACTGACACACACACACACACACACACACACACACACAATGAAATAAAAAGCAAGAGAAAAGTCAGTGTTTTCACATAAAACTGATCACAAACTTGAGTAAGTAGTCTTATTAAGCTTTGTGAAATACTGAGAAGAGCTCTGGGTTTGAGAAGCCAGAATGGGAATTATCATATCAGTTCTATTTCCCTGAAGAAATCAGCAGTTATGGCCAGGGCCATTAGATGCCCCAGGTACAAAGTTGGGTCAAGTCTTCTACCTGCAAAGGGCCCCAAGAACTATTCAGAATGATATATTGCTGTGTTTCCTAAGCTGTGGCTACATGTTTCCTGAGGCCCCCCATTTAGAAGCAGCAAATATATTCACCCAATCCGATAGCCAAGTTCCTAGGGCTTATATTGATGGGAATTCCAGCAAAGACACACTCTGGGCCTAGGCCACCATCATGGAGATTAGAGATGAAGGGGGCAGTTTAGCAGAGGAAGCATTATGGGAGATAGAGGAAATACGAGTTTTGGTCAAAGATAAATATGGACACTCTTGAACAGGGGAAAAACAACCTAATTTAATTCAATAAGCTTAAAGGTAGCCTACTATGTCCCAAGCATTAAGCCTGAAGGTTGGAAAAAGATTTAGTATTTGCCTTCAGGAATCCCACACTCCAGCACTCTAGCAAGGACAATAGACTAGTAGACAAGTCTACTTGGCAGAATGTAGAAAGGGCACAGATAAAGGCATAAGCAAAATACCACAGGGATAGAAGGGAGATATAAAAATTCCAAATAGAAGGATCTGGGAAGATTTTTTTGAACAGTTGGACTATAATTAATACCATGAAGGATGGGTGGAACTATGGAAGGGCTGATGAAATGGTTATTCATTTTAGGCAGAGGGTTCAGTTTGAGCGAAATCACAATATAAAAAATTGTCTGTAGGGAATACTTAATAGGAACAAGTAGCCTCTATGATGGAAGGGAGCATAGAGTATACATTGTTGTGAGGTGTCTGTGTGTGTGTATGTCTGTACTGTGTTGTGGGTGATAAAAGGTAAGGCAGGAAGGACAATTAACAGCTAAATCATGGTAGATTAGGAATGCTAAAACTTTATTTTGTGGGCAATAGAGAGCCACTGAATTTTTTAAGTAATGAAACCACATAATTTGGTTTGTGTTTTTTAGAAAAATCATTGCTAACAGTTTGGAGGACAGCCTTAAGTGGGAGAGACTTGTCAGACATCTTGTCTTGGAAAAAAGAAGCCTGTGGGAACAGTATCTGGGGATTAGACAGTAGCAAATATAATTTTAAAAAAAACCTGACAAAGCTAAATATACACCAAACCAAAACTTGCTCAGTTTGCTACAAACCAGATGTACTAGGGGAGTCACCACAAACCATTTTCTTTTAAATAATTCATACTTAATGTTCATCAGTGATTTTCCAGAACATATCTTTGTTGTATTAGGTACATATTGTAAAAATGCACATAAAATATTTCTGACTTGCAGTTGATTATCAGTGAGAAACTTTTGGGTCAGCAAGATTTTCATGTTAAGTCCAAATACCTGTTTCTCTTTGTAATCAGTTTAACTATGCCCAGAGGATAGGTCCAAGAATCTGTACTGATTACACATTCAACTCTGATTCTCATTTTGCCCTGATGTCCTCTGTGTTGCAGATTAGATAAACCTTTAACATAATTATCAGTCATTAAGGTCTGCAAGTTATGTTGAAAGTTTTTTCTGCTTTTTCTTTTGGGTAAAGTACTCAGTGTGGAACCCTTTACTATTATTCAGTCTCCTGATGGATGGAGTTCCTCAGGAGGCTACACCAGACTTACTGTGTCATTGGCAAGTCATTACCCACTCCTCTGGGACTCAGTCACCCCATCTGTTAAATAAGAGTGTTGGACTGGATTGACTCTAAATTTCCTTCTAGTTTTATTTCTCTCTGATTCCAAGGCTCTTAGGGGCCAGTGAGGGACACAATTTGCTGCAGTCTGCAATCATTTCTCTGTCCACAGCAGCCAAGATGGCTGCCCCCAGCAGAGCCTCCATCAACAAGTAGGTTCAATCAGTTGCTTCTCTTGGAATGTGAGTTTTCCTGGTGGTCATCATCAGTTACCAAATTTTGAATCCTCTTTCTTCTTCAGTTGTTCTAATATTGGATAAGGGACACCAGCAATAAATAAGTCCGCGCTGGACTGTCATTATTTTCTTTAAACCCTGGCCTAATAACTTCCACTGAGGCCAGTACACGCAAAGATTTTGAGGGGGAAGTGACTGGACCTGGGGTGCATCAAGCAGTCATGCACAGGCAGCCAAAGAAGATCTCTCAGCCAGTGAGATAAGCCTTTGCTTGGGCCCTTACAAAGCCAATGAGGTCTTAAGCATTTAATAGGAAGCAAAGCTCATGGCATTAAGGAGGGAGATGCATTGCTCTAGGGCAGCGATTTTCAAGTGGTATGCCACAAGAGGCACACTGATGTGCCACAAGAATTTTTTAAACATGCAATACCCGACTATTTAGTCAGGGGCATGGACCTATTTTCTCTTAGATTGTCAAATAAAAAAATGACAACAGCCAACACAAAAATAGCCATCTGGTATGAATGAATCAAAATTATACATATTTTTTAAATCAGATTGACAGAAAATATAGCTTTTGGTGGTGCCACAGAATTTTCGTAATTAGTTTATGTGTGCCACGAGATGAAAAAGGTTGAAAATTGCTGCTCCAAGGGCCTCACCCTCACCAGCAGGCAGACTTCATAGGGCAGCCTGAAAGAAGAGCTGCTATCAAAATGCCACGGGAGAGAATGCTGCTGTTGAGCCAAACATGGGGGTTTCTTTCTCGCCAAGCTTGCACCAGCAGATGGCTTCAATCTGGTCCCAATATAGCAACAGAGCAATACTACTATCCCTGTGTTTTGCATTTGCTGTGTACAGTTGGCCCCCAAGACATGAATATGCGAAACCTTCAGTACATAACTTGGCAGACCCCAGAGGCTGAAACTGAGGAAATCTCGGGAGAAATTATGTTCATTGCACTACTGCTCACTCTGCTGCCCATTCCCACAGAAGCCCTTGGGTTCTGCCATTCACATATGAATCCCAAACAGATCTTGTTTTCCTTATCTTATCCTCAACACAATCCTCCTTCATGCCATACCAATGCCCCCTCCTATGTGAACTTTTAGGTGTGAAATGACTACCTGGACTTGAAAGCAGAAGAAAGTGACTTTGTGAATGACCCTTGGGTTTCTGAGAGTCTAGGTTTTCTTCTTCAGAAATCAGATGAGGAGGGAACTGGCACAGTTGTGGCTTCTGGTTTTTAAGTGGTCTAATGGGATTCCTTTTAGAATGGGCCCATTTCATTATGCACCTTCATGATAAACAAGTGAGCTGCCAATCTTACCTACTAAATGATCATAGATCCTGGGAATAATACAATGGCTGCTCCTGGAAGAGGGTTGGGGCTGTGAGATGCTCACTTCTTTGTTTATAGCTAATTTTAGCCTGCAAACATCCTCAGTTGCAACTATGGTATGTTGAAAGAATACAATGGCTTTTCCCATTAGTATAGCCATGACCTCTGTTATTATAGGCCTCTGCCTCTCAATCTGGGGTGTGTATATCTTCAGATTATACTACAGTGGGTTGTGAGTACATGAAGCCATAGCATACTTCTTCCTAGGGATTTAGGGGGGAAGCACACTATTTTATACTAAAACATGCAAGGCCTTAAGATAGAGTAGAAATGCACCATTTTCAAGCTCATTTAAGACTTCATAAAATATTTCAGGTTAATTAGGACTTTCAGATTTTTGAGAAAAGTTTCAATAGGGTGACTTGAGGAAAGAATAGGAGTTGATTTGGATTCACTGAATACTGATTAGTCTTCAGAGATATTTGAGAGTGAGTGAAATGAAGCACTGTCACCTTAACTGTGTGTGAAATATTGTGGCTTTGCTATCAATGTCACATCACCTAACTAGTCTGTAGAACCAAACTTTGTTAGAAGGTGCCTCCGCAGTTCTAACTCAAGATGGCTTTGGAAATGCTGTTTGCTGTTATTCTTGCTACATAAACAGCCTTTACTTTTAAAGTCAAGTTAAGTTAGGTCTTTTGGACACTTAAGCATTTAAGCTCTACCCTAGAATTGCAGATATAGATCCTCAATTGGGAATGAAGGATAAGGGAAATTTTGTGAAGGATTTTTATCCAAAGCTAAGTATTTTAAGGAAATTTTATACAACCTCTGGAAATTTACACTTACTTTTGTGATTCACAAAAATGATGTGAAGCTGAAACCACGTTAAAAAATTGATCCAGCCTAACTGGTTTGGCTCTGTGGATAGAGCGTCGGCCTGCGGACTGGAGGGTCCCAGGTTCGATTCTGGTCAAGGGCATGTACTCCCCAGTAGGGACTGTGCAGGAGGCAGCTGATCGATGTTTCTCTCTCACTGATGTTTCTAACTCTCTATCCCTCTCCTTACTCTCTGTAAAAAATCAATAAAAATATTTTAAAAAGTTGATCAGAGAATACACTCTGTCCTCATTACTTTTAACAGAAATTTAGTAGTTTAGATTCACCAAGCTCTGTTTATAATATAAATCTCAGGCATGATGCAGTACAGAGGTATGTATACATCACTGGGATTTGAGGATGCAGAAGGAAAACACAAACTGTCACTTGTTGTAGCCAAATCCAATTGCTTTTGAGTGATCAGGAGAGTGAGGGAGTGGCCTTATAGTCCCTTGGAGGCCAAGCTCCAAGATGCTCAATGAAAAATTATTTGATAGAATTTGGGGTAGGGCTTTAGATATACTTGAATGAGAAAACCCAAAGTCTGGTAATCTTCAATTTTTAATCAGCCTTAGTAAATCTTACAAAAAGTGTATCTGAGACCTAAAATGCTTACAATGTCCTGGTAATGCCCCAAAGCAAGGAAAATTACTATTATAATAGTTAATAGGTTAAAATGGCTTACATTCTGAAAAATACTCAGCTTGGGTGTGAAAACATTGCAGGCCAGAAATCAATAGCAGGCAGGTATCCTCATGAATGATAGATGAAAAGCCTCCCTCAGCATCAACAGCATTTGGAGGAATTGAGACTATTTTCCCCTCAGTTTACTTGGAAGAACACATTGTCATCCTGGCTCCAAACTCCTACCTCCCCATCTTCAGATCTAGACTATCAGTAATTCCCCATTCTCACATTCACACAGGCATCATCTCCTCTTTCCTTCAGCCTCTCTCCTTTTCCACTGCACCACAGTCCTCAATACCCCATAGATAAAATACTCACTGCTTCTCAATGGCCCACTGCTGTTCAGGAAGAAGAATGTTCTATTGTGTGACAGCAGGAACAAGACAACACTCTTCCTAAATCACATGTCTCTCTTCCTCAAAATCTTCTGCTGGCTCTCTACTGTATGTGGGATAAAGCCCTCATTCCTTAATACGGCATTCATGAGCTTCTGCATCTCATCTTGTCTTCCTTTCCAGTTTTGACTGCCTATATATTTTCCCAAGTACCATATACTGTAGTCACACTATCCCGTTTATCATTTGCTGAAAATGGCAAGTATTTTGATGTTCCCATGTTTTTCTTCATGCTGTTTCTTCAGCCTGGTATTCCCCCCCCCCCTCTCTCTCTACCTCTTCCAGGAAGCCTTCCCGTCTCATCCACCCAAATTAATCACTTCATTCTCTATTTATTGGATTGTACTTGTATTATACCACTAATTTGAGTTAGTCATTGCTATTTTCCTCTCCTCAACTCAACCATGAGCCTCATCAAAGTAAGAAATGAGTCTTATTCCTCTCTAGCTCAAACACAGTACAATACTTGGCTAGCACAAACATTTAAAAACATGTTTGTTGAATGAATGAATGAATGAATGAATGAATCAATCAATCAATCAATGGCTACATGAATAAACACATATCCCCAGTCTACTGAGAGTGTGCAGGTGAAGGGCTACCTCCTTAGTGGAAACACTTCCCAAGGAGTCTATTCTCATTAACTGATGATTTCCTTAGGAGAAGGAGTCCTGCTGAGCTATGAGGAAGACAAGGCAAAGAAAGGGCAATGGAGGAGGCTCTGGAAGTAAATGGCATGGCTCAAATCCTTGCCTCTAGATTCCAAAGCCTTTCTGACAACAGCAAGTTCTCATTACCCACAGCATTTGTTCACAACAGTGTGAATAGAATCTACAAAGATTATTTTCTTATTCCCTTTTGCGGCCTGGAACATGATGCCTTGCTATGTAAGCAGCTGACACATGCTTGCATTCTGTGTGCCATGCTGGACAGAAAATAGGTTTTCTGGTGAGCAGGTTCCATTTATTTTTCTCTTCATACCTTCATGACTTGGTTCCCATACTTTTGACCCTTGCCTTTGCTTCACAATCTACCTATCTCTGGGCCACGCCTTGCCCTTTCCATCTCCACTCATTCCCAAGTGCAGGAGCTGCTGGTGATTGAAATTTCAGTGCCTGCTGCTGTGACATCAAAATATAGCTTCATTAATGAAGTCATTTGCTTGGCTATAATACTACAAAGCATTAAGACTTCAGTCCTGGCAGTACAGTAAAACATACCAGCACCCTATTCCCCTAATAGAGGTCTGTGGGATGACTGCCAGGAAAATACAATTATGTGCTGGCATAGGAATAAATACAATTCCCTAACCTAAAAGTTCTGTGTTTTCATCGCCCCCCCCTTTTCCATTTCTCTACTCACTTCATTTTCTCTTTCCATTGCTCTTTAAACTCATGTCCTATGTCCAATTATTCTCTTCTGTCCAGTCATTGCTCTACTAAACATTCTCTCCTGTCTCCACAATGTTTTTTTCCATATCCTTAGGCAAAGGATAAGGTTGGAATCCTCCGATAGATTTTGAATCTTATAAATGCTTTTCTATTCTTTCCCACTTTGATGTAAACCTCTAACCTGGCTTTCATTTATTTTAGAAAAGGTTATAATATCTCCTTCCTTAAGCTTCCACCCTTATTGTTTGATTCCCTTATTGTTTACCTTTCAGCACCATTCCTGCTTCTCAACCCAGATTCCATTATTGGCTCCTATAGTGCCACGGACCTCTTTCTATGGCACTGCCTGACCTCCTGCACCTGCTCATAACCTCTTTGCTCAATTTCCCTTCTCTCTTTCCCTCTTTCAGTTTTTTCTTGCCCCATAACCATGCCATGTTAGTTACTGCTGTTTGATTGCCTTGTCTTTCTCCTAGGGGGAAATGATTTAGACTTAAATAAAAAATTTAAACTTTCTAACACTTAGTGCAACCAGAAAATTATGTAGGCTGCCTCTAGGCAGTGAGATCTATCTCCAGAGGTGGTCCATGACAGTTTGGGCAGCCATTTGGTAGAGATATTGGTGAAGGGATTCAAATATAGAATAAAGGTGAAGGTAAATAACTTCTGCTGACCCTTCCAACCCTGAATTCTAGGATTTCATTCAAGTTTTTAGAGGTCTCATAGCAGATATGAAGGGTGAAGGGATAGTGTTCAAGTGACCTTTGCATTTGTACCTTCTGACACAGACACTGTCTGGAGGGGAATCTAAAGGACTGCTTTGGATCTTCTCTCAAAGAAAGGGATCAGTGTCTTTTGTGAATCACAACTAGTTTAGAGAGGAGGGCTTTAAGTTTGCCAAGGAGTTATCAACCAAGACATAATGTAAGGGAGTCACTACTGACCTGCTTAAGGTGGGGAGAAAGAACCACATAATCTTTCTAGCTTGCTAAACTGGGGCTAGGTCTCAAAAAATCATGTGAATGTTATCAGGTAGTATAAAATTATATATATATATATATGGTAATGTGAGGGCACTGCCTATATAGAAGGTGGAGCAACCAAGTCAGGAATTGTTTACATAGAATTTTTACCTACTAATGAGCAAGGATTAACAGTAATTCACAGGTCATAGGCATCTTTTTTATTCTTCTTAAAAATATTTTTTATTAATTTCAAAGAGGAAGGGAGAGGGAGAGAGAGATGAGAGAGAATCATAGATCGGCTGCCTCCTGCACACCCTACTCTGGGGATGGAGCCTGCAACCAGGGCATGTGCCCTGACTGGAAATTGAACCGTGACCTCCTGGTTCATAAGTCGACACTCAACTACTAAGCCACACCAACCTGGAGGTCATAGACATCTTGCTCATAATGGTATCACTCAGGATCCAAGGGAATAAAATTCATCAGATAGAGAAAATTCATTTTGGGAATGCAATTAGGACATAACTTGGAAGGAACCAAGGAGAAGGCAACTGAGGAGAAAGAGCTGAATGACCCTCATACAAATAGCTCTGTGAGCACTAGAACAAGTCCAAAGGGAGGTAAGAAAAGGTCAAAAGATGCCAAATGGCCAAACCCCATGGTTCTAAAGATATAAAAGGGAAAAAGGAAAATTCTACTATAAAAGGTGGCAGCCAGATGGTCAGATTACTAATGAAAAGTATAAAAACCAGCCAGAAGATATTGAACCAAAATAAAAAGAAGATGCTATTGGTAAAAAATGAACACTTTAATTAAGTACGGTCAAGGGTAGCTCTGGTTTCTTATAACTAAGAAGGGGCATGAGTTTTCCATATTGTTTTTACCTGTCTACAGAGTACATCAAATATACTCATTAACCAAGACAAATACATCTATCTTATTATTGGTCAAGTCAAAATAAGAAGGGAAATGGCCAAGAAGAACAAGGCAATATACTATAATAGAGGTAACAGAAAACAAATGATGAGATTTTAGAGTGAAAAGACTTTGAAGGGCCAGTAAAGAAGCTGTGTTTCAATACATTAAAATGTAATCATTAACAGCAAAAAACAGATAAAAACTGGGACCTTATAGCCTGGCAACCTACACTTCTGGATATATAAGCTAAATAAATAAATAAAATAAATACACTAACCATTTTGCAATTAATAAAAGGAAGACAGGGAATAGGAGTGATCATACTAATTGCTTGATGAAAAACAAATCAAACATATAAAGTAGTTTTTGGTATTGCAAGAGAGTGAGGGAGGATCAAGATGTGGCACCAGTAATCTCATGTGCTTCTTGTCACTTTCCTTCATGGGGCTTTTCAGAAACATTAAAAAGAAAGGTTAGACTGGAAAGTTCCCCTTGCTCCAAGCTAAATCCCAATGGATTCTTTTTTCTTTAAAAAACTTTATTGAGGTATAACTTAAATACCATAAAATTCATCCATTTCAAGCAAATTTCAAATGTACAATGCAATAATTTAATGAGGTGTGTAACCATAATCAATTTTAGAACATTTTCATCAGCTCAATACCCAATAAGATCCCTCATGCCAGTTTATATGTATTCTTTCTTTTTCATCTTGAGCTCTCTGCAGCTTCCAATACTGTTGGCCATTCTCTGCCTTGAAACTTGGTGTCCCCCTTACTTTCCTCCACAGCTTCTTCCTGGGTCCCTCTTCTGCCTCACAGAAATTTCGTTTGCAGGCTGTTTTTCTTAAATTCTATTTCCTTTGCAGGCTACTTTCCTTTCTCTTGGTCCTCTCCTCTTCTCACTTTACAAGTTTTGAATGCTGTCATCTCTGCCCCTAGTTTTATCTATCATCGAGGATTTCTCAACTTACTGAAAAGTAAATGCCTCTACCTAGCCATATAATTTTCCAAGCGAGAAACCTGCAAATCACCTTATATTCTTCCTCCTTTTTTATGCTCCAGGCCTAATTAATTATTGCATCCTGTAAATTGTTTCCTTAATATTTTGTGAATTCTCCTTCCCATTGCCATTGCTTGCTATTGCTACTAGTTAGATTATGTTCTCATCATCTCTCACCTGGAGGACTGTGGCAGCCAGCTGTCTTATCCTCCAGCAAACCATCCTCCACATTTATTTTCTATGCATATTCCTATGATATGCATAGAAATATTTGCATGTTAATACAAGTAGAACTGCCTCATCCCTTTTAATCCTCTCAAGAAATACCATAGCATGAATATAACATATTTAGCCATTTCCCCTTTGATTGTAATTTAGTTTGTTTCTAATTTCCCCTGGCAAAACAATGCTGTGGTGAATATCCTCTGACATACACTTCTACATTTATATGGTGTATTTCTATATATGCCTAGAATAAACCTGGCATGTAAGAATGAAGGCTGCATGGGAAGTAAATTGCAGGACAGTAGGACAAAAGTTGGGAAAGACTAGTTGGAAAAGATTGGGAGAGAAAGGAGATATTTTCTTTAAATGATGATCTAGCACCCTGGCTAGGTGTCTCAGTTGGTGGAATGTCATTCCCATGCACCAAAATGCCCCTAGTTTGATTCCCGGTCAGGGCACATGCCTAGGTTGTTTGTTCAGTCTCCAGTCAGGTGTGTATGTTTCTCTCTTGCATATCTCTCTCTCTCTCTCTCAAAAATCAATAAACACACACACACATATGTATGCACACACACACACACACACACACACACACACACACACACACATATCCTATCTAATAATAGACAAACATGGTAATTGACCATACCTTTGCTACATATCTCATTGGCTAATCAGCGTGATATGCAAATGAACAGCCAACAAAGATGGCGGCTAATTTGCATACTGCAGGCAGGGCAGGACAGCATCATCCTGCCTGCCCTGCCACGATCCGGGCCTGATATTTGCGACTTGGGGCAGCGGGTGTCCGTGTGCGACCCAAACCAGGGTGGCCAGGCGGTGCAGCAGTGATCCACCGGTCCGTCCGGGCATCCATGTGCGACCTGACCCAGGGTGGCGCCCCAACCCCTGGATCGGCCCTGCTGTGTGCGCGACCCGGGGAGGCGGGGCAGGCACCAAGGGATCGGGCCTGCCATCTGCCACCTGGGGAGCAGGCCTAAGCCAGCAGGTGGTTATCTCCCGAGGGGTCCCAGACTGTGAGAGGGCACAAGTGGGGCTGAGGGACACCCTCCCCACCCTCCCCTCCCCTGCCAGTGCACAAATTTTTGTGCACCGGGCCTCTAGTATATATATTCACACACACACATATATGGACTTTTTAGAAAAAAGGAAAAAAAAAAAGTCAGTATTACACTAAACTACAGAAATTGGATTGTGGAGCACATTCTAGTATATAACTTGTCACTATGGTCTGGTTGTACCCATTTTACTATTGTTTTTAATTTTTATTTTCACAATTTTATTTTGGAAGATGTTGAGGATACTTATCAGAGAAGAGAATCTGAATCAGTAAGAGGGTGAAAAATAAGTCTCTTGAGAAAGTGCTAAAGGAAATATAATTGTCAGGTGACCCTTGATACACTTCTAAAATGGTGACATTTGGTCCTGAGACTCACTTGACCTAGGATTTTTAATGCCAGTAATAAGGTCATAGCTCAGCCTGCAAATCCACAACTGCATAAGCCCCAAACAACAATGTAAAGTGAAAATAAAAATGAGCAAACTGTAATTAGGTATGCAATTATACCAGAGAAAGCAATTTACTAATGGAATTACCACGATTAAAGATGCATTCTCCTTAAACAGAGATTGTTTTCTTTGATTGATTTGTCCCAATCAGTATTCCCTATGTCATTCAGAATATCAGTCAGACGGCAATTTCTGTTGTCTTTTTAATTTTTCTGCCAAGAAATTAGAAGAAGTAAGTTGAGCTTCTCCAGTCTCTATAATTTCCTCACAAATGGCAGGAGTATTAACAGAGGGCTATAGAGACAGATTACAGCTTAGGTCACCCAGGGGAGAAATCTGAAGCCCCCCTTTGACTAACAAGAAGGTAAGTAATCCTCAAATCTTTTTTTCCTTAGTATTAAGCTTAAAACCAAGTTTAGGGGGGCCTCCTTTTCAACTTGATTTTTTTTTGTTTGCTTCACCTTTCTCATGCCCCAGCCAGCCAGTCAGGCAGGCAGGCAGCAGTTAGAGGTTGTGGGGCCCTGATAACAGACATAGGCAGCATTCTTCACTTAAGGGTTTCTTTCACCCTACCTTCTTGACCTCACACTACTTTTTCCTTTTCTCTAGAGCTTCTTTCCCTAAAACCTCTTCTAAACCTTGTCATTTCCAGAGTATTTCTTTTGGGGGAAAAAGGGTTAAAATATATCAAATTATGGGTCCTTATCTTTGGTATCATTACCTGAGTCCTTCTGAAACATTTTGGTTTAATGTATTATCATGAATAACCCCTTGAAGTGGATGAATGGTGGATGTGGTAGCCCAAGATGAATGGAAGGGTTTATGTTAAGTATGGTTAGTACAATGCAATTACTTAAACAGTTTGAGTACTGGCGATATTTATTGATGTATAGCAAGCCCTCACTTAAAATTGTTGATAGGTTCTGTGACTTTAAGTGAAATGATATATAACTAAACCAATTTTACTATATGTTAATTGATATAAACAATCATTAAATTCCTATGTCATTCTCAATGTTATAAGGAAACTACATTGAAGAAAATGATATTATTTGAGGAACTGCTGTATTGGGAATCAGGCAGGCCAGGCACTGCTGCTATAGGGTAAGACATGAAGCAGACCCTCAAGGAGCTCTCCATCTAGCAGGAGATGGTATAAAAATGGTATAAAAATGAACGTGAATTTGGGCATCTATTGTTTGCTAGAAATTGGCCTTGAGGAGCTCTCTATCCTGTTAAGATGAGGTGAGTATAAAAATAACTGTTTCCAAGTTAGAATGTGCTAAGTGCCACAAGAGAGGCATGAACCAAGTGTGGGAATTCTGAGCAAAGGCAGATCCTGTTGAGGGCTCTGAAAAGGGAAACCTGGGAAAGTCTGAACCATAGACATCTACTGCTCTGCCCTTACGCAGAGAATACTTTCTTTTTTTTAGAAAAATTTTAAATATATTTTTATTGATTTCAGAGAGGAAGGGAAAGGGAAGAGAGATAGAAACATCAGTGATGAGAGAGGATCATTGCTTGGCTGCCTCCTGCACGCCCCCCACTGGGGATCGAGTCTGCAACCCTGGCATGCATCCTTGACCAGAATTGAACCCGGGACCCTTCAGTCCTCAAACCAGTTAGGGCATGAATTGTAATCTTTATGTGCTTCACAAGCAAGTTACTTAAGTTATTTGAGAAAACCATTAATGCTAGACTTTTCTCTGGAGAAAAACTGCTCTGGAATCTAAGCAAAGCTCTCATGCTTTCACATTACCTTCACCCCCCTTTTTATGTTACCTCTCTCTCTCTCTCTCTCTCTCTCTCTCTCTCTCTCTCTCTCTCTATATATATATATATATATATATATATATATATAGCCTAATATGCAAATTGTCCCCTCAACCAGGAGTTTGACCACTTGCTATGACGTGCACTGACCACCAGGGGGCAGCACAGAACATGGTGGGCATTGGTGGCGCTGGCAGCAGGTGGCAGTGGAGGTACTGCTGGCCTCAATGGGCCCCGATGAGAGCAGGACCGTGGTGGGATGGTGGAGCAGGTGAGCAGGCGGTGCCAGGCCAAGGCAGGTGCGAGCAGAGCACAATTGCCCTGCCAATCGCCCCACAGACAGTGACCAGCGGCAGTGGTGAGGGCGGGGCCACTGCCTGGCTCCCAGGCACAGAGGGAGCTGGGCAGGGGCCCGATGACTCAGGCGGAGGGGGGGCGTGCAGGGGCCCAGGTGCCCAGGTGTTGCCCAGGGCCCAGAGGTCAGTTGGGACCTGCCCTTCCATGCCAGACGCTCATGCTTTGATCGCCGGCCAGGCCTAGGGACCACACCTGTGCATGAATTTTGTGCACTGGGCCTCTAGTATGTATGTATGTATATGTATATGTATATGTATATGTATATGTATCTCATCTTAATTGTTTTATGATCCAAACTGTTCAGGGAAGAATCGTGTGCTTTTGTCTTCTTCACTGACAGGAAACCCAAGTCACAGGGCCAGATGTGCAGAAGGCATGGATTACTGGCTATGCCTTATCACCTGCAGGTTTGCTATCACTGTACTCAGAGAGATTTCCAATGCACTGCCTCACTGGTGTTCAGTGTACCTGAGCACAGGCACAGTGGGGTGTAAGTGCTCTTCAAATGAAACCCTAAACCCTTTCAAACACTTGGCAATCTACTTTCTCAAGTTGGCGAGGCTCTGAAGATTTCCCTCTGTACATTTTTCCAGCATGATGTGAGATGCCAGTTTAGTTGAGAGAGATTTGGAGAATTTCTTTTAAATGTAGTCTCATTGAAAAAGGAGGGCTTCCCCCCTGGAATTTTTGCCATTAACTATATGTCAGTTTATTTGCACATTTTATAAAATGAAGAACAAACATATTCCCACTTAAAGATAAAGGAATTTGGATAGGTTATCTTGCCAGTCCTGATTATTGAAATGAAGACAATTAAAAGTCAGAGATAATGAAAGAGGTCAGATAAGATGAGATATGGGAGTGACAAATCCCATGTTTCATATTGTCATTCCTGCTTAAAGAAAGAAAAATGAATTTAATTCAACCATGTAGGACATACCTCATTGAAGAAGTAAAGACATATACTACTTTCCAAAGAGTTTCATACTGAGAGATACCACTGTGCTAGCAATGATTGCCCTCCAACTTCCCTTCCCTCACTACCTTCCTCCCATTGCCTATTTTATTTTTAAAAAATATGTTTTTATTTATTTTTAGAGAGAGAAAGGGAAAGGTATGGGAACATCAACTGTCTGCCTCCTGCATGCCCCCAACTAGGGATCAAGCTCACAACCCAGGCATGTGCCCTGATTGGGAATTGAACCAGTGAACCCTTGGTTCATGGGTTGATGTTCAACCACTGAGCCACCCCGGCTGGGCCCACTGCCTATTTTAAAATATCAACTCACCTTAGGTGAGAAGCACATTGGTACTGTTATTATGGGAAGGTTTCATCTAGTAGATTGGTAAATAGAGACTATCAGCTTGAATTACTGAAATTAGCAAGGCTAATGCAATGTCACTATTCAAAACAGTGCCAATTTGGAATTTCTTAATGGCCTCAGGAGAGGGAGTCTTTATATATCCTACAATCTCTCTTCATTCTTACCTAAATTCCTTCTCATAGATGTCATGAATGGCCCATTTTGTAGCCAACACAAACTTTGTCCAGTAAAATAATGTAGGGAACTCAGAATGAAAAGAGATTAGCTGTTCCTGGCTCTGTTATTTTAAAGCAGAAATAACTTTGGCTTCTACTGATTCATAGACAAAGCATGAAATACAAAGCATGCTCAACTCTAGATGCAGCATGAAAAGGACCTTAAAATATGCCCAAGAGCAAGTAAAGGACTTATTAAAGGGAAGAAAAGAGGCACTTTTCACACACTCCCAAACTCTTTAGTCCTATCATATCAGTAATCTTGCTTAAGAATTTCATTTTCTTTACATTTCTTCTTCCTTTAAATATCCTCAGGACTCATAGGGCATCAAATATTGAAGTTTGTAAGACATTAATTTATTTATGTTAATTATGGGGGAAGGCATGTAAAGTGCACAATGGATAAAACTTGGAGCACTTGCAATGATTTCAATAGGGATTAAAAATCAGTTCTGTAGCTTTGATGGAACACCTGATAATTTATCATCAAGTTTCCTTTGGGAAGGAAACTTCAAGTATCTTCTATTGAAGATACTTGTGCATTTACCGTTAGGAGATTTATTTTATATTTGATAACACAGTGTGAACTGCAGCATTTGGGTGATTATGAAAACATTTATAAAATGATAATATGAAAAGCTTTCAAGCCACAGTACATAAAGCATATAGCTCTAAAATATATACATGCACACTAACTTTATGGGAACTCAAAAGAATAAAAATAGTGCCTGAAATACTTTTGGGCATCTTGGAATATTTGTGTGAAATAAAAAAGGTGAAAGAGTCATGAGAATTTTCCAAGCAGCATGAAAGAAGGCAGCCTGGTTCAATAATGTTTCCCCCAGAGGTAGTAGGTTCTAGTCTTGATTTTTCCCAAGATTAAAAATAAATGACTTAGTGTCTATGCCTCAGTCTTCATCTTCAAGATAGTTAATGTAGTAAAGGGCTTAGATGGAATTTGAATAGGCAGGCCAATTTTGATTAGATGCTAGTCTGTTTCCACAGGATTAGTTAGAAGTGGGGATCACTGCCATGGGGCCATGGTGAGAATGTTAGGATCTGGAAGGGCAGTGTTAGAGACTGAGTATCCCAGGCTCCTAAGCTTCTCTGAGGTCCATCACTTACTGGATATGTGACCGCAGTCCTTTAAATCTGAGCTTTTACTTGCAAATTGGGGATGATACTACTGCCTTCACAGGATGGTAGATAAAATTAAGTGAGACAATACCTATGTTCCAGTTCCTGGACCAAAGAAAGGGAAATGTTCAGGAATAGGGAGAAAGAAAATGGACATGTAAAACATGTTTCTGTCACTGAGTAGATGTAGGGGAGAATTATGCAAGGCTGAGTTTGGGTATATTTAAACTTTGTTTAGAAACCAGTAAATAAAGCTGGGCTACAAGATTCCAAAGCACTTGGGGAGGAGGGAAGTCAAGCTGACTATCTAATGCTATGGAAACAATACAAAAAAAAGTTGTTTTGTTGAATTCAAGTTACTTCTTTTTAGAAAGTCAGTCCCTCTGATTTGTATCGAGATAGATTGAGATTGAATATGCAGTTAGTTGTACATAGCAGTACACACATTAGAAATAATTCAATTTACAAATTCTGCTCAAATAAGAAAATAAAGAGACCACTACATATAATATTTAAAAGATATAAAATGTTTTCTTATATAAAGTTCCAGCAATTATTTCAAAATGCCAGGTCCTAGATTTTCAGATAGAAATCAAGCTTTATTACTGATGAAAATCAACAAGCTAGCACATCAGGCATTTTTGAAATAATAAAGTTCAAAGACTTGCTTATGCCTTTTGAGGCAGTTCAATCTACTTGGTTCTTTACTTTCTGATGAGGTTTCCCTAAGTTTTATTTCTCCATATCCAGGACACAGGGCCCAGGCATCAGTGAATATTTTATTTAGCCAGGCTCAACCTTACTTCCTATTTCCACTGTTCATACCCTGACTATTTATAAAGATGGGGTGTTCCTCTGCCCTCTGACATGGTAGGGTGGGGCTCAACCATTTCATCAGGCTTCGTGCCACACTCTTAGGCTGCTTCTAGAAGTGCACTGGAGCGGAGTGTGCTGGAGAGGTTAGGCCAACTCCAAATTATGAATTTATAACCTAGTATAGGAGTTAAGGATCTTGAAGAGAACCTAGGATCAAGCCTGGGATTTTGGTCCACCCTAGAATGACCTGCCATTGTTAATTTGGTTTGGACCCACTTATCAACCTTTAACTGTGCTACCAGTTCATCAGCTTCTTAAGAGAGATAAATCACAGAAGTGATAGGGATCTGTAGCCACCAAGAAATCTGACAGCCCCATGATTGTTGTACTTCTACCTGGGACAAAATTGAAAAGAAAACGAGTGTATATTTGTTCCCTTCTTAATTACATTTTCATTGTAGTCCTTCCTTATCCTCTCAGAAATTTGTTGAGTTCATGCTGTCTTATAGCTGAGCTGGGCAACCTTCCTGGGCTGGCACTGCTCAATCAGTACCCAATCCTCTCAACATGTCTCTCTCACTCATCTTCTATATATATATATATATAAAGGCTAAGTGACCGACTGTACGTCCATCAGACTGGCTGGTACATATGACATGCACTGGCAATTAAAAAATAAACATTGACTCATGCATGTGCCATACATATAAAGCTCTTGCTGGTTCCAGTCGCACGCGCATGTTTTGATCTGTCATTGTCAATTGTGAATTTGGTTGTTTTTGTTGACATTCTGAAGCTGAAAGAAAGTGGCAGTGTCGACAGAATATGTCTGAAGATCAACTATTGGCACAATGTACCCCTGACACTTTATTTCTGACACTTCTATTATAGAGAAAGGGCGAATAGCGATATTAAAGTATTTCTTCTAATTAATTTCCTTTCAACGTGCACGAATCTGTGCACTGGGCCACTATTCAAAATACATTTCTGCAGGGCCCTGCATTTTGTTTAAGTGGTGATAGACGGTCATGAGAAAGTCAGAAAATCTCATCGTTTCCAGTGATTTATACTGTGTACAGCCTAGACGTACAAAAACAGTTTTAAAAAGGAGGCAGTGTAGTGTAGTGGTAAAATTCCAGGTTGGGTAATCAGAAAACAGAGCTATCAGTATTGGCTCTACTATATAACAACTCCGATTTTGGGAAAGTTATAAAATGTCTCTGAGCCATAGTTTCCTCACCTATAAAGCAGGGTTGCTGTGAGGAGATGTGAAAGCATTTAGCGCAATGTCTGGAGTAGAGTAGGTGCCCAATAAATGTAAGCATTCCATGAAAAGGTAAACAGGAAAGGGGGATCCCTGACCCCACTGGGCCCTCAAAATGTAAAAGGCCTTTCAAGGTCTAATGTACTGCATGCCAAAGTGCCAAAGCTTATAGGGAACTTTAATTCTTGTATACATTTTACTCCCACTAAAGTAACAATTTACAAATTCTTTTTCCTCTCAAGGATTCTTTTGGCAGAACTAATACAAATATGTTAGTAACACAAACCACAAGAAGAATGAAAGATGAACAATCAATATAACCACTATAAAAATATCAGGCAGATGCTCTTCTTTCAACTGGTTCAAAGTTGCTAAGTTTTCATGCTGGTGTCTCCTTTTTAAACAAATATGTTGCTGCAGATGGTTTATATCCTTTCCATTAAACTGTTAGATTTCATATGTATGGGAGCTGCTAGGCAAAGATGCAGAAACGATCACATCTTTAATACCCCAGTATAGTACAATCGGGCTTTTCCACCAACCACTGCTCCATGTTCTTCCCAGCTTCACCGCATGTTCCACTCCTGATCCCACATTAGCCTTGCAGGAATGAATAAAAGCACACCTTGGGAGCAGTTACCACATCTCTTCTCAAAAGTAACCAGTGCCTCACTACTCTTCACTTTTGTATCTTTCTTCCCCTTGAGATCAGGTACTATTATAGGTAACCTCTTTATTCTCATTGTACCTAACACTGCTAGCCACAAAAAAGGGTGCTCAGTCAAAATTTGTGAGTTGAGTTGAAATAATTGGCTAAATTGAATTATATCTATGACCACATTCTCTTCATTCCTCATGCCCTTCCAAGTTAGTGGACATGAGGGAAGTTTCCTGTACTACCTATAGGGTCTCTCTACTTATACTGTCTGTATACAATTAACCAGGAAACTTTGAAGGTCACTATTTTTAAAATCCTCACTCCAGGATATGTTTTTTAATGGATTTTTTTAGAGAGAGGAAGGGAGAGGGAAAGAGAAACACCAATGTAAGACAGAAACATCGATCGCTTGCCTCCCATATGTGCCCTGACTGGGTATCAAACCTGCATGTGCTCTGACCAAGAATTAAACCTGAAATGTTTCTGTGCACAGGACAATACTCAAATCAACTGAGCCACATTGGCCAGGGCTGAAGGTCACTATTAAAAATGATTAAGTGCTCTGCTCTCAAGAGACTTTTGTAACTAAGTAGTCCTTAATAGATTTATGCTTTTTGGTAGAACTGAGCCATGAAATAATTTGAAGTAAGAGGAAAAGAATTCCTGGGATGCCATAGAGCAGAATAGGCAGAGTTTGAGGAAGAGACAGGCCTGAATGCAAATCCAAGCTCTGCCTCTTGCCAGCAGTTAAGACTTTAAGTCACTTCGCTTCTTCTAGTTCCAGTTTTGTCATCTCTAAAGTGAGCATTATTACCACGAGGCTGCTGAGAGCTTTCAATGAGAGCATTTATGTAAAGTTCCTCACAAAAGGCTTAGAATTTAGTGGGATCTCAATAAATATTTTTTCATCAAAAGTGGAAGTATTACTTTTATTGTTCCATATGAAGCTATCAGGCCCAGAACTGGACAACTGAGCTTGCCAGACTCCATCATGAATACCACCCACTCCCTGGCCCAATGTGTGCTGTTAGCCTGATGGATCCCTCCAAAGATGGTCATCTGATTGGGTGACATGGTGTCTTCTAGTAAGATGGGTGGACCATTTGTCTAAAGTGCAGGTGCAGGGGGAGGGAGTGATAGATTCAGGTGTGCTGCTCAGGAACTATCATCTAGCTCTAGACACTAGCAGAGTAGTCCTCCTCTGGAGAGGACAGTGAGACCTGACCTATATGCAGGCTCTTCTGTTCATAGCACAGGACACTAGGATTTCTTTTGGCTTTTCAATTTTTAATAAAAAAAGACTCTGTCTACAATGGTGGTGAGATGGAAGTTCAAACATGTACTGGCACCACTACTTGCTTCCCTACCCTTCTAACGTATTTAGCTGTATTACAGCTAAGCCTGGGAAGCCTACTAAAACCATATGGAGTATCAAATCTAATATAACACATACATGTAGAGCTGCAGGTGTCTGATACAAAAACACTATAATCACCAACTGGTTTGTGCCAGAATAAGGTGAGCAGACTCTATGCCAAAACATAGTCTCAGATCTCTTCCTCCTACAGACAGCCTTATCCACTCAGCTTAACCTCACTCCTCACCAACAGATACATAGAGCCCAAGGAGGCTACTATTGCGGTACCCTGTGATCTAGCTCAAACCTGGCTTCTAGGCCAGAGAAAGAGATTTGTTTAAAGTGATGAACAATTAACAAACACAAAAGCCTTAAACTCTATTCAGATGTCAGTAGCTCCCAAATGGAAACAGGGAAGATAGAATAAAATTAAAAAGGAAATTTTCTCCTTTCCAGCATTAGTGACTCCCAAACAAGAACTGTCTCAAGAGCCAGAAAGGCAGAGGAAAGGCTGGTGAGTATTTCTTCAACATTTCTCCTGCACTGATGCCAGCAGGAAACTGTAAGAAAGGCATACTTGTTTCAGGCAAGTATTTTCTATTTGTTTAAATACTACTTGAGTGATTCTGTATACCAGGCTATAGATTGAAAGCTGAGTTTCCCAGGTTAACCCTGTCTCTTCCCCCATCCTAGGGTGCTCATAAGTGAGGAAGGTGGGTAGGTAAGTATGGCACAGTGTTGCATATCCACTATTTCTCACCCACTAGACCCTTACTATGACTCTACAAAAGAAAACCACACAGTTTAAATATCGAGAACACTTAAAAAGTGTAGTGATTGAGGGTGGTAGGGGGAATGGGTGAAGTGGAGGAGGTTATAAGGGGGATAAATGGTTATGAACGGAGACTTAACTAGGGGTAATGAATACACGATACAGTGCACAGATGATGTGCTGTAGAATTGTGCACCTGAAACCTGTATAATTGTGTTAACCAATGTCACCCCAATAAATTCAATAAAAAGGGAAAAATTATGCCAAATTTATGGGTGTGGTCAAATTACACCCACTGAGCAGCGTCCAATTTTGAAACTACAATAAAGAATTTTGCCTATGAAGGACCAAACGCATATTCTCTTAGGCCAGCGGTTCTCAACCTGTGGGTCGCAACCCTGTTGGCAGTCGAACGACCCTTTCACAGGGGTTGCCTAAGACCATCCTGCATTACAATTCATAAAAGTAGCAACATTACAGTTACGAAGTAGCAACAAAAATAATTTTATGGTTGGGTCACAACATGAGGAACTGTATTTAAAGGGCCAGAAGGTTGAGAACCACTGTCTTAGGCAGTCAAGCCAATAGTCCACAGCAGAGTCCTTCTAGTTGGTTGCTTTTCTTCCATTTGAGTTCCCTGATTTATGTTTGGATTTATCCTTGCCTTTATCTCCTGAAATTGTGGTCAAAAGTCATTGACCAGTGTCTCTGACACTGAAGATTTTTTCCCCTTTCCCTTAGGAATACAGTGGGGCCTTGACTTACGAGTGTCCTGACTAACGAGTTTTTCGCGATACGAGCCATCTCTTGGCCGATTTTTTGCTTTGATTTGTGAGCTAAAATTTGGGTTACAAGCCAGCTTCAGATACCCCACTGCTAGTTGGCACAGCGAACGTCACAGTGAACGCCACAACATCAGCCCAGCATCACGTGTCTCACTCGTTCACTGTTGATTTGACATATGAGTAATTTGAGTTACGAGCTCTGTCACAGAACGAATTAAACTCGTAAGTCAAGGCCCCACTGTACTTTTCTTTTTGAAATATAGAAAAGCAGTTTAATTGAAAAATCAACTTGGAATTCAACGTACTCCATGTATCTGCCAAAACAAAACTACAGAGAGGCCCAAATCCAACAAATAAAAACTAGAGCCCATTTACAACCCATGTTTTCCTCTTGACTTTACCAGAGCGTGCAGTTTAGGTGAAACCAAAGCATTTCTCATTTATTTACACATCAAAGAGAGTGCACAGAAGAGAGAGAGAGAGAGAGAGAGAGAGAGAGAGAGAGAGAGAGAGAGAGAGAGAAAGAGAGAAAGAGAGAAAGAGAGAAAGAGAGAAAGAGAGAAAGAGAGAAAGAGAGATTCAGAAAACATGATCCCAGTTCCTAGAAATTGGGGACAAGAGGTGCCTTTCCTCATAAGAGAGTTCACTGCTGTGAATATTGTTCATCCTCATTACTGTCAATAGAAGTTTTAATTGAAGTAAAGATGCAGCTTAAATTATAATGCCCTTGAAGCATCATTCCAAAGATTATTCTTCATGCAGAAAGATGTTATATTTTTCTGAGCGAACTAACATTTGGTAATTAAATGTTATATTTCAAACCACTCAGTGCTGAATGAATGTTGGTATCCATTTTACGGTTAAATGTGAGACACGTGTGGCCATAAACATCTACCCATGTAGTGTCCTATTAGATACAGATAGTAAGCTCTTAAGAGCCATCTCCTTATTGCATAATGATTATTAGCAGATGGAAGTTATTTCTGGATTACATAAATGTTGGTTATGCTAGAAACATCAGCTTTAACACATTTGTATCAAAAAATAACATTTAAAACAGATATATTAACAAATATAATATGAAATGGACACATCTGTGGATGATTCATTCTAAGTCGAGTAAAAGAATTTTCTTAAAAGCATCCATTTTCCCAGATCCTTGTAGAATTGGGTCCTGTTAAGTTTGGGTTTCTGTTTTTTCTCAGCCTGAGATTCACTGCCTTCACTATATTGATTTACTGAAAAAGAATCAGATACAGTCTAGGTCCTCGAGTCTGGAGTTTGGTGCCATGACCAAATGCCTAAAGTGATTCACCATTCCATTGTTGGTCCTTGTCTATCTTTACATTGCTACAGCCAGTGTACCCAATTTTACTAGAAACAGGATATTCTGTTTAAGAGCATTCATATAAGAACTCAAAAACATCTCATAAGAAATGGGTTTTCTGTGTTCAAATCTTAAACTTACCTACTGTGAAAGTCTGTGATTTTATTAATGCATGGCTTTACAAATTTATACATGTGTATGGCATAACTATCATGAGAATTTAGAATCATGAAAAAATATCTTTTCTTTTTACTTTTTGTCTTGAAACTCACACCTTGGTTGATCATAATATTTTATGTCTCTGATGTTTATTTGCATTACCTTATAAATCTATAAGTGAGAAAAGTTTTGCTGACAAAAGGCAATATTGAACATCATTAACGTAGGAAATTAATTTCAAAACTTATTTTTTGAGGTAGCCAGCTTTTAAAAGTAGCATAAATTATACCAATAGACAATTGAAGCACTATATATGACTTTACTCAGCCAGTTATACTCAAATATCATGCTGCACGCTTTTAGTTTGTTACCTTTTCAGGTGTCCTGATAGATATTTTCAATAGCTGATATGATTTGGTCAGCAAGGAAGCTGAGAATACTAGCTAACTGGGTCCCTGTGGCATCAGTAACAGCCTAATAACCACCATGTTCATGTATTCATAAAAACCTTTCTTCTGTGCTGGTTAATATCAGTGCTTCAGCCTAATAGGGCTGGCAGAAGGATTGAAAGTGTAGGTTACTTCACATAAGCAAGAAGATGGAAAATATCCTTCTGGATAATTAAGTGATACTTGTATGGTTCTAAAAAGGCTGAAGAATTCAAATGGAAAGGAGAAAATGTCCTGTAGGACCATTTTCAATATGAAAATCCAGTGGTTCTGAATCATATGCTCTCTTCTGAAGGACATGGAGGAAAGATTATTTATTAAGTCTTGCTTTGAAATATGAAGTGGAAGCTGAGAAACTTTACATCTTCATATTAAACCTGCAGATAAAATGGATCAGTTCACAGTAGAATATACATTCTTTTCAAGTGTACATAGAACAGTTTCCAGTCTAGACTGTATATTAGGCCATTAAATAAGTTTCTATGGATTTTAAAAGATGGAACTCAAGCAAAGTATGTTCTCTAATCCCAATGGAGTGAAATGAGAAACCAGCAGCAAAAAGTTATATAGGAAATTCACCAATATGTGGCAATTGCACATCATAATCCTAACTAAACATGGATCAAAGAAGAAATCACAAGGAAAATTAGAAAATACTTTGAGATAAATAAAAATGAGGGTATAACATACTAAAACATATGGCACTCAGGGAAAGCAGTGCTTAGAGAGAAATTTATTACTATCATCACCTATATTATTAAATAAGAAAAATGATTTCAAATCAATAATCCAATCTTTCACTTTAAGACATGGAAACAAGAGCAATTTAAACCCAAAGCAACCAAAATGAAGGAAATAATACAGGATAGAGGTAAAATTAATAATGTAAAGAACAAAAAAAGCAATAGAGAAAAGCAACAAAACTAAACTGGTTATTTTAAAAGATTGTCACAATTGACCAACATTTAGCTACACTGAACAAGAAAAATAGAGAAAAAACCCAAATTACTAAAATTAGGTATGAAAAAGGAACATCACAAATGACTTTACAGAAAAAAATATTTTAAAGGGATTATTATGAACAACTATAAACCAAAAAATTAGATAACCTAGAAGAAATGAAAAAATTCATAGAAATATACAAACTATCAAAACTGACTTAAGAAAAAATAGAAAATATGAAGAGGCAAAGCCCAGGCCTGATGGCTTCATTTTACAAAATGTTGACAAAAGAATTAACAACAATCCTTCACAGCTCTTCCAAAAACTAAAAGAGGAATAACACTTCTAACTTATTCTATGAGGCCAGCATTATCATAATACCAAAGCTAGGCGAAACTATCACAAGCAAAACAAAACAAAAACTTTACAGACCAATATCCCTTATAAATACAAGTGTAAACATTATCAGCAAAATATAAACAAAGCAAATCCAGCAACTTGTAAAAAGGACTATATACCATGAAAAAGTAGAATTCATCCCAGGAATGCAAGATTGGTTAAACATACAAAATGCAAACAATACACCATATTAATAGAATAAAATCCCACATGATTATTTCAATTGATAGAGTAAAAACATTTCACAAAATTCTATACCCTTTTATGATAAAAACACTTAACAATCTAGGAATAGAAAGGAACTTTCTCAAACTGATAAAGAGCATTCACAAAAAACCCAAAGCTAATATCATATTTAAGGATGAATGCATGAAAGCATTCCCTGTAATATCAAGCACAAGAAATGTGCCATCTTTTGACTCTTCTAGTCAACATTGTACTAGATATTAGTACAGTAAAATCAGGCCAGAAAAAAAGCAATAAAATGCATCCATATTAGAAAGGTATCTAGATAAGAAGTGAAATTGTCTTTATTTGCAGACAACATGATCCTGCATGTATAAAATTCTAAAGCAATTACTAAAAAAATATTAGATCTGATAAAGGAGTTCAGCAAGGTAGCAGAATACAAGATCAAATATAAAAATGAATTATGTTTCCATCCACTTGCAATGAAGTCTGAAATTCAATTTACAATAATGTCAAAAGATTAAATACATAGGAGTAAATTTAATAAAAAAAATGTAAAGCCTTACTCTGGATACTAAAAAATAATGTTGAAATAAATTAAAGGAGACCTAAATACAGTAGGTCCTCAAATATTGTTTCCTTCAACATTGTTTCAGTATAACATTGATGAGATTCCATAGTAATTTAACTCTTGTTTATGTTGATAGTAAAACTGATTTCATTATTTGTCGTTTCACTTAAAGTCAAATAACGTATCAACAACGTTAAGTAAGAATTTTCTGTAAATGGAAAGCCACACGATGCTCATGGACTGGAAAACTTAATATTGTTAAGATGTCAACACCCCAAATTGTTCTACAACTTGAAGAAATTGACAAGCAGTTCCTAAAATCCATATGGAAATTCAAAAGGCCCACAATAGCCAAAATAATCTTAAAAAGGAAGAACGAAGTTGGAGGCCTCACACTTCCCTGATTAAAAACATATTACACACCTATGGTGATCAAGACAGTATGGAAATGGCATAAGTATATAGTAATGGAATAGACTTGAGGGTATAGAAATAAAATCTCACATATAGAACCCACTGATTTTTGACAAGGGTACCAAGACCATTCAATGGAGAAAGGACAGTCTTTTTAACAAATAGTGGTGTGTAACTGGGTACTCAGATGCAGAAGAATGAATTTGGACCCCTAACTGAGGACCTCATCTGTGAGCTAGAAGACAAGGTAGAAAAAAATCACCCAAGCAGGGCAGCAACTGGAAAGAAAACTTTAAAAGCAGGAGCAGAGCCTAAGGGTATATGGGGACAACATAAAACACAAAAACATCTGCATAATAGGGGTGCCAGAAGGACAGGAAGCAGAGCAAGGAAAGGAAAACCAGTTTGAAGAAATAATGATAGAAAACTTCTCAGATGTTGTAAAGAAAAAAGCCACACAAGACTAAGAAATACACAGAGTCCCAAACAAGATGAACCCCAAAAGACCAACACCAAGACACGTCATAATTAAATTGGCAAACACCAATGACAAAGTAAGAATCTTAAAGGCTGTCAGAGAGTAACAGAGTTATTTTCAAGGGATCTCCCATTAGACATTCAACTGATTTCTCAACAGAAACACACCAGGCCAGAAGGGAATGGAAAGAAATATACAAAGTGATGGAAAGCAAGAGACTTAATCCAAGAATACTATACCAAGCAAGGCTATCATTCAAAATTGAAGGGGAAATCAGGAGCTTCACAGACAAAAAAGGGCTAAGGGAGTTTACTACCACCAAGTCAGCAATGCAAGAAATGCTAAAGGGACTGCTATAAAAAGAAGAAATAGGAAGGGAAGAAGGAACATGGGCATAAAGAATACAAATGGGGATGAACAAGTACCTATCAATAATAACCTTAAACATAAATGGATTAAATACTCAAATCAAAAGACATAGTGAAGGCCATAACAAGAGACAAGGAGGGCCACTTAATAATACTAAAGGGATCCATAAAACAAGAAGATATAACTCTGGTAAACATATATGCACTCAATACAGGAGCACCCAAATACATTTAACAAAAACTTCTGGAAGAAATCAAGGGAAAGGTTGACAGCAATACAATCAGAGTAGAAGACTTTAATACCCCATTGACACCACCGGATAAATCCTCTAAACAAAAAATCAGCAAAGAAACAGCAATCCTAAACTACTCACTAGATCAGATGCACTTAATTGACATCTTCAGAACATTTCACCCCAAAGCTACAGAATATACATTCTTCTCAAGTGCACATGGGACATTTTCAAAGATAGACCACATATTGGGACACAGGCAAAGTCTCTTCAAATTCAAGAAGATAGAAATCATATCAAGAATCTTCTCGGATCACAATGGTATAAAATTAGAAATCAACTACAATAAAAACAATGAAAAAAAATCAAACACTCAGAGGCTAAATAGCATGGTATTAAACAATGCTTGGGTTACCAAAGAGGTCAAAGAAGAAATAAAATTGGAAACAAGTGACAATGAAAACACAACAATCCAAAATCTATGGGACACAGTGAAAGCAGTACTGAGAGGGAAGTTTATAGCTCTACAGGCCTACCACAAAAAACAACAATAACAACAACAACAAAAACACAAGAAAAAATGGTAATAAATTATCTAACCCTGCCACTTAAAGAATTAGAAAGAGATAAACAAAAACAGCCCAGGGTAAGCATAAGGAAGGAAATAATAAAGATCAGAGTGGAAATAAATGACATAGAGACCACAAAAACAAAAACAAAACAATACAAAAGATCAATGAAACCAAGAGCTGGTTCTTTAAAAGCATAAACAAGATTGATGAACAACCAGCCAGGCTCATGAAGAAACAAAGAGAGAGGACACAAATAAACAAATCAGAAATGAAAGAGGTGAATTAACAAGTGACCCCACAGATATACAAAGGATTGTAAAAAAAATACTATTAACAACTCTATTCCAACAAACAGGTCAACCTTAACAAAATGGACATATTCCTAGAAAAATACAAGCTTCCAAAACTCAATCAGGAAGAATAAAAACACCTGAATAGGCCGATAACTACCGAAGAAATTGAAGCAGTGATCAAAAATCTTCCAGCAAACAAAAGCCCTGGTCTGGATGGCTTTACAGGGCAGTTCTACCAAGCATTCAAAGAAGAACTAAAACCTATCCTCCTCAGAGTATTCCAAAAAATTCAAGAGAAAGGCACATTTCCAAGCTCTTTCTATGAAGCCAGCATTACCCTAATTCCAAAACCTGACAAAACAACACAAAGAAGGAGAACTACAGGCCACTATCCTTGATGAACACAGATGCTAAAATCCTCAACAAAATTCTAGCAAATCAGATCCAGCAGTACATTAGAAAGATCATACACCATGACCAAGCGGGATTTATTACAGAGATGCAAGGATGGTACAATATCCACAAGTTAATAAATGTGATACATCACATAAACAAACTGAGAGACAAAAATCACATAATCATATCGATCGATGCAGAAAAAACATTTGATGAAATCCAACACCCTTTCTTGATAAAAAAAAAAAAATCTCAGCAAAATGGGAATAGAAGGATCATACCTCAATATAATACAAGCCTTATATGACAAACCTAAAGCCAATATCATACTCTATGGTCAAAAACTAAAATCATTTCCCCTAAGAACAGGAACAAGACAGGGATGCCCACTTTCAACACTCCTGTTTGACATAGTACTGGAAGTACTAACCATAGCGATCAGACAAGAAGAAGAAATAAAAGGCATCCAAATTGGAAAAGAAGAAAAGCTGTCATTATTCGCAGATAACATGATATTATACATAGAAAACCCTAAATACTCCATAAAAATACTACTAGATTTAATAAATGAATTTGGCAATGTAGGAGGATACAAAATTAATACCCAAATATCAATGGCTTTTTTATAAACCAATAATGAACTCACAGAAAGAGAGATTAAAAAAAAAAAGAAAAAACAATCCCATTTACCATAGCACCAAAAAAATTAAGATACCTAGGAATAAACTTAACTAAGGAGGTAAAAAACCTGTACTCAGAAAACTACAGGACACTGAAAAAAGAGATAGAGTAAGACATAAACAGATGGAAGAACATACCGTGTTCATGGATTGGTAGAATCATCATCATTAAAATGTGCATACATATGTAATACCTTAATCAATAAAGAGATTAAAGATTGAAAAAAATGTGCATACTACCCAAAGCAATCTACAGATTCAATGCAATTCCCATTAAAATACCAATGTTATATTTCAAAGGCCTAGAACAAACTCTCCAAAAATTCATCTGGAATATAAAAAGACCCCAAATAGCTGCAGCAATCTTGAGAAGGAAGAACAATGTTGGAGGGATCACAATACCAGATATCAAGCTATATTACAAAGCCACTGTTCTCAAAACTGCCTGGTACTGGCACAAGAACAGACTTATAGACCAATGGAACAGAACAGAGAACCCAGAAATTGACCTAAGCCATTATGCTTAATTAATATTTGACAAAGGAGGCAAGAGTATACAATGGAGTCAAGACAGTCTTTTCCATAAGTGGTGTTGGGAAAATTGGACAGATACATGCAAAAAAATGAAACTATATCACCCACTTACACCATACACAAAAATAAACTCAAAATGGATAAAGGACTTAAACATTAGATGGGAAACCATAAAAATCTTAGAAGAAGCCATAGGCAGCAAAATATCAGACATATCTTGTAGCAATATCTTTACTGATACAGCTCTTAGGGCAATGGAAACGAAGGAGAAAATAAACAAATGGGACTACATCAAAATAAAAAGCTTTTGCACAGCAAAAGAAACCATCAACAAAACACCAAGAAAGCTCACTGCATGGGAGAACATATTTGCCAATGTTATCTCTGATAAGGGTTTAATCTCCAAAATTTATAGGGAACTAATACATCTTAACCAAAGGAAGGTTAAAAATCCAATTAAAAAAATGGGCAAAGCACCTAAATAGACAGTTTTAGAAAGAGAAGATACAGAAGGCCAAGAGACATATGAAAACATGCTCAAAGTCAGTAATCATCTGAGAGATGCAAATCAAAAAGGCAATGAGATACCATCTCATACCTGTCAGAATGGTTAACAGCAACAGAACAACTAATGACAAGTGCTGGAGAGGATGCGGAGAAAAAAGAACCCTTATACACTGCTGGTGGAAATGCAGACTGGTGCAGCCATTGTGGAAAACAGTATGGAGTTTCCTCAAAAAATTAAAAATGGAACTGCCATTTGACCCAGTAATCCCACTTCTAGGAATATATCCCAAGAAAACAGAAACACCAATCAGAAAGGATATATGTACCCCTATGTTCAGAGCAGCATAATTTACAATAGCTAAGATTTGGAAACAGCCTAAATGCCCATCAGCAGATGAGCGGATTATAAAACAGTGGTATATCTGCACAATGAAATACCAAGCTGCTATAAAAAAAAGAAGAAATTCTGACCATTTGCAACAGCATGGATGGAACTGGAGAGAATTATGCTAAGCAAAATAAACCTGTCAGAGAAAGATAAATATCACATGCTCTCACTCACTTGTGGAATATAATGAACAATATAAACTGATAGAACAAAAATAGAACCAGAGTCATAGAAGCATCAAACAGACTGTCCAACCTATGAGGGAAGGCGGGGATGAGAGGGTAAGAGATCAACCAAAGGACTTATGCATACATATGAGCATAACCAATGGACACAGACGGAAGGGGGTGAGGGCATGTGCTGGGGGGTGGGCATAGTAGGGGAGAGGTCAATGGTGGAAAAAAAGAGTCTTATGCAATACTTTAAACAATAGTTTAAATTAAAAAATAAATAAAAATTGTGGTACATCCACACAATGGAATATTATGCTGCTGTAAAAAGAAGGAATTCTTACCATTTGCAACAGCATGGATGGAACTGGAGAGCATTATGCTAAGTGCAATAAGCCAGTCAGAGAAAGATGAATATCACATCATCTCACTCATTTGTGAATATAATGAACAACATAAACTGATGAACAAAAATAGAACCAGAGACACAGAAGCATCAAACAGACTGTCCAAGCTATAAGGGAAGGCGGGGGTGAGGGGATAAGAGATCAACCAAAGGACTTGTATGCATGCGTATGAGCATAACCAATGGACACAGACAGTAGGGGGGTGAGGGCATGTGCTGGGGATTGGGAGTGACTGGGCAGAGGTCAATGGGAGAAAAAGGAGACTCATGTAATACTTTAAAGAATAAAGAATTTAAATTATAAAAGTTAAAAAGGATGAGTTTTGTTAAGGAGGTGGTTCTTTTTAAGAAATATTTTTTATTGATTTCAGAGAGGAAGGGAAAGGGAGAGATAGATACAAACATCAATGATGAGAGAGAATCATTGATTGGTTCCCTCCTGCACACCCCCCACTGGGGACCAAGCCTGCAACCCAGGCATGTGCCCTGACTGGGAATCAAACCATTGACCTCTTGGCTCATAGGCTGATGCTCAACCACTGAGCTATACCGGCCAGGCTAAGGAGGTGGTTCTTGAAGTACTGAGGTGCATTAGGGCGAGAAAACAGAGGGCATTACAAGGAGATGTAATGGTCTGAGCAAAAGTAAAGATGTGGTAATGAGAATGGCATGTTAAGGCAAGATGTCCATTTACAGCTCATTTATAGCTATAAAAAGTTCCAGAGGATACTGTGGGATCATTAACAAATCCATGGTCTCATTGTGTAAGTTTAGGGCAATAGTCAACCTTGCCTGGGGGGTCTGAAACTTGAGGCAGTATAGTCTTACTGCACCTTGACTCCAATGATGAACTGCATGCTCAGGTCACGGGGTATGGACATTTGTACCCTCCTCACTACAGTGTCTGACCCCTGGTTGTCCTTGCCACTGTGACACTGACATGGCCCAGATAGCAAGGGAGTCAGACGTGAAGCTAAGGTAAAAATAAAAACACATCTATTAGCAACTGAAATACTAGTAGCATGTTCCTTAAAGCAATTAGATTCCTGATTAGAACACTCAAACTGGGGATGAGAAAGTGTTTTGGAAAGTATGAAGTTAATAAACAAATGGAGCAAATATAAACACTTACACACACATATATACTTAGTATAATTACTGAAATAAAAAGATTAATTGTAGGAAAAAAACAGCACAATTTAATGTAATGTAGTGTTTTAAAATTCAATACTCTTCTAACCTTGCCCTTTTAATTTTCCAAATGCTAGATGTGTTTTATGTTTGAAGATTCATTTGGAAATCATTTAGGTCACCATTTGGATAGGCTTGTTTTTAATTCATATTCCCACTGATGTTTGCCCCTGTGAATAGAACAGATGTGGTGAAGGCAGGATGGATTTATGCACATTGCAGTGGGCCGCTTCCAAGAATGATAAACCCTTTGGTTTCCAAAATATTAAAGATGAACTGATAAACCCTAGCACGGTTGCCTGGTGACTTGGTTGACTTTATCCATATTCATCCAAATGACTCAATGGTGTGTTTTCAACTTTTCCTGTCCTATGTTCTCCCTCAGTGCCCTTGATTTGAGCTCTCCAATATTTTACACCTTGCTGTGCAGTTTCTTTGTCTGCAAAACAGAAGTAATAAAGGTACCCACCCCATAGGTTATTTCGAGAATAAAATGAATTGCTTCATGTAAAATATTTAAAATATCCCTAGCTGGTTTGGCTCCCTAGTGGATAGAGAGTTGGCCTGCAGACTGAAGGGTCCTGGGTTTGATTCCAGTCAAGGCACATGCCCGGGTTGTGGGCTCAATCCCCAGTAGGAGGATTCTGATCATTGAGGCAGAGTCATTGAGGCAGCTGATCAATGATTCTCTCTCATCATTGATGTTTCTATCTCTCTTTCCCTCTCCCTTCCTCTTTGAAATCAATGTTTTAAACAGTGCCTAACATGTAACACACATTCAAAAAGTGAGCTATTATCATGCCAAACCTGGCATTACTCTCTTCATGCTCTCCCTCTGAATGTTATTGGCATCTGCCCATTTGCCCAAGATGACTTTGTCCTTGACTACCCCTTTTTCCTCATCCTGCCACATCTAAACAAAAAGTTCTATTGATTATTTTTAAAGATTATTTAATGAACATTTCCAAAATACAATTCTGACCATGTTATAATTATTCCCTATCTTGCACTCTCTCACACTCCCAACGCCTGCACACACACACACACACACATAAAACCTTACACCAGCAAACCAGAGTGCAGCCTCCAACCTCTTGGTGGTGTTCCTGTAATGCTGTGTTGAGAAGGATTATGAGGTCAAATCTGGGTTCAGTGGAATGGGGTGCTGTGATTGATTATCAATGTCTTCCATGATGAGTGGGGTTTGGGAGGCTGATGACCCATATTTTGTGAATTTATAAACCCTGCTACAGGATCAAGGCCAGGCTCCTAAACAAGGCATAGAAGGCTTGCATGATCTGACCCCAACTAATCTTTCAGTCTCACACCTTGCCTCCCTCTGTTCTAGCCACAGCAAAGTGAATATTGTTCCCAGAACCACCATGCCCCTTCTCACCTCCATTTCTTTTCTCATACTATCCTTTTAGTATGCAATACTATCCCCCTTCAACTGACTCCTACACTTGATCTTAGCCAAAAGGCCGAGAAGCGATTCAACTGACTCCTACACATTTTCTGACCACCTCAGTCTAGGTTTGAAGCTTCTCTTTTATGTTTCCACAACTCCCTGGGTATATTGTAATCAGTGCTTTAACCATATTATAATTACCTAGTTAGGTATCTGTGTCCCCCATACCCTGCACCACTCCTAACTAAATTGGGACCTTATATGGGCAGGAATAGTGCTTATTCGTTTTTGTAAGGTCTAGGCTATGCAACAACCTCTTATTGAATACCAATTATATGACAAGCACTGGAAATACCTGACATCAAATTGATAAATGCTAGAATGCAAAGCACTCTGACTAAGGGAAGAATTTTCTGAAGGTAAAGGTATATCTGAGCTGAGTTTTAAGGGTAGAGAAGTGGAAACAATTAGGGGAAGAGGGACCAGCATGTGCATAATATTAACAGCTATCATTTATTGGAACCCACCAAGGTAGGCCCTGGGCTAAGTGCTTTATGTATATTATAAATATAGAGATTTATAAAGGCCCAGAAAGGCCTTAGAGAGCTGAACAGCAAGTTTGGGAACAATGAGAAATTCAAAGTAGTTGGAGCATAGATGGAGTAGAGGTTAGTGGGAGATAGGATTGCAGAACACATCTCCACTCTCCTTTTCATTCCGTAAAAGCTAAATCTGATTCTAAATCCCTTTGAGGTGCTAAAAACATTGTTTTAGGCTAAAGTGTGACTTGTGTATTCAGGTTTAGAAATCCCAAGAACTGAAATATACATGATTCCACAGACACTGCCCAAATCATTACCACTGCCAAAAAGAATCCATCTTTCTTTCTCCAACTATCATTCCCTGTAAAGTGGTCTGTGGGGAGAAAGAAAGCTAGAACAACAGCAACAACAAATTAGATGGAGAGAAAAATTCATGGCTCCATGCTCCAACAAACTTCAGTCAGAAAGATATTAGTGCAGAAAGGTGCTATGTCTGGATGATGACTTAAGATGATAAAGAACTTATGAACCCACAGATACAGAATCCCTGAGTTCCTTTTCACTATTGATTTAGACTTCCAGTGCTGTGTGTCACAGACAGGCTCAGAAATTTGGAGAAGCAGAGTGTAAACATTCTTACTATATTACTGCCTACTTGTAAAGAAAGTTTCCAATTCCATGATCCAACCACATTTGGGGAGAATTTCATTCCTCAGTCCTCTAGCAATTGGTGTGGCACATGAGCATGAGTAATATGTTGCCTCCCTCCACAAACAAGAAAGAAATGTTGAAAAGGAGAGTGGGGGTGTGTTCCAAATTTAGCTTTCCTTCCAACCTCTGCCCATATGGTTGGTGGTTAAAAAAATGATTACCAAGCCAACGAAATGTAACCTGATCTTAACAGTTCCACTCTAACGCTGGGAAACCAAGGCTCATACCAGCACACAGCATTCATTTGTCTTAATGCCATCTGATATAGGGAGACTGAATTCCAAAATTGGTGATCCATGAGCTGGCCCGCAGGACTCCCATCCAAGTTTGGGACAGAGCTGATGAGATTTCCATTAGTTAGCAGAGAGATTTTAGTGGGAGCTCATCAAACTCAACAGGGAATAAGGGGCTTTGAGAAAAAAAAGTTTATGGATCTAGGTAAGTTTCCAAGTTAAGAAAGTTTCCAAGTCTAGGATTCTGAATCCTAGATTTCAGAATAACTGAAAATGAGGGGTTCTTTCATTTACCAGCATAACTTTGGAAAAGAGGAATTTTCTCTTACTTGTGATGGAATGAGCTATTGAACTTAAGGATTAAAGAAAGAAAATAAACCTTCCAAAGTACCCCTTAACCCTGTGACATGCTGTAGATATTTAACAGCTGGCTCTCAAAAAACAACAACAAAAAAACAAACAAAACAAAAACCACACACACAAAAATCCCAAAACCATGTACACAGAGAACACAATTTACAAATAATAAAAACTATACAATATAATTTATTATAAATTCCATAAGCCAATTGATTCTCACAGAATGCATTCATTGATTTTTGTAGACTTGCATCTGTAGCTAAAACCAGTGTTGCGATTGATGAGCAAGTGAAATTCCAGCAAGAACACTGGTTAATATATTGGTTTACATTAAGGAGCAAGACAAAAATGAAATAACGAAGATGTATGTCGGAATTTAACTCTTTCATCAATGATGCGAGTGACATATCTGCTAAATCGGATAATAGTTTTTGAATACTGGAAGGATAGTTCCTCAATGTTTTGAGCCATCCGCAATGTAATAGATATAGAGAAAACATGATATAAAGTTTCATCTGCACTAACATTTTTTACCTTTTTTTAAAGTTCTCCCCCCCATCAATAAACAATAAATCAAGCCTTAATTTGTGTGTGTGGTTTTTTTTTTGTTGTTGTTGTTGTTGTTGTTGTGTGTGTGTGTTTTGCTGATTTCTGTGGTGTAAATATTTCCATCATGTTCAATTTCAACCTACCAATATGATAACACTACAGAGAGTTGCGAAGCCTTATCTAGTATTTCCACCACATAGACACAAATAACCTCAAGAACATAGGTAATAGTAAATGAAATAAAATAAATAGGCTACGATGAGTTTTGCATATGTTACCTTTGTTTTTAATACAATGTATTTACTTGTAAATGTATCAATTTTAATTTTTAATAATGACTATGTTTAACAATGGGCTCATGAAAATTGTGAAATTTAACAATTGGTTCTTGTGAGCCAGTGCAAGCCAGCACCAACCAGTACACTATTGCTCTCACCCTCATTTAGATTGCTGCTTTTGAGTATACTATATCATCGGGTCCAAAAGTAAGGAGGGAAACAAGCAGACACAGAGAGCAGGCAATTCTTCCTTACTCAACGTGTGGTGTGCTGTTCTACTATTTATTACCAGTCTGCAAGGATAGGAGTAGAGAAATTGCAAGTAAGTGCTTAGAAATTTTTATAGCAATTTAACAGAGAGATTTTTAGGTGTGTCGAGTCTCATGATTAAAAACTGTGGCTTGTATGTAGGCCTTTTGGTCATTTCCTTTTTATAGTAATTTTTTATTCATAGTTTACAAAATTTTTGGTTTATGATAGATTGGGAGGAACAAACCCCTCCTTCCAGGTCCTTTACGTCAGATAACTTGACATGCACTCATCTATTCTGTGAGGCCAGGGTCATAAGGGAGAGAGTGGTGCAACAAATAAGTATAGACTGGACAATCCTGACATTGACCATTTAACTATTAGGTCTAACCACTTGTAGCTGGAGGAGGGGCTGTATCTCACTTTGCTTTTCTAACACAGTGGCAGGAAGGCCACAAATCTGGAAATAATCGGGGAGAAATGAGAACTGGATTCTCGTGGTAGTAAAACAAATCTAGAGGCTATGAGTGACAGACAGGATGTTGAAAAGAATTGCTCCCTGGAAAAGTCTCTGCCATTCCTAAGGATCTGTTTGCTTAGGAAAATAGTTCCAGAAAATCATAATTGGTCACATGTGCTCAAATTTAACCAGAGTCTCTTCTCCATACCTCTTTCCTACCCCCAGCCAGAAAAATTGCTTAATCGGTTCGCTCCACCATCTCGGTTCTTTATTGCTCTACTTGCATGGTTGTATCATAAAACTGTAGCATCTTAGAGCTATTTGGGACCATGAAAGTCAGGAGCCCATGATGTAGGTATGTATTCACTTTCTGACACCCCACTTTCCACACACCTAGCCAGTCTTTCTGAATATATGGTTATTTAATCTCTAGTCAAATACCTCCAGAGTTAGGAAGCTGATTGTTTCCTAGAACAATCCATTCCACTAAGGAATAGCTTAAATGTTTAGAAAGTATATCCTTTGACAGTCAAATATACTGTGTATCTCCTTGTAAATTCCATGCAAGATTCCAGATCTATCCTCATCTTCCAAAGGCAAAACCTCTAAATATTGGAAGACAATATTCACGTCTCCCAAATTCCTCTGTTGCATAGACTGAACATCACCAGTTCTTTTCACAGTCCTTCCACTGATCTTGTCTACAGGTTCTTCACCATCCTGCTTATTCTCCTCAGTTTACACTCTTGGCTACAGACACGCAAAGTTTCACACAGTGTATGTACCCTCCCCCTTCACAGGAGCCCCTACTCTTGTGTTGACTGAAACAGAGATCTCACATCTTTTTGCTCACAATTTCAGCGGCTAGCATTGAAAGATACTCTGAGGAGGCTAACTAAAAAAATATTGAGGATAAAACCTACCAAATAGGAGGCAAAAGTAAGTAAATACAAAAGAAAGCATTGTATATGAATAACCAAAATCTTTATTAAACATCTGCTAAGTGAAAATTATGGGGCAAGGCAGGCTAGTGAAGTAGATTGGAAATCTTGGTCCTGACATAGATAAATGGGGAGTAAAAGATAATGGCTGTTCCTTTGTTCTTTTTGTCATACTAACAAAAGTAAATTTGTTCTTTTTGTCATACCAACAAAAGTAAAAGGATAGCATTATCTGAATTGGAAAGAGAGACTTCATAACACATTTGTGCATGTTCATGTGTGTGTGTGTGTGTGTGTATGTGTGTATGTATGTGTGTGTGTATATGTGTGTAGTTTCAAGAAGGTCAGTGATTGCAAGGCATCTATCTGATGGCTCTGAGTCCCTTCTCCTCTCAGAGCAGGACCTCAACCTGGCTTCATATCTGATCTCTACTCATGGCCATTAGGACTGTCCACACCAATCCCTTTCAGCTTCTGTCTCTCTCTGCAGACTCATGACTACTTGTTACATTGGGATCCTCAGATTTTGCCCCCTCAAGATACCATTGTTAATCAGTGGAACATAGGGCCACTGCACAGGTTTAATTAGAAGTCATATCTTCCTCTCTTTCTGATATGATATTTCTTCTTATAGGGGAGCACTTCCCATTTGATGGCACATGAGTCTGCTCTCCAAGATCCATTGGAGATGTTATCTTTCAGGGACTGTTTCACTTCTTTTGGTGGCCCAGTTAGAGGCTATGGGCTTGCCACCTTCTTGCTGTTTCCTTCTTTACTTTTCCACCAGCTGAGTATTGAATATCTTCTTCCCATTTGTTTCTATTCATACTATATTACCACAATTTAGTTGAGTTTTTCACTAAACTGGCCAACATGGCTTCATCCAGAGAAAATCAATTGTACCATTTAGCCACATTCATGCATTCAATAGTTTCTTTTAGCTTGAAAACTGATTATTAGGTTTAATACAATGATTATAAATCACTCACACTATTTCTGACACTCCCCCAATTCTTAGAGTTATGTGCAATACCCACCAGCAAGTGTAACTATTTATAGTATTACTCTTTTTTTAATATATGTTTTTATTGATTTTAGAGAGAGAGGAGGGGAGAGGGAGAAACATTGATGTGAGAGAAACACACTCCTTACTGCAGATCAAGTCTGCAACACAGGCATGTGCCCTGAGTGGGAACTGAACTGGCAACCTCTTGGTCCTTGGAGTGACAATCAACCAACTGAGCCACACTGGCCAAGGCTATAGCATTACTCTTTATTAAAGTCTCAGAGCCTAATGGCTCAGACAGGAAGCATCACAGGGCAGTAGACCTACATAAATGAACCTAGAATATATTCTCCCAACTAATAAGAAACAAACTGCCTAGAGAATCTCAAGTTATGGTAACTGAAGAAACTTTTTGTCTTTCCTTATTTCATCTATCACCAGTTTACCTGTAGTAATTCCCTAGTCAACACTAGGGCATGAGAAGGCCCCGTTCTGGGTATACTTCTTCAATGGGCAGGTAATATCACTGTTAAAGTTTGCATCTAAATCCCTCTTTGTGAACCATAGGAACTGCACAAAGGTCTGGAGTGAGGTGGGATTGGCTATCTTATCAACCTATTAGCAAGAACCACCTGGTCTCTATCTGGGTGAAAGTGTTATTATAATGAGCATTGTTCCCTTTAGCTTTCCTATGGCATTTGAGCTATAAAAGAAAAGATCAAGGCATGAAAGCTGATTGCTTATAGCTAAGAGCAAGATAGAGTGGAAAGAATCAGGGGTCCTTTCTTGACCCTCCGCAACTCATTGTCCACTCCTGCCCCCACTGCCCCACTAACACCAAAGAAAACAAAACATAACTAGCTGTGATTCTTTCAAGATGTAGGTGACTACTAATGTTGTGACAGTGGTTATTTGCACAACTCAGCAGACATATTTGTCATTGTTTAAATACCTTCTCAGCAGGCTAAAATCAAGTTAATGAATAACTGAAAATGACACATTGGGGATGGAGAAGAGGGAGTATATTTTTTGGCCAATGAAAATTATTGGCCAGAACATTGGGGACTTCATTTATAATTTTAACTACAGGATTTTTGTATACTAAAATTAACTTATAACCCAGTGGTATTAAACAATCTATATATATATATATATATATATATATATATATATATATATATATATGCCTAAGAGACCGTTACGACCGGTCGACCAAATGACCAGTTGACCAGTCACTATGACATGCACTGACCACCGGGGGGCAGATGTTCAATGCAGGAGCTGCCCCCCTGGTGGTCAGTGCGCTCCCACAGCCAGCCAACCTCCCGCATTATCTCCTCCCGGCCGGCTGGCCCAATCGGCCCCAATTGGGACTGGATCAGCTAGATCGCGGGCCAGGCTGAGGGATCCCACCTGTTCACAGATTCATGCACCGGGCCTCTAGTATTAATAATATTACTCTAAATGGGTAACTGCTTTACAGTTTATAACATGTATATCCATTATCACATGTGTTTCATTCAACAACTTATGAAATGAGCAGGTCAGAAAATGTTTTATCATTATTTTTACACATGAGGAATATGAGGCTCAGAGGAAGTGAATGACTTTGTCAAAGGCCACAATATTGGGAAGTGGCAGAGACAGAACTGAGACTCAGTTTGTTTGACTTTTTAGATGAAATGCACTTCCTTCTCTTTATGTCTCAAGATTCAGCAGCCAAAGGGTAGGAGGGTATCATGTTCACCCATTAGATAGGATCCACCTCTCAGTGTTGGTGACATGGGGTTCCTTACACTGAGGTCACATGTTTAAGGAACTGATATCACAAGAAAGAAGGTTGGGAGTCACTACAAGATCTTGCCTGAGAATTTCAGGAATGGGTTGCTTAAGTGGGAAGCCACCTGCAACATAAGTGCCAATAATCTGACTGGTGGGTTTTCAAATAGTGCAAAGGAAATAGGTTTAAACTGTGGAAGGCATTGTTCAGTGGTTAGAGCATAGGCCCATGCATCAAAGGGTCATGGGTTCGATTCCCAGTCAAGGGCATATACCTGGGCTGCAGGTTCAATCCTTGGCCCAGTCAGGGTGCGGGGAGGCAACCAATCGATGTCTCTCTCTCTCTCTCTCTCTCTCTCTCTCTCTCTCTCTCTCCCTCCTCCCCCTCCACTTTCTCTAAAAATCAATGGGAAAAATACCCTCAGGTGAGGATTAATAAAAAAAAAAAAGGAAGCAAGTTTGGGTTTTTCAAACTATAGAATACATTTCGGGAAATCCTCCATAATTTATTCCTGGAATTGTTACCAACAGGGTAGTATAAGTAGATATATTAATGTATCTACATGTATTTTGAGCTCTGAACAGGACTCAACAACTTTCCTATTAAAAAAAAAAACCTCCAGGGAATTTCATTCCCCTACAAACTTTCTACTCATTCTTCAGTAGGCAATATGATTTGTTCTTCAGCATGGAAATTTGCAGATTTCACCCATGATAAAAAGCCAAACATAAAGTTACTTCATTTATATTTTACCCCTTTCATCAAACCAACCCATTAATGAATTTATGAATATACATTTCTACCAGCCCACATTTATGAAGGCTTCACTTGACAATTTAGAAGAACAGTTCAGCCATTGAATTGTCCTTCACCTTTCCTGTGTGCATAGACTTGTTAAGAGTAGAAATATAAGGTTGTACTTGTTCCACTAAAAAAACAAACAAAATAAACAAACAAAACACCAATCATTCGCTTAAATATTTTTTTTCTCATTGATTTTTTTTCTGGAGTCATTTTTTTCTTTTTGCCTTTAGATTGTAAAGTAACTGTAGGGGAGGGGGGTTAATATTCATTGCAGAGACTCATGTGGTTCACAGCAGTGGAGTCTTAATAGCTTTACTCCAGTATTGCTGGGAAGAGGTGATTGTTAGGGGAGGGAGAAGGCAGCTGCTTTCCCTCACAACACCTGGAGATAAGAGAGACAAATAGGAAAAGGGACCCACCTAGATCTGGATTTCATGTCACCATTACTCCCAGCCAAAGAACAAGTAGCAAGATTTATCTTTTCAGTTCCCAGGCTGACATGGAGAGAGTGAAATTTTCTTGAGGGTAAACATTTCCACAAGAAATGTTTAATATGGGCATGAAATAGCCTTTTGGTTTCAATACTGTTTCAAGTCCTAAGCCCAAGACGTGTTTTATGACTTCTCCTCCCTAGCCCACCACTAACCAGCTGAAGCCCCTCTGACTCCCATGAAGCAACAAGGAATATTTCTATCTTCTATGGTTTGTTTCCACTTTCCTCATCCAAAGAAAAGCTTTCACAGTATATATGATCACTTTGTCCTGTCTTTGGCCCAGCTTAAGCCAAGACTATCTTTTTTTATATTTTATGACTCGCAGTTATCAAGGCATTAGGCTCACCAGAATGTTCTGTCTATACCCAAAGAACAGTGCAAGCTGGAGCAAGAACAGGTCTAGGGAGAATAAGGAGTGAGGGAGTGGTAATGCAGATGTCTCTAAGATAAGTGTTTTTTTGCTGTGAGTTGATTTGTGAGCATGTGTTTCCAATAGCAGGTGTGCATACCTATATGAGTGCATGCACATATGTGCATGCATGCTCCCATGTGTGTGTGTTTCTGTGTGGGTGAGAGTGGGGATTTGGTGGAGAGGGGGTAGATGCTTAAGGTAGTTAGTCATCATGTCTTGGCCAGGGACACCTGGCTAGACTTGCAAAGCTTCTCAGGAAACAGCCCAGGCCAAAGCACTGAGATTAGCCAGTTTCCCAAATAGCTCACAGTAAGAGCTTCCACAAGGCCAATAACTAGGAACAGTGCTGATGGTATACCAGCAACACAATAGTCATCTTATTTCACTAAGTCCATCATGGACGATCTGTCTTCGGAAGGTAGTCTTAAAATGGGTGTTCAGTGCAAAAACGTCTCATACCTCTTGGGCTAAATTCAATCACTCCAGAAAATATGCACTGAACAAGAGATGTGAGAAAGCCTAAGAGCTTCGAGAGATTTTTGGAATAATAACAGTCTTCTGGATGTTATAAAAATTGGTAGAGCTTAACAGGTTATAAAGTACTTTCACACTCATTATCACATTTGGTTTTCACAGTAATTCATTGAGGTAGGCAAGGATGATTCCCCCATTTTACAGATGGAGAAACAGAGGCTCAGAGCAGCTACATAACTTGCTCAAGGTTCCACGGTTAGTAAATGTATTAGGGCTGGAATCCAACTTTCCTAACCTATCATATAGATGACTGAGCTTTGCACCCATTTTATACTTCCTAGAATTCTTAGCTCACTGTGGGATGGTTTACGCAGCGGTTCTCAACCTGTGGGTTGCGACTCCTTTCGCGGTTGAACAACCCTTTCACAGGGGTCGCCTAAGACCATCCTGCATGTCAGATATTTACATTACGATTCATAACAGTAGCAACATTACAGTTATGAAGTAGCAACGAAAATAGTTTTATGGTTGGGTCACAACATGAGGAACTATTCAAAGGGCCAGAAGGTTGAGAACCACTGGTTTAATGGGTTTTTAGATGTTTGAAATATTAAACCTGAATGCCACAGTGCTCAATTAGGAGGTTTTAAAGGCTGAAAACAGATCCTTTACGGATCTTCCTAACATGATCTTCTGACTTAGTAGGTCTGGGATGGCACCTGAGATTTTGTATTTTTTTTTAATATATTTTATTGATTTTTTACAGAGAGGAAGGGAGAGAGATAGAGAGTCAGAAACATCTATGTGAGAGAAACATCGATCAGCCGCCTCCAGCACATCCCCCACCGGGGATGTGCCCGCAACCCAGGTACATGCCCTTGACCGGAATCGAACCTGGGACCTTTTAGTCCGCAGGCCGACGCTCTATCCACTGAGCCAAACCGGTTTCGGCGAGATTTTGTATTTTTAACAAACTCTCAGGTGATACAGATTCTGTTGGTCCATGGACTCCACATGGAGCAACAAAGGATCGGCGGGTATTGCTGAATGTTGGTTATCTAGTTTTAATGGACTTTCACAGGTCTCAAACAAACAAAAAACAAGGCAATTCTAATCTACATCTTCAGACTCTTTAAGCTCCCAAAGGTTAGCAGCAGCAGCAGCAGCAAACCGACAACTTTAATAGTAGATATGCTTTGAGTGCTTTCTAGGTGCCAGGTACGTGCCAAATACTTCGCTTAGATTATTTTATTTAATCACCACAACTCTGTGAAATGAGCTGAGGAAGATGAAGAACCCACCAAAAGGGAAACACATTAGGTTAAACTATAACTGTGGGTAAGAGATCATGTCACAGTCACCTCACCAACAATGAAATTCAACAACCAGAAAGGAGCAAACAGTAAGAACTTTGTGTTAAATTTAGAAATAAAAATTATAGGAAAAGAGAGCACTTTGGAAGCTTTGGGATGAAGAATTTTATAAGTGAGCATAGTCTGGAAAGTGTGGAAACTGCTCAGAATTTATTAGCACCCTGATGTACAAGCGTGCTGAGGGGCAGGTGTAGTCAGCCCTTGGTAACAAGCCTGGCTTGCTAGATTGCAAAAGTCAAAGGAGCAAGAGAAGGGGAAATGAAATCTTTTTGAAAGTGGAAATAGCTCAGAAGAAGAAAACTGGGAACCTGCAAGGTTAGAAGAAAACTCAAAAGATGTCGCTCAAAGACTCCAATAAGTACCTTGCCAGGGACTAGAACCAAATAAGTGAACACAATCACAGAATACTGCCACTAGTATGGACTGCAAAAATTGTTTGGGCATTCTTTTTATTTTACAAATGGAGAAACTTCTAAAAAGAGGAAGGGGCTTGACCTAGGACATATGGGAGTTAGAAGCAAAGCCAGGTATAGAAACTAGGTGTCCTGCACTTCATCCGTGCATCAAAAGAAGGGAAAGAACTGAGCCAGTAGGACCACTTGCTGGTCAGGTTGCAAAAGGTCTGTTCAGGGACAAAAGGGACAGAAGAGAGTCAGAACATACTCTGAGCTTTGTTTTTCATTCCCAAATTGCCTTTGGAGGAAGATTTGGAATTCAAAATGAGATGATGGTAAATGAACACAGTGTTCCAAGTCTGGTTGACTAAATAGATGTTGATGAATCACCAGCACCAGATGGCATCTACTCAGATTTTGAGTAAAATTGTATAATAGCTGACCAAAGTGTATAGCCTGTCATTCCAAGTAGGTGATGTGTAATGAGCCTGGCAAATTGCCAATGAGTCTTCTCTCCAAGAGAAAAATTTCAAAGGGGAACCAAGGAATCCAGGCTGGTAAGATCACTGAACTTGTTAGGCAAGTGTAACCTACTAGGAGTAAAGCATTATTTTTCCTGTGAATTAAATTAACCACCATTGTGTCGTGTTTTACAGTTTACAAAACACTTAGGTTTAATCAAGCCTAACTAATTGACTAGAATTCTTTGAGAGACTAAATGTGCATGTGGACAAAGGGAAACCAGTAGCTGTAATCTATTTAGATTTTGAAAAGGCCCTTGACAAGGTCCTACACCAAACACTGTTAAAAAAAGTTAAGTCACCATGGAATTGTGGTGTAGTGTTTTGAAATTGATAGGGAAGTAGCTTATAAGTAGGAAAGCAGGGACTTTTTCTGGAGAAGTATGAATGGTGTTGTGTCCTAGGTATCAATACTGGGACCAATTAATATTTTGGTGAATCATCTGAACAACCTTTAGAAAAATGAAATTATTTTCTGGGTAGCAAAAGGAAAAGAAGATTTCAGTCTTGTATGATTGTATCGATTATCAGAAAAAGAAGAATTAAAGTAGAATTATTCAAAGAGTGGCCTCTGAAAGCTCACTGACTGGCTCTGAATTCTGACTCTTCCCTTAAAGACTGCATGATCTTATGCAAATTACTCTACCTCTTCTGGTATAAAATTTTTCATCTGTAAAGTGGGAATAATTAATAATCCCTAGTTCATGAAGGTGTTGTGAAAATGATATGAGACAATGCATATAAAGTTCTGGCACAGTGCTTGAAGCACTGTGGGAAATGTACAATAATTATTAGCTCCTGGGAGAAACTAAGATGGCGGCATAGGTAAACACCGGGAAATTGTCGCCTCCCACAACAATTGAAAATTACCGCAAAGGACTGAGCAAACATCATCCAGAACAACAGAAAGGCTGGCTGAGTGTAAATTCTACAACTAGAAGGAAAGAGAAGCACGCTGAGAGCCAGAGGCGCTGCGGAGGCGAAGTGCAGAGGTACGGCGGCTCGCGCGCGCGAGGAAAGGGGGTGGCACCTGAGGACGCGGCTGTCTTTTTGAATCACAAACTCCCGACTGCTCTGAACTCCGGTTCCGGGAAGTCTCTGGGGACCTAGGTCTCATACGGGGAGAAGCTGGTCTGTCCGGCAGCGGGCGAACTTGAAGGCGGCTTTCCCTCAGAGGTGCTTGCAGCAATTAGCGGGTCACTGAGACGCGCGACTCCGGGCGGAGAATCGGCCATAGCTCCCTGATCCGCCCTTTGATTCCCTGAGACCCCGCCCCACCCAGGCTGCGGCAGAGGCTTTTGCATGTGAATGTACCTAACTGCAGCCCAGCCAGGCAGACCCGGAACTTCCAAGAGAAGGCCCAAGGCCCCGCAGCGGCTTGCATTGCTTCACAGCTGAGCCTCTTCGTGGCTCCTGCTGTGTGGCCTCAGGCAGAGGCTGAATTAGCACCTCCTTAGATCCAGGAGCCACTGTACCCAGTGGTCAGAGGGGGACCATCCAGATTGCAACTCCTCAGATCCATAAGGGACACACTCAGGGAGCAGACTCGGTGAGCACCAAAGCCCCACTGAAGCAAGTCTTGCCCCAGAAGGGTGTCTTCAGCACAGAAGTTCTCCCACTTTAGACACAGCTGATTCTCACAGCCAATTGGCCTGGAGGTCAATTCCTCCCAGTGATTCTACAACAACCAAGGCACCAAGAGTGTCCACCCCAGGTAACTGGGGAGGCTGAGCTACTGGGCCCTACAGGACACCTGGCGCGCAGGGCCACTCTATCAACACAGGGAAGCTGCCAAAATGCGGAGACAAAGAAACAGGTCACAAATGGCAGAAATGGAGGAAAGCAAACGATTGGATATAGAGTTCAAGGCCACGTTTATAAGGTTTTTCAAGAATTTTATGGAAACCGCCGATAAATTTAATGAATCCCTCAATAAGTATAGTGAGACCATGGAGGACATGAAAAAGGACCAACTAGAAATTAAGCATACACTGACTGAAATAAAGAATAATTTACAGAGATCCAGCAGCAGACAAGAGGATCCCAAGAATCAAGTCAAAGATTTGAAATTCAAAGAAACAAAAAATACCCAACCGAAAAAGAAAAAAGAAAAGAGATTCCAAAAATATGAAGATAGTGTAAGGAACCTCTGGGACAACTTCAAGCGTACCAACATCAGAATTATAGGGGTACCAGAAGGAGAGAGAGGGCAAGATATTGAAAACCTTTTTGAAGAAATAATGACAGAAAACTTCCCCTACCTGGTGAAAGAAATGGACTTACAAGTCCAGGAAGCGCAGAGAACCCCAAACAAAAGGAATCCAAAGAGGACCACACCAAGACACATCATAATTAAAATGCCAAGAGCAAAAGATAAAGAGAGAATCTTAAAAGCAGCAAGAGAAAGAAACTCAGTTACCTACAAGGGCGTACCCATACGACTGTCAGCTGATTTCTCAACAGAAACCATGCAGGCCAGAAGAGAGTGGCAAGAAATATTCAAAGTGATGAATAGCAAGAACCTGCAACCAAGATTACTTTATCCAGCAAAGCTATCATTCAGAATAGAAGGTCAGATAAAGAGCTTCATGGATAAGAAAAAGCTAAAGGAGTTCATCACCACCAAACCAGCATTATATGAAATGCTGAAAGGTATCCTTTAAGAAGAGGAAGAAGAAAAAGGAACTCTGACCATTTGCCACAGCATGGATGGAACTGGAGAGCGGATAAATACCACATGATCTCACTCATTTGTGGAATATAATGAACAACATAAGCTGATGACTGTCGGGACTTGGAGGGAAGGTAGGGGAGGGTGGGGGTAAGGGGGAAAGATCAACCAAAGGACTTATATGCAAGCATATAGGCCTAATCAATGGACATGGACAACGGGGGGGTGAGGGCATGAGCGGGGGGGGGGGGTAGAGGGTAACGTGGGGACAAGGACACATATGTAATATCTTAATCAATAAAAAATATATTAAAAAAAATTATTAGCTCCTATTATTTTACTTATTATTTTTATTCAATATTATTCTTATAGGATGCCAGGCTTTGAGTGATCATGTTATGCCAGTGATGGCGGACCTTTTGAGCTCGGCGTGTCAGCATTTTGAAAAACCCTAACTTAACTCTGGTGCCGTGTCACATATAGAAATTTTTTGATATTTGCCACCATAGTTAAACAAAGATTTATATTTTTGATATTTATTTTATATATTTAAATGCCATTTAACAAAGAAAAATCAACCAAATAAATGAGTTCGCGTGTTACCTCTGACATGCGTGTCATAGGTTCGCCATCACTGTGTTATGCCCTAGAAATGGAACTTGGGAGCCATTACAGTCTATTTCTTGAAAGCATTGGCAGAATTTATTTTAGTGATTCAAAGATGAAGATGACTATAGACTGGGATAGTAGCAAAAGATTTCATGCAAGGAAACTGATAATTAAGGAGCACCTAGTATTGCTAAATACTGAGCTATATGCTTTACAAAGTTTATTCCTTTAATCTTGCAATAGTCCTATGATCCACATTTGATGGATGAGGAAGTGGAGACAGAGAGGAGGCTAAGGAAACTTGTCCTAAGTCCTGCTAGCTCATAAGGAATAGGCCAGAAATCAAAACAAGTTAGCTCTACCCCTAAACCTATTTTTTCACTGTATCATACTTGAAATGCACTTTGAGATATGGGTATAATTTATGAAGGAATAAAAGAGGGGTAGTTATATAGAAATAAAAATAGGCAATGGTATGAAGACAGAAGCAAGAACAGTATGTTTACAGGGCTCATGGGGCATGAGGATGGTTGTTTCTGCCAACATGGATGGTCCCTGTGGGCTAGAGGTGTGAAGTGAAGCTAGAAGCATAGTTTAGGCTAGACTAGTAGACACTCAGAACTCTGTTAAGGAATCTGAGCCTTGTCCTCCAGGCAATCGAGATAAGATGAAGGCAGCTGAGCTAGGAGAGGTAGGAAATGCTTTAGAAAGATTAACCTGGCAGTTGTATAAGAAGAATTTGGTGGAATCTTCTGTCTGGGTCTGTGATTCTTTGTTCTCTAATCTACTAGTGTAAGGCTGTCAATACTCTTGCCTTAGCTTAGAAACCTGGAAAACACTTAAAATGTGATTGAAATAGAATATACAGGAGGGTGGAATAGAAGGGAAGCAGTGACAGAGGCAGGGAAAAAAATTACCAATAATATACAGGGATTTGGGGCCCAACTGTATATATATATATATAGGGCAAGGTAGAAGAAAGAGTAAAAGATGACCAGTTTTAAGCCTCAGTGACCAGGAGAATGGTAGTGATATTTAAAAAATAAAGATATTAAGGGAGTAGCCAGTTTTGGACTATCTGTTGGTAAATTTGATTTATGATACATTGAATTGGGGGTAACGGTGGGAAAGCTAGGTAGAAATTATTAAGAAGCAGTTGGAGATGTGAGATAGTAGCTCAAGAGAGCAGTTAAGATGGGAGGTTAATGAATTTATGAGTTGTCTCCATACTGGTATAATAGTTAAAGAATGTTCATTGAAGCATTCCCCACAATAGCCAGAGGTGAAAACAACTTAAATGTCCACCAGTGGATCAGTGGATGAAAAAATTATGGTACATGCATATAATGGAATATCATTCAACCTTAAAATAGGATATCTTATCATACATTATATCATGGATGAATCTTGAGGCCATGCTCAGTGAAATAAGCCAGTCACAGAAGGGCACATATCACGTGAGTCCACTTTTATGAGATACTCAGAGTAGCCAAACTCATAGAAGCAAAAAGTAAAATGGTGGTGCCAGAGGTTGAGGGAGGGGAGAAAAGGGAAGTTACTGTTCAATAACCATAGAGTTTCAGTCATACATAATGAAACAGCTCTAGAGATCTATTGTATAATTTAAATATAATTAACAATATTGTACGGTACACTTAAAAGTTACTTTAGAGGACAAATTTCATGTTAGATGGTTTTATTTATTTATTTATTTACTTATTTTTTCTTTTTTTTTCTTTTTTTGCTTAAAGTATTACAAAGAGTATTACATATGTCTCCTTTTTTTCCCCCCGCCGTTGACATTCCCCTGGCCTCCCCTACCCCCCAGTGTCTTATGTCCATTGGTTATGCTTATATGCATGCATACAAGTCCTTTGGTTGATCTCTCATGTTAGATGGTTTTTTTAAAAAATTTAATTTTGCCAAAAAAGTGAAATCATTAAAAAATAAAAAGAGCCAAAGTGAGTGAGGTCTGTCTTTTTTTTCTGGAGAAGAGAGAAAAGATCGAGGCTTAAGAAGAGATCTCTGGATAATACCCAGTTTTAGAGTAGGGTTAGGAAAAACTAGTGCAGGAAAAAGGCTAAAGGAGGAAGAGGAGAAGGACATTAGAGGCAATGGGTGGTAGGATTTCAAGAAGTCTACACACTGAAGAGGGAAGAGCCAAATTATATTTCCAGTTATTCCACTTAGATAAAACTCATTTCTTCTTTGAACTCCACTTTTCTTATCTGTAAAATGGAAACAAGAGCACCTATCCATAGAAGAGCACTTTGCAAACTGGGAAAATAAATACAAACAAGAGGGCTTTATTTTGTTGTTGTTGCTTTGCCTTCTTGACCCCAGCAGCTTGATTTTATTTTTTCTCCATTGCTGTCATTTTTATGAAGCTTTGCGGTTATGTGTTATAGCCTAACTATGTTAGAATACTCATAAGAAAACAAAACAAATGGTGTTCTCAGAAGAGAGGGTCAAGTGATGTCTCTTTCTTAGAAACTTACCCCATCTTTTGTTTTTCATAGACTCCCAAGATTGCATTTGTTTTATAATGGAAAAGAACCAAGGAAATGTCCAATGGGAAACAGTCAACTGATTATGTCAGTTCATTTTAGACAATGAAAAACATGAAGTTACCATTTTAATCTACCTAGGTCCAGAGATTTTAAAAAGGCTACCTGAAAACTTCATTTTCTAGAGTATTGTCTTTCCTTGAAGAGTTGATGGCATTGTGTTGCAGAGATTTTAGGGGAGTTACAGAGAGCAGATTCAATTGGTTTTTAGTTCCCAAGCATCACCATTTTAGCTCAGATTGGAGCTGGCACTAATCAGTTACCTGCAAGGAAACGGAGCTGATTCTTCACTTTCATCATTCCATCACCAGAGCCTCCGATGCACTCATCTTCATCATCACCGCAGTCTCCACTTTCAAGCTCTTCTTCATCAAGGTTCTTATCCACAACTCTACCTTTGGGCATAGACATGGTTCTCAGGAGCTGAAAGAAAACAGACAAAAATGTAGCAGCTCTTCATATTTTTTTGGTAGGTCTAAAACAGTATGTTATTAACAGAATGCATTAAATGTGCTGAATGAGTTACACCGAAGCTTTTAAAAAATCAATTTCAAATTTAAATAAGTGTAAACTGCTTATATGCTATGGAGTTTCATACTCCTGGGCCCTTCTATGGCATTTCATATGATTCTCTACTCCTCTACTCCACTTATACAAGAATGTATATTGCATCAAACCTTTCCATGCCATGGTATTGAAGTTCCTGAAAGCCTCCATGATAGGAGAACTAACATGAGGAAATTAACATAACATAGGCAAAGCATATTTATATATTCAGAGGACGCCAAAATCAGAAAACATACCTATGGAAGCCTCTTATAACTGTATTTACAATTATTAAATTAAAACAACAAATGCTTTCCATCAAAAGAAGAAGATAGCATTGAATTTTATGTATACTTTAAATGAATAATTACAATTAATTGCTATGTACCATGCCTTGGTCATTAGAAAAACTTTTAATACCTCCCTCTTCCATCATTTCAATAAGATGCTTTGAAATTCATTTTGCTTTTAATTTTGGTATATAATATGCCCATGTAGAGGCATGTTTGTTTTGCTCTTCAGTGTCTGGCTTTTCAGACACATTGTCAATGTCTTTCTTATGTTACGGTGAATCCCACTTCCCAAAAGTCTTTCTGCTGACCCAGAAGCCTAGCTCACAGCCTGAGTCGTTTCTGAGGGCAATTCTCAGACTCCATTTTATTCTTCCTCACCATTTCTCTCCAATACCCTCCATTTCTGCTCTAGCTTCTGCCCCATCCCCCTTTTTAGTCCTACATCCCAGTTTCACCTCCTATTTTTGTTTAAAATTTTTTTATTGACTTCAGAGATGAAGGGAGAGGGAGAGAGAAATAGAAACATCAATTATGAGAGAGAATCATCAATCAGCTGCCTTGCTGCATGCCTCATACTGGGGATCGAGCCTTCAACTTAGGCATTTGCCCTGACCAGGAATTGAACCATGGCCTCCTGGTTCATGGGTCTATGCTCAGTCACTAAGCAACACTGGCTGAGCACTACCTCCTATTTTTAAATAACAGCCAACAAAAAGTGCTAGATGTACTGAAACTGAGATTTTTGTCATTGAGGAAGAGGTATCCAGAAAAAAAAATACTGCATACACAGGAATGTATTGGTTTCTCTGGTCTTAATTGTCTATGTTTATTGTTACTGCAAAATATACCTTTGTGTTCTCTGCTTGTGATTTAACTGCTATACCAATATCAACCCGGAACAAGCTACATACTATAGAGAAATTTGGCTCTGCAGGCTTAATTTTTAAGCAAAGAAAGAAAAGTCCAAATAGTTCTTTTCTGCCCAACAACCTCTAATGTGTCAGAAGCCAACCCATCAACCATCTGCCACTCCAGCATCATCTCCACCCTGCACTCTAATGTATTCCTTCTCTAACCCTCCCCCATCCTCTACCATTCATCCTACAAATCTAAATGTATACTATAGACACATAGGTTATGATAAGATAGACTAGGTGCTTCTCAAACTTTTTTGGTGGAGTCAGGACCCCTTTATACTCTTATTGGGAATCCAAGAAAACTTTTGTTTATATAAGTTATATTTATTGGCATTTACTATCTTAGAAATTATAACTGAGAAATTTAAATAGCAAAACTATGATGTGTTAACATAAATAACATTTTTAATGATATATAAATATATTTTCCCTGACATAAAACAATTAGAAGGGAGGGTGGCACTGTTTGACGTTTGCAAATCTTTTCAATGTCCAGCTTAGTATGTTAGCTGGATTATCATATCTGCTTCTCCATTCAATCTGTTGTTATATATTGTTTTGATTGAAACATTTGCAGAAAATCCAGCCTCTCAAAATATCTCATGATAAAAGAGAAATATTTTAGCAGCCTCATCAGGTAATTGCGAATATTTATCATTGATACTAGAGAAAAACTCAAGTGGAAAGGTTAGTTGTAATGTAGAATATGAAACTATATAAATAAATTTTTCATGTTCTGTTACATTAAAGTTCATTGGTATGCTTTGAACTTTGAATGGGTCTTTTACCCATTTTGTATCATCACCTATGGGTTATCCTGAAAATATTGGTTCACTCTACTGTGCAGGTTTTCCAAATGTTAGCACCTTTCATTATATGATATAAAAAATCACATTCATTAACATAACCTACAGTCTCATTAGGAATGTCTTTAAGTATTGGGAAACCTTGCAGCTCATGGTAGGAGATACAGATTTTCCTAAATTTTAATTTTTTTGAAAGTTTAAATTTTATCATTGGCAATAAATAATTTTCCTTTAACTGATAGGCCTTCTTTGTGTAAAACATCCAGAAAATACTCAAGTATGTACAACTAAAGTTTGTCAGTCATAGTCTCAAACAAAAATGGTATTTCATTTAAAAAAGTGGCTAGTTTAGCCGATAGCTTAAATAATCCCATAAGTGCTTTTCCTGAGACACACATCGACACAGTTTACAGTAGAAATACCTTAAAGTACTTCACATTTAATAACACAGAATATTTTTAAAAGTATACTCAAGCCCGACTGGTGTGGCTCAGTGGTTGAGAGTCCACCTATTAATCAGGAGTTCACAGTTCGATTTCCTGGTCAGGGCACATGCTTGGGTTACAGGCTTGATCCCCAGTAGGGGGCATGCAGGAGGGGGCTGATCAATGATTCATTCTCATCATTGATGTATCTATCTCTCCCTCCCTGTCCCTTCCTCTCTAAAATCAATAAAAATATATTTTAAAAAAGGTTTTCCCTTTAAAAAAATGTATGCTCAAGCCCTAGCTGGGGGGCTAAGTTGGTTGGAGTGTTGTCCTGTGAACCAAAGTTGTGGGTTCGATTCTGGTCAGGGCACATACTTCAGTTGTGGATTCAGTCCCTAGTTGGGGCATGTAAAGGAGGCAACTGATCAATGTTTCTTTCTCACATTGATGTTTCTCTCTCTCTCTCTCTCTCTCTCTCTCTCTCTCTCTTTCTCTTTCTCTCTCCCTTCCTCTCTAAAAATCAATAAAAGTATATACTTGGTGAGGATTAAAAATATATATATATATTTGAGTTAAGATTTAATAAATTAATCATTTTTACTGCTTCAGCAATGACATTCTTAAATAAAAGTGCCTTTAATTTTTCTGCAAGTGTATGCCATTGAAGAATACAATGACTGCTAATACAGTTTGGTGCCACTGCCTTGATTCATACTGTGATACCAACAGTTGTACTCACCATTGCTTTTGAACCATCAGTGCAAATATCAACACAGTGAAAAAGGCAAATAATATCTTGATATTTTTGTGCAAATAATTTTTACCTTGTGAATCCTTGGGTTTCATAGATTACCAAAGTCCATAAAGCATTCTTTGAGTACTACTAAACTAGACTATAGTATCACTTCAGTTGACCAAAACATCCTAATCTCCTCCTTTACCATCATTTCTTATGGGAAAATTGCTTTCAACATAAGCATTTTTAGGTTAATCTTCAAAAATACATCCTTCATATATGTCATGGATTACCTGAATTAGAATTGTTCACATAAGGGGATTTGTGGTTAGAATTCAGGGGTGGGCAAACTTTTTGACTCGAGGGCCACAATGGGTTCTTAAACTGGACCGGAGGGCCGGAACAAAAGCATGGATGGAGTTTTTGTGTGAACTAATATAAATTCAAAGTAAACATCATTACATAAAAGGGTACGGTCTTTTTTTTTTTTTTTAGTTTTATTCATTTCAAATGGGCCGGATCCGGCCCGCGGGCCGTAGTTTGCCCACGGCTGGGTTAGATATATATTAGTGAACTTGCTATTTCTCAAGCACATCTCACACCTGTGCCTTTCATTAATCCCTTTAGCAAACATTAATTGAGCACCTAATAGGAGCTGTTTTCATTTCGGTCTATTGAAAACACTATATTCTTTCAAGCCAAATTCAAATGTCATTTCCTTAATAAAGCCTTCTTGGCTACCACAGATGGTCATTATAGTTCTCCCTTCCCCTCTTCCACCACTGCTCCCTTTATCTGTACCTCCTAAATACCCCTTTATGTGTGCAACCTAGCATTATTTATTTGTACATGTGACTTTGCTCTACCACCAAACTGAGTTGCCCAGGGGCTTTGTCTTATTTATCTTTTAACCCTATAGCGTTTAAAGCAGTGTCTTGAACACAGTAGGCACTCAAAAAATGTGCTATTGAACTGAAGCAAAGTAAAGTGGCATGGTATCTTTAATTTTTTAAAAGGTACTTCTACAAACTCATGAAAAATGAGAAAGCCAAAGCACAGATTAATTATACAAGAACTTGTGAATGAATAGCTAAATCCTTTTGGACGACCCTGGCTAAGATCTGTAGCTAATCTATAAAGGCTATTTTCCAACCTCGTGTACAATGCCCTCAGTATTCTCTGGTAGTCCAGTTTTTTTTAAGTGCAATTAAAAAAATTTTTAAAAATGTTGCCATTGAGATAACTTTTTTAGTTCTTAAATTACTCTCATTTTGGAAACAACTTCAGCATTGAAGAAGGATTATAGTATACTTTCAATGTGTTTTACACAGACATCTGCTGATGAACCTAACTCTCACACTTTAACAAAACAAATCCCAAACTAGAAAGCCATTGTAAATGTAAGTCTTAAAGAACACTCTGAAGCTCCAGAATGTTGAAACAAGGGTAATCTTTCAGAGATGAGAAATTGTCAGCAAGGACTGTGGATTTAATACAGCCTGGAATTTGAAACAGAAATCAAACCAGCTAATTACAATGCACAATATTGACCTTTTTGTTCCCTCTCTCACTCTTTACAATGTCTTCCAGACTGAACACTCACTTTATAAAAAGAAAGTTATGAGGGTCTTGCACACAAAATCAGGTAACTTTAGGGGCCTAGTGCTTTTGATTAACTGTTCAGCATTTTTCAAAGGACACTATCCTATTAGCTTTTTAAAAGCCAAGGCTCAGAATAATTATTATCAATGTAAACTATCTTATTAAAACACAGGTCTGATTATTTCACTACCCTACCCCCACAACCCTTCTATCAACCTGACATTTCTGCCACACATTGTTCGGCCCTCCTTATGGGAAGGACTTTCACAGTCCAGGTTTTCTATATCTACTCCTCTCCTTGCAACACTGTTTGAGCCACATGAGAATATTACAGTTGCTTAAATATGCAATACATTTTTATTTTCTAATTTAATGTTAATTATATGTATCAATTGAATATAAAAAGATGAAAGGAAAGAGACATAAGGGGAAAAACCTAGTTCTCAAACTTTAATAAACATTTGTATTTTCAAAGGTTGGTGAATTTTTGTGTGGGTTTTCTTCTTTTTTTCTTTTTTTGCCTACATTTTTACATAGTTGAACTTGGACTTTAGAATAAAACTGACTGGGTTTGGAATTCTGGGTTTTCCACTTATTAACCTTTTTCCCACTTATTAACTTTGCTGTTCAGTTTCCCTAAACCTCAATGTCCTCATCTGTAAAATGAGGGAAATAATGCCTGCCTCATAGAATTGTTGTAATGAAGATATGTGGTAATTTTAAAATGTTAAATGTGATAAAAAACACGTAGTGCAGTACCATTAATGGATCTACTGAAATTTACTTAACAATTCTCTGAATATTTAATACTTATATCACTTCTTTTGCTTCTATAAATAAAAATGGAGTATCAGGAGCATTCACGTAACTTTTTCTATATTTCTTTAGTTTCCCATTAGTAGGATTACTGGGTCAAAGGGTATGTACATTTTTATATACCATGGGAGTGAGTCTCCAATTTTGTAAAGGTGATTTTTAAAAACTCAAGAACCTTGGCCCCACCCACAGAGCTTCTGATTTAGTAGGTCTGGGGTGAAGCACACAAATCTGAATTTTTAACTAGATCTACCCCTCCATCTTATCATGAGCAAATCACAGATCACACTAATCAGAAAGACTACTGCAGTGTTACTCCACTTCCCAGAAACCCTCTGAAACCACCTCTGGAAACCTTAGCCCCATGTGTGTCAGGATCTTTAGTACATGCGTTTCAAAGCACTTTTCAAAAAATAAATGCAGCCTAATGATTTCCTTTTCATTTACTGGTAGATGTGGATATCATGACCTTTTGTCTTTGGAGTTAATGAAAATTCCTGGGTGTAAAGGTAATTGACTTTGATTAGAAAGAGAAATATTTGAAGTTAGTTTTGAGACAGGTATTCATGGTTGTATAATAAAAGGAAACAAAAAGTCTGGAATAAATACTTACGAAAATTAGAACTACAGTATAAGAGGAAAAAATGCTCTTTAGATTTAGCGATTTCATGTTCTTAAAATCATAATAACTAAGATAACAAAAGAGCTCTGCATCATGGGACAATGTGATTTGTACAAAGCTCTTTTCCTGATTGGTTGACAGGAGAACAAAGATCAAAGGACACACTGGTTGTTCTTAGGGGGATCAAATATGCTGAAATTAGACCAGTGAGAGCAGCAACTCTTGATCTGTCTATATGGTATAAATAACATGCCTCTTGAAATTATCTTGATTGCAAAGATATGAACCTTATCAGCCACACATTGTGCTAGGGCTTAACATATGTTCTCTCACGTAATCCTTGAATCTTCACTGCCAATTTGTGTAACAGGGAAGACTGCCATCCCTATTTCCCACATCAAGGGAGGTTACTGAGGCTCAGAGAGGGGACATGACTTGATCAAGTCATTGTGTAAGTGATAGAGACCTCATTAAAAATAAAGTCTTCTGCTCCAAAGTCCAGAGATTTTCAAGAAAAACATGCTGTCTTAGGTAAAGGCATCAACAAATGGGGCTTTCATTTCATATTTTTGCCATTTTGACTGCCTTTACCTGAGATCATTTCCAGTTCAATCACAATTTTTCAGATTCTACCCATGAGCTATACCTCGATGGGAAGGCCATTTGTTATTTATTGGTCGGAGAGATAATGACATTGGATGCCTCCTGCTTGTTTTCCTCAGCCTTGCTATCTACTGTGTCTTAAATAATCAACCTATCTAATCATAAATGGATTTGTTTTGAAAAGATTCAGACAACTGGTTAGAATAGAATGAAAAATTCCATTAGTGCTGCTACATGGCTAAGAATTTTCTTGACTTTAAGCTCTTTAGCATTTTAAATATAAAGGATAAGTAACAAAATAGACACTGCAAATATTGGGCTTGGTAGGTATTTTGAGGAATTAGCTGGTTTTGTCTCTTTTGGCTACTCGCATACCTCTATCTAGGCATTTAAAAAATATCTGGACTCCCAATTACATTTTAAAGCTATTAAGCTGGGCTTATAAAACTGATTTTGAACTATCTGGATGCTCAGCTTTATACAACCTGCAAAGAATGCTTTGGGGGCCCAGCTTCCCATGTCCATGGCAATGTAAACACATGCTTTACTGTTTGTATTTGAGTAGCATAAGCTAATGGGAAACAAATGTGGTGGCTCCAATGAATCCCAGCTTTTTTTGGAATGCCATTATTATTTATACAATGTGCACATCCACAAGGCTTAGGGCACGTGACCTCTGCATTGCATACACACTTTCTTTGAACAAATGCACCAAACCATTGCCACAACTAATTGGAAACAATGGCAGCTCCACATATTTCAGATGAAGCCAGAACCCAAATATATAGGGCTAGAATTAATGGCTATATATAGAGTTTACACATTGGAAAGGCAATAAAGTACAGTAGTTAAGAGTGTGAGCTTTGGAATCTAACCAGTATGGATTTCAATGTCTACTCAGCCTGTGTACTAGATGTATTACTCTGGGCAAATCACTTAACTTCTCTGAACTTCAGTTTCCTCACCTGTAAAATAGAGGATAACGCTATTCACTAATTTCACAGGGTTGTTGAAGAATTAAATTAAATAGCACCATTCACATTTCATAGTCCCGTGTATCTTTCTTTCATAGAACTTTCCACAGTTTATAATGATATATTCCATGTTTTACCCTATTAGACTAACAGAAGGGATAAATAGTCTGTTTCTATTATCAGTGTGTGGAACAAAGTAAATTTTCATTAAATGGATGAAAGAACAAATCAATAGAAAAATGCGCGTGAAGTGCTTAGCACATTGCTTAGCAAGGTAATAAATTCTCAAACATTGTTAAGTTTGCTGCTGAGGATGATGATGATGATGATGATCATGAATAGAAAGAAGGGGAGGAGGGGGAGGGAGAAGAGTGGTAGCAGTCATAGTATCAGACATGAAGAGCTTATTATAAATGCCTTGTAAGGCAAAACAAGTAACACTCCATGACCAAACACTAAGGAACCAGAAAGAAGAGTCTGAGAAACCCTTCTGGATGCTCTCACTAAGATAAGGATCTGTGCATTCAGTATACACACAGAGATGTTTAGGAAAGAGCAAAAGGACTGGCTATAGGCTGTGCATCCATGTGATATTGGTAAGAAGGCCACCCACAGCCAGATACTCACTCTCTTGTCTGGGCATAATTTCCATGTCCACCACTTATCTACAGCACATACTTTCTCTACCACTTTCAGCTTCCCAATTTTTACTTTGTTTGTTAATGTAGCACTGAAACTTGTGAAAATAAGTCCTTCCAATTAAATAAATGTTGGGATAGTAAAACAAAAAAAGATATAAAAGAAACAAACTTGGGATGGGATTAAAACTATCTTAGTGGGGCTCCCTCTCAGTAGTATAAATAGTTCTCTGCAGTTTTAGGAAGCTACCCAATGCTTTAAAGTAAACAATTTATAATAACACTAGTACCTCAGTGCACAGATTTGTGCACATTGAAAGGGAATTAAGTAGAAGGTGGCTGGCAGGGCGGGACTGGGCGAGACTGGCCAGACATGCCTTGGAGCCAACCTCCAGAGGTCCCTCCCTGGCCGGCTGCACCTGGGGTGGCACTATGGTTCAAAGGGCTTCTGTGGAATGAGCAGGGTACCTCCGGCAGGTGGGGTCCTTCAGCCTGGCCTGCGAGGATCGGGCCGAAACTGGCTCTCTGACATCCCCCAAGGGGTCCAGGATTGAGAGAGGGCAGTTCTCAGGTGACACACCCTGGAATCAGGCTCCTTCCTCTCTGGTTCCAGGGTGTGTCACCCGAGAACCACCGCTGCCAAATCACTGCAGCTCAGCAGCTCCTGCGTTGAGCGTCTGCCCCCTGGTGGTCAGTGTGTATCATAGCTACCAGTGGGACAGTTGGACGGTTGCTTAGCCTTTTTTATATAGACTAGTGACCCAGTGCACGGATCACTAGTTTGAAAGAAAATTAATTAGAAGGTGGCTGGTGGGGTGGAACTGGGCAAGACAGGCTGGACACGCCCTGGAGCCAACCTCCCGCAGTCCTTCCCCACCAGCTGCTACTGGGGTGGTGCCGTGGCTTGAAGGACTTCTGCAGAGTGAGTGGGGTTCCTCCAGCAGGTGGGGTCCCTCAGCCTGGCCTGCGGGGTTCGGTCTGAAGCTGGCTCTCCGACATCCCCTGAGGGGTCCCAGAGTGTGAGAGGGCACTCTGCAAAGTTGCTGTCATATAGGGTGTGGAATGCAAATGCAAGTGTTCAGTAAACCAGATTCAGGGCCGACAGTGCCCCAGCAACAACATAACCCAAGGCCAAAGGTGGAATTGTGTGGCCCCACAAAGAATCGGGCTCCCTCCTCTCTGGTTTCAGGGAGCATCACCCAAGGATTGCTGCTGCTAAGTCACTGCAGCTTGGCAGCTCCTGCATTGAGTGTCTTCCCCCTGGTGGTCAGTGCATGTCATAGCAACCAGTCGGATGGTCAGACACTTAGCATATTAGCCTTATATATATATACAGATTACCAATAGCTTACAACTGTATAGTGTTTTATTATTTTCCAAGAGGTGGCATAGCATAATGGCTAAAAGCTCATACTCTGTGGTCAGAAAACTTATGTTGAAATCTAAACTCTGTCACTTACTAACCCTGTTACTATAGATAAGTTATTCTTTAACCGCTCTGAGCCTTATGTTTCTTATCTATTAAAATAGATATAATAATACCTATACCTATCTCCCACATTGTATGACAATGGGGATTAAAAGAGACAATCCATGTAAAGCACTGAACTTAGTACCTGGCAGTAAGTGCTCACACAATGATATGTTAATATTATATAGTAAAACCTATCCTATTTAATAAAAGAGTAATATGCAAATTAACCCTCACTCCATCACAAAGATGGCGGCAGTCATGGAGCTGGAGTGAGCAGGAGGCTTGAGTTGCCCCCAGCGATGGAGGAAGCCAAGCTTCCCACCTGTCCTGCTGTTCAAGGCTACAAAGTTTCAATTATAGAAGATAAATCCCAGATACCTGCTTCCAGCTGGAGTGGCCTCTGCTCAAGGAGGGACCAAAGCAACAAAGTTTCAATTATAGAAGTTAAATAAATCCCAGACGCCTACTTCTAGCCTGCCAGGCGTGAAAAGCCTGAAAATGGCACTCAGCCCCTCACCCAGGCTAGCCAGGCACCCCAGTAGGGACCCCCCATGCTGAAGGGGGTGTGGCCAGCCTGAAAACAGCCCTCAGCCTCTCACTCAGGCTGGCCACACCCCCATGGGGTGAGGGTTCCCACTGGGGGGCTTGACCAGCCTGCAAACAGGCATCAGCCCCTCACCCAGGCTGGCCAGGCACCCCAGCGGGACCCCCATCCTGATCTGGGACACCCTTCAGGGCAAACCAGCCAGCCTCCACCCATGCACCAGGCCTCTATCCTATATAATAAAAGAGTAATATGCAAATTGACCCTAACAGCAGAACGACTGGGAATGACTGGTCACTATGACACACACTGACCACCAGGGGGCAGATGCTCAATGCAGGAGATGCCCCCTGGTGGTCAGTATGCTCCCACAGGGGGAGCTCTGCTCAGCCACAAGCCAGGCTGATAGCTGCCAGCACAGCGGTGGTGGCGGGAGCCTCTCCCACCTCCTCAGCAGCACTAAGGATGTCCGACTGCAGCTTTGGCCTGCTCCCTGCTGGCAAGCGGACATCCCCCGAGGGTTCCTGGGCTGTCAGAGGGATGTCTGACTGTCAGCTTAGGCCCGATCCCCTGGGGAGCAGGCTTAAGCCAGCAGGTGGACATCCCCTGAGGGGTCCCAGACTGAGAGAGGGCACAGGTCAGGCTGAGGAACATCCCCCCCCCCCCGCCCCAACAAGTGCACAAATTTTTGTGTACCGGGCCTCTAGTATATTTATAAAATCTGAATCTCTGAAGGGGATGAATTCTACATTAAAAAAAAAATATGTTGTATTGATTTGATAAGGAGAGGGGGAGAGAGAGAAAAACATCAATGTGAGAAACATCCATTGGCTGCCTTTTGCATGCCCCCTACTGGGGATCAAGCCAGCAACCCTGGCATGTGCCCTGCCCAGGAATCAAACCATAGACCTCTCGGTGCATGGGACAAAACTCAACCCCAACCAACTGAGCCACACTGGTCAGGGCTGAATTCTAAAATTTTGGCACTATTAACATTCAATTCTGGTTTGGGTAGGGCTAATTTTGTGGAATGTTGCAGGCTTTCAATAAATCTTCGTTACTAGGTCATTGCTACTGATATTTCATTATTTTTATACTCAAAAGCCCTTCCGCATATCTTCTCTTGTTGATGTATCTAGGATACCTGTGAGGCAGTGGGGAAAGTATTATTAACATCGTTTTATAAATAAGAAAATTGGAGCTGAGAGAGAAGTGAGGCAACATGCTCCTTTTTAGCCTGGAAATTGTTTAATGGTAACTACTGTGAAGTCGTTAGGATTTGGAATGGGGCTGGCGAGGCAGGTTTCATAATCCCCTCCAGTTGAGAGAGCCTCCTCCCCTGATAAAGTGGGGTCAAGTCAAAGAAGAAGGCATAAAATTGATCTTTTAAAGCAAATGAGCCAACTAACCCAAAGGGATGGTGCCAACCCACTCACTGAGTGGCTGAATGAGGTTCCTGAGGCCCCCTAATGAGTTTTTTCCAATGACAATGATAGATTAGTTGGCCTGAGTGTGTTAATTGTGGGCTCTGTAATGCCCTTACTTAGGGTCTCCAGCTTTACTAGACTAAATTTCAGTTTAAGGGGCCATAACTCCCACAAAGTACAGTTCCAATTATAAGGCTGGCCAACCCATCCTCAAGAAACTGGTCAAGTCCTACCTTGTTAGGTGGGGCAGCAAAATGCAAACACAGCAAGATACCTTGCAGAACACCAAGTCCAATTTCCCTCTGAAGGCATCTGACCCTGGCTACCACCATGGTTGAAGATTAGTGACTGTTTATCCCTGTGACAGTTTTAATTATTGTGAAAAACCACAGGGACAAAATATAACTTTTTCTGGAAGAAAAACTTACTTTGAAGACATCTGTGAAACCCCACAGCATTGCTCAGTTTCCAAAGGAATCACCTCATTCTCATGAGGGCCACCGACAAAGGGCAATGGTCCCAGAGTAAAAGTATGCCTAGATATTACATATTTCCTCATGGAATTGAGGTTACACAAACATGATCTGAGCATTTACTATTGTCCTAGCGTATAAATCTGATTCATTCCAAATAGACATCTTGTGGTTATACTTTTGGGAAATGAGAGTTCTTGCCTTTAAAAATAACTGTGTATGAACCACAGAAGCCATGTCGTCAAGCATAGGGCTTGAAGAGTCAGCCTCAGTGACTGGAGGACAATGGTGTACTATTCTTTCATAAGTCTTTCATAGCCCTCCAAGGGTTAATGAGATGCCTCTAGTTTCCCCATTAAAGATTCCTTTCTTTGAAGACTAGGTCTAGATCAGGATTTATAAATAGGTTTTCAGTGAAAACAGTTTACCTTCTCTGGTATACTATCTGAAAAACATGAATTTTAAACATGTTTCAGATAATTAAGGCTACATTGTATTATTCTGAAGTAAAATAAATGACCTGTTGCATCTGGCACAAATAAAATAGCTGGGGCTTGATGAAAAACTAGATTCTGAGTTTCTAGTTGTTATTTCCTTGGAGGTAAGAGAGCTTCAAATTTTTCCTGTTCAAAGTTTTAGGCTATGGAATCCTAAGGGAGAAATTGGCTCCCACAGGAAAGAGGAAACATGACTAAAATTATTATAATATTCATATCTAATCACATACTTTAAAAGGTTGAAATAGAAGAAGCAAAAGGATGGTGCCCTTATATAATTTTTAACCTCACCCCATGAGTAAAGATTAATTTAAGAAATGCTCTGACAACTCTTTTAAATACGAAAAATTGGGATGTGTCCTAAAACAGTGCTTTGTTTGATAAATACAGCATTGAAGATGCTAGAACAATTAGCTCTTCCTGAATCTGCCATTAATAGGTTTTGTAGCGCTTTGGTCACAGAAGACAACTATAGCACCAGAATTTTATGAGGAGCACTGACCACCTTAATTACATGGTGTAGTACCAAATGTTTAAGTACTTCCTTATTGTAGTATAGTCTTCCTTTCTGTACCTCTAGTGGTTTGAATGGAGTGGTCAAACAGTGAATGAAGGAATGTGAAATGGAACTCCTAGTATTCTGCAGTAGCAAAGGAATTCAATTCCTGCCTTTTGATAACCATTTAGGACACTGAAGAAAAGTGACTGTAACACTGTAGTTCAACTCAAGCAGCCCATTAACACTTTGAATATATTCACTACCTTGTTGGAATTCTATATTTGATAAAATGGTCTTTCAACAAAATTCACAGTCATTTTACATCAAGTTATTGCTATTGGTGATTATTTTTCCAATTTTAGCATAGTCAATTCTAGTTGCAGAATTGTCTGCTAGGTTGATTATATATACTTACAAAATAATTTCTACTTAGTATTTGGCCAAACTATCCTTCATATTCACCTTTCATCCCTTAATTAAAATACTCACTAATCTAGTATATCCATATACTTGCCATTTGGTAGCATATCTTAGATTAATTTTACTTCTCCGAAATAAGCATAACATTGGAGCCTAGTACAGATATAATCATTTCCATTCCCATGTGGGTCTCTATCATCATTCCTTCTTACTCTTAAATCCCAAGCTTCATCAAGCATTTCTCCTATTGGCACTGCCTATGAATCCATTCTTCAGACAGGCCTCTTATTTTTCCTGAGAAGCTTATTAGAATTTAACCACAAGGTCTGGGAAGAGTACCATGTAACCAAGTCCAGCTAATTTGTACTCAGTGTTGGGCAGAGCTTGATCCCGTGCTATTTTGGCGAGGTATATGTTGGTAGAGATTAAGATGAATTATTTTCTTTGTTGGCTCTCTTTGGTGGATTGGGTGTGCCTATTTTGTTTGCTCCTGGGACTGAAGTGCTTGGCTGTCTGTCTTACTTGAACTCCTTCCCTATCTCACAAAAGTATTTGGTGATGATAAAGTGGCAGGAATAGGAGAATATAAGTGTGGGAGGGGAAAAAGAACAGCTTATTAATAGGCTGCAGCCAACACATATTTATAGCTCTTCCTTTCTTTGTTTCTCTTCACTGATCTCACTAGGTAAGAATGTCTTCACCAGTTCTAACATGGGTTTCTCCACTATCCTCTGAGATTCTGTTTAGACAGATATTCAATTAACATTTTTGTTAAATTAATATGTGTTTCCCTCCCCACAATGTTTAACCCCCTTTTATATACACACACATTCTCAACATTCTGTTTGTTCACCATATTTCTGGATATAGCTTATGGTAATTTTCATCTTTAAAGAACTCAACATTCATGTCCTAACTAGATGCATCAGCGAAGGAAATGATTGGGAAGCAGAGATCTTACTTTCCAGAAAGTGTCCAATATGAGAAATGGTGATATTAAATGTATTGAGCACTTCTCAGCATCATATTCATCCTATTACTAGAGGAATTAGGTTGTAGATTTGGAATGATGAGTTAGAAAGAACCTGAGAGATTATATGTTCCAATCCATTCATTCTTATAGATGAGCACATCAAGTCCACACAGACAATAGTTAGTAAAGCTTTTTTAAACTACCTAATCAGGAGTAGATGACATAAGCTAGCTAGTTTTTTGTCTAGTCCTTGGGCATATCTCAAGAGAACCAGTCAAGGGCAGTTAAGACAGAGGCAAAGGGACTTGAGAGTTGCAAAATGCTTTTAGGTCTAGGAGGAGGGCAATGAGGTTCTTTGGATCCTTAGTTAAACCTGGTCAAATCACAGGTTGGGAAGAAGATAACATGCCCCTTTGTGAGCAGGTGGCAGCCAACTTCCAGGTTGGCAAAGGTAATTGGTAACAATAGAACATGGAGCCTGCCCTCAAGAAATATCCTATATAAGAAAAGCCTAATATGCTAAGTGTCCGGTCATCTGGTAAACTAATCAAAGTGTAATATGCTAATGATATGCTAAGGCTGCTCAACTGCTCACTATGATGTGCACTGACCACCAGGGGGCAGACACTCAGACTGGTAGGTTAGCTTACTGCTGGGATCCAGACAATCAGGACTGAGCGAGACTGGCCGGACAAGCCCTGGAGCCCTCCCGTGGTCCCTCTCTGGCTGGCCAACCTCCAGCATCCGTCCCCAGCCCAACCATGCACCAGTGGGGTCCCTCAGCCTGGCCTGTGTCCTCTTGCAATCTGGGACCCCTTGGGGGATGTTGGAGAGCCAGTTTCGGCTTGATCCTGCAGGCCAGGCCGAGGGACCCCACTGGTGCACAAATTCGTGCACTGGGCCTCTAGTATAGTCTATAAGGAGTTCCTTTCTAAATGGTGTGGAAAAGTAGTGGAATAAAACCTTCCCAAGTCCTCATCTCATCCACTCTTGATTAGGTGGATAAATCAATGTGTCAAAGTATAGGTACTTCCTTATTTTCTCCCAGTCATTTCTTTCTATTTCCAAGAAATTCCAGTTGAAAACATCTTAGAGAGGCGTAACATACTGAAATACTTGCATTTGCATTCAATTAAACATAATTCCCTTTTGCTTTATACTCTTTTTACTTATAAACATTTAAGTAATTGATCAGTTTTGTCAAAACAAATGGTGAATTACTAAGTTATGGTGGCTTTTAATTATTGACACTTCAAATATGTTGCTGCCCCAAAGGTTAAATTTGGTGGGCCGGTTAGTTTATACATTTTCAAATATCAACTATATTTAAGTACTGCCCTGACATTTCAGATAATTGACATCTTGTAGTTTCGTGTTTCCAGAAAGTCAGGAACATAGTGTAATCATCAGTGAAGTTGTATACAGTGACTGTACAGGTTTGAACTAAATTTCAACATCACTATCTGTGAGTTGACAGTGCAGAGACCTTCTGCTATGAATGCACTATCCACAATATCAAGAACAGAGTGCCCCACAAATTCACACACTTAGGTACTCATATTTATGCAGATGCCTCAATTAATGGAAATCAAATACATAACTGCCTTAATAAGTAACATAATACCCTGAGGACCACAGGAGTTGCAGGAGGCTGCTGTTACTGTTAACCAAGTTCTCCCCTTTTTAAAACATGTCCCTGCTCCACCCCATCCCAGCTTGACTTCTGTTTCTTATTCTAGGTATACCAGCCAGAAATAAGACTTATTTTTCATCAACTTAACTGGGAAAATAGTTCCTTCACTTTTATTATTAAGACAACAACATCATTATATAGGCCAAACCTATATACTTAAAAACATTACTTTGCTTTTAGAGAAGCATACCCATTCACTGCATTGTTTTCTGAAATTTCACTTTCTAGTTCTATGTTAAATAATAATAATTAAACCTATTATTTCTAATAGCTCTGTGTTGAAAGTCAAAGATAATTTGAGAATCATGAAAGCAATGAGAGAATCAATTCATCATATATAGATGACTCAATAAGATTAACAGTTGTATTCTCATCAGAAACCAAGAAGCCTAGAAGGCAGTAGTATAACATATTCAAAACACCAAAAGAAAAAAAAAAACCTGCCAACCAAGAATTCTATATGAGGCAAATCTGTCCTTCAAAAAATGAAGGTGAATTTAAGATATTCCCAGATAAACAGAAGCTGAGGAAGTTTGTCACTATTAGACATGTTCTAAGAGAAATGCTGAAGGGAGTTCTTTACGCAGAAATGCAAGGAGATCTAATTATATGCTGCTTATAAGAGATAGACCTCACATTCAAAGACAAAAATTGGTTGAAAGTAAAAAGATGGTAAAAAATAAACCATGTAAACAATAACTAAAAAGGAGCTAAAGTGGCTATATTAATATCAGATGAAATATATTTTAAGACAGAATTTGTACTATAGAAAAAGAAGGACATTTTGCTGATGAAGGGTTAATGCACCAATAATTTAAAATTATAAATGTATATGCACCTAACAGTAGACCTTGAAAAGACATGAAGTAAAAACTGACTGAATTTAACGAAAAAATAAGCAATTTAAAAATAATAACTGCAGCCTTCAATACCCCATTTTTAATAATAGATTAAACAATTAGACAGAAGATTAACAGGAAATAAAAGACTTAAACAACACTATAAACCAGTGGTTGGCAAACCATGGCTTAGCCACATGCGGCTCTTTGGCCCTTTGAGTGTGGCTCTTCCGCAAAATACCACGTGCGGTATTTTAAATATGAGGGAAGCTTTTCTCAACAGGTTGCAGGAATTCAGAAACAGCAAAGCAACGTTAGCCTTTGTTAAAAAACCTCTCAATGCTACTGTAACAGAATTAAATTTTTCTCCCTTTAATATTGACATTGGCAACTTTGAAATGCAATTGCTGGATTTAAAAAACAAAGAACTGTGGAGCTCGAAATTTGAACGTCTTTGTGCTGATACAGAAATATTGGAGAAAAACAAATGTGAACTTAGTTCACAGCACAAGTGGTCTGCTTTGAAAGACCTGGAGAAGGAAGATAGGTTGATTTTTAACACCTGGAATAGTATTCCTGACTCATATAATCAACTGAAAAAACTAGTGTTTGCTGTTCTTTCCTTATTTGGGTCTACATATATATGCGAACAATCATTTTCAAGCATGAACCTTATCAAGAAGTAAATTGAGAAGTCGTCTTATTAATGAGAACCTGGAATCGTGCCTAAAATTAAAAACAACAGCATACAAACCTGACTTACCCAAACTTTCCAAGCAGATGCAAGGCCATTGTTCACATTAGTGTTTGTCAGTCATTGGCATGATTAAATTTTATGGATATTGTAAGGTAAATTGTAAGGAATTTAATTTTATCAATAAATAATATCATTATTATGATATCAAGTTTTATTCAACGTACCTATAGTTTAACTAAGATTTAAAACTTTAAGTAAAGTTTATTAAGTTAATTTTAGGGAACGTTGTGGAGTGAAAGAAGATGTAGTGTCGAGGATTGAGAAAGGTATGTTGAGATGGTTTGGACATATAGAGAGGATGAACGAAAGGAGATAGACGAAACAAGTATACAAGATGAGTGTGGATGGGAGAGTTGGAAGGGGTCGACCTTAGCGAACGTACCTCAATCAGACTGAGGACATTTTTAGCAAAGACCAGTTTAGGAGTACCCTAATTAAGTTAATAACAATGTACCTACCTATACAGTTTAAGTTTAAAATTTTGGCTCTCAAAAAATTTTCAATCGTTGTACTGTTGATATTTGGCTCTGTTGACTAATGAGTTTGCCGACCACTGCTATAAACCAACTGATGCTGGGAAAACTAAATATCCACATGCAAAAGAATGATTTTGTAACCATACTTTACACCATATTAAAAAATTAATAGTAGACCAAAAGCCAAAATGTAAGAGCCAAAACTATTATAAAAACTTTGGAGGCAAATATAGGGGTAAATCTTTGTAAATTTGAATGAAGCAAAAATGTAAGTGGTAAAAGAAAAAAATGGATAAATTGGACTTCATCAAAACGAAAAACTTTTTTGCATTAAAAATGCCATCAAAAAAGTAAAAGGACAACACACAGAATGGAAAAAAAATGTCAAACCGCATATCTGATAAGGGTCCCATATCCAGAATATCTAAAGGTCTCTTACAAGTCAAAAATGAAGAGGCAAGCCAATTAAAAAATACATGAAGGATATGAATAAGTATTTATCTGGAAATATATAGAAATGGCCAATGAATACGATGCTTAACATCATGAGTCATTAGTGAAATGTAAATCAAAAGGACAATGAGATATCACTTCATATCCACTAAGACGGCTATAAAATAATAAAAATGAGAGTAACCAGAAAAAAAATGTTAGAGATAATATGAAAAAAGTGGAATTCTCATAAACTGGTAGAAATGTAAAATGCTTCAACCATTGTAGGAACAGTTTGGTGGTTCTTTAATAAGTTAAATTATTAAATACACCTTAAAATTATGTACTTAATATACATATAAAAGTATAAACACTATATACATACAATTACAATATGACCCAGCAATTTCACTCCTAGGTATATGCCCAAAAGAATTGAAATCGAGGACTCAAGCAGATACTTGTTCACAATGTTAATAGAAGCATTATCCACAATAGGCAAACAACCCAAATGACCACCAATGGAAGAACAAATAAACAAAATATGGTATATACACACAATGGAGTATTATTCAGCCATAAAAGGAATGAAGTACTGATGCATGCTACAATATAGATGAACTTTGAGAATATAATGTTAATTGAAATAATCTAGTCATAAAGTAGCACATATTATATGATGCTGTTTATATAAAATATTCAGAATAGGCAAATCCAGAGAAACAGAGTAGATTAGTAGTTGCCAGAGGCTGAGGGCTGGGGAAATGGGGAGTGACTACTAATGGGTATGGGGTTTCTTTTGGGGATGATGAAAATGCTCTGAAATTAGATAGTGATGATGGTTGCACAACTTGTTCAATATTACTTCATCAAATCCACTAAATTATACATTTTCATACGGTGAATTTCATGGTATGTATATTTTATCTCAATAAAAAGAGAAAGAAAGGAACCAATCAATTGGAAAGAATTTCCAACCTCAAATTTAGAACTAAACTTCCTATTCTTTGGTATTAAAGAAATCATCGAAAAATTCTACTTTTTAAAGATATGACATGGTATTCCCTCCTGTGAAAAGATATTTTCTTGGAATAATTTTTAAAAATAATCTTTATTTTATTTTTCTATTTAAACTTGCCTGAAATCTATTATGCCAGCACATCACTTATCTTATTACACTGTCTCAGTGGTCTTAATGTTCCACAAGAATCTTTCCCAGATTTGCTTTCAGTACTCATTCAGACCAGGGAAAATGAGTTGTACAAGGAGAAGGGCCATCAAGGAGAAGCAATGTAGCTAGTTCTGATGTGACTAGGGCCTGTAGAATTTTAGCACATGAAGAAGCACTGGAAAAAAGATTTCAGTAAATAGTTCTCATTTGGCTAATTCTTAAGGTAGAAAATCAAAATGATTCCTAAACCATGAATGATATATTGGAAGATTATGATTTCTTGTGGGAATTAAATTCACTCCTACTTTAATAGTAATAGGGGCTGTGTGAATGACCCTCTGGATACCAAGTGAGAAACTTGGCATACGAGGTTGTTATATTTCTGAAATTTCTATCATATTTCCAGTGTCATCTTACAAAAGAAATATTACAAATTCAACACAGACCTATTTCTAAACCTGGTTAGGCGATTCAAAGGTTTATTTGTTCTAATCCCCAGGCATCTTAGGACAACATGTGTAATATTTTGGAGCTTATTTTTACAAAAACAGAAAAAAAGAACATTGCAAACACATTCCAAATATATAAGGAAAACATAATTTTGTGAGCAATATATCTATGGCAAAATGGAAACTGCCTCCTTGGGCTCTGAGTAAATGTATTTTACTATGAACCAGGAAGTCATGGTGCCCTGTGGGCAATGGCTATAGAAGTAAAATGCTCACTGCAAGTATTGCATTCACCAAGCTATTAAATCTATTTATGAAACAGGCACCTACTAGGCTTCCTGTTTGCACCATTGCACTTTTTTTTTAACATCAGTCGATTACACCAGGAGCCTGGAGTCCAGGAAATAGGGAAAATATGGCTTAAACTCTTTGACTTTTAGTGTTGATGGTTTATGCATTGTAACAGTACTTAAATCTATCCATATTTTGGTATTGTTATTTATACCCTTTCATTTGGATGTTGTTATATAAAGGTTATATAAAGTTTAGCTATCCTAAAATATCTTTACTGTACCTATCTCAACATTTTCATTCATAAACCAATGGGCTTTTTTATTTGGTTGATGGCTTCTTCCAAGCAACTATCAAAACAGCATGTCCCAGTTCTAAGTATTCTAATGTACTAAGAATCCCTGAAGAGAATCATGAAATAAACCACTGGTTTGAATTCAGAACTGTTATCCTAATTGGTTGATTGTTGATGGCTTTTATTTATTTTTTAAAAAATATATTTTTATTGATTTCAGAGAGGAAGGGGGAGAGATAGAAACATCAATGATGAGAGTCATCGATCAGCTGCCTCCTGCATGACCCTCATTGGGCATCGAGTCCACAACCTGAGCATGTGCCCTGACCGGAATCGAACCATGACTTCCTGGTTCATAGGTCAATACTCAACCACTGAGTCACGCTGGCCAGGCAAATGTTTAAAAGCCTTTACACTGGTTAATGGCATATGACCTAAAATGCATATACACCACTATGTTAATTAGCAAGTGAATATGAATATTACCAAAAGTCCTCTTTTTAAAAAAGCAATATACAGCCCAGCTGGTGTGACTCAATGGTTGAGCCTTGACCTATGAACCAGGATTCCTGGTCAGGGCACATGCCCAGGTTGTGGGCTAGATCCCCAGTGTGGGGTGTGTAGGAGGCAGCCAATCGATGATTCTTTCTCATCATTGATGTTTTTATCTCTCCCTCTCCCTTTCTCTCTGAAATAAATATATATATTTTAAAAGCAACATACATATATCTCTGCTATATTCTAGCCAATGCTTCTTTTCCAGTCAACTATTTCCTGGTTTTAATTTAACTACATGGTTTATATATCACTTACAAATAGGGTATATTATACAGAGCTTCTATAAAGCCAGATAATTCATAATAACAATTCCCTTCAGAATCTGAATAAATGTCCTAGGGGCAGCCACACAAATCTAAGCCACCAAGTAATTCCAGTGGATATATATTGACCTAATTGTTATATGTTTAAACCTAAAACAAAATGTCATTTTATAGTTGGCTGTACATTCTTACATGCTGTGAACACTGATTTATTTCAGGTTTTAAGTTTCATGCTCAGCCTGCAAATTGTATTATCCAAGAGAAATTGCATTCTGGCATTCAGATAAGACCCCTGTTATTTGCTTGTCTAATAAATTATAAACAAATTTGACTTGGAGTCATAGCTATATTGGGCCTCTACATATCATCTTCTGATGGGGTTGCAAAATGTGTATTGGAAAGAGCACTAGAGAAGCAGTCAGGTGTTCTCAGCTCTGCCACTCTTTTGGTCTTGGGGGTAGGAATCTCTTCCCCTATTTGGGCCTTCGTTTCCAAATATATACAAGGAGGGAGTTGGACTGCATGAGCTCTAAGACTTTTACAGCTCTGACAATCTATGAATTTTTGAGATCGCTAAGGAGAGGAAAGGGGGAAATTATTTTGGAATAATTCTTTTTTTAAATATATTTTATTGATTTTTTAGAGAGAGGAAGGGAGAGGGATAGAGAGTTAGAAACATCGATCAGCTGCCTCCTACAACCTCCCTACTGGGGATGTGCCTGCAACCAAGGTACATGCCCTTGACTGGAATCGAACCTGGGACCCTTGAGCCTGCAGGCTGACGCTCTATCCACCGAGCCAAACCAGTCAAGGCTGGAATAATTCTTTTTGAAAGAGAGTTATTTGGGGTTTGATGCGTGTGTGTGTGTGTGTGTGTGTGTGGCGGGGGGCAATGTAAGGAAACCTGACCCTAATTTCAGCTTCAACACAGTAAGAAATAATTGCTAATCAAATGTTAATAAAATGCTTACAGGCTTTAGGTCTGGAAAAGTCATTTTAAACACTTAGAAAAACAATCAGGAATGACAGCTGTTTTTTCACCTGCTCATAGAGGAAATTCTTGGCTTTTAACCATGACATCCTCCTTTAACTCAACTACAGTACATTTAAACCTACTAGCCACCTCTCATTTTGAATTACACATGAAGATATTCAACCTAGAGCAGTGATGGCGAACCTTTTGAGCTCGGCGTGTCAGCATTTTGAAAAACCCTAACTTAACTCTGGTGCCGTGTCACATATAGAAATTTTTTGATATTTGCAACCATAGTAAAACAAAGACTTATATTTTTGATATTTATTTTATATATTTAAATGCCATTTAACAAAGAAAAATCAACCAAGAAAATGAGTTTGCATGTCACCTCTGACACACGTGTCATAGGTTCGCCATCACTGACCTAGAGAGTTATCTTTCCTTGACCTGAATCCGTCCATCTAAAGTGTTAAGCACAACATTAAAGTTCCTGTTTGGAAATACTTTCTATCTGTCCTGGAATGAATTTATGAAACTTTATAATCAGATACTGAAGGTTGACCTCCCCCACCAAGAATAGTTCAAATCGCATAGTCTCCTCTCTCAATTACCAAAATGCAGGCTGACCCTGCAAGCAGGGAGAATAGTTAGCTGTCAACAAGCAAGGATCCGAGATGTGATGGGTGCCTTTGTGCCCCCAAATCTTTTTCTTCTTAGACACTTGCAGGGTTTGACATTCTATCTCTAGAGACACATTCATTTGGGATAAATATTGATCACCCTAGGTGACTTCTTGAAATAAAATGCCTGTCTATTGGAGAGCTAAGATGCTAAATCACAGACATTTCACAGTAATATTTCCTAAGGTATATTCTTTAATATAATTTCCTAATTTCATAAGACACTGGAAAAAGAGATCCAAGGTCATATAAGTTGAGAAAATATATTACACTACATCTCTTCCTCAAGAGTCAAAATGCATAGTAGCATATTAAAGATTCTAAGAAGTCCTGCTATAAACACTCAAAATTAATTTTTAATCCACTGTTTCCTTATTTGAGACTATGGAACACTTTGGAAAAAATTTAAAATACACAACATAAAATTTACCATCTTAACCAAATTTAAATGGATAGGTCAATAGTGTTATATATATTCACATTGTTGTGCAAAACATTTTCATCTTGTAAAACTGAAACTCTATACTCATTAAACAACAACTTTCCATTCCCCTCTCCCTCCATAGTCCCTGGCAACCATCATTCTACTTTCTGTCTCTATGAATTTGACTACTTTATGTACCTCATGTAAGTGAAAGCATATGGTATTTATCCTTTTGTGATGGGCTTATTTCATTTAGCATAATATCTTCAATGCTCATCTATATTGTAGCAAGTGACAGATTTCCTTCTAGGCTGAATAATATTACATTTTATGTATACACCATATTTTGTTTATCCATTCATTTATTGATAAATACTTGCGTTGCTTCCATCTTTTGGCTATAATAAATAATGCTGATATAAACATGGGTGTACAGATATCTTTGAAATTCTGGTTTCAATTTTTTGGATATATACCCAGAAATGGAATTGCTGTAACATATGGTAATTCTATTTTTAATTTTTTGAGGACTCATCATACTATTGTCCATAGTAGTTACACCATTGTATATCCCCACCAACAGTGCACAAAGGTTCCAACTATTGCACATTCTTGCCAACACTTGTTTTCTGTTCATTTTTTTTTGTGTGTGTGTGTGTGTGGTTTTTTGTTTTTGTTTTTTGTTAATCCTCATCTGAGGATATTTTCCCATTGATTTTTAGAAAGAGTGGAAGGGAGGGAGAGAGACAGAGAGAGAGAAACATCAATGTGAGAGAGACAGAGCCAATGGTTGCCTCCCACACGCACTCTGGTCGATCGAGCCTGCAACTGAGGTATGTGCCCTTGACCAGGAATAGAAGCCAGGACCCTTCAGTCCACGGGCCAACGATCTATCCACTGAGCCAAATCGGCCAGGACTGGTTTTTTTTCCTGTTTTGTTTTCTATTTTTTTTTATAGTGGTCATGCAAATAAGTGTGAGGTGGTATCACACTGTGGTCTTGATTTGTATTTTCCTAATGATTAGCAATGGTGAGCATCTTTTCATATACTTGTTGGAAAAAACTTTAAAAAAATCACACCAATAAAAGTTTTGTGGAACATACTTTGGGATATGCTGCCAGGGAGAATGAGTAATAATGACTGCTTTTTTTAGATAGAAGAGTTTTTGTTGGTTTATTTTAAGAACAATTAACATTTACTATTTTAAAAGCAAAACAATATACAGGAAGTATGTACACAAACTGGCAATCTCTGGGTAGTAGGATTAGGAGTGGATTAATTTATTTCTGCCTATTTATAATTCCTAAATTTCTACAATAAACCTACATTATGCAATTTTAAAAGTTTAATATAAACAATGATGATAGCTCGACAGATATATAGATAGCGTGGCCAGTCTATGCTAGTTGCTTTGGCAACAGTACTCAGCTACCAGTGATCTCTTCCTTCCCACAACTTTTATTATTCTTATATTCAATTTAGCAGTTTCTTACATTATGCCTTATATTATTTTCTAATTATTCTCTGTTTTAATGTTGAATGTTTCATAAGTGTAAACTCTTTTGGAGGAGGCACTGTGTTTTATATTTCTGTGTTTGCTCCAGTAATAATTATCATATTTTCCAACCCCAACCAAGGGATATCATCTAACAAGGAATGTGTTTGTGTGTGCACGTCTGTATCTGAGCATTTGAGGCAGTTTGGGAGTATTCATGTGGATATTAAAATACTGAAATTGTGGTGCATTTTCAGTGATCTGAGTTCAAATGGACAAAATGTTTAACAATGTGCTCTTGAATGACACAGAACTGCTACTTATCACTCTTAAAAATAAAACTTTCTTAAAACTTTAGGGGCCACTGAATATGACAAATTTATTACAATATTATTGACTGTATTTCCTACACTTTACTTTCCACCCCCATGATTATTTTGTAACTACCAATCTGTACTGCTCAATCCCTTCACCTTTTTCACGCAGTCCCCAACCCCCCTTCACTCTGGCAACCATCAGTCTGTTCTCTGCACCTATGAGTCTATTTCTGTTTTGAATATAGTAAATTTAAAAATAATTTCTCTAGTCATAAATACATTGGTATTCTCATTTTTCTATTTTTAACAATATTTTGACCCTGCAAACTTAGCATTTTGCTAATTAAACATTGTTTGGTTTTATGTAAACTGATTTCTTTCTAAAATAATCTCTAATCAGAATATACCATCTCATCTATTATATTTCCTTCTCTTAACAGGTGTTCTGAGTTCTCATTGTTTCCAGATTACAATCATTTTGTCCATAATACATAGACCCAGACATCTGGTCCAAGGGAAAATAGGCAAGGCTATTCAATCAGGTAATGGAGGAAACACTTCCTGAAAGTTTGTCCAGCAGCTATTCCCACAGGTGATATCCTGAATGTGCTGGTCTGGGCTTTGCTGGAGCTCTGATACATGAAACCAAAGTGGACCTTAAAGTGTGACTGCCTGCTATAATGCAAAGAGGATTGGGAACCAGACCTGGTGTCAAAGCTCAGTTCTAAGAAATTACCAACTTATTACACTTGCAAAAGTCACTTCCCTAATCAGAGTCTCATCCGTAAAAAAATAGATAAAAAGTAGTACAGCACCTCATAGAGCAACTGTCAATGAAATGATACATGTGAAAGCACTTCGTAACATCTCACTCAAAGCAGTTTAAGGTAACTAACTCTGCTCTGGAGCAGAGAAACTCTAATCTGCTACACTTAGAAGACTATCAGGTGTCCTCAGAAATTCTGTTTAGCCAAATGAATTACTATGGGCCATTTTAATCCTTACTTGTTCAAAAAAAGACCCAAATAAACACCCCCCAATAACTACAGAAAGAAACAAAGGCTAGTTAATCTGTAGAAGGGGGGAGTGCAAAAATCTCATAGCATAGTCACTTGCTTTCCACTTATCTGCCCTTATTTAAACTATAAAATATCTAGGCGAAGATTTGAATAAACACTTCATAAAAAAACACACAAGTCGACAATAAACATATGAAAAGATGCTTAACATCATGACTCACTAGTGAAATGCAAATTAAAACCACAATGAGATACCATTACACATCCACTAGAAAATCTATACTCAAGGAATAAAAATACCAAGTGTTGAATAGGATGTAGGTAAATTAGAACCTGCATACATTGCTGGTGGGAATGTAAAATGGTATAATCACTTTGGTATACAGTTTAGCAGTGTCTCAAAACATTAAACGTATATTTAGCATATGACCCAGCCATAATACTCCTATATACCTACCAAATATATTAAAACATATGTACATATAAAGAATTGTATAAGAATGTTCATAGTGGTATTATTCATAGTAGTCCAAATCTGGAAACAATCCAAATGTCCATAAACTGGTGAATGGATAGACAAAATGTGGTATGCCCAGACGTGGAAATATTACTTAGCAATAAAAAGGAACAAAATATTGATGCATAGCACATATGAACCTAAATAACATTATGCTAAGTGAAGGAAGGCAGACACAAAAGACAATATCTTATCTAATTCCATTTATTTGAAATATTTATAAGAGGAATATCTATAGGGACAGAAAGTAGTTTAGTGGTTGCCTGGACCTGGGGATGAGAATGGGAAGTGACTGCAGACAGGCATGGGGGTACTTGTTGGAGTGATGAAAATATTCCAAACTGGATTGGGGTGATAGTTGCACAATTGTATAAATTTACTAAAACTCTTTAGGCTGTATGTGCATTTACAATGGGTGAATTTTATTAAATGTAAATTATATCTCAATAAAGTGGTTAAATATATTTGCAAAAAGGGAGAAATTATGCTAGCCAATGTGACAAGGGGGCAACTCAAGTTTGGATAAAAATGCCTGCCTTGGAGTCAAAACCCAATAGAAATCTGTCTTTAAGCCTGCAATATTTTAGCTGACTTCTGCTTTATCCTAGCTTTTGGCTACCATAATCATGCCATCATCCAGAAAACACATTGACTATATGAAGTTCAAGTTGACTCAGTTACTACTCTTCCAAAGTTTCTCTTTTCCATCCCCATGTCTCTCACTTTTCTTAATATTTGCTTATTTTGCCTTGTCACCCAGGAAATGTGTTGCTTTGCTCAGTTTTTACTTCTTTCTTTCACAGTATTCATGAGCCCTGTTGTCTATCTCTCACCTAATTCCATACTCATGGCTCCCACATTCAATATTTAATGGCAATTAATTTATATTAGAATAGACAGATCACATCAGGCGAGTAAACTACTTACTTTGTAGATCTAGTCTAGTCATTTCCAAGGTATAATCACTCTTTTTTTGGATGCAAAATGCCATTATTTATTTTTCAATAACAGGAGTGACAGAAGTGAAAATGGATCAGCTAGAGCTGCTAGACAGTACTTATCTGAGTTATTCTGGGAGGCCTGGAGGCCTCTGGGACAGAGCAAAAGGTAGAAGTAGCCAAAAAGAGTCTTTGACACTGAAGTGACAAAGTATCTCCATCTGCTGTACAATGCAATCATAAAATAAGGTAAGGAAATCTATTTTAGAAAGGTTTCTATTTTGTTAAAACAGTTAACATTTTAATATTTGGATCCTAACCTTCAGGTGTCAAAAACACATGGGCTTTCCAGAATCCCCAAGAATTATAGTAACTCAATGTCTAAAATGTACCTATGCCTGACATATGCTTCATTCATCAAACCACAATCAACACACGCTTCAGGCTAGGTGTGCTACAGAGTAAAGAATTTGGAGTCAGAAAACCTGTATTCCTAGCTCCTTTGTTTCCTCCACTTGCTGGATATTCTGTGAACCTCACTAATTCCTAGTTTCTTATGCTATAAAATTAAAATGAGAGGCATACCTATCTCATGGGGTGATGGGAATTAAATGTATTTGCATATATAAAAAGCACTTTGTAAACTGCAGAGACCCATACAAATAGAAGTTGTGTGCTTCCAAAAACTAAAACACAAACACTCCAAAATTCCTTATATGTTATTCTGAACATATAGGGCATCCTCCCAAATCACTTTTTAAAAATTCTGTTTTCATTTCCCTATCTCTCAGGATTCTTTTTGACCTTTGGCATTTCTGGCCTTCCATATGGTCATTGCTTACTCTGCAAACATACACACTAACAGTTATTCTGAAGAGTGTATGGATCTGTTTCTTACACTTACACTTTCTGCCTCACACACGAAAAATGCTGTCTATCCGACATTTCTATACCACCACTTTCCCCAAAGGGTTTCTGCTTGCATTCCCCACTGGGTGAAATGCAATTGCTGTTTAGTAGCACATAGCAACACTACACAACAGTCTAAGACAGGATGCAAGGGAAGCAATATTATATGCAGCTGGAAGGACAAGGGAAGCCAGTGTCAACAAATGCAATTACCAGATGTGAACTTTGGCCAAGGAGGTCAAGGCAAGCACTGCTTTAAAAAGTGTCATGGGATCTTTAATGCCCAAAAGTCAGTGCAACATTGGCATCACATCTTATTGAAAAAGCACTCTTCTGGAGCTCTGACCATTGATATTGCATCGATTCAGTTTTGGAGTGGTGAGTGACTTGCATGGTCTCACTAGCAGATCTCCTCTCACTATGCAGAAAGAAGTCTCTCTGGGAAAAGCACTTTTACATAAGAGTATGGCATTATTTGGGGTGATTTAAAGGCATGATAACTGGAGTGGATCTGGACACAAGCCACAATTTAACACTCCTTCCCCCATATGGCTGTCTTTTTTCTCCCTTAACACAGTGGGAACAGCAATTATACTCCAGTCCCACACAAACTTGGAATGAGCCAACTGTACTTATTTTGTTCTCACTTTGACACTTACTTCCTTCCCAATACAAGACAGGTGCACTGTTCCTTGTAGTGTTGGGCAATGGAAATGAACTGGGAAGAATGACACTTTAAAAGGCAGCAATTGCCTTACCCAACCAAATGCAGAGGGAAAGCAAGGAAGTTCACTCTTAGTAAACTATACTTTCCCGAGGGCTTCCTCCCTAAGGCCATCCATGGGGAGCAACATTAATTTACTTAAGTATTATATTTCAAATCTATAAAATTTTTGAAGGCAAAATAATAAGGATATGTAAGCACCTGGCATTCAAAATGAGTCATTACTAAATATTTTAATTAAATCTATTTTCAATGAAGCAGGAAGTGTCAAATTCCTATGTGTTCATACATGATCAGAAGGGTTTTTGTCCTCTAGGGAGTCTATATATGGGCCTGACAAACTTCCTATTCTTACACTTTTAATAAAAACAAAGAAGGAATTTGGCCTGCCTGCTTATTCCATTCTGTACTATGAGGTGTTACTTTCAAAATGTGAACAGGTCCTTTATTCGTGATAAAACAGGAGAAAAACCAATCTCCTGGAATATATGAACAGTTAACTTTCTAATTCTCCAACCTAAAAATGAATTGCTTGTTCCTTCTCCTGCCAACCTTTCCTCCTCTTTCCCCTTCCTTCCCAACCACTAGTGCTGTGCATAAAGTCTGTTCGTGTCTGTGGCAGCATTGTCTAGGAAGGGTGTGACATTTGAATGGGGTGGGGGCAGATGAAGGCTTAAGTTCGCTTCAAAAAATGTTAAATTGCTAATAATGTATCTTGTGCTTTCCCAATACACTCCTCAGCTGTTGCACATGCACATTATATCATATAATATGTAGGTGATTCTGTTTTCCCATGTAGATATATATGAACTAGAGGCTGAGTGCACAAAATTTGTGCACTTGGGGGGGTGGACCCCAGCCTGGCCTGTGCCCTTTCACATTGTGGGAGCCCTGTGATCGATCACCCCAAAGAGGTAGGCCCCGCCCACCCATCTGGGGCTCCTCAATGGATTGCCCCAAAGTGGTAGGCTGGAGCCAGGGTTCCTGCCTGCGCAGGGCCATGGGAGCCCTGGTAGAAGTTGCACGGAGTGGCCACTGAGGCCCCGCCCCCACAGCTTGTGCGCGGGCCACAGGAACCCCACCTCCACTGTGCGCACAGCCATCTTGTGAAGGCGTGATGGCGTGAGGACCACCTAGGCTTTTATTAGTAAGATGCTTTGCCTCTTGATTTAATTGTAGCTCCCCAAAGAGAAGAGGCTGGGTTCTAGTGTTGTCATAAGGGACCTGGCTCCAAGGGAATAATACTGTTCAGATATGTATTTTTTATTTCTGTTGTCTAGATATTTTCCTCAGGTTTCTAACTCAAATTTATAACTGCCTAAGGTATACTTCCACTTGACTACCCCAACTCTCACAGTTCTCTCCATATACTTTCACTAATCACCACTCTCTAAGTACACCATACGGTTTCACACCTTCATGCTTTGCGCATGCTGTTTTCTTTGCCTTGCATGATCTCCTCTGTTGAAATTCAATTTATCCTCCAGGAATCATCTCATGTGTCATCTCCTCCACATTAATTCTTCCCCAGTTACTGCAGTTGAATCAAATTGTTTCATCAGTGCTCCACAACATTTTGTTTGAACCTGTCTTAAAATCTCAATCACATTCTGCCTTGAATTGTAATTATTTGTGTCTATGTCTTCTCTATGAGTCCAAAGGCTTTCAGAGGGTGGAACTCTGTCTGATTCATCTTTGTGCCTCTCTAGATTCCCAGGGCCTACCAGAGTGTCTGGCACTCGGTGGCTGAATAAACAATAAACATTTAGAATAGGAGCTCAAGTACTATGTGATTTATTGAATTGTCTGTATCTCTTTTAGCTGTTAATCAAAGCCTGGCATAGACCATAAACTCAATACAGAACACAGAACATCTGTGTTGGAATAACACCAAACAATTTTAAATGGCAAATTTTTGGAAATTTGTTTAAATTCTTTTGCTTGCACGCAACCTTTGTAGGCCTAACAGTTAATAGAAAAAAAAAAACACTCTGAAATAACTGATTTACCTCCAAGAGTTTTAGCCACAGAACATTTTTCAGACCATTAAGAATGAGAGCTTCTATTTAGGCAGTACTAGTTAGTTTCTGACATATAAGTTATTTCTGGTTATAGTGTTAGTGCATAGATTATGTTTTGCTTTTCTCAACACTGCCATGCCCTGAACAAATATTCCTTTTCAGAGAGTGCCTTACTGAGGGGCCCAGTACTAAGAACTTCAACTGTAGTGCAATCTGATGATGTCCCCTCCCACCATCCCATCAGAAGCTGGGTTGGAATCTCCATGCAGGATTTTCTTGCCTTGGCCTCCAGAAGTTCCAAATAAATAACCTAAAATCCTCTTTAGAAAACAGTGGGGGGAAGTGGCTTGGAACATGCTCCATTTATACTAACTAAACATTTTAGCCAATGTTTCCAGTGTCAGGCCCAATAAGTCAATGGGATGCTAGTTGTCGATTTGTGGTTTTTTTTTTCCTTTTTCAATTCTAGACATCTTGGAATCTATGCCATTGATATTCCAACATGCAAGCTATTATCGTGACTAACACAGACAGAATTACCTGCTGCTACATTCCAGGTATGTTTATGTATTACCCTGTCTGACCTGTTTCCTTCTTTCAGCTGTGTCAGTGGTGGGAGGGAGGAGATGGGGATTTACCCCCTCCTCTTAATTTTCTCTAACAACTGCGATGCCAAATGCAATTATTTGTGGAGGAATCTGCTGTATATATGGATGAAAGGGACACATGCAAATCCTCAACAAGAAAGGGAAATACCGGCTACGTATTTGTTCCAAAAGCCTGCCAACTCTGGTCAACTCTGCCCAAGGCCCCCTGTGCAGATATTAACAAGCTGAACACAATATGACTTTAGGAATGCAAAGAAAAAAAACGTTTAACAGTTGAAAAATCTCCTCCTCAATCTGAGGTCAAACAGCTAGTAAAAAAGCTTCAAAAACGTCTGAAAACCCATGAATAAGCCCCAGATGTTCCCGTTCTCAGCTGAACTTTCCAGCAAGTTATTTCTAACTTCTGTTTTTCACAAGTAAAAACTATTGCGATCTCTGATGCTTCCCTATCTGTTTCCAAAGAAAACTGCCGCCAGTCAAATTCCTTCTCCCACCCACAGTAACTAATTGTCCATACTGTTTTTCACCTCCTTTTCTGAAAAAGAATTAAATTGGCAAGACTCCTTAGTGCAAGAGTGGGCACCTTTTTTCTATCAAGGGCCACTGACCCACAGCGGAAAATAAAATCAACTGGGGCCACACACAAGTCAGAAACCACTTGTTTTAGTTTCGTTTTTGTTTGTTTTTGTAGAAGAAATATAAAATAGTCACCTCATCTCCTTAAAAAATAAGAATATGGAAAGGAAAACTCCATTCAACCTATATAATAAAATTAAAAGACTCCAGGTCTCTGATATAGCAAGTTTGGGGAATTAGGTGGTTAAGAAAAAAGATGTGAGGGAGGGGGAAAGAGAAAGATTGAGAAAATAAAATTTAAAAAATAAAAAAGAAAAGGTGAGAAAGAGAAAGAAAGAGGCCAAGGGATGGTGAGAGAAAGAAGGAGAAAAACAGACACAAAGAGAAAGGAAAAGAGGGGAAAATACAGAGGAAGGCTGGGCAAGCTCCCTAGTTAATGTGTTAGTTGCAGTAAACAGTTTGTCCCACCCCCAGTGCTCCCTGTACTTTGGTCATTAGAGTAAGTTATCATTGCCCTTTGAAATCCTTATTAGCTTTCTAGCAGTTTAGGGGAAGTCCTTTCTGTTCTGAGAAACAGCTGGTCTGCTTTGATTTTCAAACTTCAAAGCAATTTTTTAAAAAAATAAAGAATATTTTATCAAGAAAGTCTGAAGGTTTTACATGTGTGTAAAGGAATGACTGAAAGTTTCTGACATTGCAAAACTGTCAGATGGCTTTATCTGTGGCCTTTGAGAGATTAGGGCTGTCTTATTTCATAGAGCCTGAATGTTAGATTTAGCATTTATTTCATTGATTTGAGGGTTCTTTTCCCTCAAAGCAATGGGGTTAGTTGGATTCTGATGTAGTAGACAATATAAAGTGGAGACCACATACACATACATTTCTTAAGACAAAACAGACCTGCACTCACAGCTCTTTAATTACTACTGTCTTCCATTGAAAGCTGAACTTCTGAATGTTTGGCACTAGCAACCCACTAAGAGAGAAGTTAGTTTTAAGTTGCAGTACCAATTTTAGAGCTACTGTATATGTTAGTGGGATTATATTCTGCTGATGGTGTAGTAAAGAAGACAAAATGGAACAGGAAAATGTCCAGAGGAGGACAAATACAATAATAAAGGGTGGAGAATAAGGCAAAGCCATATGATGACAGACTAAAATCACTCGCCTCTTGAGTCTGAAATGATGAAGGCTTATGGGGAAAATCAGAGAAGTGCATACAATTGTGATGAGTATGGTAACCACAAACTTATGTCCTATAACACTAAAATTAGGGGGTAAGCCCTTAAACTTGAAAGAGATGATTTTAGGTTAGATGAAGGGAGGTCCTACTTCAAATATCAAATATTAAGCTTAAGTAATTCATTTCCCCAAGGTGTAGGGCAGTTGAAAAATAACAATATATTCCAAAATGTTGGGTCATTTGTGAATGATGATGTAATATTGAGTTATTCTGAGAAACTCAGAAGGTTGGGGGCCACCTCTCACTGTGCAAACATTTCCTAGTGTGCCTGTCAGCAAGGAGTCCTGGGTGATGCGGGTCATGAGGCTGCCTCTGAGACCATCTTCTAAAGGTCTTTGGTGCTGCCTTCAGAGTTAAGGTGATAACACTTGGGCTATCAGGCTGAAACACTGGGTCAGGAGGTTATCAGGCCAGATGATACTCTTTCTGTCTCCTCTCAGGGCCTAGGTTACTTTTGAGACAGCCAATAGAGATAGAGACAGCTCAGATGGGGGAGGATCAGAAGAAGTGTGAGAGCTTTGACTTGGTCCAGGGTGGTTTCAATTTACATCTGTTCTTACCTAACTCAACATGTTTGTCTTCTGTTTTAAATGAAAATAGATTTATTGTTTTTTTGATGTAAAAATTAATTTAAAAAAGTATTTGGGCAGAGTACAGAGACTTAAAGAAAGGATATGAAAGTTATCATAATATTGCTCATGTCTTAATATATATTTCTACAGACTTTCTCCCCCATACATATGTATGTACATGTGCTAACTTTTATAAAATTGAATTGTACTTTAATATCTAATCTAATAATAGACAAACAGGGTAATTGACCATACCTTCGCTACGCCTTCCATTGGCTAATCAGCGAGATATGCAAATTAACCAACAACAAAGATGGCGGTTAATTTGCATATGTAGGTGTGAAGTGGAGCAGCAAAGGCGCTGAAGGCGGCTCCAGCCGGAGCAGTGAAGGCCTGGGTGCTCGGTGCCAGAGGAAAACCAGTGCTGGCGGCCAGGGGAAGGGAAGGCCTATTACACGAATCTTTTCGTGCAACAGGCCTCTAGTTGTCTTATAACCTTTTTAATGTAACAATATATCATGGATATCTTTCTTTGTACAACAGTATTTTTAAAATATATTTAAAATTATTTTTATTTTTAATTTACGTATAGTGGAATAATCTGCATCCATTAAAATATTTTGAGGTGAATATAGTCAATAAAGGTATTTTTGATGGCTGCATATTATTTCATTGTATGGAAATGGTATAGTATGACAATGCCACTGAAATATCCTTATACATAAAACTTTGTGGATTGCCATAGTCTTTCCTCAGGATAAACTTCTAACTTAGGATCTGCTAGTTCCAGGCTACTTCAAGTGACCTCCTAGATAATTAGACTATCTTAATGCTTCTTCATCCCTCAACAGAGTAGAAGAAAGATCATAGAATTTAGAGTAAGTTCAACCTTTCAGTCCCTTACAATCTGAATGTCAGTTTCATCACCTATTATAGAGAATATTAATGATAGCTAGGTCACAGGACAGTAATGAGAAATAAGTGTGATAATGTAAACAAAAGGTCCTCGTAAACTTTAAAACACTTAAATGCAGAGATTATCTTCTTTTTAACATCTTAAGGTTAAGAATTCAGAGGCAGATTTAGTTGATCCAGTCTGCCATGTTCCATACACTGAGAGGGTCCCAAAAAGTCTCTGAAAGCTTGTGACCATCTAGAGCAGTGATGGCGAACCTTTTGAGCTCGGCGTGTCAGCATTTTGAAAAACCCTAACTTAACTCTGGTGCTGTGTCACAGATAGAAATTTTTTGATATTTGCAACCATAGTAAAACAAAGACTTATATTTTTGATATTTATTTTATATATTTAAATGCCATTTAACAAAGAAAAATCAACCAAAAAAATGAGTTTGCATGTCACCTCTGACACGCGTGTCATAGGTTCGCCATCACTGGTCTAGAGTAACATTTCTGAGTCCCCAGACCTGAATCACCTGCCTAGAGGGTGAGGGGGGCCCTTTAACCAACCAAATGTCTAGCTGCTATGTACTAGGTGGTATTTGGTTCCCCAGGTTTCATGCTACATGGCATTCACCTGTTTGGCATTGACTGTTTTACCAGGGAGAAGAGTTTATCATGTTCTCTTCCTCATTTGGCCCTCTATAAATACACCCAGTTTGTGTGGGCCTGAATTGAACACTCTGGCAAGAAACCAATGTTCTCAGGAAGAAAGAGATAATTTGCATTACAACACAAATTGCATATTCCTCCCCAAACGTCTGGTGCTTTTGCTTTAAAAAAAAGGAGGGGGGGGGGCTGCTGTTCCTCATCACTAGCCAAAAGCATTTATAGATTATGGCTGGGTTTTTTTTTTAATCCAGAAGGAAGCACAGAGCAAGAATGGTATTCTTTTATAAGGTATTTTGAAATACCAAGTATAGTACCAGCACCCAGCAAGTGCTCAATAAATGCTATTTGGTCTTGATCTCTTTCTCCAGGTCATTTTTTATTGAATTTATTGGGGTGACACTAGTTTGTAAAACAGTACAGATTTCAAATTGTACAGCTCAACAAAACATCATCTGCACACAGTATCATGCATCCATCACCCCAAGCCAAGTCTCTTTCCATCCTTATTTATCCCCCCTTTGCCCACCTCCACCTACCCTCCCTCTTCCTGCTATCACCACACTGTTGTCTGTGTGTGTGTGTGTGTGTGTGTGTGTGTGTGTGTGTGTGTGTATCAATCTGTTCACCTTCTTTCATTCAGTCCCCCAACCCTCTCCCCTTTGACAGCTGTCAGTCTATCCCATGTATCCATGCTTCTGTTTCTACTTTGTTCATTATATTCCACATATAAGTGAAATCAGATGGTGCTTGTCTTTTTACTATTTTCCATTAAAAACAGAATAACTAAGGACATAGAGAAAATAAATAAACCTATGAAAGAAATTCTTAAATTATGTGGAAGACAAGAGTGGGTAAATGAGAGAGGACTTGTGGGGAAAGAAATACCTCTCCCGCACAAAAGGTTACATGGCATAGGTGGGAGAAAAAAAATAAGGGACTTAAAAGGAAGGCAACAAGTATTTTTGTGGCAGAGACAAAAGTTACACATATGATTCAATTTAAGAAAAATATAAATATAAGTCATGTTGGAAACTGTAGTGTTGGAAGAAAACAAAGACATAAAAAAAGATTGTGGTTCTCTATATGCGAAGGTCAGTGAGTGTCTCATTGGTTTTTCTAGTCCCTGTGCTCAACAGGGGATTGATGGTGAGGTAAGGCAGGCCTGGACTAGGGTGATGGCATAGGGATAGAAAGGATCTCAAAGAATGCTACAAATAATGACCTGAAGGCACTTGATGATTGACTGGCTACAGGATGAGAATCCCAGACTAGCAATGCCAGTGGGACAGTGATAACAAAATGGAGTAGCACATAGTAGGTTCAGGAAATATGCTGAAAGTAGATATCACAGAACCATCTCTCCTTCATAGAAACAATTTCCTGGGGGAAAGCATGAGAAATTTGTGTAAATAGGGTAGGTGTGCTAAAGATTTTGATTACTTCATTCACACTTATAACCCTCAAATAAGAACATTTCTCAATGTCTAGCTACTTATACCTGAGGCATGAGTCGCCGTAGGACTTCAGGACCCAGAGAAACTAGAGTCTAGAAATAAAGTGGTCCATGAATTAGTATTTCATCTCACCTCTTCAAGCCTCAACAAGCTGATCTTTGAATGGAAAGGAGACTGCCAAGAAAATGAAAGTTCCTATTATTCAGGCTTTGACAGATAAAGTAGGTTTTGCAATGTTGCCCAATACTATATCTTACAGTGACAGAATAGGCATAATAGGAAGGAGTAGGCCATTAACTGGGGTCTGTGTCAAAAGTAATTCCACTGGATGAGAGCCATGGCATAGCTGCCAAGTGAAGGTCAGAAAAGAGAGGCAGAACAAGAAGAGAGTTCATGGATTTACCAGGTCTTATCAAGTTGAAGATCTTTTGAATGAATGGAATGAGGACTCACAGGGAAGTATGGTACAGTCCTACCATGTTTCTCAAGACAGTGGAGGAAGAGAGTAGATCTTAAATGTTCTTATCACAAGAAAGACATGGTAATTATGTGACATGATGGAGTGTCAGCTAATGCTAGGGTGGGATTCATTTCATAGTATATAAGTGTGTCAAATTAATATGTTGTACACCTTAAACTTCCACAATATTATATATAATTACATTGCAGTCAAGTTGGAAAAATAAAACAAAATAAAATTTAAAAAGTAAAGGGAGGACTATTCTTGATGACTTTTGGCAGACAGAATATTTTATACATTATTTAAAGGCAAAACCCCAGTGTAACATTTTACAATTTTTTAATGGTGAAAAGAATCCCCCTACTCTCTTGCTTTCCCTCTGTATTTGCACATACATTTTCTCCCTAAATTCACATCTGCCCCATGTGCAAAATACATTCACCTTATCCCAACATCCCTAAGAAGTTTCAACCAATTACAGCATCAACTCTTAAGTATAAAATCTCAACTAAATATCATTAGTTCAAAAGTCCCCAAAATCATAATATAAGTCAGTTACTGATGAGATGCTGGGTATGGTCCATTCTGGTCAAAATTTTCCTCCATCTCTGTACCTGTGAAACTAGAAAACAAGTTACCTGCTTCCAAAATACAATGGTGGGACAGGTATAGGATATAGGATAACATTATAGATATTCTCTCTAAATTGGAGGAAAACAGCTAAGTCAAATATGAACAGAGTCCTTCACTTATTCATGCAATAAATAGTTATTGGTCATCTAGTATGTGCCAGGCACTGTACTTGAAGCAGAAGATAGAGTGGTGGACAAAACCCTATTCTTGTGGAAATTCTGTAAACAAGATTCAATGCTGTCTAAACAATGCACCTTATCTGCCTTCTTAGAATCTGCACTGACCAGCAAGAGTACAGGGGTGCTAAGGTGGAGAGAAAACACGTTGTTGAGTGCCAGCTAGCCAATCTTGGTGAAAAGCCAGGTCAGCTCATTGTCAGCACATGCTTGAGTAAAATTAACAAGCAGGCTCCTATATATAAAGTTCTTGGAGACCATTCTAGGGAAACAACACAAACTATAAGTACCTGCTATAATTAGAAAAACACAGGAGTTGGTAACAAATGGGAAAATGTGTTTTAAGAAGGTTGAAGAAGGCGAACAGTCACTGCTTCCCTTGGGTTCCCCCACTCCTCTTTGTGAGACTGTCATGAAACACAGTAGTCTCTCCAGCACATCTAAGAACCCACAATGGCAGCAGAAGAAAAACACTATAATCTCTCTTAATCTTTCTCACAGTTTTGGTAGTTTTTGAGATTTCAGTGAACAGATGGCACTCAACATTCAACAACCAAAGAGCCACTTTTAATTGGAATCCTGACTCATAAAAGTGTGTAACAAATTGATTAAAAAGTAATAGTTAATATATTCATCAGGGAATCTAAATACTTAATTTTGAGAACTTCTACTTCAGGTTCAATGAGGGACAATCTCTAGGGTTACTAGAATTTTCTTTTAACTTTCTACTGTGGGACCTGGATAAGGTACTAGTCTGCTGTGATAAAGTCATTCCATGCCTCCTCTCCTGAGACCCAAACCACTGCATGCTACACCCCCTCCTATGTCCTGGCTAACAGCCAAATATAATTAGCCTGACTTTAGGATACAACAGTCCTCTTCCCCTCAACAGGTCCATAACCTTTTATGGAAAAGAAGGTTAATGAATGTTAATAGTAAGCTTTACTTCTTTGTTTCATAAACCCTGTCAAGTTTAACTGGACTCCTTGCCTCCAATTTCTAATCTCCAAACCACCCTTCATACTCCTGGCAGAGTTAACATCATAAAACACTGATTTGACTATGCCATGCTTTTGCTCCAATCCCTTCAGTAGCTCTCCACTACTAACAGAGTCAAGTTCAGATTCTTTATTTTACTATTCGTTGTCCTCACACATTTTATACCACACCTTTTCAGTCTCGTCCTTCACTGCCCATGTCCTCTTCCACTCTGCCCTGGGCCGTGAGCTCTCTAGCCACATAAGGCTATTGATGTACTTTCATGTCTTTGTGCCACACTGTTCTTTCCAAATTCCTCTGCCAGGAAGATCCTTCCTTCCAATCTCTATCTGTCAAAATTCTCCTCATCTTTCAAAGCCTGGCTTAAAGGCTACTTATTTTTGAAGTCTTGTTTAATTCCCTTGGTAGGAATTAATCCCTCCCTTCTCTGGGCTATCATAGTACTTGGTTTATATTTCTCTTAAGATACTTAAACTATGCCTTGGGTTACAGTTATGTAGGTATGTTTTCATCACCCTCCTTGAAAGCAAAAATTGTGTTTAAATTATTTCTGTATCCTTGTCCATAGCTCCTATTCCCAGAGCTTGTCACACAGAGCTGTTAAATATTGAACAAATGAATTCAAATGGTAATGATATATGTTATGTGATTATAACTATGTATAAGGGGTTTTTCCATGTCTTTATCAACAGAGTCCACTAAACTTGGCACTACACATCCCCTGGGCATTTAATAAATAGCTTCAAAATAAATGGCAAGGATATATACATATATTTTAAATTTTACTTTATTTTTTTGCCTACTGAGTTTCATTTTTAGAGTCATGCAAGTAGTCATGGTTTAAGTGACTTCCAAGAACAACAGACAAGAAGAAAAGCAATTCAACACATAGAAGCTCAGAGTTGAGCTCCATTTCAGCATCTTATGATAATCTGTACAGATTGCAATTATTGATCAATTTGACATACAATAGCTCAGGGAATAGCATTCCCTGAAAAAGAAATCAGTAATAAAAAACTGCTCCCTACATGGGTACCCTTATCTTATACTTGGGTCTGGTGAACAAAGGTAACAGTGCCACTAGGTTCTGGTCTAGAGATCTTTCCAGCTCTCAAATGCCTTAAAAAATCTATATGAAGCTATAGCGAACTGCAGCTAGCTTGGCTTAATCTTTTGTATTAGCTTATTAATGAGTCTGGATTCCTTCCCCATTTTCCATGGTATATTATCAGGCAGGAACAAAGGCTCAGGCAGCAGGGGGCAGCTTTAGCTTTCCTTTTTCTTCTTTTTCTGGACAAGTAGTCTCTGGTCCCAGACTTTGGCTAACAACTTTCATAGTTCTTTGATAGTAGAGCCAACAGAATGGGTCTTCTGTGCCTTAGGCTCTGCAATGCAAAATAGAGCTTTGGGAATTTGGGTCTAGTTAGTGTTCCTGGCATCTGTGACATCACCCTAACAGCTGAGAGTGATGATGTCTCAAGAAAGCTCGTAGCCCCAAGCCCTGTGAATTCTTTCTGCTCTGCCAGCATGTGCAACTCTCTCTCTCTCTCTCTCTCTCTCTCTCTCTCTCTCTCTTTCTCATATTATACACCACTCAAAATCATTCTAAATACCTCCTGTGAGACATCTGCCAATAAGGATATCATGTCAGCAAGGTTTTAAATTTAGGAACCTCTCACCATCTTCAACCAGAGAGCAAAATGCAAAAGGAATGCAGATTAACTTGTCCTGAACTTTATAGCTCTGAAGTCTCTTCACTTGATACTATCCTTCCATGAAAGGTCCTGGTGGGGCTGAATATTAAAATGGGGCTCTGAATCATGTGGTAAGATCTCTAAGCTGTACTCTAAGGGCAGCCTGCCTATTTATAGATCCTCTACTTTAGGGCAGAGTTCAAACTTGGGAAAATCTGAAGAACTTAATTTAAACCCACAATATCATACACAATCATATATATATATATATATATATATATATATATATATATATATATATATATATTTCATCATCTTCATTTTCCATTCAGTTACTTTGAGCCAAACTAAACTTTAAATAGTTCAAAAATCTGTTGAAGCTTGGCTAGATATATTTTCCCAAGAATCTTTAGCATTTAGATTATTATATTTAGAATTTTTAAATCATTTAAACAACAACCAAAACTAGAAAAGTTGTAGTTTCTCCATTCCAGAAATTGGTAAACTGAGGGACGGAGATTCAAGCCACTTAAAAGGTCACTCCCGACTTCCCTTATGTTAACTCTTCCTATTATCATAATATGAAGCAAAAGAGTAGGTATAAAATGAGGAATTTAGCAAACAAGAGAAAAAAACTCATGGACAAGGACAATAGTGTGGTGATTGTCAGGGGGAGAGGGGTCGGGGGGAAGTGGAGGAGGATAAATGGTGATGGACAGAGAATTGACTTGGGGTGGTGAACACACTATATAGTATAAAGATGATGTGTTGTGGAATTGTGCACCTGAAACCTGTATAATTTTGTTAACCAGTGTCACCCCAATAAATTTAATAAAAAGGAAAAATACAAATAAGATTTTAATATACCCTTAAAAGTTGAGTGTCTACTACATGCATTATCTCTAACACTTGTACTAATCCTTCAAGATAGATTATACTATACCCATTTCAAAGATTAGGAAACTTGAGTACAGGGAGGTTAAATAATTTGTTCTTAAACCCAGATCTACATTTGGTTCTAGAGTCTGTACTTTCCCCCAAACTAGACTATATAGCGCTGTGGCTCTCAGATTTCTCAGTATGGCTCTAAATCACACACCAAAAAGACTTCACAACAAAAGCAGGTAATATTGGTTTAACAAAGACTGCTGTGGAGCAGTGAACATTACAATCCCCAAATAGATTTTTGAACATTTAGACAGGATACATTAATATTTTTCTAGCCACTCACTCCCATGCCCCTGCCTGGATAACCCCAACACACATTTACATATTTACCTACCTCTTCTCCCTACACCACAATAATGGCCACAACATCAAAAGAGCTGCTAAGTGATGTCTACATTTGAGAGATAGAGTCTGGTGGGTCAGTGAAGGTTTTATAGCTGTTTCCATCATAACTAAAACAAATGTGCCTGCTAAGTTTGGTTCCCTCACTGTGTTTACAAAACAGTGTTGTGAATCTACATGTAATACTTTACATTTATCTCTGTAACATTTTTTTAAAATATGTTTTTATTAATTTGAGAGAGAGGGAGGGGGAGAGAGAGAGAGAGAGAGAGAGAGAGAGAGAGAGAGAGAGAGAGAGAGAGAAACACCAATGTAAGAGAAACATTGATCGGCTGCTTCCTGCATGTCTCTTACTGGGGATCAAGCCCGAAACTCAGGCATGTGCCCTGACCATGAATTGAACCAGTGACCTTTTTGTGCATGGGACAACACTCAACCAACTGCACCACACCGACCAGGGCTATCCCTATAACATTTCACTTTGTTAGCTTTCTCTGCTATTCCAGTCTACTTAGATATTTTTAGATACTGATTGTGTTGTCTATATACTAGAGGCCCCATGCATGAAATTCGTGCAAGAGTAGGTCTTCCTTGAATGTTCTACCATGCTTTCCAGGATTCTTAATTTCATTAAAGTAGAAACTCACGAACTTAAAAAAAAAAAAAGAGTGGGCCTTCCCTCCCCCGGTTGCCAGCGCCGGCTCCCTCCAGCCACCAGCAGGCAGTTGGGCTTCCCTCACAGCCCTAGCTTCGTCCGGAATGACATCCGGTCTAATTAGCATATTATGCTTTTATTATTATAGATTAGCTTAATCCCACCTAGCTTTGTGCCATCTCTAAATATTAGATGCATGCTTTCTCTGTCCTCAGTTAGGCCACTGGTAAAAACTTCAGGTAGTAAGGGTCAAGTACAAAGCAAACAACCGAAGCCTCTTTCCAGGCTGACATTGACAAGTTAAGAAATCACTCTTCAGGTATGATGGTTAATTAGCTACACTTTATCAAACTATATGATTATTTAGTCAACATTTCTTGCCACTTGTTGAAAAACAATCCTAGGAACTTTTGTTAAATGCCTTGCTGCAATCTAGACATACCATGTCTGAGTCATTCTTGATTTAGTAAGATCAGGTGTGCACGGAAGTGAGACCTGGTTCCTGGTTTGTTCTGAGTGAGCCCATAGTGACTTCTAGTAACCATCGTGGTGACTTCTGAAAGCTCATGCTCTCCAAGAATCTAGTCCAGAATTTTGCTAAGATGTGACAGCAGGATCCCTGACTTGTAGTATCCACAATCTAGTTTCCTCCCCTTATTAAAGGTGAGGGTAGAAGGTGCCTGTCTCTAGTCTTTTGGTTCTTTTATTTGTTGTGATGACTCAAAATTTTCTAACAGTGATATCATGATAATAGGAAGATTACTCAGTGAAGTTGGAAATAACTGATCTGAACTTGGGACTCATTATTTATGATATACTATAATAGTAATATTCTTAGCTTCTTTGCTCTTATTAATTGCATGCCCATAATATAGAATAGATATTACTATGAAAAGTGATGACTTAGCAAAATATGGACTATGAAGAAAATAATATCTAAATCAACTTAATTAAACAAATAAGATCATACTTTAACCCTATTAAGAAATTATCCAATAAAATCCAATAATTATGTAATTTCCACTTTGGACATTAATTAGAATTCTGCAGGAAATATTCTACTTAATTGTTGCTATACAAAATGACTGTGGTTGCTAAGGCAGCCATATAGTTAGGGATACAGAATTGATCCTATTGTTAATATTTTACCTTTACCAAGTACTAATATTGAGCCTATACAGAATATGGAAACATCCCTGATCATGTATCAAATAAGTTTGCAGTTGAAGTCTCAAATAACCATGGGCATAGAAGACAGAGGCCAAACATTTAATCGAGCTTATTTACACAGGACTGCCATCCAGGGACAAAATTATCTGTTCTGTATAGACAAGCTAATTTAAGACAAATTGCTCAGTATTTATTTCCATTGGACTTTGTCAGAATCCAAATGACTTGGGCAAGGGAAATTTAGTTGTTGGTCTGCAATGTCAAATAAGACACTTTTGGCTCATTAGTACAGGAACATAGGCCCTACAAAATCACGTTGGAACATCACTTTCAATAGGACTAGACCAAGCCATTCACACTCTTCCATTTGGTCACCATTTTAAGCAACAGTTCATTTTAGGAGGTGGCTGATGGGAATTGGAAGGTATTCTGTGACTGCCTTGTGTATTGTAGATATTTAGTACACTCATTGAATGAATGCTCAAATGAAAAAATGACTCATATGAGATTAAATCTTAAATGTTAGCCTTAAGAGCACCCTGAGATTTTTATTCTTTTAGCAGTTGGAACCCTTTGTTTAAGTGTAATCTTACTCAGAAGACTGATGTGTAAAGCAGATTTTTAAAATATAGCTGCTCTGGATAAAATAGGAATGGGGGACTCAGCACAACTCCACAGCACCTCTCCCACATCACTACTCCCTATGGAACATATTCTGAATATGCTGCCTAAACAACTGAGCTAACTTGTGCATAAGCCCACTGACTAATATGATGCTAATTTTGCCATACTGGAAGGAGGGAGAAGGCACTAGATAAATTATTACAGGTTTCCCAGGAAGGTGGAGGAGTTGAAATCCAGAACATGCGAGTGAAAGAATGACTGGTTCCTGAATGTGGATAGGAGCCTAAGTTCAAATATGCATGGGCAAAAGTCCATGAGCAACAGGTCCTGCTGACACTGCCTGCTTTTGGTTCAGTGATCCCATCAGAGACCCCCCACCTCCTGACCTGTGTGCAACAACTGTTCAATGGGTTTAATGAGGCTACAGACACTGAGGTGTACTTGTTATAACCAAACACTAGTTAATATCCATAACAAGAGATAAATAATTAACAAGATCATGGCTCATGCTGTACTACTTTTTGTTCCTAATATGAACTGCTAAAGAATGGGCTTCTGCTATGGTTGGGAGTACTGTATAAGAAAATGTGGAAGCACAATAATGGCACTACAGGATACTGATCTGTTCATTTCCCAGTCCCAGCTTTGTTATATACTGGCAATATGACTTTGGGCAAGTCATTTCACTCTCTTGGCTATAATTTCCTCATCTATAAAACTAGAGGGTTGGACCCTCTACCACCTAAAGAATCCTTCTAACTATAATTTGTACTTATGTAACCCTGCTCTTTAGTACAGAAACGGGTTAATATTGAATGTGAAACATGCCTTAAATTGAAACTAAATTGAGAAATAATTTGAGTGAACAAAGGTTGAGTTCTTCAAATGAATTGATCAATAAAATGTTGTATGTATTGAGCACCTACTTTATATATGTTAGGTACTATGAGAAATAGAAAATTATATGCATGATCCTAGACTTGAGGAGCTGACAGTCCAGAAGCAAGATATATATATATATATATATATATATATATATATATATATATATATGAAAAGTTATTTCTGAATTTCTCAAAAAGTATTTGAAAATAGATATAACAATATAGTGCTTATAGTAAAGGTTTATGGAGGTAAAAAGCAACCATTTGTAACCATTTATTTCAAAATATGGTGTTACATTTTACCAGTAACTAAATGTAAATAAAATATGAGACCCTGTGGATTTCAGAGATATTTTGGAAATATATTTCCAAGTGTAAAACTGTATAGTTTAATAGAATTGCCTTTTCACATGTAGAATTTGTCTTTCCATAGCTAACACTTCCTATACTTCTAAGAAACAACAACAAAAATTCATGAAAGTACAATACTGTAATGAAAAAAGACAATGTATTTCTTTTCATTGTTAAATCAATATTACCACAACACTGTTATCAACTACATTTTGGCTCACCACTCCTGACTCATCTACTATTTTTGAAAAATTATAAATATGCAAGCAGTAAAATACATGACCCAATTAAAATATCTTTAATCTTGTATATTCCAAATATAGAAAATAGTTCATTTCAAAAAATTTAATATGAAATACTTGGGAATACTTCTTGATGTAGTGTTAAACTGTACATAGTAATTAAAATATTAAAAACATATGCTCTCAAAACCACCAGACATTGTAATTATTTTTTAGGCTATTAAGCAAAATGACAGAAGATTTTTTTTAATGATAAATGTGTTTTGTAATGCATCAGCTAATTCCTTTTTACTTCATGAAATAATGTTTAGCTACACAGAATCTAAATCTGGTATTCAAAGACCAACACGCATTGTCTTTTTGAAACTCAGATGTCATTCATTGGCTCTTGTTAACATGTCATTGTAGATACTCTGTGTTTCACACACACACACACACACACACACACACACACAAACACACACACACAACACACATTCTGGCTCCATATGGAAATGGCAATAATTTGAGTTCTGCCATGCTATTTATATATGAAGAAGAGTGACAAGACAGTGAGATATAATTCCATTTGGAAAGTTCTTTTATTTAAATTTGACTCTCTAAAGATTTCTTCTTTCATTTAGAAATTTTATATCAGTGTTGGCTTTCCTAACAACCATTGGACTAGAGAAGTGTTTTATGAATCTCACTGGTTTTATTGTGAGAAGACTATGAAATAAGTTATTCAGAGTTATTTTCCATCATGCCTGAGATTTATTTAAAGTTTTTCTTTTGAATCACATGCTAAGGAATGTCTTAGGTACTTTTCTGGCATTTAACAACCTTACTAATTAACTTATTAAAAATTTAGCTTTCTATTTCAAAAGCTAGTGTATTTTCATGATACTAAAGTAGCCTTCAAGAATCTTAAAAAGAATTTTTCAGGTGTTCATGAAGAGGAATGGTGTGAAGACATTTCACTTCTACATTTTAAAATTTTCTATCACCATTTAAGATCATTCTATGAATTACAGGTAGCTAATAGAAAGCTTGTATACTATCTATAACTCATACCTATACCACAAAGTACCTCAGTTTCCACACTATACAGTGTAGTAGTTTTCTAAGAACCTTCAATTGAGATTTGATAAACAACATGCTTGTTCTTGCTTTGCTTCTGATTTCAGAACTTTAGACCACAGAAATTACTATATTAGGGACTTGGAAATCTTTAGACAAATTAATGAGTTTCTATAATTTGTGCTTCTGCATATATTTTATATATGGATCTTGCTTACCATAACAAGGTGTGCCATGTCTTTTTAGAAGTAGAAGGAAAGAGCACAAAGCACTGAAATCAGTAGCTCTGGGTTGTAGGTCTAGTTCTACCACTTACTACACGTAGGTCACTTAGCCTTCTAGTGCCCAGTTTCTTCACTGGGAAAATGTAGGTAATAATACCTGTTTCTCCAAGCCATTGAGAAGGTAAATTTTTCTAAGGTACATGAAAGAGCTTTACAAACTGAATTGTGCTATGCAAATGTATGGCAGAATTATTATCATTCATATGGAGTCACATGATTAACTAGATCTAGCTCTGGTGTAGGGAAACTTAGGGGTGATAAATGCAAAAGTGTTTTTATAGTTTAATGTTTTTATAGCCTAATGAGAACAAGGCAGAAAAACGGAAGAATTGGGTGAGGGGAAAGGTAAGTTTAAGTTCCATCTGCCCAAGCTGGAAGACTGGTGGAAGGGAACAATTTCTGAAAAGATGAGAGGTTATAAAGTAGAAAAGAGTGATCTGAAATAGGGTGTTTTCAAACGAGTGGCAGAGCAGAGAATAAAGTCACAAGACTTGTTCACAAGATGGTGCTGGGTTAAAGCCAGACCCTGAGCCACAAATCACAAAATCACACAACTGGAAGGAATCTTAAGATGCCATCTTGTCTACTCCTCTACCATTCAGCAGGACATGTTAACCATCCCAAACAGATAAGACATTATCCAACTTTGAAAAACTCTGACACTAACTGGACAGGTATTGACTGCTCTGGCTTCAACTGTTTACAATGGTCAGGAAAACAATTTATGGAATTATATTTGAACCTGAAATGAAACAGGGAAAAACAATAAATAGCTAGATTTTCCTTGGGAATAATAATGTCTATAGCAGTTTTGGGACTGCTAAATTAGCACTAAGTACATAGCTAACTTCAAGAGAGAGAAAATGTTGCCAACAGAATAGGGTTAGAGGACAAATGGCCCACAGTAACATATGGCTAAGAATGGACTGTGATCATTCTTGGTAATTGTGGGTTCTTCTTTCCATGCAGTAGCCTTGGAGCAGAACATAAAAAAAACTTTTCATTAAAAAAACACACAATATGTTCCTGCAAATTCCAGGACTGACACTGAGAACTTTAAAGATTTCAATTCTTCTCCTAACACAAGACAATAAATCCTCACACAAATTAGAAACTGAAAAGGAAATAAAAAGATCCTCATTTCCAGTCGTGGGAATGTTACAGATGAACTCTGGCTTGGAAGGAGGGGAGGACATTCCACACCTGCAGGCCTTCCCAGGAAAGGGCTGTTGGCCTGACCCTGAACCTATCCCCTCAAGATTATACCATGGGACTGTCAACATGGAAATAATGTTACTTTATTCCCTTAGTGAGTATATTATTTCCAGTGCTATCAACAGCAACTATAACCTGAAAGGAGTCAGCTGAGAATTTCCATGGAAGAAAGTGAAGAGTTATTTTGGAATATGCTTATAAATGGCCTAACTACAGTCCATCTTTATGGACAAACATGAGCATACATGCATAGATAGAGAAAAATATCAATGCCTCTGTATTTATAGATATGTATGTTGGAGCATCCTACTGTAGTTTAATACCAAGCAAGGGGCTTAGAAAAATAACATTACACTCCTGGATTCACCACTCACTTACATGTGAACTTGGACAAGTTAACTTGATTCTACCTTCCCATCACTAAAACTTTAGGTAAATTTAGTCAGGCATTCAGTGAGTCCAGATGTTTGGCAGTGTATAGGAAACAACATCTGGATGATTGATCAAATTTTCAACTGAACTCACTGAATGGTTTGGCAGTATGCCCACACAGCCCTTAATGGCTTTCTGCCTCAGTTTCCCTAGCTATAAAAAGGAACAAACATTATTTATTATTAATCTCCCAGGGGGCAGTGAGGATGACATAATGCCCAATGGTAACAGTGAGTTCTTGAAAAGAATGATTCCGTGAAGGTGCTTTATGTCATACAATTCCAGGTTTGCTATTTTTCTCAATATAAGTAGTTAGTCTTTTAGGAAATAAAATTCCTTTGAAATATGGTCAAATGCTACACAAATATAAACATATTATCACTATCATCACCATCATCATCCCATTCTTATTTATGATCAAAAATAGAAATTTTATTGAAGACCTGAATAAAGCCATGGAAAGCAACGCAGATGAGAAAAAAAAATCAATGTGGGTGTTTGGAGCCAACCAGTTTTAACAGCTCAACTTAAACAGGTAAAACCAGTCTATGGATGTGAGTAATTGGTTGCTTAATGGTTTTTGTAAGGGAACAAAATATATTCACACACATATTCATGGATGAAGGTAAGATAAAGGAATTGTAAATTGGGACCTTTCCTACTATGACAATATATATGCCCCTACCTAAAGCTGAAAGCTTTTGCAGCTAGAAATTAGAGGAAAGGGAAAGAAGGAAACAATACAAAAGAGAAAAGATAGGTGGATCAAAGAGATCTGCAATCATACAAAATTGGGGGAGCAGAATTAGGCTGGTACAAAGTACTGGGAATTCAAACTCAGGTTCGGCCTGTAGAGAAAATCCTGAATATCATCATCTTAACAGCCACTTAGTATATCAACACATGTTATGTATTCTGTAAATACATTATGGATATATATGTAAAATATGTATAATATATAAAATGTTATATATTTAATTATATAATCGTGATATATATATATATATATATATATATATATTCTAATTCTTACAGTAACCTTGTTAAGATATCTCTATATACTACAGATGAAGAAACTAAAGCTCAGAGAAACAGTGATTTGTGCAAGGTTATACACCTAGTAAGAGCCACAACTGAATTCAGGTCTATTAATCCAAAGCTCATCTTCTTTCTACTATATCACATGGTCTCCCATAGTATTAATACCAAACATCTAAGTGTTTTCAAAAGGGACTCACTATAAATATTTTAGTGAACTTTGGATCATACAGAAGCCCATGTCTGATGCAGCTTCCTCTTTTTCCCAGGTGTGTGTGTGTGTGTGTGGGGGAAATCCATCCACAGGTGCTTGTCTAATCTTTCTTATGACTTCCACTCCCCTGCTTCTCTTTACCTACTCATTGTTGATGGCAGATCTTAACACCTGTGTCTATCTAGTCCATACACTAGCCTAGCCCAGCTTAGCCCTAAGCAAACTGTCCAAAATTAATGAGCAGCATCACTCTTTTGGCTCTTCATCATCTTTATTTATATTTGTTTATCTTTATTTAAGCACTTTCTATGCTGTGCATCCCCTCTGAAGAAACCGTGAAAACAGTTTTAGACTCTTACAGAACCCTTAAACTCCCTGGAACTTGGCTGAACACATAGTGGGTATTCCTTAAGTTCGGTTCATTAAACATCTCTGTTGACAGTATTCTTCAGGTAGGATTATGGGAACAGTGATGGGCCCTCAGATTTTGGCCTCACCAATGCTGGGGTCTCTAATCAATTGAGTGGAGCCACCCAGATAAAATTGGTTTGAGGTAATTTGGAAATAATTCAGAGGACAAATTCAGAGGACTGCCACTGTCCCCAGGTGAAAAAGTACCATGCCCTCAGTTCAGCCATTAGTGGTTTACATTGTGCTCTGAACCCTTCAGAGATGCATTTTTAAATAATCACACTATATCTAACCAGGATTTATAGAACTTAGTGAGGCTGTGAGTTCATAGAAAAAAATGGTTATGCAAATACTGTCATTATCATGTGCTCAGCAGCAGTAACAACTATTTATTATGTGCTCATTGAGTGCAGAGCACTTTATTAGGCACTGGAGGAGTCACACCCAAGTGTGTTGTAAATAATTTCACAATGCCATTTGCAGTAAAATATTCCACTATTTGGAAAGCCTTTCTAAACATTTTCTAAGAACCACAGAAATTTCACTGCTAAACTTCATATTAAAAAACAAAATCATGCCAATGTTTTCATACAGAAACCACTGTCCTTGCATAAGGATTTTAGTTTCATTAAGTTCTTAGGCTACAAATAGAAGTCAGTGGTGCCAGGGCTCTCCCACCCATGAATCATGGGGCAAAAACACTGTCACTCTGATATATGTTGGCATTTTTTATTGTGGCCACAAAGCAATCACAAGCAGATGGTACAACTAACTTCTATTTGTGTCTTAGCTACTAAACTTCTTGAGAGGAAAAACTCTGTGTATAGGTCAAGCAAATCTGTGGGTGTCTCTATGCATGGCAGTGAATCAAAAGTTGTTACAGGCGTAGTAAAACTGGTCCTCTTGCATCTTACTGGTGGCAGTGAAAGCTGATACATCCCCATTGGAAAGCAATTTAGAAACATGAATAAAAATGTTCATATCCTTTAACTCAATAACCCCAGTACTTTAAGAAAATGATCTAATATCAGGAGAAAGCATTATATATGAAGAAGTAGCTTTATTTATAATGGTAAAATCTTTGAAGCAATCTGAATGTGCAGCAAAAACAAGCTGATTAATTATGATGAATACTTAAAAGAATCTTATGGCCACAAAAATGATTAATATGAAGATTTGTGGCAACATTAAAAAGTGTTTCCAATATAGTGTTAATTTTAAGAACTCTAAATCACTTGTATACTTCTAATTATGTAAAAAGTTGGAGTGTGATGTTTCTCAATATTAGAAAAGAAGAGATGAAAATGAAAGCAATTGGAATACAGGAATGGCACTGTGAGAAATACTTTTCCATCTATTTTCCAAGCTTTCTCTAATATTACAATATAATCTTTATGATTTAAAAGTGGGATGAAAAACAAGGGTCAAAAATTCTTTTTAGTAGAGGGAATCCTTGAAGAAAAATAAATAATGGCTGCCTCTCCCAAAACCCAAGAATTCAGTTTGCACAGTGAACACCATCTATCCGTTACTCCTTTGCTGCTTTCATTTTTGTTGGATATAGTTCCACATACCTGGTTAATGTGCTTCAGCTTGTCAATAATTTGGCTGACCACCGGTTCAGGGCCCTTCATTTTCAGCTCATGGAGGTTGAACTGATTTTTCATTCCATTCCTCGCTGCCTTTTGGCTGTATCTGCAAAGGTGAAGGTAAAGAAAAGATTTGTCACAGGAGAGTCTGAAGCAAAGTGAAAGCTGACTTGTATTTGGCACCAGTGGTGAAACTGACCACAAGCTCTCTTCAGACTTTTAAACCATGGGATGACCCCATAGAACAAAAATAAACCACTGCAGATAGAGTCTCTTTACAATGCAGAACACTATTTAACAGTTAACAAACATTCATTCAACATTCTTTTTTCTAAGTGTTGGAAGTACAACAATAACCGAGACAGATAAAGCCTTTATTGTGCTCTCAGTCTAGTGCAGCCGTGGGCAAACTACGGCCTGCGGGCCAGATCCGGCCCATTTGAAATGAATAAAACTAAAACAAAAAAAAGACAGTACCCTTTTATGTAATGATGTTTACTTTGAATTTATATTAGTTCACACAAACACTCCATCCATGCTTTTGTTCCGGCACTCCGGTCCAGTTTAAGAACCCATTGTGGCCCTCGAGTCAAATAGTTTGCCCACCCCTGGTCTAGTGTATAGTCCTGAAGAGTAAGGGCCAATGGCAATGCTAAGGGAGGTCCTGGATGTTGGCCAGGGAAACACACAGGAAAGACCTTAACTCTGAGTGTGCTTTCTACTCATTTGACGGAGAAAAACCCTTACATGTTCTTTACTTCTTTCTTCTCTAATTGCTCCTCCCACAATTTCCCACAGGCCTTGGAGCTGGGTTTATTTTCAGGAGGCTTTCCCAAGCCATTTGCAGCATAAATTTCCCCTTATATTGTTTTTCAATTAAAATAGTTTAACCAGGTTAAGGACAAATTTAAATATATATATACTAGAGGCCCGGTGCATGAAATTTGTGCGGGGGAGGGGGGCAGTCCCCTCAGCCCGACCTGCACCATCTCCAATCCAGGAGCCCTCAGGGGATGGCCTACTAATGGCTTGGGCCTGCTCCCCGTGGTTCTCTGCTCTCTGCGGGGCCTGCCTGCTCCAAACCACGGCTATGGGCAAGCAGGCCCTGCTGGGTGCTGCCTGCAGTCCGCTCTTGGCTGCTGGGCTCACGTTGCTGGGGTGATGCAGCCAGCATCCTGCCCTGGCTGCTATGTGTGCTGCCATCTTTGTCGCGGAGTGATGGTTAATTTGCATATTACTTTTATTAGATAAGATATATATCTATATCTATATCTATATCTATATCTATATCTATATCTATATCTATATCTATATCTATATCTATATCTATATCTATATCTATCTATCTATCTATCTATCTATCATCTATCTATCTATATATATCCTAATATATAAAAACCCTGGGTCTGTCACATCCAAAATAACCAGAGGTTCGACCTAATACCCAGGCTGCGTGTGCAGCAGGCACTGGTGGGTGGGGACTTGTGGCAGTGGAGATGGGGATGGGGGAGGCAGGGCCAGCACTCATACTCACTCACAACCACACATGTGCACAGACACACACAGCGCCCACCAGCTCACAGCCTTTTCTCCCTTTCTTTCCCTCCCTCCCAGCTTGCTCTTGGAGCCTCTCTCAGAATGAAGAAACAAAACAGACTGGGCCTGAAGAGGCCTGGATGGAAGGGAGGGTGGGCAGAGGGTGGAACAGCCCCCACTGGCCCCACCCCCTCACAGCAGGGAAAGAGGAAGAAGGAGACAGGGAGGCAGGGAGGTTTGGAGGACCACTGGGAAAAACAAAGAGAGACAGAGACTGGGTGAGATCAGGCTGGCAGGGGAGGGCAGTTGGAGGCAACCAGGTTAGCAGAGAAGAGCAGTTGGGGGCAATCAGGAAGAGGCAGTTAGGGGTGATCAGGCAGGCAGGCAGAGATGTTAGGGGCGATCAGGCAGGGAGGCAGGTGAGCGGTTAGGAGCCAGCAGTCCCAGACTGTGAGAGGGATGTCCAACTGCCGGTTTAGGCCTGATCCCCCAAGGAGTCCTTGATTGGAGATGGTTCAGGCTGGGCTGAGGGACGCCCCTCCCCATGCACGAATTTTGTGCACCGGGCCACTAGAATATATATAAAAGCCTAGGCGACTGTTTGACCATTCGACCGGTAGCTATGACGCACACTGACCACCAGGGGGCAGACGGTCAATGCACAGGCATGGAAACATGGACAGACTGATCAATCTCAGAGGGAAGGGGGGAGGGCGGGAAGAGATTAACCAAAGAACTCATATGCTTATATGCATAGCCCATGGACACGGGCAATAGTGTGGTGAAGGCCTGGGGTGAGGCGGGGGCTGGGTGGAGGGGGGAAGTAGGGGATGTCTGTAATAATATCAACAATAAAAAATAAGAAAGTCATCCTCTGAAAAGGCAAGTATTTCGTAGTCAAGTTGAAGAGAACATCTGATTGCATTTCTTCTAAAATGGTAGCCTAACATATTCATTTTATTTAACTTTAAAAGTTAGTGAATACATGAATCACCAACCATTAAACATCAACTGCCTTTGGGGGTTGTAAAGAAACATTCTTTATCAGCTTACTACTAGTCTCCTTTTTTATGTTCATATAACCCTCTCTCTTTAAATATCATTTCCCTTTGATGACACCATCAACTCCATCTTCTTTTTATTTACACCTACTGATGTCTGAAGCAGAGACCCTATTCACAGATAAAAAGGTAAGGCTCGTTAGAAATCTTCTGAAATAAATGTCTCTAGAGACATTTCCTTGGATTTGTTCATATAGAAGCTTGCTGACCACTTTTATGCCCACTCCTACAAAACAAACATTTTCCTGAAGTTTATTAACTTCATTGGAATAGTGCAAAGACATCTGCCAACTTAGGGATTTTACACTACATTCCTTCTTCCAGCTCATTTATAAATATTAAATCAAATTAATCCCACAGCTGATCTCTTGCAGCCCTACTATATTATTTTCTGTCATTCATAAAAGTGTCCTTTTAGCTCTACCAGTATTTTTTGTTTCTTATCTCCAAGCCATGTATAAGGAACCAGGACTAAACACTGGCCCCCAATTCCATGGTAACTCAATTTTCCCAAAACAGCTTTGGGTTTTAAAGCTTGCCAAACTTTTTAAAAGTTGAAATAGCATACATTATTCTGCTCCATCAGTGTGCTATTTAAATCCTCAAAGGACTCTAGTAAATTAAGCATGGTTTCTGGTTGCAAAAGTGTTGGGAAGAGCTGGCCTGTGGCTAAGACGTAAAACTTGCTTTTATTTTATTTACTGTACAAAGCAGTACCCAAAAGTACTGATACCACTGATGCTGGTAGCTGCTAACTTATTCAGGTTCTCACTCTCCTTCTCTGTAGATGCCTGAATTTCTCTCCTAATGAGAATTGAGGGCCTCACTGAACCACTCTGATGCATCCTGACCTGCTGCCATTGCATCTAAACGTACAGTGGAGACAGTCCTGCGTTGTTCATGCTCCTTTTATGTATACTCCATGCTCCATCCCATGTAGTCTGTGATCTCTTTGAAGGCTGAGGTTGGTTAGTTCCCTTTTGTACCACCTAGAGCACATTGTGGTACTTGTAATAATAATAGCTGTCAGCATTGAGTGCTTTCTCTGTGCCAGTTAATGTTATAAGCACAGAGGAAAAAGAAAACATGTATTGCCTCATTTAATCCTCCTAACAACCCTATGAGATAGAAACTATTATGATCAGCCTTTTTTTGCAGATGAGGAAACTGAGGCACAGAGAAGTGAAGTCACTTTCCCGAGATCACACCGCTAGTCAATAGCAAAGCTGGAGTTTGAACTTTGTGAGTCTATCTCCAGCTGCCTCTGTTCTTAACCATTATACTACTGTTGCTTCCTTAGAAATAACCCGTACTGACTAAATATTTGACATTTCCTCACCACATTGCTTCATTGTATATGGCAATTTGCAAGCTACTAGGATCGTCCTACAAGGCTCACAACAGTGCCTGCAGCAATATCTCTCTTTACCTACTCAGCAGATTCCTGGGCTTGGCCTTTAAAAGCCCTTGGGGAGAGCCCTGTGTATGGGGTTTCTTCTCCCAAACAGAGGTCCACAGTATTGCTATTCAGTGAAATATTTACATTCTTGGGAGATAAGGTGTTGAAGTTAGAGAAATAAATACCCCACCACCACCATGTCAGTAGACAAACACTAAAGGTGATTTGAAATCTCTTAGGAAAATGAATGCAGGAGACAACTGTGATTGACGTCTTTGTCACTTGGCTGTAGCACTGTGACATACGTGATGTGTTCCTAGGGAATTTTACATAACATGTATGCTTCGCGCTCCAAGCCCAGAGGGATTCAGTTCGGGGTGTCTCCATAGTTTTGTTTTAATTAATTCAGTATTTCTTTTCTACTCGCTCCTTCTGTGTTACTGGTGCACATGGTTCGTGACAGGCTTTGCATGTGGATGAGCCATCACAGCCATAATTTTCCTCATCCAAAGATTGTTCAGAGTGTCAGGAATGGAGGCACTGTTGGCCATGGGGGATTTTAATAATGGGTTGTCTGCTCAGTACCACTAATCTCTAATTAGATTAACTGTCCTCTCTTCAGAATGTTGTTTGTTTCCTAAAGCTTTGAAATGGTTCTGGCAATGAACACTGGCCAACAGAGGAGGGAAAATAAATAGAAGGAAGTTCCTACCTCTCATAGCTAAAGTTTTCTTAACTGGACATGTTGTGTGTGATGTCAGAAGTGTCACCTTTAAGCATTACATGTGGCATCATCTCCTTGCCCCATCTACTTTGGTATCCGTATAGCACAAAAACGACTGCTATAATACCAAGAAAAACCTATTTGTGAAGTGAAATGGGGGATATGCTTCTGTTCAGGCAGATTGGTTGGGGATGAGGGAGGAAAAGGAGGGGGGTGAAACCTGTGCAAAAGCCATAAGAGAAAAGGAACCTAATTAAAACAGGACATCTGGGGGTGATTGTTTTGGGACAGTTGAAGCAAAGATAGCACTTGTAGAAGAGGAATAGAATCAAACAAGCGTAAAATGGGCGATCTTTTCTTCCCATTTCTATGCTGGCTGAGGCAGCAAGGGTGTAGTAGAAGGAAATCAAATTCAAATGTAGACCATTCCAAATGGAAGCACCCTTAAGAGATCAACTTATCCAATCCCTCGTTGTGTAAATGAAAACACGGAGACCCAGAGAAGCACTTTCCTAACAGCACAAGTTGTTAGTGTCACAACTCCCACATTTAGAAGAGATTCCTTTCTTTAAAAGGTTTCTTACTAGTAAATGCACATTGCTGATTTTGACACTACTACTAATGATTTAGGACAGGAAAGCTGCTAGAAAGTTAACTTGCCTTCTTCCCTCAGGCATTAGAAGGGTGGCAAGAGTTTGAGAGCAAGTCTTAGAAGAACTAACCCCTCCCTCCAAAACATTTGATTTCACACAAGTTTAATTTGCTGCCTGTTCTAGACAGCCACAAACAAGTTACAGATCTCACATTCTCACATCGCCATCTAATGGAAAGATTGTAGTATTGCATGTAGCCCCTAACCCAAACGGTGGTTTATCAGACTGTCTCCTTGGAAAAGTACTCCTGTTACAATAATCACTGTGGAAAATGGGATAATTTAAAGAACATAAAATAGCTTAAAAACAAAACTAGAACACAGGGTAGAAAAGCCCAATTAAGAGGCCTATTAAGTTGTTCTTTTTTTCTATCCAAAACTAAGCTTTAATTTATAAAAATGAACAGAAAAATAAAGCAAAGGTGAAAATAGCTGAGTTTTGCAAATGCTTTTAATAAAGATGGCAACAATTTGATTCTTATTACTTATGCACATATTTTTATTGATTATTTTAGAGAGAGGAATGGAGAGATAGAGAAACCTAGATGTGAAAAAACATCACTCCTTCACATGCCCAACTGGAGATCAAACCCAAAACCTGGGTATGTGCCCCGACTGGGAAGTAGGGCAATGCTCCAACCACATGAGCCACACTGGCCAGGTCTATGCACATATTTAAAGAAAAATGTTTTCATAATTGTTGGCACAGCAACACCACTTTGGAGCAAATTTGGAGAGTGCTAGAAACAAATATATCCTTCATCCTTCAAGAAATACCTGTGTGCTCAAGCAACAGACTTTCAGAAATTATGGAGAGATTTCAATGGAAAGGTAGAAAAAGACAGAGAAGAAACCAGGGAGATGTAAACCCATTTATATCTCATTTAGTAGACATTAGCTATGTAAGGGAATCACTGTTTTAGAATCAGTCAGTTTTTAGACTATTTTCAAACCTCACTGTGAGGACCGATTAAAAGATTGGTCTTGGAATATAATAAAGAAGTCATTTAAACCTAGAGAAGCAAAGAATATTTTCTAGATGGTGAAGAAAGCTTGAGAAGTTGCTTTCACTGCCATAGGGAGAAGAGTTGATGGCTACAGAGAGTAGCCCCCAGCAGAGAAAAGAAGGAAGAGAGAAAATGTCTGAGATTAGATCACCTGAATGTTTGTCTGAAGAAGCAAACTCTGCAGAGGAGCCTGGAGGCAAGGACACAGAAAAGTACACAAGGAAGCAAAGGGATTCTTATGAGAACTTCAGTAACTGTGGGAACACTGGTGAGGACTGCCTCCTGGGCTTTGAGCCCTGACCATGGGCAGTCAGGATACTAGGCCAGGATAGGCGGAGCTGGCAAAGAGTTCTCTGTTGGGTGTCCTTAAGGGGAACAGACCAATGAGGAGAAGAGGACTCTGACCTAGTTTAAATCTTACAATAACAGGAAAAAAAAAACACCTCAACTCGAAGGCTCAATAATTGGGAAGGGAGGGATATAACAGAGCACAGTGTATGATGGGGGTTAATTATTCAATTAGCCCAAACTCATTTACCAACTCCTTCTGGCCCAGAGAATTAGGCCAGAAACCAGATGTTTTCTTGTGCCACTGGAGTTAAACCAAAAGGAAATGATCTTTACCTGTTTTTTAAGTTGTTTAAGTTAGACTTGTAACTCATGAAAATTTTAGCGTTGGAATGAACTCTTGAAATCAGTCCAATGCCCTCCTCTTACAGATAGGCAAATTGGGCCCCAGAGAGACCAAGCAGTAGCCATTCAAGTTATTATTGGTATTACTGCTGGTGGAACATGAATGAGGCTATAACTCCCCCCAAATAGAGGCGTCAAAAAGAAGGTCAGAGAATAGGTCGCATACCTCAACAACACATAGGGACATTGTAACAAAGTAACTGATTTTCAAAATAATGGTTAATAATTAAATTTTTAAGAGGTGAAATTCAGTTTGTTGCACAATTTACTTACTGAGACAGTGAACACATAAGACATTTTAGAAAGGCTGAGTCAGGTGATGGAAAAAGCACTGGTCTTGGAGTCAAGACACAGACAGGTTCAAAAGCTGGTTCTACCACTTATTCTGTGACTTTTAACAAGTAATTAAACCCTGATGAGCTCCAGTTTTCTCATCTATAAAATGGGATAATGCCACCTGCATTAGTTTGAGGATTAGTTGATGAATGAATGTTAGTAAATTGAGGTACCATAGGCAATGTGCTTAGACGAGTGCCCAGCCAATATATATATATATATATATATATATATATGCTGTTATCATCATTATCTGAAAGCACCAAACACAGTGTGTGACATGCAGTAGGTGGTCAATAATGTACTTTGAAAAGGATGTCTGAAGAAAGGATCAATAAATCTTACAATGAAAAGTTAGGGGAAGCTTCAAATCTGCTCATCCCAGCACTGAGAGACCTTGAAAAATTAGAGTGTCTCAGTTGTCTAAGTATGTACTAGATAAAGTATGAGTTGCAGCAAGGGTAGGAATGATTTAGAATTCGGAAAAATGAGCAAGGCCAAAAGTACCAGAGCTTTCCTTAGTATTATGATTAAGCAATGACTTGTGAGTAGGTAGCACTAAGCATATAGGCCCAGCTATAAGGAACTTTTTGGCAGAGATGTCCGATAAAGTATGCAGGTGACAGGGCATGTGAGAGGGGGATTTACTGGATAGGACTTCAAGTGTTTCAAAATTAATTTTAGTCCATTGAAGAATAAATCATTTACTTGGGCTGACATTTAGTTTCCGAAGTGACCAACTTTGGGTGTCAAAAGCCTGTTCCACTCTCTCCTCCTGCCACATTCCATATTCCTTCTCTTTATTATAGATAACTGGAGGCCCGGTGCATGAAATTCATGCATGGGTAGGGTCCTTAGGGCTGGCCGGTGATCAGAGTAGATCAGGGCCTTCCGGCTGCTGGCTGGGACCTCCCTTCACCAGCTGCCGGCTGCCAGCCGGGGCCTTCCTTTGTTCCGCACCACCCCTTGGTGGTCAGAGCAATCAAACCCCCAGTCTCCTGGTGGAACTCCCGAGGGGACAATTTGCATATTAGGCTTTTATATATAGATACTAGGGGCAGGATGCATGAATTCATGCACGGTGGGGGTCTGGCTGGCCTGCCCTGATTGGGCTGATTGGGCCAGGCCAGCCGAGGGGAGGGGATGTGGGAGGTTGGCCAGCTGGCCCCGTTCCCTGGTCAAATTCCAGTAGAACTCCTGGTCGAGGGGACAATTTGCATATTACCCTTTTATTATATAGGATTCTGCTTCCACTTTGTATAACTGTCACAAGTAATGAATTAGATGGCTCTTGAAAACATCTACACACTTTTTCAAAGCTCTTCAGAACACTGTTTTTTCTCTCTGGTCCTCATAGGGTCCACAACAAGCATCCTTTATTTATATATTTATTTATTTATTTATTTATTTATTTATTTATTTATTTATTTATTTATTTTTATTGATTTCAGAGAGGAAGGGAGAGGGAAAGATAGAAACATCAATGATGAGAGAGAATTATTGATCAGCTGCCTTCTGCACACCCCCTACTGGGGATCGAGCTTGCAACCCAGCATGTGCCCTTGGCCGAAATTGAACCCGGGACCCTTCAGTCTGCAGGCCAAAGCTCTATCCACTGAGCTAAACAGGCTAGGGCAAGCATCCATTCTTTACTGCAGTGATCTTCAAAACGAAAAATAGGACTCTCAAAGTCTACCTCACCAACTCAAGACCAATTGTGAGAGAGGTAAGTCTGAGTTAGGGAAAGGTAATACTTGTGGATTTTTTTCCTTGCACATTTCAAATATATGTGGCAACACCAAGGAAAGTCTCCTAAAATGTTGCTTTGCATGTCCTACTGAACCTCATTGTGAACCGCCCAAGATCATGAGAGAAAGACAAATTGTTTCATATGAATGGGTTCTGCTGAAATACTTTTAAAGAAGGCTCAAAATTCCTGCCACTGTTTTCTGATGCTCCTCTTGTCTTAGCCACAGTCACTTGCATGTTTCAAAACCCATGTCCTGAACCAATGGTGACAAAAGCAGGAAGGTAATAGCTTAGCAGACTGGTCTATCAGGCCCAGTCTCTGGAATTAGTCTTGGCCCTTGAAACCAGTATTTCATGTTTTTGGAGCAAACTGCAGATGTTTAGGCATGACTTCCACTTGCCAGCTAAACTTCTCCAGGCTGTATGACCTGAGCTCTATCCTGGTTTCCTGTCTGCATTTGTCTGTGGTCATTACTATGCTTCACCTAGTGCCTGGAATACAGTAGGTAGTCAATAAATGTCTGTTGAACTCAACTGAGACCGAAGGCCTTACTCAAAGTTCAGCTTAGTTTGTGGAAACTCTGCCCTACTCTTCCCAGCTCTTGTCAGCCTGTTTCTGCTGAGGCCCTTTCCCCTAAAACTGCTTCTACTGACTGAGGACCTACCTTTTACTAGACTTGTGTCTGGGCCTTGCCAAGGACAGCTACCACTTTGTCCCACCCATTAGATTGCACCACTTTGTAAAGCAATGCTTACCTAGAAAATGGTAGAGTTCCTTCCCTGGGCCCCAGGGAATATCATTATTCAAGTGGTGGGTCACTTTCCTCTTAGGCCAGCCACACAGGTGAGTTCCCACAGCCCAAGCACCACTCCTTACAGCCCCTCTTCCATCCCCATAGACCAATCACTAGTTCCCACACTGAGCCTACGCCAAGTTACACACCTGCTATCAATATTGATTTGCATCACAAACCCTTTCCTAATAGTATAAACTTGAACCCATTTCTGGGTCTGACTAAATGACATGTCACTGTTGTGAAAACGAATCCTCTGACATGCCTGTTATATTTGCTACAGTCAAGACAATAACTTTGAAAGGGTTACAAATATGTTTTTTGGGTCAGAGAAAGAATTTTCTGTCTTCCTTCAGGAACAGTGCAAATGCTCTCCATTCAGTACTTACCCATCAATTATCTACATAGCCCTGTGTTCAATCACAGAACCCTGGCAGTTGGAGGTCTGGAATTTTCCAATGTTCTGGCACATAATCTTCAGTTTGAACTTCATAAACTACATCCTGGTTTTGGCTTTGGCAAATCTGGTCCTCAGAAAATGAAATCTTCACCGAGTAACTGTGTTGGAATCCCCTGAAAACCTGTGATTCAGAGTATGCAGCTCCACTACCTCAAGACCCAACTACAGACACACCATCTTACATCACGACCCCTCAGAACACCAGCATATAGTGGCTGATGGGAAGCAGAAGGGATTGGCAAGAATAAGGTGTTAGACTTGCCCAAGAACACTTAAAGGTCTTGTCTGCAGAGTACTGGTAGAAATGCTACTCCTGCTGTCTTCCCTTAAAATCATTCCTAGAGTCCCAGAATCCAGGTTGCAGTCAGAGCCATGAGGTAGAAGGAAAGACACTCAGCAAGTCGGCCTTGTGGAACAGAGTGGTGATCGTGGGCATGGGCAGAGTAACTGGCACAGAGACACAGGGGAAAGTGCTCACCTCTGCCAGTATCTGACTATCAGAATAGCTCTGCCCTTGGCAGGTTCAAACCTGGCACTGTCGCTCTCTAGTTGTCAGCCATAAAATAAAACTAAATAATAACAGAGGGAAGAAAAGGTAAACTGAAGTGTAAACCACCCCCACTCCAACCGCCCCAGTAGCTGCAGGTGTCCTCAGCTCCTCAACCTTTTGCACCTGCTCTCCTGCTGGAACAAGTGGCCTATTGTGCGAAACTGTGTGCATGGAGGTGCTAAGCAAACAAGAAGTGACTCTCCTGATCATAAAGTAGATGGGATTCCAGGAAAACTTTACTAAGCCAAATAAAAGTGATTGTAAAGCACTTGGTAAAATATAAACTGCTACTTAAATACTTAAAAGTCCACAGCAATGCACACAAGGACAACTAGATCAAAAACTACCTTTAGCCTGTAGGGTCTTCGGAAAGAGTGAAAATTGTCTCCCTCACTCAGTTTTTTTTCCCCTCAACCACTTTGTATTTCTCTTCTCTTACTTGCCTTTAGTCCTTGGCACTTCCCTACATGTATCTCTTCCCATACTGATATATTTCTGTGGTTAGAGGGTTTTTAATTTTCATTCTGGTGGTTGTGTCAAATATTATTTGGAGCAACAGGCATTGAATTCTATGTCTTTTGCTCAGAAGCCCATTGGGGTTATGTGGTGCTATGGGGCAGACATTTTCTTTAAGGTATAATTATGTGAATTTCACCCAAACTCTCCAATATCGGAAACTAAAACCAACTCTGACAACATGTCAAACAGCCAACTTATCTGCTCCTCTATAGCCCCAAAGATATCTTGAGGAGTCAAATGAAGAAAGAACTTATAGTTGTCCTAATGAGAATGATTACACCCTGGGGCTCCTTTTGAATCACTTTCACTTTGAACTGCTTGGGAAGCCATCCAGGAAAGAACTAGAATTTCAAACTCATCAAGTCAGTCTTATGGAATTCCTCCTCCTTTCATACTCTCTCCCCCTCAAATATTCTTGTCATAGAATCTCATAGCCTGTTAGAGCTGGAAAGAACTTTAGAGACCATTTTGTTCAATCCATTTTTAAAATAAAAGACTGAAGGATAATGACTTGCTCAATATCACACAACGAACCCATGGTAGAGCTAGGACCCAGGCTGGACCCCTAATCTAGAGCTAAAGAGGTTTCTTCTTGCATAAGCTTCAAAGCTCCATAGGGGATACACAGGCAACAGCTTTATTATAAGAGCCATGTGTGTAGAGGAGATTTGAATGAAAGGCTTGCCTTGGAGGTGGGTAAAGGTCATCAGCTCTTTCTCCCAGGGGATGCCACCTTATAGCCTTGGGAAGATCTGAGAGTAGAGAAACATGGTAAGAGAGGCAGGAAAGGTACTGCTACTTTCGTGGACCTGGACCAAGAAGAGACCAAGGAAAGGAGGGGACTTAGTAGCACAGGCCATGGAAAACCTGAACAGAACTTCCATTCCAGGTCTTCTGAACTAGAGAGGAAGGCAAGCTTAGATCAGGATTCCCATCAAGAACAGGAAGAAGGCAGGAGAGCTTTGAACCCATGAAGGAGACAAGCCAGGTATTTCACAGGCAGGGCAGTGTAGTGGGTAAGAGGGCATAGACTGTCTGCATTTGGACCCCATCTCCCTTAGTAGTGCTGTGGCTTTTAGTAAGTAACTTCATCAGTACAATGGGGATAATAATAATGTTCAGCTCAAAAGGCTGTTGTGAGAATGAACTTATTTAATGTGCACAAAGTGCCTAGCACTGTGCCTGGCACATGGCAAGCACCATAGAAATGTTAGCTGTTATCGTCATTAACCACCTCTGCTGTTTCAGTTCTGCTTTCTGAAGTTTCACTTCACCTGTAGACAGATTTGGGGTGGGGGGCAAAGGGAAAAGAAAAGTGATCAGAATGCTTCAGGAAGAAAAAGGTAAGAGAAGTTCAACAGTGAAAGTAGAAAAACCAACAGAATGGGTAAGCTGTAGCTCTCCCAGTAATCCTTCATCCCTCCAATGTAAATCCCCTACAAATGCACCTTTTCCACATATTTATGAGCTGCTAGAGGCATAACTGTCAGTAGGTGACCAAATCTCTCTTTGCCGGGATAGAAAGGTTTCCTAGGACTTAGGACTTTCTGTGCCCAAACTGAAAAGTCTCTGGCAAAGTGGAACCATTGATTGCTGTAGGAAATTACTATTTGCTATAAACAGAGCATAGAACACTGTTGTTAGATGAGACTTTCTTCGTGTCTATGAAGAAAAAAAAGTTCTTCTCTGGTTAATATCTCCCTACTCAGCCCTTTACCCCCACCTTTCTTCTGAGATTTGTCAGTCTGTTCCATGCTTCTACGTCTCTGGATCTATTTTGTTCTGAATCTAATTTGTTTATTTTGTTCATTAGATTCCACATATGAGTGAGATCATGTGTTACTTGTCTTTCTCTGGCTTATTTTGTTTAGCATAATACTATCCAGGTCCCTCCATGCTGTCTCAAAGGGTAAGAGGTCCTTCTTTTTACAGCTGCATAGCATTCCATAGTGTAAATGTACTTATATGCATATATGCATAGCCCATGGGCATAGATAATAGTGTGGTGAAGGCCTTGGAGGGGTGAGTGTGAGTTGAGGGGGTCAATGGGAAAAAAGGGGGACATCTGTAATACTTTCAACAATAAAGATAGATAAAAAAGAATAAATGAGATCGTGTATATGAGAAGAGTTTGTAATCTGTAGAGCATTATAAAAATTAAAATTAATGATGACGATGATGATGATGACGATGACGATGATGATAGAAGTTAAAATAAAATGAAAAGGTAATCTCCTACCAAAAAAGTTTCTTAAATAAATGGATTTTCCAAGGGAGTATTACCCAATTTGAGGAAGATGGTCATTAGCAGGACATTCATACAGCAATAGCCTCATTATCAATGATTCTTATTTGCTTGCTTTGATTCTCTACTGCTGCTTTCTCCAAGTTATATTCCCAGCACTGTTATTATATGTGTTTAAAAGTAATAAAACTGATTTATTTAAAAATGCTCTGTCACTCAGATTTTTCATTAATTTAAACTGATGCTCCCACCCATTAATGTATTTCCTTATCCAGGGCCAATTGGCTTATTCAGCAGCATGGACCAAACTTGTTTAAAAATAGAATTTGTGGGGATAGATGGATTGGCTTAAGGAAAAAAATTAAAAAGTAATATTTCTGAAGAGATGCATAGAAAGAGATACTCAAGAAGCTGCCAATGGGGCCGTGTTTGTAGAGAGAGCCCAGTAATGCTGTGTTAATTAGCCAACATTTATTCAGAGTAGAACTTCCCTCTGTATTTGATCTACTTTTCTACAACAACATCTAAGAAGTTATGAAGGATGTTTCATAATTTTCACAGACATTTCATATATATTTTTATTGGAAGCTCACAACAACCCTATGAGGTATGCAAGGGAGGCATTAATTTCACAATTTCACAGGAGAAAACAAAACAGAGTTTAAGTACCCTGCCCAAAAGCACACAGACATACGATAGGGATGCTAGATTCAAGTTTGTTACCAACAGGTATGTTTGTCAGTTCATCGGCTGGATGCAATAAACATGTATGGAGAGTCTACTCTCTTCCAGGTAAACTAACAATGAGTAAATTTAGATAGAATAAACAGTACTTGTCTTGAAGGAACTAGTAGAAGAATAGTGACAGACATGTAATACAGGGTCACTGGTGATATGCTAGGTATATCTACATGATGAGGGGGTCTTTAACTCAGGCTAGGGCACGGAGCAGGAGGATACAGGCTCCTCAGAAGAAATGCCACTGAGTTAAGGATAAGTAGGGGTAAGCCAGGATGGTCCTTGTTTTAGTCCTCTCTAATAGTATTTGGAAATTAGCTTTTCAGCCTGAGTTCTTGTGTAGTACCATCCCCTCCAACATGTCCCTCCAATCCAAATCTGGTATATATACCCATCTTGCGTGAGGATGGTTTTTACTCTGGCTTCTGTTGAACAGGAACTCATTTCAGCTCTTGGCCTGAAGCTGTTCCTCAAAGAAAGGAAGGGGTCAACATGGGCAAATGAGTGGTTCAAACCAGGGTGGTTTAAAATCCATGTGACATGTGGATCAGTTATATATGGGCAAAAAGTAGGAAGCAGTTGTGATCCTGGAGCTACAAGTTAAAATAAAGTTTCCTTCATGGGGGAAAAAAGAACTTCATTATAAGGTAACAAACCCAAGGTTCAAAGCTAAACTCAAAGAAAAGAATAAAATTCATTGGCTTGAAAAATTGGGAAAACATGACTGATTTTAATGATTTCTCTCTTTTTCCTCAAAGGTTAACCCAAGGATAACAGAAAGGACTTTAGAGCATAGGTTAACTAGATCTGACGTTCAACTAGACCAATTCTGGCTTACAATGTAAGTAATTTCGGAAGACTGCCTGGGTTAATCACTATGAAGTCCTAGGAGGAACTATTGAAACTTCTTGTTATAAAACAAGATATTCAAGGGAGGAAGGTCAACCAGTACATCCTCTCAGATGCAAATAACTTTCACTTGATCCCTAGTAGATCCAAATGCCCACATTTTGTACCACGCAGGACCAGATATAGGGATTTTGATTTTGGTGTGTGTGTGTGTGTGTGTGTGTGTGTGTGTTTTGTTGCTGCTGTTGTTATTGTTTTGCATGAGACAGAAGAAATAAGATAATAATGAGGGAGTGGGTGAAGCTGTGGATCACTGAAGGGAGCTAAAATCAGGCCTAACTCCATCTATCTTCCAGTAAAGAATTACAACATCTGTTTTTACTTGGCTTGTTTTATTGAATAAGAGCAATCATAGCTACAATTTCTTGAGGGATTACTGTGTTCCAGGCACTATACCCTGCATTTCACAATCTCTCTGAATCCTCTCAATAATCCTTTCAGGTATAAATTAATAACTCCACTGTACATAAGGGGGAAACTGAGACTCAGATAAGAGAAAGCTAATACATCCTGGAGCAGAAATCCCCCAAAATTGTGCGCTGAAACCCACTACTTTGATGATTTTTTTATGATTGCCATGCAACTTTGAAATTTGCCTCTATGTGGTTTTTGTCAATTCCATCCAGCTCAGTAACATGACAGAGGAGAATCAAGATCAGCTTAAGAATGAATCACAAAGCGAACTAAAGCATCATGCTACAAAGTACAAGTAACTGTATAGGCAGAATTGATAAGCTTCAAAGTCACAAGGGAGTATAAACCCCTATAGGAGGTGACCACACACATAGAATTGAGGAAAAAAGACTCAGGGAAGAATAATTGCAAAGACATATAGAGAAAGACATACAGAATTGAGGCCAGGTCAAGGAGAGGTGGTGGTCAAGTATGATGGAGATGGTAGGCCTGACAGTTTGGCTGTCCTGTCCTCAAAGTAAAGGGTGATCCACGCTGAATCCAGATGTGGTTGAAGAAACCTGATAGAGCATTAATTGCTCAAGGTTCATTAAAAATGCATAGAAAACAATGTGTTATACCTGTACAATAAAATATTATTTGGCCAAAGAAAGTAATGAAGTAATAATACATGCTACAACTTGAATGAATCTTCAAAACATTAGCTAAGTGAATGATTCCTTCTATATAAAAAAAATCCAGAATTGGTAAATCCAGAGACAGAGAACAAACAGATTGTTGGTTGCCAGGGGCTGGAGAAAGGGGAACACAGAAAGTGATTAATAATGGGTAAATGGTTTCTCTTTGGAGTGATGAGATGTCTTGGAACTAGATAGAAGTGATAATTGTAGAATATTGTGAATAAACTAAATGCTACTAAATTATACACCTTAAATGGTCAATTTTTATGTTATGTGAATTTCACCTCTATAAAACACACACACAGACACACACAAGCGCGCGCGCACTCAATAAAAACAGGTAGAGCCTCTGTTGTGATGCCTCTGAGGGGAAATCCCTTGACTGCTGAGGAAGGATGCTTGTTTATTCCATCCCCCTCCCCCTCTTATACTTCTCAATAAGTTGTAAACTCCTCAGCAGGTATAGGCACTGGATTCTACTTATTACTGTATGCCACACAGGATGTAGTATATAACAAATACTAAATTTTGTTGAATGAACCTGAATTGTCAGATGTTAAATGTAAAGACAAAACCATTTTTCTCTCCAACTAGGTTTTTTTTTTAACATGTAGAGGTTTAAATAGTTACACTTAATTAAACAATAAAATGAGGCTTATATACAGTATTAAATGGGGCTTACATACAGAATCATCCAGAAGAAGAATGAAAATTTCATTAAATTATCTATGTACTAGGGGCCCAGTGCACGAATTCGTGCACTTTGAAAAGGAACTTTGGGCCGTGAGGCTGTGGTGGGCACAGGAGCAGGTCTCGGCCCATCCTCCGTGCCCCCACCCAGCCCCTCCTGCCGGGGCCCCCAGTCCCTTGTCTGCTGGCAGCCCCGCTCCTGCCATCGCCACTCCCATGTGCTGACAGCCCTGGCCCCACTAGTACCGACTGACGACACAGGGCGATTGGGGCCGGTGCCAGCAGTGGGTGTGAGTAGGGCCTGCATTGTTAGTGGGAGCGAGTGACAGCTGCTGCCCCAATCATCCCTCAGGAGCAGAGGGAAGTGGAAAAGCCCTCATGGGTGATCAGGGCTGGCAGCTGCTGCTCCTACCCACTGATGGCACCAAGAGATCAGGACCAGCACCGGGTGCTGGCAGCAGGTGTGAGTGCCGGGTGTGACTGGGGCACACGGGAGCAAAGAATTTTCAGTAACCACCAGAGGCTCACCCCCATGACAGCAACCGGTGCCCTGCCTTGGTCTGGCAACCCTGCTCACCTGCTCCACCATCCCACCATGGCCAATGCCCGCCATGTTCCGTGCTCTGCTGCCTGCTGCCAATGCCCACCATGTTCTGTGCGCCCCCTGGTGGTCAGCACATGTCATAGCAACTGGTGGTTCAACCATTCCATCTATTTGCATATTAGCCTTTTATTATATAGGACTAGAGTCCTGGTGCACAAAATTCATGCATGGGGAGGGTTCCCTCAGCCCAGCCTGCAACCTCTCCAATCCGGGACCCCTTGGGGGATGTTCAACTGCCTCTCACAATCCAGGACTTCTGGCTCCTAAGCACCCACCTGCCTGCCTGCCTTATCACCCCTAACCCCTCTGCCTGCCTGCCCGATCGCCCCTAACTGGTCCCCCGCTGGCCTGATTGCCCCTAACTGCCTCTGCCTTGCCCTGCACCCTGGACCCAGGATTCCCTCCTCCGGCCAGTTGCAGGCACCCAGGACCTGGGCTTCCCTCCCTCTGGCTGGCCACAGGCACCCAGGACCCGGGCCAGCTTTGCCCAGGCCGGCCACAGCTGCAAGCATCCAGGACCATGGGGTGGGCGGCTTGTCCCTCTCCCAGACTGCAGGTGCAGGTGCAGCCACTGGTGCCTGGGACCATGGGGTGGGCGGCTTGTCCCTTTCCCGGGCCGCAGCCTGGCTGGTCTCCATTCCTCTCTCGCAAGCTCATTTGGGCCTGGCTGGTCCCCATTTCTCTCTCCCCAGTGTTGAGTGACTGAGCAGTTACAGCATGATGACGTGAAGGTGTGATGGCCATTTGCACATTAGCTCTTTATTATATAGGATTTGGCCTAACAGTTCTAAAAAAGTGTTTAAGAATGTATTAATGAAACCAAGAGCTGGTTCTTTGAAAGGATAAACAAGATTGACAAACCTCTAGCCAGACTCACCAAGAAGCAAAGAGAGAGGACCCAAACAAACAAAATCAGAAACGATAGAGGCGAAATAACAACAGACCCCACAGAAATACAAATGATTGTTAAAAAATACTATGGACAGCTCTACTCCAACAAACTAGACAACCTGGAGGAAATGGACAAATTCCTAGAAAAATACAACATTCCAAAACTCAATCAGGAAGAATCTAAAAATCTCAACAGGCCAATAACTATGGAAGAAATTGAAGCAGTCATCAAAAAGCTTCCAGCAAACAAAAGCCCAGGACCAGACGGCTTCACAGGGGAGTTTTACCAAACATTCAAGGAAGAACTAAAACCTATCCTCCTCAGACTACTACAAAAAATCCAAGAGGAAGGAACACTTCCAAGCTCATTCTATGAAGCCAGCATCACCCTAATACCAAAACCAGGTAAAGACAACACAATGAAAGAGAATTACAGGCCAATATCCCTCATGAACATAGATGCCAAAATCCTCAACAAAATCTTAGCAAATCGGATCCAGCAGTACATCAGAAAGATCATACACCATGACCAAGTAGGATTTATCCCAGGGATGCAAGGATGGTACAATATCCGCAAATCAATAAACGTGATACATCACATAAACAAATTGAAAGAAAAAAACCATATGGTCATATCAATTGATGCAGAAAAAGCATTTGACAAAATTCAACACCCATTTTTGATAAAAGCCCTCAGCAAGGTGGGAGTAGAAGGATCATACCTCAACATAATAAAAGCCATATATGACAGGCCCACAGCCAACATCATACTCAATGGACAAAAACTAACACCATTTCCCCTAAGAACAGGAACAAGACAGGGATGCCCGCTCTCACCACTCCTGTTCAACATAGTACTGGAAGTGTTAGCCATTGCAATTCGGCAAGAAGAAGAAATAAAAGGCATCCAAATTGGAAAAGAGGAAGTAAAACTGTCCTTATTTGCAGATGACATGATATTATACATACAAAACCCTAGAGACTCCATCAAAAAGCTACTGGACTTAATACATGAATTTGGCAATGTAGCAGGATACAAAATTAACCCCAAGAAATCCGAGGCATTTCTATACACCAATAGTGAACTTTCAGAAAGAGAGATTATAAAAACAATCCCGTTTACCATCGCACCAAAAAAATTAAGCTACCTAGGAATAAACTTAACTAAAGAGGTAAAAGACCTCTACTCAGAAAACTACAGGACGTTGAAAAAAGATATAGAGGAAGACATAAACAGATGGAAGAACATACCGTGTTCATGGATTGGTAGAATCAACGTCATTAAAATGTCCATACTACCCAAAGCAATCTATAAATTCAACGCACTTCCCATTAAAATACCAACGGCATACTTCAGAGATCTAGAATGAACTCTCCAAAAATTCATCTGGAATAAAAAAAGACCCCGAATAGCTGCAGCAATCCTGAAAAAGAACAAAGTAGGTGGGATCTCAATACCAGATATCAAGATGTATTACAAAGCCACTGTTCTCAAAACTGCCTGGTACTGGCACAAGAACAGGCATATAGATCAATGGAATAGAATAGAGAGCCCAGAAATCGGCCCGAACCAATATGCTCAATTAATATTTGACAAAGGAGGCAAGAACATACAATGGAGCCAAGATAGTCTCTTCAATAAATGGTGTTGGGAAAATTGGACAGATATATGCAATAAAATGAAACTAGACCACCAACTTACACCATACACAAAAATAAACTCAAAATGGATAAAGGACTTAAATGTACGACAGGAAACCATAAAAATTCTAGAAGAATCCAAAGGCAACAAAAGCTCAGACATATGCCGAAGCAATTTCTTCACTGATACAGCTCCTAGGGCACTTGAAACGAAAGAGAAAATGAACAAATGGGACTACATCAAAATAAAAAGCTTCTGCACAGCAAAAGAAACCATCAACAAAACAACGAGAAAACCCACTATGTGGGAAAACATATTTGCCAATGTCATATCTGATAAGGGCCTAATCTCCAAAATTTATAGGGAACTCATACAACTTAACAAAAGGAAGATAAACAATCCAATCAAAAAATGGGCAAAGGACCTAAATAGACACCTTTCAAAAGAGGACATTCAGAAAGCCAAGAGACATATGAAAACATGCTCAAAGTCACTAATCATCCGAGAGATGAAAATCAAAACAACAATGAGGTACCATCTCACCCCTGCCAGACTGGCTATCATCAACAAATCAACAAACGACAAGTGCTGGAGAGGATGTGGAGAAAAAGGAACACTTGTGCACTGCTGGTGGGAATGCAGACTGGTGCAGCCACTATGGAAGACAGTATGGAGTTTCCTTAAAAAACTGAAAATGGAACTCCCATTTGACCCTGTGATCCCACTTCTAGGAATATATCCCAAGAAACCAGAAACACCAATCAGAAAGGATATATGCACCCCTATGTTCATAGCAGCACAATTCACCATAGCTAAGATCTGGAAACAGCCTAAGTGCCCGTCAGTAGATGAATGGATTAGAAAACTGTGGTACATCTACATGATGGAATACTATGCTGCTCTAAAAAGGAAGGAACTCTTACCATTTGCAACGTCATTGGTGGAACTGGAGAGCATTATGCTGAGTGAAATAAGCCAGTCAATGAAGGAAAAATACCACATTATCTCTCACTCATTCATGGATAATAGAGACCATTATAAACTTTTGAACAATAATAGATACAGAGGCAGAGCTGCCTCAAACAGATTGTCAAACTGCAGCAGGAAGGCCGGGGAGGGTTGCGGGGCAGGAGGTAGGGGGGTAAGAGATCAACTAAAGGACTTGTATGCATGCATATAAGCATAACCAGTGGACATAAGACATTGGGGGATAGGGGAGGCTAGGGGACTGTCTAGGGCGGGGGGATAAAATGGACCCATATGTAATACCCTTTGTAATACTTTGAGCAAAAAAAAAAAAAGAGATTCAAATGTTGTCTAAATTTCATAACTAGAAAGATGTGCAAATAAATCCAAACCCAACCTAAAAAAAAAAAAAAGAATGTATTTACTAAACTGTTCATTCTTCATATAGGTAATTTCAGTGCCAATGCAGTTAGCTTACTTCCATAGGTTGTTTACTTTTCTCTTGGCCTTAGGGATTCTCTAATTGAAATGCTCTGCAGTTTCACAAAGGCAAAAATTGGAGAATTTTCTGCTTTTGGCAATTATAGGAAACCTTTGCCCACAGTATATACAATGGCTTACATGAAAGAGAAAATTTCATATAAGTCAAGCTTGCTAATTCAAAGACTCTGACTAAATCCTGGAAGCCAATATTGGGTGGTTGTGGGGAGGTGAGGACAAATGATAGGCTTATGTGGTACTCCCTGTGACTAGATCTGTGAAAACCCTCTCCTCATTTATATTTCTATTGATTGGATTCATAAGAGATAAAAATGAAAAGGATGTGAAATATGACTTTATTTAGAGATCCAATGACTTACTTAACTTTTTAAAAGTTGAGGGATCTGTACATCCATAGTAGGGGGGTATAAATAGCTCTGATAACATAGCTGATATGGATATTTATATTTTCTTCAGTGTCAATATATTTTTTTAATCAGGTATCTCCACTGGCAAGTCTCATTCTCTATTAGGATCTTTGAACTTTATAAATTTTGTTGACTAAAAGAAAAATATTTTCAAATAAACACAAACCTAACCTAAAAAAATAACAAAGTTAGAATCTATTGACAATATGAAATTGCAACTGTTACTTAAAACTAAATTAAATGAGAAATTCAATGAAAAGCTCTGAAAAGGTTTTAACTATATATAGATGAGACATGTAGTACAAAACTAACCTTAATAAATAGTACAAATAGAGGGCACACACGTCCTCAGGCTACAGAACTTCATATTATTAAATGTATATTGATAAGTAATTTCTAAAAAATCTATTCCCTAGTCCCATCATTGCATTAGGTCAGTAATTTAAGTATGAGTTAATTATAACCTGAGGGTACTAACCACGAAAGAGTTACTTCCTGGATTACATTATCCTTATTCTGTCTACAAATACATTTGATTTTCTTTCTTCCTCCCTTCCTCTTTTTGTTGTCTTCCTGTCTTCCTTCCTTCCTTCTTTCCTTCCTTCCTTCCTTCCTTCCTTCCTTCCTTCCTTCCTTCCTTCCTTCCTTCCTTCCTTCCTTCCTTCCTTTCCTGGAGAATATATATCAACAATTAAAGTTGTTTAAAAAATATTTCTCAGAAGTATATAAATAGGAGTTTGGAATAATAGCTTTTTTCCATACCATAATACTTATTTTATTATTTTGTTCAATACCCTAAGATATATGAAGCTAGCATATTAAAAACATTTCAGTCAACAGGGTTCTTTTAATGGCACATAGGTACATTTAGCTAACTTTGGACCCATACAAATCTAACAGGCTTTGGGTTCCACCAAGAGGACTTTCTCGGCCACAGGGCAACATCCTTCACAAAAGTATACTGGACATGAAGTAGTATATATGAGCAAAATTCAATTTAAAAAATCCCACTAATTTACAAAACGTAGGTGTGGTCAGAACTAAAACTGGATCTTTGCAATGAACTAAAACTGCATCATTTGCTTTCAATATTCACAACAGTGAAGAAACCAATATTAGTGCTTGATATGTTAGGTGCTCAAATATTGGTTAAATGAGTAAATAAATGGATGACTGATTGCACTGATAAATAAATATATTGTAAACTAAAGTAAACTAAAATTTCCTTTTTAGTAAGAGATAATTATTTGAAGATATGCTGCTTAAAACAAATTAGTACTCAGGAGTTGTTCATTTTTCACCATACTAACATACTAGTAGGTGAGTGACTGGGATGGTTTCTCATCAAGTTTATGCAAGAACCATATATTTGAACTTTGGGAATTTTCTTTTTAATACTATAGTTTATGCTTGTTTTAAAGCATCTACTTTATAGAAAGCCAAATATCAAATGCTTTATTCTGACAATTCAAAAAATATGTCATAATAGGTATATTTTCATGATTCTACTTAGTACCTGATGAGCTTTTAGAATGATAAATATACACTATTCCTCCAGAGTGCAGTGGACTGTCTGGGACCATTAATCCCTCCAGCCTGATTTGAATTTGCTACAGGAAAGTAGCTTCAGGCAAGTTCAGTGCCTCATAGAGGGTGGCATCCAACCTCAGTCTCATTAGCATCTCCTTCTCACTGTCCCAGTTCAGTAAAATAGCTTAGTTGAGAAACAAGCTATTTTCATGCATGTGTTTTACCTTGTATTGAGAAGAGGAGGGTAGAGGGTAGAGGGGGAAGGGAGAAAGAAGAGAATTAACCTGAATTGAACTTTTAGTGTGTACCAGTCTGCTAGGGGATTTAGATTTATGACCTCATCTAACAATTACAATGACCCTGTGAGATATCCTTCCCTTAAAGAGAAGGACATTCAGCCTTTCTAAGTAACTCACTCAAAGCCACACACAGTAAACAGCAGAACTGAGATGCAAACTCAAGTTCCTCTGACTTCAAAGCCTTCCTCTGTCCATTACATTACATTGCTATTTAATTCCATTTAGCTTCATGATTAATTAACCTAGGTCCTGATATTGGTTCTCACTACAATGTACACTCCTCAAAGCAGGTAACTTGCCTGTCTTGTTCACGCTCATATCCCTAGACCAATCATATCCCTAGCACCTAGTTTGGTGCCTAACATATAGTATCTCAAAACATAAATGTTGAAAGTATGAATGAATGAATGAGGAAAAACACACATATTGTCAGAGGCAGAGGGGCTCTAATATAACCATACCATATTTTAGATGGGGAAAGCAAAGCTCAGAGAGTTTAAGTCATTTGCCCTAGATTAAGCAACTAATAATCCATAAAAGATTCAGAACTCGAGTTCAGGTCTCTTCTGTACATCCTCTAAAACATGCTACCACTTGTACAAACATTTTTAAAAGCATGTTCCTTAACTCCATGTGGTGTCCTAAGCATTCAGCCTCCCTGATTTAATTCCTTAATTGCAAGCTATTCCTTATACATGCAAAGCCAATTAGCCCATTAGATTGAAAGCTCTGTGAGGACGGGAAATTTTTCCTGTTTCATTCATTGCAAGATGACTGGCAGTTAGAAGGTTCTCAGTAAATATCTGCTGAATAAATGAATATATATTATTTCCTTTCCAGTTGTGAGCACATTCTTCATCGATGATGGATGTTAAAACAGATTATACTAACAAACACTCAAATGGTAAAATAATTCATTAAAATTGCTCAGTGAAATAGTACTCTTTCCCCCCCTTTCTTCTTTCCTTCACCTTCATCACTAAAGCAGGAAAAAATAACAGTATCTATTTCACAGGATTGGTGTAAGGATAAAGAGAGTTAATAGAGACAAATACTTACTATTGTGCTTAATATGTAGTTAACTCCAATAAATTAAAGCTATTAATATGCATATGATTTCTTCTAATCAATCAATGAATATGGCCAACATAATTAGGAGCTGGAAGAAGCCAACAATTAAATATATAATTCTCTATGTGCTTCCAAGTTTGTAAATTCTGAGGTCTATAAGTTACAGAAAGCATCTGGCAAGTCATAGATGCTCATATGTATGTTTTTCCTAAAATTTTTCTTGTGAAATTAATGGAAGAGAAGACATAATTATCCTGAGATGGATGTATGATGATTATTCCTCAAATATTGCTATATTTATCATTCAAAAAAGATTACCTCTCCACAAGTTCTTGTCCATTCCAGCAAAGAGTATCGTTTTCGGCCACAGGGCTATGGCTGCAGATGTAGCCAGGCAAAGCACTATAGAAGCTGATGAACGATTTCAGCTTCTGAATTAGTTCCCTGAAAGAAAAACAAAACATCTGTTCATAAGAGGCAAGTAAACCCAGTATGAGAAAAGTTTAATTTCCTTATCAGCATGACAGAAAGGCTCTACCAGGCTGATTAAAGCAATAAATGAGTTTTAAAGACATTCTTGGCTAAAAGGCCACAATTTTGTTTTTTACAAAAATCAATAAAATTATATGAGAAAAAAGTTGTCTGCCATATAAGGTGCTGTTCCTATCAGAATGATGATTTAATTCCACCATTCGTTTTCTCACATATTCACCTTCTATTTTTTGTTGAGAATGCTGTTACCTACATTCTCAAAGGTGCTGATTACAAGGCACACTGGAGCACTACATATATTTTGGTTTCTGAGTGTAATTGAGTGCATTGATTGTAATTTATAATGCTATTACCCTAGAGATGGCCCCCTTCCATGTAGGCTCTAGCTAATAGTTGCAGATCAGAATTGCAGGAAGCTCATAGCAGTATAAGCTTTATGAAATTCTGATAATATAGTCAGAGAAACTGCTAGAGGAGGAAGGTTTCTTTGTCTGTACATTGTGGTTAGTTCCTATGGGAGGAGGGAGGAGAGAGAAGGGAGTGAGTTCTAGTATATTTTATTATTTATTTGCTTTGGATTTTATGCTATATATGATAAGACGAGAGAGAGAGAGAGAGAGAGAGAGAGAGAGAGAGACAGAGACAGAGAGAGAGAGAGAACACACATAAATACTCAACCAAATTTCTGGCCTATTTTCTTGTTACTGATATGCATGGACACATAACATAAAACATTAGAGATTGGAGAGGTGTAGATATGCTTATAGAGAGGTATTAAAATATCTATGCAATAAATAGCCAGTGGTAAACAAAAATAAAATACTTTTTATTTTCTAAAGTGATATTCCTGGTAGAAAGGAAATCAAGGAGTGCTTCATATCCAAGTCTATCTTAAGTCTCTACAAAGTTTTTGGAGACTCTGCCAAGGAATTTGCTGGCAGTGGACTAATTATTCAATTCTGTCTCCAGGCTAAGAACGGATTCGTCTGATACATAGGTCTCTGGAGGAGCCATATGTCTGAATCTCATTTGGACACTGGTGGGAGTCCTGAGCCCAGAAAGGCCTTTTGGGGGTTGTTCTCAAATCTGGCCAAAAGAGGGAGACTGGTAGAAATTATTTTCTTGTATCTAATGCCATTTTCCATTTTATTACCATAAAACATTTCATTTCAACTAATGATTTAAAAGACAGAGAACTTATAATAATCAGCACAGCTTCACAAAGGCTCGGATTACAGTAAAGGCAGAGTGATGGACAGAATAACTCAAGAAAGGTTATTGAGATATATATAACTCCTGATACCCCAAAAGTTGCTTTCTGCTATGCTCAAGCCCCTCACAGCTAATTTCTGGTGGCTGAGCTCCATCAGTTTCCAAAGTGAAGAGGCTCAATACAGGGCTCTGAAAATAAAAGTCAACATTATAGCTTCTCACAGAGGAAAAAGATGGGTTCAATTAATGCTAATAGGAGAGATGCTCTGTTTTACAAGGTAATAATACAGTCCCCAAGAGTGGAAACTGAAAGACTAAAGGCTGAGGCTGAGTAATTCCCCCCTCTCCATGAGGTAATGGAATATGGCCATTAGTCTCTAAGAAGCAATGGCTCACTCTTTAATGAAAGAGTTTCCCTTAGGCCTCCTCCTCCCTCCAAATTCTCTCACTAAACATAGCACATGGTAAGAAAAATTGAACTCGTAGAAAAGCCTTCCAATTTGACTTCCCTAGAAGTTAAAAAACAACAACAACAACAACAACACTCTGAACATCTCCTAGTCTCCTAACTCTTGACTTTTTTTTGGTAATGATAAAGATCACCAAAAAATTGGTGAGGGTTCAGAGAGAGTCTATCTAAATGTTAAGAGAATGAGGGGCTACGATAAATGTAAGACCTCATACTTTAGTATGGAAGGATATTAATTGATGGGAACAAGATAAATGTTGAAAAAAACACACACAAAGAATGTGAATAATGTAACCACAGTTTGGGTCATTAAATTCTAGAACTCAGGAGAACCTTTTTGAAAATTAAACAAGGTAACTTGGGGAAATAAAACACCATCCTACTTTATAGGGTACTTATTATCATCACAGGACATACAAGATGGACCTGGGAATATATTGTGTGTGTGTGTGTAAAGATTTTTTATTGATTTTTAGAGAGAAAAGAAGAGAGAGGGAGAGAGAAACATTGATGTGAGAGTGAAACATCAATTGGCCACCTCCTGCCATGTCCCCTTAACGGGGATCTAGTCCACAACCTGGGCATGTTCTCTGACCAGGAATCGAACATGATCTCTTGGTGCACTAGTCGATGCTCAACCACTGAGCAACACCAGCTGGGCTATAACCTTTTCTTCTCGACGGACTTGTTCACTGAGTTCTTTTTTATTCTTAGTGTATATTATTTCCATTAGAACCTGCTTAGAATCGAAGGTGAATCTTATTAGTAAAAACCTAAGAATAATGAAATAAATGCCAGTTCTCAAATAATTCCCAGGGTCTATGGGATGAGACAGTACCTACGTTTGGGAGAATAAAGAGCAGGGTACCAGCACATCTAGCAGACTGGCCAATGGTTTTGAGTCCTCAAATATAGTGTTACATGTAGGTCATTCCTTCATGCAAAACCTTCTAACACTGTGAGAAAATAAACCTTGGTTTCCAAAAGAAAATTTGATTTTTGAAAATAAATCCAGAAATACTATTTTGCAAGGTAGAAGAAAGACTTTCTAAACTGTTGGGGAATTAATGAGCTTTTCAAAAGAGAGTGACAACAGGTGGGTGATAATGTCCTCTGATACCATAGCCAGAAAGCAGCAGAGAGTGACAGGGGTAGGTTACCTCCTACTGAGTTTACTGAGCCTCTCTCATTTCTCCTCTTCATTGTCATTCTTTCCTAAACTTGTTCTGGCATGGGAATTAAGTGTATTTTATTTTTATGTTTTCTTAAATGACGCTTTCTATTGCCATGCTTACAATTTTTAAAGGAGATCAGTTGAATATTTCTATTTCTCTCTTCCTTTAAAGCTGAAACTATCTTTCTTTAAATTAAGTGACATACTAAGTACCCATACATGCCTCAGTCAAGATTTCTTTTCTTTGTGCTAGTAACGCATGACAGACTACAAAAAAATCTCCACCCATGAACTAAGGCAGTCTGCTTAACTGAATTGTCTCTAGGAAAAAAAAAGAGAAAGTTTGGACAATTAGTTGCCCGTGATGGGAAAAATAATTTGATTGAAGGGCATTCTCTTTGATTCCAATTTCACTTTATTCTAATACACACATGCCAAACAAACCATTTGACACATAAATAGTGGGGCCCATGGATATCACTTAGGACAAACCAAACACTTGCTTACAGCAGTCTGCTCAGGAAAAAAGAGTCTCTTCATAGAGGTTTCCATTCAATGTGTTAAATGTGGAACTAAAGGACAGGGCCCCTTTGCATGCATGAACCATTTTGAAATATTGCAGCTGGGTGCACATGATCTTCCCTTGAGGGATCTCACCATCCTCAAGAGGAGAGTTGCCATATTGGGTTGTGGGGGAAGGTATTTCCTTTGCATTCTTGCAATGGTTTGCTTGGGCAGGCATCAAAGCAGCACTAATTGGAAATCACTAAAAGTAGAAATAGCCTTTCATCCCAAATTGCAGATCTGAACACTTCTCTATCATTAAGGTTATTTTTTTCTCAATATAAAGTAATACGAGCTCATTATTCTTTAAAAAATGGAAAACACACAAAAGCACATAAACTAAAATAGTTATAACTGAAATGATGTAGGGTCATGCTTAATGCTGCTGCAGAGAAACCTTCACAGTCTGACCCCAAACTATAATTTTCTACCATTCCAAAGATTAGCCAATAATTTTTTCTCACACTGCTCCCTTTGACAGGAACACCTTTTTCTCTTGTCCGTCTGTTGAATTTCTACTAGTTCTTCAAGGCCCAGCTCAAAAGTCACCTTTTACAAGAAGCCTTTCTTGACTCTCACAGGAGAGCTGCTAACTTCCCCATCTATAATGCTGCCATACTTTTGTACATAACTGTTTTGGTACTTCCTCCTAATGTATGAAAAGTTTTTATTTGTGTGTATGTTCGCTAAACTAGGCTAGGAGGAGCTCCTCCTATTCATCACAGCCTAATCCTTACACAATACTTAGCATATAGGTGGTGTTGACAAATGTTGAAAGAAGTAGAGTCCAATTTAGGGCAGAATTACTTGTACCAGACCCGAAACTCATTGATTTACTCAGGACATACTTTGTTGTTTTGTTCGGAGGGTGGAAAGCACCATTGAACTTACAAAGCTGCCTAGCCAAACCAGAGCAACCATCTGAGAGAGAGTGCGAGTCAGCATTGATTTGGACCAGGGAGCTGAGATCAGCTTTTGTTCTTTTCTTTCTAGGTCACCTAATCTATTGCCCCTATAGACCAAGTCAGAGGGAAAAGGGAGGAAGAGGAGTGCAGGAAGGGGATGCTGGAACACACAGATGTAATTTCACAAGGGTGGAGGGATTGTGTGACTTTTTCACAGGTCAGCAGTTGGGCCAGAAGCTTGGTATATAAATGCAGGATGGACTATTCAACTACAGATTTGGGGGTTCAGGAAGGGAAAGATACTGCTTATGTATTCTACCAAACTTTATGGAGGATATGCAAATGACAAGGAAAACAGATCATAAGGGAAATGGTGAAAGAGACATTCAAAAGGGCAAAGAAGGAAGAGGCTGACATCTGAGATGTGCTGAAAATATTAGAGTTGGAAAGGGCTACGAAAATCTCATTTCTTCTATTGTGATTGTATTATTGTACATCTTGTCCTATCCTCACCATTTTAAATTTGATGATATTTTCAATATTGATACCTTAAAAGGACATTGGGTCCCATACACAGGCCACCAGTTGAATATAAGATCACCCTTAAATTCAACTAAGTTATTTCTAAGATTAGTTGTGTGTTGCACACTACCCAGCTGGGGGCAGACAAAACAAACAGATGACTTCTGAATGCTACCAAAGGAATCCTGCATTTCTTTGTGTGCTGTTATTTTTAATAAGGCAATGAGCTTTTCAACTCATAATCAGACTCAGTCAGACAGCTTGCTCACAACCTCCACAGACTGAATGCTACAATAGGGTTCCTTTCCAATTATCTTATTTTTAACCACAGAGGTTGGAGTTTGAGCATGGGTTTGAGGGGTGCTGGCAGCACATACATTGTACTGGACAGTGTGAAATGCTGTGCAGAACATACTGAGAAATTTACAGAGGTACTAACATTGCCAAAACAAGCCCTTCAATAACATCAGATTGCAGGGGGGCAGTGCATTTAACCAGAGATCATCTTAATCCCCAATTCTTTTCTTTCCCTAAGAGGGTTTACAATGCCTATTTGAGGGAGTTAAATGAAATTGGACACTCTCTTGCTGTTTTGTTTTCTTATTCTGCCAGAGAATTCAGAAAGAATGGCTCCTACATCAGACTCTAAGGATTCATTTTACTAAAAAGATGAGAAGCATTATGGGTCAGGCTCATGTTTCCAACACCCAAAGGAGCCCTGCCTGACTACCACTTACTCAAGTCTGCAGGCTTTGGAATTTTTCTTATTATCCTTTCTTTTCTTTTGGGGTAACAAGTTCAAAAAGGAATATAAACAAAATGATAAATCTGGGTACCCAGCCAAGAACCCATTTATCAATTTCTTTTTCCCTAGGGGTATCAACACCCACAGAGTCCTCTCTTTCCCGCCACAGAGCCCAAGATAAAAGGCATGGCAGCAGGGCCTTGCTGAACCTCCTACTTACTCAAAAAAAGTGTCAAAGTTTGATGGTAATTTCAAAATGGGACTGCTAGAGTGTTTACTTTGAAAAAGTTCTGCATATGATTCTGTTACAAATCCATATGCCACCTCCTCCATGAAGCCTTCACCAGAACTCCCTGGGCAGAGAGGTTTTCTCTTTTCCATTTGTCTGCTTCTATATACTCTGGACATACTTTTGAACTTACAAACCTGTTTTGGAATTATTTGTATTTAAGTCTATTTCCACATTACATGGATTTGGAAAGCAGAGACTGTGTCTTGATTTTCAGTGCCCAGTATATCTTCTGGCACATAATAGGTGTTTTCTAAAATTCTGCTGAGTTGAATACAAAGTATATTGCACTTAGAATTTATATTTTATTTATACATAATTAATATATAATATTATATAAATTACTTGCTTCAGTCTAATATGCAAGGGATTTCTACTAGTTAAAGATCAATGACAGATTAATTCCTCATTGGTTTGGGCAAAGAGTGAAAGCAATGGTGAACAATGGACAAAGGACTGTCAGGGGTTAAAGAAAGCCTGGAGAAATGGTCTGATTTTGCCTTCCCAGAAAAATAAAAACTTCACAGAGAACCTTCATGCCATAGGGAAATGGTTCTCAAATATTTTGGTGCCAGGAACCTGCGGTGGTTTTTAAATATGTCCACACATTCTTTGATACTATTTCCTTCAAGAGGTGGAGTTTAATTTCCCTCCCCCTTGAATGTAGACTAGAATTTGTGACTCACTTTTAACAAATTGAGCATGTTAGAATTGAGAGTATGTCACTTTCCAGACTAGGTCATTAAAGACATAACAGCTTTCTCCTTGCTCTCTTCCATGGATCACTTATTCTGGGGAAGCTGGAGGCCATGTGGTAAAGATACACATGAGGTCCATGTGGTGAGGAACTAAAAGCTTCCTTCCAACAACCAGCATATAACTTGCTAAATGTGTAAGTGAGCAACCTTGAAAGTAGATCCTCCAGCCTCAGTTAAAGCTTCAGATTGACTACCAGCCCCAAGCAACATCTTGATTGAAATTTCCTTAGAGACTGAGAACCACCCAGTTAAGCAGTTCCCAAATTCCTGACAGAGACTGTGAGATAATGAATGTTTGTTGTTTTAAATCACGGTTTGGGGATAATTTGTTATACAGCACTAGATAACTAATACAGCCCCTTAACACTCTTAAAAATTGTTGAGGACCCCAAAGACCTTTTGTCTGTGTGATATATATCTATTGATATTTGCTGCTTTAGAAATTAAAACTCAGAAAAACTTAAAATTTTATTATTGATTTTAAACTAACAATCATGAGCCATTACATGTTAACATAAATAACATTTTTATGAAAAAAGCAAGAAAAGTGATATTGTTTTTGCATTTTTGCAAAATATCTTTACTGCCTCTCATAATAGGAGACAGATAAGTTCTCCCATTGGCTTCTGCATTTAATCAGCTGCAATATGTTCTTTTGGTTAAAGTATATGAACAAAAGCCAGCTTCACATAGATATGTAGTTATCAAAAGGCAGATTACACAGACCTCCTGAAAGGGTCTCTGAGACTCCTTGGGTCCTCAAATTACATTTGAAAACTGCTGCCACAGGGAAACTAGGAATCCATTAGCTTGAAAGTCAACAAAAGAGAAGAAAATGGAACTTCCTGATATCCTTCTTTGGAGGACTATCTCTCAAGCTACCTTACTGTCTTCTCTCACTCTAAACTATATCATATATGACTAGAAATTGCCATTTCAAAACCTCCTGTAGTAAATGGATATGAATAAAATAATTTAGCCTATATCTGAGATGTTACTTATTTTGTGTCTTAAATTTCCGTCTGTAAGCAGATGTCTCCCAATATCCTTGAAGTCATTAGGGAGTAGATTGTAAGCCAGTGGTGGATTGGCTGTATTGCTTTTGGGGAAGGCAATTCTCCTGGATTTGTGTTGGGCTTCCTATCAAATTTCTACCCCTTATTTATGAACATGAAACAAGAATTGGGAAGGAGGGAATCTGGATATAAGGAGGAGGAATGGAGAGAATAATAAAGTCTTTAATTTAGTTCCTTAACTGTTAACTTAATAAATAGGAATAGGATCTTTCATTTTATCATTCTTAGAAGAATGTGTAGAGTGTGCAGTATGTGTATACACATGAGTGTGTCTTGACATTTTCTTTTTGGTAAACTCATCCTGGACTCTGCTAATAATGGGAAAATCCAGAAACCAAGCCATGGAATGGTGAGACCAAATCATAAGCAAAAATGTTTTATCAATAAAGATCTTGAATACAGAAGTTCATTCCACCCTGTGTTGCTATACTGATATTTACATATGGTGAATTTACATTTAAATGTAGCTTGGATATAATACAATATCTTTTTTTAAAATACTGACAGATGATAGAATGTAATTAACCAAAAACTCTACTCTGAAGGACTAAATAACATGTATTTAAAAAGCTTCATATGCTAAAATAGAGCGGGGGGGGGGGGGACGGAGGGGGGACGGACTCACCTTCTTCTGCCAGATAGGGTTTCTTCACGTTCCACATGAGCAACTTTTAATACCTTCTTGTCAATAAACAGATCTTCAGGATAATAAGCAGATCTATATTGACGTTGCTGAGAATGGGCACATAACTTTCCAATCTGAAAAAAAAATGCAATATAATTATATGATACTTTCACAGATATGATAGTAGAAACAAATTCTGTAATGCACTTCAATTTTTTCCCAACTTTTTTTAAAGAGCAGATTTAAGCTATTACTGGTGACAAAAAAAAAGGTGGTATGTTTTTAAGGGGAAGAACCATTTAAGGAAAAGAATGTTGAAGACTGGGGGTGGAGGCACTCTAAGTCCAGCCTATTCAGAGATTTTTCTAAGATAATATGTTTTTTCCCCCTATAGTAGAGTGCACATTTGAGAGGACCCTCTACACAGGGCTTATGCTACTGATACCTTTTAATGGCACTTGGTACTTATACGTATGAAGAAGTTCACAAGTGGGCATTGCAAAATTTAGGTAGAGATAGTGCAAAAGATGAGAGGGTGTATGAGAGCTGTGTAAAATAATCGGTTATAGAAGAGCAGCCACCCATGCACAGAGTGCTCCCCATCCTTATGAACATTCTAAATAATAAAGAGGTGATATGCAAATTGACCATCACTCCACACAAGATGGCCGCCCCCATGTGGTCAAAGATGGCTGCCAGGGGAGGGCAGTTGGGGGTGATCAGGCCTGCAGAGGAGGGCAGTTAGGGGCAACCAGGTTGGCAAGAGAGGGCAATTAGGGGTGACCGGACCAGCAGGGGAGGGCAGTTGGGTTGACCAGGCCTAAAGGGGAGGACAGTTAGGGGCGACCAGGCCAGCAGGGGAGGGCAGTTAGAGGCAATCAGGTCGGGCGGGGAGCAGTTAGGCATCAATCAGGCTGGCAGGAGAGTGGTTAGGGGGTGATCAGGCTGGCAGGTAGAAGCAGTTAGGGGCAATCTTGCAGGCAGGCAGGCAAGCGGTTGGGAGCCAGCAGTCCTGGATTGTGAGATGACAGTCAGACATCCCTTGAGGGGATTGGAGAGGGTGCAGGCTGGGCTGAGGGACACACCCCCCTCCTCCATGCATGAATTTCATGCACCGGGCCTCTAGTTTTGTTATAAGAGCTAAGCTAGGGCATTCTTAAAAATGTCAATATAGTTTCTCATCTGGCTTTTCTACAAATGCCCAAGGGAAGGAAGAAGGCAAGCCAACCAATCAATAGCCAGGATCATCAGCTATGAATCACATGTTATTGAATAAGCCTAGTACTGAGAGTATTAAAGACTATAAGTGCTTAAGAAAGTCTATCTCCTTTCTTCTCTTGCTCTTTAACCCCTCCTGCTGTACCTAACTCCTTCCCTTTTATTCCTCCTTCCCTCTATCTATTCATTTGTTCATTCAAAAATATTTATTGGATGCCACCCTCTAAAGCAGCGGTTCTCAACCTGTGGGTCGCAACCATCAGAAAACACATATAGCATATCAGATATTTACACTATGATTCATAACAGTAGCAAAATTACAGTTATGAAGTAGCAACAAAAATAATTTTATGGTTGGGGGTCACCACAACATGAGGAACTGTATTAAAGGGTCGCGGCATTAGGAAGGTTGAGAACCACTGCTAGCTCTTTTACACTCATACAGCAATGATAGAAAAATGGCATCAGCTTTCTTATCTCAATTCTAAATAATTTGGTTAAATTATTTGTAGATTTTTTTATATTTTCACTTTCAGAAAGGAGCCTAAATGAACTTCTATATGAAGTATAAATGCTACCATATGTCTCCCTTGTGCCAGATACTATGCTAAATGTTATTACTCCCATTTTATAGGTGAGGAAATTGAGGCCCAGGGAGGTCAAGTGACTTGCCTAAGGCAAATGGGTCGTAGATTCAATCTGACTTTAAACCTATTTGTTGGATTTCAAAGCTTATGCAATATCACCTCCAGTGTGAGAGGCAAATTCCAAGTCCTCGAAAACATAGTCAGATAGCCCAGATGAATGTATAGATTGTACACTTTAGGAAAAATAGTAGAAATACCTTGTGAAGACAGGGATTATATCTTTGTCATTCTGTACCTCCATAGCTCCCTAGAATTCAGACTAGATTTTGTACACTGCCCAGCACTCAATAATGGTGAATTAATTGAAGTGAATGGAAGAAAACTTTTCATATCAAGACTAGCAAACCATTCTACTAAAAGAAAATCCTGCTTCTGGATTTCTCATGATGGTCACAATAATATTTACTAAATTATTTATCTATTTATAAAGGCATAAATGGCATTTAGTTTGTATAGCTTGGGAAAGTTTTCCATATACAAATAAATTCCTGAATTAGAAAAAAAATCTAGAATCAGTACTAGCATAGCCTCAATTTGTGAAATAGCATCTAGAGTCTAATATTCATACTAGCTATTCTTAATAGTTTATCTGAATGGGAATTAAACAAAAGTTGCAGACACTTTAAAATAAAATTGACCCTGGAACAATGCAAGTTTAAACTGTGTGGGTCCACTTATATGTGGATTTTTTTTTTCCAGTAAATACATACAGGACTGTAAATGTATTTTCTATTCCTTATGATTTTTTTAAAAAAATATATTTTTTATTGATTTCAGAGAGGAAGGGAGAGGGAGACAGAGAGAAACATCAATGATGAGAGAGAATCATTGATTTGCTGCTTCCTGCACACTACACACTGGGGACCGAGCCCACAACCCAGGCATGTGCCCTTGGCCGGAATCGAACCTGGGACCTTTCAGTCCCCAGGCCAACTCTGTATCCACTGAGCCAAAGCTGCTAGGGCTATGATTTTCTTAATAACAATAACATGTTTCTCTAGCTTGCTTTATTGTAAGAATACAAATATATATATATGTATATATATATATATATCATACAAAATATGTGTTAATATATATATGTATATAACATACAAAATATGTGTTAATAGACTGTTTATGTTATTGGTAAGACTTTCACTCTACAGTAGGCTGCTAATAGTTTAGTTTTCAGGGAGTCAAAAGTTATACATAGCCCGGCCAGTGTGTCTCTGTGGTTGAGCTTTGACCCATGAACCAAGAGGTCACTGTTTGATTCTCAGCCAGGGCACATGCCCAGGTTTTGGGCTTGAACCCCAGTAGAGGGCGTGCAGGAGGCAGCCAATTAATGATTCTTTCTCATCATTGATGTTTCTATCTCTCTCTCCCTCTCCCTTTCTCTCTCTGAAATCAATAAAAACATATTAAAAATATAAAAAAGTGATACACAGATTTTCAACTGTATGAGGGAAGGTCAGTGCCCCAACCCCACATAATTCAATGGTCAACTGTATTCCATTTGGCTTTGGAATGTATGATACTGAATTTTTCATGTGTGTTTATGTAATGCTATTTGACTTGGGCTAATATTAATTTCAAATGAAGAATCTGCATGATCTGAGTTTGCCCTAACTGGTACCAGTCTAGTAGGGTGCTTTAGGCTAGGGGGCTGCCTGTTTGTACTGGGGAGTTATGTTCCAATCACTTCCAAAGCAAATAATGCAAGATAAAAATAACTTAGATATTCCATAAGTACATTCAACATTATACATCAACATGAAAGTCTATTCAACCAGGATCAAAATGTTCTTAGTCATCACATTCAGGAGCACAGGACACATTCTCTTGACCAGCACTTGGTGCAAATCTAGCACCTGAAATCAAAATCTTTCACACATCTTTCACTGTAACTTGTCTACTTGCAACTCACAGTTGTGAAATATTCCTTCCCATTGAATGTATGTCCTTTTTTACCAGTGAATACTAATTGGACCATAGCAAGTCCTAAAAGTTTTGAATCTCTCCCCACCTACTGGAAAGGGGTGCAGCTGAGGCAAAAGTAGGAAAGTTAGGAAGAAATGAGAATGTGGACACTCTGCAGTCTGACCTGTCTTCTTAAGTAACCCAATGTGGCATATGGAGCTGAGTTCCCAAAGCTCTGTGTAGGGTTAAGGGGCAAACAATGGCACCCTGCCCACATGCCCACTTCTCTATCTGAAATCTGAAATGTGCCACATCTTATCAGACAGGCTGTATTTCTTTCCACAAATCTACCATGAAGCAAATTCTTCTCATATACAAAGAATGTGTCAAATGTAGCCCTCCTCCCCACTTTGGCCCCGCCTCCCACATCTTTCACCTCCACACTGTGAGCTTTAGGTGAATGTTATGATCTTATTTTGAGAAGTGGACATGAAAAGGAAACCTAATTTACAAAGACATGCAGTGTTCACATTAAAGAGGTCCTTTCATCTTCACACTTGGGAAAAATCAGGCTATGCTTGGAGACCTGAGTATTAATCTGCAGTTGCTTATTGAAGAAACCAGCCTCCCAAGTGACACTTTAGAAATCAGTATCCTGCCCAGGACTTTCAGGTTCTTAAATTAAGAAGTGATATTCAATTTCCTTTCATTGACTAATGTACCTAGTCAAGGATGCTGTTACCTTTAAATTTAGTTAGGTGAAGTGAATTTATTGGACAGGTGAGTGCCTCTCTATGAATAGACTTGGAATAGAGCACCTTTCTGTTTTCCATGAACTGTGATTTCTAATGATGCCTTTATTCATGTGCCACAACCTGTGGTAGGAAAAGCAATAGCACTATGAAGTGTTATGACACTTGAAACACAAGAAGACAGGGCTTCTGACAGTATTCAGGCCAACAGGTCATTCTAGTAACCTTAGCACCATTCTTTTTTAACCAGGCTCCAGAAGTACTGGCTTTGTACATATACAAGGAGAATACACTGTTGTGGTCCAGCAAGGTATAGTGAAGAGCTCAGTAGAATGAATATCAAGAGACCTGACCTACAAATCCACTTCTTCCTCTCACCCATAACAGGTTTTTGTTTTGTTTGTTTTCCATGATACATGATTTATCGATTATATTTTGTGCCCACACTCAAAAGACAAATCATGTTCCTTTACCATATATTTGACCCCCTTTATTCTAGTGGAGTGATTGAAATGTAGCCTGCCAGGTAAGAATCAATAAACCATACTAATGCACTGGATACCAAGTGGTGTGGGAGAAGTGGCTCCTCAAGTAGGTCCTCATTGCTGCCTGCAGGATGACCCCAAACCATGGCTTCTGAAGTTAGATTTTTGCATTGGCTACAAAATCTGTAATTCCTACAGTCAAAACCAGATTTAGTCTTATATCTGGACTGAGTATATTCTTTATAATTTCCTCCCAAATGGGAAGATTCCAGATTAATCATATGGCTACAAAAATGCACCGGGATTAAGCCTTTAGCTTGATAGCCTAAAAGATATCAAAATGGGGATGGGAGGGTGCGACTGCATTAAATTGTACCTTTGACTCTCTCCCACTCTCAAATAACCCTAACAGATTTATTTTTCTCTTGATTTAAAAAACAGATGAATGAAAGGCTTTACATTTTCTTTCTCAAGAAGTATATAAAAGGCTTGTGTGTATTTTAACTTACATGGCCCATAATAGAAGAAGGAGGAGGTGGAGGAAGGGGAGAAGCAGAAGCAGAAAGGGAAATGTTCCCATTAGTGAGTCTCTGGCACAAGAAGAACGGACACATCATATCGCCCTTGAAAATCTGACAGGTTTTGAGAGAAAAGATGACTCTCCCACTGAATTGTACTCAGTAATCAGCACAACTCCTTTCCTCTTATGAACTGCACCTGAGGCCACCAAGACTTGAGGGCCTCTAGAGGGGTTTTTCAGTTATCTACATATATAAAAGCCTACGTGACCATCTGACCATTTGACCGGTAGCTATGATGTGCAATGACCACCAGGGAGCAGACACTCCGAGCAGTGGAGGAGGGAGCCCGATTCCTCACGGAATCAGCCTTGGGTTAGGTTGCTGCTGGGGCACTGTTGCCCCGAATCTGCTTCACCTGCACCCTGGACCCAGAGAGGTTCCTCAGCCTGGCCTGTGGGGATTGGGCTGAATCCAGCTCTCTGACATCCCCTGAGGGGTCCTGGATTATAAGAGGGCACAGGTCAGGCCGAGGGACCCCACCAGTGCACAAATCTGTGCACCAGGCCTTTAGTCTATAATAATAAAATTATAATATGCTAATTAGACTGAACAGCTAAATGACCTTCTGGACATCATTCCAGACATCCTTCCGGGTGACGCTGCAGTGGTGGGGGCCCGAGGCAGAGGTAGTGAGGGGTGATCAGGCAGGCAGGTGAGCAGTTAGAGGAGATGAGGCAGGCTGGCAGAGTGGTTAGGGGAGATCAGGCAGGCAGGCAAGCAGCTAGGGGCAATGAGGCAGGCAGACAGAGGGGTTAGGGGTGATGAAGTAGGCAGGCGAGTGATTAGGTGTGATCAGGCAAGCAGGCAGGGTGGTTAGGAGTGATCAGGCGGGCAGGCGAGCAGCTAGGGGTAGTGAGGCAGGCAGGCAGAGGGGTTGGGGGCGGTCAGGCAGGCAGGCAGGCAGGTGAGCAGTTAGGGGCAATCAGGCAGGCAGGCAGGTGAATGGTTAGGAGCCAGCGGTCCCAGATTTTGAGAGGGGGATTGGGCCTAAACTGGCAGTCAGACATCTCCTGGGGGGTCCCAGATTGTGAGAGGGTGCAAGCTGGGCTGAGAGACCCCCCTCCATGCACGAATTTCGTGCACCAGGCCTCTAGTATTAATTATATAACTTTCCTGCTAGAATCCAACTGATTACTATGGTAATGATCATTGAAAGATTCATCAGAAACCTGAAGAATTAAAAATAAATGGTTTTGCATTTTAAATATCAATTCTGATCCTTTGATCCACTCTGGAGGAATAGATTCCTTAGGTACAAGAGTGTGGTAGAATGGGGTGGGGTTGGAATTCCATAGGTTTTCAGTTAAAGTGAAATCATGAACTTCAGTTTGTTCAGTTGAATTGTCTATTACACTGTTATTCAATTTCATTTAATTAAATCTTAAAACTTTTATTGTGAAATATATATTGAAATGATGTGATATACAACAAAAACTTTTTAATAGTAACCATGCCCATTTGACAATTCTACAGGTATAATAAAAATGCTAATATATGTTAATGTTTAGTCTGTGGTTAATGTTTTGTCTTGTTAATTTCCCCAGGGCTTTTATTACTGATTTAAATCTGCCACATTACTCAACTGTTTGCATTGCTTCCACAAACTGCATGGAAGTAGCTCAAATGAATACTGATTAACAAAAATGAACAAACATTTGGCTGGGCAAACCATTCTTATTAAATGCTTGTAATCATTACTTTTTTTTTTATAAAGAGATCGGCATGGCAGGCATTTTTCATTCATTTTTCCTACAGAAAATATGCATATTAGCATTACATTAATTTATAACCTTGTACTTCAGGAAGCACATCATTATGAATTAACTATTGATTGATCTGGATATAGAGCAGAGGATAATGAACAGATCTGGTGACAATGTGTTTTTCCCCCACAGACATTTTGCTGTAACTCATCAATTGCTTGACCATTAAAATGAAAGTTCACTAGTAGTAATCTGTAATATATTATGAATCAAGATATTTTAAGAAATTGGGTGCCAGTACTTGAATGTTCCATTCAAGTCAGCTTTTTAAATAAATTGCAATCCAAAAAAGGGAACGAATGTCCTACAGATTGGCCCACTATTAAGTTGAACTACAGCACTATAATATGCCATTTTCATACTGTATTGCTCATACAAATATTTTAAAAACACTGTATTTAACTAAGCACCATTCCTAAAAGTGTATGGGAAACTATGTACCTGCTAGACAGCAGCACTGTTTCAAGATTGCTCTGACTGTAACTTCAGCCACACCTGTTAGCTACAGTCTATCTGAAAAAAGACATAGTCTCTGACCAATACCTTGGGTCTCTGCTGATTGCACTGCACTGTAGATAGACCACTGCTGATTGGTTTTAGCAAAATTATAGTCTGAATGGCTCAGAAACACTTCTGAGACAATTTTGAAAAGGACATGATTGAAAGGAGGGGAAAAAATCAGGTGAATTGAGAAGAGTTGTGACCCCTGAACAGAAATAGCACAAAGAGAATTATCTTGATGTGCATTTCCTTCTATGACAGCAGCATTGAACATTGTTATCATTCCAACCCTTTCTGTCTACAGATGTTATTTTCACTCTCTTCTCCAATCTCTTCTTTTGTTCAGTTCTTTAAATGTCAGTCATGATTTCTTACACCCTGGATTGGCAGCTTGCGATTTTTCCCCTTAGTATTTGCACATCTTTAGCTGCCCAACAAAACTTCGGGCATCATCTAAAACTAGCGTTCCCCTGCTTCCTTCCATGCGTCTAGACTCAGAGACACATGAATATCAGAACTAGCAGGGCCATTTTGATCTGTTAGGGCAATTCTCCCTTTTGTAAGTAGGAAACTGAGACCCAGAGTAAGGCAGGGACTTGCATATGCCTGCTTCTGGAAGTGTTAGGTGTGCTCAGGAAATACCACCTCAATTGAATTTCACTCTTAGTAAACAGATTTCAGAAGCTTCCCAAACACAATACATTCTAAACTAAAATAGAAATGGTATGTAGATGAGTTCTATTTCATATAATTTAAGCTCCGCTGTCCCACTATGGCTGTGAATAATTGAGATAGCTGTCTCTCATGCTTTTCAAATGTCCACTTCTGGTGCCCAGAATATTGTAGATAGAAATAATCTAAGCTGCGCTACTGACTTATCTTGGACAAATCATTTAACCTCTGCACAACACAAGAGAATTTGCAAAGCAAGTTTGTTCCAGGGAGGAAAGATGTTTCCAGCAAAAATCCCTGTTATAACGCCAGATTCTTCCTGTGTGGAGGTTACTTGCACAAATTTAGTGACTTCTATAACAAAATAATACTGATAGGCACAATTACCCTGGTTCCACAGCTTGCATGGCAGCTGCACAAACCATTTGGACTGGGGACACCTGAAACTCATTACTCCACTTGAAGGAAAATCAAATTACTTCATTTTGGAGTCAATTTACAGAGTGAGAGCAGGACCTCAAAGACAAAAGTCCAGAGGAGAGCACGTGTGACAAAGAAATGAGTTACTGTGAATATGACTGAAGAAGAAAGGAAAGAAAAAAGCAACACTTGGCTACACATAGCTGGTGATAATAATTCTTCTAGCTTTTCCAAGTCGTCAGCCCCCAGCATTTCATCAGGGGGAAGAAAAACAAAATGAGATTCTCACCCTTTACAACAAGGGCACAGGTACTACTCTGAGTAACTGCCAAGGAGAATGGGCATCCCAGACACTGGAATTCTGATAGAAACACTGGGAAAAGACAAGATGATTAGCTTCTTATGTACTGATTTTCCTTTAGAAACTTTTGATTGACAAATCAGCAGGCCTCATGCTAGTGTCATGAAATCAAATATATCTGGAGCCAAAAAAGGGCAACAAGACCGGACATATGAGTGTTCTATCTGCTCAGTTTTATTAAAAACTCATTGCTTGGTGCTAAGACAAATCTCAAAAGATTGCTTTTCTAATAAAGGCAATGTCTTCATTCTCTGTTTGCTTATCTAGGTTCCTCTAATATACAGAACAGTATCTGCCTCACGTCTTGCCATCCTGCCAAAGCTAATAACATACATGAATCAGAAATGCATTGTTTTGATCCCAATGTCAGCAGCTCAGCAACAAAAGAATGCACTAGCATTCAGGTTCTAACTCCTCTGCATAAGACTGCTGGGTAGGTCTCCCTTAGGACACTGCCTAAAATATCAACTCCAAGAGAAGTAATCTAGATTATTGAGTCAACATAAATATTCAAAAGGTAAATAATTAAATAATCATAATCTACACTAATAATAGCCTAGGTGGCGTCACACCCTCGCGTCATCACAAGATGGCCATCACAAGATGGCTGCGTGCACAGTGGAGGCGGGGTCCGTTGGCCGCTCCACATGGTGAGGCCTGGGGATCCCGTGGCTCTATGCTGTGAGGAGGAAGCCATTCCCAGCATCTCTGCTGCCTCACACAAGGAGGCGGGTCATGACAGGGGAGGGCAGTTGGGGGTGATCAGGCCGGAGGGGAGTAGTTAGGTGTCAATCAGGTTGGCAAGGGAACAGTTAGGGGGTGAACAGACTGGCAGGCAGAAGCAGTTAGGGGCAATCAGGCAGGCAGGCAGGGAGGCGAGCGGTTAGGAGCCAACGGTCCCGGATTGTGAAAGGGATGTCCGACTGCCGGTTTAGGCCTGATCCCCAAGGGGTCCCAGATTGGAGAGGGTGCAGGTCGGGCTGAGAGACACCACCCCTCCGTGCATGAATTTTGTGCATCAGGCCTCTAGTAAAAACATAAGAAGTAGAATGATAACATGGAGTTGGCATTCAGTACAAATGTCCAAAGAGAAAACCAGACTATGAAGAATTCTCTGAAGTCCTTTTTCTGTCACCTACTCATTCACTTTCTTAGTCATTCATCTATCTAATGAGTCAAATTTTCCATCCTCTTCTTATGGGGTCTCCTCTCAACAGGCAGCCTTTCTCCTATCCACCTACCTTACTACTCTTGATCCTCTGTGCTAAAATATTCCATCTCCCCACCCACCTTCATGCTCATAAATCTTTCTATTTACTCTGTAATGAGGACTTTACTTGAAAGGTATACTAAAAAAAACTCATTCTCTATCAGGATGGCCTTATACATTGTCTACTGCAAAAGCTGAAGCGTCCATGTGCTCTTTCTGTTAAGAACTCCCTCCATACCAAGTTTTTCTAACCAAAATTTGTCCCTATCTATTTATCAATCTCATGAATGACATGTCAGTCCTTGTATTTGCTCCCATATTACAGACTTGGCAACCTGGGCCAAGAGGCAAGGTGCTTGACTTGAGCCCCAAAACATGGATATCTGGTCCCAGGTCTTCTGTTTATTTTCATAGAGAAAGAAATATGTTATTTCACTCTTCTATGCCTCAGTTTCCTCATCTATAGAATGACAATAATAAGTTCCATTCAATATGGTTGTAGTGAGGACTAAATGAAAGAATCTGTATAAAATATATAACACAAAGCCTGGTAAGTAAAAGGAACTCAATAAACAGCAATTCTCCTTCCCCCAATCCTTACTGCATGTCCACCATCTCGTACCTAAAATAAAAAAAGACACATAGCACTTCTTAACATACATTATGTCCTTTCCTCTTACTATGGTTATCTTCAGCTTCCTTTTCTCCTCTATATGTATCCTCCCCAATCAGGTTATCCATGTCCTCATTGCTACAATGAGGTTAAACTAAAGAATTTCTAAGTGTCTTGCAAACAGTACCACTGTGGCCACAGTATGGTTTGGATGCTTCTTGGGCAACCAATGTCACAACTACTCCCTCATAAACAGGTTATCAGGGGTGGGAAAACTTTTTGACTCGAGGGCCACAATGGGTTCTTAAATTGAACCGGAGGGCCGGAACAAAAGCATGGATGGAGTGTTTGTGTGAACTAATATAAATTCAAAGTAAACATCATTACATAAAATGGTACAGTCTTTTTTTTTTTTTAGTTTTATTCATTTCAAATGGGCCGGATCCGGCCCGCGGGCCGTAGTTTGCCCACGGCTGGGTTAGATAATGCTATCACATCTTACAGGGAATTGTTTTATAAATATTCTTAAGGGCATTTTATTTTGTTCTGATCAAGGTAAAGTGCACAAGAAAAAGTTAAAGAAAAGCCATTTGTCATTTCAATGAAAATCTCTGGAAAGCAAATACTTATTACTATAATCTTCTAGATGAAGCCTTGGCCTTTTGATTAAAAACATTAAACTGACATATGGTGATTCCCCATCTCCAGGGAAACAAACCTTCAAGGTTCTATTTATTTGCTTCTGAAAGTTTTATTGAGTTTCCACTTTGAGTTCTGCAAAGTTTCCTAAAGGCAACGGAAAGGTGCAGGGCTAGCTTTGGTTCGCCCCACATGCAAACAGCTACACTCCATGCTAGTGGTCTGCGTGGCAATGAGAATTCTTTGAGCTTCATTTCTTCACTTAAAGATCTGCCACTGGAGATGAAACACCCTGCAGCAGGTTTTCCCTTAAAAGGAAATTGCAATCTGTTCTCACTAGTATATTTTCTTGAAGACAAAGAATGAAAAGGAAGAGGAGGGAGGAAGGGGGAGGGAAAGGAGCAAAAACAGGGGAGGAGGAGAAGATGAAGAACAATTTAGATAGGAACATAGTTATTTTCTAAAATATATTATCCTCAAATGAGAACCAGAAGTCATTACATGAATGTCTACAGTTACAAAGAGTTTATTTAAAACCATCTTCAACTGAGTGAGCTTACCCAATTTTATTTCCACCAACTTAAAGTTCACCAATCCAGCATAGTGGTCTCAGCATCATATCCCCCAGGCCATTTGGCTTAGTATCTCTTTTAGCAATGTTATCTAAAAGCAAAGATTGGCTATAGCTTAACTTTTTCAGCTATGGATCCAAGTTGAGACAATAAGTACATTTTACTCTGGAAGCTAGTAATTAGCTAGCTATTAGATGAAGTTTATGTTTGAATATAAACTGAGTGTTGAAGGGTAACATGCCGAAAAGCTGTGAATTAGCTTTTCTACCAGTTAGTTCATAGTCTGTATTTTTTATTTATTTTGCAGAACACTGGTTTACTTAGTCAATAAATTGGCAAGACCATACCCTAAAACTATGCACATTAAAATGGATGTTTCCATATTGCTCAACAGGTGCACGATGATTAATTATAGTTACAGATTCCTAAAATAACATTTTAAAATTTTCATTGAATTTCCTGGGTAAACATTCATTAATAAAATTAAATAGGTTTCAGGTGTACAATTCTATAACACATCATCCATATATTGTATTGTGCGTTCACCACCCAAAGTCAAGCCTCCTTCTGTTACCATTTATCCCCCCTTTATTCTCTTCTACCTTCTCTCACTCCCGTTTCCTTCTAGTAATCACCATACTGCTGTCAGTGTTTATGAGTTTATGGGTTTTTTTGCTTAGTTCCTTCACCTTTTTCACTCAGTCCTCCAATCCCCTCCCCTCTGATGGCTCTCAGTCTGTTCTCCGTATCTATGAATCTTTTTCCATGTTGTTTGTTAGCTTATTTTGTTCCTTGGATTCCACATATAAATTTAATCATATGGTACTTGTCTTAGCATAATACTCTCCAGGTCCATCCATGCTGCTGCAAAAGATTTTATATATATAAAGGTTTTATATATACAAAACTTTTTATATATAAACTCAGCTAGTAGTATTCAAGTGTGTAAATGTACCAATGTTTTTTTTTGTTTACCCACTCATCTATTGATGGGAACTTAGCACTGCTTCCAAATCTTGGCCATTGTAAATAAAGCTACAATGAACAAAAGGCAGCATATATTCTTTCAAATCGTGTTTCAGGTTACTTAGGATATGTACCCAGAAGTAGAAGTACTGGGCCATAAGGCAGTTCCATTTTTAAACTTTTGAGGATCCTCCATGCTGTTTTCTACAGTGGCTGCACCAATCTGCATTCTCATCAACGTGTAAAAGGGTTCCCTTTTCTCCACATCCTTGCCAGCACTTGTCATTTGTTGATTTGTTGATGGTAGCCCTTCTGACAGGTGTGAGGTGATATCTCATTGTGGTTTTAATGTGCTTTTATCTGATGATTACTGACATTGAGCATCTTTTCATATTTCTATTGGCCATCTGTATGTCCTCTTTGGAGAAGTGTCTATTCAGGTCCTTTGTCCATTTTTTTAATTGGATTCTTTGTGTGTGTTTTTGGTGTTGAGTTGTATGGGTTTTTTTATCAAAAGTATCCGTGGTGAATATACTCTCCCATTCAGTGGGTTATCTCTTCATTTTGTTAATGCTTTCCTTTGCTGTGCAAAATCTTTTTAGTTTGATGTAGTCCCGTTTCTGTATTTTTTCTTTTGTTTCCCATGCTTGAAGATATAAATCAGAAAAAATATTGCTATGAAAAATGTCCAAGATTTTACTGCCTATGTATTCTTCTAGGATTTTATGGTTTCAAGTCTAACATTAAAGTATTTAAACCATTTTGAGTTTATTTTGTGTATGATGTAAAGAAGGTGGTCTGACTTTATTTTATTGCACATATCTGTCCAATTTTCCCAACACCATATATATAGAATAGACTATCATTAACCCCATTGTATGTTCTTGCCTCCTTTGTAACATATTAATTGACCATAAAGACCTGGGTTTATTTCTGGGCTCTCTATTCTGTTTCATTGGTCTATATGTCTGTTTTATGCCTGTAACATGCTATTGTTATTACTGTGGCCTTGTATGATAGTTTGATATCACCTGGTGTGATTCCTCCAAATTAGTTCTTCTTTCTCAAGATTGCTGTGACTATTTGGGGTCTTTTATGGTTTCCATATAAAATTTTAAATCATTTGTTCTAGTTCTGTCAAATATGCCATTGGTATCTTGATAGGAATTGCACTGAATATATAGATTGCTTTGGGTAGTACGGACATTTTAATGATGTTAATTTTTGCTATCCATGAACACAGTCTAGGCTTCCACTTATTTGTATCTTCTTCAATTTCTTTCTTCAGAGATTTATAATTTTCTGAATAGAGTAAAACCTCGATATAATGGACTAATTTGGGTGAGGGAGTGTCTATTAAAACTGAAAGTCTGGCCAAACCGGTTTGGCTCAGTGGATAGAGCGTCGGCCTGTGGACTGAAAGGTCCCAGGTTCGATTCTGGTCAAGGGCATGTACCTTGGTTGCGGGCATATCCCCAGTAGGAGGTGTGCAGGAGGCAGCTGGTCGATGTTTCTCTCTCATCGATGTTTCTGACTCTCTATCTCTCTCCCTTCCTCTCTGTAAAAAATCAATAAAATATATTTTAAAAAAAACAAAAAACAAACAAACAAAAAACCTGAAAGTCTGTTATATAATAAAGTAAGTTATCTGAATGCATATGTTAAAAATTGTCAAATTAGTCAGTTTACTTATTTTTACTTATGTAAATGCATTTGTATAATTAAAATTAAGTATATATGAAAAGTTCACAGAAAAGCTAGTATATGTATTACTGTAACTTTGACTTTATACTGAATAGGTCTAGTAAGTGCATGCATTCACCAATCCCTGCAAGTAAACAAATGCACACAACTGGGGCAGGCTTAGGGCAGCTTTTTTTAATTTCCACCCCTTTATTTTCAGTCTGTGTGTGTCTTTCATGGTGGGTCTCTTATAGATAGAAGCTGTTCTGCTTTGAGTCTAGTTTTTCTATTGATTCAACTACCCTATGTCTTTTGATTGGAGATTTAAGTCGTTTACATTTAAAGTGATTATTGATAGGTACATATTTTTAATAAATTTTTTATGATATCAGAAAGAGGAAGGGAGAGGGAGAGAGAGAGATATATCAATGCTGAGAGTGAATCATTGATCAGCTGCCTCCTGCATGCCTCCTACTGGGGATCAAGCCCAAAACCCAGGATGTGCTCTGACCAGTAATCGAATCATGACCTCCTGGTTCATGGGTTGAAGCTCAAACACTGAGCAATACTAGCCAGGCAGTATGTACGTATATATTGCCATTTTACTCTTTATGATTATGTACCTCTTTTGCTTTCTTCTCCTTCTTTTTCTCCATCTCCTTCTTCTATACCCTTTAATTTCTCGTAATGGTCTAGTGTTAATGACCTCCTTTGGCTATTTCTTGTCTGGGAAGCTCTTTATGTCAACTTCAATTTTAAATGATAGCTGGGTAAATTAGTCTTTGTTGTAGGTCCTTGCGTTTCATCACTTTGAAATTTTTCATGCCAATCCCTTCTGGCCTGAAATGTTTATGTTGAGAAAGCAGCTGATAGTCTTATGGAAGCTCCCTGTGGGCAACAAACTTTCTTTTGCTGCTTTTAAGATTCTCTTTATGTCTTTAACTTTTGCCATTTTAATTATGCGTCTTGGTCTGGGCCTCCTTGGGCTCATCTTGTTTGAGACTCTCTGAGCTTCCTGAACTTGTGAGTCTTTTTATTTCACTAGGTTAGGAAAGTTTTCAGCCATTATTTCTTCAAATAGGATCCTAATCCCTTGTTCTCTCACTCCTCCTTCTGGTGCCCTTATGCTGCAGATATTGTTACTCTTCATGTTGTCCTCAAGGTCCTTTAACAAATCATTGTTTTAAACTATTTTTCTTTTTGCTGCTCTGATTGGGTGTTTTCTGTTACCTTGTCTTCCAAATCATTGATTTGATCCTTTGCTTCATCCAACTACTCTTTATTTCTTCTAGTTTTTTATTCTTCATTTCATGTATTGTAGACTTCATTTCTGACCAGTTCTTTATTATGCTCTCTATGATCTTTTTCATATTTGCTATCTCTTTGTTGAAGTTCTCACTAAGTTGCTGAGTATCATTATAACCATTTTTTTTAACTCTATATCTGGTTAATTGTTGGCCTCAATTTCATTTAAATCTTTTTCTGGCAATTTCTCTTATTTTTTTTTTCATTTTGGGCATGTTTCTTTGTACTATCATTTTGGCTGTCTCTTTATGTTTGTTTATATGTATTAAGTAGACCTGCTATGACTTCCAATCTTGGTAGGTTGGCCTCATGTGGTCTGTGTCCATTGGTTAGGCTTCTATGCATGCATACAAGTCCTTTGGTTGATCTCTCCCCCTTACGCTCACCCTCCCCTACCTTCCCTCTGAGGTTTGATGCTTCTCTGTCTCTGGATCTGTTTTTGTTCATCGGTTTAGGTTGTTCATTATATTCCATAAATGTGTGAGATCATGTGGTATTTATCTTCCTCTGACTGGCTTATTTCACTTAGCATAATGCTCTCCAGTTCCATCCATGCTGTTGCAACCTTTCTTTTTTATTTTCTGTAACTAATTCCCGCCCACCCCCCCTGCCCTCCCGCCACTAGACTTACAAGCTCTTCTTTCCAAACCTTCCATATATGTAGTTAGCTAGTCCAGTGTGGGAGGCCTGATCTCTACAAGCCATCATGTGTTGGAGCCAGCTACAATGAGAAGGCAATATAACAGAATACCTTCTTCCAGGATTCATATAAGGATCTGGCTTGCCTGGTACTGCCAAGCACAGGTCTATAGGCCATAGGATGGGTTCTCAAGTGAGTAAGAAAGACCCTCCTCCCTCCATCATTCCTCAGTATCCACCTAAATCCCAAGGTTTCTATGGTTCTTTCCCACCAGTTATCTATTTATCACAAACCCTGCCCTTGCCTCTTCAGTGGTTGGAAGAGCCTTCATTCAAGTGGTAGTCTTCTAGGACACCACCCCTAATCTCCCCAGACTAGGTTAGATACCCCTTAATTTGCATCCTTAAATTGCCTGTGCATAGGTCTAACTCTGTTTCTGTGACTGTATCCCTCACTAGAACTTGAACTCTTTTGAGGGAAGGTGCTGGCTTTTTTCATTTTTCTATTCATATCACACAATCTAGTTCAGAACATAGTTAAAACACTCAAATTCTCATTGAATATATGGATGAAACTGTGAGATAGGTAATATTAGCCATTGCCACTGAGTTAGGTAAGCACTTACTACCACAGAGAAACCTTAGCAAATAAAATCAGTTCTATGAAATTAACCAGGTAACAAAAAAAGCTTCATAGACATTGTCAAACATTTAAGATATAGTAGTATTCAAATGTTATTTCCTACCCATATTGTTAAGTGTTAGTTTAATTAACAATGACACTTTGAAATCCTAGAAATAATCAGGTTCATTAGTGTCAGCCTGACAAAGGTATGAAGAAAGTTTCTGTAATACAACACAAACTGCTTTCACAAGATTGCCTGGAAATAAATAGCTCACTGTGAGATCTATGACTTGCTTTATATATTAATCAATGGTACAGCGGTGCTCTAACAAGGTTAAAAGTGTTCTCTGATTCCCATTATAAAGATAATTTCAATCAAGCAGCCTAACAGCCTAATAGTGTAGGTCATTCTATAATTCAATTCTAAAAATGACTATAGCACACATGCAAACAAGAGAATGAAATAGGATGAGAGAGCAAACCTAGAAAAAATTTCTTTATTAAAGAGAAACAACAATAATGATTTGCATCTTGCATTTTTGCTGTCCTTTGTAGTACTCTTTTGCAAATACAACTGAATCATTCCTCATGGTCCAACAGATACCTATTGTTCCTGCCCATCCATTTCATGTAAATTATATGTGCTGACCTTTAATTGGCTATAACTGGAACACATTTTGAGCAGAAATATCATATTGAGTTGTTTTGACTTGTGAAAGAGTCTAAGCAGGGGGAAAAAACACTGATGGTTTCTATTCACTATTTCTATAGAAAGCCTTATCTCAGATGTTCTTCAATCCTCAAGTGAATATTCATATTTAATTCCTTTTACATAAAGAATTTCTAAGGTAACTTGTAAAACACAGATCCAAAAATATCTTCGAAAGAAATTTCATCTTCTGCCTATTTTATTTCTCTTCTTTACATAAAAATGTTCATGATAGACTATGCATTGAAATCCATAGTAATGATATACCTATTGTGATTTCCAGGAATCCTACAATCAAGAAGCAAAGAAAATCAAGGAGCATCTTAGATGCTAGTTTGAATATTTTTAGGTAGAAGAAGATAGAATAATTCTAAAAGCAAACCTTAGAAGCACACTCACCATGTAATACCAAATAAATAGCATAGCAGAAAGAATACTGTCCTGTTCATCACAAGCCATAGCTTTTACCCTCGTTTGACATTCATTAACTGGTTCATCTTTGGCAAATCTTTTGCCTCAAATCACATGCTTCAGGGTTCTTATCTTCCAAATGAGGAGGCTAGACTAGATCTTAGAAGATCCAAATGTAGCATTAGAGATACAGACTCTAAATGTAAATTTAAAAAATCATTTAAAAATACTTTGTCACCTACAGGGCAAAGGTAAGGAGAGACCAAAGAAAATGAGCACATTTCCAGTATCAGAGATGGGGAAGGTTTGATGACAGAAACACATATCTTAGTCCAAGGTAAGTATTACTCTAAGATGTTTTTAAGGACACACCATTCCCTGACTGGTGTGGCTGGTTGGTTGAAACCTTATCCCTTATACCAAAAGGTGGCAGTTTTGATTCTTGGCCGGGGCACATAACCAGGTTGCAGGTTTGAGCCCCGTGCAGAAGGCTACTGATTGATGTTTTTCTCTCTCTCCCTTCATCTCTCTAAAATCAGGTTGCTGTTGTTTTTAAAATAGAACAACCATCAAGAGAAGCTTGTGATTTGGCACTCCTAATAGAGCAGAACCCCAGTTTACAAAAATGTCATGAGGCCAATCCTAAGAACAAGTTCCATGTTCTTACAGTCTTTTATGGACATATGTACATGTGCTAAGCTGGACTGTTTGTCTATATTTACACATGTAAGTGTTTCACTTTCCCTTATAAGTTGATTTTTAATTTGGCCAACTAGCCAGACAGTACAAAGCAAACATCTTGAATTATTTATGGATGTTTCCTTTGATCCCATAACTTACAAATACCCACTTAGTATTTATTTTTTCCTTTGGTTACAACCGACAGTCATATCTCATTTGCTTACTTTGCTAACCCTCACTTTTCTGCCTTGCTGGCTTGTCTTCCACAGTCTATGAACTAAATATCCCTATTCTGGCTTGAAAAAATAAAATGAGTAAATGTCTGCCCTGTCTCTGTTAAGCCCCTTCTGGCTTCTGGATTGATAGACTTGCTTTCTTTTTTATCTAGTAGCTTCCTTCATTCTGCAGAGTAAAGCTCCCCAAATAGACATATTCATTTATGGCAACTTGAAAGTTGTGCATTGCCTTGAAAGTTGCATTCAGTTAGTGTTTCTTATTTCCTCTTCTGCTGTCACTTTGAAATCTAAGGCCAGGGACCAGGACAGTTGGCTGGTAGGAGTGAGGTTGAATTTCTGGCCAATACTCTAAGCAGGAAAACCTAGATGCTGTATTAAGAAAAGTGAGTGATTGGAGGGAAGGAGAAACAGGCAGATAATTTATATTCAGGCAAACCTAATGGCCAGTAGAATGAGGTCGCAAATTTCAGGGACCCAGAAAAGGATGTAGAAAACATGAGCCTGGGAACCTCATCACAGAATTTTATTCGCAGTTAGCTTGATTTAAGAAAAAAATTAAACACCTACTCTATGTAAGACATTGCATACATACTATGGGATGAGGATAGAAGAATGGTAATCTCACACACTAAAACTGATGTTGATTTAAGAAAATGTCAAGTTAGTCATAGTTGAGACATATTGTACTTTTCTATATTTTTCAAATGGAGAATTTGCAACTTATTTGTATTATGCTAACATGAGTGGGGCAATGATTATATTAAGTAAATACTGCAGAGGGCATGTACCTAGAAAAAAATCATTTCAAATAGTCTGATTCACTTCCCATTTTCCTTTTACTCCCCTACATTGCATTTTCCCTTTCTCTACATCAAAATATATAGACTGATAACCCAAATCCCAAGAATAAAACAGATAGTTGCCATTCATTATAAAGGGGGAAGAGACTCTAAGTAAGCAGGATAGATTTTTTAAAAAGCAAGAAAATTTAGTGATTTAATAAAAGGATAATATCTAAAAACAGGGGGATATAAAATTATACCAAAGATATGTAATAGATATCCATTCATTTTTATACCAACCTAAATTTAATCATCATTTAACAGTGGCACTCAGCAAAAGCAATTTAGCATTATACTACACTGTACACACTTTAAAACAAATAAACCATAAACACAGCTCGAGTCCTTGTTCTACTCCCAAAGTGATTTCAGCACTAAACTAGAACAAAGAAAGGTGAATGCTAACAATCCCCATCAGGAATCTAGATATATCACACTGCCTTTTATTCATGAGTCTTCTGTGAAGATCACTGTAAGCAGCTAGAAAACTTGTGCGATCAACTTGGTTTGCCTGGCTGGGAATCAAGTCATCTGAACATCTGGGGGTAACATGATTGATTCTCCTGGTTATTAGGGACAAGAGTTGGGCAAATAGAAGCAGAGAACTACAGCCACAAAGGCTGAATAAACTTGTGCAAAGTCACACCAAAGGACTCACACTAAGGAACTTCAAGTCCTCAGGAGAAATGTAGAGTACCTGGACAAGCAGCCTCACCTGAAAGACCACCCTAACATTAGGAAAAGTATACATAAATTCTGCTGCAACCCACCTGATTTAGTTTCTTAAAACAGCTTCCTGATATTTGTGTTGCCAGTTCCTAGCATAGGATCTTGGGTACAGGAACTCAATAAATATTTATCAGTGATGGTGCTGATAATGAGAAAAACCTCAAAATAAACACCCCCAGGTAAGGGAAAATGAAGGAAGAAAAGGCCACTTTGTCTCACAGCATTTGAAATGAATCATTTTATATGTCAGATTTTATAGTGCTAGTGTGCTAGGCATTATTAGTAATTTTCATAGTAGTTTAAGAGGTTGTGTTTTTTTTAAAAAAGTCTCCATTCTGCAGATGAAACAACTGAGGTTCAGGAAGATTGTACACTATGCCCACGGTCACTAAAATCAGAATGGCTAAGCAGAGATTCACATCCTAACTCCTGAAGCCCACATTCTTCCTACTATATCACACAACCTTTTCTTATTCTGCTCCTTGCAACACCAAGCTGACCATTCCTGTGTAGGGTATTGACTTACCTTTCCATCTTGAAAGCTTTGCTCTTAAAAAAATCTCTATGGTGCTATTAAAAATGAATGTTTGTTGTAAATGATTATTCCTGGTATCTTGAAGAGTCTTTGGTCAATTATCAGCAGAAACGAGACAATTCTGAATGGGGCTTTTCACAGCAAAGCAATTTGATTCATGCATTATTTTTTTTTAAATAAATGGGTTACAGATTCAGAAGAAATGGTGGGGGAGGAAACAGACTTTAAAATTTGATAAACACAGATGTCTGAGGGAAATGTTCCCATCAGTGTGCATTATTTCACCCTCTGTGATCTGGGCTTATTAACATCCATTTCATAGTGAAAGGAAATATAACATGTATTCTATAACTTCTGTCATGTTTGATTATGCCAATTTATCACAATTATTGCTTTATTTCTAATCAGAGTTAGGACACCAATTTAGTTCCATTCTCTTTTTTAGAATTTTTTTTTAACATATCAGTTATTTAATCGGGTTCTTATAAGAAATTCAGAACACCAGTTTGTGAGGATAAACCCCATTGGTGAGAGCGAACAGAGAGCGGAGGTAGCCCTGGAGCTGAAGAACAGCTTTGATTTTTGGCAGAATTTGTGAGTCCACAGCTTTCTGGTCAACCTTGCGCTGATCTGTAATCTCATATTTCTCTTTCTCTGTGTCGAAGATCTCGCCTTCCTGGTGTCTGGGCTTGCTCAGCTTCTTCTTCTTAAAGTAAGCATCATTGAGATGTTTGGGGATTTTCACACCACTGATATCAATTTTGGTGGAGGTGGCGATGACAAATTTCTGGTGTGTTCTACGAAGAGGAACTCGATTGAGGGACAGAGGTCCAGTCACAAGTGGCAAGCCACTGCTCAGCTGCTTCAGGAAAAGCACCCTCTTGCCTCTGTGGCGCCCAGTGAGGATGATCAGAATGGTCCTGGGAGTGATGCTGGCCCGCAGTCTCCGCACATGCTGACTGAAGGGTTTCTTACCTGGCTCAACAGCTTTCGAGGCACATCTTCAGTAGGATAATATCTAGGCATTTTGCGGAGTTTAACCACTCGAGTACCACCATTCTTGTCGCCACCAACTGGTTTTGTGACAGTAGCAGGAACTTTCTCCTTCTTTTTCTTTTCAATCCTGGATTTAGGGGCCGAAGACTTCCTCTTGTACATGGCCTTTCGCGAATACATAGCCGACCCGGAGTATCTGCCAATTCCTCTGACGAGGACGGGGTTTCGGCTGCAGTGGGGCTTCCCCTTCTTAGGGGCCTTAACCTTGCCACCGGCATCGGCCTTCTTCTTGGCTGCAGGTTTCTTGTCCTTAGTGTCAGGCTTCTTTTCCTTAGTATCTGGCTTCTTCTCCTTAGCATCCGGCTTCTCGGTTTTCTTTTCACCCGCCATCTTGCAAGATGGGAAAGAGCTAGAATTTTTTTATTTATTGTCTGAGGTATAGTACATATGAGTTCCATGCTCTTTTGTCTAGAGTACTTTATGTCTAGAAATCTTGTGAGAAGAGACTGGTCAAAGGTGATTTAAAGTGTTCATAATTTTAAAAAATCTACTAAAAGGTTGCTATGGTCAGTAAAACCATTAATTTTATATATAAGAATTTGTTAAGGAGAATGGGATGGTTGGGTATATCAGAAACTTAGTAACCATGATACTCCTTCCATGTTTGGAAAAAGATCATTGGAGGTTTGTTTGTTTTTTTCATTGAAGGTTTGTTTGTTTTTTCATTGCAGGGTTTAATGCATAATAAGAAAGCCACAGAGCTTGGTATTTCACCATTCTTTGGATTTCTGATCCGAAAGGAGGAAAATGGAAATGCCATATATCTTTTAAAGTATCTTTTAAGCCTGAGCTCATCAAGAATGGATTTTTAAAAAGTTAAATGATAGGTTCTCAGTATAGGTCCTGATCCCGAGGGAAGTCTAAACTACAAGGAAATTTAGGAAAATTTAATTAGAATTTATACAAATTTGAGGAAAATCAGAGAAGAAAAGCTAATCCCATTCAAAGTGTACATGTAATTCTCAAGGCCATATGTAAGAAACAGGATGCATAGTAACTGAGAGAGTAGGCAGAAATGAAAGACCCTTAGCAATGTACTGACTTCCATTCTCCCTCATTTCCATGAGCTAAATCAGCTTGGGTCCACCTGCAGAGGGAGTCAGGCTCCACCCACACATTTTAAGAATGGGTCTGGCCCTGGCCAATAGAGGACCCTCAGGAGCTCCTGCAGTAGAAAACAGCTGAAGTGGTCTCATAGCTGGCACCTACTTCCAAGCCTTCCTGTGTCAGTTCTTTAACCTGGAAAATGATACTCCCCTCCTTATTAGGATCGTCTTAAACATTAAATAAGTTAAGCCATGTAAAGTGCTTGGAACTGGGTGTGGCACATGGCAGTGATTAATACATAATCACTCTCATCATCGTTATCTTCTTCATAGCACAGTTTAAGTTACTTTTTTAAGGCCACTATCCTGTGGCAGCACATAAACACCCTATATCCATATTCTGATTCCTGGATTGATGTTATTTCCACTGTGCAATTTCCACAGCAGGTGGTTTTAGAAGCACCAAGTGTGTGTTTTACACACACTTAAACATTTCCCCCTACAATGGAGTCACAATGACTGAGCTCTCCGTACTTGATAACCCTTTTGGAGAGTTTTCTGACAATATATAATTTGCTAAGTGAAGTGAGTTTGTTTCTCAGAAGAGAGAACACATTAGAGAACGAGAAGCAGAAATAGGCCTCCTGTGATGACTGAATCATGATCAACATCACCATTTTAAAGCAAGTACAGGACCTGAATGACTAAGACACCGAGTCAGATACAATTTTGAAGGCGAGGATGAGGGGACAGGTTTTGAGGAGAAAAGGTTAGTCAGAGGTGGGGGGCGGGCAGCTAGAAAAAAAAAGGATAAATGTCTTTTAAAACACTTGAGAGGAATTTTCTGAACAAACACTCTGTTTTCACCCGATGAACCTGAGCCTCAAAGTTAAACCTGATCACCTAAAATTTTCCAGAAGCATAAAAGAAGCCCACACCCAGAGATCAGAAATGTGTATATATTGACATGGTTTCCGTGCCATCAAAGTCTCCTTCAGCTCTACTTCATGAGATTTAATGATAAAAATAGCTTACAGCGTAGGCTTGACTTAGAGAACGAGAGGTTCATCTATTAATTCTATGAGGATACCAAAATTGACTTTTAAAAAAGTCATACATATAATTTTTTTCTTTGAAATAAAGAGATAGCACATTAACTTCAAGCAGTGCTTGGGCTGCATATTTTATGAGGTTTATTTGTACTGCATGTCTTTGATGAGCTCTATTTGTGGCTGGAAGTACAAACATACTGATTACAATCACTCTTTCCTACATTTAGGAACAAAATTAATTATCTGCAAAAAAGCAGAAAGGCTTAGATAGACTCTCAGTAAGTGATAATACTCAGTGCCCAAATATAATGACTCTGTTTCTGACTTTATCTGTTTTAGACATTCTGAGTGAAATGAAAAAAGGAAAAATTAATTCACTTTCTGAATATTCTTCAGAAAAGATTTAAATTGGGTAATAAGAAGGCAGCATAAACCCTTCCCCAATGCCCCATCCCCTGTATTAAATATGAAAAAAAGCCTTCCAGGGTTATGCATTCTCAAAAGGGATTTTTTGTTGTTGTATAGATTCTAGCATTGCTTATATTAGTTTATGTTTACTTTATAGAGTAATTTATTTAAATAATATGGTTAATATTTATACAGGTATTGTTTTACTAGCTGTTTTATAATATGCTTATATGCTCTTATATTTGAAATGTTTTACATATTATTTTCACAGTTTTTTATTTTATAAAATAATTTTTTACAGTGTTATTCAGGCATACTTTTTGGATTTTGATAATTTACCCATTTCAATTGTACAGTTTAATTATTTCTACTAAATTTATCAAGGTATGCAACCATCACCACAAACCAGTTTTAGAATATTTTCATCACCCCAACAGGATCCCTCATGCCCACTTCAGCATTTTGGGAAGTCTGGTGCATTCTGAACCCCAAGCCCCAAAGGGGACATTTTAAAAGGACATTAAGAAGTCTGTACTCAAAGGACTTGTATGCATGCCTATTAGCATAACCAATGGACACAGACACTGGGGCGGTGGGGACTTGCTCAGGGTGGGAATGGCTGGGGGAGAGGGATCAATTGAGGAAAAAGAAGACATATGTAAAACTTTGAACAATAAAAAAAGAAGTCTGTACTATAACCAAAACAAAGGTTATTTGTCTTTCTCTATTAATTCCTTCCCCAACATGGATAGAAATGGTAAATTGTGAAACAGTATAAGCGCTCAGTACTAGCACTCAAAAAGTTGTGGCTGCTGGTAATAATGAGGATTTTACTTTATCTTACAAAGGCTGCAATATCCTGAAAGGAAACTGCTCAAATTCCCTCATTTTGGCTTTTTGTGAAACATTGCTTTACAGCAAAAAATTTATAACCAACCCCTCCCTTGAGGAAATTAGTGCTCTGTAGTGCAACTTCATTTAAAAATGCTTGTGGTGCTCAAAATATGTTTTCAATTTTCAGGTGGAGGTTTGAGGGGTTGCATTTCAAGAAACAGTTCAAATATAAAGCATTTTCTGGCAGAGACCTGAGCAAGATAGCAAAATGGCTAGGTATAAGAGGTTAGTGAGCCAAGGCTACCTGTTGTGCTATTGTATGTGAATGATGTAGAGCTACAGTTACCAAGGGTAACCTTATTCCAAGTGGGGAAAAAAGATCACAAAGGAATCACACTGTGTATGTGACTCCATATTTTCTGAAGCATTTCAGATTTTGTGATGAAGAGAGCAAATATTCGGGGGCTTTTCTACCCTTGCCAAGTAGGAGGCTGCTTTCACTGTATGCTCTGCTTTTCTGGCTACCCAGTATAAAAAAGGCACTTTGGGCCCTCGCTGGTTTGGCTCAGTGGATGGTACGTCAGCCTGCCGACTGAAGGGTCCTGGGTTCGATTCCAGTCAAGGGCACATGCCCAGTTGTGGGCTCGATCCCCAGTGTGGGGCGTGCAGGAGGCAGCCAATCAATGATTCTCTCACATCATTGATGTTTCTATCTTTCTCTCCCTCTCCCTTCCTCTCTGATATCAATAAAGCTATATATTTTTGTAAAAGGCACTTTTGACTTCCTAACTGTCATTCTGGGAGCACCTGGATTCTCGGAATATCAGGCCATGGGGAAACCTTCTTGGACTTTGTCCACTTGGGTGAATATTCCTAATTTCTGAGGTTTCTGAATATACTCAGAGGACACATCAGTCTTCCACATCACTCCCAGCAGACATGCATAAGCATCTACTTACTGCTCTGTGATTATCACATGTGTCACCTTAGAACTGTGTAGAAGAGACAACCTCACTGTGCCAAGCCAATTAGGAATACAAACTTCCAACCCAGAACCTGAACAAGCAAGAAAGTAAATGATAGCTTAGAGACCAAAAGAGAGACCAATAGAGTAGTAGCAGGATACTCAAGGAGCAGAGTTCACACCTAAGCAAAGACAATAGTCAGGTGTGCCTTTCATATTTTTCTTTTTCAAGTATTCTCTAAAAATATGAAAAAAAACCTGCTACTGTGCCTTCTGCTATCCTCCAACATGTGGGACATAGCCCTGCCTTTTGTCCAAGGAGTCAGGGCTGAGCAAAGTACCTTCACTAACTTCAAATTTCCTTACGTGATCCTCCAAAGGCATTGTGAACTTGAGAAATTCCTGCAGCCATCCAAGGTTGGGGGCTCATGTGTTGCAAGACGATTTTCCATGGGCCTCATGTTTCTGAAGGTGTTATAAACAGAGGCACTTTTCCCCATACTATCTTTTTCAAGTATATTTGCATAGTAAACAGCCTTAGAAGGCAGAGATAGCACCTCCCTTCAGAGAAAAGAGTAGGTAGGCTTATCATCTATTATAAAATATTTGAGTTCCCTAAGCTTAAGGCTCCTCTCCTGTAATGCAACCTGCTGAATGTGCAGGAGTCATCTGGCCGTCTTTACCTTACCCCATGGGAATTAGAGCTCACACAAATGCTGATACTCTGGCCACTGCTGTTGCTGTGAGAAATAAACTGCCCTTCATCTCTGAGCCAGTAATTTCGTGTCTTTAACCAGCATCCATGAGGCTGGGGCAGACTAATTTGTTAGTTTGCAATTAGGGTAAAAATCTCAGATCTTTCACAGCTCTTGAAGACACGTTCCTGCCATATCAGTCTACACACCACAGAAAGGAGAAAAAACTTTCTGAAGATTCAGAACATATAAAACAACTGGTAATCACACTGCTATTTGTTGCAAAGGCAAAGAATTCTAGATTTGTGGAGAGACCACCTAATTTCCTAATGTGACACATAATATTTATAATTTCAGGATGAAGTATTAAAAAAGCTTCCCTTATGAAACCACTGCTTGAAACTTGTCATGAAATTAACATTTAGTCCCTAAAAGGGGTGCCATTTTTCATTTTTATTTTTCTCTTCAATAAATAGGTAATCTATGTTTAAAAAGTACCCATGAGAAGCACTAAAGCTCTTTTTATTATGAACGAATCAAGGATTGCAGCTTATAAACATCTTTTCCTTTCCAGAAATGAACATCATGCAAATAAAGTTGCTTACCACACTTCTAGATGCTGACCTACAGACACTGATTAGGTAGTGAGCCATTTACTTGTTTTTATCACTTTGCAATCATTGGGTACTGAAAACAGCTTGTATGAATTCAGACAAGGTATCTTTATCTGGGACTAAAAATGAAAGTCCAAACTGATGGCATGAGGAGAAAAACACTGACATTCTGACACCTGAAAAATAACCTCAGCCTTCAAAAGCAGAGAGGAAAGTAGGGCTAATCTTAGAAATTCTGATGAGTTACAGTTACTCACACAGACAGCAAAATATAAGAACTTGCTAGAGTGAATTATTATCGGGGATCAACAGAGTCTCTTCCCCAGAGTTTCCTAGCACACATAAATATATATTGACTTCACTGAAGATACCTTCAGAAATTCTATCAAAGGAAATGGATATACTTGGGCACCAGAGTATGTTATGCTCTCATTAGGCAATGTTTCTAGTAAGGAAATACCATAATGGAGACCTAGGTATACTGTTAAGATCCAGAATAAAAGGTAAATGCACTAAAAACTATCTGTTGGATTAATGAGCAGATTTCAAACATTGCAACTGGAAGAGAGACTATTCCTCACCACTGGTCCTGCTCATATAGACTCTAGGCAATGTGATTTCACTGTGTCATTGAGTCTTCCATCACCTACATAAACATTCCTTGTCCCCCTAGAAATTGCTCTGAGCCTTTAAGTATTACAAAAACTAAAAATCTCATGCCTTTTAGTACTTCATTTGGAAATACTATAGCAAATGTCTCCAAGGAGAGAGAATGAATTTAACAACTGATTGTGCAGCTGGAAAAACAGTAGAGAGTAATACAATATATTAAATAAGATAATAAAAACCTACTTAGCCTGTATTTGTGGAATGAAGATTCTGCTGAAGGGAGATTGGAACTATTTGATAGAGCAATATAGAATAATCATTAAAAGCATGAGCTATGGAGTTAGAGAGATCCGGTTTTGAATCTTAGGTCTGCTACCTGATAGCCAAGTGACCTGTGAGGGTGGCAACAGAGTCATGGTTATCTTTCCGGGCACTCCCTGCGACCCCCAGAGTAATCACAGTGTTTCTACAATTAGAAGCTCAATAAATGTTTCCTGCAATGAATCCAATTTCAGATAGTGCTAAAAGAAATATCACAATGAGGAAAAAAGGAAGAAATATTGGTGGTAGAAAAGGTTGCAATTTTGCACAATAGTCAATGAAACATACAACAAGCTGAGGGTAAAGAAATTTTGGGAGAGGAAGCACTAATGCTAGGAAATTCTGAGATGAATCAATAAAAAAGTACATGAGTACAAATGGAAAAATAAAAGTGCAATCCACCATGTGAGGATATATAAGCAATTATTTTTGGGGATAAAGAAAGTAAATAAAATAATCATAGAAACTCTGGGAAACTTTCTGGGAGAGCAATGAACGTCTAACATGTTGATTATTACTCCTTTAATCAGTGGACAAATTATAAGGTGAAATGTACAGTAGCTATGCATATAATCCATACATAGGTACATGGCAATGATAATCAAAATGGTTTCAGAATAAAAACAATGGCATTTTAAAAAGGTGTGGCATTCCACAATTTGGGTGTTGTATAACAACAATGTTGAAAATATATATTGAAAACTAAGAATTCATATTTGCTTCGGGTATAAAGTGTGGGATTCAATAATGTACTGATAAATTTAACAGTGATATTCTCACCCATATACAATTTTTTAACTCTTTATTGTTCAGATTATTACGGATGTTCCTGTTTCCCCCCCCCCCATAGCTTCCCTCCACCCAGTTCCCATCCCACCCCAGGCCCTCACCCCCCACTGTCCTCGTCCATAAGTGTAAGATCTTTGTCCAATCTCCTCCCACAACCCCACAGCCCGTCCCCCCTGAGAATTGTCAGTCCACTCCCTTTCCATGTCCCTGATTCTATTACAATCACCAGTTTATTCTGTTCATCAGATTTTTTATTCATTTGATTTTTAGATTCACTTGTTGATAGACATGTATTTGTTGTCACTTGGTTGTTCATAATTTTTTGTCTTTACTTTCTTCTTCTTCTTCATGTTAAAGGATACCCTTTAGCATTTCATATAATACTGGTTTGGTTGTGATGAACTCCTTTAGCCTTTTCTTGTCTGTGAAGCTCTTTCTCTGACCTTCAATTCTAAATGATAGCTTTGCTGGGTAGAGTAATCTTGGTTGTAGGTTCTTGCTATTCATAAATTTGAATATTTCTTGCCACTCCCTTCTGGCCTGCATAGTTTCTGTTGAGAAATCAGCTGACAGTCGTATGGGTACTCCCTTGTAGGTAACTGTTTTCTCTTGCTGTGTTTAAGATTCTCTCTTTGTCTTTTGCCCTTGGCATTTTAATTATGGTGTGTCTTGGTGTGGTCCTCTTTGGATTCCTCTTGTTTGGGGTTCTCTGTGCTTCCTGGACTTGTAGGTCTATTTCTTTCACAAGGTAGGAGAAGTTTTCTGTCATTATTTCTTCAAAAAGGTTTTCAATGTCTTGCTCTCTTCTTCTGGCACCCACATAATTTGGATGTTGGTACACTTGAAGCTGTCCCAGAGGCTCCTCACACTAACTACATATTTTTGGATTCTTTTTTCTTTTTGCTCTTCTGGTTGGTTGTTTTTTGCTTCCTCAAATTTCAAATCTTTGACTTGATTCTTGGGATCCACTAGTCTACTGTTGAATCTCTGTATATTATTCTTTATTTCAGTCAGTGTATGCTTAATTTCTGACTGGATCCTTTCCATTTTTTTGGCATTCTCACTAAGATCCTTGAAGGTCCCACTAAGTTCCTTGGAGGTTTCCAGAAGATTCTTGAGTAACCTTATAACTGTGGTTTTGAACTCTATATCCAGTAGTTTTCTTTCTTCCATTTCTTTCATTTGTGACATGTTTCTTTGTCTCTGCATTTTGGCTGTTTCCCTGTGTTTGTTTCTATGTATTGGGTAGCTGCTAAGTCTCCTTGAGTTGATAGAGTGGCCTTGTGTACTAGGTGTCCTATAGGGACCAGTGGCTCAGCCTCCCCAATCACCTGAGGTAGATACTCTTGGTGTACCCCTTTGTGGACTCTGTGCACAGTACTGTTGTAGTTGAGCCTTGATTGCTGTTAGTATCACTGGGAGGAATTGACCTCCAGTCCAACTGGCTGTGAGGACCAGCTGTGTCTACAATGGAAGAGCTGCTGTGCAGGAGACACCCTGATGGGGCAGGACTTGCTTCAGTAGGGCTTTGGTGATCACCGAGTCTTCCCCTTGAGTGTGTCACATATGGATGTGATGAGCTGTAATCTGGTATGATCTTGCACTGACCAGTAGGTACACTGGCTCTTATATCTCCAAGGAGGTGCAAAGTCAGCCACTGCCTGGGGCCACCCAGCAGGAGTTACAGAGAGATCTGTAGATTCCTCATCTTTGTATCGGGTTTGGGAGTGCCCAGACAAGGCCCAGCTGTGAAGCAAGGCAGGCTGCTGCTGGTGCCGCTTTGGGCCTTCTTTTGATAGCTTTGGGGCTCCCTGACCCAGCTGCAGCTTCTTTGACAGGTTTTAGGCTGAGAAAGGACAGACCATTCATATGCAAAAGCCACTGTGCACAGCTTGGGTGGGGTTGTAAATTGGGTAGGGTGGGGTCTCAGGGAATCTCCAGGGTGGAGCAAACAGCAATGGCTACCAATCAGCCCTGCACTTGGGAGGTTCTAGCACAGGAACAATGACTGTTGTGAGCACCTCCCTCTGGAAGAAAGCTGCCCCTGCCTTCCTGCCCTGATGCCAGACAGTCCAGTTTCTCCCCATATGTGTCTGGGTCCCCCAGAGTCTCGCCCAGCACTGGAGCTCAGAGCAAGTGGTAGTTTATATCTCCCTCCAGATTAAAAAAGTGGCACACCTGGGTGCCAGCCCATTCCCTGCCTCCACACCTCCTACCAGTCTCAATACGCTTTCTTCGTTACCTGTCTAGTTGTAGTACTTCCACTCAGCCAGCTTTCCCGTGGTTCTGGAAGATAGTTGTTCTGTATTTTAGTTGTAATTTTAATGTGGTTGTGGGAGGCAGCAAGTACAGGTGTTTACCTATTCCGCCATCTTGGTTCTGATCACCCATATACTATTAAAGATATACTGGATACTTACTATGGGCCAAGATATTTAACCTAGCTCACAAATGTAGTTAAAGAGTCAAGATAGAACTATTTACAGTCCAGTCCCATCATTAATACTAACTTGGAGTTTGCAGTACAAATTTTCTCTCTTTTTTCCCCTTCTTATTATTCTCCCTATCCTCTCTCTCTCTCTCTCTCTCTCTCTCTCTCTCTCTCTCTCTCTCTCTCTCTCTTTCTCACCTTTTCACACACAATTTTTATTCACTTCTGAGGATTAAAATAACATTAAACATTCTGGTACTTAAAAATAAGTTTATGCAAAACTCATTGTCCATTTGGCACTTAGAAAAATGTAATAAAAAGAGTACCGGACTGGGGCTTAGTGAGTACCTGCCATGTACCACAAACTTTGCCACATACTTTGAACCTATCAATCATTATAATTAATCCCATAAAGCAACCCCATTTTATAGATGAGGAATCTGAGGTCCTAACTTTGCCATTAATTGCCATTCAATTCCAAATAAGGAGACAGGGCTTGCGCCCAAGGGAGTATCAGAAACAGCTGGGGCACTTTTTAAATAACAAATTCTCTGGCCTCTCCACAGACTTATGGTATCAAAATCCTCAGGGTGGACTCCAGGAATTTGTTTAACAAGTTCCCCAGGTGATTGTGATGGTGAGCCAAGTTTGCAACCTGGATGTTTTACAACATCCCTACATTTACTTGCATACATTCACTTGGTAGAATTTAAAACTATCTTATGGAAAATGAAAGCACTAATAGGTCATACTTATAAAAATTGAACAGTTCCACATTCACTTAGAGAGCAAAATGCCCTTCATAATCTGTACATGAAATGCCCTTATTAATCGGTACATGGTAGCCACCAAACAACTGGGTAAAATCTCTATATGGCAAACCTCATGGCATAGCTTATAGCTAGCTAAAAGGCTGTCCCAACAGAGCTCAGGAAGAACATATTATCAAAGATGTCTCTCACTACAACTTAATCTCAAGTAGGACTGACTGGCAAGGTTTTACTTATTAACACAATAGAAAAGTCACAGTGTTACAGAAAATAATCTCATTAATGCTTTAGTTTTAAATCAGTTTTTGCTTTGGGGCATTCTGTGGATTTGTTAAGATGAATAGAGTTCTGCAGTCTATTCAGCTCTCACTTACCCTCCTCCTGTATAAATGGTTCAGCCCTTCTCTGACCCATAGAGAATATGGGCTAGATCACACCTGGTCAATGATTTCCCCACTCCCACCATTTGGTATATATTACTTAAGTTGGTGATCATAAAACATTAACAAGGCAGAGTTTACATATGCTTTCTGGTCTAGTTCAGGCATCCCTGGGGGAAGGCAGACTTCACGCTCTCATAACCAGCTGGAAGCTGGGGGCAATCAGACCTTTAATGGCCAAAACAGAAAGGGACTGCATCACCGAGCACCTCTTCACAACCAAGAACTTTCTTCCTAAATGATAATGACATGAAATGTACTACCCCTACGCATTTGCACACACACACACCTGCACACCTAAAATATAGCAGGTTTGGCAACCTAAAATAGCTATCCAATTTAAGTTCACAATGTTTTTGTAAAATCCTAATGGAGCTTTTTAGAATGAAAGCCTGGGACAGTCTAATGGGAGACAGACATACAGTGGAAAGAACACTAGTTAGATTGTAACAGCAGAAGACCTTGGATTCTACTTCTGGCTCTTCCATTAATCATATAATTTTGGGCAAGTCTCCCTGGACTTTATTTCTTCATTTGTGAATCAGTGAAATTGAACTAGATAATCTCTAATGATGCTTCCAACACTCACATTATAGTGGCATGTTGATTATGGTAAGATTTATTCAGTTGCATGTCTGTCAGTCAACTAGACTGACCTTTTCAAGACTTAAGAACTATGTCTTAAATAACTTTGAATATCCAGCACCGGACAAAGTGCCATGAGCAAAACAGATGCTTAATAAAAGTTAATTAAATAAATCTTTATGCCTGGAGCCTGATCAAAACCATTTATTTAGTTCCTTATCAGCTATCACGTGACCAATATCAGAGGCAAACTTAAAACATTCCTATACCCTATCTTTAATGTTGTCTCATTATTTTTCCTCTTATTGAAGACATTTCCACACCCCTGGCATCCTTGCTTTGTGTCTGACACATAGTGAGCACTCAATCAATATAAGGTTAATGAACATGTGAATGAGCTAACTTTTCATTTTTCTAGTTCTGTGAAATTTACTTTTGCATAAGGCCTCAGAATCTGGTCTTGAATTATAAAGCAGTCAAGGGAATAATTAGTCATCAAAGAACACTATAGTTAGATAGGGCATTTCTGTTCATTTTACTATAAAATATTTTCTTAGCAAATGTGTTTTAAATGGCTAACATTGTAAATGGGACAATTGGAACAGCTCCATAAGTAGCATCATTTCTGTCCTCCCTACTACTTTAATTCACCAAAGAAACCGATTATCCCTATCATTTCCAGAACTTAAAGACAAGGTTAAATGGCCCAATCTGCCCTACATATTCTGGGTAAACAATGTCTCTGAGTACATAGCAGTTGCACCGCTTAGAAACTAAGAGTATAAGTCAACCAAGCCTATGTTTGAATCCCAGTTTCCCCCACCTTTACTTAACTAACTTTTGAGATCTGGGGCTAGGTATTTAACCACTCTAACCTTCATATTCTCTTGTGTAAAATGGGGACACCAGTAAGCCCTATCTCATGGGTTACTGTGAAATAACATGCAAACTGGCCATCAGAGCAACTGAAATGTAGTAGGAAGTCAACAATGGTAGGGCATTAGATGATTCTGTCACCACCTTCCACAATGCTGGTAGCATTCAGGAATCATTCACCACCTCCTTAGTGGGATCTGGCTAGTAGCTCCTGGCTGTATATTCTGCTCTACATTGTAAAGTGGGTGCCTCCCATGGTTCTGAATGTATGCACTCTAGCTTAGCAGGTATAATGTAACTAACAATGTGGAACTGAAACAAAGTAAATTGCTGCTTCACTTGCAGAACTATCCCATCACAAACCCCATCAGGCTGTCATATAATCAAGACTGTAAAACAACAACTTTGAAAACATGTTTGGCCTTGCTTACATTCATATGTAGGTTTAATTAGTGGGTTCTAGATAGGTCTCCCGAGTTTAAAGTCATTACTTAAAATGGTAATGTGATATATATGGTTAAGAACATGAGAGTGAAATCAGAATAAAAGAAATCGGTGATAACCTAATTAAATGGACATCTAATCAATTTCTGATTTATGGATTTTCCACTAACTGTAGCTGGGTACCCTTGGGCAAGTTACAGTTTTATTGAGCTTTAGTTTTTTAATTTATAAAATGAAGATAATAGCTCCTACCTCAAAGGGCTGTCATGAAGATTATGATAACTAACAACAATGGTATTAATAGCTAATATTTACGGAAGATTTACCATGTACCAGGCACATGCTAAGTGCTTTAATATATTATTCCTTGTGAAAAAGATATTATTTTTATCCCTAGTTAATAAATCAGAAATATGAGACTCATAAAGATAAAATGATTCACCCAAGTTCCCACAGCAAAATTCAAAGCCAGGCATTGTGACTCCATAACCTATGGTCTCAATGTGCTGCCTAACTATGTGAGGTCATTCAGACTCTCATCTCTTCCAACCCTCTGATCTTGTTCTCACTTATCTTTAACAGCACCTGCTACTAGCCTGGTTTCCCCCTCCCAATAGGACCCAGTTTCTCTGAAAACTGTAGACTGGTACTCACGGTGGTGGTCAGCTTCCCTCCATTCTTCTGGACATATTGGATGGAATCATGGATCGTCGAAAACAGTCCAAGCAGCACATTTTCCATGTCATAAATTCTGTACATGCCATTCACCAATTCTTCAAGAGACAGAATGTATTCTCTCCAGTACTTGTCAATCTCCACCACACCTGCCATACAGCCTTGCATGACCACGTTGCAATAGCCACCACAAGGCTTAACCATCATCAGTCCCTGGCAGTAAGAGCAGTACCACATTCTGGTAAGCATTCGGCCACAGTCCTTACTAAACTTCAGGTGATCAGTTGTGTTGATCACTTCGATTCCTAGATTCAGGGCCTGGAGGAAGATCCTAGTAACTTGCAGTGACTTCGAAACCTGGGTCATAATAAGCTTGGGGAAATTCCCAAATACTTTCAGGTCACGCCTTGCACTACGGAGGCACTCATTGATGTCTAAGGCTGACTCAGGCAGGCCTGGATTCATCAGCTGGGTATAGATAACTGGAAACAGGCTATCAAATAGTTCATTGACCATGTCATCCACGTTGATGTCAGAACCCAGGATGTAGAGAGACACATCGGTAAAAAATTCACCTACAAACTCAAAAGCTTGTGGGGTCAGGCTTGCATAGTTGTTTTTGAACATGGCATTGGTGTAGTTCTTGGCATGGCGAACAACAATTTCAAAGGCCTCTGTAAAATAAGAAATAGAGAAATGCCAACAAATTAAAGCATGAAAATACAGGGTATAATTGAATTAGAAATTTCTCTATTGCTGTGGTGAGTAAGGTCCCATTTGCCTTAAATAATTGACTCATATTGCCTCAACTCCTGCAGTTGCCTGCTCTTATAAATCAATTTTCCTTTCTGAATATAAAGTCCAAACCCTGATGTGTACATAAATTCTTAAACACACTAATTATATTTCAAATGACAAAAGGCAGGATTCAGTTAACATTTTGCCTCTCATGAAAATTCTTATTAAAAATAGGCTAAATGAGAATTTATTTTTCTTTCTCTCATTGATTTATTCAGTTAAAAATTTCTTGTATTTCAAGTCATTTCATTTTTGGTCAGAGATAAATATTTGACAACAAATCATATATTATATAAACTCACGTAATAATTTAGGCCTGTTCAGTCCTGGAGGAGAGGCAAATTTTTAGCCAAGAATAAAAACTATCACAAATTTAACCATTTTTGGTAGATTTTCCTCTAGATAACTTTAAAGAGAGCTATCTGATAGATTGCCATATCTGGAAATGGAACATATTCCTTAAATGGGTATCTGGATGGAAACAAAGCAATCCATGCACTTATCCATATATTTGAAATTGAAAACAACACCTCCTGGTATTTGCAAGGTGAACATCTGGAATTATAATTGCTAAGCTTCTTTGGTAAATTTGGCTTCCAGTAGAAGCTTTATCTATTCTTCAAAAGCTATGAATTCAGGATTACATCTGCTGCCCCTGCCCCTTGGCATAAGACCCAATTAGTGTCATTGGTTTAAAAGAGAAAGTAGTCATGTTGCCATCTTATTTTCTTCAAACTGAAACACTCCAGACATAAATTATTCCAAATAATCAGAGTTCCACATTTGTACGAGGGAAGAGAAAATAACTAAAATAATAGGTTTTTCAAGAAATAAGACAGTTTGAAAACAAACAAAATAACCAAGTTTCCTAAGACATTTAAAATTAACTTAGTACTTTCTTTCATTTCCTTCCAAAGTGCAAAGGTCCCTGACAGATGTACTCCAAATGATGCCAATTCATGAAGCTTGAAAAATCAAATTATTACCACGTTCAGACTACTAGAGAGACTATATACTCCAACAGCTCCTTGGGATCAGTTAGTCCAGCATCTCAGTCAGCTATGGCAGAAGTGATGTCTAGGTTGTGCCACCACCATCTGCCCCAGATCACTCACAAGGTAGAATGTGCTTGCTAGATTATTCCCTTGAGCTTATGGCTTGCCCTGCAATCTTGAGCAGATGCCAATGCAATTTCACTAGGCTTCCAAGCCCAGTTGAGAAAGTTAATCTTCATTTTTATCAATTGCTGTATCTTCATATGTTTGTTTTGCTTTGTTTAGAACGTCAAGCAATTCCTGGAAAGTTTATCTATCTTGTAACAATCTCTTCTTAACCCCATATGCTACTTTACTCTCCAACATTGAATCTAAAGATTTAATGAGGCCAGGAGATCATCTAGCCTCAAACAAAGATCTATCAATGAATTATTTAAAATCATCAGAAACATGGAGATTTAAAACTACTCATTAATTTTTTAAAATAATTTTTTATCTATTGATTTTGAGAGAGAGAGAGAGAGAAAGGGAGAGAGAGAGAGAGAGAGAGAGAGAGAGAGAGAGAGAGAGAGAGAGAGAGAAAGGATGGGGAGAAAGCATTTGTTGATTCTTAAAGGTGCTTGATCAGGGATCAAACCCACAACATTGGCATATCAGGATGATGCTCTAACCCGGCGGTTCTCAACCTGTGGGTCGCGACCCCTTTGGGGGTCCAACGACCGTTTCACAGGGGTCGCCTAAGACCATCGGAAAACACATATATAATTACATATTGTTTTTGTGATTAATCACTATGCTTTAATTATGTTCAATTTGTAACAATGAAATTGGGGGTCACCACAACATGAGGAACTGTATTAAAGGGTCGTGGCATTAGGAAGGTTGAGAACCACTGCTAACCAACTGAGCTACCTGGACAGGGCATACTCATTCATTTAAAATTTAACTAGCAATCATTTATTTTATATATCAGGCTCTGTGAAAGGTACTAGGCATATATAAATGCTAGGTAGATTGAGATAAATAATACACCATCTTTGTATTAAAATGCTCACAAGCTATATGGTTTAGCATTTACAAAGCATTTCTAAGTATAATATCTACTTTTTGCAACAACTTTATGATTTGGTATTGCAATCCCCGTTTTAAAGAGGATGAGGTTGAAATTCAGCAGAGTTTAAGCCTTGTCTCAGAGTCACACAACTGCAAAGTAGAAGTAGTCAACTCAGACTGGTTTCTCTCAGTAATGGTTACACTCTAGCTGCCCTCGGCCATAAAGCCAACATACATAATTTCAAACACCTTTATAGAAAGTTAAGTTCTTTTTTAACCTCATTATTTTTCCATTGGCTTCTTTTTTTTTTATTCTTTATTGATTAAGATATTACATATGTCTCCTCACCCCCCTAGTGTCCATGTCCATTGGTTATATGCATGCATACAAGTCCTTTGGTTGATCTCTAACCCCTCCTCTCACCCTCCCCTGCCTTCCCTCTGAGGTTTGACGGTCTGTTCAGTGCTTCTCTGTCTCTGGATCTATGAACAAAAATAGATTCACTGGCTTCTTCTCTGTGAATGGAAACATATTAGGATAAATTGCAGCCCAAAGACCAACAAAGCGGAGTCATACTTACACCTTTGCCTTGGGAAAGCCTGAGGTAAGAGATATGTAGATCTCAAACATCTAAGTTACCCTAAAATGAATTCACTACAAGGGCAATTTCATCTCTAGCACAGGGCATTGGTTCTCTAATGTGCAAAACATATGACAGTGAAATTCCATAGACTATACTGCCATAACTTTTTTTTTTAAGTTTCTGTTACTAACACTGTTGGATCAATAAAAAAAAAACTTACAAAAGATCATGAACTCTTCTGGAGAAAGAATTAACAACAGCACATACTGCCGTGGGGAAAGGAGCTAGGGTTTCATATCTAACGTGAAGCTCACATGTGCTCCCTGCTCCAACTTTCACAGCTAAGAATCCATTTAGCACATCTCTAGGTGTTGCCCATCCCCCTTACTTCTATATCACTGGGCAACAGACCAAACCATAACCACTCAAGCAAAGACTCCTTGGGGACTTATAGGAGCCAACACTAGATGAAAAAGGATGCTCAGTTTGAGGTTGGCAACTTGAGATTTAATGGAATGAAGCCAAGGGCTAGAATTACTGCAAGGAAGTTCAGCTCATTGATTTTTTTTGTCAGATAATATTTATACCCTTAGGGTAGGGGAGGTTTTCCTCTATCTTTTTCCTGGGAAGTGGTCAAGAGCTATGTCCAGGAAAATTTGGAACAATGTAAAATCAGAGATACTATGAAAACTTAGCTACTAAACAGAAAATATTCTAATTTTTCTTTTACAATATAAATGATACAGAAAATAGATCTAATAAACTGAATTAATATATATCCAAATATAGCAAGGTTTCTAGATTTGCAAATGTCCTCATTACCATCCTGGTCACCATTGTTTGGACACACTTTAGTATTGTTAACATCCTCCATAAATTATGGTACTCAAAAACGGACACAATTCTCCAGATGTAGTTTGATATGTGAAGTGTGCAATCAGGCTATTTACTCCCTCTAAATGGTTCAATAACTTCTTCCCCCTGCCCAGAACATAGAGCTTATCACTGTAGCAAAATGACCATCCTTAGTATTTGGTGCTGATGTTTCTGTATTCAACCTAGACAGAAAGAAATGTGTTTTCATGGGTCTTTTTTGGTAGAAGACTGGATATTTTTTAAAAGGATAGTGTACTTGTGGTTGGTAAATAGGAATAAATGAACCAGGGGGTTTCCATAAGCCCTTAAGAATAAGATAGTCTTTATATAAGTAGGTTACTTTTTTCAACGTAGTTTTTCAGCATTGTAAGAATGGCAAATACTTTATAAAAAGAACTTTTTTTAATTCCTAGGATGAATGCAACACCATGGGTTGGGCTCAAAAATAGTCCTTGTTTTCCAGCATAGGGACCTTAATAGGAAAAGAAAACTGAAAATATGAAGTACCTACAATGTACATATCAGGATCTGTAATAAATTTGCTCACATGTGTCCTCTCATTTAACTTTAACAAAACCATATGTATTTGGTATTATTTTTATTTGACTGGGGAAGAAGCTGAGACACAGACAAGTTAAGTGACTCACACAAGGTAACACCTCTAGTTAAATGCTAGGGCCTGAATTTGAACGTAGATCAGTCTAACATCAAAGCCCTTGCTAATTCCACAACATACTTCATCATTGAAAACTGGTTGTTGGGAACTTCTAGCCTCAGCTCCAACATATAAAGAGCTTGGAAGTCATCATTCCCATAAAACTTCATACTGAAAGTCTAATTACTTCGGTTCCTATTACTCAATAATATATCTTGTCTTTCTTTCAACAATTACAGGCTATGCTAAAAGGCAAAAAAAAGTTTGAAGAGACAAATCAATGATCAGAATCATACTAAAATATAGCACAGACTTTAGACAGGTGAAATAACTATTACAAATATGTTAAGGATTCTAATGGAATAAGTGAACATACAAAAACAAAAAGATAATATAAATACAGGGGTGGGCAAAATTAGGTTTACAGTTGTATTGTATTAATAATATAATAATAAATATTAGAATAAATTGTTTCACATACCACTGTAAATCTACTTTTGCCAATTCTTGTATAGAGATGGAAACTGTAAAAAATACCAAAAGTAAATGCTAAAAATAAAAAAAAACATAAACAAAAATGAAATATGCCTTTCATGGGCTCATCAGCATACTAGAAAGAATCAGTGAGGTTAAAACATTGCCAAGGGAAACTTCCCAAACCAAAATGGATAGAGAAAAATAAGAATAACTAAAAAACAGAAAAGAATATCCAAGAATTGCGAGACAAATTCAAAAGGTATAAAATGTATGTAATTGCAATTCCATAAAGAGAAGAGAGATTGTAGTAGAAGAAATATTTGAGGTAATATGTCCAAAAATTTCACAAAATCCATAATAGACATGAACCACAGGTCCAGGAAGCTCAGAGAATAACAAGTAGATTGACTACCAAAATACTTACTCCTAGGCATATTATATTAAACTACAGAAAGATAAAGAAAACATTCTAAGAAGCCATGGAGGAGGAAACTATTTTACCTATCAAGGAACAGGGATAAGAATTACATTTAACATCTAGTCAGAAACTATGCAAGCAAGAAAAGAGAAAAGTGAAATATTTAGTACTGAAATAAATCACCAACCTAGATTTCTGATTCCAGAAAAATTATCATTGTAAAGGGAAGAAGAAATAAAGAATTGATCAGACAAAAAATAATGAAAATTTCCAATTGCAAAAAATGTTAAAAGCAGCTTTGCAGGGAAATTATAAGTCAGGGAAAGAAAGAAAGAGAGAAAGAAAGAAAGAAAGAAAGAAAGAAAGAAAGAAAGAAAGAAAGAAAGAAAGAAAGAAAGAAAGAAAGGAAGAAAGAAAGAAAGAAAGAAAGAAAGAAAATCAGAGAAAGAATTAATAAAGGTAAAATGAAATCTTTTGTTATAAGGTACCCACACTATCAGTGAGGCAATACAATATAGTGAGTTGAAAGTAGACTTCAGATAGTTAAAAATATATATTACAAAATTTAAGAAAAACACTACAATTTTTTCAAAAAGAAATATAATTGATATGCCAAGAGAGGAGAAAAAATGAAATAAAAAATAGTTCAGTTAAAACCAGAGAAGCCAGGAGGAGGGGGACTTGGTGAAAGAGGTGAAAGAATCAGAAGTGCAAATTGATAGTTACAAAATAATCATGGGTATGTAAGTAAAGCACAGGGTATATAGTCAACAATGTTGTGATAACAATGTATGGTGACAGTTGGGCTACTGGAAATATAAAGGGGAAAGTTATAAAGTATATGATTGTCTTGATGGAGCAGTGACTAGAACCATAGTGTTAACTCACTCCCTCTTTTTTTCTCCCAATCTGCTTTGACATTTCTTTCATGAGTTAGGGAGTTTTAACACACAATAGATGCCATATGGCATCAATGTAATTTTAATTGGAAAAACCACCAGAAAAAGTTAATGGACCAAAACACCCAAATAGGTAACACATTTCAATGTTATTTTTGAATACTCAATGATTTTTTTTTTAAATCAGCCACATAAAAATGGCAAGATTAGCCCTGGCCAGTGTTTCTCAGTGGCTAGAGGATCGGCCTGTACACCAAAGGGTCTCGGGTTTGATTCCTGGTCAAGGGCAGGTACCTGGGTTCTGGGTTCGATCCTCAGCCTGGTCAGTGCACTCCCAGGAGGCAACCAATCGGTGTGTCTCTATCACATCAATGTTTCTCTTGCTCTCTCCCTCTCCCTCCCTCCCCCCTCCTTTCTATTTTCGGAAAATAGATCCTTGGGTAAGGATTAAAAAAAGATAAGATTAGGTTGTAGGAAAAGCACCCCACCCCCCATTTTTTAGAATAGTTCATACAGAAGAGACTAAAAGTGTTGCTCCAACTTCTGTTCCATTTTTCTGGCATTTTATGTTCCACATGAATTTAACTAGAATTGAGCAAGCTTAGAAATAAGTTGCTATTAAATATAAGCCATTTATTTGTGCAGACCCATGACCAGACTATAAATGTATGTAGTCTTACTTTTTAAGTTTCACATACTAGGCTTCTAAATACCAAGTTACATCAATTAATTTTTTAATTGTGAAATAAATATTTTTCAAGGCTATTGCATATATCATTTCATTGATAGGTAGATAGACAGACTGATAGCTAGAACAATAGAGTGATAGATATTTCCCCTAAGGGTATTACAGACCAGAGAAGACAATTAAAAATGATTCACTTGCCCTGGCCGGTGTGGCTTAGTTGGTTGAGCATCATTCCATGCACCAAAAGGTTGCCAGTGTGATTCCCAATCAGGTCAGGGCACATACCCAGATCGCGGGTTTAATCCCTGATGGGGTGCATGTGGGAGGCACCAATCAAATGTTTCTCTCTCTCCCTTGCCCTTCCTATCTCTCTCTAATCAATAAAAACATATTTTAAAAAACCATTCATTCAAAGGATTCTCAGAAATAAAAAATGAGTATCCATAACTACTGGAAAATTTGCAACCCCTTAACAAGTTGACCAACCCTTTGCCCCAATAGCCCAATTAGTTCTTATTTACCTTCCATTCATTTTTCTGAAAAACTAGGGTTTTTTTTAACCTTCTAAACACTGTGATTCATGTATCCAATCATTTTTCCGTTTTTACATTTTTTTATTGCTTAAAGTATTACAAAGAGTATTACATATGCCTCCTTTTTTTCCCCCTTAACCTTCCCCCGGCCTCCCCTACCCCCCAGTGTCTTGTGTCCATTGGTTATGCTTATATGCATGCATACAAGTCCTTCAGTTGATCTCTTACCCCCCACAATCCTCCCCAGCCTTCCCGTTGTAATTTGTCAGTCTGTTCGATGCTGCTCTGCCTCTGTATCTATTTTTGTTCATCAGTTTATAATGGTCTTTATTATCCATAAATGAGTGAGATCATGTGGTATTTTTCTTTCATTGACTGGCTTATTTCACGTAACATAATGCTCTCCAGTTCCATCCATGCTGTTGCAAATGGTAAGAATTCCTTCTTTTTTACAGCAGCATAGTATTCCATTGTGTAGATGTACCACAGTTTCTGTTTTTACATTTGTTGCTAAAAAGCACAGACCAAATTTATGGTCTTCCTCTATCAAGCATAGTAAACTTCATGTCATGTATTATGTGTCATAACTTTACATCATGCTTTCCTACCTGTATTTTCCCCTTTCCCTGATTGTTCCTATGTATTTTGTTGCATTATATCTTGCTTTTATTATGTGCACTTTTGTAGAGTACGAGTACTTTACATTTTTTTTGGGGGGGGGGGGTCAAGGTAGGATAAAAATGAATAGGAAAGTATATAAATTAAGTGGAGAGAAAGAGGAACTCTACCATTTTAAGACAAAACATTGGTTCAATAGTATTCTTTTTTTTTAATATATTTTATTGATTTTTTACAGAGAGGAAGGGAGAGGGAGATAGAGAGTTAGAAACATCGATGAGAGAGAAACATCGATCAGCTGCCTCCTGCACATCTCCTACTGGGGATGTGCGCGCAACCCAGGTACATGCCCTTGACCGGAATCGAACCTGGGACCTTTCAGTTCGCAGGCCGACGCTCTATCCACTGAGCCAAACCGGTTTCGGCAAGGTTCAATAGTATTCTTATGAGTTTGAGCAGCAACTAAAATATTTGTATTCATAAATGGCCAGACCCTTGTCAGTGACTCATTAGCAGCCTAACATTGTTTTCCAAAGCAGTTATCAGGGCCTGAGGTTGAATCTACATACACAATCCTTCGAAAATCTTTTATCTTCTGATCCATTTATCATATCTTTAAAATTTTGGTCAAATGTGTGTAACAACTTTAAGGTTAGGTAGGCACTAATAAGTTCAGCTTAATCATGGCTCACAAAATGTCTGTTTTCACATTAGGTTCAGGAATAAGCCACCCTTGTGAAATCAGGACAGTGGCTAAACGGAAGAATGCTGGGAACCCTAGACAAAGACTTATTTCTAAAATTAATAAAACTTTATTTTAAGAAAAATTTGTCTTATAGAAGCCAATTGGGTTTAGGAACTCATTTTACTGTGGACACACCAAGAACATCTCTTATAAATTATTATAAAGGACTCTTGTGGGCCAGCATTTTTCATGCTGAAACACACCTTGCCCTATGATCTTGATGAGTTAGTTCTGTTGTAAGATATAATCATTAGTCTTATTTCATTCTTCTCTGTTTCCTAGGCTTTCACTTGAACAAACTAATTCTTGGTTGATTGGAAAATAGTCATACTTATTCAAGATTCCTATGGCTAAGAAATGACATCTACCAAAAGAGGCACTAAGGTCACATTTTCAGATCTTACAGTTCATTCTTTACAAAAGAAAGCCTGATGATATCTAAGGAAGTAAAGGTCTATCATTCCTCCTAGAATCCACAATGACATAGTTTAAAAGTCCATATAACTCATCAAACCATTCCACTTAATTGAAATCTTTTCTAAAAAGTTAAAAAAAAAATAAGGTCCTTCTCCAAAGAGTTTATGGGGAGGGGACATGGATTACTCCAGTCACAAGAAGAATGGCTTATGCCAGCTAGACCCAAAAATCACTAAGACATTCTAGATCTGGTTATTTTCTTATCAACTTGTGAAATTTCTTTTTTATAGTGTATGACCTTAATTCCATGAATCAATGCTAAGGAGTTTCTTCTCTTAATCACCTTTTACTGACCATAGCTTAGGAAAATAAAAATAGGCTTTTGAAGATATACTGAATGAAAGATTATGCTCTATAAAGAGGAAATAACTTCATTTAAAGGTTTTAATCCAAACATTTTGGCAGTTCCTTTCTCTAATAAAAAACCTAGGGGATCTTTTGTGTTGTTGTAAGGACAATTAATGTGTTCATTTGAAACAGTCTTGCTCTTGTCTGCTCTTCTCTCTTTCTTTAACCACTTAGACCAGTAGTTCTCAACCTTCCTAATGCCGCGACCCTTTAATACAGTTCCTCATGTTGTGGTGACCCCCAACCATAAAATTATTTTCGTTGCTACTTCATAACTGTAATTTTGCTACTGTTATGAATTGTAAGGTAAATATCTGATATGCAGGATGTATTTTCATTGTTACAAATTGAACATAATTAAAGCATAGTGATTAATCACAAAAACAATATGTAATTATATATGTGTTTTCTGATAGTCTTAGGCGACCCCTGTGGGGGTCAAGACCCACAGGTTGAGAACCGCTGAATTAGACACTAAATGAGTATCCTAGAAAGGTCGATTATCAGTAGTTTATGCAACCATTGTTGTTGGAGAGAAGTGCGACTGTAACCTGTTACTAAAATATTTCATAGCACTTTGTATTTCTGCAAGTGCTTCACAGCCAAAGCTTTAGTGATTACAAAAGCAACATACTCCTCTTCCTCATGGTTACTGAAAATGCATTCTCTCCTTCTTCCTCCCACTAACGAGAAGTACCAGATCTGAGATGGCTTAGAATTTATACAAACACACACTCCCATGCATGGCCTTATTCATTCATATATTCAAGAAGTACCCACTGCACATTCTTTGTAACAATTTTCTTTTTCTTTTCACACATGGAGAGCCATGAGATTACTGTCTACTCGCTTGTAAAAGACTATAAACCTTGGCCTGGCCTGCGGGATTGAGCTGAAACCAGCTCTCTGACTTCCCCTGAGGGGTCCCGGATTGAGAGAGGGCACAGGCTAGGCCGAGGGACCCCACTGGTGCACAACTGGGACCAGGAAAGAACCACAGCAGGGCTCCAGGGTGTGTCTGGCCCTTCTCACCCAATCTTAATCTGCCAGACCCCAGCAGCAAGCTAACCTAACCGTCAGAGCATTTGCCCCCTGGTGGTCAGTGCATGTCATAGCGACTGGTCAAACATTCTGACACTTAGCATATTAGGCTTTTATTATATAGGATAAGGTAGACCTAGGATAAGAGATATCAAACCTAAAAGTTTAGGCTATTACTTTTCCGGCTGTGCCATAACATGGTCTCCTAAAACATGTGTCCAAATCAAATTTCAACTTGTTTGGGACCTATAGTATCATAGACCCTTGACATTATGTGAAGTCAACAAAATTAACCACTTGCTAGAAAATGATTTAAAGACAATTTTTGAGGCATCTTAGCTGTCCAATTAGATTGATTGCTCTTCTATAAAACTATTTTTCCATTTAATATTTACTAAATGCACACTATCTGCCAGACTGTGAAAAAAAACATGCAAACAATATGGTCTTTATGACTTAGAGGGTTGCATAGCCAGCTGTGATAAAATCCTGGGTGGTCTATTTCCTTTGAAAAGCAAAAAAATATCTTATCGATATGAAAGTACATTTTGTCCTGAGAGTCTGCTATTGCCTAAGTATGCATAGCAGCACAATCACTACAACTGAGTGTTTCATGTTGCTTCAGAATTTTAAAATTTGTATTCTCATTTAATTCTCCTCTATAATTGAAAATGAATGTATGTGCGCAAGTGGGGGTGCACGTGTGTATAGGAACAATAGTTAAGGCAAATAGTATTTTCTCAATTTCACAGAAAAGGTTACTGAAACCAAGATTGTCTCCAAGTCATATGGCTATGTGATAGTTGGTGGCAGGAACAAAACACAGGACTCCTGACTATCTGTGCAAGGTGTTTTCCATTATACCCATCTTCTTCCTAGCAAAATATTACATAGCAATTAAATATGAGCTTTAGGTATAAGAACTGACTGCCAGACAGTGTTTCAATGTGAACTAATTCAGTTATTGTCAGAACCATCCTATGAGGTGGGTATACCGCTCTTTTTTTACAGATAAGAAAACTGAACAGCACAGAGAGGTTAAGTGACTTGCCAAAGCTTATATAGCCAGTAAATAAGAGACCCAATATTTAAATTCAAGCAGTCTTACCCCAGAGTTTAGCGATTAAAATACTATGTACTAATGCCTCAAGCTATGGGTGGCTTGTCTTTTTTTTCTTCTTCGTTTCAACTCTATAAAAAAAAAACCACCTTAATATTTCAGTTATTTGACTACACTGGGTTTATTGGATGTTTAAGGAAAATAACTCCATAACTTGAGTAAGATATGAAGAACAAGGAAAAAGTCTGAATGATTCCAACTAGTTACCAAGAACAATAATTCTCTAGAAATATATTGCCTGTAGTGCCTTACAGCTATGATGAAAAGAAAATTATAAGAAAATAAGTTTTAAAAAGGTCAATACTGTGCATTTCTTAGGGATTGTTGATATGGGTATGAAATCTCAGAGCTCTCAGCTCTAATCATAAAACTATGGTATTTAATTTAAAAGCTAGCCTTTTAAAAAAGGCCAGGCCCTCCCTTGAGCAACAGTTCCTTCAAGGGCTACTGGCAGAGACAGGACTCAAGGTCCAGGATCTTGACAGTTTCTTGGGACTTGGTCTCCTACAGGGTACTCCAGTACATGAAACACAGTGGAGGTGAAGGCCGGGAGACTCATGAAGACCAGCTTTATGAACTCAGGAGAGATAGCTGCTCAGGTGCCCTAGGCAGGAGGCAAAGACTTGGCAGGAAGGTATCACCATGTTGACTCCACCAAATTCAATGGCAAATGGGAAGGGGTGGAAAACCAACAAAAGTCAACCATGTGTTTTTTTCTTGAACTTGTCAGAAGTAGGGAACATTTTACCTTTAGCAAACTGCTTTTACATACTATCAACTTTATAAAATAACTTTTTCTACCACATTGGAACTGAGTTGTGTATGTGTGTTGTATGTATATGTGTCTGGTATTAGTCTACGTGAGAGAATTGGGTGGGAAGATGGGTGAATCTCTAGTTATAAGTTAGAACCCAGCAAAGCAAGTCAGCTGGTAGAAAAAATCATAATGTGACGCTGTAGACATTTCTGATGAACCTGGGCATGACAGTCTCTGTTTCTCTCAGTTTTCTCTCAAGTGCCATCAAGATACTGAAGCAACAACTATGATTTGTAATTATGACTTGACTGTTGAATAGTATGATTAATTCTGATTGCTTCGCAAGAAGTCTGTAATATTTACATGCAGAAGGGGAAGTGGTTCACAATTTATTGAACATCAAGTACCTAAAGAATTCTTCCTTCTGGAAGAACTTGAGAGTAAATAAAATGTGACTCCATGTACCTTCTCATGAATCAAACTTTTTTTCCTTCTTCCAGAAGGTATTTGACAATCTCTTTTTGACATTGCTTTTGTTTAAGAAGAAAATTATTGTCATGTATCCAACAATATAGTGTGTACATACCTGAGTACTGCCTATGATTTCTCTCCTCCTTCTTACCCCACATCACCTCCTTCTCTCCACCTTAATTTTTGGATGAAGAACCAATTTTACTGACATCTAGAATGGTGAGATGCAGTAGAAAAAAATAATATAGTACCAGTATGATCTATGAGGCAGGTCAACTAATGTTTCTAGGTCCAAATTAATTATTAATTGGTATCTATTTGCACTAAACCAGCTAAATCCTTGGGCTTGGCTGCTACTTGAATTCTGGCCTATAGCAATTATTGTGGGCTTCAGCGGATATCTGAAGAGCCTACAATCTTAGTGCAAATTCAAAGAAATGAGTTAGAGAAACATCTCTTTTATTAAAAATTATTGTATTTGTTTATAAAAGGGAAAATATTTCTTAAGAAATAACTATATAAGGGGCATGCAACAGTTCCTTGTAGTAAGTGCTTAATGCCATGCATGCAAGAGCATACCACCCTCCATTCACAAAGGAGTGACACTGCTGGCCATAAGGGCAGTCTGGATTGTACTGTAAAACAACATTAATGACTAAGGACCTAATGAAATTTGAGCCTCTGAACAATCTTTCACAGTTGATTATTTTAACAAAATATGAAAATGGATTTAAAAGGAAGTTATAAAAATGATCAGCCAGGAATTGAAATAATCCTAGAATTGCAAGTTGGATGAAGAGATGGTGTGGTCAGAAAGACAAGCAACCACTCCGACAATTGATTCGCCTTTCCATTTTATATAGTTTGAGTACCTATGGCACCTATCACATGCAATACTAAAATCTATGAAAGAGCCTCAGGTTCTGAGCTAGAAGCAGGAAGCAAGCCACTTTCTGATATATTGGTTACTTGGCAGCATCACAGATATGGACATCTTTTGCTGCCATTTGTCCCCAACGTCAACCAAACTACAAGTCTTTATTTGTAGAAGACTCAAGCCCACAATTTTAGAATTCCTCTTTGGCAAACCTCTGGCAGTCTGCCACTAATCTCCCCATTGCTATTGCATATAAGGGGGGGGAAACTGAGCACAGGATTTTCCTCATAGCAGGATGCTTTTTCTTTTATTTTCTAGTAATTGCAACCAAAATAGGTCAAAATGGATTTCCTTTCTTTTAACTTCCCCATCCCTCACCCCCACAAATTCAACTTAATATTTAATTTGGGGAGGGAATAGGGGAAGTGGGTGAATCAACTGATGTTCTATCAGGACAAGGGACAGTATAAACTCCCAAGGCTCAATCCCTGTGGAGGGAACATCTGTGGAAAATAAAATTCAGCTGTTGGCCAGGCCAGTTCCATTTATGTCTGCTTCTGGTATACTGACATTTTCTGGGTTCAAAGAAGACACCATTAAAAATAATGCTTACAATGATCTGATGTCTAAAGTGGCTTTCTGCCCAAAGGACCTTTGCCACAGTGCTACATTCAAGAGTGCTTATTTTAAATGGGCATTTTAAGAATGGTCCGTTGCTGTAATTTGGCAATGTGCTTGGAAAAATCTGATTCTGAGATTGGGAGTTTTAAAGAAAAATCTCTAAAGTGTAAGTTATAGTTGCTTTCCTTAAGGGGGCCTTCTGATCTTATTGCTTAGCACTTTCCTTAAACATGCCTGGGGGCCCTCTGTGTGGGCCTGGAGGCAGCCCCAATTCCAGTGAAAAGGAAGACACAGCACAGTTGCAATATGTCCTCTGCTGACCTCACTGGCCTCAACCTTGCTATAAATTTCAGCTCATGGGATCTAAAACAGTGGAGTTGACAATACTAAAACTTATATCTGTTTTTAAAAAGATGAGGGAAACCCTCAAAATGTTATTGTTCCAGTTTGAGACATATGCCACAAAAAGAAAAATTAAAATTCAAAATTTGTCATTTTCCAAAATCTGTCTGTGGAAGAAACTAAGACTAATGCCTCTTGCCCAGAATGACAAACCAAACTAGGGAAATGAAGTTTTCTCTTTTTCCTTAAGCTCTTAATTCTTTGGGCAGGGAGGGGGAAAGGAAGTATTGGTACTGTGTGGTTCCAGCATACCACCAGTGTTTCAGTGGAATATTAATGTATGTAAATGATGTTCAAATCACTCCTGTAATAGACTCATAATTAGCCTGCCCAATTCCTATGCTAATTCTTTAAGCTTTTCAGAACTGTTTAGATCTGTTTTTACTGCAAGTTATCATATGCTCACAAATTATAACATGTCTCTTTTCCTGTGTCCCTTCCCTCCTCCTCTATTAAAATTTCAGTCTTCTTTCCATGTGCCTCTCAAACAAATGCCAAGTGGAGGTCAGCGAATGTGGCCATAAAAAGAGAAAAAAAGGGAAAAGTTTATCTGCCATTTTTCAATGCTTGTTAAAGTACAATGGTATACAGTATATTTTTTTAGCTGAAGGGTTATGGGGTCAGCTCACACACTGGTTTCCACAAAATGAGATGTCAGATGAGAATGTTAATTTATCTGAGCAGATGTATGTCAGTATTGATCATAAAGAAAGATGCTTGTAAATCCTGCCAGCACATACCAACACCAAGAAAAGATCTGTTTATGACAAGCAACCTAGTGAAGAGATTCACCATGATTTGTCCCCACTTAGTTGGAGTTGTGTCTCTTTCACCAGCTCATTCTGGCTGATGCTGTCATCATATTCCATCCCTCCATAAATGCTGTGTCCTATAAAAAAACAACAACTAAAATAAAAGTTTGTGTGTTTTTTTTAATAAAATTGCCATGGCGTCCTGGCCGGGTGGCATCCCTGGAGCTAGTGCTGATATTGATTGACAATCCAGGTTGAGTATCATTGTCAGCAGACTGGAACTATAATGATTAAATAAAAATAACAACAATAATGACAACAGGCACTACAACTGATATCTGTATAGTGCATTCATTTGGACCAGGAACTAGTCTAAGCCCCTTACATTTATTCATTCATTTAATCCTCACAACCACCTTATGAGGTAGGTATTATTACTATTATTCCCATTTTGTAGATGAGAAAACTGAGGCTCAGAGAGCAGCAGTAACTTGCCCAAAGCCACATAGCTAGTAAGCTGTGCAAGGCTGGAATTCCAAGCGAGGTCCATCTGGTTCTAAAGCCTGAGCTTTTTAATCACCCCTCTCTAATGCTCAATATAGGAGACTAGAAATTCTCCTTGAAAAGGAGAGGGGAAGGTTGTTTCAAATGGTGTATTCACTATTACTAAAATTTCAAGTACAAAAAAGAGAGTATGAGATTTTAATTTTATTTGCAGAACGTGTGATAGAGACAGAGGGAATTAATTGGCTGGAGGATACAAAAAGACTGGCTTCCAGGAAACCCCATTATGTCTGGAGTTGAGTATAAATTTCTCCCAGGGGTGGACTCACATCAACCAAGCAATGTTTAAAATAAAAGAAAAAATACACAGGATTTGGATACTCAAAACTCAATTTTGACAATGTCCCAGATTGACTGAACCCATACTAACAAACACTCCAAAGACTAATGAATCAAAGCTGACTGCCAGTATACCAATTTATAGTAATAAATATAATTCACAAAATGACAGATCCTCACATAATCTCCCCATGGGTAAATAACATCGGAAGTCACATTATTCATAACTTGCTTAATAAACATGAATCAATGTATACTCAAGTTATAATATTTGAATGTTTAATAATGGCATCATGTTAAAATATATCTCTATAAATAGGATATTACAGTAACATATTACAACAATAGCTAACACATTGAGGAATTACCATGTACCAGGCACTGTGATAAATATATAAATCATCTTCTTTTCACAAAAGCCCTAAGTGGTAAGTGCCATTGTTAAAATTCCCATGTTACAGACAGAAACTGGTGCTTTGAAAGGTATAGTTACTTGTCCAAGGTCATAAAGCTGGGGAGTGGTAGGCATGAGATATGAATCAGTCGGATTATGGGCCCTTACTCATAACCACATTACTACATTGCTTCTGTGCCCAGTCCAGATTCAAACAAGGCAGTCTCTCTCCTGGGCAGAGTGGGATGATCAGTGCTACTATCTTTCTCTGTAACTTTCTTCTTTTTATCTACTTTCATGACCCATAGTCCCCCAAACCCACTCCCTGATTGACATATTCTTTCTTCAACTGTGTTAACACTGTCAGTCAGTTTACTGTCTGGTCTTTATTCCCTAGGAACTATTAAATCTGGCTGTTTCTGTCTCAGTCTTGCTCTCTCTCTTCTTTGAAATTAAAAAATAATAATAAAGTGCAAAGAAATAAAACAATAATCACCCATATTCCCACCAACTATTATCAACAATAATTAACTTTCACAATTTGCTTCCAATCTGTTTTCTATATTTATGCTTTACAAAGTTATACAAGTAATATGAGACTATATTATTATTTTCTAATTCAGTCTTTCAAAGTGAATTTGCATAGCTCTGTTTTCATTCATCACTTATTGATTGCCTAGCTTAACTCTTAGAGAGCAATTAGGGCAATTTCATTTTCAATACTTTTATGTTCTTGGGGTGGCCCTTCCAAGTTGCTTCCATGCACCAACTACACATGACTACATATGGTGAGAGTGGTATAAACAAATGGGTAAGTAAGCCTGACCATCTTATTAATATTAGAGTTCCAAGATTGTACACTTTGTCTAGTCTGTATAACTCTCTTAATTGTCAGAAAACCCCATCTCAGCATAAAAGACTGTAAAAATTGGTATTGTGCAGGGGCCAATGACTACATGATTTTTCTCTAACAAAGCTTAAAGATTTGTATATTGACAAGGAATTTAAGGGTTTGAACAGAAATAATTAACTACATGGTGAATTTGACAAAGATGAGACATCACTTTGAAAAAGCGATACCCTGAAACAACAAAAGTGAGCTATTAAGAAGGCACATTTCTGAAAATCGTAAGTCATGATATCTGATAAATATGGCATTTAGTATGTATTTATTACAAAACAAAAATAAATGGGGCATTGGTTTATTATAGATTTAAAGAAAGATGCAGGCCCAGAGCTATTTTTAAAGGTTATCTGCAGAAACGATAAGACCACAAAAGTAATGGAAAATAGGAAGCCTCCCAGAAGGGGAAAAAAATGTGGTGTGCATAGCAAATATAAATAAGTGAGCAGAGTAAACAACGGTCAAAGACATCTTTTCTACCAAAACAAATACGCCTTTTTGAGTTTGTGATACATTAAACATTGAGGGTTATAATTATAGTTATTTTTATAGTTTATCTACTCTAAATATATCTTTCTGATAACATATATATATATATATATATATATATATATATATATATAAAAACTGAGGAGATATTATAAACTAAATTATTGCTACTTCTGATCAAAACACTGCCTCAAAAAATCTCACAACACAGATTATAGGGTATCAACCAAATGACTGGCTCCCCATCCTGGCTGTCCCAGGATGACATAAATTGCTTTTTATTCCTCAGCCTTTCACAAAACTTTCTTCAGGTACCATTTGGCCCACCCCTACACTGCACATAGATCCATAGAGTGTCCTACTGCTAGCATTTAAGATAATTAACTATATGATTCCCCATATTCTTCTGGGATTTCAACTAGAGTAGCAAAATGTACCTATACAGATCACTACTATTTGTGGAAAACTATTAAACAAAGAGCCTCTCCTTAAATTAAGCTACTGATGCCAAGAACCCTTGTTCATTATAGGGGTCATTTGAGCTGGATGTCCCAGGCTACCTCAGATCTACCTCCATCTTCCTGTATCTCTACTCACACTGTCTGACTATATTATCCTTTTCCAGTCAGAACATTTTTTCTCAGTCCTTGTAGTGATAGACCAAAGGTCAGAAGAATACTGGGCCGGGTATATCTCTAATATCATATGACCTAAGAGACATTTATGTTCCAATCATGGTGCATACACTTGCTCTCATCCTCTTACAGTAATGAGTGTACTCAAAAATCATTGCAGAAAGTAGACAGCCACATTCTTTCTTTACTAATGCATGGACCATCTGCCACCCCATGAACCGAGATCTTCTTCTCCTGGTCTCAACTCCTTTTTCTACACTTTTCTATTGGTTTCCACCCCTCTTCATCTACTTCTTACTTTCATTTCAAATCTCAACTCAAGTTGAACTCTGAAGAGTTGTAACAAAGATATGACAAAGGCACTGGGCTTATATCAGTGATCAGAGAGGATATCAAAAGCATTTGGATATAACTTTAGCTAATTCGAATTTAATGAGGGTTGGGAAGCACTTGTATAGCAGTTGCCTACAAAACCATAGGGTCTTAAATCCTAGAAGTCCGTATTAAGAAATTTTAGTTGTCTTCTCTACTTCTCAACCCATTAGTATTTTGTGCACCTAGAAAGAGGGAACAATTACACAGACTTCCAATTTCATGAAAAAGAATCAACAGTGTATTCATTTTGGTCTCTCTCCTTTGCACTCCCATTGTATATTGTACCTCCAGTACTAAATTGCACACACTGATGTGTAATGACAGCATATATTTACAAATCCATCTTCTCAGCACGAGTGCTCTGAAGGCAGGGACTATGGTCTCATTCATCTTAACTCCAGCACCTAGATAGGTTATGGATATACGGGAGGCTCTCAATGTATGTTTGTATTGATTAAATAAATTAATGAGAGATCAAAGGGAGTTGACTAGACATTATGAATAGTTCACACTGTCAACGTGCCACTGTGAATGATGAAAAAAGGGAAAAAATTAGTCAACCTATCAATTGGTTTGTCTCCATGACACCAAATTAACAACCTTCTTGTTATTTTCTCCCTCCAAAAATCAAGACATTTCAGGTTACACAACTCAACAAGAACTGAAGGACATAAAACACCTTAGATTACTGCACAACACTTGGAAAATTCACACATGTTCTACCTTTGGTTTTACCCACTAGGAAATGGTCTGCAATTGTGCTTTGTATTTTGAAAATGACTTTCTCCTCAAAGGAAACCACAAGGACTCTATTAATAGTATCTCATTAATCTTCAAAAGATAGCTGTAAGGCAGTAACAAATTTTACTGATGAGGAAACAATTACAAAGGAGGCTAAGTGACTTTCTTAAAGTTATTAAATTAATTACTGACTTAGTTGACATTTAACACTGTTGATATCCTCCTTCCTAATTGCTTTCCCTTTACCTGCATGACACTCTAATTACTGCTTGCTTTTTCTTATGAATTTAAGCTTATTTACCAAAGAATGAATCTAATGTTAAATCCAGTTATTTGCATCACTGAAAATTGTCTTAATAGTGTATCTATATGTGTAGTTATGTTTACATACTTTTTAATGTTCTTTTTCATGTGCACAGAAAGCTTTAGTATAATATTTAAGAGCATGAACTCTGGAGCCATAATACATCCTTTCAAATCTTGGCTCTGCTCCATGCTAGATGTGTAACCTTGGGCCACTCACTTAATCTTTTGTATCTTGGATTTTCTACCTATAAAATTAGGAAAATAATAATACTTATCCTTATAAAGTTGTGTGAAGATTACATAATAAAATATATATGAAATGCTTAGAACAGTTCCTGGCATATAATAAGTACTCAATCAATGTTAACTATTATTAATAACAGTATTTCATATACACATTTCCATGTTGCTACATCATGTTCTGTCGTGTTGATATATAACAGTTTGTTTGGCCAATTTCATCTTGAATGATTTTAGGTTAATTCATAGGAGTTTGGAAAATCATTAAAAAACAAAATAGGGAGTGGATCATAGCCATCATTTTTTTTATTCACTGGTGTTTCTTCAAATTCCTTTACTGGTTGAACTCCTCCCTCTCCTATCACATCCTAGGCCCCTTTTCCCCCTAAGGCATTGCTACCATCCTAGCCCAGGCACTCAGCACTTCATAATTTTTAATAGGGCCCGTGTAGGATCATGGTGAACTAAGAAAGCTCCCACTAAACTGAAATAATATAGTGTTAGATCACAACACACCTAGCAATGTCTACGTGGCGCCTTTCTATAAATGCCATATGGATAGATGAAATGAGATGGTGATGTGGACCATATGGAGGAGGATGCTGGATGCAAGCTGGGGCCAAGCTGGGAAGGGACCTAGAAGCCATGCTAGAGAGTTTAGATGTGATCTTGTAAGCTATAGAGAGTCACTAAATTTTTCTGAGTTTTAAAAGTGGAAAAGACAAGAAAAAGGAAAAGCTACTCAAAAAAACTAGAAAAGCTGCTTGTAGCTTCCTAACTATTCAATAGTAAAGTTCATTTTGCCTTAATCTTAAGAAGTGGTTTTAATATCTTAAACTTTGAAATTGCCCTGCCATGATATTTCAGAGGCCCCTTTATTACTTGTCCCTCCACATGGAGTCTTTTAAAATGTATAATAGTTGCGTTTGTACTTTGTTTTAATAACAGACCCTGTTTTCTAGAGGCTTAAGCAATAACTCATTTTAAATACCTTCTGTCTTATAGCATTTAAGAAAAACAGTTGGTGTCCAAGATTACCCTGTCTGAAAGACAGGTAGTATCTGGTGGCCTGGGAAGCCTGAACCTGAGCTAATTGTAAGTTCCAGGTGGTCAGCTTCAACCTGAAAGCAATCAATATGGGAACATATAATTATTTACCAACTTGCTTTTTTTGACACTGAAACTAGTTTTAGTGGCAGCTACCATTCAGAAATGTGGCTCTTAGCCTGGGAACGAAGGTATTTCTATTGCTAGTGATCTCAAAGGAGATCAATGGGCAACATTACCACCTTGATCAAACACTTGCAGTCTACCTGAGCTGTTGTTATCCCGAAGGGAAAGAAAGCAATGAACTTGAGTACCTCAATAAAACTTCCAAAAAGGAAGCTCCAAAGGAGTTCTATTTTAGTATCATTATAGTATAGTAATAGTGAATAGCAACTAATCAGGGATTTTTCCCCATAATGGCTTATTTGAAATATTTACTTTATTTTTCTCACATCTTAAACTTGGTAAAATTAAAATGCTCTCATCGACTTATTAAAATTATTGAAGAAAGGATTTTCTGTGTACAAAAGATGTTGTATTTCCTCCCCCAATTACTGCCTTACATTTGGTTTCTTTTTAATTCTGTATTTTAAAATTATTTTTCTCTTTTAATCAATCCTCTGCATCTACAAAAGGTAGCTCTATTTTCTTTCCCAACCACCTCACTGATGAAGAGTTCTGGCAATATAGGCTCGAAGGAAATCTCTCTCAGCCTCATTTCCTTCATTTCAAAAGTAAATCCACTGGTCTGTCTCATCCACAAACATGTAATGGGAATGATTTCCTGCCACATTAGTCAATCCTGATACAGGAAGAGTGAAAGGCCAGGCCAGATGGCAACTGTCACAGCTGGCTGGCTATACTGCCAGGATCACAGACTCCAGACTTAAGCCAGGTGTCACGACTCAAAATGAGGCAATTGGGGACTCCATAAAATAACTTTAAGGCCAGGCTGACAGGACATCAAAAAGCATTTTTTGACGAACTGAGAAAATAACTTGCATCACTATCTTTACTAGCTGACTTCTTTGCAAAGATGAACTCCAGATTGTTTGGCAGAAGTTATACATTGGAGTAGTCTTCTCTTCTGAAACCCTTGGAGAAAGCTGATGAAGTAGGAACTAGGTGTAGCATGACTTGAGAAGGTAGGAAGAAGCAAGTTGGAAGTGAATTGGATAAGGTCAGGGAAATGCAATAGCGAAAAGCTACCTTTACCTGATTAACCTCTACTCTCATGTACAGTGAGTGTCTGCTTTGAGCCAGGCACTGTACCAATGGTGCCAAGAGCCAGAAAGAGCATCAGGCATGATATTTGTCCTGAAGGAACTTCCTGTCTCATGTGAAGTCAACCTCCACTATGCCCTTAACAGCTTGCTTAGGGTTCTTGGGTGCTTTAATCTTCCTGACATTTCTGAGGACAGAAATTCATAACTCCTTTTGGGTCAGAAGCACGGTCCTTTGTAAAAACCTCCATGATTCATGCAACCCAGTGATTCATCATCAGAGATCCTATTTCCAAAATGGCAACTGCACTAAGAGGAGACAGCCTTAAATGCTACCATCAGAATCCTACTCACTGAAGACCCCAGACATTCCCTTCCATCTTCTCTGTGACAGACAGACCATTAGCCCTAAGCCCCTGGCCCAGCACCAAAGTAACATCATGGCTAATCACATACCAGGCAAACTCACATTCTCTGCTACAGGCTGGACCGTCACTGTAATTACTGGCACTTGTTAAATTTTATCTTGTTAAATATATGCAAAGTATAATAAAAGGGTGACTATCTATATAAGGAGGACTTGTTAGAGTAATCAAGCTTGAAACCATGATAGAAATGCAAACATCTGAGGTTACCATTTAGTGAAAAGAAGGCAAAGGAGAGCCCAGTAAGAGCAAGCCTTTGGAAGCACTCAGGGCTCCACTTATTTAACACACAGAAACACTCCATCTTTCAGTGTGTCTCTTCACATTTTCAATTCCACATGCCCCCTCCCTATTCTTCACTTATTCTTTTCCTTTCCCCATTTCCTTTTCTCTATCCTCCTCTAACACTTTACTATAAAATGGAAGTCCTGACCAAACTCAGAGCAGTCTCTGTTTAAATATGGCTGCCTGATAGGCTGCACATGTCCATTCCACATCAAACACAAATGAATTTTGGATCATCCACTCTATCATATTACCTATGCCTCAGCTTCCTCCATTCCATTAGCATTGATAACCAAGAACTGACCATAGCGATCTAGACTGGATGCCTATTCTATAGAATTTCCATGTCCAATTCCCATGGTAACAGATAGAGATCTGTCACAAGAATAGATGTTACATCTATGAAAACTGGATGCCAAAGCTTTTAATTCAGACAGCAAGGAGACAGATTAGCCGAGGAGAGCTCTAAGAGTTCATTCGGTCAGCAGAGTCTGGCAGATGTCAAGAAGTCAGTAGGCAGAGGATGGACAGAGAGGTCTGTGTAACCACAGCAAATATTGGGCCAAAAAAAGCTGTCAGATTGCAAGTGTCCTAGAACTCAGCTTTGCCAGGAGCGTCCAAGCAGTTAGGGGCCAAACAAAGAAATAGGGGTCCTAGATCTGGAGGTGCTGAGACCACAGAAAGCCAAGGTACAACCACTCCTTCCAGATCTAAACTTCTGGGCAATATTTCTAAGAGCTATTTAATAGCTGCTACCATGCACAACAATATAGGATGCATTTAAGAAAGTGTTAAGCAATTGTAGACCACAGCATAGTTTGCAAAGGCTTTTGTGTCCTTTAAAGTTAGATGAACAACTGTGTTTGACAGAGCCTGTGAAGACAAACCAGAAAATCTCAGGTATCCTAGGGAAGATTATCTTGCTTTCAAGTTCTTTTTAACAAACTTATGCAAAATAGGTGAAAGGATGCCTAATGGTGATGCACTTCATTGCCTTGGTTTTCTTTACATTTCTCTATGTTGACCTGTAACTACGCAAGAGGACTTTTAAATACAAGACCACTTCGTTATTTTCATCTAGCTTGCAGAAGGCCCCTTTGGGCTAAGAGGTAATGCCATCATTCTCCAGCACAGCCTAGAGTTGGACAGATATCTAAAGAGGGCTTTAAATAGTAGATGCTGACCAGTGGGATTTCTTTATTTTATTCCTTCTTTTCCTCTGATGCACCTCCACAGTGAAATGATTACCAATACATACCCCACAGACAAAGAGATATTATTTTCAGCACACTACTGCTCTCCCCCATTAGCATGGATAATTAAGTGTGGACTATGAGCATTTGTATTCTTGAAAAACAAAACTAAGTTTTATAAACACTTCTGAGCCTTGTTTTAAGGGGGAAAATGTGATATTGGTTTCTATGACACTTAACAACATTAGGGTTTTTAGGACACATTAAACAGCATCACAAGTCAGAGCAGATTGGATTCATTAATGGAATTGGACCACCTCTCTAAACATCAGAGCAACTTTTTCGTAACAAGAAACCTTACTTCCTCCACTTAGTTGAACTGGAAAATTAATGTAGTGTGCTTCTGAAGAAACACATAATGAACATGATGAATTTTCATCATCTTGCTGGAAAGTGATTCTTTATGTTCTTATTCCAAATTTACAGCAAGTAAGTTTAGTGTTCCCAAGCTGCTGAACCTTCTTAAGGCTTTGTTATCAATTTGTGGGCACTTTAACTGATTCTGACCTGGAATTGACTAGTGTTTTCTTAAAAATGCACATGTAGCAAATTGCTGCACTTCCAGATAAATCAAGTCATTTGGGGAAGTTACACTTTATTTACATTTCTTCTAAGGGCGGAAAAATAACAGCCTTTACCTGAATACCCTGTAGAGGGGCAGGAACAAAAATCTGGCTCTCTGACTTCCACAGGAAATTAGTACTCAGGGAGTTAAAAATCTCTACTGGCAACTAGGAGCCCATCCTGAACAGCTCCTGGGGTGAGCTGATTTCAAAGTCACCCACTGTTTTTTGGTCAAAAGTCATAGCCTACAAATAGCATCCAAGAGTACTGTGAACCCCCAAAGATATTGGTGTTTTAAGTAGATGCTCCATTTCCTTTTTATAGAAAAAATTATAGTTCATATACCGCAAAATTCATCCCTTTAAAGTGTACAACTCAGTGGTTTTTTTTAGTATATTCACAAAGATATGCAACCATCACCACTATCTGATTCCTGAACATTTTCATCATCCCCCAAAGAATACACATTAACAGTAACTCCCAATTCTCCTCTCCCATCTCTCCCTGGCAACCACTACTCTACTTACTCTCTATCTCTATGGATTTGCCTATTCTAGACAATCATTCCTTTTTGAATAAGGGTTTTGTTTTTTATTTTATTTTTTAAAGTAAACACTGGGTATTTCCCTTTAGGAAACATTAAATCAGCAGGAAATGTTGAGATGGTCCCATTTAAAATCCAGGTCTTTGAATAAACCAGTATGGAAACTTTCTTGGTAGAAACTTCCCCGAGGGGACTTTACTTGTAGATGTTGACAGCCCCTGACAGATAGAACTGTTTAGCATAGACTTTCTCAGGATGTATGAATGTCTCTTCCTCCTTTGGTTGGGGAATTGGAGGTGTAGAAGGGGATCTTACTTTGTTTGTCAGACATGAGGTAGATTTGAATATCTCAAAACCAGTTTTTTAGAAGCAATACAGCTAAGTAGGCTTCAGAATCAGATAAACTGGATCCAAACTAGAGTTCTACCATTTAATTATGGGTTATAAGCTATGTGACTATGGGCAAGTGATGTGACTTCTCTGAGCCTCAGTTACCTATAAAAAGGAGATGATAGTTCCTACCTCACAATATTTATTTTGAGGACTAAATGTAATAAAGATATATAGATATAAATATAGATAGAGATAGATAGCTTGGTACTCTATCAGGCATTAGTAAGTTCTCAGTTACATCTAAAATGAAATGACTATTTTGTGTCAGGTACTGGTTTTTGCTTGCTTACTGGTGCTAAGTGCACATCATCAAAAGGAAAGATGGGGAGGGAAGGCAGGGGAGGGTGGTGGTGAGGGAGAAAGATCAACTAAAGGACTTGTATGCATGCATATAAGCATAAGTGATGGATGTGGACAACAGGGGGTGAGTGTGAGGGCAGAATTGGGGGGATGAGGGGACATGGGGGGGATAAGGACACATTTGTAATATCTTTTTCAATAAAGGGAAAAATATTTTAAAAAATTAAAAAAAGAGAAGATGGGATTCTATATAGAAGACAATGCCTCTGAAAGATATGGATGTAATAAGATGATATGATGTTTGAACAACTATGTGATACTGATATTGCATCAGTAAACACTTGCCCCAGATTAATTTCTTGAAAGGCAAGGCAAGTTGACCTTTTCAGGAAACAAATTCAACATATTCTTTCTGTAAACAATAGTATAGTCCATGAAAATCAATATGTTTCACCCTGTCTATACGGCAGTCAGTTTCTCCAATAATATAGCAATAGCTATTCATGCACAGTATGATGTAAAATCTATAGATCAATTAGCCTTTTGATTTATAAAAAGTTACTGCAAATCACCAGGGACAAAAGATTTAGAAAAGATAAATATCTCTCATCAAAATACTACTTTAAACATAATCCTGTCAAAATGAAGAATGCACATTTATAAACTATGCGTGAAGGTCGAATAGGATTTGTAAATACAATTAAGCATCTATCTTTACTAATAAAAAGTTCAAAGTCAAATATTTTATAACTGCATACATAGTGTACCTGGTAAGTGGACAAAAACATGGGAATTACCATAGGTCTCTACCTGTAGTGGTTATTTAACTCATTTCTCAGGTTTGATGGACAATAACGTGATGCTTAACACTGTTTATAGCAATAGAAAATAGTAATCACAAAGCAGTGGCTTCCCAGTATAATTCTATTTTTAAAGGGTTTTCCTACACTCTTAAGGCTATTTGAAATGCTGGCCCATGACACTGCCTAAGCCTCACAAAATTACATCCAGGAAGAACATATTGGAGCCTCCAACATTTACCAATGTCAAAAGAATGAGGGATCTGATATAACTGTGTATAATTAACCTGATATTGGAATGTCTCTATATATTGTTTTTCTCACTCATTAGTAATAGACATCTAATTAGGTTCTGAGGGTAACATGCCAAATTACATAACTGTATGAATCAATGATCCATTTTCCCCACTGTGTTGTGGATGGTCTTTACTTTTTCCAGTAATCAGTCTTTCATTATGGAAAGGAGGTGCACTGGACAAGTGGTGAAGACACCTTAGAATCCAATTAACCATTTTCCTCTAACACAAAGAAATTTTGAGCAGGGTGGACTAAACAGAGAGTGGTAGGTGCCTAAAGGGCCCCAGGTGGTTGCTTTAGGAACTGGCCCTTAGACACCCATACCTTTAGAACCAGACAGGCTTTGCAGAATGGTCTCAGTTACTCTCTTTAGTCTCTGTTCTCATTGCCATATCACTTTTTTAACAACGTTAATACCTTCAACTGACACCTCTCTGCTTTGATCTCTTGCATCTTGTTTAAAGTTTATTATCAGAGGACAATCTACTTCTAGTGTCTTCAGGAGACACCTATCACTTCCATGGACAGACAACCAAGACCAGATTTTCTGAATATGTCTACAATGCTTTCAATGACCTATTACTGTCTATCCATCAAACAGGGCTGATCCAATATCCTTCCCAGAGTTGTTCCAGGAGAAAAATTAGATAAATGCAAAAATGCTTTATAAGTACTACTGTGCACAGAATGATAATTTTCTTATCCCTCAACTTTAACAAATAAAATGGTAAACAAAAGTAGAGAGCACCTACTGGGAGATTTTCCAAAAGGAAAAATTTATCAGTCAGCTAAGATCTTGGGGAACCCCTGATTAACTACTACTATTATTTAAGCTCCCCAAGATTATTGCTTATTTCCCAAACAGTGCTGATGCAAGGGTCTTGCCTTTCATTTGTAAATTTTATACAATGAAATGAGGTCAGTGAATGCAGGTTCTTCCCCAGTCAAGGCTGGGAGAAGGCTAGGATAATCAGTGCACACTTAGTTGTTAACTGATAAATGAAGAGTCGATTGGTTGGATGATACAGAAGTGGAGATCAGCCAAAAAAGATATATAATACTGGCTGATATATGAGAAAGAGAAAGAGAAAAAGGAAGAAGAGGGAAAGAGAGAATGAGAATGAATCTGAAAACCCCAAGAGGTAAGTATATATAGCAAAGAGGTCCTAGACATCAGCAATCAAAGAAAGAATTTCTTCCACTCCCACCAACCACAAGGAACATTTCTCTCCCTGGGAAGAGGAGGCAATTATTTCCTTGGGAGATTGATTACATTCACACAGGCCATACTAAATGGTGACCTCATCAGATTCATCATATTTCACCTCAAACTCTCATTTTTTGATTGTCACATGTGTCATTCTATGAGTTGGGGGGTGGACAGAAAATGGTATGTCATTGTCGGAAATGAAATATACTTTTCTTTCAAAGGGGCATGTTTTCTGCTAGAGATTTCTTTACTTCAAAAATGCTCATTAAAAAAAAATCCCTTTGGTAGTAGAAAAACCAGAGGTAAATAAAGAGTAAACCAGTCACCTATTATACCCCTACTACATGACTGACTACTGGCGTGTTCAAAAGCATGTCCATAATTAGTCTGTCATATATAACACCATATCTACACATAATAGATTTTATAAAGATGAAAATCATGTCTTAAAAGTCAACTAGAGAAATCCTCCTATCTAATCTTTGAACCATTATGTAAAAGGAAATGAGAACAGGAGGCTATTTCTTCTGAAAAAAGATCCTAGGCAAACACCCAGTATAGATAGCCCTATGTAATGAACAAGAGTTGGGAGGTAAAAGCAGAGAGGGCCAAGGGGATAACAGAAAGTGCACGTGGGACAGGCTCTCAACAAAGGCAGCAATTTTTCCATCTATCCTAAGTGACTGAATTGCCATGTGGATGAGGGTTCCAGTTCATTAGTGCTTTGATACTGTCTCTGAATCTGATGACCCTTGAGAATCAACCCAACCACTTTGTGAATAATAGAGACCTTCCCTCCGCCGAGTCCTCCTGACTTAGGTCCTTTCAAAGCAAGCCAAGACAGCCCCTCCCTCCCAATATGGAGTCCAGGAAAATACAAGGAACAGACATTCTGCTGTGGCAGAGGTTGGGGGTGGAGAGAAAAAGAGCAAGTGACCCGATGTTGCAGTTACCCTGGAAACCTATCATCTAAAGCACACAGGCCACCCAGTACTCAACTGGGTAGTCCCAGATGCCACAGGATTACCATGTCATATTGAGCAGTAAGAGCCATTCATGCTGGTGACTGCTGACTTTTCTATGCAAAAGATAGCCATTAGACATAAACATTTAGACATTTAGCCTAACGGCAGGGAACAGACATTAATTCATTTTTGTGTGTCTCCTTCCCCAGGGTCTAGCTGTTTACCTGACATAAAGAAGTTGTTCCATAATGATTTTTTATGCTATTTTATCCAGATGCAGCATAGAGATAAAAATATCGGGTTTGGAATCAGGAAATATGTGTTCTAGTCCTACTTCCATCATGAAAAAGCTGTGAGTCTTTAGGCCAGTCTCTCCCCTTCTCTGGCCTCAAGCAGAACCTCCCCAAGCAGGTTCCCAGTGGCTTATTTCCTCACTTTATTCAGCTCTCCTTTCAAATACTCCCTCTGTGAAGAGGCTTTTCTTGCCTCCATATCTAAAATATCACCACCCCTTTCATCCCTCTTCAACTCTACTGTGCTTTATTTTTTTCTTCATAGCATTTACATCTGGGTTTTAATTGCCTTATTTATTTATTTCCTTGTTTGCTGTATCCTTGCCCTCCACCCTCAACCCCACCAATAGAATTTAAGTTCTATTAAGGCAGGGATTTTTCTTTGTCACTGCATCTTTGTCACTGCTGTTTCCTTATTTTCAGAGCACAGTACGTAGTACACAGTATGTATAATTAATATCTGTTGAAATAAACATTAAAAGCATAATAGATGCTCAATGTATGTAGAATGAGATGATAAAGGTAGTGAAATGGATGAGCTCAAGGTCCTTCCATGCAGTCACCAGCATGAATGGCTCTTACTGCTCAATATGACATGGTAATCCTGTGGCATGGACCACAGCACATGAAGGTTCTGATAAGGATATGGCATTCCAGCAGGCACCTCCATATCTGCTCCCAAGTATCAGTGAAAGAGTTCAAGCATTTTCTCCTCTGGGTTCCCTGAGTTAAGAGCTCTAGCTTTCCAGCACCTCCCTGAGCTGGACACGGGAGGGCAGTATACCCACACTTACTGCTTCCCTCCAGCAGAGGGCCAGGGGTGGGGGAATCCAAGTTCTGGATAAATGGCAGTACTCAGGTGTCAAATTGGCATGTCAGGACTGGCGCCTAACTGCCCCCTGATGTGAGGAGCTGCAGACTGTGGGACAAAGGGTTCAATAAAGACTTCATTCAAAATTTGTAACATGGAAATCAAATGTGAACAACAAACCCAAAACTATTCGCCCTTGCCAAAGCCAGGATGAACTCCATGGCCAGCTGCCAGAAGTGTCCTGGGTTGTTCTATACACACTAGGGAGGCCACGTTTCCTTGTAACAAAAGGCTATTATGCAAAGGGCTGCCAAACATAATCTTCCTTTTGATGTATTCTCTTTAACTAAAGTAATGTAATAAAATGATAATCTTTTGGTTTATAATTATCTCAAGTTAGCACCAAAAAAAAAAAAAAAAAAAAAAAGCCAACACTAGTATTAAGTAAGCTGACATTACAAGTTGATTATCCCTCCAAGAAGTTTATCATTGTGACTTACTTAAAATGCCTTTTAATTAAAACACTGTATCCATTACAAATTGGGGAACTTTTTAAAGAGTACAATTAAATCCAAAAATCTAACCCCTGCTATAATATTAAAGATGAACATGAAAATATATAAAGAAAAATATATTATAGTTAACATGTATGTACATAAGCACATAATTTCTATTAAGAAATTTAGGGGCTTAATGAGAATCTAAAATCATTCAATATGTGAATGTCTACTGTAATGGCATATTTTATTACTTTCGAATTCTCAACTACTATGAAGCTGACATTGAATTTTAGCCATACCTTTATTGCGACATGAAAGATTTGATGCTCTTAATACACTCCAAGTCTTGTATCTAAACAGACTTTTCTCATATTTTTTTTCGTAAGTCACCACACGCAGAATATCCTAACATTGCATCCTAGGTGACATCCTTTTATGGCCTCCAATCTCACAAACAGCCCCTTAGGCCACACTGCAGTCTGCTTCAAATACTAACAGGCAGGCCACACTGCAGTCTGCTCTAAATACTAACAGCCTATATATTTGTGTGGAAAACCAACAAACTCTAGCTTCAGAACCAGATCACTGCCTTGGACCTCTGAGAGGCTTTTGTATATTTCTTCTATAAACGTGCATAGCCTCCCTGTAAGCTTTTGATAAATTAAAGTGTTCATTTGGAACTAGATAAGCTTAGCAGGCTTGTCCCTGCAAGTTCCTGCCTGTTAATAAAGTTGAGTGTTTCAACCCTCAGGAGGTAGGGGAAAAAAAGACCTAGTCCATCTTGTGCTGTCAGAGGTGATCATTTGCAGTTGGCCCCCTGATAGTGCCAGCAAACGTACCCCTTTTAGCATCATCTAAACCAAGCTAATATAAGCAGCTTCTCCTCCATCTGTACACAAGACAGCAGAATGAAAGAAAAATAAATAAACAACTCTAAACTTATATAAATAATTCCACAGAAAATTTAAAAAAAAAAAACAAGATGTTCAGAAAACTGGCTCCATTTAGAATTCTTATCCCAACTGTCCTAGATTCACTTCACCTGGAGAGGGTGTCGATACCAGTAAGCAATGTTTAGTGTCTGCTCCATTTTTAACTTCTTATCATTTCTACAGAGGCTTTAGTTTTTAATCATGAGAACAGGAAGTGAGCTGAAAGCAATAAACCAGAACAGAGCAGGGCCTGTGAATTCCAGGGGAAAAATGTAAGTGCTTGAGGATGGCCTCAAGCACAAAGGTTTGTGTGAAACTTGCTAAGAAGGAATTGAAGGAGTAGACAGCTAAATATAGCTTATGGAAAATATATGATGTCTACTCCAGGGTCAGTCCCCTTTTTAGCCTTGAAGGCACTGGATGGGGGTAGGAAAAAAGTACCTTTTTATTTCTCTATTTCTCTACTACTTCCTTCCAGTGCTTCTCTAGCTTTCTCCCATTCTTTTTCCTCCTTTTGCCTCCACTCATTGTCTGTTTCTTCACGCTGGGGAAGAGCAAGACTAAGAGAAGTAACTGCTACCTTGAATTGGAGTTGTAAACCTGCCTCCAAATGGCCTCAGGTATCCCATAGCCTAAGTGTAGCCCAATCTCAAGAGCATCCCCACTGTAAATACTCTATGATAAAAGTTTGGCTAAGTGGCTGAAGTTCCTAAAGGCTTCCCAGTCAGGATTGAGGAATATTTAAAAACCTATCTAGTGAGTAGCAAGTATAGTAGTCCACCCTTTGCCACAGGGGATATGTTTCAAGACCCCCAGTGGATGCTTGAAACCGCAGATAGTACTGAACCCTATGTATACTATGTTTTTTTCCTATACACACAAACCTTGTTACTTAAAGAAAGCACTTTACAGTTTGTCTTGACATATCCAAATTGCCAGCATCACTACTCTTGTACTTTGGAGCCATTATTAAATAAAATACGGGTTACTTGAACACAAGCACTATGATGTCATGACAATTCATCTGAGAACTGAGAGGGCTGCTAAGTGACTAATGGGCAGGGGGCATCTACAGAATGGAGACACTGGACAAAGAGAGAATTCACAACCCGGATAGGACAGAGTAGGATACGTGAGATTTCATCATGCTACTCAGAATGGCGCACAATTGAAAACGTATGAACTGTTTACTCTGGAATTTTCCATTTACTATTTTTGGACCATGGTTGACCAGGGGTAATTGAAATTGCAAAAATTAAAATCATGGATAAGGGTGAACTACTGCAGAAAAACAGATTCTAGGAAGCAGATACAATGTCCTTGTATTGGCTCCAATAGTACATTTTGTATTTCTTTATCTGAGTCTATCACAATATGTTAAAAATATCTATTTGTCTTCCTCACTGCACTGTGAACCCCTAGAGGAGGGGTGGGGAACCTTTTTTCTGCCAAGGGCCATTTTGGATATTTATAACATCATTCTCGGGCCATAAAAAATTATCAACTTAAAAATTAGAATGTTATACTTGGTCACACATTTAATTAACTCACCCCTAATGCTTTGGCAGGGCCAGAACAAATGGCTGGATATTCCTCACTCCTGCCCTAGAGGGTAGGAACAATGTTTCTATCATCTTTTTGTCTCAGTATTGACTTCAGAGCCTGACACAAAGGGGGGCATTTAATAAGTTTTTGTTTAATTTAACCAACCTCTATATCAACAGTCAACAAAACAGTGGCTTCAGCCTAAAATATGCTAATTGAAAATAATTTGATGTGTGGATCATAGAATATTTTCAAAAATCAGTAGTTAAGATACTTATGGCTATTCCAACCAGGAAACAGCTGATATAATCAAAAGAAGCAAGAACATGTAAAAGCTGTTATATTTCTCAGGAACAATGTCCTTTGGAAAGACTATCCTTTACCTGCCTATCAGTGATTGTGTCCTTTTGTTGTGGTAATGCACACAATGTGGTCATAGCCATGGAAAGCTACAAAGGCGAAGAGCCTGCTTATGTTTTGCTAGGATTAGATATTAAATAGATGGATAAGGGTCACATGTGGTCCCAATTCCAAATTCATGTTGCAATGCCTGGTCAAGGTGGGGTGAGACACGGGAAAAATTTCAAGCTTCTAGTATAAACAACCTGGCTTAGGTCCAATAAGATAGATTGTCATGAAAACTATCTAGTGAAGTGTAATTTTTCATTCAAACCTTTAAGAAGAAAAATAACAGTAAAACAATTTACTATCATACACACACACACACACACACACTTAGGGACTTAAATATGTTTCAAGAGGATAAATTACAAATAATATAAATTATACTGAAGCTTTTGAAAAGCAAATTATGTGCTAGAACACTATTCCACTTCCCTGAACTACTATGATATGAAAAAGGATGGGCCAGCACTCTCACAAGCATCTCAAATAAATAATCATCATCTGTGTCGTAGTACATGGATTCAACTACATTCCATGGAGCAAAAGTCCTCATGGGTAGTGACTATAGCTATGTTTCATAGTTTAATACCTTAGTAATTTATATTTCTCTCTTTTTTTGTTAATCCTTGCCTGAGAATATCTTTTCATTGATTTTTAGAGAGAGTAGAAGGGAGGGGGAGAGACAGAGAGAGAGAAACATCGATGTGAGAAAGACACATAGGTTGGTTGCCTCCCATACCAGACCAAGGCCAGGGATTGAGCCAGCAACCGAGGTATGTGCCCTTGACCAAAGTCAAAACCAAGACCCTTCCATCTGCAGGCTGATGCTCTGTCCACTGAGCCAAAATGGCTAGGGCTAGATTTTTCTCTTTTAAACTTAAAAGGCAACAAGCCATTTTCTATACACATCATCAAACTTTCATTTCTGTATGCTAGAGTATAAATACAAAATAAATCCTGAGCTGATACAGTTTTAAAAGTTCCACAGTTTAAAAATATGACTTTCTACCATGTATGACAAATCCTTAAATGTACCTGAAGAAAAATATACTGATAAGTTAGACTTTAGCTATAGTAATACCAAGAAAGACGTGAACTGGGAGAAGACGAACGGTTTTAAGTTAAAGCATGGTAATCAGTAATTGGATATACCTTATCTGAGGCTCAAAACAGAAACTACTTAAAAGGCAGCCTTCTCAAAGGCTGGAACAGTCTCTATTCCTATAGCTCAGTTCAATGCTTTTTTAGATGGAGTTTCTCTAATATCCACTGCCTGAATTACTTGGGGAATTGCCAGTCAAATAAGGATTTTGGAGGATACATTTTTCCAAACCAACCAACAGTTTAAGTGGTACAATTTATAAACTGTCAGAAATAACATTTTTTTCAGGCTTCTAGAAATCATAGCACATTTTAGCTTTACCTTCACAGTTAAATTAGCTCACTTTCATGACCGCTGTTTTCTGAGTGACCAGAGACAAGGCCTCCTTAGACCTACCCCAGTAGCCCAGACCTACCTGGGCACAGGAGAATTTCCAAAGCTAGGGAAGCTCCTAGGAAGCATGATGTACAGTGGCAAGTCCCCCTGGGCCTCTAATCCTGCTCTGACTTTTTACCCGAGTTGCAATAACTGGGCCTTTGGTAACTCCTTGTGATTTATATACCTTGGTCAGTTCCAGCAATCCTGCGCCTGTCTTGACACTCTATCTTGCCTGACTCAGTTCCTGTCTGGTTTCCTGTCCAGAACTCTGGATTGCCTTGCGGCTGCTCCTTAGGGTCCTGCTCTGAACTTTGGTTTAGAAATCCAAATTTTTAACTATAGTCAGATGGGCTCAGCTATAAATCAGATGTCCCAATTAGGCACATGTCTATCTCCACATCTAGACTTTGAGCTCAAGAGCAAAGGCTTTATTAGACTCATCTTTATTCCATAGAACAGAGCACAATTCCCAGCATATAGAAAGCCTAGAGGGGACTTAATGAGTAGATCTCTGCCATATTTATTACCCTGAACCTGGCGGTGTGTCCACAAAGCTAAACCTCTCCTTATAACCTACACAAGGAATTTTCTCTAATTACCAGCCCCAGTTCTCTGAGTCTCCTTAAAGCAATGGTTCTCAACCTTCTGGCCCTTTAAATACAGTTCCTCATGTTGTGACCCAACCATAAAATTATTTTCATTGCTACTTCGTAACTGTAATGTTGCTACTGTTATGAATCGTAATGTAAATATCTGATATGCAGGATGGTCTTAGGCGACCCCTGTGAAAGGGCCATTCAACCGCCAAAGGGGTCGCGACCCACAGGTTGAGAACTGCTGCCTTAAAGGCTAAGGGACAAATGTCTTAGTTTTTGTATCTAAAGTATATAAATGATTATTAAAACTAATGTACCCTATTCTTCTTAAGCCTTCTCTCAATCCTCCCAAAGCTATTAAGAAAAAGTACCTTCTTTCTGAAAAAAAAAAAAAAAAATTGCCTGACATCTCAACTTGACAAATCTTTTCTTAATAGAGTAAGTTTGTCAAAACGTCAAGAAATCCCTTTCTATAATGTTTCTTTAGCTCAAGTGAAGAAAGGTCAATTTTAAATTTAACTAGAGCTCATTAACACATTAAGATTTTATACCTCATTTTAGGTTTATCTAGCAAAAATAACAGAGCAAAGCAGCTCTCCTTCTCTGAAAGATCAGGCTGTAAATAATCAAAAGAGGTGCTGGTCAGGCAGATGGTCCATGACGGTGTACATGAGAGAGGAGAACCTGTTCTATGCATCTTCAGGCCATTTGGCTTCAATGGGTCCATGTGGTAGGTGTCCACAAGATGAATGTGGTCCCTCATCCTGAGACTACCTCCCTATTTTGTATGCCTCAGTACTCAAAATTTCCACTGTAATAGATGCTGGCAAGGGAGGAAGTTGCCAGGCTCACTCCTCCTCTAGCCACTACCAAGATGCTAGATATTAAGCATGGGAACTTGACCCCCATAAGACATGAACTTGTTTAAGGGAGCTTAGTTGATCAATCTAGCATGCATATTTACTATTTATGAATAGAACACAGCAACCATCAAACTGACTATGCCTTGTGCAAGAACTAAAGTGCAAAAATGAGTTTTGTAAACAGCACAGTTCAAATGTTACTTTTGTTGCTGCTGTTGCTAGAACAATTTTAAACACCTTGTTTAGAAAAAAAATTGAAAAACAAAAAATCTACCTTAAAAATGCATTCCTTTGGCCTTAGCCAGTTTGGCTCAGTTGGTTGGAGCATTGTCCTGTACACAAAAAGGTCACGGGTTCAATTCCCAATCAGTGCACAAACTCAGGTTGCCGGTTCAATCCCTGTTCAGAGTGTGTATGGGAGGCAGGCAATTGGTGTTTCTCTCACATCTATGTTTCTCTCTCACTCTCTTTCTCTCTATATCCCTCCCCCTTTCTCTAAAAATCAATGAACATGTTATCAGGTGAGAATTTTTGAAAAATGCATTCTTTTGAATGCTACGCTTTGCCTGCTATTTTATTTTAGAAGGCAAAGAGTCCTTCAAGGGGAAAGCTTTTAAGACCTCTAACCTTGGGTAGGTATGAGTTTATTTGAAGCTTCCCACACTAGGAGAGGACTGCAGTGGAATACAAAAAGGGGGGGGGATATTTTTGTTTTGCCTCAGGCTGACACTTGTTGAACTAGGATGGAATAGAAGCAGGACTGTCTTCATAATTTGTGGGGCCCAGTGTAAAATAAAAATGTGAGATCCATTGTCTAAAAATTACTACGAGCCAGGGGTCAATTGGGAGAAAAGGAGACATATGTAATACTTTAAACAATTTTAAAAAAGAAAAAAATTACTAAGAGCCCTGGCCAGTGTGTATCAGTGGTTAGAGCATCAGCCCACACTCCGAGGGTTCACAGGTTCGATTCCAGGTAAAGAAAGGGCATGTACCCGGGTTACCAGTTAGCTCCCTGCTGCCAGTCGAGGCACATGCGGGAAGCAACCATTCGATGTGTCTCTCTCACATCCGTGTTTTTCTTTCTCTCTCTTTCCACCCCCCTCCCTCCCCCCACACTCTCACTGAAAAGAAATGTAAGTCAATATCCTCAAGTGAGGATTAAGAAAAAAATTTACTAAAAATTTCAAGCAGGCAAGTGCAGAGCATTAAACCAAGTTCTGGGCCCTTCTTAATGCAGCGCCATGTTTGACTACACAGGTTGCATGTTCCTGAAGCCAGTCATGGGCACAAGGCTTACAGTTGAGTACACCAAGACAAAATCATCTTCATTACTAGGAAATCAAATCAGAATAGATATTCTACTGACTGTGATGCTCCACAAATGCAGAAGTTATATTTATCTTTATAAGTCTGGTATATGGCACCACATGGCTTTTGTGCATGTTGTTTATTCCTGAAATTCCTTTTTTATAATTGCCTTTCTATTCTTTACATTCCAAATCCTCAGTTTATGTGTTTCCTCTCCCTGAAGCTCTTCTTGATACATTTTCTTTCAACTCATGCAAGGCCAGCATAGTTCTCTATAATAAGGCTGTGACTCATTGGGAATGTATGTTACACCCAGGAGGGGTTTCAGATAGCTGTAACCTCCCTGGAGCCTGAAAGGTCAAACATCTGAGACTAAGGAGAAAATACAGTCTTCCAATAGCAGTTAACCTAGTCCCCTATCTAGAAGGATAGGCTCCATTACTTTTGAGGTGCCCTGATGAGTCAGTGTGTCAACACAAAGAAACATCAATGACTTTGGAGATAATTTTCTGCTGGTGTGGCATAAGCCACGTAGAATGGCAGCACCCTTCTGAACAGAGATGGCTGATTGACCTTGCATTTTCTTTAACCTGTGGTACCTCCAATCCCTTCTTCCTTTGGCCTCTCAAAGATTGATTGCCTTGGAGAAACTGAGGCAGTGCAAAAACACAACAAAAACAAAAGAGTCAAATTCAGTCTTTGGAACTGATAAAAATTATTATGTTGTCTTGTGATTGGAAGGCTATTTTGGCTTCACCTGACCTCTTCTACCATGTGTCTATTCTGAAGAGCCAAAGAAGTTTACCGAATGAACCTTAGAAATGTTCAGTTCCTCAACACAAGAACAGGCAATATTTTATAAATACCAGCCCAGCCCAGATATTACAGATTAAAATCAGGCCATTCATATTTCTGAGGACTTGAGTAAAGATTTCCAAGTCCCACTCTATCTGATTTCATCCACAGCATTATAACAATGAAGCATGCACAACTTTGAAGTATGGTTATTATGGTGTCTACAGACACATAGCAATTTGATGAGTACTGTCAATCTAGCCTTTTTGGGTTCATTTTGTTATGAAATCTCTTTTGGTGGTCATTCATTTAAAAAATAAAAAGAAACATGAGGGGAAAAGCACATGCTAATGGCTTTGCAAATAACAGCATAGGCTCCAGATTAAAAAAAAAAAAGCAGAAGCAGAAAATTTCTTAAGTGCATTCTGGAAAGACTGTCTGGAGAGAGCCATCAAAGCTGTGTACAGTAGGAAGGTCCAGTTTGTTAAAAAAAAAATAAAGCTAGCATTCTTCTTGGAATTTAACTAAATTAAAAGCATCATAAAAGAAGACCACTTATGTCTGGGAAGAGAAGTCCCAAATAGTATTGAAGTTCTACCTCTTTCCTTAAGGTAAATATTAAATGGCTCTTTAACGGGAGAGATAAGGTTTTTGTTTATCACATCTATGTGTCCATTTCAAATAGGCTAAGATGCAATGATGCCATCTCTGCTTTCATTTGAAGTTTACTCGTATGACATCTTCCCTTACAAGCAAATAACTGAATAAACAAGACTTCCCCCAGTAAATGAATTTTGAGAGCTGAACACTAGTAATCAAGGGTAGTAGGAAGGCAGAATTGATCAGTGAATTCTGAAACTTTCTTTTAAGGAATACCTCACAAGAAAATGGAGTTCACCAAGGGGGTTTCTTTATATTCAGAGAAAGGTCACCACCAACAGCTTTCCATTTGAAGCAGCCATAAAAATTAGATAATTAGTTGGTTCTAGTCTTTCATTAGACCATGCAGAGATGCTCTTTGAAATACATTTTCTACTTTTGTCGGGATCAATTGAGAGTATTCTAAGCAATGGAACTACTGCTTGCTTGCTTCCTACTTTGGAAAATGGTAGCACACAGGTCTACTTTTTGATAAAGATATGCTTATTGTCATGTGTTTATACATGCATCTTTCTACTTAGGAATCCAGCAAGTCCATGTAAAGTCTAGAGCAATTTTATAAAATCATGCAGGGGAAAAACACTTCTTTCCCTCCCACTAGGAGGGGAGTGTGTTTTTTGTTTTGTTTTGTTTTAAATAGCAAGTGGGTTCTTTAAAAACTGACAGCAAAACTAGCATTACCATACCAAATCATTGATAACATTGACTAAATTTAAATCATCTCTTTAAGCTTTCATTTTAAGCGATTTTAATTAAAAGGTCAGAACACTAAAATACAACACAACATGTATTAGCACATTTCAATTAAACAAAGAACACTTAGAGGTACATTTTGTCAAGGCTGTAAAAATTCTTTATACCTAAAGCACTCAGATGAACTAATAGGTCTCTCAAGCTTTTTTATGTGTTGTCTCCATGAAGTCTGCATCATAAGTTTAATTGCACATGAATGAATTAACCATCTAAGTATGCATGTGAGTGTGTAGTGTATGTGTGTTTAATGACAGAATGCAACTAAGTAACAGAAAATGGGCCTAGAGAAAAGAAATCCCTTGCTGAGATCTTAATTTCCATTGCCTATTCCCAACACACTTAATTATAAACTCTAACACTTTTAATCATAAATCCCAAAGCTTAGAACCCATTCCCAAATGGAAGAGTTAATACAAATTAAAAAATGCAGCTGAATAATTAACTTGCTGAAGGTCTGGATACAAGCAGCATTTCACAGGATCATGTATTCAATATCTTAAACATAATAGAGTCATATACCACATAAGGACATTACGGTCAACAATGAGCCACATTTGCAACAGTGGTCCCATAAGATTATCATGAAGATGAAAAATTCTTATGACTTAGTGGTGTCATCGCAGTCATAATGTCATAGCACAAAGGTTGCAAAAATCAACAAACTGTGGCAAACAAAATCAACCTGGGTGTGGATGAATATGACATTGAGGACCTCCTAGTGGTGGTTCCTGAGCAATTGACTAATGAAGAATTATTGGAACTGGAACAGGAATGTATAGCTGAAGAATAGGCAAAACAAAACTGCTGGAGTAAAAAGAAAAAAAAAAAGAACCCCCAAGAAAATTCACCATGAAGGATTTTGTAGTAGCTTTTTCAGATCTCAACAAGCCCTTTAAAAGTTTGGAAACAAGGATCCAAACACTGAAAGACTTTCATTAATAGAGAGGAATATTAATGGTGCATTATCTGATTACAAGCAAATCTATGATGAAGAAATTAAAAACAACAACAAGCAAACCACCATGGACATACTTCTGAAGAGTGACACCTCCTCAAGAAGAGCCTCAGGCAGGTCCTTCAGGAGGTGTTCCAGAAGAAAGAGTTATTATCATAGGAGATGACAGCTCCATACTTGTTATTATCCCTGAAGACCTTCCAGTGGGACAAGATGTGGAGCTGCAAGACAGTGATATTGATGATCCTGACCCTGTGTGGGCCTAGGCGAATGTGTGTGTGTGTGTGTGTTTTTTAGTTTTTACAAAAAAAAAAAAAAAAAGTTTTAAAAAGAAAATAAAATAAATTTAAATAGAATAAAGCTTATAGTATCCTATATAATAAAAGCCTAATATGCTAAGTGTCCAGTTGTCTGGTCATCTGTTCAACCAATCAAAGCATAATATGCTAATGATATGCTAAGGCAGCTCAACCACCCACTATGACGTGCACTGACCACCAGGGGGCCGATGCTCCAACTGGTAGGTTAGCTTGCTGCTGGGGTCTGGTGGATCAGGACTGAGTGAGATGGGCAGGACACACCCTGGAGTCCTCTCACAGTCCCTCCCCAGCTGGCCAACCTCCTGTGTCCCTCCCCGGCCCTGATCGTGCACTGGTGGGGTCCCTTGGCCTGGCCTGCACCCTCTCACAATCCAGGACCCCTCAGGCGATGTTGGAGAGCCGGCCCAATCCCACTGGCCAGGCCAAGGGACCACACTGGTGCACAATTCATGTACTAGGCCTCTAATATGGATATAAAGAAAGAATATATTTTTGTACAGCTGTACAGTATGTTTGTGTTTTAAGCTAAGTGTTATAAAATAGTTTAAAAGTTAAAAATAAAAAGTTTATAAAGTAAAAAGTTACAGTAAGTTAAGGTTAATTTATTATTAAAAGGAAAAATGTTTTATAAATATTGTGTGGCCTGTGTACAATGTTTATAAAGTCTACAGTAGTACACAGTAATGTCCTTGGCCTTCACATTTTCTCAGCACTCACTCACTGACTTATTCAGAGCAACTTCCAGTATTGCAAGCTCCATTTGTGGTAAGCACCCTATACAGGTATACCATTTTTTATCTTTTACACCATATTTTTACTGTACCTTTTCTGTTTTTATATGTTTAGATACAATATTACCACTGGGTTACAATTGCCTACTCAGTACAATAACATGTTATACAAGCTTATAACATAGGAGCAATAGGCTATACCATATAGTGTAGGTGTGCAGTAGGTTGCACCACCTACATTTGTATAAGGACACTCTATGATGTTCTCACAACAACAAAATTACCTAATGATGAATTTTTCAGAACATATCCCCAATGTTAAGCGACATATGACTGGATATAAAATGAGCATATTGATAAGCTCAAAAGACCTCTATCATTGAGAAAGAAGTCAAGGAATTCTAGTTAGTATACACACTCACACACACACCCTCATTAGTTCATGAAAAGTTAATAGTATTTTAAAATGTGGTATTGTAGTCAAAACAATATGATGTATAAGTCAACTATGTGATCCATCCAGCCTACAAATAGTCTTGTATGAACTGTGTAGTTCTTAAGATTGTGCTTAATAATATTCTCTGTATGGGCAAACTAATAAGGATGCTGATCCCCTGCCTGCAGATTTGCAAAAAAAATTCAAAACCCATGCATATATATATTCTCTCATCCATCACTCCTCCTCTTCCTAATTCTATAGGAAAGCTTAATGGCAAGAACCCTCAACTGAAATCATTCCAAAGCCTTGATTTCTAGTATATAAAATGGTAATAATAAAACTACCCTACCCTCTATCTCACAGGAATATTGTGAGAAGCAGGTAAAGCATATAAAGCTGTTCTGAAAACTTCCTCCAAATATGTAACACTTTATTAATATAAACAATCTTTACATTACACACTAGTGATTGATCAATCATTCAGAAATCTTTCTAAGTTGCCCATCTAATGAGAATTCCTCCAAGAGAATAGGAAAAGTGTCCAGCTTCACTGAAAAACAGATCAACAGAGGGAGAGAATAAGCAGAAGACTTGGAGATGTGTAAAAGATGCAAGGTCACAAAGAAGAAATTCGCAAAGTAAATTATCACTCCAGCAGTGCTCAGCTAAAACAAAATACTAAATTAAATTGATAACAAAAGTAGATATAATCCGCTTTAATTCTATACGCATGGATTTAGACCAATTAACATTTCCAAGTTCCCTACCATGCTCAAAAATTATCCCATTCTAGGTTTCTAGGTCATCTGAGAGGGGCAGTTTGGTTCTTGGACACTGTCTAATCCTGTGGAACCTATAATAGCCTCTTGTCACACCATCCTTAAAGTTTACTGGACTGGCCTTAAATATACCTTAAGGGAATGATACCCTCTTCTCCAAAGACATAGTCAAATGGGAATAATCATTGATAGTTTCATATGTGTTAAATGAGAAGTAGATCTGATTCATGAAGCTTGGAGTGCCCTGGGTATATCCTTTAATCTGGAGATATTACTAAGGGGAAAGTATTTAAAAGTCAACCTCAAACATGGCCCAGCATATATACCTGGTTCAGGTTAATTTGTCCCAGAACTATAATTTACCCTATATTATTGTCCAAAGACAAATTTTTATCAAGGTCCAGATATTATTTTCTTATCTATAGGGTTCTATTTTTTAAATGAAACAGTACTTTTAAAATATGTTTTTATTGATTTTAGAGAGAGAGGAAGGGAGAGGGAGAGGGTGATAGAAACATCAATGAGAGAGAACCATTGATTGGCTGCCTCCTGCATGCGCCCTACTGGGGATCAAGCCTGCAACCTAGGTATGTGCCCTGACAGGGAATCGAACTGCTGACTGGGTACATGGGTCAATGCTCAACCACTGAACCACACAAGCCAGGCATGAAACACTAGTTTTAATGTGGAAACCACTAATAGTTGCTAAATATATTCTATGTATTTAAAATAATAAAATTAGCCTAGTATTCTGGGTTTTTCTAAATTATTACTCTTTATGTGACTTTGGAAAATATACAAAAATTATCCATTCAATATCTTGGTTAAAAGTCAACAAAAATAATTTCTTTCCCTTTAAACAAATAAATCAAACTCAAGATTGCAATGGAAATGGCTCCACTCTCTGAAGTATTCATAAATATTTCCTTAAAATATATCTCTAAAACTTGCTTTGCTTTGGAAACCAGAAGAATCTTTCACATTTTTGATCCCCTTTGGAGGCAACAAAGCAACAGCCAAGTTCTGAATTGATGGAGGAGTAAATGAACTAATCTGGCTGCAAATCAGAATGGCCTGGGGAGCTTATTAAATAAAAGGGAAAAAACAAAATAACAAAGAATAAAAAAAACAGGCTCCATCCAAGAACTTCCAAGGTCAGGACCAATGAATCTGTATATTTTTATTCTTTTTTTTTATTGTTAGCAGTATTACAGATGCCTCCCATTTCCCCCTTTTTACCCCTAGTTCCAAAACATCTATATTAGTTCATCCCATCCTCATGCATCAACTCTGCTCTCTTTTGAGGATTCTCCTATCTATCTCCAGCCCTGACATTTCTCTTGAACTCCAGACAAGCCCTCTGGGTGTCTCAGGGGCACCTCAAATGCACTAGGGCCAAAACACTGAATCCATCTCTTTTCCTTTCCAACCTGTTATTTCTTTACGTCTGAATTCAGGTTGTTTTTCTTAACATGAAAAATTGACCTGTGCCAAGATACCTTGCATTTTTTTGAACTAGAATTCTAACTTGCTCCCAACCTTATACCTTAATCATTCTTTAAAAATTATTTTTAAAAACTGACAATCAAAATTTCTATTAGAAACATTTACCATCCTGCATTTGCATATATATATATACATATATATACACCATAGAAAACATCCTTCTTTAGTTAAAAAAAATCTAATACTCTTAGTATATTATTACCATTAGATACCAAATGGTGTCCATTTAAAATAGGTCCTGATTAAAGTATCAATAAAGTACCAGGAGATGCAAGTTCTGTCATCAGCTTTCCGGAGAGATTGTTTATTCACCAGATTACATAAAAGCAGACACATCTGGTTCAAAATTAGCCCTGGAGTTGTACTGAGTATATGAGAATAGAATTTAAGCTGCAGCATTTGTTTGAATTATCCAATCTATTATTTAGTTTTGCATAATGAAGGGAAACATAAAAAGGGCAAAAATCACACTTACACAGGAGGTTGTGTTAGTATCAAAAACTGTGCTATCGACAGGGCTTCATCATGGTCAACTCCCTAACCACCCCTCACTGTCCCTCACCATGATCTCACACTAGGAAAGAAAAAAAGGTGGGTGGCCTTTCCTGGAGCTCACTCTCCCAGAATGCCTCAGGAAAGAAATCAAACCACTGAAAGAGAGATGAGGCAATCTAAGGTTTGGGGATAGTGAAATATCAGGTCAAGTTATAGGCTAAAGTTAAATCTGGATAAAAGCCAGCTTATAGTTGAATATGGTCACCAATAAACTCTGCCTCCTGTACCTCATCATACACAATTCCCTATATTCAATTACAAAATAAAAATGACGGTACAGATGGGAAAAGTCCAAGCTTTGAAACAGCCAAACCTAGATTGAAATCTTAGGTTTGCTAATTAATACTTATGACTTTGAGCAAGTTGCTTAATTTCTCTAAGACTGTTTCTTCCCTTGTAAAAATAAATGGACACTAATACCATTAATAATATATTCTAAAGTTGCTGAGAAGAGTTAATGAGAAATCACATACAAAATACATTGCACATAGTAGGTCCTGTATAAATGCCAGGTTTTATCCTTATCATCAAGTGCCTAGAGGAATCACTTTATACTTCTATTATTAAATTGCATTATTTTAAAATATTAGGTTGAATTATACCAAATTGACATTTTTTTCAGATTAAAAAAAGTCAAACATCAGCCATTTTATGTTGGGCAGCCAAAGATTTTGACTTTAAGAAGTACCCTTGGAAAAGGTATACTATGTTTTAATACCTGATTCTATGTGACAAAGGTACAACCTGATCCTTTGAAATTAAGTAAAGTGAATGACTATGCAGTTGAAAGATGAATATCTGGTGCTAAGTGCAGGACACATAAAAAGCAACTCTGTTAACAATTCTGGTCAAGGGCCGAAAGCCAGGGTATTAGAATGCCACTGGCATGACTTGGCTACACTACTATGAAGAAATCATTAAAGAACTCTAAGAATAGGGAGGAGACCATGTATGCATACAACAAAATTAAACATATGCCTGGGAACACAGGATTGTTCCCTACAAGAAGGATAAAGAGTTTAATGAAAACCATGCACTCAAGACAAGGAGAAATTTAATATGCTCTGCCTTTCCTTCTTAGTCTCAAATGACAGTTTGATTTTTCAAAGTAACCCATATGTTTGGGGGAAAGAAATGGGGGGGAGGGCCATCCAATCCCAAAATACAAATCAAAGCATAAAATGTATTGTAAATAGAAAAAATTACTCCACAGTTTTTGAGGTATAAAAAGTTTGAATACAAGAGCACTGAGAATAGTAGGGAAATATGCCGAGTCCTTATATACTATAATAGAAAGTAAAAAAAACAAAAACAAAACAAAAAAACCCCCCACAAAATCATGTATGTTTGGAAGCAGTATAGTATGATGGAAAGAGACTGGCGCTTTGGAACCAGACAAATCTTCATTCCAATTCTTGTTTCACCACTTATTAGCTGTGAGACTATGGGCAAGACTCCACACCTGTCCAAAATTGTTGTCAGAATTAAATGAAATAATATATTTAAAGTGCCTGCTATGCAGGGTAGGGTGAGAGGGAGTCCAGAGGTTGGGGGTGTCTATAAGAGACCCACCTCAGAATGAAAGATACTTCATGAAAATGAAAAAAAAATAGAAACAGACTCATAGATCAAGAACAGACTGGCAGCTGTCAGAGCAGAGGGGGATTGCAGAGCTGGGTTAAAAAAAAAATGTGAAGGGAAGAAAAGAAAGAAAGAAAGAAAAGAAGAAAGAAAGAAAAAGAAAGAAAGAAAGAAAGAAAGAAAGAAAGAAAGAAAGAAAGAAAGAAAGAAAGAGAGAAAGAGAGAGAGAGAGAAAGAAAGGAAGGAAGGAAGGGGGGAGAGAGAGGGAGAGAGAGAGAGGGAGGGAGAGAGAGAGAGAGAGAGAGAGAGAGAGAGAGAGAGAAAGAAAAGAAAGAAAGAAAGAAAGAAAGAAAGAAAGAAAGAAAGAAAGAAAGAAAGAAAGAAACTCATAGACACAAACAACAGTATGGTGATTACCAGAGGGAAAGGGGTAAGGGGTGGTACACAGTGCAGGGGGATAAATGGTCATGGAAGTAGACTCGACTTGGGTGGTGAACACGCAATATAATATACCAATGATGTATTATAGAATTGTACACCTGAAACCTATATGATTGTATTACCAATGTTACCACAATAAATTCAATAAAAAAGTAAAACTAAATAAAAATAAAGTGCTTGGCATGTAATCCTATCTAATAATAGACAAACATGGTAATTAACTGTACCTCCGACACACTTCCCATTGGCTAATCAGGGCAATATGCAAATTAACTGCCAACCAAGATGGCGGCCAGCAGCCAGGCACCTGAAGCGAACAGGAGGCTTGCTTGCTCCAGTGAAGGAGGAAGCCAAGGTTCCCCGCCTGCCGCTGCTGGCCTCTGAGCTGCATTCTAAGATACAAGGTTGCAATTATAGAAGCTAAACAAACCCCAGAAACCTGCTCTCAGCCAGCCGGCCTTGGAGCTGGAGCTGCAACAGTATTTCAATTATAGAAGCCAAACAAACCCAGATACCTGCTTTCAGCAGCCGAGGTCTCAGAGCTGGAGCCGAGCCTCAGAGCTAAAGCCGGCTCTCAGTTCCAGTGACAGCCATAGAAGGTAAATAAATCCCAGAATAAAAAAAAAAAAAAGAAGAAAAGGAGAGGTTGGGAGCTTCAGTAGCCCACCAGCCTGAAAACAGCCCTCAGCCCCTCACCCAGACTGGCCAGGCACCCCAGTGGGGACCCTCACCCTGAAGGGGGTGTGATCAGCTGCAAACAGCCATCATCCCCTCATCCAGGATGGCCAGGTACCCCAGCGGGACCCCCACCCTGATTTGGGACACCCTTCAGGGCAAACCAGCCGGTCCCCACCCGTGCACCAGGCCTCTATCCTATATAGTAAAAGAGTAATATGCAAACTGACCCGAACAGCAGAAGGACTGGGAATGACTGGTCACTATGACACACACTAACCACCAGGGGGCAGACATTCAATGCAGGAGCTTCCCTCTGGTGGTCAGTGCGCTCCCACATGGGGGAGCTCTGCTCAGCCACAAGCCATGCTGATGGCTGCCAGCACAGTGGTGGTGGTGGGAGCCTCTCTTGCCTCTCAGCAGCACTAAGGATGTCCAACTACAGTTTAGGCCTGCTCCCTGCTGGCAAGTGGACATCCCCTGAGGGCTGCCGGGCTGCCAGAGGGATGTCTGATTGCCATCTTAGGCCCAATCCCCCGGGGAGCGGGCCTAAGCCAGCAGGTGGTCATCCCCTGAGGGGTCCCAGACTGCGAGAGGGCACAGGCCGGGCTGAGGGACTCCCCCTCCCCACCAAGTGCACAAATTTTTGTGCACCGGGACTCTAGTCTATATAATAAAAGCCTAAGCAACCACTACAGCAGAATGACCAGAACGACAGGTTGCTATGATGTACACTGACCACCAGGGGGCATATAATCAATGCAGGATCTGCCTCCTGGTGGTCAGTGTGCTCCCACAGAGGAACACTGCTCAGCCGGAAGCCTGGCTCACAGTTGGTGAGTGCAGCAGCAGTAGTGGGAGCCTCTCCCTCCTCCACGGCAGCGCTAAGGAGCAGCAAGCAGAGTGGTAAGGAGCGAAGGGTCCCAGACTGTGAGAGGGATGTCCAACTGCTGGCTTAGGGGGAGCGGGCCTAAGCCAGTGGGCAGACATCCCCTATGGGGTCCCAGACTGCGAGAGGGTGCAGGCCAGGCTGAGGGACCCCCCCCCCCCAGTGCATGAATTTCATGCACCGGGCCTCTAGTAAGTATTATAAAACCAGGAAACAACCTGTTCTAACTGCAAGTTTATAATGCCACCTCTTACAATTTTTATTATATTCCTACACATCCACACACAAGATGAATAACACACAAAATGAAACTTCATACATATTAAAAAAGATAGTTCTTAGCTTTAGGTATTTCTAAATACAAATATAGGACATATAGTTAGATGGAGATATGTTCTAAATGCATTAGAAATTTAGTTTTTAACTATATCTTACAGATTATTCCCTTTCCTATTCACACCCATATTACCTTAATTTAAACACAGTAAATGATGTAGAGATGAGAGAGAAGGTGTGGAAAATCCGCAAGCATATGAGAGTAAGGCTAAAAAGTGATGCAAAATGAGGGCCAATTATGTAGAGTGTGCAAGAGGTATATGAGAAGAGCTAAGGTAATGGGAAGGACCAACAAGTACGCAAATGACTCAAGGAAATTATTGACCAACCCATATTTATACTCACACAATTTTATGTACTGCCATCTACAAACTTTCTAGGAAGTTCATTTAACAATGAAGTTAGTTTTGTTGGAGCTTCTTTTTAGTCATGTGCTAAACTTTGTAACTTGTAAAGCCAAATGGATAGCTTGCCTGGATATCCGGAGGTTTATCTGGCTAGAAGAGGAGAAAGTTCCAAGGTGATTAAGTCTTATGGTAAACAGTACCAACCAGGAAGGGAAAAAAAAGGAGGGAAGATAGTGAGAAGGAACTAGAGAAACACTCATATTCTATCCCTGGCCAGCCCAGGTGTGGTGGGTTGCAGCTTTCCAGCTTTCTAGCTTTAGTTCATCCTGTACTGTGATCCAAATGTACAGTCCCTGGTAAAACAAATGCAAATGTTGTTACTGCTGGCCACTCTACATCCTCTTACTTGTAGTCATTAGACAAATGAAAGGAAGGGCTCATATTGGTTTGGAGAATCAACGGTGACATCCAGCAATGCTATTCAGTCACAAATTATTATTGAACTATACATAAAAGGGGAGTGAGATATTGATGTCAACATTGAGGGCCTTCTATTAGTCACATCCATATTTCCATTAGGATCTACTGACATTTTTTTCTATAAGTCTTTGTTTTCATGTACTTAAACTTAACTGTATGTTTTTCTCTGTCGTCTCTAGAACTGGTAATGAAGTTTCTGACAACAAATTGTATTGTTGGAGCTCATACTCTTCATTAATGAGGTTATCACTACACTATGTATCACCAGGGCAAATGTATCTAGTGTGTGAACCAGATGAAATATACACAGGATAACAGTAAGAGGAGACAGTAAGCATTATATTTATAACCTTAATCTCAGTTTCTGACCCATTTTTTTTTTCCATTTCAAACATGTCAGCCATATCCAAGGGCCTTACTCCTTTTCATCTCTTACCCAGATGCACAAGATAAAGTTCATTACCCCAGGAAAGACTACTCCATTGCCATATCTTGTTGGTTAACAGGTGATCACTCAAATATGGCTAGTATGAAGAGTATGCCTCATAATATATTAAGGATTCACTTGATTCCATTTTTAAAAGGAAATATTTTAAAATGTAAACTATCTGAATGTTGCTATAAATCTAATTGGCTTAGGTTTTGTGAACTTGTCATCCTAACTAAACTATAAGAAAGTGAGGGAGAGACCACAGTGAGTTTATAGTGGAGGTTCAACCAGAATCAATGCACTTATTTAGTTGTGAAACACTGATTTGGAAGAAAGAAGGGCTGGAGATTCTCATATCTGAAAAGTTTCACATCTAAAACCTAGTTGTTGGACAGGGAAAAAAATCTATGGGAATGAGATGGCTCTATACTACATATCCTTCCATCTTGCTAGATGGTAAGGCAGGTGGAGTAGTTGAAAGAAGCCTTGGCTGGGGGTTAGTAGACGTGGATTAGAACCAGTCATTGCAGGTTCAGTATCTCTGTTTCCTCTTCTAAAGAGAATAGACTAGATGTTTCATAAGCCTCTTACACCTAAATATTCTAGTCATCTCTGTGAATAGGGTGACAATACATCCCAAGTAACCTGCTACATTCTGTTATACCTTGTAGATCAATTAACTTGTTATTTTTAGCACAGCTTTTCACTCTCAGAAGTATACCTTTTTCCAACAATAATTTACATTGTTGCTCTATCTGTGAGTTATTTTTAAATGTAAGCTTTGTACTTTGGTACATAGTTTAGCAAATTACATATCTCTAACTAACATACTTTAAATTACAGAGTTTCATTCCTAAAGGAAGGAAGGAAGAGAAAGAGGGTGAATGAAAGGAAAGGAGTGATGGAGGGAGGGAAAGAGAGAAGGAGAGAGGATGAAACCAGTAAGGTAAAAGGAAACAAGTTTCAATAAGAGGAGCATAAAGTTGAGTTTCACCTATTTGGCTAAAGAGATATAAAGACTCTCCTAACTGAAATTAGTGAGGGTTTTTTGTTTGTTTCACAATAATTATACATGAAATTCTCCTATATAATTCAGCTCCTAGGAGACCATTTTAAACCTCTATTGCATATCTAGAGACAGTTATTTATAATCTACTTAATGGGTACTGATGTTGCTGCTTAAGTGTGACTCACTCCCTTTTATCATCAAACATCAATTACATACAGCGTAGATGAAAGCACATAAGTTAAATTTAGATAAAAAGGTCTAATTCTGAAAACTAATCATTTTGAAGTCACAAAAATCAACATAGCTTCTTATGTAGGCTGAAATCTGCCTTCAAGTGTCCACAAACAATTCCCACTCGACTAATCACAAAGTTTAGGGTGGTAGTTTAAAGTTGTGTTGAGAATTCTGAGTTTAAATAACTTCTTTAGTATTACGTCTACTTAAAGGAAATGCTTCAACAGGTATCTAGACCTAATGAAAATGTACGCCTACCTAAAAGTTTTAGTTAAAAACCAAATAAGGAAAAGAGATTTTTTTGGAAATAGTAATGAAAAATGCCATCTTCCTTTTCTGGATTAAAAAAGACTATAGTAGCAGCTATTATAAAGACCCAAAGGAATGTCATTTTCTAAATTTGCAACAAACATTTATGTTACTCCACTAAAATCATATTGAACTTTCATTGGAATCTAAATATTTCAATTTTTAAAGCTAGAATCATATATTAGTATGCCTAATGGACTTCATCATTTCAAAATATTTAGATACTTCTGGTGAAGAGGTACCTGGCAGACAGGTCAAGTCTCAAAACTACACCATTCTACCCAGAAGAAACTACATTTTTAAAATTCCAAAGCCATCTGACAAACAAAATGCTGTTAATATTTAAACTCAAATGAATTTGGATCTTTATATCATTGACTCAGGCTATGTTTACAGACATGGTTGGAAAGCAGTGCCATGCTTTTCATAAGCCCTACAGGAAATTAGGGATGGAGATGGATATAGGAGTCAAGGAGATTAAAAGAGACCTCAGTCCAGAACTTCCTAGATTGACTTTGAATTGGTCTTGTTTCCTGAAACCTGACTCAGGTTTTGGTAGACCATTTCTCTTGTAACTGGACTCTTGCCCACTTGGTGTGTACCTGACTGGTAGTTTGTCTCCATCTCACCCCCTCCCCTCAGCCAAAAAACTAAACCTACTGCTTATGAATATCTGAGTCTCCATTTTTAAAAAAAACAATCCTTTGGGAAACCGAAGAGAAAATTGCTCAGAGTGGCTACTGTTTGCAATAAACACAAGGTGTCCTGGCCCCTGTGAGCCTCTCTCTGGTTCAGTGAGCTCATATTCATTTAGTAGGAATTACACATCAGACAATTCAGGAAACAATCCTGCCCAATGTCCAGACTCTTTGGTTCTCTGGGTAGATGATAATCTACCTCTCTAGTTTCAATGCCATTGTCAAAGCCACATGGTTAAGACTTAGCTCCAGCTACAAACTAAGCTATTTCCTGCCTCACTCTGAAACTAAGTGAAGTGAAGGAAGAGTCTCATGAGAAGGGTTCTGTGCTAAACATTTTACCTGAGAAACTATCCTTCAGAGAATTTACTTGTCAACTTAAATGGCAAGGGTAGGATCTCCTTGACAGAGTTTTTGACTTTATAATATTTGTCCCATGGGCCAAATCTATTCAAGTTTACAGTTTTCCCATTTGGGGTTCAGCCAGCACCTACTCATTCTGGCTCCTAATAACAGCCCTATAAAAAAGAGACTTAAGCTCTGTAGAATTTTCTAGTAGCTGCTTAGCAATGCCTCTGTTAGGGCAAAGAATGTTAAAAACAAACAAACAACAAAAAACAACAAGAGATGTTGTAGCTCCTCAGTCAAAATGAATATCCACATCTTACTTATAAAGTTGATCGCCATTCTGATAACACTGGCTGTAGAAAAGATCAATACACCTAATTACCCTGTCCTATGTACTCTGAGGACTAACCTCTGGGGAAAGTATTATTGGTGGAAACACTATATGCAGCATTAAGTATTAATGACACTCTCAGGTTTTCTGAAAGGATAGGTAACGTCAGGAAATTAAAAGAAAAAAAAAAAACTTTGATTCTCTGGCCAGCATTACAAAACCAGTCTGCCTGTGAATGTCAATATCATGTCAATAATTCTGATGCAGAACAAAAGAAGTATGGTGCATAACCTCCCATTAAATGTAAGAACACCAGGTGACATTCCTGGTGAGTTTTCATAATTAGTGAGGGTTTGAAGCTAGTGGTGCAGAGAACACAGATCAACAGACAGCCTGGAGGACATGCCAATGTTTCTTCTTTCCACTCTTCTCACTAGAATATCCTGAGAAAGTGACTTGGAACTTAATGTCAACCCAGATCTGAGCGCTTGGTAGAAATGGATGAGCAGCATTAAGGTGTTGATACAGAATGTCCAGGCTTCTCAATCATGGATGGCCTATGCCACATAAAAGTGACTCCTGAGCTGCAGGAGGGGATTCAGTCATACAAATGTCAGAAATGTAAGGGAGGCTAATATGCACTTGTGTTGAGGAATGCTGAAGAAACATCTGCAGAATGACATCTTGCAGGTCATTAGGGCAAACAGTGAGGCTTGGAGCATGGAGAACAGACAGCTGTGCTTTTAGGGGACATTTTTGAATGTAGAGGTCACTGGAGAAATATGTCAGTTGGCGTGGTGAGTTACCCCATGCTAAGAGAAACCAGATCAAATTTTTTGGCTGGTTACCCAGGACACTCCAGGATACCTTCTCTATAATATGATTTTCAACCCACATCCTCCTTCTGTAAAGGGAGTATTTGTTTACTTAGTTTTCCCTTTTCTCTGAAGCACCCGTACTTTGTAGGGCTCCTTGTCAGAAACAGTTCCCCACCCTGGAATGAAATCTGCTGATGTGGTTTCTTAAACTGAGGCTTGTCTGCTCACTAGGAGAGACAAACAGTTTCAATTAAAGACAGACGTAAGCCCTGTTTGAGATGCTGCATTCTGTCAAAACCGAAGCAAGCCAGGGCAAAGGCAGAGATCAAAGCTGGGTGATATCTTTGGAGCAGATTCTTAGCTTTATTGGAGTCCCAGTCCCGAGGGATCAGGAGATTTAAAAGTTCTAGTTTAATCCTCTTGTTTATCCAAATATTTCTAGGAATGAGGAAAATGAGGAGCCCAGAAAAGGGAGGTGGCTTTCCCCAAGCCACCCAGCTTGGCATTAGATTTCAAGTCTCCAAATACCAGAGTTAAAGAAAATAAGTTATGGCTGCAAGTTTTTAATAATGTATCTACTGCTTCCAAACTTTGATAATCTGATAAAAAAACAACAACAAATAAACCAACTAATATACCAAGTAATTATATAGTAACTAGAAATTATTACAAGTTGTGAAATAGAATGCCTTTAAGACCTCATCCCTGTCTACAAGGCACTTTGATTGCATAGAAATGTATAAAAACATGAAATGAACAACGAACAAGCAGTAAACAAGTGAAGAGCTTCATGCTTTGCAATACTATAAACCATAAGTAAGGTACAAACCATGCAGAACAGTGCTTATTATAAGGTACTAATTGGGCAGTATAGTCAATTTGTAAATATATGGAAAATTAGAAAATGGTGAGAACCATAGGTACTATGACTGTTAAGGACAGTACAAGAACTGGGGCGTGAAGGCTGAATGAATGGGGTCAGACAATCACAGATGAGGAAACAGCATGAGCAACAATTCAGAGGTGGGAGTAAGGTACGCATTGTGAGAGCACATTCAAGAGAGATAGCCTTAATGTATATACCTCCTGGGAATAAGGTAAGGTTGGAGAGGTAACAGTGGGGAATTGTTTGTGGTAGGTCTGAAAAGGCAGATTTTATGTGCTGTGAGGTAAGCATTAGGGAGACATTTCATGTTTTTAGGTAGGAAATAATAGTTCTCTCCTGAAAGCTTATAATGTACTAGTACTCTGCTAAGCTCCTTACATGGATTATGTCATTAAGTCTTCACAACAAGCCTAGGAGGTAGTATTAGCATTACCCCTATGTTCAAATGAGAAAAATGATGGTTGGAAATATTAGGCAACTTGACTAGGGTACATGGCAAATTAAAGGATAAATCAGGATTCTAACCCAGATATGTATGATTCCACTGCGCATAAACACTATTCTTAAATATCATGTTCTATATGATGAGGGTAATTTTTAAAAAATAAATCTGGCATAATTGTGAAACAGAAGGTTAAGAAGCAAGAATGCTCGTTAAGAGTAACCTCAATAGGCCAGACACCAGGAGGAAAGGTCCAAAGAGAAGGTGGTAAAAGAAAGAACAGATAAAGGATAAATTCTATAAGCCATGGTGATGTAGTAGACGTATGAGGGAAAGCAAAAGATGGCTTGGAAAGGAGTAATGGCAATAGTCAAAGGTCAGGGAAGGGGTGGGAAGAGGAACTAGTTTGCAAGGAGGTGGTACAATGATTAAATTACGTTTAAGACATGTTGACATTGAGAGAACAGTGAGAAATTTCCAATGTTGAGCTAATGGGATGAGCCTGGAGAGACACTTTTGTTTTATTTATGGGTACCTAATGAAATCTGTGAACCCAATCCCGAGAAAATGTACACATGTACATACATGAAATTTTGTATCACATTTCAGAGGGTCAGTGACTCCCCAAAACCCACCCACAGAACATTTGTACAAAGCAAGCAATAAATGGAGGATGGAGATTAATACATTGAGGAGTCTTAGTTATAGCAGGTATCACATAAAATTCTTTTTACTTCCATGATCCTGCCCTGCCTGGTTCCCATCTTCCTTTCTGATTACTACTTTTTCATTTCTTTGTTTGGCTCTGATTCTTTTTTTCTGCCCAGTAAAACTGGGTGCTAACCAAGAATCTAGAATATTCATGACCCCCTTTTTTCCTTCTCTACAGGCTCAGTTGGTTGATTTTACAGAGATTTTGTGAGTACTGAATGAAATAATACATGTAATTTGAATAGCATTGTCCCTGGCTCGTGAAAAGCTGTTAGTAAATGGTAGCCATGATAATAACCTGAGACAACAGATTGAACTTTATGAGAACTCCACTGTCAGGGAAAAATAAGAAAGAAGTTGATTGAACGAAACAAAGAAGAAGTTGCCAATGTGCTTTTGAGAAGCTCAAGAAGAGCATATCACAGAAGGAGGGAAAAGATGGTTAGAGTGGTATAATGTGCCTCAATAAGAAGAAGGAGACTAATGTTAAATGTTATTTGAATTGTCTGAAGTTAAAATCAGGAAAGAAGATTCTTCTTACCCCAGGTCAATACAATCATTCCCAAGATGCACAATGGTGATTAATCTCCTCTACAATAAGGTGACTTGTGCTAACACAAGAACACCAGTTTGTTGTGGTGGTAGTTGCTATGGTTTATGAGATAATTTTAACCTTGTCATCATTAGAAAACTTGGAAAATAAACCTCCAAAAATATTCCAAAGAACTCAAGAGCTGAAAATTCAAAAGCCAAGCATTTCTCCGAAGTCAATTCTTCCCTAATCAGGTCCTGTGCATTCAGAACAACTTACTGAGGCAAGAATGTCATGCAAATATGCCTCTGGCAGCTTTTAAATGAAACAGCATCCTCTTATCAGTTCCCAGCCTGGTCTCTCCCAATGGGATTGCATGTGCTTCTCAACATACAAATAAGTGCCATGCGCTTACATTTGCAAACAGTTTAATCAGGTCTCTTGAAAAATTGGCAGGATTTCTCCAAGTTTCAAGGGGTAAGAGCTTAGTTTCTTAAGCTAAGTTTCATGGGCCACATACCAAGAGAGGTGTATCTCTCTGAGAAAGTTGTACAGCTTGTTTATAGTTTTTTTTCCTTTTAAGAAACAAATGTGGCTACTTCTAGACATCTACTAAGTGAAATTGGAGCTCTACTCATTGAATTTAAGAATGCAGGGTTAAGTTCTACCAGATCTGCTCCTGAATCACTTATTAGAAATCAGCAGGACTCCTGGGGAAGGAAATGCTTATTTCCCCCCAGCAAGTGGGTATTATCACTGGAAAATATGTGCATGGAAGAGGTAGAGAGTATTTGAACCATTTCTGTAAATAAACAACTCAGTGAGTATTATGGTGCATAATTCCAAAAATTTGCATCTGCAAATTTGCATTTCAGATTTCTCAAAAAATTATAATGCAAGTTAGCAGTCTTTTTATTCCTGCTTTCCCCCTCTGGTTATCATCCCCAGTTTCAGCCTGTGATTCACTAAATATTCTACCAAATGGAAATTAAAATGATATTCTAGCTCATTGTTTCATTTTATATTGGACTTCATTGGGTTTTCAGACATTTATACTGTCAGCTCTCCTTCCCCTACTGTAAAATCTTTTTTTTTATTGACAATTCAATCATGTCAAGTTTGGAACAGGAGAGGCACTGATTTGATCAGCTATCATTGGATTTACAAAATATAAATGACAGCACCATATCTGGCCCTCGTCTAAAGCAGCTGCCTTTTATCGATTTATATTCCACTAGCAAGGAAGAAAAATTGCAGCACAATGTAGTGGTATGGTCCAAGATCAATACCAATTTTTTTCTTAATGACACAAAGGCCAAGATAAGGACAGCATAAGTCAAAGCTAGACAGATCAAATTTGTCCAATATCCCTTTCAATTACTGAAGAACATGCACAGGGATGTATAACATTAAAGCAAAGGAGAATATTATTCCAAGTGGTTTAAAATTGCGACATCAAACAAGAATGGGTAGCATCCTCAGATAGGATATGGAATAGAAATGAGCTGAGAATAAAGAACACACCCCCACTCCAGCTTGGTCTGAAAGCGGCTGGGCATCTCCAGAGTTAGTATAACTACTAGAATTCAGAGCACTGATTCAGCTGTATAATCCAAGGGGTAGGGATTTAAACCAGGACTCCATCCCCAAACACACTGAATTCTTCAGATGTTGGTATTGAACCACAGGTAACTAAGAGCGAAATAGACCGATTGTCTTCCAGAATATACTATGTGTAACAGGAAGCTAAAAAGAAAATTACCCTAACAACTTCACTAGCTCAATAAAGTGGTTAGGCCACATAAACTTTGGCAAATCTATCTCCACTATGGCAACAAAAGGGTGCCCAGTCCTGTGGGAATCTGGGAAGATTCCTTATTTCAACAAAAATGGATCTTGGGACAGGTCAAAGCAGTTCACCCTAAAGCTGGTGCAACACAACTTCAAACCCAAATAATGGCAAATTGTGATAAAAATCAGTTCGGAATGCGACTGGATACTGCCGTGGTAATTTTCTCGATTGATGTTTTTTGTTTGTTTGCTTTGGTAAACCTGCTATCAGCACTAAAAGAGGCAGGGGCTTCTCCTCATTAATCTTTGTACCTGTTCTGCATGCATATCTTGATAACCATTTCCCTCCCACTTTGACTTCTCCAAAATAGCACAAACATGGTTAAGCACCTCAAATGACAACTGTGTGTGTTTGTTCACCATAGGGTATAAGTTCAACAGAGATTAGGTAAATAAGTGTTCAAGAGGAGCATGATGAAATCTTGGGAGGGCTTTTGTAAAATAATTTTTGGAAGGAATTCAAATATGTGATCAGGGGTATAATAGATGATGTTTGAATTCCTTCTAGTCATGAGCTTCTATATTTCTAAGTAATAACAGTTCAAATGCCCTATTACTAGTTTATAAAAATGGTAGAAAGAGTGAGTCCTTGGAATCAAAGTGACTTCGGTTACCTGCAACTTACTAACAGTATGATCTTTTGCAAGTTATTTAGCCTTTCTTTACATCAGTGGTAGGCACAGTAACGTGTGCTATATATGCATCATATCCCATTTGAACTCCACACCCATCCTATTAGGTTATTGTTTCAATTTTAATGATGAAAAACCAGGTTCAGTGAGCTTAAGTAAACTTGCTCAAGATCATACACAGTTGTAGAGCCTGGATTCAAATCATGATTTATATAGTTCTAAAATCTTTTCTTACCACTGCTCCCATCATGCTGCAGTCCTTCCAGTACAATATAAGTCTGATTATTTTTTTTACTGTCTCTCTGGTCACTGAGAAATCAAGTTGGGCCACATAGCTAACCACAACAGAACTGTACAAATCCATCTACAATGTGAGCAGCCAATGACAACATATATGTCTGCTCAGAGAATGCTTACAAATAAAACATGGAAACCTCACTTCAAGCCATGTCTGTTACCAATATCACCATGAATGATATATCTAACTGAAGAGAAATGTGTCCCAAGTAAAAAGACAAAAAATGGAAATTGTAACAAGAATGTAAAGGGAAGTATAAGACATATATCCACACAGCCCATTTTGACTTGATTTTCAAGCAGTGTTGTTAATGCATTTTTCTTGCAAATTGGTGCAATATTTATGGATCATGACATCATATAATGCAGTTTAGTTGTGGATAACAGAAGTAGGCAGTTCAACCTGGTGTGAAGTACTCAGAAAAAGGATGTCTTGTCTTCCATAAAATATCATGCTAGGACTTGAGTGACAGTAAAACCAGTGTCACCAGATGGGTTGTGGGCCTGGAAGATAGACCACCTAGTAGAAAGCACTATTAGAAGGTCAGGACGCCAAAGAGATAAGACAGAAGTTAGCACAGGAAGTGGGGTCATGTGTTTGGGTGGCACAAATGGGGGAAGTACATACAAGAAATCCTTAATTAGGGTTCCTAGCTTGAACCAAATACACTCACGTACTTTCTCTCACAGAAAGAATATACCAACTCTCCTCAGCTAGAAGCAAAGAGGTTAATGATATCTGGCTGACAAGGCCTTTTGAAGGTACCGGATAGCTGCAAAGAACTGAGCAAAAGAGCTAGTAGGTGGGAGACAGTACAGGAATATAATTAGGCACTGTTGCACTGGCATCTCAAACTGACTGCGTAAAATTATGACTGGGAAAATGTACTCCAGGAAGTTAGTCCAATAGCCAGCACATAGTGAGATCTCAACATATTTTTTCCAGTCCTGCAAATAGGACTGTGCCTAAAAACCAAAGAGTAAGAGTTTCCAAGTGTATACAAAATGATCTTCATAGCCACACAACTATAGAGAAATATTTTCAACAGAATCATTTTTCTAACACCAATGGTAACCTTAAAATAGCCTATTTTGGAAATATAATGTATACTAATTATCACCAGCTAGCAAGATGTGTACTCCATTAACTAATAAACTTTGTGGCTTCATAAACAGGAAAAAAATATTTTTGGTAAGGTTATAGCCAATTACAGTCATGCTCCACATAACATTTCCGGTCAATGATGGACCACATGTACAATGGTGGTCCCATAAGAGTATAATGAAGCCAGGAATCTTGTTTCCTAGTGACATTGTAGTTGTCATAAATCATAGCGCAATGCATTATTCATATGTTTGTGGTGATGCTGGTGTAACAAACCTACTGTACTGCCAGTTGTATAAAAGTATAACATGTACAAATACAGTAGTAGGCTACAAGCATCTAGGTTTGTGTAAGTACACTCTATGATTTTTGCACAATGATGAAATAAGCTAATAATGCATTTCTCAGGACATATCTCCATCATTAAGTGGCACATGACTGTATTCATATTCTGAATTTCTGTATAATCCTGGAATGTTCTTAAATGGCCCAAATAAACGAAGAGCAACAGTGTCACAATCTTTATGTAGTCAATTGTATCTGTCATTAAGTAATATTAACACATAGATAGTTCTATTCAAATTGTAGTAGAGTGGATAGTTGTCTTATCTCTTTTTTGAAGTATTTCCTTCCTTTAGTTTCAGATTATGTAATTGAAAGAGGCAATTGGGGGTATAGAATCACAAATACATTAGAATCAGAAGGCCTGAGGCCAAAGCCTTATTTTATCACTTACTGGCTGAAAAACACTTTGTGTTTCAGCTCCCCCACCTACATAACGAAGGTAATAATATCTACCCCCCCCAAAAAAAATAGGTTTTATTCATCTTTATATCCATCATGGACCTGAAAATTGTGCCAGACATATAGTCAGCAGATTCCCAAGAACACTTGTTGCTTGGTGGTAAAAATTGCAAGAAAAGTTAATATTTTTGGTCCTGGAAAATGTGTTTGCCACTCATTAAAATAAATATTATCATATTTAAGTTTTCACGGATACTCAAATCTTTTTTGTTGAAATAAATTGCTTTGATCTGATTTAAACTTCAACTTTGAATTGGCATCACTTAGCCCAGTGAACAAGTAACTGCAGATACTATGAATTTTTGCCTTCCTAAAGGGAATGCATGAGTATTGCATACCAAACATTCAAACATATTCAGAAGATAAAATTAACCTAATTGCCATAGGATATAAACAAGATCCAGAGTCTAAGAGTATAAAATATACAACATGTCCAGGATATAATCCAAAATTTCTTGGCATACAAAGAACTAAAAAAATAAAACAAAATGCAACTCACATAAGCATAGATAATCAATAGTTTCCAACTCAGAGATGACACAGATAATAGAGTTATTGCATAAATATGTTAAATCAGCTATCATGAAAATTCTCCAACCAATTAGAGCAAAAATTCTTGAAAGAAATGTAAAGGTAGGATGTTTCTGCAAAGAAATAGAAGTTATAAATGAGGACCAAACCAAATTTTAGGTATAAACAATACAATAACCCCAATAAAACTCACTAGATGAATTCAATGGCAGAATGGATATGACAGAGGAGGATTCAGTAAACTTAAAAATAAAGCAATATAAATTTTCCAATCTGAATAACAGACAGGAAAAAGATTTGAAAAAGAAAGTGAACAGAGCCTTAGAGATCTGACAAATAACAACAAAATGTCTAATATTTGTATCATCAGAGTCCCCAAAACAGGAGAAAAAATATGGTGCATAAAAATATATTTAAAAAAATAAAAGCTTAAATTCTCCCAAATTTGGCAGAACACACAAATGGACAGATTCAAGAAGCACCGCAAACTATGAAGTGGGCAAACTCAAAGAAATCCACACCCAATCACATAATAATCAAACTACTGAAGATTAAATGAAAAAAGAAAAAAAAAAAACCTTGAAAGTGGCTAGAGAAATATATTGCTTACAGGGGAATAACAATTTGAATGGCTGTGGGTTTCTCATAAGAAAAAATTGAGGCAAGAAAGAAGTAGCACATTTTTAAAGTGATGGAAAAAAAAACTATCAACCCAGAATTCTGTAACCAGTAAAAACATCTTTCATATATGAAGATGAAATTAAAACATTCTCAAGTGATGGAAAACAAAGAAAATTGATAGCAATTGAAGTTCTCTAAAGGAAGATGTTTATGCAAAAGGGAAATAATATCAGAAGGAAAATTGGAAAATCAGGAATGAACTAAGAGAAACAGAAAAAGTAAATAAATAGATAAATAAAAATAGACTATTCTACTCTTGAATTTCTAAAAATATGCTTTGCAGTTAAAAGAAAATATAATACCTATGGCATTATCATTGTATTTGGATAAGACAACTACAGTATAAAAGGGGAATGATAGGGGTTCTAAGTGATGGAGGATTTCTGCACTCAGATTAAAATGAAAATATATGATTGTAAGAAGGCTGTAAAAATTCAAGTATGCATATTGTAATCCCTAGAGCAATCTCTAAAAAAACTATAAAGATATATATTAAAATAAATAAGCTAATGGAATAATACAAATGTTCAAATAACCTAAAGGAAACTGTAAAGGAGAAAAAATGAGATACAGAAGGGAACAAACAGAAAACAATAAAAGGTTACATTTTAATCCAAACATATCAATAATGGCATTAAATATAAATGGTCTAAAAACCCAACTAAAAGAAAGATTGTAATCTGTATGCTGTCTACAAGATATCCATTTCGGATATGATCGTATAGGTACATTTAAGATAAGAAAAGGAGAGTGATGATAGCAAAACTGGCATGGTAAGAACTTCTGAAAATTTGCTCCTCCATAAAAGAAAGGGTTTTTTTTAAAGTAATAAAAATGCGAGAATCAGAATTTTGAGAATTAAACAAAGGCTTGCAGCAACCCAAAGAGCATTTAATTTTTAAAAGGGACTGCTGCACCTTGATGAGAACAGTGAATTGTTTGCCATTTAATTTGCCCTAGATCTATCTACTGTTCTCCCGCTCTGAAGTAACCTTGAAAAATAACCTGTATTCTTAAATGAGCAGAATGGAACTTGAGACCTTTCAAAGCCCTATTCCCCCACAAAATTGTTATGATTTGACCTGTCTGGAATTTCTCAGGAAGACTCAAATTACAAGGCTCTCTGTTTTGACCTGATTTGGAGTGTGGTCTGTGTGAAAAATATTTTTCGTCGTGGGGTGGGCGTCAATGAAAATTACTAACAAGTGTTTTATCTTTGTGACTGTCTGATGTGATAGATAACAGCTGCAGCAAAAAAAAAAAAATAGACTAAACGAAAAACTTACTAGAAAGACATATCCATAGAGGCTTTGAAAATATTAGATATAGTCCTAAAAATATAGATAGTTATGCACAAGTCTAGGGCTGTACTAGTATTCATGCTCAAAAAATACCTGAAAAGGCATTAAGATCTCACTTACAGCTGACCTTTATGCTCAGGCAAGAAATGATGGCTTAGGCAGAGTTGTGAACTCCCTGGCTGAGTGTTGAAGGCATGCCCCAGCACACCTATAGAGCCACAGCAAAGACTGGAAAGTCTGTTAGTTCCAGGCATTTAAGAAATTCTGCCCAGTCATTAGCTGATCAATAAGCTAACTAAATAGAGATGTCACTGACCACACACAGCAAATACAGACTTCAGCAGAATTAATTAAGAAAACTCACTAAACAAACAGAAATAATTAAAACAAGTAGAAACAACCACAAACAGTGGGGAGAATGTGAATTCCAGAGCTACCACATTTTATTATTTAAAATGTACAGTTTTTAACAAACAAAAAAATCACAAGAAATTCAAAGAAACAAAAAAGTGTGGCCCATACACAAGTCGAAAAAAACCATCAGTAGAAACTTCCTGTGGAAACACAAACATTGGACTTAATGGACAAAGGCTTTGAGTCAGCTATTTTAAATATGATCAAAGAAGGAAAAGAATTATGTCTAAAGAACTAAAAGAAAGCAAAAAAATGATGCTATACCACGAAGATAATATTATTAAAGACATAGACACTATTTTAAAAAAGAAATAAATAGAAATTCTCAAGTAAAATGGTAAAATAAATAAAATTTAAAATTCACTAGAGGTCCTCAACAGCAGATTTGAGCAGACAGAAGAAATAATCTGTGGCCTTGAAGATACATCAATTGAGACTATTCAGTTGGGAAACAAAAAAAAAAGAAAGAAAAAGAAACAGCCTCAGAGACCTGTGGGACACCAATTATAACAATATACACATACTTGGTGTCACAGAAGAAAAGAGGAGAGACGAAGGTGCAGAAAGACAAGTAGGAGAATAATGGCCAAAAATTTTTCCTAAAATTGATGTAAAACATAAATCTATACATTCAAGGAACTTAACAAAATTTAATTAGGATAAACTCAAAGAGATCTATGCCTACCAGGGGTGGGCAAACTTTTTGACTGGAGGGCCACAATGGGTTCTTAAACTGGACCGGAGGGCCGGAACAAAAGCATGGATGGAGTGTTTGTGTGAACTAATATAAATTCAAAGTAAACATCATTACATAAAAGGGTACGGTCTTTTTTTTTCAATAGTTTTATTCATTTCAAAGGGGTTGGATCCGGCCCCCGGGCCGTAGTTTGCCCACGGCTGACCTAGACACATCATAATCAAGCTTTCAAAAGACAAAGAGAGAACCTGGATAGCACGGAAAGAATTGACACATGTACAGGAATCATCAGTAAGATTAGCAGCTGATTTCTCATCCTAAAGAGTGTAGGCTAGAAGGAAGTAAATTAGCATAATACAAGTGCTGAAAGGAAAAACTGTCAATCCAGAATTTTATATCCCAAAAAACTACCCTTTGAATGAAGGAGAACTAGGGGAGCAAATGCTTAATGGCTATAAGGTTTTGGGGTGATGAAAATGTTTTTGAAGTAAATAGAGATGGTGGTTGTAAACATGGTGATGTACTATTTGTTCTGAATTGTTCACTTTAAAATGGTTAATTTTATGGTATGTAAAGTTTTTAAATGAAGGAGAAATTAACCATATTCCCAGATAAACAAAATCTAAAAGAATTTGTCACTAGCAAACATGTACAGCAAGAAATGCTAAGGGAAATTCTTCAGGCTAAAATGAAAGGACACTAGTTAGTAACTCTAATCCACATGAAGAAATAAAATACGCCATTACTGGTAACTGTAAAAGAGAGTATAAATGCATTTTTGTTTATAATTATTTCTTCTCCTACCCTATCTAGAAGGCAATTACATAAAACAAAAATTATAAATCTGTGTTTATGGAAATACAATGTATAAATATATAATTGTGATAACAACAGCATAAAGAAGAAAAACATACTGAAGATTTTACATATTAAAGTTGGTATTAATCTGAACTAGATTGTCATAAATTAAGAAGGTAATGGTAATCCCAACTACAAGCACTAAAATAATAACAAAATATATATAGCAAAAAAAATCACATGGGAATTAAAATGGTACATTAGAAAATATCTATTTAAAACAAAAGAAGGCAGATATGGAGGAATAGTGGGAAAAGATATAAAACATAGAAACAACTAGTAAAATGGCAAATGTAAACCCTACCTTATCAGTAATTACACTGAGAATTTATTAAACTCTACAGTTAAAAGGCAGAGATTGACAGAATACATATAAAAACATAATCAAAGTAAATTTTGTCTCCAAGAGACACACTTTAGATTCAAAGTAAAAGGATGGTAAAAGATATAGATATAACATGAAAACAGTAACAAAAAGGGAAGTGGTGTGGCTATACTAATATTAGACAAAAAATGTTACTAGAGACAAAGGACATTACCATATATAATGTTAAAATGTTAGTCAATCAAGAAGATGTAACAATTACAACCATATCTCAATTTAATAACAGAGCCCCAAAATTCAAGAAGCAATAACTGACAGAATTAAATAGACAATCCAACAATAATAGTTGAACACTTTAATATCCCACGTTAAATAATAAAGTATAGCACAACTAGGCAGAATATCAGCAAGAAACAGACGACATTAACAGCACTATAAACCAACTAGATCTAGCAAACATTTATGGAATGCTCCTTCCAAAAACAGAAGGATGTACATTCTCCTCAAGTGGCCATGGAACATATCGAGGATAGATTAAAAGTTAGGCCATAAAATAATTTTAAATACATTTAAAATAACAAAATGATACAGAGGATATTCTGACCATAATGAAATGAAATTAGAAGTCAAAAACAGAAGGAAATTTTTGAAATCCAAAAATATGAGAAAAAGAGGATAGGAAATATACCATGCAAATATTAAAGAAAACTGCAGTGGCTATATGAAACTCAGAAAAGGTAGAATACTGAGAAAAATAAATTATAAAGGATAAAGAATGATGTTACATAATAATAAAAGTATCAATTCACCAAGAAAGAATACAAGTCTTAAATGTGCTTGTACCTATAAACAGAGCTTCAAAATGCATGAAGACTCAACATAATAAAGATGCCAACCACCCCCAAATAGATCTACAGATTTAATAAGATTCCAACCAAAACCCCTAAAAGATTTTTTTTGTACACAGACAAGTTGATCCTAAAATCACTATGGAGTTTCCTCAAAAAACTAAAAATGGAACTCCCGTTTGACCCTGTGATCCCACTTTTAGGAATATATACCAAGAAACTAGAAACACCAATCAGAAAGTATATATGCACCCCAAGGTTCATAGAGGCACAATTCACCATAGCTAAGATTTGGAAACAGCCAAAGTGCTCATCAGCAAATGAGTGGATTAGAAAACTGTGGTACATCTACACATGGAATACTATGCTGCGGTAAAAAAAAAAAAAGGAATTCTTGCCATTTGCAACAGCATGGATGGAACTGGAGAGCATTATGCTAAGTGAAATAAACCAGTCAGAGAAAGATAAATATCACATGATCTCACTCATTTGTGGAATATAATGAACAACATAATCTAATGAACAAAAACAGATCCAGAGACAGAGAAGCATCAATCAAACCATCAAACCTCAGAGGGAAGGTAGGGGAGGGTGGGGGTAAGGGAGAGAGATCAACCAAAGGACTTGTATGCATGCATATAGGCCTAACCAATGGACACAGACACCCAGGGGGGGTGAGGGCATGAGCGGGGCATGGGGAGCAATGGGGGGATAAGGACACATATGTAATCCCTTAATCAATAAAGAAATTTAAATAAATAAATAAATAAATAAATAAATAAATAAATAAACAAACAAATAAATAAAATCACTATGGAAGTCCAAGAGACCCAAAATAACCAAACCAATTTTTAAAGAGTAAAATTGGAGGAATTACAGCACTTAATTTTAAGTCTTACTATAAAGCTCCAGTACTTTAGGCAGTAGATAGTGTATTGGTATATATCTATGAAAAACTGAAAGTCCAGAAATAGATCCACACACATACAACTAATTGAGTTTTGACAAAGGTTCAAAGGCAATTCAATGGAGCAAAAACAGTCTTTTAAACTATGGTGTTGGAATAATTAGACACACTTATAGAATAATAATGACCCTCTCCCTAAAATCATACCTTATACAGAAGTTTATCAGCGAGAAACAGAAGACAGGAACGACATTATAAACCAACCAGACCTAATAAACTCAAAATTGATTTTAGATCTAAATGTAAATTATAAAGCAATAAATTTTTTGGAAGGAAACACAGAAGAAATTTTTTGACTCGAGATTAAGAAAAGCGTTCTTTTACATGACACCAAAAGATACCAAAAGCACAATCTATTACAGGAAAAAATATAATTTGGAGTAATTAATCACAATATAAACTTCTGCTCTGAGAAAGACACTTTTAAAGAGAACAAAAAGACAAGCTATGGACTGGAAGAAAATATTTGAAAATCACATATTCCACAAATGAATTGTATTCTCAATATAGCAAGAGTTCTCATGTAATATATATGCTGAGAGAAAAAAATAATCTCAAAAGGTTACTGTATGATTCCACTCATAGATGTTCTCAAAGTCACAAAATTATAGCAATAGAAAACACATCAGCAGTTACTATGGGTTACAGTTGAGGGAAGATTGTGACTAGAAAGGGTAACACAAGGAAATTTGTTGTGACAGAACACTTCTGTGTCCAGATTTTCATGGTGAATTCAAATCTACACATGTAATAAAATTTCATAGAACAATACATGAAGAAAGTACATGTAAAATTAATAAAATCCTAATAAAATATGTCTGAGTTGATAGTATTGTGCCAATGTCAAGTTCCTATTTTGACAATGCTTTAGTTATGTAAAATATTATCATCCGGAGAATCTGGGTGAATGGTACATGAAAATTTTTGGTACTATTTTTGCAATTTCTTGTGATTCTTAAACTATTTTAAAATAACAAATTGCATTAAAGCATTAAATAGTATAAAAACCAAAAAAATCAAATTTAAGAATGAGCAAAAGTCTTGAATAGACACTTCACTAAAGTGCTCAACAACATTACCATTGGGGAAATGCAAATTAAAGCCACTGTTGAAGTACTATTGCATATCTTTTAAAATGGCTAAGATAAATATTGCTGGTAATACCGAGTGCTGACAAGAATCTGAAATTACAGCAATTCTCATCCTTTGCTAGTGAAAATGCAAAATTGTACAGCCACTCTGGAAACCATTTGGCAGATTCTGATAAAGCTAAACATACACTTCTCATATAACCCAGAAATCCTACCTCTAGGCATTTATCCCAGAGAAATGAAACCTTATGGAACTTACGTTAACACAAAAACTTAGTTGTGCATAACATCCTTATTTTAATTTCTCCAAACTGGAAACAACCCAAATACCTTCAACTTGAGAATGGAAGAACAAACTGTAGTACATCCAAAACATGAAATACTACTCAGCAATATAAAGGCACACACATGCAACAACTTTAATGAATCTCAAAGGCACTATGCTGAGAGAGTGAAGTAAGCCTCCAAGGTTGCAAGACTGTATAATCTCATTTATGTGACATTCGGAAAAAGCAAAACTATAGCGCTAGAGAATAGATCAGCACTGCCAGGAGTTAGGGCTGGGATGCTATAAAAGAGTATCATGAAGGAGAATTTTTGAGTAGTGGGTCTATTTGGTATCCTCATTTCAGTGGTGGTCACATAAATTTATGCGTGTGTTAATAATAAAAAAGCTGTATACCAAAAGAGACAGGTTTACTGCATATAAATTTTTAAAATTAACCTGATAATAACAGTAATATCATCATTTCACAATCTAGAGATTTAAAAATAAGAGCACATATATACATAGCACTAAGTAGAGGCATTTTCTAAGTGATTTACAAATATTAACACATTTAATTTTCACAATAATCCTATGAAGTATGTACTAGAATTTCCATTTCACATCCAAGGAAAGTGATATACATTGACAGAGCTAGGAAGTAGTAAGGCTGGAATTAAAGCCAAGTTTCAGTCTAAGTCCAGAATCTCTGCTGTTAAGCATGTAGCTTTACCATGCCCTGTTCTATATGCTATGAGCTCTTTACAAGACACTCTCGTATTAAACCAGTCTGAGGTACTTATTAACTGATATTTTTCTGAAGAAAGTCCCTATGATTTATTTATTTTTTTTTAATATATTTTATTGATTTTTCACAGAGAGGAAGGGAGAGAGATAGAAAGTTAGAAACATCGATGAGAGAGAAACATCGATCAGCTGCCTCCTGCACATCTCCCACTGGGGATGTGCCCGCAACCCAGGTACATGCCCCTGACCGGAATCGAACCCGGGACCTCTCAGTCCGCAGGCCGACGCTCTATCCACTGAGCCAAACCGGTTTCGGCGAAAGTCCCTATGATTTAGAAAGATAAATGCATGCACCAAATAAGTCAGGAGAAAACAGAAAGTGAAAGATCTACCTGACATAATTTACACTTCACTTTCTCACATACTGTACTGATTTACACAGGTGCTGGTTTATTGCCATTTTTTTTTTGTTCTCCTTGCAGAAATCCATATGATACTTGCTACTTAAGTACAGGCAAAAATGTACCTTTATCGATCAGAAAATTGCCAAAGGAAGTTTGAGTTTCTAAGAGTAGCTGGAGAAGGAGGCATTTTTAACTTTGCTTGTTTATTTAGAAATAAAATTTATTTCTAAAGGCATACAGGACAATGGTACTAAAAAGATTGTTAATTTATGCTGTCTTGGTTTCTTCCTACCACACTAAATTTGACTACATTTAGAACAGTAAATGAAAACACACATGTGCCAAAGTGCTGAGCACAGACATAATTCAAAATCCCTCCTTGAGGAAAAGAAAGAAAATAGATGTTACTGAGGACAATCCATGCTTAATTACTGTTTTAGAAATAAATTGACCAGAAAAATTAATTGGGTGGTGCTGTTTAAATTGCACTGTCTCTGCAAAGTCTGATTTTACTTTTAAGGGAAAACAAAGCCAGATATGTTATTTCAGGAGGAAATGGACCCTTCAGGTTTTTATAGATAAGATGCCTTTGAATTGTTTTCTTGCTTTTACATGTTCAAAATAAGTCCTAAAATGAAGGGATGATTTCATGAAGCAGACAGGGAAATGAGCCTGATTAAAGGTTAGGCAATATACAAGGACAAGAACATATATAAGGTTTGTCATTAAACATCCCTGAACATATTTAGTGACTCTCCTCAAATCCACATTCACAATACCACAGCCAGCTGTATACTGTAAGATCCACCATTTGAGAATCAAACTGTCAATTTATATTTCAAATACATTTTACTCTGCCAGTGATTTGAAAATTTGAGGGCAGAAGTGTACCAGGGGCCAGGAAGGGGGAGGGAGGGTCTAATTAAAATGGGAAGAAGAGCATGATACATTGGCTCTTCATTCAACAAACAGGCACTGAGCACCCGCTAAGTGCTGGGCACTGCCCTAAAGGTGGGAGATACAGATATGGCTAAGATCCAGCCACCACCTGCCACCAGGAGCTCACAATCTGGTTTGGGAGATCCCAGAGCATTTGGGGGAAATTCAAGTGGAGTTGTATGACTAGAGTTTACAGGGCTTATGAGGATGGGAGATTGTGAAGCTAAAAGAAGATGTAGTAAACACACACTGAAGGGCTTTGTATTCTACGCGAAGGAGTTTTATATTTTGTGTCTTCTGTTGAAACACAAATAATCTATGTTTACTGCAGAATACTTAAAAATACAGAAAAGCAAAACATATTTAAAAATTGCCTGTAATTTCACAACCCAAAGCTGCATGCTATGTGTCTGTGTCTATCTCTCCCTCTTTCTATATATAGATATGTCTCCATCTCTCCATCTACTGAGATAAATGCATGTATAGTCAAAAACATATTTCCCCACTAAATAATATATAATGAGTATTCATGTCCTTAATACTTCTTTAATGATATATTTTTATTACCTGCATAGGATTCATCATATTGCTATTTTGCAATTTAACCAGTCCTTCACTGCTGGTTCTTTCCTATTTTTGCAATTATAGCAGAAGTTATTTTTGAAATGCAACTGTAGTTGCATTCCATTGTAACTATTGTCCAGAAATGTGGCAGTTGTGGGCCACAAAGGGGTTAAACTGGTAAAGAGAAAAGGAAGAAGAAAAGATCATTGTCATAAATTTAAAAAAAAAGTCAAGCAGTATACAAGAAAACAGGTGCTTTTTAGTAGAGAGAGAATACTAAAAAGGAGAAAAGAATCTGTTTATGCTATGGAACTAATAAGTTACTTATTCAATAAAACTGTATTGAGCACTTACTCAAAATATATGAATCAACCTAGACCCTGGATCCCAGAATTATCTGACTGAGATTTCCAATGTGATTTTCTATGCATGCTATCATCAATCAGTCAATGGTTCACTTGAAGCATCTGATCCTTGAAAAGAATTGACTGAGCATGGTAGCTAGACAATCACATTTCCCGGTTCTGTTTTTGTAGTGAATTAAATCACCAGGAAGCCAAGTACCTAGACTATATAATCTCAGTCTCTGAAGAAATGTCTAAACTGAATTACGATTTAATATTACACTATCACCTTTATGTAAAAGGTTGATACTAGAATTATCTATTTTAAAAGAGTTGTTGGTCATTTGCAGAAATGCAGTTGAAGATGTCTATTATAAACTACTAGTGGCCCAGTGCACTGATTCATGCACACTGAAAGGAAATTAATTAGAAGAAATATGTTAATATCACTATTCGCCCATTGTCTATAATAGAAATGTCAACAAAATTCACTATGGACAATGACAGATCGAAACACACGGGTGTGATTGGCACCAGCAAGAGCTTTATATGTACCGTGCATGTGCAAGTCAACTTAGCCATTTATATCTATAATAATAAAAGCATAATATGCTAACTAGACCATACAGGTGAACGACCTTTGGACGTCATTCTGGACGTCCTAACGGATGAAGCCACTGTGGCAGAGGCAGAGGCAGAGGTGGTTAGGGGCGATCAGACAGGCAGGTGAGCAGTTAGGGGCAATCAGGCAGGCAGAGAGAGTGGTTGGGGGTGACCAGACAGGCAAGCAGAGGTGGTTAGGGGTGATCATGCAGGCAGGAAGAGTGGTTAGGGGTGATCAGGCAGGCAGGCAGGTGAGTGGTTAGGAGCCAGAGGTCCCAGATTGCAAGACAGATGTCCGACTGCCGGTTTAGGCTCAATCCCACAGGAATTGGGCCTAAACCGGCAGTTGGACATCCCCTGAGGGGTCCCGAATTGTGAGAGGGTGCAGGCTGGGCTGAGGGGACCTTCCCCCCCCTGCACAAATTTTATGCACCGGGCCTCTAGTATATAGAATAAACTTTCTTAATTAGATCTGCTTTCTGATGTAGCTAAACTTTTTCCAGCCCAGTGAAGCACCCCAACTTCTCTTTCAGATAATTGTCAGCAACACAGCAGTAAATATCAACACGAAGAAGATTATTATTATAGATCATGGAGGGAGAACAAAGAGCAAAATATTTAACTACAGCAGTGTTTGACTATATTCTGCACAGTGAGAAAACCTTAAGTCATTTTCAAGGTCCACCAATTCTTACTTCTTTTCAGTCAGGTCAAGTTTCTAAACTTTCTGAATCTCAGTTTTCTGTCTAATGAAAAGAAAATAGGATTCCATTGAGTCTCCCATCTACCTACTCCAGGACTTCTGTGAGGATCAAATGAGATGAGGCATGGGAAAATGCTTCACAGGCATTTGATTAAAGTGTGAAATGTTTGCACCTGGTTATAAAGCAAGGTGTGTTCCTGAGCTGAAGAAACTGCAAGGAGGCTAGTCATTGCTAGGAAGAGGAAGCCAGGCGTTATTATGTGACATCATTATCCGGTACCCACAGCCATTGTTTCCGGGATGGGCTGGGCTATGGGTTGCATTTTGCACCATGGGTTCTCGGCAGCGTTGGCTGTGATTTGGTGGGGTGTCGCTCCAGGGTGGCGGCGGGGCCTGTGTCCCACTTGGAGGAAGCCAAGTGTTGCTTTGTGGGAGCCAGGTCCGTGGTGCCATTTCTCTATAAATGGCCAGTGCGTGTCACAGCAGCTCCTGCATTGAGTGTCTGCCCCCTGATAGTCAGTGCATGTCATAGTGATGGGTCGGATGGTCGGACACTTAGCATATTAGTCTTTTATACAGAGAGAATAGATTATCTCTCACACAAGGGCCCATATAATAAATTTCAGGCTAAAATTTGCCTGGGGAAGAGAAAGAGCCACATATTTCTGCAGCAACAATAAAAATTATACAAGCCAATGTATTTTCCTGTTTACTTCTTGTTGCTAGGAAACAGACTACTGGATTGGCTTGACCAGATACCTCATAGCATGCACACTTTCTGGTTCTTTTAGTTGGTTTCCTTGTTTTTTAAATTTTTGAGGTCCTATTGCTTAATTTTGTATATGACCTCAGATCCTTTTGAAGGTATATAGAATGAAATGATCTTAAACTCTGTCAACAAAAGTTTTTGGTAGCAGTTGACCCACATGCTACTAAAATTGTCTCAATGACTGTCAATACCTGATGTAGAGGTGGTGATACTTGATGTTAATAATTTTTATGTAGTGTAATTAAAAATTCTGCATGTGATTAATATCTTAAAATATGTCATTCTAGTTTTTATTAATGACATATAAATATACACATGCAAGTATTAATAATGTAGCATCTCAAGATGACTAAACTTCTAAAATAATCTATAACTCACAACTTTTTTATGTTTTATAACACACAACTTTAAAAAAGAAAACCATCAGCTGTTCTTTTTCTGTGAAAAAAGAAATAAAGAATGGAATAAATCAAATTCAAATTTGTAGGAAAGTGTTTTTTCTCTTTTCTCTTCCTCTGATCTATAGAGAGATGACTTATAGTGAAACCTACTTAAAACTCTTCAATGGATCTCCAATGCCTTCAGGATCCAGTCCAACAATTGTATGAAAGTGTTTTTCTCTGTTCTCTCCCTCTGATCTGTAGAAAGATGACTTATAGTGAAACAAACCTACTTAAAACTCTTTAATACTTCTCGATTGCCTTCAGGAGAATATCCAACTACTATGGTAAGATGTTCATGCCATCTAAGTAAAATAGGCAAATTACAGAACAATATGATCTCAATGTTAACACACAAACACACATAGAAATGAAAGACTAAAAATGTGCACTGAAATTGATTAATCGGGTTAATTTTTAAATTTTAATTTATTGGAGTGACATTGGTTCATATGATCATATAGGTTTCAAGTGTACATTTCTATGATACATGATTTGTGCCCACGACACAAAGTCAAATCATCTTCTGTCACCATATATTTGGCCCCCTTTACCCTTTACTATTCCCCCAACCCCTTCCCTCTGGTAGCCACCATACTGTTGTCCCTGTCTATGAGTTTCAGTTTTATATCTCACATATGAGTGAAATCATATTGTTATTAGCTTTTTCTGATCGACTTATCTCGCTTACCATAATATTGTCAAGGCCCATCCATATTGTCGCAAATGGTAGTATTTCATCCTTTCTTGGTTAAAATAATTCTTTATTGATCTATATACTCTTAGTTTTAAAATAAACATGTATTATTTCTGTCTTTTAAAAATAATAATCCTTTTTAAAGATTCAAATATTCACATATTCTAGAAATAAGAGACCCACTGGAGGCATGTTGGAGCTGGTAGAACACTATAAGATTATCTGTCCTGTTTCTCTTTAGATTGAATACACTTTGGCTGTGAGAAAATACATGATATCCACAAAGTGTCATAGTTACTCAATGGATGACTTAGACCAGAGCTCTAATGCCTTAGCTACCTCTCTGAGACAGACTGGGAAATAAGACTTGAAGATTCCTTCCAACTTTAAAAATCTATGAAATATAATCTGGCAATGTAGCCTCTCTCAGATTAGAAGTCCTAGAATCAGACAAGAGAAACAAATTAAAGTATTTTAAGGCAAAATAATTTTTAAAGACACAGAATCATTTTTGGACCTCAGTAATATTTTACCTAAATGAATAAAATATGGCACACAAACAGAGATCTTTTGGCTGGCCTCCTGACCCCTTGTTCCAGAGGCTTATTAAAGGCTATGTTGGGAGACTGATTTTTCTTCAAAGGCTGGGAATTGGCCTGAGCATCCAATGAACATCTCTTTCCTTCCTGTAAAATGTTCTTTCCCTTTAAAAGCTTTGAGCACCTGAACTACAGCCACATTAAAGACTAAGGTCACTTTGTTATTGTTTTCAAGTGAGGGGACAGTGGTAAATCAAAGAAGCACAGAAAATTTTGGACCACTGGCTCCCCATCTCTGATCATAAGCCAAATTATGATGACCAAGAGACATCCTCCCTGCTCTCCTGGATAAATATGAAGTCAGGTATGGAGTAGGACTTTCGTTTTGGGGAGATGAAAGAAAATAATAATGAAGGTGATCACTGTGGTAATTTGTCCTATCAGCAGCAACTCTTAAGAATGGACCAGGCCAACAGTTCTTCAGAGGCCATCTTGGCCTAAGTCTATGTTGGGAGACAATTCTCCATGGATCTCTTGTGTTTCTGCACATATTGTGAACAGCTGCACTAAGTGTCTTTGTGCTGAAATATCTTTTCAAGGATATTTCTATAGCAAACAACCTTGGAGGGGAGAGATAGTGTCTGAAGTAAAGAGCAGATTTGCTTATAGGCTTGGAAGATAGAGATGACTAGTTTCCACTGTAATAAAGATAATGTGTCTTTCTGGAGCAAAAGGCTGTGTGCTTACTGCCCATTATAAAAGATTTGAGCTCCCTAAGCTCAGGGTTACTCTCCTGTAATGCAACCCACTGAGTGTGCAGATATCACCTGGCCATCTTCACATCATCTTATGGGTACTGGGGCTCAGAGGGGCAGGGCAAAAATGCTGACACCCTAACTATTGCTACTACTACTGCTATGCCAGCATCCATCAAACTGTCTCAGGCTAACTTGCTGACTCGCAAGTCAGGGAAAAAGCTCAGATCTGTACTCCCTGACTATACCTCCACAAAATCCATGGAAGAAATTTAGGGAGAAAGTAAGGAACCTACAACCTAAAGGTTAAAGAATTTCTTGTGACTCAAAATAGTCATTGTCACATAACAATGATTATAATGTAAACATTATAAAGTAGTTAACTACTATTAACTGCTTTAGTTGAATCTAGGATCACAGGATCACAAAACTTCACCCGTGCCTGCTTTTCGTCCATAGTGATAAAAGAACAGATTTAGACTTACTGCAACATTTTGACAGAAACTAAACTGCTTTATGAAGGACCTCCTTGGAAGAATAAAAAAGTCTAGTCACCAATCAGTTGTGTACCTGGGAGTGTCTTGGTTGAACTCTCAGACTAAATGCCAGCGAGACTTTTTTGACATTATTTCCAATTCACATAGTATCACTGTCTAAAAAATAAAATATTCAGAATAACTAATTCATTTTGGGGTATTCTAGTTTTTTTTCATTTTTATTTCCCGCTCATTATAAATCATACAATATATCAATGCATTTTTTTAGTGCAATTATAACAAAAAATATAATGCACCACTGGAACTCTTTATTAAGCAGTGGCCATGTTCCAAAAACTAACTTGGAAAGATGTTATTTCAACTTCAAAAAACAAACAGTGATTCTTAAATGCCTACAGAAAGCTGAATGGAGTTTAGAATTACAAGGTTATTGCTTTACTATTAAAAAATTCAGTAATTACCTCTTAGCTAGGGGTTTACATTATTCATAATATGTCATTGTAATAGCCTGTTTCTCTGCATCCTAAAAAATAACCCCATTTTCAGTTGTGAATATTTTTGTCTATGCAGCTAAAATGACCCATAATTTATTTTTTCCTGAAATAATAGGTTATACTCAGAAATCCTCATCTCCATTTTTAAAAATGAAGAGAGATGGAATGAATATTCCTGTCTTCACCTCCATGTCTAGCAAATATGTCAAGATTCCCCATTGTCTTTGCCTCAAAGGATCCCAAAAGTACTTGTGGAAGCAGATGTTATGTCAAACTCATACTGAGCCCTTCAGTCTCTTTGCTCCCTGATCACATTAACTTGACATTTGGAAATATTGTATTTGAAAATTATTATCACACATAAACTTCTTAAATATTTCTGATCAAAAAGAAATCTGCAGGGTATCAATGAAAATAATGGTTTAAGTAATTTTTACATACAGAAAAAGCTTTCATTCCCCTACCCCCTATGCAGATTCCTGGTTGTTGGCCAAATTTATTCTTCAAATGTGGATTCAGAAGATTGCTCTATCTGTCAAAGCCAGAGCAACTATTCTTGCTCCTGACCTAACTGCAATATAAGTTTTACTAAAGTTAAAGCAGTGCTAAAGGGCATGATCCTGTGGAGTCCACTCCCCCACATCCATCCACCTTCTGCAAAGAAACCAATAGAAGGCTTTTTACCAGGTCTCTTTAATTCCCTTTGTGGGAGGTGGCAGAAGCAGTTCCAATGAGCTGTTGGGGCAAGATTATTGACTCAGTGCTAAGGGAGCTGACTTTAGCAGGCAGCTGATCTGATTCCCACATAGAGTGGCAAAAGAGCAGCTTTGAAGGACAAAGTTACAGCAGGAGGAACAGGTAAGAACATAGTGCTGATTGGTTGCTCAGAATGGCTTTGTCTCTGAGTTGAGTTTCTTTCAACTGAAAGTCCCCCATCCCATGTCCAGATATAAACACACCATCATTAGCATTAGCACCATCTGCTTTTTATTTCTGGACATTGTGATGTAAGGGCCTTATTGGGAAAACAAGAGAGGAAACAGGATTTTCAGAACCTGTTATTCTAGTATTTTCATTTCCTAGCCCTCAAAGTATTTTTGGCTCCCCCTTGTGGGAAGAGGCTGTATTAAAGCACACCTTATGGGGAGACCCAGGAGGCAACCTTTATTGGGAGGGTCTGGGAATTCTGGGACAATAAACTTATTTTAATTAAGTTAAAGAAATCAAGAGGGCACTTGGGTGAAGGAAAATGAGTCATTAATGCTTTGGGGGTAATTCTCAAGAAGCTCGTTACTAATAGTGATTCTTTGTTCCCCAATTTAAAAAATATGTATCAGTTAAGATATCTCCTAACACAAAACAGTCATGTGTATCTGCTGGTTAATGATGATTAGAAATGTGGGTCCAAACGCATACCTCCAAACACTAAAACAGAAGAAAAAATGAACTAGATTTTAGGAGACCTAGGTTCTAGTCCCATTTCTGTCACAATCTTACCAAATGACTTTTGGTAAGTCACTTAGTTGCTTCAGTCATTATTTGTCCATAATGTTAGAGAGTTTCAAATTAGAGAGAACATCAAAATATTAACAGAAGTAATAGTGTCTTGTATCCAGTATATACAGATTTATAGGCAACATTATATGACCTATAGAGCTCCTTCTAACTCAGTGATTCTAGGCAAAAGTATGCAGTTCATAACCATTAAGGTGAGGCTGGGGAATGGGGAATGAGCCACAGAGATGTCTTGAGTCAGATAGATCTCAATCTAAATTCATCTCTCATTCACTGTGATCTTGGGAGCCTGTTTCCTAATCTCTAAAATGGGGTTAAGGATAGTAGTACCTATCTCATTGAATTGTGAGGGTTAAATGAGATAATACAGATAGACCACTTAGCACATTCCTGGAATATTAGAAAACAATTGGAAATGTTAACTATTATCATCAGCATTGCCACTCTTTTTTTTTTTCTTTTTTGACAAAGATTTTGACTTAAGCTTCCCAGAACCAGTGTGTTATATTGACAGTAGATAGGTCAAAGGAGAAAGTTGGAGTTCTGTGGAGTTGGAGCAAAAAGTGGTTGCAAAGGGCCACATTGTGAAATACTTAATAAATAAATATTTTTAAAGGCAGAACTTTGTTTTTATCCTGATGATGCCTGCAATTGTGGGCCTCTTTTGGCAGAACTGGACATTAGACTTCAGAGCATAGTTGACAACGATTCTCAGATACCTCTTCTGAGAGATTCATAAATAAGTGCTCAAAACAGCCCATAAATATTATACATATATATTTCCCATTTTACCCAATAATGCATTGCCTATGCTTTAAAGTTCCTTTATAAAAGTTTTCTAGTATTTTTCTTTTGCCAGCTTGGCATTCTACTACTCTTAAAAGCATAAAGATGCCTACAAACAGAGATTTCCTAATGCACATATTTGTTCAAGAAACATCCCAATGTCTACTCATGTCAGGCTTGACATAGGGGTTAAAAACATAAGAAGCAGCACTATTCTCAGAGAGTTCACAGATCAGCAATGAGGCAGGTCATTCATCCAGAAAGGGGATAGAGGAATGGCAAGCTTAGATAGGAAGGTAGTAAATTATGTTTTGAACATGTTCAGTTCGTGATGCCTTTGGAGATGGTATCTATAATGACAACAGTTTAGGCTGAAGATATGAACTTTAGTCCTCTGCAGTCGGCACTCATGAGGTCCCCCAAGTAAAGTGTGTACAATGAGAATAGAGAAGCAAAGATAAGTCTCTGAAGAAACATGTTGAAAGGGTAGACTAAAGAAAGGGATCCATGAAAAAGACCAATAGACAAAATACACGCAAATGGGAAAGAAGACACTCAGGAAAGAATGCCAGTCCAGAAACTACATAAGGAGTTTCTATATAGAAATTATGAGACAGAAAAGTAGTAACTGTTAGTACAGTGGGGCCTTGACTTACGAGTGTCCTGACTAACGAGTTTTTCGAGATACGAGCCGTCTCTTGGCTGATTTTTTGCTTTGAGTTGCGAGCTAAAATTCAGGTTAGAAGCCAGCTTCAGATACCCCACCACTAGTTGGTGCAGCGAACGTCACAACATCAGCCCAGCATCACGTGTCATTGTAATGGTGAAAAATGATTTGACATACGAGTAATTTGAGTTATGAGCTCCGTCACGGAACGAATTAAACTCGTAAGTCAAGGCCCCACTGTATTGTTAATATTATTTCTATTTTTAATACTCAGGTTGTTCCTCATCTGCATGGATGGTGTGGTAGCCAGCCTCCAAGGTGGCCCCCAATGATGTGCACCTTTTAGCATCCACGCTGTTGTACAGTCCCATTCCATAATCAATCAGGCCTGGCTCTGCATGACCAATAGAATATAAAAGAAGTGATAATGAGTGACTTCCAAGTTCACACCAAAAAAAGGCATTGTAGCTTCCACTTTGGTCTCTTGGATCATTTTTTCTATGAAAAGCCTGCTGTCATGTTATGAGAACATTGAAGTTGACCTATGAAGAAGCACATGTGGAGAGGAACTGAGACTCCCCACCTACACCAATTTGTCAGCCATTCCAGTGAGACACCTGGAAATATATCCTATAACCTCAAGCCTTCAGATGGATGTAACCCCAGCCAACATCTGACTGCAATCCCATTAGAGACACCCAGTCACAACCAATTCTTAATTCACAGAAACCATGAGAGATAATAAATTATCATTGCTGTTTTAAGCAAGTATGTTTGGAGATTATTTGTTATGCAGAAATTGTTAACTATACAAATGGTTTCCTACTCTGAATCTAGATGACAATAAAAAAAAAAACCTGAAAGCTTTTGTGGGATCTATGTATTTCTCGGTATCAAAAGTATCTTCTACATGGTCATTTTCGTTACATTTCATTACACTTTTTCCTGTTCTTTATATTTAATATTTTAACACTATGCAAACTACATGGCTGTTGTCAGGAATCATTCCTTGGTTTATACATCCTTTAGGGAAGAGATGAAGCCCAAATAATAGATCTCACAGAAGACAATCATCATAAGAAAGCTAAACGAATAATCCAGATGTTTTCTGAAAGAGGGATTATGAATGACAAAATATAACTTGTGAAGCAAGACAAACTAGCCATGACATCTAAGGCCAGTAGAATCTTAAAAGCATGACTGACCCTCCATGATGAGGTCAATTGTATTTGTTCTCCATAAGAAATAGTATGAGAGGGTCACACTAACCATACAAACCCAGAGATGTTTGTACAGGAGCTCTAGATCGATGGGAGACTGAACATAGCCATTTGTAAAACTTTATTTGGTAAATCCATTTTGCTTCAAAAAAAGAAAAAAATCAGAACTTATTCTTCACATTCAAAGAGAGGTAAGCCTTGTTTCACAAAACCCTCTCATTCTTCCTGCTTCCCCTCACCCTCATGCTTATGGAAGAAAGATATGGATGACTTACAAAAGTAGCAGCATATAAGGAACAGTTTTATTTTTAAAATATTTGTCCCATTTTAGACTGCATGCCATGTTCAATTCAGAAAGTATACTCACTATAGATAAAAAGTAAGTAACTAGTGGTCTGCAGCTGAAAGAATTTGTAGAAAAAAATGACTAATCCAGGGACAAACCCTGAAGGTCCTGGCTCAAAAGGAAGGTAGGTTATAGAAAACAAAGGAAGGAGAGAAATACAAAATCCTTTTTTGTACTCCTCTCACATTCCACCTTGGTGAGGCTAGGATGCAACCTTCCAAGTTTAGACAAATGACTCTGCTTGTATATGCCAACTTGGAATAGATAAGGTGCTGGTCAGGAGAGACACAAGTGATACTTAATAATAGATCAGATGAGTTGAAAGAGGAAGTCAGGCTTATAAAGAGCTGAAAACCAAGAAAAAGGACAAAAGTCCAAAATAAAGTATGGAAAATGCAAAACTACAAACTAGTGGGGTCCTGCTGACCTACATAATGTGCCTGGCTGAGGACAGACTGTAAGGGTTCCTATGAAAGCTTTTCTTTCTTCAACGATGACGGGAGATTAGGAAAAATTCAGCCTTTGACAAGAATAATAACGTAGAACTAGAAAGGGAATGTCCCCTTCTCAGATACGCAGGAAAAGAAAATCCAAGTCTGAGATCAAAGCGGGTCCAAGCAGTGACTTTGGACCTAGGAACTAGGATCTTGGGCTCCCTCAGAATTCTCTCTTTAGTTAAATGTCACACTCCCTAGAGTTCAGGAGATTGTGGTTAGAAAAGGAAGAAAGATATGACTGACTTACAAAAGTAGCAGCATATAAGGAACAGTTCTAATTTAAAAATATCTGGTCCTATTTTAGACCACATGCCTCTACCAATTCAGTTCAGATAGTATAGAAAAATCCATAAATATTTGTGAATGTTCATCAAAATAAAACAGTGAAAACAGTACGTTAAATGAAAAGAATATTAATGATATTTGGTAAATGAGTACTAAAGGATGCCATACAGTTAACTTTCCTTTACCATTGCCTGCTGACTGCAAACTTCCAGGACTTTTCACCCTCATAGTTTTAGTGAAATGTTTGTAAATTACCTTTTCTATGTTACAAATAAAATATTTCTTAAAAAAACATTTTTTCCTTTATCCAATTGTTTTGATTTTGAGTCCCTAGATAACACTCCCTAATTTACAACTGGGAGAAAGGAGATTTTTATGATCTTGGTCCAAAATTCTTGACATGATTGGGAAAATACATAGGTACATAGGTACAAGTCTGCAATGTCTATAATTTTGAGTAAAAGAATTCAGTCTTAGAGTGAAGTGAACAAAATGTTGCTTAGCAAAAAAAATTTGATTCACATATAAATTTGAAATTAGTATGTCAGGAGCTACTTCTAAAGTATTCCAAGTTTACTCTCTTAAGCAGTTTAAAAGCCCCCTCGGGCAATCTTGTTTACAAATTAACAGAATTTTGAATTAATGAGGTCTAACGGCTTTCTTTTTAAATAACTTAAAATACAGGCCAACTCTAACACATATGGAAATAATTCTCCTTCCACTCCAATGATACACTGGACCTCAAAGACATAACTTTTCTTTGGGGAGCTACTGAAGAATTCTTGCCAGAGATTCACTTTTTAATGGCACCGTTCTAAAGTGAATGACGAATACTCTAATATCTACTTCCTTTATATACCAGATGGCAACAAAAATGCATATTTGTCTTCTCTACTACTCTTTCCATATTTCTCTCAAAAAACCTGAAGGGATGGTTTGGTTTTGCAGTCATCATAAATTTATTACAGTGAACTTATGACCTGTCTAGATGAGAACCAGAACAATATTCAACATGAAAAGGCAGAATTCACTCAGTTCTATAAAACTGCCTTCTTTCAAAAACCCTGAAAAATAGTCCCTTTTATTTTCTTTACATTGTTCTACTCTATAAGTGCCACTGGAATGTTTTACTTTTAGTTTAACCAGCCCTTATTATACTATATTGTATTTTGTGTGTATGTGTTACAAACAAATAATTCTTAAGATTTGATATAATAAGATTCAATGACATTTTAGCAAAACTTCATCTCCTAAACTACCTTTGCTTATAGAACTCATTCTGAAGCTTCTGTTACCCAAACTTCTCCTTGTGACAACTGATAGATAGCAAACTTTCATTAGGCAGATACCCTAAATGTTTTTTTTATTTTGAAATCTCTGGTATGTGACTCCCTCCAGTCACATAGAAAGAAAAAGCCAAGAGTACCTAATTTAAGTGGATTTATAGAATCAAATTATATGTATACATACATATACACTGAGTATATGCATATGAGACAATATAAATACAACAGACATCCAGCAAGGCAAAAACCCATAAAACGTTTCAAGATGAAATGATGTAATTATACATGATACCACATACAGGGCATTTCTCCACAGTTTGCCATCTGTAGTAAGGAGTATTTTTATTTCTCTCACCAAAGGGCATATTTTATCCTTTCTTACTTCAGAGTGGGAATAGATACCTTTTAACAAATCTCTTAAAAATCTGAGTCTTGCTTGAAGATTTATTTCCCTACCATAATTTTCATTATTCAGGAAGGACATCTTATATGAATTGTGTATTTCATATGCTTTCCATTTCAGGTACCACTGCACACGCACTCACTAAAAGCAGAGATCCAACTGCCTATATAATGGTTTTATAAATGGAACAAGTTGGCTTAAATTGAAACAATTTTAGGAGACTTTTCCATTGCCTATTTTCCATGACAGTTCTCCAGCTTAGGGCTTTCAAATCTGAAAAAAACAGAGATCTTTCACAACAACAGTTTGCATACCCACAGGCGCATATGTACAAACAGTACACTTTTCATAAGTCACTCTCAAAAATAAGAATAAACTGTTTTTCAAATTAGCAGTTAATCCTCAAGGTTTTGCCCATTTACAGAGTAAAGCACAATGCCAAATGCCTGACTTTTTGGACAGGAGTCAGAATCAAGGTTAATATTTTGAGCTCCTTTTTAAAAAAAATTTTAATTGGAGAGAGAGAGAGAGAGAGAGAGAGAGAGAGAGAGAGAGAGAGATTTTTCCACTTATTTATGTAGGTCTTCATTGGTTGATTCTCGTATGTGCCCTGACCAGGGATTGAACCCGCAACCTTGGCATGTCAGGATGATGCTCTAACCAACTGAGCTACCAGCCAGGTTTTCAGCTTATTTCTCTGGTATCTGTGTCTACCACTGTACAAAAGAAGTTCATAGAAGGGAAATATGTGTTGAAATACCAGTCAGAAGAGACAAAAGAAGCAACTACTTGCAGAGATGAGTGTCTGTTTTGTTTTGTTTTTCTAAAAATGGAAGCATACATTGATAAAGCAAATCAATTCTGCCACTTCAATTAAGGAAGAGAGAGGGGTATCATTTTAAATACGCTAAATGATAGAAAAAGGAAAGGGAAATAGTTTCTGTATTTTTTATAAAAGATCAGTCAGTGTTAATAAAAACGAAAGTGGAAAGAGATGCTGCTAATAATTATTATAGAAATATTCATAACAAGCAAGAATTCACAATTAGTTCAAACGCAAATATAAATCAGAGTTTACTGACACTTCATGGCTACAGATTCTGTGTTTGTTTCGGGGGAGGTGAAGAAAATATTGGGTAGGGGTGAGAGGAAAAGTTGAATGAAGCCAAGGGGGTCAGGAACAAATAGAAGGAAGAACTTGTTACCTTAAAAAAAATCCATCCTAGCTCTATTTCCTAAAATATTCTATGGTATTCCTCCCATAGAGCTCACAGATAGAGAAGGGTAATGGACTGGAAGATAAACTGGGAGATACACAATCTTCACATAAGCCAACTGAAGTGGCCATACCAAACAAAAAGCAGCACTGAAACATGCATGCTGATAGACTGCAAGAATATCAATGCTGATCACATTCCCAGAGGAAACTGAAAACAATTGGAAATAGACAAGAAAGTCTTCATTTCCAGTGACACTGATTAATTTTTTTTCATGAAAGTCATTAAAATTGTAAGTTTCAAAGGCACACTTTTCATGGTATATAGTCCCTATAAGGGTCATGCAGTCAGCAAGGTACACATTGGTGTTGTGGGGAAAGGAGAGCTGATATGTTGTAGCTCTTAGAAAAATAACTGACACACTCTAAATTTAATCTGTGGGAGGAAGAGAAGGGGGAAGGATGTATAGAATATAGAGAGTTAGAAAAAAAGAAGATCATCAAAAAGTTAGGAAGTACATTTTAAGAGTAAAATAACAACAGTTGACTTATTTAAGCTTAGATAAAATAAGGAAAAGAAAAAGATTTAATGTCTTCCAGAATGTTATATACATGGCTGATCTCCATCTCTATTGAAGACAGAACAAGATTAAATACCATTTAAAAGAGTTAGGTTAAATATAAAGACTTCTTGCCAAATTCTTGAATATATTACTAAGGGAAACAAGATATATTAAAATAAAATGTATTCACACCTAACAAAGATAAACTAGGTTGGACAACAGACTAAATCAGTTCACTGAATTTCCATATGGTTATGATAACTTTCTGATCAATGCCAGGAAGAACTCTCAAATTCATATACAAATTTTATAGAGACCACGGAGGTATGTGTTTTTTCCAGTCACTGTACTTAACATCCCATCCCGATCTATCAACATATAACAATAATATGCCCATAATTCACCATAACCTTCTAATAAGATTTAATACCATCATTCAGCTCAGGCGGCAAACATTTCTATTTCATCAACATCTTTTTTTTTTGTAAGCTCCCTCAACCACTCTCAAATCTTTTCCATATGGTAAAAAAGTAACAGAAAAAAATCTCATTTCCTGTGCCTGGCCTGCCTGATCCTTGCTGGAGTCAGGGCTCACTTAACTGTCACCTGATCCTTTGGTCCAGTCCTCACCTGATCTCTCTACCCTCACTCACTCAACTGTAATCTCATCCACTCCTAAACTCATAGAGCTCTGTGTTTAACTCTCTTACTACATTCAACATATTCCATCTTAGATTGTTATTGGGCTGTGTCTTCTCATTCCCACCAGGCTAGATGTCCCTTGAGGGCAGAGATCATGGCTAACTCATCTCAGGATTCCTATGACTCTGAAGAAACTATCTGAGTAGTGATATTTAATGAGTTGAACTACAGCCATTTCCTGGGTTTAAAGATACTGTTGCCTAATCAATAGTTCACTGACTGGAATTTACCTAATTCTCAATTTCTTTCATTTCAAGTCCAGATTGTTGTGCAAACTATTATAATGGACGAAATCAATAACCTTCACTTTAAGCCCTAAGTTTACAACCTTAAACTCGTATACTAAAATCCAGTTCACTGGATATGCTCATATTTATGGTCTGATTTATGTGTTGCTGTTGTTTTTCAAAATAAAGCTAGCTGAGCTTTTCCTTACAGCTCAAGATAGAAAAAAAAAAATTTTCCAACTTTACTGTTCAAGCCCAGCAAATTCACAGGATTCTCCTTAGCTTCTCCACAGTCACTTATAAAATGATTTGAAGAGTGAAGGTTCAGAGTTTCACAGTTATCAGAACCTCCAAAGCTTGGGAAGTACTCTGAAGAATGAGCAGGTATCACAACTGCCCAATTTCTAAGGGGGCGGGGTGGCCATCAATAGCTAACATCACCATACCAAACATGGAAGTGGTCTTTACTCTTACTTAATAATCATTAATATTATAGCTGCCACCCTCGGAGGAAAACTTCCAACGTAAGTACAAAAAAATGCTAGCTGAGCCTGTGGGCTCAGAATCATGCAAGTTCCATTTAATGATTAGTACAATGATCATGCAATTTCAAGTATGTATAAGACATATTTGGTAAGTTTATCCTTCCTCACCAATGGCAACTCCTCAGCTTAGGGGCCCAAGAATGTACTTGGGATGAGACTAGTTTTCACCTCGTCCAGCTTCTTTACTTAGAATCTCCAATTAGGAGTGAAGTGGTGATAATATTCAGGATTAAACATGAACTTTCATTTGTCTAAATGAGCTATTCCAAAATTTACACCTCAAAGATTCTACTTCTCATTTATATTCAGCTGTTCTCCACATGAATACCTGTTCAAAATGGATCCTTCTAAAAAAAGTGATTTTTAATTTGGCCAAGGCCTTACAAATGTCAGTGCTAAATAAAATCCCATAATGCACACTATTCCAATTATAGTATTAAACCATTTTTCTTCACTTGTGCCTCCAAAACAGAGGATTACTTAAGTCTTTAGATACTCCACCACTAGCCCACCCTACTGGTAAACCAGATAAACTTTTAATCTATCTACTTCCCTTCCATACTTCCCAGTATAGTAGTTACAGTACAAATTGCATAGGTTTTGTATAATCAATCTTGTTTCCTCAATAGAAATCTTGCTATTCTCTTGGAGGTGGGCCTAACCCTTCCAATTATTTCACACTACTACCCTAAAATCTTTCTCCTCTATTGATTCTTTTCCAATGACATTAATATAAGTTCTACTTTCCTTTTCTGTTGTTTTCCTCCTCCCATATGTTGCTTCATCCTTATTTGCATGCGAATCCATAATGAAATCAACTATACATTTTCCTTTTTGCTTACACTCCTGCAGATTGGTACATTTCTTCTGCAATTCAACTCTGAGTACTTTTCAGCAAATTTCAATGTCATGCATCTCCCTAAGATTTCTAAATTGCTCATATCAATTGGGCTTAAAAGCATATCTAGAAGAGAATTCAAGCATTAGGGATAACTTCTTGACCATGAAAGGGACTTATACTTAAACATGGAAACAGATAACTGAGGTAAAGGTTACAAAATATCTATCTTTAGAAATGTCTTCTTTTTTAAAAAAATCTTTATTGTTGAAAGTATTTTTCCCTCATTGACCTCTTCCTGCCTGTCCCAGCCCCTGCCCCAGGCCTTCACCACTGTACTGTCTGTGTCCATGGGTTATGTATATATGCATATAAGTTCTTTGGTTGATCTCTTCCCACCTACCCACCCCTGCTTTCCCTCTGAGATTTGACAGTCTGTTCCATGCTTCTATGTCTCTGGATGTATTTTTTCAAATAAAATGAAAAATTGTCATTATTTTTAGATACCTAAGCAGACGGATGAACTCAACTGGATTATTTATGTCCCTTCCAGGTCTAAAATCACACAATAAAGTCATCTAACTATATTTCTAAAATTTTGCTAAGAAAGCTTTAGATTATTGCAGAATGATGATAAAGTTCATTAAGGCAAAGTCAAGTCAAGATATTATACCAAATGACCCAATAATTTATTCAATTTGAGTTCCTCTTGGGAGCAGATGGAATGTGTAATTTAATAAGACTTTTGAGAGGTGGAGGGGTGAGACAGATCTGTCTTCCTGCCTTCTCTTAAAGTTGGTGCCAGGCTGCCTCCAGAAAGGAAGACGGGAATGATTAGAAAATTTATTGAGTCTGGAGCATTGTTTATCCAACTAGGTGAGATCAACTACTATAACTCTGCTTTTGAGAACACATAGCTAAAATGGAATTCTTTGAAAATATAGGAAAGATTTCCTCATTGTTTTGGGAATGAAATATATCCTAAACTTTTAAAATCTTGGCAAGTAACTAATCACTTCTAATTAGTTGGTTGTGAAAGTCTAAAAAACGGGAACTTTGCCAGTCAAGAGATAAGCAGCATGCTGAGAGGGAGACCATGAAACTGGTGGGAAGTTAGGTAGAGCCAAGAAAGAGGCATGAGTGTGGGAGATGGGCTCAAATAGGCCAGGTTTCCAATAATAACACACAGACTGATTTTTTTTTCCCTTCAGTGATGAGGCATGATAATGTATGCATAACACCCGTGCTTTGAAACACTGCTATTGCCTTACATTAATACCATAGCCACCTATAACTTTTTCTGTACCCTACCTTGTAGATCATTTCACAGGCAATGTCATAGAAATAAGCAACTCCAAAGGGCTAAGAATTATCAGGAAAATTTAGGGAAAATCTCAAATGAAGAAGGTAAGGCATATCTTTAATATGGAATGAATGCAACATGCAATTTTTAAATCCCAAAAGAAAAGTAGTCACCTGTTTTATTCCTTTTAATGCTAGTGACCTTTTACTGTATAGTGAGAAGCAGTACAGAGTATTAAAAAACCCAATGAAAATAGAGATATTAAAATTAAATAGACAGGAATTCAGATTCCATGTCTACCACTTCATAACTATGTGAACCAGAACAAGTCAGTCAACAATTCTCATTTCTCTCATCTGCAAAATGGGTGTAATCATGTACATTGATAGTTACTATGAAGAACGTGTACACACAAAAAACAAAAACAAAACAAAACCATAGCACAGTAGCATATGGTTAACAATAATAGTTCATTTCTCGTAAGATATACTTGTACCTTTTCTCTCCCTCCTCTAGCCTCCTCAGCTAGCCCTAATCTCCTGTTTCCTTCATGTTCTCCTTCTCCAGCCAATTGTCATTTCTCTACAATAGTTATTCTTCTCTTTTCCAAGTGCACCCTTACTTATGGCAAAACCTTAGCAATTAGCAGAAATTACTGGCAGTGATTAAATGCCTGGAAAATTTATGGGACTAGAAAGTTTTCCAGATGCTCAGGATTTAAATGTCAAAAATAACAACACAATTTTGGTAAAACATTAAGCATCTAGATACATTGAGTATTATACTAGATATTGGGGTTACAAAGATAAGGACTCATTCTCTGTCCACAAACAACTCGGAGCCTACTGGGGGAGAAATATAGAAACAAATAATTGTCATAGAGTGTAAGAAGTACAAGAAAATAAGATATGTGGGAACCCTTGTGTACTTTTGGTGGGAACGTAAATTTGTGCAGCCACTATGGAGAACAGCATGGAGGTATCTCAAAAAATTAAAAATATAGTTTGACAGACTACAGCAGGAAGGCCGGGGAGGGTTGGGTGGGGAGAGGGGGTAAGAGATCAACCAAAGGACTTGTATGCATGCATATAAGCATAACCAATGAACACAAGACACTGGAGGGTAGGGGAGGCCAGGGGAAGGTCAACGGGGGGGAAAAAGGAGACATATGTACTACTCTTTTAATATTTTAAGCAATAAAACAAACTTTAAAAAAAAATCTTACTAGAGATACTAAAAAATATTCACAATAAAAGATGGCACTTTTAAAAAAAATTAAAAATATAACTACTATATGATCCACCAATTTCAATTCTGGCTATTTATCCAAGGAAAACGAAAACTCTAACTTGGAAAAATAGATGCACCCCTATGTTCATTGCAGCATCCTATCTAATAAAAGAGCAATATGCAAATTGACCATCACTCCAACACACAAGATGGCCGCCCCCGTGTGGACACAAGATGGCCGCCACAAGATGGCCAGCAGGGGAGGGCAGTTGTGGGCCATCAGGCAAGCAGGGGAGAAAAAAATGGTAGGGACCAGGCCTGAAAGGGATTGCAGTTAGGGGGAACCCAGTCCTGCAGAGGAGAGCAGTTAGGGGTAACCAGTTGGAGGTGACCAGGCCCACAGGGGAGGGCAGTTGGGTGTGACCAGGCCCACAGGGGAGGGCAGTTGGGGGCAACCAGGCCCACAGGGGAGGGCAGTTAGGGGCAATCGGGCCAGCAGGGGAGCAGTTAGGTGTCAGGGAGATCAGGCTGGCAGGGGAGTGGTTAGGGACAATCAGGCAGGCATGCAGGCAAACATTTGGGAGCCAGCAGTCCTGGATTGTGAGAGAAATATCTGACTGCCTGTTTAGGCCTGAATCCGGTGGGATCGGGCCTAAACAGGCAGTTGGACATCCCTCGAGGGGTCCCAGATTGGAGAGCGTGCAGGCTGGGCTGAGTGACACACACCCCTGTGCACGAATTTCATACACTGGGCCTCTAGTTATTTATAATAGCCAAGATTTGGAAGCAACCTAAGTATCCATCAATTGATAAAAGAAGATTTTATATATACATACATTGGAATATTATTCAGCCATAAGAAAAGAATGAAATCCTACCATTTGTACAAACATAGATACTCAGCATAGAAAGCATTATGCTGAGTGATATAAATCATACAGTGAAAGACAAATATCATATGTCCTACTCATATGTGGAATCTAAAAAAAATAAAAACAAAATAACCAAGCTCACAGAAACAGAGAACAGATTATTGGTGGCTGCCAGAGGCAGGGAGTGGTGGGAGGCAGGTTGGGCAAAATGGGTGAGGAGAGTAAAAGTTACAAACTTCCAATTATTAAATAAATAATTCATGGGGATGTAATATATTGCAGGGCAACTATAGTTAATAATACTGTATTGCCTATTTCAAAGCTGCTAAGAGATTAGATCTTAAAAGTTCTTATCATAAGGAAAAAACTGTAACATGTATGATGACAGGTATAACTAGACTTATTGTGATGATCATCTTGCAATATACGCAAATATTGAATCATTTTTTTGTGTGTGCCTGAAACTAATATAATGTTGTATGTCAATTATACCTCATTTAAAAAAGAGAGAGAGATGTATGAAGTACATAGCTGGCAAGAAGGATGGGAAAACACAAATTACTGGACTGGACTAATGTGGGGGCTGAGGATGGGAGTAGGATAGTAATTAAGGATTTTCTCATAGAAAAAGATGCTCATTCCGCTCCTAGCTGTATCACCTTGGCCAACTCAGTTCACCTCTTTGAGCCCCATTTTTCTTATCAGAGAAATGAAGGGATAGGCTTGAACAATCTCCACTAGTCCTTGAGGATTTGATGTTCTATAACTTTTTTACCAAGGAAGAAAGTGAAGGGAAAATAGCTCCAGATTCTATATTTCTTCTCTCACACCCCAATTTCTTCTCCATTCATTTTTCCTTGCAGACAGTGGTCATTTATAGTAGCTTTGCTTTTGACTCTATCAAGATGGTGCTGTGTTTATAGATTTGATATCATGGTTGCAAAAGGGCTCCTTTCAGCAAAAACGAAGTTCACGTGTATGAAAGGATGAGTTTTCCTCATTGTTCCTTGTAAAATAAGATAATAGTTTGAGTTTTGAGCAATGGTTTTAAATTTTAATGCCAGAGATTCTCTTTTTCACAAGACTTCAAAAACTATTTTAGTAACTTACCACTGACCCTCACAAAAGCCCCACCTCCGTATCCGTTTAGCAAGCATTTATTAAGGCTTTCTCTGTGTCAGGCATAGGCTGGGGGCTATGGGAGATGCAGAAATGATTAAGATATGGGCCAGGTTGTCAGGGAGCTTATGATTTATTTAGAGGTGGTGGCACTGAGCCCAGAGCTATATAAAACATATTAGCAAGGCAATTTTGTTCTGTCACAACTGGAGCCATGAGTCCTCAACATGTATATGTGGTTTTGACTAGAAGTTGTACATTCAGTAAGTGTTGAAAGCCACATGTAAAAACTGAAGTGCTTTCATAAAAAAAGTTCAACCCCATTAGTAATCAAAGAAATAAAAGTTAAAACAATGAGATTCTCTTAGAAAATGGCAACAATGTAAAAGATAAAATGCAATGACAATAAGAGTGTGGTGAAATGGGTATTCACATACACTGTTAGTGCAAATGGTAAATAAAATATAGAGTGCATCCATAATAAATTATGGTACACCCACCCAAGTAAATTCTATGCAACCATTAAAACATTGTCAAGAATATGTAATGATATGGTAAAATACTCATGATCAAATATTAAGTGAAAATAACAAGTATCAAACTGTGTATAAATATAATCACATTTTGCTAAAACAATATATTTTCCTTGGTGAATATATAAGAAAAAAGACTAAAAGGAAATATACCAGAATTTTAACAGTAATTATTACTGGATAGTGTGATTACAAGTAATTTTATTGTTCTTTTTAATGTTTCTCTGAATTTGCCAAATTTTCTGGAATAATACTGCTGCTTTCTAGTAATAAAAAGGTATTACAACACATAACAAAGGAAGAATAAATGCTGAAATGTCAATAGCAACTTTCCATGGATAGCAAGATAATAGTATGAGTGTTAATGTTCTTCATATTTTTAAAATTTTTGTAAAGTGAACATGAACTAATCTTGTAGACCTAAAAATTAAAATTCAGTTAAGAAAAACTGTTCTGTCAAATGAATTAGCAAAGACTAACATGATTAAGCATATCAATATATTATTCAAATAAGTCAGTTCTACTCCCACAGCGCTTTACAATACTTTTAGGCTCTATCTCCACTGATTTATGGTTGGCGGGGCTGGTCACTTATATGTACTTTAGGGAATCGATAATTACTGCGTGTTTTGAAGGAATGCTGTGATGGTGAGTGTGATAGCATTGGTAAAATGCTTTGAAACTGAGGACAAAAGATATGCAATAAGTAATAATGAATATTTTAATTATATACTGTATAATGTTTGTGTTTAAATTATACTCAGCAACTTCATCTTCTCTCATTTCTTGAACTATCATGTCTATGCAGATGACACCCAAAAACTATCCACTAAGATTTTCTTTATATATTTAGGTACTCCTATGTTGAGTGCATATATGTTTACAAGGATTATATCCTCTTGTTGTATCAATCTCTTTAGCATTATGTAATGTCCTTATTTGTCTCTTGTTATGGCCTCTGTTTTGAATGAGATAAGTATTGCTATCCCTGTTCTTTTTGCATTTCCATTTGTATGAAATATTTTTCTCCCTCCCTTCACTTTCAGTCTGTGTTTATCTTTTGTTCTGAGGTGGGTCTCTTGTAGACAGTATATATTTGAGGCATGATTTCTCTTTCACTCAGCTACCCTATGTCTTTTGATTGAAGCATTTATTCCATTCATATTTAGAGTTGTTATTGATAGGTACTTATTTATTGCCATTTTATCCTTTATACTTATGTTCCTCTCTCTTCCTATCTCTCTTCGTCTTCTTAAAGGGAGGCAGGGGAGGGAGGGTAGAAAGAGATTAACCAATGAACTTGTATGCATATATGCATAACCTGTGGACACAGACAATGGGGTAGTGATGGTGGGGCGGGGATGGAACAGATTGGGAGAGGTTAATGGGGTGAAAAGGAGGACCTATATAATACTTTCAACAATAAAGATTTTTTTTTTAAATAAACCCACATTTCTTGCAATACTGTTTTGATGATAATGAACTCCTTTAGGTTTTCTGGGGGTTTTTTGTTTGTTTTTGTTTATTGTTTTGTTGTGTATGTGTGTGTGTGTGTGTGTTGTGTTTGTTTGTTTGTTTGTTAGGTCAGAAATGCTCTTTATTTTGCCTTCAACTTTAAATAATACCTTGCTGAGTAGAGCAGTCTTGGTTGTAGCTCCTTGCTTTTCATCACTTTGAATATTTCATGAAAATCCTTTCTGGCCTGAAGTGTTCTGTTGAGAAATCAGCTGACAGACTTATGGTGGCTCCCTTATAGATAACTGTCTCTCCCTTGCTGCTTTTAAGGTTCTCTCTTCGTCTTTAGCCTTTGCTGTTTTAATTATGATGTGTCTTGGTGTGAGCCTCTTTGAATTCATCTTATTTGGGACTCCCTGTGCTTCCTGAAATTGTGTGATGCTTTTCTTAGGTTAGGAAAGTTTTTGGCCATTATTTCTTCAAATTTTCTCAATCCCTTGCTTGCTATCTTCTCCTTCTGGTACCCCCTATGATGCAGAGGTAGTTACACTTGATGTTGTCCTAATGGTCCCTTAGACTCCCATCATTTTTTAAAATGTTCTTTTCTTTTTATTGCTCTGCCTGTGGACACTGTTATTTTGTCCCCTAAATTGCTGATTCAATCCTCTGCTTCATCTAACCTGCTGTTGATTCCTTCTAGTGTATTGTTCATTTCAGATAAATGTCCTTTTTATTGCTTATTATCCCTTTGTTTAAGTTCTCACTGATATCATCCATTCTTTCCCTAAAGTCCTTGAGCATCCTTATAATCATTGTTTTAAACTCTGCACCTTGTATCTTGGTTGATTCTATTTCATTTCATCCATTTTGGGGTGATTTTTCTTATTCTTTCATTTTGGGCATATTTTTATCTCCTAATTTTGTCTGCCTTTTGTATTTAACTCTGTGTATTAGGTAGATCTACTATGACTCCCAATATTGCTATGAGAGCTTTCTGCTATAGATGCCTTGTCAGTGTCTGTGGTAAATATTCTAATCACCTGAGCTAGGTATTCCAGAGATGTTTCTTATGTGGGTTATGTGCCCCTTCCTATTTTAGTTTAGTCTTAAATGCTGTTGGTCCAGTCATGGGTGGAGTTAACTCTCAGGCTGGCTGACTGTAAGGATAGACCTTGTTTACTGTATACAAGCCACTGTTCAGGGGCTGCCCTCGGAGACAGAGTTGTTTTCAGCAGGTTCTCATGCATGTCAGAGACCCCCTTTGGCTGTGCTGTTTGTGTGGTTAGTTGAACTATGATCTTTCTGACAGAGTCCGTGCTGGGAATGTAAATTGGTATGGCTATTATGGAAAACAGTATGGAGGATCTGCAAAAAATTAAAAATAGTACTACAATATAATCCAGCTATTATACTTCTGGGTATTTATCCAAAGACAACAAAAATATTAATTCAAAAAGATATGATATGAAAGCAACCTAAATATCAGTCAATTGAGGAATGGATAAAAATCCATCTATACACATATATATATTATAGACATACTTAAATTATCATTCTTTGATTCCTGCTAGGTATAGCTATTTATATAAATGTTATGTTAGAAAACATTCCAATATGAATGCAATCTTCCCTTTCACTGATGAATTCATCAGCTTCAAAAGCTATGAGTTCAAGAGTCCTGGCCTCAGAGTCAGAGGACCTGGGTTCTATTTTTGCCTTACCACCAACCCACAGTCTGGTATTGGGTAGGTAATGTCCCCTTTCTGGGCCTGATTCCTCATCTTTAAGATGAAAGGAACAGACTTAGAAGGTCCAAATGATAGATGCAAAAGCATCCTGACAAATGAGGAATCAGAACCATACAAATGAGATACCTACACCATTCATTATATTCCTGTAGAATAGAACAGGCACAAACCAGGAGCTCAATATACAACAACATAATTTGAATGACTCACTACAGCAGAGGAGCCCATACCCCAAGCCAGCAAATAACGTTTTACTGGCAAGGACAGTCCACTAAGCCTTTTGGCAATTATTCCTGAACAATAAAGCTGTCAGCTCTTCTATTAAAAATTATTTATAGATAAAGGGGGGAAAAGGAGGGAGGGGAGATAGCCTTGTTATAAGAGTGGGCTAGCAGACCTGGGGAGATATTTTAGCCTGCCAGACTATTCTGAGATGCTATGGTAGATGAGAGATCAGACTGTTATAAGAATGAATGGATATCTGGGTAAAGAGAGTGGGCCATATGTATAGAGGTTAATAAGTGAAACGATGGGCAATTCAGGAAAGCAGGCTGCTGAAGGGGTTTCCTGTCATTATCCAAGAAAATTTTCAACAATCTTTAATTTTGCCTCTACCCATCCTATCTAATACTAAATAGACACTCTTGCCTTCATGCCATCTATTGGAATTAACTTTAGGGCAACTGATAGCACATAGTATATCTTTGTTCAAAGTAGGAAAAGTTTCCCCTCTGGTGCTAAAAGGGGCCCCCTATGGAATATCCAGATGGAAAAAGGATGGATGGGTTGCAAAAGATGCCCTTTCTTGGTGGATCAATTAGAAAGCATTGGTTGGCAAGTAGTACCCTGGCTAGATTTCAGCTCCCACTTGCATTTCTTCAGCCTGGCACTACCACACTCTGGGGCCCTGGTGGCACATGCTCTCTTCCTCTCTTGCTCCTTCCCCCACCTCCATCCCTACTCCAGCATTAGTCCAGGGCCAGGTTAATTTCTCACTAATTGCTGCCCTCTCCTGTATTTGCCTGCTCCACCTCCATCACTGCTCTAATTATGCTGGGGGATACTGTAATATCTCATTGTACTTTGGACTGGGACCAGATTCATCTCTGAGTGGGATGAGATGAACACTAAATGTTTAAGTCAGTATCTTAATGAAAAGGATCTCATTTTGGAAGATGAAAACCAAAATGAGTCTCATTGGGTGGGAAATATGTCTAAGAGCAGGTTCTAGGTAACATTTTGTCCCATAAACAATATAACTTGAAAAATAAGTCTTTTTTGTCTAATAACTCTAGGAAGTCCTATATACTATATATCTTGAAGATTAAAATCATGCATTACTGAAATTAAGGATTTCTTTCACTCAGCATTTGCCAACCTTATTAACTATCTTCCATTCAAGGCTTCATTCTCAGAATATTTCTCAACAATATAGGCCTTTTGCTCTCCCTGGCCAACCTTCCTGGAGAGGATTTCTGAAGGCAGGCATATTGGGCCTGAGGGTACAACAATTCCAGTCTTAAATTCCATGACTCAGTGTCTTCCTAGGAATTCCCTCAGGAGGCCCAGGTGTGCACCTACGTGAAAGGAAACTATTGTCAAGGAATTTTACTCTGCCAGGGAACCAATGGCCCAGTTTATGTATGTGGGGGTGAAGATGAAGGGGAAAGTTTTGGCTTCTTCAGATGGAGATGAATAGCTTTAGTAAACAAGGTCTGGGGCTTGGGAAAGAGACACCATGCATCTGTGCAGGTTTCAGGTTTCTGACAAAGAGAAAATTTCAAGAGATTTACAGTCACCCTCCTCACCTTTCATACACATCTATGTCAAGATTTTGAGTTTGCAAAACGCTACTGGCATTATATAATTGGATCTTTGGCAATCCTGTGAATTAAGAAATGAAAGTAAATTTCTAGTATATGTGTGAATCACTGAGGCTTTCATCCACATATTATCCTAGTGAATAGTTTAAATCCTCATAACCCTGTGAAGGGAAGTGGCATTATTATCCCCCTTTGTCTAGATTTTGAAACTGAGGCTCAGTGTGCTTACTTTGTAACAGTCACTGGGCTAGGTTTTGGGAATACAAAAGGAAAACAGGCAGACATAGTTCTTTCTTGAAAGTATTCACAGCCTAATAATTAGGGAGGCCAGCAAATAAGTGGCACTCAGAGAACAATGAAAAACTACAATGACAACCATTAGTTTGTTCTGTTTCTATGCGTCTGTTTTTATTTTGTTTTGCTTGTTAATTTGTTTTGTTTTTTAGATTCTACATATAAGTAAAATCATATCGTATTTGTCTTTATCTGTCTGAATTATCTCACTCAGCATAATACCTTCTAGGCCAATCCATGCTGTCACAAATGGCAAGATTAAATTCTTTTTTACTACTGAGAAATATTCTAGTGTGTGTGTGTGTGTGTGTGTGTGTGTGTGTGTGTGTGTGTCACATCTTTTTTTAAAATATATTTTTATTAATTTCAGAGAGGACGAAAGAGGGAGAGAGAGATATAAGCATCAATGATGAGAGAGAATCATTGATCAGCTGTCTCCCACATGCCCCACACTGGGGATTGAGCCCGCAACCTGGGAATGTGACCTTGACCAGAGTCAAACCCAGGACCTTCAGTCTGCAGGCCGACGCTCTATCCACTAAGCCAAACCAGCTAGGGCTGTATCACATCTTCTTTATCCATTCATCTATTGAAGAACACCTAGTATACAGCATAGAGAAAGACTCAATACTATTGTAATAACTTTACCTGGTAACAGAAGGTTACTGGACCTAGTACAATGAGCACATCATAAGTTACTGCATATAAATATCAAATCACTATGTTCTACTCCTAAAACTAATATAATATTTTATGCCAACTATGCTTTAATAAATTTTTTAAATAAAATAAGGGAAAACTACATGACAGTTAAAAATTGTGAAAACAGCTAGCAGTTAATGAGTGATTACTATGTGCCAAGCTCCATGCTAAGTGCTTTGAATGTATTATCTGAATTAATCCCGATGACACTCCTATGAAAAGAGTTCTATTATTTCCATTCTAAAAATTTGGAAACCATGCTTGAGAAAGGTGAACTGACTATTCTAGAGTTGACTAGCTAGGAAAGGGTAGAGCCAGGGTTCTAATTCAAATTGGTTTGATAATAGAATTGCTGTAAACTAAAAAGTTAATTATATAGGGAACTATAGAATTAGTGTTGAGAGCATCTGAAACTTCATATTCCAGAACACAGGGTAATTTTTTAATTTGATTGAAATATTCATTTTAACCCACCTGGGAGGAGGCTTTCTTTGTATAGGCACAAAATTGCAGAGGCTTAAATCTTAGCTGTACATAATATCATCACAGTAAATGATTATTCTGCATCTAGTCTGGTCACCTTTTAACTTGGGGAACTTGGGGATGCTGGGCTCTCAAAAACAGACAAAGTAACTATGACTGGGATCATTTAATTTAAATCACAAGAATGAAACCTATCTAGGGATATCTGAAATTTGGATTCTAAGAGCTAGAATCTGGCCAATTTCTATAAAAAGTTGCAACCTTGAGTTCTCATTTCTACAAGACTAACAACCCCAAAGTTTGGTCAGCTAAAATTTGGCAATGTCTTCTGTACTAGTTTATGTAGAGATTGCATCATGGGTTATACTAAATATATTTGGAGATTCTTAAAGAATCTGAAGGAGGAAAGCACAAATTCATATAAGAATAGTTTTCAGCTTCTTAAACCAAACTCATAAATTAGTCTTGCATGTGAATATAAGTTTGCATTTCCTCTTTATTGGCCACAGTCTTGGTATTTTGGGAAAAGGAAAATTCTTTTTGCAACTCAGTAATTGAGTGGTTTTACTTTCCACTCTATCCTTGGAGAATGGAACACTGATTTAATAAGTTATACCTAGCTCCCTGCCTAATCAGCATATGCCAAAAAAAAATAATTTACCAGGGTTCTTCTAGCCCCAGAAATATAACCATTCCTAGATGGAAGCACAAAGTTGTATCAAAATGTAGTTATTGCCCAACCAAAAGACCATATCACAAAGGTAAAACAGTCAACTCTCACCTTTATAGGGTACCAAGTCACAATTTATAGCCATCTCGCTGTCATCTTTTCTTTTAAAAGTTCTGACTATATTAATCACAGAAGAAAGAGATAGAAACTATTCAACTGCTTTTCTCAGGTCAATTCTAAGAACATTCAGCAACATTTGTAGTCTTTACTAGACATTAATGAAAACAATAAGCAAAGCTGGGTCAATAGTAATTGGTTTCATGTAGAAAATGACAGCTAGTCAATTATTTTTGATAAGCTTGTAGAAACAGCAAATAAAAGATCTATGCAATAATCCCTTGTCAATAGAATAACCATAAATCTGGGTCTCAATACTTTGACCAATGCTCTAAGGAGAAACATTTTCTTGAAGCATAGTAAGAGAAGAATTTTGAAGAATCATGTCATCTCTCTCTACATAAGAATGAATGTTTTGATAGTCTTAAAAGTTTCTGCTTGGCTCCACAGAGCAACAAAAACTATTCTAAATTGTATTTCTGGTAGACAGTAAATAAATAGAAGCAAACATTTACTATTCAGACTTAGCCTTAGCAGGAAGAGAAGGGAGTCACCCAAATGATGGGATGTGAAGAGTGCTGAGAAGGCCATACAACTAGTAAATGCTACCAGTTAAGTTTTATTCCTTTGTATTAAGGGCTCTGTGTAACCACCATCAGCATCAACACACACACACACACACACACACACACACATACACACACACACACACACACTCGTAATATGAAAACTCCTGTGAGAGATAACACATTAAGTTTCTGATTACTGGCACATTCTCTGCCCATTGGCTGTGTCTATAAGAATAGGAATACCCAGCTACCTTTCATTAGAGGGTGAGGAGAATAAGGCAATAGATTCAAAACCTTGATCAGAGGGTATTTTATGGAAAGGGTATAGCAGAGTGGTAGTGTTGGGATGAGAGGAATAAGCATAGTTGGGGTAATATTTTAAAGGCATCAGATAATGAGCACCTTAGGAGGGGAAAGTAGAAGGGATGAAAGATGAAATAAAGGTTAAAGGGCATGAAACCCAAATTGCGCTCACTTCACGGTTTTGACTAAAACCATTCCTGTTCCCATTTCACAGGGATTGACTCTGAAGAAATTTCCCATAATAGAATTGGGAAAGTAGGCTATTATTTGGTATGTGTTCCTGGAAGGCTCACATTAACTGACAGTATCTCCTGGGAATTTATACCAAATTTGTTCTCCAGCTGTTGGCATATCATGACGGAGGGTAGGTACAAACAGCTGCAACTCCCATTGCCTTTCCTTTCCACCTGGTCCTGATCACTGTTCAGCCCCATCCCTAATCTCTGTGAACAGGCAATGCTCACATCTTTGGCATTCTTGTCTATCCTGAACCCAAGTATAACTGACAGACTGGATACATTACCCAATTCAAAAACAAATTTTCTTGGGAGTACAAGCTGAAGTTTGGGTGAAAATTTATGGGGAAGCATGTTAAATTTACCAACATTTGATTTGACTTTTTTGTTGTTGTTGAAAAAAAACATGAAGCAAGACAGTTTCTTATTCAAACATGAGTGTGAATACAACTCTCAAACAGTGAGTGGAATAAAACTAAAATAGTGTTAATTTTTAATTTTCTTTCATTTTGAATATCCATCATATTTAAATACCTTAAGAAAATATATCTGGTGTTTTAAACAGATTACAATTTGCCTATGGGAAAAGGGTGGCCCTGATCTTCCTGAATTGAAAATGTAATATGTGTACAATGAACTTCTTCTTAGACACTAGTACTTTAAATGTGGTACTGTTTTTTTTTTTAATTTAAGTTGTCCAGCTGTTGCCCTATGTACAAGTTCATTTCTCTTCCTTCAATAAAATTCAATTACAGTTATCTGTCAGATGTCTTTATTTGTATCCCACGCAAAATTAAGATATTTTAATATTAATTAATGTTTTCTCCCTCTATAAGTTAAAAATTCAAACCTATCATGGAAACTGTAACTTCTAAAAGGGAAAACATCACACCATGTGATTTTAGTACTGAGAAACAATAAGAATAATTCTTATTTTTTTTACATATACGCAAACAAAACAATGCAATTACAGTAACACTATTGCAGAAGATATTTTGAAAAATAAATTTCTTTTGCAATTTTTCACAAAATAGATGCTTATAAAGATTGTCATTTCATAATGAAAAGTCATAAGCAATCCTTTCCATGGGGTAACTACTTTATAATGAGCTGTGTATGTTTTTATTGAATTAAACAGGAGGAAAAAACAGGACAAAAAACGTTTCACACAGGAAAATGCACTCAAAAAAGGGGGAAATCGGTTTGCATTTTGGTTGCTGTAACAAAGAATCTACATAAAGGTTGCTTACTTTAAAATGTATAACCAGATGTAAATCAGTTTAAACTGTTGTCTCTGTAAAATAAAGTGGCTTTTTCATCTTTTCTTACGTGTAGTAATTGGTAAGCAACCAAGAAAATAGTTACAAAAATGCGAAGCCCACATCTAATTAGGCCCTACCACCATTTTGGCATTAAATCTTCAGCATAATTAGAAAGGCCAGGCAATTCATTGTATTGTATATCAACAAGCTCAATCAGGCCACTTTACATGGGCTGGGGACACTGGGCCTCACTGGTTTTAGTAGAAAATGGTATAGAGATGGCTGAGGGCATTTTAGATCCACTTATGTAGCTCTATAAAGTAACTATTACTTATCATGCAAATTTCTAGTTTTAAGTAGTAGCCAACTACTGGGATTACTAAGGTATAGAGACAATTGAAATAAAAATAGGCCAATATGTGTAGTATTTCCAGACACAATCATGCGAAGCAATGTTTTGGCCTCTCTCTGTGTGAGCAGTAAAGAGAAAAAGAAAATTATACTTAAATTGAGAGAAACTGAAGTGAAATGACCTCATGTTCCATTAACCAAAATCAATACCTTATAAATGCAAATGCAAGTTTCAACTGGGTATCCATATGCAAATTGTAAATATGAAGCAGCATCTCTTTTAGTGTACAGTCCAGTACTAGGTTGTTATTTATTTAGGAGATTTTCAGTAAATTGCATGTTTTAATCTCTGTGTTATGGGAAATGGTCACCTTCACCTCTTTCAGAAGTTACCTATGGCAGCTATTAATGCCCACAAGCAATGCAGTGACCCTAGCAGTGATAATTCCACAGTGCATGTTTAATTTTGAAGTTGAAAAATGAGATATACTCCCCTCATAACACTTATTTTTATGACTCTCCTAATTCTTTGAAATTTATTATTTTCACTAAAAGCACCCAGAAGGTAATTGAAATAGATTTTCCAAATCCATTTCTAGATTATCTTAACCTACAGTAACATATTAACTCATTCATAATATTCTTAGCAAACACAGGAAATAGAATTTCCCTGATTAAAAAATATGCCAATGAACCTGTGACTTCAATATTTCTCAAAAAAACTAAAATTACTTTCAAAGAATTTCTGTGTAGTTTTGGAGATCAAACTATGGTCCCAAAACCTGTTAGTCAATAACCAGAACTGGAAAAGGGAATAGGAAAATAAGAGATGGAAGTGGCCCTCTGGGGTTGAATCTACTGGGGAAAGAACCAATGATTCTCAGGCTTCTATGCTAGGCATTTAGAGCCTGAATAAGATCATTTACTCTAAGATTCAAATGGCTGAGTAACTCGAAGAAAAGAGTTGTTACCATCACTGTCAGGTGAGGCAATGTTTCTTCACTGAATCAGATATTAAATTACTGGGTTACTGGGCCCAGAAGATAAATGGTTGAAGGAGAATTGATAATAGTTTTCAGAGCAAAGACAGTATTAACTAAAACTGCAACTGGGGCAATGAGAAAGATGCATGAACACATCACTGCTAGAACAGAACTGAGTGGAGCCTATGGAATCACAGGTGTAACAGTCTTGGGTGTCTATTCTCCTTCCCCAATAGGCAGCTCCTCTATCCCATAATGATAATACTCTAAAAATACTTTCAGAATCAATGTGAGAAATAGCATACTATAACCTACATTCACTTGTTCATTCAAAATTTAATAAGCAGCCACTATGGGTAAGACACTGGAACAGATGCTGTGGGAAAGAAAAAAGAACAAAGTACCATATCTCTCATTAAGGAGCTGAGAATCGAATTGGGAACATAATACAAGATCACAACAACAATAAACACAAGATGCTAAATAAATGACCCCTTTAAAGGGATACAGGTAAAGTCTAGAGCAAGGAAAGATGAGTTACAGATGAAGGAAAAGGAGAAGATCTCATAAGAAGGTGCCATTTGAAAGGAAAATCCTTTGCTGGGCCTTTTCAGAAGTCCTTCTAGTGAACTTTCACTTTCTTTTCAATAGGCCATAGGTGCTAGCCCCCTCCCTCTCCTCCTCTACTACCAATACTTATTCTTTGACTCGGGTTTTCTCCTGGGCTCACTGCCAAGAAGAACACAGTTACATAGACCCTCCTCCCCATCTGTATCTACTTAAGCCCAGAAACCCTTTTGAGGTTTTGTAAAGGGTTTTACAGCTAATAACTATAGGGGACCAGACAAGGTTTAATAACACACACAGAGAAGTTCTAAGAAACCTAAAAAGGCTCCAGAAATAGCTATCACAGATCCTAAGTGGAATGGAGATGAGATTAGGCCTGATTTTCCCAGTTCCTTTCATTAAGCTGAAGGCTTCTGGTATTCAGCACTACCCATCTTTCTTTGTCCCTGTTCCCCATCCTTTTCTTTCACACACTTAAAACTAGGAAACTGAGTGTCTCTACATCTCACAAAATATAAGCGAGAGTAAATAGCTTCTTGTGCAGCTCTTAAGAATCTTAGAACAAATGCATGGTGCCTAGGAAGAATTAATGAGTTTTGGAAGGAATGCCTTGCAAAATCAACCCCAATTTCATTAAATTACACACAGAATCTGATGCTAACCAATGTTTTTACCCATATTTTTTAAGTTTCACATTATGTCACACTTGTTGGGGTTCAGTGAACACAAGCAGCTGTAAGCATGATGGGAAAGAATATTGACACAAACCATGGCAACACAAACACATTTCAAGCTTAAATGGCACAGTCTGCTTTAATAATGAGTACAGAATTCTATCTAATAAAGAATGAATACGCCAATTGGCTGTCATGCCCTCACAAGATGATGGTGCCCACAGCCAATAAAGAGGGAATATGCTAATTGACTACCACACCCTAACAAGATGGCGGCACCCACAGCCACAAGATGGAGGCACCCAGTCTCCTCAGCCCTCCAGGGCTGGTCCAAGGCACAGGCAAGCCTCAGATGGCAGCTGCCTAGCCGCCGAGGGCCAGCCTGAGGTGCAGGCAAGCCTCAGATGTTGGCTGCCCAGCCGCCCAGGGATGGCCCAAGGTGCAGGCAAGTTTTGGATAACGGCTGCCCAGTAGCCCAGGGCAGGTCCGAGGCACACGCAAGCCTCGGATGGTGGCTGCCTGGCTGCCCAGGGCTGCCCAAGGCTCAGGTAACCAGGGCCGGCCGAGACTTGCGCTGCGGGCAGTGGCAGCAGCAGAGGTGTGATGGGGATGTCGCCTTCCCCTGATCACCAGGTCACCTCCCGCCCCTGAGGGCTCCTGGACTGTGAGAGAGAGGGGGCAAGCCGGGCTGAGGGACGCCCCCTCCAGTGCATGAATTTTCATGCACCAGGCCTCTAGTAATAACATAAACTGTCCAAAGGGTGGGGAAGGAGAGTGACTTTTTTTCCACTTTTAAGAGTCCCAGCAACTACAGAAATCACCACTTTATGTTTCATATGGCTTCAATGAATTCTCACACATGGAAATTCACTTCCGATTTTTTAATGATGATATACCAATCATCACTCTAACAGCAATAAGTTAGGGGTGGAAGGAATTCTGTTTACTTTTTTTAAGCCACATTTGGAAGATCAATTAATTTCATATTTTTGAAAAGGAATGGTAAGAAAATATATGATTTAAGTAATCACTTTACTTTTCCCAAATATCCAATGCTCTTGGTAGTCCCCTAAAAGTCCTCACTGTGTGACTCTTTTCTAACCTCATTTGCCAATTCTCAAATAATTTACTTTCTCTTCTTCCATTCTTAATTTCACAAATTTCTCTTGAAATTTTGCCATTTTGGTGGTATAAACTCACAATAAAGCTTAACCTTAGCTAAACCCTGGTTCATCTTTAAATAGCCTTTTATTTATAACTTGCAGACTACCTGCCATTTCCCAGGGCAGCCAACCTAAACTTTTCCCATTTTCCACTATTCCCAAATTTTGCAATTCCCAAACCCAATCCTGTCCTCTTTATTCTTAGCAAATGACATTTTTCTTTACCTGATAAAATAGAAGATAAATCACGATTTCCTATGATGTCCTGCCTCTGTCTTAAAGTTTGTCTTTTCATGTAATCTCTTCTCCCTTCCTTCCTGTCTCAAGCTACCATACTCTCCTCCCCTCTACTCTGAAATATATTAAAAGAGGAATTAACACTGACTTCTTCCACTCCAATCCATGTGGCTTTCACACCCATTGTTCTAATAAAATTTGGTTCTCAACTGTCACCAATGAATTCAGAGTTGCTAAACATGATGGCCATATCTAACCTCTATCCTTTTCTTCCTCTCTGTGTTATTTGACATTGCTTCTTCTTCAACCTCCCTGACTTCCACATTAACATACTCTCAAGGTTCTCATTCTGATTCTCTAATCATTCCTTTGCTAGATATTTTTCTAAATCTCTTATTTGGCAAACTTTCCAACTTTCATGATTTCAATTATGATATCTTGTGTAGATAATCATGGATTTTTCTATAAGTCCAAACCTCTCTCCAGAGCTCTAGGTCTATATTACTGACTCCCTTTGGTATCTCCCAATAGGTGAGTCACCCATATCACAAACTCAACATGACCAAATTCATCATTTCCCCCTGTAGTGACGGCCCCACAATCTTTTTTTAATCCTCCCCCAATGGTATGTTTTTATTGATTTAGAGAGAGGGAGAGAAAGAGAGAGAAACATTGATCAGTTGCCTACCGTAGACACCCCAAGCAAGGATTGAACCCAAAAACCTATGTATGTGCCCTGACCAGGAATCAAATCCACAACCTTTTGGTGTATGGGACAATGTGCCAACCAACAGAGCCACCCAGCCAGACTCCCTCACAAACTTAATTGCTTCAACTGATTTTCCTGTTTTTACTCATGGCATTACCATGTTAGCTCCCAATTACTAATAGGTCTGAAAGTAAAAAAATCTTTTATTTCTTCCTCTCACTCATCCTCATCCATCTTGATACCAAGTCCTACCAGTGCTCTTTTTTTCCAATGTTACCTCACATCCATCTTCTGTTTTTTTGTTTCCATTGCTACTGCCCAAGTTAAGATCTTCATCATTTCTCACCTCCTATGTGACAGGCATTGTGATCAGTGCTTTATATAATATATCTCTCATAGCAGATGCACAATAAATCTTTGTTCAATATACCATCATTTTCCCACAGGTGATGTCAAACAAATATTAAAAACCATCACCACAAACTGGTAACCCAGAAGAATTTTCCTTAAGAAACATCAAATCCTTGAATAAAAAAATACCAGATGAGAGATCATACACTTTTAACTATATATAAGGTAGGATGAAATAAGTGATTAGGTGCTACAAAGTGGCACATTACCATCCTCAAGTAGTGCAATTATACAACACAGTAAGTAGAATCATATTACTATTTACTAATAAAGAAAACCAGACAGTTAGTCCATTCCAAAAGGATCAACAAGTATACTAAACAAGATAGTAGTATGGTCCTGAAACTGGTTTTAACCCTGTTCAATGCCATAGGAACTTGAAGATCATAGCTGGTTACTTTTTAAATTAACTGTCTCCACGCACCTTAAACAACATTTTCCTCAAAGACTTCTAAGGAACATGACAGGAACAAAAAGTGAAATTTTCTGTTTCAAGAACCTAGAAACTCCATGTATTTTTTATTTGTGTTTCAGATATTACCCTTTGGTATGTAAATGTCAAGGGGATGTTAAGGTTGTAAATGTATCTTCTTGTAGAACAAAGCTAGTTTTACATGACTACCTAACTGCATCTTTGGGCATCTTAATGTCACTAATATATTTAATATTAAAGAAATATTCATGTTTTTGTTAGTATAATTCATGGTCCTTTGAAGATCAAACTATTCATGTAACAATTAGTGCTGAAGTAGATATGGGAAAGAAAGAAACTAAAATACTAGAATGATTTCTCATTCAACCCACAGTCTTTTCCTTATTCCTATACTTCTTTGAGCTTTTAATGGGATCTTGAGAAGAATGGAGATGGAGGGAAATAGAGATGAGAAGAAAAAAGGAAGAAAAGAAGATACAGCTGCTGTTTCTAAGTTTTCACCATTTAAGTGAGCCTGGCTACTTCAACTGATCATTTGCCTATTGGCTTCAAAGTCTGTCTCTTCTTTTCCTTCAGTTCTATTTTTGCTGTAAGGGCTTAACAATTGTTGCCTGTGCCACTCATTCCTGCAATCTCAGGTAGGAAAAGCACCAAATGCTATAAGAAACAAACATGCCTGACCTAAATGTTCTGGGGCTGGGCAGTTATTACTACACTGCCTCATTTTATGTCCCTAAATCATAGAGGCTAAAACCATTCCTTCTGAATGACAACTGCCTCACACTCGGTGCCAACTGTCAAGACAGCTAACATGATTAAAAGGGATCTACAGAGAAAACTTAAAATTCTTTCCTTTCCCTTATATTTTCTAGTACAGACTGTCTTCCTGATATAGAGACTATGCAATGCCTAATAAAAAGCTGAATTTGCTAACAAGTTTTTATACCCTCATAAAGTAGCCCTAGTGAAAGTCATCTAACTGGCAGGAATTACACAGTAACAGATAGCTGGAACCTCAACCACATAGTCTTCTAAACTTTGGTTAATGGGCTCTGGCAGGCTGCCATCACCAAAGTTCAGTAAAAAGTAAAATGCAAGGCTAATGAATTTAAAAAATAATGGCAGGGCCCTAGCCGGTTTGGCTCAGTGGTGTTGGTCCAACAGACAGAAGCGTAGAAGGTTCAATTCCAGTCAAGGGCATTAACTCAGTTGTAGGCTCTATCCCCGGCCCTCAGTGCAGAAGGCAACTAATCAATGTATCTCCTCATATTGATGTTTCCCTCTCTTCTCTCTCCTCTCCTCTCCTCTCCCCTTCTCTTCTCTCTCTTCTCTTCTCTTCTCTTCTCTTCTCTTCTCTTCTCTTCTCTTCTCTTCTCTTCTCTTCTCTTCTCTTCTCTTCTCTTCTCTTCTCTTCTCTCTCTCTCTCTCTCTCTCTCTCTCTCTCTCTCTCTCTCTCTCCCCCTCTCTCCCTTCTTCCCTCCCTCCCTCTCTTTCTAAAAATCAATGGAAACAATATCCACTTTTGTGAGGATTAAAAAATAATAATAATACTAATAATGCCAGGCATAAACACTACCTTTTAGTATTCTATTGCCAATGAACAAAGCTCAAAAACAACTCATCAGGCTCTCAGTTAAGCAGCCAATCAAAACCACAGACAGTTCTATGTGCATATTCCACCTACCCCCACCAAATCTGAAGAATGTTACAGAGATGTGAATCATCCATAAAGTATTAAAATGAACAAAATGGCACCCAGGAGTATGAGCAAGATGCTTTTTCACCAGGGTTGAAATATACTATTCTAGGCTCCACAGATGACAAGACAGGAAAGCTTAAAAAAACTCAGCTGATTTTTTTAGGGGGGGTGGAGGAGTTGCTATATGAAGGCAGATTACAGACATCAGACAGTCTGAATAGATGAAGGTTGAAAAAGGATATAGTCAGTCTTTCAAACAAGAATGGATATTTATGAGGTAAAATGAATTCACTAAATCTTAATACAGTAGAGATAAGACCCTTTTTAATATTTATTTTAATTTTTTCCACCACCATGTATCCTCTCTATGCCCTCTTCCACCTCCACCCATAAGGAAGACTTTTGAAACTAAACAAAGATAAGCTTAAAACAGATTGAAATGAGTGATGTAGTGAGAAGCAGCAGGTTTAAATATATAGAATATATTACATTATTCAAACCAAGAGGTGCTATTAGCTGAAAATGCATAGTTTCCCAAAAACAGAGCTAGACACATTCCTAAAATTTAAGTCACAATGACTTATTGAACAAACTTAATTTTGAAATAGACCTTGATCTTTAGAAGCAGACTCTTGGAAAGCATAAAAGTGACTCAGTTCTAATTATGATACCTAATAAGAGCTCCCAAGGTTTAGCTGGGATCCAATTTGTATACCAAAAATGTTACTAAATCCCAATGTCACATTTCTTCTTGTTGAGGAACAAGATTATTTTCATTTGTTTCTCAAGAATAATTTATAATCCTCCCATTCCATGTTCTGTAGCCATCTGCTGTCCCCCAATCTTTTTTAATTGCATTTCAAGAGTGCATAAACCCTTCAATTTCTTTATTTCAGAGATACTATGGTTTTTCTATCTGTGTGAGCTTTTCTATTTGATTTGACCAATAAATTATTGAATATTAAATGTCATGTTATCTTGGTTTTTCTTCAACCCCTTTATTTCATGCAATCTCTTAAAGATTTGATTATGCCATTGAACCCCAATCCTTCCAATTTATGCTTACATTTCTTTCAATATAGTTCCTTATATACGCCAATCCTACTTTTCTTTTTTAAGTACTCTAATTTTGGTCCCTTCCATATTTATTGAGGAGAAACTAAAAGGAAATAGCTGTAAGCCACAGAATAAAATATTTCGGTCAGACATGTCAGTTGCACTTAGAATGATGCTATGTAAGTAATACGTTGGATAACAGGAGATGTTTTTATTCTCTATCCAACATGGAGCGGGTTGCAGGAAATTAGGCCAGCTTCTCAGCAGCTCAAGTCAGACCTTTACAGTATGACTTCATTATTTAGTTTGAAAGTGAATTTCAAAAACAGACTCACCCATAGTCATAAGTATAAACAGACTTTCCAAGTCACATATAAATGAGTTATTCATCATCTGCCATTTGCAATTGCCCATACCTTTGGTTCCTTGCCATTAATTCAAAGCATTATAAAATTTGCCTTAGAATATTGATTTGAAAGGTAAAATTCTAAGGTCTTGTTTTTAAAAGAACATAATAAATGAAGGCAGTGACCACGATAGAACAAGAGAAAAACAGATAATGTGTCAAGGACAGATTCTGGGCTATCCCCTGACTAGTGAAGTATCTCACTGAAGGGCTAAGATATGAGATCATTTGATCAATGACTTTTACTTTCAAACATCAGAAATACATACTATATCGTTTAACTAGAAAGTAGTGAGTATGAAATCACACAGCTGCTCAGCTTGATCCAATGAAATGTTAACCACTTTGGCAAAATTTCCTAATTCAAGTCTCTCATTTCCAACTGGTCTCATTGGGTGGCCCACATGATATATGCAGGGACTAAAAGGGGGGCTGTTTAAAGTAGGACACCCTGAAGGGTTATTTTACATTGCCACATGTTATACAGATTAACTCCAGATATTGTTCTTTGGGTGTTGCTTTTCAATTAAACAAAGTTTTTTATTCATATTTATTGAGATCTAAGCATTAGAAAACAGCTGGGAAATGGAAATGAGGATATTCTGTGCCCTGCCTGCCTTTCAACTTCTCTTCCACTATACTATTCCCTTTAAGGAATGTTTTATTCCAGCTCAAATAGTTTCTTTGCCATCCACCAAGCTCATTTTTCCTGCCTCAAAGATTTTGCTCAGGCCATTATATTTACTTACAATGAATGTCGCAGTCTCTCATATCCTTTCATCAATAGCCTCCCCATCATCTAGGCTTAACTAAAAAAGGGATAGCATCTGCATAGCCTCTTTGTCAAGTAGACTATAAACCCTCTTGAGAGTAGAAATTGCATCTTACATGTCACCCCCACAGTGCCTAGCACAATGATTGGCACTTTATAGATGCTCAATAAATACATAATGGATTGAATGAACCCATCAATATCTGTCTCAAGATGCTTACTATAACCTGAATGTTCTTGAGAATCTAACTTCAGCAGGTGTACATAGTCAAAATCTACTTCATGCTGTCTGAAAACAGTTAAACAACAGGGACCTACACTATTATCACTACCTGAATTCAATATAAACACTTGATAAAAATTTTGTCATTTCCTTGAGTAAAGGTGGCCAAAGGATATCACTTCCAGTTATAAGATGAATAAGTTCTAGGGAAGGAAGGTACAACATGGTGACCATTGTTAATAATACTGAATTGCATACTTGAAAGTTTTTAAGAGAATAGATTTTAAGGTTCTCAACACACACACACACACACACACACACACACACACACACACACACACCCTAACTATGTGAGATAATGAATGTTAACTAACCTTATTTTGGTGATCATTCACAAAATATACATATATCAAAATCATTATGTTGTATATCTTACACTCACACAATGTTATATGTCATATATCTCAATACAGCTGGAAAAATCATTTCCTGAAACACTGAAGAATTGCTACATTTAAAAACATTATTAGGCTATTTGGATAGTTATTACTAAAGCCATTGAGATTCGCCATCTACTCCAAAGGTTATACAATCAACACAAAACAAGTGAAGTGAGAAATAGTAATGCCTTATTTAGGCAATTATTATAACATGATCACAATTCCTAGGCATCTTTAGTTTTTTGTCAAACACAACAAAATTCATATTACACAGACTCCCTAAATGAAATAGCAGTGAAAAAGACCTAAGAATACAGACCCTGTTAACACTTGAAAAGCTTTCCCTTCCCCCAAAAGTATATCAGGATATAAAAAGAAGACTTCAAGCAATGCATTCTTAACTCCAGAAGCAATGGTAACTATCAAACACTGAGGGAAGGGGGCTCCCAGGGCAAGGTGATACTAAGGAAAATACAGCATCAAAAAAAGATAAAGCCTTATCCCTGTTTTCAGAATCTGACTTGTTGTAGTTCCAATTCATGTCCTATCTACCTGGGACTCCAGAAGCAAAACAATGTTATCACATTGATTCTCTAAAAGAAAGAGCAAGAGTCCAGATTTGGCTTCCTGGTGACTTGAAGTTCTGAATGGGCCATTCTCAGAAAAAGACCATGGTGCCCAGAAGTTCTAAGAATTGAGTTCATGCTATGGGATATAAATGAAGACTACTGACGCAATTTGTCTTTTTGGCAATATTGTTTTGATTTTCTTTGGAGGGAGGGGAGATGTTTGTTTTACAGTCCACATTTGATTTGGTTATGTTCCAATTAAGAAATTCATCTTTAATTGCTAATACCCCATCTAATTCTAGAGTCTTTACATAAAAATTGTGTGTGTGTGTGTGTGTGTGTGTGTGTGGAGGGGGTTCTTCTTCTTCCAAAAATGAGAGTTCACAGAAGTTTTTATTTATTTTTTAGATGTTACGGGTTACTTATAATTTGAGAGCTGATTTAATCCTGACAGAATAATTTAAATGTTTTGATGCTGAACTTGAGTGTTATTTAATAAATAATAATACTGTAAGCCAGCTTTTGATAACCAAAAAAAGAACAACAAAATCACTTTAGGCTATTATTTCTCAGGTAAACATCACCTCCATATTGGATATTTTAGATGCAAGTAAGAATACTAAAAATATAAAAGGATGCCTTTGGGAATTGAGCCATGCATATATGCTTAAATTCCAAACACATTAGTTTGTAAATAATAATAGAAATAAATTTATTTTAAGACCATAGCTGAATTAAGTTTACTTTCACAAATGGCAAAGCTAAATTACTATAGATTTTTCACTAAGTTTACTACAACAATAGTAGAGTAGAAAGAACATAGAACTGTCAGAAAACCAAAGAACGAGTGATATTAGTCATGTGAACTTGGGCAAGTCTTGACTCTCTCTAGACCTGAGCTTTTGCATCTGTAAAACAAGGATAATACTGTTTTCTATTCACACACTGCTGAGGGCATAAACATAAACAACTTTTCTTTTAAAAAAATTTTATTGATTTCCGAGAGGGAGAGAGAGATAGAAACATCAATGATGAGAAAGAATCATTGATCGGCTGCCTCCTGCTTGTCCCCTACTGGGGATTGAGCCTGCAATCCAGCCATGTACCCTTGAGTGGAATCAAACCTGGAGCCCTTCAGTCCACAGGCTGATGCTTTATCCACTGAGCTAAACCAGCTAGGGCCATAAACAACTTTTTTCAATGTGCAAGTTGGAAAACACATCAAAAAACTTTTACATCCCCTGGTGGGGGGGGTGGGGGAAGGAGCGGGGTAAGAGATCAATCAAAAGACTTGTATGCATGCATATAAGCATAACCAATGGACACAGACACTACAGGGGTGAGGGCATGTGCTAAAGGGTAAAGGTGGCTGGGGAGAGGTTAATGGGCGAAAAAGGAGACATATGTAATACTATATGTAATACTTTAAACAATAAGAAATCTTTTAAAAAAGAGTTTTTACATCTTCTTATATGTTTTTGACCTAGTGATCCTGAAATTTAAAGAATTTATCCTGATAAAAGAATCAGAAATGCACCCAAGTATTTATGTACCAGAAAGTTAATCATAGCATGAGCTCTAATTGAAAAAGTCAGAAACAATCTAAATAAATGATATTGTCCATATAAATTACCCTATGTCCATACAATGGAAATTATAAAGCCATAAAATATGAAGTTTTGGGAAAATACTTAATGAACTAGAATACTCACAATAAATAAGTGGTGGGAAAATTGAGCTTGAAAGTACTATATATAATATAATGCAAGCTATAATACAGACACACACATGCAAAGAAAAAGCACTGGAAGGAAATATACCAAGATATTGAGAGCAAAGAATCATTGTTATCTTTGGATGGAATGATAGATGATTATTGTCATTTTATATTTTCTGCATTTTCACATTTTCTTTTAAAAACATTAAATGCATTTATAATCATTAAAAAATTTTGAGTAATCCTCTCTACCTCCATTTTGGAAATTATATAAAATGTTTGTTAAAGTATATTTGTAAAATCTAAGATGGTATTACAAGAATAAGATCATATTATCATTTTTAGAGAGGTCTAAGTCTTCATGTCAATACACAAAAATTAAATAATTCAACTTTGGAGCAAAGATCAAAAGAAGATATTTCTGAAAAGAACTGGACCAAGAAAGTTCATTCTGTTGGACTTGAATGACTTTCCATATCCCAAATGTGCTTTTGGTGTTTTATTTTTACATACAGTACCTGATAATATGAATCAGAATCAGTTCAAAAGTACTTAGAGTTATTTTAGCTGCACAACTTCTTGTTTTAAAAGGTGATAAAGCATGTGTCACTACTCTGCCCAGTTAGATACACCGCTAAAATGTCCACATGGCTGTTAGGCATCAAGTCAAAAGTGTTCTGAATATGAAAAATGAGGTTGCAGTGCATTAATCTAGCTCTAATCACTGACCAGGCTCCCAGTCCATAAGACAGACTTAGAATTTATAAACTGTTAGAGAAGAAAGCAAAGCTGGAAAACATGATATACAGTCAAATGTCAACCTGGGGAAATATTGGAAAATGAGAGTGTATAAGACAAATATAGAAAATAGAGGTATAAGACAGAATTTTAAAGTGTGTTCACTGGCTAAATGTGGCTTTCTTGGATTGAATCAGCCTCAGAGAGAAAGGGCTAGAGTACATCCAGGGTGCTGTTTTAAAACTGAGATATCAGCAGATTGTTTGCATAGGGTTAAGTGGTTTATCTTCCCATTCCCTTCCCCCGATTCTGGGTGGTAAGAAAATTTATCCACCTTTCCATCTATGGATTTTTAAATGTTTATTCTATGTATAGAATTCAAGCTTCCACAGGGGGCACTGTTAGGGTGCTTGATGATGCCTAAGACAGTCCAAATGCAAAAATCGAACAATTCAGTGATCATCTCTATAGAAAATTCAAAAATAAGTGATATAGAGAGGTTAATCAGTCTAATGATCAACTAGGAATGTTGATAAATGGAAACAATAAGGGCAATTCAATTAATAGATGTATATTTAAAAAAACAGAATGTAACTCTTATTAGAATCATTATTTTTTGAATCAACTATCACTACCTGCTTCACTTGAAGACTTTAAACTGTTTAAAAAGATAAAGTCATCAACCATTTTCTTTTAAGAGGATTTTTCTATAAACTCCCTTCAAACTGAATATAAAGGTAAGGGGGAATAAAACAGAACAAGTCCAATAAGAGAAGGCATTGTAAAAGAAGGACAAAAATCCAGCAATGTATCTACCCCAATGTTTATGACCACATATCTGAAAGAGAGAAAATAAACACAACTTTTATGAGCATAGTAGCTGACTTGTAGGTAAATGGTAATCTAATCTTCATATGATAGAAAATCAGGTCATATCCACTAGGAGAAATTAAATATCCTGATGGAAGCTAGCAGTGAATGATCTCCTCTTGTACTTAACTGAAGCTATTAAATAATGTTTCATTCATTCAACCTCAACAACATTCACTTAAACTTTCAACAACGTATTAATGTGAGTTGAAAGCAAAATACTGATGTTAGCTGTGCAACCACAACCAGTTTCTCAAAAATGTAAACCTACCTTGGCAAGTCGCCAACAACATTGGGCCACATATTCATTCCCACTGTTCCATAGTAAAGATCAAAGGCCTCCAGGCAGCATCTTATTGCTTTCAGCTACACACATTGAATAGATTACTGCAATAACAACCTCCCCCATTTGAATACTGATTTTTAAAAGTGCAACAACCCAATCCACATTGACGTTTGCCTTGCCTACCTGTTTACCTCTGCTAATTCAATCTTCTATTAAAAACAAGGCAAAATTGCATAATGTGATCCCTTGTGGGAAAAGACTGGCTGTTTTTCCAGGAAATTGTGAATAAGATCTATCCAAAGATGAGAAAAATCAGAAAGACAATGAAAACAACCCAAAACAACAGTGTTGAAACTTTTATAATCACTGACAGTAATGCTGAAATGAAGTTATTTAAAATAAATTGCGGTACTAGTCTTCAAAATATCGCCTGACCTGCAGAGCTCATACTGAGATTTACAAAAAAAAAAAAAAAAAAAAAAAAAAAGTAATATCAGCCTTCCAGTTCAGTGTATTCTATCTATATTGCTATATTCTAAACATACCCAGTTGTTTAGGAAAACCTAGCAAAGACTTGTTTACAGCAAGAAACATGCTTTTTAAAGTCATTAACCAATTTGCAATCATTTGAGAACTCTCTGCCCTGAGATATTTCAAGAAGGACAAGTTTGTTAATCATTTGGTCATGCTGGAATTCAATATCAGCAGCAGAATCAAGCCTTAAGCCCCTTCAAATTCTCAGATACCTTCCTAAATCCCTCACAGTATTGCAAAGGTCTTTTCCTGCTCTCACTGTGCACCAACAATCCCCATCAGTATTATGTGCACATGCACCATTTGTCACTGACACTCATCTGGAGACACAGACAGACATGCTCCACTGAGGACTGATTTCCAGAAAAAAGATATTTGAAATGAGAAAAACAATCTACCCTGTGCACTCTGATTGCCTATGGTCTGTGCACCATTTGAAAGAGAGGGAGAAAGGGGGTGGGGGAAGGTAGCAAACAAATTTTAATCCATAAAGTTAAATTAATATGTATAGCATTTTATTTTCAAATTTAATCATTTCCATTAAATTTAATTTACCTAATTGTTAATAAATTAGCAAACACATTTACAACTAAATCACCTATTAATTGAATACTAATGAAAACTACTTAACTGCTTATTTTTATGTTGACCATCATGTACATTCATCAGGGTGATTGAACTACACCCAAGGCCTCTGGCTAGTATAACTGTACTTGCTATTTTTCACTCTGTTACCTGGATCCTCAAAGTGTAAAGAACTGAGTTCTTTTTTTCTTCCCTCTAGGGTCACTCACAGTGTTTGCTGCAAACTATAAAGCAGCACAAAACATTTACGTCCAAGGGCAAGGAGATCACTGGCTCCAAAAAACCCAGACTGTATAAACTCCAAATGCAACTGCTTACTGATGCAATAGTAAAATAATCTCTCCCACAAGTTAGCTGAGGCTTCTATGATCTGCCAGTTTTCAATATAAAGTCTGAAACTATGCTGGAAAATCTGGAGATGCTTTAGAAATGTTTTCACAGAGTGCCAGAGGGCCCTCCATCCACAACCCCTCCTTCCCAGATCCCTTCTCCTTTTCCGTTTCTTCAAGGCAGAGTGATGTAGCCAGAGGCAGGGTTTCTTCCTGTGGAATGTATGGCCAATTATGTGTGAGTTCTTAAGGCACTCTGGGCTCCTTTAGTCTGTGGACCAAGGCTTCAAAATGAGGGTCTCTCCCTCCCCCACCATGATTCCAGCGATAACAATCTTACAATCCATTCTCTTTCCTCTATAAACACAACCCAATGACCTGCTTCCTTTTGTAACTGGTGCCAGACCCTGAGTTGATTTCATCTGCCACCTTTCCTAATCTCTAGCTTGACCTGAGTAACAACCATTTAAATCTGAACCTTGACTAAAATTATTTCTAGGCACTACTTAACAAAACAGTCCTGAAATCCTGCTTGGATTTGCCTGTTTTTACTCCTGAAAGGCACTGAACTTTGGCTGTGCTCTTTAGAAACAACTGTTTCAATTCATGGTCTTTTCCCCCCTAGAATGAAAGACAACTAATTTTGCTTGATTTCCATTTAAATGGACATTAGCTATTTTAAACAGCTCTTTGTGGCTTAGTTGCCAATTAATTTAATAAAAGGAGCTGCCCTTGGGGTACCAGTGGGAAAGCCTTTACTAGGAACCTGAATTGTGCCCTCAAATTTTGCCCCTAAGAATGAGCAAAGTTACAGACCAATTCTTTGCTTACAGAGAATTTACTAACTAGTTGTGGCATTAACCATCCTGTGACTGCCTAGGGCAAGTTGTGAAAACAGGAAGGGAACAATGCAGAGGACAGATCAAAATGAGAAGGTATCCTGCTCAGAGGCAGGAGGCATGGTGTAGAAAGGCCTTTCTAATTCCCTGAGAGTCTCATTTCCAATCTGGCACACAGTAGGTCAGAGAACTTCAAACAGATTTGCCCACAGCTTCTCCTACTTTCCCTTCTTCAGCCTAAAAGCGTATCCATCGTCTGATAAAAATAAATCCTGAGCTCCAGCAAAATGTCTCAAACTGAGACATCATTTACTTAAATATGTGTTCTGAAATCTGCCCCAAATGTCTTTAGTCTGCTAGTCATAGAAATGTGTGTGCATATGTGTACATATATGTGTCATATGTATACACATACTCACATATGCATGCACACACCTATGTATGTGTGTGTGTGTGTATGGTGTCCCCAAAATGATATACACACTTTTATTAATTCCAATGGGTTAAATCTAAAAAGGAAGAAACATTAATCGAGCTATCAGCTGTTAAAGTGTGCATGCATTTTGGGGGGACACCCTGTATAAATGAGTATATGTATGTAAACCCTTTCTCTAATCACCTTTCAAACAAAATTTAAAACTTGCAAAATATTAAGAATACCTTTATTGTGACTGCATTTCAATATTTATAGATCCCACTTGTATTGCTGTCCAATAAAATTACACAGATAGTTATAGAGGTATTTATTTAGAAACACACTGCTCTGGAATCAGCAAAATAGCCTTTTTTTTTGTTTTTACAATCTTCCCTATCCCTTCATTTCTATGTGCATTTACAGTACCCACCTTAGCATGGCCAAGTAAAACTTCTGTAGGTTTTGTGGTAGGCATTTATTTAAATAAGGTTCTAATACAATGCGGTCATTATTGCCATCCTGTCTTTAAATAGAATTTTCCATGCAATATACACTGAATGTATATGTACTGAAAAAGCACAAAATTAAGATAGAGGAAATTAAAGTCAGGTTTTATAGAATACTAGAGGCCGGTGAGATCCCTCAGCCTGGCCTGCACCCTCTCGCAATCCAGGACCCATCATGGAATGTGGGAGAGCCAATTTCGGCCCAATCCCCGCAGGCCTCTAGTATGCATATAAGATCTTTGGTTAATCTCTTCCCACCCTCTCACTTCTCTTTCAGATTTATCAGCCTGTTCCATGTTTCCATGGCTGTGCATTGAGCATCTGCCCCCTGGTGGTCAGTGCACATCATAGTTACAGGCCGGTCAGCCAGTTACTTAGGCTTTTATATAGATAGATAGATAGATAAGGAGTTTAAGTTGAAGGACAAGAGCACAAAAGACAAGGCAATTAAAAGCAGATTGGGATGTGTTCTAGTATCTAGACACTCAAATTCTGAGCAATATCAAGTCTATAGGTAAGGTACTCATTACTGATATTCTTTCCTGAGAACCCCATCTCTCCCTTATTTGTATTCAATCTTGGCTTTCATTACTAAATTTCACTGGTCTGGACAAAATGTTGTTCTTCAACACTGTGGCCATAATATACTAATTGCTTCAGATACGTGTTGCATGAGTTGTTAATTCTTGCTAAATGATCAAAGTAAGGTTGTCTTCTACTTTCTGGCTCTGTGTCAAAGATATGTTAAATGGTCTTTTAAATGTTTTAATTATTTAGTTCCTGAAATTACATTATACAACCCTTATGCAATAATTAATCTGTGGCTTTCAACAGTGATTAGTGAGGCTTTATTACGGTAATGATGGTTCATTCATAGATGAAGTTTATTAAGCCGAGCTCATTAAAATCCTAGAGTCAAGAAAAGTTTCCAGAGTGCTCATCTAAAGGACTATATCCAGGGAGAGAGCGCATTTACCTAAATTTTATTATAGTATATTGTTATAATCATATAACATATATACTCTCTCTCTCTCTCTCTTTCGCTCTCTCTCTCTCTCTCTCTCTCTCTCTCTCTCTCTCTCTCTCTCTACTAGCCGGTAGCGTATACAGCTTGAATACACTGGACAAAGGGATGTTTCCTGTCCCAGGCAGGACTGAACAGGATGGCTTGACATTTCATCACACTACTCAGAATGAGGTCCTTTTCTACAGACTCAAGACCTTTATGTTACTGCCATCCTGTTAACCATCTCACTTTTCCCCACCTGATAGCTTTGTTCTCTTACAAAGGCCCATCACTATGTGAAATTGGCAACACAATTAATTTTTTCAGTAAAAGCCAAGTTATTTGCTCTCAAACATTCTGCAGTTCAGGAAATGTCAAAATGTCAGACCATGTAGGCTGAAATAAACTCTGCATTCCACTTCCTATCACTTCCTGTAGGGAAAGAATTGCTAGACATTCCTTGGAGAAAGCAGAGATACACAAAAGCACTCCAAAAATGTGGCTCAATGTCTTTCTTATCTGGTAAATATGTCATTATCAGTACATCTTAATCTATTTGGAGTTAAAACATAACACCCTAGTGCTGCTTTAAGATCCTGTCACATCTCCAGAATTTGGTGTATGGGTATGTGTGTGGACATGATACATAACTCTCTGTACTTCCTTTTGGATTGTTTTTAACAATAGCAATAATTTTAAAGTCCCTTATTACAAAATACATGTACACCACACAATGTCTGGCATATACTATATATATTCAATAAATAATTATGATATAATTTTAGAAAAATTAGAAAATACAGATAAAAAAGACCATAACCCACCCATAATCCCACTATCTAGAGAGAACTAGTTTCCTGATACCTATGATTCCAATCTGATTTCTATGCATATTAAAGCCAATTTTTAATTAAAATGGGATTAAACTGTATGTACTATATTGTCACTTAAAAATAAGTTGTCAATGTTTTCCTATGTCATTAAAAATTCTTTCACAACACCATTTTAAGAGCTCTACATTATCCCATCATATAGATGGCTCATAACTGAACCAACATCTTAATGTTGGAGATTCAGCTTATTTCCAGTTTTTCACTTTTATTAATGTCACAATGAGTAATCCTTATAACTAATTCTTTATGGACATACTTGTTTATTTCCTTAGGATAAGTTCCTGGGAGTGCAAAAATGAAAATGCCCATCAATTGATAAATGGACAAATAAAGTGTGCATATCCATACAACAGGTATCTATACAGACAAACATACATTTTTTAAAACATAAAAGTATACAGCAGTTTCAACAGTCAATAAGGTTACTGGTATTATTAGTCCTTGCCTCTGAGGATCTTCTTATCTAAGACAAATTACATTGCTTTTTTTAGCTTCTCTCTACTCTCTCTGAACAAAACAGCACAAAAACACTATTTTACTTTCTGAGCAGAACTTTTAAACACATGCACAGGCAAAGCCTTCAGTGTACATTCTATTTTCCTCTTGGTGGGTACCCTCTTGATTTCAAATCTTGTAATGAAATCATTTGTGCTCCTTCACTTTTCTCTGGTATGCTGCTCCCATGGGTACCTCCTAAGTGGTTCAAGCAAAGACCCATCATTGCTCAGCAGTGAGGGCAAGTTTGAGCCACAAGTCAAATACCTTCCTGAGACCTTTAACCTTGCTGAATGGGGTGGCAGAGTGATGAAAGCCATTCCGCATACCAGGAAGGTCTAATGTCACAGTTTACAATCTGTCCAAACAGGATGCTTGGATTTTTTTTCCACTAAATGGTGATCATGGTGGCTCAAAAGCAGTATTCCTATGGTGACACCCTCAAGCCACCCCACACTAAAAGATAAGGAAAGTCAAACTGGAAAGAGGGAAATACTTGGTCTGACAAACAACCCTCAAATATTGCCTCTATGAATCCTTGGGGAGAAATGCCTTGGAAGTCCCTGTGAATAACTTTATATACCTCAGAGAGATATAAAAGAAATTGAACAGGCAGTGTTCAGACAAGCAGCTAGTCAGGAAAATCATTGTCAGCTGGAGTGCAGGTCAGGTTAAGTAAAAGCCACAATTGTAAGACACCAGTCAAAAGCAACCAAAGGTTTATATGCATCTTTAATTACTTTATTTAGTACTAACCAAATATTTTTCAGGACCTGGTCTTTCATTATAATTTAAAGGGTCTATCATTTCTCAATAGTTTCTAAAGACATTGTGTTACCTGTGAGGTATTTGGGGAAAGACATTCCATTTTCCTGTTAGGTTTAGCCTTCTGTCTTTCAATATGATCTTTATTTTCTTTTTAAATATGTTTTTATTGATTTCACAGAGATGAAGGGAGAGAGAGAGAGAGAGAGAGAGAGAGAGAGAGAGAGAGAGAGAGAGAGAAACCTCAATGATGAGAATCATTGATCCACTGCCTCCTGCACATCCCCTACTGGGGATCGAATCTGCAACCCGCATATGCCCTGACTGGGAATGGACTGGGAATATGTCCTGGTTCATAGGTGGATGCTCAACCACTGAACCACACCAGCCAGGCACTATCACCTTCACTCTATTTTAGAAGGCCTCATTCAAAGTGCTTATTTAAAAAAAAAAACAAAAAACCTGTTAATTATAGAATCAACCAATAAAGTGATGAGAGGCAGGTTTCCAGCTCCTATGCAGTGACATCTTGTAGGAAATATATTTTATCCCACAAGTGAGTTAACCCTCCAAAAGCTTGACAATACCAATAAAAACACCCACTATCCAATCATACTAGGTAATGCAAGGGTAAAATGATGAAATTTTTGTTGAGAAGGGGGAAATCCTTGCATATCCATCCTCACCCTCTTTCAGATATTTCCTTGAGAACATGATAGGTCTAATAAAGTCTCCACCTTTTGTTTTTACATTGCTTGTTCATGGGCCTCTGACCCTTGGAACTGCAAACACTTACCTCCGGAATTAGCTCAGAGGTCTCTCACGAGGTATACACAAGACAATCACAAGGCACATTTTTTCGTCTCACAAGGAAATAAGAGAATTTTTAAATTGTTCTCTCTTCAGTTTTTCTGTATTGACATTTTCTTCATCAAAATGTGTGAAATTCTGGGACTACCTTACATGCATGCAACTCTGATAATGCTTACCCAAGATTAAAATCATGTGTTTTTTTTCTCTTTTTTTAATATTTGCATGGAAGGACCTTCTGTTGATGGAACTGTTTTAGTTGTCTAAACAGACAAGTTCCTAATGGGTTAGTTGCTATGAGTGAAATGCATAGAAACATCTGAAGAAAAAGGGGAACACTATAGTTACATGGAAATCAACTTACTACACTTGATCTAGGGACCTAAAGCATGCCTAGTTCAGTCATTCTATCAACAAACATTTTCTGAGCTCCTTCTATGATCAGGCCCTATGCTACGTGCTAAGGATACAAATGACACATGGTCTGGGCCCTGGGAGTGTTCACAGCATAGCAGAGGCATCACCAGATAACTTGATCCATACAGGTCTACTCCTGCAAAATGAGTCCAACTTCTATTTAAAGAGACTAATTTTTTACTCCAGATAGGATTGTGAATGAGGACTGGTGGTAGAAATTTTGCTACTTCTCTAAGGTAGCTTATTCCCTCTTTGGGCTGCTTAGACTGCTGGAAAGTTATTGCCTGACTTGAGAAACTGTCTCCCTATAACTCTCCTCCGTTGACTCTAGTTTGCCTCTTTACAAACCAAAGCCACGAAAAGACTAGTTTAATTCTTCTTTGACTTGAGAAACCTTCTGGTTTTTTTATGATAAAAATCATAGTTCCCTGAAACTCCAATTCCCAAGCTGAAAAGTTCCAGTTCTTTCAATGTTTTATCATAAAAAGTAATTCTGAGTCTTCCCACCTATCACATATCAGGTAGCAGCAGATAGAGGTGTTATCTAAAGGGTTATTAGCTGGCCCTGATGTAAATTTACAAACCTGTTTTGATGGAGAAAGGAGGATGCATTGGACAGTCAAACAATAGGGCCCCAGTTTGAGATCTTCATGACCAAGTATAAAGAAAATTAATAATTCATACCCTGCTAATGCATAGCAAATTAATAAGAGCTTCAGCCTTAGAAAAGTCTTGAAACTGAACAACACACTCACACGCAGCTCAAAAGCATGAATAAAAGCAATCTGTATATCCGTCCCAATAAATTAGGCCTCCTAATTACTACTCCCTTGCAAAAGAACTTTTCTTCCTTGCTAATTAAGCTTATCCACCCTTGAACTCAGCAGTCTCTCCGATATCTTTTCACTCTACATTAAAAACTTTCAGTTATGCCTGGCTGGTGTTTCTCAGTGGTTGAGCATCAACCCATGAACCAGGAGGTCAGGGTTCAATTGCCAGTCAGGGCATATACCCAGGTTAGGGATCGATTCTATCTCATCATTGATGTTTCTATCTCCCTCTCCCTTCCTCTCTCTGAAGTCAATAAAAACAGGTTTTAAAAAGCAACTTTCATTTCCAATTAATAAAGACTCAAAAGCCAACTGTGCCCTTGAATTTAGGGTGTGAACAAAGAATCACAGTGCTAATCTATTCCAACATATTTTCAGATTAGAGGAAACAGGCCTAAAAAGAAAAAGTGACTTATTAAATGGCAGAGTCCTGACTAGAATTCAAGATACATTATTTTTCTCTCCTTTGCATCAAAATATCTGCAAGTTTTTAAAAAAAAAAAAAAATCTGCAAAAAAAATCAAGAGAAACACAATTCACTAATACTGGTGTCTCAAGAAAAGGTTCCTAATGATCAATGTTGTACTTAGTGAGTTTGGGTCTCCCCTGCCCACAACCACCACCACCACTTTTTCCCCTCTTTCAAGCTCCCTGCAAATATACAATTTTGTATCGATCTAAGGCATTAGAGGACATTATGTCCCTAAAAAAAAATCAGACTCAAATGACATTTATGGTACATCCATGTTTCCACACAGGATCTCTCTTCTTCATAACAACTCCATGAGGTAGGTGCTATTACACCTGTTTTCTAGATGAGATGCTGGAGCTCAGAGACCACATAGTATAATCAGGATTCAAACCCAGATCTTTTAACTCCAAGTACAATGCTTTCTTTGTGAACCCTTTAATGACTTTAGTGATTAGGATGATATAGCTGGTCTACGCTGCCCATGTTTTTGCTTGCTACACAAATTGATTTTATAAAAGTTTTTCAAGTTGAAATTCTAAAAGATCTAACTCATAGTACTCTCTTGATATACCAGGCTACTGTGGTATCCTGCCTATAGCAGCAGTCAGGGCAGGAAGGTTTTCCATCAAGTTTTAGCAGACTATAAGAAATCTCGTAGCCTGAACAGGGAGAGATGAGGTCACCTCAATAAATTCAATTTTTAAAAGAAAATATTTTAAATTGGACATTACAATTCAAATATTTATAAAAATATAAATGGGGAGGGGGCATGATCTTCCAGGTGGTGCCAGGAAGCCCTGAGGCAAGTAAAATAACTAGGTTCATCTTTGGGAGCCTGACATCACTTTAGCCTCTAATAAACTTTGACACCCAAGTAGGAGTATCAGGCAACCACATACTGGTAGGTCATTTATGTCTCTGGGTTGGTATGAAAAGGAAGAAGAGAATTTCCTGATCCAGATGTGGAAATGCTAAATTGTAACCTCCCCTTTGTAACCAATGAGTATTCACAAAAACAGGTGGGTAATGGAGGGTGAACATTTCCTCCCAGCATTTTTAATTAACTGGTTGTTAGATTTATTGGTCAGCTCAGTGGGAAATCAGAACTTACTAACTACTTGGGGGCTATTTTTATAGCCTTCTGGAGTTGGGTTGCCTTAGTATAGACACCTGGCACCATTCCTAGAAGTGGTTAGACCTGTATCTTACCATTTTAAACAGCAACTAGTGAGTAGATTTGAGTATCCCACACATCTAGCTAGTAATCCAATATAATAAAGGTGCCTCTTTCCAGTCCTGCTTTGGCAATATATCATACACACCACCAGTTCATCCCTTCACAACCAGCAGCAGGTCAGAAGCAAAGGGAGTATGGCTATAACACAAAATAAGCTAAGTAAAACCTTGGAAGTAAGGGGCTGCGTCCATCATCAATACATTTATAAGCTATAAAACCAGAATAAGTAGTGTCTGAACAAACAGCAGTTGATCTTATCAACTCTAAATTCCCTGAATCCGTTTCAACTCACTTCCTCTTATCTTCTTTCAGAGGAAGTACTGTTTGGGGGTGGGGGGAGTCTTTTGCCATCAGAAATCTTTTTACAACATATATTAACCATTTCTGTGCAGATATTTGGGTGGCAAATTGTAAACCAATACCTATTTTGCAATAAAACTATCACAGCATTAAATTGATGTAATAGAGACAGAAATTCTATTTAGTCGAGTTTTGGTCATGCAGGCACTCAATTTAATGTGGGAGATGAATTAAGTTCATCCTTGGGAAATCCAAGGGTAATGACTGAAACACAATTTGATTGAGCTAATTATCAACCAGGTGTGGTTTAAGGAGTTGATAGTTCAATCTATTACTGCTAAGTGCACAAGCCTGTTTTGGGGTGGAGTTTATGAGAGCAGGTCAGACACTGCAACTTTTTAAAGGGCAAAAGACAATGTTTCTGCACATCTGGCATTATGTTGGACCAACCTAAATCCTGCCGAACCATCCAGGCCAGCTTAAGAACCTGTTAATTTTTCCTGGCTGTCCAAGGTTCCAGGGAGCTGGCAATCCCCTGGAGTCTACTAACAGTTGCTGTCTATAAGCAACTGGCCTATGCTGCCTGTAACAAGAGTCAATTTTTCATTTGTATATGTCTAGTCTTCTTAGCTAAGTAAACTGCTCAAAGGCACACACATGTTTTTAGGGTTTTTTTGTTGTTTTGTTTTATTTTTTTGTATTTCCCCCCCCCCCCCCATGATATCTGACCTTGTTAAGTATTTGTAGATTGAGGTCTTCTGGATAAAAAGTTAACTTTTTAAATACTTACACATTGCTGTATAGATATTTCTTACATTTGTTTGTCTCTGTAAATGGAATTCTGTATATGAAACATAAACTATTTAATGGCTCTGGTTCATTACAATGAACATCAGTCATATACAGTGTGGTACACAGAGTTGAGTGTGTGATGACCTCATCATATCCCCAACCAACCTCAGCACGTTATTGAACAGAGCCCTACTTCACTGAGCCACATCTACCTTTCTGCTGTCATCCCTTCTTCCTTCTTCCACTGTTTCTTGCTACTCCCTTTCTTCACACATCTCCTTTTTCTCCTCGTTGTTCTAGCACCTAAGGAGCCTGGCATTCACAGACACTACCAACCAACTTTAGTACACATTTCTTCTGGTTGTCAAGGTGTATATTCCTTAAACTGTACATCATCAGTGTTCTTGAAGGAATCCCAGTCCACAAGATTATAAGAGCCTACGGAATAAAGACTAAGTCTGAACCATTATATGTAAATGCTACTTCCTACCTTCCATCACCACCCAAAGCCTAGCTCAAGGAATGTTCAATAAAAAAAATGTAACAGAATTCCAAGATTCTAGATTGCTCACAAGTTATTGGAAAATACTGATTCTCTAGGTGGCTATTAAACAAATGATTTGATCAACAGTCTTGTGATTATTAAATTCCATTTAAATTAAAGCATAGAAGCAGAACACATATATTATAGCCATAGTACCAGTATAAAATGGTCCTATCCTGTTTAATGAGATGCTGAGTTGCTTTTTGGAGGAAACAGATCAAAACCCCAAGTCATGCAGCCAAAGCATGCATAGAGGACAAAACTTTGTCCTCCAGGTGCACCCAGAACCTAATTCTCACCCCTCCACACACAAAGGGAACCAAAGGGCTAGGACATAACCAGAAGTGGAACATCAGAACCCTTTCAGAATCAAAGGGTCCATTGTCTAGGAAGTAAATGGTCAACCTCCAACGTCCTCTAATTGAAAACAACTCGCCAGTGCTTTCACATACCTGTTCCGCCTTTACCCTTAAAAACCCACCTCAAACCCTGAATCGAGGAGTTTGGTCTTTTGAGCATTAGCTTCCCATTCTCCTGGGAAGTGCCATTCATTATAAAATAGTCAGTCTTTCTCCACTGCAATTACCAATGTTTAGTGTTTGGCTCTGCTAGTGCCAACTGAATGAACTCTTCCTGTTCAGTAACAACATGCCAATTTACCTATGGGAGCTGGTTCCTAATATTCAATTGGGTATTCTTCTAGCAGAGATTTCTTTGTTTTTCAGCACAAGGAAACTTCAATATCTGAATGCTGAATGTTGAATTTATATTTAAAAGATAGCAATCAATCAAACATTTATTGGTACCTGGCAAATATATAGGGCCCTGTGCAAAAAGTCTGTGAGGGGGGAAAAAGAATGTTTTTAATAAAAGAAGGACAATCAAATGGTGGTAGCAAGAGCAAAACAGCAACCCTGCCCACTTTGTCTTAAAAGTTAGAGGCCATCCAGACAGATTAGCTGTGGAACCTGTGAAAATACCAGATGTATATACTTCACTCCATGTAGATCTATGAGATAAATAAAACAAAAGCAGGCTTCGTCTTCTTTAAAAATTTTACCAAGTTACATCTTCCTAGTCAACTGAAAATCAATTTCCTTCTTGAATGTTCTTCTAAAAAATGACAGGGAGTGGCCGGGGGGGAAACTGATGTTAGGATAGAAGTTGTACGATTTTAAAAGTTCTCTACGGGCTCCACATTTGCTGAAACCATCCCTCATGGAGATCCCTATGCTCAGCTGCAGTCTATGTTCTTTTGGCTACTTAGGGGTGGCAGAGTCACCACCACTGAGCCAAGCAATCTTCCAAACAAGCTTCAACTGAACTGGAGTTGGCAAAGAGCAAACTACTAATATGAAAAGGCCCACCAAGCACCACCCACAAGGAATCTGGGAAATTTTTCACAAAATAGGATTCATTTTTTAAGTAAATTATATTTTGTATTGTCCATCTCTCTTTCCTTGGAAGAGTATACTGTTAAATTCCTCATAAAGACAATCACATGGATTTTCCAGAACTTTCTGTTTCTGAAGCAGATCAAATAAAAGAAAGATTGTATTTCAGGTTATTCCAATATCATTTCAGTATAAAAATCCACCAAAAGAAACATTTCTAGATAGATGTATTTAAAGACATCTGAAATGCTACCTTTTGATTCAAAAATTAACTGTCAAACAATTCTATTTTTAAGAGGGCAAAAAGAATTAGAACAAATTAACCTAAGTGCATTTTTATACAAAATATCAGCCTAATATTAGAGTATTTTTTGTTTACTTTGGAAACATTCTCAAACACAAGCACCATTTTTTTAAATTTCACCAAAGCAAATAATTTGCTCATTTTGGTGCATGGGACTATGCTCTAACCAACTGAGCTACCCAGCCAGGGCAAAGTCTTGGTTTTTTACATGTATTATTTGTAAGCATTTTTCACTCATTACAAACCTTTGAAAATAACATTTTAAATGTTTCACCAGTCCCAATTTTTCGCTAGTAATAACAATGATACAACTAACCAAATCCCCTTATAGATATGTTTTTGCACACATCTCTTTTACTGAACAGAGACTTGTATCCCCCTTATAGTCTTTGGCAGAAAAGGAAAGGGCAACATAGTGAGAAGCCAATAGGGGGCAGACTCACAACTTTCCACCTCTCTACCTTCCTACTTGCCTTTATGGCACTCAATCTTCCTCTCCCACTGTCTTAAATCTGGCTATGGATTCTGACTGACCCTGACCCCCATGCACTGAGCAGAAGTGGCTAAGACACATACAAGGTTGCAGCTGGAAGAGCAGGGAAGTCACCTATGTCCTGGCCCACAGAGCTATGTGCTATCTGGCTGGTGGTCTGAGTGGCTGGGGGTACCAAACAAGGGGAGACTGGTTTTCCAAGCCTGGCTCAGGATGGCAAAGGGACCACAATATCTCCACCCATGTAGCCCCTATGCCTTTGGTACCAGCCATGCCAGTGTTGAGGTACAGATCCCCAAAGCAATCTAGGGGACAGAATAAGAAGTATAGCTGAAGTGTTTCAAATAACTCAATGTAGTATAACCTTAAAATTAATATTAACACTCTACTCAATATCCAGTTTATGTTTCCTGATGTATCTGACAATACTTCAATTAGTATTTACTGAAAACTTAGTACTAATCTCTCCTCTCCCCCACCATTTTTTTCTTTGACATCCTAGAGTCCTATGCTTCTTATATCATTTCTTCCTCTGGTCACAAACTATGTGACAATAGAATGTGTGTCACTGGACCACATACATCTTGTTAATAAAGGAATTATTCTGTAAAACATGGTCTCCTTCCTCAGAGCGTTGCAAAATAATTGGGAAGCAAAAAGGAAAGTACAAGAAAGGGCTAGAGACTAATAAAATTAAGTGCTGAGACTATTGTCAGACTGGTAGTTAAGTGCTCTGAGAGGTCGGACACAGGAAAGAGGCCAGTCTGAGATGGAGAGGGAGAGGTAAGTCTTAACTGTGAAAATAAATGAGAGAGAGAGAGAAAGAGAGAGAGAGAGAGAGAGAGAGAGAGAGAGAGAGAGAGAGAGAGAGAGAGAATGTTCCCAAGACAACAAAGCCACGGGAGGAAATGTGCCCCCACCAATAATCATTCTAGCCCCACAGACTCAACTGTTGTTCAGGAGGCAGGAGCCATTTAGGCAAAATGTGCTGGCGAGGTTACTGGCTCAAGTCTAGTTTATCACTAGAGTCTTTAAGAAACTGCATTATAGAGGTAGAACTCAGATACTTCAAAGAGAAACCTAAGCCCTTGATGAAGCAGCACTAAATAAGCAGCAATAAAAAGAGAAACTAACAAACAACATCAGGGCCTATATTGTATAAAAACAAAAATAAACAAAACTAGCCTTTCCTGAAAGAAAGCTGACATCAAAGTGTAAATGGCTTCAAGGGTACCTTTCATTTGCTTTCTGACCATTTGTACATGACCTTATGGACATGGTAAAGAAAGCAAATTTACCACATCATCTTCACCCCATGGGGTACCATCTGCTCCTTTCAAAATAAATGTTTCCCCTGTCCTCACCCAGAACCAATATTTTACATGTTTAAATATCAGCAGACACTTATTCTTAAGCCATTTCATTTTTTAAAAAACAGACTTTGGGAAATCATGTAATTAAAGCCCCACTTCATAGGGAAGTTAGAACAATGAAAAGGGTGCATCTACTACTGAGATTTGCCAATATATTTTACACATACTGGGGGAAAACTTTCATAAAATTGTGCTGTCTGTGCCATATTTCATTCCAATAGAATTCTTTCCGAATTTTCCTATCTCCGCCTATTTTGAGATAATACACCCACTGGCTATTCCCCATCGAAATAATCTACAGGTCCCAATGGAGTTATCTGCAGGCAAATGACCAAGTTATTAACACTTGCCAGACCAATGCAAATATAAAGATAAGGGTAGCTGAGGCGACAAGAAGCTTTGAAGTACATAGCTTTCTTTCAAGTTACCTACCCAGATTCCCATTTAAGAATGCTCATCCAACAGAGATCACACCTTCAGGTTATCAGGTGGAAAATCTCTTGTCACCATCATGCCTCATTTAATTGCAACATTTTGAAATTAAAAATAAAACAAGAAAAGAAAATGCATATCAAATCCATTCTCAAAGACTCTCCATGCATTGGTTCTGTAGAAATGTCAATCTAATGCTGTATGGAATTTTCATTTAGCAGAGATTTGGGGTAAAATGCAAGGGAATTGACCGGTTGTGAAGAACAGTTTGCTGCACGCTGAAACAGAAATTAGGTGATTCAAGAAAATATGAACGGTAATATTTAAAGTAAGAGGGAGAGAAAACATGGGAGAAGGGAGGAAAAAGACCAAAAATATTGGTAAGGAAAGAAGAGTAATTACTTTCATCTTCTTAACAGTGTGGTCCTTGTTATCCTTAACATGCAATGTACATGAAAACAGAGGAGAAAATTAATCCCACATACATAGATATACAAGCTGAGTAGAGCGCAAAGTTACAAAGAGCAAAGTCACCAAATGTGAATGTGTATAAGAACTTTACTTTCTTCAAACCTAGACTCTCTTCAACCACTCTGAACATTCTCAACAAAACCAAATCTGTTATTTACCCCTGGTAAATACTGATTCCCCTAATGCCCACATTGTAATAAAACTCAGAACTATTCAGTTTTCTTAAGTCTGCAAGTGTCCTTTTTTTGTAATTGGGAAAATAATTTAAAAATGGTGAGGCAAGTGACTCAGGAACCAATAATCTATATTATTAGAGAAAGAGGAGACAGCCTGCATTAATATGTAGCCTACAATGAAATTTTCATCAAATGTGCCTGTAAATACGTCTTCTTTGTACAAGGGAAACTGTGTTAAATTAAACAATGGATATTGGGAAACTACTAGTAATATCGATAGAAGAAAATGGATATATTTTTACAATACAAAGAGGTCTGACAGCTTGAACTTTGATACATCTAAGCAATATCTAAATATCCATTAGAACAGATTTTGATTTAACAAGATAATACTTGATGATATCCAGGTTCTTCCAGTTATTTGTCCAGTATATGTCAAACCATCACTCTTATTCATTTGCAATCAATCCCTCATTCCCCCCCTCCTCCCCTCTAGGAGCCAGTCATTCAAGGCACTTTTTTAACTCCATTTGCAAAATGTGCCTGGCTCTTAAGAACTTGGAATGCTGACCTTTTTCCTTTTTTAAGAGTTGTATCACCTTTTAGTTGTGATATTCATGAACATTTCCTTAATCTAAGTGTTCAGAACGTCTATTTACATGTTTTTTTTGAATTAAATGAACTAAAATTAATTTTAATCAAATTTAGCAATAAATAAAGTTTGGTCTGATGATGTTTGGGGTTTTTTTTCCCCTCACAATTTCAGAATGTCCTTGATATAATTGGCGATACACAGGGGTATTAGAGACCTGGACTCTAATGGTCTATTAATACACATAATGGGGTACACTATAAATTGTCTTCAATATAAAAATGCTTTTAAAAAAATTTTAGAAAATGAAAAAAGGAGACCTAATGCAAAAATAATTAATCATCTCACACTGAAAAACAGCCACTGTTGAGATTTTAGTATAAGACTTTCCACGATTTTTTTCTGTACAGATTTAAGCTTACTTATTTTCACATGGTTTTATCGTCCTACATACCGAGCTTTATATCCTGTAGAAGCTAAAAACTATGACTGTATAACATTCTATCAAATGAACATATCACAGTTTATCTAACCATTTACTCCTCTATTGTTAAATATTTTATTGTTTCCAATTTTTTGTTATCAGAAAATAACCTCTGTTCATAAGTCTTTTTTTCTGGATTCAGTATGGCTTTCATAGGAGACAGTTCCAGAAGTAGAATTATTGAATCGAACCATGAATATTTTCAGGCCCTTGATAATACATATTGCCAACTTGCTGTTACAAAAGGCTATTCCAGAAATGTATGAGTGTGTCCATTTGACGAAATACTAATCTGTGAGTAAAAAAAAAAAAAAATATATATATATATATATATATATATATATATATATATATGATCAAATTATCTTCATTTGTATCTCCTTGATACTAGTGCCAGAATTTTAAGTCAATTTTTAAAATGCTCCTTTTAGAGAGAATGCTTTTTAAGATTTCTGTTACAGCAGACATGTAAATCTAGTATCTGGTCCTAGCAGAGGCCAAAAGAATAGGAGGGGGGAAAAAAGAACCATTTAAAAACGTTTAGGGACTTTAAGTTCCTTTTTTGTTCCATTATTTAATGACTATAGATTCCAGGAACTATAGTTCTTTATCAGTTTTCCCCAGCTGCACATAAGGCTCTCAAACTTGGAAAATTCACTCGCTCATTCTCTAAGCATTGTTGAGGACCCACCCTGTATCAAGCACAGTGCTGGGCCCCACAGATGTCACAATACACACAGAAACCCTATCCTGCTCTAACAAAGCCCTAGTCTAGTGGGAAAAGCATGAGGATTGTCCAGAGGAGTGTGGAAGTACATAGCAAGGGAATCTAACAAAGACTTAAAAGATTGATGCTGAGGCCTAAAGCAAAAGCTAAATCTCCCCAGTCCTTTCAACCATTTCTCATGTTATATGATTTTCAGACCCATCCTGGTCACTATCTTCTGGATAATCTCAACTTTGTCAATGTTAGTAAAATGTGGTGACTATAATTGAACATAATACTCCAGATGTGGTCTGATCAGCACACATGCTTCTAATACAACCTAAAATTGTTTTTGCTTTAAAAAAATAAGCTATACCACATTGTTGGCTCATATTAAACTTGTGATCAACTAAATCCCCAAGAATTTTTACATAAACTGCTGCCAAGTCACATCTCTCATATCCTGTACATATGCAATTTTTTAAAGCTAAATTCAAGATTTTACATCTATCACTGTTAAATTTCATCTTGTAGGTTTTGACCTAGAGTTCCTACAAGTTGAGGTCATTTTAAATCTGGATTCTGTCATCCTATATATTAAAATACACCACCCAGCTTTGTGTTATCTGCAAAGTAAAAAGCCTGTTTTTGTGATCAACTATGATCAAGAATCTGTTCTTTTAGGGTGGGAACAGGATACGGACATGGACTTTGTATTCTTTTTAAAACCATATTTTTATTGATTTTTAGAGAGAGAAAGAGAAACATTGATGTGAGAGCAGAACATTGGTTTGCTACTTCCTGCATGGCCCCAACCAGGGATGGAGCCCACAACTGGAATCAAACCAGCAACCTTTTGTTGTATGAAACGACACCCAACAACTGAGCCACAATACTTTATATTGTTCACAGTGCTAAGTAGGGTGCCTTTTACACAGTAGGTGCTCAGTATCTGTTAAATAAATGACCAGGTAGAATCAAAAACAGTCTTGTGGTCATTCCTTAAAAACATCTTCCTCCAGGTTGACACTGAATAAGTGCTCAGCCAGCTGCGAATTTGCCTAATAACTAGTTATGCAGTCAAATTTCACAATCTTATACACAAGGATATTACAGAAGACTCTTAAATGTTTTACTAAAAACCAGACATCCTATATTTATATTTGACATTCTGGCATGGTTGTTTTAATATGGTAATCATGATGTAGCCAAAACAAAAACAGACTACTAGAGGCTTTTTATCATTTCCTGCCTGATACTTTTCCTGCAATCCCGACCCAGATTATGGCGGACTTTTACTTTCTACCTTCTTCAATATGAATATTTCCAAATATACAGTTCTTTTGGCCTTTATTTTTTATATTTCAGAAAAGTTTAGAAATAGTTGTACATTAAAACTGTACTGTTAAATGAAAAATTCATACATTTATAATTAGGAAAAAATATACATTTTTAAATGTTTTTATTTTGAAAGAGGATAAACCTCGAAGGAGCCTACCAGTCCTATTCTCTCAAAGCATCATATCAAGCTTCACAATTTTTGAAATAGTAGACGCATATTACTTTTCCATAGTTTTTTACATGGAATATTAGAGAACTCACATTCACTGATTCAAGGATTCCCAGTGAAGCCTGGGTCTGAGACTATGAGACTATACTGTGATCCAAATATCCTTCCCCACTCTATTCTTTTTCCCTTGAAAGTTGGGAGTCAGAGATTTTAAGATAGAGACTATTCAAAAAATAAGAGAAGTCTCAGAGAATGAGCAGATAACATGCCCAGAATGATTAATGGCCTTTCAAAGATGAGCAAGTGTGGGAAACACATGACTCCTGGTGATGTGTGCTTTGTCTGCCAGACTGACCCCCCACCCCATCCTTCATCCCTTCTCTGAGCTTTACCCCATCCAAGATGTCCATTCCATCCTTGACCCCCTACTCCCACCTCATCCCTGATTCCCACCCTCAACTCTGTGGGATGAGGTGAAGCTGAGGGATGGGGCAAGACTGTTTTACACATTACTTGGAAATTTTTTAAAAGTAGCCAAATATTTAAGTAGTTTGTTTTAGAGGCTGCTGCAGAAGTCCTCCCCCCCCCCCATTTTAAAATAGTCTCATCAAAAAGTTCCCAGCATGTCCAGCTGGTGTTGCCCAATGGTTGAGTGTTGACCCATGCACCAAGAGGTCACTGGTTCGATTCCCAGTCAGGGCACATGCTCAGGTTGCAGGCTAGATCCCCAGTAGGGGGCATGTAGGAGGCAGCTGATTGATGATTCTTTCTCATCATTGATGTTTCTATCTCTCTCTAACTCTAAAATCTGTAAAAACATTTTTTAAAAAGTTCCCAGCATAAAAACAGCTGATCAAAGCAAGTATGTCAAAATATCATATAACCACCTGTATGATACAATGAAATAGGTATCTAGGAGTTGGAAGAATTGAATACCAGTTCTAATTTCTACCAATTGTCCGGTAGACTTTGGGGAATTCTGTTCCTAACCTAATCTTGTCCTCCTTGTAACTGGAAAGTTTGGATATTTATAGTTCCTTCTCAAGCTATGATTCTCAGACTATCTGGTACTGTTATTTAAATATGTTCATTTGTATTTACTTTGCCTTTAAGCATCTCTGGATCAAGGATCATGTCTCATACTTCCACAGAAGACATCACACAATCTGAGCACATAGTAGGCACTTACAACCATTTTTCAATTGAATTGATTTCCAATTTGTGAGTGAAACTGGCTGTAATTGGGCTTGTATTCAATAACTTTACTCTGAGGAGCATAGGACAGCACAGGTAAACTTGGCTGCTGATCAGGTTCTAACTAGTATAAGGCCAAACTCTTTGCTTATAGGGCATAAAATTTACAGGGATGTCTCAAGAAAATATTGAGCCCTCCAAATGAATCTGATGCTAAGTCCTCCATGATTCACTGTGGCCAGATGGAGTGATGCTTCCTAGTGACCATTTTTCAACTTCATCCCCTCCTCACTGCCCTTGACCCAATTGGTATGTGCTAAGTCAAAGGTGAAAAACAGTCTCTATACTGTAATCCAAGGAGGAAAAAAATGGCCTGGCTGGTGAGATATTAATATTTTACATTTTAGAATATAGCTTTTCATAAAATACAAGCATTTCAGTGACTTTTTCAAATTAGAGTTTACCCTTATCAAATTTTTATTTATGCTCACCACCCCAAGGAACATGTCTTAATATGTCAGAACATCTTAATCTTTATTAAGGTAACACATTCATTCTGCAAATTTTAATTGAACCTCAAGTACATGCTAAGCACTGTGCTAGCTGTGGATAAGTATATATGAATGCAGTACTTATAGGGCAAATTTACACATTTGTTCAACTAGATACAGGTTAAAACCTGGAAAACACATCATCCTTTTATCTTCTTTTCATGACAATGACTAAATACCTAGCTTCTCAGATTTTGTTTGAAATAAGGCATGTTCTAATTTGTTTATTAAGAAGACAATTCACCAGGCAGTGCCCTCGGCAGTCCCAGATCTGTCTCTTGCCTCAACAGTGTTTGGATGGAACAGACCCAGGGACGCCCCTTCTTCCAGCCTCTGGCCACTCTCCTGCGTCTTATCCAGTTACCACCTTCAGAACCACCTCCAGGACTAGACAACACACCGTTGCTTTTTTTAAAGACCTTAACTTCTTATTGCTGAACAACCATGAGCTCCCAAATTCATCAGAATTATTCCACTGAGGTGGAGGCTGAAGTCAACCACCTGGCCAACCTGCATCTGTGGGCCCCCTACACCTACCTATCTCTGGGCTTCTATTTCAACCTTGGTGATGTGGCTCTCGAGGGCATGGGCCACTTCTTCCCCGAGTTGTCTGAGAAGAAGCGTGAGTGCACTGAGCATCTCTTAAAGTTGCAAAACAAGCGCTGAGGCCACAGTCTCTTCCAGGACTTGCTAAAGCCTTCCCAAGATGAGTGGGGTAAAACTCAGGATGCAATGGAAGCCACCCTGGCCTTGGAGAAGAACCTGAACCAGGCCCTTTTGGAGTTGCCTGCCCTGGATTCTACCCACGCAGACCTTCAGCTCTGTGACTTTCTGCAGAACCACTTCCTGGATGAGGAGGTGAAATTGATCAAGAAGATGGACAACATCTGACTAACATCCACAGGCTGGCCAGCCCCAAGGCTGGGCTGGGCAAGTATCTCTTCTAAAGGCTCACTCTCAAGCACAACTAGGAGCCTTTGGAGCCCAGAGGCCTTTGAGAGGCCCCTCTGCATTCCCTTGGTGTCTGGCTTTTACCTGAGCCTCTTCCCAAAAGTACTAGTCATACTTTTAACCACCCTGAAGCCTTCTCCCATGCATTGGACCAAATGAAACAATAAAGCTTTTTACAGCAAAGAAGAAGAAGAAAGAGAACAAGGAGAGGGAGGAGAGGGAGGAGAAGGAGAAGAAGGAGAAGAAGAAGAAGGAGAGGAGGAGGAGGAGGAGGAGGAGGAGGAGGAGGAGGAGGAGGAGGAGGAGGAGGAGGAGGAGAAGGGAAAGGGGAAGGGGAAGGGAAGGGAAGGGGAAGGGGAAGGGGAAGGGGAAGGGGAAGGGGAAGGGGAAGAAGGAGGAGAAGAAGGAGGAGAAGAAGGAGGAGAAGAAGGAGAAGGAGAAGGAGAAGGAGAAGGAGAAGGAGAAGGAGAAGGAGAAGGAGAAGGAGAAGGAGAAGGAGAAGGAGAAGGAGAAGGAGAAGGAGAAGGAGAAGGAGAAGGAGAAGGAGAAGGAGAAGGAGAAGGAGAAGGAGAAAACTCACTAAAGGCTAATATGAGCATGTTTCCCTTTTGACACCATGCTGCAAGTCTTGGTCAAGTCTGATTAAAGTGCAGTGTCACTGCAATTCCAGCCTCCCATACCCCTTACTAATAAAAGAAACTGAAATGCTGAACAGATAACCGATCTTTCTCAATGGATCTATAATTTTACAAGAATAGTATATAACTGCTTTTGTTTCTTGTACTGTTCCCATTGATAATGATGGTACCTTTCTGGCAGATTTCTGCTTTTAAGAAAGTAAGTGGTCACAGAGAGGCTAGCAAAGTAAAAACAGTCCACGTTAAAGCATTTGGTTTGGTACATGGAGAATCCTCAATGAGATGTTGCCACCTGGTGATCCTGTTATGGATTTTAATAAGATGATTTTCTCAATTCTCTGATTCTTAAGTAGGATACAAGTTTAAAAATTTGTGCCATTAGGCTAACATGCCATGCAGAGACAAAAGCTGACCCTCACCAATGGTCATTTGGGCCTTCCCTAATAATCTGTGGAAGTGGTTTTCAAACTCATTGTCTCAACACATTGGCATCTCCTAATCAGCTGTGAATAAGTGCTTTGCATCAGCTGCTACTAATACTGAACTACCAACATTTATAAGTAATTTTCTTTTTTAAAAAATAGTGAATTAAAAATTGCTCCTATACTATAGAAATACCATCACTAAATCACTCACATTCCAATAAGCTTTCTAGTCCAAAACAATAGCAAATTGAAAGATGCTCCTATACTAAAGAAATACCATCACTAAATCACTCACATTCCAGTAGGCTTTCTAGTCCAAGAGAGAAGAAATGATCAGGATTACAGTTGGTGCACTGGGAACTGTGCAGAACCTAAAATGACCCCACCTATGGGAGGGACCAGCTTAGGAAGAGTATATCTTGAGTATTAAAAAAAGCATAGCTAGCCCAAACCAGTTTGGCTCAGTGGATAGAGTGTCGGTCTGCAGACTGAAGGGTCCCAGGTTCAATTCCGGTCAAGGGCATGTACCTTAGTTGCAGGCATATCCCCAGTAGGGGGCGTGCAGGAGGCAGCTGATCGATGTTTCTAACTCTATCCCTCTCCCTTCCTCTCTGTAAAAAATCAATAATAGCCGAAACCAGTTTGGCTCAGTGGATAGAGCGTCGGCCTGCGGACTGAAGGGCCCTAGGTTCAATTCCGGTCAAGGGCATGTACCTGGGTTTCGGGCACATCCCCAGTAGGAGATGTGCAGGAGGCGGCTGATCGATGTTTCTCTCTCATCGATGTTTCTAACTCTCTATCTTTCTCCCTTCCTCTCTGTAAAAAATCAATAAAATATATTTTAAAAAAATAAATAATATATATATGGCATAGCTAGGGCTTAGAATTATGCTTAACTCTGGGCAGCCCAGAGCATGCAGTGTGTGAAAGTTATCAGACTTAGTTTTCATATTGGTTGGGAATTGCTCATCTATAGGACAGCTTAAACTTTAATTTTCAAGATATGAGGTTTTAATAAGTTGGACTTGGTAGATTTTGAAGGGGTTAGTTTTATTGTGGAGGGAGGGCATTATTCCAAACCAATTACCTGTCTGATTTTCAACTTTCTCAACCTACAATTTATATAACAGAAAGTGGGTGAGCAGTGACACTGCCTTAAAGTGAAAAGGAATTTGGAGTTTGGGCTGACTTTTAGTTGATGGTAGGAGATCTAACTGGAAAAATACAAACATATATAACTTATTTGAGCTGGTTTTCTCACATGTAAAATGGACTATCAGCCTTGAGAAGTGTTGTGATAATTAAAGTTTATGTATATCAAGTGCATAGCATAATGCCTGACTCTAAAAGAACATTTTAATCATTATTAGTTCATATGAAATATAAGACTGGTGTATGTGTAAGAAGTCAGAACTGGAGAGTTAATTACATTAAGGTGGCAGTGGAAGCCATGAAAATGAATAAAGTTTAGAGGAAGAAGAGAGCATTAAATACATCCTTTTGGAGAACAATCACATTTGGATGGAAGAGTATGGCTCCCAAAAAAGGAATGGTCAGAGATGTAGAAGGGAAACAGATATATGTATTGTCACAAGCCAAGGGAAGAGAAACATAAGTGGGGGAGAGGGAAAAATAAACCCTGATGAATTCAGCAAAAAGTCATTTGGTAACTTTCAGGGGAGCAATTTCAGTAAAAAGCCAGTGGCAGAAGCCAGATTACAAGGTGTTTCAGAATGAGTGGTAAAGAAATGGAGCCAGCAGATGTAAACCCACTCACTTGAGAAGAGAAAGTCAATAATATCTCAGTCTGACAGCTGGACCTGGTCCAGATACGCAAGAACAGACTTTAGCCATAAAGACTTAAATGTGGGATTTTAATATGGAATTTCTGATGGCTGCAGGTACAGAGGGGCCTCCCAAAGGAAAAACACATTCCTCCTAAAACTAAATATGGCTTTCATAAACTCAACAAAGAGAGGCCAACCTCGGTTGTTTCTTAAATCTCCATGGCTTCAAGATAATGCTACTCAATTCTAGAGAAAGAAGAGCTCAGGGGGAGGGGGAGAAACAGAATAAAAAATTTAAGAATGTACAAAGATTGATGAAGTCTTCTCTCTCTGGTAGCCTCCCTACAGAGCTTTTGTTCTCAAAATTCCCAGACTCTCTAAGAGTCTTAAAGGAGCAGAACCCAATCAAGCCTCTTCAGGTGAAGGGGGGAGTGAGGGGAGCTTGCCTGTTAACTCCGAACTAATCACCTCCTGTTTCCCTTGTATTACATTAAATCTCTATTTTCAGTAAGTAAATAAATAACCCCCCCAAAAAGCAGAGTAATTATCTGAAAAAGCTGGTAGGGTCCACAAAGCTGATTACGACTTGTTTATATGAAAGGTTCAAAAAAAAAAAAAAAAGGCATTTCAACTGGTCAGGAATGTTTGAGCACTATTAAGATGTGACAGGATTCACTAGGGTAAACATGTCCTGCCTCAGGCTTCTTGGAGCCTCTAATCCCTTTAACAAGCAAGGTCCTAACTAAGAGAAAAAATAATACTAGATACCATTGTTGAACAAGGGTGTACCATGTGCCCTTTACATGCATTGTCTCATTTAATCCTCACAATAGTGCTACAGGGTTAGATATTATTAACCCTGGGGATGCAGAGCCCCTGGACTAACACTGGCGCCAAAGGACCTCCCAGGTTTCACAACATAAATCTTATACCTGTACCCTGGCCATCAATTTGCATTTTCTTCTCCCAGTACTGCTTTGACTGTGTGGTTTTCAAACATTTAAGAAGATTAAACCCTTATCGGTAAGAACATTGGCAAAAATGTTCTGCCATGCAGTGGGCTTTCTTGTTGTTTTGTTCATGGTTTCTTTTGCTAAGAAAAAATAAACTTCCCCATAGCTTGTCCCCACTCTATCTTATGTCACACAGGCTTTGGAAATTAATGGGCCTAAGCTCTGCCTCATCCAATTTGTATGGTCTTGGGCAAATGACTTCCTCAAATGGACAATAATGGTACCTTCCAGTATTGTTGTGAAGACTGAGATACTAGCACAGTGCCTAGCACTTAGGAAATAATCCGAACGGTTACTTTTTAAAAACTTGAGCATTAAGTATAGATAAATCAATAGATAGATAATCTGTAAAATTTTTGCCAAGTATTTCAGCATAGATGTATATGTGTGTGTGTGTGTGTGTGTGTGTGTGTGTGTGTGTGTGTGTGTTTTACCAAGCTGAGGAATATATATGGCTTTATAAAATTTTAACATTATATCATTTTTTCATATAATGAAATATCCATAATTGTTAATAGCCATATAATATTCCATTATGTGTGTACCAAATTGATTGAACAGATACAGCACTGATTAAACAGAAATAATTGTCTTATAACCAAAGCAGCTCAACCAAGAGGACTCTTTCAATGAGAATTCTAAGGAAAACAGTTTCTGATTCCCTTAAATTATACCTTGTCTTTGGCCACCATGCTTCTAGCTGCCTCTGCCAGGGGTTACTGGCTTTAGTGTTGCCTGTGGATGAAAGTAAGACTTTTGGACCATGGCCTAGGATGCCACCAGTTTGAAAAAAATATGTATCATTGTGTACATTCAACGATAGCTACCCAATAATGAAATGCATATTCTCAATATTTTAATAAACCATGTTACCATGAGTTTTGTAGCATCAGGGGAGCATTCTGAAGCAGAGGACTGGTTCTCATTAAGTTATCCAAGATGGCTTGGTTAAATATATTATGATATGCTCAGATAATAGAATATTGCCTAACCATTAAAATAAGGATAACATCTATGTAATCACATGGGAAATTATTGTTAGGTTGTTTAAAGAGCAGGGTATGAAATGGCATGTATATTATATGCCTTGTATATATATTTTTTAATTAAAAAGTCTATTACCCAAGCTGCTTTTCAAAAAATGTTTAGTTATTGATTTGAGAGAGAGAGAGAGAGATTTGATGTTTCACATGATTTTTGTATGTGCCCTGACCGGGGAATCCAACCCACAACATTGGAGTATCGGGACAATGCTCTAATCAACTGAGCTACCCGGCCAGGGCAAGGCTGTTAAGAGTGGTTATCTCTGGCCCTAACTGGGTTGGCTCAGTGGATAGAGCATCGGCCTGCAGACTGAAGGGTCCCAGTTTTGATTCCGGTCAAGGGCACATGCCCGAGTTTCAGGCTGGATCCCCAGTAGAGGGTGAGCAGGAGGCAAGTGGTCAATGATTTTCTCTCATTGATGTTTCTATCTCTCTCCCTCTCCCTTCCTCCCTGAAATCAATAAAAATATTGTTTAAAGTGGTTATCTCTGGATCTTAGAATCATGAGTGAATTACTATCTTCTCTATGTAATCTGTATTTTTTAGGTTTTCTAAAATTAATATTTTATAGCAATGAATTTTTAAAAAAACAGCTAAAAATGTTCATTTGTCCACCTTCTACACCCCTATTATGGTGTTACCATTCCTTATGTAGCCTGGCTTATTAAGACTTCACTGTATCGATAATAATAAATAACTCTGATGAAGCCAATAGAATACTGCAATTAAAGTAAAAGTTCTAAATTGGAAACTAAACTCTACCACTTTCTAGCATTATGCTGTTGACAAATTACTTAATCTTAATCTCTCTGAGCCACAGTCCTCATTTCTAAAGTAGGAAATCATATTACCTACCTCACAAGATGGTTGTGAGTTTAAATGAAACCATGCAAGTACAAGCTCCTGTATTCCTATCTGTTGCACAGAAAGTCAGTTAAACCTAGTTCTAATATGTTTCTCAGCAAGATAGAAAGAACGAAGTGACTTTCATTTTAATTATTCAATTCCTACTCTGTGTTTATCTTTTCATTCAATGTGTTCAAACTGTGGTCTTAGGAAGAATACACAAATAGGAAAGATATCAATAAAAGTGGAAATATCTGACCTCTAGCTGTTTTAGTTCAGTGGATAGAGCATCTGCCTGCGGACTCAAGGGTCCTGGGTTGGATTCCAGTCAAGGGCACCAGGCTCAATCCCCCTAGAGTGTAGGAGGCAGCCGATCAATGATTCTTTCTCACCATTGATGATTCTCTCTCTCTCTCTCTCTCTCTCTCTCTCTCTCTCTCTCTCTCCCTCCTTCATTCCCTCCCTCCCTCTCCCTTCCTCTCTGAAACCAATAAAATATTTATATTTTTTAAAGTGGACATATCTGAGATAATGCAGGTAGACAAATACCCAAGTAGCACACAGTCCTTGTATCATGTGCTGAGTAAAGATGCCTAATCACAAGCTGAATCTAAATTAATACAATTGATTGTCCCTACTTGCCCTGTAACCATGACTTAAACCTAGAAAGAAAATAACCTCATGTTTAAATCTCAAATTTAAATGGTCCATTGTTAATATAGCCACAGTTGCCAGGGCCAGACATCTGATTTATGCGTGGAGAGGTGTTTTTAAGTTTGATTAAGAGTCATAACAGAGGGTTAAAGGAAGCTCTTGTTGAGTTCAAATCAGAAGAAAAGGGCTATACAGCCAATGTTGATTATGCTCTTGTTTGCCATATGATCTTAGGAGAACAGAACTGTCCTCTACTGTGCTAATGATCACCTAAAACTAAGGGTCTTTCATGTGCATTTTATTAATGCCATTGGTTTTTCCAAAAGCAATGCCATATTTATTCTAGAGAGGAAAAGGGAAGGTGTTTCCAAATAAAAGTTTAATAATGATAATAAGTCTCCAACCTTTCATCCTCCTTTTTCACCACCTTTCTCTCAAATACTCCTGATTTCTCCTTCTCTAACTGACAATTTCCAGCAAGTAAACTAAAAAATGTGGTGGTATTAAATGTGAATAAGCATCTGCTCCATCTCTTTGAGGAGAGCTACAGCACCCAACTCCAAATACAGGACACCAAAAAGCCCGCCCTCTGGCATATTTAAGCAAGGGGTTCTTTCAGCCCCCACACTCAAAAATAATCAAGAAAGGTGGAAAAGTGAGCTCTTCAATCAAAATTCTCACTTTTTAATGTCTGCAATATTATCTAACACTCAGAATCACATTGGGGTTAGAAATTGTGTTATGTGGCATCTTTTTAAAAATGATATAAATAAAAAATTATTAGGAGCCTCAAAACATCAGATAGCATGAACGATTTTATTCTTTTATGACTCTACCTGAACAGGAGAGGAAAGAATAGGCTTCAGAAATCTCTTATTTTTCCAGCAGCTTTCGTGCAGAATAATATGCTTTCATAATGAAATGTAAGATTATAAATTACCAAATTGATTTTGCATCAGTGGTAAAAAGTCATAAGTGACTAAGTGTCCTAAGGTGACCTAGTATGTTATAGAAAATGTGAAACCATAGTATACTGACAGTTTAATTGGTTTAGCAAGAGTTCATATAACTTGGCTGAAATGCATCATTGGCATTTTTATCGTTACATCTTATTGCAGCTTTAAAAATAAAGTAGATGACAATCTTGTGAAATGTTTCCTTTACTGAATCAGGTTCCTGTCCTTGACTTTATTGCTATGCCTAGCTTTCCAAAACAATGTTTACAAACAGCCTCAGCCTTTTAATATATTTTGAATACTGAAATTTATCTCCCAACTTGATCCTTTTGAGCCAGGAAATGGGAAAACACTAGTGTATAATCTGTGTGAGAAACACCAAAACAGATGGCATCAAGGAGTTAAATACCAGAGTGGATGGCACCTTGACATTTATTGCTGTCTGGTGTGAACTAGAATATATAATTTGACTCTTTTACCGCATTAGGAGAGCAATTTAAATGTGTTAAGACTTGAACTATCAAAAGATGCTGTCTCCTGTCTTCAGAAGTAATTACAAGACAAGACTATTAAAGCAGTCTTATAAATACGAGAGGAGCTGTGACTGTGAAGGGCGGCAGAAGTGGAAAGAACTACCTCCCCAGTGGTGGCAGATCATTTTCTGACAGAGCAGTCCCTGTGGCAGAACAGGGGGCTAGCCATCTTGCTGGCCAGGAAGCTCTTTTCCAGAACCACTGGTGTCAAATGGGGTTCCTGAGTTCAGCTGTGACCGCAGGTTATTCACTAATGTCCTTTATCTAATTCAGGATACCATGTTGCATTTATTTGGTCATTTAATTTTAACAAGGTAATTCAAACTTTTGCCTTGTCCAGGACTCATAATATGCCTATTCATTTAATCGGGTATTCTTTTAGCTTAAGTTATTTCTATTAGAAAAGTCATGAAAGAATAAAGAATATACTATTTTAGAACAAGTCAAAATAATGTTTTACTAATTTTCACATAAATGTATTTATCTCAGAAATTTTCCCAAGGATCTTTATATTCTCTCTCTCCTATAGGTCCTTGAGCCTCTGTTAGCTGGATTCATGTTCCCCTAACAATCAAGCCCCTGGGGGCTAGGTGCTAGGACAGCACCAAGTAGTTACTCCACTCATCTCAGACAAGGACAAGAACAAGTACTAAACTGAATGGAATATAACTTTGATGTGGGAAGCTACGATCACTAAGCCCAGTCTTGCTAGAAACAATCTCTGGATAAAAACAATTTGCTAAACGAACATTTCTTTAGCATGTTTGCATACGATTTTTAGCATCATACATATGATTTCAGAGTGATGCAGAGAGGCTAAGTAACCTGACAAAAAATCACTTAGCTAATAAATGGCATGGCAGTGATTCAAACCCCAGTTCCTGTGTGCCTTTAAAGTCCATGGTCTTGAACAATTCTGTTATATGCCTTTCTTGAGAGACAATAAATGATTAGGTTGAATCATTCCAATTCTAGCTCTTGAATCCTGACTATTCCAACCCTGAGTTGAACTCTGACCCACCAATTGTTCTGACTTGATCTTTATGGCTATGTGTCTTTTTGCCCCTTTTACTAAATCTTGGCCTTAGCTACCCCAATGAGTTATACGCTATAGCAATTCATTTGGCCCTTCTATAATTTGTTTTAGTCACATTCTGTTAAAATTTCCTGGATATGCCTGCCTCCCCTGGTTGGAGCCCATCCTGCCTCTCACCCAACAATGAAGGGGCTGTGGTGCCCTTTGCTGTCAACCAGTCTGGTTACTATCTGGCCATTAAGCAGTTCTAGATCTGCTCCTGTCCCTCTGCTGCCCTCTAGCAATCACCAGCTACTCTGCCCCATCTAGAATACAGGACTAGCTTCCCCTTTGGGCCTGGTACACTACCATTTGGCTTGGTAACCTTAAAGCCAGTCAAAGGGAGGTGGATGATGCAGCCCAGATCCCCTGGAAAATGTAGCACAAGAGAAATTACTTTCTTGTCTTCTTTTTAAAAAGAAGGCTATAGGGAAAGGAGGAAGAAAGCCTAGTCCTGCTCCTTTTCTTCACACAGACTCTCTCACGGGATGCTCTTCCCCAAATGGCACTGTGAAAGACCTAGGGCCGGGGTCAGCAAACTGCGGCTCACGAGCCACATGCGGCTCTTTGGCCCCTTGAGTGTGGCTCTTCCTAAGCCTTAGGAGTACCCTAATTAAGTTAATAACAATGTACCTACCTATATAGTTTAAGTTTAAAAAATTTGGCTCTCAAAAGAAATTTCAATCGTTGTACTGTTGATATTTGGCTCTGTTGACTAATGAGTTTGCTGACCACTGACCTAGGGTGTCCCAGCTTACAAAGGAGTTTCCCAGCTCTGAGCATGGAGAATGGAGGAGATAGCAAGTCCTTGGGCCTTAGGGAAATCAATATATCAGTGACTTGGCACAGGGGATACTTTCTAGTCACTACAAGAGTGACCCCAGGAACTACCAGCTGTGCACAGGTGGCAGAAGCCTTTGATGACTGGTTTCTTGTTCCCTAGAGTCATTTAACAGCAGGAGGGGGTGCAGGGTGGAGGAGCAGCTGTTTATGCTCATGACACTTCCCACTGCCTAAGACAGCTCTTTGATTGATCCCCTCTCAGAAGATCTAGCTTGTTCTCTGGGGACAGAAACAGCTTGGGGATTGATGGGTTGTGCAATTTCCTCTGGGTCAAACACTAGATTCTCAGGAGAAAAAAGCAACTTTCTCCAGTTGCTGTCTATTGCTGGGGGTGAAGGAGAGAAACTAAAAAATTTCCATCACCCCTAAAGCTTCCCACCTTTTCTCTTGACCCTCTTAAAATTCATTAACATAAGCTCACATGGGTTTATTCTCTTGGTCCTCACTACAACACTGCAAGATAAATTCTTCTATCATCTAGTTTTAAGATAGGGAAACTGGAGCTTTAAGAACATAAGTCTCTGTCTGGCTGGTGTGGCTCAGTGGTTGAGCATCAACCTATGTACCAGAAGATCACAGTTCGATTCCCAGTCAGGGCACATGCCCAGGTTTGGGATCGATCCCCAGTGAAGGGCGTGCAGGAGGCAGCTGATCAATTATTCCCTCTCATCATTGATGTTTCTATCTCTCACTCCCTCTCCCTTCCTCTCTGAAATCACTAATTTTTTTTAAAAGAACATAAGTCTTTTGCCCAATGTCACATACAGGCAGAGTCAAGATTTGAACTCAAGTAGTCTTAGAACTAAGAGAGCCATTAGAATTAAAAACAGACTTCAGAAAATAAGTCTTACACTTCCACCCAAGTACTCCTTGCCCCTCCACACACACATACACCATGCCAGTGATTATTTATCTTTTCCAGCAAAGAGAAATTTAATCTCCTTTTATGAAACAAAATCTGATGACCCATTTAGTCAGGGAGAGGAGACAGACTGAGAATAGACAAACAAGTGAAAGTAAAAATCAAACTTGCTGAAAACAGGAAGTAAAGAAAACAGGCTCTGATCAGAGAGATGGAGCACAGTAGATCTCAGGCATTACTTCCCCATTTGTGAGATGCTCTGAATCAAGAATTTTAGAAGGAACCATCTAAATCATATCCTCTATAGAACTCCATTCCACCGCAGCCCAAAATAGAGGGTAGGGATTGTCTGATACTGGGAGGACAGAAGAATGGAATAATTGCCTTTCCCCTCTATCCTTCCCTGAATTAGTCAAGACTGGGAATCTGAGAAAGGGAAACTGGCAGAATTCCTATGAGGAGGGCTGTACATCCCAGTAATCAGGTCAAAGGACGGGGAGGACCACCCTGAACAGCATTAAACAACTGGAACACAACAGCTGGTTGGGCCAAAGTTTCCCATCCCTAGGCTCAGCAGTAGCCCAAGCCCATTGTTTATTTGCCTTGCAAAAGCATATCACCCTCAAGTTGTACCTTCCAAAAATAATATTAGCTTCCATTTAAATATGAACAAGGAACAATCAAAATAAGCAGGTGACTCTAGGCCTTCCTTTACTGCCATAGGTAGAATCTCAGTGCTGCCTGACACTAGTAAATGTCAGGTTATGGGGGGGAAAATAGCCGAGTCCTGAGATGCTCTGCTTGATCACTCTCTGTCCTATCAATCACCCAGGAACATTGTTTTTAAAAGAAAGAAATCATCTTGAAGTTCTGATAAATCTAAATGTGCGGGTCACTGTCAGATACCAGTAGTTTTTACAGAATGTTTACATATGAAGACATTTTTAATGAAAATGTATTATAAACATTTAAGCATAATGCCAGCTGAAAAATATTCCAATATGTGTGCTAGGACAGGGCTGCAATTGAAATTCCAGTCACTTTTAGAAAATGATCAACATTTTTGAAGCTATTTCCTACCAATGACTTTATTGCACAATATATAGAACCCAACTGGCCACTTTAAATGACTCTAGAAGACAATTGTATATCAAACTCCTCCATAATGGATTTTTAAAAATTGTTAAACTCATCAATCTTCAGTAATCATTTTAAAGTAAAAATGATTCAATCCTAACTATATGCTAGTGCAGACCCTGCTCCCACTCCAGTAGCCATGACCATGAATAACTCCAATCCATCCCCAATTCTGGAAGTGCCAAATTACCCCCAGAGATACTACACAGGCAGCTGAAAAGATGGATGACCACAAGCAATTAGCCAATCAATTTGGCTTGAAATCGCCACCAACACAATTGGCAGAAAGCCATACATGGAGTTTAAATGGCAGTCACCTGTTTGAAAGGAAACAAAAGGTCCCAGGTTCCCACACTATATTAATAACTTGCCATGGTATCCAAAATTACCACCATTCTAACCACATGTTGGGATTTAGGCCCTACTCAAAAGGCAAATAGATTACTCACTGTCAAAAACATGCTAGACTATTAGCACACCCTACCACATTAAGTAACTCTCACCTAGGAAAACTGAGGGCAGTGCTCTGAGGAAATGGGAAGGATGGGTGTCAGGCCAGCATGAGGAAAGGTGACAAAGAGAAGAGTGTTTGTGGCAAAGGTGTGGAGGTGGTGGTGAGGATGAGCAGAAACAAAGCCCCTCTGGTTCCCATATTCCTTAAAGGGGAAAAGAAGGTGGTTGCCACAAATAATAATCTCAGAAATCTAACGTCAATCCCAAGCCAGGTTTAGGAACACATCATCTAGCAGAAGATTTGTGAGCATGGAAGAAACAATCACAAAAAGCTGGCATATTTTTATAACAAGTCATGCCTGACTAACCTCTTTTCCTTTTATAATGGAAATACTGAGCTGAAAACCAAAGGAATACAATGAACATACTACTTCTGGATTTCAAAAGGGCCTAGGACAAAGTTTACAGTCATGTTCAAGATAAACTGCTGTGCCCAAAGATGCTAGCTAATAGATTAATGTCAATCCAAAAGAAAGTCTCTTATGGGGAACCTGACCTGCTCAGCTCAGCATTTTTATCAATGACTCGTATGATAGCATAAATGGTACCCTGACCAAATTTTAAAATTACATGAAGCTGGAAGGGTTAACCCATTTTGACATCCTAGAAATCTCAACACGCTAGAATTTTGGCTCAAATTTTAAAAGATGTCATAGTAATATAAGACCAACACCCCAAACTTGAGATGAAGGCTGGCAGCAACAGTTTGAAAATTTTGCTTGACTTTAAGTTCAACACTCACTGACTCAATAGTGAGTATCTTAGGTTGGCTGCCTCAATAAAAGTGCAATATGAATACTATCGGAGGTGATAGCTGCCCTGTTCTCTGTATCGGGCAATACTGCATACTGCAATTTAGGGAGATAATTACCAAGTAGAAATCTATCCACAAGAGAGCAGCCAGTATGGTGAAAGAGTTACAAGGAAATTGATTTTGGCCCAACAAACCTAAGAACTGGCAATTAAAGCTGACCAAGAATTTAGTGGGCTGCCTCATAAGGGAGCTGATTCACCATCAGAAAATTGATCACTCTCTCAGAATATGTTGTACAAAGAAGCCACACAGAGCTATGACAGTTGTATTTGATGACCTCTAAAGCACGCTGTCAACTCGGAGATACTGTGACATTATGTAATCACCTTCCTAATTTATAGAACTGAAAAAGGACACAAAACTAAAGTCAAATCTCTGGGTAGTGTATTAACACATAAAAACAAATATTCTGAACGAAGTAGAGAAACTAGGGTAGTAGCAGACAATCCCAGTCCTTTCTTCCTCCAAACTCCTTAGCTGTAGGGGGTCTTGTTTGCATGGAGAGCTTGGGAGTTTAAATAAACTTCACTTGGGTGGCTGAGATGTTTGTAATGAGGACCAGGATGAAGGAAGTCAAATGGTGATATGTAAACAACATATATCCCTGCCTCCTGTGAAAACAGAATTTGATGTTTTTCTATAAAGAGAGTGATTTATATGGATGGGAACATACACACACACACACACACACACACACACACACACACAACAACAACAACAACAACAACAACAACAACGAACTAACCCACTTTAAGAGGATTATTTCTGAAATATAATTGGAGTTCAATCTAAAGCAAAGCATTTCTTTTATGAGTCCCTAATTAAGACATAAAAAATAACACAGTGAGCATGTCCAGAGACAGACTGACCTACTTTTTTTTTTAAGACTACTACCATGTTCATGTCTGAAAGTGCCCAGCAGTGCCTGGCATACAATAGTGCTCACCAAATAGTTGTTGACTGCCTGACAGAAACAAAAAAAAATGAAGTTTTTAAGGTATCTAACCAAAAATGTCCTCAAAATTCAAGCCTGCAGTGTGACAGCAGGATTTAGGTCTTCTGCTTGAAGCAACTTAACAGGGCTGAGCCAAAAGCTTGTGTACCTTGGCTTCTGGCATGTTGAAAAAGGAGAACACTATATCCTAGGCAGACTGCTCAGGGTCAGTCCTCTGGAGCAATCAACTAGGTGCGTCCCCAATGAGCTATAGAAAATCAGGGCTCTTTCTGCACATTGTGAGGCAGCAGAAAGTGCAATACTGGCCTACTGCCTGGAAACCTTGCCCTAGTCCCAACATTTCAAATTCTAGGGGGTTCTGGTCTAGGGATAGTCTTTTAAGTACATGAAAATGTATAAATTAAGATATGCCCTTCAGCACTGCATATAAGAAAGGAAAAATTAAGGATACACCTAAATGGTTGCCGATAGCAGAGTGGCTGAATGAGGATATTATGCAGCAGCTTTTTTTAACGAATAAAGTCTTTACTTGTTTTGAAAGATGCCAAAGATATATGAAGTAAAAAGGTATGTTATCAAACAACATGTATGGCATGGCCCCATTTCTGTAGGGGGACAAAACTGTGTGAATGAGTGAATAGTAATTGTATGTATATGTATACAAATACATGGAGAAAAGTTTTAAATGCACACATCAAACTTTACAGTGTTTGCAGTTGGCAAAGTTATTAAGCGGGGGTGGGTATATCAATGGGGGAACTTTCACTTTTTTCCCTATATATACTTTTGGTATTGTTTCATTTTTTATTTTTAAAAAATCTTATTTATTTAATTTTTTCTAGTAAATTAGTTTATTTTTTAATCTTTATTGTTGAAAGTATTACATATGCCCCCCTTTTCCCCCATTGACCCCCTCTAGCCCGCCCCCAACCTCCACCCCAAGCCTTCATCACTCTATTGTCCATGTCCATAGGTCATGCATATATGCATACAAGTTCTTTGGTTGATTACCTCCCACACACCCACGCTCCGCTGCCTTCCCTCCAAGATTCCACACTCTGTTCCATGCTTCCATGTCTCTAGATTCATTCTGTTCTTCAGTTTATTTTGTTAATTAGATTTCACATATGAGTGAGATCATGTGATACTTGTCTTTCTCTAACTGACTTAATTCACTTAGCATGATACTCTCCAGGTCCCTCCACATTGTCTCAAAAGGGTAAGAGATTCTTCTTTTTCACTGCTGCATAGTATTCCATGTTATAAATGTACCACAGCTTTTTTATCCACTCATCTACTGATGGGCACTTGGGCTGTTTCAAGATCTTAACTATTTTAATTTTTAATTAAATTTATTGGAGTGGCACTGATAAAATTATATGTTTTAAGTGTACAATTCTCTGATACATCATCTGTTGATCATTGTGTGCCCACCACCCAAAATGCAATCTTCTGTCACTATATAGTTTACCCTAGTTACCCTTTACTATCCCCCCACCTTCTCTCTGGTAACCACCATATTGTTGTCTGTGTCTATGAGTTTTTATTTGTTTTTCTTCTTTGTTCATTTGTTGTTTTCAGTTTTATATCTCACATATGAGTGAAATCATATGCTTAACTTTTTCTGTCTGACTTATTTCGCTTAGCACGATAGTCTCAAGGTCCATTCACTTTGTTGCAAATGGCAGTATTTCATCTTTTCTTATGGCTGAGTAGTATTCCATATGTACCACATCTCCTTTACTCAACCATCTATAGAAGCACACTTCAGTTGTTTCCATGTCTTGGTCACCGTGAATAACAATGCTATGAACATAGGTGTGCATGTATCTTTGCAAATAAATGATTTCAATGTATTGTTTCTTTTTTACCTTAAGTATGTCTAAATACTGCATACATTTTTCTAGCTCAGAAAATTACCTTTATAATTTGAAGAAGAAAAAAATCACTAAAGTCAAATAGCAAGAAATCCCTAGTCTCTTTCCCAGCCTTCTGGAAATCCACAGAGAGCCTTGGCAAAGGAGGCCAGCCAGGCCTGATTTGCTTCCCTGCTCTACCTACAGCAGTTCCATTCTCTATATTGTGGTGGGAGTAGGGCTTAATGGGAGATTGGTTTCTCAGGGCAGTATATAGCCCTAAATGGAGGGACTATTTATGAATAAGCAATTTTCTCAGAAGGTCAAACCCCTGGGAGAAGCAACAACCTTTTCAAAGCCTTCTTATTAGAAACAGTAGCAGTGCCCACTAGTAAAATCACATAATGCACCTAACAAAATACTTGACATTGCCAAGGAAATATTTCCAATGGAGAAAATCTGGCTCTTGAGGCAAACAGGAACTTGGTAAAATGAAGGTACTGATTCCTATAAGCCTCCAGGCAATAAAGTCTTGATACGCATGCCCTTTTCCATCAACTCTTCCCAAACAACATGCACTCATACAGATTGTTTAGTAAAAGAAAACCAGGCACCATCGAATAACTAGATTCAATCAACAAAACAACCCAGTAAATTACTAACCAAAGAGTTATTCACCAATTTGGTTAGTCGCCAATTTCTATGCTATAAAAAGGACACTTCATGAAAGATAGGTAAATGTGAAACAGCGTGCCGTGGACCCCAATCTTCCTCACCAGAATGAGAATGGGAGCCAACTCAAAGAAATGGGAAAAGAACTGGATTGAGGGTTAGGCCAGTTTTCCAACTGCCATTTGCCAGCATGAAACAAGGTCAGTGGTTTGCAACAGGAGGTGAATTGCCCTCCAAGGGACATTTGACAATGTCTGGCAAATTATCACAACTGTGGTGGGTGAGGGTAGAGGCCAGAGATGCTGCTAAACATTCTATAATAAACAGGGCAGTCTCCCCACAACAATGATTATCCAGCTCCAGATGTCAATAGTGCTGAGGTCGAAAAACTTCACATTACTCTCTCCTCAGTTTTATTACCTGAAAAATAGGAACCATGTGACTCATAGAAATAAAAGTGTTTTTTAAAGTATTTAGCTTTATCTAAATGTAGGATTAGCTTAGTCCAGGGTCATTTTAATACTTCAAGTCTATCAAGATGCCCGAAAACTATTCATTTTCAGCTTCATACATTAATTTGGACTTTTAAAAACCCAAATTGGTTTTAAGCAGTAATTTAGGAAAGAGCCATAGAAAGCTTCCTGGTGAAGGTAGTATATGAGGCAAAAGACAATATAGAACAGAGGCTGAGAAACCAGGCTCTTGAGTATGTCTGGGATTCAAATTACCATCTGTCATGTAATAGCTTTGTGATCATAGGCAAATTACTGAACATCTTTAAAACACAGTATTAATAACACCTACTTTATATGGTTGTTGTGAGAACTCAATGAGTTATGCATATGAAGAGCTTATAACAGTACCTGGTTGATAGCAGACACTTATTATATATAGGCTAGTATTATGTTTTTATTGAAGCACATCAGAGATACACAGAGGAGGGTAACCTAATCCAGTGGAGGGGTGGTCAGGAGAGGTGTCCTGGAAGAAGTGGTTAACTGAGTTACATCTTAAAAACTGATAGATAGTAAAAGATGTAAAAGTGGAGGCAGTAAGACTAGTTAGGAACTGGTTAAAAAGTTCTGGCTAGAGCTGAGTGATGAAACCAGGGCAGTGGTCATAGGATGGAATCTTTGTGGGAGAAAAAAATCAGGAAAGATTGGGTATATGGTAGTACTTGAACAAGTAAATTACCCTCTCTGAGCTTCAATTTTCCTTATCCATAAATTGAAGGTAAAACCACCTACCTAACAGGATTACTGTAAGGAAGAAATCAATTTTATTTTAAAACCTATAGAAAGTGGCACATATAGTAGACAATAAATAAAAATCTCACTATTATTATAATTAACAATAATTACAATAGCCCTGGAAAGGGTCCCCAGGTGACAGTTAACCCAAGAGGCTCAGCATCAGGAAGAGATTTGCCCAATGTTACACTCTCTGCTTAATGGCAGAGCCATGAATAAAAACTCAATCTTTTGCCTCCTACTCTGTGGTTGGTTTCCGCCCCCCTCCTACTAAATTGTTCTAAGTGATTGGTTGAAGGATACTCTCCTCCCAAAAAATTAACATGAGGTCACCCATATTGTCAGCAGTTTCTTCCTCCCAGTGCCAACAATGAATAGGATTCTAAAACAGGCTAGAAGATCATAATTTCTCCTACACTGTAAAAATTGCCCATACTTCTGCCTAGCTGGTGTGGCTCAGCGGATGAGTGTTGACCTATGAACCAGGAGGTCACGGTCAGGGCACATACCCGAGTTGTATGCAGGAGCCCACTGACCAATGATTCCCTCTCATCATTGATGTTTCTATCTCTCTCTCTCCCTCCCCCTTCCTCTCTAAAATCAATAAAAATATATTTTTTAAAAATTGCCCATACTTCTTAATCTGATAGTTTTACTCCCACCTCCCTTTATTGAAATACTATAGAAAGTTCATTGTACATAACTGGATCAACCATGCTATTTCTACAGATGTTGGGATTTTAACTGTATCACTTCCCCAGAGACCTAAATGGTATACAGTAGCTTCATTATGATCAGAACAAACACAGCTAGGCTCCTAAATGGTGCAACTCTTCTAATTCCTCTACTGAGACATAACTTTGCTATTGCTATTTGATGTCTTTAAAGGATATTTATTGCACTCAATTACAAACATACTAATTACAAACATTCTGATCCTGCAGACCAAAACCCAGCCCCTCTTAAAAGCAACATAGGTGAGGATATAATAACATTTGAGAAAGGATATGGAAAGCAACATCCAAAATAATAGTTCTTTCCTCAAGTCAAGTAGGCATCTAAGTGGTAGAAGAATATGCCAACAATCAGTACTGAAATTGATATTATTAAATCTGGGAATCCTGATTTCAATGCTATTCAAATAACTGAGACTACGTATTTGAGTCCATTAAATAATCATAAATTTGAATCTATTTGTTCAGACTAGGATTCTTCATAGAATCAGATTAGAGCTGAATAGAGTTTTAGAGATTAGCTAGCCTTTTGTTTTTTAACTATTTGGGAGGGCATAGACCCCTTTGTGAATCTAATTTAAGCTATGTGCTTTCTCTTCAGAAAAAAAAAGGCACATATACAACGCATTTCAATTTCAGGAGTTATGAGGACCCACTGCAACACATCCATGGACCTCAGTTAAGGACCAATGTGCTGCTAGTCTACTCACCTCTTTGGACAGACAAACTGCACTTCAAAAAGGTTAATTTGCCCAAACTACATTAGGATGATAGTCCTAGAGTTTAAAATGTGAATTACACATAATAACCCTAATTTGTAATAGTCCCTTACATAAGTGTGTTTATAGTGCTGTTTAGTTTAATGTGTAATTTTATATGTACATCTTTATACTCTCAAAATATAAACTGTATATGTAGTAGCTCCATTTTATAGATGAGAAACCCAAGGCTTAGAGAAATTAAATAAAGTTCCATCAATATCTGCTAAAATATATTATGTGTACCTACCTACCAACACTGAACTGGGGGGGTGGTGATACAAAGATGAACTCAAAGCAGACCCTTTCGGAGCTTTCAATTCAGTGAAGGGGACAAACATCCCCCCATGCTCCTTCCCCCATCCAAAGCACATCATTTCTAGTGTAGTAGGTGCTAAGATGGAGAAAGAGAACAATTGGGGGGATGTGAGATAAGGTGGGATGACAGGAAGACCTAACCTAACCTGCTGATTGGGGAAAGGACCCCTAAGGGGTTCGGTTCGTCACAGGTTCCAGGGCTAAAAAATAACCAAGCTGGAACCGGAACCTATGCATTCTGATTCCAAAGCTGGTGCTTTTTTATGAGCTGGGTTTCCCAAGGGCTTTGCAACTAGAAGGGGCTTAAAGTCCTTTCTGGAAGCATAGCTTCAATCACACCAGGAATAAAACCATCTAGCTCTTCAATTTTCAATAAAACTCTCTGTTAGTACATGGTCAATACATGCAAATTTGTTTTAGCACATGAAAATTAATTAGCCATTAATTAGCTTAAACATGAGATAATTCAGTATGTAAACCTGAAACAGTTTCTTCCTACTAGTGACCACGTTACTATGCTCAAATGTTCTCTTCACACGTATCAATTTTCTAATCTTGCTTCCTTTGAGTTTTGCCTTGGCTCTAGGTATTTATCTTTTCTTTCCTGCTAGGCTGGTAAGGAGGCTCTCTGAATGGCTGGGTAGAAAAAAAGAAAACAAAAGTGATTCTCAGAGAGACCATACAACTTTTTGTAAGTACAAAGACACATTTTAACTACAGTCTCCCCGTCTGTATTAAAGATGTCTGGAAAAAGAACAAGTGTATGATGGGGGTTGGTACTAGCTACCTGGGCTGACACAGAGAGGATTATTCAGGACAGCTATATTTTAAATGTTTTTCTTCTTGTCTTCTCCACTCCCTGACCTCCCACTGCCAGCCGCCTACTTCCCCACCCACCTATTCCATCCCCAAAGAAAGTCCTGAGCATTTTTGAAGATGAATTACTTCCCTTTCCAGGGTCTCTGGAGCTAAATTTTTAGTACTGTATTTAATATAATTTGCAGTGCTCATGTTTTATTTGAATATTGTTCATTTTTCAGTTGAATAAGTTTGTTAAACCATTTAATTTTTTAATGACCTCTGAAGGACAAAATTTTCTGTGGCAATACATAATGTATAATGTAAGGCATAGAAGAATTCTGATTTATAAAACTGATTCCCATTTAATTTTTCAGGATTGTATCTGTTATATCAAGCCAGGCCTGCCTACTGAGGACCTAAATAATAGCACTAAACTAAATGATACTAATAAAACTTTACATTTTAATGACAACTAAAGCATTATCTTAGTTGGGTCTCATTACAGTGTGAGATTTAAGCAAGATAAGGATTATCCCCATTTTACAGATGAAGAACCCGAGGCTCAGGTAGGTTAAGTGGTTAATTCAAGGTCATGCAGTTTCCACATGACAGAAATGGGACAAGAAATCGGATAAAAGTTTTTCACACATGCTTAAACCCCTAGGATAAAAAATATCACAGCTCTCTCACCTTGACTTAAAAGTGCTAACAATGGCTTCTGAAAAATGAAAAGCCTAGGAGGAAGACAGAATAAAAATCTGAGAGACAATCACTGATATTTTTTCTTCTAGACTTCAGGCTGAATCAAGTTCTTCAAAGAAAACTCAGTAAAGCCCAGACATTTTCATCCTAACAAAATAAATATTTCAGTCAGGCTTTAGAGGACTCTTGCATTATGATTGGCTGTTAGATATATTTGTGACTTAGCCACTAAACTGATTAACGCTAACTTCATTGACACAGTTATGTCAACAGAGCCTTTGACACTGACAGTTATGAATGAAAAGTGTAAATAATGGTAAATAACCTAGAGCTTCCACATTTATTCCTAATGAAAGATTTAGCACTTTCAAAAGTCAAATGCCTGATAGGCTAAAAATTACAGCTTTGGTCTATCTGGTGCCAACAAAACGAGATTCATCACCCCTCCTGTCTTTAGAAAGATATCCAAAGAGTCTCGGGTTCTTCCAAGCAGACAGGCAAGTTTGATTTAAAAAAACAAACAAACAAAAAAAAAACAACAGCTCAGACTCTTTGAGCTGAAAATGGCTGTAAAAATTATCTGGCCTAACCCCACATTTTATATGAGAAAACTAAAGCCCAGAAAAATGACATTAATTGCCTAAGGTCATCCAGTGAGTCATGATGGAGTCAGAGATACAAGCCATATCTTCTTATTCCCAGTCCAATGCTCTTGTCACTAAACCACACAACAGGAAAAAATCTCCACCCAGCATACACATACACAGGCATGTTTCTCTCTCTCTCTCTCTCTCTCTCTCTCTCTCTCTCTCTCTCTCTCTCTCTCTCTCTCTCTCTCTCTCTCCTGAATTTTAACAGACCTATAAAGATAATTGAAGCCATATTCTCTGTGCTGAATTTCTATTGGTCTCAACAGAATGAGATCTGATGAGGACTCTCAGATATAAAATTATATGCAATTTCTCAAGTTCAAGTCCATCTCGTGATTACAAATGAATCCTATTTTAAGACATGCCTGAAAATAACTTAAGAAAACTTGCACATATACTGTTTTATCACTAGCACTGCTTTTAACATGTGCAGTATGATTCTATTTTTGGAAGAATATATCTACATATGTGTGTTTGGATATATTCAGGGGGGAAAATCAGAAAGCCTATGTTGACCATAATCATCTCTGGATGCTAAGATTTTGGGTGATGCTCATATGCTATTTTATATTTACCAGTATTTATTAAGTTCTCTTCAAAAACTAACACCTATTATTTATGTAGTAAAGTGTTAGCAGAATAGCAGAAAAATAATAATATTAGAAATATTATAATAAGATATTCAGACATATAAACTCTTGGTATTTTTCAGAATCCAATAAAATGTCATGACATGAATTCATGGTCAACTAAGCTTATAAAATCTGTTCAATTAGAATTCCCCTCCTTAGAAACAGAAAAGATTTTGAACCTGATAGTCATCCCTTTTCTTGTGTATATTTGGTCGATAGAATAGGTAGGCCAATTTATTGTTACTGTCCCCAGAAGGCCTCTCATTGAAATTCAAGAGTGGTTAGCTCAACAATTAGGATGCTTTTCTGGAATATCTATACCAATCTTAATTGATGAAGGAAAAAGTTAAGTTAGTGAAGTGTGATTTACAACTACCTTTACAAGAATAAAAAACACCAGATAACATTTATTGAGCATTTCCTGTAAAACTAAGCACCCTTCTATGTTAAGTTTTACATGAATCATGTCATTGAATTCTCACAACAACTGTGACAGTTAGGTCCTATTATTTATTGCCCGTGTTTTAGAGATGAGGATATTGAGGTTTAGAGAGCTTATGTGGACTTCCGTAGATAACAAGATTCAAGATCAAGTCAATTTATTCCATAATCTATTCTCTTTAACTCTACACTGCCTTTTATTATTTTTCCATACCTAGAGTAACTAAAACTCACTGCTAATAAAGTATTTCCAAGTAAAGTTTCTATCAGGTTTGCTTTAATAAGCAAAGCTTTTTGTAATTAGCAGCCCCAATTAATGAGTTTTCTTGAGTCTTTCAAGCAAGTTAAACATGACTTCCTGCAAATCTTATATAAACTATTAATTTGTTTAGCATATACTTTCTTCATAAATGGGATGAAAGTAAACTTCAGTACAAGTCAAATCATAACAATATTTGAATTAACAGAGCCAGAGTTAGTAAGATTTCACTCTAGATCATTAATTTTTATAAAATATTTACTTCCTGCTTTGAGTTCACTTCTTCCATTTAAGCATTTATTGCCTGTATATTTAATGTATAAACAGATGTTTGCACTATTACAGTTTTCACATAAAGGGCTTCTGACTGCCTTCAAAATAAGAAGAAAAAGCCCAAATATGGTCCTGCTTAATTGTTAGACATTTCTAACACAGTCTTTAAAAAGGAGGGCTTTAATAATTTGTTTTTTTTAAAAAAAAAAACACAAAAAACCTAGTCTGATGCCAAGTAAACATACAATAGAAGAAAATTCTCAAGTTAGCATATGTAATAAACACTTTAATCAATGTGCTTAAGCAGTCATTTCTCTTTCTTATGCAAATTTTTATGTTCCAAAATTTTGGTGCCTGAATTAGTTCCATTCCACCCCACTCCCCAAAACAAATTTAGATTGCTTTTGTCTAGCTCCTCTCTCCCAAAGATGTCATACAGCTAAAGTTCCAGATAGTTACTGGCTCCCTATTTTGACTAATTCAGCTCACCATCTCACACAAGAGAGAAAATAACAAAAGTGCTACAAACTTTCAACTTTAAAATGCTTGAAAATATAATCATTGCACACAAAGCACACTGAAATCCCTTGAGGAAAACTATACCTCAAAAATACTGAATATTACTATTAATATCTTCACATGTCTAGTATAGTATAAGTATAATTAAAGAACTTAGAGTTTAAAGAGTCTATTTCAGTGTTTACTCTAAGGAGATTTCATGAGCAAGGAAATGATAGACCCACATATTCCTCTAACACTGAAGTGCTCACATTTTAACTAGACCAAGAAAGAGAGGCCCTGTGTGGTATGGCTAACTACTTATGGGAGTAATTTTGCCATACAACTATAGTAAATTTATTTCAGTTCCAGATATCACTTTCCCCATTAACTCAGAAGAGCAAAGGAACAAAACCACTTTCCTTTCATCCCTGTCAAACTCACCAAGTTTCTCTGGAAGCAAATACTATTTAAATCATTTTCATACTTCTATAATGCCTGTAAGACAAGTCCAGGGTCTAATTATGTCACTTAAATTTGTTGAAGATGTTTGGGTTTTTCTTTTTTAAATTTTAATAATGAAAGTGCCCAAGGGTTTAAAGCCCTAATAATCTAATAAACTTTGCTAGGTGAACATTGTAACAGATATGCCTGGATGGGATTTTGTAAATACCAGACAATTTCCCCTGATCTTTATCAGGGAAAGAAGTCTAAATCTTTGGCAGGAAGAAATTAAATGTAGTGCAAAATAATAACATCTGGCCAGATTGTGTTTGTCAGAGTAGCAGCCCCTTTAGATGTCAGGCTGAAAAGTACTAAAATGAACTCTGAAGGGTGTGTGTGCGATTCTTTATGAGGCAATAGAAAAGTCTGCCATACTGCCACAGAATACTCAGGATACAATTAACTCATGCTAGTATGTCCCTACAGAGAATTGTTTCACGTCAACGGAATTTGACGCCTTCTGCCAAATAAAATTTTGGGGGCCATTCTTGGGGTAGTTTCTTTATTTCTCCATTACCATACGGATTCCTAACAGCACTTTCTATTTTTTTTAAACTCTCTGTGATCATTTTTATGAGTTGTTAAAGCTTATGTTTATCTTCTAACTATAAGAAGGACAGTGTGGCTCAATGAAAAGAGTAATGCCTTTGAAGTTAGAAACTTAATGCTGCCACTTACTGGTTATGTGGCCTTGGGCTATATGGCTTCTAATTCCAGTTTCCTTATCTGTGAAATGAGGATAATAATAGCTAGCAATATCACTACCATTATGAAGCTTAATCAAACTTAGCACGTTTATTTTCAATAAATTTAGTCAAGTTTGCTTCTCCTTTATGAGTGACTCAGATGAGTTCAAATGTCTAACCTGATCAACTTTACAGTAGCAAAGGCTTAAATGAGCACACACTATCTTCCCCTCCCATCAAAACAAAAACCCCTCAAGGATATATATGAAATAATGTGTGCATCATTTATTTATTTTTTTAATTTCTTTATTGTTGAAAGTATTACCGATATCCCCTTTTTTCCCCCATCCACCATGCACCCACCCCTCCCAGGCCTTCACCACACTATTGTCCATGTCCATTGGACTATGCATTTATGCATATAAGTTACCCAGCCACCCTCAACTTCCCTCTGAAATGCATCAGTCTCTTCCATGCTTCTATGTCTCTAGAACTGTTTTGTTTATCAGTATATTTTGTGCATTAGATTCCACATATGAGTGAGATCATGTGATATTTATCTTTCTCTAACTGGCTTATTTTGCTTAGCATAATACTCTCTAGATACCTACATGCTGTCTCAAATGGTAAGAGATCCTTCCTTCTTTTTTTTACAACTGAGTAGTATTCCATTGTGTAAATGTACCACGGCTTTTCTTTCCACTCATCCACTGATGGGCACTTGGGCTGTTTCCAGACCTTACTATTATGAATTGTGGCACTATGAACATAGGGGTGCATCTATTCTTTCTGATTGGTGTTTCGGGTTTCTTAGAACATATTCCTAGAAGTGGGATCACTGGGTCAAACGGGAGTTCCATTTTTAAATTTTTGAGAAAACTCCATGCTGTTTTTGACAATGTTTACACCAGTCTGCATTCCCACCAGCAGTGGACTAGGGTTCCCCTTTCTCCGCATCCTCGCCAGCACTTGTCATTTGTTGTAAGCCTCTTCTTCCACTATAAGCCATCTTAACCATCTGGCAGAACTTGCCAGAAAGAACATACTTTGTTTGTCCACTAATGATTACTTTGATGCATGAGATACTTTAATTGCTTTTCCTGCCTCTCTGATTTTTATCTGGCATTTAGAGAGGGAAAATTATGGTCATCTCACAATAAAAAAAAAAGTTTTTTCAATTAAAACATAATAAAAAAAACTCTTTCCAGAATGGGTACCACAAAACAATGCTAAACCACCAATTTATCTGATAAGTCAGTGTATCTGTTTCAAATGTCAATTGCTAGAAAGAGTACTGTTTCTCACATCCCCAAGGAATGAAAGTGTGGACAGAAGGCCTTTGGGTTTTCCCCCATTTACTACTCTGTTGGACAGGAACAGGCACTTTGGCATCACTGAATGGGTTTCGTTAGCTACCCCTTCAATGACTGGGGCATGTGGAAGTAAACACACATGCTACATCAAAGAATAGTTTCAGAGCCCATTTTCCCAGTTGAGAAGGTGGGAAGGATGCCCAGAATCCATGCTTCAGGCAATAAGACTGGTGGCAGGCAACATTTCACTGCTCTTCAAGCATCTTTCCAGCTACAAGAGCACAAACTCCAATATACTTCTAGATCAAGATTACTGCCTAGTAAATAGCCAGATAGGTCTGAAATCCAGTAATGCTGATACTAGCACAGTAAAAATGAACTCATTTGGACTAATGGTCGGTGTCAGGGTAAATATCAACAATAATCCTTTAAACTTTTCAAAGCATTTTAATATACATTACCTCTTTTGATCCTCAAAAACTCGAGCGGGTTGGCAGGTCAGGTATTATCTTGCACATAAGGAAACAAACTCAGACACTTCAAATTACTTACCATTTTTTACACAGCCAGTGTCAGAGCAGAAGTCAGAACCTATATTTGGTTCATGCTAAGGGCATCAATTAGTAAAGAATAAAAGAACATATTGGAAGCTAAAGGAAAATATTTTATACACTTGACTAAAGCTGCTTTAAAAACCCATGAAAATGAAAAAATAGAATTAACAAAGTAGTAAAAGCAATTTATAACATATAAAATGAGTTAGCATCCTGAATACATAAAGAGCTCTTACAATCAATAAGGGCCTCTCAATAAGAAACAAAGAATAGCTAAAATTTTTAAATGATGAAGAAATAGTAATGAGAAAAAATACAAACTAAAAAAACAGAAATAACCAACAGATCTCCTTAGTAACCAAGGAATAGTATTTTTTCACCCAAATTGGGGTTACTGTAAAATGGAAAATGGTCAGGAAAATGAACACTCATATATTGCTAGTGTGATTGAAAATAGATAAACTTTATGGAATTCAAATAGGCAGTAAGTATGAGAAACCTTAAAAACTGCATAGCCTTTGACCCAGCAATTTCAGTTGCAGGAATTTATCCTGAGGAAATAATTAAGAGTATGCATAAATATTTAGATACATGATTAATTTATTTATTTCATTGCAGTTTACTGAACATAACCTAAATTTCTAACAGTAGAGAGGGTTGAATTAATAACACCTGAGACAACCACATCACTAAATACTAGGTGGTCTCCAAGTACTATTTTCTATTGTATTATAGAAAGGTATTATTGATATGAAAAACTGTTATAATATATTACATGAAAAGGCAGTATAACTAAATTTTGAAGAAATATACTCAAATGCCTATACATGTATAATACTGAACAAAAGTATACAAGGTAATACATCACAATGTTAATAGTAATTAGCCTCTGGGAGATAAAATGTGGGTCATTTTATTTTCCACTTCTTATTTTTTATTTATTTTATTTTCTCTAATAAGCATATAGTACTAATTTGTATAGTAAAAACTTATTTTAAAAAAAAGAATATACTGAAACAAAGTGTGTTTTATCACCTTCAAGTCTTCACAGTAAGTAATAATCCTACACAATAAAAACATAATATGCAAATCAACTGAACAATGGAATGACCATCAAAACGACCGGTCACTATGATGAGCAATGACCACCAGGGGGCAGATGCTCAATGCAGGATCTGCCACCTGGTGGTCAGTGCACTCCCACAGGGGGAGCGCTGCTCAGCCAGAAGCTGGGCTCACAGCTGGTGAGCGCAGTGGCGGTGGCGGGAGCCTCTGTGGCAGCACTAAGAAGCAGTGAGCCAAGCAGCAAGCAGGTGGGCAGTAAGGAGCAAGGGGTACTGGACTGCGAAAGGGTACAGGCCAGGCTGAGGGACCCCCACCCCCACTGCACAAATTTCGTGCACTGGGCCTCTAGTAAGAGTATATTTAGAGAAGCTGACAAATGTCACCATACTCAGAATTCTTGACCACAAACTTTAAATCCATAGCACTAAACTTTGTTTACAGTGCTCTGTCAAGAGCCTAGATAAAGATGGAAGAAAAGACAATCAGCAAGCGAGGTAGTGCTGAGGCCAGAAAAAGAGGCAGAAGCTTGGGGAAACATAAAACATTCCATATCAGTGGGCAAGCATCAACTCACTAGCTAGACTTTTAGGATCTTAAAGCTTGAGTAGATTTTTAAAATCTAGAAACAAGTGCTGTAGGCAACAACTTATATCTTTGCTTTTCCATCTGGTGATAGTTGTAGGTTTTGGAAAGACAGTAAAAAAATTAGAAATCTGTTCCTTTTTTTAAAAAAAATTAAATTCTTTATTGTTTAAAGTACTACATGAATCTCCTTTTACCCCATTGACTTCTCTGCTGACGCTCCCACACCCCAACACATGCCCTCAACCCCCTACCTTCTGTGTCCAAAGAATATACTCATATGCATGCATACAAGTCCTTTGGTTGATCTCTTATCCCTTCACCCCCTGCCTTTCCTCATAAGTAGGACAGTCTGTTGGATGCTTCTATGTCTCTGATTCTATTTTGGTTCATCAGTTTATGTTGTTCATTATATTCCACAAATGAGTGAGATCATGGGATATTTATCTTAATCTGACTGGCTTATTTCACTTAGCATAATGCTCAACAATTCCATCCATGGTAAGAATTCCTTCTTTTTTACAGCAGCATAGTATTCCATCGTGTAGATGTACCACAGTTTTTTAATCCATTCATCTGCTGAAGGGCACATAGGCTGTTTCCAGATCTTAGCTATTGTAAATTGTGCTGCTATGAACATAGGGGTGCATATATCCTTTCTGATTGGTGTTTCTGGTTTCTTGGTATATAGTCCTATAAGTGGGATCACTGGGTCAAACGGGAGCTCCATTATTAATTTTTTGAGGAAACTCCATACTGTTCTCCACAGTGGCTGCACCAGTCTGCATTCCCACCAGCAGTGCACCAGGGTTCCTTTTTCTCCACATCCTTGCCAACACTTGTCATTTGTTGATTTGTTGATGATAGCCAGTCTGACAGGTATGAGATGGTATCTCATTGTCATTTTGCTTTGCATCTCTCAGATGACTAGTGACTTTGAGCATGTTTTCATATGTCTCTTGGCCTTCTGTATCTCCTCTTTTGAAAAGTGTCTATTTAGGTTCTTTGCCCATTTTTTATTGGATTGTTTATCTTCCTTTTATTAAGTTGTATGAGTTCCCTGTAAATTTTGGAGGTTAAATCCTTATCAGAGATAACATTGGCAAATATGTTATCTCCTGTAGTGGGCTTTCTTGTTGTTTTGTTTATGGTTTCTTTTGCTGTGCAGAAGCTTTTTATTCTGATGTAGTCCCATTTGTTTATTTTCTCCTTAGTTTTCATTGTTCTAGGAGCTGTATCGGTAAAGATATTGCTATGACAAATGTCTGATATTTTGCTGCCTATGAATTCTTCTAAGATTTTTATGGTTTCCCATCTAATATTTAAGTCCTTTATCCATTTTGAGTTTATTTTTGTGTCTGGTTCAAGTTTGTGGTCTAGTTTCATTTTTTTGCATGTATCTGTCCAATTTTCCCAATACCATTTATTGAAGAGACTCTCTTGACTCCATTGTATGCTCTTGCCTCCTTTGTCAAATATTAATTGAGCATAATGGCTTGGGTTGATTTCTGGGTTCTCTGTTCGGTTCCATTGGTCTATATGTCTATTCTTGTGCCAGTACCAAGCCGTTTTGAGGACAGTGGCTTTGTAATATAGCTTGGTATCTGGTATTGTGATCCTTCGAACTTTGTTCTTCTTTCTCAGGATTCCTGCGGCTAGTGTCTTGTTCCTGTTCTTAAGGGAAATGGTTTTAGTTTTTGCCCATTGAGTATGATGTTGGTTGTAGGTTTGTCATATAAGGCTTTTATTATGTTGAGGTATGATTCTTCTATTCCCACTTTGCTGAGAGTTTCTATCAGGAAAGGGTGTTGGATTTTGTCAAATGCTTTTTCTGCATCAATTGATATGATTATGTGATTTTTACCTCTCAATTTGTTTATGTGAAGTATCACACTTATTAATTTGTGGCTATTTTATCATCCTTGCATCTCTGGAATAAATCCCACTTGGGTATGGTGTATGATCTTTCTAAGGTAATGCTGGATCCGATTTACTAGAATTTTTTTGAGGATTTTAGCATCTATGTTCATCAGGGATATTGGCCTGTAATTCTCTTTCTTTGTAGTGTCTTTATCTGGTTTTGGGATTAGGGTAATGCTGGCTTCATAGAAAGAGCTTGGAAGTGTGCTTTCCTCTTGAATTTTTTTTTGAATAGTCTGAGGAGGATACGTTTTAGTTCTTCTTTGAATGGTTGGTAAAACTATCCTGTGAAGCCATCTAGTCCAGGGCTTTTGTTTGCTGGTTTTTTGATTACTACTTCAATTTCATCAGTAGTTATCAACGTATTCAGCTTTTTTGATTCTTCTTGATTGAGTTTTGGAAACTTGTATTTTTCTAGAAATATGTCCATTTCTTCTAAGTTATCCAGTTTGTTGGAGTAGAGTTGTTTGTAGTAAATTTTTGCAATCCTTTGTATTTCTTCTGTGGGGTCAGTTGTTATTTCACTTATTTCATTTCTGATTTGTTTATTTGGGTCGTCTCTTTCTGTTTCTTGGTAAGCCTGGCTAGAGATTCATCAATCTTATTTATCCTTTCAAAGAACTAGCTCTTGGTTTTATTGATCTTTTGTATGGATTTTCTGGTCTCTATGTTGTTTATTTCCACTCCGATCTTTATTATTTCCTTCGTTCTGCTTACTCTAGGCTTTTCTTGTTGCTTTCCTTCCAATTCGTTAAGTTGCAGGGTTAGATAATTTATTACCATTTTTTCTTTCTTTTTATTTTCTTTTCTTTTCTTTTTTTTTTTTTTTTTTTTTGAGGCAGGCCTGTAGAATTGTGAACTTCCATCTCAGTACTGCTTTCACTGTGTCCCATAGATTTTGGATTGTTGTGTTTTCATTGTCATTTGTTTCCAGGGTGCTTTTTATTTCTTCTTTGATCTCTTTGGTAACACAATCATTGTTTAATAGCATGATATTTAGTCTCCGAGTATTTGATTTTTTCATTGTTTTTATTGTAGTTGATTTCTAATTTTATGCCATTGTGATCTGAGATGTTTAATATGATTTCTATCTTCTTGAATTTGAAGAGACTTCGTGTCCTAATATGTAGTCTATCTTTGAAAATGTCCCATGTGCACTTGAGAAAAATGTATATTCTGTAGCTTTGGGGTGAAATCTTTTGAAGGTGTCAATTAAATCTCTGTCATCTAGTGAGTCATTTAGGATTGCTGTTTCTTTGCTGATTTTTTGTCTAGAGGATTCATCCAGTGATGTCAGTGGGGTATTAAAGTCCCCTACTATGACTGTATTGCTATCGATCTCTCCCTTAATATTTTCCAGAAGTTTTTTTATGTATTTTGGTGCTCCTGCATTGGGTGCATATATGTTTATCAGAGTTATAGCCTCTTGTTGAATTGCTCCCTTTAGTATTATGAAGTGGCCCACTTATTTCTTTTTTTAATTTTTTTATTGATTAAGTTATTACATATGTGTCCTTATCCCCACATTACCCCCATCCCCCCACTCATGCCCTCACACCCCTGTTGTCTGTGTCCATTGGTTAGGCCTATATGCTTGCATATAAGTCCTTTAGTTGATCTCTCCCCCTTACCCCCACCTTGTTATGTTCTTAACTTTGAGGTCTTTTTTGTCAGATATAAGTATTGCTACCCAAGATTTTGTTTGTTTGTTTGTTTTTCATTTCCATTTGCCTGAAATTTTTTTCCATCCCTTCACTATCAGTCTGTGTGAGTCCTTTGTTCTGAGGTGGGACTCTTGTAGACAACAAATATATGGGTCATGTTTTCTTATCCATTCAGCTACCCTATGTCTTTTGATTGAAGCATTTGATCCATTTATGCTTAAGATTATTATTGACTAGAGCAGGGGTCCTCAAACTTTATAAACAGGGGACCAGTTCACTGTCCCTCAGACCGTTGGAGGACCGGACTATAGTTTAAAAAAAAACTATGAACAAATTCCTATGCACACTGCACATATCTTATTTTGAAGTAAAAAAACAAAATGGGAACAAATACAATATTTGTATTTGCATGTGGCCTGCGGGCCGTAGTTTGAGGACCCCTGGACTAGAGATCTGATACATGAAATTCATGCGTAGGTAGGGTCCCTAGGCCTTGCTGGCAATCAGGGCTGATCTGTAGGGTGATTGAGGGGCCCGTACTGGCACCTGCCTTGGCTGGTCTGACACTGCCTGCTTGCAGGCCCCACCCCCCACCACTTCCCTCTGTGGGGTGACTGGTGGGGCGGTCTGGGGGCTCCCCGCTGGCATCCACCTTGGCTGGCCTCGGGCCTGCGGGCTGGGAGCAGCTTCTGCATTGAGCATCTACCACCTGGTGGTCAATGCACGTCATAGCGACTGGTCATTCCACCAGTCATTCTGCCATTTGGTCGATTTGTATATTAGGTTTTTATTATATAGGATAGGTACTTGTTTGTTGCCATTTTTATTCTTTATGCCTATATTCCTTCTTCCCTTTTTATTCTTCTTTTTACAGAAGTCCCTTTAGCATTTCTTGCATTGCTGGCTTGGTGGTAGTAAACTCCCCTAGCCCTTTTTTCTCTGTGAAGCTCCTGATTTCCCCTTTAATTTTGAATGATAGGCTTACTGGGTATAGTATTCTTGGATTCAGTCCCTTGCTTTGCATCTTTGTATATTTCTTTCCATTTCGTTCTGGCCTTATGTGTTTTGGTTGAGAAATCAGTTGATAGTCTAATGAGAGTTCCCTTGTAGGTAACCTTCTGTCTCTGTCAGCCTTTAAGATTCTTACTTTGTTTGCCAATTTAATTATGATGTGTCTTGGTGTTGGTCTTTTGGGGTTCATCTTGTTTGGGACTCTATATGCCTCTTAGACTTATGTGGCTTTTTTCTTCCCAACATCAGGGAAGTTTTCTGTCATTATCCTTCAAACAGAGTTTCTATTCCTTGCTCTGCTTCCTCTTCTTCTGGCACGACTATTATGCTCATGTTTTTTGTTTCATGTTGTCCCAAAGCTGCCTTAGATTCTCCTGCTGCTTTTAAGTTTCCTTTCCAGTTGCTGCTGTGCTTGGGTGGTTTTTTCTACCTTGTCTTCTAACTCACAGATGCAGTTCTCAGCTTCTTCTAGACTACTCTTGAAACTTACCACTGTGTTCTTTATTGTGGTTGTACATTCTTCGTTTCCTCTTGATTCTTCTTCATTTCTCTTGATTCTTAAACATGTTGAATTTGTCTTCTATCCTTTTCAGTGTCCTTATAACCATTGCTCTGAATTCTTTCTCTGACAAATTGCTTACCTCTGTTTCACTTATATCCTTTTCTGGTGATTCAGCCTTTTCTTGTGAATGGGGTTTGTGTCTTTTTTTCACCATTTCTGCTGTTCCTTTGTAATTGTTTCTACGTATCAGATCAAACTGCTATGCCACCCAGATTTTTGAATGTGTCTTACATAGTAGATATTTTGTGGGGCCCAGTGGTGCAATCTCTCTGGTCTTCTGGGCTGGACAAACTAAGGATGCCTCCTACTTGGGATATTTGGGTTCTCTTGGTGTAGTTGGGTCTTGAGTGTTATTGTCCCATTTGTGGATGGAGTCTTCTCTCAGGTTGCCTGGTTATGTGGCTCATTCTCTACCACGTTGACCAAATATCACAAAATATGACTCGACAAGACACAACACAAAAGGGACAAAACACAAATGTACTCACGACACCGAAAATCCCAATGTAAGTGACCACCAGAGAAAGAGAATTAGGGGAGAGAAAAGAGGGTAAAAATGATATTGAGGCAAGAAAAAATGGTAAGAGAGAAAAGAAAAAGAAGGAAGAGAGAGAGAGAGAGAGAGAGAGAGAGAGAACATCACAGAACAAACAGATAAAAAAAAATGCCAACAACGAACATCCAGAAAAGAGGGTGGGGGCAGAATCTGTAAAGGCCGAGCTTATATACAGAAAGTAAGGTTAAGGAATGTGATGAAAATAGGGAGGACCTCAGTTCAGTATAGAGGACGTGGAAGGAGGATGAGTGGTTAAGAAGAAAATAAAGAAAAAGAAGAAAAAAATTAAAAAATAAGATAAAATAACAATAAAAATAAAAGTAGAATGAAGAAAAAAATGCAAAAAAAAAAAACAAAAAAAGTAAGAAAGAAAGAAAGAAAATAAAGAAAAGAAAATTTAAATAAAAAATAAAAAAGTGAAGTGATGTTCATTTCAGCCGAGTTTTAATGCCCCATGAAGGCTGGTTTAAGATCCCACTCTTCTATACTGTCTGCCACTTCTCAGTTTCCTGTTAGGTAATCAGCACCATGTTGAAGTTTCAAGCAATCCACCACTCCTCTGTTTGTGTATATCTCCACAGCCTTAACTGCAAGTAGGCGAGACCAATCTGCCCACTTAGCCTGTCTGCCCACTGTCAATCTTAATCTCTTAAGTGGCTGTTTCTGACAGGGGTATAGTTAGGGAGGTTGCTGTGTCGCTTTCCAGTACTGAACGGCCTCTCTTCAACCCAGTCTCTGAGGGCTTTTAGGGGTTATTCAGATTTTTTGTGTCCTTTGTACTACTCAGGGTGTAGTCTGGGTGTGGCTGTACTGGTTGCATGGAAACTGATGGGAGAGGCTAGCTCTTTAGGAGAAAATGGCTGCTTAGGTCCTGAGTGTCAGGATTGTCCCAGTGACGGACTCTCGGTCACCTCTCTCTGACCTGCTCTTCTCCACAGCCTCTCCCCAGACTCCACAAGTCCACACCTACACCTGCACCTCAGCCGCGGGTGAGTGTTTGTATTTCAAAGGTACTATGAACTGGGTTTAGTGAATAAAAGCAAGGGCCAAAAAGAGGGGAAACAACTGCACTACTGCAAGTTTCTCTCCCCTGGCACCACGCGGCTTGGGCAGTTCTTCAGGCTGCCCTCTCCGGGCTCAGCCTCTCCTGGCTGTGGACTTAGATCTAGAATCCGTCACCTTCAGCAGCCCTGTGGACTTCCTTTTCACAGTCAGATGTTATGCCTGTCCCCAAGGACGTGAACTTGGTGCTGTACAGCTTCCTTCTGACCCTCTCGGCTTGGAAGTCTTGAAGCTCTCTCCAGCCTAGATCCTCGATCTTGCTGTTCTCTGGGCGTCCTCTGCCTTTCCCAGCTGCGAATTGTCTCACCAGCTGTGTATACTTTGCCAATTCCAGGTGTATGTTATTCAATTTAGATGTTCCTTCTATCTTCCCCAAGATAAGGCTCAGGACACGTCTGCCTTTTTGGTCACCATTTTGTGTCTCCAGAAATCTGTTTCTACTGGTACTACTTATTTTAGTGTGTGTGTGTGTGTGTGTGTGTGTGTGTGTGTTTTCACTGAAACATACACTGAGTGCCAACTATCTCATTGGGTATACAATGGTGAGGTAGAATACACATAAGCCCTATCCTCAGAAATATCATTATCTAGTAAATGAGACCCATATTAATCAGATAACCATACATGTATTACTACAAATGTGATAAGTGCTAGAAAGAAAACACACAGTATCTCAGAAGAGGGAATACAATGGACCCTGATCTAATCTAATTATTACATGTTACTTAATCAGATCCAGTACTAATGCTAAAAAACTTTAACCAAAAGCGGGAAGCATCATAAATATACTAATTTCATTTCATCATTTTTGTTCTCCTTCCTTTCCTATGATTTCCAATGAAATCACAGTCTGCCATTGCTTGTTAGATCTAGAGGTTACTTTAACTCATTCTGACCACTTGGGAACCATTTAGAAAATGTATACTATTAGTCTTACATATACATACACACATACACACACACACACACACACACACACACACACACACACACACACAGAAAGAAAAAACACAAAAATGTTACAAGCCATTGTCTCTGAATGATAGGATTATGAGTAGGTATATTAGAGCATTTTATATTAATTATAATTATATTAAAGCATTTTAAAATGTATATGCCAGACATATGACAGTCAATGCCACATAGCAAATCTATTATATTTAATGTGCTTCATATGCTTACAAATGCATAAGAGGGAATTAAAAAAACAATGGCTACTATGCATTTGTTTCCTACAGTCCAGCACAAAGCTGAGGTCTTCACACCCCACATTTTATTTAACCCTCTTTAATTAATGGCTCAGAGAAAAGTGACTTGCCCTTGGTCACAAAGAGAGGGAGTAGAGAGTTGGAAATTAGACTCCAGTCTTCCTGAAGCCAGAGCCCATGCCCTTCACACTATGCCCCTCTGTTTCTTCCCTGGGTGTTATGCCCTTTCAAAGGAAAGACTGAGTAAGAAGCTGTAAGGCTAGCCAGGGAGTCCAGAAAGACTCATATCTAGTAGGCAATTAATAATGTTTAGATTTTAATTTAATTTAGAAAAAGAAGTGAACTAATTTACCTAACTCCCTCACCTTCCCTTCTCCTTGATCAAGAGTCACATCTGTCTAGAGAATACACAAAGTCAATCTCCTCTAAGAACCTTTACCCTCTAGTTGGAATTAATCTTTTCCAATCCCACATTCCCATAGAGAGGCGGATTTCCTGTGAAGATAATGAAATTTAAGCTACAGGGACCCGCACTTGCAATTCTCCTACTAAAAGAGCCACAGGCATTTTGTATTTTTAATTTTTAATTATTTTTCTTAAAGAGGACCCCCTAACTGTATAAGCTTTGAGCCCTCCATGAAACCTGGATCTACCCCTACTCCCAATAGAAAACTGCTAAAATTGTTCTTACAGCATTTTTCTTAGAATGCTTTGTACTCAAGTTATTCATGTATAAAAGTTTTAGTTACTGAAATTCGAGCTACTTGGAGGTAGGCATGAGGTAGCTTTTATCTTTGAATCCCCCACAATACCTGCCTTTAGATATGCTAGGTACTTGTTCAGCAAATGTGGGTTGTCGTTGTTTTTATGAAATACCATAGAATTTCCTTGCAAGAAAGCAAGCTAGAATTGGGGAGATGGCCCATGACTATGAAACAACATACACAGAGGCTGTATAACAAACAGCATCTAGGGGCACAGGCTCTGGAGCTGTACTTGCTAGGTTCTATTCCTGTGTCTCCCATTTTTGGGCTGTGTGTCATTAGACAAGTTACTTAATTAAGCTACCTAGGCATCCACTTCCTCAGCAGTAAAATAAGGCTCATAACAGTACCAAACTCAGGGTTGTTGTGAGGTTTAAATGAGACAATATAAGTCAAACACTTTTGAACAGGAAATTTTTTATTCATCTCTCACTGACTTAGTACATATTGAGAGAGGAGTTTCTGATTCTCACCCGAAGCCCTCAACTTTCTCTTCTCCACACTAGCCCCACGTCTCCTACCTCTATCCACCCAGATTCATTCAAACCTAGCCCTCTTAATAATGACCCTCCATTGTTGAGCTGGGAAGTAAAGGCAGAGACTGAAAGCATGAAACCCAGTTCTGTCTTTGCTGGTAGTCTAAATATGAGCTGATGGAGGTTGGAATGAAAATCAGAGACAGAACTACAAGGCATCAGCATGTGATCAATGAGACCCAGAGATGGAATGTAGAAAAAAGATGTGAGGAAGTATAAAGGAAGATACAAGACCTGATGACTGAAAGATGGAATGAGAGAAAAGGAGGAGTACAGGTGTGTACCCAGCCCCTGGAGGCATCCCACAGTCAATAGAAGGAAAGGTCTTTTAAATGTCTATGTTATTACTTCCAGCTTAGAGGAAAATTGTTTTTACCTCCACTCTACTGACAGAATTCAAATCTCTCAAACATATGCTTCATTACTCTGATATCAGGTATTGCAGCTCAGTGAGATAGAAAGAGAAGGAGGAACATATGTTTTCAGAAAATAAACAAATCCCAGTGTGGGAGGGGTGGGAAGAAATCACTCTAGGTAAAAGTGGTATTTTTCCTGGAAGTGTTTAGAGGGCAGGGACAATGTCCTTTAATTTACTTTCTTGGGATAACTAGTGAGAAGGTAGGCAGGGATGATAGCAGTTGCAGGTTGTGAGTTCTAAGTCCCATTGAATCAAGTGGCATGGGCTGGGGTAAAGAGTTCATCTGCATTATCTCTGTACCTCATATTGGCCCCAGAACAGTCCCTGTTGCACACTGAGTCATTTTTCCAAACCCTTTTTATTAAACAGTTTTCAGTCTAATGACTGACTTTTCTAAATCAATAGGGAGCACAGGAAAGGTTTACAACTCCCCAGTCTCTAGCTCTGCTAAAACCACAGAATTTTGAAACTGAATTGAATCCAAAAGTTCTTAGTTTATAACTGAAATGACTTTAAACACCCAGTTTCCAATTGTTTTCCCAATAGCACTAATAGTTAAACAATCACATTTTTTTAAAAACTTTGTAACCAAAATATCTGAGTCAGGCCCACAAAAGTACCCTAATTAAAGCCAGTATCTTCTAGGATCTGATGAGAAACTCACCCTTTTATAATGGGATTACTAGAGCTTTGCTTATCCAGATGAGTGGTTTGATTAATAATTTACATTTTCAAGGATATATAACCTCACTCATGGTTATGGTTTGCATTCCTAAAATTCTTCTATTCAGTTTAATGTTATTATATTTAGCCCTGGTAAATGAATTAAATTCTTAATTATGTATCAATGTAATTATTCTCTCCCATATATTCTTTTCTAAGAAGAAAAGGTTGTGACAGAATGGTGAGAAGTTTGAGTCAGGGACTCAGAGCTGGAGCATGGGCAGGGGAACTGTCAAACTAGTCAAAGGGAAAAAATTGTGAAATGGAAAAAAAATTGCTCAGTACTCACTTAGAAACCCCACTACATTATAAAAACTAAATTAACAAAGGATTGAATCTCAAAAAAAACATGTTTATCAACATTCAGGCAATTATTTAGTTATATATTAACTATGAAGGAAAAACGCTTTGTTTGAATAATATCCCTAAACAGTTATTTCAAGCAGAAATAACTGGAGAAATTGCTCTCAGCTGATGGAAAAGGGTGTTCAAACCAAGGTCAATTTTATTTAAGGTGAGTGGGAGAGACAGGATCTGACAGAAAGAAAAAAGTGTATGAACTGTCAAGAGTAGATGGAAATGGAAAAATACGGAGGGGAGAAACAGAAGAAGCACAGAAACATTATCCCCCTCCCCATTCAGAGATTTTTTCATCTCCTCCACAGAAAGCAAGTAGAAGAAAACCTTCCAACACTCAGTGAAGCTCAACTGAAGATCTCTAAATTTCGACTCCTCTTTTCCTTCTCTCTACCATGATAGTATGGACCAGAAAATGTAATTAAAATACAGCCTGAGCACAACTCCTTTCTGATGTAACTCCTTGTTTGTGTGTAAAATATACCAGACAGGAGCCAGAAGAGCAGCTGAAAAAGGATTTGACCTGGCACTATTGACATTTCAAATAGCACAGCTTTACATCCAAGAATGCACAAAATAAACCCCCTTTTCAAAGGGTCCTTTGCCTCAGTGCTCTCCCACCTGTGCACTGTTTGAATATCATTTGTATGTGGCAAGAGTTGTTGAATTACATCATGAACTCCAGCTTTGTTTGAGTTAATGTCTGTGACAGTAATGCCTCATTTATCTGGCACCACTGGGTTGAAGCAGTCTACACAAATGAGCTGTCTAGATAATAATGCATGTATATTGTGTTTTATAGTTTTCAAGACACTTTCACATTCATTATTTCTAGTCTGTGAGGTAAACAAGACTATCATTATCATCCCCATTTTGCAGATAAGAAAACTGAGACTATTCACATCTAAATAATGACTCAAAGCCATAAAGCTTATAAATACAGAATGAGAATTATAACTTAGATTTTCTGACTCCAAATCCAGTGTTTCTTTCAATGCCTTTAAGCAACAAAAAATTATTTTAGCCATTTAAAATGGAGATATTAAGAAAAAATGAAAATATTTTTATCTTTCCTTATTGATTCACAAACATCACTATGAATACCAGCTGTTGGATCGACTATAATACAGGGTCTACTGAGGCATGTAGAGATAGACCCCTCTACTAAAAGCCCTCAATTGCCACATTCAGTGAGTTCTTGAGTCCGCCACCCTTACTGTCACTCGTAACTTCTTGCTAGTTATACGTACCTCCCTCTAGCAGTTATTTTATAACCCTTCTATTTAACTGCTTATTTACTACTAGATAGAAAACTAGAAAATCAAACTTGTAAAGACTATGCACAAATTTAGAACATTAGTAGCCTCTGAACAAGGTCCCAAGGAGCTCTCAGATGAATCGACTGAATAACCGTGAGCTCCTTAGCATTTAGGTGCACAGGTATGGTTTCTGCTTAACCACTATTTCACCTCTCTGATGATGAGAGTTCAAGGTGTAGGGTAGGCAACTTCCAGAAAAGCAAAGTGTTACTGCATTCTAAAGGGTTTATTCTCACTCAAAGTCAGTGGCACCTTGGGGAAGACGGGAATCATCCAACATACAAAAAAACTAGACATACCCCAAATATTTCCTGATAGCACAAAGTTAAAAGCTATCATAAAATTCTACAAAGAAAACAGAACGCAATGCTTGAAGGTATAGAAGTGGTAAAAATGCGATGAAAAATTCAGAATTTGGTCCCATTTTCCTTCTCAAGGACCACAAATCCTACAACTTCTTAATTTTATTTAACTTCAAGCACACTGAGAACAAGGAAACTATTGTCACATGATGGCTTGAAAGAAGCAGTGGCATCAATGACTTTCTTCATCTGTAAAATGGAGATAATTGCCCTACCAGTTTGGTTCAGTGGATAGAGCGTCAGCCTGCAGACTGAAAGGTCCCAGGTTCGATTCTGGCCAGGGGCATGTACCTACTGGGCACATCCCCAGTAGGAGGTGTGCAGGAGGCAGCTGATCGATGTTTCTCTCTCATTGATGTTTCTAACTCTCTATCCCTCTCCCTTCCTCTCTGTGAAAAATCAATAAAATATGTATTTTTTTAAATGGAGATAATTATCATATGAACCTCTTAGGGCTTCTGGGAAAATTAAGTGAGGTAATTATGTAAAAGTAAATATCATATAGTAGGCAATTAATAAATTGCCACTAATATTATCATTATCATCATAATTATTATTAGGTAGGGGAGAAAAAAAGAAAAGAAAACCTACTTTTAGCAGAGTTTTTCAAAAAGAATTAATTAAGCAGAAACAAAAAACGACTGTGCTGCCCCATTTTACTAAGTACATCTAAGTAAATTAAATTTAGGAAACGAGGCAATGCAAAGATTGAAAATAAAATACAACTTTCTTTAATGCTTCAATCATTGTGAAAACAACATTAGCAATACAGCACTCCAACCACTGTAGCAAAGAGCCCCAGGCTCATTTATGAGGGCAAAGGCTTCCTGCAAATGAAGACATAAAATCCAAATCAAGGCGATAAGGATTGCTCGAGGAACCGTGCACATATTTGCAGAAAGCATTCACTGCTTAAATACCCCCAAAGTGGAATCCTAAATAGATTGTGGATCTAGGCCAAATTCAGGATGAGCTTTCTTCAACTTCATGTGGTGGAGAGAATAGCTCACATCTAATTTCATATGCATGAAGTATTGGAGCAATTTTCTCAATAATTTGATCTACCAGAGTCTTGGGGAGGAAATATATTTTAGGAAAAAAATAACTGTAGCGCCCCTCCCCAATTTATCATCTTGTAGAGGTCTCTGATTTTAGTTTTGTCTTCCCCAATGTTTGTCATACAAAGGATTGTGGGGGCAATGTCTCTACAAATATGACATCATTGTCTTGAGGTCTGGCATCAGAATCTATCTTTTTCCTATGGAGTTTATTTTTTTCTAAAAGTGAAGCAGTGAGCCCTGACTGGTTTGGCTTAGTGGATAGAGCGTTGGCCTGCGGACTGAATGGTCCTGGGTTCAATTCCAGTCAAGGACATGTACTGGTTGTGGGCACATCCCCAGTGGGGGGTATGCAGGAGGCAGCTGATTGATGTTTCTCTCATTGATGTTTCTAACTCTCTGTCCCTCTCCCTTCCTCTCTGTAAAAAAAACAAAATATATTTTTAAAAAATAAAATAAACGTGAAGCAGTGAAAGAGAATGAAACAAGATAAAGAATAAGTACATAGCATAGTGACAAGGAAGAAGGCAACACAATGAGCTCAGACACCATCTAGTTGTCTCTATGTGGCCTTCTGTCTGTCCACACAATTTGAATAATTTAAAATGATTTAAAAAATATATGTACCGTGTGTGTGTGTGTGTGTGTGTGTGTGTGTGTGAGAGAGAGAGAGAGAGAGAGAGAGAGAGAGAGAGAGAGAGATAAAGAGAGAGAAATACAACTAGTAGGTGCTGCCCCCCATTTCCACCATCTGTTTACATGACTAATGTTCAAAATCCATGCAATAGCAGCCATATCTATAAATTAATCCAATCAAAATCTTATAAGAACTTCCTTTCTCACCTAGTCTTGTGCTGTTCCAGGCCTAGAAAACAATGTGCAAAATGCAGGACTGGACAGAGATGTTTACACCCAAAGCCTTCAGATGGAAAGTCATGTCAACTACTCTGCATGCTAGAATACCAGTGTGATCACTCTATCAAACCCCTCCAGGCAGGCAATAGTAGTAAGATATCTGTGGGCCTGGTTATTCTTGGAATTAAACAAATCATAAATACTCCATTCTGAAAAAGCACCTTAACACCCCAAAGAGTAAGATTCAGCTCTCTTCTTGAACCCAATTCTCATGTCACATCACTCCTTATCACCCCCATTTTCAGCCAGCAGATCAGCTCCAAAGCCAATCTAAGAAGTACATGTATTTTTTAAAATCACCTTAAATTATTCATTCTATTGCCAAATTGTTAGTCTCAACAAATTCTTCACAAGAGTCTGACTGCTAAATAGGTTAAAAAATACTTCAAGCTGATATATTGTACTTTATATAATCAACCCAGCATCCCTTGAAGTTTTGACCCAAGAAACTATTGTGAATGTATGCTTTATTAGCTAATTTGAATAACTTTCTAAGCTAATTCTAAGAATTTCATTATAACATACAAAATAAGCTATAATCAACCTACCCTACAATTCAAAGAGGTTAATTTTAATAAAGGTACCATAACTCTAAAGATTTGGAATATCAAGTACTCAGAATTATTATTTTTTCTATACAACCCCAATTCTTTCTTTGTGGGGCAAGAAAAAGGCAGCTGATTGCATCTGCTTAAGAAAAACTAAAAGAAAGCTCCAATATCCATAATTAATTTTCCCTCACAGGAGACAGTATACTGAGGTTGTTAAAAGTATAGACTTTGGCCCTAACCAGTTTGGCTCAGTGGATGGAGCGTTGGCCTGCAGACTGAAGGGTCCCAGGTTCGATTCTGGTCAGGGGCATGTACCTTGGTTGTGGGCGCATCCCCAGTGGGGGGTGTGCAGGAGGCAGCTTGTCGATGTCTCTCTCTCATCGATGTTTCTAACTCTCTATCCCTCTCTCTTCCTCTCTGTAAAAATCAATAAAATATATTTAAAAAAAAAAGTATAGACTTTGAAAACCAAACTGCCTGGTTGATTTCAAATCCTGCTTTCACCTCTTATTAGTTGTGTGACCTTGGGCAAGTTACTTAGCCATTCTGTGCCTTGGATTTTTATCCATAAAATGGAGATAATAATAATAATAATAATAATAATAATAATAATAATACTTCCATTACAGGTTTATTTTGAGGATTAAATGAATTAATGTATGTAAAGCACTTATAAGATTACCTAGCATATAATCGTATATACATGCTTGCTATTACCAATACTGTCACCCCTATCGTTATCATCCCTTGCTGGGTCTTTGAATCAAAGGAGGTTCTCCCCATCCTGCCACTCCTACAAGTTAGCAAAGAGAAATGCAATTTTCTACACATCTAGCAATGCCACAACAGATTATTTTACAGTCTTACACAGGTATAGTAAAAACTGAAACTTACAAGAGAGAAGTGAAAACCACTCACACAAATGAGAAAATGTAGAGCCATCAAACCAGTTTCCCTCTTTTAAATGGAAATGGTCCCAGTGGTCAGAAGGAGTTTGTGTATGTTTCAGAACTATCTAACTCATGCCTGGAGAAAACTAGTATTTAAGAAAATTATTTTTGTTCTTTAAGCAAGTCTTACAGGGTATTTGAAAGAAAATATCATTTACTCTTTCTAAAAGGATTTATAACCTTTTACAAACAGATAAACAGTATGTCTTTGGATTTTTGACAATACTCACCTTTCCATAGATTGGAATGAAACTTCTTTAAAAAACGTGTTTTCCTTAAACAGAATTTATTACTGGGAGGTTTTTACATCAAACATTAATGCTATAATGGTAATTTATAAATTATATTTAGCTTTTGAAAGCCAAGTACCCACATAATGATACCTCTGAGCACATTTAAAGTAATCCCCAGAACTCACCTTGGAAAACTGCAGCATTCTGAATAATTAGGAACTTGAGCTCCATACTTGCAGACTGAAGCAGTTGTTCCATGTTCAATCGTGCTGTTAGTTGGTATTTTTCTTCCATCTTTCTTGAGCAGCATGTTGGGCCCTTGGGGAGACATACTTGCAAATCTGATCCTGAAAGAAACAAGTTTTTCATGTTTCAGTAAGCAGAATATCACATACACACACTCACACACAGAAAAGAGGCAAAGAGGCCAAAACAATGCATTTCTTTTAAAATACAGTAAAACATTGATTATTCAAAATTAATGTTTATCTTAACTAATCCCTTTCTCCCCATTATCCTTATGACTGATTCTTTTTGAATAACTATTAGAATTAATTGTCTACGTTTGACTCATAAATTCTGCATAAGTTAATTTATAGCACCAAGTATACACCATTGAACACCAATATTTAATGTCTGTAAGATTAATCTACACCCCTACAATTTATTTTTCCTGATTATAATTTACAAATGAGAACATAACCAAGAAGTAATTTTCAAAATTCCAGTTATGATTTCCTAATGAAATGTATGTCTGGTCAACCCAATGTTGCTTTTTTTTTGGGGGGGGGGATAAATGAATAAAACAGCAGTATCATACCAAGGCTTTGTTGGTGTTATTATTTTAACTAAATATCCCAAGAAACTAGAAACACCAATCAGAAAGGATATTCGCACCCCTGTGTTCATAGCAGCACAATTCACCATAGATAAGATTTGGAAACAGCCTAAGTGCCCATCAGCAGATGAGTGGATTAGAAAACTGTGGTACATCTACACGATGGAATACTATGCTGCTGTAAAAAAAGAAGGAATTCTTACCATTTGCAACAGCACGGATGGAACTGGAGAGCATTATGCTAAGTGAAATAAGCCAGTCAGAGAAATATAAATGTCACATGATCTCACTCATTTATGGAATATAATGAACAACATAAACTGAAGAACAAAAACAGATCCAGAGACAGAGAAGCATCTATCAGACCATCAAACCTCAGAGGGAAGGTAGGGGAGGGCGGGGGTAAGGGGGAGAGATCAACCAACGGATTTGTATGTGTGCATATAAGCCTAACCACTGGACACAGACACCAGGGGGATAAGGACACATATGTAGTACCTTAATCAATAAAGAATTTCTTTTAAAAAAGAAATCCTATAGCAAAAAAAATAAAATAAAATAAAATCCGAGGCAAGATTCACAGAGGAAATACCCAGAGTACAATATTAACATTCAGGCAATCACCAAATTCCTTGGGACAAAATTCTAGTTCTATCACAAATGCAGAACTCTTGTTCCTTTGAACTCCTGAGCTATTTCACTACTACCTCCATTATGATGCAGAATGCTTTTTATTTTTGCATTTCCATAAAGATTTGCCAAATCAGAAACTATTCTGAGTCTTCATCCAATGTGACAATTATCCTATCTAATAGACAAAGATGGTAATTGACCATACCTTCACTACGCCTCCCATTGACTAATCAGCGTGATATGCAAATTAGCTAAAACAAAGATGGCCGCTAATTTGCATACTGCAGGCAGGGCGGGACAGTGCAAGCCGCCATCCAGGCCCCGTGTGCAGCCCTGCCCCCAGCCAGGACCCCCATGTGCTGCCTAAGCCCTGCCCCCAGCCAGGACCCCCATATGCTGCCTAAACCCCGTGCCGCCTAAGCCCCACCTCCAGCTGGGACCCCTGTGTGCAGCTTAAGCCCTGCACCCATCCGGAACCCCCGTGTGCCACCTAAGCCCCGCCGCCAGCCGGAACCTCATGGCAATCCGAGAGCAGGAAAGTGCTCCCCCCAAGGTCGCCATGGCAATCCAGCGATCGGTGAGCAGGAAAGTGCGGCCTATAGGCAGCACCCGGCAAGGCCTGCTCCTGGGTCGCTACACACACACACACACACACACACACACACACACTGAGTGGCCAGATTATTATGACCACCTGACATTTGTAGGCAAATTAGCTATAATTTGGCACTGAAGTTGCTAGAGGGCCAGACCATTATAAATAGGGAAGCAGGTTATTTACCATTAGGGTAGAATTGATTTTTTTTCTGAAGACATGGGTAAACAACACAATTTAACAGCCTAAACAGGCAGTTGGACATCCCTCTCACAATCCAGGACTGCTGGCTCCCAACGGCTCACCTGCCTGCCGGTCCGATTGCCCCCAACTGCCGTCCCCTGCCGGCCAGATCACCCCCTAACCGCTCCACTGCCAGCCTGATCGATGCATAACAGTTCCCCTGCCAGCCCGATTGCCCTCAACTGCCCTCCCCTGCTGGCCTGGTTGCCCCTAACTGTCCTCACCTGCCAGCCTGGTCACCCCTAACTGCCCTCCCCGACAGGCCATCTTGTGGTGGCCATCTTGTGGCCACATGGGGGCAACCATATTGTGTGTTTGAGTGATGGTCAATTTGCATACTGGTCATGACTGATTAGCATATCAGGGCTAATTAGCATATCCCTCTCTTATTGTGTTGGAGTAATGGTCAATTTGCATAATGGTCATGACTAATTAGCATATCTGGGCTAATTAGTATATCCCTCTCTTATTATATAGCACAGTGATGGCAAACCTATGACACGCGAACTCATTTTTTTTGTTGATTTTTCTTTGTTAAATGGCATTTAAATATATAAAATAAATATCAAAAATATAAGTCTTTGTTTTACTATGGTTGCAAACATCAAAAAATTTCTATATGTGACACGGCACCAGAGTTAAGTTAGGGTTTTTCAAAATGCTGACACGCCGAGCTCAAAAGGTTCGCCATCACTGATATAGTATTACAAATGTCTTTCATTTTCCCAACCTTTTCCCCTCTCCACCCAGCCCCTACCTACTCCCACTCACAGGTCTTCACTACCATATTGTCTGTGTCCATGGGCTATGCATATAAGTATATAAATTCTTTGACTTATCTCGCCTCGTCCTCCCACCCCTACATTGATTGTGTTAGTCTGTTCCATGCCTCCATGCTTCAATGTGACTTTTTATAACATCCTTCACAGTTGACCAATCTCTACTTCTTAAAACACTCTCTTTCTCCCTTGTTTTAATGAATCTACTCCCCTTCCCCCGACACAAACACACATGCAGCTACTGCTATGGCCATTTTTATCTGTCTTTTCTTGCTTCCTCTTCTCCTGCCTATCACTTAAATGTTATTGACCCTCTGCCTCATTCTACATCTCCTTTTGGATGATCTTATTTAAACCCATACAATTGCTAAACTTCCTAATCCAGCCCTCACCTCTTTTCTAAGATCCAAAATCCCACATTTCAACTACTTTATGGGAATCTCAGATTTAGCATGCCCAAAACTGAATTCAATACATCTCATAAACACACACACACACACACACACACACTTCTATCTTCTGTAACTCTGTTATCTCAGTTAATGATCATCATCTATCAAGTTTCCCAGTGATAGAAATCTTTGTCATTCTCAGCTCTTAACTGGTGACTAAACAAACTTCTGCAGCCATGGAAGTCATCAGCATATGAATGAAAACTGAAGCCATGGGAGTAAATGAAAGTCATTCATTAAATATTAATTGAGCACCTATGTGTCAAGCACTGTGGCTATAGCAGTATACAAAGTCCCTCCCCTTGAGGACCTTAAATTATGGGAGACAACAAACTGTGGTGATAAGTAGTACAGGAAAAATAAAACTAAGTAAGGAAGGGAAAACCAACTGTGAGATTTTATATATATAATGTAATTCTACTCAGTCATGAAAAGGAATAAAGTATTGGCACATGGATGAATTTCAAAAACATTACACTAAGTGAAAGAAGCCAAATTTTTTAAAATTAGATACTCTATGATTCCATTATATAAATATCTAGGAAATGAAAATTAATTTATAGTGACAGCAGTTAAGTGATTATTAGGAGGTGAAGGACAGGGAGGGTTGGGAGTGAGGAAATTTTGGAGAATGATTGATATGTTCATTATTTTGATTGTGGTGATTGGTTCATGGCTATATACATATGTTAAATTTATCAGATTATACCCTTAAAATGTGTGCAATTTATTGCACCAATTATACCTCAATGAAGCTGTTAATTTTTTAATGTTTAAAAAATAAGCAAAGAATATAGGGAATGTGGTGGTTGTGGGGATGATTCTATTCATATAGAGTAATCAATGAAGGCTTCTCTTTTTTTCTTTATAGATTAAGGTATTACATATGCCTCCTTTCCCCCTCATTGCCCACTCCAGCACATGCCCTCACCCCCCTTGTGTCTGTGTCCATTAGTTATGTTTCTATCCATACATACAACTCCTTTGGTTGATCTCTACCCCCTCCACCCACCCTCCCTTGCCTTCCCTCTGAGGTTTACGGTCTGCTAGATGCCTCTCTGTCTCTGGATTTTTGTTCATCACTTTATGTTGTTCATTGTATTCCACAAATGAGATCATGTGATATTTACCTTTCTCCAACTAACTTATTTCACTCTGGGTCCATCCATGCTGTTGAAAATGGTAAGAGTTCCTTCTTTTTTATAGCAGCATAGTATTCCAATGTGCAGATGTACCACCGTTTTTTAATTCACTCATCTGCTGATAAGCATTTAGGCTGTTACCAGATCTTAGCTATTGTAGATTGTGATGCTATGAACATAGGGGTGCATATATATTGTCTGATAGGTGTTTCTGGTTTCTTGGGATATATCCCTAGAAGTGGGATTATTGGGTCAAATGGAAGTTCCATTTTTAAATTTTTGAGGAAACTCTATAGCATTCTCCACAGTGGCTGCAACAGTCTGCATTCCCACCAGCAGTGCACGAAGGTTGCTGTTTCTCCACATCCTCGCCAGCACTTGTCGTTTGTTGATTTGTTGATAATTCTGACAGGTGTGAGATGGTAGCTCATTGTTTTGATTTGCATCTCTCGGATGATTAGTGACTTTGAGCATGTTTTCATATGTCTCATGGTCTTCTGTATCTCCTCTTTTGAAAGGTGTCTATTTTGCCCAGTTTTGGTTGGATTGTTTATCTTCTTTTGTTAAGTTGTATGAGTTCCCTGTAAATTTTGGAGATTAAGCATGAGTGTGTGTGGGGGGGGAGTTTGGGGGTTAATGGGGGGGGGATGAGGACACATTTGTAATACCTTAACTAATAATAATAATAAAATATAATAAATAAAATAAAATAAAATAAAAAAAAGAAAGAGGCAAAAAAAAAAAAATGCCTAATATGCTGAGTCTGGTCGTCCAATCAACCAATCAAAGCGTAATACGCTAATGATATCCTAAGGCCGCTCAACCACTCGCTATGACATGCACTGACCACCAGGAGGCAGAAAAAAAAATTTGGAGATTAAACCCTTATTGGAGATAACATTGGCAAATATGTTCTCCCAGGCAGTGAGCTATCTTGTTGTTTTGCTGATGGTTTCTTTTGCTGTGCAGAAGCTTTTTATTCTGATGTAGTCCCATTTGTTTATTTTCTCCTTAGTTTCCATTGCCCTAGGAGCTGTATCAGTAAAGATATTGCTATGACATATGTCTGATATTTTGCTGCCTGTGGATTTCTCTAAGATTTTTATGGTTTCCCATCTTACATTTAAGTCCTTTATCCATTTTGAGTTTGTTTTTGTGTATGGTGTAAGTTGGTGGTCTAGTTTCATTTTTTTGCATGTATCTGTCCAATTTTCCCAACACTATTTATTGAAGAGACTGTCTTGACTCCATTGTACGCTCTTGCCTTTGTCAAATATTCATTGAGCATAGTGGCTGGGGTCCATTTCTGGATTCTCCATTCTGTTCCATTGGTCAATATATCTGTTCTTGTGCCAGTACAAGGCAGTTTTGAGAACCATGGCTTGGTAATATAGCTTGATATCTGGTATTGTGATCCTCCAACTTTGTTCTTCTTTCTCAGGATTGCTATGGCTATTTGGGGTCTTTTTGTATTCTAGATGAATTCTTGGAGAGTTTGTTCTAGGTCTTTGAAATGTGCCATTGGTATTTTAATGAGGATTACATTAAATCTATAGATTGCTTTGGGTAGTATGGACATTTAAATTAACTTGAATCTACCAATCCATGAACACCAAGAAATTGTATATTCTTCCATTTGTTTATGGCTTCCTCTATCTCTTTTTTCAACGTCCTGTAGTTTTCTGAGTAGCGGTCTTTTATCTCATTAGTTTATTCCTAGGTATCTTATTCTTTTGTTGTTGCAATGGTAAATGGAATATTTTTTTATTCTCTCTTTCTGTAAGTTCACTATCTATATATATAAAAGTGCCTGCCACTTTTTGGGGTGTTGGGGGAAGATCAAGGGCAGAGCCAGCTGGCCAACCACCCACGGCCCCTCCTTGAGGCTGGCCCCACCCACAATTGGCTCCCAACACCCCAATCGGGGGCAGGCCAGCCAGCCAACCACCTGTGGCCCATCCCCACTACCGCAGGCCCAGCCCAATTGGCACCCATTGGGGCCGGCCAGCCAGACCCCACCTGTGCATGAATTCATGCACCAGGCCTCTAGTTGTATAAAAATGCCATAGATTTTCTGGTGTTAATTTTGTATCCTGCTACATTGACAAATTCATTTATTAAATCTCATAATTTTTGATGGAGTCTTTAGGATTTTGTATGTACAGTATCATGTCATCTGCAAATAATGACAGTTTTACTACTTCTTTTCCAGTTTGGATGCCTTTTATTTCTTCTTCTTGTCTAATCGCTATGGCTAGTACTTCCAGTACTATGTTGAACAGGGGTGGTTAAAGTGGGCATCTCTGTCTTGTTTCTGTTCTTAGAGGAAATGATTTTAGTTTTTGCCCATTGAGAATGAGGTTTGTCATATAAGGATTTTATTATGTTGAGGTATGATCCCTTTATTCACACTGTGCTGAGGGTTTTTTATCAAGAAAGGGTGTTGGATTTTATCAAATGCTTTTTCTGCATCGATTGATATGACTATGTGATTTTTGTTTCTAAATTTGTTTATGATATATCATGTTTATTGATTTGGGGATATTGTGCCATCCTTGCATCCCTGGAATAAATCCCACTTGGTCATAGTGTATGATCTTTCTAATAAAATGCTGAATCCGATTTGCTAGAATTTTGTTGAGGATTTTGGCATCTATGTTCATGACGGTTATTGGCCTGTGATTCTCTTTCTTTGTGTAGTCTTTGTCTGGTTTTGAGATTAGGGTAATGCTGGCTTCATAGAAAGAGCTTGTAAGTGTGCCTTCCTCTTGAACTTTTTGGAATAGTCTGAGGAGGATAGGTTTTAGTTCTTCTTTGAATGTTTGGTCAAACTCCCCTGTGAAGCCGTCTGGTCCTGGGCTTTTGTTTGCTGGAAATTTTTTGATTACTGCTTCAATTTCCTCCTTAGTTATTGGCCTATTGAAATTTTTTTAGACTTCCTGATTGAGTTTTGGAAGGTTGTATTTTTGTAGGAATATGTCCATTTCCTCTATGTTGTTTAGTTTGTTGGAATAGAGTTGTTCATAGTATTTTTTTAAATATATTTTATTGATCTTTTTTTACAGAGAAGAAGGGAGAGGGATAGAGAGTTAGAAACATCAATGAGAGAGATACATTGATCAGCTGCCTCCTGCACTCCCCCTACTGGGGATGTGCCCACAACCAAGGTACATGCCCTTGACTGGAATCAAACCTGGGACCTTTCAGTCCACAGGCCAACGCTCTATCCACTGAGCCAAACCAGTTATGGCCATAGTATTGTTTTTTGGTGTTTTTTTTTTTTTTACAATTCTTTGTATTTCTGTGGGGTCTGTTGTTATTTCACCTCTTTCATTTCTTATTTTGTTTATTTGGGTCCTCTGTCTTTACTTCTTGGTGAGCCTGTCTAGAGGTTCGTCAATCTTGTTTATCTTTTCAAAGAACAAGCTCTTGATTTCATTGATCTTTTGTATTTTTTTGGGGGGGGGGGTCTCTATGTCATTTATTTCTGCTCTGATCTTTATTATCTCCTTCCTTTTGCTCACGCTGGGCTTTTCTTGTTGCTCTCTTTCTAAATCTTTAGGTTGTTAGAGTTAGATAATTTATTACTAGTTTTTCTTGAGTTTTTGTTTAGTTTTGTTTTGTTGGGGTTTTGTTTGTTTGTTTTTTGAGGTAGGTATGTAGAGCTATGAACTCTCCTCTCAGGACTGCTTTCACTGTGACCCATAGATTTTGGATTGTTTTGTTTTCATTGTCATTCGTTTCCAGAATGTTTTTAATTTCTTCTTTGATCTCTTTGGTGACATAATCATTGTTTAATAGCATGCTATTTAGCCTCTAAGTGTTTGAATTTTTTAATTTTTTTATTGTAGTTGATTTCTAATATTATGCCATTCTGGTCTGAGGAGATGCTTGATATGATTTCAATCTTCTTGAATTTGGAGAGACTTTGCTTGTAACCCAATATGTGGTATACCTTTGAAAATGACTCATGTGCACTTGAGAAGAATGTGTATTTCATAGCTTTGGAGTGAAATGTTCTGAAGATGTCAATTAAGTCCATCTGATCTAATGAGTCATTGAGGATTGCTGGGGTTTTTTTGCTGATTTTTTGTCTAGAGGATTTATCCAGTGATGTCAGTGGGGTATTAAAGTACCCTACTATGATTGTATTGCTGTCGATCTCTCCCTTGATATCTCCCAGAAGTTTTTTTATATATTTGGGTGCTCCTGCATTGGGTGCATATAAGAAAGGCTTCTTTCATAAGGTAATATTTGAGGATAGATGAGGGAAGTGAGGGAGAGTCCCATGATTTTATATCCTCCACCAATACTAGCAAATATTGGGGCTCAATGAATATTACGTCCAATATCCTTCCTCTTTGGAAACTCCTGATTTATTTAAACTCTTCCTTCAATAAGAATTTGTTGAGTTCCTTCTCTTCTGCCCATGAAAATATGCATCTCAGACCTCCTACTGTAGTGAATGTAATTGACTAATGGTCCCAGCTGCTGCACTCTGAACTTACCATCATGTTGTGCCCAGGCCACAATCACTATGGCAAGCATGCTAAGTCCTGTGAGACTCAGAACTTTGCTGACAGGGATTTTGGCTTTACAACTCTTAATTGATCTAAACAAATGTTTCTTAAAACTGCACTCCAGTCTAAGATTCTTCCTATTCAACCCTCCTTCTTTCCCTCTCTCCTCTACAGAGGTCAGACCTACACCACAGTCTGATGGCTCTCCCAGCATCCTTCAGATCCCTGCTCATTTTCCTTCACAAGGGTTTTCCCCAATAAATCTCTTGCACATCTAATGCCACATTGGTATTCGCTTCTCAAAGGACCCATCTAACATCTTCTATGTCCAAGCATTGTGCTACATGGTAGAGGTGCAACTTTTAACAAGAGAGACATGGACTTCCTATATAATTTTATTAACTAATGTCACCACAATAAATCCAATAAAGATAAAGACAAAAAAGAGAGACATGGCCCTTACCTCCAAAAGCTCACTGTCTAAAGGGATTAACAGAGATAAATACCTATTGCATAGTAAATGAGTGCAATAAATCAACAGTTAGCTAGGATTACAAAATATGTATTGGGAATATAGGGAGGACTCCCCCAAAGTCCCATAAGATCTTCATATAAATAAGGTTCCATAATGAATATCAAAACTTATGGAAATAAGGCTGGAAAGCATTTTCAGACATTTTAGAGAGCTTTTCAACAATTGAGGTTTTAAATAAGGGGTGGGGAGGAGACAAGTTAGTCCTAAGTTACCAGAAAATTTATTTTTTACTACATCTTATTTCCCTGGGAATTCCAGTTAAATCATGGCCTTAATGAATCTGTCCAAGTTTCAAGTTTTGCCTCACATGACATCACTGTTGGGAGACTAGGGTATTGACGCCAAGCATTCCACTTCTCCCTCCTCATGGGAGCTGCTGACAAATGTAGTAAAGGAAAGCACAGATAATACATATCCCAAAATGTAATCAAGCACTGCAATTTATAGCACTGGATGGAAAGGTAATATTTAATATGTCAAAATACAATTTGGGGTCTGGAGACACAGAGTTCAGATTTATTTCCTAGAAATGTCAATCTCACATACAAGTCTTAAACTGATTTTAAATATGGTCTAAGCTTAAAGGCTTTATGATTATCTTCAGAAAATGGGGGGAACAATTAGTTCTAGCTCACTGTGTTCTTTCAACATGAGGTAACAAAATGTAATGCTATTCTAGGAATAGAAACTGATTCATTTTATGGGACCGAGAAAGGAAAGAGTCCCCTTAGGGAAGAGTGGCTAATCTAGATTTAAGCAAGTTCAGTTGTAACACATGTAGATATGAAAAATCCTATATAGCCAGTATTTTGCATATACCAACTTCCTGTCCACCTAGCCAGGTTTTATTTATTTTCTTGGTAAACTGATACAGTATGTGTTTGAAAGATATGTATTTAAATATGTTCATAAAATTAAATATTATAGATAAAATACTTTGTGTTTTTAAATTTCCACTGGTGATGACTTCTAGTTTTCAGAAGTGGTAGGATTAGTTGGCAAGGTGGCTGTTCATACTGTTCCTACTCCCACCAGCTCTAGTGGGAATTATAAAATAATAGGGCTTCAGATCTGTTTTCTGTGAAGTACTATGAGTTGCTTAGATCTTAGAAGGAAACAAATTTCTGCTCAGTATACCTCCAGAATCCCAGGAATGACTCTTTGAATAATCAGTTCAGTTGCCTTTGATATGAAAATTCATAAAGTAACTTAGAGCTTGATTAGTGTCTCTCTTCTCTGAGATGGTCAAGTCTCATCATTGTATAAACTCCCACGAATGCAAGAATTCATTTAGCCAAAAATATTTAAAGGAATAAAACCTCAAATGAGAACTTTTGGGGAAACATGTCAGATGTCATGAAGAAAGGTATATGTTATATCCAAATATAAGAAATGTATATATAGCAATATTTATCCTCCCTCCCAGTTATCACTGCCTAGTTCAGCCGTGGGCAAACTACGGCCCGCGGGCCGGATCCAGCCCGTTTGAAATGAATAAAACTAAAAAATAAAAAAGACCGTACCCTTTTATGTAATGATGTTTACTTTGAATTTATATTAGTTCACACAAACACTCCATCCATGCTTTTGTTCCGGCCCTCCGGTCCAGTTTAAGAACCCATTGTGGCCCTCGAGTCAAAAAGTTTGCCCACCCTTGTTAATCAATAAACCAGTACAATTGATCTGAGGGCTAAGAGTTAGCTATAGATTTGAGGAAATAACGTATCTATAAGCTGATAAGAACTCAGGATTTCCAAACTGGGAAGGAGAGAAATATATGCCAAAGAGGAAAATATTTTAAATTCAGTTTGTATATCTCATAATCCAGCTTGAAAAAAGTCCCAGTATAAGACAGCATAGGGACCAATGTGGCCCTAGAGAGCTAGACATGCCTAAATGAAATGACAACAATGAAATATGACCATTTCAATGCATGAACATGTACATGAAAGAACAAAAAGAGAAAGAACACACGAAATAGAAAGAAATAGAAAAATAATTTAGAGAGGAATCCTCATCAACAAAACAAAGAATTATTCTGGGAACTGAATCCCAAGTGGGATGAATAAAAAGTAAAACCAAGGGCAAATTACTAGAGGGGTACACCAAGAACTGATACATACTTGTGTTCATAAAAGTGGAAAGGCCAATTCAAAAAAAAAAAAAAAAGACGCAACCTGCAAAAGAACAGTAAGGAGCAAAACATTCTTTAAGTATGTCAGGAACAAAAGAAGCTTAAAAGAAAATAGTTCCTTTATTAGATGGAAAGGAAAAGGAATGGTAAACCACATTCATCAAATTCTTTTTATAAAAATGAAATTCAGCTGGAAAATGGGAATAGAGACCAGCAATATAGCCTGGAATAAAGATAAGGTGAAGACTTAGCAAATGACTATTCAAATGAGCCAGAAACATTCAATTCTTTCAGGCTTAATAACTTGCATTCCCAGATGCTAAAAAAAAAAAAAAATTAACTGAAGTCATTACAGGGCTGCTAGTTTCCATTTATTTTGGAGGATTAAAAAGTACCTTCATATTATAATCTCCTCTCCTAGTTCCTGAAGAACAGAGAATGACTCCCATCTCCTTTGGGATGCCCTGCTGATCCCATTCAATCTTGTACAGATAGTGTTGAATTAATGAGCACTGCAGACTGAGAACACTAGTAAAGAACTTTGGTCTGTCTGATCTAAAAAGAGGGAGTGGAGACAGATGACCCTGAAAATTTTACATCCATATGCTTAACTTTGATCTTGAAAAAATGTTAAAATACCACAAAATCAAATTCCAAACATCTTGAAAATATACAAATAAATGCTTCACTTGAAGGAACTATGAAGTAATTCATTTCTAATTATTCTGAGACCATGTCTTGCTTGCACATTGGGTCCAGTTCTGTATCTTACAACTGAAAAGGGATATCGTAGTTATGGAAGCTTTCCTATGGGGGATTATGCCCACGTGTATCCAAGCTGAGCACCTTACCACTGCCTCTCCTCTCAGAGGCTAAACCTGCTGATGTGTACTCTTGTGTCAGGGGATCTCTTAGTCTTGGTTATTTGTCTTCTTGACCTCCATCACAAATTCTTTCCTTTGGGCTCAGTTTTTGCTCTATTTTGGTTCCATTCAAGGACTTGACATTTCGTACTGCTCTTGGTTTCCCTTAGCCACCTCCCCAGGACTAAGACTTCAGTTCTTTTTTAACTGTGTAGTCATAGGCTCACGATCAGTTGGTGACCTAATTCCGTGCCTGAGCCCTGTCCTTAATTGGAAGAGGTTAGTGAACAATGTGTATGGGGTTGTTTTAAAAATGTCTGTTCTTTTGAATTTTACTCTAAATCAGTATTAATGGCCTCAGCACCATGTTAGGCACTGGTGGGCAAGAATAAGCAAAAACACTCATGGACCCTCTTACCAAGTTGCTAGCCCCACCATTCAATAGCTCTGTAAGTATGGGCAGGTTATTTAACTACTACAGGGCTTTTTGTCCTTATCTATTAAATGAAGTTATCAATAGCACTTACTTTACAGAGTTATTGCAAGGATTGAATGAGATTATGTGTGCAAAGCTCTTAGTCTGCTCAGTATAAGGTAAATATTTAATACATGTTAAGTAAAATTAAAATAAATTCATGCTAAAAATACCAGACTTTCACACAAAAACAGCTAGAGAACAGTAAAAGTTGGTCTATGGTTAGGTTATGAAACATGCAGTATGTTTTCTGAATGATAAAAACAGTCCATATTTTAGTTGGGGTAGTGGTTACATGGGTATATATATTTGCCAAAGCTCATGAAATTCTTCACTCAAAATGGGTGCATCTTATTATTTGTAAACTAGAAGCCTGATGCACGAAATTCATGCAAGGGCCTTGGCCCCCACCACTGCAGCAGCTGCCTCTGCCTCAGCCCCCATCCGCTGCCATGGCCGGGGGCCTCTGTCGGGGCCTCCACCTGTGGCGACTTTGTCTGGTCTAATTAGCATATTATACTTTTATTATTATAGATTACATCTCAATAAAGTTGTTTTTTAAATATGTAATATGGATAACAGTTTCTAGATAAGGGAATGCCCACCAGAAGCTCTAGGGGTCATAGAAGACTTCCAGGGGGAAATGGGGCTTGAAATGACGGTAAAGGATGGGAAGGATTTGGAGAGACCAATGGGTGAAATGTGCTTAGCACCAGTGGAGTAGTGGGACAAGACTAACCTGCCTGGTGAGAAGCTTCAATCTACGGTGTGGCTAGCTTATCAGTTAAGACAGGACAGAATTTGAAGGGCCTTGAATGCAGACAAGATGCCTGTGGGTTTGACAACATAGGCTATAAAGGACCACTATTGGTTCTCAAGCAGAGGCATAATATGATGAAGAGTGCTGTTTAGGAAGATTAGTCTTACTGCCTGAAATTGGGAAATGGACTAAATAACCTCTGAAGGTCACTTGAATTCTCTAATTACCTTTATTATGCTCTATATGTTGGCTACCTTACTAGACTGCAATTTTAGCAAATGACTATAAATTGTCAAAAATCACATTAAAAACACATTAAAGAACAAAAATGTTCATATACATCTTGATCCTTATACTCTTCTAAGAGCAGATATAACATACTCAAACTGCAAGAGAAGAGAATGAATCATCAGAGCTCAGTAAAAATGAAAATTGAAATTTTTCCATATATATATATATATATATATATATATATATATATATATATAAAATGATTTGACACATTTCATTGCCAAGATCTGCTTTATGAACAGCAGATTATTTTAATTTTTTTGCTAACAAAGGTACATTATGCTAAAAATAATAATGTAATATTGTCATTAAAGTAATATTAAGCTAATAAATGAGTGACATCCAAAACTGGTTGCTTCATGACTTGTAGGGAAAATAACAGATGCCCATTAAAATTATCCAAAGGAGTAAGTGCAGATTGCACTATTAATGAACCAAGAAAAAAATCAAGTATTTTTTTTTTAGAAAGCTTTATTGTTGAAAGTATTACATATATCCCCCTTTTCCCCCCATTGACCCCTTTTAGCCTGCTTCTGCCCTCCACCCCAGGCCTTCACACAATTGTCTGTGTCCATGGGCTATGCATATATGCATACAAGTTTTTTGGTTAATCTCTCCCCACTCACTCACCCTACCCAGACTTCTCTCTGAGGGTCAATAGTCTGTTCCACACTTCTGTGTCTCTGAATCTATTTTGCTCACCCATTTATTTAAATATTTTTTATAAATGGAGGACAAGTCAATTTGCTATCCAAAAATATTAGCTAATTTCCTTAGCATATAATGGTGATATTAGGATGGTGCCTTTTCCCCTAATTAATCATTATCTAAATCAAATCTCACACAATCATTAATTTCTTGCTAATCAAGATAGGAATACAGAAGAAAGAAATGACTGCATTTGAAATTGGTGGGGAAAGTGATGATTGCTGGTAAAAGAAATTTTCCTAGGGAGTGCAGCTTAAAGTTACCCTTCTGTTATTTAGCCGGGAAGAAAATGAACTTGCAGAGGGCACACCTGCATATCAGAAGCTCAGACTTTTAGATAGATAGATAGATAGATAGATAGATAGATAGATAGATAGATAGATAATTGATTTCAGAGAGAAAAGGGGAGATAGAAACATCAATAATGAGAGAGAATCACTAATCAGCTGCTTCCTGCAGGCCTTACACTGAGGATCGAGCCCACAACCAGGGCATGTGCCCTGACAGGGAATCAAACCGTGACGTCCTGGTTCATAGGTCAATGCTCAACCACTGAGCCAACCAGGCACAAGCTCAGACTTTAAATCAAAGATCATGCCTAGGGCTACCACAGACTCTACTTTTTACATTTTGGTCTATGTAAAAGGTAGGCCAAAATGTGTCTGCCACACTGCAGTACTGGGAGTTTAAAGCAACCCTAGAGATATGCCATTCTCTAAACCTGAAAATTAAAGAATGAATTACCTTTACCTCTACTGCCAGCTATCAATTAACTGCATTTCACTTCATGCCTGGTAAAAGTTGAATCCCTAGATCACTACCTTCTCCCACAAAGAGGTTCTTGCTGGACTACATTCCCAAACAGCAGCAGTCAACATGTGCTCTGGGAATACAAATTTTATGATTACATTCAGCCTGACAACATGGTGAAGGATTCATTCATCCAACATTTACTGAATTCCTATTTTATGCCAGGGACTATGCCCAACCTAAGGAATACATTAATGAACAGGACAGAGTCCCTGCCCTGGAGATCACAGACTGGTCCAGGAAATGGGCACCCAAACTAATTAAAAACTAGAAATCTGTACATCATTCTGGACACCTTACTTGCCCTCATCCCTTATAACCAAATGTCACTAATCTCACTAGTACTGCTTTTTAAATGTCCCTTTATTGTTTCCCTTCTTTCCATTTTGCCTTATCATTTCACCTCTTTTCACTTGGACAATAAGAATAACCTCTAAGATGCGGAGAAAAAGGAACCCTCATGCACTGCTGGTGGGAATGCAGACTGGTGCAGCCACTGTGGAGAACAGTATGGAGTTTACTCAAAAAACTAAAAATGGAACTCCCATTTGACTCAGTGACCCCACTTCTAGGAATATATGCCAAGAAACTAGAAACACCAATCAGAAAATATATATGTTCATAGCAGCACAATTTACCATAGCTAAGATTTGGAAACAGCTTAAGTGCCCATCAGCAGATGAGTGGATTAAAAACTTGTGGTACATCTACACAATGGAATACTACGCTGCGGTAAAAAAGAAGGAATTTGCAACAGCATGGATGGAACTGGAGAGCATTATGCTAAGCAAAATAAGCCAGTCAGAGAAAGATAAATGTCACATGATCTCACTCATTTATGGAATATAATGAACAACATAAAGTGATGAACAAAACAGATCCAGCTGAAACCGGTTTGGCTCAGTGGATGGAGCATTGGCCTGCGGACTGAAAGGTCCCAGGTTCGATTCCGGTCAGGGGCATGTACCTGGGTTGCGGGCACATCTCCAATGGGAAATGTGCGGGAGGCAGCTGATCGATGTTTCTCTCTCATCGATGTTTCTGACTCTCTATCTCTCTCCTTCCTCTCTGTAAAAAATCAATAAAATATATTTTTTAAAAAAAACAAACAGATCCAGAGACGGAGCATTGATCAGACTGTCAAACCTCAGAGGGAAGGCAGGGGAGGGTGGGGATAAGGAGATCAACCAAAGGACTTGTATGCATGTATACAAGCCTAACCAATGGACACAGACAACAAGGGGGTGAGGGCATGAGCGGAGGATGGGGGGGCAATGGAGGGATAAGGACACATATGTAATACCTTAATCCATAAAGAAAAAAATATAAAAAAAGAATAGCCTCCAAAATGGCTTTTATGACTCTACACCAGGGGTCCTCAAACTTTTTAAACAGGGGGCCAGTTCACTGTCCCTCAGACCGTTGGAGGGCCGGACTATAGTTTAAAAAAAAACTATGAACAAATTCCTATGCACACTGCACATATCTTATTTTGAAGTAAAAAAACAAAACTTCAAAAAAAAAAGGCTCTCCTAACTTCAAAAAAAAAGGCCCTACTACCTGCAAAATAAAATAAAAAATAGACCTCCTAACTTAAAAAAAAATAAATCCTAACTTGTTCTTACCTCGGTCCTCAGGCAGCAGCAGGCTCTGCACAGGCAAGCTCGTGACTCCTCCAATCACACCCTAGATGGAGAGGAGGAGTCCGAGAGACAGAGAGAAGGAGGGGAGTCGGAGAGTGCGGGCACATTCCACACATGCACACTGCGGGCCCGGGAAGAGTCGTCTGCTAAGCAACAGGCAGCGGTGGCAAAAACACCTGGCGGGCAGGATAAATGTTTCCGGCGGGCTGCATGTGGCCAGCGGGCCGTAGTTTGAGGACCCCTGTTCTACACTCTTCCATACAAGTCAAGAAGAGATATTTCTAAAGTATATATTTGATCACATCATTCTCCTTCTTTAAAAACATCTAAGAAAATGGAGCAAGGACGCAGGGGTACATAAGTGGGTGGCATATTCAGGCACTGCCAAGGAATATGGTATGGATAAAGGGATAAATGAGCTGGAGGAGAGTAACAGGGGAACTACGTGAGCCCTGCTACAAGATGATTCTTAGTTTTTGTTGGCTATTTTTTGTCTGTATGTTGTACATTTTCCAGCTTTATTGATGTATAATTGACTCCTAGTTATCTTTGGACTGGATTATCACAGGAGAGAGTGTTCATGGGAGCAGAAAAATATGTACTCCACAGGTTTTCTGTCCTTTGAATTCCCATAGCATACTGCTTCCTTTATAAAGACACTTCTCACACACTCTAACTTGTACCAAAGTTATTTGCATGCCTTATCTCCACTAGATTTAAGTTCCTTGATGCAAAGACCCTTGACTGACTCATCTTTGTATCTCAAGAGGCCAGCCGAGGTTTGGGCTTGATGTGCTCCCTTCTCACTTGTAATCAATGCCAGATTTTTAAGAGTTCCATTTGAAAAGAACTAGGTCATATTAATTGATACTACTAGACCAAGTTTTAGAAAAACAGTATTCTATTCCAAGGAACAGTATTCCATTCCCTTCCCCTTCCCCTTCCTCTTCCCTCTTCCCTTCCCTTCTCCCCCCCCCCCCCGCCCCCGCACTCACACACACACACACTTACATACACATGCAGTCTATTTAAATGGGGGAAACCCCTAATAAAAACAAAATTGGTTTGGAGAATAATGCCAGCTACTCTGGAGTTGGGATAAAAAAAAATTCATTTAGAATTCTGCCAGAGGGATTAAACTAAGGCAATTTTTCTATCTCCCCCCCTCCAGTCACTCTTTCACTAATTATTATTCTACTCACATAAGTAGCTGAGATCCTGTCTTTCAGGAGATGTATAATTTTTATTTTTCAGATACAATCTTCAAATATTCATACCTGAATCATAGCTGAGAATTTCAACACCCTAGGCCCACTCTAAGAGCTAGGTCCTTTCCCCTGTGTGTGAAATCACATCAGGGGGGAAAGGGCCCTTCCCTATCAAGACTAAAGTGTTATTATCTGCTGTGCTACCAAATCAGCTGTGTGACATAATCAGAAACCTTCTCAAATCTTGACCTGACTAGATGACCCTTAAAGTAATTTAAGTCTGAGTTCCCCAACTGTAGGTCAATTGATAGTCACTGAGCTCATTCTAGACTGGGCATTGGGAAGACACAAAAGAAGCAAGAGGCTTGCTCTGCCCTTCTAGGAAGTTTTGTTAATAGCACTTGGCTACATAAGAATATGGATAAGGGGCCAATGAAAAGACCAACAACTAATTCAGCCTTTACAGCATTTCTCTTCATGTACTAACCATATTCCCTTTGTTATCAGAAGCCAGCTAATGGCAGATAGCTTCCTGATGGGATGACTTGTGGTGGCAAAAGGAAGAACTCTGAAATCAGAGAGACCAGGGTGTGCACCCCAACTTAGCCACTTAATAGCCATGTGATCTTAGGCAAGTTATTTAATCTCTAAGCCTCAGCCTCCTATTTGTAAATGGGGACAGTAACACCTACCTCTTAAAGTGGCTGTGAGGATTAAATTAAACTCTTATTCAATGTTTCCAAAACATATGCTTCCATTTTCTGTTTCCCTGTTTGGTCATGCTATCTGTCCCTGGAGTGTCCTTCCCCTAGATTCAGCTATTATAACCCTCTCATTCACAAGGCTCTCTCACAGGTGTCTCTTTCATAATATTTGTCTCCCCTTTCTCAGCTACCCTCCCGCCAAATAAATTCCATGAACTGTCAACTCAGAATTTTCAACACACTCTGTACTTCTCATACTGCATTTTGCAATCTAGGTGTTATAGATATTAGTAGTATACTTTTCTTAACCCTATTAAATTGTAAGTTTCTGTATACAGGAACTATATCTTGACCAACTTTGTATTCCCTGACATGGCATAATGCCCAGCATATAGTACATATTAAATAAATGTTTGTTGAATGAATGAATGAGTGAATACTCAACAATGAGACCCTGCTTCCTACACATAGTAAGTCCCCTGTGTCTTCAAGCATTCAAGCACAATGCTTCAATATCAGGAATACTATAGAAGGACTACTGAACTAGATAGGAGGCTGTACTGGTGACCTCCAAAGTTTTCTCTCTGCATTTCCATGAAGGCCATATTCTAATTCACTAATCACTTTATATACCAAGGTTGTCACTGCCATAAATGTTAGTCATTTTGTCATAAGCAAGTGTGATAGTATTTCTTCAGAAAACATCTCATATGTGACAACTATATATTTACCATTCTCCATGAGAATTGTACCTAAAACTTAGTACACCTGAATCTGAAAAAGCAGACTTTTGCTTTGCAAATGTTTCTGGCTTCCAAAATTCACTGTTACTGATGTTTTAGGAAACCACAATGAGTAAGTGGAAAACTATGGTACATTGAAAGCACACCAATACCTTGAGCTTAGAGATCCTGTGAATACGTTTTTCAGGTGGGTAATAAGCAATGATTGCCTTCCATAGCTAACATGTTTAGAAAAAAATATATATGTTTTAAGAAAAAAACCAAGATTCATGAGTTAAGATATAACGTCTACACTGAATATGATAGCCTCTTCTGTTTCAGAACCCTTTTGATCCAGAGAGACTTAGGTAAGTCATTTTTCTCCCCAGGTCCACAATTTAATCATTTAGAAAATGGGTTAACAGGAGTTGCTACCCACATCCCTCTCAGGAAACAATGAAATTTTACAACCAATTTTAAGCTTCCCTAGGGCAAGTTCCCCTTAGAATAGAGCAATCTGGTAAATTGGTATGATTCAATATGTCCAAAAAGCTCTCTTCTCTTGTAGGTTAAATGGTGCCCCCCAAAAAGATATGTTCATTCCTTACCCTCAGAATCTGTGAATGTGCCCAGACCAGTTTGGCTCAGTGGCTAGAGAATTGGCCTGTGGACTGAAGAATCCCAGGTTCGATTCCGGTCAAGGGCATGTACCTTGGTTGTGGCACATCCCCAGTAGGGGGTGTGCAGGAGGCAGCTGATCCATGTTTCTCTCTCATCGATGTTTCCAACTCTCTATCACTCTCCCTTCCTCTCTGTAAAAAATCAATAAAATATATTTTAAAAAAAAAGAATCTGTGAATGTGACCTTATTTAGAAAAGGTGCTTACAGATGTAACTAAATTAAGGATGTCAAGATGAGGTCATCCTGGATTATCCAGGTAGGCCCTAAATGCAAAGACAAGTATCCTTATAAAAGACATAGACGAGAGACACATGAACCTTGTAAAGACAGGGTCAGAGCTTAGAATGATGCAGCTACATACCAAGGAGGGTCTGGAGTCAACAGAAGCTGGATGTGGTAAGAAAGGATTCTCTGCTAGAGCCCTTAGAAAGAATGTGTCCCTGCCTACATCTTGATTTTGAATTTCTGGCCTCCAGAACTGAGATACTAAATCTCTGTTGTTTTAAGCCACCAAATTTGAGATAATTTTTATGGTAGCTTTAGGAAACTAATACACCTGCTCTCTCCCCCTACCCCACCAAAAAGTATTTGCTTAGTAATGTCTAAATGTTTCATCATGGGTAAGCTACTACTTTGGTTAAGCAACTTCATCAGGTATTGTCTTAAAGTGCAACACTCCTTGAGTAATTCCCTAATACCTCAAGGATAAAGGGTTTACTTGGGACCTTCCTCCAGCTCAGGAAAGAAGTGGGGAAGGCAATCCAGAACACCTGGATAGAGACTAGGGGCGATGTCCATAAGGAAATGCTAAAAAAAGGGTTCAAAACAAAATTTTATCTAGGGTCAGTCTTGAGAAAGTCATATTGACAGAGCCCAAATGTTACTTTAACAATAATAGAGCCACATAAGAAGGAAGAACCCTTGAAGAATTAAATAATAATGTTGCCTCAGTCCTTGGTCCATATTCCAGGAAGTTTGTTTAAAAGGGTGCTCAAACCAATCCAAATGCCTCATTCTCACTGCTCAGATGGATTTGTTTTCTTATGCTCAACAAATTAGGCATATTTAAATACATGGGAAAATTTTGTTTCAAGCTATTAGCAATTAAATAATCACAAAGAAAGCCTGGCAACAATGGAAGATGCCTACTATCATCCTGGGCCTCCAGGCCAACCCTGAATTTGATCGGACTTTCCCTTCACATTACACCTGCCTAGCCTTCAGCACTTCCATAGATTCTGTTTAACCAGCTCTCAGGCAAATCTTTCTAACGCCCAGTTGACCTTACTATTAAGATGCTTGTCCCAGCCCTAATGGCTAACCTCAGTTTCAATTTCAAGCCATTGCACCTTGTAATTACATTCTCAGCCACTGTAAATAATCTGTGCCCTCTATTTTATCTTTCCCCTTTCCCGATGATAGGAACCTGCTGAAAAGGAAGTCAGTTGCCTTGTTAGTACAACATACACACTGCACTTGAGCAAAATACAACCAAAAGAAAATCAAACACTCTTGATCCCTGAGTGAGAAGCAATGTTATTGATCTTTTCCTTTTTCCTATCCTTCAGCTGATCTGTCTACACTGACATGCTCTAGTGCTGTGGCATTTATGCCATCTTGGGGAATAGCTGTGTAAATGCTCCAGTAATTTTATACATCTTCAACACACCGTTGTGTTAGAACTTGAGTATCTGAAGGACTTGGAAAGACATATTTTCCTCCTCCTCCTACCCTCATGTAATGTGTATCAAAATCCTCACTAATTGGCCCTCCTCCTGCATGCTTCCGAAGTCTAGACTTGGTGGCAACCCTTTTCTGTGGAAGAGATTTAATGAAGGAGAAAGTGCATGGGAGGGAAGTTGGCAGGCTAAACATTACAGAGAAACTATAAGAAACTTGGAAACACAGAGATTTTGTAAGCTGAGGTTGGCAGCTAAATGATATTGTTTCAAACACACACACACACACACACACACACACACACACACACACACACACATACACACATACACACACACTGGTGAGTTCACTTTACCTTGAACCAAATGTTTCCTAAAATTGAAGAAAATCTGTTGTTAATGAAACACATAAGACTTTTCAACGATGCTCAGTAGTGACTTTTTTCCTCCTTTGCTTTCTTCAGGAGCTCTGAAAAACAAAACTAAATTTCTCAAACAGGTGATTTGGGGGTTTCCTTTCCATCACCATGATTTCACTAAAAAACTCAAAAATTGCTAATAGTAACTTCCTTCTCCTGTCGAACCATGGGTGATTCGAATACAGAATTCTCTAGAACCCAGTGTGGGCTCAAAGAGAGTGCCAGGAGGGCTCCTGCTCAAGCTAAAGGAAGCAAGCCTGGATCCTGGGTCTCCCTATGTGATGCTAGTTTTATATCATCTGCCTTCAGAAAGCAACCAGCTCTCCAGACCACAGCAACTTGATTCAGAAAGGCCTGCCTCATTTAGTTTTTACATTTTTTAAAAAAGTGAGAACTGAAATAAAGAAGAAATGTTGACACAGGAACTATGGAGCCAATTCTCTATACATGTCTAAGAAGTGCTGAGTTCAAGGTAGCTGATGCTACAGAGAGCTGGGGAAGTGATGGAAACAGGTTGTTACAATCAATGAGGCAGTTCAACTCATAGAGAGATGACCTTCATCGAATGGAAAAATCAAATGTCCATGACCCCTGGCTACTGAGCTGCATTGCAGATACAGCATTCCCACAAGTTCAGGTCACTGACCTTACCATGCCCTCCTCGTTCCTCTAAACCAGTGGTTCTCAACCTGTGGGTCGCGACCCCTTTGGCGGTCGAACGAACCTTTCACAGGGGTCGCCTAAGACCATCCTGCATATCAGATATTTACATTATGATTCATAACAGTAGCAACATGACAGTTATGAAGTAGCAATGACAATAATTTTATGGTTGGGTCACAACATGAGGAACTGTATTTAAAGGGCCAGAAGGTTGAGAACCACTGCCCTAAACAAATATGAAGACCCCCTCCATGCAGGCTCCCCATCTGTCTACATGTTTGCCTCCCACCAAGAGCAAGGAGAGTGGAATATTTGATTTAAAATCCCCAGCATCCTAGCATCTCACATATACTGGGTTCTCAAAACTGGTTTTAGAAATAATTCCTAGGAATGCTGAGTCTATCACAGAGTAACAATTATAAACATGGTTCTGGACCCAGATTAAGTGGGTTTAATTCATTGCATAGCTATTTGACCTCAGACAAATCACAAACCTCTGTGAGCCTCAGTTTTCTCATCTGTAAAATGGGGGAAATAATAATAATACCTACCAGGTAGTGCTATTGTGAAGATTACATGGGATGTTGCCCATAAAGGGTCTAGGACAGCACTTGGCTCAATAAATGTTAACGATTATTAGCACCACCCCCACCACAGGTGCTCAATAAAAACTTGCTGAATTGAACTCAAACCAGTGGGAATGACTAGCAGATGTGAAGGCAGCCTGGGTTTGCTTTTTTTTCTTTTCTTTTTTTTAGTGTTAGTTTTAGTTTTAGTTTTTCTCCACCTCACTCTGCACCAGATGACCTGAGAATTTTCTTCCTTTCTTTCTTTCTTTCTTTCTTTCTTTCTTTCTTTCTTTCTTTCTTTCTTTCTTTCTTTCTTTCTTTCAGAAAAGGGATAGAATAAGATGTAGTTAGGCTCTACTTTTGCTGATCTTCAGTTTTTCATTCAGGGCAGAAAACCAAGTCTGGCAAAGTCAAGCAGATAATTTTCTGAGAAATATGACAAAAGCTATTAAAAACTCTTAAAGCAAAGTTGTGTAATGAGCATGAATCTGAATACATTTAAATTTCCTCTAGATCTAGGGATTCCCACGACATTCTTACATATTTTTAAAGCGTGCTTTTGCAAATGTGAGGACACCAAAGCCCTAAAAGAATTTATTCCAGGGTGGGGGTGGGGAGGGGACATGCAATTGTCATGGAAATTAACCCCTGAAAATGCACTGGATTTTATTACCAAATGGATTCCTGAGGAGACTACTAGCATTTTAGGGTCTTTACTATCAAGAGAGCATCCTGCATGCTTGAAATAATTAAGAAAGAGACTCAAGTTATCTAGTAAACTGAAATTTCAAACCACCCGCCTTACCTAAATGAGTAAAGCTGCTTAGACTAAAGCGTCATTACTTTTATTTAGACAAGCCTGCAAAGATATACAAGGAGCTAAAGAATGGAGCCCCACATTCTTCCCTAAGCCACAACAATGCCTGTTTATGTAAATAGGATTTTCAATAACAGAACGAAATCTGAAAAAAAAGTTTTCATTATTGTCTCTGAAAACTGCAAATGCAGAAGATGAAAGTCAAGGGGCTTTCACTATGATGGGCACTGAAAACCCTAAAATATTTATTTTTATATAAGTCTGAGCCTGGATTCCAAGCAGATCTTAAAAACAGGCAATGACTCTTTCTCCTTAAAAAGGTCTGAGCAGGCACAAAGGTTTCTCTGACTCTTGGCAAGTTGACTGCATATTTATTCAAAAACTCAGTTTAAAAAGAAGTAAAAGTAGTAGAAGATATCTATTTACCTATACTTGGCAGCCCCTTCCAAAATCTGGGCCAAAATATAAATATCTTTACCTCCACCATCATCACCATCTGACAATCAAACACTCCTGCATGATTATAACAACCTCCAGGCGCAAACTAAAAGCTCATTAAAGACTATATGAAGGCTATTTATAGAAGGTCTAAACAAAGGCTGAAAGAATTATTAGCAAAATTAGTTCAACTGTTCTTACTTTTGAGAACTATTACTATTTGTTTGAACTCAAGTGTCCGGCTCCTTCACTGACAGGTATTAATGACTATAGAGATAGCACATGTCCAGAGTTTTAAACTGACCTTGTAGTTTCTTGGTTCAAAAACTCAGGTTTTGACCCATACTCTGTATATCAGCATTCCTGTTGCTGGTTAGGCAGCTGATAAGAGACAGAAATCTTTCTTGCTCATTAGGCCATTAGCTGCTGTTAAGCAAAGGACTAGGGAGGGGGGTGTTCAGTGGCCCAAAGGAATGTGCCAGACTCTACATATAAAGCCAGCCCCAACTTGGGGTTAAGAATTTAACCTTAAAAGGCTGACAAGTCATAAATTTGCCTGAGGTTCATATATATGTGTGACTTTCACAGTTTATATTTCCTAGCCAGGACTCAAAGTCAAAACATGCCCCTGATTAATGAATGGTTCTAATTGCTATTCCTGACTTGAGAACATTAGTCTTTATCCAAAATATTTTCTTAAAAAACACACAATCTCATACCTAAAACTCTCTGGCATAAAGGAATTGAAATACTAGTTAGAAAAAAAACAGGAAGTGGAGCCTTATGTTATCTGTTACTGGATGCTACCATTTTGGTAGTCAAGATTGACTCAAAAGCTTCTATTTCATTGTGTCCATCAAGCAAAGTACAAAGAAATGCCCTCCAAATCTAAACACATGAGAAAAAAGCAACCATCTGTAACTGCATAAAAACTAAGCTGGGGCAGTGGTAGGGGTGGGGGTGGGGGGCTGAAGTATGTTCAAGCACATTTTGTCTAACTTATCTTGTTAAATATTTATACATACGTGCATAACCTAACAACCTTGGCCAAGATTGGAAGAGATAATAGATACAGCACAAACAAAAGATCCCTATAAGCATCAAGACAAAGAAAAATACCAAGAAGTAGTCTAATTGGAATACACTCTCTAACCTGAAGTCAAATTTGAAACTAGGACAATAATATCCTACAAGTGAAACAATGTTCCTGAAATGTGATAACTTCATCAGGGAAAAGCAGGCTACAATTTGCTTAGCCTGCAAGATGGGTGTCAGTTCTACCCCACACTAGCAGCATTTTAAAGGGGCTCCCTTTTCCTTGGAAAAAAGAAAATGCATTCGTTCTAAGAAAAGAGATCGCTAAAAACAAAGATGCCATTTGCATTCATTGAGAATTATGACAAAGTGGGAATGTAAACTACACAGCAATGATCTGAGGCATGAATCGGATATATTTATCCTTGTCCTATCTGTTCAAAAAAGCCTTTTAAATACTCAGAATTCTTAGAAAGTGGAATGTATATTCATGGATGTGTATTTTAGAGCTCTTCATCTGCAAACTAATTAAGGAGTCGAATTTCGTAATATCCCCAAAGTAACAAGGTACCCAAACCAAACATGTAGGGAGAAATGGAAAGCTTGTTTTCTCTCTAGAATCACTGAGGACAGGCAGATATGAAGGAGGTAGAGGAAGGTGGAGGAAGAGAGAAAGAAGTAAATCAGGAGCTATAGGAAGGGAAACACAACTTAAAACTAAAATACAGAGGAGAAAATAAAACATTTCACTCATCTACTTTTTTAGAGAACAAGAAACACAAAACCATTCAATAAATATAACAAACCATAAAACACCTTCTGTTATAAATGATAACCAGTTGAGGAAGGGTGTGAGGGTGGAGGAAAGGAGGAATGCTAAAAGGGAAGATGTGGAGAGCAGTCCAACAGACCATGAAGGGAGGACCTTCAGTAGCTTTGAAGGTATACTGAGCCCCAGAAGGGCTTGATGAGTGTGCACAGAACATCCACTGTTCCCCTGTGCAATGGCTGTCAGAGCAACTTGGGCTACTTCTTGTCACTATTCTATGAAATGTTGATGAGCTTTTTGAGAATTTTACCCGGATTTGTTATTTGGTAAGACATTTCATTGTCACTAGGACATAACTTGAAGAAAAACTGGATATTGTTGAGATGGGGGTGGGGGAAGACTGAATGACTGAACAAGTGCTGGTTCCAACATCACCTTCATGCTTTGTGAATGAGGCAACCTTACTCTCTCAAAGAACAAAGAAAAGGCAATCTGACAGCTTTTGAGGGCCAAAAGAAGCTTCAGGCAACATTAGTAAATTGACCCACAGCACTGAAGTTACAAAGGCAAAAAAAAATGACTTAGGTTTTATAAATTAAAACATATAAACCCTCCAGAATTCCATGGTGGTGGGGAATAAACCTTTCTTTCAGAAATAAACTTTTAAGTTTGAAAGGAAAGAAGAAAATCTGTTTCTGAAAGCAAAAAGAACTATTTCAAACACTAAGCACAGTTCTTCCATGGCTCTTTAACTCTTCAAATTTCCACTGTGACTTCTGAAGATGGCCAGAGAAGATATACTCCAGAATACCAGCAAAAGAGAAAATGAGAAACCCTCTAGGTCCCTAGGGTAAGAAAAAAAAATGACCTCAGAAGATATTTACCTCTGGCCACATTAAATTAAGCCAAGGACCAATCTAGAGTTTCTACCCATCTGGGGAAACAAAGTCTGTTTTCCAAACTAGTCATGATATTATTAGCCATCCACCAGATATCTTGTAGGCTCTCTCTAGCCCATTCATTCTCACTTTCTTATTCCCATTAATTCTCTAATTCTCTCCCCCTTCCGAACTCTCTGAGTCTCTCTCTCCTTCCTCTTACACTATCCCTTCCTCTCTCACTCCCTCATACATTTATTCTGTATAGGTCTCTGAGGCCACATCAGTGAATGAATAGTTGAAGAACAGCACAAATATGAGAAATCAAAACAACATTGATCTGTTATATGCTAGACTCTCTCTACTTAGTGCTGCAAGGTTCTTACCCACAATGAGTTTACACTTGAAAGGAGCCCTTCTCAAACTTTAACATGCTCACAAATCACCTGAGATCTTGTAAAAAAACAAAAAACAAAAAAAAAACAATTCTGATAGGTCTGTGATGGGGCCTGAGAGTCTGCATTTCTTATAATATCCCTGGTGATGCTAATGCTGATGGTCCAGGGGCCACATTTTAAGGACCAAGGCTCTAGTAAGAAGAAAAACATCAAATACATAATTACAAGAGCAAGTGAGAATCAAGGCCATGGAAGATGTACAGTGATAGCAGGGTTCAAAGGGGTAAATGATCACATCTAGTCATGGAGAATCATGAAGTGATTCATGGTGAAAATGGCATTGCACTGGCACCTTGAAAGATGAGTAAGACTGCAGCAGGCACAGATGAGAGGAAGACAGTCAGATGGTCTATAAGCAAAGGCTTGGAGGCAGACAACTACAGTGTCCTTTCAGTAATGAGTTAGCAGCTTATTATTCTTAAGTAGAGGGCACACATTCCAAGGGGAAGAGTGAGAGACATGATGGAAGCAAACTTGCAGGATTTAGCCATTTAATCTGGGTTTGAGATGTGTAAAAAGAGAAGTCAAGGATGATTTCAAGGTTTCAAGTCTGGGTACCAGACAGAGATGCTATTACCACAAATGTAGAATGTTGGAGAGAAGCAGATTTGTGCAAATAGGAAAAGAAAATTATGGATTAATTTTTGTCTCTGTTGAAAGTGAAGTACTGACAGGACTCCTGGATAGAGACAACCAGCAAGCAACTGGGAAATGCTGAACTGGAAAGCAAGGAAGAGGTCAGGCTGGAAAGAGACGGGGGAGTCGTTCAAACGGCAAAGATAATGAAGTCATGGGAATGGGTGTGGGAATGTACAGAGAGAGAAGAGAAAGGGCAAAGGACAAGCACTACTGAAGCACTAGCTTCTAATAAGGGTTGGGATGAAGAGGGCAAACAAGCAAAGACAGATTCAGCTTTACAGTAGGAGGGGAATCCAGAGTAACGAATGTGACTAAAGTCAAAGAAGTGTGGGAATGTAAGTCAAATACTTTATATCCAGACCATTTTCCCTCCCCTCATAATCCAATACTGGAAAGAGCATGAACTATGGAATGAGACAAATCTGGAGGCAAATCCTGACTCTACCACTTACACCTTTGGGAAAGTAAACCTTTCATCAGTAAAATGGAGATAACACCACCTACCTTTCAGGTTTGCTAGGTAGATTAAATGAGAGATTAAATATAAAGCAACTTGCACATAGTAGACACTCCATAAATGGTAGTTTCCATGATCTTCTATTTGGCCCTTCCGAACTATCCCATAAACCTGAAAGGAACTTCAAAAAATATATTGGAGAACAAAGAGTTTCAAGCTTAAGTTGAATGAAAGTATAAACTCTGGTGAAGGCAACCTCTTAAATAACAGCAAGGAAATTAAAGAACCATTCATGCCAGAGAAACATAAAATTATACAAATCTCTCCTCACACTAACCAAAAAAAAAATCATTACATCTCCATAGACATTTAAGAAAAGTTCAGCCCAATTACATAAGTATTTCTAGTATTTGTTTGGAATCACGTTTCAGAGACTAGCCCGAAGGGCCCAGTCTGAAGCAGGATAGAGACCAGAGCTCCGAAAGCTACACACTGTTGCTGCTTTCATTCTTCAGAGTGAGAGAATGCTCTGCAAGGGGAGGGGAAAAGGACCTCCATGTTGGAATCAGGCATGTTGGTGGAACTCAGAACTTGCAGAAAGTTTATGAGTGCCTGCATAGTTTGTATGTAAGATATGTGAAATCAAGGTTTTACGACAAAAATCTAAGTATGATTGTGAAAGACCACCCACTGCTAAGAGTAACAACAATTTTCAAACAGTTTAAATAACACATAATTATTAATTACTGCTATCAAAAATCATAGAAATCTGATCCCTTGGTCCGAATGTATTTCCCTACATAGAAGTCTCTCCCCCACCATGTGTGTGTGTGTGTGTGTGTGTGTGTGTGTGTGTGTGTGTGTGTGGTAATATATTATCTTATTTGCAAAGTCTTGGACTGTGACAACATATACTCATATTTTCTCTTAGTCAAGAGAATCCTTGAAGTCATTGGCAGTTTTTTTAATCATTAGATGTTGGCAAAATACATCTTAAGACATGTCACATGTGAAACCCTGGAAAACATCATCCACACCCATGACTTCCAACTTGAGCCTATATGCTGATGAATCCCAACTATGCTTCTCCTGAACTCTAGAAGAATATATAGACTCTTTCCCAGGGAGCTCATCTATTCCCAGAGTTTCAATTACCATCTAGATGCTGATAATGTCCAAGTATGTATCTACAGTCCTGATTTCTCTATTCTGTGATCCAAAACACACCCTCAACTACCTAGCAGACATTTCTGCCTCAATGATCAAAGGAACCCCTCAAACTCAACCTGTCCAAAATCAAACTAATTATTTCAATCCTTAAAAAATAGGTACCTCTAGCCCTGGCTGGTGTGGCTCCATTGGCTGAGCACTGTCCCATGCACTGAAAGGTCACCTATTCTATTCCAGATCAGGGCACATGTCCAGGTTGCAGGTCGGGCTGCTTGTGGGAGGCAGCTGATCAACATTTCTCTCTTACACAGATATTTCTCTCTTTCGTTCTCTCTTCTCCCTCCCTCCTCTCCTTCTGCCTTCCTCTCTTTCTAAAAAAAAAACCACAATAATACATTTTAAAAATAGGTTCATCTTATATCCATTCATTTATTCAACAAATGCATACTGAGCACTTATTATGTGCCATAGTCTCACCATCCAGAAAAACTAGAAGTTCTAGACTCTCCCTTCTGTCCTCATATCCAGTCACCAAGTTATTCTCTCAAATTAGTATTTTATTCTCCTATTTACTGCTCCACCTTTTCACCTGCATTACTAAAACTCGCTGCTACCACTCACTCTCCAGTCATCCTCTATACTGATTAACATTTTCTCTTCTTTAAATATTTTCATGGATCCTCATCATCCTTGGATACAGTATAAGGAAATACTTCAGTATTTCCTACCTATTTCTCTAGTTCATCTTTTCCTCCATTTCCCCCACATCTATGCTCCAACCAATCCAAACTATTCCATTCCAACAAATGTGTCATTTTATCTCTTAGCTTTGTACATTTGCACATACCTAGGCAAATTATGAATGTGATTAAGGGAACTAGGTACCCTTCCTCTATAGCTCAACAGCTCTCAGAACCCCCACAGTGTGCCTAGCTCTATGGCAGCTCTCATATTACTGCCTCAATATCCATGGTTTTCCTTATTTCGCTCCCTCATTAGGCAGTGATTTTACCTTATTCATCAGCTCCTAGCTCTGTACCTGGCACAGAATCAGTGCTCAATAAATACTGGTTGAAGTAAAAAATGAATAAAAAACCTTTAAATATTTATGCAGAGACAGCATATAAAGTTCACTATTAGTAGGTTCCTTTTCTGAGACTTCCCATGTTTTCCAAAATAGTTAAATGTAGTCTCTAATACAATCAGTCCATGAAACATAACCTGGAAAGGGCCTCTTGGGTCACATTCTCATTTCTATGGAGCTCAACATGAATTGCAGCCAGGGCTAGAAGTAGTTTTCCAAAATGAGCCAAATTTACAATATGAATTGACCATCACTACTTTAATGAAGATCACATCTCTGTACTTAGGGAAATGATGAAACTTGATAAATGAGCAGTAACTCTATGATAGCAATGACAATTAGCTCTGCAATAATTTGGGACCAATCTTACCGAAAATTGTTTATTTGAGCTCTGAAAAGCTGTACCTCCTAGCTCTTCTAAGTGTAAGTTAGGCTTATTATCTAGATTATTAAGGGTGTACAGATGTAGAAATATTATATGTGTATATGTATGACCGTATGTGGTGTGTGTGTGTGTGTGTGTGTGTTGGAACCAAACAAGTTGGTGGAATCCAGAACCTGCAGATACTTTATGAGTGGCTACATTGTTTGTACCTAAGATATATGAAAGCAAGGCTTTCAGGACACAAATGTAAGGTATGATTGTGAAAGACCACCCACTGCTTAGAGTAACAATTAACAACTTTCAAACAGTTTAAATAGCACATAATTATTCATTGTTATCAAAATAATAGAAACATATATTTATACATATATAATCTATCAACATAAATATATAAAACATATCCAAACACTACATTTAGATAAAGCTTAAGCTAAAAATGTCAGTCTACTTAACACATTCTCCTCAAATTTCAGTTTTGGCAGAGGGGCAACAAGGCTCCCAGGGTGCAAGGGAATAGATAAAGAAGCTTTCACTCTACCACTCCTTCCTCAGTCTCTGCTGAAGATCACCTTAGACAATGATGCATTCAGAGAATGTCATTCTCCAGGTATATGCCATTGTAGGATCTCGTTCAACACTGATCAACTCCTCTAGACTATGTCTTTACCTGTTTATTCTTACATTCATTCCAAACTTTATTAATAACTCTGTACAAGCCATTCTACTCACCAATCTAGAGGATCCAATAAATCAAACATGGCTTCTGCATTCAACAGGCATAGGGTCTGGCAGAGGCTATGAATAAGCTATATACTTACAAAACATGGCTATTAAGTAAGAAAAAAATACAGATAAAGTATTTCTGGGAACAAAATGCAATTGGGAGATGTCTCTGTATTATCTCCTCACACATGTAAATTTCCATATTTAAATATTTTCCAATCCCTTAGATCTGTCATGTGCCAGATAACTTTCTGATATATACCAGCATGAAGGCTTTTAATATCCTTCTTGTGTCCATCACTCTAACACTTTCTTTCTTCACCAGATTTCCCTCAGCTTCAATAATCCAAACCAAAATTTTACAAACAGCAATGGAGATTCATAGGATTCCACAATACATACTAAGTATGCAGAGTGTGGGAGAAAGGGAACAGAACCATAACTAAGGAGGAAACTATCAAACAGAATTTTTATATTATTTTCAAATGAACATCGTCCCTTTCTTTTCTACCCTCTTTCCTACTTGGGCCTTTAGCTGAAAGAAATCCTAATGGGTCATCTCTAGCCAAGTTATTTAGTTTTATCAGCTGACTTTTAAAGTTGCCCTAATGCATACAAAAATTAAGAAAATTCTCAAGAAGCCCTTTATCTTACTCCAATAAAATTCCCATGGCTAAAAATCCACTTTAGGTTATGTCCTTTGAAATGTACATTTATGAGGTTTGCTGTTATACGTAAGAAACACCAAACACTGAGGAATAATTTACATACATTCAGTCTACGTTGATGTAACTCACACCAAGTTGCATCATTTTCACAAACCTAAATAAAGTGAAGATAAATATATGCATTTATGTATATGTGGATTTATTTTATCTTTAAACTACTCACTTCTTATTAAATCTAGCTAGTCTACTTTTTCTATGGAGTTATAGTGTAGCCAAATGAACTAAACCAAAGTTCTTTATCGGGTACCTATAGACCATAAATGGATTTTTGACCTGAAAAAAAGTAGTCACTCTTTTAGAAACCTTAGTATATAAGTAAAAATAAATCAAGTACCTAAATATTGGTTTTATATAAATGTTATGTTCATAATACTATTCTTTTTTTTTTAATATATTTTATTGATTTTTTACAGAGAGGAAGGGAGAGAGATAGAGAGTTAGAAACATCGATGAGAGAGAATCATCGATCAGCTGCCTCCTGCACATCTCCCACTGGGGATATGCCCGCAACCCAGGTACATGCCCTCGACCGGAATCGAACCTGGGACCTCTCAGTCCGCAGGCCGACGCTCTATCCACTGAGCCAAACCGGTTTCGGCTTCATAATACTATTCTAACTCCATGTGCTAGGCACGAGGGTTACAAAGATAAGCTACAACCCTTAACCTCAAGGACATCACAGTCTAATAGGAACATTATGACCATGTACCTTGAAGCTGTCATAATCAGAATTTATAATTTTCCAGTAAAAACACTCATTTTCAAAAGGTAGACTCAAAAAAAAAAACAATTAAAATTCTACTCTAGAAGTTTGCCTTATTCTGGATGTATAAGAAATAAATACACACTTCGTTGTGGACAGAAATTTTGAAAAATACAGAATATTCTCAAAATCATCACTACTGAGAAATGTACATCTTTCAACTTTCAGGGGGATAGATGGAATACAATGAGTGGAGGTTTCTTTTATAATGGCTTTATTGTCCTTGTCCCTTCTTATCGCCACTTTCACTTGTATTTTATCTCCCTTCCTATCAATTATTTATCAATATAAACTTATTAAGTATACTTCAAAGAGCTGAGTTGATTTATTAATTCAGTATATAAATACAATTTCAGCTACTAGCAGTAATTAACTGTTTGGAACACTAGCCATACATTTTTATCTTAACATTGACTCCCTTTTATTCATAAGGAAAAATACAAATTTTCAAGGCTCTATTCAGCTACATACAGACTCAATAGTGCCTCAAAAATGCCTTCTTTGTTAATCAATCTGGATTCATTTTTGTTTAAAAATGGCAGAAAGGTATTTCTACTCATTATCACTTGTATAATTGATCTTTAATTGGCCTAATTTGAAGAACAGAACTTGTGTATTCAACAAGGTATTCAAGTGAGACTATCATGCCCAAATGAACATTTCACTCACACATATAGTATTTCAGAACACACATTTCTCTGCTGATATGCCCATCTTCACCCTGCTTTCTGAGTTGCATTCTCCCTGTCATTACATTTCAGAAAGTAAATTCCCATTGCTGTCTCTAAAGCAAGGCTGGGGCCCATGACTTGGATTCTATTTTCTGATGCTCATTTCTTAATGGAGTGCTAGGGGATCCTGTTTCAAACCATACCATTTGCTAAATATAGGCAGATAAGTGGGGGATTGTTCTGCCCACACTTTCCATTAGACGCTAGATTACCAAAAAAATCAAACCCATTTACAAACTTGGCTAGGGCTGAATAGATGTTGGCTCCTGGTATGGTCTCTTGATTTGAGCCTGTGCACAAATTCTGATCCCAAGTTACAGAAATCCATGAGGTACTTCAACAGGTCTGGGCATGTGTTATAGCTCAATTCCCAAATATGGTAATGTCAACATTAGCAAGAAAGGTCTAGCTGACATTAAATCAGAGAGTTTAATTTAAGAGATGTCTTACAATTTATGTGCTATAATAATTGTTGCTCTTTAATGATACTAAGCCAGTCATAACAACATTGCTAATTTCAATTTGTTCTTTGGGTACTCAATATTAATAAGCCCTGCCTGATAGTAAGAGTTGCGAGCTAATCAAAGTAAGCCTGAGTCTGTCTCTAGTCAAAATAGAGGTTGTCTGAAAAGTTTGTCCACACACCCCAATAATATGCTACAAAAAAATCTGGACTTAGGCTTTTAAAATAATAAAGTGACATATAGCTTAAGAAAGTACTTGAGAGTTCATAGAGAATACATAATGATCTAGAAATTATATTATTGTTAATTATTTACTAAATGCTCTATGGTACTGTTAACATTGGGTTCAACACTGCATCAAAAACAGTGCTTTCCCTTTAAGAAGCTTATAATCTAAAACATACAAACAACCATATGCAGAAAAAAAGCTAGAGATCAGAGTAAAAGGAAGCATTCACAAAAATGTACAAATTCAGCATGCCAGAACTTTTCAGTTGAGCAATATGATCCCCAGCGAAATTCTTTCCAAATGATGTATCGTGTGCACAAGTTACAAGTGATTATCTTCAATTTTCTTGGAAATGAGCAATAAGATACCCCTTAAGACCCATGTTTTTGTATATGCATCAAACTCTAAAGTTGGCATGGTCATTGATAGTTGCCATTTAAGGAGAAAACATATTTTTCTGTCTTGTCTTATAGCAGACAAATCCAGGACTCTTTCCCCCCAGGTTGATAATAAACAGCCTTTTTCTAGGCTACAGTGAACAGCCAACATTACAACTCTAAAGATGGAAGTAACAGAATGCTCAAAAATATTACATCAAAATACTGGATACAACCTATCAGCCCATAAGGGGGAAAAATTGCAAAACTGACACCCTCCATGGCATCTAGCATCCATCAAAATCTTCTTATTCCTGTTTTGCCTAATGCTTACAAACGGAATTTCCTCCAAGAATTAAGAAAACTTTTTAAGATGGCGGTCCTATTAAGAGATTCCTCCCTATCTCCCTCTTCATCTCTTCAGTTCTTTTCCCTTCCCCAGGATGGCTATTGTGACCATTTCAGCCAATTTCCTGGAGGTATTTTCTAGCCCTTTTCACCCTATTTAATCCTACAAGTTTCCTGAGAGCCTGTTTACTTGTATGTTCGCTCCCCCCACTAGATTTCAAGTGCCTTGACAAAAGAGACTGTTTCTTACTCCTCTGATACCCCCAGCACCTAACACACAGCCTGCCGAGGAGCAGGCAGTCTTAGTGTCCTTTCAGGCCAAGGTGCTCCACTGATCATCAGCCATCTTTTCAATCAGATTGGGGCACCCCTCTAAGCACATCTAGGCACCAATCATCAGGATTAATATAATAAATCTATTCAGACGATATTTGAAAAAATTCTCTAAACTGTTCCAAGTTAACAAACAATAATACAACTCTTTCAACGTTTTAACAAATCACCTGCTCACCCAAATGTTTAGTGCAATCTCAGAGGAGGGAAAAACCTCCCACACCTCACTTTCTCTCCCGACATTAGGACCACTAACTGCTTCAAACTAATTGGGGAGCCACAGCTGGCAACCCAGATACAGTTGCTAGTTCTGACACTTTAAAAAACAACAACAAATACCAAACGTCCTCTTTGTTTCCAAAACGCCGATTTTTATCTTTATGTTGTTTCATCTGTTTTGAGACACTCCAAGTCGATTTTGGCTCTTAAAGGCTGCCTTTTACCCATTCGGGCATTTGGCCTTCTGCAATGGTTCTTGCACTTTACAAGGCCCTCTAAGGCAAGATTCCTCAATCTTTGGGGAGTTGCAACACTTCCACAGTTTGTTTGATTTTCTCATTCTCATCCTTCCCCTTCACCATCATCCCCCTACAAAAGTGGTGTATGGCATTCATAAAGTGAATTACACTTGATTTTTGTTTAGAGGAATTTTTTTCAGACTTCTGTAACATTCCCTTGAGACAATTGGAAACATCATTGTCTGATTACTAACTCACTTTCCTTGTCTAAAATTGTATCCATTCTTGATTGCGCCTGTGGGTAGGTTAAGCAAAACAAAATAAACATCTAGACTTATGAGCTCATTGGCTTTTTTCTGAATTTTTCTAAATTAAATAAGGGCAAAAGAGCTACACTGAAAGTCAGTTATATGGATTTTTCTGCCAAATGCTAACTCCGTGTGCCTGGTTTCCATCTGTGGTGCTTTCCAAGTTACAAATCCTTAAAAAAAAAAAAAAAAAAAGACTGGGGTATGAAAAGATCTATGGATTTCGGGGACATGCTATTAGAATCACTATCCTGTGCCTTTGAACACTAAAAGAAATGGGAACATGAGATTGCAAGGCTTTAGAGCCGCTTTGTGGAAGTCTAGTGTAGTCCTTCAGCACCAGTGATTTATTTTTTAGGCTGGCTGATTTCAAATGCCATTTAGTTTCATCCATATTAGCATAAGAAATGTACCTTATCCACTCTAACCCAATTCTGCTAATGGCCAAAGTTAGCACTCAATTCCAAATGCTCCTCTTAAGTGAGACAGGACATTCTTGAGGATTTCTCCTTACTGTTACCCAATCTCATTTTATCTGGGACAAAGAAAGCTTTAATACAGTTAAAACAGTGGAGCCAGTAAACTAAACATAGCTTAAAAACATAGATGGGGGAAATGAAAAGTGGCCATCATGATGGTTCGTAACTCAAATAATTTGCAGCTCTCTTTCAATTTCCAACCACTGATCGACAGCAGCAAATTACACATTTATTCACTTTGAAATTATGCACTTGCCATTCTATTTAGTCTGCCATTATTATCTCTACTCTGAAATACTGATGAGCTCTTTCCACACATGGACATTAGGATTTTCACCATGTTTTCCATACCTACAGTGACGATATTTGCTCAACTAAAATTCAGAACACATGGTCTTATGCCAGAACAAAGTACTGGAAATATGCACTGCCCCAGTAAATCCAGGATATATGGTAGCTGTATGGATATCACCATATTTGAATTTTGGCTTTGCTCCAAGGCAAGTCAGAACAGTGCCTGCCATGTAGAAGGTACTCAACACTGCATATGTTAAATGGAAGTGAAGTAGGGTTTATATGGCAAAAACCCTGGGAAAGTGTTTTTTCCTATGGGGTTTGAGAAATACTAGTGGGAAATAATAAATGTACCAGTCCCTGTTGTTCTCTATAGTATGGCCATCCTTAGGCCCAGAGTAAGGGAGCTGGGAAGGAGGTGGGTGCAGGCCAAATCTCATACACACAGTGTGTGGGCCCTCCCAATACTTTTATACAGATGCTGCAAAGAGGCAGGCAGCCAGAGAGCTGGGGGAGGGGAAGGGAGGAGGAGTGAAAGCCTGAGTGTGTGTAGAGGGGGTTGCTCAATCAGTATCTGCATTCCTTCTGGCCGTTTTCTTCTTTTAAGCACAACCTTTACTCCCCGATTTCAAATCACCCATATTGTGGGGGCTCATCCTGTGAAGACCAATTTTTATATTATAACCATTTTATATTATAAAGCCAGCATGTTCTCTGGCTTTAGCAATCTAATACCATAGCACTTTGAGGGGGAGAGAGATTCGCCTGTTGTTTCAGCTCTGTGGAACTGATTCATAGGTTGCCCCTTACAGCTCCTGCACACGCCCACGTGGTATGCTATTAACACTTAACAGTGGAAGAGGTAGTTCTACCCTTCCTTAGAGGGACTTCCTGCAAAGCAATATTTAACATATGCACAAATGCATTTCAGTCACCAAAAAGGGTGACCAATTACCTTTGCAACTAAACAGCATGCTCGCTCGGCTTTTTATCCACCTAAAGAAAAGGCCGAGGGCGCCGAGGGCGCGCTGGCTGCCTAGGTAACCTCCCGCTAGTGAACGCTGGCTGGCAGCGCCCACAGGGCGCGCATCACACTCACAACTTGGTCCAACCATCAGGCCTGCCTCTCTGACTTGTTGAGAGCCAAGAGCCAAGTTTGGGCAAGGGTGGCTCCCGGATCCCTCAAAAGCACAGGATCCGCGCTTCGCTACATGCATGATTTGAGAAGAGACCCTGGAGGTTTGTGAACCTACCCGCCGTTTCTTCGGAGCGCACCTCTGCTAAATTAACCTGTTTGAAACCGACTCTTCTTGCCCTCATTGTCAGTGTAGCAATTTGTCCTAATGATAGTCTAAGGTAGGCTTTTAGGATTGACCGCGGGACAGTCAATCATACAAGGCCATTAATATTCATCTGTTGACAGCGGCAGCCCTCAGCTAAGGTTAAAATATGCCCTTACAACGCGATCTGATAGTGTAGAACAAAAGGCAGGCGCTCAGAAACTTTCCTCCACCTAAAATCATCTCTTCTTCAGGGTCCAGCCTGTCAAAAAGGCTGATAAATTTGAGAGGGGGAGGAGTTATATCATCTTTGGACTCCTGCTCCCGGGGCCAGCAGCACCATTTTTGAAGCGATTTTGCCAACCTAGAGAAGGGACGCTGTTTTGAGGAAAAGGCTCAGTCCTCCTCATTTAGGAGACCCTCACTCTCAAAAGTTTCCTTCTGTGTGTCTTTACCTACCCCTGCAGATTTGGAGACCTCTCCTCAACTTTGTCTGCACTTGGGCCCACGAGCTCGGGAACCCAAGCTGCGGGAGGGAGGGCCGGGGGCAGGTTGGGGAAAGCATGGCCGGAGCCTCGGTCCAGCTTTGGCTGAAATTTTGGCACGGACGTGCGGGGGAGCGTGGCAAATTCTCAAGGCACCGGTTTGGATATGAGGCGCCAGTTCCCAGAGGCCCTGGGAGCCAGGTCCCACCTTCCCGCCCTCCCCAAAAAATGGGCGCTCCGGAAAAGACCATCACCGCCACCGCCGATCCTCCCACTAGCACCTTCCCTGACAGCAGAGCGAGTACAGGGAATGCGGCCACGGTCCACACATTCTCTTCTCTCTCCTCCGGAGACCTGGTCTGCCCTGGGCACAACGAGCACCCCCAGGTGCCCAGCGGCAGGGCTCACGACCACGGCCCCGCGGGGCTAGAGCACTCGGGGTACCGCCACCACGCGCTCCCGGGCTCTATGCTGGGCGCGGGGAAAGCTGAAGGGACTCCTCCTCACCTGGTACGGGGGTTTCAGGCACCCACTTGAGTCCGGGCTGCAGTCTCTGGAAAAAGGAGCGAACCTGGTGACAGGTGGCGTCTGGTGGCGGCGGTGGAGGCTGCGCCTGTCCCGGGAAGTCCAAGTTGAGCAGCATCGCCACCACGAAGCACGCGGTGCGCACGGTCCCTGCCATCCTGCTGGGCGGGGAGCCCGGGGAGCGCGGGAGAGCGGCGGCGGGGACCAGAGCAGTCCCAGAAGCAGCAAGCCTAGCCGCGGCTGCAGGAGCGGGAGACGTGCCGTTACCCAGCCGCTGCAAAAGTTTCCTCGCAGCTACCTGGGCACTGAGCGAGGGCGGGAACGCTTAGCTGCACAGGCGGGGCGGAGCCGCCGAGGAGGGGCGGGGCGAGGAGGGACCAGGCGGGGCGGGGCGGGGCTGAGCGAGGCCAACTGCGCGGCCGAGGAGCGGTGGCGATCCTGCGGGTGTGAGGTGCCGGGCTGCGGGGACTGTTTGAGCCCCGCGGCGCCGGGATCCACTAGGGCTGCACGAGAGGAGGGCGCTGAGCGAGTGCGATCGCTCCTGGCCGCCCGGCCCCGCTGCCCGGTTCGCCGCCTTTCCACACAGGGCGTTCTGGCACAACTACTGCAGAGGGGCTGCGGGCTCCGGCGTGCTGATTGGCTTCCCTGCAGCCGTCCCCTCTGACTGGCTCTGGGAGAAGTTCCCCAGCCTTACTCCTCCTTCCGCCGCTCATTGGCCTACCGCCGGGAGGGCTTTTCTCTTTCAGATTTTTGCAATATCTCCATCCTTCCTGGCTTAAGTGCCCCTCTCTGCTTTGCCACAGGTCTCTTTCCAGCCTGGTCCAGCTTGTCTCTGGCCACCAGAGCCACACAAGGTCTTCCTCCTCTGCACTAAATCCACCCCGTCTTCCTGATCTCCAAGGAGCTTCCCTCGATACATTTTCCCATCGCAGCTACGGCTGGGTTCACAAACCCGACCTACAAATAGTCACAAACCATGGCAACTGGGGCTCGTTGGCGGGTTCACAGCCTGCCTCATCTTTGAATACTGTACCTAAAAAGTCTGAAAGCCTGTGAGACTTACTAGGTTTGATTCAATAAAACCACACAAAGTCAGAGTAAGCATCTGATCCCAGGATGTTAAAAGAATCTGTCTCCTGCAAGACAATTCCAGGTGATCCTTCGTGAAGTAAAGCATAACTGGTGACAGCAAAATAACCTGGGGCTTAAAGCCAGTCCAACTCATTAGAAAATCATTTACACAGCAAATTCAGTGAGCCAGAGCTAGCTTGTTTCATAAGTGGAATCGAAGGCTGAAATGTCTCCTACACCCAACACTCCATGTCTGCTGCTTAAATTTCACCATTAGAAATCCAGTTCTTTAAAAAGCAAATACTTCTCACAGGAGGAATGCATTTAGCCATTACTTACACGCTCCTAAGTAGGGATCTTTAACCCGTGTATTCTTTTTTGTGACACACACACACACACACACACACACACACACACACACACACCTCTTAGCACATAAGTAGAAACTCAGTATTTGTATAATGAAATGACTTAACACCTCAGTGTGAATTCATTTATCATCTGATTGTGTTGTTTCTGATCTAGGTGAGAGTAGGTTTTAATAAGCAAAGAAAACGGAGAGCCTCCACACCAGGAATTCTCCAGGAAGTGCTAGGTCAGGGGAGAGGAGGTCATTTAGCAGAACTTGTGGTCTGAGAAAAGAGGCAAAGGAAGGGGAAGGTCGCTGAGGAGCTCATTTGTTCATTCACTTGTTCAATTGCAAATATTTGAACTCGTACTGTGTACCAGATACTGTGGGACACAAATAGACAATGGGGATACAAAGATTAACCTATGGTACCTGACTTCAAAGAGCTACAAGTCTAATGGGAAAGACAAGCAAACAGAAAAATGTTAACACAGCATGAGGTAAGTGCTAACACAGAGGTAAAGGCAGAGTTCTAAAGGGGCGAGAGGGAGGGTCTGAGAAAGCTTCCCAGAAGAGATGGTGTCCTAAATTCAGGCTTGAAAGTCCAGCAGGAGTTGAGGTGAGAAAAGAAGATGGGAAGAAGGGTGCCAAGGGAAAAGAAGCAGCATGAACAAAGACTGAGAGGAGAGAGCCTGGTATGGCCCAGTTGGAAGGTAGCAGGATTCAGGCTGGAGATTTAGAACAGCCAAAGCAGCAGTGGTGAGCAAGTGCCAGATGATGCAGAGTTTTAAAGTCATGGGAAGGAGGCTAGGGAACCATTTAGGGCCTTGGTCGGCAAACTGCGGCTCGCGAGCCACACGCGGCTCTTTGGCCCCTTGAGTGTGGCTCTTCCTAAGCCTTAGGAGTACCCTAATTAAGTTAATAACAATGTACCTACCTATATAGTTTAAGTTTTAAAAATTTGGCTCTCAAAAAGAAATTTCAATCATTGTACTGTTGATATTTGGCTCTGTTGACTAATGAGTTTGCCGACCACTGATTTAGGGACATTTTAAGTAGAGGAGTGGCGTGATCATATTTGCCTTATTAAAAGATCTCTCCAGCAACATTGTGGTGAATGGCTTGGGGAAGGAAGCAAGTTGAAAGCTGGTTAGGAGACTATGAAAATAATCCAGACAAGAAATGAGAAAAGCTGTGCCAGAGAAGATTTGGAAGGGGGAAATACTACCAGCAATATTTAGGAGATAGAATTAAAAGGGCCTAGTGACCTAGTGGATGTGGGGGATGGGAGAGAAGTCAAGGACGGAGGGCTCATTCATTCTTTTTTCAACAAACATTTGAGTGCTGCCTATGTATCTGGCATTCTTCTCCTACTTCATAATTTTGCCTGGGGCTAGCCCTGCTCCTGCATTGAACATTTGACAAATGACATATCCACTTTAAAAGAAACACCAATTAAGAGTCATAATTTGGCTGGTGAGTTTGATATGTTCCACCTGTGGAGCCCTGCGACCAAAGGGCAGATTGGAAGGCAAGCATTGATTGAATTTCATGACCCCACAGAGGAAGACATGACCTCCCATAAATTCATGATCTTCTAGAGTTCATGCAACTAACTACAAAGGCAACAGTTGTTTTCAACTACTGGGTCCTGAATACCTTGAAAAAAGGGATTGCAACTTATTTTCAATATATACTTTTATATCTAATACACTTTGCATGAACCAGGTCAGTGCTTCCAAAGTGAAGTGTGGTATGTGGGCCAGTGAAGTCTTTTAGTTTTGTTTTAAGAAATACCTATTTTAATATGGATTAGAAAAAATATCTGTAAGTAGTTCATCCAAACCATGATTCCATCAGGACAAAGCCAAGTGCTGTGATAAAATTATTTCACTAAAAATGTGAGCTGGCTTAAAGAAAAATATTAAATAGTACTGGGAATATGAGGACATAGCAAAACTTTTGGGGTAGTATGTGAACGACTGAATGACTAGGATTTGGACTAGGTCAGTGATGGCGAACCTTTTGAGCTCGGCGTGTCAGCATTTTGAAAAACCCTAACTTAACTCTGGTGCCGTGTCACATATAGAAATTTTTTGATATTTGCAACCATACTAAAACAAAGACTTATATTTTTGATATTTTTTTTATATATTTAAATGCCATTTAACAAAGAAAAACCAACCCAAAAAAATGAGTTCGCATGTCACCTCTGACACGCGTGTCATAGGTTCTCCATCACTGGACTACGTCATATGCAAACTGGCCCTGGGGTTCTGTGAAATATGCCTTTTGCTTAAAAACTTCTGCTACTCCTCCCAGCTACTCAAAGGTTTCAAGCAAACTTGATACTAAGCAGTTAATAAAACCTGCTAGCCTTAAGCAGTGGTTCCATTTTTACTAGTATAAGTGACTCCCAAACATTTTCTAGCCTTCCAGCTCACAAGTGATGACTCTAACAGTGGAATAGGCTTTTGGTCAAGAAAGCTTGCAGGAATACCATGGGCAGTTGGCCACTCTGTCTCTACAGTGACATGTAATTTTACTAAAATCCCATTCCTTTACCTAAGTATAAAAGCTGTTTGTTTCATTATATACTGTATACCTTTCTCCCGTTAGAAGTCAGGCCAATGACTCATCCTTACTCTTTAGCAAGAAGAGACAAAGAGAATCAGTCTAGAAACACAAAAGGATGTGCTGATTGAGCCAGTGTGCACTTTCTACAATTCATGGTTTTATGCTTTCAGGCCCAGTTGGAAACATTTAGATAACACCGTTGGGCCACATTTTTCTCTCTGGACCTCAGAGGAAGGCTACCTTGCACAGCAGGCCCAGAAGAACTTTTCTTCACCTTTCATTCTTAGTCTCCAGTTTAAATGAATTTGAGAATTCCCAGCTGTAGCCAGCAGCTATTATCTTGCTGTAGCTGGGAGGAGAGTCTGGTTCCATGGCTCCAAAAGCAGCATAAATCAGGGTTTCTGGGAGAGGGTTAAGAAAGGGTGTTCAACAGCTGCTGCCATATGAGGGGCTCATACAAAGCCATGCACATGGCCACACATGCACACATGGTTTGTCTTGAGCCCAGTTCCCTTTGCCCCTCAGGTGATGCTCTTCTCTTCCCATCCCCCTCAGGTATCCACTATCTTCTCCCCTTCACACAACCCTGAAAACCTGCTTTCAGAGAAGAAACATTAAAACTTATCTGTTTACAGTGTATATGGTTGACAGGATATAATGGGGCTGCCCACCCAGGGGTATGAGTATTTTAACAGGGATCAAAGCTTTAAACCAAAGGAACAGAGCTCTAAAAACTGTGGAATTCCAGGCATTTGCCAGTGGGAAGGGAGTGTTTAAACTGAGGGGCAATGAGGCCTTTTTTGTGCACCTGAAATCACATCATGTAGACAGTTGCTTATATGTTAAACTGGTGCTGCTCACAGTCAACACCTCCCTAGCCACACCTCTGCACTCTATGGCACACAGCTACTTTGTCTCTCCTTCTCTTTCAGTGTATGAGTCCTTTGTGGAGCAGAGGGGAGGGGAGGCGCCAGGCACACTGATCCCAATTTTCCCAAATGTATAAGCTATGATCAGAGAATGAATTATGGTCCTTTGGGAAAGAGAGTGTTCATTCATTCATCCCAGCCAGCAGGCCAGTGCAATGTAAATGGTAACTTTGTAAGTTAAAAGACTTAAAGCCATTTTGAAAATTGCATAATAATCCCAGGCAGAATTTGGCTCCTTGTGTATGGAAAATGAATAGGCCCCGCTGAGATGTTGCATTATGAGTTGTGGGCAGATAGCCCCTCCTCAGACCAGGGACTATGATTTGCCCCCACTAAATCCGCAAAGTATACTGAGGTTCTTGTAAGTTAGAGTCCATGACTTGAAAAAAAACACATTAAGAATTTTATTTGTGGCATCATGTTGATTACTACAAATAAAAAATTATTCTATTCTGTCTTCATTTGTATAAGGGATATTGATTTAGATTCATAACATATTTATTCATACCCCTAGTCCATTGATTTTTTTTATTGGGTAGATATACACTAAGTATACCTAACATTTTGTGTCTCTTGAATAGAATATTTGGTTTTCTATAGAAATTTAAAGGGTTTGTAATTCGGTGATTGAGAGTATGGCAGCCTTAAATATAAAGGTTGGTGATGCCTGAGGTGTGGCTTTATGCGCCACATTCCAATTCACACATACTTTGTTTTGCTCTAATTATGGTGGACCAAACACACAGTGGTTCAGGTATTGTAATATATTTATTTTGATGTATGGTGTGTAGAACCTCTGAGTAACTTTACTAAGTTTTTCTGGGTCTTTATGCTCTAGAGCAGCCGTGGGCAAACTACAGCCTGCGGGCCAGATCCGGCCCGTTTGAAATGAATAAAACTATTGAAAAAAAAAGACCGTACCCTTTTATGTAATGATGTTTACTTTGAATTTATATTAGTTCACACAAACACTCCATCCATGCTTTTGTTCCGGCCCTCCGGTCCAGTTTAAGAACCCATTGTGGCCCTCGAGTCAAAAAGTTTGCCCACCCCTGATCTAGAGCCTGGGTCTCCAATAAGTCAATAATCTTCACATCATCGAGGCCCTTTCCCATCCCCAGAGCTCCCTGAATTCCCAGCAGCATATGGGAGAAAATTAACAGCTACCACCACAAGGAGCAGCTCATACTTTCAACTACTTTTCTCATTCCATTTCCCAAGTCTCATTCACTGTCCTAAGGCTTAGGGAATTTCAAAAGCAGAATCTCCTGGGAAAAAAAGGCTATTCCTATTTATGATCATATGGGCTACCCATTAGAAACTGTGTCACTTTTTGGTTCATGTTTTAAGGATGAATGAGATGAAAGCATTCAGCTGATATACAATATTACATTAGGTTCAGGTGCACAACATTGTAATTAAACATTTATATACTTTATGAAATTATTACCCCAATAAGTGTAGTATCTATCTGATACCATACATAGTTATTACAATATTATTGAGTATACCCCTATGCTGTCTTTATTTTTTTTTTAAATATATTTTATTGATTTTTCACAGAGAGGAAGGGAGAGGGATAGAGAGTTAGAAACATCGATGAGAGAGAAACATTGATCAGCCGCCTCCTGCACATCTCCCACTGGGGATATGCCCGCAATCCAGGTACATGCCCCTGACCGGAACCGAACCCGGGACCCCTCAGTCCGCAGGCCGATGCTCTATCCACTGAGCCAAACCGGTTTCAGCCCTATGCTGTCTTTAAATAGGAACTTTGTTTTTGAGAGGCAGTATAGTTTGGGAGCTACAGCCCAAGGGAGGGAAGAGCAGTCAATACCAGATCATTCCATACACTACCAACCAGGCCCAGAATCTGCTATACCTATTGTACCAACATTGTGCAACAAATGTATGTTTATGTTTTTTGTCTCCACCACGACTTGTAAACTTTAGATAAGCAGAGATTCATATTATTCTTCTCTGTACTTCCTCTAGTACAGTGCTACTCAAAGTACATTCTATGTACCTGTGCTACTTCATGCACTGTTTGCTACCTGTCTGTGACAAAATGGAGAATAAGCATTTAGAAACATCTATGGCAATTTGATGTTGCTGCCACATGTATGTACTTGATTAGTTGGCCCACTGTTGAATCTAATATTTGTTTTTAAATGAACTTATTTTTAAATTATATTTGTATTGATTTCAGAGAGGAAGGGAGAGGAGCGAGATAGAAACATCAATGTGAGAAAAATACCAGCATCAATCGATCTGTCATTGTCAATCGTGAATTTGGTTGTTTTTGTTGACATTCTGAAGCTGAAAGAAAGCAGCGTTGTCGACAGAATGTCTGAAGACCAACTATTGGCACAATGTACCTCTGACACTTCATCTCTGACACTTCTATTATAGAGAAAGGGCGAATAGCGATATTAAAATATTTCTTCTAATTAATTCCCTTTCAATGTGCACAAATCCATGCACTGGGCCACTAGTTTAAAGATAATTTTCTAACTGAAAGATTTATCCTACAAAAATTATCCTATAGGACACTCTTCTTGGCTCACTTTTATTCAGGCAGTATTCTGGAGACTAAATATGGTTTATGTGAGATTTGGCATCTCAGTAGATCTTGGTATAAATTACAAAACAGAGATTGAACCCCATAACCTTCGTATTTTATTTTGTCAATTATTTCCCCTTAATTTATATCATGTTTTCTGTGGTAAATGAAAGAAATGCTAGACTGTGTACCAAAACATATTTTCTTAGAGCAAGATGATAAGATCCAGAGGGAAGTACTGCTTCCTTGGAATGCTTTCATCTCATTCATCCTTACAACATGGCAGAAGCATAGCAAGTCTCCCCTGCCATAAATAAAGTTCATGTCATTGCTCAGAAGATTTAAGCTCTGTGGGATGTCTCCAGTCCTCCTCTAACTCCTGTTAAACTTATGGTTAATACCATATGGTTTGTTAGCAACTTTTTGTTTGGTATTATTCTGAAATTGTTCCATGTGGGAGTATCCTGTCTTCCCAAAGAGATTATAATTGAAAGAGCAAGGGGCCAGCAGTCAAATGAACTGGTTTCTAGTCCTTGTTCTGCCACTCTGAGCATTGTAACACTGGATCTGTAATTTAACATTTCTAAACCACAGCCTCCTTAACTATAAATTGAGGACAGTGGACTACATGATCTCTAAGGTTCCTGCTACCTCTGGTAGTCTGTGTTTCTATGACTGTGAACTCCTTGAAAGAAGGTATCTTATACCCCTGCACCCAGCATCCAGAACAGCACCTAGAACGTAGCAGGCCTCCAATATTTACTTGTTGAATGAATGACTGAATGCATCCCTCACAACACAGACCCCAGCAATGACTCCACAGGAGATTTTCAACAAATATCTGTTGGTTCATCAGTGCTCTTCTTAATCTGAGTACTGTGTACAACATTTAAAATCTAAGTTTTCGCCTAACAAGCAGCACAGTAAGCAAGATTGCAAGAGTAGAGATATAAACAGATACATTTCTATCATACTTGCTTTATCTCCAGAAATCTAAATCAGAGATTTTTAGAAGTGTCATTAAAGTTTTAAATAACCAAGGCTTTAAAGTTGACTCTTTAACATTGTAAAGGACTAAAAATAAGAAACTATGTTTCTCTAAATCTCACTATATGAGGGTCTAAGAGATTATTATATTGTTTGGAAAGTATGGTATTAAACTTTCAGGAGTGTTTATTATTAATTTTCCACATTGAAAAACCTGTGTCACTTCTTTCTATGGAAATCTTTCTGAAATGTATTGCATATTTCCCTGCCTTAGTAAACAAAGTGCATGAAATCTAATCTAACTTATTCTTGATGCTCTGTTTTATTATATACAATTTTTATAGTATGGTAGAATATACGGAAATGGTGAGACATTAAACTGAATCTGTACTGGGCCACTATACATCATGAAATTTACTTTCTTTAAGGCAAGAATAACAAAAGTTGCCTGTAATGATTTCTACTTGCTCTTTAGCATATTACATAGAATATATAGATCCATACCCTCCTGCATTAGTCTACTTTTTACAAATTGTTATTCTGAAATCAAAGGCTAAAGTAGCCTTCCTAGGATGTTCTTTTGGTTTCAGTACTAGTAACTTCATCCTCTGAGTCAATTTTAACCATCTTTTCAGTTTACTTGCTTTAACTTATGTTGCAACACAGTAATCACCAGAGACCACATGGTGTGGTGGAATGCACATAGTTTCCGGAGCCTGTTAGTCCTAAGTCCAAATTCCAGCTCTATTATTTACTAGCTAGGTGACCTTGGGCAAGCCCCCCTTACATGGCTGAGCCTTCACTTAAAAAATAAGGATAAAAATTTAACCTTAGGTTAAATTTTTGGCTCAATGGATAGAGCGTCAGCCTGTGGACTGAAAGGTTCTGGGTTTGATTCATGTCAAGGGCACATGCCTGGGTTGCAGTCTCGATACCCTGTGTGGGGTGTGCAGGAGGCAGCCAGTCAGTGATTCTCTATCTCTCTCCCCCTATCCCTTCCTCTCTGAAATCAATAAAAAATATATGTATATTTTTAAATTTAACCTTAGTTAATGAGTGGATAGATAGATAGATCCATGTGATAATACTAGTACAATGCTAATTGTAGACTATAGGTAGCCAGAATACTTGTGTCTGTTGTAATATTCTTTCATCTTCCATGTATGCTAGAAAAAATATAATTGTGCAACGTCTTTGAGAGGACTGGAGATAATACAGGCAAAGTGTCTGGCACATTGTAGGTATTTACATTATCCTATAAACATTAAGGTTATTTTTTTTAAAGACCATCAAAACCAGGTTTTTTGTTTGTTTTAATAACCATTTCTTTACTTATTTTTAAGTACTGATATAGTAATGAGGGCAAAATTCTTGCCCTCATGCTCCTTATTCAGGTTTGTTTTTAACCACCAGCCTGATCAGGCATAACTGAAATTTTGTGTTTTTAGTTGTGAATTCATTGCCAGATTTGTCACAATGCCAGCTTCTAGGAGTGCCAGATTGTCAAGGTTTTATAGGATTCATGTATTTGAAGTGGAGATACGACCTGAGAGTGTCCCCTGTAACTTCACAATCTTGGCTACAGCTCAGTCCTCCTTCAGCCTACCTTAAAATAGGTCCACGTAGAGGTTATAAGACCTAAGCTGTGTTCATTGATAGCCGAGGTAGAGCAAGAGACTGCCACAGGCCCAGGAATTCTCAGACATCGATTTGCCTTTCCATTTCCCAGGACTTAACCTCTGTCATTTGGCCTCCCCAATTACAATTACATTTCCAGACCCCCTTTTTTGGCCTTACCCCCAATTCCCAGCCTTAGTAATGGCTCGTATTTCCTGAATGTAACTACAGGAGCTCAAATTCACTTCTGAAAAAAAGTTTTTAAATTTGAGCCTGCAGCCAGATCTACGCTAGTCTTCAACTTCACAGTCATATTCACATACACTCACACCATTTTTAATTTACTCCTGTAAATGCTGTATTTACTTTTCCTTTTTCTGCTTAATACTAAACAATGAACTGATTCTTCTTCAGAGGAAAAAGGCCAATGATTTCTTGACAACTGGGAAAATGCCAGTTTCTTGGCTGTTAGTCTATATGTGGAGGGAAAACCTTTATCCAACATATGGAAGTGAAAGTTCCTCTTTTTCTGTGTAACTGCTCTTATGCCAAAAGGTCATTTAATCACATGCAAGCAGCCAGACAAGATGATAATATAAAGCAGGATTCTGTGTGCTTTTAAACCATCTGAGGTTTATCAAGCGCCCCTACACCATTCAAGGATGGGAAATCCTGAGACCGTTAAAGAGAAAAATCAAAGAATGAATGATATTGTTCTTTTGCATATTTTCACAGGTATGGTTTAGTTCTTGACTCTAAAATGAGAAGATCAGCATAGTATCTTTCTATGACCTATTGTATTCACACCTGAAGCAGCCATGGTTCTAAAATCCAGGGAGAAGGTTTCTCTTTTTCACTTTAGTTTTACTGCAAACTAAAGTAGTAATATTACTGATAAATGTTAACATATTCACAGTGTCACTGATATTTTAAAAAATGTAACTGCCAAATTTCCTTATCCCTATACAAATATTATTATGGATTCTAAGGCAATATATTCATTTTTGCCATTTTTCTTAAAAAATTGATCTTTTGGGGTCTTCATTTTTGTTATTTTTAATTTTATTTTTCAGTTACAGTTCACATTCAGCATTATTTTTGTTAGTTTGAGGTGTACAACATAAACTTTAGAAAGTATATGAAGCTCCCCAAGATTTCAGATACCCATCTAGTACCATACATAGTAATTACAATATTATTGACTATATTCCCTGTGCTGTACTTCAAATCTCCATAACTATTTTCTAACTACCAATTTGTACTTCTTAATCCCTTCACCTTTTCCACCCAGCTCCCAACATCCCTCCCCTCTGGTAACCATCAGTCTTTTCTCTGCAACTATGAGTCTGTTTCTATTTTTGTTCATTTACTTTGTTATTTAGATTCCAAATGTAAGTGAAATCATATGGTATTTGTCTTTCTCTGACTTATTTTACTTAGCATAATACTCTTTAGCTCCATCCATGCTGTCACAAGTGGGAAGATTTCATTCTTTTTATGGTCAAGTAATATTCCATTGTGTATTTGTACCACCACTTTTTTGTTGTTGTTAATCCTCACCCAAGGATATTTTTTCCATTGCTTTTTAGAGAGAGTGGAAGTGTGTGGGAGAAACAGAGAGAAACATCAATGTGAGAGACACATCAACTGGTTGCCTCCTGCACACTCCCCAATTGGGGCCAGGGATGAAGCCTATAACTGAGGTACATGCTCTTGACCAGAATCAAACCTGAGACCCTTCAGTCTGTTGGCCAACACTCTAACCACTGAGCCAAACCCCCTAGGGTTGTACCACCACTTTTTTAGTCACTGGCCTATTGATGGGCACTTGGGTTGCTTCCATATCTTGTCTATCATAAATAATACTGAAATGAACGTAAGACTGAATATATTCTTTCAAATTATTGTTTTGAGTTCCTTCAGATATATACCCAGAAGTAGAATCACTGGGCCATAAGGCAGTTCCATTTTTAATTTTCTGGGAAACCTCCATACTGTTTTCCACAGTGGCTGCACCAATTTGCATTTGCACCAACAGTGCACCAAGGGTTTCCTTTTCTCCACATCCTTGCCAACACTAGTGTTTGTTGATCTTGGGGTCTTTAAATCCAACAAACAAGGATTAAAGTAATGGTAATACAGTGCAATTTCAGGAACTGACAACAAATCTCTTGATCTGAGAAGAAAGGGCCAAGTTTACAAGACTTCTCAATAATCTGAGTTAAATTGTCTCCTTTCAGAATCTCTTACATTTGTTTTAAGACTTCATTCTTCTCACAAAGACCTTCCCATGCTTTATCCTGCTTGTTCTTCTCAACAGCTCTATGATATAGATCAGTTATGCAAGTATTATTACCCCCATAATATTGATGAGAAAAACTCTGGGATTCAAAGATGTAGAGATGATCCCAAGGTCCCACCGCAAGTGAGCAATGAAGACAGGACCATAACCCAAATCATATACCTCTAATTCTAAAAAATAAAAAAACACGCAAACCATGTGGCAGTGGTTTAAAACCTAAATGTCATAGGCAAAAACTTCTAAATGTTATCCAGATGTCTTTGAAAGGCTCAGGGGAATCAATACTCACCTTAAAGAGCCAGGCCCTTTAAAATGAACATGAAAAATGACATGTTATGAAAAACATGCCAATTTGAGATTTACTAGATGAGAGAGAAAAGTTAAGGACAATATAGACAGGGCCAGGTTTCAGAATATGCTCTTCTTTTCACTGAAAACAATGACCTTTGCACAAGATAAAGAAGTTACCATGTTGTCAGTAGAAAAGTGAGTTTGTATCATATTCACTCTGAATATGTGAAAAACAAGTGGAAGACATTTTGGAAATCACCCCTGCAGATGTTTGGAGAACCTTTTTTCCTTATAAGTGAAAAACCTAAAGTGGTTCAGGTGAAATCTGTCTCTGTTATACTTTCATCCTGTTATCAGTAAGGTCAATGAAGAAATCAAAATGATAAGTCCAAATGAAGTAGGCTATGAAAGCATTTGAATTTCACTTCCTCAGGCCAGTGGAATTTGACAGCTAATTATGCAGACTAGATGATACAAAACTCAGAATTTTTCAAAATGTAGTAGTAATGCCTGGGTAGGGAGAACTGGTTGTATTCATTACAGGAAATTCACAGCTTCCCTCAGTAAAAGTGGTTCCCCGCATCAGAGTTGGGCTTCATGCTTGGAATTAGGGGGTGCAGGACTGATGGGAGCCCTCTTCTTCCTGTTTTGCCTTTATAGACTGAGAGGAGCACTGAGTCCCTCAAAGGTCAGCTCCCCACAGGAAGGAAAGGTTAGCCTAAGAGGAGCTAAACCTAGGAAGCTGAGTTGCCAGAATCCTTCCCCAGGCCACCCAAGCAGTGAAGAAATTCATGGAGAGAAAGAAAGAAAGACCCACAGCCTTGAGCAGAGCCAGCTGGGAGGGATGTTATTACTTTATTTCTGTTTTCTTAACTATGTGTGTGTGCATGTGTATGTGTGCGTGCGTGCGTGCGTGTGTGTGTGTGTGTGTGTGTGTGTGTGTTGGGGGGAGGGAGGATTGATTGCAGAAAATGTCTGGATCCACAGCACTAAAGTTGGAAACTTTTGTTGATATAATTTCTCCTAACTTTCCTACACCTTCCTTCCCTTCTACTCCATTTCCCCAGTGGCTATCAAGAGCTGTATATATCTGACCACAAAACATCCAGTCAGTTCAAGTCAAAAATGCAGCCAGCCATCTGGATTGACTCAAAGTCTGTCTACACACACCAATTGGCTTGGGGGTAAAAAAATGTAATTCAGTGAACAACTGGTTATTTTTAAAACAACGAGTTGAATTCAGACAACCATCCAATTAGTTGATTTCAAAATGCCTGTTTGGCGACATGAAAAGGATTATTTTCAAAGGGCCTTGTGTTTGCATAAACAACCTGAATGCTATTAGATTGACGAGCTATTTTAGAGTCAAGAAGATAAGGCCAAAGCCGTTGTACTCTGTTTAGAGGGAAAACCTGTTAGAGTAGCAGTCCATCAAGCACTCCAGAGGGTAACATGTTCTGTTGTAAGGATGAAGTATTTCACTAGACAGCGACATAACCATATCCATCTTTGCAGAGGTAAGCACCTCATGCCTTTTTAAAGGGAAAACTACTGTATGCCTTCTTCCTGGACATGCTAAGCAAATATTCAAATAGACTCTCAAAGGTAAATGTGCTTCTGTTAGCTATTGCCCCATAACACATTTCCTAACGCACACAATGACGTTAACTTGATTTTTCCCTCTCACCTTTTACGGGTTTCAGTCCCACTACATACAGCAACGACGCCTCCTCTGATCCATTTTACCCAATTTGTAATGAGTTGGGTCAGTTTAAATTGCACAGCTGTATCTCCCTGAGTTTTTCTCCCCCTGAAATGTGAAAGTTCTTTTCCTGTGTTACATTGCTAAGAAATGATTTAAGAAAGGAAGAGGGGGGAGGAAGGTCTCCTCCTGAAGAGAATTTTATTTGCACTCCCCATGCTTTGTCATAAAGGGCATTCAACCGTGTTAATCATATAATAAGTTTTAGAGAAACTCTCTTTTTCACATTAGGCTTAAAACATCACCCCTGAGGTGGTGCTGATGGCTCCCTTAGAAAAGATTTCTTTGACATCTAAGACACAAAGGACTTCAGCAAATGCTCAGAGTTAAATGAGTGGTGCCTAAGTGCTGACTCTCCATCCCCAGTGACAAGCATTTTACTAAGTGAAACTTTTGTTACTGCAAATGTCTTACTTGGGTGTGTCTTAATCCTGAATGTTGCAGAGGTTTTGTTTTATTGTGTTTTTAAAAAACATTTTATCAGAAAGGATTCTCACAATGGAAGCATTCATTGCCATCTCTGTGGCTGAGTCTTTAGGTTTAAGACTGGTTAGGCTGCCTCAGGTAGAAGTGTTTGCACAGCTACAGAAGTATAGAATCACAGCCCCGGAATTGGGGCCCCATTCAGCCAGTCCTTGCCTTTAGGCATTGAAGCCAGAGGAATAGCCACCCTTTTCTTTAAGATTCCCAAAGACAAAAACGCCTCTTGTAGTTCTTTCATTATAAAAAGTGTGAGCGAGAAAACATATTTACAAGGGAATAAATTATAAATCATATTGAAATTATTTCCTTTTTTAAACATTTGCTTTCCCAAATTTAAAAAAAAAATAAACAAATTTCCTTTTTCCTTTGGAAAAAAAAATCCTTTCAAGAGAAGCACTTCTCTTTTTAAGGACACACACAGGACATTTCTCTCAAGAAATTCTACCAGAAATCATTATGTATCTCCTAAAAAGCAAGCTTGTTATTATCATATGGATGAAGACATGTTTTCTTTTTTTCCTTTGGCTGTTGGAAAACTCAGAGCCAATTTTGTAATCAATGAACAGGACTCAATTCAGCTTCACTCATTTTCCTTCTCTAATATTGTCTTCATCCAAATTGCTTCACTTAGTTGGGTTTTGTTGTTGTTTCTGAGTTTTTATAGGTTTGTTTTGATAATTTTAAGCAGCTTAGTGAAACAAGAGCAGCAGAGGCTCTAGATACCAATATACTTATATTTGGATCCCAGCTCTACCCTTTCCTAGCTTAACTTCTCTGAGTCTCAGTTTCCTCATCTGTAAAATGGAGATAGCAACAGTAGTCTCCACCTCAGGGGGGGTTGTTGTGAGTGTTAATTCAGGAATATGTGTATAGTGCCAAGTCTGGAGTGAGCATTTTAGTTATTAATATTATAACTTTTGCAACCTTAAATCATTTTTAGAGCAAGTAGGGTAAAAAGTAATTTATTCGCCAAATCAAATTTTCAATCTCATATCCCCTTTCTCCTTCTTTCTTTTGTATGAATTATCTTTCAAGTGAAATAATTTGTTTTCACACTTGGACAAAACTCCTATAATGTTACAGGATAGTGTTTCCCAAACTTGTTAAGAATCAGCAGAAGTACAGATTTTTCCCCTGACTGGGTAGCTTAGGTGATTAGAGCATTATCCCAATAGGCCAAGGTTGCAGGTTTGATCCCTGGGTCAGGGCACATACAAGAATCAACCAATGAATGCATAAATAAGTGGATCAACAAATCAGTGTCTCTGTCTCTCAAATCAATAAATAAAAATATGGTACATTAATATAAAAATACAGATTTCTAGTCTGAGACACCCAAAATTATTTTATAAATCAGCAGTTCAAGGTTAGATGTTTCTAGGACTGAAGTACTCTACATTGAATTTGATTATCAGCTTTTTGTGCCACCTTGTCACTACTTTTCTCCAAGAATCTAATCACAGACTTCCCAGCTTGCTTTCTATGTAATGAGTGTCCCTACTATACTTTGACTTTTGTTTTCTTGTTCTCCCTTCAATGACTTTTTATACTACTTCTTTTTATTCTTTTACTTCCTGTCCTGACACTGGTGTTCACCTTCTTCCAACTCCTGATTACCCCTCACACTCAATACTCCTTTGGGTGAGATATATTGGAGATAAAGTTGTCAGCCTATTTGTATCTTTTTTTTTTTTACTGAAAGTAAAAAGACATTAAGAGAATAACAGTTATTCAGTGACCGTTCCAACCCCTTCTTTGTGGAGGAAAACATCTGCAGTTTTGTTTGTTTGTTTGTTTGGCCTGCTTGATGGCTCTACAACACAGTGAAGAAGGAGCCCCACCCACCACAAGGCTCTTCATCCTGCTGGGGAAGCCATGCATAGTTGAGAGACCAAAAAGTGAAAAAAAAAAAAAAAAAAGATTTTATCCGCCTTCCTGTTTTCCATGGATAAGTGCCAAATCCCTCATACTTAAACTTTCCCCCCTTCCTTTACTTTGCCTCCCAGTTTTCCTTTGAATGAATGAATAAATTGTCCACCCCTCCAAATTTTCTCAATAATCTACCTCTGTAGCTCATTGCAGTGTTTAATCCCCTTGACAATAAAATGAAGAAAGAAAGAAAGAAGAAAGAAAGAAAGAAAGAAAGAAAGAAAGAAAGAAAGAAAGAAAGAAAGAAAGAAAGAAAGAAAGAAAAGGAGAAAGGAAGAAAGAAAGAAATGTATTGCCTACTAAAATCCTAACATCTCTCCTGCTTTATCTTGAGACAGTTTCAGCTGTTTCCCCTTGTTCCATGTATGTTGCTAGGATAGTACAAGTATTTCAAGATGAATTCTCTGCCAAAAGATCTTGCCACTGAGTCATCCTCATCCTCATCTTTTTAAAAACATGAGCAAGTCTCAGCAGCACCTCATTCACGTTAATAAACATTACCTAGGGAAAGAAAAAAACAGGCTTCGAGAACATGACATCATCATTAAAAATAAATGTTTTCTGAGTACCTACTCAGTGCATGGCACTGTGTTAGCCCTGGAGATATAAAATAAGTGCCTGCCTTTAGGCACACATGCACACACATGTACTCCCACACAATAAATCCAGAGAAGTGGTTCAGACTAGAAGGATTACTGGAATTCCGAAGGAGCAATTCTGCCTGAAGGGCCTGGGTGGTCACAAAAGGTAAGACTCCAAGCCCTGGAGAAAGGGTAGCAGAGAGCCTGAGAGAATTAATGTGAACAAAGACCAGGAAACAGGAATGAAAATAGTTTGAGGGGAAACAATTAGGAGACCATTTGATGAGAGCAGACAGTTTGTGTAGACTGGAAGAGAGTGGGAGATAATAATGGAGCGGTAACCTTAGTCTGCTTATAGAGGGTCTTGAATGCTAGGCTAATTAGTGTAGCCTTATCCTATAAGCAATAAGGAGCGCCACCCTCACAGATAAAAGAAAGCAGGAGACCACTGGGGTTTCTGGGTATCTTCACAAGGAAAGAAGCAGGGGCATTGATTACAAGAACTTTGTGAAATGCCTCGAGTTTATATAACTGTTCTCTGTGTTTGTGACTTTGTTATTCCCTTGTGGTATTCATGCTATTTGGGATGACAGCAAGAAAAAGATAGCTGCAGAGATTACATCCTAAAGGCCAGTTTGGAGGTGAAAATGACCCTAAGAAATGGAATAAAGGGAGGTGTGTGTGTGTGTTTTTTTAAAAAATATATTTTTATTTATTTCAGAGAGGAAGGGAGAGGGAGAAAGAAACAGAAACATCAATGATAAGAATCACTGTTCAGCCACCTCCCGCACACCCCCCACACCCCCCATTGGGGGCCAAGCCTGCATCCTGAGCATGTGCCCTTGACCAGAATCAAAACCGGACCCTTCAGTAGGCAGGCCAACGCTCTATTCACTGAGCGAAATCAGCCAGGGCAGGAGGTGGTTTTAAAAGTAAAAAGATAAGCAAGGAAAATTTCTGAGGGTCACAGAAGGAAAAGGAAATGTGCCATATTTGGAGCCAGCATGGGACTGCAAAATGCCTTTGCGGGCTTAATCATAAGGAACCCTAGATATTTCCCTGCCAGCCCCTAACCAGACGAACTTTTCCACTATTATCTATCATTCTAGTTTAGAGGGAAAACCTTAAATGTCATTGTCAAATGAATGCAGCATTTTGTGAACCCCAGAGAGCCCTAAGAATATTCTGTGGAAGCCACTTTGTTGAACTAAGTGGGATTGACTGGGTACCAGGTAACATCTAGGTTAGTTTCTTGAGTCCCCTAATTTGGAGGTGCTGGCTGAGCAATAGTGGTTCCCTATAACCTCACTCAGATTTGGGCAAAAGTGAAAAAGAAAAAAAAAATATTTTCAGGCAAGAGTTGATTGTGCCCTGATAAGATAAGTAATTGTTTTGGATAATTAGATACTACTGTCTGCACTCCTAATTCAATGTGGCTTCAATATTGTGAATGGGCTGTTGTCCATCCAGGAAAACTTGGAAAGGCTTCTGCCTCCACTGATCTTCTTTTCCAGCTGAGCTGCTCTCTCCCAGTCCTAAACACACCTCTGTATCCATTTGCAAGTGTGAGATCTCCAATGTTTACCTGATAGGGAACAAAGTGATTGGGAAAGTCCCCATTGCTTCCTTTCATACACCCTTCCCATTAACCAAGAAAAAAGGAAACACTGCTTTCTTTGCTGACTTTCATGATCACTTTCATGATAATTTTGTACCTGGTACATGCTAAATGCTGAATAAGTGTTTGCTGAAAAAATGAATAAATGAATGGCAGGCATTATTCTAAATTCTGGGCATTTGGCAGTAAAGATGAAAATAGACAAAAATCCCCTCGTTTGGAGATTGCATTATAGTGAGAGAAAAGCAGGAACCATAAGGCTCCAAGTTATATGAGACATATCACTGAACATATGGTAATTACTCGATACATATGTGGTGAAATATGAGACTAATATAATAATGCATCTAGTTTGTTTTTCTTCCTCCTTTGTCTCATTAAATATACTTATATCCTCAAAATATTAAGATAGAACTATCAAATGATCTAGCAATTCCACTCCTAGATGCAGGCCCAAGAAAACTGAAAGCAGAAGCTTGAACAGATATTTGTATGCCAGTATGTTCATAGCAGTTTCCACAACAGTCAAAAGTTGGAAACAACCCAAGTGTCCATCGATGGATGAAAGGATAAACAGGATGTGATATATGCATACAAACTGAATATTATTCAGCCTTTAGTGGGAAGAAAATTCTGACACATGCTACAACATGAATGAAACTTAAGGGCATTATGCTGTGTGAAATAAGCCAATCACAGAAAGATAAATACAGTATGATTTCACTTAAATGAGGTAACTATAGTAGTCAAATTCATAGAGACAGAAAGTAGGATGGTTGGTTTCCAGGAGCTGAGGTGACTGAGGAATGGAAAGTTACTGTATAATGGATATAGAGTTTCAGTTTTGAAGATGAAAAAGTTCTGAAGATCTGTCATACAACAATATGATTATACTTAACACTACTAACCTATACACGTAAAAATGGTTATGATGGTAAATGTTATGTTATGTGTATTTTATCACAATTTAAAAAAATTTTAAAACACTAAACTCTTTGTGTGCAAATTGTATAAAGATTAACAAACACAAATCCTCTGCTGGAGTTTACATTGTAATACAGACCCTTCATGATGTGGTCAGGCATGTCAAGGCCATACAGACAAGCGAACACAAACATTCAGCCCAGATATGGAGAGGCAGCTGGATATTTACATTACCTAACAGAGCAAAGGTGAGTACATTTGGGGATGGAAGAAGGGCCGGCTTTCCACACAGTGTGCTTTGACTAGATGCTGCTCCTGACCTGTTTCTCAAAATACTGTGTCAACACCATTGCTTGTCATATATTCCAAAATTATAGTTTTCTTTTGAATCTTGTAGAATTAGGATCTTACACAATTTTATATGAGTAAGCAAATACCCCAGTAAGGGACAAGACTGGTTTTGAGTTAACAGTTTGCTTCCTGTTTTTTATTAAGAGGCTTCAGCATGAGAGAGGAAACAGTGGGGGAGGAAAGGAGATGGGTGGGCAACCAAGATCAATTTCCCCACTTTTACACCCAAGTGGAGGAGGCTGGGGAGGTAAAAGATATTGATGTGGCAAGTCCACACTCAGACAGGTTTAGAGAGGTTTTCCTCCCCTCAAGTAATGGAGAGTAAAGAAAAAAACATTTCCAACATTAGCACTGAGCAGCCTGCAAAGGTAGTGATCTCCATTCTTGCTGCTCGGAAGCACAACAGCAGAGGCTGGGGTAAAGTTCGGGGTATTTCTCCCAATTCTACATTCTAAGAATCTCTTATCAGAGATAGCTGGGTGAACCCCCTTTACCTTACTCCACCAGTACAGTCACACTTCAATCCCTCAGGTGCCACCAACTATGTATGTGATATTCTAGAGAGAAATTGCTTGCACTCTCCCCGAAGAAAGTGTCTACTGGGCAGGATTCTTTTTAAACGACATCACAAATGCATTTTTATCTCCTTAAAGGAACAAACTGTTTTAAGGACTTCAGCACATTGTTTATGAGTCAATGGAAACTGCTAATAACAAATGGGTTTTATCTATTCTCTAAAGCAAGTCTCTGGGGATGTCTCTTGGGAGCCACTGTGAGCAGTTAGTTTGAGTTATTGTACACATACACTTCAACTAGTAAAAGGGCATGTTTTAAAACATTCCAGAATTCCAACCTGTCACTAATTCAGATTGGTTTGCCTGCCCCCACCCACATTGGTCCAAATAGATGAGATTTTGCTGAGGCAGATTTTCAAGTAGATTGCAAATGACAAAGAAAAAGAGGGGATTTCTTTTTCTCTCTCTTGCTCTTTCTCCCTCCTCCCTCTTGTAATTTGAGACACATTGACCAATTAGGATCAATAAGTGACAATTTCTCCCAGTTTGTTATTTACCTTGGTTCTGACAAAAAAAAGTTGCATTACAATAAGAATGGGCACTGATTTTCTTGCTTAGTGCCAAACAGCTTTGTTTTTCTAAGACTGACTCTCATTTGGATTAATGAAAGCCATTGTTAAGGTAATGTCAAATTAAATTAGCTTTCATTCATTTGTAAACATGAAGCACAAATGCTCTTCAGTGGGATAACTTAGAAGTATCCTAGAATATGCTCTGGCCAGTCACTTTTAAACACCGGTTTGGATTGCAGTGATACCTGTGATGTGCTATTTTTGAATATGTTTTCCAAGATCATCAAGCTATAAACCACAGGCTCAAAGAAAAAGTTAACCATAAACTATTTTAGGGACATGTGGAAAGATAATATTTAATGATAATTTACTTTTTTAAATCAGATGCAGAGCACTTCAGCTCTAAAGCCTGTGGGAGCCCATCACACCAAGGGTTCCAGTCTGTATGCAGTAGTTGGAGATTTCCAGGGAGACCTGGAGCCAGGTTCAGAAGCTTTAAAATAGTTCTTCGGGTTTCCAGTATATGTCAGTTAAAAGTTGTGTTCACTTCCTATATAACAGGAATTGTGACTTGCTCTTAAGAAAGTAAAGAATAGCCTTAGCCGGTTTGGCTCAATGGATAGAGCTTTGGCCTGCGGACTAAGGGGTCCTGGGTTTGATTCCGGTCAAAGGGCACATGTCCCGGTTGTGGGCTCGATCCCCAGTGTGGGGCATGCAGGAGGCAGCTGATCAATGACTCTCTCTCATTATTGATGTTTCTATCTCTCTCTCTCATTCTCCCTCTAACTCTAAAATCTGTCATTCCCAATGCAAGGTTGCGGGTTCCATCCCTGGTCAGGGCACATATAAGAAGCAACCAATGAATGCATAACTAAGTGGAACAACATATTGATGTTTTCTTTTCTCTCTTTCTCTCTCTCCCTCTCTCTCTCTCTCTCTCTCTCTCTCTCTCTCTCTCTCTCTCCAAAAAAAAATCAGTAAAGTAAAATAGTTTACAAGGCAGGAAGCTTATAATAACAAAGGGATTCCCCTTCCAAGAAGTTTCCAGTCTGAGATAACATGTAGTACAGAAATGTTCCATTGTTAAGTAAGCAACCAAATATATGCATTAACTGAGGGATAGAAGAGCAAACTCATTTCAGTATAAAAGGCACAGTCAAGAAGTTTGAGATGCACAATATTACAATTAAGACTTCAAAACCAATTTTCAAAGTATATATATATATATCAATAGAGGAGAACTAAAGTAAATGCAGGATCAATTAGCTGTGGCCAAAACAGGTGGGAGTTAACCTTTGGGAGGCACTTTTCTTATTTAAAGAATGTTTTTTATTCAACTGAAATACACCATCTCTTATATGAAGTCTCTCTTGTCCCCCACTCCTTCCCTGGCTACAGTGGGCCACTCTTTCCTTTAGGTCTCACAATGCTCTGGTACATATTTCATCATGTAACTCATGACAACTTATTGCATGTCTGTGTCCCCAATGGACTTCAAGTGCTTTGAGGACAAGGTCTTATTCTTTTGTGTGTCTCTGTCACCCTAGCTCAGCCCCTGGTACATAGTAGGTGCTCAATACATTTTTTGAATCCCATAATCCCCTGCGGTGAAAAGAGCAATAGTTAAACAAATATTCCTCTTAAAGATATGTCAAGCCAATTAAAGACTCCATGGAAGAAAGAGAACTGTAAATTCCCAGCTCCTAAATCAAAGGTTGAAAGCTTGCTCCTTCCTAGCCATAGTCCCTTGATATGGCTCCTGATTAATACTCTGTTACATCCTCAAAAGGGGTCATTTTAAGGTAACCCAGTGGAGCTCCCATGACCTATTGACCTTGTTATATCACTAAAAAGGAGCTAACTCCGGGTCAAAGGATGGCAGAATATTTTGCTGTGGTTCACATATTACCCAGAAATCTTTGGCTTCCTGGAATTCATAAAAATTCCAAATCCCCAGCAATAACTTTCCAACCCCCACAATTCTTGCTTACACAGCAGAGTAACACTTGAATTCTATGCCAGGCCTCCTGACCTTTTGTTAATTGCAAAATAAACAGATCTCCAGTTTAGAGGGGCCTTTTCCTTTTATAGGCTCCCTGCCGTGTAGGCACTGCTTGAATGGTATTTATTTCTGCCATATTTGCTTTCCAACACTTGTTCAGAACAAGGGGCAGGTGTCTGGGAATGGAAGGAACAGGGATTGGAATAAGAGGAGAAAATCAGGTGCCCGAATGCCCTGAATGAAGTGCCCTACTTATTTTTCAGAAGAGCGGCTGGGGTTCTAGAAGGATGTGTGCAAATGAAATTTTATTTTTAAAAATTTGCAACAAGTACTTCTGAGCCCCCTATTTATGTGCTTAGCCCTGCCCTCATATAGTTCACTGTCAGGTAGGGGAAACAGAAATGTAAAAAGTGATAAGCACTATTTAAAAAGCATGAACCAAAAGCTGGGGAAACCCAGAGGACAGATAATTGTTCTCTAGCCAATGCAAATGATTCACATAGAAATATAATAAGGAAGGGCTATGGCAGCATCATAAAGATGTGGCCACAGGTCATGGGTCTCCTCATTCTTGCAGGTTCAAAAACTTAATTTTACTAGTATGTGTTGCTCTAGAGCTAATCAGACCCAAAGGATTGACCTATGATAATACCAGAAAGATAAAGATAAATACTCATATAGATATAAGCAAAAATCTATTTACTTTGTATTTACATATGCCAAGAAAGGTTCTTATGCTTTACATGAATCATCTAATTTAACACTCATAGGAATACTATAAGGAAAATATTATCTCCACCTTCCACCTTCATTTTTAAATTAAATAAACAAAGACTCAGAAAGTTTATGACTTGCCCAAGATGGTCAAGTTTGGATTTTTATAAAAGTCTAACTGATTCTAGCCTGCCAGGTGTGGTTTGGTGGTTGAGCATCAACCTATGAACCAGGAGGTCACAGTTTGATTCCCAGTCAGGACACATGCCCAGGTTATGGGCTCGATCCCAGTAGGGGGCATGCAGGAGGCAGTCAATCAATGATTCTCTTTTCTTCTTCTTCTTCTTCTTCTTCTTCTTCTTCTTCTTCTTCTTCTTCTTCTTCTTCTTCTTCTTCTTCTTCTTCTTCTTCTTCTTCTCCTCTCTCTCTCTCTCTCTCCCACCCTCTCCCTCTCTCTCCCTTCCTTTCTGAAATCAATAAAAAATATTTTTTTAAGTTTGACTGATTCTAGTGGCCCTGTTCTTAACCCCCACACATACAGTCACTCATTATTTTATACTGAAAAGTAGAACTATTGGCTATTTTGTAATTCTCCCCAAGAAAAAAGATAATAGAAACTGAGTGAAGTCCTGAAGATTGTTTGGTGAGTGTCACAATCAGAACAAGGAGCTCAATGAATATCTTACATGAATGAATAGTTAAGAGTCCTCAAACTACATCAGTCTAGTGAATTAGACTTCTTCACTCCTGCTCAGTAGATCCTAGACCTTATGTTAGTCAGGACACTCCCCCCCCCCAAAAAAAAATCCAAATAATTAAATCTAATTCTTCATTGCTGCTTTGTCTGCCCTTAAATACACATATTTTGCCCTTGCTATGAACCTCATTTCCTTCCAGCCTTCTTCTGAGGGTTGCATCCTGCTCTCACTTAATCCCACCCGTTTTAAGGCTGCTCCATTTATCAGATTGGATTTCCTTGAACTCCTGTTGACCAGAATTATACCTGAATTACCTACTTCCTTTAGCTATCCTCACCCAAGTTCATTAATTTATTTATTTAACTAATCTTTATTGGGTACCTTCCTGTGCCAAGCAAATGTTTTATGCCACCATGATGCTGGCATTGCTCCAGGTTTGGCATACAGTACAAGATCACCCAGGTTTATCAGTTAAGGTAATTGAGTAATCTGTGGAGAATTTCACAAAAGGGCTATTTACAAAGGTATGGGTAGAGTGTAGGAACCTTATAAGAGATGATGTAGTAACCTTCAGATAGTAACAGCAGGGAACGATTATCCACTTAGGCCTGAAAGGCCAGGGATCAAAGAACAGTATAAAGACTTTGGTTCTATAAGAGCTGGTGGCCTTTAGTAGAGGGAAGCAGCCATTTTCAGCACTCCACTCATCAAGAGAGAACCTAGGAAATCAATATTCCAACTTCACTCTCCTCTCAACCTCCAATCTCCAATTGGTGCCAAACACAACTAGAAGTCAAGAATCAAGGGAACCCATTAATGCAGTTTATTTGAGTCAGCCTCCCATGCCACAGAGCAGGGTGAAGGGCAGACCTGAATATCCAGTAACTCTGTGTAACTGGATTATTATTTACCCCCAATCTGCTCCACTTATGATTCCTTCCACTTGTTCCCTCCTCTTTATTCCCTACTACCAAAGACTCTACTTTTTATTGCACCATAGGACTCACCCCAGTCTTAACGCTGACCCTCTCAAAGACATAGGACTATTCAGTGACAAAACCAGATCACAGGTTTGAACTCCTCTCAGCCCAATGTGTTTTCTTCGACAGTACTTCATTCTCTGTAAGACAGTGAAGTGTTAATATGATAATGATGATGGTGATGATGATGATAGCTATCATTTTTTGAACTCTTATGGTGTACTAGAAACTGGTTTTACATAAAATGCCTCGCTCTGAGAATAGCGTGGCTTTCATAGGTGTCTAATCTCAGGCAGGAAAAAACTTGACTTCCAGTGGACAAGTGAGAATAAAGATCAACTTCTTACCTTTACAGATAGCAGAACGTTTCTATGGGTCCCATTTTCATTCTGCCTCTGTCACCCTTGAATTGCTGTGTACCAGATGCAAAGAGGATGTAGTTAACACGTTCTAATTATGGGCTCTAGGAAGAGAGCTGCTTTTATGGAATGCACTCCGGCTGCCACTTTGGCTTCTGTTGCAGAGGCTGCTGATTGTGCTAAATGCTCTCCAAATGCCCAAGGGGCATACTCAAGATTTGAACATGCAAACAGAGGAGCTTAATTATGGATCCTGAGAATGATTCCATTTACAGCCTTCAAGTCCTGAAAGGCAAGGTAGGTATTTAGGGAGAAACTCAAATTGCACCTATGGGTCAAGACGATTTCTCCAATGATTTGACAAATTCATCGAATATAGTTCTCCCAAATTTACTGAATCTGTAAAGGAGCCCAACATCTCTATTTTCCAGACCTTTCTGTGAGTGGAGGGTGAAGGGGGTGACGGGAAGGCTGATCATAAGCCCAGTGGTCATTCTTTCACACATGCAGAGCAGCTCACCTTTGTTCGCCAAATGTTAACCCAATAGTATGTAATCTGCATCAGGTTGGGGGTTTTCATCTGCCTCCCAGCACTGCTGCTGTATCTCTAGCACCCACAATGATGTCTGCTGTATAGTACATGCTCAACAAATATTTGTTAAGATGCATGAGTGAATAAAATGGGAGTTTCCTCTGCTATCCAAAGATTTCATAATAACTACCAAGGTTACCTCAGTTGAACATTTATCTGGACATCTGTAGAATATTGTCCTTGTCATTCTGGAGTTTAACACTTCACCTTTCTCATAGAATTTTTCCAAATGAAGTCAAAGCTACTCAAGTCAGTCAAATGAATATCATTAGATCCACTTTAAAAATGTTGCCCTGACTCTGACGAGTAAGGCTCAGTTGGCTGGGCATGATCCCACGAACCAAAAGGTTGCTGGTTTGATTCCTGGTCAGGGCACATGCTCAGGTTGCCAATAGATGTTTCTCTCTCTCTCCTCCCCCGCCCCCTTTCTTTCCACCCCCCCCTTCCTCTCTCTAAAAATTAATAAAAAAATATATTTTTAAAAGGTTGCTCTGGCCAGATTGCTCAATTGGTTGGAGCATTGTCCTGTACACCAAAAGGTTTCAGGTTTGATTCCTGGTCTGGGCACATACCTAGGTTGTGAGTTCAATCTCCAGTTATGGTGTTAATGGGAGGCAACCAATCAATGTTTCTCTCTTTGTCTGTCTGTCTGTCTCTTTCTCTCTCTCTCAAATCAATAAACATATCCTTAGATGAGGATTTTAAAAACTTTAGAGATTTACCCCCTTTGCATTTAGATATCTTAATGTTGCATTTGAGTTTGAGAGACTTATGGGAAACAGATAACAATCCCAAACCTCACTTGACATACAGTGCCCAAGTTAATGTTAACTGTTTCTGCACTAGTGAGCTTTTCATTATTCAATTGCTGCTCAAGCTCCAGAGATGTGAAGCAACTGACAAGATGGGTAATGAGCTTTCATTTTCTTTCTACAAAGTCAATTAAGGAAGTGGGTGGTCTTCACTTATTTTGCAGCCTATTCAGATCAGTAACCTTCTTTTTTTCTTGCAGATAGAGTCTTTCCTATGGCTAGAGAGTTGGGGCCCAAAATAGAGCAAGTTTAGCTGCATTTATACTGTATGCATTTCTCAGGGGAAGGACATGCCTGTTATACCCAGGATTTGCAAGGTGGCCAATTTACTGCAAGCAAATCAAACTAGACTAAGAAGCATTCTCACTTTTTAATACATTTTATTTCTAGACCCTTAACTGAGTTCCCCAAAGTTGTCTGCTTAATTAGATGTCTGATGGATTTGTAAGTTCTTTGAGGCAACTTACAAATGTCTGTTTTATTCAATGCTGGGTCCTCAGTGTCTAGCTCAGTGTCTGGCACATAGTAGGTAACCAATAAAATATTAATTGAAAAAACAAGGGATCCTTTGAAGATCAATGTCTAATCAATTTACTGGCCCAAATGACAGTAAAGGTTTTAGGCATCTCCTTCTATTCTTTTTTTGGATGTGAACAGTCATTTGTTTGGATCATGTAGTCATTCATTTATATTCAAACAATATTGAAACATGTACCGTATGTCAAGTACAGGGGATACAAATGTGAATAAATTCTGATTCCTACTATCAAGGATTTCAGTCTCTCCAGGGAACAGACAATAAAATACAGTAACTGCAAAGCTATCTAATAAGTGCTATCAGAGGGGAGGCGAAGAGGGCCATGTGAGCACAAAGGAGGAACATCTGATTTAGACTGGGCTTCCCAGAAGAGGTGAAAATTAAATCAAGTTTTGTTAAGGGAAAGTGGGAGTTAGCCAAATGAAAAGGGGAGAGAAAGGCATCCCAGGAACTATAGGTAGTTGACACAATTACTATTGACATTTTGGGTTGAATAATTATTTGTTGTGAAAGACATACATCCTGTGCATTGAAGAATGTTTAGCAACAATATCTCTGAATTCTACTTACTAGATGCTAGTAGCACCTCATTTCCCTGAGTTGTGACAACCAAAAATGTCTCCAGGAATTGTCAGATGTTCCCTGGAGGACAAAATTGCCCAGAGTTGAGAAACACTTAGAGCCAAAGGTATGTGTGAGGAAGTGATAAGAGGTGAGGTTGAAAAGCCAGGCAGGGGTTCAGGTCATGAAAGTCATGCACTCTGTGATAAGACATTGGACTTTATACTGAAGATCACAAGAAGTCCTTGAAGGATTTCAAGCAAGAGGATAACATGCTTAGATGTGTGTTAAGACTATCACTCTGGCAGAAGTGCAGAATGCAAATTTGAAGGGATTGTATGGCAAGACTGGAAGCAGAGTGATGAATTAGGAGACTGGTGCAATCATCCAGAATAGAAGTGATGAGAGCCACTGTTAAGGCAATGGCAGTGGGAATTGAGTAAAGGAGGAAGATTTGAGAGATATTAAGAAAACTCAAAATTTTAGGATTTAGTGATGTAGGGGTGTTGTGGGAATGAGGAAGGAGGTATGACTACCAAGACTTTAGTTTCAATAACTGGATAAATAATGGGTCCATTCATAGATAAAGGGACCATAAAGAGAAAATCAGGTTGGGAGAGGACCATATATTTTATTACTGACATATTAAGTTTGATCTACTATAGGAAAGTCAAGTGAAAATGTTCAGAAGGCAATTTTGGAGACCACCAAGTAGGGAACGATGGGAACCGCTAGGGTAGATAGGTCCTAAAAAGGAGCTATGTGACGACCTGTCACACACTAAACATGTACTATTAAACTGCTTCAGAGCTTTCTCTCATTATCATTTATTTAATAAACATTTACTAGGTACAGCACCCTAGACTGGGTGCAAGGAATTCAAAGAAAAGGAAGACAGAGCTCCTGCCTTTGAGGTTCTCACAATTCTTAGAGGAAAACAGCTAAGTAAACATGAAATAATAATGCAGTTTAGTAAGGACCATGATGGGTGTATGCAGAGTGCTGTGAGAGCAAGAGAGGAAGGGTACCTAATGGACCGAGTGTCAGGGAAACAGCAAAGAAAATGTACTGGTAGAGACTATGCGATGGAGAGGTGGAGAACAGCAGCAACTATAACAATGCACCTTGCAGACCTCCAATTACAACAGCATTTCTCAACCTCAGCATTATTAGTATTTTGGACCAGATCTTTCTGTGTTGTAGGGGATATCCTCTGCATTGTAAGAAGTTGAGCAGCATCTCTGGTATCTACTTATTAGATTGTCAGGAGCACCCTTCCCTGACTTGTGACAATAAAAAATGTCTCTAGATGATGCCAAATGTCCCTTGGAAGGACAAAAATTGTCCTAGTTGAGAACCACTGAACTACAAGGAGCACAAGCAAAGGCCCAAGGTGCTGTGTTTGGAATTCATCACTGAGTGTGCACAAAACTGTTTCTAGCCAAGAAAGTAAGCACACCAGGGGCACCAAGGCAGGCCTGTTATAGAAAGAGATGTAGGATTCAACTGACAGCAGATGTTGGCTCATGGACTCAGTGAAGGTCTTATTGAACCTTTCTCTAACTGCATGGCAATCTTGGATGTTCCCACCTAACTAACCATTTTCCCCTTTTCTTCACCAGAGGTCAGATTTACATCTCAGTCTGATGGCTCTCTCAGTCTTCTCCAGCAACCTCCCCAGTTTCTCTCATACTTGTGTCTTCTGTAATGAAATCCTTGTGTCTTCTCAGAGGACTGAAACTAACATAATAAATCAGACCCTGGGATGAAAAATATTTGAGTTCAAATCCTGGCTCCTCTTACTAGCTGTGTGTCTTTGAATAAGTTAACATACTTCTCTGAGCCTTCTTCATTTGTATTAAAAATAAAGGTAACAGTATACGCCTCAGAAGGTTTCTATTAGGATTAAAGAACGACTACATCTAAAATATTTAGCATGGTGGTAGATACCAAGTAAGAGCTCAGTAAGTGCTGACTCAGATAGGATAGCATGATACACAGGCATAATGGTGTAAAATGCCATAGAAAGGTGGGGAGGAGTGTGAAATGTTATAAGCATTTCAATATCACTGAAGCATATAGCGCAAAGCAAGAAGTGACAAGAGATGATGTGAGAGGTAGACAGTTCTCAAACGAAACAACTCCAATCCCTTCAATCTTTTTAAATTCAAGTTAAATTCTCCAATCCTTTCATCATTTCCTTTGAGCCTTCTTCAAGTTCACTACATCTGCCTTTGAGCTCAAAACTCAAACCTTCACATAAACTCCATCCAAATTTTCTCATTCAAAGGATATGACTGGTTGAGAGAGAGACTAAAGGGTTTGTTGCTTCACAGTTTCTCCGCTCAGGATTCCAATTTATGCAACCCTGAATGGGGATTACTTGGAAGGAAAAAGATCTAATCACTACTTGGCCTTTGCCCTGAAAAGTCTTTCATTAAATCCAAAAACATTAACAGAGTCCATTTTTTCACTAAGGAAGGTTATTCATTACCTCAACCTCCTCCTCTCTGCTCTCCTCTCCCACCCCCCACAAGAATAATGAAGATAAGTCCATGAGCATGAGAACAGAAAAACTGGCAATAATGTAACCGATTTGTGGATGTTCTGCCAGCTAAAGACTTGATTTCAAGTTCCAGCCAAACATTGAACAACTATACAATCTATGGCAAGTCAGTTTCTGAGCCTAAATTCCTTTTTCTATATAATAGAGTCAATAAATCATACCCTGGATGAAAAAGCATTTTGAACAATAAAGAGCACAGGACAAATTATTATTCAACTTGTGTCAAGTTAGGGGTCTAAAACTACCTCTCTAATGCCCTTCAAAAAGTTCTTTCCCTGACATCCTTATCCAGGCAATAAACATGAATAAATCCAATTGCTTTTATAAGTAGGCAGGGAAACAGCTGCCCAAGGCTTCTCTGAGGGGAAAAAAAGTATAAGGAAAAAAGGGACAGGTGATGCCAAACTCAGGGTGTGGTTCTTTATTTATTCAGTTTTGCAAAACTGAAATTTCTCTCTGTATTCCTTAAGTCCACTTCTGAGGCTTAGCTAATGCATTCTTATTTCCTTTACCTTACTTAGTGTAGGAGTTTATCCCTTCATGCCTAAAATCACTCTCTATATTTTTGTCCACTTGTTTACTGTCTGTCTCCACTACTGAATGTAAGCTGCGTGAGAGCAGTTTTTTTGTTTTAAGATTTTTTGGAGGGTGCTGCTATATCCCCAGTACTATGAACTGTTCTGTCACATAGTAGGCACTCATTAAATCTCTAAATGAATAGATGGATGAATAAATAAAGGACGCATCAGACATCTGCAATGGCTTCTTGGTTGGACTTCCATCCTCCAGTCTCTCTAATCTTGTGTGCACCTCCATATCAGGCTTTATGTGGCTGATGAGAAGAGTAAAAGGATGTAGACTTTGAGGAGTGATGAAGGAGTATGAGCTCCACCCTCAGGAGTGGAAGAGTAACAGTGAGAGGATTTAAAAACTTCTGGAACCATCTGTAAAGTGTATTCAAATTATAAACACAGGTAGATTTTCCAAAAGTGTCTTCTATGGAAAATTGTTCTTACAAATGCTTCTCAGAAAAGGGTTCTATGATCAAATAAGTTTGAGAAATACTGCATGATTAATTTACACACAGTGCACTCAAATTCACAATGTGTATTAGCATATAAAAGCCTATCTAATGTCAGATAGTCAATAAACATCGTTGATTAGTGAAACTTTTTATTACATAATATCTGCAGAAAATATTTTAGAAAATACTGGTCTAGGAAATAACCATGGTAAGAAAATTATCAGATTTTAAAAAGCCTTAACTCACTTGCCCACAATTGGGTTTTTTAAATATCTGCCTATTTCTACTTAGTTATCACCAATAAAAGCCTTAAAGCAAAATGGAGCTTTAAAGGGAAAGGAGACTGAGTGTCCAATAGGAGCTACCAAAATTAGGGTGGTATAAATGTCTGGAGAGACTGGCCTAGGCAGAGAGGAACTCTAGAAAAATAAGCTAGTGAGATCTATGAAAGAAGGAAAAAAAGCAAGCTTCTTAAGAATCACTCTCTCAATGACCATAATCAGTCTTTCTCTCCCCACACTCTACTGAAATTGCACTCACCAATGGACTCCTTACTGCAAAACCCAATGGGCACTTTTCTGTCATTATCTCTCAGATGTATCTGACACAGCTGACCCTCTCTCATTCTTGAAGCATTCTGTTCATTTGGCTTCTACAATACCATAGCCTCCTGTATTCGGGCCTATCTCTCTGGCTCCTCCAGCTCAATCTCCTCATATCTGTCAATCCTTAAATAGTGGTATATATTGAGGCTGTGCCCTAGGCTCTCTTCTCTTCTAATTTGATGCATCATACTGAGCACTCTCACCTACTTCCATGGCTTCACATACCATCTATCTATATATATAAAAGCCTAAGCCCATGGTCAGCAAACTGCGGCTCGCGAGCCACATGCGGCTCTTTGGCCCCATGAGTGTGGCTCTTCCACAAAATACCACATGTGGGCGCGCACGTACAGTGCGATTGAAACTTTGTGGCCCATGTGCAGAAGTCGCGAGCCACAGTTTACCGAGCCGCAGTTTGCCGACCACTGGCCTAAGCAATCGGCGACCAGCCGACTATTAGCCTGATGATGCACACTGACCACCAAGGTGCAGACACTCAATGCAGGAGCTGCCGTGCTGTGTTGATTTGGCAGCTGTGGTTCTTGGGTGAGGGACCCGGAATCAGAGAGGAGCTAGCAGGCAACCTCCAGGGAGAGAAGGAGGCAAAGGAGCAACTCAGGTGGGAAGAAAGAGGTTCCCACCACCACAGGACTCCGCCTGGGCGTATGGGCCTGGGCGGGAGCCTGACATTGAGCAGGGTCATGCCCTAGGCCAACTAGATTCCAGGCTAAGTAATTTCTGTTTGCTAAATAATTGCATTTTGCAGTTAAATGCCCACAAGTCGTCAGTTACCACCAAACTTAGGGTAAAGTAAAATAAAAGAAGCGAGGCAGATACAGAGAGAGTGGCATAATATTGGAAGAAGAGAGGAGGGAGCCCAATTCCTGCATGTGTCACCCGAGAACCGCCCTCTCACAATCTGGAACCCCTCGGGGGATGTTGGAGAGCCAATTTTTGCCTTACCCCCTCAGGGGGACCCCACTGGTGCACAAATCAGTGCACCGGGCCTCTAGCAGGCTTGTAATTTCCCAAATCTGTATTTATGGTGTGCTCTGTCCTCTTGGTTTTCAGACCTTAATATCCAATTTCCTACTCAACATTTAAACTTGAACTTTTAATCAATATGTCCAAATAGGAATTCATCCCCTTTCCATTATCTCAGAAAATAGCATCACCATCAAATCAGCTGCCCAAGTGAAACTTGTGGGAGTCTACTTTTCTCTCTCTCTCTCCCCACATTCAATCATCAAGTCCTGTCAATTAATTCTCCTAAGTATTCCTGTATCCCCCCCCCGCATTGGTACTGCCATTCTTATTTCAGGCCCCCAAGTTTTGACCACTTCCTTATAGAATCCACTGCCACTGCCTCTGATCTTGCCACTCCCTGCTCCAAATACATTTGGTCATATGGCAATAAGAATGCAATCAATCTTTCCAATACAGATCTAATCTCATCACCTGTGCTTAAAACACTTCAAAGGGACCTGGATAAAAATAAATAAATAAAACTTTTAAACATGGTTTCCAAGACCTTTTAAGATCAAATCTTGCTTTCACAGTAAATTGTAATGGTTAGACTGAGGAATAAGACTTTCTGGGTTCAAATCCAAGCTTTACCACTTTTAGTAGCTGTGTAAATTTGAGCAAGTTAACCTCCCTGTGTTTTAGTTTTCTCATCTGAAAAGTGGGGGTAATTTATGGTAGTACCTACCTCCTAGGGTTGTTTTGAATATTTTGTTAATATGTACATAGTATTTGCCCTGACCCAGTAAATCGGTTGGTTAGAGCATCGTCCTGATATGCCAAGGTTGTGGGTTCAATCCCTGGTCAGGGTAATATAAGAAGCAACCAAATGACTGCATAAATAAATGTAACGACAAATCAATGCTTCTCTCTCTCTAAAGTCAATAAATATTTTAAAATATATATACATAGTATTCAAAAGGTGCTCTATAAATGTTAGCTTGTAGTGGTAATATAATCTTTTTGACTTTGTCTCTTGCCACTCCTTCCCTCCTCTGTCTATCCTCTAACCACATCATATGTCTTCTAGTTTCTATAGCATAACACATTCTATCTTTTTTCTTTTTTCTTCCTTTTTTTTTGTTGATCCTCACCAAGAATATATTTTCCATTGATTTTTAGAGAGAGTGGGAGAGAGGGTAGGGGGCAGGGAGAGAGAGAGAAACATCGATGTGCGAGAGACACATCTATTGGTTGCCCCCCCCCGCCACACACACACACACGTGGCCCAGCAGGAGCCGGGAACCAACCTGCAACCCAGGTACTTGCCTTTGACTGGAAATCTAACCTGGAACCCTTTGGTGCATGGGCCAGTGCTCTAACCACTAAGCACACTGACCAGGGCACATTCTATCTTTTTTAACTGTATAAGTCAATGGTTTCTGGTAAATTCACAGAATTGTGTATCCATCACCACACTAAATTTGAGAATATTTTCATAACTCCCCAAAGAAGTTCTACACCCTTTAGCCATCACCCCCCAAACCCCTCTCTCTCTTCCCCACTCTAGGTAACCACTAATCAATCTACTTTCTCTTTCCATGGATTTACCTATTCTAAACTTTTCATATAAGTGGAATCATACAATATGTGACCTTTTGTGTCTGATATTTTTTTTAAAATTAAATCTTTATTGTTCAGATTATTACATTTGTTCCTCTTTTTTTCCCCCCATAACTCCCCTCCTCCCAGCTCCCGCCCCACCCTCCGCCCTCACTCCCCACCCACTGTCCTCTTCCATAGGTGCACGATTTTTGTCCAGTCTCTTCCCGCATCTCCCACACCCCTTTCCCCCCCAAGAATAGTCAGTCCATTCCCTTTCTATGTCCCTGATTCTATTATGATCACCAGATTATTTATTCACTTGATTCTTAGATTCACTTGTTGATAGATGCATATTTGTTGTTCATAATTTGTATCTTTACCTTTTTTTTTCTTCTTCCTCTTCTCAAAGGATACCTTTCAGCATTTCATATAATACTGGTTTGGTGGTGATGAACTCCTTTAGCTTTTCCTTATCTGTGAAGCTCTTTATCTGACCTTCCGTTCTGAATGATAGCTTTGCTGGATAAAGTAATCTTGGTTGTAGGTTCTTGGTATTCATCACTTTGAATATTTCTTGCCATTCCCTTCTGGCCTGCAAAGTTTCTGTTGAGAAATCAGCTGACAGTCGTATGGGTATTCCCTTGTAGGTAACTGGGTTTCTTTCTCTTGCTGCTTTTAAGATTCTCTCTTTGTCTTTTGCTCTTGGCATTTTAATTATGATATGTCTTGGTGTGGTCCTCTTTGGATTCCTTTTGTTTGGGGTTCTCTGCGCTTCCTGGACCTGTAGGTCTATTTCTTTCACCAGGTGGGGGAAGTTTTCTGTCATTATTTCTTTAAATAGGTTTTCAATATCTTGCTCTCTCTCATCCTCTGGCACCCCTATAATTCTGATGTTGGTGCGCTTGAAGCTGTCCCAGAGGCTCCTTACACTATCTTCATATTTTCGGATTCTTTTTTCATTTTGCTTTTCCAGTTGGGTGTTTTTTGCTTCTTCGCATTTCGAATCTTTGACTTGATTCTTGCGCTCCTCTGGTCTGCTGTTGGGTGTCTGTATAATATTCTTTATTTCAGTCAGTGTATGCTTAATTTCTAGTTGGTTCTTTATCACAACATCGAGGGTCTCATTAGATTTCTTGAGGATCTCACTACATTTATCGGCGGTCTCACCAGTCTTTTCGCGGGCCTTACTAAGTTTATCGGCAGCTTCTAGACAGTTCTTAAGAGACCTTAAAAGTGTGGTTCTGAACTCAATATCCTCCATTGACAGTTTTGTCCTGTTTCTTTGTCTCCGCATTTTTTATGCTTTCTTGGTGCACCCCCTAGTGGTCTTTGTCCGCAGTCTTGTTGCCTTTAAGCCTTGATTGATGTCGGCAATACCGGGGTGATTTGACCTCCAGGCTAACTGGCTATGAGAGTCTGCTGTGTCTGTAGTGGGAGGGCTTCTGTGCTGGATCTCTAGGGCAGTGCTAATCTAGCGTTTGCCTGAGGCTATCTGGCAAATGGCGCTGCGCAGGGCTTGGGCGGGGCGGGTCCCCGGGGATCTACAGGGCTACAGGGCGGGTGGAACAAGCAGTTATGGCGACTCTCAGTTCCTTCCCCAGGGGCTCTGCCTCTCAGAGCCCCAGCAATGGCTGCAAACCTCGGAGAGAAAGCTGCCTTCGAGTTCCGACCGAAGCCAGACAGTCCCGCTTCTCCCGTTTGAGTCTCGGTCCCCAGAGACTCGCCCGGATCTGGAGCTCAGAGTCTGAAACTCCCTCCCGATTGAAAACAACAACCACGCCCTCCGCCGCCAGCCCGCTCCGTGCGCACACTCCGCACCTGAGTATTTCACTTCAGCACTGTGCCTCCTCTGAGTCTGGGTATGATATTGTCTTTCCTCCTAGTTGTAGAATTTCCACTCAGCCAGCCTTCCCGTGGTTCTGGGTGATGTCCGTTCTGTCCTTTAGTTATATCTCTGAAGTGGTTGTTTGAGGCAGCGATCTCCGGCGTTAACCTATGCCGCCATCTTGGTTTCTCTTGTGTCTGATATTTTTAACTTATCATAATGTCTTCAAGGTTCCTCCATGTGGTAGCATGTACCAGTACTTCATTCCTTGTTATGGCTACATCATGTTCTCTTTCATTGCCTAGCATCGTATTCTCTCTGTCAATAACACATAGCTCCTCTCCACCACCTACTCACATGGTTAGTGTGACTTCAACTCTAACTTCAGCTCTCTAGTTTAGATGGAATGACAAGATTTCTTCCTGGAAGCTTTTGATGACAGCCCTCTCCTATCTCCCTTCCCTCTCCAGTCTGGATTAGGTAAGCTTACTAGGTGCCCCCCAATATCCTGTACTTCCCCTATTGCTTGTCTTTTTGTTTGCTTTCTCCTAGACTACCTGCTGAACAACTACTGGGGCCATGTGTGTATACTGCTCATACCCAGCACATAGCAGAGTGTATGGCACACAATGATTTTGCAGAATTAATGAAATGAAAACATGAGGAGCTGGCCCAGAACAGAAGATTGGAGGCTCAGCTGATAGTAGATCAATGGAAGGTTTTCTGCTGTGCTACCAGACTAAACTTTCTAAAACATTCCTTTCTTCAAGCCTAATGTTCTCAACCAGTTATTCCACTACAAAATGAAAGGTTCACCTGAATAATCCCTACAATCCCTTTCAGCTCAGACACTGATTGCTTTCAAGTATATGTTTAATTAATCTTATAATTACAGAGAGCCAAAAGGATACCAAATGCATTAAAAATACATTTATCTTAATTTAACACAAAATGACACTGTACAAAATAGTACTTTTCGTTCCTTAAAGCATTAGCAATACAGCATTTACTGGGCTCAAATAAACAAAAAATTTAAATGATGTTTTAAATTAGAATGGTTAAGGAATACGGATTGCATTAGCTAGAAGCTCCTGAATCCTCTTTTAATCAATTCTATCTTGACACTTGATTAAAATATTAGCAGTAAGTGCCTCTGCATTTATCAGCATTTTAAAAACCTGAATTAATTTCCCTATACTGCCCTGGATTTTTAAGATGGAATGGAGAGTAGGAAACATTACTCCTTCTCAGAGAAGCATTTCTCAACTCCATCAGCCAGGCCTGAGCTATTCTGAGTGAGGTTGCTGTTAATAAACATCATTGCCACTCCTTTTGGGTCTGGATTGCTCTCCATTAGAGCAACCAGAGCCAAAATTGGGCAAAAGCAACAATAACAAAAAAATTAGAATCACAGCATTTTCTATATACTCTACTCTAGGGCTTCAATAATAATAACAACTACCATTTATTGAACACTGTATTGACCCTTTGCATATGTTATCTCATATAATATTTATAGCAATCTATGGGTTAATTATTATTTTGCTATTATTATTATCCTCATTTTACAAATTAGAAAACTGAGCCACGGATAGGTTGGACAAATGCTCAGTCATGTATCTAGTAAATGGTAGATCCAGGATTTTAAACCAGGCCTTTCTGAACGCAGAGTCATGGCCTATGATGGTACAGAACATACGCCTCCCATTACTAAATAATCATTCATTTAAGTATCTTTCTCTCCCACTGAGTTATAAGCTCCCTTTAGGTTTGTACCACTAGCATCTAGCATAATGCTAGGCACTTTGGTTTATTAATTCCTTCAAAACAGATCTGTTGAGTGTATTGATTATATGCTAAATACTGGTTATTGGCACTTGGGCATACAGTAGTGAACAAAGCGGTAACATCCCTACATAGAGGAGCTTACTTACTATCAGCTGGAGACAGACAAGCAAACAAACAAGATTTTCTATGAAGAAAATAAAGCAAAAAAATGGGAGAAGAGTAGTTTAGGTGTGGGGTGGTCAGTGTTTTGTAAAGGCCTCTCGAAGTAGGTGACAATGGTTTGAGCTGAGATCTAAATGATGGCAAAGAGGGTGGCTGTGGGTGAGGCATAGGTAGCAAAGGGGTAAGTGGTAAGAACCAGAGGAAGTGTATTCCAGGCAGAAGGACCAGAATACACAAAGGCAAGGAGGTAGAAAGTGTTTGGCATGTTAAATGATAGAAAAGAGGATGGCTGTGGGTGAGGCATAGGTAGCAAAGGGGTAAGTGGTAAGTGTCAGATCTTTATAGGGGATTTGTAGGCATTGGGCACCTCCTATTGTACATACACTTTGGATTGCGACTGCTGCTCCCTACTGATTCATAACAAGAGTCAGGGTGGAAGAAACAAGTTTTTGAAGGGGAATATTCAGAGGCGGGATCCCTGGACTCTGGGAAGGAAAGCATGGGCCTTCCCTGAACCTGCTTCCTCTTTTGGCTGAGAATACTTTTCTTTGGAGCCTACTACCATTTTTTACTCTTCTCCTTCTCCTCCTTCTCCTTCTCCTTCTCTTTATTCTTATTCTTATTTTACTTTTTCTTCTTCCTCCTCCTCCTCCCTCCCCTCCTTCTTCTCTTCTCTCTTTTTCTTCCTCCTCCTCCTCCACAAATATCTCTAAAACAATTTAAGCATGTAAGCCATCTCCTTCAACCCCTCCTGGGACCATGAGACAGACTTTCTGAGCCTTTAGTCTCTAATGCAAAAATCTTTGAGAAAGATAAGAGGAGGGAGTGGTGGTGGTAGTTGCAGCAGCCACATTCCAACTTGAGCTCAACCTAGTCAGACAGTTTTAACTTGGCTAAAACAGCAGTCTAGAGAGCTGAACTTCCTAACTATGGCAAGCAGGAAGAAAAGCAAGGCTTTGGAAAAGCAAACACCGGGAAATAACAATGAAAAGCAAGGCCTCTGCCCCAACAGGAGAAGGCTGTATGGAGGGCTCCCAGCATAAAATATGCACAGATTTCAAAGCATAACAGCATACATTTTCCTCTCTGGAAAGCAGATCCAACACTTCTTACTCCCTACTGCCCCACTGTGGAGAAACGCTTTTGGGGAAATGTTGACGTTTAGGGCTTATTTTTGAGAAAAACATTTATTGCCATACTCTTCTTTCTGATTTTGGGCTCCAAGCAGCCCCCATTTGCCTTTTCTCGAACATCTATCTAGCTCAGAGAGAGGGGCTTTTAACACACATACAGTGGCATTGTCTTTATCTTTCACTATTAAAATTTGAGGCCAATAAACTAAACTAAACTAAACATTGAGCTTAACATTTTAGAAAAACAGCAAAATTGTGCACAGGAAAATGGGAGAAAGGAAACAATAAAGATAAAAACAAAAATTAATCAGTGGATATAAAAACAGTGGAATCAATAAATTCAAGAGCTGGTTATTTTAAAGAGCTAATAAGTTAGATAAACCTCTGGCAAACCTATGTAAGGAAAACACACATAAAATTAGAAATGAGAAAGGGGATATAGTAACCAGAATAAACAATATTTTTAATTGTAAGGACATGCTACACACAATTGTATGCTAATAAAATGTTAAAATATAATGCAATGGATGGTTTTCTCTACAAAAATATAAAATGCATACTACAACAAGCTAAAAATCATAATAAATTAATAATTGTGGAATAAATTGAGAAACTGTCACACAAGGTCCCTAAACCTAATGATAAGTAGTTTCAAATCTTCAAGGAAGAAAACAGAAAACATTAGGTTGTACTTAATTCATTCCATGAAATAAATATGTTCCTGATGCCAAAACTTGATAAAGATAAAATAAAACATGAAAATAAGAGACCAATATAATATCTGAATATAAATGTAAAAACTTTTGAGTTATGATGCTAGCAAACATAATTTAGCAAAGCTTAAAGGAAGCAAAACATCACAAAGGATTGATTCTAGGAAAGCTCAATGGTTCAAATCTGTGCTTCCCAACTTTAAAAATATATATATTTATTGAGATTCTTTTCATATATATCCATCAGTCAGATATTTCCCGAGGGCTCCCAGACTGCGAGAGGGCACAGGCCGGGCAGAGGTCCCCCTGCTGAGTGCATGAATTTTCATGCACCAGGCCTCTAGTGTAGTCATAAGACACAGGAATAAACCAATCAGAATGTACAATGGATGCTGGGCAGTCGTATTAGATCAGGGTCCTGGTTGCTCCATGTGGTACCAAGTATTAACCCCTTTAGTTGATGAATTCTCCAAAGGTCTGGGAGTGGAGGTCCCAGAGAATAGCTGGGTCAGTGAGGGAGAACTCAGGGTGTGCAGGGCAATAGCAATTTACTAGGGAATTATTTCAGTATTTTAAATTATTTAACTGCTTTGGTGTGTACCAGCTGAATATTAGCTTTGTCTGCAACTCAGATATGATCTCTCAGGTGCATCAATTGAGACACTCTGGATTCAACTGCATTCTTAGTCTTTTAGCATTTGTCACAATATATTGTAATGGTTGGCATCTTCTCCTTCTTCTGACTAGTCTATGATGTTATTCATCTTTGTCGCTTCAGCACCCTTGCATAGTATCTGACACATAGTAGAAGTTTAATAAATATTTGCCAGATGGATCAAGAATAATTTCCAAGAGCTTTCCAAAACAGCAAAACCTTAACATTTAATACACATTCTGTAAAATTAGAATGAAAGGATAAATATGTTAAGGATATATATATGAAAATGATAAAAATAACATAATAAAGAACATCTATTTTAAACATGAGGCAAAATAATACTGAAGAATATTTAAAGTATTCCTTTTTTAAAAATAGACAAAATAAAGATATCTTCTATCATTTTATTTTTTCTTAAATATATCCTTTTATTATTCTTTATTCTGTAATTTTGTATTACTTGAGATATTGGTTAATCAAAAAAGTGAATTACATGTTTTGTGTTATTTCTAACAAATATTAAAATTAAACTTTTGACAAAACATTAGTTTGGAGATTTAGTTACAGAAGCATATACGAATTTGTAAACTCCCAGAGAATATGCAAACTGTAGTGTTTAATTGGTTGGATTTAATTATCTGTGTTACAAAAATGTTCATTACAGAAAGCAATGCAGCAGAGAAAGAGAAAAGCTATGTGAGGATCTGACAAGCTTTTTGAGTATTTATCTAAAGTCATAAGATAGCAGAAAGTCTTTGCACCAAAGGAAATCAGATTCAGAATAGACAAGTTGAGATGAAGAGAAGCTCAATTGAAAATCAAGTTGTGGAAAAACCACGAAGCCATTAAGCAAGAACTTGAATTGTATTTTCAAGAAGACAGATATCTATCTATATCTATATCTATATCTATATCTATATCTATATCTATATCTATATCTATATCTATATCTATATCTATATCTATATCTATCTATATATCTATATCTATATCTATATCTATCTATATCTAATCTATCTATACCTATACCTATAGATATAGATATCTTGTCTCAGTGGAAAGGAAGATTTGAAGATGATTTGCAGGATCTTAAAGAGGAGCATAGAGTAGAAATTATGAGAAAATGTGAGGATCTAATAAGTGAAAAGAAAATAAAAAACCTTTAGAAGGAACAAAAAGTAAAATTTGAATATAAGTTATTAGAAAAGAAATCAGAGGGATACAGTGTCCCCTGGTGGGAAAGAGCTCCATGGTAAGGACCGGGGAGACCTGTTCAACAAGATCTAGTCAGAGAACATCTCCATTCTATTGCCTCCCATCTGTTGGGGTTCCTGATATCAATATTGAGCTCGAAAACATTCTCCTGGAGCACTTTAAACAACATCTCAATTTTGTGAACAAAATTAGGTATCATGACACAAAGAAAACTTTTTCTATCATTTTATTTTTATTGTTTTAGAGTTTCTGATCAATCCAATGAGATATGAAAAAAATAAAGTATGAATATTAAATAAATTATAATAGAAAATATAAAGAATTTAAGAATAAACATGCTGAAACCGGTTTGGCTCAGTGTATAGAGCATCGGCCTGTGGACTGAAAGGTCCCAGGTTCGATTCTGGTCAAGGGCATGTACCTGGGTTGCGGGCACATCCCCAGTAGGAGATGTGCAGGAGGCAGCTGATCGATGTTTCTCTCTCATCGATGTTTCTAGCTCTCTATCTCTCTCCCTTCCTCTCTGTAATAAATCAATAAAAATATATTTAAAAAAAGAATAAACATGACAAGAGAAGTATATTACCAATATAAAGAAAACTACAAAACTATTAGAGTATATAATAAAAATTCCCCCTTATCCATATATGTGTTTTTCATATGAATGCTGATACTATTTTGTTCTTTTCTAATATTATTGTAACATTATGACTGTACGGAAAGGCCACACTCCTGTGGACAGAGCATGGATAGAGTCCCCCTGGAAAACAGTGGTTATTCCAGATAATCAAGCATCTGGTCAAAAATACAAGAATGTGAAACTAAGAAAGCAGGTCTTAGAAAGCAAGGAAATGAACTTTGTGTCTTTCTTCAAATCTAGCACTCTTTGGTGCAGATATCAGAGGGTTCATGGATGGTGGGTTGTTAAGATGGTAACCACCTTGTGGAAATAGATGAGGACCAAGGATAAGATGAGGCTCTGAAAAGCAAGCCTTATATTGTAAAGTATAATGATCTGGTTTCATATTACTCTCTCTGCTGTTATTCCCAGTCTTTAGAAAAACCAGCCTGACTTCAAATATGCTAGAAGGTATTTAGGAAAGGTTAACATGTCTACATTTAGACCAAAGTGCTGATGGGAGAGCAGGATCTCTTTTTTCACAGACAAGCATAAGTGAAGATGTAATTATTAATAACTGGTGGCCTGGTGCATGAAATTCGTGCACATTAAAAGGGAATTAATTAGAGGAAATATTTTAATATTGTTATTTGTCCTATAATACAAGTGTCAGAGATGAAAGAAAATTAGTAAAATGTATATGAAAATCTTCCTCCTGTCAGAGTCTGGGGCATGCTGCAGGACCCAGAGTCAAGTCCCCGCCCACCTGCATGCACCTTGAAATTGCAGAAGACCCAGACCCGGCCAGCCACCCCCTCCTCATTGGGTGAAATCCAGACCCGGCTGGCCCCACCCCCATCAAGCTCCACTGGGCAGGGGGCACAGCCTCAGGTCCCCCGTCAAGCCCTGCCAGGCAGGGGGCATGGCCTGAGGTCCCTATTCAAGCCCCACCGGGTGGGGGTCACAGCCTGTAGTCCCCCAGCCCAGCGCCGGGGAGGGGTCGCAGCCTCAGGTCCCCTGGCCTGGCACCGGGGTGGGCAGTGTGGTCTGAGGTCCCCTGGCCTGGTGCTGGAGTAGGGAGCATGGCCTGAGGTTCCCTGGTAAGTTTCACTGGGCAGGGGGTGCGGCCTGAGGTCCCCCATCAAGGCCAACCAGGCGGGGGGCACAGCCTCAGGTCCCCCACCCTGACCAGGCACCACACAGCCTCAGGTCCCTGCTGATCGCTTGTTATGGCTTGTTACTGGAACCTTGCCTCCGCTGTGGGCACAGCCATCTTGTGAAAGTGTGATGGAGTGAGGGTCAATTTGCATATTACCTCTTTATTATATAAGAGTGAATGCTTGAGATAGGCACTGCTTTACATACATTATCTCATTCCAACCCTCTCAATAAACTAATTAATCCCAATTGACAGGTGAGAAAACTGAAGCTCAGAGATGTTGTAGGGAATTATACAGCAAGGAAAATGGCAGAGGCCAAATAGAAACACAGCTCTGTCCAACCTCAAACTCAATGCTCTTGGTTACTAACTACTCCAAGAGACTATTAAGAAAAGACAATTGTCAAGGATAAGAGTTAAGGGTTCTAGGCTTAATTTAATTAACAAAGGTAGAAGTTTTTCTTTTAGAAAATATAAGAGATGAATTCAATAAATGAAAAATGTACACCATGTTCATAGATGGAAACCCTAAATATTATAAGGATATAAATCCTCCTGAAATCAATTTATTATTATTTCGCACCACATTCCAGACTAAAAGTAACTCTAGAGATGCAGAGAATCTATATTGCTTATGAAAGGAAAATCTTTCAATAATTTTTTATTAATATTGTTTACTGACACCCTTAAGAGAGAACCTCAAAGTACACTAGGAGAGTCTTATCCAAACCCTGTCCAAGGTATAAAAGAGATGTTTTTCATCATTTAATCTATTTTTATTTTTATTGAATTTATTGGAATGATATTGGTTAATAAAATTATACAAGTTTCAGATGTACAATTCTATAATACATCATCTGTATATTGTATTGTGTGTTCATTGCCCCAAGTCAAGTCTCCTTCCAATACCACTAATCCCTTCATATCACCTTCTGCCTCCACTCACTCCCCTTTCCCTCTGGTAATCACCATAATATTGTCTCTATCTATAAGTGCTATTTTTTTTTTTGCTTAATCCCTTCACTTTTTTCACCCAGCCCCCCAATCCCCTTCTCTTCTGACAGGTGTAAGCCTGTTCTCTGTATCTATGAGTCTGTTATAGCTCTAGTTTCTTTCTTGGTAACTTCTTTCCAGCACTCAGAACACAGGAAGACACTTGTACTTGGCTCTTTTAGAGCCCTCCCCCACATTTCAACTCCCTTCTCTCTAAGAAACAGGAATATTATTCAAAGGCCCTTGTGTGTTTTGATTCTCCTTGCTCCATCTTTTCTCAAGGCTTTCTCTTCTCAAGACTCATTTCCCCTTTTTCTAATCAGTTCTAAAATTTCCATCCACTTTTTTTTTTAATAAGCCTGTTGCTTTTATACTGCTGGATGCCATAGAAGCTCATTAAATTACCCCCCAAAAGATATTCTCTCTGTACACTCTGGGTTTCTGTAAATATGGAAGGGGTTCACAAATAAAACACATAGAGCATTAGCCTGACTGGCATGACTCAGTGGTTGAGCATCAACCTATGAATCAGGAAGTCATGGTTCGAGTCCTGGTCAGGGCACATACCCAGGTTGCAGACTTGATCCCCAGTATTGGGCATGCAGCTGGTCGATGATCCTCTATCATCATTGATTTCTTATCTTTCTCTCCCTCTCCTTTCCTCTCTAAAATCAATAAAAATATATTTAAAAAAACGCATAGAGCTTTAGAAGCATGGGTCAGCCCAATGACCATGGATGTAATCCTGGAACTCGCTCAGGAATATAGAGATTTAACCATTCTCCAATGAACAGTCTGGAAAAAAAAAAAGAGTAAAAGTAGCCTTCACTCAAGGAGGAACCACAGGGGCCCAAAGCTTCCCCTATCACAAATAAATCCTCATATGCTAAACACAGAAGCAGAAGAATAACTACAACAAAAGAAAAAAAAATTGGTCTTGGATTGATGTTAGAATCCTGCTCTGGCTAAGTAGGTCAGTTGGTTGGAGCTTCTTTTCATACACCAAAAGGTTGCAGGTTCGATTTCTGGTTGGGTCGCCTGCGTGAGGCAACTGATTGATGTTTCTCACATCAATGTCTCTCTCTCTCTCTCTCTCTCTCTCTCTCTCTCTCTCTCTCTCTCTCTCTCCCTCTCTCCTTCTTCTCCTTTTCCCTCTCCCTCTCTATAAAATAAACATATCCCCATATCCTCGAGTGAGAATATTAAAAAAAAATAAAAGCCCAATGGACTCAACACCAGCTCTGCCACTTACCATCTAGGTAACTTTGGATAACTTACTTCATCTCTCTCTAACTTAGTTTCCTTTTTTTAAAAAAATGGGGTAATAATAATAACTACCTCATAGAATCACTGTGAGGATTAAATGAGATAATATGTGTAAGGTGGCTGATACACCATTAGCAATCATTAAAGCTTAATAAACTCTGGCCTCCTCTGCCAGAATCCCATGGTTACTTCTTTCATGTTTTTCTATAATGACCTCATTGCATATCCTTTGGTCACAGGCAATTTTACTACTGATACCCTCCACTCTTTCCTTCTTTTTGACTTTCTTATTGCCTCTTTAGATATCCCCTCCCTGCAAAATGACCTTTTGCAAGCTGCTGTTAAAGCACCAGATTGTCAAGGCTCAGTACTTTTCCCAATCCCAAGATTCAAGATTGCTTTATCTTGAGGGGCTCCAGCCCTAATAATAAAATATAGCCAAATCCAGGACTTAGGGCTTGTCCTGTGGAGATTCTCAGATGTAAAATAACAGCTGTTCCACCACAAGTGTTGTTTTTGAGAAATCCAAACTGCTCAGATTAGACCCATGCCAAAAGGAATTCTTTCAGACCACTGAGTATGCCTTAATTAATTTCCAGGCTGAGTCTAATTTCATCAGTGACCTGGAGATTTCTACAAATCTTCCTTTACCTTACTTTGTACTTTTTTGCCATCTTCTCCCAACCTTTCTGTGTCCTCGTGCTAGTTACCACTACATACAGATGCCATCTGTTCTTCAAGTTTTTTTCCATAACATCTTTTAATATTTGCTTTTGCATTTTTGCTTTGTTTTCACCACCCCCCCCCCCAGTCCCTAGGCAGATAAAAATAGCCAATCAGACTAAAGAACCAATATTAAGAACAGTTAGGGAAAATATACCAAGCAGGTCAAGTTAAACAAGTTCAATAACCCTAATGCAACTTGCACAATATTGCCTGGTCACTGATCATGAGATCACAAAATTCATATAAAGCCAAAGAAACCCATTCCTTGCGCAGTCAGCCTCCCTCCTCACTCCTCTCTGGGTCCAGGGTGAGAGTGAAGCAGATTGAGGGCCGACAGTGCCCCAGCAGCAACCTAACCCACAGCCGATTCTGCAAGGAATCAGGCTCCCTCCTCTACTAGTTGGAGCGTCTGACCCCTGGTGGTCATTGCACATCATAGCTACCAGGCGAACAGTTGAACAGTCAAATGATCACTTAGGGTTTTTATATATAGATGTCATTCCCAGCTATACTTGGCAAAACCTCAGAATCAGTTCCAAATAAAATAAGAAGAAAGCATACTAAATTGTGGACAAGCGATTTTTTAAGCATTTCTCAATAAAATTAACTGCAGCCTAGAACAAGTATTTTAACTGTTAACATTGATCATTAAACACTCCATAATTAGAATGAACTCCATGAAGGCAGGGATTTTGATCTGCTTTATCCACTTGTGTGCTCTCAGAACCGAGCATATATAGGAGACATTCAACAATTATTTGTTGAATGAATGAATGACTGCATCCTCAATTTCATATTATGGGGAACTGCAGCCTCCTTTGCCATTAACCCCCATAGAAATTAAGATAAAATACTTATTACTTATTCAAAATTTTTAAATCCAAAAATTTCAACCACATTAATTGATACTTATTTATTCCAACAAAAAGTAAAATCACCATTTAAACAAATCCACAGACCAAGGAAGAATTCAGTTAAACATTGATTAACACAGCTAAAATTATATTCCCCAATCATAGTAGATCATTCCTCAATGATAATGTATCATTTTTGATAAACTCATAATCTAAATTCCAACATGTTTGCTATAACATTCAGCAAAATTATTGTAAAATTTCATTTGGAAAAAATAAACAAGTCAATAATATCAAAAGAATATTTTCCAAAGAAGAAAAAGGAGAATATACCAACCTACCAAAATTGGAAAACATTATAAAATAATTATAATATAAACAATATGATACTGAGGTAAAATATAAAAATAAAGAGAAGTATCAGAAAAGGCCAGCAATCCAGAAATAAATCACTTATAGAAAACAGTATGGAGTTTCCTCAAAAAATTAAACATGTAACTGCCATTTGACCCAGTGATCCCACTTCTAGGAATATGTCCTAAGAAACCCAAAACACCAATCAGAAAGAATGTATGCACACATATGTTCATAGCAGCACAATTTACAAAAGCTATAATCTAGAAACAGCCCAAGTGGCCATCAGTAGATGAGTGGATAAAAAAGCTGTGGTACATTTATACCATGAAATACTATGCAGCAGAACAAAGAAGGATCTCTTACACTTTGATGGCTTCTTATCATATGGACATTTTTATAATTCTTTTGACCCATGAAAAAAAAGTTTATCAGAACTTATAAAAATGACATCAAGACTAGGTTTAGAGTAAGCATTCAACAAAAATGTGTTAGTGAATGAGTATATAAGTGGATAAAAGACATGAATAGCCAATTGTTTCCTTTTCCCACTAGTGTATTCCCCCCTTGACTGATCACTATGTTTCCTAGAATCTTTAGTCATTGTCAAAAAGATCTTAGAAACTTATTTACACATATGTTCCCTTGTGTGTGGTCTTATAGAGTGGGGGTAGCAATGCTTAACCCAAAGAAATAAATAGATGACACATGTTCAATTTTAGAAGTGAAAAGGAAAGTTTATTTTCAAGATAGAAGAGGCCTTCCAGTACCTGTTATGTATCTATTATCCAAATATTTATTTGTTACCCAAATATTATTTTTATCCAAATATTTATATAATTACTCAATTTAAAACATTTTCAGAGATGTAAATATGAATAAAAGTTACAGACTAGAAAGAGGGATAAGACTTGTACACCAATAACTAATAAAATGATGAAAATGATAAGTACCATAAAAGAGATTAATTGATATGAAAATTCAAAAACAGAAGATTATTTCTAGTTGGTGATATTAGGAGAGGCTTCAAAGAGGAGGTGATGGAGTTTCCGGGGCTTGAAAGATAGGAAAGATTTTAGTATAGAAAAAGGATTATGATTACAGGCAGAAGTAACTGCATGGGAAAATGCACTGAGGTGTACTTAAGAATAGCAAGTATAAATTTCAGTGAATCTAAGCCACCAGTGATAAGACACTATTTTATGCAGCACTAAGAAACAATCAAACAATAATTCAGTGATTAATTTTCATTTGAAAATTTTCTTATATATTTAGTGAAAGAGCTCTTTTAGACTTTAGACATAGACAAAGCAAAATAAAGTAGTAATAATATTCGTAAAGCTTGTTCACAGTGAGTGAGGAAGGAGCCAGATGATTCAGGGCTTTACAATGCAGCTAATACTCAGAAATGTTTTCAACAATAAAATACTAGTAGAGAACTCTGATCACAGTTCTGCTGGGATGGCCATTCCTTTCACACCTGAACTCTTCCCTCACAATTTCCATGGATTATCCCAACAGAGTCATTCATACAGAGTAACTTGCCCCTTTTCTCCTAAAAAGTGATTGGCCAGAAAAGAGCAAAAACAACAAGAAGAAATGGGACCAGATAAACTATCAAATCATGTTAATGAAGTATAATTAAAATAAACCACAAATTAACAACATTCTATTTATGCCTCAATGACTTAGGAAGAAAATGGACACAAATTCTGGCCTACCTGGTGATTATTAATGCCCAGATGCTCATATTTGAGAGATCCTGCAGTTGAATTGTCAATTAAAATACCCAGCAATATAAGAAGATCAAAAAACCATTTTATCATCCAAATGGATAATCAAAAGGTGTAAAGTGCTATAGGAAGGCATGAAGAGAATTATTTGGGTTTTACAAAATGCATAGATATGATTAATACCTCAAAATGCCTTCAAAGTTTACCATATAGTCCTTTCTCTAAAATATATGCAATACATAGTTATCAAATATTGCTCAAATTAATGTACCTAATCTGAAATTTTATCTTAATTTCTATATAAATGAAAGAACAGTCCCATAAAATTTAAAATGTAATCTAGTGATTTAATAAGGACACAATCCATTGAAAATGAATGGCTTCTAACTGTAATGCACCTACTTGGCATACTAAACAAATAATACAGTAAATACTAAATATTTCCCCTTACTGCTAAGTTAAAACTACAAATTATCTTTGTATCCACACTTTTTATCTTTATTTTTGAAAGTATTACAGATGTCTCCTTTGTTTTATCCCCATTGACCCCCATCCACCACACACCTGCCCCTCCCAGGCCTTCACCACACTATTGTCTATGTCCATGAGCTATAAATATATGCATATAAGTTCCCCCTGGTTAACCTCTCCTCACCCTCTCCAACCCTGCCTTCCCTCTGAGATTCGTCAGTCTGTTCCATGCTTTTTTAAAAAATATATATTTTTATTGATTTTAGAGAAGAAGGGAGAGGGAGAGACATCATTGATCAGCTGCCTCCTGCATACCCCACACTGGGGATGAAACCTTCAATCCAGGCATATGGCCTGACTGGGATTTGCACCATGACCTCCTGGCTCCTAGGTCGAGGCTCAACCACTGAGCCACACTGGCCAGGCCTGTTCCATGCTTTTATGTCTCTGGATCTATTTTTTTCATTAGTTTATATTGTTCATTAGATTCCACATATGAGTGAGATCATGTGAAACTTATCTTTCTCCAACTGGCTTATTTCACTTAGCATAATACTCTCCAGGTCCCTCCAAGCTGTCTCAATGTGTATCCATACTTTTAATATAAAACTCCAAGAATTTTTTAAAGTAGACTCAGCAGGTGTGTCTTCTTGAAATGTGCAAATAGTCATCATCATAATGACAGATAACCACTGAAATATTATCATTGAAAAGAAATGTATTATAGGATTTTACAAAGGGCTATGGAAAGTAATAGATTAAAAGGACAGAAATTATACTAAAATGGAATCACTTTCAATTTTTAAGATCATGATTACATCTATCAGTAATCTATACATAGAATATTCAACATAATACAATATTAAATATGCTGCCACCATCTCATAGACTGATTACAAGGCAAATTAAAGTGTCATGAAGCCATCCTGCTAACCTTCTAGCTAGTGCTTCTCAGACAGTAATGTGCATGCCAAACACCTGTGGATCTTGTTTAAATGCAGATTCTGATTCAGTAAGTCTCCATGGGACCTGTGATTCTGCATTTGTAATAAGTTCCCAGGTGGTGCTCATGCTGCTGGACCACAGTTTGAGTAGCAAAGTTTTAGGCTACAAGAAACTATATATTCTGCAAGTAACTTTATGACAAATAAGTTTTTAGTCCTCACTTCATTCATTCATCCTTCCAACATGTTCAACAAAAATTTAAAATATTTATCTGGATGGAAATGTTCTCTATTCAAATTACAAAGCAGGAGATCCTGACTTTAGGGGCACTAAGCCCAATACAAATACAGAGAAAATAAATACTTTTTGGATGATTTACTTTTTTAAATAACAGCTTGATTGAGACATAATTCACATACCATAAAATACCCATAATTTTATAGTGTACAATCCAACAGTTTTGAACATATTCGCAGGGTTGTGCAAACATCACTAGTCTTTAATTTTAGAATATATTAATAACTTCAAAAAGAAACTCTGTACCCATTACCAGTAATTTTCCATTTCACCCTAACCACTCCAATTCTAGGCAACCACCAATGTATTTTCTGTCTCTATGGATTTGCCTATTCTGGATACATGATCTTTTGTGACTGGCTTCTTTCACTTAGCATAATGCTTTGAAGTTTCATTAATGTTGTAGTATGTATCAGTAATTTATTTTCATGGCTGATTATATCGCATTGTATGGATGTACAGTACAATATTTTGTTTATCCATTCATCAGTTAATGGACATTTGAGTTATTTCCACTTTGGACAATTATGAATAATCCTACTGTGAACATTTCTGTGTGAGTTTTTGGGTGGGCTTATGTTTTCAATTCTCCTGGGTATATACCTAATAGTGAGTCATAAGTTAATGTTTACATTTTTGAGGAACCACTAAACTGTTTTCCAGAATCATTCCCACCAGAAATATACAATGGTTCCAATTTCTTCATATCTTGGCCAACACTTGTTCTTATCTCTCTCTTTATTATAACTATGTTAGTGGGTGTGAAGTAGTATCTCATTGTGGTTTTGAATTTCATTTCCTTGATATATAATGATGTTGAGCATCTTTTCGTGTGCTTATTGGCCATTTGTATATCTGATTGTTTTTTAAAGTTATAATTTATTAAGCACTTACCCTCTGCTGGGCTATTTTTATTCATTGTCTGATTTCAACCTCTTACTGGTACCAGCCATATGAAACAAGTACTATTTTTTAAAAATTAGCTTTTAAAGGTATAATTTACATACAATAAGCTGCACATATATAAAGTATAAATCTGATGAGCTTAGACAAATGTATATATCCATGAAGTCACAATCAAGATAATGAACATATCCATTATCTCTAAATTTCCTTGCTCCCTTTTATAATCCCTCCTTTCTGACTCTTCCTATCCCCTTGCCAAACAACTACTGATCTGCTTTCCGTTATTATAGATTAGTATGCATAATCTCTCTATATAAAAGCCTAAGTGACCAAACAACTGAACAACCAGTTGCTATGACATGCACTGACCACCAGGGGGGAAGATGCTCAATGAAGGAGCTGCCCCCTGGTGGTCAGTGTGCTCCCACAGCCAACCTCCCATGGCCAGCAGGCCCCAATTGTGCACAAATTTGTGCACCGGGCCCCTAGTACTATATAATAAAGTTTTACATAAGTAAAATAATATGGTATTTATTCTGTTTGTCTGACTTCTCTCACTCAACATAATTTTTTTTGAGATTCATTCAAGTGGTTGCATGTATCAATAATCCATTCTTTTTTAAAACAGCTTCATTGAGATATAATTCATATACCATACAATTCCCTATTTATAGTATACAATTCCATGGTTTTTGGTATAATACATTATTTTTAAATTGTGATAAAATATATGTAACATAAAATGTGCCATTTTAGTCCACTCCTTTTTATATTGCTGAATAGTATTTCATTGTATGGCTCTACCACAATTTGTTTATCCATTCAGGCAGGTAATATTTTATTCATGCTCATTTTACAAGTGAGAAAAAATGAAGCATGGAGAAAAGGTAACTGTGATTGTCCTAATCACAGGCAAGTAAGTAATAGAACAAACATTCAAACCCAGATCTGCCCGATGCCAAAATTGATGCTCTTTTTTAAAAAATATATTTTATTGATTTTTTACAGAGAGGAAGGGAGAGAGATAGAGAGTTAGAAACATCGATCAGCTGCCTCCTGCACATCCCCCACTGGGGAAGTGCCCGCAACCCAGGTACATGCCCCTGACCGGAATCGAACCTGGGACCCCTCAGTCCACAGGCTGACGCTCCATCCACTGAGCCAAACCGGTTTCGGCAAAATTGATGCTCTTAAGCACTATGTACACTATCTTTACAAATTGAAAAGCCCTAGCTACACTCTCAGTTAAGTTCTGCCTTCAGAGCCAACAACATGCCAGTTCTTGTCATAGTCTAGCCCTGGAGGTTGACCAAGGCCCTTCTTCTCTAATAATCTAAAAGACTATTTCACACATGACAAAGGTAAGGTAAAAGACATTGTCAGTATAAGCTACAGACATTGAGAAGCAGGCAGGGTTTCAGAATCAAGAATCAGACATGGGTCCAAATTGCTGAGTATGAAGCAGCACCAAACAAGTTAGTGCCAGAACAATGCATTTTGGCCAGTCATCAGGAAAATAAACTGACTGTCCTTCTCAGGCTTGTGCAAAGTGTTAATTGGATGTGAGCTAGGAAAAGAAGTCTTTTATCAGAGTCCAGTTGGGCCAAGTGTCTAAAAGTGTCCCTCCTGTCCTCAAGGGAGTCAATTCACTTACCCTTAGTAGTGTCTCAGATTGGCAACATACTAGGATATATTCCCTACTCTTCCCAGAAAGGAGTTTGAGGGCTAATGCACTAAACTACCGTCACAGGATCAAAGGACATAAGGGCTACCATGTGATAAAGCGGGAGTGACCTTATCTATATTTTCACTAATTCAGAAAAAGAAGAAATGACTTATAGTAGAAGTAGAAAGGTGTTTCTTGACAATATTATAAAGCACTATAATAAAAGTGAGAAAATTGAGTCACAGAGGACTTCAGTGACTTGCCTAACATCATACATTGAGTAATGGAGCTAAGGCGAGTCTATTTTTATTTCCCAACTTTGCAAGACTACGGTAGACTCATCTTTTCTTAGTCATCATTATATACCCAGAATCTAGCCCAGTGCCTGAACCCAGCACATGGTGAAAGTTCAAGATGAATGAAAGGCTACTAAGTTGTGCTCTTGACCACTCTGTACAAAACTTGTCCTAAAGTCCAGGCCTTCCTTGGACCCCAGTTCTGGTCAGTGGATCTATACTTCCTCCCTAATCCTAAACTCTCACTCTGGCGTCCTACCTAGATCTCACAACACCAGCCTTGTTGGCTCCTCTTCTAGAGACTGAAATCTTATTCACTTCTAGACTTTGATACCTGTTAACAGTTTCCTACTGTCAACCTGCTTTGACTTCTCACGTTATCTAACCATATTCCTTACTGCAATAGTAACCCACCTGTCTGGTGATGCTTCCCATTTCTTATGGCAAAGATATTGACCACCCCTACATCCAACAGTGATTACCACTGTTGCCCATTATGGGTCATATTTTGTCTGCTGGACTGGACTTTGCATCAGATCTGTGTAGTAAAGAAAAACAGAGGCCTTTACATCAAATGCTTCCAAGTGTTACCTGCTTCCTGGCTGTCTCTGGCTCTATCTGATCCCAGTGTGATTCTCTGTGATGCTCATCACAGACAGTCTGAGCCACACGCTGATGTTCTAGGGACTGAGACAGCCTCCCAAGCCTGAAGACAAGGGAAGGAAGGCGGAGAAGGAAGAAAGGAAGAGAACACAACAAAACTTTTTACTTTCTTTTCTAAATGTAGGCCAGCATGTGAGTACTGCTGGCTGTGGGTGGAAAGTACATTTATTTTAGAGGGAACAAAACATCAAAATCACTAACCCAGAATTTGAGGGACATGGAAGAGGCAAGTAAAGTTTAAAAAGAGATATAAAAAAGGATGAGGTCAACAAAGGTTTTCAGCACAAAGGTAAGGCCTGTAAAGGAGAGTATGAAACATCCAGACTTATCTGTACCTCTACTCTTCTAAGCTGTGCTGTGACTTGTGGATAGCTTATATAGTCTCTGAAAATCCCTCTTTAAGCATGGAACAGACTGTAGAACCTCAGAGGGAAGGCAGAGGAGGGTGGGTGGGTGGGAAGAGATCAACCAAAGAACTTGTATGCATATATGTATACACAGACTATAGGGTGGTGAAGGCCTGGGTAGGAGGGTTGTGTGTGAGGAGCGGGAGTGGAGCTGGCTAGAAGAGTTCAATGGGGGTGGGGGGGGGCAGAGACATATGTAATACTTTCAACAATAAAGACTTAAATAAAATTTAAAAGGCAAAAAAAAAAAAAGAAAATCCCTCTTCAGTCCCCAGGCTCCTTAAAGTGAATGATTACATCCCTGAAGGGTGTTGCTCGGTGGTTAGAGCATCAGCCTGTACACTAAAGGGTCACAGGTTCAATTACCAATCAAGGGCACATACCTGGGTTTCAGGTTCATCCGTGGCCCTGGTTGGGGCACATATGGGGCAATCAATTGATCTCTCTCTCTCTCTTTCTTTCTCTCTCTCTCCCCCTCCCTCCCTCCTTTCCACTCTCTCTAAAAAGCAATGTAAAAAAATATCCTCAGGTGAGGATTAGCATAAAAATAAAAATAAATTTTAAAAAATAGTGAATGACTACATTCATAGATGTGCTATAAACTGTGGACACATAGTTTGTGTGTGTGGCCTGTGTGTGGCCAACCTGACTGAGGTGGCGAGAGGGCTCAGAAAGGCAACTCTTCCAGCCAGAACTGAGTCACCAAGCAAAGGTAATTTCACAAAACATTCCTTACACTTCAGTTCACTTCAGACAAAAATAGCCTGTGACTAATACAAGATTGGGCATAATGAGTTCCTTTACCTCAGATACCTATAAAGCAGAATAAACAATATGTTCCTCACCCTACACCCCCAGCTCTGTGACAGTTCTAACTTCACAGGAGGAAAAGCATAGGGAACCGGTTAAGGGAGAGAGCATATCACGCTACAGGCAGAGAGTAGATATAAAGAGAGTAACCTACTGTTGTCTGCTTGGCATAACAACATAACTTTCTTAGTGGTTGCTCTGGTGATTGCAATTAACATCTTAGATTATAGCAATCTAGTGTGTACAATATTAACTTGATTTTAATAGCATAGAAAAACTTTGCTCTCATAAAACTCTATTCCTTCTCCCTTCCTTTTTGCTTTACATCTTTATACATTGTATGTCCATGGAAGGATTTATAATTAGTGCTTTATGCAATTGTCTTTTAAATCATCTGGGAGAAAAAAAAAACTTATGAACAAAAAATACATATATACTGTCTTTTATGTTTATCTATGTAGGTAACTTTACTGGTGCTCTTTATTTATTATTTTTTTTAAATTAAATCTTTAGTGTTCAGATTATTACAGTTGTTCCTCTTTTTTCCCCCCCATAGCTCCCCTCCACCTGGTTCCCACCACACCCTCTGCCCTTACCCCCCCACACACTGTCCTCATCCATAGGTGTATGATTTTTGTCCAGTTTCTTCCCGCACCCCCCACACGCCTTTCCCCCCGCCCCCCCGAGACTAGTTAGTCCACCCCCTTTCTATGCCCCTGATTCTATTATATTCACCAGTTTATTCTGTTCACCAGATTATGTATTCACTTGATTTTTAGATTCACTTGTTGATAGATGTGTATTTGTTGTTCATAATTTGTATCTTTACCTTTTTCTTCTTCCTCTTCTTAAAGGATACCTTTCAGCATTTCATATGATACTGGTTTGGTGGTGATGAACTCCTTTAGCTTTTTCTTATCTGTGAAGCTCTTTATCTGACCTTCAATTCTGAATGATAGCATTGCTGGGTAAAGTAATCTTGGTTGTAGGTTCTTGGTATTCATCACTTTGAATATCTCTTGCCACTCCTTTCTGGCCTGCATAGTTTCTGTTGAGAAATCAGCTGACAGTCATATTGGTACTCCCTTGTAGGTAACTGACTGTTTTTCTCTTGCTGCTTTTAAGATTCTCTCTTTATCTTTTGCTCTTGGCATTTTAATTATGATGTGTCTTGGTGTGTTCCTCTTTGGATTCCTTTTGTTTGGGGTTCTCTGTGCTTCCTGGACTTGTAAGTCTATTTCTTTCACCAGGTGGGGGAAGTTTTCTGTCATTATTTCTTCAAATAGGTTTTCAATATCTCTCTCTCTCTCTCTCTTCTTCTGGCACCCCCATAATTCAGATGTTGGTACATTTGAAGTTGTCCCAGAGGCTCCTTACACTATCTTCATATTTTTGGATTATTTTTTCTTTTTGTTTTTCCGGTTGGGTGATTTTTGCTTCTTCGTATTTCAAATCTTTGACTTGATTCTTGCGATCCTCTAGTCTGCTGTTGGAACTCTGTATAATATTCTTTATTTCAGTCAGTGTATGCTTAATTTCTAGTCGGTTCTTTTTCATAACCTCGAGGGTCTCACTAGATTTCTTGAGGGTCTCACTAAATTTATCTGCGGTTTCTAGAAAATTCTTGAAAAACGTTATAAGTGTGGTTTTTTTTTTTTAAATATATTTTATTGATTTTTTACAGAGAGGAAGGGAGAGAGATAGAGAGTCAGAAACATCGATCAGCTGCCTCCTGCACATCTCCCACTGGGGATGTGCCTGCAACCCAGGTACATGCCCTTGACCGGAATCGAACCTGGGACCCTTGAGTCCGCAGGCCGACGCTCTATCCACTGAGCCAAACCGGTTTCGGCTATAAGTGTGGTTTTGAACTCTATATCCAGTGGTTTGCTTTCCTCCATTTCTGTCATTTGTGACCTGTTTCTTTGTCTCCACATTTTTTATGCTTCCTGTGTAGATAGAGTGGCTTTCTGTGCTAGGTGTCCTATAGGCCCAGTGGCTCATCCTCCCCAATTACCTGAGGTGGACACTCTTGGTGCACCCCTTTGTGGGCTTTGTGCACAATCTTGTTGTATTTAAGCCTTGATTGTTGTAGGTATCACTGGGAGGAATTGACCTCCAGGCAACTGGCTGTGAGAATCAGCTGTGTCTATGGTGGGAGAACTGTGCTGGAGACACCCTTCTGGGGCAACACTTGCTTCAGTGGGGCTTTGCTGTTCACTGAGTCTGCCCCCTGAGTGTGTCCCTTATGGATCTGAGGAGTTGTAATCTGGATGGTCCCACTCTGACCACTGGGTACACTGGCTCTTGGATCTCTAAGAAGGGGCTAATTTAGCCTCTTCCTGAGGCTACCCAGCAGGAGCTATGGAGAGATCTGCAGATTCCTCTTCTTTGTTTGGGGTTTGGAGGTGCCCAGATGAGGCCCAGCTGTGAAGCAATGCAAGCTGCTGTGGGGCCTTGGGCCTTCTTTTGGATGTTCTGGGTCTCTCTGACCCAGCTGCAGTTTGTTAGGTAATTTTCAGATTGCAAAGGGCCAGGCCTTTCATATGCAAAAGCCTCTGTGCACAGCTTGGGTGGGGCGGGGTCTCAGGGGATCAACAGGGCAGAGCAAGCAGCAATGGCTGCTCCTCAGTCCTACCTAAGAGGCCCCGCATCTCAGTGTCCTGGTCATTGCTGCAAGCACCTCTGAGAGAAAGCCGCCCTCAAGTTCCGCCCGATGCCAGACAGTCCAGTTTCTCCCTGTATGAGTCTGGGTCCCCAGAGACTCACCCAGAACTGGAGTTCAGAGCTGTTGGGAGCTTGAGACTCCCTCCCGATTGAAAAAGACAACCAGGTCCTCAGTTGCCAGCCCTTTCTGTGTGAGTCTCCGTACCTCTGCACTTTACTTCTGCACCTCCTCTGACTCTCAGTGTGCTTTCCTCTTTCCTTCTAGTTGTAGAATTTCCACTCATCCAGCCTTCCTGTGGTTCTGGATGATGTCCGTTTTGTCTTTTAGTTGTATTTTTGAAGTGGTTGTGCGAGGCAGCAATTTCCGGTGTTTACCTATGCCGCCATCTTGGTTTTTTCTCTTTATTTATTTTTTAAGCCATTTATGCACTGATATTTTGCTATGGCAGCCCTAACAGACTAATACAGGTGGTATCCTGTATGGAATCTTGGTCTCATGCAGCTTCTCTTTTTCAATCTCTCAAAATAGGAGAGGAAACAAGGTTTCTAAAACAGGCCCCAGGCAATAGAGGTCTATGAAAGAGATGCTGGTATTAACAGGGAAACTTTATAGACTAGCTTCTCTCCTGCTCCAAATCAACATAGATAGCATTACTCTTTGGGTACCTAGCCCCCCAAATCTCCTCTGTGGCACTGGCTGGTGTGGCTCAATTGGGTGTCTTTCTGTGCCCAAGAGATTGTTGGTTCCATTCTTGGTCAGGGCACATCCCTGCACTGTGGGCTTGATCCCCAGCAGGGGCCCTGCAAGAGGCAACTGATTAATGTTCTGCTCTCACATTGATGTTTCTCTTTCTGTCTAAAAATAAAATATTTGTAAAAAATCTCTTCTCTGAGCCTTTCATTCTACCAATTAAGGCAAGATTCAGTCATCCCCAGTTCCCCTTTCTATAAATTTGCTGTGCATATAGAAAGAAGGAAAAAAAAGAAGGGAAACCATCAGGAACTCCAGGCCTCTAGTTTTGTAATGGAACAATAGGATGGGATCTATGGTGTAAAATACCCATGAAGAAGGAGCTTATGGGAATAGGGCAGCTCAGGTTTTACCCCATCTTCCACATCATGGACTAACACCAAAGGCTTCCCACTCTTTCTTCCTTTATTTTTTATTTTTTATATATATTTTGGTTTTTTCTCTTTATTTTTAAAGTCATTTATGCACTAATATTTTGCTATGGCAGCCCATATGTTAATATTTTGCTATTGATTTCACAGTGGAAGGGAGAGGGAGAGAGGGATAGAAACATCAATGATGAGAGAGAATCATTGATCGGCTGTCTCCTGCGCGCCCCACACTGGGGATCAAGCCCGCAACCCAGGCATGTGACCTTGACCAGGATCAAACCTGGGACCCTTCAGTCCGCAGGCTGACACTCTATTCACTGAGCCAAACCGGCTAGGGCATATTTCTCCCTTTAGACTAACTTCCATACCAACAAGCCAGTCGGAGCCTTTGTTGATCTATCCCATCTATAAACCACCACACACTTTCTTCCTGAACAGAAAGATGGGAAGAAAAAATTAGCACCAGGATTTCCTTACCTCTTTAGAGGCATCAAGACAGAAGACTGGCAAAATGAGAAAGGAAATCCCCATGAGTCTGAGGTACAACGCAGCATTGACATGTGAAGCAGAAGTCACTGTGAGCTGGTCAGCAATGTTACCAGCTCCTTTAACCCTGCTGCTTTTACTGTGGAGAAAGCTGTTAACCTGTGTCTCAATTAGGTGCTACCAGACAATTCCCATCTGGTCCCCTTCTGTTCCTCATGGCATGCAAAGGTCATTCTTGACCTGTTCCCCTGATAGTGTTTCCCTTGCATGTAGATAAAGCTGGAAGAGGGAAAACATCAAGGAACTGCAGTCCTGGAGCTTTATAAAGTTCCACTACACCAACAGTGTAAAATAAATATAATTTTAGGCATGGCGTGAGAGAAGCACATGAAACTCGTAGTCTTTACAGGTCATTTTCTAAACAGTAAAGAAAAGACTAGTGGGAGTAAGATTCAGATTTGCATCAAGTCCATGCAAACATTCTGATAAGTAGCCTGGAACACAGAACTTTTTCTCTAGCCTCACACCACTTCAAGGAGCAGGCCTGGCCAGTTCCTCTGAAAGTCTGTCAGGCAAACTTGAGTCATAAACAAGAAGGAAGAATGAAAACTTTGGTTCCTTTAACAAACTGCCTGGGGATGCCATCTACTGGGTGAAGTCAGCATGGGAGAAGTAAAGCTAGTTGCAAGGGGGACACACAGCTGAGTCCCACCCATTCCTAACCGCCCCCTGCTGGTGCTGAGGCACCATGCTCTCCCCTGGAAATGGAAAGGGGCTGTCCCCCTCACTTGATGAATGCTAAATGATGCAGAGAACTATTTACCCCATCACTCTGCAGGGGGGAAAAGGTGCATAGTGTGAAAACCTAGGGAACAGCATCTCAGAAGCAGCAAAAAAGACAATGTGAATTGAAGCATAATTACCAATTCACAATGCCATAGCAGTTTCTATAAACTATATTTAGCAGAAGCCCTCAGTCCCCTCTTCGCAATTATTTGTATGCATCATCCAGACCTTCACACTATCTGTTTTACCCAGAATTATTATCTCAGCTCATCTGCATACTCAGTTTTCTAGGAGGACAAAAATCCTCCCCAGATACTTAATTTATGAATTCTGGGGAATTTGACTGGGGGAGATGTGGAAAAGCAAACAATTGGTAAAGGCATATAATTACCACTTTCAAAGGAAACATTCACCTCCAGCTGGCCTACTTGTGTAGGCTCTAATACCTGAAAAGAGAATTAATTAACCCAGGCAGGTCTCCAGTGCTTGCAGGTCCTTCTTCAAACCTATTTACAAATCTGCTTAGAAATGCTGAACTTTTTGCAAGTGGAGTTTACTTATAAATACAGCTGCAGATGGAATATTTTGAAAATGTAAATAAAAAATTCTGAACAGGAATAACTTGACATTTGATTCTGGAACAATGGTAAAATGTCAACATCTGCCATGAAAATATTGAATATAAAATAATTATTAAGGGTCCTTTCAGATTCTTAAATACATAGCACTGTTTAGGTTTGGTTGTTTTACAAAGCTCTGTACAATATTACTTTGTTTCAACAACCTTACATTAAAGTAATGCTATTTTAAAAATTGAGTAATTAAATAGACATACTCTAGACTTTTAATTTCATTGGAACAATAGAGGCCTGGTGCATGAATTTGTGCACCAGTGGGATCCCTCAGCCTGGCCTGCAGGATTGAGCTGAAACTGGCTCTCTGACATCCCCCGAGTGGTCCTGGATTGCAAGAGGGTGCAGGCCAGGCCGTGGGATCCCACCAGTGCACGATTGGGGTGGGAAGGGATGCAGGAGATTGGCCAGCTGGGGAGGTACCATGGGAGGGCTCCAGGGCATGTCCGATCTGTCTCACTCAGTCCCAATAGGCCGGACCCCAGCAGCAAGCTAACTTACCAGTTGGAGCATCTGCCCCCTGGTGGTCAGTGCACGTCATAGCGACTAGTTGACTAGTTGACTGCCTGCCCCCTGGTGGTCAGTGCATGTCATAGTGAGCGGTTGAGCATCCTTAGCATATCATTAGCATATTACACTTTGATTGGTTGATGGAGCACCAGACACTTAGCATATTAGGCTTTCATTATATAGGATAGTAATAGTTTCATTCTCTCAGAGCTGTGGTCCTTCCAGGGCAGAAATTTCTCCTCCCTGTGTGCCAAAAGCTAGGTTGATTGATAACCTAATGATCCCCTAATTACTAATCCTTTTAAAGATCTGGGATGTCACCAAAACAGCCCAACTTCTGTTAAAAATCCATTTTAATGTTATCACTTATAATTCTACTTAAAACTTATTTACAATATGAATTTGTTGCCTGTGTTGTAAAGTAGCATCTCCATCTTTTCCTTCTTTTTAAAAAAATGTAATTGTGGTAAAAATGAACAATATAAAATCTACCATTTTAACCCTTTTTAAGTGCAATGTTCAGTAGTGTTAAATATATTCATTTTGTTGTTCAGTCAATCTCCAGAAATTTTTCATCTTGCAAAACTGAAACTCTATACCCATTTAAACACATCACCTCATCACCCTTCCTCTCAGCCCCTTCCTTGGCAACCACCATTCTACTTTCTGTTTTCATGAATTTGACTACAGATACTTTATATAGATTGTCTCATACAGCATTTGTTTGTCTTTTTGTGAGTGGATTATTTCACTTAGCATAAGAACTTTGAAGTTCATCCATGTTGTATCATGTGATAAGATTTCCTTCATTTTTAAGGCTGAATAATCAACTGTTGTATGTATATACCACATTTTGTTTATCAATTCATTCATATATGAGCATTTAGGTTGTTCATGTCTTAGCCATTGTGAATAATGCTGAAATAAACATGGAAGTGCATGTATCACTTTAATATCCTGATTTTAATTATTTTGGATATATGGGCAGAAGTGGAATAGCTGGATCATATGGTAGTTCTGTTTTTTTAATTTTTTTTAGGAACTTCCATACTTTTTTCCACACTGGCTCCACCAATTTACATTCACACCAACTGTGTGCAAGAGTTCTCTTTTCTTCACATCCTCATCTTATCTTTTGTGGTTATTTTTTTCTGATAATAGCTATCCCAACAGGTGTGAGGTAATATCTCACTGTAATGTTAATTTGCATCTCTGATAATTAGTGACATTGAGCATTTTTTAATGTCTATTGGCCACCTGTATGTCTTCTTTAGAGAAGACATTGACCATTTTTAATTGGATTGTTTGTCTTCCTTTTGTTGAGTTGTATAAGTTCTTTATATTTTTTATTTTATTTTAAACTATATTTTTATTGATTTCAGAGAGGAAGAGAGAGGGAGAGAGAGAGATAGAAACATCAATGATAGAAACATCTCTCTCATCAATGATGAGAGAGAATCATTGATCGGTTGCCTCCTACATGCCCCCCCCCCCCAACTGGGGATCAAGCCTGCAACCTAGGCATGTTTTAGAAATTAAACCCTTATCAGATGTACCATTGGCAAATATGTTCTCCCATATAGTGGGTTCCCTTTTCACGTTGTTGGTGGTTTCTTTTGCTGTGCAAAAGTTTTTTAGTTTCTTTTTTCCTTTGTTTCCCTTGCCCCAGGATTAATATAGGTAAAAATATTGCTATGCAAGATGTCTAAGATTTTATTACCTATGTTTTCTTCTAGGATTTTTATGGGTTTCACAACATACATTTAAGTCTTTTATCTATTTTGAGTTTATTCTTGTTTATGGTGTAAGTTGGTAGTCTAGTTTCATTTTTTTTTGCATGTACCTGTCTAATTTTCCCAACACCATTTATTAATGGGACAGTTTTCATTCCATTGTATGCTCATTTTTATTTTGTCAAATATTACTTGGCCATAAATGTGTGGGTTGATTTCTGGCCCCTCTGTTATGTTCCATTTATCTATGTGCCTGTTCTTGTGGCAGTACCAGGCTGCTTTAATTACAATGGCTTTGTAGTATAGTTTGATATCCACTATTGTGATCCCTCCAACTTTGTTCTTCTTCTCAAGATTGTTGAGGCTATTTGAGGTCTATTTTGGTTTCATATAAAATTTTGGAATATTTTTTCTAGATCTGTGAAATAGGCCATTGGTATCTTAATAAGAATTGCATTGAATCTATAGATTCCTTTGGGTGGTATAGTCATTTTAATTAATGATGTTAGTTCTTCCAATCCATGAACATGGTATATGCTTCCACTTGTTTGTATCATCCTCTATTTCTTTCCTCAGTGTCCTATAGTTTTCTGAGTACAGGTCTTTTACCTCCTTTGTTAAGTTTATTCATAGATACCTTTTTTATTGTTGATGCAATAGTAAATGAAATTGTTTTCTTAGTTTTTCTTTCTGATAGTTCATTATTGGTATATAAAAATGTCGCTGAATTCTAGGTATTAATTTTGTATCATGCTACTTTGCCAAATTCATTGTAGTTTTGATTTGTATTTTCCTACTGACTAATTATGATGAGCATGTATTTGTGTGCTTAATGGCCATATATAGGCCTTTGGGGAAATTTCTGTTCAAATTCTTTGCCAATTTTTAATTGGGTCATTTATCTTTATATTGTTGAGTTTTTATGTTATTTATATATTCTGGGTACTATGCCCTTTTGGATATATAATTTGCAGATATTTTTTGATTCAATAGGTTCTCTTTTCATTTTCTTTATAATATTGTTTATAGCAAAATATTTTTAAAATTTTATGTGGTCTAATTTACCACATTTTCCTCTTAAGTCTAATTATTTCAAAATTGTGAAACTGGACCAAAGATAAAGTGAGATGAAGGGCACAACCCTGTTATGTTTATACTTTAAGTGAACCTATGTATATGAAGTAATAATTCAGCAGAAAGACCACAGAGAAAGAGAGGAAGCTATGAATAGTGGGGCTCGGGTTAGGGAAACTAATTCAGCTGCTGGATTCTCTCCTATAACTGATAGCTAACAATTTAAATCATTGGCCAAAAGGTCAAGATAATCTGGATCTTGATTGATACTAGTATAACATCTAAAGGAATCAGCCTGAAGAATGAAGTATGGCACCAGGAGTCTCCAAACTGAAATAAAGAAATCTATGAATGAAGTCAGGGTTAGCAATGTGGTTTGGAGTAGTCCAATTAAGAGTAGAACTCCATTGCCCTGGCTGGTTTGGCTCAGTGGATAGCGTGTCGGCCTGCGGGCTGAAGGGTCCCAGGTTCGATTCCGGTCAAGGGCATATGTACCTTGGTTGCGGGCACATCCCCAGTAGGAGGTGTGCAGGAGGCAGCTGATCAATGTTTCTCTCTCATCGATGTTTCTAACTCTCTATCCCTCTCCTTTCCTCTCTGTAAAAAAACAATAAAATATATTTTAAAAAAAGAGTAGAACTCCAATCAGCAATTCAGAATATAGAAAATGAGAGAAGGAGCTGGTGAGAGGAGCAGGAGGGGAAGTTCAGGAAACCAAGGCAGAATTCCAGATGTGCACTCGCAAACATGGCACAAGAAAGAGAAAAGCATGAGGAATTGAAAGAATAAAGTGTTTAGGGCTCATTTTCTATACACCAGAGGTGATGGTTAATTTTATATATTAACTTTATTGGGACATGGAGTACCCAGATATTTAGTCAAACATTATTCCAGGTGTTTCTATGAGGATGTTTCTGGATGAGATTAACATTTAAATTAGTAGACTGAGTAAAGCAGATTGCCCTCCCTAATGTGGGTGGGCCTCATCCATTCAGATGAAGGCCTGAACAGAATAAAAATGTTGATCTTCCTCCAAGTAGAAGAGAATTCCTCCTGTCTGATTGCATTTGATCGGCCTTTTCCTACCTTTGGTCTTGAACAGAACCAGCTCTTAACTGGATCTCAAGCCTGCCAACCTTCAGACTGGAACTACACCATTGGCTCTCCTAGGTTTTCAGTTTGACAATTTACCACGCAGATCTTAGAACTTGTCAGCCTCCTTATAGTAAATCTCCTTATATTCATGTTCATTCTGTTTTGTTTGTTTGTTTGTTTGTTTTCAGAACCCTGACTAACACACCAGGTTTAGGGAAGCCAGACTCCACTGGTTATTGGAAACTCTAAATGGCCTGTCTGCTTTTCGAGTGGTTCACATATTGAATAGGACTAAGCTTTCAAGTTTGGAAGCAGCAAGACACATTATAACATCACTAGAAAGGTAAGGAATGAAGTGCTAACACTGAAAGACAATAAACAAGCCTATGGTCACTCTACTGATTTTATAGTGTATAATAATATCACTTCTTGGCCTTCATTTTCTAGCCTGAAAAATACATGATGTTGTTTGTTTAATTATTTTACAGTGTAAAATTTTTATGTTTAGAATTAGCCAACTAGACACAGTTCAGATTACTCCAATTCTGTTGGCAACACCCAAAGCATCATAGTCAGGAGCCAGTTCAACAAATGCCTTCTTCTCTCCATCAGGCCTGATCAGGGTGTTGTCCTTGGCCATGTTAATGTCATAGAGCTCCTTCACAGCCTGTTTGATCTGGTGCTTGTTGGCCTTGACATCACAATTAATAGAAGTGTATTGTCTTCTATATTCTTCATGGCTGACTTGGTAGTCAGGAGGAACTTAGTGACGGCATTGGGGTCAAGCTTATTTCTCCTGGGGGCACTCTTCAAAGGATATTTACGCTCCCTTCAGAGCCACAATGTCTCCGGCAGGTAGAAGGTGGGTAATGTATGGATCTTCTTTTCTGTGTGTGGCTGTGGACGCCTTTCAGTACTGTTTTCTTGGCCTTCAAAAACTTTGCTTTAGCTTTGGGAGGGGCAGGGCTTTCTTCTTTGCTTTCAGTGTCATCTTCATGAAAGCCATGATGTTATACACTGAGTGGCCAGATTATTATGACCACCTGACATTTGTAGGCCAATTAGCTATAATTTCCCGCTGAAGTTGCTGGAGGGCCAGATCATTATAAACATCTGAATAACACCTAAGTATCGTTGCTGATCAAGTTCATCCTATCATGTTGATGGTGTATTCCAATGGAAATGGCTTCTTCCAATAAGACAATGCGCCATGCCATGGTGCTCGTATTGTGCAGGAGTGGTTTCAAGAACCTGAGGGAGACTTTACCTTGCTTAGGTGGCCCCCACAATCACCAGATCTCAATCCAATTGAGCATTTGTGGGACAAAGTTAAAAGAGCCATCAGGCAGCTGGTTCCACAACCATCAAATCTCACAGAACTGGACAGTGCTATTCATCAGGCATGGTGTCAGATTCCTCACATCACCTTTCAACATCTCATGGAGTCAATGCCAAGAAGAATCCCCGCAGTATTGAAGGCAAACGGTGGCCCAACCAAGTACTGATGGGGTGGTCATAATAATCTGGCCAGTCATAATAATCTGGCCACTCAGTGTATATTTAGCATGGCCTAATACAGCAATTTTCTCTACTAGATATTTTTTAAAGACCTTGACTAGAATGGGACACAGGATCCTTCAGTCCGCAGGCCGACACTCTATCCACTGAGCCAAACAGGCTAGGGCTCTACTCACTTGATTTTTTTTAAATGTTCTTTGGATTTTCTGTAGCTTCTTCCAGCCTTTTTTTTTTTTTTTTGAGGAAATCAGAACTTGCAATAATGTTATAAGTTTAGAGATATATTGGTTTTGTGTAAAAAGGAAAATGTTTGGATTTGCTTACCCAAATATAGACTTTTCAATTCTTCAGCACTTTTTCGGCCTTCCCTCATTTTGGTAGTCCCTCAGATGGGGGTGTGCTCAAAGTCTTGAATGAGCTCTAATGGGGTTAATTCAAATGATAGGCTAGAACAAGAACACATAACCAGAGTAAGGTTTTTGACTCATGTTTCCTGCTTTCTCTATAATGACTAATCATTTAGATGCCCCAAACGAGTGGTCTTCCAGATTTTTTTCATTACTTCTTTACTAAATCCTAATACTTTAAAAGTGATAGCACAATTTTCACCAGATCAATTTCTATATTTCTGTATAACTTCAATCTGCCTTCTACATACTTTGTTTACACTAATAAAAAATTGAAGGAAGAAAAATGGATATTGTATCATATTGCCCTTCTTTCATCCAGTAGCCTAAGATCTTGTAATGGCTTTGTAAAATCAGAATATAGTTAGTTTCCTGGGTAACCATGACTCTATGCGGGAAATTCCCATCCTCTTTTCTTTCTATAATGAATCAACCTTTAACATGCTATGAAAATTCTCAAATATATGGGCACTGATTTTTTTAAAGCAATTGCAATTCTATGTAAACAGGCTTTTCCAGCTCAGCCAGTTTGGCTCAGTGGTTGAGAGTCAACCCATGAACCAAGAGGTTACCAATTTGATTCCCACTCAGGGCACATGTCCGTGTTGTGGGCTCGATCCCCAGTAGGAGGTGTGCAGGAGGAAGGCAATCAATGTATTTCTCTCTCACTGATGTTTCTATCTCACTATCTGTCTCCCTTCCTCTCTCTAAAATCAATAAAAATGTATTTTTTAAAGAGAGGATTTTCCATTTAAAAATATTTGTATTTTTAAACACATCTTACACACACAAAATTGTTTTGAAAAGAGTTCCACAATTTTCTCATATGAGAAGAGGAATAGTAAATTTGTAAATAACATTTAAAGTTATCCTCAAAAAACATCGTCTACTGTCCCATTTGAATTTTATTTGTAGGAAAAAATTATACTTTTGTTGTTGTTGTTGTTGTTAATCTTCACCCAAGGATATTTTTCTCCATTGATTTTTAGGGAGAGTGAAAGGGAGGGGAGAGGAGGAGAGAGAAAAAAGAGAGAGAAGCATCAATGTGAGAGAGACACATCAATTGGCTGCCTCCTGCATGTGGCCCGGGATGAACCTGCAACCATGGTATGTACCCTTGACCAGAATTGATCCCGGGACCCTTCAGTCCATGGGCGGATGTTCTATCCACTGAGAAAACTAGCTAGGGCTCATTATGTATTTCCTAATAATAGAATGTTCTATTACATAACCACAGTACAGTTATTAACTTCATTAGTTTAACATTAATACAAAGCTTTGATCTACTCTACCTTCCATAAACCAATTTTATCAATTAACCAGTAATAGTCTTTTCTAGCACTTTTTTTGACTATTTAGCACAGAATCCAGTCTAGGATCAGGTATTGCATTTAATTGTCATGTCTCTTTAGTCTGTAACATTAGTAAGTCTTTCTTTGATGACTTAAAGATTTTAGAAGAATATAGTCCTCCTTTCTTTTGTTTTGATTGGATATTTCTAATTTGTAGCTGTCTAATATTTTCTCATGTTTAGATTCATATTATGCATTCCTGGCTAGAAAACTGCATAACTGATGCTGTATGCTTCTTAGAGCATAAGGTTGTTGGGCACAGGATATCTATCTGCCTCCCCATTTGCCCCCCATGGGTGACGTAAAGTTTGTTCACCCAAACAAGAATTTTTCTGATTTTTCCTATTTACAGTTACTATTTTTCTCTAAAAACAAATAAGCAGTCCATGGAGAGATACTTTGAGGACAATGTAAATATTCTGATCCTCATGAAAATTTCCTGTTTTAGCATCAATTGATAATTCCTGCCTAAACCAGTCTTAGCCATGATGGTTGGAAAATGATGATTTTCCAACCCCAGTGTTCCTTCCACATTAAACATTCAATACTCAAACCCCCTTATCTTTCAAAACAGCTTTATTGGCTGTTCTCTCTAAATGAGGATGCTAGTGTGACACACTGCAGTCAAAATGAGCTTGCTTGTCTCAATGGGGATAATAAAGAGCCTGGGAATAGCATAAACTAGATGGGGGCACTGACCCAGCATAGATATGGAACAGATGTAACTAATAGAATCCATAGCAGAGCCTTGTGGCAATCAGAAACTGCAATTCACAGGGATTTTGGGCATTATATAATTGAGTCAGAGTGCAAGGACAGAAACAGATGAGCATCCCAGAGGTCCTTATACAACTGACAAAACTCTTGGTTTAAAAACTGACTTCATCTATCAAAATCAAGAGTCATAACCTTTCACCCAATGACCAGATCTGGGTTGATTTATAGACCTAAAGTAACATAAATGAAGAGGAGGCCAGGTACCATTAAAGAAGAACACCAAAAATATGTATGCATTTTCTACTTCGCCTTTCCTCAGTGAACCTGCAGCCATTTTATCTGGGAAAAGGGAAATACCTCAACTTTGGGAGAATAGTAAATCTTAGTTCTTTTTCTTTAAAATATATTTTATTGATTTTTTACAGAGAGGAAGGGAGAGGGATAGAGAGTTAGAAACATTGATGAGAGAGAAACATCGATCAGCTGCCTCCTACACACCTCCTCCTGGGGATGTGCCTGCAACCAAGGTACATGCCCTTGACTGGAATCAAACCTGGGACCTTTAGGTCCGCAGGCCGACGCTCTATCCACTGAGCCAAACCAGTCAGGGCTAAATCTTAGTTCTGAATTAACACTAGTTTCAGGACAGCTAGAACAATATAGTCATCAGTCATAGACTTTTAGGATGGAGATTGACAAGATGTAAGTACAGTTTTGATCCTAGTCAGTCTCACCATAAGCCCAATGAAACCACCAAAACTAATCCAGTGGAAATATCTTCAGTACCTGATAAATGAAATGCACATCCTCCACAAATGACAGAAAGAGGCTTTTAAGAGTAAGAGAGGGTCAAGTAGAAACTCCTTTAGCTGTGTATCCCTAACAAGAAAGCAATACTGCCTCCCTCATAGAATTGCAGAGATAAATGTTACCATCAATGCCTTGAAAGATGGTATACTAATGACTTAATTCATATTTGGCTACTTTAAAGGGCAAGCATGTCTCAAAGTGACCATTGATGATCACTAATTGTACACCAATTCTAATTGTGGCTACTGTTACAGATATGATCTCAGAACCACTTGGCAAGTAGCTATTGATCTAATGAAAGCATTTTCTCTATGTATCAATCAGGACTGGGACTACGGTGAGGTAAGTGAAGTACTCACCTCAAAATTTAAGGGATTGCCAAAAACTAAGTAACCAAAATAATACTTTAAAGCAGTATTTTATAAAACTAAAATTAATACAAAAAACAAAATAGCAAAGTGTTACATAGAGACAGAAACAACAACAATCAGAGAACACCAGAAGCAGAACACTTTCATTGTCTTGCAACAGTGGATATCAACTCTTCAACCATACGCCACTAATTTCCAGGGAATCTTTAACATCTCAGAATTTCACAAACAAGATGAACACGAAAAGACCCACACCAAGACACATCATAATTACCATGGCAAATGTTCAGGACAAAGAGAGAATCTTACAGGCTGCAAGAGAGAGACAGAAAGTTACATACAAGGGATCTCCCATTAGATTATCAAATGATTTCTCAACAGAAACACATCAGGCCAGAAAAGAATGGACAGAAATTTACAAAGTGATGCAAAGCAAAGGACTGAATCCAAGAATACTCTATCCAGCAAGGCTATCATTCAAAATTGAAGGGAAAATAAGAAGCTTCACAGACAAAAAAAGGCTAAGGGAGTTTATCACCACCAAGCCAGCAATGCAAGAAATGCTAAAGGGACTGGAAGATATCAAAGGGGAGATTGACAACAATACAATCATAGTAGGGGACTTTAATACACCACTGACATCACTGGATAAATCCTCTAGACAAACAATCAGCAAAGAAACAGCAATCCTAAATGACTCACTAGATCAGATGGAATTAATTGACATCTTCAGAACATTTCACCCCAAAGCCACGGAATATACATTCTTCTCAAGGGCTTATGGGACATCTTCAAAAATAGACCACATATTGGGTCACAAACAAAGTCTCCCTAAATTCAAGAAGATTGAAATCATACCAAGCATCTTCTCAGACCACAAAGGCATAATATTAGAAATAAACTACAATAAAAACAACCCAGCCAAAACCGGTTTGGCTCAGTGGATAGAGGTCGGCCTGCGGACTGAAAGGTCCTGGGTTCGATTCCGGTCAAGGGCATGTACCTTGGTTGCGGGCACATCCCCAGTGGGGAGTGTGCTGGAGGCAGCTGATCGATGTTTCTCTCTCATCGATGTTTCTAGCTCTCTATCTCTCTCCCTTCCTCTCTGTAAAAAAATCACTAAAATATATTAAAAAAAAAACCCAAAATACTCAAACACTTGGAAGCTGAATAGCATGTTATTAAATATTGATTGGGTTACCAATGAGATCAAAGAAGAACTTAAAAATATCCTGGAAACTAATGACAATGAAAACACAACAATCCAAAACCTATGGGACACAGTGAAAGCAGTCCTGAGAGGGAAGTTTATAGGTCTACAGGCCTATCTCAAAAAACAAGAAAAAATGGTAGTAAATCATCTAACTCTACATCTCAAAGAATTAGAAAGAGAGCAACAAGAAAACCCCAGAGTGAGCAGAAGGAAGGAGATAATAAAGATTAGAGCAGAAATAAATGACATAAAGACAAAAAAAATTACAAAAGATCAATGAAACCAAGACCTGGTTCTTTGAAAGGATAAACAAGATTCATGACCATCTAGGCAGGCTCACCAAGAAGAAAAGAGAGAGGACCCAAATAAACAAAATCAGAAATGATAGAGGCGAAATAACAACAGACCCCACAGAAATACAAATGATTGTTAAAAAATACTATGGACAGCTCTGCTCCAACAAGCTAGACAACCTGGAGGAAATGGACAAATTCCTAGAAAAATACAACATTCCAAAACTCAATCAGGAAGAATCTGAAAATCTCAACAGGCCAATAACTATGGAAGAAATTGAAGAAGTCATCAAAAAGCTTCCAGCAAACAAAAGCCCAGGACCAGATGGCTTCACAGGGGAGTTTTACCAAACATTCAAGGAAGAACTAAAACCTATCCTCCCCACACTACTACAAAAAATTCAAGAGGAAGGAACACTTCCAAGTTCATTCTATGAAGACAGCATCACCCTAATACCAAAACCAGGTAAAGACAACACAATGAAAGAGAATTACAGGCCAATATCCCTCATGAACATAGATGCAAAAATCCTCAACAAAATCTTAGCAAATTGGATCCAGCAGTACATCAGAAAGATCATACACCATGACCAAGTAGGATTTATCCCAGGGATGCAAGGATGGTACAATATCTGCAAATCAATAAACATGATACTTCACATAAACAAACTGAAAGAAAAAAACCACATGGTCATATCAATTGATGCGGAAAAAGCATTTGACAAAATTCAACACCCATTTTTGATAAAAACTCCCAGCAAGGTGGGAGTAGAAGGATCATACCTCAACATAATTAAAGCCATATATGACAGGCCCACAGCCAACATCATACTCAATGGACAAAAACTAACACCATTTCCCTTAAGAACAGTAACAAGACTGGGATGCCCACTCTCACCACTCCTGTTCAACATAGTACTGGAAGTATTAGCCATTGCAATTAGACAAGAAGAAGAAATAAAAGGCATCCAAATTGGAAAAGAGGAAGTAAAACTGTCTTTATTTGCAGACGACGTGATATTATACATACAAAACCCTAGAGACTCCATCAAAAAGCTACTAGACTTAATACATGAATTTGGCAATGTAGCAGGATACAAAATTAACCCCAAGAAATCTGAGGCATTTCTATACACCAATAGTGAACTTTCAGAAAGAGAGATTACAAAAACAATCCCATTTACCATTGCACCAAAAAAATTAAGATACCTAGGAATAAACTTAACTAAAGAGGTAAAAGACCTTTACTCAGAAAACTACAGGACGTTGAAAAAAGATGTAGAGGAAGACATAAACAGATGGAAGAACATACCGTGTTCATGGATTGGTAGAATCATCATTAAAATGTCCATACTACACAAAGCAATCTATAAATTCAACGCACTTCCCATTAAAATACCAACGGCATACTCCACAGATCTAGAACGAATTCTCCAAGAATTCATCTGGAATAAAAAAAGACCCCGAATAGCTGCAGCAATCCTGAAAAAGACCAAAGTAGGTGGGATCTCAATACCAGATATCAAGATATATTACAAAGCCACTGTTCTCAAAACTGCCTGGTACTGGCACAAGAACAGGCACATAGATCAATGGAATAGAATAGAGAGCCCAGAAATCAGCCCGAACCAATATGCTCAATTAATATTTGACAAAGATGGCAAGAACATACAATGGAGCCAAAATAGTCTCTTCAATAAATGGCGTTGGGAATTTTGGACAGATATATGCAAGAAAATGAAACTAGACCACCAACTTACACCATACACAAAAATAAACTCAAAATGGATAAAGGACTTAAATGTACGATGAGAAACCATAAAAATTCTAGAAGAATCCAAAGGCAACAAAATCTCAGACATATGCCGAAGCAATTTCTTCACTGATACAGCTCCTAGGGCACTTGAAACTAAAGAGAAAATGAAGAAATGGGACTACATCAAAATAAAAAGCTTCTGCACAGCAAAAGAAACCATCAACAAAACACCAAGAAAGCCCACTGCATGGGAAAACATATTTGCCAATGTCATATCTGATAAGGGCCTAATCTCCAAAATTTATAGGGAACTCATACAACTTAACAAAAGGAAGATAAACAATCCAATCAAAAAATGGGCAAAGGACCTAAATAGACACCTTTCAAAAGAGGACTTTCAGAAAGCCAAGAGACATATGAAAACATGCTCAAAGTCACTAATCATCCGAGAGATGCAAATCAAAACAACAATGAGGTACCATCTCACACCTGTCAGAATGGCTATCATCAACAAATCAACAAACGACAAGTGCTGGAGAGGATGTGGAGAAAAAGGAACACTCGTGCACTGCTGGTGGGAATGCAGACTGGTGCAGCCACTATGGAAGACAGTATGGAGTTTCCTCAAAAAAACTAAAAATGGAACTCCCATTTGACCCTGTGATCCCACTTCTAGGAATATATCCCAAGAAACCAGAAACACCAATCAGAAAGGATATATGCACCCCTATGTTCATGGCAGCACAATTCACCATAGCTAAGATCTGGAAACAGCCTAAGTGCCCATCAGTAGATGAATGGATTAGAAAACTGTGGTACATCTACACGATGGAATACTATGCTGCTCTAAAAAGGAAGGAACTCTTACCATTTGCAACGGCATGGATGGAACTGGAGAGCATTATGCTAAGTGAAATAAGCCAGTCAATGAAGGAAAAATACCACATGATCTCACTCATTCATGGATAATAGAGACCATTATAAACTTTTGAACAATAATGGATACAGAGGCAGAGCTGCCTCAAACAGATTGTCAAACTGCAGCAGGAAGGCTGGGGAGGGTTGGGGGGCAGGAGGTAGGGGGGTAAGAGGTCAACCGAAGGACTTGTATGCATGCATATAAGCATAACCAATGGACATAAGATACTGGGGGGTAGGGGAGGCCAGGGGATTGTCAAGGGCGGGGGAACAGGAGACATTTGTAATACCCTTTGTGATACTTTAAGCAATAAAATAAATAAATAGATAAATAAATAAAATTTAAAAAAAGAGAGAAAATGAAACTAGACCACCAAGTTACACCATACACAAAAATAAACTCAAAATGGATAAAGGACTTAAATGTACGATGAGAAACCATAAAAATTCTAGAAGAATCCAAAGGCAACAAAATCTCAGACATATGCCGAAGCAATTTCTTCACTGATACAGCTCCTAGGGCACTTGAAACTAAAGAAAAAATGAACAAATGGGACTACATCAAAATAAAAAGCTTCTGCACAGCAAAAGAAACCATCAACAAAACAACAAGAAAGCCCACTGCGTGGGAAAACATATTTGCCAATGTCATATCTGATAAGGGCCTAATCTCCAAAATTCATAGGGAACTCATACAACTTAACAAAAGGAAGATAAACAATCCAATCAAAAAATGGGCAAAGGACCTAAATAGACACCTTTCAAAAGAGGACATTCAGAAAGCCAAGAGACATATGAAAACATGCTCAAAGTCACTAATCATCCGAGAGATGCAAATCAAAACAACAATGAGGTACCATCTCACACCTGTCAGAATGGCTATCATCAACAAATCAACAAACGACAAGTGCTGGAGAGGATGTGGAGAAAAAGGAACACTCGTGCACTGCTGGTGGGAATGCAGACTGGTGCAGCCACTATGGAAGACAGTATGGAGTTTCCTCAAAAAAACTAAAAATGGAACTCCCATTTGACCCTGTGATCCCACTTCTAGGAATATATCCCAAGAAACCAGAAACACCAATCAGAAAGGATATATGCACCCCTATGTTCATGGCAGCACAATTCACCATAGCTAAGATCTGGAAACAGCCCAAGTGCCCATCAGTAGATGAATGGATTAGAAAACTGTGGTACATCTACACGATGGAATACTATGCTGCTGTAAAAAAGAAGGAACTCTTACCATTTGCAACGGCATGGATGGAACTGGAGAGCATTATGCTAAGTGAAATAAGCCAGTCAATGAAGGAAAAATACCACATGATCTCACTCATTCATGAATAATAAAGACCATTATAAACTTATGAACAAAAATAGATACAGAGGCAGAGCTGCCTCAAACAGACTGTCAAACTGCAGCGGGAAGGCTGGGGAAGTTAGGGGGGCAGAAGGGAGGGGGTAAGAGATCAACTGAAGGACTTATATGCATGCATATAAGGATAACCAATGGACATAAGACACTGGGGGGTAGGGTGTCCAGGGGATTGTCAAGAGTGGGGGGGGAAAAAGGAGACATATGTAATACCCTTTGTAATACTTGAAGCAATAAAAAAAAGATATGATATTGGCCCCAAGATGTATGTTGGAAGCAAACAGGATTCCAGGGTTGTAAGGAGTCCTAGGATAGAGATAAGCACAGGGGTTATTCTAGACATAAATCACCACATTTTATCCATTCAACTAGGATTGGATAAAAAATTAAAGGCACATTTCTTTCAGAAAATCCAAGTAGAATTCAGTAAATGCACAATGAAGTATCATGATTTTGCATTTATTTCATAGAAAAATAAGTGATATACCTCAGACTTCTTTATGTTTATACACGTACACCCAATAGTTTCTTTGATGTCATCAGTATAAAGGCACACTATTACCAGTTTTTAATAAGGAGTAAGAGTGATATAGTGAATATTTCATTTTGTGGAGTTGGCAAAAAGATTATTTTTAAGTTTACTTCAATGGAAAAGTATGAAATAATAAAAGATGAAAGACCAATTCATGTTCTCAGTGCTGGTTAATTCAGAAGCCTCAATGGTCTCATTTTTATCTGCTTTCTGAAATTTTTCTAATATAATTGATGTAGGTTTCTGTTTTATTGCATTGCCAGATTAGAAGTGTTTGATATAAGTTTATGTACTCAGTATAATTTCATTATGTCATCCAGTCTTTGTTCATCTCACTGTCAGTTAATGGCTTAAAGTTGGCTCTTCGGGAAATCTTAATTCACTATTATTTAACTACTGCATTAAAATATAATGAGGGAGGTACTTCATCATCTACTATTTGAAATAATTTCATAAACCCTATACATGCAGAGCTACAGCAACTTAGTTTGGTTGAATTTTAAATTATTGAGTCTAATTCATAACAATGTCACAAAAACAATATTGCAAGCCCCATGAACCAGATTCATTTCCTGGAATTAAGAGAACAGGAATTACTTCTAAAACAGTTCTAAGGACATCGGTGGCATTCACAGGATCAGATAGATAAGAAGTACAATATTATCAAATCCAGTAGTCCAAGTAACTGTTACAGAACTAATAGAAGGGATTTTAGTCATGTGCACTGGAGAGTACATAGGCCTCAACTGTAAATCAGGAGGCAATACTAGAGGAAGTACATAGAAGGAAGTTTGTTCCCGCTTTCCTCAGTGATGTTGTTTTCCATATAATGAAGGAGAAAAATCTACAAGGGGTGACCTGTGGAATTTGAGAAATAAAGTAAATATGTCTCAGAAAGTACTAATTTGCTTCAGAGCGTATTTCTAAGAAACTGTGGTAATGAATTATGCAGAAGTTGTTTAACTCACAGTTCCCTCTGAGGGCAAGGCTGCTGGGAGCTTCCCATCAAATTACAGAGCAGGGAACTTTTGTGTTTAAATGCAAACAAACTTATCAAGACCATGGTGTTTCAGGATATGAACAACAAAGGAAAGTACAATAAATAAAATTCTCTTACAATAAAATTTGTCAAACTTTTAAAGTAAAGTAGCTATCAAAAGAATTTTGCATAATACCTTACCCCAGGGGGTTGAAATCAAAGTTTTACAAATTCTTAATCTCCCTACAAAGTTGGAAAAGAAGTTATAGCACTTTAGCAGCACAAGAGAGCACATCATTTATCCATTCAATAAATGTTTATTTAGCACCTACTACATGTAAAATTCTGTGTAAAGCACAGAAGATACAAAATCAAGTAAGATATGATATTGGCCCCCAAGATGTCTGTTGGAAGGAAACAGGATTCCAGTCATGTAAGGAGTCCTAGGATATAGATAAGCACAGGGGCTATTCTATAACATCTTGGCATCCTTTCTCACCTACCACCCAAAAATGTACAGATGGAAATAAAAAATGATGGAAAAAGGGAAGGTCAAAAGAGCAGAGGACAGCTAAATCAGCCAGAAATTCATAATGAAGAAATTGACCAGATTGATTTCTTCAACAAATGAATTGCTAGAAAAAAAAGTGGGGAGGGAACCTTACATTCAATGAAACTTAAAAAAAAACAACAACAATACCATAACAAGCAAATGTAATATGTGAAATTTGTTAAAATCTTAATTCAAACAAATCAAAAACTATGGGACACAGGGAAAAGTGAACACTATCTGGATAGTAGATATTAAGAAATCATTGTCAAAAGTTTTAAAGTGGATAATGGTATTGGGGTTGTGCTCATTTTTTAAAGAGTTCTTATCTTTTAGAGACTATTACAGATGAAGTAATAGGACAGCTGAGATTTGCCTTCAAATGGTCCAGTAGGGTAGAGGTGGAGAACTCTCGGCCCACAGACCATATAAGATCCGCGAAGTCATTTGGTCTGGCCCTGCCAAGGCATTAGGGGTAAGTTAATTAAATGTTTGACCAAATATAGCAGGCTAATTTTTAAGTTATAGCAGATAATTTTGTATGGCCTGAGAATGATGTTATAAATATCCAAACAGTTCTTGGCAGAAAAAAGGTTCCTCACCCCTGCAGTATAGTATGGTCATATGGTGGTTCATTATATTATTCTTTCTACTTCTGTGTATGTTTGAAATTTTCCATATTAAACAATCAACCTGGGTAGTCAGAGAGGGTTTACCAAAGGAGGTTGTTTTTTTTCTTTCATATTTAAGTTTTATTTATTTATTTTTTATTGCTTAAAGTATTACAAAGAGTATTACATATGTCTCCTTTTTTTTTCCCCCCGCCCTTGACAATCCCCTGGCCCGAAGTGAGATTTGAAAGTTGACAAGAGCTATTTAAGTAAAAGGAATGGCCATCTTCTCATCTCAAAGAACTTGGAAATAATATTACCCCCCTTTTTTAAAAAATATATTTTTTATTGATTTTTTACAGAGAAGAAGGAAGAGGGACAGAGAGTTAGAAACATCGATCAGCTGCCTCCTGCACGCCCCCCACTGGGGATGTGCCCGCAACCAAGGTACATGCCCTTGACCGGAATCAAACCTGGGACCCTTGAGTCCGCAGGCCGACGCTCTATCCACTGAGCCAAACCGGTTCGGCAATGTTACCCTTTGTAAAATAACATTTAAAATATGAAATATATTATATATAATCATGTATTTAATGTAAATGCACAGTTTAAGGAATAATAATGAATGTAAATCTGTGGTCCCCCACCCAGATTGGAAAGTGTGCCTTTAAGACTTCCATGCTACTCAGCCTATCGTCCCCTTCCATCCACCTTCAGGAGCTAGTCACTCTCTCCTGAATTTTGTGCTAATTATTCCTTGCTTATCTTTATAGCTTTTGTCACATTTGTTTATCTCCAAAAAATATGATATTATTTAGTTTTACCTGGTTTTGAACACCACATAAATGAAATTATATTGCATGTGTTCAAGGCTGTTTTTCAGATTTATCCATGATTTTATATGTACTTGTAGATCATTATTTTTGTTGTTGGTATTCCATTTTATGAATATGGCATAATTTGTTCATCCATTCTACTATTGTTGCTACTATAAGTAATCATTTACATCTCCTTGGAGCACAGGGGAAAGAGTTTTGCTAAGGTATAACGGCTGAAGAGTGGAATTTATGGGTAGGATTAAGATTGCTTTGTTGAGATGTCAACTAATTAACTCAACTCATAATGGAAGGAGACTGTCAACGCCACTGTCACTTAGCTAATGGTGTTAGCACACTCAATAATGTTTATTAGGAAGATGGCGGCGATATAGGCAGACGTGTCCCAGGTCGAGTCCCGGAGCAAATGGAGTGAGCAGCTGAAACTAATAACACCCACACCGAATTGGCGAAATTGCTCAGCTGGTGAGACGGTTTGCAGCCGGGAAGAGCAGAACTCCCATGGAAAGGTAAAAAAAACCAGGTATTTGGGCAGGAAAGTTTGCCAGACCTCTGAGCCCAGAGAGTCTGAGGGAGACCACGTGGCAGACAGCCATGTCCCTTGGGACAGGCACAGCCCCTGACTGGGGAAAGGAGAACCGCGGGATTCCTGGCGCCGCTGGGGGAATTGAAAGCTGGGTTCTGTGATCACAGAGGACTGAGCCTAAAGGGGGCAGCCTGAAGAGCTGACCAGACCATGCAGTCCCAGTAAGAGAAGAAGCTTACAGAAACCAAGCCTTCCCTGTTACCCCGGCCAGCATTTGTTTGTTTGTTTTCACTGAATCCTGTTCATGGGACATTTCGGATACAGACACTCACCTGTGCTGAAGAGAGGGAGAGTGTGCGGAGGAGTGGAATCTGGGGAGAGACTGAGGAGAGAAGGGGGGCCGGGAGAGGTGGCAGTGAATTGAGTGCTGAGACACCCCTGAGCCCAGGACTGGGGCAGCCATTCTCTCCGGAGAGTGAGACTCCTCCCCCCAGCCCCCAGGCAAGGAGCACAGCCACACCCAGATTCCACCCTGTACGAGATCAAGGATTAAAATAACCTGATCAGTCCCTGGGAGTTAACAGGGTCTGGCCTATAGAGGGATTTTCAATCCCAGCAACAACACAGCGCCGGTAACTAACTATTACGCAGCCAGCTCTGGGAAGTGAACTTCCGCTGGACAGAGAGGCCCTATAGCCTCAGAGGCCAACCCCAGAACACTGCCACCCAGAGGCTGACCCACAAACTGACTCTTTGCTAAACACAAAATAAGGCAGTCTGGGAAACAAATGCGGCCTGCTTTAAAATAAGGACTGTGGTTTACAACACAGAGGAACAGTGTATCGCAGGGGAACTCAACACTCTCCTGAATACCTGGCAGGTCTAAGGCGAGCCACACTGAAGAATAGAAGAACCGAAGGACCTTCATTACTGCAATTTTTTTTTTCTTTTTTCACCTTTTAACTAAGAAAACAATTTTTTTTTCTTTTTTTTTCTTCTTTTTTTTCTTTTCTTTTTTTTTCTTCTTTTTCCATCACCTGATTTTACCCTTTTAATTACTACCTTCTTATTCTTAACCAGTATTATTACTGCTACAATTTTACCATTTTTTAAAGTGCCATTTTATTTTCTCTTTATTTTATTTTGGGATTAGTGTTCTCCATTTTATTTTCATCGTTATATTATTGGTTGTTTCTAGTTTGCATTCATCTCCAGAGAGCTGTTGCTGGAATTTTTTGGGATTAATGGCCGTTCTATAGGAGTATTCTCCTCATATAAAAAGTCTCTTCCCCTCTTCCACTTCATTCTCTCTTTTCGCTCTTTTTTGTTTTCTTTTCTTTTCTTTTCTCGCTTTTATTTTCCCCCCTCCTTTTTCCCAATTTCATTTTTGCACTCCTTTTTTTGGTCCCTACTTTTCTTTTCTTTTTTCTCTTTTATCTTTTTCTCTTCCTTCTTCCTTATCCCCTAATTCTCTTAATTCGGGTGGTCACCTTTATTTGGGGTTATTAATATCGTGAATATATTTGTGTATAGTGCCTGGTACGTGGTGCCTTGTTGTGTGGTATTTTGTGCCTTTAAATCAACGCAGCAGAACCAAGCAACAGCAACCTCCTGAGCACCACACCCTCTGCTGAGGAACAGCAGCTGTACGTGAAACCTCGCCCCACCAGCCAGAAGAGCCACCACAGCTGTGAACAGCACCCACCAGAGGAGCTGCTGCCAACTGAAGAGCAGCTGCTACCGCAACCGCCCGAAGAGCAACCACAGACCAAGGAGTCACTGCCACCAAGGGAGCAACCACTGAACAACTCAATGTCTAGATATGTCAGTGAGATCAAACATGGGTAGACAAAGAAACCCCCAAAGGAAAGAGAAGGAGGACTCTCCAGAAAAGCAGCTAAGTAATACAGAGGCATGCAACATGACAGAAAAAGAATTCAGAATAAGGGTCCTAGAGTGCATAAACCGGATGGAGGAAAAAATCGACAACCTTTGCAAGAAGCAAGAAGAAACAGATGAAAAAATCGATAACATATGGAAGAAGCTAGAAGAAACAGATGAAAAAATCAACAACTTAAGTAAGACCCAAGAAGAAATGAAGAGTGATATAGCTGCAATGAAGAACTCCATTGAAAGTATCAACAGTAGACTAGGAGACGCAGAGGACCAAATTAGTGAATTAGAAGACAAGGAAGCAAAACACACCCAAAATGTACTGCAATTGGAGAAAAAAATTAAAAGACAGGAGGAGAGCCTAAGGGAGCTTTGAAACAACATGAAACAAAACAACATACGAATAATAGGGGTACCAGAACAACAGAAGGATAAACAAGGATTAGAAAACCTATTAGAAGAAATAATATCAGAAAACTTCCCTGAGGTGGGGAAGAAAAAAGTCACACAAGCCCAGAGAGTCCCAAACAAAGTGAACCCGAAAAGACCCACACCAAGACACATCATAATTACCATGGCAAATGTTCAGGACAAAGAGAGAATCTTACAGGCTGCAAGAGAGAGACGGAAAGTTACATACAAGGGATCGCCCATTAGATTGTCAAATGATTTCTCAACAGAAACACATCAGGCCAGAAAAGAATGGACAGAAATTTAAAAGTGATGCAAATCAAAGGACTGAATCCAAGAATACTCTATCCAGCAAGGCTATCATTCAAACTTGAAGGGGAAATAAGAAGCTTCACAGACAAAAAAAGGCTAAGGGAGTTTATCACCACCAAGCCAGCAATGCAAGGAATGCTATAGGTACTGGTATAAAAATAAGAAATAAAAAGCTCAGAAAGAAAACAGCCACACACAAAAAGAAATGGCTACAAACAAGTACCTTTCAATAATAACTTTAAACATAAATGGACTAAATGCTCCAAACAAAAGACACCGAGTGGCTGAATGGATAAAAAAACATGACCCATACATCTGCTGTCTACAAAAAACCCACCTCATTAGAAGGGACTCACACAGACTGAAAGTGAAAGGATGGAAAAATACCTTTCAGGCAAATGGAAAGGAAAAGAAAGCTGGGGTAGCAATACTTATATCGGACAAAATAGACCTCAAAGTGAAGGCCATAACAAGAGATAAGGAAGGCCACTTCATAATACTAAAGGGATCAATACAACAAGAAGATATAACCCTGGTAAACATATATGCACCCAATGCAGGAGCACCCAAATTCATAAAAAAAACTCCTGGAAGATATCAAAGGAGAGATCGACAACAATACAATCATAGTAGGGGACTTTAATACACCACTGACAGCACTGGATAAGTCCTCTAGACAAACAATCAGCAAAGATACAGCAATCCTGAATGACTCACTAGATCAGATGGACTTAATAGACATCTTCAGAGCACTTCACCCCAATGCCACGGAATATACATTCTACGCAAGTGCTCATAACACATATTCAAAAATAGACCATATATTGGGTCACAGGCAAAGTATCCCCAAATTCAAGAAGATTGAAATCATAAAAAGCGTCTTCGCAGACCACGATGGCATAATATTAGAAATAAACTACAATAAAAACAACCCAAAATACTCAAACAATTGGAAGCTGAATAGCATGCTATTAAATATTGATTGGGTTACCAATGAAATCAAAGAAGAAATTCAGAACATCCTGGAAACTGATGACAATGAAAACACAACAATCCCAAACCTATGGGACACAATGAAAGCAGTCCTGAGAGGGAAGTTTATAGCTCTATAGGCCTACCTCAAAAAAAAAAAAAAAAAAAAAAAAAAAAACACAAGAAAAAATGGTAGTAAATCATCTAACTCTACAACTCAAAGAATTAGAAAGAGAGCAACAAGAAAACCCCAGAGTGAGCAGAAGGAAGGAGATAATAAAGATTAGAGCAGAAATAAATGACATAGAGACCAAAAAAACAATACAGAAAATCAATGAAACCAAGAGCTGGTTCTTTGAAAGGATAAACAAGATTGACAAACCTCTAGCCAGACTCACCAAGAAGCAAAGAGAGAGGACCCAAATAAACAAAATCAGAAATGATAGAGGCGAAATAACAACAGACCCCACAGAAATACAAATGATTGTTAAAAAATACTATGGACAGCTCTGCTCCAACAAACTAGACAACCTGGAGGAAATGGACAAATTCCTAGAAAAATACAACTTTCCAAAACACAATCAGGAAGAATCTGAAAATCTCAACAGGCCAATAACTATGGAAGAAATTGAAGCAGTCATCAAAAAGCTTCCAGCAAAAAAAAGCCCAGGACCAGACGGCTTCACAGGGGAGTTTTACCAAACATTCAAGGAAGAACTAAAACCTGTCCTCCTTAGACTACTACAAAAAAATTCAAGAGGAAGGAACACTTCCAAGCACATTCTATGAAGCCAGCATCACCCTAATACCAAAACCAGGTAAAGACAACACAATGAAAGAGAATTACAGGCCAATATCCCTCATGAACATAGATGCAAAAATCCTCAACAAAATCTTAGCAAATCAGATCCAGCAGTACATCAGAAAGATCATACACCATGACCAAGTAGGATTTATCCCAGGGATGCAAGGATGGTACAATATCCGCAAATCAATAAACGTGATACATCACATAAACAAATTGAAAGAAAAAAACCACATGGTCATATCAATTGATGCAGAAAAAGCATTTGACAAAATTCAACACCCATTTTTGATAAAAACTCTCAGCAAGGTGGGAGTAGAAGGATCATACCTGAACATAATAAAAGCCATATATGACAGGCCCACAGCCAACATCGTACTCAATGGACAAAAACTAACACCATTTCCCCTAAGAACAGGAACAAGACAGGGATGCCCACTCTCACCACTCCTGTTCAACATACTACTGGAAGTGTTAGCCATTGCAATTCGGCAAGAAGAAGAAATAAAAGGCATCCAAATTGGAAAAGAGGAAGTAAATCTGTCCTTATTTGCTGACGACATGATATTATACATACAAAACACTAGAGACTCCATCAAAAAGCTACTAGACTTAATACATGAATTTGGCAATGTAACAGGATACAAAATTAACCCCAAGAAATCTGAGGCATTTCTATACACCAATAGTGAACTTTCAGAAAGAGAGATTATAAAAACAATCCCCTTTACCATCGCACCAAAAAAATTAAGCTACCTAGGAATAAACTTAACTAAAGAGGTAAAAGACCTCTACTCAGAAACTACAGGATGTTGAAAAAAGATATAGAGGAAGACATAAACAGATGGGAGAACATACCATGTTCATGGATTGGTATAATCAACATCATTAAAATGTCCATACTACGCAAAGCAATCTATAAATTCAACGCACTTCCCATTAAAATACCAACGGCATACTTCAGAGATCTAGAACGAACTCTCCAAAAATTCATCTGGAATAAAAAAAGACCCCGAATAGCTGCAGCAATCCTGAAAAAGAACAAAGTAGGTGGGATCTCAATACCAGATATCAAGTTGTATTACAAAGCCACTGTTCTCAAAACTGCCTGGTACTGGCACAAGAACAGGCACATAGATCAATGGAATAGAATAGAGAGCCCAGAAATCGGCCCAAACCAATATGCTCAATTAATATTTGACAAAGGAGGCAAGAACATACAATGGAGCCAAGATAGTCTCTTCAATAAATGGTGTTGGGAAAATTGGACCGATATATGCAAGAAAATGAAACTAGACCACCAACTTACACCATACACAAAAATAAACTCAAAATGGATAAAGGACTTAAATGTACGATGAGGAACCATAAAAATTCTAGAAGAATCCAAAGGCAACAAAATCTCAGACATATGCCGAAGCAATTTCTTCACTGATACAGCTCCTAGGGCACTTGAAACTAAAGAAAAAATGAACAAATGGGACTACATCAAAATAAAAAGCTTCGCCCTGACCGGTTTGGCTCAGTGGATAGAGCGTCGGCCTGCAGACTCAAGGGTCCCAGGTTCGATTCCGGTCAAGGGCACGTACCTTGGTTGCGGGCACATCCCCAGTTGGGAGTGTGCAGGAGGCAGCTGATCGATGTTTCTCCTCATTGATGTTTCTGACTTTCTATCCCTCTCCCTTCCTCTCTGTGAAGGACCAATAAAATATATATTTAAAATAAATAAATAAATAAATAAAATAAAAAAAAAATAAAAAGCTTCTGCACAGCAAAAGAAACCATCAACAAAACAATGAGAAAACCCACTATGTGGGAAAACATATTTGCCAATGTCATATCTGATAAGGGCCTAATCTCCAAAATTTATAGGGAACTCATACAACTTAACAAAAGGAAGATAAACAATCCAATCAAAAAATGGGCAAAGGACCTAAATAGACACCTTTCAAAAGAGGACATTCACAAAGCCAAGAGACATATGAAAACATGCTCAAAGTCACTAATCATCTGAGAGATGCAAATCAAAACAACAATGAGGTACCATCTCACACCTGTCAGAATGGCTATCATCAACAAATCAACAAACGACAAGTGCTGGAGAGGATGTGGAGAAAAAGGAACACTCGTGCACTGCTGGTGGGAATGCAGACTGGTGCAGCCACTATGGAAGACAGTATGGAGTTTCCTCAAAAAAACTAAAAATGGAACTCCCATTTGACCCTGTGATCCCACTTCTAGGAATATATCCCAAGAAACCAGAAACACCAATCAGAAAGGATATATGCACCCCTATGTTCATGGCAGCACAATTCACCATAGCTAAGATCTGGAAACAGCCTAAGTGCCCATCAGTAGATGAATGGATTAGAAAACTGTGGTACATCTACACGATGGAATACTATGCTGCTCTAAAAAGGAAGGAACTCTTACCATTTGCAACGTCATGGATGGAACTGGAGAGCATTATGCTAAATGAAATAAGCCAGTCAATGAAGGAAAAATACCACATGATCTCACTCATTCATGGATAATAGAGACCATTATACACTTTTGAACAATAATAGATACAGAGGCAGAGCTGCCTCAAACAGATTGTCAAACTGCAGCGGGAAGGCCGTGGAGGTTTGGGGGGCAGGAGGTAGGGGGTAAGAGATCAACTAAAGGACTTGTATGCATGCATATAAGCATAACCAATGGACATAAGACACTGGGGGATAGGGGAGGCTAGGGGACTGTCTAGGGTGGGGGGATAAAATGGACACATATGTAATACCCTTTGTAATACTTTTAAGCAATAAATAAAAAAATAAAAAATAATGTTTATTAGTAAAACTCAGCATTGAAAAAAATGTTCCACCCTGGCCGGTTTGGCTCAATGGATAGAGCGTCGGCCTGTGGACTCAAGGGTCCCAGGTTCGTTTCTGGTCAAGGGCATGTACCTTGGTTGCAGGCACATATCCAGTAGGGAGTGTTTAGGAGGCAGCTGATCGATGTTTCTCTCTCATAGATGTTTCTAACTCTCTATCCCTCCCCCTTCCTCTCTGTAAGAAATCAATAAAATATATTTTTTTAAAAAAGAAAAAGAAAATGTGGAAAAAAGGGAACCCTGCTGGTGGGAATTCAGACTGGTACAACCACTATGAAAAATAGTGTGGTTTCCTCAGAAAAGAAAAAAAAAAGAAAAAAATGTTCTAAGACCATAGTTCGTCAGCATGTATGTTGCATCATATGGGGGAGAGAAAGGTTGAATATAGGTATCATTTGCTAGAGACCAGGAATACTTCCTCACACTTCATCATAGCTGGAATAAAATAACCCCCAAGACTATATCCCTCTCTTTGTTTTAAATTCTTGCTCACCAAACAAAGTTTTGAATTGTATTTCCCACAATCTTGATATCAGAAAAAGATAGCTTATTCTCTGGATATGACAGTACTCAAACAGCCAATGTACTGGAAAGTGATTGCCCCCACTGGAGAACCAGATGCTGAAGTATGAAACTGATTGACAACAGTGAGAATGGAAATATGGAAATTGCATGGCAATTCCTTAGATCCTTAAGAAGTCAAGAGTTTAAGCCTAGGGTCTGAGAAGATGATGGCACCATTAACATACATAAAATAGAAAGGCAGTTTTAATGCAGGGGTGGGGAGAGAATTGGAAGTGATGATGTTAGCACATTCAGAGCCCTTGGGACATCCAGGTAAAGACCAGGTAGGAGTCTTGAAATCAGGTCTGGAACTCAAGTAAAATGTTGCAACCAGATACACATTTAGAATCATCCACATAAGCCTGAAATGAAATTGTTAAGAGATAATGTAAAAAGAGAGAGAGAGAGAGTGAGAGAGAGAGAGAGAGAGAGAGATAATGTAGAAAAGGAAGAATTTTGAGCACAGAACCTTAAGGGCATAACTACATTTAGGAACTAAGAAGGAAGAAGAGCCAGTAAAGGCAACACCAGAGACTGTCAAGGAAGGAGGAAGGAACTAAGAACATAGAAAGCAAAGAAAGGAAGTGAGAATTGAAGGCTGAGGAAGGTGAATGGTTGGAGTAAGTACTCTAAAACAAAACCCCGGGGATTCACCTAGTGATAAACAAGAAAGAGGGTCGATAATAAAAGAAGCTACCAACTATTCAGTACCTATTATGCCAGGCACTATGCCAAGAACTTTGCCTATGTTATTTTTTCTTTTCTTTTTCATTGTGGTAGAGTACACATAATATCAAATTTACTATATTAACCATTTAAATATGCAGTTCAGTGGTACTTAGAGTATATTCATATTGCTATGCAACCATCAACATTATCCATCCCCATAACTCTTTTCATCTTGCAAAACTGAAACGCTATATTTATTAAACAATAACTCCCCTTTCACCTGTTCCCTGCCCCCTCAGCTCCTGGCAAACACCATTATACTTTCTGTCTTTATGATTTTGACTACTCTAAGTACCTCATATACTTGGAATCATACACTATTTGTCTTTTGATGACTGTCTTATTTCATTTAGCATGTCCTCAAGGTTTATCCAGTTTGTAGCATGTGTCATAATTTTCTTCCTTTTTAAACATGAATAATATTCCCTTATATGCATATACCACTGTGAGATAATAGAAACATATATATTGATTTCTTCCCCTGGTTCCTGGAACAGAGCTCTTAGAACCCTTGTAAACTCCTAAATGATAAGAGCACTAAGAGCATCTTCTGTTCTGATTTTTAATATATATATTCTAAATTTTAATATATATATATATAAATAATTGATTTCAGAGAGGAAAGGAAAGGAAGAGATAGAAACATCAATGATGAGAGAGAATCATTGATTAGCTGCCTCCTGCACACCCCTTACTGGGGATTGAGCCCGCAACCTGGGCTTGTGCCCTTGACCGCAATCAAACCTGGGACCCTTCAGTCCTCAGGCTGACGCTCTATCCACTGAGCCAGCTAGGGCTGTTCTAATAATTGATATTTAATCATCGTTCCTGACATAGGGATTCTAAATCCCCTGTGAGATAGGAGTAACTTTGGTTTAATGAGGCAACTCTGTGTGGGTTCCTGGATGGCTCCTAGATTGGGGTTGGTCTCCAGAAAAACCAAACCATGATTAGAAGCTTTGAATTTTCAGCTGCCCCTCCCCAACTATTCACTACTCCTCTTGAGAAGTGAGAAAAGCTGGAAATGGAGTTAATAATTAATCATACCTATATGATGAAGTCACCATAAAAATCACAATAGTGTGGGGTTCAGGGAGCTTCCAGGTTAGTGAACACATCCACATACTGGAAGGGTGATACACCCCAATTCCACAGGGACAGAAGTTGGACCCTCTCAGACTCTGCCCTATATCTCTTTATCTGGGTATTCATCTGAACCCCTTATCAAATCCCTTAATGAAATAATAAATATGTTTCCCTAATTTCCATAAGCTGCTCTAACAAACTAATTGTATTCCAGGAAGGGATCATGGGAACCTCCTTTTTGTAGCCATGTTGGACTGAAGTAATGAGTAAACTGAATTCTTACTACTTGCAATTGGCATCTGAAGAGGGGGTCAGTCTCATGGTACTGAGCCCTTAACCTGTAGCTATTAAGGTATATAGTGTCAGAATTGAGTTAAACTTCAGGACACCCAGCTGGTGTCAGAGAATTGTATGGTGGGGGGAACTCTCCCATCTAGTATCAGAAGTGCTGTGAGTTTGGTAGTAGTGTGAGAGTAAGGGAGAGACACAGAAAGAAAGAACTGGATTTTTCCATTTACAACCACATTTTCCTTAAGCATTCATCCTTATAGACACTTGGGTTGCTCCCATGATTTAGCTATTGTGAATAATACTACTATGAGTATGAGTGTACATATATCTCTTTGAACCTCCCCTTTCAGTTCTTTTGGGTGAACCCAGAAGTGAAATTTCTGAATCATATGGTGACTCTAATTTCAATTTTTTGAGGAACCACCATACTGTTTTTCATAGCAGCTATACAATTTGACAATTCTTACCAACAGTGAACAATGGTTCCAATTTTTTCACATTCTTACCAACACTTGTTATTTTCTTTCTTTTTTTATAGTAGCCATCCTAATTGGTGTAAGATGGGTATCTTGTTATGGTAGGGGGACTTATAATCTGATAGATCGATAGATAGATAGATAGATAGATAGATAGATAGATAGATAGATAGATAGATAGAGCACCTGAATTAATCTGGAAAATAATCATATTATTTTAAATCTTAGAACACATATACTTATGTGAATAAAGGGTTAAGTACCTTATATGTGAATAGGGGGTTACGTTCTTAAGTTTCCTTTTCAAGGCCTGTGCCAAGTGATTAAGGAGGTGACTCAGCTGTGAATCTAGCAAGCAGAACCAATAAGCATGGTCAGACCGATCCACCAGGAGTCAAAACATCATCTCATCAACATCATCTCATCGAAGGACAATAGCTGATGTCTTCGGACCTCCAGGGCTACTCATAGCTACATTCTGTTCCCAGCATCACCCTAGCCTCTGCCACATTATAATCCTGTGCCCTGCACATTGCTGTAAGACAGGATTTGAATGCTTGTAAGTGCCCTGTCTTATTGGTTGGCTGGCCTTCTCAATGAATGTCTTATATGATTCAACCCTGCCTTCATTATTGGACACAGCAACAGGCAGCCCGAGCCCAATTAAGAGGTTCCCGGTAACAATTGTAGTTTTGATTTGCCCTTTCCTAATGACTAGTGATATTGAACATCTTTTAATGTGTTTACTGGACACTTATTTTCTTTGGAGAAATGTCTATTCAAGTCCTTTGCCCATTTTTTATTCTGGTTGCTTATTTATTTGTTCTTTCTTAATTTTAGAGGTTCTAAGTATATTCTGGATATCAGATATATGATTTCCAGACATTTTCTTATTCTGTGGGTTGACATTTTAAATGCTTTTAAATTGATTTTGAAAGGAGAGAGAGAGAGAGAGAGAGAGAGAGAGAGAGAGAGAGAGAGAGAGAGAGAGAGAGGTGAGAGACAAACATTGATTAGCTGCCTCCTGAATGCCCCCTACTGAGGTTGAGCCTGCAACCAGGACATGTGCCCTAACCAGGGATCAAACCTGCAATGTTTTGGTGCATGGGACGACACTCAACCAACTGAGCCACAACAGCCAGGGCTGGGTTAACATTTTACTTTGTTGATAGTGTCTTTCAATGAACTAAATTTTTAATTTTTCACTGTCTAATTTGTCTATTTTTTGTTGTTGCTATCTGTGCCTTTGGTGACATAGCCAGGAAATCTTTGCCAAATCCAATGTCATACAGATTTTGTCCCATATTTTCTTTTAACAGCTTTATTGTTTTAGTCTCAATTTAGGTCTTTGGTCCGTTTTGACTTAATTTTTGTATACCTATGCTATATTTAATCTTCACAAAAACTTTTAGAAGTAGATAGTAATGCTATTCCTATTTTATAGAAAAGAAAACATTTAAAATAGTGAGTGCCATATCCAAGGCCACAGAAATGGTAGGTAAAGAAGTCAGCATTCAAACCCATGTTTGCATGACTCCAAAGCTCATGGCCTTGCTATATATCATACAGTCAAATCTTGACCAAGATTATCAAGAAATTATAACATCATTAACCAGTGTCTGAATTTTACTTAAGAGTAGGAGATGTGGGGTTTTCCCAAGGTCTGGGATTGGCCAGGGGACTTAGGAGTTCAGTCTGGTGTGATAGAACATAAGCTAAGTTGGGAAATGAGTGTACTAAATTGGGACAGTGTGTGTAAGGGTGGGGGACTGTCAAAGCATAGGAAAAACTTGAAGACCTAGAAAGGATCAGATCTAGTGTATAAGGTTGTAGTAAAGATGGGAGTTTCAGAGTTTCCCTTGGAGCCTTAGGAGATGTTACAGTTCCCAGAACTGGTCATACTTACTCTCTTCCCTCTGGATCTTTGCACATGATGTTTTTTTCTACCTTGAACATTGTTTGCAACCCTCACCTCCAGCCATAACCCCCTGTTACATGCACACTGTAGTTTCGCCTGGCTAAGTCCTACTCATCCTTCAGGTTTCAGTTTAGGTAACACCATCTGAATCAGATGCTTGTTGTCTGTGCCACCATCACCCTCCATGCTTAATTGTAATTTCACTGAGTATCCTCTATAACAGTGATGGCGAACCTATGACACGCGTGTCAGAGGTGACACGCGAACTCATTTTTTTGGTTGATTTTTCTTTGTTAAATGGCACTTAAATATATAAAATAAATATCAAAAATATAAATCTTTGTTTTACTATGGTTGCAAATATCAAAAAATTTCTATATGTGACACGGCACCAGAGTTAAGTTAGGGTTTTTCAAAATGCTGACACGCTGAGCTCAAAAGGTTCGCCATCACTGCTCTAGAATAATTAAGAGCTTGTTTCTCTTTCTCCAATAGGCTGTGAGCTTATTGAGGGCAGGGATGGTTTCTTACTTGTCTCCTTGTCCTCAATGCCAACTATATGCTATCTACAAGAGACCCACCTCAGAACAAAAGACACACACAAGATGAGAATGAAGGGATGGAAAAAATTTTTCCATGCAAATGGAAAATAAAATTTAAAAGAGCTGGAGTAGCAATACTCATATCCAACAAAACAGCCTTCAAAATGAAGGCCACCACAAGAGACCACAAAGATCACTACATAATACTAAAAGGATCAATCCAACAAGAGGATATAACCCTGATAAATATATATGCACCCAATATAGGAGCACCTAAACATATTTTTAAAAACTTCTAGACTATTTTAACGGAGATATTGACAACAATACAGCCATAGTAGGGGACGTTAACACCCCTCTGACTTCCCTGGACAGATCTTCAAGAAAAAAACTTAACAAGGAAACAGAGGCTCTAAAGGACGCACTGGACCAGATGGATTCAATTGACATTTATAGAACATGTCACCCCAAAGAAGCAGAATATACATTCTTCTCAAGTGCACATTGATCATTCACAAAGATAGATCACATGTTAGGACATAAGTCTCTACAAGTTCAAGAAGACTGAAATCATATCAAACATCTTCTCAGCTGTGGGAGGTTGCCACAGTGGAATGACATTAGAAATCAACTACAGTAAAAACATCCAAAAACATTCAAACACATGGAGGCTAAATAGCATGTTGTTAAACAATGAAGGGGTTACCAACAAGATCAAGAAAAAAATAAAAAAACTTCCTGGAAACAAATGAAAATGAACACACAACAATCCAAAAATCTCTGGGACACAGCAAAAGCAGTCCTGAGAGGGAGGTTCATAGCACTACAGGCATACCTCAAAAACAAACAAACAAAAAACACAAAACAAAACAAAAAAAGAAAAAAATCAACAATAAACTATTTGACCCTACAACTTAAAGAACTAAAAAGAATACAACAAGAAAGGCCCAGAGTAAGTATAAGGAAGGAAATAGTAAAGATTAAAGCAGAAATAAATAAGATAGAGATTTTTAAAAATTCAAAAAATCAATGAAACCAAGAGCTGGTTCTTTAAAAGTGGAGAAGTAACCACAAACACCACAGAAATACAAAGGATTGTAAGAAAATACTATGAGCAACTATATGGCAATAAGCTGGACAATGGGGATGAAATGGACAAATTCCTAGAAAAATACAATCTCCCAAAACTGAATCAGGAGGAATCAGAAAACATGAATAGGCCAATAACAACTGATGAAGTTGAAGCAGTAATAATAATAATAAAAAACTCCCACCAAACAAAACCCAGGTCCAGACGGCTTCACAGGGGAGTTTTACCAAACTAATTTTTGTTAATTTCAAAGAATTAACACCTACATTCCTCAAACTATTTCAGAAAATCCAAGAGGAAGGAACACTTCCAAACTCTTTTTATGAGGCCAACATTATCCTAATTCCAAAACCATATAAAGACACTATAAAGAAAGAGACTTACAGGCCAATATCCTTCATGAACGTAGACGCCAAAATCCTCAACAACATACTAGCAAATCTCATCCAGTAATATATTAAAAAGATCATAGATCATGACCAAGTGGTATTTATTCCAGGGATGCAAGGCTGGTATAATATTCTTAAATCAATAAATGTGATACATCACATAAAGAAATTGAAATACAAAAATCACATGATCATATCAATAGATACAGAAAAAGCATTCAACAAAATCCAACACCCATTTTTGAGAAAAACTCTCAGCAAAGTGGAAATAGAGGGAGCATATCTCAACATGATAAAGGTCATATATGACAAACCTACAGCCAACATCATACTCAATGGGCAAAAACTAAAACCATTTCCCCTAAGAACAGGAACAAGACAGGGATGTCTGCTTTCACCACTCTTATTCAACATATACTGGAAGTCCTAGTCACAGCAATCAGACAAGAAGAAATAAATGGCATCTAAATTGGAAAGGGGGAAGTAAAACTCTCATTATTCGCAGATGCTATGATATTGTACATAGAAAACCCTAAAGACTCCACCAAAAATACTACTAGATTTAATACATGAATTTTGCAATGTAGCAGGATACAAAATCAACACCCAAAAATTGATGCTTTTTATATACAACAATAATGAATTCTCAGAAAGAGAAACTAAATAAACAATGCCATTTAACATTACAACAAAATAATTAGGATAAATTGAGAATAAATTTAACCAAGGAGGCAAAAGACCTGTACTCAGAAAACTACAGGACGTTGAAAAAATAGATAGAAGAAAATGTCTTGGGAAGAGAAAGATGGCAGCTGACAGGATGGAGGTGAGGGAGAGGATGTGAGTGAGTGAAGGGGTGAAAAGAAAGTGTGTGGATGTGTGTGGTATGTGTGTGAGTGAGTGAGGGACAGTTAAATCTGGCAGGAGTAGCAGGGGCTGGCAGACCAGCATCTCCTGGACAGGGAGCACCTACCACCCCTGTGGGCACTTCCTGGGCTGTGGGGCTCAGGCATGGAGCCCACACCATCTTGAAGGGGAGAGCGGCCTCTTCTAGGAACTCTTCAGCAACACCACCCAGACAGGCCTTGGACACTGCCCATGACCCTGCAGCCACTCCAGCCAAAATCCTGCTGCCCCACCCACAGACCTGCAGACCCTAAGACCTCCACCTCCAAGGGTGAACGGCTCCCTCAGCAGTAAGTGCAACTTCCCCCTTCCCCAGCGGCAGACCTCTGGATGCCACAGTAGTGCTTTTCCAGTGCACAGGCCTACTGAGCCCAAGGCCACAAAGGGTGTGCCTCTGTGAGCTCCCGCTGGGTGTGTTCATATCCAACAAGGTCACTCAGCCCCAGCAGTAGAAATTCAGACTCCCCCCACTCCTAGCTGCCTGCCCACAGACACCTCGGTCATGTGGCTTCAGCGCCAGGGTCTCCCTGAGTGCATGACTGCACTACCCTGGCAAAAGATTTCCAGATGCCTCTGTGAGCCGCAACTGAGCATGCATGAATCCAACCAAGGCCTTGGCAGCAAAAACTGAGTCTTTCCACTCCACAGCTGCCAACCTCCAGACACCACAGTTGCACCTTTCCAGAGCACAGGCCTCCTGAGCCCCACCACCCCAGCAGACGACTCCTGGGTGCTTCGTGAGCCCCCAGTGGGCATGCGCAATTTCGACCAAGGGCGCAAGGTAGCAAAACTTGGGACATTCCCCTCCCTGGCTGCTGTCCTCTGGACATGGCAGTTGCACCTTTCCAGCACACAAGCCTACTGAGCCTGCTGCCCCTAGAGGCGGCTCCTGGGTGCCTCCTTGAGCCCCGGCTGGGAGTGTTTGTATCCAAACAAGGGCACAAGGCCCTGGCAGTAGAAATTTGGACTTCCTCCTTCCCAGCTGCCTACCCACAGACACTATAGTCATGTGGTTTCAGCACACAGGCCCCCTGAGGCTACTGCCCCAACAGGCGACTCCCAGTTGCCTCTGTGAGCTGCCACTAAGCACACTTGTATCCAAACAAGGGCTCAAGGCCCTGGCAGCAGAAACTCAGACTTCCCCCTCCTCAGCTGCCAACCTCTGGTCACTGCAGTCACACTGATCCAGAGCAAAAGCCCCCTGAGCCCGATGCCCCAGCAGGCAGCCCCTGGGTGCTTCTCTAAGCTGCCACAAATCACAACCCCGGCCACTGGCATCCAGTCCCCATGGTAGCGCCGCTCCAGCACAAGGGCCCCCTGAGCCCACTGCCCCAGCAGACGGCTACTGGGCAACTCTGTAAGCAGCCATTTGGTGTGCATATCCAACCAAGGGCACACATCCCCTGAAGCAGAAACTGGGACTTCTCCCTCTACAGGGCTGGTGGCACACCACAATAGCTCTGATCCAGCATGTGGCCCCCACGAGCACACACCCCTTGCAGACAGCTCCTGGGCCTCTCAGTGTGTTTCCACTGGGTGTGTGCCTTTGCAACCATGGGTGCACAGCTCCCTTAGTAGGATCCATGACATCCCCCTCCTGGCTACCTACCTCTGAACAACTTGGTGAGTTACTGAGGACTTGCCTCCCTAAGCAAGGTCACATTTTTTCAGCCACAGACCTTGAGATTCACACATCCCCAGCTGCTGGATTCTGAACCCCCTCGTAATTCAGAGAGGAAAATCACCTTGGCCAGAGTCTCACTGCCTTAACCACAGACTACAAGACACCCCCCCCCCCACACACACACACTGTCACAGACTCCGGGCCTCTCATAGTGAGTTGCAGAGTGAGGCTAATCCAACAAGAGTCACACCACACTGGCCAAAGTCACAGTACCAGAGCCTCAGGCCCCAAGACTCCTTTCTCCCAGGCTGTAGACTCTGGGAACTCACAGTGAGCACATAGCAGTGAGACCTCAGACAACATTTTCCACAAGAGCTGGAAGCACAATCACATCCAAAACAGCTTGCACAATGAAGCTAGGGGTGAGTCACATTGCCAACCCGTGACAAAAATTCATCCATGAATAAGAAACTAACATTCAAGATACAACTACATCAAGAGAACCCAAATAGCTCAAGTAGGGAGCTCTGCTAGATCACCAAGCACAGGAGACCTGAAAGATCACACCAGTAGCACCATCCCCCAAAGAACCTGGGCAGCAAAGCAGTTGTATCTAGGACACAGAACAATTAAAATATTACAGCAAAACATGGGGAGACAAAAAAATCCCCAAAGAAAAGACAAAGAGGATTCACCAAAAGTGAGTTAAATGAAATGGAGGCAAGTAACATGTCAGAGAAAGAATTCAGAGTAATGGTTATAAGGATGCTCAAATGGCTGGATGACAAATACACACAACTCAATGAGAATTATAAGGAGGTGAATGAGAATGTCACCAACATGAAAAGGAACCAAGAGGAAATGAAGAACTACATAGCTGCAATAAAGAACATAATGGAAGGCTTAAACAGTAGACTAGAAGAGGCTGAGGATCGCATCCATGAATTAGAAGATAAGGTAGGAAAAAACACACAAACACCGCAGCAACTGGAAAGAAAACTTAAAAAGTAAGAGGAGAGCCTAAGGGAGCTTTGAGACAACACAAAACAAAACAACATCCACATAATAGGGGTCCCAGAAGGAGAGGAAACTGAGCAAGGAATAGAAAACCTGTTTAAAGAAATAATGACAGAAAACTTCCCTGATATTGGCAACAAAAAAACCCACGCAAGTCCAAGAAGCACACAGAGTTCCAAACTAGATGCACTCAAAAAAGACCGACACCAAGAAACATCATAATTAAACTGGCAAACATCAATGACAAAGTAAGAATCTTAAAGGCTGTCAGAAAGAGACAGAAAGTTACCTACAAGGGATCTCCCATTAGAATATCAACTGATTCCTCAACAGAAACACACCAGGCCAGAGGTAATGGAATAAAATATACAAAGTGATGCAAAGCAAGGGACTGAATCCAAGAATACTATACCCAGCAAGGCTATCACTTAAAATTGAAGGTGGAATCAGGAGCTTCACAGACAAAAAAAAAGGGCTAAGAGAGTTTATTTCCACCAAACCAGCAATGCAAGAAATGCTAAAGGGACTGCTGTAAAAAGAGGAAACAGAAAGATAAGAGGAAACACAAACATTAAGAATAAAAGTGATGACAAACAAGTACTTATCAATAATAACATTAAATGTAAATGGATTAAATGCTCCAATCAAAAGACATAGGGTAGGGGTGGCAAGGGCCTGGAAGAACGTCCTGGGAAGCCCATCCTGGGCAGTGGCAGTGCCCTTGTGTCCCCCTCTGGTCACACAGTGTGTCAGTTCTCCACAGAGACAGGCCCTCCCCCCACACTGCCCCATCTTGGGGGAGCCACCGGGATGTGTTGTGTCACCGCTGGAGTGGGTGGTTTTACTATTTACGCAGGGCTGTTTCCAAGAGGTGGAGCTCAGACTCCCATTTCCTTTCTTCTCCAGTGGTTCAGCTGCAGCTCTGGTGGCTGCGTGACCCACTTGCTTCACAGATTACAGCGGCGGCACCCACTAGCCCCACGCATCATGCCCCATGCTGTGCCCTGGCCCCAGTGGCAGCCTGGGCAGTGCCTGCGACATGGGCTGGGTGGCGGTGGGCCTGCTGCTCGGGGCTGGTGTCTGCACCTGCTATTGCATTTATAGGCTGATGTCGGGGAGCGGCAAGGTGGCCAGGGCTCCGGCTGTGTCCCTCCTGGTCTGCAAAATTCTTAACCAATGGTTCATATGATGATGTCCTAAATGCTGAACAACTTCAGAAACTCCTTCATCTGCTTGAGTTAAATGAGGATCCTACAATCATTGAAAGAGCTTTGGTCACTCTGGGTAACAATGCAGCCTTTTCAGCTAACCAGGCTATTATTTGTGAATTGGGTGGTATTCCACTTGTTGGAAGCAAAATCAAGGATCCCAACCACAGTATTAAAGAGAAGGCTTTAAATGCACTGAATAACCTGAGTGTGAATATTGAAAATCAAATCAAGATAAAGGTATATGTCAATTAAGTCTGTGAGGATGTCTTCTCTGGTGCCCTGAACTCCCCTGTGCAGTTGGTGGAACTGAGATTGCTAATACACATGACAGTTACCAATGACCATCAGCACATGTTTACCAATTACATTACAGACTTGTTTCAAGTGCTGCTTTCAGGAAATAGAACCACCAAGGTTCAAGTTTTAAAACTGCTGTTGAATTTGTCTGAAGATCTAGCCATGACCGAAGGACTATTTGGTGCCCAAGTGGATTCATCATTCCTTTCCCTTTATGATGGCCACATGGCAAAGGAGATTCTTCTTTGAGCACTTACGCTAATTCAGAATATAAATAACTGCCTCAAAATGGAAGGTCATTTAGCTATTCAGTCTACTTCCACTCAAAGTTCATTGTTTTTCCTGTTATATGGAGAAGAATGTGCCCAGAAAATGAGAGCATTAGTTAATCATCATGATGCGGACATGAAGGAAAAGGTAACAATAATATCCAAATTCTAACTGGTAGGTCATATTTTGGGTTGCGGGCTCGATCCCTGGTGGGGGGCATGCAGGAGGCAGCCGATCGGTGATTCTCTCTCATAATTGATGTTTCTATCTCTCTCTCCTTCTCCCTTCCTCTCTGAAATCAATAAAGAAATATATTTTAAAAATATGAAAAACAAAATTATTCCAGATGCTGAATTTAAACAGTAAATATCAGATTTCATCATTTCCACAGCTAGAACTTGCCATGGTCTTCTGATTTATTTTAGACCATTTTATTGATACCAAAAAAATATAACAGCTTCTTCTGAAACATTTATTTCCTTTATTTTGCTCTTTGCTGAGCTACTTTAATTATTTCTTCTACATGAAGTGACAGTGACCTTTTTATATGTAAGCTACTCTTCTGCTGTTTGCTGTGATTAGTAGTTACTCACTTGAGAGAGCATTAGTATGTGATTGTTTCAGAACTGCCGTAGGAATGACCTTCTTTTAGTAGCAATGAGATCCTATGCTCTTGCGTCCACCTACCAGACTAGCCATACTGCTTTCAAAAGTTTATTCTAATTATTAAAATCTATTCTATTCAATGAAAATAGTAAACTTTTCAGAGAAATGTTTGCTACTACTCATCCACTCCCATTCAGTGTGCCAGCATGTAAAGATGCTGTTATAAAATACTGGGATCCATCCAAGTGCCCACCTATAGGCAAATGGTTAAGTCAATCATCTAGTCTTAAAGAACTAAGCAGGTCTGAATGTGCTAATGTGGAAAGACACCCATGAAACATGAATGTTTTTAAATGAAAGATATTTAGGGTTATATATGGATAGCCACTTCTAGAATAATACTCAAACTCCTGGGCGTGGGACTGTGGAGTGAGAAAATGACTTTTCTATGTTCACGTTCTACTGTTTGAAATTTTTACTATGGCATAAATTTAATCATAATTTTTTTAAGTTAAAAGGAAAAGTAACTAAAAAGAAAAAGACATAGGGTAGCTGAATGGACAGGAAAACATGACCCATATATTTGCTGTCTGCAAAACACCTACCTCAAAACAAGGCTCACACAGACTGATAGTGAAGGCATGGAAAAATTTTCAGGCAAATGGAAATAAGAAAAAAGCTGGGGGTGCAACTCTTATATCTGACAAAAGAGACCTCTAAGTAAAGGCCATAACAAGAGATAAGGAAGGCCACTACATAATACTAAAGGGAGCAATCCAACAAGAGGATATCACTCTGGTAAACCTATATAAACCCAATACAGGAGCACCCAAATACATAAAACAACTTCTGGAAAATATCAAAGGAGAGATCAATAGCAATACAATCATAGTAGGGAACTTTAATACCCCACTGACACCCTTGGATAAATCCTCTAAACAAAAAATCAGCAAAGAAACAGCAATCCTAAAAGACTCACTAGATCAGATGGACTTAATTGACATCTTCAGAATATTTCATCCCAAAGCTACAGAATATACATTCTTCCCCAGTGCATACAGGACATTTTCAAAGTTAGACCACATATTAGGACACAGGCAAAGTCTGTTCAAATTCAAGAGCATAGAAATCATAAAAAGCATCTTCTCAGATCACAATGGCATAAAACTAAAAATCAACTAGAATAAAAACAATGAAAAAAATCAAACACTTGGAGGCTAGATAGCATGCTATTAAACAATGATTGGGTTACCAAAGAGATCAAAGAAGAAACAAAAAGCATCCTAGAAAAAAATGACAATGAAAACACAACAATCCCAAACCCATGGGACACAATAAAAGCAGTCCTGAGAGGGAAGTTCATAGCTCTATAGGCCTACCTCAAAAAAAAACAAGAAAAAATGGTAATAAATTATCTACCCTTCCAACTTAAAGAATTAGAAGGAGAAAAACCCACAGTAACCAAAAGAAAAGAGGTAATACAGATCAGAACAGAAATAAATGACATTGAGACCAAAAAAACAATACAAAAGTTGAATGAAACCAAGAGCTGGTTCATTGAAAGGATAAACAAGATTGATGAACCTCTAGCCAGGCTCACCAGGAAACAAAGAGGACTCAAATAAACAAAATCAGAAATGAAAGAGGAGAAGTAACAACTGAACCCACAGATATACAAAGGATTGTAAAAACAAACAAACAAACAAACAAACAAACAAACAAACAAACAAAAAACCCTACGAACAACTCTACTCCAAAAAACTGGACAACCTCGACGAAATGGAAACACTCCTAGAAAATACAAGCTTCCAAAACTCAATTAGGAAGAATCAAAAACCTGAATAGGCCGATTACTATTGAATAAATTGAAACAGTAATCAAAATGCTTGCAGCAAACAAAAGCCTTGGATGGGATAGCTTCACAGGGGCATTTTACAAAACATTCAAAGAAGACCTAAAACCAATCCTCCTCAGACCATTCCAAAAAATTCAAGAGGAAGGCACACTTCCTAGCTCTTTCTATGAAGCGAGCATTACCCTATTCCCAAAACCAGATAAAGACACCTCAAAGAAAGAGAATTACAGGCCAATATCCTTGATGAACATAGATGCTAAAATCCTCAACAAAATTCCAGCAAACCAGATCCAGCATTACATTAGAAAGATCATACACCATGACCAAGTGGGATTTATTTCAGGGATGCAAGGATGGTACAATATCCACAAATCAATAAACGTGATATACATCACATAAACAAATTGAGAGACAAAAATCACATAAATCATATCAATTGATGCAGAAAACGCATTTGGCAAAGTCCAACACCCTTTTCTGAAAAAAACGCTCTGCAAAGTGGGAATAGAGGGATCATACCTCAACGTAATAAAAGCCTTATATGACAAACCTGCAGCCAACATCATACTTAATGGGCAAAACCAAAAACCATTTCCCCTAAGAACAGGAACAAGATAGGGATGCCCACTCTCACCACTCCTGTTTGACATAGTACTGGAAGTACTAGCCATTGTGATAAGACAAGAAGAAGAAATAAAAGGCATTCAAATTGGAAAAGAAGAAGTAAAACTGGCCTTATTTGCAGATGACATGATACTGTACATAGAAAACCCTAAAGACTCCATAAAAAATATTAGACTTAATAAATGAATTTGGCAATGTAGCAGGATAAAAAATTAATGCCAAGAAATCTATGGCATTTTTATACACCAATAGTGAACTTACAGAAAGAGAGATTTAAAAAAACAATCCCATTTACCATTGCACCAAAAAATTAAGATGCCTAGGAGTAAACTTAACTAAGGAGGTAAAAGACCTCTACTCAGAAAACTACAGGATGTTGAAAAAACAGATAAAGACATAAACAGATGGAAGAAAATATTGTGTTCATGGATTGGTAGAATCAACATCATTAAAATGTCCATACTACCCAAAGCAATCTATATATTCAACACACTCCCCATTAAAATACCAACAGCATTTTCACAGACCTAGAACGAACTCTCCAAAAATTCATCTGGAATAAAAAAAGACCCCGAATAGCTGCAGCGATCTTGAGAAAGAAGAACCAAGTTGGAGGGATCACAGTACCAGATATCAAGCTATATTACCAAGCCACGGTTCTCAAAACTGCCTGGTACTGGCACAGAAACAGACATATAGACCAATGGAATAGAATACAGAACCCAGAAATCAACCCAAAACACTATACTCAAATAATATTTGAGAAAGAGGCAAGAACATACAATGGAGTCAAGAAAGTCTCTTCAATAAATGGTGTTGGAAAAATTGGACAGATACATGCAAAAAAAAAAAATGAAACTAGGAGAAACTAAGATGGCGGCATAGATAAACACCGGGAAATTGCCGCCTCCAACAACAATTGAAAAATACCGCAAAGGACAGAGCGGACATCATCCAGAACAACAGGAAGGCTGGCTGAGTGTAAATTCTACAACTAGAAGGAAAGAAAAGCACACTGAGAGCCAGAGGAGCTGCGGAGGTGAAGTGCAGAGGTACGGCGGCTCACACGCACGCGGAAAGGGGGTGGCACCTGAGGACGCGGCTGTCTTTTTGAATCACAAGCTCCTGACTGCTCTGAACTCCGGTTCCGGGAAGTCTCTGGGGACCCAGGACTCATACGGGGAGAAGCTGGACTGTCGGGCAGCGGGCGAACTTGAGGGCGGCTTTCCCTCAGAGGTGCTTGCAGCAATTATCGGGTCACTGAGACGCGCGACTCCTTAGGGCTGGGCAGAGAATCAGCCACAGCTGCTTGCTCCGCCCTTTGACTCCCTGAGACCCCGCCCCACCCAGGCTGCGGCAGAGGCTTTTGCATGTGAATGTACCTAACTGCAGCCGAGCCAGGCAGACCTGGAACTTCCAAGAGAAGGCCCAAGGCCCCGCAGCGGCTTGCATTGCTTCACAGCTGAGCCTCTTCCTGGCTCCTGCTGTGTGGCCTCAGGCAGAGGCTGAATTAGCACCACCTTAGACCAGGAGCCACTGTACCCAGTGGTCAGAGGGGGGCCATCCAGATTGAAACTCCTCAGATCCATAAGGGACACACTCAGGGAGCAGACTCAGGGAGCACCAAAGCCCCACTGAAGCAAGTCTTGCCCCAGAAGGGTGTCTTCAGCACAGAAGTTCTCCCACTTCAGACACAGCTGATTCTCACAGCCAATTGGCCTGGAGGTCAATTCCTCCCAGTGATCTTACAACAACCAAGGCACCAAGAGTGCACCAAGAGTGTCCACCCCAGGTAACTGGGGAGGCTGAGCTACTGGGCCCTACAGGACACCTGATGCGCAGGGCCACTCTATCAACACAGGGAAGCAGCGAAAATGCGGAGACAAAGAAACAGGTCACAAATGGCAGAAATGGAGGAAAGCAAACGAGTGGATATAGAGTTCAAGGCCACGTTTATACGGTTTTTCAAGAATTTTATGGAAACCGCCGATAAATTTAATGAATCCCTCAATAAGTATAGTGAGACCATGGAGGACATGAAAAAGGACCAACTAGAAATTAAGCATACACTGACTGAAATAAAGAATAATTTACAGAGATCCAACAGCAGACAAGAGGATCCCAAGAATCAAGTCAAAGATTTGAAATACAAAGAAACAAAAAATACCCAACCGAAAAAGAAAAAAGAAAAGAGATTCCAAAAATATGAAGATAGTGTAAGGAACCTCTGGGACAACTTCAAGCGTACCAACATCAGAATTATAGGGGTACCAGAAGGAGAGAGAGGGCAAGATATTGAAAACCTTTTTGAAGAAATAATGACAGAAAACTTCCCCTACCTGGTGAAAGAAATGGACTTACAAGTCCAGGAAGTGCAGAGAACCCCAAACAAAAGGAATCCAAAGAGGACCACACCAAGACACATCATAATTAAAATGCCAAGAGCAAAAGATAAAGAGAAAATCTTAAAAGCAGCAAGAGAAAGACAGTCAGTTACCTACAAGGGAGTACCCATACGACTGTCAGCTGATTTCTCAACAGAAACCATGCAGGCCAGAAGAGAGTGGCAAGAAATATTCAAAGTGATGAATAGCAAGAACCTGCAACCAAGATTACTTTATCCAGCAAAGCTATCATTCAGAATAGAAGGTCAGATAAAGAGCTTCATGGATAAGAAAAAGCTAAAGGAGTTCATCACCACCAAACCAGCATGATATGAAATGCTGAAAGGTATTCTTTAAGAAGAGGAAGAAGAAAAAGAAACTCTTACTATTTGCCACAGCATGGATGGAACTGGAGAGTGGATAAATACCACAGGATCTCACTCATTTGTGGAATATAATGAACAACATAAACTGATGAACAAGGACTGATCCAGAGACGGAGAGGCATTGATTGGACTGTCGGGCCTTGGAGGGAAGGTAGGGGAGGGTAGGGGTAAGGGGGAAAGATCAACCAAAGGACTTGTATGCAAGCATATAGGCCTAACCAATGGACACGGACAACGGGGGGGTGAGGGCATGAGCGGGGGGGGGGGGGGGGTAGAGGGTAACGTGGGGATAAGGACACTGCCAGGAGCCAGTCCATGCTTGCTGTTTCAAGGGACCTGGCATATATGGCATACTGTTCTTAATGTTTGCTCACCTTCTTGGCACTATGTGTTTTAACCAAGGTCTCTGAGAAAGGTTGTTTCCCCAGGTAGAGATTTTCCCCCTGAAGTTAGGGAGGGAATAAAACCTCTTAACTAAGTGCCAGGCGGGTAATTAATCACTTTAACTACGAACAATCATGCTTAAGCTACATAATCTTTACTCCCTGGAATGGAGATAAGAAACGCCCTAACCTTTGGAATAGAGATTGATAGGGTTGGAATCAACTGGTATAAATACAGATGTAGCAAGACAGAACTTAGAAGACAGAACCTACACAGAACCTAGAGACAGAAGAACTTCGCTGGAGAGAACATGGCAAAAGATCCTGGACAGAAACTGGCAACAGAACCTAGAGACAGAACCTAGCAAGAGAACATGGCAAAAGATCCTGGACTGAACCTGATTACAGAAATTGGCAAGAGAACCTGACTAGAACCTGATGACTGAACCTGGCTGGAAAACCTGGCTGGAGAACCTGGAGAACCTAGCAAGAGAACATGGACACAGAACCTGGCTGAAGATCCTAGGCAGAACCTCTCTGGAGATCCAGACCAGAACTTGGCTGGAGATCCTGGCTGGAGATCCTGGCTAGGCTGCTGATCAACTGAACACTGTCTCTGTGTCCTTCCTTCTTCGCCGATTCCGTCTATGCCTTTGGGAACCCCTGGACCTGCTGGGGTTGGACCCCGGCAGGACACATGTGTAATATCTTAATCAATAAAAAAAAATGAAACTAGACCACCAACTTACACCAGACACAAAAATAAACTCAAAATGGATAAAGGACTTAAACATAAGATGGGAAACCATAAAAACATTAGAGGAATCCACAGGCAGCAAAATCTCAGACATATGCTGAAGCAATATCTTCACTGATACAGCTCCTAGGGCAATGGAAACTAAAGGGAAAATAAATAAATGGAACTACATCAAAATAAAAAGCTTTTTCACAGCAAAAGAAACCATCAACAAGAAAGCCCACTGCATGGGAGAACATATTTGCAACTGTTATCTCTGATAAGGGTATAATCTCCAACATTTACAGGGAACTCATACAATTTAACAAAAGGAAGATAAACAACCCAATCAAGAAATGGGCAATGGACCTAAATAGATACTTTTCGAAAGAGGACATAAGGAAGGCCAAGAGACATATGAAAACATGCTCAAAGTCACTAATCATCCGAGAGATGTAAATCAAAACGACAATGCGGTACCATCTCACACCTGTCAGAATGGCTATCATCAACAAATCAATAAACAACAAGTGCTGGAGAGGATGCGGAGAAAAAGAAACCCTCGTGCACTGCTGGTGAGAATGGAGACTGGTGCAGGCACTGCGGAGAACAGTATGGAGTTTCCTCAAAAAATTAAATATGGAACTGCCATTTGACTTAGTGATCCCACTCTTAGGAATATATCCTAATAAACCCGAAGCACCAATTAGAAAGAATGTGTGCACCCCTATGTTCATAGCAGCACAATTTACAATAGCTAAGATCTAGAAACAGCCCAAGTGCCCATCAGTAGATGAGTCAACAAAACATTTGTGGTACATTTATACCATGGAATACTATGCAGCAGTGAAAAATAAGAATCTTTTACCCTTTGAGACAGCACTGAGGGACCTGGAGAGTATCATACTAGGTGAAATAAGTCAGAGAAAGACGAGTATCACATGATTGCACTCATATGTGTAATGTAAGTAACAAAATAAACAGATGAACAGAGTGGATCCAGAGACATAAAAGCATGGAACAGAGTGTGAATCTTCAGGGGGATGGTGGGGGAGGGTGGGTGACTGGGAGGTAATGAACCAAAGACCTTGTATACATATATGCATAACCCGTGAACACAGACAACAGGGTGTTGAAGGCCTGTGGCAGATGGGGACATGGCGGGGATGGAAGGGGTTAATGGGTGAAAATGGGAACATATGTAATACTTTCAACAAAAAATAATTATTTAAAAAAAACCTGGGATCATAAATGCAGCCTATTTTAGAGGACGGCATCAATAATTAAAATATCTTATACATGATCTCTTCTCTATGAGACCATATCAACATTTCCACTCTAGATGACTCTAACATTCCAGAATGCCCATCTTTCTTCACTGTTACTTCCAACTTTGCTCATTTCCCAGAAAAAAAAGAAACTACTTGCCCTTTCTGAACCTCCATTTCCTTATCTGTAAAGTGAGGATAATAAGAGTATCTTTTTTATACAATGGTAAGTTTATATGTGCATATATGTTTTATTACCTATCTATTTATATATATATATATATATATATATATATATATATATATATATAAAATAGATACAATCTGTCTCTGTGTACATCCACAGACATAATGTTTGCTGGATGCCCGGCATGGTTCTGAGTGTTTTACATACATTATCTTATTTTAGTTCTTTTACAACCCCAAATCCTACCTCCCAAGAATATGCATGAGTCATGCTAATACTCCAAAATATTTGTTGTTTATCTGAAATTCAAATTTAACTGGGCATTTTGTATTTTATCTGGCAGCTCAACCTATAGGAAATGCTTAATAAATATTTTTGGGAATAAGGGAGTGAAGGAGGAAGACAGGAAAAAAGAAAAGAGGGGAAAAAGGGAGCCAGTTTGTCCATCAGTGGAGCATGAATGGAAAGAGTTGCAGGCTTGAAGGATGTGGTAGATTTGTTAAGACCTAGAAATCACAAAAAAATCTGGCCTTAACATTACTTCTCACTATTTTCTTTCTTTTTTTCCTCGGTTTTATTGAGGTATAATTTACTTTATCACATTGTATAAGTTTAAATGTGGGAGAACATATTTGGCAATGAGACATAATTTGATATTTGTATATATTGTGAAATAATAACCACAATAAATTAGCTAATATCCATCACCTCACATAGTTATAATTTTTCCTTGTAGTGAGAACTTTAAAGATCTACTCTCTTAGCAACTTTCAAATATGCAATACATTATTGTTAACTATAGTCACCATATAGTACATTAATCATCACAATTTTCAGTTCTATACAGTACAAGATAAATAGTTGCTTCCCCCTTTTTTGTTAAAATTTCTGCCCTCGTGTGGTAGGAAAAAGGTATTAGGTCAGAAGCCTTGATTCTGGTTTTCTAAGCTCATTGGGACAAAATGTTCCAAGGAGACCAGTGATCTGAAAAGAAGGATATGATGATAGTAGTTTGTTTGTTTGTTTGGGTGGAGGACAAGAGAGGAATGAACAAAAGATAAGCCAGCTCTGTGTCTCAGATACTAGGAAAGTATTATTAAAATAGATTTTAAAAATTGTTTAGTGCTGGCTGGTTTGGCTCAGTGGATAGAGCGTCAGCCTGCAGACCAAATGGTCTTGGGTTCAATTCTGGCCAAGGGCACATGCCGAAGTTTCGGGCTCAATCCCCAGTAGGGGGCATGCAGGAGGCAGCCAATCTAAGATTCTGTCATCATTGATGTTTCTATCTCTCTTTCCCTCTCCCTTCCTCTCTGAAATCAATAAAAAAAATTTTTTAAAAAATGTTTGAAAGACATTAGTGTAAGCCAGCATAGTCTCAGTTTTCAAGTTGTTATGGTGAAAAAATATGTTAAGAGACTGTATCTAAATTCATGCAGTAGAATATTTAAATGCGGAATTCACTATAAATGGTAAAGTAGTATTTACATGTTGTCAATTCAAATGCCACCATGGTAACTTTGGATGGGAAGAAATGTTGGTGTTTCCAGGGTTCAGAAAGCCCCAGTTCCAGACGCCATTTATTGTTGGTGCTCTTGTCCCACTTCGGGCGTCATTTATGCCGGGGTTCATATCCCAGCATCAAGAAGGGTTCAGGAATCTGGAAAAGGGGCTGCGCGTAGATGACATAGAAATCGAGAGACTAATAAAGAGTCCAGAGACGAGGTATAATTTTGAAAGGTATTGGGGGTCAGAGGACCTTCAGCTAAAGGAACTAAAGAGTCCCTCCTTGTCTAGGACCCTTGCTTTTATTAACACAATTTTTTCTAAGGCAAGGTGGAGATAATACACTTCAAAGGGTAAGGTTTCAAAGGGTACAGAGGCATTGTCAGTTTGGGGAATAGCTTACGGCTGTTCAGGTGTTTGGCCAGTAGGAGGCAATAACATGTAGATTAAGATGCCCTTTAACTGTCTGGCAGCCACAATCAGTTTCCTATTCAGGTTTGGGGAAATGCCTTTAGCCATTCCCAACAGGTTGAGTCCCCAAGTTTCATCAACCTTTTGATGAAACTCTTAAAATTATGACATGCTGGAATTGGTCTACGGCAAAAAAAATTCTGGTTTTTATGCCTCGTCTGATCATTTTATTTTATTTTATTTATTTATTTTTAAATATACTTTATTGATTTTTTACAGAGAGGAAGGGAGAGGGATAGAGAGTTAGAAACATCGATGAGAGAGTAACACTAATCAGCTGCCTCCTACACACTCCCCACTGGGGATGTGCCCGCAACCAAGGTACATATGCCCTTGACTGGAATCAAACCTGGGACCCTTGAGTCCGCAGGCCGACGCTCTATCCGCTGAGCCAAACCGGTTAGGGCTTTATTGTATTTTTTAACTAGAAGCCTGGTGCACGAAATTTGTGCATTGGGTGGGGGTCCCTCAGCCAGGCCTGCCCCCCCTCACAGTCCAGGAGCCCTCAAAAGATGTCCTACTGATGGGAGGCGACCAGCCAATCAGGTATATAGATACTTTCCAGAGGCAGCACAGACTCCTTCCTTATTTCTTTCCTCTGTTGTTGGAGAACAGGGGACTAAAAGGTGCAGACAGAACTGTGGCCAGGCCTGGGCTTTTGTAGGCAGCAGAAAGAGGGAGAGGGCTGGGGAAAGTCTAGACACATTTCTGTCAATTGTCTTACCTTCCTCCGGACCCCTCCCTCCATTTTTTCCTTCTCACGGTGGACGCTTGGGCCTCGGACTGGCCGGAGCTCAGCGATGGTGGCGTTCAGCCCCCTCACTTCTCAGCTGAATGTACAGCTGCCTCCCATTCCAAACGAGGCTGTTTTCAAGTGACTAAAGCGCTGGGAATCCAGAGCTCCCGGCCTCTCCCCTATTGGTTTCCTCCTTGGGTCGGTTGCAGAGTTCACTGAGACACCAAAGCAGTTCTGCCCTGGTAGTTCTGCAGTGTCCCCCCCCCCCCCCGCCCCCCCTCCCCCGCCGGGCACTCTTCCTTGAGTCTCCAGGTCCACAGTCTGTGCTCCTGGAGGTCGCCCAGAGCCCATTCCCCCAGGTAGGTGGGGTAGGGGGGCTAGCTTGGAGAGCTGGAGGAAGATGGCAGAATAACAGTTGATATGAACAAGCACCTGCTCAGCCAGACTTTCTAAGCTCCCCACTGAGCCCAGGACGGGCCCCTTCCTGGTGCTGGGACTCCAGATGAGGTCCCCTCCCTGCACCCAGTGCCCTCCTCCCCGTTCCACAACCAGGGACAGGAGCAGCTCATCCGTGATGCTCTGGTTCCTGCCAGCCAGGCAGGTGGCATTGCAGGTGGTGCAGCCTAGGGTGCCGGGGGCCGTGAGCCTCCTCTCCCTATCTGAAGTGTGGGGCAGGGTCCGTGGCTGGGCCACGGAGGCAGGCGCAGGGCCAGGGCAGCGCTAGCAGGCTCGGCAGTCTGTGCACGCCCACTCTGGCTCCAGGCTACTGGGCTATCGCTGAGCAACAGTGGCAGTGGTGGTGCAGCAGTCCACAGCAAGGCCCATGTGCCCCTTGCAGCCACCCCCAGGTGCTATGCATGGAGATGCCACCTGCTGCTGAGCCACTATCTGGCCCAGGACCTGCAGGGGCTGGGGTGGCCTCAGGCTCCTGCCGGCCCCACCAAAGCCAGACTCGGGGTTGGCTAGCTGCCCCCGTCCCCACCCACCAGTCGGGAGGGCCTCCACCTCCAAGGAAGCGTGACATTAGCACTGGACAGGCCTGTGCGCACCTGTGCTGGGGGGCGGAAGTCCCCGCCCCCATCCCTGCCTACCAGCTTCTGCCCAGTCATGATTCGGAGACCATTAGGACAAATTAGCATATTACCTCTTTATATATATATATATATATAGATTGTATTTATTGGGGTAATACTGGTTAACAAAATTATATAGGTTTCAAGTTCACATTTTCACAACACGTAATCTGTACACTGCATTATGTGTTTACCACCCCAAGTCAAGAATCCTTTAATAAAAACAATCAAAAACACTCAAACACTTGGAAGCTGAATAGCATGCTATTAAATATTGATTGGATTACCAATGAGATCAAAGAAGAAATTAAAAACATCCTGGAAACTAATGACAATGAAAACACAACAATCCAAAACCTATGGGACACAATGAAGCAGTCATAAGAGGGAAGTTTATAGCTCTACAGGCCTACCTCAAAAAAACAAGAAAAAATGGTAGTAAATCATCTAACTCTATATCTCAAAGAATTAGAAAGAGAGCAATAAGAAAAGCCCAGAGTGAGCAGAAGGAAGGAGATAATAAAGATCAGAGCAGAAATAAATGACATAGAGACCAAAAAAAATTACAAAAGATCAATGAAACCAAGAGCTGGTTCTTTGAAAGGATAAACAAGATTGATGAACCTCTAGCCAGGCTCACCAAGAAGCAAAGAGAGAGGACCCAAATAAACAAAATCAGAAATGATAGAAGCGAAATAACAGACCCCATAAAATTCAAATGATTGTTAAAAAATACTATGAGCAACTCTACTCCAACAAATTAGAGAACCTGAAGGAAATGGGCATATTCCTAGAAAAATACAACCTTCCAAAATTCAATCAGGAAGAATCTAAAAATCTCAATAGGCCCATAACTGTGGAAGAAATTGAAGCAGTAATCAAAAAGCTTCCAGCAAACAAAAGCCCGGGGCCAGACGACTTCATAGGGGAGTTTTACCAAACATTCAAGGAAGAACTAAAACCTATCCTCCTCAGACTATTCCAAAAGTTCAAGAGGAAGGAACACTTCCAAGCTCATTCTATGAAGCCAGCATTACCCTAATACCAAAACCAGATAAAGACAACACGATGAAAGAGAATTACAGGCCAATATCCCTCATGAACATAGATGCCAAAATTCTCAACAAATCCTAGCAAATCGGATCCAGCAGTACATCAGAAAGATCATACACCATGACCAAGTAGGATTTATCTCAAGGATGCAAGGATGGTACAATATCCGCAAATCAATAAATGTGATACATCACATAAACAAATTGAAAGAAAAAACCACATAGTCATATCAATTGATGCAGAAAAAGCATTTGACAAAATCCAACATCCATTTTTGATAAAAACTCTCAGTGAAGTGGGAATAGAAGGATCATACCTCAACATAATAAAAGCCATATATGAAAAACCCACAGCCAACATCATACTCAATGGGCAAAAACTAAAACCATTTCCCCTAAAAACAGGAAAAAGACAGGGATGCCCACTCTCACCACTCCTGTTCGACATAGTGCTGGAAGTATTAGCCATTGCGATTAGACAAGAAGAAATAAAAGGCATCCAAATTGGAAAAGAAGTAAAACTATCCTTATTTTCAGATGACATGATATTGTACATAAAAAACCCTAAAGATTCCATCAAAAAACTATTATACTTAATAAATGAATTCAGCAATGTAGCAGGATACAAAATTAATGCCAAGAAATCTATGGCATTTCCATACATCAATAGTGAACTTACAGAAAGAGAGACTAAAAAAACAATCCCATTTACCATTGCATCAAAAAAATTAAGATACCTAGGAATAAACTTAACTAAAAAGGTAAAAGACCTCTACTCAGAAAACTGCAGCACATTGAAAAAAGAGATAGAAGAAGACATAAACAGATGGAACATACCATGTTCATGGATTGGTAGAATCAACATCATTAAAATGTCCATACTACCCAAAGCAATCTATAAATTCAACGCACTCCTCATTAAATTACCAACAGCATATTTCACAGACCTAGAACAAACGCTCCAAAAATTCATCAGGAATAAAAAAAGACCCCAAATAGCTGCAGCAATCCTGAGAAAGAAGAACAAAGGAGGTGGGATCTCAATACCAGATATCAAGCTGTATCACAAAGCCTGGTACAATATCCGCAAATCAATAAATCTCTAAACTGCCTGGTACTGGCACAAGAAAAAACACATAGATCAATGGAACAGAATAGAAAACCCAGAAATCGACCCGAACAATATGCTCAATTAATATTTGACAAAGGAGGCAAGAACATACAATGGAGTCAAGACAGTCTCTTCAATAACTGGTGTTGGGAAAATTGGACAGATACATGCAAAAAAATGAAACTAGATCACCAACTCATACCATACACAAAAATAAACTCAAAATGGATAAAGGACTTAAATGCAAGATGGGAAACCATAAAAATACTAGAGGAATCCAAAGGCAACAAAATCTCAGACATGCCGAAGCAATTTCTTCACTGATACAGCTCCTAGGGCATTGGAAACTAAAAAGTAAATAAACAAATGGAACTACATCAAAATAAAAAGCTTCTGCACAGCAAAAGAAACCATCAACAAAACAACAAGAAAGCCCACTGCATGGGAGAACATATTTGCCAATGTTATCACCGATAAGAGTTTAATCTCCAACATCTATAGGGAACTCATACAACTTAACAAAAGGAAGATAAACAATCCAATCAAAAAATGGGCAAAGGACCTAAATAGACACTTTTCAAAAGAGGACATTCACAAAGCCAAGAGACATATGAAAACATGCTGAAAGTCACTAGTCATCCAAGAAATGCAAATCAAAACAACAATGAGGTACCATCTCACACCTGTCAGAATGGCTATCATCAACAAATCAACAAACAACAAGTGCTGGAGAGGATGTGGAGAAAAAGGAACACTTGTGCACTGCTGGTGGGAATGCAGACTGGTGCAGCCACTATGGAAGACAGTATGGAGTGTCCTCAAAAAGTTAAAAATGGAACTCCCATTTGACCCAGTGATCCCACTTCTAGGAATATATCCCAAGAAACCAGAAACACCAATCAGAAAGGATATATTCACCCATATGTTCATGGCAGCACAATCCACCATAGCTAAGATCTGGAAACAGCCTAAGTGCCCACCAGCAGATGAATGGATTAGAAAACTGTGGTACATCTACACGATGGAATACTATGCTGCTGTAAAAAAGAAGGAATTCTTACCATTTGCAACAGCATGGATGGAACAGGAGAGCATTATGCTAAGTGAAATAAGCCAGTCAATGAAGGAAAAATACCACATGATCTCAATCATTTATGGATAATTAAGATCATTATAAAATGATGAACAAAAATAGATACAGAGGCAGAGCATGATTGAACAGACTGTTAAAGTGCAGCGGGAAGGCCAGGGAGGGTTGGTGGTGGTGTTGAGAGGGGGTGGTAAGAGATCAACCGGAGGGCTTGTAAGCATGCATATAAGCATAATCAATGGACACAAGACACTGGGGGGTATGGGAAGCCAGGAGAAGGTCAGGGGGAGAAAAAAAAAAGGAGACATATATAATACTCTTTGTAATACTTTAAGCAATAAAACAAAATTAAAAAAAAAAAGACTCCTGCCCTGACCGGTTTGGCTCAGTGGATAGAGTGTCAGCCTGAAGACTCAAGGGTCCCAGGTTCAATTCCAGTCAAGGGCATGTACCTTGGTTGCGAGCACATCCCCAGTGGGGAGTGTGCAGGAGGCAGCTGATCAATGTTTCTCTCTCATCGATGTTTCTAACTCTCTATCCCTCTCCCTTCCTCTCTGTAAAAATATTAATAGAATATATTTTTTAAAAAGACTCCTTTTATCACCATTCACCCCTCCCATACCCTTCTCCACCTACTCCTATACCCTTCCCCGTAGGAATCACCACATTGTTGTCTGTGTCCATGAGGTTTTTCTCTTTTTTTCTGTTTTGCTCAATCCCACGACCCTCCCACCCAGCCCCTCCAACCTGCGCCCATGATAGCTGTCATTAAACTTAGCAGGTAGCTCCAAACCCATGATGAAACTACCATAACCCAGGTAGGAGGCCTCTTCCCCCGGGGAGGCTATTCATTCTCCCTAGCCACAAGAAGAGATGAGGTTGCTATTTGCCTCAACTACAAACCTCACATACTACTATCGTCTTGAGTGACTCCAATGCCTATGTTGACATCCCTCCAAACACCAGGTCTCATGGTTCCTTTATCTACTCACATACAGGGCCTTAGTCACACTCTCATACCCTATGCCCATGAACATAACTTTGGTTTTGCCATTTCAGAGTATACCTCCTCTTTTAAAATCGCCAACTCCAAAATCTCACTCTCACTGACTTTCTGTTCTTCCTACTTTCTCACTAAACCTATTCTTTCAACCTCCAGTAGACTTCCAGAACTATTTGCAGTCTCTGTTTTCCCAGTCTTTCCACTTGCTTCTGTTTTCATGTCCTTCCCCCAGCCTGAACTCCACATGTGATCACTTAACTACTTTCTCACTAGCACCTGGACTTCTCAGTCTCTTGCTATTAGTCAGGCCTGGCCCTAATCTCTGCCTCAGTCTAACCATCTGTCTACTCATCCTCCAGGGGATGAACAAAGCTAAAGCAAGGGGCATGGTTGGGCAGGTTGGTGCCAATCTCCAGTTAAAATAGCCAGTTCAACTCAGCCCCCAGAATTTCCCTTCAGCTCTTTTACCTGATCTTAATCAGCTACCTTTCCTTTTTGTTCTTTAACTATTCCAAACCTTCTATAACTCTGAGTACCTCAGCTTCCTCATCTCTATACTGGCTTGATAATAACTACTCAGGGTTGTTGTGGAGAATAACGGAGGAATGTATGACCTGGCACTGATGCAGACCATTGACACACACACCTCATTTACTGCCACTGTCCTCTAGCACCCAACACAATCTGCCTTTCTCTCACACCAAACAAATGGCCTTATCTCACAGAGAAAAGAGAAGGAATGAGGTAAAGGGGAAGTAGGGGTATGTACCCTTCTCAACTTACAAACCACTGATCCTCACCCACCTGTAATAACTCGCCTCTAGTCTCAGAGAATGAAGGGCACTCCTCTTTTCTCAGGCTAGTCCGTCCTTCAGTGTTCATGTCAGAGACCCTGCTCAATCCATCCCTTCTCCCACCTATATCTTCAGCCCTCAGTTCCTCATCTCCTTAGATCATAGGCATGCTCAAATATTTCCCAACTTAAATTCTCTCTTGACTCTAAATCTTATTTCTCATTCAATAGTCAAACTTCAAGAGTTGTTTGAATTCATTGTCTAGACTTCTTCACTTCCCATTGACTTCTCCTCCCAATGCAAATTGCTCTCTGCCCTCATAGCTCTACCAAAACAGCTCTCCATGAGGTCACAAGTGACTTCCATTCACCTTGTTTGGTACTGTTGACCACTCCCTCCCTATTGCCACTCTGTCTTCTCTTGGCTTCTCATTGCAACTCTCAGGTAAAAGGAAAACAGGCCTGTTCTTAGCCTCCTTACTGGTTCTTCCTCTGCGTACCCCTTACATGTTGAAGTCTCGGAGGGCTCAACCCTGTGCTCTCAGTGTTCCTCTACACTATCTCCAGGGAGATCTCATTCTATCCCAGCTATTGGGTAACTATTTCCAAATATCTCTTTCCAGCCTAGTCATCTATTGTGAGCTATAGAACCCTTATCACAGCTAGGGATAAGGATCCTTTAAGAGAAAACCCACATTCTTACAACAAGAAATAGTCATTTATTTTCAAATCTATATGCAGGACAAAAATTTTATCAGGCAGTATGGTACTAGATCTCCAGCTCCCAACCCCTCAGCTGAGTTCAGAAGTGGCTGCCACCACTTCTTAGCTATGTGTTTTGGGTTAAGTTCTTTGACCTCATTAGTAAAATGAGATTAACAATAGTTTTGATCTCAAAGGGTTGTAGTGAGGATGAAATGAGATAATCCATGTAAAGGGCTTGCCTCACACATGATGAACACTCACTATATTTTATACTCTCATAGAGGCCCAGTGCACAAAATTAGTGTATGGAAGGGGATTTCCTCAGCCCAGCCTGCACCCTCTCCAATCCGGGACCCCTTGGGGGATATCTGACTGCTGGTTTAGGCCCAATCCCCACCTTAAACTGGCAGTCGGACATCCCTCTCACAATCCTGGACTGCTGGCTCCTAATCACTCACCTGCCTGCCTGCCTGGTCACCCCTACCTGCCCCCCTGCCAGCCTGATCACCCCTCACTGCCTCTGCATGCCAGCCTTGTCGCTCCTAACTGCCCCCCCTGCTGGCCTGATTGCCCCTAACTGCCCCCCCCCCCCCCCGCCGCCAGCCTGGTCACCTCTTACTGCCCCCCTCTGCTGGCCTGGTTGCCCCTAACTACCCCCCTCTGCTGGCCTAGTCACCCCTCATGGCCCCCCTGCCAGCCTGGTCACCCCATGCAGCCTGCTGTTCAGTCATTTGGTCATCTCTCACTAACCCTCCTGCTGGCCTGGTCATAGGCAGCCTTCTTGTGAGGGTGTGAGGGTTAATTTGCATATGACCTCTTTATTATATAGGATTGGACTATTTTCTATACTCTATTGGTCAGTCTGCCGAGGTCTAAATTCTGACTCTATTGCTTTCTACTGATGTGCCCATAAGCAAGTTATTTAACTTCTCTGAGCAGCAGTTCTCTCCTCTGTAAAATGGGGATAACAATAGTATCTACCACATCTGGTTATGCTGAATATTCAATAAGTGGATGTACATAGTGCTAAGAACAGTGCTCAAAAAAATTAAATATAAGTGTTGCTATTATGCTCAGAAAGGCGAGGAATGCATTTGTGAGCCTGTCAGAGAATAGCCATCTGGATCTCATCCCTGATTCTGCTTGCAATATACTAGATACATGTATACATGTTCCTTGAGGCAAGCCAGAAAATGGGAAGCAACATTGGGACAACAAATGTCAACTGCTGCATCCAGTGTTAAGCTGCTTCAGGGGCAGCTCTTTGTGCAAGGATAAAAGCTTATTCAGCAGTCTGTGGCTATGTGATTTCTTACAGCTGGACATTGCTATGTGATACTCCCCTGAGGTCCAAGTGGCCTCTCCTGTACTGTCAGCATCCTGTTCTTTCTTATCTTGAAACTGTCTTTGAGGTCCTAAACAAGGATCTGCTGTTCTTATTTTGAAATAAATGGGGGGAAAACTTTAATAACCCTTAACAGTCTAACCCTGCTACAGTTGTGAATCCAACTGCCTTTTATACATCTCAAATAGGCCCATCATGCTCATCCACAATCCTACTTCTTTCTATCAATTTGCACTTTCACTTTCTCCAATGATGTTTTCCAATTTTCCTTTCTCTCCTTAAGTCTCCCAACTTGCCATCTCCCCAACTCTCCCTGCCCCACCCCATCTCTCAGTGGATGACCATGCCTCCTACTTCACAGAGAAAATTGAAGTCATCAGATATGAAACAATCATTCAATGTTGTTAAATCTAACAATAGGTATGTCCTATCTTCATCTCTCTGGACCTATCGGCAGCATTTGACACGGTCATTCCCTTTTCCTTGATACTTTGATTCCTTTGTTTCTAGAATGCAACAATCTTTTGGTTTTCTTTTTCCTTTAGTGGCTACTGTTCTTCACTCCCCATTACTGGTTCTTCATCATCAATTCAACTTTTAATGTTAGAGAGCTCCGTGGCTCTATCCTTGGACCTCTTCTCTTTTGTATCTACCTTCACTTTTTTATGATTGCATCCAGTTTCATGATTTTAATTAATGACTATATATTGATGACTCCCAAATTTATATCTTCAGCCCACATCTCTCTCTAAATTCCAGACTCATATTCTGCTGCCAACTAGATATCTCCACTAACTGGGTAACTTAAACAATAGATATTTATTTTATCAGAGTTCTGGAGGCTAGAAGTCAAAGACAAAGGAGCCATCAGGTTTGGTGTCTGGTGAGACCTCTCTCCCTGGATTGTAGATGGCCACCTTCCTGTTGTGTCCTCAAATGGCATTTCTTCTATGTGTGTGTGGAGAGAAAGGTAGCTCCCTGGTGTCTCTTTCTCTTCTTATCATAAAACTAGGGCCCCACACTTCTTACTTCATTTAACCTTAATTACCTCCCTAAAGGCCCTAATACAGATATTATCACAATGGGGTTAGGGATTCAACACATGATTCAGAAGAAAGACAATTCAGTCCATAACAGATATATAATAGATATCTCAAACATAATATGTCTAAAATGGAACTTCTGATCAGAGCAGATCCAAGCGTTTGAGTCCAAAAACTTATACAATTTGTGATTCCTTCTATGGGAAAAAAGAACTAAAAAATAAATTAACAACATATTGTTAGAGCTGGAGCAAATGAGAGACCTAAGCTTCATTAGCTTTATAGTAAATCTGCCTCTACTCCTGATCTTCAGTCCCTCTCTCCCCTCCACACACACCTGTCTCTCCCATACTCCTTTCTCTCCTAGTCAATGGCAACTCCAAGCTTCAAGCTGCCCAGGCCTAAACTCTTCAAGTCATTGACTTTCTTACACTCTACATTTAGTATGTCCAAAAATCCCGCTGTTTCTACTTTCAAAATATATTCATAGTCTGACAACATCTTATCTACCACTATCTCCCTGTACTAAGTCATGATCAGCTCTTGCTTGGAATATTGCAGTAGCCTCTAACTGGTGTCATTGCTTCCACTTGACATCAAATGTCCATTTTCAACATAGTGGAATGTTTAAAAACGTAAACCAATCATATCAGCTCAAAACCTTCCAATTTTTTTTTTGACCAATACCATATGATTTTATTAATGTGAGGTTTTTAGAGAAGTCAAACATAGAAACCTAAAGTAGAATGGTGGCTGCCAGAGGCTGAGAGGAGGGGGAAGTGGGGAGTTGATTAATGCATATACAGTTTCATTTTTGCAAGGTGAGAACGTTCTGGAGATTGGTTGCACAATAATATGAATATCCTTAATACTGAACTGTAGACATAAAAATGGTTAAGATGGAAAATTTTATGTTATGTGTATTTTACCATTATTAAAAATTTAAAAAGTAATATAATGAAATGCTATTTCTCAACAACTCCTAATAGGAACTGCCATTGTTACCACTTTTAATCTTAGTAGCCACTAATGTAATGGGCCCTTATTAAGTATTTGTTGACTTAATTTGTAAATTACAAAAAAAAAAAAAAAAACACCCAGCCCTGGCCTGCGTGGCTTATTTGGTTGGGCATCGTCAAGTGCACCAAAAGATTGCCAGTTCTATTCCGGGTCAGGAAACATACCTGGGTTTCAAACTTAATCCCTGGTGGGAGGCGTGCAGGAGGCAGCCAGTCAATTGATGTTTTGCTCTCACATTGATATTTCTCTCCCTTCCTCTCTCTCTAAAAATTGATTAAAAGTCTTGAAAAATAAGTAAGTAACTAAATGAATAAATAACCAAAACCTCTATTGTGTTTTTGGTCATCTGTTCAGGCAGAATGACAAACACAGAAATGTTGTGTCCCCGCCCCATCACCCTAAATCTCCAGCTCTCTTCTGCTGTGTCCCAGGATCAAGGAACGTCAGTTTAATATTGTAACCAGCGCGTCTTCCTGTGGCATGTCCTCTCTCTGCTCAGCAGACTTGTTTTCCGTGTTTCTGTATAATCTCATCACTGCCACTTCCTTCTCCTCTGTGTTGACAGAGCCCGGCTGGTTTGTCCATTCTTGTTGGGCAGTTTGCTTCCTCCCATGCTATTGCTATTGCTATTGCTACCTGGTGATCACCTGGCCAGTACATATTGTTGGTTTTATATTTCTTTTTTTAAAATAATTTTTATTTCTTGAAGTATTACAAAGAGTATTACATATGTCTCCTTCCCCCCCCTTGACATTTCCCCCAGCCCCTACCCCCTAGTGTCTTGTGTCCATTGGTTATTCTTATATGCATGCATAAAAGTCCTTTGGTTGATCTCTTAACGCCCCCCCAAACCCTCCCCAGGCTTCCCACTGTAGTTTGACAGTCTGTTCAATGCTGCTCTGCCTCTGCATCTACACCTGTTCATCAGTCTATACTGGTCCCCATTATCTGTCCCAACCTCACTGGAGCCGTCCCAACCTCACTGGGGCCGTTTCGTCCTCACCAGGGCTGTCTTGACCTCACCGGGGCCATCCCGACCTCACTGGGGCCATCACTATCTCACTGGGGCCATTTCAACCTCACCGGGGCCGTCTTGACCTCACCGGGGCCGTCTCGACCTTGCCGGTGTCGTACATTGCCAGGGTCGTTCTGGCCTCACCAGGGCTGTCCCAACCTTACCAGGGCCATTTCGGCCTCACCAGGGCCGTTTCAACCTCACCGGGGCCGTCCCAACCTCACCGGGGCCATCTCGGCCTCACCGGGGTTGTTTCAACCTCACTGGTGCCGTCCCGACCTCACTGGGGCCATCTCGACCTCACCGGTGCTGTCTCAACCTCACCGGGGCCATTCCGGGCCTGGATGCCATCTCAACCTCACCAGGGCCATTCCAACCTCACCTGGGCTGTTTTGGCTTCACCAGGGCCGTCTCAACCTCACCGGGGGCGTCCCAACCTCACAGGGGCAGTCTCGACCTCACCGGGGCCATCTCGACCTTTCCAGGGGCATCCCAACCTCACTGGGGCCATCCTGACCTCACTAGGGCCGTCCTGACATCACTGGGGCTGTATCAGCCTCACCAGGCCGCTCCAACCTTACTGGGGCTGTCCCAGCCTCACCGGGAAAACACGAAGTTTGGCACTCTGTCCCCTGCCGGGTGGCTCCCCACCAGACAAAATCTACAGGCTTTCCTGGTAGCTGAACATCCACTATACCTGCTTGGACTTCGCCCTCCACCAAGTGCACAGACTGCCCATCTGCTGTCCCCCAGCATCCCATGCGAGACTGGAACCAGTGGACGTGCTTGTGCGCCTGCTGGTACAGTGGTTCCACATCGCCGGCCCAGCCGGGCCCAGCCCCGGCCTGCCCCGAACCCGACTCCGCCCCCCGAGTGCATCCCTCCTGGATGCGAGGAGCTGAAATCTGCAGCCTGCTGGGTTGGGCTCTGTACTTGGCGCCTCTACCCATCCTATTCAGTCTCAATGCTCTTCTTTCTATGCGAGGAGTTGAAATCTGCTGTTTGTTGGGTTGGGCTCTGTACTTGGTGTCTCTGCACATCCTACTCAGTCTCAATGCTCTTCTTTCTTTCCTTCCAGTTGTAGAGCCTCCACTGGGCCAGCTTTCCCATGCTTCCATATGATAGCTGTTTGTCCCACAGTTGGTAGCCTCAATGTTGTTATGGGAGGCAGCACGCACCGGTCTCTTCCTTATGCCGCCTTCTTGGTTCTCCTGGGTCTGCTTCTTGAGTGTGTCTCCCATGGGTGTGAGGAGTTGAAGTCTGCAATTTGTTGGGCTAGGCTGCAAAAGCGCAGGTGGGTCTTTTTGTGCACCTGGCACAGCTTGGATGGGGATGTAAATTGATTAGGGCTTGGTCTCAGTAGTCGCCAGGGTGGAGCAAATAGCAATGGCAGCGTCTCCGCAGCTCCTTGCCTCTCCGGGACACCGGGGCTTCGCTTTCCCCAGTGCCAGCGAGCAGTTTCGCGACAGAGCCTCCCTTGCTTTCTGACCGCTGCAAGGCTGTGTGGCCTCTCCCCGTAGGGTCTGGTGGCTCATGATCCTGCCCAAACCAGCTCAGTGGATTCGAGAGTTTGTAAAAGCGCAGGCGTTTCCTCTTGTGCCTCTGGCTCAGCCTGGATGGGGATGTAAATTGAGTAGGGTGGGGTCTCAGGAAGCCGCCAGGGCGGGGCAAACAGCAATGGCAGCGTTTCTGAGGCTCCTCGCCTCTCAGGGACACCAGGACTTCACGTCCCCAGTGCCAGAGAGCAGCTGTGCGCCAGAGCCTCCCCCGCTCTCCGACTGCTGCAGGGCTGTGCCGCCTCTCCCCATGGGGCCTGGGGCCTCAGAGACCTGCCCCGAGCAAGCCCAGAGGATTCAAGGGTTCGTAACTGCTTCCGAATGAAAAAATACCGCGCATCCAGTTGCAGCCCACCTGGCATGCAACTGTGTACCTCTGTTTTTGGCACCTCTGTAGCTCCTACTCAGTCTCACTGCACCTCTTTCTTTCTTTCCAGTTGTAGAACTCCCATTGTGCCAACTCCCCCATGGTTCTGAATGGTGGTTGTTTGTCTTATAGTTGGTAGTTTCAATGATGTGGGAGGCAGCACGCACAGGTTTACTCCCTACGCCGCCATCTTGGTTCCAAACCTTCCAATTTTTTGATCCAACAAACATAAACAAGGTATTATTCTTGACCATGGAGACACAGCAGTGAACAAAATATACAACAAGTCCTGCCTTCATAGATCTTACATTATAGTAATGACTTCCCTGATCACTCAGAGTAGCATCCAAGGCCCTTAATTTAATATATTTTCCTTATTTATTGTATCTTATCTTACTAGAATGTAAATTTCATGAAGTGAGGAATTTTTTGGTCTGTGTCCATAGTGCCTGGCATATGTTAGATATTTAATAAATATTTATTGAATAAATAAATGAACTTCCCCCTACCAAAATGATCATCTATCCACATTTGTACTTCTCTGATCCTCTTTCTCTCCTATTACAGTAAAGGAGATACACTTCCTTTTATCTATGGTACTCAAATTTGAGTGCACATCAGGGACTCCTTGAAGGTGTGTTCAAACACAGCACTCTAGGCCCACCCTCACAATTTCTGATTCAGTCAGTCTGAAATGAGGTCCAAGAATCTGCATTTCTAACCAGTTACAGATGATAGTGATACTACTGATCCAGAGATCACACATGAAAACCATTGATGCCATCCCGCCCACATTATCAGGAAATTTATCCTATCAACTATCTTTTCTTTCTAAATATACTCAATGAAACAAGTGGAAGAATATACCGTGTTCATGGATTGGTGGAATCAACATCATTAAAATGTCCATACTACCTAAATCAATCTATAGATTCAATGCACTCCCCATTAAAACACCAATGGCATATTTCACAGACCTACAACAAACTCTCCAAAAATTTATATGGAATAAAAAAGACACCTAATAGCTGCAGCAATCCTGAGAAAGAAGAACAAAGTAGGAGGGATCACAATAGCAGATATCAAGCTATATTACAAAGCCACTTTTCTCAAAACAGCCTGGTATTGCACAAGAACAGACATATAGACCAATGGAACAGAACAGAGAATCCAAAAATCAACCCAAGACATTATGCTCAATTAATATTTGACAAAGGAGGTAAGAGCATACAATGGAGTCAAGATAGTCTCTTCTATAAATGGTGCTGGGAAAATTGGACAGATACATGCAAAAAAAAAAAAAATGAAACTAGACCCCCAACTTACACCATACACAAAAATAAACTCAAAATGGATAAAGGACTTAAACATAAGACAGGAAACCATAAAAATCTTGGAAGAATCTATAGGCAGCAAAGTATCAGACATATCTCATAGCAGTATCTTTACCGACACATTCCCTAGGACAACAGAAAATAAGGAGAAAATAAACAAAGGGGACTACATCAAAATAAAAAGCATCTGCACAGCAAAAGAAACCATCGACAACAACAAAAAAGAGAGACCACTGCATGGGACAACATATTTGTCAATGTTCCATCCCATAAGGGTTTAATCTTGAAAATTTATAGGGAACTCATACAACTGGAAGATAAACAATCCAATCAAAAAATGGGCAAAGGACCTAAATAGACACTTTTCGAAAGTGGACATACAGAAGGACAAGAGACATGAAAAAATGCTCAAACTCACTAATCATCCAAAAAATGCAAATCAAAACAACAACGAGGTCACACCTCACACCTGTCAGAATGGCTATCATCAACAAATCAACAAACGACCAGTGCTGGTGAAGATGTGGAGAAAAGGGAACCCTCATACACTGCTGGTGAGAATGCAGACTGGTGCAGCAACTGTGGAAAACAATATGGAGTTTCCTCAAAAAATTAGAAATGTAACTCCCATTTGATCCAGTAATCCCACTTCTAGGAATATATCCCAAGAAATCAGAAATACCAATCAGAAAGAATACATGTACCCCATATGTTCATAGCAGCACAATTTAGAATAGCTAAGATTTAGATCAGCAGATGAGCCAGTCGGAGAAGGATAAATATCACATGATCTCATTTGTAGAATATAATGAACAACATAATCTGATGAACAAAAACAGATCCAGAGACATAGAAGCATCAAACACACCATCAAACCTCAGAGGGAAGGCAGGGGAGGGTGGGAGATGGGGTAAGAGGTCAACCAAAGGACTTGTATGCATGCATATAAGCATAACCAATAGACACAAGACACTGGGGGATAGGGGAGACTGGGGGAAGGTCAATGGGGGGGGGGAAGGAGACATATGTACCACTCTTTGTAATATTTTAAGCAATAAAACAAAATTTAAAAAAATTATATATAAAAAATTATATAAATAAAAAATAAATTTAAAAAAAAGAATACCTACTTGACTTCTCTGGTTATTTGTCTAAAAGGGATCTCAAACTTAACATGACCAAATTAGAATTATTTTTTTAAATTTCTTTATTGATTAAGGTATTACATATGTGTCTTATCCCCCCACTACTGCCCCCCACTCATGCCCTCACCCCTCCCCCCATCTGTGTCCATTGGTTAGGCTTATATGCATGCATACAAGTCCTTTGGTTGATCTCTCCACCCTCCCCTACCTTCCCTCTGAGGTTTGACGTACTGATCAATGATACTCTGGCTCTGGCTCTGTTTTTGTTAATCAATTTATTTTGTTTATTATATTCTACAAAGGAGTGAGATCATGTGATATTTACCTTTCTCTAACTGGCTTATTTCACTTAGCATAATGCTCTCCAGTTCCCATCCATGCTGTTGCAAATGGTAAGAATTCCTTCTTTTTTACTGCAGCATAGTATTCCATTGTGTAGATGTACCACAGTTTTTAAATCCACTCATCTGCTGATGGACACTTAGGCTGTTTCCACATCTTAGCTATTGTAAATTGTGCTGCCATGAACATAGGGGTGCATATATCCTTTCTTTTTTTTTTTTTAATTAAATCTTTATTGTTCAGATTATTACATTTGTTCCTCTTTTTTTCCCCCCATAACTCCCCTCCTCCCAGTTCCCGCATCTCCCACACCCCTTTCCCCCCCAGGAATAGTCAGTCCATTCCCTTTCTATGTCCCTGATTCTATTATAATCAACAGTTCATTCTGCTCACCAGATTATTTATTCACTTGATTCTTAGATTCACTTGTTGATAGATGCATATTTGTTGTTCATAATTTGTATCTTTACCTTTTTCTTCCTCTTCCTCTTCTTAAAGGATACCTTTCAGCATTTCATATAATCCTGGTTTGGTGGTGATGAACTCCTTTAGCTTTTCCTTATCTGTGAAGCTCTTTATCTGACCTTCAATTCTGAATGATAGCTTTGCTGGATAAAGTAATCTTGGTTGTAGGTTCTTGGTATTCATCACTTTGAATATTTCTTGCCACTCCCTTCTGGCCTGCAAAGTTTCTGTTGAGAAATCAGCTGACAGTCGTATGGGTATTCCCTTGTAGGTAACTGAGTTTCTTTCTCTTGCTGTTTTTAAGATTCTCTCTTTATCTTTTGCTCTTGGCATTTTAATGATGATGTGTCTTGGTGTGGTCCTCTTTGGATTCCTTTTGTTTGGGGTTCTCCACGCTTCTTGGACCTGTAAGTCCATTTCTTTCACCAGGTGGGGGAAGTTTTCTGTCATTATTTCTTCAAATAGGTTTTCAATATCTTGCTCTCTCTCATCTTCTGGCACCCCTATAATTCTGATGTTGGTACGCTTGAAGCTGTCCCAGAGGCTCCTTACACTATCCTCGCATTTTTGGATTCTTTTTTCATTTTGCTTTTCCGGTTGGGTGTTTTTTGCTTCCTCGCATTTCAAATCATTGACTTGATTCTTGCGCTCCTCTGGTCTGCTGTCGGGAGTCTGTATAATATTCGTTATTTCAGTCAGTGTATGCTTAATTTCTAGTTGGTTCCCCAATATAAGATCGAGGGTCTTATTAGTTTTCTTGTAGATCTCATTAAGTTTATCGGCGGCTTCTAAACAGTTCTTGAGAGACCTTAAAAGTGTGGTTCTGAACTCTATATCTTCCATTGACAATTTTGTCCTGTTTCTTTGTCTCCGCATTTTGTTATGCTTCCTTGGTGCACCCCCTAGTGGTCTTTGTTCGCAGTCTTATAGTTAAATCTTGATTGTTGTAGCTAATTCCAGGGAGGGTTTGACCTCCAGGCCAAGTGGCTATGAGAATCAGCTGTGTCAGCAATGAGAGAACTTCTGTCCTCTAGGGAGGTGCTAATCTAGCCTTTGCCTGAGGCTATCTGGCAAAAGCCTCTGTGCAGGGCTTGGGCGGGGCGGGTCGCACAGGATCAACAGGGTGGGCCTGAGAGAGCAGTTATGGCGGCTCTCAGTCCTGTCCCCAGGGGCTCTGCCTCTCTGAGTCCCAGCACCCACTGCAAAGCTCAGAGAGAAAGCTGCACTCACTCTGACCGAAGCCAGACAGTCCCGCTTCTCCCGTTTGAGTCTGGGTCGCTAAAGACTCGCCCGGATCTGGAGCTCAGAGTCTGCGACTCCCTCCCAATTGAAAACTCCAACCACGCCCTCCGCCGCCAGCCCGCTCGCGCACTCCGCACCTCAGAATTTGACTTCAGCACTGCACCTCCTCTGAGTGTCCGTATGCGTTTCTCTTTCCTCCTAGTTGTAGGACTTCCACTCAGCCAGCGTTCCTGTGGTTCTGGGTGATGTCCCTTCCGTTTTTTGGTTTCACTTTTGAAGTAGTTGTTCAAAGCAGCAAACTCCGGCGTTAACCTATGCCGCCATCTTGGTTCTCCTCATATATCCTTTCTGATTGGTGTTTCTGGTTTCTTGGGATATATTCCTAGAAGTGGGATCACTGGGTCAAATGGGAGTTCCATTTTTAACTTTTTGAGGAAACTCCATACTGTATTCCATAGTGGCTGCACCAGTCTGCATTCCCACCAGCAGTGCACGAGTGTTCCTTTTTCTCTGCATCCTCTCCAGTACTTGTTGTTTGTTGATTTGTGGATGATAGCCATTCTGAGAGGTGTGAGATGGTACTTCATTGTCATTTTGATTTGCATTTCTGGGATGACTAGTGACTTTGAGCATGTTTTCATATGTCTCTTGGCTTTCTGAATGTCCTCTTTTGAAAAGTATCTATAGCCGAAACCTGTTTGGCTCAGTGGATAGAGTGTCAATTCTGGTCAAGGGCATGTACCTGGGTTGCGGGCACATCCCCAGTAGGAGATGTGCAGGAGGCAGCTGATCGATGTTTCTCTCTCATCGATATTTCTATCTCTCTCCCTTCCTCTCTGTAAAAAATCAATAAAATATATATATTTTTAAAAAAAGAATCCATATAGGTCCGTTGCCCAATTTTTAATTGGGTTATTTATCTTCCTTCTGTTAAGTTGTATGAGTCCCCTGTAAATGTTGGAGATTAAACCCTTATTGGTGATAATATTGGCAAATATATTCTCCCATGCAGTGGACTTTCTTGTTGTTTTGTTGATGGTTTCTATTGCTGTGCAAAAGCTTTTTACTTTGATGTAGTCCCATTTGTTTATTTTCTCTTTAGTTTCCAATGCCCTAGGAGCACTAACAGTGAAGAAATTGCTTTGGCATATATCTGAGATTTTGCTACCTGTGGATTCCTCTAGTATTTTTATGGTTTCCTGTCTTATGTTTAAGTCCTTTATCTATTTTGAGTTTTATTTTTGTGTATGGTGTAAGTTAGTTGTAGTTTTATTTATTTTTTGCATGTATCTGTCCAATTTTCCCAACACCATTTATTGAAGAGACTGTCTTGACTCCATTGTATGCTCTTGCCTCCTCTGTCAAATATTAATTGAGCATTGTGGTTTCAGTCGATTTCTGGGTTCTCTATTCTATTCCACTGATCTATATATCTGTTCTTGTACCAGTACCAGGCTGTTTTGAGAACAGTGGCTTTGTAATATAGCTTGATATCTGCTATGGAGATCCCATCTACTTTGTTCATCTTTCTCAGGATCGCTGCAGCTACTCGGGGTCTTTTTTATTCCAGATGAATATTTAGAAAGTTCGTTCTAGGTCTGTGAAATATGCCGTTGGTATTTTAATGGGAAGTGCATTAAAACCATAGATATATCTCTCTCCTTTCCTCTCTGTAAAAACTCAATAAAATATACTTTTAAAAAAAAAAACAAAACCCATAGATTGCTTGCCGAAACTGGTTTGGCTCAGTGGATAGAGCGTTGGCCTGCGGACTGAAAGGTCCCAGGTTCGATTCCAGTCAAGGGCATGTACCTTGGTTGCGGGCACTTCCCCAGTGGGGAGTGTGCAGGAGGCAGCTGGTCGATGTTTCTCTCTCATCAATGTTTCTAACTCTCTATCTCTCTCCTTTCCTCTCTGTAAAAACTCAATAAAAAATATTTTTTTAAAAAAAACAAAACAAAAAAAAACCCCATAGATTGCTTTGGGTAGTATGGACATTTTAATGTTGATTCTACCAATCCATGAACACAATATGTTCTTCCATCTGTTCATGTCTTTCCCTATCTCTTTTTTCAACGTCCTGTAGTTTTCTGAGTAGAGGTCTTTTACCTCCTTAGTTAAGTTTATTCCTAGGTATCTTAATTTTTTGGTGCGATGGTAAATAGGATTGCTTTTTTAATCTCCCTTTCTGTAAGTTCATTATTTGTGTATAGAAATGCTATAGACTTCTTGGCATTAATTTTGTATCCTGCTACATTTCCAAATTCATTTAATAATTCTAATAATTTTTAGATGGAACCTTTAGGATTTTCTATGTATAATATCATGTCATCTGTGAATAGGGACAGTTTTACTTCTTCTTTTTCAATTTGGATGCCTTTTATTTCTTCTTCTTGCCTGATTGCAATGGCTAATACTTCCAGTACTGTCAAACACGAGTGGTGAGAATGGGCATCCCTGTCTTGTCACTGTTCTTAGGGGAAATGGTTTTAGTTTTTGCCCATTGAGTATGATATTGGCTGTGGGTTTGTCATATATGAATTTTATTATGTTGAGGTATGATCCTTCTATTCCCATCTTGCTGAGAGTTTTTATCAAGAAAGGGTGTTGGACTTTGTCAAATGCTTTTTCTGTGTCAATTAACATGACTATGTGATTTTTATTCCTCAATTTGTTTATGTGAAGTATCACGTTTATTGATTTGCAGATATTGTACCATCCTTGCATCCCTGGGATAAATCCTACTTGGTCATGGTGTATGATCTTTCTGATGTACTGCTGGATCCGATTTGCTAGAATTTTGTTGAGGATTTTGGCATATATGTTCATGAGGAATATTGGCCTGTAATTCTCTTTCATTGTGTTGTCTTTATCTGGTTTTGGTATTAGGGTGATGCTGGCTTCATAGAATGAGCTTGGAAGTGTTCCTTCTTCTTGGATTTTTTGGAATAGTCTGAGGAGCATAGGTTTTAGTTCTTCCTTGAATGTTTGGTAAAACTCCCCTGTGAAGACATCTGGCCCTGGGCTTTTGTTTGCTGGAAACTTTTTGATGACTGCTTCAATTACTGCCATAGTTATGGGCCTATTGAGATTTTTAGAATCTTCCTGATTGAGTTTTGGAAGGTTCTATTTTTCTAGAAAGATCTCCATTTCCTCCAGGTTTTCTAGTTTGTTAGAATAGAGTTGTTCATAGCATTTTTAAACAATCATTTGTATTTCTGTGGGGTCTGTTGTTATTTCGCCTCTTTCATTTCTGGTTTTGTTTATTTGGGTCCTCTCTCTTTGCTTCTTGGTGAGCCTGGCTAGAGGTTCATCAATCTTGTTTATCTTTTCAAAGAACCAGATATTTTGTAATATTTTTTGGTCTCTATGTCATTCATTTCTGCTCTGATCTTTATTATCTCCTTCCTTCTGCTCACTCTGGGCTTTTCTTGTTCCTCTCTAATTCTTTGAGTTGTAGTGTTGGATGATTTATTATAATTTTTAGTGGTTTTTTTTTGGTTTTTGGGGTGTGTGTGTGTGTGTGTGTGTGTGTGTGTGTGTGTGTGTTTGAGGTAGGCCTGTAGAGCTATAAACTTCCCTCTCAGGACTGCTTTCATTATGTCCCATGGATTTGGGGTTGTTGTGTTTTTATTGTCATTAGTTTCCAGGATGCTTTTTATTTCTTCTTTGATCTCTTTGGTAACCCAATCATTGCTTAATAGCATGCTATTCAGCTGCCAAGTTTTTGAATTTTGGGATTGTTTTTATTATAGTTTATTTCTAATATTATGCTATTGTGGTTTGAGAAAATGCTTGATATGCTTTCAGTCTTTTTGAATTTGGGGAGACTTTGCTTTTGACACAATATGTGGTCTATTTTTTAAAATATCCCATATGCACTTGAGAAGAATGTATATTCCATGGCTTTGGTGTAAATGCTCTGAAGATGTCAATTAAGTCCATCTGTTGTAGTGAGTACTATAGGATTGCTGTTTGTTTGCTGATTTTTTGTGTAAAGGCTTTATCCAGTGATGTCAGTGGTGTATTAAAGTCTCCTACTATGATTGTATTGTTATTGATCTCTCCCTTGATATCTTCCAGGAGTTTTTTTTTTTTTTTAAATATATTTTATTGATTTTTTACAGAGAGGAAGGGAGAGAGATAGAGAGTTAGAAACATCGATGGGAGAGAAACATCGATCAGCCGCCTCCTGCACATCTCCCACTGGGGATGTGCCCGCAACCCAGGTACATGCCCTTGACCGGAATCGAACCTGGGACCCCTCAGTCCGCAGGCCGACGCTCTATCCACTGAGCCAAACCGGTTTCGGCGAGTTTTTTTTTTTTTAAATATATTTTTATTGATTTTTCACAGAGAGGAAGGGAGAGAGATAGAGAGTTAGAAACATCGATGAGAGAGAAACATCGATCAGCTGCCTCCTGCACATCTCCCACTGGAGATGTGCCCGCAACCCAGGCACACGCCCTTGACCGGAATCGAACCCGGGACCCTTCAGTCCGCAGGCCGACGCTCTATCCACTGAGCCAAACCGTTTTTGGCTCAGGAGTTTTTTTTTTATATATTTGGGTGTTCCTGCATTGGGTGAATATATGTTTATCAGGGTTATATCCTCTTGTTGTATCTATCCCTTTAGTATTATGAAGTGGCTTTCCTTATCTCTTGCTATGGCCTTCACTTTGAGGTCTATTTTTTCAGATATAAGTATTGCTACCCAAGCTTTTTTTTTTCATTTCCATTTGCCTGAAAGATTTTTTTCCATCCCTTCATATTCAATCTGTCTGAGTCCCTTATTCTGAGGTGGATCTCTTGTAGACAGCATATATATATATATATATATATATATATATATATATATATATATATATATATATAATTTTTTTCATCCATTCAGCCACTTGATGTCTTTTGTTTGGAGCATTTAGTCCATTTATGTTTATAGTTATTATTGAAAGGTATTTGTTTGTAGCCATTTCTATTTTTTGTGCCTCTTTTCTTTCTTAGCTTTTTATTTCTTCTTTTCACACCAGTCCCTTTAGCATTTCTTGCATTGCTGGCTTGGTGGTGATAAACTCCCTTAACCTTTTTTTGTCTGTGAATCTTCTTATTTCCCCTTAAATCTTGAATGATAGCCTTGCTGGATAGAGTATTTTTGGATTCAGTCCCTTGCTTTGCATCACTTTGAAAATTCCTGTCCATTCTTTTCTGGCCTGATGTGTTTCTGTTGAGAAATCATTTGATAATCTAATGGGAGATCCCTTGTATGTAACTTTCTGTCTCTCTCTTGAAGCCTTTAAGATTAACTCTTTCTCCTGAACATTTGCCATGGTAATTATGATGTGTCTTGGTGTGGGTCTTTTTGTGTTCATCTTGTTTGGGACTCTCTGTGCTTGTGTGAGTTTTTTCTTCCCCACCTCAGGAAAGTTCTCTGACATTATTTCTTCAAATAGGTTTTCTAACTCTTGTTCCTCTTCCTGTTGTTCTGGCACTCCTATTATTCATATGTTGCTTTGTTTCATGTTGTCCCATAGCTCCCTTAGGCTCTCCTCCTGTCTTTTAAGTTTTTTCTCCAATTGCAGTTTAGTTTGGGTGTGTTTTCCTTCCCTGTCTTCTAATTTGCTAATTCGGTCCTCCTCTTCTCGTAGTCTAATGTTGAAACTTTGCATGGTGTATTTTATTGCAGCTATATCACTCTTCATTTCTTCTTGATTCTTATATAAGTTGTTGATTTTTTTCATCTTTCCCGTTTATGCACTCTAGGACCCTTATTCTGAATTCTTTTTCTGACATATTGCATGCCTCTGTTTCACTTATCTGCTTTTCTGGCGGGTCCTTCTTTTCTTTCCTTTGGGGGTTCCTTTGTCTACCCATTTTTTTTCTCACCAAGTGATCTTTATTTTGAGTCGTTCCGGGGCTGCTCCTTGGGTGGCAGTGGCTCCTCAGTCTGCAGTTGCTCCTCAGGTGGTCATAGCAGTGGCTTCTCCTCAGTGGCAGTGTCTCCTCTGGTGGGTGCTGTTCACAGCAGTAGTGTCTCCTCTGGCTGGTGGGGGAGGCTGCTCTCACAGCTGCTGCTCCTTGGATGCGGGCGGGCTGCTGCTCCTCAGATGGGGGTGGACTACTTACATGGCTGCTGCTCTTTGGATGGGGCTGGCTACAAGCTTCTGCTGTTCCTTTGATAGGGTGGGCTGCTCATGAGGCTGCCACTCCTTGGACAGGGGCAGGTTGCTTGTAGGGCTGCTGTTCCTCCTATGGGTATAGGCTGCTTGCACAGCTGCTGCTCCTCGGACAAGGGACGGGCGCTTATGCGGCTGCTGCTCCACAGTCAGGAGTGAGCTGTATGTGCGGTTGCTGCTCCTCAGATGAGGGCAGGCCACTCACCCAGCTGCTGCTCATCAGACAGGTGCAGGCTGCATGTGGCTGCTGCTCCTCAGACCAGTGTGGACTGCACAGGGCTGCTTCTCCTCGGTCTGGAGCGGGCTGCTCACACAGCTGCTGCTCCTTGGAAGGGGGCAGGTTGCTCTTGTAGCTGTTGCTCCTTGGACAGGTGCAGGCTGTGGGCTGTGTTAAGCTGCTGCTTCTCGGACGGGGGCAGGCTGTATGGGGCTTCCGCTCCTCCGTTGTGAGCAGGCTGCTCATGTGGCTGCTGCTCCTCAGACGGGGTGGGCTGCTTGCATGGTTGCTGCTCCTCGGACGGGGGAGCGGGCCACTCACACAGCTGCTGCTCCTTGGACAGGGGCAGGCTACATAAGGCTGCTGCTCTTAGGCCTGGGGCAGGCTGCTCATAGGACAGGCTGCTCGTAGGGCTGCTGCTCGTAGGGCTGCTGCTCCTTGGACAGGAGTGGGCTGCTCATGTGTCTGCTGCTCGCATGGTTGCAGAGCCCTAGGCTTTCTCCAGGGGTCCTCTGCCCTTCTCGGTTGAAAACTGTTTCACCAGCTGAGTCTCCTTCACCAGTTTGGGTTGGAAGTTATTTGTTTCAGCTGCCCATTCTATTTGCTCCAGGACAAGGCTCAGGACACATCCATCTATTCCGCTGCCATTTTGTCTCTCTCCAAATTAGAATTCTTAATTGTCTCACTACCTAAACTGTTACTCTTAGTTTCCCCCCACCGCAACTCAGTATTAGCACCATCAATTTACTTGCCTAAGTCCAAAATCATTCTTGACTATTTCTGTACTCATGTAGCTACCTGATCACCAAATTCTACCCTTCTCCCTACTAAATATCTTTCAAACTCATCAAATTCTCCCTCTTAATACAGCACCATCATCTCTCACTTGAGATACAGTTGTAAACTCTTAACTAATCTCACTATTTCCGCTTCTGCCCCATTCTCCACCATCTTCCCAGCAGCCAAAGTGATCTATCTAAATCTAACCAAGTCCTTTCTCTCCTTATCACCTTTCCATGTAGCTCCTTACACCCAGGATAAAGTTGAAGACAGGAGTTCCACAAACATGTGCACAAAGGTCACTGAGCTCGGTGGCATTACATAAATGTCAAGGCCTTCATAATATCTCTCCTGCCTACCTCTGCTCCTCTTTGCCTCCTACAAAATTCTCACTCTTGTGATTTCGGCTTGCCTGCAATTCTCAGAATGCTGGTTATCCTTGCCCATAATACCCTCTTCCAAGAACACATCTGTGTTCTACTCTGTGCTTCCAGATGTTCTCATGCTTCCCCTATCATATCACTTACTACTCTGTATTTTAACCATTCATTTTATTTTCTGCTTCTTTCATGAAACCATGAGAATCCTGGAGAGCAAATATGACTGTGATTTATTTAACTCTCCATCACCAATATTTAAACACGTATTAGGCATTCAATAAATGAATGAGTTATTAATTAACTTATGAACATATGGCAAGTTCAGGAGTAAGCCTGTTTCCAATGGATTAAAAACATAACTGAAAAGGGAGTAAATGGAGATATTGATTGTAGGTCATGCTTTTGAGAAGCATGGCTATCAAGAAAAAGAAATGGGAGAAAGAAGGGGTGAGGGAAAGTGCTATAGAGATTGCTAGTTGCCTAACCTAGTATTCATTCTCTTCCTTATAGAAGACCAGTTTTTTTGCTGGGCATATGATCTTTTTTCTAGATTAGAATAAAGTCTGCATTTTTCACTCTCTTGCAGCTATATGTGGCCAATGGGAAATAAGCAGAAATGTTGTGTGATACCATATAGCATATTTCCTTAAAGGTAGTTGATGTGATGGACATGGACAACAGGGGGATGAGAGCATGAGTGGTGGGGGGAGGTTGGGGGTTAATGGGGGGGAATGAAGACACATTTGTAATTCCTTAACTAATAAAGAATTTAAAGATTTAAAAAAAAGATAGTTGATGTGTACCATTTGCCTCTTTCTACCCTCACTCTATTTTGCTGCTTGGAATATAAATACAATGGTTTGCACTTCACCTTGGACCCTGAAGAAGAGGATCACACTCTAGGGATGACAGAGTAGAAAGCCAGAAGAAGTCTGAGTCACTGATAACCATACAACTATCACATCAAACTTGGATTGCCCTCCTGAGTAACTTCACATGAGACATAAACTTTAATTTTGTTTAAGCCATTGTTAGGTCAGGTTTTTTGTTACTCATAAAAGAACCTAATCCTAAGAAATACATAGAGTGGTTTTATTTATGATGGGAGAGATAAGAGAATGTTTATAGCTAAAGGAATGAGTTAGTAGAAAGAGAGATAGAGGACCCAGTTGCTAGATCAAGGTTATTGAGGGTATAGGAGGGAATGGAGACATGGTACACTGATGAATAGATTTGCTTTAGATAAGCACAGAGACATCTAATTCTGTGAGACCCACAGAAAGGACAAGAACTAGCATTTGTTGAGCACATTCTATGTATTGAATGCTTTATAAATATTATTTAAATTCTCAGAACACTTTAATGTAAGAATTATAAAGAATACAGTTTTTAAGCTGTTTGTTGTGTTCAGTTGTGCACAAAATATGGTTTTATTATTTTAACAAGAATTCAGTTTCTATTTCAAGCCATAATCAGATTTCAATTGAGTCAATATTGTTTGTGATAACAATAGCAAAAGATTGAAAATAACCTAAATGTCCATTATAATGGAATGGTTAAATAAATTATGGTCCATCTCCAAAATGGAACAGGTTACAGCTGTTAAAAAAGAATGAGATAGCTCTTTTTGGATTAACATGGAATAAACTCTAAACACATTTAAAATGGAAAAAAAATAAGGTTAAGAACAGTAGGTATAGCACGTCATGAATTTGTGTAACAAAAAGGAGAAGCAAAACAATAGAGTGTGTATGTGTGTGTGTGTGTGTGTGTGTGTGTGTGTGTGTGAATGAATACACAAGAAACTTGTAAGAAATGGATGTCTCCTGAGAAGGAATAAAGGGGTGGTGTAGTAAGGGGAAGACTTTTCACTGTATACAATTTGGTTCCTATTGAATTAAAGATGTTGTTATACAATCTACATATTTTAATTATTTAATAATAAAGAAGAGGTCATTAAAATAAATAAACAAATTTAGGATTTTCTCCATCATTCTCTTTCTTCCTGGGGTGGCCTCTCAGTTTCAGGAGGCTTACACAGCCTTGTGGTTGTAGTAAGAAGCAGCTATTTGAGCTGGATCCAGGTTTTGTTTCTTGTTTTTAATTCTCACCTGGAGATGTTTTTATTGATTTTGAGAGAGAGAGAGAGAAACACTTACCAGTTGCCTCCTGTATGCGCCCTGACCAGGAATCGAACCCATAATCTAGGTATGTGCCCTGACTGGGAATTAAAGCCACAACCTTTTGGTGTACTGGCTGACACTCCAACCAACCCAGCCAACTGGCCTGGGCTACATTCAATATTAGTTTTAGGTGTATAGTATAGTGGTTAGACAATCATATACTTTACAAAATATTCCCCCTGACATTTTTGGTACCCACCTGGAACCATACATAGTTATTACAATAATATTTACTATATTCCCTATGCTGTATTTTACATCCACATGACTATTTTGTAACTACCAATCTTTATTTCTCAAGCACTTCACCTTTTTCACCCAGTCCCCCAGCCTCCCTCCCTTCTGGCAATCATCAGTGTGTTCTCTGTATCTATGAGTCTGTTTCTGTTTTGTTTGTTCATTGATGTTGTTTTTAGATTCCACATATAAGTGAAATCCTATGGTATTTGTCTTTCTCTGACTAGTTCACTTAGCATAATACGCTCCAGGTCCCTCCATGCTGTCTCAAAGGGTAAGAGATCCTTCTTTTTTACAACTGCATAGTATTCCATTGTGTAAATACACCACTATTTTTTTTATCCATTCATTTATTGATGGGTACTTCCATATTTTAGCTATTGTAACTAGTGCTGCAATGAACATAGGGGTGGATATATTCTTTGGAAGTAGTGTTTTGGGTTTCTTTGGATAAGTGGCCAGAAGTGGAATTGCTGAGTCATACGTTAGAGATGGATCCAGGTTTAATGGGCCTGATTTACACAATTTTGAAATCCTTTTAAGAAAAATAATACACAATTATGAATAAAAAATTAACTACAAATCCTTGGAATTCATTGGTACAAATGAAGGAGCCCTAATTGAGCTGAGGCTTCATTAGCTTCTTTGATGAAGCTAATTAAATTCAATTTATTCCATTGAATCTGAGACACAGTTATTCTTCCATGTTACTCCACTGAGATAAGATCATTCTCATTTTATTTCTAGCCTTACAGCCATGCCCCAAATGCTTAGAATCATGACAGAGAGATGTCTTCAGATCTGCCATCTCTTTCTTGGATAATTTCAGTGCCCTTCTTAGAGATCACAGCCAATGCTGTGAGAAAATTGGGAGAATCAGGATGCAGACAGTTAAAGAGCAACATTGTGAACTACTCTGATATCTTGATGACATCATTTCCCACTTGGCTGTGATATTTTCTCTGGCACTATCTAGCCAATCAAGTGTAAGAACAGATAAAAGAGGGCTTTTGTGCTGATCCAGAGTTGGGATTTTGCACAATGTATGTTCTATCAGGACAAGGACAAGGGAGGTAGATGTATCGTATGATAGATGTTGAATGGATGGACCATGGACACTAGGCTCAACAGTGAAGATGGAGATTTGGAAAAAAAGATAGTGGGAAACAGTTGTGTGTGTGTGTGGGGGGGGTAAAGTAGGCAGAGTTGAAACCAATTTACTGTGAGGCTGTGGTGCTAAGAAGTTCAGCAATGATTTCCATGATATCACTATCTCCTAGCACTTTTCCTATCTTTGATGTTATTCATTTTCTGTCTCTTTTGTTGGACCTTCTTTTTTTACCCATTAAATACTAGTATCTCTAGGGCTCTGTCTCCATATTAGATATCTTCACTTGGAAAACACACAGGCACCTCAAATCCAACACAATTTAACTAGTGTTCTTCCCCACACCACATGTAGTCTTATTTCAATTTATTGAGACATATTTTACAAATTTAATTTCATTTAACTTCCTTACCTCTCAAGTTTTAGAGATAAGACAACTGAGGCTCAGTTCAAACAACTTGCCCTAATACTAGTTCTGCTACAAGTGTCAATGCTGAGATTTGAACGCAAGTCTGACTGACTGAAAAGCCTATCACCCATTCATGAGTGCGTTCTATGGATTTTGTAGTTTTATACACCTTACTTATAAGGCTCTGTCCTGCTCTGTGTAACTACTATCAGTCTTGTTACCTAAGTTAGAAATATGAGTGATATCCTCATCTCTTCTTCCTCACTACCCCTCCCCAGGTAACACAAACTAAGCCATTATCAAGTCCTGCTGTTTTTACCTCAGAAATAAGTTTGGGGAGAACCAAGATGGTGGCATAGGTAAACACCTGTACTTGCTGCCTCTCACAGCCAGATCAAAATTACAACTAAAAGACAGAACAACTATCATCAAGAACCATGAGAAAGCTGGATGAGTGGAAGTACTACAATCAGAGAGGTGAAGAAAATGCATTGAGACTGGTAGGAGGTGCGGAGGCACAGAACAGGCTGGCACCTGGGTGTGCTGCTTTTTTAATCGGGAGGGAGATACAAGTTCCCACTTGCTGTGAACTCCAATTCGGGGTAAGACTCTGGGGGACCCAGACACATACAGGGAGAAACTGGACTGTCTGGAATCAGGGCAGGAATGTGAGGGCAGCTTTCCTCTAAATGAAGGTGCTCATAGTAGTCATTGTTCCTGCACTGGGACCTCCCTGGGGCAGGGCTGACTGGCAGCCATTGTTGTTTGCTCCACCCTGGGGATTCCCTGAGACCCTGTCCCACCCAATTTACAACCCCACCCAAGCTGTGTGCAGCGGCTTTTACATATGAATGGCCTGTCCTTTCTCAGCCTAAATTCTGTCAAACAGGCAGCAGCTGGGTCAGGGAGACCCAAAGCTATCACAAGAAGGCCCAAGAACTGGCACCAGCACCTTGCTTCACAGCTGGGCCTCATCTGGGCACTTCCAAACCCAATACAAAAAGGAGGAATCTGCAGATCTCTCTGTAGCTCCTGCTGGGTGGCCCCAGGTAGTGATTGACTTTGCACCTCCTTGGAGACCCAAGAGCCAGTGCACCCAGTGGTCAGTGTGAGACCATACCAGATTACAACTCTTCACATCCATAAGTGACACACTCAAGGGGAAGACTCAGTGATCACCAAAGCCCCACTGAAGCAAGTCCTGCCCCATCAGGGTATCTCCTGCACAGCAGCTCTTCCATTGTAGACACAGCTGGTCCTCACAGCTAATTGGCCTGGAGGTCAATTCCTCCCAGTGACACCAACAGCAATCAAGCCTTAACTACAATAAGACTGTGCACACAGCCCACATAGGGGTGCACCAACAGTGTCCACCTCAGGTAATTGGGGAGGCAGAGCCACTGGGCCCTATAGGACACCTACCACACAAGGCCACTCTATCAACTCAAGGAGACTTTAGCAGCTACCCAATACATAGAAACAAACACAGAAGCAGCCAAAATGCAGACAAAGAAACATGTCACAAATGAAAGAAATGGAAGAAAGCAAACTACTGGATATAGAGCTCAAAACCACACTTCTAAGGTTACTCAAGAAACTTCTAGAAACCTCTGAGGAACTTAGTGAGACCTTCAAGGATCTTAGTGAGAATGCCAAAAAAAATGGAAAAGGACCAGTCAGAAATTAAGCATACACTGACTGAAATAAAAAATAATATAGAGAGATTCAACAGTAGACTAGAGGATCCCAAGAATCAAATCAAAGTTTTGAAATACGAAGAAGAAAAATACACCCAACCAGAAAAGCAAAAAAAAAAAAAAAAGAATCCAAAAATATGAAGATAGTGTAAGGAGCCTCTGGGACAACTTCAAGCATACCAACATCCGAATTATGTGGGTGCCAGAAGAAGAGAGAGAGCAAGATATTGAAAACCTATTTGAAGAAATAATGACAGAAAACCTACCCTACCTGGTGAAAGAAATAGACTTACAAGTCCAGGAAGCACAGAGAACCCCAAATAAGAGGAATCCAAAGAGGACCACACCAAGACACATCATAATTAAAATGTCAAGGGCTAAAGACAAAGAGACAATCTTAAAAGCAGCAAGAGAAAAACAGTTAGTTACCCACAAAGGAGTACCCATAGGACTGTCAGCTGATTTCTCAACAGAAATTACACAGGCCAGAAGGGAGTGGCAAGAAATATTCAAAGTGATGAATAGCAAGAACGTACAACCACAATGACTCTACCCAGGAAAGCTATCATTTATAATTGAAGGTGAGATAAAGAGCTTCACAGACAAGAAAAAACTAAAGGAGTTCATTACCACCAAACCAGTATTATATGAAATGCTGAAGGGTATTCTTTAAGAAGAGGAAGAAGAAAAAGTTAAAGATAAAAAATTATGAACAAAGTGACAACAAATACATATCTATCAACAAGTGAATCTAAAAATCAAATGAATAAAAAATCTGATGAACAGAATAAACTGGTGAATGTAATAGAATCAGGGGCATGGAAAGGAAGCAGACTGATAATTCTCATTCTTGGGATTAAGAGGGTATGGAGGTGCTAGAAGAAATTTGATAAAGATCTTACACCTATAGATGAGGACTTGGGTGGGGGGGCAAGGGCCTGGGGTGGGGTGGGAACTGGGTGTAGAGAAGCTATGGGAGGAAGAAAAAGAGGAACATCTGTAATAATCTGAACAATAAAGATTTAAAAAAAGAAATAAGTTTTGCATGCACCCACCTCCTTCCATCTCTACCACCATCACTAGTCTGAAACACCTAGTTTTCTAGCAGAACCTTCTAATGAACCTCCACATTATTACTCTGGTCTCTCCACCCATTCTCCACATGCATCCAGAAATGATGCTGGCAAAGCACATCTCTGATCAGATCACTTCCCTTAGTAACTATAGGATAAATTCCACTTCTTTGTGTAACATAAAAGTTTCTCCATTATTCTCAACAACTTCATCTCCTGCTCTGCTCTTTTTTTAATAGGACACTCAGGGGTTGATAAATATTTTTTGTGTCTGAATTTTATACCATTGAATAAGGCCTCTTAAAGACAAAGTATACAAAATTACAAGCACACACACACACAAAAAAAACACACAGCAAAACAAAACAAAATTACAAGCACAAAATTTCGTAAGAGGCTCTTTGGCAAAAGGGGTTCCACAAATGAGGAGCCTTGAATTTTAAAATTCACTAGCATCACAGAAATCTATAAGAAAACTCAACAAACCATGTGCTGTTTTCTAAATGCATATGCCTTGCTGCCTTGACACATGTGGTTCCCTCTACTTGGAATGTCCTTCCCCTTACTTACCTGAAAACTCATTCTTTGCCAGTGGTGTCCTGGATGCAGATCATGGGCTCATGAGAGCTGTTAAATGCAAATTTTAGAAACCAGTGTTAAACACAGCCAATTTAAAAAATTTGATTAAACTTTGAATTAAATTAGCTGTATTAAAAAGCAAAGATAATATTCAAAATGCATAATTTCCTAATTATTTACTACATTTTACTATTATCTATGTTTTTGATGCTTTCTATGTCCATCATATCTGTGGAATAGAAATACTTTGTAATGATGTGCTGCTGTACCTGTCTTCCCAACTCTTCATTTAATTACTTCACATTAGGTAGCATGAAGTTAGCTGTGATGGGAGTATTTACACCACAGAATTCAGCAAATGCACAAGTCAGGGCTTATTTTTCCTTAGATTATCCATTGTTAAGTATTTATCAGCACACCACTGTTTGTGATCCAACCCAAGGAACACCTCTGTGCAACCATCCTTAATTTCCTTCCCTTTACACACACACACACACACACACACACACACACACACACACACAGAGTTGATCACTAAGCCCCTCCTATACCCTGGATACCACTCTATAGCACTTACCATACTCTATTTCAATAGTCAATTTAGTTAAAAGCAGGTATTATGTTTTATCCATCTTTGTGTCACAAATGCCTCATACATTGTAAGGGCTCAATTTATGTTGGTTGAATAAATTTAACCTCTTTGGGTTCAGTTTCTTATGTCAAATGAGAATACCTGCTTTCTTTACCACATACAAACCTTATGACAACAAATTAAATACTAGACATTAAGGTACTTCGAAGAAAAAGTAAAAAATATCACATGAGTGCAGGTATTATTTTCACATGTTCATGTAGCTTAATCAGTTTCTATCATAAAACACCCATTGAAATATATAATGTTAGCTGTCCCCTATTCTCACTCAAGATGTACTGATATTTAATCTCTGACCTGTTTGAACTGTTCCAGTGTAAGAGACAGGAGAAATCTCTTTGTTTTAATAAAGCTGACTATAGGGTATGTTTTTGTAAAGTTAATTTTGGAAACTGGTGAAGAAAATGATAAAATCATGGATATATTCCCATTTGGGGTGGGGGATCCCAATTGACAATTAGGGACCCCAAATGACAACGGCATTAAAATGGGTCAAGCCATCCTACTGAAAACTCTCTTTCTCTGTCCATTATTATATTTACTAGAGGCCCGGTGCACAAAAATTTGTGCACTCGGGGGGAAGGGAGGGTCCCTCAGCCCGGCCTGTGCCCTCTCGCAGTCTGGGACCCCTTGGGAGATAACGACCTGCTGGCTTAGGCCTGCTTCCGGGTGGCAGAGGGCAGGCCCAATCCCTAGGTGCAGCCCCTGGTCGGGCTCAGAGCAGGGCCGATTGGGGAGTTGGGGCGCCGCCCCCCGTCATGCACAGAGCAGGGCAGATCTGGAGGTTGCGATGCCACCCCTAGTCACGCTCAGGGTACGGTCAATTGGGGGATTGGGGCACCGCCTCCTGTCACACTCAAGGCAGGGTCAATGGGGAAGTTGCGGCGCCACCCCTTGTCACGCACAGAGCAAGGCGGATCAGGGGGTTGGGGCGCTGCCCCCTGTCATGCACAGAGCAGGGCCCATCGGGGCGGTGGGGCTCCGTACCCTGTCACACACAGAGCAGGGTTGATCAGGGGGTTGGGGAGCTCCCCCTGTCACGCACAGAGCAGGGCCAATCAGGGGGTTGAGGAGCTCCCCCTTGTCATGCACAGAGTAGGGCCAATAGGGGAGTTGGGGCACCGCCCCCTGTCACACACAGAGCAGGGCAGATCAGGCGGTTGGGGCGCTGCCCCCTGTCATGCACAGAGCAGGGCCCATCAGGGGGGTTGGGGCTCTGTACCCTGTCACACACAGAGCAGGGCTGATCAGGGGGTTGAGGAGCTCCCCACTGTCACTCACCGAGCAGGGCCCATCAGGGGGGTTGGGGCACCACCCCCCATCACACACAGAGCAGGGCGGATCAGGGGGTTGGGGCGCCGCCCTCTATCACCCACAGAGCAGGGCCGATCAGGGGGTTTGGGCACTGCCCTCTGTCACGCTGATCCCAGTGCCAGGAGGCCTCGCGGCTCCGCTGATCCTGGTGCACAGGTGGGTGCCGGCTGGTTTGCCCTGAAGGGTGTCCTGGATCAGGGTGGGAGTCCCCACTGGGGTGCCTGGCCAGTCTGGCTGAGGTGCTGAGGGCCATTTTCAGGCTGACGTGTGACTGAAGCTCCCAACCGCTCCTTTTTTTTTTTTTTATTCTGGGCCAGCTTTAGCTCTGAGGCCTCGGCTGCTGAAAACAGGTTTCTGGCCTTTGTTTACAGTCTGTATTTGATACAATGTTGCGGTCCGGCTGGCTGAAGCCTGGCTAAGTAAAGCAGGTTTCTAGGTTTTTTTTAGCATCTATATTTGCAACATAGTTGCTTAGAGTTGCAGCTGAGAGGCCAGCAAGTCAGGCGGGGAACGTTGGAGTCCTCCGTCACTGAAGCAAGCAAGCCTCATGTTAGTTTCAAGCTGCCTGGCTGCTGGTCGCCATCTTGGCTGGCAGTTAATTTGCATATCACCCTGATTAGCCAATGGGAAGGGTAGCGGTCGTATGCTAATTACCATCTTTCTCTTTTATTAGATAGGATATTTATATTTAATTTGCTTAACAAGCCCTAATGTGTCACTTAACTATGTGTCTGACATTGTTCTAAGTGATTTACAGATATTAACTCATTTAATCTTTTTAAAGTTCTCCTTATCCTCATTTTATAGATAAGGAGACCGAGTCACAAGAGGTTAGGTAAAGTACCCAAGATCATGTACTTTCCTTTGCTGTAGGCCATTTCTGGACCATAATATCATGATTCTGATTCTACTCTTGCAGCCTAACAACTTGACTCTCCCATTCTTGTATATGGATTTCCCAGATCATCACATCAGTTACCACATCATATCCTACTTTTGGGGGCAGTAATAGCAAACTACAAAATTATGCATTAAAAAATGAACCTTACTTTCAGCCAGGAGAGCCAAAGTTGCTCTTCCACTAACCATTTGTGACGTTTGGAAGCCCAGTGACCCAGCAAAAAATAGAAGTTCTCAGCATGGCATCATAGTGCAGCAAAGAATTGCCTGCTGTAGTGGGTAGCCCCTTGAGGTAGTATATGGTCACTCCCATCATAATGTCATAGAAGGTTGTAGCCTGGCTATAGGTCTCTTCCCACTTAGTAGGTTTCTCACTCTGGAGGACTATCTTGACCACCAGACCTTTGCAAGGAACTAGTGAGTCACTGGGGACGGCATCCATTTCCCCATTTATATTCTTTTTTTAAAAAAATATATTTTATTGATTTTTTACAGAGAGGAAGGGAGAGAGATAGTTAGAAACATCGATGAGAGAGAAACATCGATCAGCTGCCTCCTGCACATCTCCTACTGGGGATATGCCCGCAACCCAGGTACATGCCCTTGACCGGAATCGAACCTGGGACCTTTCAGTCCGCAGGCCGACGCTTTATCCACTGAGCCAAACTGGTTTCGGCCCCATTTATATTCTTGATCCTGGGTCCTTTTTGCTGTTTGCTTGATGGTTCTATAGTAAACCAAAGTACAAGCAACATGGGGCCAGTGTGAGTTACTATAATTACAGGTCTTTGGACCACAATCAGCCTTGGTAGTCTGACCTATATCAGGCCTCCTGGAGAAGTGATTTAACAGCTCTGAGTCTCAGCTTCTCCATCTATAAATATGTGAGTCACTACATAAGTGTCAATATTATGTAGTGGAAAGAAAAAAGAGTTTGTGTAAGATAAGCTGCCACAAACTTTGTGGCAGGGTTCAGTATCTGAAGAAGGGGCTGATGCACAAATGAAAATACTATACAAGAAATATGAATTTAGAAGGCATGGGGGGCCAGGTGGAGACCTTTCTCTTGGAGAGGCACAGGGACTTCTGGGTTAAATTTGCTTTTTATTCACTTGAATACACATTTTCCCTTTAGAAATGCATACAGGCAGATCAAGGGTCAAGTTTGGTAAACAGCATAAGGATTACAGTGGGGCCTGGACTTATGAGTGTCCCAACTAACGAGTTTTTTGAGATACCAGCTGTCTCTCCACCGATTTTTTGCATTGAGTTGATAGAGTAATTTGAGTTAACGAGCTCCTTAACGAGCTCCTTAACGAGCTCGGTCTCAGAACGAATTAAACTCGTAAGTCAAGGCCCCACTGTATCAGGTTAGGAAATTGCCTTGAGCCACTGAGCCCACAGCAGGGCAATATTATGCTGATTTTCAGCCCTGCTGAATATCAAAGTCTATTGGCCTTCCAACACAGTGGTTCTCAACCTTCCTAATGCCGCGACCCTTTAATACAGTTCCTCATGATGTGGTGACCCCCAACCATAAAATTATTTTCATTGCTACTTCATAACTGTAAGGTTGCTACTGTTATGAATCATAATGTAAATATCGGATATGCAGGATGTATTTTCATTGTTACAAATTGAACATAATTAAAGCATAGTGATTAATCACAAAAACAATATGTAATTATATATGTGTTTTCCGATGGTCTTAGGGAACCCCTGTGAAAGGGTCATTCGACCTCTAAAGGGGTCGCGACCCACAGGTTGAGAACCTCTGCTCCAACGGGTCTTTTTGCATTAATATGCTACCTACTGTTTGCTTTAACCTCCAGCAATAAGATTTTATTCATTCATTCATTCATTCACTAAAGGAATATTATGGACTATCCATTATGTGCTAGTCATTGACTTGGACACTAGAGACACAGCGGTGAACAAGCCTGATAATGGAGTAATCCCTGCCCTCATGAAGCTTACATTCTAGTTGGGACACAGGCAAAAGACAAGCAAACAAATAAATAACTATAAACTGGGATAAACACTATGATAGAAATGGTGTGTGAGGATGGGGGGGGGGGGACTTACTTTCCAGAAAGTATTCAAATAAGGTTTCTCTAAAGAAGTAGTATTTAAAACAATTTATTATTTTACTAAATTTGTGACCTTGGCAAAATTATAATAAGTTTAAAAATTACAATCTATAACTACTCTGAGCCTTAATGGGCATAACTCCTACCTCTCAGGATCCTTGTGGTGATCCAGTAGGATGATATGTGTAAAACATCCAGCACATAGAAAATGCTCATTCCTTTCTTCTTCTAGCTCAAGCAGTCAATGTTCTCTATCTGAAAATTGCTTAAGGTCACACAATCTGTCTTGGTAGCTATTTATCTACTTAATCAGTTCAATAAGTCAGGAATGTAGTGGACAAGTCAAATCCCCCTAAAATTAGCAAAAATAATACGTGCTTACACTTTAGGATTGAACCTATATGCCTACCATTCAAGGTCTCCCCATCAGGAAATCTGAATAAGCCTTTCCCTAAAATAATCAGCTAGCAAAGCAGTAAAATAACATCTTATAATTTTCCAAATTGGTGCCAGCTAGATTTCCCTATCACTGACTTGACCTTCAGGAAAAAGTTATGGAATATACCCACTACTGGATCCTTGCAGTGCTCAAGGACCTGGGACCTTGATTTCTCCTTTGGGTGGAACAGGGGGAAAAATTCTTTGATAGGGAAAGTATGCTGTGGTTTCTCTCCACTTACAAGTGAGGGTCTAGCAGAGTTTAATTTTTATACCCAAGGTCACATAGCAAAGATGCTAACAAGCTCATACCAGAATTCAAGGCTATGGACTCCTTTGCCACTATTTTCTCACTTAGACCAGTAGTTGCCTGAGGCAATGATTAAAAACTCAATTCAGCAGAACTAAAACTGACTAGTTATCCCAGCACAAGACACACACACACACACACACACACACACACACACACACACACACACCACGGATTATTGGAAAGAATGATGCTGATTTTCTCAAGATTAATGTGATTAACATTCACTATCCTGAAGAATCTATACTAAGAGCTAAGATAGATTATCATATGATAGAGCAGTCCTTAAGGTCGTTTGGTGGAACCTCATCAGACCACGTTTTAAAAACACAGTGCTAAACACACACACACACACACACACACACACACACACACACACACAGCACTAGAGTAGTCAAACTTTTTTAAAGTACTTATTGTTAATAATATACCTACAAGTAAATGTTTAAACCATGTTTCAGAAATAGTCTGAAATGTGGAGAGGATCACACTGCTGAGCAAAGAAGAAAGGAAGTGAAAGTTGCTGAACTTGATAAAACAAAAACAATATTCTTGGTTTCTGATTTAAGTTTTTTCATGTTGAAACTGCTATTTATTCAATTACTGCTTTCAATCATTAATATTAAAGATTATAAATTTCTAACTGAAATTTTGTCTTAATCAACCATGGTATAACATAAATCAGCACTGAAAACTATGAAATTTTCATCTTCAGAAAACTTACTGAAGATATGTTTTTACTTTCAAACATGTATACTCATTTCCAATCATATTTAATACAGTCAGTCCTCATCTTAAAATGTAAGAACTCTTTCAAAATTAAAATAGCATACTTAATCATTAAGCTGGTTATTTTCAAATTATTCAATACAGAAAACCATGGTATGCTCAAAACAGATTAGAAGCAATGGATGTAACAGCTGTTTCCCAAACCAATGCTTTTGAACAACTCCTAGAAATAGATGTAGTAATATCCCTGGTTTGGTGGCCAAAGCAATTTAAGCAAATTGGAAGTGCTTAAGCCTTTGTCAAGTGACTCTACTGAAATCAAAGTTGATATACTTTAAAAAACAATATTATGGATAGTAATTATTACTGCTTCTGACAAGTCAGTTGGGAAACCATCCAACATATGTAATACAGTGTTTAGACAGGATTGTCCTTTTCATAAAATAAATTTTTATTGATTTCAGAGAGGAAGAGAGAGGGATAGAGAGATAGAAACATCAATGATGAGAGAGAATCATTGATTGGCTGCCTCCTGCATGCCCCCCACTGGGGATTGAGCCCACAACCCAAGCATGTGCCCTTGACTGGAATTTAACCGGGAACCCTTCAGTCTGCAGGCCGATACTCTATCCACTGAGCCAAACCAGTGAGGGAAGGATTGTCCTTTTTAAAAATATGTTTTTATTGATTTTTAGAGAGAGAGGAAGGGAGAGGGATAGGTAGAAACACTGATGAGAGAGAAACATTGATCGGCTCTCTCCTGCACATCCCTTACTAGGGATCCAGCCAGCAACTCAGGCATGTGCCCTGACTAGGAATCCAAATGGTGACCTCTAGTTGGTCCGACGGTTGTGGGTTATTGTTAAGCTGATTAACAAATGGTGACCTCTTGGTTCATGGGTTGATGCTTAACTACTGAGCAACACCAGCCAGGTAGGATTGTCTTTTAAGCACAATTACCTAAATCACTCAAAGAAACAAAAGAATAGGAGTAACTGTAAAACAGATGCAATTTGGCAACTTGATTCTCCTAAAACATTAGAAGTGTTCTGTTATATAGTAAACATAATCTAGGGCTAGAAAAATAATTGGAGAACAAGACAAATTACTGGAATAATATGGAAGAGCTTCCTCTCCACCATGAACAGAAACAATTTTATGGTTCCCAGAGTGAACTTGCTTTTCAAATGTCTTGTTAAAGACATGAGATTTTTTCATAGTTTCCTATAGAAGATAGATTACATAAGGTTTTTTAGCTATAGAAATATTCAGGTATCTTCAAACATAAGACCAGATAGTCTCATGTGAAAGTGACATGAAATTGGGATACACAACAAATGTATAGCTCTGTGACATCACTTTCTTCTGCATTTTCATCTACCCTCAGCTTGGCTGAATACTGTTTATTCATTAGCTCTTTTAATGACGTTCCATTCTAAATACTCTCTGCTATTCACACTGGTAAGGCTTCAATGGCCATCCATAACCAGATCTGTGTCTTTGGCTCTAGTATCTACTGTACCCATCTCTCTCTGGATGTCCCAATGACCTCTCCAATCTGCATGTACAAAAGCAAGCCCATCATCTCCATCACCTCCACCATCTGGCATCACTTAACACAACCTCTACCTACCAACACCACCTACTAACACCACCTGCTCTTTCTCTGTATCTCAGTTGTGCTTGCCAGAAATTTAGAAGCTATTCCAGAAAGACTGCAAGGAGTAGGGATAAAGGATGTGGGGATTTGGAATTAGCTTACTCCAAGTGCTACCACATTCTAATTAGATGAACTTTCAGCAAGATTATCCCACTTACTATCTGATTCCATATATAGTCTGGACACTAGAATCGGGATAGATTCATAGTCTGGCTCAGCTAGTTATGGGCTGCATCACCTTGGGCAAGTTACATAACTTGTAGGGGCTTTAGTTTCTTCATCCGTAAGATAGAGATAGCAGAATTTCTTACCTCATAGTTGTTGTATTTAAAAATATTGCATGTGAAGCACTAGCACAATGTAAGCACTCAGTAAATATTACTCATTATTATAATTATCTATATTCTTCTCTTTTCCAATCATGTTTTATCTCAACATTTTATTATAAAAATTCCAAAACAAAAAGAAAAGCTAAAAGAATTGTATACTTAACACACACACACACACACACACACACACACACACACACACCTGTCACTTAAGTTCTACTATTGCTAACAGTTTGCTATATTGACTTTAACACTTATCTCTCCATCTGTCCATCTTAATTTTTATGCATTTCAAAGTAAGTTGTGGAACCAGTTCATTTTATCCCTAAATTCTTTAGCATGCTTAACATTAACCAGAGTTCAATATTTAGTTTGTGGATTATCCCCATTTTACAGATGTGGAAATTACAGCTTACAAGGTTAAGAATAATGGCTAAGAACTTGGGCTTCAGAATGATTCAGACCTGGGTTAATGCTGGACAAATCTTGAGCCTCAGTTTCTGTACCTAAAGGTGGGAATTAAAAACAACTATTGGGCATCACCTTGGGCAGCAGAAGAGGTGGATGCTGCACAGACATGCTCCCAGGAACAAGCTGGAATTACAACTGAAATACAGAAGGCTTCCTGAATAATCAATGAAAAACTCACAGGAGAGAACCCTGATACCCAAGGTCCTAAGGTGGAGAATGCATAGAGAATGGTAGGAGGTGTGGAGGCACAAGAGGGCTGGCCAGGCACCCACAGACAGCAACTGAAGTCCCAGAGAGATATTTCAGCTGTGTGTGTGTTGGGGGGGGGGAGGTACCACTGAGAACTCTGGGATCTAATCCCAAAGCTGAGCTCCCCAGCACAGAGCACCAAACTGAGGAGGTACCCACATAACATCTGGCTGTGTAAAGCAGTGGGGTACTGTCTTCCAGGAAGCGGCAGCTGAAAGTTCGGGCACCCACTTGAAGGGTCAAAGCACAAAAATTTCCTGTGGAGCCACCCATGTTCTGCTCTGGCAGAGGGATGGTGAAGTGGACTGGAGTTGTGAGAGCAGAACCCAGGACTGGGGACTCGGGGGATAGAGCTCAGAAGGCAGACACTCCAAGTTTTCTGGGCTGAGTCATTCCCTCACACAGCGGAGGACATCTTTCCCACATAGACATCTGCCTTGCCTGGGGGGAAGACAGTCGAGACACCCTATTGGAAAACACCTTGCCCTGAGGCCACTCAAGAGATTAAAAGTAACAATTAGCCTCCAGGCAGAAACAACTGTCTCACCCTATTGAAAAAACTCTCATCACATCTGAGGACGATCGCCTAGGAGCAATTCAAGTCAGAATTCTATTAGTCTGTAGACCAGTGGTTCTCAACCTTGGCTGCACATTAGAATCACCTGGGAATCTTTTTAAAATCCTGGTTTCTGGGCCTCATCCTCCGTAAATTCTGTTTCCTACCCCATAACAAAGAAACAGAATTTCCGGAGGATGGGACCCAGAAATCAGGATTTTAAAAAGATTCCCAGGTGATTCTAATGTGCAGACAAGGTTGAGAACCACTGGTGTAAAGGATCTACCTAATACAGGGGTCCTCAAACTATGGCCCGCAGGCCACATGCGGCCCACCGAAAACATTTATCTGGTGTTTTTGCCGCAGCTGCCTGTTGCTTAGCAGCCAACTCGTCCCGGGCCCGCAGTGCGCATGTGTGGAATGTGCACCACACTCTCCGACTCCCCTCCTTTTCTCTGTCTCTCAACTCCTCCTCTCAGTCTTGGGTGTGATCGGACGAGTCACGAGCTTGCCTGTGCAGAGCCTGCTGATGCCTGAGGACCAAGGTAAGAACAAGTTAGGATTTTTTTTTTTGAAGTTAGGAGGTCTATTTTTTTTTTTTATTTTGCAGTTAGTAGGGCCTTTTTATTTTTGAAGTTTTGTTTTTTTACTTCAAAATAAGATATGTGCAGTGTGCATAGGAATTTGTTCATAGTTTTTTTTTTTAACTATAGTCCGGCCCTCCAGTGGTCTGAGGGAAGTGAACTGGCTCCCTGTTTAAAAAGTTTGAGGACCCCTGACCTAATACATAGTCACAAACTTAGACAGACAACCAAAATGAGGAAACAAAAAAACAACCCCCAAATGAATGAACTAGAGAATTCTCCAGAAGAAGAGATAAGTGAAGCAAAGATAAGAAATTTATCTGAAACAGAGTTCAAAGTAATGATGTTAAAAATGCTCAACAGTATTAAAAAAGATATAGTAAATATGAAAAAAGAACAGTCTGAGATAAAGAATGACATAACACAAATAAAGAACACATTGGAAGGAATACACAGCAGATTAGGGGGAGCTGAGGATAAAATCAGTGAATTAGAAGACAGAGTTGAAAATATCACTCAATTAGAGAACCCTTAAATCATTTTTTTTGTAAATATATTATTTTGTTCCTCTTCTTTCTCTTCTTATCCACTCATCCCTTTTCTACTTCCTCTATTCTAAATTGAGGTCCTCGCCATATTTATCCAATTCTTAACCTTATTTCCTGTATATCAGCTCAGCCTCTACAGATTCTGCCCCCACCCTCTTTACTGGGTGTTTGGTGTTTATATTTGTTTGGTTTATCTATTGGTTCTGTGGTGTTTTCTCCATATATACATATTCTCCTTTTTCTTTTCTCTCCTATCCTTTTTTTTCCTCTCTTAGATTTCATTTGTGCTCTCTTTTCTCTCCCCTAATTCTCTTTTCTCAGGTGGTCACTTATATTGGGGTTAGTGGTGTTCTGAGTACATTAAGGTTTTTTCCCTTTGGGTCATGTCTTGTTAAGGTGAATTTTATCCTGTCTGGATAAAGTGCTAGAGAGCAAGCCACATAATCAGACACCTGGAGAGGAAACTTCATTAACGAATGGGTCAATTACACCCTAGACCCAGCTACAGAGGCAGGAAGAAGGCGGCAGCGAGGGAGCAAAAGTGGAGCGTGTGGTTGTGTGTAGGGTGTGTGTGGGGTGTGTGTCTGTGAGTGTGTGTATGTGGCACAGTTAGACCCCGCAGGACCTTCGGGGGCTGGCTAACTGGGCTAGCCTAACTAGGCAGCCTCTGCTACCATTGCAAACAGGACCAGGAGGCCAGTTCTTCTTCAGAGGCCTCTCCTTTTGAAGGGGAGAGCTGATGTAACTGAGAGCCCAGCCTCAACTCCACCCAGGGGGCCCTCAGGTATAATACCTGGGACTCTACAGCCACCCCTGCCAGGGACCTGCTACCTCGGCTGTGGTACCACGGTCAACAAGTCTCCAGCCACCCCGGGTGCAGGTTTCTGTGAGTTCTGAAGCACGCTCCCCTCTGACCAACCCAACGCTTTAGTACAGAGTACTGCAACCACGTGAGCAGCAGACACATGAGCAGCATGCTCCTGTCCAAGGAGCATCAGTCCCACAAGCAGCCTGCCCCAAGCCTAAGAGCAGCAGCCTCATGTGGCCTGCCCCTGTCCAAGGAGCAGCAGCTGTGTGAGCAGCCCGCCCCCATCTGAGGAGCAGCAGTTCTGCAAGCAGCCCATCCCCATTCAAGGAGCAGCAACAGCCCACCCCGGTCCGAGGAGCAGCAGCCCTGTGCAGCATGCACCAGTCCGAGGAGCAGAGCCACACACAGCCTGAACCTGTCCAATGAGCAGCAGCCGGGTGAGTGGCCCATCCCCATCTGAGCAGGAGGAGCCACGTATGCAGCTCACTCCCATCCAAAGAGCAGCAGCCGTGTGAGCAGCCCACCCCCATCTGAGGAGCAGCAGCCTTGAAATCAACCTGACCATGACCAAGGAGCAGTAGCCCCACAAGCAGCCCACCACATCCCCATTCAAGGAACAACAGCAGTGTGCAGCCAGCCCCCACCCAAGGAACAGCAGCCACATGAGCAGTCTGCCCCAGTTCAAGGAGTAGCAGTTGCGTGTGTAGCCCACCCCCATCCAAGGAACAGCAGCCTCATGATCAGCACACCCTCTGTCTGAGGAACAGCAGCTGTGCGAGAAGCCTCCCCCGACCAGCCAGAGGAGCCACCACGGCTGTGAACAGCACCCACCAGAGGAGTTGCTGTCAACTGAGGAGAAGCTGCTACCACAACCACCCGAGGAGCAACTGCAGCCTGAGGAGCCACTGCCACTCAAGGAGCAGCCCCGGAACAACTCAACATCTAGATCTGTCAGAGAAATCAAACATGGGTAGACAAAGAAACCCCCAAAGGAAGGAAAGGAGCAATTGCCAGAAAAACAGCTAAGTGAAACACAGGCATGCAACATGTCAGAAAAAGAATTCAGGATAAGGGTACTAGAGTGCATAAACCAGAAGGAGGAAAAAATCAACAACTTATATAAGAATCAAGAAGAAATGGATGAAAAAAATCAATAACTTATGTAAAAATCAAGAAGAAATAAAGAGTGATATAGTTGAAATAAAATACACCATGCAAAGTTTCAACATTAGACTACGAGAAGAGGAGGACCGAATTAGCAAATTAGAAGGCAGGGAAGCAAAACACACCCAAACTAAACTGCAATTGGAGAAAAAACTTAAAAGACAGGAGGAGAGCCTAAGGGAGCTATGGGACAACATGAAACAAAGCAACATATAAATAATAGGGGTGCCAGAACAACAGGAAGAGGAACAAGGGTTAGAAAACCTATTTGAAGAAATAATGTCAGAAAACTTCCCTGAGGTGGGGAAGAAAAAACTCACACAAGCACAGAGAGTCCCAAACAAGATGAACACAAAAAGACCCACACCAAGACACATCATAATTACCATGGCAAATGTTCAGGAGAAAGAGTTAATCTTAAAGGCTTCAAGAGAGAGACAGAAAGTTACATACAAGGGATCTCCCATTAGATTATCAAATGATTTCTCAACAGAAACACATCAGGCCAGAAAAGAATGGACAGGAATTTTCAAAGTGATGCAAAGCAAGGGACTGAATCCAAAAATACTCTATCCAGCAAGGCTATCATTCAAGATTTAAGGGGAAATAAGAAGATTCACAGACAAAAAAAGGTTAAGGGAGTTTATCACCACCAAGCCAGTAATGCAAGAAATGCTAAATGGACTGGTGTAAAAAGAATAAATAAAAAGCTAAGAAAGAAAACAGGCACAAAAAATAGAAATGGCTACAAACAAGTACCTTTCAATAATAACTTTAAACTTTAAATGGACTAAATGCTCCAATCAAAAGACATTGACTGGCTGAATGGATAAAAAGTCTGACCCATACATTTGCTGTCTACAAGAGACCCACCTCAGAATAAGAGACTCACACAGACTGAAAGTGAAGGGATGGAAAAATATCTTTCAGGCAAATGGAAATGAAAAAAAAGCTGGGGTAGCAATACTTATATCAGACAAAATAGACCTCAAAGTGAAGGCCATAACAAGAGATAAGGAAGGCCACTTCATAATACTAAAGGATCGATACAACAAGAGGATATAACTCTGATAAATATATATACACCCAATGCAGGAACACCCAAATACATTAAAAAAAACTCCTGGAAGATATCAAGGAAGAGATCGACAACAATACAATCATAGTAGGGGACTTTAATACACCACTGACATCACTGGATAAATCCTCTAGACAAAAAATCAGCAAAGAAACAGCAATCCTAAATGACGCACTAGGTCAGATGGACTTAATTGACATCTTCAGAACATTTCACCCCAAAGCCACGGAATATACGTTCTTCTCAAGTGCACATGGGACATTTTTAAAAATAGACCACATATTGGGTCACAAGCAAGGTTTCCCCAAATTCAAGAAGATTGAAATCATACCAAGCATCTTCTCAGACCACAATGGCATAATATTAGAAATAGAGTACAATAAAAACAACCCAAAACACTCAAACACTTGGAAGCTGAATAGCATGTTATTATTGATTGGGTTACCAATGAGATCAAAGAAGAAATTAAAAACATCCTGGAAACTAATGACAATAAAAACACAACAATCCAAAACCTATGGGACACAATGAAAGCAGTCATGAGAGGGAAGTTTATAGCTCTATAGGCCTACCTCAAAAAAAACAAGAAAAAATGGTAGTAAATCATCTAACTCTACAACTCAAAGAATAAGAAAGAGAGCAACAAGAAAAGCCCAGAGTGAGCAGAAGGAATGAGTTAGTAAAGATTAGAGCAGAAATAAATGACATAGAGAGCAAAAAAGAAATACAGAAAATCAATGAAACCAAGAGCTTGTTCTTTGAAAGGATAAACAAGATTGATGAACCTCTAGCCAGGCTCACCAAGAAGCAGAGGGAAAGAGGACCCAAATAAACAAAATCAGAAATGATAGAAGTGAAATAACAACAGACCCCACAGAAATACGGAGGATTGTTAAAAAATACTATGAACAACTCTACTCCAACACACTAGACAACCTGGAGGAAATGGACATATTCCTAGAAAAATACAACATTCCAAAACTCAATCAGGAAGAATCTAATAATCTCAACAGGCCAATAACTATGGAAGAAATTGAAGCAGTCATCAAAAAGCTTCCAGCAAACAAAAGCCCGGGACCAGACGGCTTCACAGGGGAGTTTTACCAAACATTCAAGGAAGAACTAAAACTTATCCTCCTCAGACTATTCCAAAAAATCCAAGAGGAAGGAACACTTCCAAGCTCATTCTATGAAGCCAGCATCACCATAATACCAAAACCAGGTAAAGACAACACAATGAAAGAGAATTACAGGCCAATATCCCTCATGAACATAGATGCCAAAATCCTCAATAAAATCTTAGCAAATCAGATCCAGCAGTACATCAGAAAGATCATACACCATGACCAAGTAGGATTTATCCCAGGGATGCAAGGATGGTACAATATCTGCAAATCAATAAATGTGATACATCACATAAACAAATTGAAAGAAAAAAACCACATAGTCATATCAATTGACAAAGAAAAAGCATTTGAAAAAATCCAACACCCTTTCTTGATAAAAACTCTCAGCAAGGTGGGAATAGAAGGATCATACCTCAACATAATAAAAGCCATATATGAAAAACCCACAGCCAACATCGTACTCAATGGACAAACTACAACCATTTCGCCTAAGAACAGGAACAAGACAGGGATGCCCACTCTCACCACTCCTGTTCGACATAGTACTGGAAGTATTAGCCATTGCAATTGACTAGAGGAAGAAATAAAAGGCATCCAAATTAGAAAAGAAGAAGTAAAACTGTCCTTATTCACAGATAACATGATATTGTACATGAAAAACCATAAAGACTTCATCAAAAAAATATTATACTTAATAAATGAATGCGGCAATGTAGCAGGATACAAAATTAATGCCAAGAAATCGATAGCATTTCCATACACCAATAGTGAACTTACATCTTTGAAAGGATAAACAAGATTGACAAACCTCTAGCCAGACTCACCAAGAAGCAGAGAGAGGACCCAAATAAACAAAATCAGAAACGATAGAGGCGAAATAACAACAGACCCCACAGAAATACAAATGATTGTTAAAAAATACTATGGACAGCTCTACTCCAACAAACTAGACAACCTGGAGGAAATGGACAAATTCCTAGAAAAATACAACATTCCAAAACTCAATCAGGAAGAATCTAAAAATCTCAACAGGCCAATAACTATGGAAGAAATTGAAGCAGTCATCAAAAAGCTTCCAGCAAACAAAAGCCCAGGACCAGATGGCTTCACAGGGGAGTTTTACCAAACATGCAAGGAAGAACTAAAACCTATCCTCCCCAGACTACTACAAAAAATTCAAGAGGAAGGAACACTTCCAAGCACATTCTATGAAGCCGGCATCACCCTAATACCAAAACCAGGTAAAGACAACACAATGAAAGAGAATTACAGGCCAATATCCCTCATGAACATAGATGCCAAAATCCTCAACAAAATCTTAGCAAATCGGATCCAGCAGTACATCAGAAGATCATACACCATGACCAAGTAGGATTTATCCCAGGGATGCAAGGATGGTACAATATCCGCAAATCAATAAACGTGATACATCACATAAACAAATTGAAAGAAAAAAACCACATGGTCATATCAATTGATGCAGAAAAAGCATTTGACAAAATTCAACACCCATTTTTCATAAAAACTCTCAGTAAGGCGGGAGTAGAAGAATCATACCAAACATAATAAAAGCCATATATGACAGGCCCACAGCCAACATCATACTCAATGGACAAAAACTAACAACATTTCCCCTAAGAACAGGAACAAGACAGGGATGCCCACTCTCACCACTCCTGTTCAACATAGTACTGGAAGTGTTAGCCATTGCAATTAGAAGAAATAAAAGGCATCCAAATTGGAAAAGAGGAATTAAAACTGTCCTTATTTGCAGATGACATGATATTATACATACAAAACCCTAGAGACTCCATCAAAAAGCTACTAGACTTAATACATGAATTTGGCAATGTAGCAGGATACAAAATTAACCCCAAGAAATTGGAGGCATTTCTATACACCAATAGTGAACTTTCAGAAAGAGAGATTATGAAAACAATCCCGTTTACCATCGCACCAAAACAATTACGTTACCTAGGAATAAACTTAACTAAAGAGGTAAAAGACCTCTACTCAGAAAACTACAGGACGTTGAAAAAAGATATAGAGGAAGACATAAACAGATGGAAGAACATACCGTGTTCATGGATTGGTAGAATCAACATCATTAAAATGTCCATACTACCCAAAGCAATCTATAAATTCAACGCACTTCCCATTAAAATACCAACAGCATACTTCAGAGATCTAGAACGAACTCTCCAAAAATTCATCTGGAATAAAAAAAGACCCCGAATAGCTGCAGCAATCCTGAAAAAGAACAAAGTAGGTGGGATCTCAATACCAGATATCAAGATGTATTATAAAGCCACTGTTCTCAAAACTGCCTGGTACTGGCACAGAATACGCATATAGATCAATGGAATAGAATAGAGAGCCCAGAAATCGACCCGAACCAATATGCTCAATTAATATTTGACAAAGATGGCAAGAACATACAATGGAGCCAAGATAGTCTCTTCAATAAATGGTGTTGGGAAAATTGGACAGATATATGCAAGAAAATGAAACTAGACCACCAACTTACACCATACACAAAAATAAACTCAAAATGGATAAAGGACTTAAATGTACGACAGGAAACCATAAAAATTCTAGAAGAATCCAAAGGCAACAAAATCTCAGACATATGCCGGAGCAATTTCTTCACTGATACAGCTCCTAGGGCACTTGAAACTAAAGAGAAAATGAAGAAATGGGACTACATCAAAATAAAAAGCTTCTGCACAGCAAAAGAAACCATCAATAAAACAATGAGAAAACCCACTGTGTGGGAAAACATATTTGCCAATGTCATATCTGATAAGGGACTAATCTCCAAAATTTATAGGGAACTCATACAACTTAACAAAAGGAAGATAAACAATCCAATCAAAAAATGGGCAAAGCACCTAAATAGACACCTTTCAAAAGAGGACATTCAGAAAGCCAAGAGACATATGAAAACATGCTCAAAGTCACTAATCATCCGAGAGATGCAAATCGAAACAACAATGAGGTACCATCTCACACCTGTCAGAATGGCTATCATCAACAAATCAACAAAAGACAAGTGCTGGAGAGGATGTGGAGAAAAAGGAACACTTGTGCACTGCTGGTGGGAATGCAGACTGGTGCAGCCACTATGGAAGACAGTATGGAGTTTCCTTAAAAAACTGAAAATGGAACTCCCATTTGACCCTGTGATCCCACTTCTAGGAATATATCCCAAGAAACCAGAAACACCAATCAGAAAGGATATATGCACCCCTATGTTCATAGCAGCACAATTCACCATAGCTAAGATCTGGAAACAGCCTAAGTGCCCATCAGTAGATGAATGGATTAGAAAACTGTGGTACATCTACACGATGGAATACTATGCTGCTCTAAAAAGGAAGGAACTCTTACCATTTGCAACGGCATGGATGGAACTGGAGAGCATTATGCTAAGTGACATAAGCCAGCCAATGAAGGAAAAATACCACATGATCTCACTCATTCATGGATAATAGAGACCATTATAAACTTTTTTTTAAATTAAATCTTTATTGTTCAGATTATTACATTTGTTCCTCTTGTTTCCCCCCCCCATAACTCCCCTCCTCCCAGTTCCCGCCCCACCCTCCGCCCTCACTCCCCACCCACTGTCCTCATCCATAGGTGCACCATATTTGTCCAGTCTCTTCCCGCATCTCCCACACCCCTTTCCCCCCCAAGAATAGTCAGTCCATTCCCTTTCTATGTCCCTGATTCTATTATGATCACCAGATTATTTATTCACTTGATTCTTAGATTCACTTGTTGATAGATGCATGTTTGTTGTTCATAATTTTTATCTTTACCTTTTTCTACTTCTTCCTCTTCTTAAAGGATACCTTTCAGCATTTCATATAATACTGGTTTGGTAGTGATGAACTCCTTTAGCTTTTCCTTATCTGTGAAGCTCTTTATCTGACCTTCAGTTCTGAATGATAGCTTTGCTGGATAAAGTAATCTTGGTTGTAGGTTCTTGGTATTCATCACTTTGAATATTTCTTGCCATTCCCGTCTGGCCTGCAAAGTTTCTGTTGAGAAATCAGCTGACAGTCGTATGGGTATTCCCTTGTAGGTAACTGAATTTCTTTCTCTTGCTGCTTTTAAGATTCTCTCTTTGTCTTTTGCTCTTGGCATTTTAATTATGATGTGTCTTGGTGTGGTCCTCTTTGGATTCCTTTTGTTTGGGGTTCTCTGCGCTTCCTGGACCTGTAAGTCTATTTCTTTCACCAGGTGGGGAAAGTTTTCTGTCATTATTTCTTCAAATAGGTTTTCAATATCTTGCTCTCTCTCATCTTCGGGTACCCCTATAATTCTGATGTTGGTACGCTTGAAGCTGTCCCAGAGGCTCCTTACACTATCTTCGTATTTTCGGATTCTTTTTTCATTTCGCTTTTCTGGTTGGGTGTTTTTTGCTTCTTCGCATTTCAAATCTTTGCCTTGATTCTTGCGCGCCTCTGGTCTGCTGTTGGGAGTCTGTATAGTATTCGTTATTTTAGTCCGTGTATGCTTAATTTCTAGTTGGTTCTTTATCATAACATCGAGGGTCTCTTTAGATTTCTTGAGGATCTCACTACATTTATTGACGGCTTCTAGACAGTTCTTAAGAGTCCTTAAAAGTGTGGTTCTGAACTCAATATCCTCCATTGACAGTTTTGTCCTGTTTCTTTGTCTCCGCATTTTTTATGCTTTCTTGGTGCACCCCCTAGTGGTCTTTGTGCGCAGGCTTGTTGTAGTTAAGCCTTGATTGTTGTCGGCAATCGAGACCATTATAAACTTTTGAACAATAATAGATACAGAGGCAGAGCTGCCTCAAACAGATTGTCAAACTGCAGCGGGAAGGCCGGGGAGGGTTGGGGGGGAGAAAGTAGGGGTGTAAGAGATCCACCAAAGGACTTGTATGCATGCATATAAGCATAACCAATGGACATAAGACACTGGGGGTTAGGGGAGGCTAGGGGACTGTCTAGGGTGGGGGGAAAAATGGACACATATGTAATACCCTTTGTAATACTTTAAGCAATAAAAAATTAAATTAAATTAAATTAAAAAAATAGTGAACTTACAGAAAGAGAGACTAAAAAAGCAATCCCATTTACCATCGCACCAAAAAAATTAAGATACCTAGGAATAAACTTAACTAAAGAGGTAAAAGACCTGTACTCAGAAAACTATAGGACGTTGAAAAAAGAGATAGAGGAAGACATAAACAGATGGAAGAACATACCATGTTCATGGATTGGTAGAATCAACATCATTAAAATGTCCATACTGCCCAAAGCAATCTATAAATTCAATGCACTTCCCATTGAAATACCAACAGCATTTTCACAGACCTAGAACAAACTCTCCAAATATTCATCTGGAGTAAAAAAGACCCTGAGTAGCTGCAGCGATCCTGAGAAAGAACAAAGTAGGTGGGATCTGAATACAAGATATCAAGCTGTATTACAAAGCCACTTCTCAAAACTGCCTGGTACTGTCACAAGAACAGACATATAGATCAATAGAATAGAATAGAGAGCCCAGAAATCTACCGGAACCAATATGCTCAATTAATATTTGACAAAGGAGGCAAGAACATACAATGGAGTCAAGACAGTCTCTTCAATAACTGGTGTTGGGAAAATTGGACAGATACATGCAAGAAAATGAAACTAGACCACCAACTTACACCATGCACAAAAATAAACTCAAAATGGATAAAGGACTTAAATGTAAGACAGGAAACCTAAAAATTCTAGAGGAATCCAAAGGCAACAAAATCTCAGACATATGCCGAAGCAATTTCTTCACTGATACTTCTCCTAGGGTATTGGAAACTAAAGAGAAAATAAACAAATGGGACTACATCAAAATAAAAAGCTTCTGCCCAGCAAAAGAAACCATCAAAAAAGAACAAGAAAGCCCACTGCATGGGAGAACATATTTGGCAATGCTATCACCGATAAGGGTTTAATCTCCAACATTTACAGGGAACTCATACAACTTAACAAAAGGAAGATAAACAATGCAATCAAAAAATGGGCAAAGCACCTAAATAGACACTTTTCAAAAGAGGACATTCACAAAGCCAAGAGACATATGAGAACATTCTCAAAGTCACTAATCATTCGAGAAATGTAAATCAAAACAACAATGAGGTACCATCTCACACCTGTCAGAATGGCTATCATCAACAAATCAACAAACAACAAGTGCTGGAGAGGATGTGGAGAAAAAGGAACACTTGTGCACTGCTGGTGGGAATGCAGACTGGTGCAGCCACTATGGAATACACTATGGAGTTTCCTCAAAAAGTTAAAAATGGAACTCCCATTTGGCCCAGTGATCCTACTTCTAGGAATATATCCCAAGAAACCAGAAACACCAATCAGAAAGGATATATGCACCCCTATATTCATAGCAGCACAATTTACCATAGCTAAGATCTGTAAACAGCCTAAGTGCCCACCTGCAGATGAATGGATTAGAAAACTGTGGTACATCTACATGATGGAACACTATGCTGCTGTAAAAAAGAAGGAATTCTTACCATTTGAAACAGCATGGAGGGAACTGGAGAGCATTATGCTAAGTGAAATAAGCCAGTCAATGAAAGAACAATATCACATGATCTCTCTCATTTATGGATAATTAAGACCATTATAAACTGATGAACAAAAATAGATACAGAGGCTAAGCAGCATTAAACAGACTGTCAAACTACAGGGGGAAGGCAGGGGAGGTTTGGGGGGGGGGGTGGATAAGAGATCAACCGAAGGACTTGCATGCATGCATATAAGCATAACCATGGACACAAGACACTGTGGGGTATGTGAAAGCCAAGGTGAGAAAAAAAAAGGAGACATATATAATACCCTTTGTAATACTTTAAGCAATAAAACAATTTAAAATAAATAAAGAAATAAATAGAAATCTAAAGCGAAAAAAACAATAAAGATTAAAATAAATTAAAATAAAATAAAATGAAAATAATAATAGATTTACCTTATAGAATATTATTATTATATAAAATTGTGAAAATTATCATGTAGTGCATGTATAGCATTTATTATTGCAGTGTCTGAAACATAGAAAGTGCTCAATAGCCCTAACTGGTTTGGCTCAGTGGAAGAGTGTCGGCCTGCGAACTGAAGGGTCCCAGGTTCGATTCCAGTCAAGGGCATGTACCTTAGTTGTGGGCACATCCCCAGTAGGGGGTGTGCAGAAGGCAGCTGATCAATGTTTCTCTCTCATTGATGTTTCTAACTCTCTAACCCTCTCCCTTCCTCTCTGTAAAAAATCAATAAAATATGTTTTTTAAAAAGAACTCAATAAATGTTAGCTACTGTTATTATTTGGGTTTTTTGTATATTAAGAATAATTACTGTACAGAGACAGAGAAGCATCGAACAGGCCATCAAACCTCCAAAGGAAGGTGAGGGGTGGGGGGGGGCGATAAGAGATCAACGAAAAGACTTGTATGCATGAATATAAGAATAACCAATGGACACAGACACTAAGGGGGTGAGGGCATGTGCTGGGGGGTGGGAGTAAACAGTGAGAGGTCAATGGGGGAAAAAGTAGACATATGTAATACTTTAATCAATAAAGAATTTTAAAAAGAATAATTACTGTGCTCTTCTTTTGATATCCACATTGCTCATTGCCTCTTGACCTCTTCCTCTCTACTCAATTGTCACCTCAACAATGAGAAATCCCCTAATCATTGTATTTTAATATAGCAACCAATTCTGCACTATTTCCCTATCTTGCTATACTGGGTAGAATTGTGTCCCTTCAAAAGCTATGTTCAAGTCCTGTAAATGTCTTTGTTTGAAAACTAGAGTCCTGGTGCACAGATTCGTGCACCCGTTGGGTCCCTCGGCTTGGCTTGCACCCTCTCACAATCTGAGACGCCTTGAGGGATGTCAGACTGCGGGTTTCAGCCTGATCCTGGCAGGCCAGGCCAAGGGACCTCACCAGTTCATGAATCCATGCACCAGGCCTCTAGTATGCATATTAGATCTTTGGTTAATCTCTTCCCAACCTTTCCCTCACCCCCTCCCTCTGAGATTCATCAGTCTGTTCCATGTTCCCATGCCTGTGCATTGAGCATCTGCCCCCTGGTGATCAGTGTGCATCATAGCTACTGGTCAAATGGTTGAACGGTCAAACAATATAATGGTCACTTCAGCTTTTATATATATAGACTAGAGGCCCGGTGCACAAAAATTTGTGCACTCGGGAGGGTCCCTCAGCCTGGCCTGTGCCCTCTCGCAGTCTGGGACTCCTCAGGGGATGATCACCTGCTGGCTGAGGCCCGCTCCCCTGGGGATTGGGCATAAGCTGGCAGACATCCCTCTGGCAGCCCGGGAGCCCTCGGGGGATGTCCACTTGCCAGCGGGGAGCAGGCCTAGCTGCAGTCAGACATCCTTAGCGCTGCTGAGGAGGCGGGAGAGGCTCCCACCACCATTGCTGTACTGGCAGCTGTCAGCCTGGCTTGTGACTGAGCAGAGCTCCCCCTGTGGGAGCGCACTGACCACCAGGGGGCAGAAGCTCCTGCATTGAGCGTCTGCCCCCTGGTGGTCTGTGTGTGTCATAGTGACCAGTGATTCCCAGTCGCTCTGCTGTTAGGGTCAATTTGCATATTACCCTTTTATTATATAAGATAGAGGCCTGGTGCATGGGTGGGGGCCGGCTGGTTTGTCCTGAAGGGTGTCCCAGATCACGGTGGGGGTCCCGCTGGGGTGCCTGGCCAGCCTGGGTGAAGGGCTGAGGGCCATTTTCAGGCTGGCCACACCCCCTTCAGGGTGGGAGGTCCTGCTGGGGTGCCTGGCCAGTCTGGGTGAGGGGCTGATGGCTGTTTGCAGGCTGGCCACAGCCCCTTCAGGGTGTGGGTCCCCACTAAGGTGCCTGGCCAGCCTGGGTGAGGGGCTGATGGCTTTTTGCAGGCTGGCCACAGCCCCTTCAGGGTGTGGGTCCCCACTAAGGTGCCTGGCCAGCCTGGGTGAGGGGCTGATGGCTTTTTGCAGGCTGGCCACAGCCCCTTCAGGGTGTGGGTCCCCACTAAGGTGCCTGGCCAGCCTGGGTGAGGGGCTGATGGCTGTTTGTAGGCTGGCCAAGCCCCCCAGCAGGGACCCTCAACCCATGAGGGAGTGGCTATCCTGGGTGAGGGGCTTATGGCTGTTTGCAGGCTGGCCACAGCCCCCAGCCACCCAAGCTCCCAGTGGAGGCTGGCTGGAAGCAGGTATCTGGTATTTATTTAGCTTCTATAATTGAAACTTTGTTGCCTTTTGTGGAGGCCACATCCAGCCAGGGCAGGCGGGAAGCTTGGCTTCCTCCATCGCTGGGGCAACCAAGCCTCCTGCTTGCTCTAGCTCCTTGGCTGCCAGCCGCCATCTTGGTTGGGTTAATTTGCATATAGTCGCTCTGATTGGCTGGTGAGCGTGGCTTGGGCATAGCAAAGGTACATTCAATTAGCATCTTTGTCTTTTATTAGTGTAGATTAGAGGCCTGGTGCTCAAATTTGTGCATGGGTCGGGTCCCTTGGAGTGGCCTGCAGAGATTGGGCTCCAGCTCGCACCCGCAGGTTCACAGTCCCACAGCTCCAAAGCCCCGCCTGGCACCCCACCTTGGCCTGGTGCCACCCCCTCACCTGCTCCACCATCGCACCACAGTCCCACTCTCATCAGGGACCTTCAGGGCCAGCAGTGCCTCCACTGCGGCCCGCTGCTAGTGCTGCATCTCCAACGCCCGCTGTGGTCCATGCTGCCCCCTGGTGGTCAGCTCACGTCATAGCAAGCAGTCCAACTCCTGGTCTCCTAGAACTTCGGGTGGAACAACCACCTGAGGGAACAATTTGCATATTAGGCTTTTATTATATAGGACAGTATCTTTGCAGAGTAATCACATTGAGATGAGATCACACTGGGTTAGGATACGCCCTAAACCCAATGATTGGTGTCTGTCAGAGAAGAGACAGAGAAACACATAGAAACACACAGAAACAGTATTGTGTAATGATAGAGGCAGAGATTGGAGTGATGCATTTACTAACCAAGGACTGCCAAGGATTGCTAGCAACCACCAGATGCCCTAAAGAGAAGAAAGGATCATCCCCTAAAGCAGTGGTTCTCAAGCTTGGATGCACATTAGAATCACCTGGGAATCTTTTTAAAATCCTGATTTCTGGGCCTCATCCTCCGGAAATTCTGTTTCTTTGTTACTAATATTGTGGCCCCACCCCAAAACAAAGAAACAGAATTTCCAGAGGATGAGGCCCAGAAATCAGGATTTTAAAAAGATTCCCAGGTAATTTTAATGTGCAGCCAAGGTTGAGAACCACTGCCCTAAAGCTTTCAGGGGGGCCTGTCAAAACCTTGATTTTGTACTCCTCCCCTCCAGAACTAAGTGAATAAAATTCTGTTGTTTTAAGCCACTCATTTTGTTATAGCAGCCCTAGCAAACAAATACACTTGTTTTATTTTTGGCATAGCACTTACCATCTAACATACTAAATATTTATTTTGTTTATTATATTTCTCCTCACTAGAGTGTAAGATCATTGAGAGCAGGGACTTTTGTTTATACTGATTCCCTAGCACTGAAAGGGTACCTGGCAATAATAGATGCTCAATAAATATTCTCAGAAGGAAGGAAACTTACTGTTCTTATATACTACACTACATACCATGATTTTTTAGTTTGTCTTTTTAATTTTAAATGGTTTTTGATGTGAAGTTTTTATGTGTTCAAATTCATTTTTTTAGTGGTTTCTTTCATCAATGTTATGCTTGAAACAGCTTTTCCCAATCACATGGTCATATATTCACCTTTTTTTCCTTTTAGTATTTCATAGTTTAATTCTTGTTTTCATTGTTTGTTATGAAAAGTTTAAATATAGAGGAAAGTGTAGAGAATAATATAATGTGCAGTTTCATTTTTTTATATTAAATCCTCCATCCATTTGGAATTTATTTTATGTGTGGGCTGAGAGAGAGCTTTAGTTATTGTATTGTTTTAGTTTTTTTCAAAATAGATAACCAATTATTTCAGCAACTTTTATTGGTTAATCTATCTTTTCTTTACCAATTTGAAATTACACCATAATAATCATCTAAATACTTATATATATTTAGATCCATAGAACAGAATAGAAATCTTTTCAATAGGTATATTTTATTATTATTATTTACACTATTACAAATATCCTCATTATCACCCCTTTGCCCACCTCCACCTTCACTCCCTCTTCCTTCTGGATAATACCACACTGTTGTGTCTATGGGTTATGCAAATATGTTCTTTGGATAATCCCTTCACCTTCTTTCATCCAGTGCATCTATTTTTGTACTGGCATCACTTTTAAAATGCTGCTTTAGAATAGTTTTAATATATATTCATACAAGTTCCACTTCATGATTCCTCTTTTCTCATTATTTTCTTGACCATTCTTCCCTGTCTATTCTTACAGATGAACATTAGAATCATTGTAAAGTTTGGAAATCATCCCCTTGAGATATTGTTTAAAATTTACCTATGTATTTGTAAACAAAAGTTGCTTATATCTCTAGCCCTCTGCCTCTGTCCTGATTGGAATCCTCATCTCCCATCTTAAAATAGCCTCCTAGGTAACTTCAGGCTAACATTGCTGTCAGGGTGATCTTATTAAATGGGAAAATTTGGGTTTTATTACTTTCCTCTCTAAAACTCTTAAGTGACTTGCCTTTCCAGTTGGAATAATGTTCCATGACCTGGTCCTAACTAACCTAGCTATCCCCTCACAAACACCAGACGTTCTGAACTAAGTACAGTTCTTTGGAGGAGCCTCAATCTGATTTCTTCCTTCTCTCACTTTTTGCATAAACAACTCTGCCCCCAAAAGATCCTTCATTGGCCTTTTTGCCTGCTTTAACTCCCTCCAGGCTGCCTTCCCTGACACTGCACCTGGGAAGTGCTTCCTGATCCAGTCACACTCCATTCCTGGCTCTGGGGTTATGTGCCCTCCTCCTTGCCTCCAAACATTTAGCACAACACTCACCTATTGGTTCCTAATTGTTCATTTATCAAAACCTCGAACAAGTAACTCCTTCCTGGGCTTCTGTTTCCTCAGTTACTAAAGAATAAAGCTGGGCCATGATTTATAAGTAAGGATTCTTTCAGCTAAACGTTTATACAGTAGCTTCACCCATTTTGCTATTTATCCCTTGTTTGATAGCTAATAAAGCTGAGGATTGCCAAAAATGCAACTTTCAAGTCAACATATGTTTGGGCTCAACATATGTTTCGGCTAATTAAACCTATGCCACGTGAACTCTTCTGACTAGAGAAAATTAATACCAATACTGATGACCTTGAAAAACCATGGGATAATAAATTATTCTCTAAGTCAAAGGCAGAAAATATACCTGGTTGTGCTTCCACTGAACTTTCTGTAATTCTTTAGAAATGAGAAAGCCATATATATAGTGCATATATGTACTAATTTTGCCTGTAACTAATGATTTAAATTACCCCTTTCCCTCAAATTCAAAACAAATGACTTAAATGCAAAGCACTTTCAGAATTATTTGAGACATCTGACTTTAACAAGGACATATGAGAAATTCTGAAGCTGGAAGAGGCCCTTAAATAATCCAGGTCAGCCCTGATTTTAGATGAAGGAATTGAGACCCTAATGGGCAGAGTAACCTACCCCTAAGTGAAACAGCCTCTCCACACATGCCCATTAAAAGTGGAAACTGCAATAACTGTCTGCATACTAGCCACCTTTGGTAAAGCACCAGTGAACCACTAGAGACAATAAACTTGTATTATTAAAGCGGAGGTTTGGTGGTGTTAAGGATTATAACAAATAAGCTTTAATCCCCTCTTTTACTGAGCTACTTTATTAGAGAGGAGGGAGACCTTTGTTTTGCTGCCACATCAAACTTAACTATGATTAGGCACCAACAAAGTAGTAAGCATTAGACAGCACAGGAAATATCTGTAGAGTTCTTTATGCTTGTATAATTGCCTCAAGCATTAGTCACTTGAAAAAAATCACACACACATAATACTGGAAGACAGAATTTACTACTGAAAGTCTCTTTTCATTAAGATTTCACTTCATCACTAAGAATTAAAATCCATCCCCCAACACTACCACCAAAGAGAACTACTTAACCCGCATATGCTTGAGGTAGACCAACATTATCACTGTTTCCCCTAATGAGGAAAAGGAAGCCTTAAGCAACTAGCTCAAAGCTAAAAGCACAGTTCATTAAGAGCTCCTCTTACTGATTAAATTGGACCAATGTTATAAGTGAAAATTAAAATGGTTTGAAAATTCAAAAATCTCATGGCAGCAGGAAATAAAGAATAACACATATGTATAAAGTCTAGTTTGCAAGCAACTTTTTGATGAGAACTAAATGCTCATGTTGGTCGACCGTAAAACTACCACATACCTAGTTTTTCAATTTGTCAAAAACATGACAAGTTAGTCTTAAAGATTAACGTTAAAATATGAAACACAGAACTAGAAAGCAAACAGGAACTGCCTAGACTCGTGGTCGGCAAACTGCGGCTCGCGAGCCACATGCGGCTCTTTGGCCCCTTGAGTGTGGCTCTTCCATATAATACCTCGTGCGGGCGCGCGTACAGTGCGATTGAAACTTCATGGCCCACGGCGCAGAAGTCGGTTTTCGGCCTGGGTGAGTCTATTTTGAAGTACTGTTGATATTTGGCTCTGTTGACTAATGAGTTTGCCAACCACTAGTAGGCCCTAGACTACTTTAAATTTTATGAATTTGAAATTTCAGACACCTTCCTTTATTTGTCCTAAAAGCTGAGGTCTTTCATTCTTGAGCAGTGGTTCTCAAAGTGCAGTCTCGGGACCTGGCCATAGCAGCAGCATAACCTAAGAACAGGTTAGAAATGCAAATCCTCAGACCCTCCCCTATCCCAGTCCTACTGAAACTACCTCTGGAGGTAGAGGTGGCTATCTGTGTTTTAACAAGTGCTAATGTTTAAGAACCTCTAGAGCAGTGGTTCTCAACCTTGGCTGCACATTAGAATCACCTGGGAATCTTTTTAAATCCTGATTTCTGGGCCCCATCCTCCAGAAATTCTGTTTCTTTGTTATGGGGTGGGGCCACAACATTAGTAACAAAAAAATAGAATTTCCGGAGGATGAGGCCCAGAAATCAGAATTTTAAAAAGATTCCCAGGTGATTCTAATGTGCGGCCAAGATTGAGAACCAGGCTCTAGAGAATCCAAACTGCCTTATCTAGGTGCCAACTGGCTGGATAAATTTAACACTTACTGTGTTATTAGTCAATATTCACTTTTTCTACCTTGTGATAAGTTTCAAACAGCTAAGTAGCAGTGCATGAATAATTTCTGCTCAAATTTAGTCACCCTACAGAGCTCCTGAATCCCAAATCCTAACAGTAAGCCCATGTGTCCAACATTTACTAGACTCCAATGTAAGGCTGTATTTCTCCCTCTCAGTGGCCCTTACTGAACTTGATTGACAAGTTTACTCTTTTCTTATGGTAGATCAAGTGTGCCCAGTTCCTCAAGGGCAGGCATCCTATGGGTTTACAGTTTTGCATTCCTCTCTCATAGACTGAGCACATGTACTAAAAACAAAATGAACACATTTCGCCTGTATAACAAAATTCCCAAAAGTAGATGTCTTGATGTTTTATATAGATGTAAACTTAGAAAGTAGTTATGCCTGAGTTTTCCTTAAGGACCCCCTCCCCACTGTGATATTCTTTTAAAAACCCTCTAGTATTGTTAATCTTTAAAAAAAAAAGGAGTCCAGTTTTTTCAGATCTATAAATGTCATTTATTTTGCAAATCTGAGGTTCATTTACTTTAGTAACAATGTGATCATTCCCCATACTGCCAAAACACTTCATGATTTCCATTTTATTTTTTAATATTTAACATCATTTTAAAAATCCATATACAATTCAGAACACTTTTAAGAGCAGTAACTAGAGAAAGGATTTTACCATCTTACTTTATATTGATAAAAACTGCCGTCAAGAAAGGTCCTGCGGTTTACAGATGGATACCGTGCAATTTTTCACCTATTATACTAATCAAAATTGCATCGTGATCCACCCGACAACAGCAAGACAGGTCATTGTACAATTACCAAATATCAGAAATTATAACCTTCAAAAATTAAAAGAAGACGATAAAATCCTCTTTTCTTCCACAGGCCGGGACAAGTGCAATACTTTATACATAACACAAGTAATGCAACAAATCCCCACCCATGGATGAATGGGTGTGAATGCTGGAGATGTGCGTGAAGATAGTCACAAAACAGTAGGCAGCACACATTATCACAATCAGTTTTGCATGGATTTGCACAGCCATATATACATATATACGCTGAAATGCAAACCTGCAAAACTAATTGTAAGTAGCAGTGTCTTTGGATATTCTCTACATCAACAAGAGATTCATTATCCAAGAGTACTAGAAGTGCTCACACTACAGTAGAATAATGGCAAAACTACCTGCACTATGAGCACTTTGGTACTACTAGGATCTTATCTTTGGTAAATAACTGTACACTGCACACAGTTACCAACATCTGCTCCCAACAAACAATGAAAATGCAAAATACAAATCTTTGAAACTTGGCCTATTCAAATGATTACTCAAGGCATACTTTGTAATGCTGTGTATTAGGCAGCCTGTGCCAGAAGGGGCATTTAGGGCAGTAGATTCTAAGCTGCTTCACTAACTGCACTAGATGCACCTTAACACAAGAGACACGCTATGAAGAACAGTTCAAAAGCATCAACAACTTAATTATGCACAAACTACATTTCTCAGTGGCCATTGATTAAATCACCATGGTAATGTAAGAAGTGCTTGCATTGCAGTAGATCTCCAAAAGCTACCTGCACTGTAAGCACTTTTACATGGCCAAGGCCTATTCCTGTAGTAAAATTGTCTTCCACAAGCTCTTCTTTTCCATCTTCACAGATCTATTCAGGCTCACCTGGTTAAAAACAAAACAAAACAAAACAAATTAGATACTGGACAAGTAAACTATTAGTTAATATTCCTGAAACATGCTTTCTTTTGACTTAAAGTATCCAAGCTAGGTTTTGGAGTGTCAGGCAAATCCTGAAAAATATTAATAATCTGAATTATTTACACAGTTGAAAACACTAGCGATTTCAAAAAGTCCAATTCTTAAGTATACGTGGATTTTGGACTTTTCTCCATCTAAGAAAACTTGATATCTGCATCCCAGTAAATTCACAGTCTGATTTTATAAGAGGCTTATCTAGAAAAGATGCATGTAAAATCAGGGTGCGTATTCTCTTTTTGAGGTAGAACTCTGTATAAAATGACTGTTAGATTAAATGAATATTCCCTGCCCCCACCCCATTAATAGAAAATGAGAGAAATATTAGAGCTGGTTTAAGAAACAGCCTTCTGCACTCTTCACATAATGCACAGATGGCCTAGAGATGTCACATTTTGATCTATTTCAAAGGGCTCTTGTTCTGTTTAAACATTTATGGACCCATTTTCTCCATTAAACCCAAAGAAGGCAGATTAGCTCTTCTTTCCTTCATGTCATTATCATCCATAATAAAACCTTTTCCCATTTCCAAGTGCTTATTTTACCTAAGAACATGCAGCAAGGAAGTGAGCCCCTACTTGAAAAGGGCTCACAAGGTTCCCTTACCTCTTCCATGATGGGTTAAAATGTGTAAAAAAGAAAAGTCAGAGACATAGAATTTGTAATACATTTAATTAGTGTGGGTATCTTAAAAGTTGAACTTCCATCATGGTATCCCACACAACTAATTCTAGGCTTTAAAAAAAAACACTATTTTAACTGACTCATTACAATCACACAAGTCTAAAATGGATTTTCTATAGAAGACTAAAGCTAACATAGAAAATAGTAATTTTCCTCTTACATCGAGTTTCTACACCTCTAACCTTTTTTTCACCATTAAAAAATTACTCCAAACTGGACTCAACTTGGCAAAACTGAGCCCCACATGACTCCGAGAAAGCACCTTCTCCAGTTAGTACCTTATTTTAATTATTCATCTTGTGTACATCCCCTTGGGCAGACACTCTCCAACCTTTTGAAATTGTAAAAAGAGAACAAACAAAACCCCCTCCCTATCGCCTTGGCGAATCCCTTGGCCTCTTCCCGGGGCTCTCACACCCTTACCTACTGCTCCCATTGAAGTCTGAGCAGCCCGCGTCCAGGGTGTGCTCCAGCTGCTCACACCACGCGCTCGGGTCCTCGTGCGGCAGCCGGCAGCCGCAGCCGGGAAGATTAAAGAGAAAGAAACAAAGCATCATGGGAAACAGAGTTCTCCATTCAAAGCACCAAAAAAAAAAAAAAAAAAAAAAAACCGCGCCAAGCCCACGCCCCCTCCCCCTCCATTCCGGTGTTGGTGGGAATGGAGCCAAGGGGGAGGGGAGTCCCTCTTTCCCCCTCCACGTACACCCCCCAAATTCTCCAGAACTAAAGATCAGCAGTGGAGGAGAAATGGGGATGCTTTCCCGCGCGCGCCCCGCTGCCCCTCAACTGCACGCTGGTACTGTGCTTTCCTCAAGTCCTGCCTGCTCCGTCCCCTCCCACCCATCCAGTCAAGTCTCCCCATCACAGCTGCTCCCACGCAGGTTCCCCGCCTTCTGCCTGGGCCGCTTGCCTAGACAACCCCGCATGGAACCTGACTTGGACCCGCGCCCGCCCCTCGCAGGTGGCACGCGCGGTGATCCAGCACCAGTCACCCCTCCCCGATGCACCCGGGGCTGCACGCCACCCAAGCGCTCAGGTCCCGCGGAGCCTGAAGAGGAAGAGAAGCAAGAAAAAGCGTCCAGGAAATTCTTTGGGGCCGCGAGAGCACCCCTCACCCGCAGCGCCCCTGTCCAGAACAGCGCGGAGACACTAGCCTTCCTGCTACCACTTGAAGAGCGCTCCGTCCCCTCAGCCCTCTGTCCGAAGCTATATCCCTGGGAAAAGCCCGCCCCTCTGCCTTTAATAGCCCAGGGGGAAAAGCCCGCCCCCGCCCACCCGGCCCGCACAGGAATTAGGAAACGGAACCCCTTCTCCGTCAAAGCGAAAACCCCACCGAGTCCCAGTTACCCACGGGCGAGCGCAGGCGGCATTTTCCCCTCTTTCCCCCAACCCCGGGTCCTTAATTAAGAGGCGCGCCTGGGAAGCCGGCCCCGGACAGCATCGGTGCACTGGCGCCAAGCCCAGGATGGTGCGCTCGCCACCACCTCGTCCGGTACGGCTCCCAGGGCTCTCGTCCCCTCTCCTCCCTGGAGATAAACTGCGAGGCCCACGGAACCGTGGGACCTGGGTGACCCCCCCGTCCCCAACCACCTGGCGCGCGCATGCGCGCCACCGCGCCGCTACATTGAAAGTGTTCCTAAGGCCCGAGGAGGAAAGAAATACACAGCACATTCACTCTAGGCACGTGTGAAAATGTTAGCATCTTGTGCTAATGTTAGGAGGGTTTTGCCTTTGCCAGGCGGCCCCCACCCCCCATCAGGGTTTCTTGGCTGGCATCGCTAGCGGTAGCTGCCATAGAGTACACGCCCAAATGCAAGGAAGATATGATGAAATTATTTTGCTTTCTCTTCTCATTCCACAGCTAATGAGAACCAATTGAGGGCACACTGCTTAAAGGCCAAAGCCCAAGTACACTCTGTGTAAAAAAAAAAAAAAATAAGACGGTGTCTTAGTTTAAGAAACACAATAAAAAATGGAATTAAACATTCCAGACGTTGTACACTGGACAAAATGCGCTCATCAGATTCCCTAGCGGACAACGAGGTAGGAGTAGGGGCCGTGTGTAGTGTGGAGACGAGTTACAAATCACAGAAGGCAGTGAGCACTCAGGGTTCGGTGCAGGAAAACACTGGAAGGCAAGAGGGGGTGGGGTGAGGTGTTAAGGAGGGAGAGGAGGGGGAACGCAAAATGAGGCCGGACCACTCTTGTGACCGCGGGACATGGTGGCAGCCCAAAGCCACAGGAAAGGGCGCCACGTGATTCTTAACCTGGTGCACAGTAGTAGTTCAGGCAAGAAAATTGCATAAGACTGGCCTCTCCTGCCCCTGGCCCATGATGGAGTCCTACCTGAATGGGCCAGCGGAGGATGCCAGGAAAGCCACACTGATTTCTCCAACGTGAGTCACTCTTACAGGTGGGATTTCTCCCTTTTCATAAAATGAGCAAACAGACTTGGCAGCCCACCCTGGTGGGTCTGCCTGATACTTTCTGGAAGCTATGCAGCCCCAAATTTTTTACCCAACCAGATCCGTCCGGTGAGATTGCACCCACTGCAATGCAACTTTCGACCTTGAATGGTAACGACTAGCAGTGGAAAGAGGAGCGGAGGGAAGAGATCTTAAACCCGACTTTAAGAAACATTGTAGTAAAGCAAAATAAGAACAGTACCTTTAAGCCTGAGCAAAACCTGAAGTAAAAGAAGGGGTTTTGCAAAAGTGGCGCGAAGATAATATCATGTGATCCGACCCCAGGGCTTCTCCTTCCCCTTTTGCCAAACTCCCCCCCCCCCAAAAAAAGGGGGGTAGGGAAGTTACATCCGCTCCTCACGAACTATTAGCATAATTAATTGTGTCCTGCAGCTGCAGACCGTGCTCCCTGTCAATAAGTAAACATATCCTCATCCTCTTCACCATCAGAACAAAAAGACCCATTACTCTGATTTTGGAAAATGTTCCCAAATAAATTTCATTTTCATCAAAAGTCTTACTTTGGCATTCCGACTATGTTTATGTGTCTTGGTTTGAAAGACAGAATAGAGTTAGAAAGTACGAAATCATCTTATTAAAAGGGAACAAGCAGGAGTAGCTCCCCAAAAGTGAGATATTTAAGTAGAGGCATTAAATGGAAATGCCTTTTTGAAAGACTTCACTAGTTTAAATTTTTCCAAGTTTTCATCGGTTCTTCAAACAAGACATCCTCCCAGAGTCTTCCTACTCAGCCCCCCAACTCCCACCCCTCCTTCCCTTTAAAGCTAGAACAATACCCAGAATAAGGTATTTTGAGATTGCTTTACCAGAATATTTTCTTGTTTTTAATGTTTTTAGAGGCTTGCAACCTATAGAATGTCTGGATCAAGTTCCCAAGTGGCGAAAATAATTTATTCCATTTATGTACCTGTCTAGCACAAGATAAATTTAAGGGCAAGATACAGGTTATTAAAAAACCCAGGACACACGAAGAAATTTTTGTCTTTTTTCTCTTGGAAAAACCTAATGGCCAAAATACCTAGAGAATTAAAAAAAAAAAAAAAAGGCTAAAGAACAAAGCATTTCTCTCTCTCTCTCTCTCTCTCTCTCTCTCTCTCTCTCTCTCTCTCTCACACACACACACACACACACACACACACACACACTCAGAATAACTAACAGCTCAAAGAAAAGCACGTGATCCCTTCATGCTTTAAAACTTGTGGTCATGCTGAGGCTAAAAGCTAAGAGCTTGTGACCCCACAACCCCGTCCCCTCCCCCAGACCACAGCCCAGGGCTTAAGGCTCCAGGCTCCCACCAGGCTCCAGCTTGCTCCCAGTATTGTGAGACAAACAATACTAAGACATTCTACAAATTAAAGGAGCCACAGCTCCTAGTCCCAGTCATGTCATTTATGCCTGAAGAGATTGGCCTGTGTGAGTGTTTGTATATGTGTGTATATAAATGATATAAGTCATATAGAACGTATGCTTATACAGAAGTCCACTTGTTCTATTAGAATGTGTAAGAAAGGTATAGAAACTGGCCAAAGGGAGCGAGAACTTATCCTTTGTGAGACTAATAGTTCTAATCACAATTTAAAATTCTTGTCATTATTTTGAGTTTATAATGGATTTTTAAAAAACAGATATCCTGTAGAGTATTGCCCCTAAAATCAAGCTATTCTGAGCTTTTATCTGCCTGAAAAGGGGAGGAGAGACTCCTCTATAATGACCTCTAGATTTCATTGTGCCTTACAAAGCAGCCATCTAAAGTAATTTGAGTTTTAGCACCTTTAAAAATACCAGTAATTGACATCTTACCCAGTTGAAAAATCATTTCATTTGATTTAGAAATAATATCTAGTGGCTCTATTAAACCTAATGATTGGTATCTTATAACAAAAAGGTCCCCATGGAAACCAGAAAGTAATTTAAGAGTATTATGTTCCTCACACAACTAGAATAGAGCTTTTGTTCAATGCGTATTTACTACTTTAATTTTTTGGATGACACTTGCAGTAAGGTCTCTTACACTCTAGTTTTGCATGGGATCAGGAATTCAGTGTCTTAGTGCAATATGTGTTTTGCTCTAGTTGTGTGTTTCTGTGTTCCTGTGTGAGTGTGCATGCCTATGAGGCCTAAAACAAAGCCAGAAAATCAGAACACTAAGTGAACAAAATAGGGGGGGGGGTGGAGGTACCAAGGAGAAAATATTTCAGATGCTATTATGTTACTTGATTCTAGAACAGGAACTATGACTTCCTTAGAATCAAATAAAACTGGTCTTCACTAACTTTGGTTTTGTAAAATAAATATTCCTTTATTTACAAATATTTAATATTTTTAAAACGAGTCCATCTTGTTTTGAATGGCCAGAAAACTAAGATAAATCAATATGATAAAAAAACTAGAATATTTTGTTTACCAACCCTTCATTTGTTTATGAAAACTTATGTCAGCAAAACAAAGGGAAAAAATTAGAGGTAATAATGAGTTTCTGATATTTCTTTTCAATAGTATCTAACAACATACATCATGGAAATAAAATAAACAATACATCTCTAGTGTCAATGTGAATTAAATCTCAATTTCAAAAAATTTACTCCTTGGTAAGAAGGAGAAAATTTCACTAATTGAACATATACAGTTAACATAATTTGGTTTAAAAATGTAGAAATTAAAAATATATTTAACTTAATCTCAAAGAATTTATTATGATAGCAAGAAGTGCATTGACATTCTTAAATGTGCATAAGTTTAAGATATACAATTTATTAGATTTTATTTGTTAGCAAATTACTTTTATAAACTAATCTTTGCTAACTTTGATACTTAATAAGTATTTCAGTACTTACAAACATTTCTGTTCTTTATTAATGAGTTAATATTTTGAATGAATTACAAGAATAAATTACAATAGAATAAACATATCTTGCACAAGTCAGATGAAATATGTTGGTACTAGCACTTACAACATGGAACTAATTTTGTTAATATGTGGTGCTTTAAAATTACCTTGTTCCATGGAACTTTGCTTCTTTCAGTAATATGTTAAAACAGTTTTCTTTCACTAACAACTGCATTTTTACAGATGAAATATTTTAAGCAAAATACTTATGTAAATATTGAAAATATAGAAAATAATCTGCCTTCCATCAGTAAAAAAAATTGTTTCTCAAATTAATTCTCCTACCTTGAGAATAGACTCAATAGACATTAAAGTGATTCACTATTAAGACTAAATAGTGTTAAAGGTATTTTTACACTGTTTGAAACACTTTGATTTTCCTGTTTATGTGACCTTAGAAGTGGAACTTCTGGTATTACAAACCATAAAATTGCTAGCAGACTATAATACTAAAATCAAAGAAAAAGCTATAAAATAGAAATGTTTTACGCACATTACTTCTTTTCAATCACTTTTCTGATTAAATTTGTCCATCTTTTGCACCATTATAAATTTTCTAAGTGAAAAAAAAATAGTCATAGTATGGAATATGATGAAAGATAAAGTTTTATTTTCAAAACACAGTCTCCAAAATCTTATCACCATAACATTTTCTTCCAAAGCCAGCAAATCATGGTGTTAAATATTATCTAATTATATAATAATTTTACACTAGTAAGTTTGTTAATTGAAAATGTCATGATTAAGAACTAAAAACTCTAGATCACAACTATTCTTTTAAAGTAGAAAAATTGAAATCATTTAGTATTCTCTCCGCTATAATTGAAATAAAGCATGATATGATTCTACTACCTATGTAGAAAGAGAGCACTGATATTTTTTGGAGTTTCTCCCTCTTTTTTTTCTCCTCAAAGATAACATTTATCTTCAGCTAGTCCTCCGCTCAAGTTAGAGATTCACTTTAACTGTCTCCTGACTTGTGATTGCTGAAGGAAGTAGGACTATTGTGTGGCCTTTTTCATGCTGAGGAGTAAGGCTCAGTGAAATGTGTTGAATTACCCAGATGCCTGAAAGAACTGCAATGAAAATTTAGAACAACCTAAATAGCAGAGCTAACACTCACTTGTAAAAGGGAATCTTTCAACAGATATAGTCTACAGAGGACATCAGCTTTAAAAATGAAAGAGATTTTATTTTCTCAAAACAAATGCAATTTAGCTTACTTTTGAAAATCTTACAAGAATGTCTAAGTCAAAAGGAAGACTAATGATTAAAATCAAACATGAAAAGATGCAATTTTATTTTTAATTATATAATTTATATCTCTGCTTAGAGCTCTACATGTATTTTTATTCTTTCAGAAAAGAGTGATCTGTCCATACCATTCCACACTTTTTCAAGTCCTAATGAATTTAACTACTTGAAATTTTACTCCCTAAAGTAAAAAGAAAAAAAGATTCACATCACTAAGACAAACAGCTCCTTTATAGTTGTTAGTCATCCCATTTCTATAGCTGCTACTTATTAAAACATCTTTAAGAATTAAAACACTTTATGTGTTAGAAGATTAAGAAAAAAGAAAATATGGAAGCTGTGATTCAATATGGGTCGCATATTTTTGAAAATGTTTAGGTATCAAAACTTGCTGAACTAAATAACATTATTATAGGATGTGTTTTAAGTACTCAAGAACTCAAGGTTAAAGAAGCAAACATGATATGTTGGTACGTATTACAAAAAAATACTGTACTACAGAATGTTAAACCTTTTAATGTTTTTTATAATTAATTAACTAGACCAAAGTTCAGTGTTTCCTTGGAGGATATCAAGGCTAATAAACAAAAGCATTTTAAATATAGTCTGCTTGTTGATTTTGGAGAAATGGCAAGACAAATAGTCCTAGTGAACATCTATAGTTAAATTATATTTTTAGAATATAATACTTGACTAATCTGTAAATCCTTTCATGTTTATTTCATTTGAAATTTTGCTTTAAAGACCTTTTAAACAAGTGCATGGAAACCACTAGATCTTGATGAACTATGGTAGTTAGCTTCTTTAGAGTAAGATATACACCTTGCAAATGTTAATAGCCTTCAGACTCAATTACACTACTTGAGGCTTTCTTTAATTTGATCTGAAATAAAATGTATTTTCTTCCTTTGCATGTTTTAGTAATGCTTTTTCAGCTCTCAGAAATATACTCATTCTTCTACACTGTATTATTTATATGTATCTGGATATTTTTAACTAGTTACCAGATATAGTTATAGCCATATCTTTATTGCTCGACACAATTTTTTTTTAATTTAATGTGTCTAAAGATAATCAACAAACAAGAAATTGAATAGACCCCATCAGTTTAGTTAATCACCTAACAAAACCAAGGCCAATTTTTATTTGTTGTATTAGTCCTACTCAACTAATTACCCCTTTTCATTAAGCTTCAAAAGGCTCTTCTTAAAATGCTACTTAATAATCTTTAAAATCTGCTGGGGGGGGGGTCAGAATTCATACATTTACCTGTTTTTTTTCTTATTTCTGTGTCAGGTATTTAAATATAAAAATTAAGATATTTCATTTTATATTTTGGTTCCTAAACAAAGTGCCCTATTTATGCTGGTTTGGGAGCTACAGTTCTTTGGTTTTCTGTAATTTCAACTATTTCATTTACAATTCAAACACACCATTCTTAAACTAATCTCTACTTGATTAATCCTTGAATGCATACTGCATCTTTCTTAAACTCCAGCAACAAAGTTAACAAGTTTACATAAATGTCTTGATATTTAAGATCTAAAGCCCTTAGAAAATTAATCCTAAAGTTAATTTTTCTGGTTTTTAACTACCACATATCTGCAGCTACATAAATTAACCCTAGTATTTTACAAATTAGCACAAACTGAAAAAATCCCAAATTCCAATTTGCCTTTCATTATGCCTGACTCCTCATCAATTTCTTAGTTCTTTCAACACTAAGTTTATGATGTACCAACAGTATTAAACCCTGAAATGACAGAGCAGGGTATCTTTTAAAGGGTAGGTTGAGCCAATATTTCAGGTTGGCATTATTTTAGTGGGCATCTAATCACTTCATTTTACAGATGAGGAAACTGAGCCTCACCTCCACCCCAATAACATGACTAAGATGCCTTCACCAATTGTCACAGAGCCAAAATAAAGAAAACCACTAGTTTGGTCTATTTTGAAAGGAACTTTATATAGTCCTTGACTTATTTTCCATCTCGATTTTCCTGTAGGGCAATTGTGAAGACTAAATGAGATAATCTGTGAACACAACAAAATGATCACAATACGTAGCATTTCAGAGCGCTCAATAAATGTACTTTTTTCCTTTTTTCCTCTTTCATGCTGATGAGTTAGGACTATTTCTCAGACTTCTTGCCAAGATCTTGACTTCTTACTGCCAGCCATATTTGTGGCACCAGAGATGCAAGCAAGACACTGAAAGAGTTTGGGGAGACTCAGGCTATCAAAAATTTAACATTCCGACATCTTCACACTTTAACCACATTCTGATTATAACAGCTGAAAAGACATAAAGTGTTCCAAGAAACCTGACACAGGGAAATGGGTACATGCTGTATTTCTCACCCCTCACTTCAGATTGGGATCCCAAATCATGATTCCAAATTGAACGGAACCAAATTTTTGCCACCATGAATTGCTTTTTGTGATATTGGTTTCAAGCTGTTTATTAAGAAACAGAAGACTCAGAAAAAACCTTTGACAGTCCTCAATTTCCTGCTCAAGAGACTCAGACAGAGAAACTTATGCCTAATTTGAATTAAGTATGGTAAACAGAGGGCTTCAAACAGAAGCCTGTTAGCTAGATACCCCCTGTGCCGCATTGTTTCTGAGTTGACTAGCAAGAATTTTCCTGCCCTATATGTTTCATTCTTAGTTAACTACCTGTAAATAGCCCATCCTCCTTTCCCAAATCTAATACCCTGCCTTCCTTTTCTCCTTTGTCCAAAAATGTTTTATATGCCCGATGTTGCTTTGCTGTCTTTGGAATTTTCATGCCTATGTGAATTCCCCAGGTGCATGTACCAAAACTTTGATTTTCTCCAGTTAATCTGTCTCTTTCAATTTGATGATTAGCTCAGCCAGAAGAACTTAGAAGGTGGGAGGAAAAGTATTAATATTTTAGCCCCCACAAAATAAGGAACATTTGATCATCAAAATGCTACTTTATGTTCAAATTCATAAGCTTCAATTAAAGTTTCCTCAGATATCAATTCCTTCTTAGTTTTTCTTCAACTATATAGTTAAAAATTAGAAACACAGCTCACTCTCTGATGCCTTTATATATACTAGCTTGACATTAAAAGAACTATTAATATTATATAAACTGTTATACCATCTGTGTTATAATTCTGCCTCATCAGGTTTTATGGAATGACCCCCTCACACCATTTCCTTCATTCCACCAGGCATGTCATCAAAGGAGAATAAATTAAGTATTGTGCCAGAAAATGTGGTCTACTTTCTAAAAGGCATCTATCTCTAGCTTTCAGAAATGCCTTTTGGAATGAGCAATGTGGAAACAGTGTCCCCATTGTTGTATAGGAATGTCATGAATTGGATCCCCACCCCAGCCTTTTATAGAGAAAAAGAATAAAAAGCGTTCATCCGAGTTTAAAATTATCATATTTTATAGCATATGCTAACATGCTAATGAGATGAGGTATTATCACATCTTTGCTGAGGCTATTATGGATAATTGAGCTTTGTCCATCCACCCAACTAGATTGTAAACTCTGTGATGGTCAAGACAACTTCAACTTTGTAGTTTTATGAGACCCCTTTTAGAATATGTTGACACTTCCATTGTTGGTCTAGTGACTAGGTTGAATATTTGTATTGGGGGATATCAGAAATGCCAGCTCTTTTGCACTTTGTAAATTCCATTTCAACACTGTTTACTAGTGACTAAAAACCGTATAGATAACATGAGCAATTCTTTAACTCTGTCTAAAATATATCACTCAGAGATCAATGTTCCCCTAGTAAATAAAGATAACTCTAGGGAGTTTCTCTGTAAAGATTTAGACAGCTCACAGAGAAGTTCCTTTTGGTGGTTTGACATAGAAAGGGGTAGGAGAAGATTAAGGGACTCCAGTTTAGTTCAAAGTGTTGGAGAGAGGATTTTGCATCTCAAAGAGGGGGAGGAGGAGGGAATCTAAGAAGACTGGGGCTGGGAATTTGGCCCTTTTCCTTCCTACTGACTGCCTTAAACTCCCTCTCCCAAAACCTTATGGTGGTGGAGAAAAAGGACCTGGCTAGAGAATCAGGAGATTTCAGTTTGAGTCTGTGCTCTGTCACTAACTACCTGAATGACATTTAAGCAAATCACTTACTAGATTACCTCTGAGGTCTCTTCCCACTCCATAAATCTTTGCTCTTTATCTCATTCTCCCCCTCCTTTTTGTTCTTCCTTTCCCCCCACCCCCACCCCTTCTTCCTGGTCTTCCTTTAAACTGAAATAATAGTAATAATTAATTAGTTACCTCTGGAGAGAGAGTTGAAATGGTGTGTGGAGTATTAATGGGAACTAGCTTTTTATCTTTGTCATGAACTTTTTTCTGTATTTCTGTGGGGTTTCTTTATTGATTAAATTACAATTTCTCATGAATTTAAGATGCTTACTAGTATTACATTTAAGTATTCAATAATCTGCCAAAAATGTTTCTTGTTTGTAAATATAAATGTTAACACAAAACATTTGGTCACAAAGAGTGCAGTAAATCAGAGATTAATGTGGTATTATTCCACATAGATTTACCATGTAGAAAAATAGTCCACAAAAGTAAGTGTTGGACCCCGTGGCTCATGTTGCTTTTTACCTCATTTTTAAGGGTTTGCATTCATGTAAGTCAGCAGAAGGATTCTGGGAACCCCTTTGAATATAATTGTGTCCGAAGTGGATTAATACTTTATCTCATGACATGGACACATGACTGTCAGAGATTTGGGCAGATCAGTGGTCTCTAGTTCTCTCTCCTCCCATTCTTTAAGGACTCTTTCAAGTCACACCTCCTGCCAAGCACACTGTGATTCCTGCATTCTCTGAAAAACCATGGCACTTGAGTTCCATTTTGTTTAAGTTGTGTACTTGGGTATTTATACAATAATCTAACGACAGTAATGATCTGTGGTCTCTCTTTTAGAGCTCAACAATTTTCAAAGCACATCAATATACATGTATTATTTTGTTTAAAATTTATCTAAAACCTGTGAGACAGATAGTTGAAATTATCCCTATTTCCATGGGCAGAACTGAGGCTCTGAGAAGATAAATAATTTGGCATGATGGAGTCTGTGCTGGAATCTGGGTTGGCCTGTTACTCAACATCATTTCAGAAATCTTTATTCTCACCACAAAGGAGACACAGCAAAGTCATGATGGGAGCATTTAGAATAGTAAATCAGAGTAAAGCCTGGTGATGGTGTCAATGATGGAATGTGTCTTCCCTCGGAGCGTCTGAGAGGGAGGGAAATAAAATTCTCTGGGACAGAGTTACATGGTGGTTTAGCCTCCAATGAGACTTTTTTTGGGGAAAGTTTAAGCTCATATGGATTAAGCTCACTGTTGGTTCCTTGAACACTGCACTGTCCAATAGAAAGATAATAAAAGCTGCACGTGTAATTTTAAATTTTCTTGTAGCCAAATTTAAAAAGTAAAAGAAACAAGTGAAATTAAGTTTAACAGTACACCTTATTTAACCCAATGTATCTAAAATATACTCATTTGGATATGTAATCAATATAAAACTAGTAATGAGATATTTTTCCTTTTCTTGGTATTAAGTCTTTCAAATCTGGTGTGTATTTTATACTTATAGCACACTGCATTTCAGACAAATCAGATTTCAAGTGCTCAGTAGTACATGTGGCTAGTGGCGACAATATTGGACAGCACAGACAGGGGATTTTTGCTGCCTTCTGGCACTGACCACTCTATTAATATCACTAGCTATTCTGGCTCCATCTTTCTTCTTCATCTTCCACAGTGTGACTGTTAGCTGTTAATATTGCTTTGCCAATGTTTTCAGATCATCAAGCCATCTCTGTAATAAAGGGTTCACTCTATATTTATCTCATAATAGCAGATAACATTTATTGAGTATGTATTATATGTCAGGCCTGCTTCTAAGTGCTTTAACTTCATATGTATTAATTCATAAAATCATCATAACAACAGTATGAGCTAATCTTTTCACCATCTCCTCACTTTACAATTGAAGAAACTAAAGTATTTAACTCCCAAAGTTACCCAACTATGAAGCACAGGAAGCTTGATTTTAGTCCCACAAGCTTAACCACTTCTCCACCCAACCCCACCCTGGCCCTGCTCCAGGACTAGGGCCACAGACAACAGAAAAAGTAGTACTTCATTTCATTCAGTGACAGAAGTACATACAACTTGGTCTCAGCTCCTCTTGAGCCCTTCAGACCTGTGTGGAATTTGGACACAACTGTTCTTCCTTTGTGTGGTGGTTGCTACAGCAGCTAGTACATAGTATATATATATATATAGGGTTTGTGTCTATCTATTTGGGTCTGTACCTACACACACACACACACATACATATGCACACATACACATGCCCGCAAACTATCCTATATAATAAAAGCTTAATATGCTAAGTGTCCGGTTGTCTGGTTGGCCGTTTAACCAATCAAAGCATAATATACTAATGATATGCTAAGGCCACTCAACTGCTTGCTATGACGTGCACTGACCACCAGGGGGCAGACGATCCAACCAGTAAGTTAACTTGCTTCTGGGGTCTGGCCAATCAGGACTGAGCAAGACAGGCTGGACATGCCCTGGAGCCCTCCCATGATCCCTCCCCAACTGGCCAACTTCCCACATCCCTCCACACCCCCATCTTTCACTGGTGGGGTCCCTCAGCCTGGCCTTCGCCCTCTTGCAATCTGGGACCCCTCAGGGGATGTGGGAGAGCCAGTTTCAGCCCGATAGCAGAAGATCGGTCTCTATGATGCACACTGACCACCAGGGGGCAGACGCTCAACGAAGGAGCTGCCTCCTGGTGGTCAGTACACTCCCATAGGGGGAGCGCTGCTCAGCCAGAAGCCTGGCTCACAGCTGGCGAGCTCAGTGGCAGTGGCGGGAGCCTCTCCCACCTCTGCAGCAGCACTAAGGATGTCCAGGGAGCAGGCTTAAGCCATCAGTCGGACATCCCCCAAGGGCTCATGGACTGTGAGAGGGCTGAGGGACCGCCCGCTCCCGAGTGCACGAATTTCATACACCCAGCCTTTAGTAGAGTTCATAAAAACCATAGAATTAAAGAGCCAGAAGGGCTTTTAAATGCAGTCTCATCAAGAAAGTGCAACTCGGTGCATTAAGGAAACTTGCTCAAAGTTCCACAATCAAACTAGAACCCAGATCATCTGACACTTCAAGATATTTCATAGCTACGAAATACCTCTTATGCATAGCAATTCCTACTTGAAAGTAGCAAGTCTATTCTCACTAATATACACTTTATCCAATGTTTATCTTCGCTGCCAAAGTATATATTTTTTTAATTTTTTCAGTATTTGCAAGAAGCATTTATGCTTGTTAGAAATTTAAATTTGGAAAGCTCAGAGTTAAGTGGATTCCTCTTGCCTTGCCTTTAGTTAAACATTTACATTGTTTTCTAAATGTTTCACCAGGTCAACAGCATATTGCATTTTTTAAGGACTGCACACTTATTTAAATTCTCTACCACCCTAATTCTGAACCCTTAATAAATGTGTAATTAACAAAATTGAAATTGTACAATTGTTAGTATGAAGAGGTTGAGTTTAGCACGTTCATTTTATAGATACATGTTTTTTAAATGATGTTAAAATGCCCTACTCAGACGGCATTGTTACCAGCCTGACCTTGAGGATTAGTGCTGGTAGCCATTTCAGCCAAAGGGACAGCAGTAACATCTCACAAAGATTTTTTCTTTCAGCAACAAACTAGCCATCGCTCTTTCCTCGGATCCTTCTATTTCAAAGTGGAGAGCTTGACCATATTTTAAATGTTGAAATGTTTCCCACTTAAGCACACTTGATTTCTTATTTAAAAAAAGGAGGGGGCTTTCATATATTATGTTTCAAAGTGGAGATGGTTGTGAAACTTGAGCCCTGACACACAACCTCAACCTGACTTTTTAAAAGTGCTCAGAAAACTGTTCTTCTAATAAGCATGACCACAGCCTGCTCTTTAATGATTTTTTTACCAGCCTAAGTAATTTATTCTAAATCATTAAAAAATCAAAATAGTTTACATTAAATAAATCCTTGAGTAGGAAAGAGGATGGCCCCACCCATTGGTGAATAAAGACTGAGAGATAAAAACGGAAAATACAAAGCTAGTTGCAGTATAGTTACAGCTTAATTCTCAGGAGCTGATTCTTAACAGAATTTTTAAAAGAAAAATGACATATCCGGAATCATTTGTAAAATCATGCAAAAAACACATTAGGGAGTATGGGAAATTAGTTTTGTTCTGGCTTTTAACATTTTCAGAGCCTACCTCAGTGAACAAAATGCTAAGTACAAAAGCAAATGAATTAATATTAAGATGGTTGAGCCAGAGTCCTGTTTGTTGTTTATTGCTCTGTGATTTTTTTGTTAGAAGCCCATTGTAGAAGCCCTAGGGCTACTAAATAGATGAATAATGTCAATAATAACTAATACAAACTGCTATGGAAAATACTCTGTTTTCAAAACCACAGGTTAGTTCCTGGAAGTCAGCCGTCAGAGAAAGGATGTGGTATAGCAGCAAGTTTAAATAGCTGTGCAACAAAGGAAAGAGATCAGTTGACTTCTGCCTCCTAGAGGGTTGAAATCGGAAAGAACTATATTTGAATATGGCTCATTCAGAAAGCATTGAAGATGAAGACTTCATCACATTTTGAAAAGCTCCACTAATCACTTCTGCGAAATCGGGTGAGAAAGGAACTAATGTAGCAGGATAAAGATAAGATGAAAATATATTAACTTTGGGTTCAACAAATCAGCCCCACTCATTTTGGTTGTTATACAGAAGGCATTGACTTTTTAAATGAAGCCTCAAATCTCATTTCTCATTATTGTGAATTGGAAGTCATTGTAATACACCTGGCTTAAAATTTCTGTGCAGTTGTCGAGTTTTGTAGCCAAATAAGTTCCACAAAATAAACTCATCGCAGGAGCAGGAAAAGCGGCTCTTTTGAAAATACCTTGTGATCAGGCTCTAGGTCATGACCTGGGTCTTGAGAAACTTGAGTTAGTAGATGTTAGTTTTTCTTAGCTCTTTGTTTACCCTGGACTTAGACATTTTGTATTATTAAAAACCTGTGGCTTTTAAGGACATTCTATTTATCTTTCCAGGCTTTTTTAATGGAAATGCCTAGATTTTCTTGGAAACGGGGATTTTATTGTGGATTCCTGGTGCCCCTTGGAGAGGCTTATTTTTCTGGACAATAGTTTTCCTTAGTGTCACTACTCTTTTTATCTCCCAATGGTCACAAGCTCCCAAGGTCGAGAAAAGTGCATCTTTTTGTTCTAATGAATATGAAATTCCTTTTTAAAAAGTCTGCAAAAGGGGCTCTTGGTTAGTAACTTAAGGTATATTTCCACTACATGAAGTATCCAGGGGGTTGGCCTTCAAGACATTTGGAGAAAAAGAAAATCCAACTCAGTTAAAGTTAGAGAATTGAGCAACAGTAGGATTGATTATTGTCACTTAAGAGTTTTATCTTTTGTTATCTGTATTTTAAAGTGTATTGTAAAACATTGGCATGCTTGCTCATCATTGTTAAAAGAATAGAACCCAGTAAACTTTGCATAAGGAAGTAAATTACCATTGCCTTTGACTATAGTGGAATTCTCAGGATGTCAAAAGTTCTATTGCTCTAGACTGCATCTAGTCCTCATGATAGCATAAACATTAAAATGCTTTGTGAGTTCATGTTTTTTGAGTGCATGGTCTTCTCATCAATAAATCAATCTTTCAGGGAAAAGTGGAGTTTTTTAATTAAAAGCTGCAATGCTATCTAATTAATGAATATGAAATAATACAAAAAATACAGTTCCTCAGTCTCACTAGCCACATTTCAAGTACTCAATAGCCACATGTAGCTCGTGGCTACTGATTTGGACAGTGAAGATATAAAACATTTCCATGATTGCATAAAGTTCTGTTGGACAGCACTGCTTCAAAGGGTGCTTATTCTTTGACATAAATCTTAATACCTGGTAGCAGAAAATGCTGATTATTATTATAGCTTGCCGTCCACATAATTCTAGCTTTCTAGATGGTATAGTATCTCTTCTACACAGTTTCAATGTATAGAAATTCATTGAGGCTGGTAATTTGGTATGATTATTAAGAATTATGAAAATTTCCCTCAATAGTTGTTTGTTACTCTAAACTACAATTTAAAACAAACAAACAACCTCTCAGTGCCTCAGTGCCATCTAGCTTTGATTAAGCAAGGAAGGAATGTGGCTTCCTCTATTTTTTTTCTAATCAGGCTATGCAGAACATTATAAAAACTATGCTTGATTGGCATACATTAAATGCACATAAATTGTTAAGAAAAGATATAAGGGTAACTTGTTGCAAAGTGACTACTTCTGAAAAGATTCACGTGATAGTATTTTTTAATCACCTATTTGGCATTTTATTTTTTATAGTAATAGTTGTTTTCCTTTTAATCCTTCAAAATGTGTCTCATAAATAACTGTGCTAATTAGAGTGGCTTTTTATGCTTCCTACCTTCATGATCCTTCCAATTCCCCACAAGTCCTTTATTTGCTCTATGGTTCACCTGGACTTTCTTCATCTCCCACCTTTGGTCATGCCCTTCTCGCCATCCGGAATGCTATCCCCATGTCTGCCTTTCTGAGACTTATCCATTCTTCAAGGCGCCCATTTGAAATGCCACCTCTTCCTGATCTCTCCAGCTGAGGTGACCTTTCTTTCTCCTGAATTTTAACTGCATTATAATGAAGTGTTTCATCTCCCTTACTAGATTATAAGCTCATTGGTACAAAGATCTTGGCCTTACTCATCACTGGATCCCTCCACATACTTGACACAGGGCTACTGCCATGGGAAATTAAACCAATTTTCTAAAAGTACACACAAGATATGTTTTGGGGGGAGGGGCTTTTGTAACATTTTAAAATTATTGACAGTATTACAGTTGTCTCCCATTTCCCCCCACCCTTTACCACCCTCCTCCCAGCTCCTAGTCATCCCCCAGATCTTCACTGCCCTATTGCCCATGTTCATGGGCTATGCATATAAGTATACTAGAGGCCCAGTGCATGGATTTGTGCACATTGAAAATAAATTAATTAGAAGGTGGCCAGCGGGGCAGGACTGGGTGAGATGAGCTGGACACACACTGGAGCCAACCTCCCGGAGTCCCTCCCCAGCCGGCCGCACCTGGGGCAGTGCTGGGGCTCAAAGGACGCCTGCAGAGTGAGCGGGGTACCTCCAGCAGGTGGGGTCCCTCAGCCTGGCTGGCAGGGATCAGGCCGAAACAGGCAGTCTGACATCCCCCAAGGGGTTCTGGAGTGCGAGAGGGCACTCTGCAAAGTTGCTGTCGCTTGTCAGCTCCTGCATTGAGTGCCTGCCCCCTGGTGGTCATTGCATGTCATAGCTACCAGTCAGATGGTCACTTAGGCTTTATATATATTCTTTGCTTTATCTCTTCTCATCCCCCCACCCCCACATGGAGGTATGTCAGTCTGTTCCATGTCTCCAGGCTTTGGATCTCATTTTGTTGGTCAATTCATTTTGTTCATTAGATCACACAAGATTTCTTTGAGTTTCATCTGCACTGACAAACCAGGCAGTAGCATAGCACATATGGCTTTACATTAAGTTTTAACAAGTACACTTTGCCCATGCCAATTCATTTTATCTTGTATAGATCATTTGTAATATTATCACAGTTATGTGTATTTACCAACCATATTGTACTCATGTGAGCTAATAAACAAGGAAATTGGGCTGCAGCAATGTGAAATCTGGTTCTATTTAAATCTAGATTGCATTAACACTTGACAAGATAACATTTTTTTCTCATGTCAAATTGACAAAGTCTAAAAAGCTTGATCAAGTAGTGTTGATATGGGGAAACAGGCTCATTTATTTCAGGTGGGAATGTAAATTGGTACAATTTCTGTGGAAGGCAATTTGGTAATAGCCATCAAAATAAAAAATGTAACAAGCAATTTCACTAAGAGGAATGTATCCAACAAACTTCCACCTATATACCAAATTTCTTGTGGCCTCTTGAGGGAAGTACTCAGCACCATCTTGTGTCCTTGCCTAAACATTAAACCTGAATTTGATAAAGTCTCTTGATAAAGTAATATAATGTCAGTCAATGGAATACTATTGTATTACTAAAAAAAAGAGAGAGATAGAAAGGCAGATAGACCTGTTATAGAACAATCTCTAAGATATAGTAAGTGAAAAATAATGTAGGACAATATGAATAATATTCTCATGTAGGTAAACAAGAGGGGATAAATATATATATATGTACATATATTTGTATATGTTATTTTTAAAAAGTATTTTTTAGAAATTGCTAACAATGATAACGCCTGGAGAAAGGGTTGGACTTTATAGGAAAATTGAGAGAGAGAGACTTTAACTACTTTTCTAACTTAAAAAAATACTTTTAATTTTTTAAGACTTTAAAATATTTCTGAGACCAGTAGTTAAGAACTAAACTTTTTGAAATGATTCATGCTTATTGCCAATAGGTGCTAGAAATATTTTTGCTGACTGGTCAATGTTTGGGGGTAGAAACACATTTTAAAATGATCTGTAAATTGTCAAGCATTAATGTTCTCCTTTTTGTCAAAGGAAATACATGCATTTCTCACTCACAAACAACAGAAACTTTCCCATTTGGAGATTCCCCAGAGGGACCTTAACTAAATACATGTTTTCAAGGGCTAGGAAGCTGGAAAAAAAAAATGCAACCCTCCAGAGCAGTGGCAGAGATAATCTGAAATCGCACATAATTGAAACCTCATAACATTTTGTTTTGAAATGCATATTATTTTTAGAAGCAGTCCATTATGTTCTTTATTATGTTTTTCTGAGGATAATATACATATTAAAGTGAATTTGTAGTCTCTGAGCACCCACCAACAGAAGATAGTGGAAGACATGGGCCTGACATATGCTTTGTGGTCAAAGAGATACTGATAACTTATAACTAGGTCAGGAAGTGATGGTTGTAGATTTTTATTTCACTTCCCATCACCATTTAGACATTCTGCCTTTGCTTTCATATGACCTCCCTTCTAAAATCTCTCTGAGAGCATTCCATCTAATTTTCCTTCCAAACTAAAGTTTAAAATAACAATACTGATCTGTAAGAAGAGAAGAAATTAGCATCCTTTCTATTTATAAAGTAAAAAGATTAGGGTATTTTTCAATTAATGTATTCCACATGGACAACTCTATTATTCTTGCCTAGTGAAAGGTGAGTGTCCTAAACACCAGTTCCTCCAGGTATACAGTTTAATAAGTAGGGCAGAAGCTTAGGTAAACCATGTGGAAAGCTGTAGATCACTGATAAGAAGGCATTACTTTAAACGTTTTGTGGTTGTTTTGGGGGTTTTGTTGTTGTTGGGGATGGAACTGTTGGATAAAGCAAAAACTGCACAAGATGAAAGAATGAAATAAGTCCCTTTTCTGATCACTGCCTGCCTGACATTGTGCTGGGCACTTACAGCCATGGTACATGTTTCATTCTCACAAACACCCAGTAATAGAAGTGAGGGCGGGGAGCAGCTGCCTAGAGCAGCAGAAGAAATAGTGACACCCCCAAGATTTCTAGTTTGGCAGGCTGGATAGATTTGATGCCTTTAACAGAGATGGGGAACACAGCAGGAGCTACAGATTTGGGTGAAAATTAGGAAGAGTTACTGAGTTCCATTTTCCACAGGATAATTGGTGGGTCAGTAGGTTCTGACAGGTCATATGGTGCATGCTGGGTCATAACCTTTTAGCCAGTGAAAGAAACAAGCCAGTGAAAGAAACAAGCCATCCTTTCTATCCCTCTGAAAATCTTAATTCCCACCATATGTTTTACTGCCCATGGCACATTACAGATCATTGGTCGATTTTTTTAAATGCCAGAACACTGTATTTCTATTGTTCTTGTCTCTGTACTTTTCACATTGATATTAGCAATAGAAAAATTTTATTTTTTTAAAGTGCAAGTAACATGGAAGTATATTTTATTTACTATAACAGCTGTGTTCCACCAAAGTGGTGTATATATATATATCCATTCATTTTCAACTCTCTTTAGCGAAGTGCTTCTTAAAAAAAAATACAATTATCCAGTAAAACATAAGAAAATGCTCAACCTCACTCACAGTGTATATTAAGCCTGGCTGGTGTGGCTCAGTAGATAGACCATCGGCCTGCAGACTGAAAGGTTCTGGATTCGATTCCTGGTCAGGGCACATGCCTGGGTTGCAGCTGGATCCCCATTGTGGGGCATGCAGGAGGCAGCCAATTAATGATTCTCTCTCATCATTGATGTTTCCATCTCTCCCTCTCCCTGAGGATCAAAAAAAGGAATTCATTCCAAAATTTTCTACAATATACAAGCAGAGAATTTTTTTGTTTATTTTTGTTTCGTTTTGCTTTTTATTGATTTTTAGACAGAGAGGGAGAGAGAGAGGGCAAAACCTGTGCCTCTTTTGATAACATGTCCTCCTTAAGTGTAATCTGAGATTTAAAAATAATTTATTGTGGCCCGGCCGATGTGCTCAGTGGTTGAGCATGGACCCATGCACCCAGAGGCCATTGGTTCAATTCCAGTCAGGGCACATGCCTGGGTTTCCGGTTAGATCCCCAGTAGAGGGCATGCAGGGGGCAGCAGATCGATGATTCTCTCTATTCATTGATGTTTCTATCTCTCCCTCTCCCTTCCTCCCTCTCAAATCAATAAAACATACTAAAAAATAAATTATTACAACTGCAAACAAATCATAACAATGCAACAAAGTTTTGTTTCCAAAACTTACGTCCTCTCCTCCCTAGAAATTTTAATACTATCTTATCCTACCATCTCCCTTAATTCTCTCCAGAATGCTTTTTTCCCCTTTGCTTTATTTTATTTTTTATTGAGAGATAAGGCATATAACATTGTGTAAGTTAAGGCATACAGCATACTGATTGGATACATTCATATATTTCAAAATGATTGCCACTGTAGTGTTATCTAACACCTGCATCATGTCACATAATTACCATTTCTTTTTGTGGTTTGAACACGTAAGATCTAGTCTTTTAGCAACTTTGAAGTATATAATACAGTATTGTTGACTATAATCACTATTCTGTACATTAGCTCTCCAGAACTTATTCATCTACTAGTCACAACATTTTTTTAAAATTTATCTTTATTGTTAAAAGTATTACAGATGTCCCCCCCCCCATTGGTCTCCTCCTTCCCACTCCTGTCCCCTCCCCAGGCCTTCACCCCACTATTGTCTGTGTCCATATTAACCATATTGATTGGTTAATCTCTTCCCTTCCTCCCCTTCCCTCTGAGGATCCTCAGTCTGTTGCATGCTTCCATGTCTCACTTACATGTGGACTCTAACAAACAAAATAAACTGATAAACAAAATAGATTCTAGTTATAATTTTTAAAACCACTTTTTAAACAGCTTTATTGAGGCATAAGTGACATAAAATGAACTGTACATATTAAAACTGTATCTAATAATTATTGCCACATGTATAAACTCATAAAATCATCACCACAATCAAGATTTTTTTCTATTTGATTATTGTATCCTCAGTGCTAGAACAGATCCTGGCACAAAGTGATGTTCAATTAATATTTTTAAATGGATGAATGAATAATAAATTAAGCATTATGGACTAACCAAAGGAACCTAACCACTGTACATAATGTTGGATGTGTGGAAAATCTTTTCAGAGTTCCAAATAATGAATTTGCAAGTCAGCATGAGAAGCATGCTACTTGTAGATGATTATTTACTTGCTTTAAATAAAGTATAAATAACAATAATAAAAAGCCATGTATTAAGTTATTGAGGAAGGTGCTGGTTTTACTCATTAAATATTAATCAGGGGAAAGTACTCTAGGCTATAAGGATTTAAGCGTTATGGGTCTATTCTCAGATATGTCTTAATTTTAGCCTGATCTCTATGAGTATTATTATCATATAACTCATATGCCTTGGTTCTGTCTGTAATCAACATGTAATTTCTAATTATAATTGTAATTTCATGTAGGTTTCCTTAAAGAGATAAAAAATCAATGATTTAACATATGCTTTTTGGACTCCTACTATGTGTTAAACACTATGCTAAGTCCTGGGTGTAGACTGGGAAAATAGCAAATAGGGCTTCCATGTTCCTGGCATTTACTGGTAAAGATAATTGTGGGGAAAGAACTTAAATAAATAAATTTGTAATAAATGTTTAATCACAAATTATGACACATTTTCTAAAGGAAAAGTACAGGATGCCACTGGATTAGTTGGTCAGAGAAAGTCTCAGAAAGTAACAGTTAAAGTGAGATATGAAATATGAGTAGAAGTAAACCATGCAAAGAGCACAGAAATAATATTCCAGGAAGAAGAAACAGCATGTCAAGGATCTAAGGTGGGAAAGAATAACATGTTGAGTAACTAAAAAAAGGTCAGTTTGTCTGTAGTATTGTATAAGAGGACAATTATGGATATATAAGCAGGATTCAGATCATACTGTTTTATGGGCAGTGTTAAATAGCTTGCAATTTATCTAAGGTTCAAATGCAGTACTTTAAAGGGTTTGACCCAGGCAAAATGACATGATCTAATTTTCATTTTTTTTTAAATTACTCTTGCTGCTATGGGGAGAATAGATTGGTTGGAGAGAAGAGTCGGCAGAGGACATCCAATGAGAAAGCTATTAAAGTAATGTAAGAAAGAGATGTTAGTAAGTTTAAGGCAGAGTGGGGGCAGAAGAAATGTAGAAATCAGAAGACCCAGATCTGAGCCCTGAGGAATGGTAATTGAAGAGTTGTATAGAAAAGTGAGGTGTTGTAAAAGCCAGAAACTGGTTCCAAGAGAAAAGGAATAATTAGATGTGTCAGAAACTGCCAAGAGGTTGAATTAGGTAGGAATGAAAAGTATGTCTAATCAACATGGCAACTTAGCGATCATTTCTGACCTTTGTAAAGGAGTTTTAGTGGATCCAGAAGCTATATTGAAGTAGACCAAAGAGGGAGTATAGGTTTTCTGTTTCTGGAATGTCATTACTTCTGAACACAAAAAGTAATGGTTAACAGATAAGAAAACATCTATTTAAAAGCCTTGAAAGGGGGCTCGCTTTGGCAGCACAATAGTAAAAGTGGAAAGATACAGAGAAGATTAGCATGGTCCCTGCTCAAGGATGAAACACAAGTTTGTGAAGCATTCCATATTTTTGCTGTGGCCAGTGTGGTTTTGTCTGTTGGGCATCCTCCCGTACACCAAAAGGTTGCTGATTCAAGTCCCAGTCAGGGCACATGTCGGAATTTCGGGTTCAATCCCCAATGGGAGGAGTGATGTTCTGCTCTCACATTGATATTTCTCTCTCTCTCCCACTCACTTCCTCTCCCTCTAAAAATCAATTAAAATATTTGAAAAGATAAAAAGCCTCAAAGATTTGTAAGGTAAGGAATTATCAAGATAAATCCTAAGAGACTGTGATAACAAAAAGAAGCAAAGTAATGACATCAGCTCTGTGCTGAAGACCATTGTAGAATTGGGGGAATTTGAGGATTTCAACTTTGCAAAAGCCACCCAAAACAAGTCACAAGTCATGCAGCCAATTAAAAGTGGAAAGTCTAATAGCAGTCTTTTCCCCCATTTAATTGGTGTCCAATATGAATAAACCCCCAGTGAAGGAGAAATTAACTTGTTTTTGCACCAACTTTCCCCAGGAACTACAAAGGAATATTTCCTTTGTGGTGCTAAGCAGAACAGGGAGGAAAAATTCGGCCTACAGTTTGTCATCATGCAGTCCCAATTCCCACTGCCTGAGTTATTTAAGAAATCTCTAGTCATAAATTTAAAGTGAGTCCTGGCCAGGTGGCTCAGTTGGTTGGAGCATTGTCCATTATACCAAAAGGTTGCAAATGTGATTCCTAGTCAGGACACACACATAGGTTTTGTGTTCTATCCCTGGTCAGAGGGAGTATGGGAGGCAACCGATCTCTCCCTCTCCCTCTCCCTCTCCCTCTCCCTCTCCCTCTCCCTCTCCCTCTCCCTCTCCCATCTCTATCTCTGTATACAAATCCTCAGGTGAGAATTTAAAACAAACTAACAACAACAAAATACCATATCCTTGGATGAGGATAAAAAAAAAACTTTAAGTGATCCTGAGCCGGTCTGTTAAGGGAGTGTTCCCAAACACTTAGCAAAAGCAATGTAAACACAGATCCTTTCTGAAGAAATTCACCTTTGTCCTAGATCTCAATTAATTTATTCAAATTATGTTATAAGGAAAGTGAGCAGCTCACTCAAAAGAGTTAATAATCAACCAAGCAATTGAATTACCACCACAAGTGAGAATTGGCAAAAGTAAGATGACAGAGCCACATCCTGAAGTAATTTAGATACTGGGATGATTAAACAGAGGATATGTAGAACTATGCTTACTATGTTTAAAGAAATAAATATGTGTGTGGAGGACAAAAAATTCTTAAAAATTACCATATTTGAAAATTTATTCAATGATCTTCCAGAAGTAAAAAAAAAAAAAATGATTGAAATTAAGAACTTAATCAATTGAAGAGATTAACAGCAAATTAAACACAATTAATTGGAGAATTAGTGAATTGGAAGACATTTTACTTTTATTTTTTTAAATATATTTTATTGATTTTTTACAGAGAGGAAGGGAGAAGGACAGAGAGTCAGAAACATCAGTGAGAGAGAAACATCGATCAGCTGCCTCCTGCACACCCCCTACTGAGGATGTGCCCACAACCAAGGTACATGCCCTTAACCAGAATCGAACCCGGGACCCTTCAGTCCGCAGGCCGACACTCTATCCACTGAGCCAAACCGGCTAGGGCTGGAAGACATTTTAGAAGAAGTTATTCATAAGAGAATAGGTCTTAAAAGTTATTATAAGAAAAAATCTGTAACTGTGGTAATGATAGATGATAACTGAACTTATGGTGGTGATCACTTTACACTATATACACTATATACAGATATAAAATCATTATGTTGTACACCTGAAACTAATATAATGTTATATGTCAATAATATCTCAATTTAAAAATAAATTATTTAAAAATATAAAGTAGAAATTCCTAAAAAAAATAAGCACAGAGAGGCAAAGAGAATATAGTAGTCTCCCTTATCCCTGGAGCACAAGTTCCAAGACCCTCAGTATGCCTGACAACACAGATAATACTGAATCCTATTTATACTATGTTTTTTCCTATACATACATACCTATAATAAAGTTTAATTTATAAATTATGCAATTTCACAGATAGAAGTTCTGTTCTTACCATAGATCTTAGCAAACTCAGCATGATTTTTTTCTTATTAAGTTGAGAACTTTCAATTTTTCATTTAAAGATGGTAAGTTATGGCATTTCTTTGGTATATTTGAATTGCCTCATTTACTTTTGCACTTTGGGGCTATTATTAAGTAAAATAAGTGTTACTTGAACACAAACACTGTGATAGCATGACAGTCGATCTGATAAGCAAGACAGCTTCTAAGTGACTAATGGGTGGATAGCATATACACCATGGATAAGCTGGACAAAGGGATGATTGATATCCCAGGTTTGATGGGGCAGAATGGTGAGGGACTTCATCATACTATTCATAACGGCAGGCAATTTAAAATGTATGAATCATTTATTTCTGGAATTTCCCATTTAATATTTTCGGACCACAGTTAACCATGGGTAACTGAAACAGCAAAAGAGAAACTATGGATAAGGGAGGACTACTGTATATGAAAGAGGGTATAAAATGATTTTCTAGCCAGGTTTTGCTGTTGTTTGGTAAGTTTCAAATCAAGTTGTATAATATAACATCTAGTACATGTTATAATCAAGTTTTTTTCTGAAGAAAGATAAAAGATCCCAGCCAGTGTGGCTTGGTGGTTGAGCATTGACCCATGTACCAGAAGATTGCTGGATCCACTCTGGGTCAGGGCACATGCCCAGGTTTCATGCTCGATCCGAAGCAGGGGGCGTGCAGAAGGGAGCCAATTGATGTTGGTATTTATCTCACATTGATGTTTCTATCTCTCTCTCCCTCTCCCTTCCTCTTTCTCTGAAATCAATAAAAAATGTTTAAAAAAGATAAAAGGCAGCAAACAAGAAAGAAACTTGGAATTTAGAGTTATCGACTCAGGTATAAATTAGAGTTCTAGAAGGAAAGGAGACAAAAGAAATAGTTGAGAGCTTTCAGAACTGAGAAGAGACACCACAGTAGAGCAGCCAAAGAGAAAAGACAGATTACTTTCAAAGAAAGGAAAAACACTAGACTGCTGACAGCTAATTCCCAACAGCAACATTGGAGCCAATAGACAATTGAATGATAGCTTTATTTATTTATTTTTTATTTTATTTATTTTTATTTTTATTTATTTATTTTTAAATTAAATCTTTATTGTTCAGATTATTACATTTGTTCCTCTTTTTTCCCCCCCATAACTCCCCTCCTCCCAGTTCCCGCCCCACCCTCCGCCCTCACTCCCCACCCTCTGTCCTCATCCATAGGTGCACGATTTTTGTCCAGTCTCTTCCCGCATCTCCCACACCCCTTTCCCCCGCAAGAATAGTCAGTCCATTCCCTTTCTATGTCCCTGATTCTATTATAATCACCAGTTCATTCTGTTCATCAGATTATTTATTCACTTGATTCTTAGATTCACTTGTTGATAGATTCATATTTGTTGTTCATAATTTGTATCTTTACCTTTTTCTTCCTCTTCCTCTTCTTAAAGGATACCTTTCAGCATTTCATATAATCCTGGTTTGGTGGTGATGAACTCCTTTAGCTTTTCCTTATCTGTGAAGCTCTTTATCTGACCTTCAATTCTGAATGATAGCTTTGCTGGATAAAGTAATCTTGGTTGTAGGTTCTTGGTATTCATCACTTTGAATATTTCTTGCCACTCCCTTCTGGCCTGCAAAGTTTCTGTTGAGAAATCAGCTGACAGTCGTATGGGTATTCCCTTGTAGGTAACTGAGTTTCTTTCTCTTGCTGTTTTTAAGATTCTCTCTTTATCTTTTGCTCTTGGCATTTTAATGATGATGTGTCTTGGTGTGGTCCTCTTTGGATTCCTTTTGTTTGGGGTTCTCCACGCTTCTTGGACCTGTAAGTCCATTTCTTTCACCAGGTGGGGGAAGTTTTCTGTCATTATTTCTTCAAATAGGTTTTCAATATCTTGCTCTCTCTCATCTTCTGGCACCCCTATAATTCTGATGTTGGTACGCTTGAAGCTGTCCCAGAGGCTCCTTACACTATCCTCGCATTTTTGGATTCTTTTTTCATTTTGCTTTTCCGGTTGGGTGTTTTTTGCTTCCTCGCATTTCAAATCATTGACTTGATTCTTGCGCTCCTCTGGTCTGCTGTCGGGAGTCTGTATAATATTCGTTATTTCAGACTGTGTATGCTTAATTTCTAGTTGGTTCCCCAATATAACATCGAGGGTCTCATTAGTTTTCTTGTAGATCTCATTAAGTTTATCGGCGGCTTCTAAACAGTTCTAGAGAGACCTTAAAAGTGTGGTTCTGAACTCTCTATCTTCCATTGACAATTTTGTCCTGTTTCTTTGTCTCCGCATTTTGTTATGCTTCCTCGGTGCACCCCCTAGTGGTCTTTGTGCGCAGTCTTATAGTTAAACCTTGATTGTTGTAGCTAATACCAGGGAGGGTTTGACCTCCAGGCCAAGTGGCTATGAGAATCAGCTGTGTCTGCAATGAGAGAACTTCTGTCCTCTAGGGAGGTGCTAATCTAGGTTTTGCCTGAGGCTATCCAGCAAATGCCTCTGTGCAGGGCTTGGGCGGGGCGGGTCGCACAGGATCAACAGGGTGGGCCGGAGAGAGCAGTTATGGCGGCTCTCAGTCCTGTCCCCAGGGGCTCTGCCTCTCTGAGTCCCAGCACCCGCTGCAAAGCTCAGAGAGAAAGCTGCACTCGCTCTGACCGAAGCCAGACAGTCCCGCTTCTCCCGTTTGAGTCTGGGTCGCTAAAGACTCGCCCGGATCTGGAGCTCAGAGTCTGCGACTCCCTCCCGATTGAAAACTCCAACCGCGCCCTCCGCCGCCAGCCCGCTCGCGCACTCCGCACCTCAGAATTTGACTTCAGCACTGCGACTCCTCTGAGTGTCCGTATGCGTTTCTCTTTCCTCCTAGTTGTAGGACTTCCACTCAGCCAGCGTTCCTGTGGTTCTGGGTGATGTCCGTTCCGTTTTTTGGTTTCACTTTTGAAGTAGTTGTTCAAGGCAGCAAACTCCGGCGTTAACCTATGCCGCCATCTTGGTTCCTCCGACAATTGAATGATAGCTTTAATGTGCGAACAGAAAACAACTACCAACTTATAATTGTATAGCTTGCAAAAGCACATTTCAAGGAAGAGAGTGAAATATAGAGAACATGCCACCAGTAGAACTTCAATAAAGGACATCTCAAAGGTAGAATAAAAGTCATCTCAGATATCAGAGATGCAGATAGGAGAGAAGAGCAAAGCATGTGAAAAATAAATGGATAAACCTAAATAAATATTAACTGTATAAAAGTAAATAAGTCTTAGAGGGTTGAAGTATATAAATATATAGAATTGAAATACAACATTAACACACATTGAGAGGGAGCAGTAAATTAGTCTAGCATTTTAAGTTTCTTATGTTGTCTGGATAAAGAGTATTGATTAGTTTAAAATTTTTGTAAGATTTCATATTGCAATGTGAGGGATGACCATTTAAAAGTAAAATTAGAGGGTAAAAGCTTGAAATTGGGAAAGAAATAAACTGTGGAATAAGATAAGGTGAGAAAGAAAGAAAAGGAACATGGGAAAGAGGAACTTATAACACAAAAATAAGGTGGTAGATTTAACCCAAATATTAAGTAGCTAAAATGAACAAAGATTGTCAGTTAAGTTGTTTATTGAGAAATATTAAAAACACAGTGGAGCAAAAAATGTTGAAAGGCAAAAAGTGGAGAAAGTATATAGCATAAAATAGCATACAACCCAACTTGATTTATAGATTCAAGACAATTCCTAAAAAATCTTAGCTAGCTTCTTTGCAGAAATTGATAAGTTGACCCTAAAATTAATATGGAAAATAAAAGAGATCAAAATATCCAAAACAATCTTGAAAAAGAAGAACAAAGTTGAAGTACTCACATTTCCCATCTTCAAAACTTACTGTAGAGCTACAGTAATCAAGACAGTGTGGTACTGATATAAAGGTAGACATATAGATCAATGAAAGAGAACTGAAAGTGAAGAAATATACTCTAAAATTTACAGTAAATTGATTTTTTATAAGGATTCCAATACATTCAATGAAGAAAGAATAATCTCTTTAACAAATGGTTCTGGGACTGCTGGGTGTCCACGTGCAAAAGAATTGTTGGCCAATTCTCTTTTTTTATTCTTTGTTGTTGTTAATCCTCACTGGATGATATTTTTCTCATTGATTTTCAGAGAGAGTGAACCAGAGGGAAGGAAAGGGGGGGTGGGGAGAGAGAGAGATGTGAGACACATCCACATCAACTGGTTGCCTCCTGAAAGTGCCCCAACCAGGGACGGGGAGTAAACCCTCAACCCAGGTACATGCCCTTGACCAGAATCAAACCTGAGATTCTGATGTACAGGCTGATGCTCTAACCACTCAGAACAGCGGTTCTCAACCTGTGGGTCGCGAACAATGAAAATACATCCTGCATATCAGATATTTACATTACGATTCATAACAGTAGCAAAATTACAGTTATGAAGTAGCAACAAAAATAATTTTATGGTTGGGGGTCACCATAACAAGAGGAACTGTATTAAAGGGTCGCGGCATTAGGAAGGATGAGAACCACTGACTTAGAAACACCAGTCAGGGCAATTTTTTAAATCCTCACTCAAGGACATACAGAGAGAGAGAGGGAGGGGAGAGAGTAGGAGAGAGAGAGAGAGAGAGAGAGAGAGAGACATTGATACATTGATGTGAGAGGAAACATCGATGGGTTGCTTTCTGTATGTGCTCCAAACAGGGATTGAACCCAAAACCTGGGTATGTGCCATGACTGGGAATCAAACTCTCGGCCTTCCAGTGCATAGGATGATGCTCCAATGAACTGAGCCATTCTGGCCTGGCTTCTTATTCATTTTTTAAAATGTCACTTGGATTTAACACTGGGTTTCATGAAATCAACAAAAGTACACACTTTGCTGTCTGTGCATAGGCTGAATAATAACTGTGAAGTGACTAATTGCCAACAAACTGGTAAAGAAGTGATGTGATTGGTAATTGATCATGATGCACATCTCTTATTTAAGTACTTATATGTGTACTGATAAGCTAGCATTAAGTCTGTATTTATACAATAATTGGTGTTATTTAACCTAACAGTGGTAACTGAAGTTTGTGCATATTGCAACCAAGCAAAGTGAGAACTATCTGTATACATGCTTTACTTATTAGATTTTACGGTCAAGAGCTATATGATACACGTAGTACAGAACCATGCAATATTATGCTTCCATTTCTTCCCTTCCAACATTTACACTATTTTGGGCATATGTTTTACATTTACTTGTTAGAAATCCACAAAATATTGATCATTTTTGCTTTAAACTCTTGCTGTCTTTGAGATTTAAGTTATAAGAAAAAAAGGCATTTTACCTGCCCACATATTTACTATTTCCAGTGCTCTGCATTCCTTTGTGTAGATCTAGGTTTTCATATTGTAACAGCACTGTAGGACTTCCTTTTAACATTTCTTGGAGTTCAGGTCTTCTGGTGATTAAGTCTTTCAGCTTTTGTATATCTGAAAAGCATTTTACCTCTGTTTTGAAAGATATATTTACTAGGTTGACTTTTTTCTGTCACTATTTTCAAGATGTTGCATTGCCTTCTGACTTGCATTTTTCTTTCTTGTCTTTTTAATAAGAAGAGACCTTAGATTTTTTAAATAGTTTTATTGATTTTTAGAGAGAGAGGAAGGGAGAGGGAGAGAGATAGAGAAACATTGATATCTGTTGTCTCCCGCAGGCACCCCAACCTGAAATCAACCCCCCAACTTCGGTATGTGCCCCAACCAACCTTTCAAGCATGGAATGACACTCAACCAACTGAGCCACAGAGGCCAGGGCTGGCTTGCATTTTAGTGATGAGAAATCTCCTGTCCTCTGTATGTAAATATTCTCTCTCTCTCTCTCTCTCTCTCTCTCTCTCTCTCTCTCTCTCTCTCTCCTTTTAAGATTTTCTCTACCACTGGTTTTAAGCAATTTGATAAACATGTACCTTGGTACATGTGCTTTGGTTTTCTCCATGTTTCTTGGGCTCAGGGTTCACTGATCTAATTTTTGAGTGCTCAGTATTTAGCACACTTACCTGACATGTTGCAGATAAATCAGTAAATATTTCCTGAATCAAACGGAATGATTTAGTAAGGTATACTAACTATATGAATATACCTATTTGGATTTTTAAATATTTTAATATGTTTAACCAAAGTCACTTTCACCTACAAGTATTATGTTTTTTTCTGAGCCTTACTCTCACTCCAGCTTTTCCCACCTACTGCCTTGTGTTTTAAGATCCACTATATCTAATTTATTTTTCATGTTGCAACCTGTCATGCTCTTTCATGCTTCTGTGCCTTTGCACATACTATTCCCTCTGCTTTTACCTCTTTTGTCTGCCTGGAGAACTACTATTCAACTTTCAAGACCCAGCTCAGATGATTCAACTTCCAAGGAGCTTAAGACGTCTTGACTCAAAACCCTTTCCCATCTGAGTGAGCAATTCTTCATCAGGGACCACCCTTAGTTTGTAAATAGTTCCATAACTGCAAAATTAACATGTGTTTACCTGAACACTTCTAGCACTTAGCCCCAATGTCAGGCACATTGAGGTGGTCAGAAATCATTACTTGAATAAATTAGAGTTGGGAGAAATTTAAGAAAAGCAATGAAAAATTATGAGAAAGTGATATGAGGTTGGATTAAGTTGTTTTCAAATAAAAATTTTATTGAGGTACACAAACAGAAAATATATGCAAATCTTAAGTGTACATCTTCATGATTTTTCACCAAAAAATGCATTCATGTAGCCAGTGCCCAGATCAAGAAATAGAATACACCCCAGAGGCCAGCCTGGTGCCCTTTTCCAGTCACTATCTCACCTGTAGTAACCATTATTCTAACTTCTGACACCAGAGATGAGTTTTACCTCTATAACAACGTATTACATTCTCCTGCTACTACCAATGGCTAAGACTTATTAAGTACTTCTTATATAGCAAGAACAGTCCTTCCTTCCTTCCTTCCTTCCTTTATTTTCACTAAAGGACATTTTCCCATTGATTTTTAGAGAGAGTAGAAGGGAGAGGGAGGGACCGAGAGAAACACCAATGTGAGAGAGACACATCGATCGGTTGCCTCCTGCACGCATCCTGATCAGGGCCAGGGAACCTGCAACCAAGGTATGTGCCCTTGACTGGAATTGAACCTGGGACCCTTTAGTCCTCAGGCCGACTCTCTATCCACTGAGCCAAACAGGCCAGGATGATATGTCAGTCGTTTAAAAACTATTACTATTGTAGAGAAACCAAGATGGCCGCATAGGTAAACACCGGAAATTGCTGCCTCGCACAACCACTTCAAAAATACAACTAAAAGACAAAACGGACATCATCCAGAACCACAGGAAGGCTGGCTGAGTGGAAATTCTACAACTAGAAGGAAAGAGAAAAGCACACTGAGACTCAGAGGAGGTGCAGAAGTAAAGTGCAGAGGTACGGAGGAGCACGCGGAAAAGGCTGGCAACTGAGGACGCGGTTGTCTTTTTCAATCGGGAGGGAGTCTCAAGCTCCCGACTGCTCTGAACTTCAGTTCCGGGCGAGTCTCTGGGGACCCAGACTCATATGGGGAGAAACTGTACTGTCTGGCATCAGGCGGAACTTGAGGGCGGCTTTCTCTCAGAGGTGCTTGCAGCAATTACCAGGACACTGAGACGCGGAACCTCTTAGGGTAGGACTGAGGATCTGCCATAGTTGTTTGCTCCACCCTGTTGATTCTCTGAGACCCCGCCCCACCCAAGCTGTGCGCAGAGGCTTTTGCATATGAATGGCCTGGCCCTTCGCAATCTAAAATTACCTAACAAACTGCAGCTGGGTCAGAGAGACCCAGAACATCCAAAAGAAGGCTCAAGGCCCCACAGCAGCTTGCATTGCTTCACAGCTGGGCCTCATTTGGGCACCTCCAAACCCCAAACAAGGAAGGGGAATCTGCAGATCTCCTCGTAGCTCCTGCTGGGTAGCCTCAGGCAGAGGCTAAATTAGCAACTCCTTATAGATCCAAGAGCCAGTGTACCCAGTGGTCAGAGTGGGACCATCCAGATTACAACTCCTCAGATCCATAAGGGACACACTCAGGGGGCAGACTCAGTGAGCACCAAAGCCCCACTGAAGCAAGTCTTGCCCCAGAAGGGTGTCTTCAACACAGAAGTTCTCCCACTGCAGACACAGCTGATTCTCACAGCCAATTGGCCTGGAGGTTAATTCCTCCCAGTGATACCTACAATGATCAAGGCTTAACTACAACAAGACTGTGCACAAAGCCCACAAAGGAGTGCATCAAGAGTGTCCACCTCAGGTAATTGGGGATGCTGAGCCACTGGGCCCTATAGGACATCTAGCACAGAAAACCACTCTATCTATACAGGGAAGCATAAAAAATGTGGAGACAAAGAAACAGATCACAAATGACAGAAATGGAGGAAAGCAAACTACAGGATATAGAGTTCAAAACCACGGTTATAAGGTTTTTCAAGAATTTTCTAGAAACCGCTGATAAATTTAGTGAGACCCTCAAGAAACCTAGTAAGACCCTCAAGTATATGAACAAGGACCAACTAGAAATTAAGCATACACTGACTGAAATAAAGAATATTATACAGAGTTCCAACAGCAGTCTAGAGGATCTCAAGAATCAAGTCAAAGATTTGAAATACGAAGAAGTAAAAAACACCCAACTGGAAAAACAAAAAGAAAAAAGAATCCAAAAACATGAAGATAGTGTAAGGAGCCTCTGGGACAACTTCAAGTGTAGCAACATCCAAATTATGGGGGTGCCAGAAGAAGAGAGAGAGCAAAATATTGAAAACCTATTTGAAGAATTAATGACAGAAAACTTCCCCTACCTGGTGAAAGAAATAGACTTACAAGTCCAGGAAGTGCAGACAACCCCAAACAAAAGGAATCCAAAGAGGACCACACCAAGACACATCATAATTAAAATGCCAAGAGCAAAAGACAAAGAGAGAATCTTAAAAGCAGCAAGAGAAAAAAAGTCAGTTACCTACAACGGCGAACCCATATGACTGTCAGCTGACTTCTCAACAGGAACTATGCAGGCCAGAAGGGAGTGGCAAGAAATATTCAAAGTGATGAATAGCAAGAACCTACAACCAAGATTACTTTACCCAGAAAAGCTATCATTCAGAATTGAAGGTCAGATAAAGAGCTTCACAGATAAGAAAAAGCTAAAGGAGTTCATCACCACCAGACCAGTAGTATATAAAATGCTGAAAGGTATCCTCTAAGAAGAGGAAGAAGAAGAAGAAGGTAAAGATACAAATTATGAACCACAAATACACATCTATCAACGAGTAAATCTAAAAATCAAGTGAATAAATAATCTGATGAACAGAATAAACTGGTGAATATAATAGAATCAGGGGCATAGAAAGGGAGTGGACTGAATATTCTTGGGCGGGGGGAAAGGGGTGTGGGGGAAGAAACTGGGCAAAAATCGTACACCTATGGATGAGGCCGGGTGGGTGGTAAGGGCAGAGGGTGTGGTGGGAACCAGGTGGAGGGGAGCTATGGGGGGGAAACAGAGGAACAACTGTAATAATCTGAACAATAAAGGTTTAATTTTTTTAAAAAAAATAAATAAATTAAAACTATTACTATTCATTGCCTGACATTGGAAAACCGTGAATGTCAGAACAAGGGAAAGCTGGATATAGAGTCTCCCAGGCACTAGGGTTAGGTGCCCTTTATATGCCAGTACTACATAGTTGTTGAAAGCCACATCTGCCTGAGTTCAAACCCCAGCTCCACCAATTACTAACTATGTGGCTTTAGGCAACCGAATCCTTGTGTGCCTCAGTTTTCTCATCTGTAAGACATAGATACTAATAGTATCTACAGCATAAGATTGTTGTGAAGGTTAAAGGAAACATTCCCAGAAGGTGTTATGTGCTTCATTCATTCATTCATTCATTCATCCATTCAACAAATATTTGCTCAGTGCCTACCATGTGCCAGGCACTGTGCTTGGTGCTGAGGATGTATCAGTGGAAAAAGTCAATGATCCCTGCCTACTTGGAAAAGTTTGTTTATATATATATTTTAGGAGGGTAACGGATTTATAAGACAAGGTAACAATAATGACAACATATGTTTATATAGCATTTGCTATGTGTCTGGCATTGCTCTGAGGGTTTTAAGAATATTAATTCAGGAAGATGGCTGCCAATGGGAAGGCAGACTGCAAGATAGTGTGTGAGTGAGAGAATGAAAGGAGAGTGTGTGGACATACAGGGAGTGTATATTTGTGGATGAGGGACAGCTATACTCCAAGGGAATGTTGGGGACTGCCAGACCGGGCCCCCCTGACCGGGAAGCCTCCACTGCTGCTGAAATCTCTCCTGGAGTGACTGGCTCTGCCACGGAGACCGCACGATCTTGAAGGAGAGAGTGGCTGTTATCAGAAGCCTATACATCCCAGGACTCTACAACCACAACACCCAGGGACCAGCTGTGAACCCCGGAACACCGGATCTCAAGCAGCACAAATATGCTGACTTGGATGAGCTCTGAACCTTCTCACGGAAAGGTCAGATTTTGCCTAGCCCTAGGGAAAGGTGAGGTCTGTGATCCAGGCTGGAGAGAGAAATGCGCACAGCGGGATCTAGAGGTTCGGGAGAAGTCTTCACCCCACAAAATCCACAGCCATTGGGGCTAGCGTGATCCACAAATGTGGAAAGGGAACTGCAGGGCTGCTGACAGAAGGGAACTCTAAAAATCTACCCATAGCTGGACTGAGCACAAAAGGCAGCTTGAAATTTTCCAAGTGTGCCAGCTGCTTAGTGCCAGGGGAAAAAAAGACGTGCACAGAGACATTCACGAGTTGCGCACAGTGCAGGAGGGTAAAAGTCGCGAGTTCGTGCACTTACTCTGGCTCTTTTTTCTCTTTAAATCCTTGCTTTTGATTACTAAGCCCAGTACATAGGATCACCCAATTGGGAACACTCACAGAGACTGCAGGGGAAAGTTGTTTTTGTGGAACCTGGGGATCAGAATGGGGAGTAACGATCAGAGAACCAGCTCTGGGGCAGTCCATTCTCCCAAACCAGTATTAAGTGTGACAGGGAAAACAAAATCTAAATACTGGCTAGAGAGGACTTATAGCCCCGGAGGTCAATCCAGAAACACTGCCACCCAGGGGTTGAATCACAAATTGACCCTTATTTAAGCACAAATAAAGGAATCTAAGAAATAAAGAAATATTGTCTGCTTGAAAATCAAGACTGTGGCTTACAACACAGAGGATCAGTGGAACCCAGGGAACTTCAACACTGTCCTGACTACCTGACAGGAAATAGGCGTGCAAAACAGAACAGTAGAGGAAGTGAATGACCTTCACTACTTCACATTTTTATTTTTCCATTTTTTACTTAAGAAACTAATTTTTTTCATTTTTCCTCATTTGATTTTACCTTTTTAATTATTATATTTTTATGTTTAATCAGTATTATTACTACTACTATTTTACCTTGTTTTTAAAGTGTCATTTTATTTTATTTTGGGATTAGTGTTCTACATTCTATTTTCATTTTTCCTTTAGCATCATTTTACTCCATCTCAACTTTACCTTTATGCCAACACTCTCTTCCTCACTTTTTCCCTTTTGTTGTCCTGTTTCTCTTACCCTATTCCTGCTTTAGATTTTCCCTATTCCTTCTTTCTATCCCCTGTTAAAAATTCACCCTACTTATATATCTAATTTCTGATCCCCTGCTCTAAGTCCATACATACCTCTCTCTTCTCTTTCATCACTATCCAAATTTTTTCTCTCTTCCCTTTTTTTTTTGTTTGTTTTTGTTGTTGTTATTGTTTTGGGGGTTTTTTTTGTTCTAGGTTTTTATGTTTGTTTGTTTTTTGTTTTGCCTTGCTTTCTTTCTGTTCCATTGTTGTTGTTTGCTTGATTGTTGAATAGATTGTGTGTGGTTTTGCTTGTTTGTGAGATTGGTTCCTTTTTCTGTTTTTGTTTGTTTTTTGGCTTCTGTTTTTCCTTTCCTCGCTTGTTATTAGTTGTTGTTTGTAGTTTGCATTCATCTCTGGGTTTTTTTGCTTGCATTTTTTGGGATTAGTGGTTGTTCTATTGGAGTTTTCTCCCCATATAAATAGATTTTCCCCCCTTCTTTTTTATTCTCTTTCTCTTCTCTCTTACATTTTTTCATTTTCTCAATATCATTTTTGCACTCTTTTTTTTTTCTTATGCCCTAATTCTCTTTTCTCTGATGGTCACCTTTATTTGGGATTATTAGTATTGTGAATACATTTGGGTTCAGTGCCTTGTGCATTATGCCTTGTTGTGTTGTATTTTGTGCCATTAAATCAACGCAGTAGAGAGAGCACTACATAACCAGATACCCGGAGAAGAGACATCATGGGGAGTCAAAGAAACAGCCCACATATGAAAGAAAAGGAGGCATCACCAGAAAAAGAAGTAAATGAAATGGAGGCAAGCAATATGTCAGAGAAAGAATTCAGACAAATGGTCATAAGGCCCTTGAAAAGAATGGAAGACAAATTCAAAAATATGTGTAAGAACCAAGAGGAAATAAAGAAGAACAAGGAAGAAATGAAAAATGACATCGTTGCTATAAAGAACTCAATAGAAAGCATCAACAGTAGACTAAAAGAAGCAGAGGACTGCATGAGTGAGCTAGAAGACAAGGTAAGAAAAATACCCAAGAGGAACAGCATCTAGAAAAAAAACTTAAAAAACAGGAGGAGAACCTAAGGGAACTTTGGGACAACACAAAACGAAACAACATCCGCATAATAGAGATGCCAGAAGGAGAGGAAACTGAGCAAGGAATATAAAACCTGTTTGAAGAAATAATGACAGAAAACTTCCCTGATATAGGGAAGAAAAAACTCACACATATCCAAAAATCTTACAGAGTCCCAATCAAAATGAAACTCAAAAGACCGACGCCAAGGCACATTATAATTAAATTGGCAAACACCAACGACAAAGTAAGAATATTAAAAGCAGTCAGAGACAGAAAGTTACCTAAATTCACGCAAGATTTGAATTTTACGCCATTTGTGCCATAAAGTGTTGCCTACAACAACCAAAAAAAGATAACATGACAGCTGACAGTTCAGGGTTATTAAAAATGGAGCGCTACATGAAAGAACAATGCGTTTTTGTTGTTGAGCAATATTTTTAAAATAATGAAGGTTTGGCAGCTACATTTTGCAATTTTCGTGCAAAATATGGTCGAAATAGTGATTTAACTTCATCAACTGTGAAGAGATTAATTAAAAAATTTAGGGATACTGGATCAATTAGTGATCTTAAACACTCTGGCCATCCTTCAACAAGTCATTCAACACAAAACATTGAAGCAGTTCGTGAGAGTGTTGCTGAGAGTCCAGGGACATCAATTTGGCACTGTGGTCAAGAATTGGACATTTTGAGAAGCTCTCTATAGCGTATTCTCACGAAAGATTTGCTGAGAGTCCAGGGACATCAATTTGGCACTGTGGTCAAGAATTGGACATTTTGAGAAGCTCTCTATAGCGTATTCTCACGAAAGATTTGCATCTTTATGCTTACAAAGTTCAATTGACTCAAGAACTGAAGCCTACTGACCAAGTACAGCGAATAGAGTTTGTTGAATGGATTATGGAACAACAACAAGTGGATGCTGATTTTTCGAACAAAATCATCTTCAGCTCTGAGGCTCATTTTCATCTTGATGGCTTGGTTAATTGACAAAATTGTCACATTTGGGGTTCAGAAAATCCATGAGTGATTGTTGAGAAACAAATGCATCCACAACGTGTCACTGTTTGGTGCGGATTTGGGGCTGGAGGCATCATCGGACCATTCTTCTTCGAAAATGAGGTTGCTCAGGCATAACAGTTAATGGTGCTCACTATCGTGACATGATAATCCATTTTTTTGTGCCTAAATTGCAAGATATGGATGTGGACGACATGTGGTTTCAACAAGACGGTGCCACATGCCATACAGCCCGAGAAACAATTCAATTACTGCATGAGTCATTTCCTGGTCGTGTAATTTCCGTTTTGGTGATCAGAATTGGCCGCCCAGATCATGCTATTTAACACCGTTGGACTTTTTTCTTTGGGGTTTTTTGAAGTCTAAGGTATATGCCAACAAGCCCACGGCCACCCACACCTTGAAGGAGGAAATTGAGCACTGTAACAATGAAATTCAGCCACATTTATGCAAAACGACCATGGAAAATTTCAACAAAAGAGTGCGTATGTGCCAGCAAAGCTGTGGAGGTCCTTTACCCGATATGCTATTCCATACATAACCCTATACTGTCTACTTTATGAATCAATAAAAAACTTACAATTTTTAATTATAAACCTGTGTTTTATATCAAAATTAATTCTTGCGTGAATTTTGGGACACCCTTTATAAAGGATCCCCCATCAGACTAGCGACTGATTTCTCAACAGAAACACATCAGGCCAGAAGGAAATGGAATGAAATATACAAAGTCATGCAAATCAAGGGTCTGAATCTAAGAATACTGTACCCAGCAAGGCTATCAATCAAAATTAAGGGTGAAATCAGGAGCTTCACAGAAAAAAAAAGGACTAAGGGAGTTTATTACCACCAAACCAGCAATGCAAGAATTGCTAAAGGGCCTGCTATAAAAAGAAGAAATAGCGAAGAAGGAACACAGACATAAAGAATAAAAATGGGAGAGAGAGGCTCTTCCTTTCCGTCTGGCTGCAGCCATCAGGTAAACCAAGATGGGCACTTACAAGTACATCCAGGAGCTATGGAGGAAGAAGCAGTCCGATGTAATACGCTTCCTTCTCCAGGTGCACTGCTGGCAGTACTGCCAGCTCTCTGCGCTCCACAGGGTCCCCTGCCCCACCCGGCCAGACAAAGTGCACAGGCTGGGCTACAAGGCCAAGCAAGGTTATGTCATATATCGGATTCGTGTGCACCATGGTGGCCACAAGAGCCCTGTTCCTAAAGGTGTGACCTACGGCAAGCCTGTCCATCACGATATTAACCAGTTGAAGTTTGCTTGAAGTCTTCAGTCTGTTGCCAAGGAGGGAGCTGAACGCCACTGTGAGGCTCTGAGAGTCCTGAATTCTTACTGGGTTGGTGAAGGTTCCACGTACAAATTCTTTGAGGTTATTCTCATTGATCCATTCCATAAAGCTATCAGAAGAAATCCTGACACCCAGTGGATCGCCAAACCAGTCCACAAGCACAGGGTGATGCGAAGGCTGACATCTGCAGGTTGCAAGAGCCATAGCCTTGGGAAGAGCCACAAGTTCCACCACATTATTGGTGGTTCTCACCGTGCAGCTTGGAGAAGGCACAATACTCTCCAGCTCCACCGTTACTGCTAATATAAGTAATGTTTGTAAAATTCTTACCTAATAAATAATTTATGGTAGTCATGTCTGCTTTAAAAAAAAGAATAAAAATAGCAACAAACAAGTACCTATCAATAAGTTTAAATGTAAATGGATTAAATGCCCCAATCAAAAGACATAGGGTAACAGGTAAATAAGAAAACATGACCCATATATCTGTTGTCTACAGGAAACCCACCTCAAAAAAAGGACTCACACAGACTGATGGTGAAGGGAATGGAAAAAGGTTATTCAGGAAAATGGAAATGAAAAAAAAAAAGCTGGGGTAGCAATACTGATATCTGACAAATTAGATCTCAAAGTGAATGACATACCAAGAGATAAGGAAGGCCACTTCATAATACTAAAGGAAGCAATCTAACAAGAAGAAATAACTCTGGTAAACATATACGCACCCAATACAGGAGCAATCAAGTACATAAAAATACTTCTAGAGGATATCAAGGGAGAGATTGACAGCAATACTGTCATAGTAGGGGACTTTAATACCCCACTATCACCATTGGACAAATCCTATAAACAAAAAATCAGCAAAGAAACATCAATCCTAAATAACTCACTAGATCAGATGGAATTAATTGACATCTGAATATTTCACCCCAAAGCCACAGAATACACATTCTTCTCAAGTGCACATGGGTCATTTTTAAAGATAGACCATACATTGGGTCACAGGCAAAGTCTCTTCAAATTCAAGAAGATAGAAATCATAGCAAGCACCTTCTCAGATCACAATGGCATAAAACTAGAAATCAACTACAATAAAAACAATTTTAAAAAATCTAACACCTGGAGGCTAAATATCACGCTATTAAACAATGACTGGATTACCAGAGAGATTAAAGAAATAAAAAGCATCATGGCAACAAATGACAATGAAAATAAAACAATCCAAAATCTATGGGACATAATGAAAGCAGTCTTGAGAGGGAAGTTCATAGCTCTACAAGCCTACCTCAAAAAACAAGAAACAATGGTAATAAATTACCTAACCCTACAACTCAAAGAGTTAGAAAGAGAGCAACAAGAAAAGCCCAGTGTAAGCAGAAGGAAGGAAATAATAAAGATCAGAGCAGAGATAAATGACATAGAGACAAAAAAACTGCAAAAGATCAACAAAACCAAGAGCTGGTTCTTTGAAAGGATAAACAAGATTGATGAACCTCTAGCCAGGCTCACCAAGAAGCAAAGAGAGAGGACCCAAATACACACAATCAGAAATGAAAGAGGTGAAATAACCTATCCCACAGAAATAAAATGATTTTGAAAAAAATACTATGAACAACTCTATTCTAACAAAAAGGACAACCTAGAAGAAATGGACATATTCCTAGAAAAATACAAGTTTCCAAAACTCAACCAAGACGAATAAAAAAACCTGAATAGGCTGATAACTACCAAAGAAGTTGAAACAGCAATAAAAAATCTTCCAGCACAAAAAAAAGCCTTGGTCTGGACAGCTATACAGGGGAGCTTTACCAAGCTTTCAAAGAAGAAATAAAACCTATCCTCCTCAGACTCTTCCAAAAAATTCAAGAGGAAGGCACACTTCTAAGTTCTTTCTATGAAGCCAGCATTATCCTAATTCCAAAACCATATAGACACCACACAAAAAAAAGAGAACTACAGGCCAATATCCTTGATGAACATAGATGCTAAAATCCTCAACAAAATTCTAGCAAATTAGGTTCAGCAATACATCAGAAAGATCATACACCATGACCAAGTGGGATTTATTCTGGGGATGCAAGGATGGTACAATACCGGCCAATCAATAAATGTAATACGTCACATAAACAAACTGAGAGACAAAAATCACATAATCATATCAATTGATTCAGAAAAAGCATTTGACAAAACTCTTTTTTGATAAAAACTCTCAGCAAAGTGGAATAGAAGGATCATACCTCAACATAATAAAAGCCCTATATGACAAACCAACAGCCAGCATCATACTCAATGGGCAAAAACTAAACCCATTTCCCCTAAGAACAGGAACAAGACAAGGATGTTCACTTTCACCACTCCTGTTCGGCATAGTACTAGAAGTACTAGCCATAGTGATCAGACAAGAAGAAGAAATAAAAGGCACCCAAATTGGAAAAGAAGTAAAACTGTCCTTATTTGCAGATGACATGATACTATACATAGAAAACCCCAAAGACTCCATCAAAAAACTACTAGACCTAATAAATGATTTTGGCAATGTAGCAGGATACAAAATTAACACCCAGAAATCTATGGCTTTTTTATACACCAATAATGAATTCACAGAAAGAGACATGAAAATAAAATCCCATTTACCATTGCACAAAAAAAAAAAAAAATTAAGATACCTAGGAGTAAACTTAACCAAGGATGTAAAAGACCTGTACTCAGAAAACTACAGGACATTGAAAAAAGAGATAGAGGATGACATAAACAAACAGAAGAACATCCCATGTTCTTGGATTGGTAGAATCAACATCATTAAAATGTCCATACTACCTAAAGCAATCTATAGATTCAATGCAATACCTATTAAAATACCAATGGCATATTTCACAGACCTAGAGCAAATACTCCAAAAATTCATCTGGAATAAAAAAAAAAGACCCCAAATAGCCACAGCTGTCCTGAGAAAGAAGAACAAAGTTGGAGGGATCACAATACCAGAAGTCAAGCTATATTAAAAAGCAACGGTTCTCAAAACTGCCTGGTACTGGCACAAGAACAGACATATAGACCAATGGAACAGAATAGAGGACCCAGAAATTGACCCAAGCCATTATACTCAATTAATATTTGACAAAGGAGGCAAGAGCTTACAATGGAGCCAAAACAGCCTCTTTAATAAATGGTGCTGGGAAATTTGGTCAGATACATCCAAAAAAATGAAACTAGATCACCAACTTACACCATACACAAAAACAAACTCAAAATGGCTAAAGGGCTTGAATGTAAGATGGGAAACCATAAAAACCCTATAAGACTCCATAGGCAGCAAAATTTCAGACATATGTCATAGCAATATCTTTTTTAAAAATATATATTTTATTGATTTTTTACAGAGAGGAAGGGAGAGAGATAGAGAGTTAGAAACATCGATGAGAGAGAAACATCGATCAGCTGCCTCCTGCACACCTCCCACCGGGGATGTGCCTGCAACCAAGGTACATGCCCTTGACCGGAACCGAACCTGGGACCCTTCAGTCCGCAGGCCAACGCTCTATCCACTGAGCCAAACCGATTTCGGCACAATATCTTTACAGACACAGATCCTAGGGCAAGAGAGACTAAGTAGAAAATAAACAAATGGGACTACATCAAAATAAAAAGCTTCTGCACAGCAAAAGAAACCATCAACAAAACAACAAGAAAGTCCACTGTTTGGGAGAACATATTTGCCAATGTTATCTCCAATAAGGGTTTAATCTCCAACATTTACAGGGAACTCATACTATTTAACAAATGGAAGATAAACAATCCAATCAAAAAATGGGCAAAGCACCTAAATAGACACTTTTTGAAAGAGGACATTCAGGAAGCCAAGAGACACATGAAAACATGCTCAAAGTCACCAATCATCTGAGAGATGCAAATCAAAACAACAATGAGGTACACTTCACACCTATCAGAATGGCTATCATCAACAAATCAATAAATGACAAGTGCTGGAGAGGATGCGGAAAAGAAGGAACCCTCCTTCACTGCTGGTGGGAATGCAGACTGGTGCAACCATTGTGGAAAACAGTATGGCGTTTCCTCAAAAATTTAAAAATGGGACTACCATATGACCCAGTAATACCACTTCTAGGAATATATCCCAAGAAAGCAGAAATACCAATCAGAAAGGATATGTGCACCTCTATGTTCATAGCAACACAATTTACAATAGCTAAGATTTGGAAACAGCCTAAATGCCCATCAGCAGATGAGTGGATTAAAAAACTGTGGTACATCTACACAATGGAATACTATGCTGCCTTAAAAAAGAAGGAATTCTTACCATTTGCAGCAGCATGGATGGAACTAGAGAGCATTATGCTAAGTGAAATAAGTCAGGCAGTGAAAGAAAAATACCACAGAATCTCACTCATTTATGGATAATAAAGTACATTATAACTTGATGAACAAAAAGATAGATACAGAGGCAGAGAAGCATCGAACAGACTGTCAAATTACAGCCGGAAGGCGGGGGAGTGTTGGGGGGCGGGCATAAGAGATCAACTGAAGGACTTGTATGCATGCATATAAGCATAACCATTGGACACAAGACACTGGGCGGTGGGGTGAGGGCATGTGCCAGTGGGGTAAGGGAGGCCGGGGGAAGGTAAATGGGGAAAAAAGGAGACATATGTAGTACTATTTGTATTACTTTAAACAATAAAATAAAATTTAAAAATATATATTAATTCAACTTGGCCTGTGTGACTCAGTGGTTGAGCATCTACCTATGAACCAGGAGGTCATGGTTCGATTCCCATGGGCACATGCTTGGGTTGTGGGCATGCAGGAGACAGCTGATAGATGATTCTCTCTCATCATTGATGTTTCTATCTCTCCCCCCTCCCTCTCTGAAATCAATAAAAATATATTTAAATATATATATTAATTCACTGAATTCTCATAATACTCCTATGAGTTAGGTACAATTATTATCCCCATTGTACAAATTAGAAAATTGAGGCACAAAGCAATTAAGAAAGTTTATTTTAACCCTGGCTGGTTAGGTTCTGTGGTTGGAGCGTTGGCCTGTGGTCTAAAAGGTGGCCAGGTTCGATTCCTGGTCAAGGCCATGTACCTTGGTTGCAGGTTCCCCAGCTGCAGTAGGGGTGCATGCTGAAGGCAACCAACCAATGTGTCTCTCTCATGTCAATGTTTTATTCTTTCTCTCTCCCCACCCCCCTCCCTTCCACTCTCTCTAAAAACCAATACAAATCCTTACCCCGTGTTAGTGAATAAAGTATTATATTCCCCAGAAAGAAAGTTTATTTTATTACACTAATAAGGAACTTTATGTCAAGCAAAATATGGAACCCTTTACAAAAAAAACAGAAATAATAATTACAAGGCAATTTGTGGACTTAATATCAAGGAAAGAAGTTGTGTTTTTGTTTTTGTTTTTTTTCAGAATCCCCAAACTAATTCTGATGGGGTCCATAAGAAAACATACATTGACATTAGGCCTATTCCTGCCTCCAAAATTTATTGACATTGGTTCTCTAAGGAGGATAAAGGAAAATGAGAACTAGGCCTCAGGGCACTTGAATACAACCTTGCAAGCTCCCAAATACATTATATTCAATTACCAAGAACTTTTGAAGTTCTGAAATATATCTTAGTATTGTTGCTAAGTCACTACCTTGCTTGGCCTTGATAAATTAGACTGTCACTTTTTTGCTTTTTTAAATTTTTATTATTATTACTAGAGACCTGGTACATGAAATTCGTGCACTCGGGGGGGAGTGTCCCTCAGCCCAACCTGCACCCTCTCCAATCTGGGACCCCTCGGGGGATGTCTGACATCCCTCTCTCAATCCAGGACTGCTGGCTCCCAACTGCTTGCATGCCTGCCAGCCTGATCACCCCCTAACCACTCCACTGTCAGCTTGATCGACCCCTAACTAACTACTCCCCTGCCAGGCCGATTGCCCCCAACTGCCTTCCCCTTGAGGCCTGGTCACCCCTAACTGCCCTCCCCTGCCAGCCTGATTGCCCACAACCGCTCTCCCCTGCCGGCCCAATCACCTCTAACTCCTGTCCCCTGCCAGCCTGGTCCCCACCAACTGCCCTCCCCTGCAGGCCTGGTCACCACCAATTGCCCTCCCCAACAGGCCCGGTCACCCCCAACTGCCCTCCCCTGCCAGCCCGGTTGTCCCTAACTGCCCTCCGTGCAGGCCCGGTCACCCCTAATTGCCCTTCCTTGCCAGCTGGGTTACCCCTAACTGCCCTCCCTACAGACCCGGTCACCCTCAACTGCCCTCCCCTGAAGGCCCAGTTGCTCCTAACTGCCTTCCCTGCCAGCTCAATCATGCCCAAATGCTCCCCCCTGCAGGCCCGGTCACCCCTAACTGCCCTCCTCTGCCGGCCTCAATCACCCCCAACTGCCCTCGCCTGCAGGCCTGGTCCCCTCCAACTGCCCTCCCCTGCAGACCTGGTGGCCCCCAACTGCCCTCCCCTGCAGGCCCGGTCAACCCTAACTGTGGTCCCCTGCCGGCCCTGTCCTCCGCAACTACCCTTTCCAGCCAGCCCTGTTCCCCCCCACTGCCCTCCCCTGAAGGCCCAGTCACCCCCAACTGCCCTCCTTTGCCGGCCCGGAAACCACTAACTGCCCTCCGTGCAGGCCCGATCACCCCTAACTGCCCTATCCCGCAGGCCCGATCAACCCAAATGCCCTCCCCTGCAGGCTCGATTGCGGCCAACTGCCCTCGCCTGCAGGCCCAGGCGCCCCTCACTGCCCTCCCTATAGGCCCAGTCCCCCCAACTGCCCTCCCCTGCAGGCCCGGTCAACCCTGTCATCCCCTGCTGGCCCAGTCCCCCCCTCCCAACTACCCTCCCCTGCAGACCCTGTGGCCCCCAGCTACCCACCCCTACAGGCCCAGTCACCCCCAACTACCCTCTTCTGCCAGCCTGGTCACCCCTAACTGCCCTCCCCTGCAGGCCTGATTTCCCACAACTGCCCTCCCCCCTGCAGGCCGGTTGCCCCCAACTGCCCTCCTCTTCCAGTCTGGTAACCCCTAACTGCCCTCCCTTGCTGGCCTGATCGCCTACAACTGCCCTCCCCTGCAGGCCTAGTCACCCCTAACTGCCCTCCCCTGCTGGCTCAGCCTGTCCCAACTGCCCTCCCCTGCAGGCCCTGTTAGCCTTAACTGCCCTCCACTGCTGGCCCTGTCCCCTCCTACTGCCCTCCCCTGCCATCCCTGTAGCCGCAACTGTCCTCCCCTGTCAACCTGGTCACCCCCAACTGCCATCTCCTAAATGCCCGGTCATCTCCAACTGCCCTTCCCTGCTGGCCTGACCGCCCACAACTACCCTCCCCTGCCATCCTGGTCACCCCTAACTGCCCTCCCCTGCCGGTCTGGTCCCCCCCAACTACATTCCCCTTCCAGCCAGGTAACCCCTAACTGCCCTCCCTGTCGGTCTGGTCACCCCCAACTGCCCTCCCCTGCCAGCCCAGTCACCCCTAACTGCCCTCCCTGCAGGACCGATCACTCCCAACTGCCCTCGCCTGCAGGCCCAAATGCCCCTAACTACCCTCCCTATAGGCCCGGTCCTCACAACTGCCTTCGCCTGCCGGTCATGTCCACCCCAATTGCCCTCCTCTGCCGGCCCTGTCTCCCACAACTACCCTCCCATTCAGGCCCTGTCGCCTCAACTGCCCTCTCCTGATAGCCCAGTTGCCCCTAACTGCCCTCCCCTGCAGGCCCAGTCAACACTAATTGCCCTTACCTGGCAGCCCTGTCCCCCTCAACTGCCCTTTCCTAACTGCCCTCCCCTGAAGGCCCGGCCACCCCTAACTGCCCTCCCCTGCAGACCCAGTTGCCCCTAACTTCCCTCCCCTACAGGCCCGGTCACCCCCAACTGCCCTCCCCTGCTGGCCCTGTCCACACAGCTGTCCACCCCTGCAGGCTCTGTTTCCCCAGCTGCCCCCGACTTCTGGCCTGGTAACCCCTAACTGTCCTCCCCTGCAGGCCCAGGAGCCCCTAACTGCCTTCTCTACAGGCCCAGTCACCCCTAACTGCCTTCCCCTGCCAGCCTGGTCACCCCTAACTGCCCTTCCCTGCAGGCCCGGTCAACCCTAACTGCCCTCCCCCACCGGCCCTGTCCACCCAAACTGCCCTTTCCTGCCAGCACTGTCATCCCAAACTGCCCTTCCCTGAAAGCCCGGTCACCCCTAACTGCCTTCCCCTGTAGGCCTGATCACCCACAACTGCACTCCTCTGCCAGCCTGGTCACCCCTAACTGCCCTCTCCTGCTGGCCCTGTCCCCCCCAGCTCCCCACCCCTGCCAGCCCAGTTGCCCCCAACTGCCCTCTACTTCCGGCCTGGTAACCCCTAACTGCTCTCTCCTGCAGGGTCAGGAGCCCCTAACTGCCCTCCCTACAGGCCCTATTGCCCCCAACTGCCCGCCCCTGCAGACCTGGTTGCCCCCCAACTGCCCTCCTCTTCCGACCTGGTCACCCCTAACTGCCCTCCCTTGCTGGCCTGATCAACCACAACTGCCCTCCCCTGCAGGCCTGGTCACCTCTAACTGCCCTCCCCTGCTGGCTCAGCCTGCCCCAACTGCCTTCTCCTGCAGGCCCAGTTGCCCCCCATTGCCCTCCCCTGCAGGCCCGGTTACCCTTAACTGCCCTCCCCTGCCAGCCCTGTCCCCTTCAACTGCCCTCAACTGCTGTCCCTGTTGCCCCAACTGTCCTGCCCTATTGACCTGGTCACCCCTAATTGCCCTCCCCAGCAGGCCCAGTCACCCCTATCTGCCCTTTCCTTCTTGCCCTGTCACCCATAACTGCCATCCCCTGTAGGCCCTGTCCCCCCATGTACCCTCCCCTGCAAAACTTGTCACCCCCCACTGCCCTCCACTGCATGCCCGGTTGCCCCTAACTGCCCTCCTCTGCCGGCCTGGTCACCCCTAAATGCCCTCCCCTGCTGGTCTGGTCATCCCTAAGTGCCCTCCCCTGCAGGCCCGATCACCCTTAACTGCACTCCCCAGCAGGCCCCGTCGCCCCCAACTGCCCTCCCTTGCTGGCCTGATCACCCACAACTGCCCTTCCCTGCTTGCCTGGTCGTCCCTAATTGCCCTCCCCTTCCAGCCTGATCGCCCCCAACTGCCCTCCCCTTTAGGCCTTGTCCCCCCTAACTGCCCACGGCTGCTGGCCTGATTGCCCACATCTGCCCTCCCCTGCCGGCCATCTTGTGGTGGCCATCTTTGACCACATGGGGATGGCCATCTTTTGTGAGGGTGTGACATTCAATTTGCATATCACCTCTTTATTATATAGGATTTTTTGTTGAACATCATCTAAGGATATTTTTCATTGATTTTTAAAGAGAGTGGAAGGAAGGGGGAGAGACAAAGAGAGAAACAGAGATATGAGAGAGGCATATTGATTGGTTGCCTCCTGAATGTGCCCTGACTAGGGCAGGGATTGATTCTGCAACCTAGGTACGTGCCCTTGACCAGAATCAAACCCAGGACCTTTCAGTCAGCAGATCAACGCTCTACCCACTGAGCAAAACCAGCCAGGGCTAGACTGTCACTTTTTAAATGTACTTCCACCTTCTTTCACTGGAGATTCTAGTGCTAATGCTTACTTTCACCTTCATGCTTCCTAGAAAATACTAAATTTCCTAAAAGTCACTATTATTACTCTTTTGAACACCCCAGTTCCACTCTATTTCAGGCCCCACTACCTTTGCCAGGTCCATCTTTTGCTCAGGCCCTGGATGAGTCCAAATCATACTATAACTAGAGTGTGAACAATTTGGTGATGGAAGAATTAGCATTGGGCAACCAGCCTAATCATTAATTAAGCAACAAAATACCATGACTAAAATCTAAAACATAATGAAGAACATGGATTTGTTCCCCAACCAAATTCTGGAAGTTGTGAGCAACTTTTGAAGCTCAAAGAGAGTAGTTTTGGGACTGACAAAAGGAACTTGTTTTACACTGCCAGTAGTGTAGAACTAGTTGCCCCCAGTAGGTGTTAAATTCAAACAGGTGCAAGAGCAGTTTAGAGAAATTTCTGAGTCATAAATAAGGAAACCATGGGCTACCTGAGATACAAGCTCAACCTCCCATAGGGGCACAACCAGGGGGCAATGCTCTCATGACACTTCCTTGGAGCCTTGACCAGAGGCAGAAATTCTGGCCAGACCATTGTGCTGAGGGTTAGAGGTGTATGTGGGGTTGTGGGGTGGTATGCAACTGCCACATTGTTAGGGACCCTGAACCAAATCTAAGGGATCTTCCAGAGCTAACTCTCCTCAACGTCACGTTACTGACCTGCAGGCCTAGGGGCTAGCCCTGCATCACTCCCTGTTTCCCTGACAACCACTGTGTCCAGGGGCCTTTGTGAGTCATCAAGAGCCTTTGTGATAAGCCCACTGCGGGCAGAGCAGCCTCTCAGTTTCTCTCCCCTTCCCACCCTGACTGACTGGCTCTCTTGTGATTTGAGCTCCTGTTTCCTGCTGGAAGAAGCCGACAGAAACACCGCACCGGGCATGCGCAGTGCTCTGCCAGGCGGGGAGCACCAGCCAGTTCCCTGGTCCTTTTAAATCAAGCTGGACGGGTGCTAGGCAACTGCGCGGCTCGCGCTGGAGCTGCACTGCGGAGGCTCTGCCAGGCGCCGGCCCAGCCTGGGCTCGGTGGCCAGCTGCTCTGAACTAAGTGGTGCTACCGGCGGGTGGTGGCCGGCTTCGGAGAAGTGGGGACCGGAACCACCGGACCCCATCCACGCCACCAGGTAAGTCTGCGCGCGCAGGAAAGCCGGGAGGAGCCTGGCTTGTCCCTCTTCTTGGGCTCGCCTCTCTGTAGAGGACGTTCCCCACTTGTCCCCCACCACAGGTTTCCTCTCTTTAGAGCCTCAGACCAGGAGTTAGGGAGCGTTTGGGAGGGAAGGGAACAGGGCGTCGGAGTTGAGGTATGGAAGGAGTGGGGTTGAGCCCTGCCAGCTGCCCCTCCCCGCCCCGTTTCGTGTCAGCCAGACTATAGAGATGGTGTCACCTGTGATTGTGGTCTGGCAGCGCCCTGCCTGAGCCACCTTCTCTCCACTAAAAGCAGTGATGGCAGGAGTTTCAGTTGACCATTTACAGAGAAAACCCCCCAAATTATGCATGCCTAGATATAGCTTTATAGCAAGAATGTGACTTCCATGCTAATAAAGTACTCAGCCTTCAGAATTAAGGGGACTCATTTCTTTTCTTCTAGAAGGTATCATTTCACACTACTGACAAAGAATTGTCCACAAGGCCCCTTTTTAAATGGCACTTCACTTAGTTCTCAATAACTGCCAAGCAGTAGAGAAGACAATTTGTCCCGTGAAGTGGACACTTGGCTCATATAGTAAGACTCTGAAAGACTAAGGCACAAATCAGGATAACTGCCCTTTTAAATGTTTTTTCAAATTAACTGTGCCCTGAGGGAGGGAAGCAAGATCTACACTCCCGCCCTTTGCTAATGTGGTTCTTGGCATGCTCATTAATAAGCATGCTGCTGCTACTGCAGCCACCAGCTGTGGCTCATTTGTTCAATTTGTTCTAGGTGTTGAAGGTGAGGAGATACTACTATGTTTGACTATAATGCCATCATCATTCTTGTCCCATTTGGTATTTGCATTACTTGGGAAAGGAAGACAGTGCCTCATAGTTGGGAAAGTGGGTTAAAAGTTAAGAAAACTTTCTTCAAAGTGGCTGGCATCACATTTTAGATGGACCAAACAGATATAAACAGGGATTTTGGCGTTCTGGTTCATTATGTTTTCTAATTATGCTGGTGGGTTTTTATTTTTCAGGTCAAACTGGAGGAGAATGATGGCATCAAGTAGAACACCCTGTACATCAGAAAGTGTAAGTATAGTTGTGCTGGCTCATATCTTGTTATGAGTGTTTAGAAGCACAGAGCTTCAACCTTGTAACTAGATCATTAATCTGCATGATCAGTACACTATGAAGAAAGCCTTATAAAAATACAAAAGAAAAGTGTCCTGAAGATTTTTTGCTAAGCCAAATAAACTTTGATGGGAAAATAAAAATCCTTTCCCTAAAATGTCATCCAAAACACTTCATAAGTCACAAAACAAATTATAAGTATTGACAAAAACTCAATTAGAATCAAAGCATTATAGAATTTTCAGAAAAAAGTATTAAGGATCAATTATTCAACAAATATTTTTTTTTAAGTGAGAAAGAAGGGCAGTTTCTTTTTTAAAAAAATATATTTTATGGATTTTTTACAGAGAGGAAGGGAGAGAGATAGAAACATCGATGAGAGAGAAACATCGATCAGCTGCCTCCTGCACACCCCCTACTGGGGATGTGCCCGAAACCAAGGTACATGCCCTTGACTGAAATCGAACCTGGGACCCTTCAGTCTGCAGGCTGACGCTCTATCCACCAAGCCAAACCGGCTAGGGCTATTCAACAAATATTTATTGATGGCTACTATGGGTCAGGTAACAGGTAGGGATACAAAGATGAATAAGATACCAGGAGATCACAGTATATTGGTAAAACAAAAGTTTGTATGAAATGCAGTAGAAGCACAGGAAAAACTCAGAGTGCAGCATCATCCTTGCTGATCTTCAAACTGATACTCCAATTGTAGTATTTTAAGAACTTATTGGTGACTCTGAAAACCACTGGAGCATTTGGAAAGTTCTTGGTAAAGTAACTGCTGATAAAAATACAAATATCACACTAGCTGGTTTGGCTCAGTGGATAGAGCATCAGCCTGTGGACTAAAGAGTCCCAGGTTCAATTCTGGCCAAGGGCACATGCTGGGGTTGCGGGCTCAATCCCCCCAGTAGAGGGCATGCAGGAGGCAGCCAATCAATGATTCTCTCTCATCATTGATGTTTCTATCTTTCTATCCTTCTCCCTTCCTCTCTGAAATCAATAAAAATATATTAAAAAATACAAATATCTTTGTAAAAAACACTACCACTTTCCTTCTTAGAAATAATTTAGCTTCAGAATTTGGGGGCATAAAACAACTTGCAGGATTTAGATCTAATTCTTCCCTGAGGATGCAGGTCAAATTAATGTAAGATTTGAATTTAGGTTCCCCTCTACATGCCATAATACTACCTATACATTTTTTTCAAACTGGCTTTTTCTGAGGTCTGATTACCTCAGGCTGACAACTTTGAAGCACACATCTTTGGAAAAGGGTTGAGTTATTTAACTGGCTGGTTCATGTTCTCAAGGAAGGTAAGGAAAACCTGAAAACAGAATAAGAATCATTTTTACAGTATGCTTTAAAATTACTTCCATTTTCATTAATTTCTTTTAACCACCTGTGAAATAAGTATATCGTGCCTATTTTACAGCTGAAAAAAAAATTGAGGTAAGTTTTCACATAGCTCTAAAGTGTGGGAGCCAAGATAACTGACTCCTTCATCTTATTTTTTCCACCATAGTCCACACTCAATTCCTTTCTCAAGATCTTCCTTTCTCTTCTCCATGATTCTGCATGGTAAAACATGTTCACCCACCCTGACTTCAGACAGTTCCTTTGGGTTCTAATTTTAGGATTGAATAGTTTTCTGCAAGCCAGTAATTCTCAATAGTGAGGGAATGGCAAATCTCCCCTAGATGGGGCAGGTCAGAATCTTTTCGAATAAGGAGAGAGGCTAATGGTGGCAGTGTTTTGTGCTTAGGAACAGTGGAAGAAGAATAAAAGGTTGAGAACTACTGCTTTTAAGTGAGAACAGGTTGGACAATTGAGCAAAAAAACAAGGCTAGTAATTTTCTTTGTAGCAGACTCCACCCACCTCCTCCCCCATTTTCACCGAGCAGTTTTTCTAAGGGTTGGGAGAACCAAAAACCTCCAAGAATAATGGGGAAAAGTTCCTGGAGCTAAGAAGGGCCCTTTGTCTTCCCCTTACTGCCACTGGACTATGATTAAAAGCTGGGCTTTTAATCTGGCTTTTATTTTATTTTTATTTTTTTTAACATAAAATAATAGAACATTTTAATAAAAATAGAATATTTTTTCTTGAACATTAACTTGCCAGACACTGAATAACTGCACCAATTAATAAGTGTATCACAAATAAACCTATTTTCTTGTTCTCCAAAAGCGAACTATTTTCTTTTTTTTTATATATATTTTTTATTTAATCTGGCTTTTAATCTAGTTGATTGGGGCTGAGGAACTGAGGGCAGTGACAGAAGTTTGCCCGTCCCAAGTTGGAGAGGACCTTTTCCAACCATCATTCCCAGTTTACCAAGTTTGTAATGAAGCACTCTTGTTATATGAGGAAAAGCTTCTGGAGGTTTTCCAAAACTATTTCTCAGTCCCTGCATACTCCTGCCTAGAAGAATAGTCTCTTTTTGCAGACACATCTGGATTTATGCAAAAGAGGTGGTCCTGAAATTTTGAAATCAAATTCTAATGTAAATGAGATAAGGCGACAGAAAAAAATTATATTTGATTTTTATGTCATCAAATTTTTCTAAAGCATGTGATTTAAAATATGAATATTTTAGAAAAAATAGTTTGTATATATTTGATCACTTATCCACCTTAATATGAGTATATTCCTCAGGGACCCATACCTTGAAAATGAAACAGATTTTTTTTTTTTTTTGCATTTCCCTTTCACAATCAACAGCAGTGTATTATTTTCTGGAACTATTTAAGGATATATATGCATTCACCTAAGATTTTTATGGAATGGTTTGCCCAAAGATCCATAATAAATGACCACTCCTTGCTTAGCTTTTAACAATTATTATGTTATATCACATCACATTATTTTCAATTTATATTATTAGTGCTTCCCAAATTCTTTAGGTAAATATAAACTACTTTTATGAGTTAAGAGATCCCTTACTCCACCAAAATGACCTACTATCTTGCCAGAGGGTAAAAGTCATTAGAGGATGAATGGTGATGTTTTCAGGTAGACACTAACTAGAACCATCAAGAGTCCATTATTAATTTATGCCAGACACAAATGAATAGCTATATCATATTATGGACACCCCGGCATTGACAGTTTAATCCCAAGGATTTCTGGGGGATCACTGTCTTAGAGGATCACTAATGTTATATTTGTCATGTGACTATATCATTTTCCTTGTTCTGACTTATTTCTTTACATCTTTTATTTCTCTTGGACCTCCTTCCCCTACCCTTCAGTCCTTCAGAATCCAACACAGTGTTGGGTAATAATAAATATAATAATAAATTTTCATAATTGATGCACTAAAAAGTCATTCTTGTACTTTCAATAAGGATTCTGGTTTGATTTGCCTTATGCTGCAAAAATTTACCTAATTAAGTTTTTTGTGAGCAAAATGGCTACCACTCAGGGGTAGAGGAGTGTCATTGCTTCAATGCCTATTCCTTTTCCTTGCCAGAGAATACTAATGTCATACTTGTTCCACATAAAAAAATAAACAGTGCAATTTGCAAAGAGAAAATGAGACTGGCAGCTTTTAACCCCAGTGTGGGCTTTGCCATATTCTGGGTAGATTTGGGAACAGGCCATTAAAGGATATCTTGCCAATGAAATAGAAAAAGAAAGAAAGAAAGAGAGAGAGAAAGAGGAAAGAAAGAAAGAAAGAAAGAAAGAAAGAAAGAAAGAAAGAAAGAAAGAAAGAAAGAAAGAAAGAAAGAAAGAAAAAAAGAAAGAAAAAGGAAAGAAAGAAAGGAGCTCAGAGACCCCCCTGACCCTGCCCTGTATAAGCCATGTGAGGAGAATTCCAAAGGCATTTCAAACCTTTCTCTTTCTGCCCTTTGATATGTGACATGCCATTCTCCTTACCACCACCACCACCACCCCCGCTTTATTTTTACTCTGTCCTTTTGTGGCCCTTTAAAAAATACCTAAGCTCTGAAAATACTGGGTTGTTTTCTTTCAATTTGTGGAATGAAACCCAGCAGAATAATAAAGGGGAATTTTAGAACAAGTACGGACCTGGGAGACAGGGTTTCAGTTTTACCATTACAGGCTGTGTAGCCTTGATCAAGTCATTTAACTTCTCAGAGCCTTAGTTATAAAATAAGTCTATTCTCCCCAGTTCTATGAAAAGCATCATCTATATCAGGAAATTGTACAGAAGTTCAGAAAGGTAGTGAAATTTATGTATTTTGAGAAGGTTGGCGATAGAAGTCACTTTTTCAAGTACAAATGACTAAAAAGAGTTTTCTAGTTTAAGTTTTATCTCTACCTAAATCTCTTTGTCATTATTGCTATCTGCAGTTATAAAGTGGCCTTGGCTTACTTGCCTTGCTGCATATCTCCTTTCAGATCAATCTCATCAATGCCTTTCATCCAGAATTCATTAGGAGGAATAGTATTCTCTCTCCCATTACTACCTGATTGGAAGCATTTTTATCTTTTACAGGATGGTCTAGTGAAAATTTGACTGCTACAACAATGTGACTGGCTACAGATGATGTATTGTAAAATGGCATACCTGAAATCTATATAATTTTATTAACTAGAGGCCCGGTCCCCACAGCCCAGCCAGCACCCTCTCCAATCTGGGACCCCTCGAAGGATGTCCGACTGCCCGGTGGGATTGGGCCTATATGGGCAGTCAGACATCCCTCTCACAATCCAGGACTACTGGCTCCCAACCCCTCGCCTGCCTGCCTGCCTGATTGCCCCTAACCACTTCTGCCTGCCAGCCTGATCACCCCTAACCACTCCCCTGCCAGCCTGATCGACGCCTAACTGCTTCCCTACCGGCCTGATTGCCCCCAACTGCTCTACTCTGCTGGCCTAGTCATTCCTAACTGCCCTCCCCTGCCAGCACAGTCGCCCCAAACTGCAGTCCCTTGCTTACCTTGTTGCGCCTACTGCCCTCTCTGCAGGCCTAGTGCCCCAACTGCCCGCCCCTACAGGCCTGGACCCAGCAAACTGCCTTCCGCTGCCGGCCAGATTACCCCCAACAGCCCTCCCCTGCAAGCCTGGTCCCCCCAACTGCCCTCCCCTGCAGGGCTTATCCCCCCCAACTGCCCTCTCCTGCAGGCCTGTTTCCCCCAACGGCCCTTCCCTGCAGGCCTGTTCCCCCCAACGGCCCTTCCCTGCAGGCCTGGTCCCCCCAACGGTCCTTCCCTGCAGGCCTGGTCCCCCCAACTGCCCTTCCCTGCAGGCCTGGTCCCCCCAACGGTCCTTCCCTGCAGGCCTGTTCCCCCCAATGGCCCTTCCCTGCAGGCCTGTTCCCCCCAATGGCCCTTCCCTGCAGGCCTGGTCCCCCCAACGGTCCTTCCCTGCAGGCCTGTTCCCCCCAACGGTTCTTCCCTGCAGGCCTGGTCCCCCCAACGGTCCTTCCCTGCAGGCCTGGTCCCCCCAACTGCCCTTCCCTGCAGGCCTGGTCCCCCCAACGGTCCTTCCCTGCAGGCCTGGTCCCCCCAACGGCCCTTCCCTGCAGGCCTGGTCCCCCCAACGGTCCTTCCCTGCAGGCCTGTTCCCCCCAATGGCCCTTCCCTGCAGGCCTGTTCCCCCCAACGGCCCTTCCCTGCAGGCCTGGTCCCCCCAACGGTCCTTCCCTGCAGGCCTGTTCCCCCCAACGGCCCTTCCCTGCAGGCCTGGTCCCCCCAACGGTCCTTCCCTGCAGGCCTGTTCCCCCCAACGGCCCTTCCCTGCAGGCCTGGTCCCCCCAACGGTCCTTCCCTGCTGGCCTGGTCCCCCCAACTGCCCTTCCCTGTAGGGCTTGACCCTTCCAACTGCCCTCCCCTGCAGGTCTGTTCCCCCAACTGCCCTCCCCTGCAAAACTGGTCCCCCAACAGCCCTCCCCTGGAGGCCTGTCCCCCCAACTGCCCTCCCCTGCAGGCCTGGTCCCCCCAACGGTCCTTCTCTGCTGGCCTGGTCCCCCCAACTGCCCTTCCCTGCAGGGCTTGACCCTTCCAACTGCCCTCCCCTGCAGGTCTGTTCCCCCAACTGCCCTCCCCTGCAGGCCTGTTCCCCCCACGGCCCTCCCCTGCAGGCCTAGTTCCCCCAAACTGCCCTCCCCTGCAGGCCTGTTCCCCCAACTGCCCTCCCCTGCAGGCCTGGTCCCCCCAGCGGCCCTTCCCTGCAGGGCTTAACCCTTCCAACTGCCCTCCCCTGCAGGCCTGGTTCCCCCAACTGCCCTCCCCTGCAGAACTGGTCCCCCAACGGCCCTCCCCTGCAGGCCTAGTTCCCCCCAACTGCCCTCCCCTGCAGGCCTGTTCCCCCAACGGCCCTTCCCTGCAGGCCTATTCCCCCAACTGCCCTCCCCTGCAGGCCTGGTCCCCCCAGCGGCCCTTCCCTGCAGGGCTTAACCCTTCCAACTGCCCTCCCCTGCAGGCCTAGTTCCCCCAAACTGCCCTCCCCTGCAGGCCTGTTCCCCCAACGGCCCTTCCCTGCAGGCCTATTCCCCCAACTGCCCTCCCCTGCAGGCCTGGTCCCCCCAGCGGCCCTTCCCTGCAGGGCTTAACCCTTCCAACTGCCCTCCCCTGCAGGCCTGGTCCCCCCAGCGGCCCTTCCCTGCAGGGCTTAACCCTTCCAACTGCCCTCCCCTGCAGGCCTGGTTCCCCCAACTGCCCTCCCCTGCAGGCCTGGTCCCCCCAGCGGCCCTTCCCTGCAGGGCTTAACCCTTCCAACTGCCCTCCCCTGCAGGCCTAGTTTCCCCAAACTGCCCTCCCCTGCAGGCCTGTTCCCCCAACGGCCCTTCCCTGCAGGCCTATTCCCCCAACTGCCCTCCCCTGCAGGCCTGGTCCCCCCAGCGGCCCTTCCCTGCAGGGCTTAACCCTTCCAACTGCCCTCCCCTGCAGGCCTGGTCCCCCCAGCGGCCCTTCCCTGCAGGGCTTAACCCTTCCAACTGCCCTCCCCTGCAGGCCTGGTTCCCCCAACTGCCCTCCCCTGCAGGCCTGGTCCCCCCAGCGGCCCTTCCCTGCAGGGCTTAACCCTTCCAACTGCCCTCCCCTGCAGGCCTGGTTCCCCCAACTGCCCTCCCCTGCAGAACTGGTCCCCCAATGGCCCTCCCCTGCAGGGCTTGTCCTTCCAACTGCCCTCCCCTGCAGGCCTGTTCCCCCCAACGGCCCTTCCCTGCAGGCCTATTCCCCTAACTGCCCTCCATGCAGGCCTGGTGCCCCCAATGGCCCTTCCCTGCAGGGCTTTTCCCTTCCAACTGCCCTCCACTGCAGGCCGGAAACCCCATCTGCCCTCCCCTGCAGGCCTAGTTGCCCCAAACTGTCCTCCCTTACAGGCCTGGGTCCCCATCAACTACCCTCCCTAGCAGGCCTGGTCTCCCAAACTGCCCTCACATGCAGGCCTGGTCCAGCCCCAACTGCCCATTCCTGCAGGCCTGGTCCCCCAACTGCCCTCCTCTGCAGGCCTGGGTCATTCAACTGCCCTCCCCTGCAGGGTTGGTAGCCCCAACTGCCTTCCCTACAGGCCTGGTCCCCCCAACTGCCCTCCCCTGCAGGCCTGGTCCTCCCAACTTCTCTCCCCTGCAATCCTGGTCCCCCCAAAGGCCCGCTCCTGCAGGCCTGGTCTTCTCCAACTGCCCTCCACTGAGGCCTTGTCCCACAAACTGCCCTCCCCTACAGGCCTGGTCCCCCACAACTTCCCTCCCCTGCAGGCGTGGTCCCTCCCCCACTACCCTCCCTTGCAGTCCTGGTCCCCCCAAAGGCACTCTCCTGCAGGCCTGGTCTTCTCTAACTGCCCTCCACTGAGGCCATGTCCCACAAACTGCCCACCCCTGAAGACCTGGTCCCCCCCAAAAGCCCTCCCCTGCAGGCCAGGTAGCCCGCAACTGCCCTACCCTGCAGAACTGGTCCACCCCAACTGCCCTCCCCTGCAGGGCTGGGCCCTCCTAACTGCCCTTCCACCCCTGAAGGCGTGGTCTCCCCCAACTTCACTCCCCTGCAGGCCTGGTCACCCCCCAGCTGCCCTCCCCTGCAGGCCTGTTCCCCCCAACTGCCCTGCCCTGCAAGACTGGTCCCCCCAACGGCCCTCCCCTGCATGACTGGTCCCCCCAACTGCCTTCCTCTGCAGGCCTGGTCCCCCACTCAACTGCCCTCCCTCCAGGGCTGGTCCCCCCCCCCCCACTGACCTCACCTACAGGCCTGGTCCATACCAAATGCCCTCCCCTGCAGGCCTGGTCCCCCCAACTTCCCTCCCCTGCAGGCCTGGTACCCCCCAAACTGCCCTCTCCTGCAGGCCTGGTCCCCCCAACTGCCCTCCCCAAAAGGCCAAGTCGCCCCCAACTGCCCTCCACTCAGGTCTGGTCCCCGCCAAACTGCCCTCCCCTGCAGGCCTGTTCCCCCACAACTGCCCTCCTCTGCAGGGCTAGTCCCCTCCACTACCCTCCCTTGCAGTCCTGGACCCCCAAATGACCTCCCCTGCAGGCCTGGTCTTCTCCAACTGCCCTCCCCTGAAGCTTTGTCACCCCAACTGCCCTTCCCAGCAGGCCTGGTCCCCCCCAACTGCCCTCCCCTGCAGGCCTGGTCCCCCCCAACTGCCCTCCTCTACGGGGCTGTTCTCTCCTAACTGCCCTCCCGTGCAGGCCTGTTCCCCACAACTGCCCTCCCCTGCAATACTGGTCCTCCAACAGCCCTCCCCTGCAGGCCTGATTCCCCCAACTGCCCTCCCCTGTAGGCCTGGTCCCACCTCAACTGCCCTCCTCTATGGGGCTGTTCTCTCCTAACTCCCCTCCCCTGCAGGCCTGGTCCCCCCTAACTGCCCTCCCCTGCAAGACTGGTCCCCTGCAACTGCCCTCCCCTGCAGGGCTGGTCCCCACAACTGCCCTCCCCTGCAGGCCTGGTCCCCCCTACTACCCTTCCTTGCAGTACTGGTCCCCCCAAATGAACTCCCTTGCAGGCCTGGTCTTCTCTCACTGCCCTCCCCTGAGGCCTTGTCCCCCAAACTGCCCTCCCCTGAAGACCTGGTGCCCTCTAAATGCGCCCCCCCCCCCACTGCAGGCCTGGATCGCCCCTCTGCCCTCACCTGCAGGCCTGGTCCCCCCCCCCCCCCCCCCCGCTCTGCCCTCCACTGCAGGCTTGATTCCACCAACTGCCCTCCCCTGCAGGCCTGGTCCTCCCAAGGGCCCTACCTTGCAGGCCTGGTCCCCCCCCCAACTTCCCTCCCCTGCAGGCCTGGTCCTCCCAACGGCCCTACCTTGCAGGCCTGGTCCCCCCCAACTGCACTCCCATGCAGGCTTGGTCCCCCCCGCAGCTGCCCTCCTCTACGGGGCTGTTCTCTCCTAACTGTCCTCCCCTGCAGGCCTGGTTCCCCCAACTGCCTCCCCTGCAGGCCTGGTCCCCTCAATGGCCATCCCCTGCAGGACTGGTCCCCCCAACTGCCCTCCCCTGCAAGGCTGGTCCCCCCAACTGCCCTCCCCTGCAGGCCTGGTCCCCCCAACTGTCCTCCCCTGCAGGCCTGGTCCCCCCAACTGCCCTCCCATGCAGGCCTCATCCCCCACTCAACGGCCCTCCCCTGCAGGGCTGGTTCCCCCAACTGCCCTCCCCTGCAGGGCTGGTCCCGCCCCCCCCCACTGCCCTCCCCTGCAGGCCTGGTTCCCCCAACTGCCCTCCCCTGCAGGCCTGGTCCCTCCAACTGCCCTCCCCTGCAGGCCTGGTTCCCCCAACTGCCTCCCCTGCAGGCCTGGTCCCCTCAATGACCATCCCCTGCAGGACTGGTCCCCCCAACTGCCCTCCCCTGCAGGCCTGGTTCCCCCCACCTTCCCTCCCCTGCCGGCCTGGTCCCCCCCAAACTGGCCTCCCCTGCAGGCCTGGTCCCCCCACAACTACCTTCCCCTGCAGGCCTGGTCCCTCCCAAACTGCCCTCCCCTGCAGGCCTGGTCCCCCCCAACTGCCCTCCCCTGCAGACTTGGTCCCCCAACTGTCCTCCTCTGCAGGCCTGGTTTCCCCCATCTGCCCTTTCTCCCTTGCACGCCTGGTCCCCCCCAACTGTCCACCCCTGGTGGCCTGGTCGCCCCTAATTGCCCTCCCCTGCCGGCCCTCTTGTGGCAGCCATCTTGTATCCACATGGGGGCGGCCATCTTTGACCACGTCGGAGCGGCCATCTTGTGTGTTGGAGTGATGGTCAATTTGCACATTACCGCTTTATTAGATAGGATGTCACCCCAATAAATTCTATTAAAGAATAGCCCAGCAGGCATGGCTCAGTAGTTGAGCATCAACCTGTGAACCAGGAGGTCAGGAGTTCAATTCTGGTCAGGGCACATGTCTTGGTTACAGGCTTGATTCCCCCAGTGGGGGGTCCTACAGAAGGCAGCTGATCAGTGTTTCTCTCTCATTATTGATGTTTCTATCTCTCTCTCCCTCTCCCTTCCTCTCTGAAATCAATATAAATATTTTTTAAAGAATAAATGATAAATAAAACATAAAAAATGTAAAATGTGGCTGGCAATTAGCATCATCATCTTATCTTTTTCTTCTGTTTCTTTCCTTTATGATTGCTGTAATAATCTCTACTCATTTGCATCCTTAATACTAGAGGGGAGAGAAACCAGCATTATATGATTATCTTTCCTCTTTAAGAACAGATAGGTCATAGGTCCTTCTGGATGGTGACTAGTAGAATAATTAAAATCAGAACCATTTCAAGAAAAAGGAGGTGATGCTTCCAATGGCAAATCTATATCATAAATTTGAAGTCGCAGCTTATTATTCTAGTCTGATTGACTAAAGTTTACTAAAGCTTGCCTTATAGCTTTTGAACCCATCATTTTAACACCTTTACTGAATATTTGCACCTTTCCCTTTCCTCAAAGCCAAGTGAGTTGACAGTGGAGATGTACCCTTGAGGGTCAGGCATGTTCAGTACATGTAGATATGAAGTGTCATTGTTGGTAGCAAGGACATGTATTAAAATTTAAACTATTCTTGCTAAAAAGAAAGTATTAGAGATAATATATCAAAAAGTGGTTATCTCAAGGCCATGGGATTATGAGGGGATTCCTTTTCTGTATTTTCCAAAATTCCACAAATAACAAATACTACTATTATAATCTTTACATAATATGAATATTATATAAATATAAATTATGCATTAAATAATTTACTATTATAACATTTCAAATCTTTAATAATATTAAAGAGAATATTAATTTAAAAATAAATACAATGGTTGCCATTTTTTGTTACCAAGATAAAATTACATTTGTGTGCATGGGAAAAATAGATGCAGGCAAAATTTGACCTTTCTCATTGGTAATACCACAAATATATTACAGAAGATTAATATATAAAATGAATGAAGTTACCCCTTCCTCCCTCTTTTGACTCTTAGCAGTAACTAAATTATTAGTTTGTTGGCTTCAGATGCCAGTGGCCCTTCAGTGTGTTGCCTGGGTCCTTCTTTCTCCCTTCTCTCAGAAGTAGTAACCAATTAAATACTTCCATGTTTTAATAGAGTTGTATGTTAAGGATTCCCTTTGAATACTGAAGAAACAAAATAAACATCCTCTAATTTTGATGCATTTAGAAAGTTGATTATGATTTAGCATGCTAAGGTTTCACCTAAAAACTACACTTGAAATTAATATCTTGAGAAAAACACATTTGGTGGTATTTTCAGTTGTTGACATTCGGTTCTCATCATGAAATTGCTGTCAAAATGGATAGAATTCTGTACACTTTGCAGTCATGCCTAAAAGCAAAGCCCAAGACTGGAAAAGCAGGAATTTACAGGTCAAGACAGAAGGGCATTTGGCAGAGTTAGTCATGAGGAAGTTTGAATGGTATACTTTACCAAAAGCAGCTCACATTGCATTAAGCCCTGATGTTTTAGTCACTTTAAAGAATGAATAAACAGTAGTCCAACCAAAAAGAACTGAAGAAAAATCAGGGAAATTGAAAGCACAGGTATTAGCCTATTTTAAAATTAGGCCTATTGATTTTAAATCACTTTTACTCTTTTTGAAGCAACCTGTTTTCATGTGTATGGTTGTCTTTTATAGAATTATTTTCTATAATTAATGACCAAATGTATCAATTTATTGGTTATATTTCATAGCATCAGAGAATTTTAAAGCTGGAAGGATCTGTAGAACTTAGCTAATATCACCCTTTCAGTGATATTACAAATGAGGAAACTGAGGCCCAGGCCACTTCGTGAGTTATAAGGAAAACCAGTCTTCAAATATTTAAGTTCCTTCAGCCATGAGCCAGCATTCTTAGTTCTTTTCACTACAATAGCTGCCAGTGTAAATAATGTGCTTTGATTAAAATTATTTTCCAGGAATTGGAAGAGGTGCTTGAAGAAATGGATGGTAGGAGAAAACACTGGAAAGAGAACATGTTTGCTCCTTCTTTTAGTGCTCATGATGTTCTAAATGAGGTTTTACAGCCTGAATCTCTTCCTGAACAAATGACTTTTGGGAAGGCCAAGAGAATGGGAGAAATTTACAACATGTCTAGTAGAAAGTTTCAAGAAGAGAATAAATTTCGGAGGAAAGACTTTATTTCCCAACCAAATGAAAAAGAACAAGAACCAAATTTGAGAGAGAGAAAGATGAACGTTTCAAAGAATGAAGCAGACACAAATTCTGTCTCCTGTGAATCCTCTAATTTGGATGTTACAACTGAAGAAAGCTTTAATAGCACAGAAAACTACTGCATCTGGAATAAAAAAGAATATCTATCTCGATGGCGACAAAACAACAAGCAGAAATATACTGAAGGAAAGTCTCAAAATGTTAGCCTGAATGTTTTGAATGACCTGGAAGAGCTCAATATGAAATGCAGAAAAATAGAAGAGGAATTTGAAAATGCTGAAAAAGAACTTTTGAACGCCAAAAAGGAAATCTGCCCAAAAGCCCTAAATTTTCAAGAAACAGGGACAGAAACTTTGAAAAAAGACTGGGAACTTCAAGCTTTAAGAAATGGCCTATCTGAAAAAGCAACAAATTTCAAAAACTTAACTGAAGAGCTCCAGCAAGCCAGAGAAGTCATCCACAAGTTGAGCCAAGAGAACAGAGGCTTAAAAGAAGTTGTGAGGAAGTTAAAACATCAAACTAAAGTTGGAAATGCACTCCTAAAGGAAGAAATAAAATTGCATTATGAATTAGAAGTGGAAAAGATCCATGGAGAGCTTGATGCCATCAAGAATGAACTAAGAATTGAGAAGACCATGCAAGCGAGAAATAACAGAGCCCTAGAGTTGCTTAGAAAGCACCTTTCTTCTGTACTATCAAGTACCCCTGACAGCTTTACAGGGGATTGTTGTTAAAACTTAAAAAATTAAAAAGCCTTTAATTAGGCAAGCCATTGAACCAAATCCGTGGTTTTTTGTGCTTTCTTTATATATTTCTTAAAATGTGTTTAATGGGATGTAATTTTCATTTTTGGTGAATCCATACATCTGTAAAAAGTATATATATCAACTTCAAAGCATCTGCTTTCTCTTTCTAATGAAGTTATTGCAGATGTCCAAATGGAAATGAAGTGTCAGAAATCTTTCTAATACTATTTCACTCAGACCTATAGTGATTCACCAGATCATATATGAACACAAATCAGTAGCCCTTTTGTGATGTTGTGAGCATTATGTCCTTGGCATGTGAATATTCTTTAATCTGTGTTCATTGATGCTAACAATAAAAATCATGTTTATGTATATAAGCATAACATGTGTCTGTGGCTCTTATAGCTGCCTGTTCAGACTCAATGGGATACAAAAATGTCTCTGCTTTCTTTGAGATCTAACCTTAATTAGGCACATATAACCATCTCCAGAAAAAAATGCAGATTTTCCTCTCCCCTGCTGTTTTCCCCATGATTTCTCCCTTGACCCAGCAAAGGTTCCCATAGACTAGAAGATGACTTTAAGACAGGACTGTGACCTTTGCTAGAGCCCTGATTTGTCAGCATTGGTTTTTGCTTTTTCTTATGTTGACCACCAAGGGGCGTTGTTTACACAGTTCCAACATTCTACCAGAGTGGGGGTGGGGGTTTATAAGCTTCCTGCCCAGTTTACCTCACCAGCTGGGGTGAAAGGTGCTGGGTGTTAGCTATGTAAGCTGCTAGTGAGCCGGTTTGATTTATACAGGAATCCAGCCCTCTAAGGGGCCTGAGCAATGACAATTTATTTTACAGTTTTAGAGAATAAACATGTACTGCCTCAATCCTTTGGTGAAAACAATGGGTAGTATTTGTTTATATCAACCATCATGATTTTTTTTTGTAATTGGAGCTCTATTTGTATGTAATTTTTAAGTCCAACGAACCCAATGTAATTACAGACTATGAGAGTGGAATACAATTGTAAGGGTTTAGGTATCTTTCCATATGGGAAATCCCCAAACTGGGGATTTTAAAGTCCTAAAAGTCCTTGTCTTTAAAATGAGGGAGTAGTACTGTCATCCAGATTCGTTTTGCTTCTAATGTTTTGTGATTTTATTCTCAAGTGTTACTGTACCTGTGAAGAAATAAAACTCCTATGGCATTGGATGCACTCAGTTCTAGTACTTTGGGGGAACCTACATTTCTGACACCCCCCTTTCAAAGAAACATAGAAAGTCTGTTCTTCATAGTTTGAACATTTCCAAACACTGTGCCATTACTAAATCAGGAGAGGGAGTAAATGAGCTGCTTTCTTCTCCTTTATCTTGTTTCATTTTTACTTGTTAAGGTTGGGGAAGGCAATGAATGGAGACAAACTACGCTGACCTTAATGCTGAGCAGGGATTGCCTAGCATGGGAAGACTGGACTAAATTGGAAGATAATCATTTTTGGCACTTTCTGAGTTAGTCCTGATAACTCAGGTACTGGCAGCCCACTCAAAGGGAAAGATGACTTTCAGGTTTTCGGTGGCCACTGGCTTCTCACCAAGAGGCTAGGTACAAAAGCAAACTAGGAACTCTTTTGCCCTATTCAACTGTCTTCCTCATCACCCCCTTAAAGTTGTCCCTTTGTCCTTGCCCCAGAAAGACTCCCAGACTCTGACTGCTAGTGTGCAGAGCTGCTTACATGTTAAAATATGTCACAAATTGTATTAATTAAACTACTGGGCTCAGTCCTCTTCGTATATTTTAATTTTTAAAAAGGAACTTTGCCGAAACCGGTTTGGCTCAGTGGATAGAGCATCGGCTTGCGGACTGAAAGGTCCCAGGTTCGATTCCAGTCAAGGGCATGTACCTGGGTTGCGGGCACATCCCCAGTAGGAGATGTGCAGGAGGCAGCTGATCGATGTTTCTCTCTCATCGATGTTTCTAACTCTCTATCTCTCTCCCTTCCTCTCTCTGTAAAAAATCAATAAAATATATTTAAAAAATAAAATAAAATAAAATAAAAAAATAAAAAGGAACTTTTATTCCAGGAGAATTTCTATCAACCGACCACCATCTAAAGTCTTAAGTGACAACTTGGTTTATCTTGCATGAGTATGTATGTGTGCTAATGTGTGTTTGAGGGGTGGGGAAAGAGTGTGGTGGAGGGAGATCCAGAAAAGGTAAGTGTATGGCTTGCCCAGTTCCAGGATGAGAGGAGTTGTATTACTAGGAAGGAACGAGAAAATAGATTATTTTTAAAAATATATGTTTCTATTGATTTCAGAGAGCTAAAGGGAGAGGGAGAGATAGAAACATCAATCAGTGTCCAGCTGGTGTTGCTCAGTGGTTGAGCTCCTATGAACCAGGAGGTCACAGTTCGATTCCCGGTCAGGGCACATGCCCGGTTTGCGGGCTTGATCCCCATTGTGGGGCATGCAGGAGGCAGCCGATCAATGATTCTCTCTCATCATTGATGTTTCTATCTCTTTCCCTCTCCCTTCTTCTCTGAAATCAATTTAAATATTTATATTTTTTAAAGAAACATTAGCTCTGACCGGTTTTGCTCAGTGGATAGAGCGTTGGCCTGCGGACTGAAGGGTCCTAGGTTCGATTCCAATCAAGGGCATGTACCTTGGTTGTGGGTACATCCCCAGCGGGGGGTGTGCAGGAGGTGGCTGATTGATGTTTCTCTCTCATCGATGTTTCTAACTCTCTATCCCTCTCCCTTCCTCTCTGTAAAAAAAAAAAAAAAAAAAATCAATAAAAATATTTTTTTTTTAAAAAAGAAACATTAATCAGCTGCCTCCTGCAGACCCCCTACTGGGGATCAAACCTGAAACCCAGGCATGCACCAAGACCTGGAATCAAACCGTGACCTCCTGGTTCATAGTATGATGCTCAACCAACGGAGCCACAGCAGCAAGATGGAAAATAGATTCTTGTTGAGACAGCCTGGGATATTGAACCCCAGCAAAGCCCACTCTGTGGAAACCTAGGTCCAGATACTAGCCAGGGAGATAACAGACAATCACCAAATCCAGAGAGCTAAAGAGAAAAGGAAGCCAAGGTAACAGAGCCAACAGTTTGGATCTTGGGGGTTCATATGTTTTGATGCTTTTATTTTCAAAAGCAGGGCTGCAATATGCTGGGACAAAGCTAGGCTGTTCCTTGTCCTATGTAGATGGGAACAGCAGTAGGTTGTGGTGGCTTAAAGAACCATAATCAAGGCAGATGCTAATAGTCTGTCCCATTGTCTTCGTAATCACACTCGTTGTATTAGGTGGCTCCGAATTTTTTTTAATATATTTTTTATTGATTAAGATATTACATATGTGTCCTTGTCCCCACGTTACCCTATACCCCCCCCCCGCTCATGCCCTCCCCCCCCCCCCGTTGTCCGTGTCCATTGGTTAGGCCTATATGCTTGCATATAAGTCCTTTGGTTGATCTTTCCCCCTTACCCCCACCCTCCCCTACCTTCCCTCCAAGGCCCGACAGTCCAATCAATGCCTCTCCGTCTCTGGATCAGTCCTTGTTCATCAGGTTATGTTGTTCATTATATTCCACAAAAGAGTGAGATCATGTGGTATTTATCCGCTCTCCAGTTCCATCCATGCTGTGGCAAATGGTAAGAGTTTCTTTTTCTTCTTCCTCTTTTTAAAGAATACCTTTCAGCATTTCATATCATGCTGGTTTGGTGGTGATGAACTCCTTTAGCTTTTTCTTATCCGTGAAGCTCTTTATCTGACCTTCTATTCTGAATGATAGCTTTGCTGGATAAAGTAATCTTGGTTGCAGGTTCTTGCTATTCATCACTTTGAATATTTCTTGCCACTCTCTTCTGGCCTGCATGGTTTCTGTTGAGAAATCAGCTGACAGTCGTATGGGTACTCCCTTGTAGGTAACTGACTGTCTTTCTCTTGCTGCTTTTAAGATTCTCTCTTTGTCTTTTGCTCTTGGCATTTTAATTATGATGTGTCTTGGTGTGGTCCTCTTTGGATTCCTTTTGTTTGGGGTTCTCTGCACTTCCTGGACCTGTAAGTCTATTTCTTTCACCAGGTAGGGAAAGTTTTCTGTCATTATTTCTTCAAATAGGTTTTCAATATCTTGCCCTCTCTCTTCTTCCGGTACCCCTATAATTCTGATGTTGGTACGCTTAAAGTGGTCCCAGAGGCTCCTTACACTATCTTCATATTTTTGGAATCTCTTTTCTTTTTTCTTTTTCGGTTGGGTATGTTTTGTTTCTTTGTATTTCAAATATTTGACTTGATTCTTGGGATCCTCTTGTCTGCTGTTGGATCTCTGTAAATTATTCTTTATTTCAGTCAGTGTATGCTTAATTTCTAGTTGGTCCTTTTTCATGTCCTCCAGGGTCTCACTATACTTATTGAGGGACTCACTAAATTTATCGGCGGTTTCCATAAAATTCTTGAAAAACCTTATAAACGTGCCTTGAACTCTATATCCAGTCGTTTGCTTTCCTCCATTTCTGCCATTTGTGACCTGTTTCTTTGTCTCCGCATTTTGGCTGCTTCCCTGTGTTGATAGAGTGGCTTTGTGTGCTAGGTGTCCTGTAGGGCCCAGTGGCTCAGCCTCCCCAGTTACCTGAGGTGGACACTCTTGGTGCACCCCCTTGTGGGCTTTGTGCACAGTCTTGTTGTAGTTATGCCTTGGTTGTTGTAGGATCACTGGGAGGAATTGACCTCCAGGCCAATTGGCTGTGAGAATCAGCTGTGTCTGCAGTGGGAGAACTTCTGTGCTGGAGACACCCTTCTGGGGCAAGACTTGCTTCAGTGGGGCTCACTGAGACTGCACCCTGAGTGTGTCCCTTGTGGATCTGAGGAGTTGTGATCTGGATGGCCCCCCCTGACCACTAGGTACAGTGGCTCTTGGATCTAAGGAGGTGCTAATTTAGCCTCTGCCTGAGGTTACACAGCAGGAGCTACGAAGAGAACTGCAGATTCCCCTTCCTTTTTTGGAGTTTGGGGGTGCCCAGATGAGGCCCAGCTGTGAAGCAATGCAAGCCGCTGTGGGGCCTTGGGCCTTCTCTTGGAAGTTCTGAGTCTGTCTGGCCTGGCGGCAGTTAGGTAATATCAGGTTGCAAAGGGCCCGGGCATTCATATGCAAAAGCCTCTGCCTCAGCCTGGGTGGGGCGGGGTCTCAAGGAATCAAATGGCAGAGCAAGCAGCTATGGCGGAGCCTCAGCCCTGCCCTAAGGAGTCGCAAGTCTCAGTGTCCCGGTAAAGGCTGCAAGCACCTCTGAGGGAAAGCCGCCCTCAAGTTTACCCGCTGCCAGACAGTCCAGTTTCTCCCCGTATGAGTCCTGGGTCCCCAGAGACCACCCAGAACCGGAGTTCAGAGCCGTTGGGAGCTTGTGACTCCCTCCGGATTCAAAAAGACAGCCGTATCCTCAGGTGCCAGACCCTTTCCGCGCGCCACGAGCCCCCGTACCTCTGCACTTTGCTTCCGCAGCTCCTCTGGCTCTCAGTGTGCTTTTCTTTCCTTCTAGTTGTAGAATTTACACTCAGCCAGCCTTCCTGTCGTTCTGTGTGATGTCCGCTTTGTGTTTTTGTTGCACTTTTCAATTGTTGTGGGAGGCAGTAATTTCCCGGTGTTTATCTGTGCCGCCATCTTAGTTTCTCTCAGGTGGCTCCGAATTTTGATCAGAATATATTGTCACTGTTCCTTTTAGTATATCAAATTGGAGATGTGGAGGTATTTTTATTTTTAACAAGAATGGCACGTTAGGCTACTCATCCCTTTAATCTGATGGGATTTTCTTGAAATCAGCAATGCAATTGCATACCAATCCCCACCAAATACCAGTTCCTTCCTTACTAGGAAGCATGGTCTGTCACATGGCTATAGAAATATCTGCTGTACCTTGGGTTTACAATCCAGTTCTAGAAACATTAGCTGATCACTTATTACCATAGTTAACTTCTAAGACACACTTAAAAATCCCTGAATTTATGACACATCTTGAAATCACTGGCATGTCATAGTATAATTGTCAGATTTTTTTTCTTTCCTAATGGTTCATAAAATAACGGTCTATCTTAAAATCAATGGGATTTTAGATTTGATGAAATGTGATCTGTGCTAGGCTGGGGACATGCAGATAAAAGGATTTATGAATAAGGTCTCTAACCTCCATGACCTTACTTGTATGACTAACTGAAAGAACGTGGTAAATACTATACTAGCATTGCTAATACAAAGTTCTGGGGGAGCACAGAGGAAGATCAGTTAATTCTGCCTGTGGGGCTAGAAAGGACTTCATAAAGGAGGTGACATTTGAGCTGAGCCTTGATGGATAAGAAGCATTTTTCCAGGCCATGCATGGGGCCAGGGGCAGGGCCATTTCTGGCATGTGAATGTGGAAGGTCTACTTGGCTTCAGCAATGAATTAGAGCACTGGGATGTTGCATTTTGCTGACTTTTTAAGTTCTATTTGAGGTTCTATTCTGAAAATTACTGTGATTCCAATTTTTTGCTCATTTGCATGTAGACTAGAGAATGAAGTTCTGATGACATAAAGACCAGGTTCCAGACAACATAAGGCAGGAAAAATTTTTTACTGGTGCCACTGTACCTTTGGCTGCCATCATTTTTGTTTGGGAAACAAAAGACCTAAGAGGGGAAAAACCAAGATGGTGGCATAGGTAAACACCTGAAATTGCTGCCTCACACAACCATTTCAAAACTACAACTAAAGACAAAACAGACATCATCCAGAACCAAAGGAAGGCTGGCTGAGTGAGAATTCTACAAGTAGAAGGAAAGAGAAAAGCACACTGAGACTCAGAGGAGGTGTGTAAGTAAAGTGCAGAGGTATGGAGGCACACATGGCAAAGGCTGGCAACAGAGGATGCCGCATCGGTGTCTTTTTCAATCAGGAGGGAGTCACAAGCTCCCGACTGCTCTGAACTCCAGTTCCAGGTGAGTCTCTGGGGACCCAGACTCATACGGGGAGAAACTGGACTGTCTGGCAGCGGGCAGAACTCGAGGGCGGCTTTCTCTCAGAAGTGCTTGCAGCGATTACCGCGGAACCCTGAGACGGGAGACTGAGACACGGGAGCCTCTTAGGACAGGGCTGAGGATCAGCCATAGCTGTTTGCTCCTCCCTGTTTATTCCCTGAGACCCCGCCCCACCCAAGCTGCTAGCAGAGGCTTTTGCATATGAAAGGCCTGGCCCTTTGAAATCTAAAATTACCTAACAAACTGAAGCTGGGTCAGAGAGACCCAGAACTTCCAAAAGAAGGCCCAAGGCCCCACAGCAGCTTGCATTGCTTCACAGCTGGGCCTCATCTGGGCACCTCCAAACCCCAAACAAGGAAGAGGAATCTGAAGATCCCTCCGTAGCTCCTGCTGGGTAGTCTCAGGAAGGGGCTAAATTAGCACCTCCTTAGATCCAAGAGCCCATGTACCCAGTGGTCAGAGTGGGACCATCCAGATTACAACTCCTCAGATCCATAAGGGACACACTCAGGGGGCAGACTCAGTGAGCACCAAAGCCCCACTGAAGCAAGTCTTGCCCCATAAGGGTGTCTTCAACACAGAAGTTCTCCCACTATAGACATAGCTGATTCTCAGACAATTGGCCTGGAGGTCAATTCCTCCCAGTGATACCAACAACAATCAAGGCTTAACTACAACAAGACTGTGCACACAGCCCACAAAGGGTTGCACCAAGAGTGTCCACCTCAGGTAATTGGGGAGGCTGAGCCACTGGGCCCTATAAGACACCTAGCACACAAAGCCACTCTATCAACACAGGGAAGCAGCCAAAATGCGGAGACAAAGAAACAGATCACAAATGACAGAAATGGAGGAAAGCAAACTACTGGATATAGAGTTCAAAACCACGGTTATAAGATATTTCAAGAATTTTCTAGAAACCGCTGATAAATTTAGTGAGACTCAAGGATATGAAAAAGGACCAACTAGAAATTAAGCATACACTGACTGAAATAAAGAATATTATACAGAGATCCAACAGCAGACAAGAGGATCATAAAAATCAAGTCAAAGATTTGAAATATGAAGAAGTAAAAAACACCCAACCGGAAAAGCAAAAAGAAAAAAGAATCCAAAAATAAGAAGATAGTGTAAAGAGCCTCTGGGACAACTTCAAGCGTACCAACATCCAAATTATAGGGGTGCCAGAAGAAAAGAGAGAGCAAGATATTGAAAACCTATTTAAAGAAATAATGACAGAAAACCTCCCCTACCTGGTGAAAGAAATAGACTTACAAGTCCAGGAAGTGCAGACAACCCCAAACAAAAGGAATCCAAAGAGGACCACACCAAGACACATCATAATTAAAATGCCAAGGGCAAAAGACAAAGAGAGAATCTTTAAAACAGCAAGAGAAATAAAGTCAGTTACCTACAAGGGAGTACCCATATGATTGTCAGCTGATTTCTCAACAGAAACTATGCAGGCCAGAAGTGAGTGGCAAGAAATATTCAAAGTGATGAATAGCAAGAACCTACAACCTAGATTACTTTACCCAGCAAAGCTATCATTCAGAATAGAAGGTCAGATAAAGAGCTTCACAGAGAAGAAAAAGCTAAAGGAGTTCATCACCATCAAACCAGTATTATATGAAATGCTGCAGGGTATCCTTTATTTTTTTATTTTTATTTTTTTAAAATATATTTTATTGATTTTTTACAGAGAGGAAGGGAGAGAGATAGAGAGTTAGAAAGATCGATGAGAGAGAAACATCGATCAGCTGCCTCCTGCACATCTCCTACTGGGGATGTGCCCGCAACCCAGGTACATGCCCTTGACCGGAATCGAACCCGGGACCCTTCAGTCCGCAGGCCGACGCTCTATCCACTGAGCCAAACCGGTTTCTGCCTGCAGGGTATCCTTTAAGCAGAGGAAGAAGAAGAAAAAGGTAAAGATAAAAATTATGAACAACAAATACATATCTATCAACAAGTGAATCTAAAAATCAAGTGAATAAAAAATCTGATGAACAGAGTAAACTGGTGAATATAATAGAATCAGGGGCATAGAAAGGGAGTGGACTGACAATTCTCGGGGGGGGGAAGGGAAAGGGGTTTGGGTGGTGTGGGAAGAGAGTGGACAAAAATTGTACACCTATGGATGAGGACAGTGGGGGGGGGGAGGATAAGGGCAGAGGGTGAGGTGGGAACTGGTGGAGGGGAGCTATGGGGGAAAAAAGTGGAACAACTGTAATAATCTGAATAATAATGATTTATGTTTTTAAAAAGAAAGACCTAAGAGATTTTGGTCATAATATCCAGCTAAGTCCACTGTGAGCAGTCTAGTCTCAAAAAGATGTATAAAAGAGAAATACCACAGTTGCTTCTCTTTCCAAGAAAGCACAGCATAACAGAGATTAAGTGCACAAACTTTAATTATCCACATACTAGCCATGTGATCTTGAACAAGTTACATAATTCTCAGTAGCTGAGTTCCATCATTTTGTAGGATGGAGTTAATAAATAGTATTTGGCCCTGGCCGGTTTGGGTCAGTGGATAGAGTGTCGGCCTGCGGACTGAAGGGTCCCAGGTTCGATTCCGGTCAAGGGCATGTACCTTGGTTGCGGGCACATCCCCAGTGGGAGGTGTGCAGGAGGTAGCTGATCAACATTTCTCTCTCATCAATGTTTCTAACTCTCTATCCCTCTCCCTTCCTCTCTGTAAAAAATCAATAAAATATATAAAAAATAAAATAAATAGTATTTGTTGGGAAAATAAGGTGAGATCACATATAGTCAATAAATTTCACCATTGTTGTCAACATCATCATCATTAATATTACATAACTGACAAGGAGAAATAGAGTGTGTTCTGGGGTATACTTGAAGCACTTCTTTTGCCTTCTAGCCCATTCCTGTTGATTCCACAATAGGTGTTGTCATATACTGTATTCCAGACCATTATAGGAGATATACCTGAGACCCTTATATCACTAGTATCCTAGCCTGAATTTGTACTATTGGTTAAAACCTAGTTATAAAACTTTATGTGTCACTTCCATGTATGACATTTTATGTAATATGCATAAAAATATAAGTATTTCCTCATCAAATGAAACTGAGGCTCAAAGATATTAAAGGACTTATTCAATATCACACAGCTAGTAAATGGTGAATCTGGGATTCAAACCCAGACTGTCCAATTCCACATATGATGCTTGTTCCATTATATCGGACCACCTTTTTAAAAAAATATATATATTTTATTGATTTTTTTACAGAGAGGAAGGGAGAAGGATAGAGAGTTAGAAACATCGATGAGAGAGAAAAACATCGATCAGCTGGCTCCTACACGCTCCCTACTGGGGATGTGCCTGCAACCAAGGTACATGCCCTTGACCGGAATCGAACCTGGGACCCTTGAGTCCACAGGCTGACACTCTATCCACTGACCCAAAGCGGTTAGGGCATCGGACTACCTTTTGTGCTAAAATTAATGCACCAAATGTTCAATCACCATGAAGGTTATTTAAATTTATCAAAGACAAACTGGTTTATTACTGCAATCTGGACTCAACTTGAGTAAGTGATCTCTTAAGTGGCTGAGATGAACAGTGAAGATTCATCTCATTATTAGAGAGACCATAAAGTGTTCATGTCTTCTGTTAGTGGTTAAGTCTATGTGAAGGACACAGTATCTTTCTATAACAGTAAACTTGACTATAAAAGTACCCTAAACAAAAACAATTGAAATATGAAGCCTAATTGACAACTCTCTAAAGCCAGTTCCAGCACTGATGGAATCAAGTTAATAAACACCCAAGATTCTTTGAACAACACTCATTGTGACTTTGTGAATCTATTTTTATATAATTCAAAATTATTTATTACATTTAAAACAATATTTTCCCTTGGAATCTTTGTCTCCTAAAATGTTGTCATTGAAAGCTGACTACTTTTTAAGAAAAAATGCTGTGAACCCCCTTGATGCATAAAAAGTGTTAAATATACTTGATGATTATATGTACATAGGGTGGGGAAAAGTAGGTTTACAGTTGTGTGTATGGAAAATAACACAATAATAAATAATAATACAAGAATAAACTCTGTTTTGCATATTCACAACTGTTAACCCACTTTGGCCCCACCCTGTATATTTCACTCTTGTTCTTTCCTTGATACCCTGGTAAGTTTCTTCAAAGTTACAATAAAGGAATAATATTCTGTCACCCATAACTGGAAGGACTCTTGAAAAACTATTTCAGGATATCTTTATGAAAGAAAGTATCTTCACTAATGGGACAGATTGTTTTCTTTAAATTTACAAATTTACTCAAGATTTTACAAAATAACAACTCCCCTTCATATAATATGGTTGAAGAAAATCTGGAGAGCTGCTTTTGGCATGCATAGATGTAGGTTATATCAACAAAGAGCCTGCAGGGCATTTCTGGTTTTGAGGTAATCAAACTTTTAAAGTACATAAAATACTTTTATGTGTTTTTAATGAGTATAAAAATGCACTTGCATGTAGTATAAAGAGTTTTACCCCTTAAAACATGAATTATCTGAAAACTTTTCCTTTGGGTATGTATTAAGCTATGTCTATAAGTAAACTGCTGAGAGCAAAAGGCTCCAGTTCCTATGTTTCTGCCAGGGCAGAATGGTGTACTAGAAAAAGTGAGATGTGGAGTTTGCCCAGTTGGGTTCACTGGTAGAAGATATTGGGATGGAGTTTGGGGTGCAAGAAGTTTATTAGGGACTAGCACCTCTGAAGGAAGAGGAGAGGAAGTAGGATTGAGCAGAGAGAGAGAAGTCAAGTTGCCATGCAAACCTGACAAAGCCTTGTCAACTGGGCAAGGAGCTCCGGAGTACTGTCTATCAGTGACCCACATTGGGTGGAAATTGCTGGGTCTTTATACCCCTGCCTTACTCAGTCACCAGACATGGGTTGCCTCTGGTAGGGTATAATCTGGGGCAGATAAGGCAGACCCTGAAAGAACTGATAGTTGGAGACTCTGCTGACCTTACTAGTACTTTTCTCTGTTGGGCAGCAAGTCCTTCCTTGAGGGAGACCTGGGTGGTGCATCTTTGTGTCTACCACTGTCCATCCCTTGAACCTCTCCTTCTGGATTCCTTCAGGCCTCTCTTCCAGTGGAGAAACTTAGAAGAGTGTTGTTAGTGGGACAACCTACAGTCCCTGCTTCTGCAGCTGGTCTTGGCCTGCAATTGACAGCGCCTCCTTCCTTCACTATCCATTCTAGGTCATTCTCACCCTTTGCTACTGCCCTCTGGTGGCCTCAGTGGCTTACTGGATGTCCTGACTAAACCCTCATCTCTGAAGAGACTGAGCTCCTGATAATAATGCCCTTCTCAGGCTGGGGTTGCTGTACCTGTCTCTGTACAGTCACCATTGGACAAGGGACTGTACGTCCAAGTGGCAACATACTATTTCCACACATGTTTCTCCATACCCCATTGTGTAACAGAGTATTGCTTATTTGCCTCCTCCTGATAAAGTCAATTACTCCTGCCAAGTCATTGATCCCTCTTCTGGCCTGCTGGTCCCTAGATACAAGGAGCCCAAAGTGCCCAGGCAGCAGCTGTAACTAAGAATTCAATGGGATTCTTGCTGTGTCCCCAAGAAAATGTGCCCCCTTTGGAGACCAGGTCCTCTAATTCTGTAGTTATAGGGATGGTAAACACAAAGTTCCTTTGAGCATTTTAAAGATGTGGCCTCACTGTTTTCTCATGTGCAATGTTCCTTTACACACGATGTTTTTCTTAGCTGTTGTTACTGGTTTTAAGTAATTTGATGCAGTCAGGATTTAATCAGAGAAGTAGAACCATTAAGAGATTTTATTTTTTTTAATATATTTTTTATTGATTTTTTTACAGAGAGGAAGGGAGAGAGATAGAGAGTCAGAAACATCGACGAGAGAGAAACATCGATCAGCTGCCTCCTGCACATCTCCCGCTGGGGATGTGCCTGCAACCCAGGTACATGCCCTTGACCGGAATCGAACCTGGGACCCTTCAGTCCGCAGGCCGACGCTCTATCCACTGAGCCAAACCTGCTTCGGCAAGAGATTTTATTTTTATATCTACTAATATATCATCTACATCTATCTACTATCTATCAATTGATCAGCATAGACATCAGTGATTTCGCCTTATTTGTGGGAGCTAGTTAAACAGTCTCTGTAACCTTTACATCTAATTCTGGAGCTTGAAGTCTGCAGGGCAGCTTGCAGGGGGCAATAGATGTAAAATTGGGGGCAACATGGACAAACTAAAAACCAGAAGCATGAACTGGAGTCTGTATCAGTCTCTCTCATCTCCAACTTTGATGATGTGACTATCCTGCAGGAGAAGCTGGTGTTCTTTGTCTATAAGTATACACACCTGGCCTGGTCTAGGAATTCCAGAAGTTGAAGCAGTGTTTAGGGGAAGGTGTAGCAGCAGCCACAGGCCCAGTTGTTGTCCCACACTAGTGAGGTAAGCCAGTAGATAAGTGACAATATATATGAGTTGCAACTATACCTGGTGCCCCTGCTCTGAATTTTCAACGTAGAAACTATACGTAGGACTCCTGCTTCATTAAGGCCTGTCCAATCTGCAAAACATCTCACAGGTAAAGGAATTCTGGGAAATGTAGTTCAGGCTAGGCACACTGTCACATTACAAACCTACTGCAGTCCCTCAGTGAGTTTTTGAGAGTGATTAATGGGAATCACTCTTGCTTCCACCTTTTGATTCCCATACTATGTATTCTTCTAACTGATTCCAAAGAATTGTATACAATGCTGTGTACAATTCTTTGATTCAGTGCATATACTTCATCTTGGAAAATGGCACTCCATTCTCACAGAGTACTGCCTATTGCCTCAATTTTTGAATGATATTTTTGCTGATTAAAGAATTTGTGCTTGATTTTTCCACCTTTGCGCATTTTAAAGATATGACTTCAGTTTTCTCATGTGCAATGTTCCTTTACACATAACGTTTTTCCTAGCTGTTGTTGCTACTTTTAAGTAATTTGATTATGATGTGCCTTAATATAGTTTTCTTCATGTTTCTTGTATTTGGAGTCCATTGATTTTCTTGGATCTGTGTGGGTCTTACAGTCCTATTTCTTGGTTATAGTTATATCTTTAAGTATTTTTCTCTCCCTTCTCTCTCTCTCTCTCTCTCTCTCTCTCTCTCTCTCTCTCTCTCTCTCTCTCTCCTTTCAGCTGCCTATCACAATGCTCTATCAGGCCAGCAATTTCTGGATGATGTGGTATGTAATATGACCAGTGGATCCCATGCTAGTGGATCAAATACTCCCTAAGTCCTGAAAAAGAGGTACTGGCTGAGACCCTTCAGGTAAAAAAGCCAAACCCATACTTGAAATATGTGTCTATTCCTATAAGAATGAACCATTGGCCCATAAAAGGGGCATAACGTTGTGAACTTGCCATCAAGTTGCTAATTGGTCTCCTTGAGGAATGGTGCCATATTGTGGGCTCTGTGTTGGTCTCTGTACTTGGCAGGTTGAATATTCTGAAGAACAATAGCTAGACTGGCCTTGGTAAGTGGCAGTATATCTTGTTGGGTTCATGCATGGTATTGGTCTCTGCCACTATGTCCATTATGTCATCATTGGGGTGGTCAATGACAAAGACTGGCCAATGTCAACTGTCCAAGTCATTTTGCCTACTTAGTTGTTCAGTGCCTACTCTGAGCTATGTGCTCTATGGTGTGTGTTAATATGTGATGAAAATCTTCATGCTTAAATACCACTTTCAGCCCTAGCTGGTTTGGCCCAGTGAATATAGTGTTGGTCTGCGGACTGAAGGGTCCCAGGTTCGATTCCGGTCAAGGGCACGTACCTCAGTTGCAGGTTCCTCCCCAGCCCAGGCCCAGGTCAGGGATCATGCAGGAGACAACCAATCGATGTGCTTCTCTCACATCTATATTTCTCTCTGTCTTTCCCTTTCTCTTCCACTCTCTCTAAAAATCAGTGGGAAAATATCCTCAGGTGAGGATTAAAAAAAAAAAAAGACCACTTTCACATATCCATTTCACATGCCTCTGCCTCAGATCATCCAGTCTTTTTTGTTCCAAACTCCTAATAACAACCTTGGACCATTTCTCTTTCCATCCAAGGTGGGTGACCAAGTGCATCACCCAAAGTTCTGCCCTTTAGGAGAATTTTCACTTGGCACTGTCTTTCAAGTTCCCCATTTCCTAAGTGAGGCTATAATTCAGCCACTGTCCATTTTTGGCTTACACCCTTACATTGACCCAACCCATCCATAAACCAAGCATTTCCCTCCTGCTTCTGGTCTGATAGGGTCCCCAAAGAGCTGTAGGCATGAACTGAGAGAGGTGCCTTTATACAACAGTGGTGCATGCTGTGGGCATCTGAGCTACCAGATCTTGAAATTTTGTTGTACCCTTTAGTCATGTTCATAATCATTTCTGGATACTCTCTATTTCATCTTTTGATAGATTGTTACTGGGTCCTCATGACCTTATGATTTAATGGGTCTGATAGGAAGTTCTAGTTGCATGGTTACTTGTTTTCCCATGGTCACCATGGCTCAGTAGCTTATCACAAGTTGTTTTTCAAAAGGCATATGATTCTCTTCTGCATATAGCATGGCCTTGCTCTAGACCTCCATGAGCCTGCATTGTGATTCTGCCACAGGATTTTGCCGCAGATCCCAAACTGCATGTTTTTCCACCACTGACACTTCCATTACTTATGATCTGTCATATTGTATGGGCCAGGTGGCAAGGCAGTTTGTATGACAGCATGAACTTGTTGAAAAGATCTTTACTTCTCTGGGCCCCAGTCATAGCTGGAAGCCTTCCCTGTCACCTGGTATTAGGGATGGTGTAGAGTCCCTAAGTGTGGGATATACTCCTCTGGAAACCAACAAAGCCCACTAGGTGTTGTGATTCCTTCTTTGTAGCAAGAAGTGCAATGTACAAGTTGTCTTTTATTTTAAAGGAAATTTCCCAGCATACCCTTGACCACTGGACCTCTAAAAATTTTATGGATCTGGTAAGCCTCTGAATCTTTTGGGGGTTTTTATCCCCCACCCTCGGGAGTGCATGTGTCTTACCAAGAGGTGGCACACTAACTACCGCTTGCTCTTCTGGTCTGGTCAATAAAATGTCATCAATGTAATAAGCTAATATGATGTTCTGCAGGATGTCCAGATGACTCTGATCTCTTCAGTTATGACAGAGGGTAGGGGAGCTAATATAGCCCTGGGACAAAACTGTAAATGTATACTATTTCCTATTTCATTTCAATGCCAACTCTTTCTGTTTCTCTTTTTTGATTGGGATAGAAAATAAAGTATTTGCCAAATCAAAGGTTATATTAATCTGCGCCCATAAAGTTGCCACTTCTAGCACAGCAGCTGTGATTCGAGCTACTACTTGTGGTATAGTCTATAGACATCCCCATCTGTCACAGACTGGTAAATTACATTGAGGTATGATAAGAATCACCACCCTGTATCCTTTAGATCAGTGGTTCTCAACCTTGGCTGCACATAGAATCACCTGGGAATCTTTTTAAATCTGAGAGGATGAGGCCCAGAAATCAGGATTTTAAAAAGATTCCCAGGTGATTCTAATGTGCAGGCAAGGTTGAGAACCACTGTTTTAGATCCTTAAGGGCAGTACTTACTTCTACCCCTGCCCCATGTAATGATATGCTATCTTGGCCGGGGTGGTGGTAGTGGTGGTGGTGGTTTTGTATCAGAGGCTTTAACTTGGCCTTCTCTACTATTTCCCTACTGTGATAATTCTTATCTCACTGGCCAAAGACACAAACCAGTGGTTGTGTCAACCACCCAACTGAACACTTGTATTCAGGAGATGACCACAGAGTTCTTGCATCCAATGAACCTCCTATGAGCTGGATCTTGGCCAGAACTCCATTAAATTATCTGGTTCTCATATGTTCCCATTCTCATGATGAAGTTTTGCATCTCCAGGTATCAATGTCAACTCAGAATCTATATTCAATAGTCCTCAAAATATCTGTGTGTACCCCTTCTCCAGTGCACAATTACATAAACAAACAGCCGGAGGTCCCTTTGCAGAAGGAAAGAGGGGAATCACTATAGTGTATACTTGTGTAATTACAGTGTCATTTCTCCTAGGGACCCAGCCACTTCTATAACTGAACACTGGGTTTGAAAATCGGCTAAGGTCTGGAAACTGGACAGGGCATCGTAAATTATTTTATTTTTATTTTAAATGTAGCTTTATTGTTGAAAGTATCACAGATATCCCTCATTTTTCCCCCCAATTAACCCCCTCCACCTCATGCATACCCCCTCAGGCCTACCACACTGGGTCCATGGATTATGCATATATGCATATAAGTTATTTATTTTTTTATTGAAATGACTGCCCTCAGACTCCCAGACCTTTTCTGCTATTACAAGCTGAGTAGTACCCTTTTCAGCTTCCCATAAATTTTGCCTCTAGGGAGTGCCATGTTATATTAACCATCTCCATAACTCTGTGGACCAAGCCCCTTGGCTGCCATGTGAACTCTGTCTTGTAATACTTTCAAACTTTTGGCTTCTGGAAATTAAGCACCACCTCCTGGCCTCTGTTGTCTTGGGTATTATCATTTACAATGCTATCAGTGAGCTAAGTTTATAACAGCTTTTTCTATTGTCCGTCCTGGACTGCATAAGAGATTAATGCTGAACTTTTGAGTGATGCTGATGTCCCTCCAAACAGTGTATTCCTGATGGCCTTGTTAAATAGTGTACCTTCTGCTTCTTCCCATGGAGTGCAGTCTTCTAGTGGGTCTTGTGGCTGAACATGGAAATATTCATTCCAGCATGCCCACCCACTTCCTTGAGCCTTCTAATCCCGTCCTCAACTATTTGCCACAGCATTTCTGACATTTCAGCTCCAGTCAGCATAGTTATCACATTTTCCTTCTAGAAACCATCCTAATAGAACCCTTTCCTGGAGTCCTTAACAGAATGTTAAATACTGCCTCTCAGGAAAGCATTCAATAAACCTCTTATTGAGTGTATCTGTTCCCACCTTGATCAAGCACTCAATCCAGTTTCACCTATATTCTCCTTTCTCCTTCTGGTCCAATCCAGATACTTCTTGCAGCTTCTTTGGAGTATAATCCATTTCCTTCCTATCAGGTCTAGCATATCCCAAGATGGGTAATGCTTAGACTTGCCCTAACTATCAGACTAATACCCAGAAAAGAAGGTAGGAGTGAGTCCTGAGAGGGAACACAAGTTGCCTGTGAGGAGAGGCTGTTCCATGGTCTTCCAGCATGAGGTGAGAGGGTATTACCTCTTAATAGGGATGGGGTGGCCCATGTCTACTAATGCACAAAGTTCAGGGAAATCTAGAGAGTCAAAATCTAGAGAGTCAAAATCTTGGACTCTCACCCAGAAGACTCCATCTATGCATCAGGATGCCAGATTTTCCCAACCAAGGGCCTTGTCTTGGTTGGATGTTGAACCTTGGTTGGTATGCCTCAATTCATTTGGGTGGGTTGAGTTTGTACCTGTCTTAGTCCATTTAGGATTCCATAACAAAATACCAGAGACTATGTTGCTTATAACCAACTAGTTTACTTCTCACACTTCTGGAAGCTGGAAGTCCAGATGAAAGTGCCAGCATAGTCACATACTGATGAACACCTCCTTCTAGATTGCAGACTGCCAACTTCTCACTATGTCCTCACATAGTGAAAGGGCTGAAAGAGCTCTCTGGAGCCCCTTTTATACAGGTACTAATCCCATTCAAGAGGGCTCTACCCTCATGGTCTAATCATCTCCCAAAGACCTCAGCTCCTAATACCATCACCTTGGGGGTGGGATTTTCAAACAAGGATTTTGGAGGGGCACATTCAGATCAAAGCAGTCCCCAAACCTGAAAACACCAATTATTGTAATTACATTATTTTATAACTAAATATTATATAAATTGAATAGATACAGTTATGAAAAATGTGTTTTATAATCAGGTTTAATACTTATATAAATTATATTAAATTATCAAAGTTGCATCACTGTCAATTTAGTTATGGTTGAGATATCTGTAAAGATGGAAAAATATGAAAATCTATAAATATTCTGCTCCCAGTTTTCTTTGCCCATACCTCTAAGTCTTTTTTCAAAATATGTTTTTATTGATTTCAGAGAGGAAGAGAGAGGGGAAGAGAGGTAGAAACATCAATGATGAAAGAGAATCATTGATCAGCTGCCCTCCTGCACGGGATTGAGACTGCAACCTGTGCATGTGCCCTTGACTGGAATCAAACCTGGGACCCTTCAGTCCGCAGGCTGACGCTCTATCTAATGAGCCAAACCAGTTAAGGCTCTAAGTCTTTTAATCATTTAAAATAAACAAACTGGATCCCTAGCTGGTTTAGCTAAGTGGATAGAGCGTTGGCCTGTGGACTGTAGGGTCCTGGGTTTGATTCCAGGTCAGGGCACATGCCTGGGTTGCAGGCTCAGTCCCCAGTGTAGGGCATGCAGGAGGCAGCTGATCAATGATTCTCTCTCACCATTGATATTTCTCTTCCTCTCTGAAATCAATAAAAAATATATTTTAAAAAATTTTTAAAAATTAAATCAACTGGAAATCAAATGAAGCATAAGTGTGCTATTTAAAATATGAAGGACAAGGAGAAAAATCTATCAGCATATTCACACTTGGAAGCAAAAGCCTTAGCCTTAAATCAATAGATTGGTGAGCAAGTGTACAGATTTAAGGAAGAATAGAGTGTTTATGTATTTTTTTTCCTTGTTTTGAATAATTTTGTACTTAGCATTTATTTTTGTCCCTTGAGCATCCCAGGTAAGGGCTTGCTTCCCACCTGCCTTCTGTTTTTTAAAATATATATTTTTATTGATTTCAGAGAGGAAGGGAGAGAAATATAGGAACATCAATGATGAGAATCATCAATCGGCTGCCTCCAGCATGCCCCCTACTGGGGATTGAGCCCACAACCCAGGCATGTGCCCTGACCAAGAATTGACCCGTGACCTTCTGGTTCATAGGTCAATGTTCAACCACTGAGCCACACCGGCTGTTTTGCTGCTTGTTTTTCCAGGTGGTACCACCCTTACTTGACCATGTGACTTTCATTTTCTCAGCTCCCAGTGTTAGTGATTCTGGCTGGATAGCTCACTTCATCTATCCATGGGCTTAGGTGGCTGGAGATCCAGCTAATTTCCATGTAGATCTGCTACTCCCAGCTCAAATGTTTGTCTAAGCCTGTGACAGGCTGAAACTACTAGAGCCATTCAGATGCTTCACAAACCATAACTGTGTATCCTGCAAACACCCAAGGGTCTGAGAGTAGAGGCCTGAAGGACTTCAAATGTAGCTGTGTTCACAGGTTCACTATTAGATCTGCCTGTCTGCAGGGAAGCCCTGTCAGGTCTTTCAAGGAGATACAATCATATATGACCAGCTATCTTTTCCTGACCTTTCCTACTTGCTTCTTCCTTTTTTGGTAACAGTTTTATTGAGATACTAGAGGCCCGATGAATGAAATTTGTGCAAGAGTAGGCCTTCCTTTCTCTGGCTGCCAGCACCAGCTCCCCTCTGGCACCTGGGACCCAGGCTTCCCTCCAGCCATCCACCAGCACCTGGGACCTGGGCTTCCCTTGCAGAGAGATGCCCCGACCACCCACAGCAGCCCGCTGGTTGGTGGCTTAGGCCTCCCTCTTTGGGACGATCATGGAGCCCCCCTGATTGATCGCCCTGCTGGCTGGTGGCCTGGGCCTCCCTCTGCAGGGCGATCATGGGGCAATGGCAGAGCCCCTGACCAATCGCATTGCACCTGCCTTGGCTGGCCTGTCACCAGTGGATGTCATAGCGTGATCCTGGATGGTCATCTGGATGGTCGTCCAGATGGTCGTTCTGCTGTTCGGCCATTCAGTCGATTGCATATTACAGTTTTATTATATAGGATAATTCACATACAATCCAATTCACCCATTAAATGTATACAATTCCATGGTTTTTACTATATCCATAGTCTTGTGTAACTAGCACTGCTATCTAATTTTAGAACATTTTCATCACCACAAAAGGAAAGCTTGTACCCATTAAGCAGTTGCTTCTCATTCCTCCTACCTCCCAGCCCCTAGCAACCACCAATCTGCTTTCTGTTTCTATTGATTTGCCTATTCTGGATATTGCATATAAATGGGAACATACAGAGAAACCAAGATGGCCGCATAGGTAAACACCGGAGTTTGCTGCCTCGAACAACCACTTCAAAAATACAACTAAAAGACGGAATGGACATCATCCAGAACCACAGGAAGGCTGGCTGAGTGGAAATTCTACAACTAGAAGGAAAGAGAAAAGCATACCGAGACTCAGAGGAGGCGCAGTGCAGAAGTAAAATACTAAGGTACAGAGGCGCACACGGAGCTGGCTGGTGGCTGAGAGCGCGGTTGTCGTTTTTAATCAGGAGGGAGTCTCAGGCTCTGGGCTCCAATTCCGGGTGAGTCTCTGGGGACCCAGACTCATACGGGAGAAGCGGGACTGTCTGGCATTGGTCAGAACTCGAGGGCAGCTTTCTCTCAGAGGGGCTTGCAGCAATTGCCGGGACACTGAGAAGCAGGGCCTCTGAGGGCAGGACTGAGAGCAGCCATAACTGCTAGCCCCACCCTGTTGATCCCATGGGACCCGCCCTGCCCAAGCCCTGCAAGGAGGCTTTCGCTGGATAGCCTAAGGCAGAGGCTAGATTAGCACCTCCCTAGAGACCCAGGAGCCAGGAAGGCCAGAGGTCAGATGGGACCATACAGTTTTCAGCTCTGTGGAACCAAAAAGGACACACTCAGGGGGCAGACTCAGTGAGCACCAAAGCCCCATTGAAGCAAGTCTTGCCCCAGAAGGGTGTCTCCAGCACAGAAGTTCTCCCACTGCAGACACAGCTGATTCTCACAGCCAATTGGCCTGGAGGCCAATTCCTCCCAGTGATACCTACAACAATCAAGGCTTAACTACAACAAGACTGTGCACAAAGACCACAAGGGGGTGCACCAAAAGTGTCCTACTCAGATAATTGGGGAGGCTGAATCACTGGGCCCTAGAGGACACTTAGCACAGAAAACCACTTTATCAACACAGGGAAGCAAAAAAAATGCATAGACAAAGAAAAAGGACACAAATGACAGAAATGGAGGAAAGCAAACGACTGGATATAGAGTTCAAAACCACGCTTTTAAGGTTTTTCAAGAATTTTCTAGAAACTGCTGATAAATTTAATGAGACCTACAAGAAATCTAATGAGACCTTCAATGTTGTGATAAAGGACCAACTGGAAATTAAGCATACACTGATTGAAATAAAGAATATTATACAGACTCCCAACAGCAGACTAGAGGATCGCAAGAATCAAGTCAATGATTTGAAATACGAAGAAGCAAAAAACACCCAACTGGAAAAGCAAAAAGAAAAAAGAATCCAAAAATACGAAGATAGTGTAAGGAGCCTCTGGGACAACTTCAAGCGTACAAACATCCAAATTATAGGGGTGCCAGAAGAAGAGAGAGACCAAGATATTGAAAACCTATTTGAAGAAATAATGACAGAAAACTTCCCCTACCTGGTGAAAGAAATGGACTTACAGGTCCAAGAAGCGCAGAGAACCCCAAACAAAAGGAATCCAAAGAGGACCACACCAAGACACATCTTAATTAAAATGCCAAGAGCAAAAGACAAAGAGAGAATCTTAAAAGCAGCAAGAGAAAGAAAGTCAGTTACCTACAAGGGAGTACCCATACAACTGTCAGCTGATTTCTCAACAGAAACTTTGCAGGCCAGAAGGGAGTGGCAAGAAATATTCAAAGTGATGAATGCCAAGAACCTACAACCAAGATTACTTTACCCAGCAAAGCTATCATTCAGAATTGAAGGTCAGATAAAGAGCTTCACAGATAAGAAAAAGCTAAAGGAGTTCATCACCACCAAACCAGTATAATATGAAATGCTGAAAGGTATCCTTTAAGAAGAGGAAGAAGAAGAAAAAAGTAAAGATACAAATTATGAACAACAAATACACATCTATCAACAAGTGAACCTGACAATCAAGTGAATAATCTGATGAACAGAATGAACTGGTGACTATAATAGAACTAGAGGCCCGGTGCACAAAAATTTGTGCACTCGGGGGGGAGGGGGGTCACTCAGCCCAGCCTGTGCCCTCTCGCAGTCTGGGACCCCTCGGGAGATAAGGACCTGCTGGCTTAGGCCTGCTCCCGGGTGGCAGAGGGCAGGCCTAATCCCTAGGTGCAGCCCCTGGTCAGGCTCAGAGCAGGGCCGATTGGGGAGTTGGGGCATTGCCCCCTGTCATGCACAGAGCAGGGCGGATCGGGAGGTTGCGATGCCACCCTCAGTCATGCTCAGGGTAGGGCCAATTGGGGGGTTGAGGCACCGCCTCCTGTCACACTCAAGGCAGGGTCGATGGGGAGGTTGCAGCGCCATCCCCTGTCACGCACAGAGCAGGGCCCATCAGGGGGTTGGGGAGCTCTCCCTGTCACGCACAGAGCAGGGCCCATCAGGGGGTTGGGGAGCTCCCCCCGTCACACACAGAGCAGGGTGGATCAGGGGTTTGGGGTGCCACCCTCTATCACCCACAGAGCAGGGCTGATCAGGGGGCTGGGGCACCACCACTGTCACACTCAGGGCAGGGCCGATGGGGAGGTTATGGCTCTACCTCATCACACACAGAGCAGGGCCCATGAGGGCCGGGGGGTTGGGGCGCCGCACCCTGTCACACACAGAGCAGGGCCGATCAGGGAGTTGGGGCACCTCACCCTGTCACACACAGAGCCGCAGGGCGATCGGGGGTTTGGGCGCTGCCCCCTGTCACGCTGATCCCGGTGCTGGGAGGCATATTACCCTTTTACTATATAGGACAGAGCCCTGGTGCATGGGTGGGGGCTGGCTGGTTTGCCCTGAAGGGTGTCCTGGATCAGGGTGGGAGTCCCCACTGGGGTGCCTGGCCAGCCTGGGTGAGGGGATGATGGCTGTTTGCAGCTGGTCACACACCCTTCAGGGTGGGGGTCCCCACTGGGGTGCCTGGCCAGTCTGGGTGAGGGGCTGAGGGCTGTTTTCAGCCTGGTGGGTGACTGAAGCTCCCAACCGCTCCTTTTTTTCTTTTTTCTTTTTATTCTGGGCCAGCTTTAGCTCTGGCTCCAGCTCTGAGGCCTCTGCTGCTGAAAGCAGGTATCTGGTTTGTTTGGGTTCTATAATCTCCTAACACTGTATCAACTCCAGCTCTGAGATCCCGGCTGCTGAAAGCGGGTTTCTGGGGTTTTGTTTAGCGTCTATATTTGTTACAATGTTTCAAACTGCAAGCTCAGAGGCCGGCAGCGGCAGGCAGGGAACGTTGGTTTCCTCCGTCACTGAAGCAAGCAAGCCTCATGTTAGCTTCCAGCTGCCTGGCTGCCAGCCACCATCTTGGCTGGCAGTTAATTTGCATATCTCTCTGATTAGCCAATGGGAAGGGTAGCAGTCATATGCTAATTACCATGTTTCTCTTTTATTAGATAGGATCAGGAACATAGAAAGGGAGTGGACTGACTATTCTTCAGGGGAAAGGAGTGAGGGAGATGCGGGAAGAGACTGGACAAAAATCGTTCACCTATAGATAAGGACAGTGGGTGGGGAGTGAGGGAGGAGGGTGGGGTGGGAACTGGGTGGAGGGGAGTTATGGGGGGTAAAAAGAGGAACAAATGTAATAATCTGAACAATAAAGATTTAATTAATCAAAAAAATAAAAATAAATAAATGGGAACATACAAATGTGACCTTTTATGTCTGTTTTCTTTCACTTAACCTAATGTTTTTGAGATTCATCCACGATGTAGCATGTATCAGTACTTCATTTTCATGGGTGAATAATACTTCCACTGTATTGATATTCACTTTTTGTTCATCCATTCATCTGTTGATGGCCATTTAGATGGTTTCCACTTATTTGACTATTATGAATAATGCTGATATGAACATTCATGTATAAGTTTATGTGAGACATATGTTTTCATTTCTCTAGGAGTGAAATTCCTGAGTCATATGGTAACTTTATGTTTAAACTGTCAATGAATACTGAGTGTGTTTAATAGAAAATTGATTTTTAATTCTCAGCATGTAAATTTTTTACATCATGGATTTATTCACCATCTGGTTTAATATCACACTTGCATCCTTATCATTCATACTAGAGGCCTGATGCATGAAGATCGTGCAAAAATGGGCCTTCCTTCCCCTGGCTGCCGGCACTGCGTTTGCTCCGGCCTGGAGCCGCCTTTCTCCCTTCCCACGCTTCCCAGAGGCCCTGAGTGGTTGGGGAAGTGCAGAATGCCTGTGTCGTTGCCATGCCACCTGTGTATGCAAATTAACCGGCCATATTTGTTGGGTTGATTTGCATATTCACTCCTGATTGGCTGGTGGGTGTTGTGAAAGTATGGTCAATTTGCATCTTTCTCTTTTATTAGTGTAGATACTAGATGCCTGGTGTATGAAATTCATGAGCAGGGAGGTCCCTCAGTCCGGCCTGCCCCTCCCCCCACAGTCTAGGAGCCCTCACAGGATGTCCTACTGATGGCTTAGGCTCGTGGGGAGTGGGCCTAAGCCACAGTCTGGCCTCCCTCTGCGGGAGGCGACTGGCAGATCAGGTATATAGATACTCTCTGGAGGCAGCACAGACTCCTTCCTTATTTTTTTCCTCTGTGGTTGGAGAACAGGGGACTAAAAGGTGGAGACAGAACTGTCGCTGGGCCTGGGGCTTTTGTAGGCAGTGGAAAGAGGGAGGGGGCTGGGGAAAGTCTAGACATGTTTCCTTCAATTGTCCTCCCTTCCTCCGGGCCCCTTCCTCCGTTTTTTCTTTCTCATGGTGGACACTCGGGCCTTGCACCGACCAGAGCCCAGTGACAGTGGTGCTCAGCCCCCTCACTTCTTAGCTGAATGTACAGCTGCCTTGCATTCCAAGCTGGGCTGTTTTCAAGTGACTAAAGCACTGGAAATCCAGAGCTCCCAGCCTCTGCCCTCTCGGTTTCCTCCTTGGTTTGGCTGCAAAGTTCACTGAGACACCAAAGCAGCTCTGCCCTGGTAGTTCTGCACTGACCCCCTGCCCAGGCCCCTGCAGGCACTCTTCCTTGAGTCTCCGGGACCACAGTCTGCACTCGGGGAGGTTGCCTGGAGCCCATTCCCCTAGGCAGGTGGGGCACGGGGGCTAGCTTGGAGAGCTGGAGGAAGATGGCAGAGTAACAGCACCTGCTCAGCCAGACTTCCTAAGCTCCCCACTGGGTCCAGGCTGGGCCCCTTCCTGGCGTGGGGAGGACCCCGGCTGAGGTCCCCTCCCTGCACCCAGTGCCCTCCTCCCCGTTCCACCACCAGGGGCGAGAGAAGCTTGCCCACAATGCTCTGGTTCCTGCCAGCCAGGCAGGTGGCTGCACAGGTGGTGCGGCCTAGGGCACCAGCGGCTGCAAGCCTCTTCTCCCTGCCTGAAGCATCGGGCAGGGGCCCTGGCCAGCTGTGGAGGCAAGCACAGGGTCGGGGAGGGGTGGGGCAGGCGAGGCATGCAGCGCTAGCAGGCTCAGCAGTCTGTGCACACCCACTCCGACTCCAGGCCTCTGAGCTCCCACTGTGGAGGCACAGCAGCCAGTGGCAAGGCCCCACACCTGGGTGCAGTGCATGGAGATGCCACTGAGCCACCATTTGGCCCAGGACCTGCGGGGGTTGGGGTGGCCTTGGGCTCCTGCCGCCCTGCCAAAGCCAGACTCAGGCTTGGCTGGCTGCCCCCATCCCCGTGCACCAGTAGGGAGCAGCCTCCACCTCCAAGGCAGCTTGATGTTAGCGCTGGGCAGGCTTGTGTGCACCTGCACTGGGGGCAGAAGTCCCCGCCCACCAGCTTCTGCCTGGTCGTGACTCGGACACCATTAGGACCAATTAGCATATTATCTCTTCATATATATAGATACCCCATGATCACTGATGGCTGCTTAGGGAACAAAAACAAATTTTATTATTAACCTAATCAAAAATAGAATTAGACAACTAAAAATAAAAGTTAAACAAAGACATATATGTCAATTTTAGATTGTTACAAACTGGCCATTACTATCTAATATATACATTGTCCTCTTTGTATTTAACTGCATAAAACATTATTACTCTAATCAATTTGTGAAAAATTGAGTACATTACTTATATCTCACTAGTTTTATTTCTGATGTTACTTTAGCAAGACAGGGAAAGGAAGTAATCAGACTTTATCATTTTTTAAACTTTCTTTTGCTGTAGTCTAGACCAGTGGCCGGCAAACTGCGGCTCATGAGCCATGTGCGGTTCTTTGGCCCCTTGAGCGTGGCTTTTCCACAAAATACCAACTTCTGTGCATGGACCACGAAGTTTCAATCGCACTGTATGCGCGCGCCCGCACATGGTATTTTGTGGAAGAGCCACACTCAAGGGGCTAAAGAGCCGCATGTGGCTCGCAAGCCGCAGTTTGCCGTCCACTGGTCTAGACCATCAACCTCTAACTTCTTGTGCTGTTGCCTGATTGGCCCACTTTCCTGAGTTGGCCTCACAAAGACATGCTTGGGTTCCTTGCTCAAGATGGTGTCTTAAATCTATCTATACTAATAAAAGGGTAATATGCTAATTAGACCAGGAGACCTTCTGGGAGACCTTCCTGACATCCTTCCGGACAAAGCCATGGTGGTGGGGCCGAGGCAGAGGCGGTTAGGGGCAATCAGGCCAGGAGGGGAGGGCAGTTGGGGATGATAAGGTTGCCGGGGGGGACAGTTGGGGGTGAGCAGGTCAGCAGGGGGCAAGTTAGGGGTGAACAGGCCAGCAGGGGGGGCAGTTGGGGGCAATAAGGCTGGCAAGGGGGGAAGTTGGGGGTGAGAAGGCTGGCAAGGGGGCAATTGGGGGTGATCAGGCTGGTGGGGGGGCAGTTGGGGGTGAGCAGGCCAACAAGGAGGGGCAGTTGGGGTGAGAAGGCCAGCAAGGGGGGCAGTTGGGGGTGAGCAGGCTGGCAAGGGGGCAGTTGGGGGTGAGCAGGCCGGCGGGGGGGCACTTGGGGGCAATCAGGCTGGCAGGGGAGGGCAGGTGGGGGTGATTAGGCTGGCAGGGGGGCAGTTGGGGGAAAGCAGGCTGGCGGGGGGGGGCAGTTGGGGTGATCAGACTGGCAGAAGAGGGCAGTTGGGGGCGAGCAGGATGGCAGGCAGAGTAGTTAGGAGTGATCAGGCAGGCAGGCAGGTGAGCGGTTAGGAGCCAGTGGTCCTAAACCAGCAGTGGGATATCCCCCGAGGGGTCCCAGATTGGAGAAGGTGCAGGCCAGGCTGAGGGACACCTTTCCCCGTGCATGAATTTCATGCACTGGGCCACTAGTAAATGTATAAAAAGCCAGCGACCAGAACACAGTAACGACCCAAACGACAGGTCACTATGACGCCCACTGCGGTCAGAAAACTGCCCGATTTGGTGGGGGGGTCCTGGCAGCCAACCTCCTGCAGCCCCTCCTCCCGACTGGCCACACCCCTGATGGGTCCCCACCACCGCACTCAGCCCAAAACTCCTCCCCCTGGCCAGCCCGCCCCTGATTGCCCCCCCTGCCCCAATAGGGGGCAGGGATGGCTGGCCAGCCAACCTCCTCCAGCCCCTCCCTGCCTGGCCCCACCCTAGATTGGACCCCCACCCTAATCAGGGGCAGGGCCAGCCGGCCAACCACCTGCGGCCCCTCCCCCTGGCCAGCCCCATCCCCAATGGGTCCCCACCACCCTGATCTGTCTGTGGCCCCTCCCCCCCGCCAGCTCCACCCCTGATTGAACCCCCACACTTATCAGGGGCAGGGCTGGCCAGCCAACCACCTCTGGTCCCTCCCCCAGGCCACTGGCCCCTGATCCGCCCTCCACCCCATTCTGCCCATGGCCCCTCCTCCCAACCAATTCCACCCCCAATTGGTCCCCACGCACCAATCAGGGGTGGGGCTGGCCAGCCAACCTCCCATGGCCCCTCCCCACTGCCAGCCCCATGCCTAATTGACCTCCCCACCCCAATCGTGGACGGGGCCCACCGGCCAATCATCCACAGACCCTCCCCCCAGCAGGCCCAGCCCTGATCAGGCCCCAATTGAGGTGGACTGGCCAGCCAACCTCTCGTCATCTCCTCCTCCCAACAGGCCTGGCCCCAATCTGCCCCAATTGGGGCTGGGCCAGCTGGACCCAATCTGTGCATGAATTTGTGCACTGGACCTCTAATCCTATCTAATAAAAGAGAAACATGGTAATGAGCCATACCTCCGCTACCCTTCCCATTGGCTAATCAGGGCGATATGCAAATTAACTGCCAACCAAGATGGCAGCCAGCAGCCAGGCAGCTTGAAGCGAACAGGAGGCTTGCTTGCTTCAGTGACAGAGGAAGCCAATGTTCCCTGCCTGCCTTGCCGGCCTCTGAGCTGCAACTCTAAGAAACAATGTTACAAATATAGAAGCTAAACAAAACCCCAGAAACCTGCTTTCAGCCAGCCTGGCTTCAGCCAGTAGGACCGCAACATTGTTTCAATTATAGAACAAACGCAGATCCCTGCTTTCAGCCAGCCAGGATCTCAGAGCTGGAGTGAGCAGGACTGCAACAGTGTTACAATTATAGAACCCAAACAAACCAGATACCTGCTTCCAGCTGCCGAGGCCTCAGAGCTGAAGCCAAGCCTCAGAGCTAAAGCTGGCCCAGAATGAAAAAAAAAGTAAAAAAGGACAGGTTGGGAGCTTCAGTCACCCACCAGCCTGAAAATGGCCCTCAGCCCCTCATCCAGGCTGGCCAGGCACCCCAGTGGGGACCCTCACCCTGAAGGGGGTGTGACCAGCTGCAAACAGCCATCATCCTCTCATCCAGGCTACCCAGGCACCCCAGTGGGGACTCCCACCCTGATCCAGGACACCCTTCAGGGCAAACCAGCCAGCCCCCACTGGTGCACCAGGCCTCTATCATATATAGTAAAAGGGTAATATGCCTCCCAGGACCGGAATCAGCGGAGCAGCGAGGCGTCCCAGCACCAGGATCAGCGGAGTTGCGAGGCCTCCTGGCCCCTGGAGCAGCGTGACAGGGGGCAGTGACCAAAGCTCCTGATAGCCCTGCGGCTCTGTGTGACAGGGGGCGGGGCCACAACCTCCCTATGCACCCTGCTCTGTTCGTGACAAGGGAAGGCGCCCCAACGCCCTGATAGGCCCTGCTCTGTGTGTGACAGGGTGCGGTGCCCCAACCCCCTCCCCCACAGGCCCTGCTCTGTGTGTGACAGGGTAGAGCCATAACCTCCCCATCGGCCCTGCCCTGAGTGTGACAGTGGCGGCGCCCCAACCCCCTGATCGGCCCTGCTCTGTGTGTTACAGGCAGCGGTGCCCCAACTCCCCTATCGGCCCTACTCTGTGAGTGATGGGGGGAGCTCCTCAACCCCCTGATGGGCCCTGCTCTGTGCATGACAGTGGGGAGCTCCCCAACCCCCTGATCGGCCCTGCTCTGTGTGTGACAGGGTACGGATCCCCAACCCCCCTGATGGGCCCTGCTCTGTGCGTGACAAGGGGCAGCGCCCCAACCCCTTGATTGGCCCTGCTCTGTGTGTGACAGGGGGTGGCGCCGCAACCTCCCTATTGACCCTGCCTTGAGTGTGACAGGGGGTGGCATCCCAACCCCCCAATCGGCCCTACCCTGAGCGTGACTAGGGGTGGCATCACAACCTCCCGATCTGCCCTGCTCTGTGCATGACAGGGGGCAGTGCCCCAACTCCCCAATCGGCCCTGCTCTGAGCCCAACCAGGGGCTGCACCTAGGGATTGGACCTGCCCTCTGCCACCAGGGAGCAGGCCTAAGCCAGCAGGTCCTTATCTCCTGAGGGGTCCCAGACTGCGAGAGGGCACAGGCCGGGCTGAGGGAACCCCCCCCCCCCACGAGTGCACAAATTTTTGTGCACCGGGCCTCTAGTAGGGATATAAAAGAACTGACTGAATTAGCCAACAACTGGCCTCTTCCATTATCTTCCTACCTTTACCCCAACTTGGAACTAACCCTCATGCACACCCTAATTCTAAATCTCATGTTCTCCCACAATGATAACACTCATGGCACATGGGGTTATAGATAATTAGGTAAGGGTGTGAAATGTGCAGAAGAGCAGGATTTACATTGACTATGGACCAAATGTCTCCATGGATGTTTTGGACGAGACCAAATTCTTAACTCTTAGGTAAAATGAAAATTTTTCTGTTAAGTTTTCTATACTACCTAAATGTAAGTGGTTATAATGACACCATGGTCCTTAGGGTTCATACTGGGAACATTATAATTTGGACCTTTAAGTCTTTTAGTAATTAGAACCCAGTTGATAAAAAATGGCTTTTATCAAATCTCACCCAATGTTAAAAAAGCAAAGTTTCATAAGCAAAGAAAATTATTGCTACATGTTTTATTTATTTTTTTAATATATTTTTTATTGATTAAGATATTACATATGTGTCCTTGTCCCCACGTTACCCTCTACGCCCCCCCTCATGCCCTCACCCCCCCACCCCCCGTTGTCCGTGTCCATTGGTTAGGCCTATATGCTTGCATGTAAGTCCTTTGGTTGATCTTTCCCCCTTACCTCCACCCTCCCCTACCTTCCCTCCAAGGCCCGACAGTCCAATCAATGCCTCTCCGTCTCTGGATCAGTCCTTGTTCATCAGTTTATGTTGTTCATTATATTCCACAAATGAGTGAGATCATGTGGTATTTATCCGCTCTCCAGTTCCATCCATGCTGTGGCAAATGGTAAGATTTCTTTTTCTTCTTCCTCTTTTTAAAGAATACCTTTCAGCATTTCATATCATGCTGGTTTGGTGGTGATGAACTCCTTTAGCTTTTTCTTATCCATGAAGCTCTTTATCTGACCTTCTATTCTGAATGATAGCTTTGCTGGATAAAATAATCTTGGTTGCAGGTTCTTGCTATTCATCACTTTGAATATTTCTTGCCACTCTCTTCTGGCCTGCATGGTTTCTGTTGAGAAATCAGCTGACAGTCATATGGGTACTCCCTTGTAGGTAACAAACTGCTTTTCTCTTGCTGCTTTTAAGATTCTCTCTTTGTCTTTTGCTCTTGGCATTTTAATTATGATGTGTCTTGGTGTGGTCCTCTTTGGATTCCTTTTGTTTGGGGTTGTCTGCGCTTCCTGGACTTGTAAGTCTATTTCTTTCACCAGGTAGGGGAAGTTTTCTGTCATTATTTCTTCAAATAGGTTTTCAATATCTTGCCCTCTCTCTTCTTCTGGTACCCCTATAATTCTGATGTTGGTATGCTTGAAGTTGTCCCAGAGGCTCCTTACACTATCTTCATATTTTTGGAATCTCTTTTCTTCTTTCTTTTTCGGTTGGGTATGTTTTGTTTCTTTGTATTTCAAATCTTTGACTTGATTCTTGGGATCCTCTTGTCTGCTGTTGGATCTCTGTAAATTATTCTTTATTTCAGTCAATGTATTCTTAATTTCTAGTTGGTCCTTTTTCATGTCCTCCAGGGTCTCACTATACTTATTGAGGGACTCACTAAATTTATCGGCGGTTTCCATAAAATTCTTGAAAAACCTTATAAACGTGGCCTTAAACTCTATATCCAGTCGTTTGCTTTCCTCCATTTCTGCCATTTGTGACCTGTTTCTTTGTCTCCGCATTTTGGCTGCTTCCCTGTGTTGATAGAGTGGCTTTGTGTGCTAGGTGTCCTGTAGGGCCCAGTGTCTCAGCATCCCCAGTTACCTGAGGTGGACACTCTTGGTGCACCCCCTTGTGGGCTTTGTGCACAGTCTTGTTGTAGTTATGCCTTGGTTGTTGTAGGATCACTGGGAGGAATTGACCTCCAGGCCAATTGGCAGTGAGAATCAGCTATGTCTGCAGTGGGAGAACTTCTGTGCTGGAGACACCCTTCTGGGGCAAGACTTGCTTCAGTGGGGTTTTGGTGCTCACTGAGTCTGCACCCTAGTGTGTCCCTTATGGATCTGAGGAGTTGTGATCTGGATTGTCCCCCTCTGACCACTGGGTACAGTGGCTCTTGGATCTAAGGAGGTGCTAATTTAGCCTCTGCCTGAGGTTACACAGCAGGAGCTACGAAGAGAACTGCAGATTCCCCTTCCTTTTTTGGAGTTTGGAGGTGCCCTGATGAGGCTCAGCTGTGAAGCAATGCAAGCCGCTGTGGGGCCTTGGGCCTTCTCTTGGAAGTTCTGGGTCTGTCTGGCCTGGCTGCAGTTAGGTAATTATCAGGTTGCAAAGGGCCAGGGCATTCATATGCAAAAGTCTCTGCCTCAGCCTGGGTGGGGCGGGGTCTCAAGGAATCAAAGGGCGGAGCAAGCAGCTATGGCAGATCCTTAGCCCTGCCCTAAGGAGTAGCGCATCTCAGTGTCCCGGTAACGGCTGCAAGCACCTCTGAGGGAAAGCCGCCCTCAAGTTCGCCCGCTGCCAGACAGTCCAGTTTCTCCCCGTATGAGTCCTGGTTCCCCAGAGACTTCCCGGAACTGGAGTTCAGAGCCGTCGGGAGCTTGTGACTCCCTCCGGATTCAAAAAGACAGCCGCGTCCTCAGGTGCCAGCCCCTTTCCGCGCGCACGAGCCCCCGTACCTCTGCACTTTACTTCCGCAGCTCCTCTGGCTCTCAGTGTGCTTTTCTTTCCTTCTAGTTGTAGAATTTACACTCAGCCAGCCTTCCTGTAGTTCTGGATGATGTCCGTTTTGTGTTCCTAGAAGATTTTTCAATTGTTGTGGGAGGCAGCAATTTCCCAGTGTTTATCTATGCCGCCATCTTAGTTTCCGACCGCTACACATTTTATTTAATTTCATTTTAAAGCTATGGGTTCATAGAATTCTTTAAAATTCTAGTAAAATAAAGTGAAATGTTCCCTACTACTCAGCTTCCTCCTAGACATGTCTGTGTGTCTGAGGCGGCAGTAACTATAGTTTACAGTAAGCCAGTCATGACAAATCACCATGATCTATCTCAGGCCACGCCTTCTTCCCTTGGCTTACATGGATCTGAAAGTTAAAATCTTGTATTGTACATACTACAAGATACTAGAAAAACAAGACCTTCACCTTACAGTTAATATTTTAGATTTAGATTTTTGTGGTTGTAAAAGTAATACCTATTCATTATAGAAAATCTAGACAATAGAATGTGCCCTTTGACCCACAAATTCCATTTCTAGGAATCTATTCTTTGTACATGGGCTCAATAATTTGTGATGTGCATGGATGCTTACTGTAGCATTGTTTGTAACAGTAAACCACTGGAAACAACAGTTTAATTTCAGTATCTCCAGCAGCTTAAAAAAATGCAGTAGCTTTAAAAAGTTAATTTATATGAACTGACATGGAATGGTTTTTGATGTATATATTTATTTTCTTTTTTAAAATATACTTTTATTGATTTCAGAGAGGAAGGGAGAAGAAGAGAGAAATAGAAACATCAGTGATGGGAGAGAATCGTTGATTGATTGCCTCTTGCATGCCTCGCACTAGGAATTGAGCTCGCAACCCGAGCATGTGCCCTGACCAGGAGTTGAACCATGACCTTCTGGTTCATAGGTTGATGCTCAACCACTGAGCCACACTGGCTTGGCGATGTGTATATTTCTTTAAAATTAATTGTATCTTTACCACAATTGGACATTGTTTTTCCTGTTGCAGAGGCTACGTTTTGATTGCTTTATCCAAAAGATATCATCTTAACCCAGAACTAGAGTTTGGAGTAGGAAAACTTACAGAGTAAACACAGTCCCTCTTTGTGAATGGTAGATCTTTTTTTTTTTTTTTAATCAATAAAGCCTCCATTTTATGCTTTCTGTTTGAGGGGATTGAGGATGTTCTATTTTTTTTTAATCAAAGTAATACAAGCATAAGCTTAAACATATGAAAGAGTATGCAGGCTTTAATGACATGCAATAGTCCTTTGCCCCCCTTTTCTCAATTTTCAGACATACTTCCTAGAAATAACCATTTTTAACCATTACTCTTTTTAATTCTTCTGGTGGTTATCCACTTAATTCTAAATAGCACACACATTGTTTAAAAAACTGAAATTCTACCCAAAATGCCTATAATGCAAAACATCAGTCTTCTGACACATCCACTCTATTTCTACTCCTCCACAGTAATCAATTTCTTGTCCCTTTTTCCTATTTTATTTACTAGTTTAATAATACAATATTTAATAAGGTAATACATGGTTTACATGGTTCAAAAATCAGAAGTGCAAAAAGGATATATATTGAAAAGTCCCACTCTCCCCTTTCACCTCATTTCTACTATATTTTTAGTGTTTCTGATATATATTTTCTCTCCCCCTTTGTTACATGAAAGTATCATACTCTAAACACTGTCCTTCACATTGATTCTTAATATTTAACAACATATCTTTTCATATCAGTACATAGAGAACTTCCTTATTTTTTTAACAGCTACATAATATTCCATTGGGTAAATGCACCATAATTTATTTAACCATGCCTTACTGATGGACAATTGATTGTTTTCAGTTTCTAATTGATATAGAATATTTTGAAAATAGACCTGAAATTTGGGGGATATGACTAAGGCCACTTACTAAAAAAAATTGCTTCCAGGAAGATATAAGGGGAGAAAGGAATTCCTAGGCAGAAGTTAACCTGATGTCTTTTATACCTGAGTACAGTCTAAGATTTCTCCCATAAACCTTTTCAAGATTAGTTTTGAGATCCATTGGAAAGGTAGACCTTGTATTTGTAAGTAAACACATTTTGTAAGACTGATAATATATATTTGAAAAGTTGCATACCTTTTGAAAATAGGAGGATTAATAGAAACCTGGTAAAATATACTTTTAGCAGAAGACTACAAAATATTTTTTGATAGCAAGGGCAGTCAGAAGAACCAAGGGCAGTATATTACTGGGTTTACACAAAGTTTTAAAACCTTCATTCAAGATAAAGATTCTTGTTTGTTGGGTCTTTTAATTAAATATGTGATTATGGGGGCTGTCTTCTTTTTCAAAAGATAACGACTTTAAAAATATTTTATCTTAACTGTATTTACTGTGATAGTTCCACAAATAATATTATATGTACACTAGTGGCCTGGTGCACGAATTCGTGCACATTGAAAAGGAATTAATTACAAGAAATATTTTACTATCGCTATTTGCCCTTTCTCTATAATAGAAGTGTCAGAGATTAAAGAAAAGTAGTAAAATGTATATAAAAATAATATATAAATTTATTAATAAACAATAACAACAAAGATGATATAAAAACAACAAAAACGTGATATAAAAACAAAAACATGATATAAAAATAACATTGATACAAACATTGACTGATAAGTTAATTAAACTTATTCTAATATCTCCCTGTATACCACATTAAGAGTAAAAACACTTTAAGAGTATTTGACTAATTTCCCTGTGATGAAGTATTGACAACTTTAAGGTCACACACTCTTCAAATTTGAGAGAAAGCAACATATAACTGACCATGTCAGAAAACAGGTTCAGGTAGGAATATTCCTACTCTGTCTAGAGTTTGTCCTTGTGATTTATTAATTGTCATCACAAATGCTGGCATTAAGGGAAACTGTCTTCAAATTAATTTAAATGGGAGGCCAGTGTCAGACGGGGACAAAGCAATTCTTGGAATCAGAAAAACCTCTCCTTCTGCAGATCCTGTTAACAATTCAGCTTTGATTATGTTAGGTTGCAATCTTTTGATAATAAATCTGCAACCATTACAAAGACCCCCTTTACTATTAAGATTTCTCAGTAGAATGATGATTGCACCTACTTTCAATTTTAATTGATGACACGGCATTCCCGAAGGTGTAATACTATTAAGAAATTTGATGGGAAAATTTTCGGCATCATCTGTTGAATCAATGGAATCATCACTCAAATAGGTGTGAAAATCTCCATTGATGATATCCAAAATTTCTTCATTTAATTTATGAATGTGCTCATTTTTAGGACAAAGAGTTGCACATTTAGATATATTTTTAATATTATCTATAGATATACTATTTCCAAAGATAGTTTCAATAATAAATCCATTACAAATCATTTCACAGGGGATTTCAATAATATCCATTCCTAAATGAAAACTGCTATCTAGTTTGCCATCTCCAAGTTTTAATAACCATTCACTACAAGCAAAATTCTCTGATCTCATATTTGTTTTAAGAAACAACTTTCTGAAACATCCCCAAACACTATAGTACTTTAAACTTGTTTGTACTATGGCTTATCACATAGCATACAGCACAATTCTAAGACATTGTCGAAAATCCCCTCCCAGAAGAACTTTTCCACCAAATGCAACATTCAAATTCATAATTTCTCTTAGTAATCTATCTATAGTGTTTATAGCATGACTGGATGCCATGGTGCATTCATCAATAATGAGAAGTTGGGCCTTTTTAATGGTTTTAGCAACTTCACTCTTTATATTGAGTCTAGAAATTGAAGTTTCATTTAATGGAATTGGTAATTTATATTGGGAACGAAACGTTCTTCCACCAAAAAGTGAATTTGCAGCAATTCCTGTAGACGCTGTGGGTAAAACAGTACCACCATGACCTGTAATATAATGTATTAAAACTTTATAAAGATTTGTTTTTCCACTACCTCCTGGACCATCCAAGAAAAAACATTTGGGGTATACAGTTTGATCTTCGATGGCGGAGTATATATAGTCTGAAAGGCTGCCAACTGTTCATCGTTCAGAGAATTTATCAAAACCTCTGCCTGTTGTCACTTGTATGATTCATCACATGTAGTTGTATTCGTTAATAAAGGATAGTCTGAAAGCTTGAAATACGAATATTTCATTCCATGCAATGTGAATACCTCCTGAATTTCATTAAGGGCATGCATCTCACAGTTCACACAGGCACCTTCTCTTTGGTGTAATTTCTAACAAAAATCTTCAATAAAATGAGATTTATTCTCATCCAATAATTTGTCTGCACCCAAAGGACATCCAAACACACAGATACATACAAAAAGTTGCCGTAGTTGTTAGGGCATATTAAGGATGATTGCATCGTCAATTGTATCTTTCCAGATAGTGTCATCGATTAATAATCCTCTATGTTTAGCAGCTTCACAAAGTGTATCATAAATTACACCTCCTACAGTTCGCAGATCAGCAAAACTTACCGCACCTTTTACATGCAGAAGTAAAAGTCTAAGGTAATATTGTTCTGGTTCTCTAAAGCTCACAGTGAACATTCTACCTAATACTTTATTCCCACCCTTTTGACGTTTTCTCCACGAAGAATTAATAAACACATAATGTTGTGGAATCTCCCAATAATAATAATTACGCATGTCAGAATCTAATCTATTCAATAAAAACCAAGCCATCAAAGTCGAGTTATGCCTTTTAGCCCTATCTATAACTTCAGCAAAATCATTGGTATGAAAATACAAATTCTGATCATTTGGCAAATGAATAGCTAACCTTATGATTGCATGAGATTGGTCATGCATTCACATTGCAAAAAGTCTCCAGACAGCCTCAGGAACACTCACATACCTGGAGTCAATGAAGTCCTGTGCTTCGTCATGATTGATAATATCTTTTTTCAGAAATTTGAATATTTGCACAATCATGCCATTTATAGATGTATTTGAATAAATATTTTGACACTCTTAATCAATGCACAGATTTCAATGTTTATATGACAGTTATATTTAAGGCACAAATACGGGTTATAAGGGATAATCCAAGTGTTATCGACAACTTTATTTCCAATAGTCATCTTGCTACCAGATCTTGGTTTGTATTTGGGATATCCATCAATATTTCCAATGGTCGCATTTTGAAATTCTTTCAGATATCCCTTTGAACATTTTCCATTTTCCATACATGGACTATGGATTTTGTATTCCACATGGTCCATGTACCATATTTGATTTTACAATTTGAAAAAGTTGAGGACACTGGTCCTCAGCTGGAATTTCTGCCTTAACTATATAGTCAGTGTCATCTTCTGAATGTAATTTGGACTCATTATCTAAAATCAATCATATGTGAGTGTGAAGCAATCTGCGTTTCTGAAATTCAATGACATGAATTTTAGCTGTAACTTTGCCAAATAAATCAAATTTACATATATCATTTAAAAGAGCATTTAGCTTAATATTAAAAACCCTGGCTACCAAGTCAGGTCTGTTTTCAACTTTTTGCCAGCGTTGTAAATTGTTTGCAATATCTGCCCATTTGGGGTTGCATGTCATGGTTAGGATTAAATCGGGCTTGCCATACTTCGTTACAATTGCCATAGCATCCTGATATCGCTGCTGCATATTTCTGGGACTACCCTCAAAAGACAACTATTACCATTTTACCAATTGGCACATTGTCATTTTTGGATCTAGATGTGAGATAATCCATCAAACCACTATATTTTTCAACTCTCAACTTAGATTGGTTTGCTTTAATGAAATTTATTCAATTGGCTTCCATTTTTTAATATGAATCAACAATATGCCGTTGAGTTAATTTTCCTGCATTTAAAATAAGATTAAATGTGTCCTGGACAGAGAGATGAAATCCATAATACTGCATTTGTGTGAGTCGTGTCCTTATATTTCATCTAGTATTATTGTTGATTACACTGTCGTCTCTAAGTCTTATTGCAATATCTGTTTCCCAGCATTTTTCACCATGTGGAAAAAGAATAGGATACATCATGGCATCTAATGTAGGAAACAGGATACTGATTTGTTTCATTTTAGTGGCATTCAGATTACAGTGGGGCCTTGACTTACGAGTGTCCCGACTAACGAGTTTTTTGAGATATGAGCAGTCTCTTGGCCAATTTTTTGCTTTGAGTTGCAAGCTAAAATTCGGGTTATGAGCCAGCTTCAGACACCCCATCGCTAGTTGGCGCAGCAAACGACACAGTGAACGCCACAACATCAGCCCAGCATCACATGTCTCGCTCGTTCACTATTGATTTGACATACGAGTAATTTGAGTTACGAGCTCCGTCATGGAACGAATTAAACTCGTAAGTCAAGGCCCCACTGTATTAGGATTTGGTTTACAATGCATGAGCAAGTCCTTTCAAAAGGAGGTTCTCCATCTTCGTTTCTGAATATGATGGCAACTTCGGTTACATGGGGATAATTATATCTACCTGGATCACTATTATGATCATAACTAGAGGCCTGGTGCACAAAAATTTGTGCACTCGGGTGCGGGGGAAGTCCCTCAGCCCGGCCTGTGCCCTCTCACAGTATGGGACCCCTCAGGGGATAACCACCTGCTGGCTGAGGCCCACTCCATGGGGGATTGGGCCTAAGCTGACAGTCAGACATCCCTCTGGCAGCCCGGGAGCCCTTGGGGGATGTCCACTTGCCAGGGGGGAGCAGGCCTAAGCTGCAGTCGGACATCCTTAGCGCTGCTGAGGAGCAGAGAGAGGCTCCCACCACCACCCCTGTACTGGCAGCCGTCAGCCTGGCTTGTGACTGAGCAGAGCTCCCCTTGTGGGAGTGCACTGACCACCAGGAGGCAGCTCCTGCGTTGAGCATGTGCCCCCTGGTGGTCAGTGTGTGTCATAGTGACCAGTCATTCTCAGTAGTTCTGCTGTTAGGGCCAGTTTGCATATTACCCTTTTACTATATAGGATAAAGGCCTGGTGCACAGTTGGGGGCTGGCTGGTTTGCCCTTAAGGGTGTCCTGGATCAGGGTGGGGGTCCCACTGGGGTGCCTGGCCAGCCTGGGTGAGGGGCTGATGGGTGTTTGCAGGCTGGTCACATCCCCTTCAGGGTGGGGGTCCCCACTGGGGTGCCTGGCCAGCCTGGGTGAGGGGCTGATGGCTTTTTGCAGGCTGGTCAAGCCCCCCCCCCAGTGGGGACCCTCACCCCATGGAGGTTTGGCCAGACTGGGTTAGGGGCTGATGTCTGTTTTCAGGCTGGCCACACTCCCTTTAGGGTGGGGGTCCCCACTGGGGTGCCTGGCCAGTCTGGGTGAAGGGCTGAGGGCCATTTTCAGGCTGGCCAAGCCCCCCCCCCCCCCCCCCCCAGTGACAGAAGCTCCCAGCCTCTCCTTTTTTTTCTTTTTTCTTTTTTTTATTCTGGGATTTATTTACCTTCTATAATTGAAACTTTGTAGCTGGAGTGGAGCTCAGAGCCAGCCAGGGTGGGTGGGAGGGAAGCTTGCCTTCCTCCATCACCAGGGGCAACCCAAGGCTCCAGTTCCGTGGCCACGGCCAGCTGAAAGCAGGTATCTGAGGTTTATTTATCTTCTATAATTGAAATTTTGTTGCTTTGAGTGAAGCTCAGAGCCAGCCGTGGCAGGCGGGAAGCTTGGCTTCCTCCATCATTGGGGCAACCAAGCCTCCTGCTTGCTCCAGCTCCATGGCTTCTCGCCGCCATCTTGGTTGGGTTAATTTGCATATAGTCGTTCTGATTGGCTGGTGGGCATGGCTTAAGGCATAGCGAAGGTTCAGTTAATTTGCATGTTTGTCTTTTATTAGTGTAGATTATTTCTGTGGGAGCAATACCTTTCACTGCTGCTTCAGATTGGGCTTCCTTTTCTACCTCATGTAGCATCTTGTATGATTTTGTTAATTCATTTATTTCATGCATGAGGTTGTTGATGTTGATCATGAGTCTTTCTGAACAACCTTGGTTTTTTGGCATTGCTAATCTTTTACTCGTCACTTTAGCTATATCTAAAATATAGAGTTGAGAAACACCATCTGAAGGATGTAAAGTTCCAGTACTGTGATAAACTTGACCATGTATTCTAAAACAGTATGGCCCATATCCTGATGGTGATGCAATATTTGCACCCATTGAAGCAAAAGCAAAAGAACTATTTATTGAATGAATATTTTCCATGAAATTTTTACTGTCAGAATCTTTATCATTAATTTTTTAAAAATATTCCGGGTATTCTGAAAAATATACATCATTTGAACAAATTTTACCTTTGCTACAACTTCAAGAAAATTTTCCATCAGATGGTTTTTCATCAGAAAAATTTAGTGATAGGCAAAATTGATATGTAACATTCATTCCACCACAACTGTGTTCGATAATTGCATCCTCATTTATTCCATTTTCGCTCTGAAGGCAGTTCCTACCAGTATTGGTAGTACTTGTTGATGACTGTTCTTTAGACATATTCTATCACTGATGCCGGCTTCAGGGGTACGTTGTGCCAATAGTTGGTCTTCAGACATATTCTATTGATGATGCCGCATTCTTTCAGCTGCAGAGGTACCTTGTGCCAATAGTTGGTCTTCAGATACATTCTGTCACCAACACTGGCTTCTTTCAGCTTTAGAGGTACTTTGTGCCAATAGTTGGTCTTTAGACATATTCCCTTCTCTCTCCTGTCGGGGTCTGGGGTGCAGGTGAACAGGATTCTGGGCTGTCAGGGTCGGACAGCAATCTGACCAATGGCCAATTCCGTGAGAAATGGGGCTACCTCCTCCCTGCTGTCAGGGTCTGCGGTGCGGGTGAACAGGAATCTGGGATGTCAGAGCATGGACAGCAAGCTAACCAATGGACAATTCCACAAGGAATGGGACTCCCTCCTCCCTGCTGTCAGGGTATAGGGTGTGAGTGAACAGGATTCGGGGCTGTCAGGGCACGGACAGCAAGCTGACCAACGGCTGATTCCATGAGGAATAGGGCTCCCTCCTGCCTGCTGTCAGGGTCTGGGGTTAGGGTGAATGGGATTAGGGGTTGTCAGGATGCCGACAGAAAGCTGACCAAGGCCAATTCTGTGAGGAATGGGGCTCCCTCCTCCCTGCTGTCAGGGTTTGTGGCGCCGGTGAATGGGATTCGGAGCTGCCAGGGCACCAACAGCAAGCTAAGGCCGGTTCTGGGAGGAATGGGGCTCTCACCTCCCTGCTGTCAGGGTCCAGGGTGCTGGTATCCAGCTCCCTCCTCCCTCCTGCCAGGGTCAGGGGTGCGGGTGAGTCAGATTCAGGGCTGTCAGGATGCCGACAGCAAGGTCTGGGTCAGTGCTCATCATAGTTACTGGCTGGTGGTCTGGTCATTGGTCATTCTGGTTGCTTTATGTCTTACATTAATTAATTATATTTTAATTGAATTAAAATATAATTAATTAATGTAAGACATATGCATGTTCTTTAGCATTATTCCTTAAATGCATCTTGCATTATCCAGATTTTTTAAATTGACTTTTTATTTTAGAACAGTTTTATGTTCACATCAATATTGAGCAATAGGTACAGAAATTTCCCATATAAGCCCTACTCCCACACATGCATATCCTCTCCTATTATTTTTTTAGTTATATATGTACTTAAATTGAAACAATATTTTTTATTGTATAAAACTCAAATAATGTAAATACATTCTTTTTTCCCCTCTATCCATACACCTTTATTAGAATTAATTGAATGTGATATTCAGGCTTTATTATACCAAAATATATGTAGAATTATTTTAAATAAAAATGATAGTATGTTATCAATATTGTTCTATATTTTTTCATCTACAGATATGATGTAGGTAACTCTCTAAATTACAACTTTTGGACTTCTTTCATTTTTGAAATGTCCATAACATTAAAAATTATGGAAACATCATAAAGCTATTAATTTTTTCTAAATAAACTATTTTTAAACATAGACATATATTCTATTTGTAGTAATATATGCATCAAAATATTTACACAACTATCCTATATAATAAAAAGCTAATATGCAAATTGTCCCCTCAGGAGTTCAACTGGGAGACTGGGAGTTCAATCGCTCACTATGATGCACTGACCACCAGGGGGTGACGCAGAATATGGTGGGAGACCAGCGGTGGCCGTGGGGCACTGAGGGAGTGAGGGAAGGAAGAAGTGAAGAGGCCAGGAGGCAGGGAACCTGATAGGCCCTGATCGCTGGCCAGGTTTAGGGACCCTACCTGTGCACAAATTTCATGCATCGGGCCTCTAGTAAAAATATGTGTGTATACATACATCCTCTCCCATTATTAACCTTTCCCACAAGAATGATATATTTTTTATAACTGATGAACCTACATTGAAGCATCATAATTACACAAAGACCATAGTTTATATTACAATTCACTCTTGGTATTATACATTCTGTGGATTTGAATAAATGTATACTAACATGTACCCACCATTATAGTTTCATACAGAGTAGTTTCACTGTACTAAAAATCCTCTGTGTTCTGCCTATTTATCATTCTCCTTTAACACCTGACAACTACTGATCTTTCTATTGTCTCTATAGTTTTGGTTTTTCCAGAATGCCACATAGTTGGTAACCTTTTCAGATTGGCTTCTTTCACTTAAATTATGCATTTAAGCTTCCTCCATATATTTTCATAGCTTGATAGCTCATTTCTTTTTAGCACTGAATAATATTCCATTTCCCTGTTGACATATGTGGAGCCTCTTTTTATATGCTTATTTGCCAGTTTCATATCCTCTTTGGTAAGGTGTCTGTTAAGGCTTTTTTTCCCACTTGTTAATTGGGTTGTTTTATTTTTCTATTGTTGAGTTTTAATAGTTCTGTGTGTATTTTGGATAATGATCCTTTATCAGGATGTATCTTAATCAGAAATCATGAATGCTAAAAAACAGTGGGATGGCATTTAAAGAACTGGAAAAAAATATTGTCAACTAATCTACACTAATAAAAGACAAATATGTAAAGTGAACATACCTCCATGATGCTCCACAGCCAATCAGGAGGGAATATGCAAATTAGCAGGACAAAGATGGCAGTGGCCATGGAGCCAGCTGGGGCCGGCGGGTGGCTTGGGTCACCCCCAGTGATGGAGAAAGCCAAGCTTCCCACCAGCCTAGGCTGGCCACTGAAGGAGGGGCCTGTGGGCGGCAGCCACAGAGCAAGCCAGAGTGAGCGGGAGGCTTGGGTCGCCCCTAGCGATGGAGGAAGCCTGTGCTGGCTGCGGAAGGAGGGGCCTGTGGACAGCAGCCACAGAGCCGGCCTGAGCGTGTGGGAGGCTTGGGTCGCCTGGGCCAGCTGCTGAAGGAGATGCCTGCAAACAGCCTCAGCCCCTCACCCAGGCTGGCCATGCCACCATCAGGTTGAGAGTCCCCACTGGGGAGCGTGGCAAGCCTGCAAACAGCCATCAGCCCCTCACCCAGGGTGGCCAGACACCCCAGCTGGGACCTCCACCCTGAAGGGGGTGTGGCCAGCCCAAAAACAGCCCTCAACCCCTCACCCAGGATGGCCACGCCCCCCCAGCATGAACCCTCACCCCATGGGGGTATGGCTGGCCTGAAAACTGCCCCAGCCTCTTGTCCAGGATGGCACCATCCCTAGTGGGGACCCCCACCCCACTTGGGGCATGGCTGGCCTGCAAACTACCACAGGCCCCTCGCCCAGGCTGCCCCGCCACCCAAGTGAACTCCCACCCTGATCCAGGACACCCTTCAGGGCAAACCAGCCAGCCCCCACCTGTGCACCAGGCCTCTATCTATACTAATAAAGGGTAATATGCTAATTAGACTGGGAGACCTTCCAAGAGACCTTCCAGACGTTCTTCTGGACAAAGACATGGTGGCAGGGCCGAGGTAGAGGTGGTTAGGGGCCAAGAGGGGAGGGCAGTTGTGGGTGATCAGGCTGGTGTGGGGGGCCGTTGGGAGTGATCAGGCTGGTGGGAGGGGCAGTTGGGGGTGAGCAGGCTGGAAGGGGGGGCCAGTTAGGGCCGAGCAGGCCATCAGTGGGGGCAGTTACGGGTAAGCAGGCCAGTGGGGAGGGCAGGTAGGGGCAAGCAGGCTGGTGGGGGGGCAGTTGCAGGCAAGCAGGCCAGCAGGGGGGCAGTTGGGGGTGGTCAGGCTGGTGGAGGGGGCGGTTGTGGGTGAGCAGGCTGGCAGGCAGTGTGGTTGGGGCAATCAGGCAGGCAGGCAAGTGAGTGATCCTGCCCAGTGATCCCACTTCTAGGAATATATCCCAAGAAATCAGAAACACCAATCAGAAAGGATATATGCACACCTATGTTCATAGCAGCACAATTCACCATAGCTAAGATCTGGAAACAGCCGAAGTGCCCATCAGCAGATGAATGGATTAGAAAACTGTGGTACATCTACACGATGGAATACTATGCTGCTGTAAAAAAGAAGGAATTCTTACCATTTGCAACAGCATGGATGGAACTGGAGAGCATTATGCTAAGTGAAATAAGCCAGTCAATGAAAGAAAAATACCACATGATCTCACTCATTTATGGATAATTAAGACCATTATAAAACTGATGAACAAAAATAGATACAGAGGCAGAGCAACATGGAACAGACTGTCAAACTACAGCAGGAAGGCCGGGAAGGGTTGGGGAGGGTAAGAGATCCACCGAAGGACTTGTATGCATGCATATAAGCATGACCAATGGACACAAGACACTGTGGGGTATGGGAGGCTGGGGGAAGGTCAAGGGGAGAAAAAAAAGGAGACATATGTAATACTCTTTGTAATACTTTAAGCAATAAAACAATTTTAAAAAAATAACTTTTCCAACTCAGCAACAAAAAGATGAACAACCCAATTAGAAACAATCACTGAACCTGAATAGACATTTCCCCAGAGAAAATATATAAATGGCCAAAATGTACATGAAAAGATACTGGATCTCATTAATAATTAGGGAAATGCAAATGAATACCACAATGAGATGCCACTAAAATGGCTATAATAAAAAAAATGACAGTAACAAATGTGCGTGAGGGTATAGAGAAAACTGAACCCTCATATATTGCTGGTGTAATGCAAATGGTATGACCAATTTAGAAAACAGTTTGACAATTCCTCAAAATGTTAAATATAGTTACCATATGACCTAGCAATTCCATTTCTATGTATACACACAAGAGAAATAAAAATATACATTCTTACAAAAACATGTATATGAATGTTTACAGCAACATTGTGTGTTATAGCCCAAATGTGAAAATAATCCAAGTGTCTATTGATAAATTTATGAACAAAAAGTGGTATATCCATACAATGGAGTATTAATCATCCATAAAAGAAATGAAGTACTGATAATTGCTACAACATAGCTGAACCTCAAAAACATTATATTGTCAAAAAAGCCAGACACAAAGACCACACACATATTGACAATTCCATTCATTTGAATGCCCAGGATAGGCAAATCCATAGAGACAGAAAGTAAATTAGAGGTCATGGTTGTATAACCTTGTGAATATACTAAAATGCATTAAATTTTACACTTTAAAATGGTATGTGGGCCCGACTGGCATGGCTCAGTGGTTGAGCATCAACCTATGGACCAGGAGGTCATGGTTCAATTCTCGGTCAGGGCGCATGCCCAGGTTGTGGGCTCAATCTCCAGTGTGGGGTGTGCAGGAGGCAGCCTATCAATGATTCTCTCTCCTCATTGATGTTTCTCTCTCTCTCTCTCTCCCTCTCTCTCTGAAATTAATACAAAAATATTTAAAAATTTAAAAAATAAAATGATATGTGGCATGTGAATTGTATATGTTAGAAAGAAAAGGGAAGAAAAGGAGAAGTGTTATTAAAGTACCACTACCAAGCAAATGGAATTGCTGATGTTGTCACAGATTCTCCTAAGGTGCCAATTATTTTTTCTATGAAGGGGAAGGAGTAGGCTCCTGATAAAGCCAGCATCTAATTGGAAATGGCTGTGCTCCAGGACCCTGCAGGACAAATTTTAATGACACACTCCTCTAATAATTTCTCCAGAAATGTGTAGAGTATGTTTTGCTTTCTCCAACAATTTCTGTTAAAAGCATAATGGTATTTGTTTCATGCTTTATCCAGAAGTTAGATGTATAGGTTGTTCTAGAAAGTTTTCCTCTTCAGCTGGGCTATAGTCATGCCACCGAGCTGATCATGTCTTTGATGAGAAGCTGAATCCCACACAGGTTTCTGGCCAATGAAAGAGAATTAATGCTGTGTCGTGAAGTGACATGCTCTGATTTGTTATTTAAATCCCATGGGTTTGTGATTATGGCATTTGTTTTTACACTCAAATAGGAGAATATAAATATACTTAGGTTAATGTATAATGATTTTGCCAACCAGTTAGCTTATTTTTAATGCTGCAGGGCTTCCTGCCAATTCAGTAACAATTACCCCACATTGTCATCTGAGAGAATTATGCAATAGTAGATTCTGAAAAATGTGTATTGAATAAATAAATGACTGTTATACTTTTCTCGTTTATTTTTCATGGAGGGTACAGAATCATAAATCAATACTTCATATAGTGATTCAGCCACTAAGAAATTAAGTTCACCATCAGTTAAATGAGAAGTCAGATGAAAGGAAGCAGATAGACAGTTGTATGATGGTAACTTTTAAGAACATGGATTATCTTTGTTCTCAACCAAGAGCATGGTACCTAGGAGTCCAGAAAAAAGACAGGCAAGAGTGAGGGTTAGGCCATAAGAGAAGGGGTCTTTCTGGCTCATTCTCTTTATTTACTCCTCCAAACAATTGACCTCCCTTAACTTCAATTGCTGAATGAAGTCTTCATACTGGCATGAAGTGTAGTTTCTTAAAGATCCCTCAAAGATTGGGTTTTGTTGAGGCTAAGCTAAAATTTATTGCATTCTGTTGCCCCTTGTGGATGCACAGAAGAAATACAGCATACATCTGACAAACTGATAGAAGGAACAGTTTCATTATGGAAGATGAAATAATCAGAAATCGAAGAATCTTAGCAACTGCAGCAGACAATAAATAAGGGCAGGATCTATGTTAAGCTCTTAGAAGTTGCTTTGATTGCTTGTTTGCAGATGATAGTGCTCAGTCCACCGGGGTCCTTGTCCTGACTATTTTGTCTTGCCCTTTTTCCTAGACAATTTGTCAGCCCTATTTTTCTTCCCTTCTTTGGGAATGTACTGAAAAGTATGTAAGCTCTAACCTGAACACCACCCCCACTTGGACAACAGTTCCTGCTGCTGGTAATTATTCAGGGAATTACTGGGATAACCAGTCTTTCTGGCAAGTTTAAATTCCTTTCTTGCTGCAGAGTCTTCCTGGTGTCTAAATTTCTCACCCGAATTTGGGACCATGCATGGATTTTTATCATTTACTCCACATTACAATTTGTTCCCAGACCCTCACCACAATCAAGCTCAGAAGTAACTGATCTTTATATTTTAGTCCTAGTCCACTTCTAGGTCTACTGCCCATGAAGCCTTTTGGTGTGTGTCTAGCCTTTTGTTTGTTTCTGCCAAAAGTGGATTCTAAGCATTGGGGTCACATAATTTCCATGCTGCTTGGCATACAACTATTAATATAGAAATTTTTCAAGAAAGGACGGGATTAGGGGATATAGACATAGTCCCAACATCTTTCCTCCCCGTCTCTATAGAACAGTTATCCCCATACTTCCAACTAGTGAAGCCACTGCACCTAACAGTAATGATAAAAATAAAAATGGCTACCATCTATTGAATGGGCATTAGGGGCTAGGCACTTGACAAACAGCCCTATGAGGTAGGTATTATTAGTCTGCCTTTAATGTAGAACAGTATGAAGCTCAAGAGAATACAATACTTGCGCAGGATCACACAGCAAGCTTGTGGCAGCATGGGGATTCAAAACTAGTCTGGCCCTGGCCAGTGCTGCAAAATGGTTAGAGCATCAGCCTGTGCAGCACAGGGCCAGGAGTTCAATTCCCAGTCAAGGGCATGTACCTGGGTTGCAGGTTTGGCCCCGTCGGAGCACATGCATGAGGCACCTAATCGATGTCTATCTCTCATACCAATCTCTCTTTCTCTCTCTCTCTGTCTATCTCTCTCTCCTCTCTGTCTAAAATTCAAAGGAAAAAATATCCTTGGGTGAAGATTACCAAAAAAAAATGTTTTTAAAATGTCTCCAGCCCTGACCGGTTTGGCTCAGTGGATAGAGCATAAGCCTGTGGACTGAAGGGTCCCAGGTTTGATTCCATTCAAGGGCACATGCCAGGGTTTCGGCTCAATCCCCAGTGAGAGGCGTGTAGGAGACAGCCAATCAATTATTCTCTTTCATCATTGATGTTTCTCTCTCTCCCTCTCCCTTCCTCTCTGAAATCAATATATATATATATATATTCTCCAGGACCTGTGTTCATTTAACACTGTCTCATTCCTGTTAGAAAATCATGGATTTTGGTGCTATAGTCAGAAAGAAGTGAACTGGATAGGTGGAAAATGATGTAATTTGACCCTTAGAATACACTATAAAGACAGAGGAAACATGTCCCACCTAAAACTATATCCATGTAGTATTTACAGGAAAATGTATTTTTATACTAATCTAAATCACAGAAAATAATAAAACATGGTTTCCCTTCTCTCCCTATTCTCTCTTTGATTCCATCTCTATCTCTATTAAAATTTTTAAAGGCAACTTTTCCACAAATTATCTTTTGAAGTAAAACCTACATACTATGTAAGGTGCTCAAATTTTACATGCACAGCTCAATGAATTTTCACAAAGTGACATATCCATTTAATCACCCCTCAAATCAAAATAAAGAACATGACCAACATCCCAGAAGCCTGCCTTGTCTAGTCACTAACTGACTTTCAATAATTGTGATTCTGACTCCTATTATTATTGATTAATTTGCCCGTTTATATAAATGGAACCAGAGAGTATACTACTTTGTGTGGGCCTTCTTTGTTTCAACATTATATCTATGAAACAAATCCACATTGTTGCTTGCAGCATAGCTTAAAAAATATATCCTATCTAATAACAGAGTAATATACAATTGACCATCACTCCAATACACAAGATGGCCACTCCCTTGTCGTCAAAGATGGCCACCACAAGATGGCTGGCAGGGGAGGACAGTTGTGGGTGATCAGTCCAGCAGGAGAGGGCAGTTAGGGAGGGCAGTTGGGGGTGACTGGCTCAGCAGAGGAGGGCAGTTGGGGGCGACCAGGCCTACAAGGGAGGACAGTTGGGAGGAGGGACCCAGGCCTGCAAGGGAGGGCAGTTGGGGGGGACCAGGCCTGCAGGGGAGGGCAGTTAGGGGCAATCGGGCCAGCAGGGGAGCAGTTAGGTGTTGACCAGGCTGGCAGGGGAGTGGTTAGAGGGTAATCAGGCTGGCAGGCAGGCAAGTGGTTAGGAGCCAGCATTCCTGGATTGTGAGAGGGATGTCCCAGATTGGAGAGGGTGCAGGCTGGGCTGAGGGACACCCCCCCTCCATGCACGAATTTCATGTACCGAGTCTCTAGTACATATATACGTGTGTGTGTGTGTGTGTGTGTGTGTGTGTGTGTGTGTAATTGTTTTGTATAAATATACTACAATATATTTATGAATCTAACAGCTGATGGACATTTGGGTGATTTCCAGTTTGGAGCTGTTCTGAATAATGTTGCCATGAACATTTTTTTTGGTGTCTTTTGATGGATATATGTCCTTAATTCTCTTAGGTATATATTTAGGACTGGTGTTGCCAGGTCATAAGATACACATGTGTTGAGCTTGGTAGATAATGCTAAATAGTTTTCAAAAGTGGATGTACCAATTTTTACGAGAATAAGCAGAGTATAAGAGTTACTCCACATACTTGCCAACACTTGTTATTATCAGGCTTTTAAATTTTAGACTTTCTGATAGTTTTGTTATATTGCCGAATCTTGCTTTTAATTTGAGAAAAAATATGTTAAGCACCTGTAATTGGCCATCTGTAGATTCTAATTTTTAAACTATCTGTTCAAGTTTTTTATTCATTAAAAAGTGAACTGCCTCTAACTGCTGTGCTGTACATCTTAATCTAATGCAAAATAATGTTGAATGCAAGCTGTAATTGAAAAATTTAAAAAATGAACTGCTTTTCTTTATCTCATTGATATGTAGGAATTCTTTGTATAGTCATACTAGAAGTCTTTTGTCAGATAAATATATTTCAAATATTGTCTCTCTATGGCTTGCCTTTCAACTTTTTAAATGGTGTCTTTTGGTATACAGAGGTTTTTATTTTATTTTAATGAAAACCAATTTATTAATATTTATTATTTTGATTATTGCTTTTTATTCCCTGTTTAAGAAGTCTTTTACTACCCCCAAGTTAATGAAGATAGTTTCCTATTTTGCCTTCTAGAAATTTTATTTTACTTATTACAGTTTAGTTTTACAATCAATTAGGAATATATATTTGTGTGTTGTGTGAAGGATCCAAATTTATATATTTCCATATGTATTCCAAATAAGGTACTATTTATTGAAAATATCATTCCCTTCTCCCCCTACACACACCCATTCAATTAAAATAGCACATTTGTCAAAAACCAGGTGATTTAGTATACTAGTATAAAGGTCTGTTTCTGGATTCTCTATTTTCTTCCATCAGACTATTTGGTTATCCTTGTATAAATACCAGTATTTACCATGTCTTTTTATTTTCTGTATTTTGATGCTTTGACTTCTGGAGCCTTACTGAAACTGGAGGGACTGCCCCTCTCAGGGTTAGCTAATCCCTAGAAATAGTACACAACTCACCTGAGAGTTGACTGACTGAATACACTACATTTCTGGTCAAGGGGAGCATTTACAGGGACACAAAAATTATCTAAGTTTTTATTTGCTGACATGGAACCCCTGGCAGAAGTGGTTCCACTTTGAGTCTAGAAAGTTAGTTAAACAACGGGCAAAAGAAAAAAAAAATCACCATGTCAACTGATTCAGAGAAAGCATTTGACAAAATTCTAAACTCATTCATTGTCTTAGCACAGACTGCTGTAACAAAATATCATTAAACTTAAACAACAGAAATTTGTTTCTCAGAGCTCATGAGGCTGAGAAGTTCAAGACCAAGGTGCCAGCTAATTAGGTTCCTGTTGAGGAACTTTTTCTGGCTTGCAGATTGCTGTCTTTTCTCTGTATCCTTACATGGTGGAGAGAGAGAGAGAGATCTCATGTCGCTTCCTCTTTTGTAAAGGAATTAATTCCATCATCAGGGCCCCACTCTCATCACTTATTCTAATTCTAATTACTTCCCCAAAACCTCACTTGCAAAGACCATGACATTGGGGATTAGAACCTCAACTTTTAAATTTTGAGAGACACAAACATTCAGTCCATAACACTCATGATAAAAACTCTCACACAACTAAGAGAGGGGAACGTCTTCAATTTGATAGATTATCTACAAAAGAAACCTACAGCTAACATAACACTTAATGGTGAAATACTGGATGCTTTTCCCCAAGAACAAGAACAAGGCAAGGATGTTGACTCTTACCATTCTTTTCATCAAAGTACTGGACGTCCTAGAGGCAAGAAAAAGAAACAAAAAACAGATTAGAAAGAAGAAAATAAAACTGTTCCTATTTGCACATGTCATGTTGTCCAAGCATAAAATCCCATGGAATCTACCAGAAAGCACTGAGAAGTAATAAGTGAATCCAGCAAAGGCCACCAGCACAAGACAAACACACAAATATTAACTGTATTTTTATATACTAGCAACTAGCAAATGGAAACAAAAATTACAAACACAAAACATCAAATAAAATGAAATATCTAGGTATAATTCTAACAAAGCAAGTATAAGATCTGTGTCTAAAAACCATAAATAAGCATATGAAAACATTATTAGCCATTAGAGAAATGTAAATTGGAACCACAATGAGATATTACACACCTATGAGTATGACTAAAATGAAAATACTGATGATATAAAATGATGGTGTGGATATAGAGAAACTGAATCTCTCATACATTGCTGGTATGAATCTAAAGTGGTACAGACATTCTGGAATATAGTCAGTTTATTATCAAATTAAACATATACTTATCATACAACTCAGCAATTTACTCCTAGCATTTATTCTAGAGAAAATGAGAATTTATGTTCACACAAAAACTTGAATGGAAATATGCATAGCGGCTTTATTCATAATCTCCAAAAACTGGAAATAACCCAGAAGATCTTCAATGGATGAGTGTTTAAGCAAATTGGTATAGTCATACCATGGAATACTACTCAACAATACAAAAGTAAGAAGTTTTCATATCCATAGCTTGAATGAATCTCAAGGAATGTTGAGTGAAAAAATCCAATCTCAAAAGGTTATATATGGTATGATTCAATTTATTTAACATTTTCAAAATGACAAAATTATAAAGATGGAGAACAGATTAGTGCAGTGTTTCTGGACTTTTTTTTCCATTATTGCCTCCCAAGAAGACTTTTTAGACATGTTTTTTCTAATTCACCCCCAATTAAATACTAAGGAATAAGATTTTATCAGGTAGGGTTGAATTTTGGAAGGCCACAATCATTGTACTGTCTAAGTTTCTTTTTCAGGGAGGAGGGAACATGTTGGAAGAGATAGGAGAGGAAGTCACACTTTTCTGAAGATACATTTTTGCAGAGTTTTGACCTCTGAAATCATGCCAATGTTCTACATTTTCAAAGATAAAATTTAATCAACAGGATGGGGGGGGGAAGGGGGGGAAACCTAAAACTGAAAGCAAATAGAAACAGATAAACCCAACTGCATTTCAAATGAATAACATAATCACATTGAAAAGAACTAGTCCAAGTCACTTTTGAACACAGCACTTGATCTATAGATCCTCAGATTAGGGATAAAAAGAACTACATACAAAGCTTCAATCCTTTTAAATAGGTTTATTTTATATAGTAGTATGAGTGCAGCAATTCTGAAACTATTTTATACATACTGAAGTAAATGAATTAATGTTTGAAACCAGGTTTCTTGCTGGAAGTAGGGAGATAAAATTATAAAATGGGTGAAAGCAAGAAGTACCTTGTAGTGTTAGATTGGAGTATCAGTATGCACACAATTTCTCCAAAATTAAAGGAAAAACTGGTATGTTGACTAGAAAATATTAAATACATAGATATAGATATATATATCTCTATACATACATTATATACATAGATAGCTATATTATATTTAACTAGAAATATATATATATATATATATATATATATATATAGATAGATAGAGAGAGAGAGAGAGAGAGAGAGAGAGAGCACTATTAAATAAAATAGGAAATGATCTCTAAAAGTTGTTTCAGGCCCTAGCTGGTTTGACTCAATGGATAGAGCATAGGCCTGTGGACTGAAGGGTCCCTGGTTTGATTCCAATCAAGGGCACATACCTCAGTTGCAGGCTCAACCCCTGGCTCTGGTTTGGGCCCATGTGGGAGGCAACCAATCGATGTGTCTCTCTCACATATGTATTTCTATCTCTCTGTCTCTCCCCTTTCCTTCCCAACTCTCTTTAAAAATCAATGGAAAAATACCCAAGGTGACGATTAACAATAACAACAACAAAAAGTTGTTTCAGTCCAGCTGGTGTGGCTCAGTGGTTGAGCATGGACCCATGAACCAGGAGGTCATGGTTGATTCCCAGTCAGGGCACTTACCCAGATTGCGTGCTCAATTCCCAATAAGGGGTATGCAGGAGGCAGCCAATCAATGGTTCTCTCTCATCATTGATGTTTCTCTCTCTCTCCCTCTCCCTTTCTCTCTCTGAAATTAATAAAAACATATATTTTTTTAAAGTAAAAAGCTTTTTTTCAAAATAACCAGCAATTTGACTAAGTGCTCTTGCTTTTATTCTTTTTCTTAAGTTTTAAAAATCTCCTTTCATTTTGGAATCATGTATGGTTCCATACTCACTTTATGTTAGAAACAGTGTAGCATATTGGTTGATAGAATGAGTTTTGAAGTCAGAGAGTTTGTGTTTAAATCCCAGCTTTTCCCTATATTATCTGTGTGATCTCAGTCTTATTATTTAACCTCTCTGAATCTTGAATACCTGGTCTGTAAAATTAGAGTAATACTCATATCACTTCAGAGGGATACATATTTATATACCTCACAGAGAATTCCTTGAGGAAATGTACATAGAGTGCCCAGTATACTGCAGATGCTCAATATCAAATGTGTTATTGTTATTGTATGCAATTATTATTGAGTGACACAGTAATATATTTATGATGTATTACTTCTTCCATATGTAAGAAAATAAATAGGGCTTAGTGACTAATTTATGTACCCAGATAAGACAATCACATAACTTTTCTGTTCTCATGTTACACATTGATACATATTCTGGGAAGTCATAACTAAAATATCAAATATTTTAAAATTATAATACTTGCTATAACTCTTTCTATTGAAGAAAAATTCAACTTAAGTTTGTTTTTTTTTGAATTTTGGACTTTTAATCAGAATGGCTTTGTTACTAATGGACCAACAGATTGTCACTAGGCTGAATATCTCCTTCAGGAAATAAAGGATGACAGCTTTGGGTCAGTTAATGGCCCAGAATCACCATCTTGTGTTAGAGTCCTGGAACTAACTGCCTTTTCTCTTTATAACACCTTGGGCAAATCACTGAAATATTTTAAATATCACTTTCCTTATCTGTAAGATCTGGATAATATTGTCTATTAATAGGATTGTTATGAGGATCCACTGAGAAGGGATGTGAACACTTTTGTAAATAGTGAGGTGTTACACAAGTATATCAGAAGGTATTATTATATATTTTGTGTCACAAAGGTCAAAGAAAACACGGGAAAATGGTTCTACTGTACTTTGACTTGGTTTTATAAGCTATGATTCTGTTACTTACTACATACCATTAGAATTCTCAGTAGATACTAAAAAATAGATTATGAGGTATCAATTTAGTTCATGAACAGTAGAGTGCTTTTGCCACCTACTATGGTATCTGTCCTTTGTTTAACCTTTCCCTGAGAAGCCTGTTGTGAAATGAATTATCTTTTGGTAAGAAAATAATTACTATGAAAAACATCCCCCAAACAAAATCTACTAAGACTTTCCTTGACCAGTTGGAAAGCAATTTATTTACAAATAAAAATGAGTTTAGCTATATCAGCATATACATTTTTTCTGGCTCTAGAACATCCATTAGCATCTCTACATAAGAAATATATATTTCTCATTATAAATAACATTACAGTATACTTTGCCCCCAAAATAATTTTTATATATAATGCTACAACTCAACTAATTAGAAAGAGAGCAACAAGAAAAGCCCAGAGTGAGCAGAAGGAAGGAGATAATAAAGATCAGAGCAGAAATAAATGACATAGAGACCAAAAAAAAAAAATACAAAAGATCAATGAAACCAAGAGCTGGTTCTTTGAAAGGATAAACAAGATTGATGAACCTCTAGCCAGGCTCACCAAGAAGCAAAGAGAGAGGACCCAAATAAACAAAATCAGAAATGAAAGATGAGAAATAACAACAGACCCCACAGAAATACAAAGGATTGTTAAAAAATACTATGAACAACTCTGTTCCAACAAACTGGACAACCTGGAGGAAATGGACATATTCCTAGAAAAACACAACCTTCCAAAACTCAATCAGGAAGAATCTAAAAATCTCAATAGGCCAATAACTATGGAAGAAATTGAAGCAGTAGTCAAAAAGCTTCCAGAGAACAAAAGCCCAGGGCCAGATGTCTTCATAGGTGAGTTTTACCAAACATACAAGGAAGAATTAAAACCTATCCTCCTCAGACTATTCCAAAAATTTCAAGAGAAACACTTCCAAGCTCATTCTATGGAAGCCAGCATCACACTAATACCAAACCAGATAAAGACAACACAATGAAAGAGAATTACAGGCCAATATCTCTCATAAACATAGATGCCAAAATCCTCAACAACAACAAAATTCTAGCAAATTGGATACAGCAGTACATCAGAAAGATCATACACCATGACCAAGTAGGATTTATCCCAGGGATTCAAGGATGGTACAATATCCGCAAATCAGTAAATGTGATACATCACATAAACAAATTGAGAGACAAAAATCACACAGTCATATCAATTGATGCAGAAAAAGCATTTGACAAAATCCAACACCCTTTCTTGATAAAAACTCTCAGCAAGGTGAGAATAGAAGGATAATACCTCAACATAATAAAAGCCATATATGACAAATCCGCAGCCAACATCATACTCAATGGGCAAAAACTAAAACCATTTCCCCTAAGAACAGGAAAAAGACACGGATGCCCACTCTCACCACTCCTGTTCGACATAGTACTGGAAGTATTAGCCATTGTGATCAGACAAGAAGAAATAACAGGCATCCAAATTGGAAAAGAAGAAGTAAAACTGTCCTTATTCGCAGATGACATTATACTGTACATAGAAAACCCTAAAGACTCCATAAAAAATTATTAGACTTAATAAATTAATTTGGCAATGTAGCAGGATACAAAATTAACACCAAGAAATCTATGGCACTTCTATACACCAATAATGAACTTACAGAAAGAGAGACTAAAAAAGCAATCCCATTTACCATCACACCAAAAAATATTAAGATACCTAGGAATAAACTTAATTAAGGAGGTAAAAGACCTATACATGGAAAACTACAGGACACTGAAAAAAGAGAGAGAGGAAGACATAAACAGAAGGAAGAACATACCATGTTCAAGGATTGGAAGAATCAACATCATCAAGATGTCCATACTACCCAAAGCAATCTATAGATTCAATGCACTCCCCATTAAAATACCAACAGCATATTTCACAGACCTAGAACGAACTTTCCAAAAATTCATCTGGAATAATAATAATAATAAAAAACCCCGAATAGCTGCAGCAATCCTGAGAAAGAAGAACAAAGTAGGTGGGATCTCAATACCAGATATCAAGCTGTATTACAAAGCCACTGTTCTCAAAACTGCCTGGTACTGGCACAGGAACAGACACATAGATCAATGGAATAGAATAGAGAACACAGAAATTGACCCAAGCCACTATGCTCAATTAATATTTGACAAAGGAGGCATGAACATACAATGGAGTCAAGACAGTCTCTTCAATAAATGGTGTTGGGAAAATTGGACAGATACATGCAAAAAAATGAAACTAGACCACCAACTTACACCATACACAAAAATAAACTCAAAATGGATAAAGGACTTAAACATAAGACGGGAAACCATAAAAATACTAGAGGAATCCACAGGCAGCAAAATCTCAGACATATGCCGAAGCAATTTCTTCACTGATACTGCTCCTAGGGCAATGGAAACTAAAATAAATAAATGGGACTACATCAAAATAAAAAGCTTTTTCACAGCAAGAAAAAAAAATCAACAAAACAACAAGAAACCCCACTGCATGAGAGACTATATTTGCCAATGTTATCACCGATAAGGGTTTAATCTCCAACATTTACAGGTAACTCATACAACGTAACAAAAGGAAGATAAACAACCCGATCAAAAAATGGGCAATGGACCTAAATAGATACTTCTCAAAAGAAGACAAAAGAAAGGCCAAGAGACATATGAAAACATGCTCAAAGTCATTAATCATCTGAGAGATGCAAATCAAAACAACAATGCGGTACCACCTCACACCTGTCAGACTGGCTATCATCAACAAATCAACAAATGACAAGTGCTGGAGAGGATGTGGAGAAAAAGGAACACTTGTGCACTGCTGGTGGGAATGCAGACTGGTGCAGCCACTATGGAAGACAGTATGGAGTTTCCTTAAAAAACTGAAAATGGAACTCCCATTTGACCCAGTGATCTCACTTCTAGGAATATATCCCAAGAAACTACAAACACCAATCGGAAAGGATATATGCACCCCTATGTTCATAGCAGCACAATTCACCACAGCTAATATTTGGAAACAGCCTAAGTGCCCATCAGCAAATAAGTGGATTAAAAATTTTGGTACATCTACATAATGAAATACTACGCTGCAGTAAAAAAGGAGTTCTTATCATTCGCAACAGCATGGATGGAACCGGAGAGCATTATGCTAAGTGAAATAAGCCAGTCAGAGAAAGATAAATATCACATGATCTCACTCATTTATGGAATATAATGAACATAAACTGATGAACAAAAACAGATCCAGAGACCGAGAAGCATCAATCAGACCATCAAACCTCAGAGGGAAGGTAAGGGAGGGTGGGGGTAAGGAGGAGAGATCAACCAAAGGACTGGTATGCATGCATATAAGCCTACCCAATGGACACAGACAACAGGGGGGGGGGGTGAGGGCATGAGTGGGGTGGTGGGGGGCAATGGGAGGATAAGGACACATATGTAATACCTTAATCAATAAAGAAATTTTTTAAAAAGTAATTTTTAAAAACAACAAACCCTATCTCCCCACTTGTCAAGGAGTCCTTGTCAAAACACTTGCTGAAGTATGGAGGCCCTTTGTCTACATTTTGTCATGAGCCAGTTTTGTAATCTAATCCAACCTGCCTAAATTACTTTATCAAAGAAAGAAGTGAAGTTAGTTCGATGTCTATATATCTATCTATGTATCCTATCTAATAAAAGAGAAACATGGTAATTAGCGTACAACCGCTACCCTTCCCATTGGCTAATCAGGGCAATATTCAAATTAACTGCCATCCAAGATGGCGGCCGGCAGCCAGGCAGCTTGAAACTAACATGAGGCTTGCTTGCTTCAGTGACGGAGGAAACCAACGTTCCCCTCTGCCTTGCCGGCCTCTGAGACTGCAGTTTAAGAAGCATTGTAACAAATATAGAAGCTAAACAAAACCCCAGAAACCAGCTTTCAGCTGGCTGGGATCTCAGAGCTGGAGTTGATACAGAGTTTCAATTATAGAACCTAAACAAACCAGATACCTACTTTCAGCAACTGAGGCCTCAGAGCTGGAGCAAGAGCTAAAGCTGGCCCAGAATAAAAAAAAAGAAAAAAGAAAAAAAGGAGCAGTTGGGAGCTTCAGTCCCAGCCTGAAAACAGCCCTCAGCCCCTCACCCAGACTGGCCAGGCACCCCAGTGGGGACCCCCACCCTGAAGGGTGTGTGACCAGCTGCAAACAGCCATTATCCCCTCACCCAGGCTGGCCAGGCACCCCAGTGGGGACCCCCACCCTGATCCAGGACACCCTTCAGGGCAAACCAGCCAGCCCCCACCCATACACCAGGCCTCTATTCTATATAGTAAAGGGGTAGTATGCCTCCCAGCACCGGGATCAGCATGACAGGGGGCATCGCCCAAACCCCCTGATCGCCCTGCGGCTCTGTGTGTGACAGGGGGTGGGGCCACAACCTCTCTATTGGCCCTGCTCTGTTCCTGACAGGGGAAGGCGCCCCAACCCCCTGATCGGCCCTGCTCTGTGTGACAGGGGGGAGCTCCCCAACCCCCTGATCACCCTGCGGCTCTGTGTGTGACAGGGTGCGGCGCCCCAACCCCCCCCCCAACACCATGGGCCCTGCTCTGTGACGGGGTAGAGCAATAACCTCCCCATCGGCCCTGCCCTGGGTGTGACAGTGGCGGCGCCCCAACCCCTGATCCGCCCTGCTCTGTGTGTGACAGGGGGCGGTGCCCCAACTCCCCTATTGGCCCTACTCTGTGAGTGACAGGGGGGAGCTCCCCAACCCCCTGATCGACCTTGCTCTGTGTGTGACAGCGGGGAGCTCCCCAACCCCCTGATTGACCCTGCTCTGTGCGTGACAGGGGGGAGCTCCCCAACCCCCTGATTGGCCCTGCTCTGTGTGTGACAGAGTACGGAGCCCCAACCCCCCTGATGGGCCCTGCTCTGTGCATGACAGGGGGCAATGCCCCAACCCCCTGATTGGCCCTGCTCTGTGAGTGACAAGGGGTGGCGCCGCAACCTCCCCATCGACCCTGCCTTGAGTGTGACAGGGGGCGGTGCCCCAACTCCCCAATCGGCCCTTCTCTGAGCCCGACCAGGGGCTGTACCTAGGGATTAGGCCTGCCCTCTGCCACCCGGGAGCAGGCCTAAGCCAGCAGGTCGTTATCTCCCGAGGGGTCCCAGACTGCGAGAGGGCACAGGCCGGGCTGAGGGACACTCCCCTCCCCCCCCCCCGAGTGCACAAATTTTTGTGCACCGGGCCTCTAGTGTATATATAAAAAGCCACGACCAGAATGACTAGTCGCTATGATGCCACTGTGGCCAGTGAAGCAGTCCGATTGGGGGGTGAGGCCGGCTGGCCCCCCACCCATGGCCCTTCCCCCCAGCTGGCCTCACCCCTGATCGGCCCACCCCACCCCAATCGGCCTGCAGCCACTCCCCCTGGCTGGCTCCGCCCCCTATGGAAACTCATCACTTCAATCGGCCCACGGCCCCTCCCCCCAGCCAGCCCCACCCCAGATCAGCCCCCCACTCTGATCAGGGACAGGGCTGGCCAGCCAACCTCCCACAGCCACTCTCCCAGCCACTGACCCCATTCGGCTCCCCCACCCCAATCAGGGGTGGGGCCTGCTAGCCAATCTCCTGTGGCCCCTCCCCCCAGCCAGCCTGGCCCTGATTGGGCCCAGATTGGGGCAGGCTGGCAGGCCAACCTCCTGCTGTCTCCTCCTCCCCTCAACAGGCCCAGCTCTAATCCACCCCAATTGGGGCTGAGCAGGCCAGACCCCACCCATGCACGATTTCGTGCACTGAGGCTCTAGTCCAGGGGTGGGCAAACTTTTTGACTCGAGGGCCACAGTGGGTTCTTAAACTGGACCGGAGGGCCGGAACAAAAGCATGGATGGAGTGTTTGTGTGAACTAATATAAATTCAAAGTAAACATCATTACATAAAAGGGTACGGTCTTTTTTTTCAATAGTTTTATTCATTTCAAATGGGCCGGATCCGGCCTGCAGGCCGTAGTTTGCCCACGGCTGCTCTAGTCCTATATAATAAAAGCCTAATATGCTAAGTGTCTTACTGTTCTACTGTTTGACCAGTCACTATGACGTGCACTGACCACCAGATGGCAGATGCTCCGAACGGTAGGTTAGCTTGCTGCTGGGGTCCGGCAGATTGGGACTGGGCAAGACAGGCCAGACACACCCTGGAGCCCTCCTGCAGGCCCTCCCTGGCCTGCCAGCCTTGATCAGCCCTATTGGGACTGGGCGAGACGGGCCGGACATGCCCTGTAGTCCTCCCATGGTCCCTCCCCAGCCCTGATCGTGCTCTGGTGGGATCCCTGGGCCTGGCCTGCACCCTCTTGCAATCCAGGACCCCTCCAGGGATGTTGGAGAGCTAGTTTCAGGCCAATTCCCACAGGCCAGGCCGAGGGACCCCACCTGTTCACGAATCCATGCACTGGGCCGGTTTCAGCCTGATCCCGCAGGCCAGGGCTAGAGACACCACCGGGGCATGAATCGTGCACTGGGCCTCTAGTATATCAATAAACATACATTTCTTGGTCCTTCCAAATATTCAAAAACATTTTCCTTTAATAATCCTTGCTAGAACTAATCATTTTATTAATATCAGGTTATTTTTAAGGGAGCTACCTTCTCTTCTGAGGGAAACTCTATGGTATGTTAAGCACCACACACATATCCAAATCCTTACCTTGAACATTAGCTATATCTTTGTTTTACACATGGGAAAACAGAGGTTCTGAGAATTATTTATGTGGCCTAACCAAGGCTACTGGGTAGTAAGTATCAGAGCCAGAATTCACCACAAGGTTGTCTAGTTCTAGTGTTTGCCTTTATTCCTCCAAGCTGTTTTGCCTACTTCTACTCCTGGAGAACATCTTTTTTCTCCAACAATTCCTTAATTAGAGAAGAAAGAAGCACAATAATAGATGAAGAGTTATTCATTTAGTATGTCATCCCTCTAATTGTATCATCAGCCCTAAGCACCAGGTATATAACTTTTTTAATCTTCCTTCTCCTTATTTTCTGTATATAAACTCTAGAGTGTTTTTTGTTTTCAGCACTTATTGCAAATGTCAGATCATTTAGAGCTCCTTGTCACTATTCATAATTAGCTATGATATCTTTCTTTGTGTTTTTCCTTGTGTTTGTGTCCTTCCATCCCTGTTTTTATTCATTCAATCAATCGGTTAACATTAACTGAGTACCATATGGGTTAAGCACTGAGAAGATGGTGGTAAATACGATGAACATATTTCTTGTTCTCATGGAGTTTATAGTCTAATGAGATAGACAGTTGAAAAGGCATTTATACTGTAATGTGAAAAGTACTATGATAAGGGTAAAGCACTGAGTTCTGTGAAAGCTCAGAGGAAAGAAACCCAACCTTAACCAAACTGAGGATGACAGTGTGGCAAGCAGAGGGAGAGATGGCAGGGCTATAGAAATCTTCTAGGAAATGACATACCAAGTAAATTCTAAAGGATGAGTAGTAAGCCTGTTGAAAAGGGCAGGAAAAGGAATTCAGTGCAGAGAGAATAGCATGTTCTAAGGCCAGAAAGAAAAAGAGAGCTGGATTATTTTGGGAAATATGAATAATGTGGTATGGCTGGACTATAGGATGAAACCATTCAGGTGGAAAATAATCTGTATCATAACCATGAAGGACTTCATAAATCATGCTAAGGTGATTGGGCTTTATCCTGAAGGCAATAGGGAGTATTTGATTTATTTCAAGAAGGGGAATTGTGTGATGACATAAATTTTTATTTATTTTATAATGAATCAGGAATCAGGTGGAGAATAAATTGGATGGGAAAACAAAGAATGGAAAGCTGAAGACCAGTGAAGTAAAAAAGATACTAAGTGAGGTAAGAAGTTGAAAATTTGAGAGAAAAACCTGTCAGAACCAGAGTCTCCTGGTTCTACAGAGGTAAAGATCAGTATTAACGACTCTCCATGGGGAGGGCCCCAGTAATTGTTGCAAGCCCTAGAAGACTATGCTCTAGCAACAAGAATAAAACAAAGCAGTCTAATAATTGCAAAACTTCAAACCAGTCTTAATCAGCTCAGCCTCTGGTTGGTTAAAATGATTGACCAACCATTATATCTGCCTAGCAGAGAAAAACATGGACACGCTGAAGGAAAAGAACATCAGCAGGAGTCAGGTTCTCCATAATTTTTGATACACAATGTCCAGCACTTCACTAAAAATTACTGGGTATGCCATGAGAGAGAGAAAAAAAAGACTATAGAAATAGACCTACAGAAGATCCACGAATTTGAGTTAACAGATGAGAACGTTAAAATAATGTTGATTAATGCATTGGAGAAAATAGATGATAAGAATTTCACCAGAGACTTGGAATATATAATAAAGAATTGGGGGGATTGCCCTAACCAGTTTGGCTCAGTGGATAGAGCGTCGGCCTGCGGACTCAAGGGTCCCAGGTTCAATTTCAGTCAAGGGCATGTACCTTGGTTGTGGGCACATCCCCAGTAGGGAGTGTGCTGGAGGCAGCTGATCGATGTTTCTATCTCATCTATGTTTCTAACTCTCTATCCATCTCCCTTCCTCTCTGTAAAAAATCAATAAAATATATTTTTTAAAAATAAATAAATAAATAAAGAATGGGGGGGATAATATCACCAAGATGTAGAAGTATGTGAACCCAGGTTCCATCCACCCACAAAGATCAATAATTAGACAGCTTCCACAAACAAAAACAGTTCTGGGAGAGGTCAGGGGTCCACTTAAGAAGCGTCAACAACATAATGGAACAAAAAAGAACTGAGAATAATCACACCAAAAGGGAAGGAAGAAGCACTTCATTTTGCCCACACTATTCCATCCTGTTCAGTGCCAGAAGGAAACTCCTCATCTAGAAAGAGTTCTCCTCACGAAGAAAGGGACAGCAGGGTAAACGACCAGCTTCTCCAGCTTTTCAGGGCACTGTATGAAGGATCCATTTTGTTTTCATCCCAAGCAGACACCAGCAAAGCTGAGATGTATAGAGATGGCTGGAAACAAGGAAGAAGGGCAGTGGGTACCAATATCAGCCACACAGCAGGAGCAATAGAGGTTCCCTGTGATCTACTCTGTATAGAAACCCAGTTGGGAGGGAGAAACCAAGATGGTAGCATAGGAAAACACTGGAGTTTGCTGCCTCAAACAACCACTTCAAAATTACAGCTAAAAGACGGAACGGACATCATCCAGAACCACAGGAAGGCTAGCTGAGTGGAAGTTCTACAACTAGTAGGAAAGAGAAAAACATACCGAGACTCAGAGGAGTGCTGAAGTAAAATACTAAGGTGCGGAGTGCATGCGGAGAGGGCTGGCGGCTGAGGGCGTGGTTGTTGTTTTCAATCGGGAGGGAGTCTCAGGCTCTGAGCTCCAGTTCCAGGCAAGTCTCTAGGGACCCAGACTCATACGGGAGAAGCGGGACTGTCTGGAATCTCTCAGAACCCTAGGGCAGCTTTCTCTCCATGGGGCTTGCAGCGATTACTGGGACACTGAGAAGCAGAGCCTCTGAAGGCAAGACTGAGAGCAGCCATAATTGCTAACCCCACCCTGTTGATCCCATGGGACCCGCCCTGCCCAAGCCCTGTAGGGAGACTTTTGCTGGATAGCCTCAGGAAAGGCTAGATTAGCACCTCCCTAGAGATCCAGGAGCCAGGAAGCCCAGAGGTCAGAGTGGGACCATACAGTTTGCAGCTCCGTGGAACCATAAAAGACACATTCAGGGGGCAGACTCAGTGAGCACCAAAGCCCCATCGAAGCAAGTCTAGCCCCAGAGGGGTGTCTCTAGCACAGAAGTTCTCCCACTGCAGACACAGCTGATTCTCACAGCCAATTTGCCTGGAGGTCAATTCCTCACAGTGATAACTACAACAATCAAGGCTTAACTACAACAAGACTGTGCACAAAGCCCACAAGGGGGTGCACCAAGAGTGTCTACCTCAGGTAATTGGGACACTTAGCACAGAAAGGCACTCTATCGACACAGCGAAGCATAAAAAATGCCGAGACAAAGAAATAGGACACAAACAACATATTTGGAGGAAAGCAAACTGTTGGATATAGAGTTCAAAACCACACTTTTAAGGTCTTTAAAGAACTGTCTAGAAGCCGCTAATAAACTTAATAAGGCCCTCGAAAAGACTGGTGAGACCGCCGATAAATGTAGTGAGATCTTCAAGAAGATTGGTGAGATCGCCGATAAATGTAGTGAGATCCTCAAGAAATCTAATTAGACCCTCGATGTTGTGATAAAGAACCAACTAGAAATTAAGCATACACTGACTGAAATGAAGAATATTATACAGACACCCAACAGCAGACCAGAGGAGCGCAAGAATCAAGTCATTGATTTGAAATACGAAGAAGCAAAAAACACCCAACCGGAAAAGCAAAATGAAAAAAGAATCCAAAAATATGAAGATAGTGTAAGGAGCCTCTGGGACAACTTCAAGCGTACCAACATTCAAATTATAGGGGTGCCAGAAGATGAGAGAGAGCAAGATATTGAAAACCTATTTGAAGAAATAATGACAGAAAACTTCCCCTACCTGGTGAAAGAAATAGACTTCCAAGTCCAGGAAGCGCAGAGAGTCCCAAACAAAAGGAACCCTGCCGGGAGCTGGTCCATGCTTACTGTTTCAAGGGACCTGGCATATATGGCATACTGTTCTTAATATGTTTGCTCACCTTCTTGGCACTATGTGTTTTAACCAAGGTCTCTGAGAAAGATTGTTTCCCCAGGTAGGGATTTTCCCCTGAAGGTAGGGAGGGAATAAAACCTCTTAACTAAGTGCCAGGCGGGTAATTAATCACTTTAACTATGAACAATCATGCTTAAGCTACATAATCTTTACTCCCTGGAATGGAGATAAGAAACGCCCTAACCTTTGTAATAGAGATTGATAGGATTGAATCAACTGGTATAAATACAGATGTAATAAGACAGCAAGAGACAGAACTTAGAACACAGAACTTAGAATACAGAGCTTAGAACACAGAACTAAGAAGACAGAACCAGGAGGCACAGAACCTCCACAGAACGTTCTCTAGAGACAGAAGAACTTCGCTGGAGAGAACATGGCAAAAGATCCTGGACAGAAACTGGCCTCAGAACCTAGAGACAGAATGTAGCGAGAGAACATGGCAAAAGATCCTGGATTGAACCTGACTACAGAAATTGGCAAGAGAACCTGATTAGAACCTGGTGACTGAACCTGGCTGGAGAACCTGGACAGAACCTGGCTGGAGAACCTAGCGAGGGAACATGGCTACAGAACCTGGCTGGAGATCCTAGACAGAACTTGGCTAGAGAACCTCGCTATGATGATCATCTGAATGCCCTCTCCGTGTCATTCCTTCTTCGCTGACTCCGTCCACACCTTTGGGGACCCCTGGACCTGCTGGGGTTGGACCCCAGCAGAACCCAAAGAGGACCACACCAAGACACATCATAATTAAAATGCCAGGGGCTAAAAACAAAGAGAGAATCTTAAAAGCAGCAAGAGAAAAGCAGTTTGTTACCTACAAGGGAGTGCCCATATGATTGTCAGCTGATTTCTCAACAGAAACTATGCAGGCCAGAAGGGAGTGGAAGGAAATATTCCAAGTGATGAATAGCAAGGACCTATAACCAAGGCTACTCTACCCAGCAAAGCTATCATTTAGAATTGAAGGTCAGATAAAGGGCTTCACAGGCAAGAAAAAGCTAAAGGAGTTCATCACCACCAAATCAGTATTACATGAAATGTTGAAGAGTGTTCTTTAAAAGAGGAAGAAGAAGAAGAAGAAGAAGAAGAAGAAGAAGAAGAAGGAGGAGGAGGAGGAGGAGGAGGAGGAGGAGGAGGAGGAGGAGGAGAAGAAGAAAGAATAAATATATGAACAATAAAAAGCCAATAAATACATACCTATCAACAACTGAACCTAAAAATCAAATAAATGAATAACAAATCTAATGAACAGAATAAACTGGTGAATAAAATTGAATTAGAGGCATGGAAATGGAACAGACTGATGATTCTCAGGAGGAGGGGATGTGGGGAGAGTGGGAAGAGATTAAACAAAGATCTTATATGCATACTAGAGGCCCAATGCACGAAATTTGTGCACTGGAGGGGGCGTCCCTCAGCCTGGCCTGCACCTTCTCGCAGTCTGGGACCCTTCACTCCTTATAGCTCAGCTCAGTGCTCCTTAGCGCTGCCACGGAGGCAGGAGAAGCTCCTGCCACCTCCACTGTGCTTGGCACCTGTGAGCCTGGCTTTTGGCTGTGCAGCGCTCCCCCTGTGGGAGTGCACTGACCACAAGGGGGAAGTTCCTGCATTAAGCGTCTGCCCCCTGGTGGCCAGTGCGCATCATAGCGACTGGCCATTCTGGTCTTTCCGCTGTAACGGTCACTTAAGGCTTTTATTATATAGACTAGAGGCCCAGTGAATGAAATTCATGTACAAGGGGAGAGGAAGACCCTCAGCCTGGCCTGCACCCTTGGAGAATGTCGGGCCTAAACTGGCAGTCGGACATCCCTCTCTCAATCCGGGACACTGCATGCACCAATAACCATACTTTTCATACAGGTGAAAGGTATCTTGCTGTTGTATGAGCAGCTACATTTTTTGGCCCCAATTATAAAAAGTAGTACATAACATGATCCTTCTGAGGCAGTAGTACCATTTTCCCCATCTTATGGGTGGAAAAACTGAAGCATAAGACACTGGGGGATAGGGGAGGCTAGGGGACTGTCAAGGGCGGGGGGGAGGGGAAGGACACATATGTAATACCCTTTGTAATACTTTAAGCAATAAGAAAAAGAAAAAAGAAAAACTGAAGCAGAGAGAAGTTAAGTAATTGGCTTTGTCACACAGGTATAAGTATCAGAATCAGGGCTGACCACAAAATGTGCAAGCCAGAGCCCATGCATGTTATCTCTGCATCATCCTGTTTTTTCAGTGTCAGAGTAGCCTTGCCAGGTTTTAATTTTTAAATCTAAGAGACTGTTCCCAATATATAGGGTAGGGTCCCTAGGCCTGGCCGGCAATCAGGGCTGATCTGTGGGGGCGACCAGCAGGCAGAGTGATCAGAGGAACCCCACTGGCACCCACCTTGGCTGGTGGCCTGGCGCCACCCACTGGCTAGCCCCACCCCCAGATCACCACCACCCATCGCCCCCTGGTGATCAGTGCGCATCATAATGACCGGTCGTTCTGCCAGTCATTCCGCCATTCGATCGATTCACATATTAGGAGGTTATTATATAGGATATGTATTACCTATGGACACAAACAATATGGTGGCAAAGACCAGGGGTGGGGCAGGGACTGGGTGGAGGGGGACAATAAATTTAAGAAGATTGAAATCATATCAAGTATCTTCTCTGACAATCCTATTTAATAATAGAAAAACATGGTAATTAACTGTACCTCTGACACACTTCCCATTGGCTAACCAGGGCAATATGCAAATTAACTGCCAACCAAGATGGTGGCAGGCAGCCAGGCAGCTGAAGCGAACAGGAGGCTTGCTTGCTCCAGTGAAGGAGGAAGCCAAGGTTCCCCGCCTGCCGCTGCTGGGCTCTGAGCTTGCACTCTAAGCAACTACGTTGCAATTATAGAAGCAAAACCATCCCCAGAAACCTGCTTTCAGCCAGCCGGGCTTCAGCCAGCAGGACCGCAACAGTGTTTCAATTATAGAACAAACCCAGATACCTGCTTTCAGCAGCCGAGGTCTCAGAGCTGCAGCTGGGCCTCAGAGCTAAAGCCAGCTCTCAGCTCCAGTGACAGCCATAGAAGGTAAATAAATCCCAGAATAAAAAGAAAAAAATGAAAAAAAGGAGAGGTTGGGAGCTTCAGTCACCTGCCAGCCTGAAAACGGCCCTCAGCCCCTCACCCAGACTGCTCAGGCACCCCAGGGGGGACCCCCACCCTGAAGGGGGTATGACCAGCTACAAACAGCCATCATCCCTCATCCAGGCTGGCCAGGCACCCAAGTGGGACCCCCACCCAGTAGCAAAAATGGCGGCTAATTTGCATACTGAAGGTGGGCGGCAGTGGGCAAGGCTGTCCGCAGTCCGGGACCGGATCTGAGACCCTGCTGGTCGGGGGGCAGCGCTTGAGGCTGTCCGAGGTCCCGGGACCCGGATCCGTGACCCTTCCCGGCAGGGCGGCAGCTCGCACAGGGGTGGATCGGTCGGGGTTGGGCAGGGCAGGACGCCTGGCTTCCGCCCAGCCCCAGTCACTCTGGGCAGGTGAGCAGCGCAGAGAGCCTCTGGACAGGGGAGACAGGCCGGCGGAGGGCGGCCTGTACTCCCCACATGGCGGTGGTGACAGCTGTGAGTGCACCAAGCGGAGCCTGCAGGCTGAGCTGAAGTAGCACCTGCAGGCCATCAGCGCCCAGGAGTGGCTGCGCAAGATCCGCCTCCTGGCCCAGAAGGTGCAGGATCGCAGGGACAGCCACCGTGGTGGGCCAGACTGACGTCCTCCTGGCCACACCATGGGGGTTTGCGGATCTGCCAAGCCAGAGGCCTCCGGTGTGCACATGCCCCCCCGGCATGCGAACATCCCCCAGCACACTGTCACCCTCCCACGCCTGCAACAGTTGCAAACCAAGGCGTGCACAAGTTCCCCCCGCCTCTCCACCGCATTTCCATCAACCCAGCATGCCTAACACCCCCACAGGATGTGCACGCATCCCCTCTGATGCGCTCACGTCCTTTGGAGAGTGTCTGGGTGCTCTGGGTGCTGAGGGTGGGCGCCTGTGAGATGACAGTGAGAGGGCAGAGTGGTGATGCCCTGTTCCCACGGAGGCCAGTGCAGCTATGAGATCACCTCTGGGGGGTTAATGCAGGTGCTGAGGCAGGAGCAGGTGCAGACAGACACACCTGGTAGGCGCGGGCAGCCCTCGCTGAGGTGCCTTTGGTCAGAGTTCAAGATCAAGAACCCAGAGGCAGAGAGGAATTCCGTCCTCTCAGTGAAACAGTGGGATACTCAGGGCGACTGTAGAGGAGGAATGTGCACTTTGGGTGCCAGCACCCATGAGCGAAGGCTTCCCTGACTGAGCTTTGCCTGCTTGGGGCCTAGCGCACTCCTGCCGGGCAGCGGGTGACAGGACGTGCTTTTCCAAATTAATGAGAGAAAATGTTGATTCTCCTGCTGCCCACGAAGGTGGAAAGTGAAGTGGGGAGACATGTGGGGAGTGAGCGAGGTTCCCTGTCTTGGGGGGTCCAAATCTGCTGTTGGTTTCTTTCACTGTTGACTAGAGATATACAGGGTGTCCCCCAAAATGTATACACACTTTGAACACCTAATTCCAATGGTTTTAAGCATAAGAAAGAAACAACAATGGAGCTGTTATCTGTTAAAAGTGTAGGCACAAACAGGCAGTTGGACATTCCCTGAGGGGTCTCAGATTGGAGAGGGTGAAGGCCAGACTGAGGGGCCCCTTTCCCCTCCTACCCGAGTGCACGAATTTCGTGCACCGGGCTACTAGTAATGGTATAAAAGTAGAAATGAATCACAAGAAAAAACTGAAAAATGTACAATGACTAGAGGCCTGGTACACAAAATTCGTGCATGGGGGGGTCCCCTCAGCCCAGCCTGCACCCTCACCAATCCAGGACCCCCTGGGGATCAGGCCTAAACCAGCAGTCTGACATCCCTCTCACAATCCAGGACCATAGGCTCCTTACTGCTCACCTGCCTGCCTGCCTGATCACCCCTAACTGCCCCCCCCAGCCTGATCGCCCCTAACTGCCCCCTGCCAGCCTGGTTGCTCCCAACTTCCCCCCCTGCTGGCTTGGTGTCCCCAACTGCCCCCCTCCACTGGCCTGCTCACCCCTAACTGCCCCCCCACAGACCTGGTCACCCCAACTGCCTCCCCTGCTGGCCTGATTGCCCCACACAGCCTGCTGTTTGGTCGTCCGCCCGGTTGTTTTGGTTGTGAGGGCCCCTGGCTTTTTATATATTAGGATATACTGTTAAATAACATGCTACTAAACAATTAATGGGTTAACAATGAGATCAAGGAAGAAATAAATATATACCTTGAAGCAAATGGAAATGAGAATACAACAACCCAAATCGGTGCAGCCCAGTGAAAGCAGTATTAATAGGAAAAGTCATAGCATTACAGGCTTTTCTCAAGTAACTAGAAAAGGGTAACAAAAAATTTGATATGTAAAGAAACAATGTAGACTAAAATGATAACAAATTAATAAAGCGGATAGATAAAGACAATAAATAAAAAGGGGGGGGGGGAGAAAAAAAGTGAAGTGACATTTGTCCCAGCAGAGTTTTGTACCTCCTGGGAGCTCCCTTTGGTTCCTGCTATTCTGATGACTGCAGCTGACTGTTCTGTCTGGTAATTCTGAGCTTCCTGAGAGCTACTTACGTGCTAACCACTGTCAGAATCTGTCCTCCTTTGGCTCTCAGCAACTTGTTTAAAGCTCCAAGCAATCCACAGTTTGCGTCTGTTTCCACAGGACTTGGCTGTGAGTGGGAGGGGCCAAGCTGCACTCTAAGGCCAGTTTGTTAGCAGCAGGGGCCCAGGGATGGTCAGCAAATTTTCCCAGATTCCCCAGGCTCCTCACCTGCCCACCTTTGCGTGCCCGCCAGCTGTGAATCTTAATAACTTAAATGTCTTTTTCGGAAAGGGCTTTAGGTGGAATTGGGAGTATAGCTCTCTGAGTCTCCCCTGAGGGAGAGGTGCTGTTCAGATTTCAGGGAAAGTGTTGCATGTGTTTCTCCATCCCAGAGCTGCTCCTCTGAGAGTGTCCCAGAATATTACTCTGCCCTCATATGCAGTCCAGTGGGATCAGCTGGATACCAGGAGTTTCTATCAGCTTTCCTGCGAGGGGGAAGCACCAGTCAGGTTCCCTGATAGTGGAGTGGACGGCCCCACCCCCAATCCAGTCTCTGAAGCTCCCTGCGACTGTTTAAGCCCGTAGGCTAGGCCTCTGCTGCTGCTCCTCAGCAAAGGTCAAGAGGCAGGGTGTGGCAGGCAGGGATCATGAGAGCAGGGCGGGCTGTATCACCTAGGGCGGTTTTTTGGTGTGTGTTTTTTTTTTCCTTTTCCTGATCCGTGGCTTCTGGGAGGGGCTAGACTAGAGCCTCCCAGGGAAAATGGCCGTTTTGGTTTGGGAGGTTATGATCGAATTCAGGATGCCCGACTGCTGCTTTTCCATGTCTCCCCCACATTCTTCCCACCCCAGCCTCTCCTCAGGCACCTTGAGTCCGCACTGCCCTTCTTCCAGCAAAGCCTCGGGTGAGTAGCTTCAAATGAAACGCCTGTGCTCTGGGGGGTTTTTTTGTGTGTGTTTTTTTAAAGACAAACTGAGGCCTTTTCTCTGACCAGCTCCAGTCTGCCGGGAAGCCAGAAACCCTATGGCATTTCTCAGCTGGATGTTATGTAGACCACTGTTCTGGGCTCTGGTACTCTGGTATGTGAAGCCCAACCTGGGTTCTGGGCCTCTATTTCCTCAGGGAAAAGACCCTTCCGTAGCTGAGGAAGCTGGGTTAGCCCCTCTCGGGACCTCACCCTTTCTACCAGTCTCTAGGTGTTTTCTGTACTTCCTTAATATGTCTTCTTCTCACATAGACCTCAGTTGGTAATTTTGGATGAATATTCCCCAATTTAGATGTATTTCCAATCTGGCCCTGGGAGGAGGTGCAAGAAAGGTATGCCTATTCAGCCGCCATCTTCTCTCTGGTATTTCGAGTGTGTATTCTTTCAATTTAAAATTTTTTAAGAATGAGTTCAAAACAAGAGACCAGGTGACTATGAGGGTATGCTTATTAAAGCTGGGGACAGTGAAACAAAGAAGGGCCTAGGACAAAAAGCAACAGGAGAGAGCCAAGACGGGTGGCTTTGGCTGCCTAGAAACATTATAGGAAAGAAGTGAGCCAAGGCGGGGCTGCTGTCAGCTCACTGGAAACTCGGAGAAAAGGATTCTTGGAGACAGGTTCAGGGGGCTTGCCTGGGACAAGCTACCACATTCCATTCCCCCCAAGTCTTGTGGGGTCCCTTAGAGTTTAGGAGACACAGCTTGAAAGGGAAGAAGAGGGAAGTAGAAAGGGAAGAAAGGCGTGGGCATGCTCATAGAAAGAAGAGCACCCCTCAAGTGTGTATTCCTCTAAAATGTAAATGCAACCTTTTAACAAAATTGAACATATATTGAGTCATAAAGCTAGAAATCCATAACAAAAAGACGGCTGAAATTCTCAATTGCTTGGGAAGTAAGCAACATATTTTGCAATAACTAATGGATCAGTTAGTTAATCATAGTAGAAATTAACAGTATTTTAATTAAATGGTAATGAGCATGCAACATTTCATACAGTCAAGCAATACTTTAAAAGATATTTATAGCCTTAAATGCATACTTTAAAAAGAATAAGACAAAAACCAATAATCTGGGCTTCCATCTCAAGAAGCTAGAAAAAAACTGCAAATAAGTACCAAAGAATGTAGAAGGACGAAATAATAAAGGTAATAAGAACTGGTTAAATAAAAATCTAACATACAGTAGAAAAAATTCAGTTAAGAAAAAAGTTGGTTTTGTAAAAAGAATAATAAGATACATATATCTTCCTCTAGCAAGATTAACCAAGGGAAAAAAAGGGGAAACACCAACCAGCAATATGGTAATGAAAAAGCCCACATCACTGTATATCATTTAAATTTGAAAAAACAATATCAGAATAGTATAAATAAAATTTTAGGCCATTAAATTTGACAACATGTCTGAAACAATAAATTGCTCAATAGACAAAAATTACCAAAGGTAACAAAAGAGTAAATAGCACATATATTATCTAAATAAAGAGTGTGTTATAGAAATTGAAGCACCTTATTAAACACCTTCCCAAAGAAAACCCCAGGATGTAGATGACTGTACCAGTGAATGCCTCTAGACATCTAAGGAAGAAAAAATAAAAAGCAAATCTTCATAAATACTTCCAGAGAATAGAAAAAGAGTGAACACATCCAAATTCTTTTTATGTGGCCAAAATAACCTTCTCAAAACCAGACAAGGATTATAATAAAGGGAAATTACAGGAAAATCTCTCTCATGAGCATAGATGCAAATTCCCAAGTATACTATTTACCAATGAATTAAGAGCTATATACCAAAGATAATACATCAGAAACAAGTGACATTTTTTCTAGGAATATAAAAGTCTACATTCTATAATCAATAAATATAGTCACCCTATAAATAGAAATTAAAGAAAAATCTTATGATCATTTTGATGTATACAGAAAAATCTTTAAAAACAACATTTAAAAAATAAAAATATAACATTTATCAATAGATGAGAAAATAAGGAATCTGTGGTACTTATTATATACAATGGAATATCACTTGGCCATAAGAAAGACAAATACTATGTGATTTCACTTATATGTGGACATTAATGAACAAAATAAACTGACAAACAAAATAGAAATAGAGGCATGGATACATAGAACAGACTAAAAGCTATCAGTGAAGGGGGACTGGGAGAGGATGAAAAAGAGTGAAGGGAATAGCCAGAGATTAAATCTACATAACCCGTAGACACAGACAACAAACAGTATGGTGATAGCCAGAGAAAGGAGGCACACAAAAATAAATAGAGTTTAGCGGTAGCAGGTTTGCTGCAGTGGTTAGAGCTTCCCCTCACGGACAGAAGGGTCATGGGTTCGATCCCTGGTCAAGGGCACATACCTCAGTGGGAGGCTCGATCTCCCACCCCAGTCTGAGTGCTTGTGGGAGGCAACCAATCAAAATGTCTCTCTCACATCAATGTTTCTCTCTTTCTCTTCCCCCTCCTTCCTCCCCTCCATTATCTCGAAAAGAAAATCAATGAAAAAAATATCCTTGGGTGAGGATTAAGAAAAATAAAATTAATTAATTAATAGAGTTTAAAGAAAAGAATGAAATCTTACCACTTGCCACAGCATGAATGAAACTAGAGCATATTATGCTAAGTGAAATATGTCAGTTAGAGAAAAACAAATACCATGTGATTCAAAGAATAATATATAAACCAGTGATTCCCAAAGTGGGCGCTACCGCCCCCTGGTGGCTGCAGCGATCCAGGGGGGCGGTGATGGCCACAGGTGCATTTGTTTTAACTTTTTTTGTATTACCTTTCTATTCTGAGTTCAATAAATAGTTTCATAATTTCAAACTTCAATGTTTCTAATTTACACCTTTCTTTACTATATTTTACGAAAAAGGTAGAAACATTAATACATATATCTTTCTGTTTAATTGCTATTAAAATTTTTAAAAAAATTAATTTCCAGGGGGCGCTGAGTAATATTTTTTCTGGAAAGGGGGCGGTAGGCCAAATAAGTTTGGGAACCACTGATATAAACCAACAAATAAAACAGAAACAGACTCATTGATACAGAGAACAGACTGATGGTTGCCAGAGGAGAGGGTAGAGTTGGGGGAATGGGTTTCTTTTCAGATTGCATAAATCTTTTGCCTTTTATACCTGAAATTAGTACAAAATAATATCGAATGTAAACTGTAATTAAAAAAATAAAAGTAATTTTAAAACATTCATTCATGATTAAAAATATATTTTTAGCAAATTACTAATAAAAACAATCTCTCTTAACCTTTTAAACTGTATTTACAAAAAAAAAAAGCCCTCATCAGCCCTGGCCAGTGTGGCTCAGTTGGTTGAGCATTGTCCCATGCACCAAGAGGTCGCTGGTTCAATTTTAGGTCAGGGCACATGCCCACGTTTTGGGCTCCATCCTCAGAAGCGGGGTGTGCAGGAAGCAGCCAATCAATGTTTCTCTCACATCGATTTTCTCCCTCTCTCTCTAAAAAATCAATTTTAAAAAGCACATCAAACATCATGCTTAATGATGAATTGTTGAAAAGTTTTCCCCCCTGCCCTGGCCAGGTAGCTCAGTTGGGTGGAGTGTCGTCCCCATATGCCAAGGTTGTGGGTTTGATCCTCAGTCAAGGCACATACAAGAGACAACCAATGAATGCACAAATGGGTGGAAAAACAAATCAATGTTTCTCTCTCTTTGTTTCTCCCTCTCAAATCAATACATTTTTTAAAAATTTCACCCTCTGACATCTAGAAGTCTGTTATCACCACTTCTCGTCAACATCACACATGGAGCTTAATATAATAGAACAGAAAAAAGCAATAAAGAGTATATGGTAGGCCCTACCTGGTTTATCCTGTGGACTAAAGGGTCCCGGGTTCAATTCCAGTCAAGGGCACATGCCTGGGTTGTGGGCTTAATCCCCAGTAGGGGGCGTGCAGTAGGCAGCCAATCAATTCTCTCTCATCATTGATGTTTATCTCTCCCTCTCCCTTCCTCTCTGAAATCGATTAAGTGTATTTTTTTTAAAAAGAATATATGGTAGAAGAGGAAGAAATAAAATTGTCATTATTTACTATAACAGCATGATTTTACACCAAAAAATCTACAGAAAATGTATTAGAATTAATACGCAAATTTAGTAAAACTGCCAGAAAGTTTTTATTTTAAAAAAATCAAGTGTATATCTATCTATAAACCAGTATCAAATAAATATGAAATGAAAAATTTAAAGATACCATTTGCAATAGTTTTAAATAACATCAAATAATTTGAAATAAATCTATCAAAAGATGCCCAAGAGTTGTATACCGAAAACTAGAAAATATTTTTTTTTAAAAAAGACATAGAAATAGGATATACCATGTTTGAGGATTACTATACTTAATATGGTAACAATGTCTGTTCGCCCCAAATTGATCCATAAAGTCAATGCAATAGCAATAAAAATCCCAATAAATTGTTTTATTACATTAAGAATTTGACACATTGCCCTAGCTCAGTGATGGCGAACCTATGACACCTCTGACACGCGAACTCATTTTTTTGGTTGATTTTTCTTTGTTAAATGGCATTTAAATATATAAAATAAATATCAAAAATATAAGTCTTTGTTTTACTATGGTTGCAAATATCAAAAAATTTCTATATGTGACATGGCACCAGAGTTAAGTTAGGGTTTTTCAAAATGCTGACATGCCGAGCTCAAAAGGTTCACCATCACTGCCCTAGCTGGTTTGGCTCAGTGGATAGAGCGTTGGCTCGCAGACCAAAGGGTCCCAGGTTCAATTCCAGTCAAGGGCACATACCTCAGTTGTAGGCTCAATCCTCAACCCCAAGTCTGGGCATGTGCAGGAGGCAACCAATTGATGTGTCTCTCTCACATTGATATTTCTCTCTCTGTGTCTCTCTTCCTTCCTTCCACTCTCTCTAAAAATCAATGGAAAAATATCCTCTGGTGAGAATTAACAAAACAAACAAAAAAAGAATTTGACACACTGATTACAACATTTATATGAAAATGTAGAGTCAAAAATAACCGAGATGTATTACAGATCTAAATGAGATTAGTAGATCAACTAAACTTCCACAAGGAGGCAAATGATTAAATATCTTTCTGACCTTGGCAAAGGCAGTGACTTCTTTTAAAAGATCAAAGGGCCCTAACCATGAAAACAAAAGTTGACAAACTGGACTGCACTACATTTAAGAAATTCTCTCTGTTAGGAGACACTATTAAGAAAGCAAAAAGCAAGGCACAGTGGGAAATGATATTTCTGTATAATATAACTAACAAAGGGCCTGCTTTTATCCAAAATATATACAGAATTCCTACAAATAATTAAGAAAAAGACATACAACTCTATAGAAAAATTGGGGAAAGACAAGCAGGCATTTTCCCCTTTTACCACCGCTTTAGCTACATCTCACAGATTTTGATATATTTTCATTTTAACTTAGTCAAAATATTTTCTAATTTACTTTCTGGTTTCTGTTTTGACCTATGGATTATATGGAAATCTGTTGCTGAATTTGTAAGAGCTGTGACAGTTTTGTTGTTGTTATCTTTCTGGAAATGATTTCTATTTTAATTATGTTATGGTCTGGTCTGAGAAAATTTCATTTCTATCCAATTTCTTAAGTTTTTTGTTGTTTTTTTAATTCTCACCCAAGGATATTTTTCTATTGATTTTTAGAAAGCGTGGAAGAGAGAGAAAAAGAGAGAAATATCAGTGTGAGAGAAACACATCGATTGGTTGCCTCCTGGACTTGCCCAACCAGGGCCCTGGCTGGGGAGGAGCCTGCAACCTAGGTATATGCCCTTGACCGGAATTGAACCCAGGACTCTTTGGTCCACAGGCCCACACTCTATCCACTGAGCCAAACTGGCTAGAGCAGCCGTGGGCAAACTACGGCCCGTGGGCCGGATCCGGCCCGTTTGAAATGAATAAAACTATTGAAAAAAAAGACCGTACCCTTTTATGTAATGATGTTTACTTTGAATTTATATTAGTTCACACAAACACTCCATCCATGCTTTTGTTCCGGCCCTCCGGTCCAGTTTAAGAACCCATTGTGGCCCTCGAGTCAAAAAGTTTGCCCACCCCTGGGCTAGAGCAATAGTTTCAATACCATAACAGCCTGTCTGATAACCAAGATAGCTATTAAGTGACTAAAGGACAGGTAGTGTATACAGTGTGAATACTCTGGTCAAAGAGATAATTCATGTCCAGGGTGGGACCCTGAATGGCATGCAATTTAAAACTTAAGAATTTTTCATCTCTAGATTTTTCCATTTAATATTTTTGGACCACAATTGACCAAGGGTAACTGAAACTGTGGAAAGTGAAACCATGGATACGGGAGACTATTGTATATGCTATCTACTGGAGAAGTCACACTTTAGATTCAAAGACACAAATAGGTAAAATCCAAAAGATGGAAAAAGCTACATCATGGAAATAGTAGCGATAATAAAAACATGAAGAGAAAAATCATTATAGACACAAGGAAGGACATTATATATTGACAAGAGTCAATCCACCAAGACAAATCCTATCTAATAAAGCGGTAATATGCAAATTGACCATCACTCCAACACACAAGATGGCTGCCCCCATGTGGTCAAAGATGGCCACCACAAGATGGCCGACAGGGGAGGGCAGTTGGGTGTGATCAGGCCAGCAGGGGGGGCAGTTGGGGGGGACCAGGCTGGCGAGGGAGGGAAGTTGGGGTGACTGGGCCAACAGGGGAGGGCAGTTGGGGGGGGACCAGGCCTGCAGGGGAGGGCAGTTGGGGGCAATCGGGCTGGCAGGGGAGGGCAGTTAGGGGCAACTGGGCCAGCAGAGGAGGGCAGTTAGGGGTGACCAGGCCTGCAGCGGAGGGCAGTTAGGGGGGACCAGGCCAGCAGTGGAGGGCAGTTGGGGGGACCAGGCCTGCAGGGGAGGGCAGTTAGGGGCAAACAGGCCTGCAGGGGAGGACAGTTGGGAGCAACCAGGCCAGCAGGGGAGGGCAGTTAGGGGTGACCTGGCCAGCAGGGGAGGGCAGTTGGGGGCAATCGGGTCAGCAGGGGAGGGCAGTTAAGGGTGACCAGGCCTACAGGGAAGGGCAGTTGAGGGGGGACCAGGCCTGAGAGGGCAGTTGGGAGGAGGACCAGGCTTTCAGGGGAGGGCTGTTGGGGGCGACCAGGCCAGCAGGAGAGGGCAGTTGGGGGCAATCGGGCTAGGAGGGGAACAGTTAGGTGTTGATCAGGCTGTCAGGGGAGTGGTTAGGGGGTGATCAGGCTGGAAGGCAGAAGTGGTTAAGGACAACCAGGCAGGCAGGCAGGTGAGCAGTTGGGAGCCAGTAGTCCTGGATTGTGAGAGGCAGTTGGACATCCCTCGATGGGTCCCAGATTGGAGAGGGTGCAGGCTGGGCTGAGGACACCCCCCTCCATGCACGAATTATAAAGATATACACATCTACAACAGAGCCCCAAAATACATGAAGCAAAAACTGACATAAGTGAAGGGAGATATGAAACAATTCAACAGTGATAGTTGAAGACTTCAATGTCTCACTTTTGATAATGAATAAAAACTATGCAGAAGATCAAAAGGAGATAGATAGACGATAGGAAGGAGGAAGGAAGGGAGGGAAAGGAAGGGAAGGAGGGAGGGAGGGAGGACATTCCACAAAGCAAAAGCTGAATATATATTCTTCTCAAATGCACATGAAATGCTCTCTAGGATAGACCATATGATAGGCAATAAAACAAACTCAATCCATTTAAGAGAATTGAAACTACACAAATTATGTTATGTGATCACAATGAAGTGAAATTAGAAATTTATAACATAAATAAATTGGTAAATTCACAAATATGTGGACATTAAACCTCATCTTCCTAAATAATCAATGGGCCAAAGAAGAAATCACAAAGGAAACTATAGAATATTTTGAGATAAATGAAAATGTAGACATAGCATACCAAAATGGATGGGATGCAGATAAAGTAGTGTTTAGAGGAAAATTTATAACTGTAAATACCTACATTAAAAAAGATTCAAATCAATGACCTAAACTTTCACATTTAGAAGCTAGAAACGATGAAAAAAACTGAAAGCAATTAGAAATAATGAAGATTAGAATGGAAATTAATGTAGTAGAGAATACAAAGAGAATAAGGAAAAATCAATGAAACCAAAGGTGTTCTTTGTTTTCTTTCTTTCTTTTTTCATTTGTCTTTATATTTTTTTAAAGGTGTTTTTTTGTAAACGTCAAGAAAATTGAAAAACATTTAACTAGACTGACCAAGGAAAACGAGAGAAGGCTCAATTTACTAAAAACAAGAATGAAAGAGGACATTACTACAAACTTCAGAGATAAAAAAGATTACAAGTGTATACAGTGAACAACTATATACCAACAAATTAGGTAACTTAGATAAAATGGACAAATTACTAGAAAGACAAAAACTATCATACCTGACAGAAGAGAAAAATAGAAAAATCTTAATAGACCTATGATAAGGAAAGAGACTGAATTAATAATGTTAAAACTACACACAAAGAAAACTCAGGACCAGAAGGCTTCACTGGTGGATTCTACCAAATATTTTAAAAAGAGTTAATAGCAATTTTTCACAAACTCTCCCAAAATATAGAAGTGGAAGGAACACTTTCTAAGTCATTATATGAGGCCAGTATTACTCTGACACCAAAATCAGACAAAAACATAGCAAGTAAGGAAAACTAAAGATCAATGTCTCTTATGTAAACAGAAACAAAAATCTCCAACCAAATACTGACAAACCGCATCCAGCAACATATAAAATGGATTATACTCCACAACCAAGGGGGGTTTATCCCAGAATCACAAGATTGTTTTAACATCCCTGAATCAATTAATGTAATACACTATATCAATAAAGGACAAAACCCACATGATGATCTCATTAGATACAGAAAAAGTTTTTGACAAAATTCACTCATCCCTTAAAGATAAAAACATTCAACAAACTAACAATTGATGGAAACTTTCTCAACCTTATGAAGGACAAGCTTTGCAAAACCCACAGTTAACATTATATTTAATGGTGAAAGATTAAAAGCTTTACCCCTAAGATCAGGAATGTAACATGGATGTCTGCTCTTATCACTTCAACTCAACATTTTTAAAAATTGAAATATATTAACATATAACATTGTGTAAATTTAAGGTGTGCAACATGCTGATTTGATACATTTATATATTGTAATATGATTGCTATTGTAAGTAATAGCACTTCTATCACATCACATAATTATCATTTTTTGTGGTGGGAATAATTAAGTTTTAGTCTCTTAGTAAGTTAGACAATTACAATACAAAATTATTGTTTGTATTCACTGTACTCTGCATTAGAGCTCCAGGACTTATTTATCTACCAGTTGCAAGTTTGTGTCTTCAAACAATATCTCTTCTATTCAACATTGTACTGGCAGTTCTAACCAGGACTTTGGCAAGAAAAAAAGGGGTGGAGGGATTCAAATTGGAAATGAAGAAGTATATGAAACTATCTCTATTTGCAGTTAACATGATCTTGTATATGGAAAATCCTAAGGAATACACTAATAATCTACTAGAATTAATAAATGAGTTCAGTAAGGTTATAGACACAGGACCAATATATAAAAATTACTTGTATTTCTACATACTAGCAATGAACAAGTCAAAAATAAAATTAAGAAAATTATTCTATTAGTAATAGCATCAAGAAGAATGAAACACTTAGAAATAAATTTAACAAAAGAAATGCTTGCGTGTACACTGAAAACTACAGAATATTGTTGAAAAATTAAAGACCTGAAATATTAAAAATCATCTCATATTTATAGATCAGAAAAATTAACATTGTTAAGATGACAATACTCCCCAAATTGATCTACAGATTTAACACAATCCTTTATCAAACTTCTAGCTAGCTTTGTTGCCAAATTTGACAAGCCGATCCTAATTTTTATCTGTAAATTCAAAGGACCTGGAATAGCCAAAACAACCTTGCAAAAGAAGAACAAACTTTATTTTTTTAAAAAAATATATTTTATTAATTTTTTTGTTTTTTTTACAGAGAGGAAGGGAGAGGGATAGAGAGTTAGAAACATCGATGAGAGAGAAACATCAATCAGCTGCCTCCTGCACACCCCCTACTGGGGATGTGCCCGCAACTAAGGTACATGCCCTTGACCGGAATCGAACCTGGGACCTTTCAGTCTGCAGGGCAACGCTCTATCCACTGAACCAAACCGGTTACGACGAAGAACAAACTTTAAAGATTTACATTTGCTAATTTCAAAACTTACTACAAAGCTATAATAATCAAAACAGTGTGGTATTGACATAGTGATAAACATACTGATCAATGGAAAAGTATTGAGAATCCAGAAATAACATCTCACATTTACAGTCAATTGATTTTCAACAAGGGCACCACGAATGGGGAAATAATGTGTTTTCAACAAATGGTGTTGTGACAAATAGATATCCACATGCAAAAGAAAAAAGTTGAAATCCTACCTTCCACCATATACAAAAATTAGCCAAAAATTGACCAAAACTTAAATCTAAGATCTAAAATATCCTCTCAACAAAAGTGTTGGACATAGAATACCTAGATTTTACTAAATAAAAACATAAGTTTTTCAGAGTTGTAGGAATTGGTTTCTAGCTCTCCAAAAATGTACATTCACTTTGAATCATCAAGCTACTTTTGGGAAATGAGCTGTTTACTAATCACGTTGTTTGAACCTATAAATTCATCATGTAGGCTTATCCATGCCTAAAATGTTCATAATTTTTCCCTGGCTATTGTGGCTCAGTTGGTAGGAGCATCATCCCATACACCAAAAAGTCACAGGTTAGATTCCTGGTCAGGGCACATACCTAGGTTTCGGGTTCAATCCCTAGGTTGGGGCGAGTACGGGAGGCAACTAATCAATGTTTTTCTCTCTAATCTCTCTCTCTCTCTCTCTCTCTCTCTCTCTCTCTCTCTCTCTCTCTCTCTCTCTCTCTGTCTCCCCCTTCCTCCCTCCCTCCCTCCCTCCCTCCTATCCTTCCCCCCTCTCTAAAAAAATCAATGAACATGTCCTTGGGTAAATCCTTGGGTGAGGATTTAAATACATACATACATACATACATAAAATGTCCATCATTTTTAAACATCCTAAAGTATATTGGATGCCATCATGTTAACCCACTTTTTCTCAGGGAAAATGGATCAAGCACAGAGGTAACTTGAAGTTGTGAAATCAAAATTGAATTCCAAATAAGTTAGAGTCTTAATAAGAATTTGAGGAAGTCTTATTTAATTGACTGCCTTTTCTGGTGACATTTTATTTTGAGTTCTAAAGCTGTCTGATTTCCAAAATATGAATTGGTATTGTCTGCTGAATATGCAGATAGCAAAGTTAGACTAAATTTCAACAAACTTTTATATTTTTTACGGTTTCATTATAATCTTCATCGAAATGGAAAAGATGATTTAAAATTCTACTTTTCAAATCAAAGTACTTAAAAGCTAGGAGGAACAGTTTTCAGTTGCTGTGATTTGACATATCACTTGATATTACTGTAGAAAGCATGACCCTTGGTAAGATCTGATAGAATCAGCTCTACACTGTAAAGACCAACACATCTTCAAACAAAATTTCCCCTTTTATTCACCAACAGAACATTTCAGTTGCAAAGTCTAAATCAGGAAATGCAACTTTTTCAAAGGGCATTCAAGAGAATCATACAATAATGCATGCTTGTTCATGAGATATGTCTAGGCTAAATGAGTGGCTACCAAATCTACCTGAACATTATTGTCTTTTGGAAGACCAAAAGCTTTTTATTCATTTACAAGCACTTATCTGTCTCATCCTGGCCTTGTGAGAGTCAGTCTCCATATGTGCTTTCACATCCCCTTCTCTGCCAGGCCCAATTCCAAATTCTTTTCAGTTTACTGTTCAGTATGTTCTGTTTTGGTTGCTTACTTCCCTAATCCAGTTATATGTGTCCTTCCATCTGTCATCAAAATAACAAGGTCATTTAGCTTTCTTTTTTTGTGTGTGGTTTCTGGGTCAGGCTATGGTTGGTATTGTAATCATTTTCATTTTCTTTATCTGAACACTTAGAACACATACTCACAATATTCATAATGCTAAAAATTAATGTAGCACTATCTCCATACAAATCACAACAATTAATTCATAGGCAAAGTTAGAGATAGAATGTTACAAATCATGATTGCAATGCACTTAAGCTGCAAACTTAAAGTAGCCCCCCACCACGTGATCAACAATAGGTGATCTGTTATTGTGAATTGCAAATCATGGTTTTCAACATCAGTGGTCAGGATTAAAAGCAATGGATAATGTCATATCTATTGGACACTAAAAACAGCATTGCATTCAGCCCCTATTTTTTGAGCCATATTATGGGTTTTGTACTTTTTTTTTCCAAACATGAAAGGAGTTTCCTGAGATGCAGGGTTTCCAGTAATAACACTGGGACAGTACCAAGGAAATAAGGATAATTGGTCACCCTCAGAGCGCTGGAAGGTTTGTTTTTGACAATTTTGTCCAGTTTTACAGCTGCTTTTGGGGGAGAAGATTTGTTAACCTCCTTAATTCATCATGCTGGAAGTAAATCTCCCATACTATTATTTTACATATTATTTTTAGTGTGTTTCTCTTACTAAACTGTAAACTTCAAGAAATAGGGATTTTTGTTTGTTTTGTTCACTGCTGTATCCTCTATGCTTGGCACATCATAGGCACTCGATAAATATTTTTGATGAATAAATGAATTGATGACATTTGCAGGAGTGTAGAGTCTAGATTGGAGGAGGGAAAAATTTAATCAGATAGGCAAGTCAGTAAGCTAGTAGAGGGTCCAGATTAGAGATGATAGAGATGGTGGAGATAATGAAAAGTGGACTGATTTTAGAAATAATTAGGCGGCAAAATTGCCACGATTAATGGTAGAGTGATGATTGGGGAAAGTGAAATGGAGGGTGGTGTCAAGGATGACTCCTTGATCTCTGGCCTGCAGAACTGGGTGGTTAGAGGTGCCATTCAGTGAGTTAGCAAACAATGGGCCAGTGCCAGGTTTATAGGGAGAGGACCCTGAGTTCTGTTCAAGACAGTAAATTTGCCATAACCTGTTTGGCTCAGTGGATAGAGCGTCCCGGGGACTGAAGCATCCTGAGTTTGATTCTGGTCAAGGGCACATGCCTGGGTTGCGGACTCAATCCCCAGTAAGGGGTATGCAGGAGGCAGCTAATCAATGATTCTCTCTCTCCCTCTCTGAAATTAATAAAAAATATATATTAAACATAAAGACATAGTAAGTTTGAGATTCCTTTGAGACGACTAAGCAATTTCAAATAGGCAGTTGGATACATGGTCCTGGAATTCAGAGGAGATATGCTGTCTAGAGACAAAAATTAGTGTTATCAATCCCAATAGGTGGATGATTATCAAGGAAGAGAGAGAACAGGGCCTAAGATAGAGCTGCAATTATACTCTGCATGCCCTCAAGTTTTTATTTGTATTAATTAAATTACTTGATTGTCAACTGGAGACTAGGATTTCAAATCATAATGTTTTAAAGATTTTGAAATGAAACAATTCCAAAAGGTTTTCAGGTTTTCTCCTACTTTTCTTTCACTTCACATTTTTAGAGATGAGGCATGTCTCATGGAAGTGTTTGGTGTCCATTGGTTGTGCTTTAAAAAAATTGGTTTAGAGTGACTATGGAGGATCATGGTTCTGACTTTATAAGTATTTATCAAGTCCTCCTGCATACTGAGCAGTGTGCTAGGTGCTGTGGAGAAGGTAAGAGATATTTACTGTGCTTACTCTTGTGAAAGTTTCAAAATATTGGGAGGAATAATTGCATATTAAAATTGGAAGATCATCTAGTCTGATTCCATCATGTTTTTCAGAACATAAAAGTATGTCCCAGGATGATAAAGTGACTTTTTAAGTTTAAAATGAAGAGATAGAGATCTCATTTTAGAAAACAGAGGTCCTGATTTCTAGCCACATTACTTTTTCACTAAGTTATTCATTCATTCAGCAAATTTTAGCTGAGGGCCTACTATGCGAAGGTACTGTTCTAGTCATTCATGGTAAATCTTGCAACTTTTTCATCTGCATTTGCCTCTGGAGAGTAATAGTAATAGATTCAAAATCCTTGCAGCATTCAATAAGCAGAGTTGACTGACAACTGGGTGTGGCTTACATTTGGACCGTCCACTTTCAATTTATAATAATTTCTTCTCTTTGTGCCTGAGGGGAGAGGAAACAAGAGGTAGATTAACATGTGAAGCAATTAGAGAATAATATACAGTATATAATTAAGTACTAAATTGCATTGTGTGACTAAGTGCAATAGAGAGGTACAGGAGCCAAGGCCCAGAGTACAAGACAGCAATCTTAGAGAAGAAAAAGTCTTCCCATAGTAGTAACCATTGGCTCCCTGACATGTTCTTTGAGTAAGTTCAGCAAACATTTATTGGGTAGGCACTGTGCTAGGTGCCTGTGGTATAAAAAATAATAAAACATGGTCTCTTCTCCACCAAAGATCACTGTCCATTGAGAGAGACAGAAGTGCATATAATTTCAATATAATGGTGGTAAATGATGAGAGAGGTCTGGCTAGAGAGTGTATGAAAGCATTGGGGAGCTTCACCCAATGAAAGGGCAATTAAGCCCTGGATGTGTGGCTCAGTTGGTTGGAGCATTGTCCCATTCACCAAAAGGTTGTGGGTTCAATTCCCAGTTGGGGCACATACCTGGGTTGCAGGTTTGATCTGCAGTTGGGCACATACAGGAGGCAACTGATCTCTCTCTCTCTCCCCCTTTCTCTCTCTCTTTCTCTCTCTCTCTCTCTCTCTCTCTCTCTCTCTCTCTCTCTCTCTCAAAATCAATAAACATATCTTCAGGTGAGGATTTTAAAAAAGGAAAGAAAGGATAAGTAAAGCTTTTGAGAATAAGGGCTGACACCTGAACTGAATCTTGAAGGCCACTATATCCTAGCTAGTTCAAAAAGAGTTGTAAAAGGAGTTTTAGGAAATAAGAACAGCATGAATAAAGAGACAAAGACCTTCTGTCCCTATCTCATATTTCAGAAAAACTGGAAACAATAGCTACTCTTTTTTTTGTATTATTGGTTTCAAAGAGGAAGGGAGAGGGAAAGAGAGAAACATCAATGATGAGAATCATTGATCGGCTGCCTCCTGCATGCCCCCTACTGGGGATCGAGCCTGCAACCTGGGCATGTGCCCTTGACAGGAATTGAACCTGGGACCCTCCAGTCCGCAGGCCAACGCTTTAGCCACTGAGCCAAACCAGCTAGGGCAATAGCTACTCTTAAGTGGAATAAATGTCAAATCACATGTATACCTAAAAATAGTACAATATTGTTTGTTAACTATATTAAAATAAATGAAAAAATACAATTTCTTCCCTTGAGGAACTCAGAATCTGGGGCAAGAATTAAAAAAAAAAAAGAACAATGACAACAAAAAATCCTTGAAAAGGTATTTCCATCATCCTCAGTTTACAGATGAGGAAAATAAAGCACTGAGAAGTTAACCTGAAACCATGAGTTTTAGGATTTGCGTCTAGGCCATTTGGTTTTTGCCTTCCAGTATAGATTATATCTCATTGTGAATATTTGCACCCAACAAATCTATATTTAATTCCTCTAGTTTTTAGACTTATTATCATAACATTTATGATTAGTGTAGATCTGTATGATCATGTTATTTAACTAACAGCCAAAAGGAACAAAGATGATCAAGATTACCCAATGGCAAAGCCAGTTATAAGCAAATGCCCTCACTAAAATATACGTCTAAGAATGGCATTGATCAGAATGAAGTCTCTCAAGCACTCAGATGTAACTTATAAAATGCACAATTGATAAGTGTTTTTTCTTGTTTTCAACTTGATGGCTGCAGGTTAGTGGTTCTCAAACATGTTTTGTATGTCACAGTCTTACCTGGGGAGCTTATTAAAAATATAGTTGCTGGGCCCCATATCACATGTATGCCAGAATTACTGTGGTAGGGCTTGGGTTGCTATATTATTAACAAATTCATGAAATGATTTCATTCCATTCCAATTCCACTTCTCCTATTCTTCATTACCTTCTCTTCCCCATTCTCCAAGGCCTTTTAATATTTATTGAGTACCTACTATAGGCCAGGTACAGAGTTCTGTGGGCTGGATATACAGCAGTGAAAAAGACAAAACAAAGCCCTGATGAAGAGAGATAATAAACACATAGAGAAATGAATAAGGGGCACAGTGATAAAGAGCTTGACTAATGGGGTCAAAACAAATGTAGATTTGACACAAGGTTCTTCCTCTTCCTAGCTGTGTGACCTTGGGCAAGTTACTTAATTGTTCAAGAGTCTTGTCTGTAAAAACTGGACTAATAATAGTCCCTGCTCAGGGCTGTTGTACAGATTGAATAAGATAATGCACATAATGTATTTAGCAGGGTGCCTGGTACATTGTCCAAAGTCAGTTAACTCTTATTGTTTTGCAAGCATCAGCATTATAAAGTTTATTTTGCCAATATTGCCATTGATGTTGAGTTCAGTTTCTTTGTTTATTCAACATTCAACAAACAGCAATTTAGAGATATTCTTGTGTCTCTAAGGCATTTCCCCTACCACAGTTGTGTTTCCTGGGCAGTTCCTGTATCATACCCAGCTTCAAATTGCTGAAACAGGAAGTGACATCAACAACAAAGTCCATCAAGGCTCCCAGCTCCTCAATTAGGTATCTGAGTAGCTCCATAAGCTGGACAGAGTTAAGAATTTTATGAAACCTCACCAATACAATAAGTGGAAGTTAAAAAATAAACAATAACCATGAAAACTAAGTAGAAGAGCATAGGGACCAACTGCTGAGAGCCAACATTATGAGGTAGATCTATCAAATGATATGGCAGTTAAGAGATATGAAAAAATAATCTGTTCTTCATAGTTAGTGGGGCAAGAACATTCGCATATGTCATTCTCTGTTCTTGTGCCCCAAATAAATTTGCTAGGAATATTAATCTCATTTAACTGATATGTAAACGAAGGCTCAAAGAATTCAAATGAATAGCCCAAGGTCACTCTGCTAGTTGGCGGAAGGCCAGTGAGTCACAAGCCTAGGTCTTCAGACTCTTATGCAGCATCTCACAAATAGATAGACTTTTATTTTTTTATTTATTTTAATATATTTTTATTGATTTGGGAGAGGGAGAGAGAGATAGAAACAGCAATGATGAGAGAGAATCATTGATCGGCTGCCTCCTGCATGACCCCTATTGGGGATTGAACCTGCAACCTGGGCATGTGCCCTTGACTGGAATCAAACCCAGGACCCTTCAGTCCGCAGGCTGATGCTCTAGCCACTGAGCCAAACCAGCTAGGGCAATTTTATTTTATTTTTCACAGAAACATTTAAAATGCTTAATCCATCCATGTTTAATATTTCTTATTCTTTATTTTTAATGTGCCCAGTATATAAAATGCAAATAAACTTTGGTTCCATTTAAATGCCATTTACAGTATTTGTTTTCGCGCTAGTCACTGTTGTAATTTTATATTTGTTTATGTGATTACTTGATTAAGGTCTGTCTCTGCTGCTACATCAAGTTGGACCATGTCCATTTTTATCTATCACATAATAAGTGATCAAAATGTACTTGATGAATGAATGAATGATCCACTGTTGTTGATTACAGCCAGAAGGGAGGTCATAAGCATGTGGGTAGGTTTAGCCTTTGCTTTAAGCAGAAGCAGGAATGCCAGCGGCATTTTACATGGAAACACTGAAGATGGGAAAAGGAATTACTTTTTAGTTGCTGGAGAGAATGAATTTGCTTGTACTGGTCTTAGTGATTGAAGTTCAAGGACAGGCTGATCTAAGCAGAGCAGATGCAGTTGCTAAGCGGTTGTCTACAGGTTACAGTGAAGTCAAGAGATTGTATAATTGATAAATCTCTACACACACACACACACAAAAAAAAAAAAAAGAATGGAGGGCAGTTTCTTAATGTGTGGTTCTCAACAGTCTGAATCAGAATAGCTGCGCAGTTTGAGAAGGCAGAATCGTGCACCTAGACCTTCAAACTGGGGGAGGGGAATGCAAAAATCTGTATGTTTAACAAGCTCCTCAAGTAATTCTCACTTCCACAGTTTAAGAACCCCTGGGGTGGAATAACAATAGACCACCAGAAGGTCTAAGACTCCTCTAGGGCAAAGCCAGTATTATAAAGTGAGAAGGGAAACCTCCAAGAGACTAAAATAGCAACCAGAGAGCCAGGGTTAGAGTCCTTGTTAGGAACTGAGGTAAGTGAAAGTTTAAGAGCAAGGACATAGCTAAAAAATGTTCAGTGTAACAGAGATGCCAAGAATGAAGGTAGAAAAGAAAGAAAAAAAAGGAATGAAGGTAGAGAAATGTTGTGCAAAGGTAGAGATGAAATCCAGATTTTGTGGAGCCTGACCCTGTCCTGCAAGACCCAACTCAAAGCATTTCCTCTCTAGGGATATATTTCCTCTTCCTCTGGACCAAGTTCATCAATTCTATTATAGCATTTTACCTATTGTACTGAAATTCTGTTTTCTTCCTCATTATAAATACCTGATTTTCTTCCTCAGACTGAGATTTCCTTGAAGGCAGGAACTATCTTATTCCTTTTCAAATCCCCAATGTCTGGCATAATACCTGGCATACAAAAAATATCTGCAAATGCCTGCTGAATGAGTGATCAGAGAGCAATTGGAAGCAAAGAACACAGTCTGGCAGTGAAGGTAGAGGAATCCTATGTGTTTTAAAGCAAACAAGAGCCAGGCAATTGATGCTGCTGGAGCAGGGAACAAGTAGGAAATCAGTCCTTCCAGAGCACAGAAGAGATGTGATTAAAACCACAGCTTTAGCTTTAAAAATCAGAAGGACAATTCTTTCTGTGAGTCTTGAAGGAAGCAAAAAAGGATGGGTGTAGAAGATACTGCATAGCTCAGATGGCCCTACTCAGTCAGGAAGTTAGGCCTTTGCTGGGAATGAGGTACAGTAAGTGATAACTAGAGCTTGAAGAAAAAGGCAGGAAGAGTGTTGGTGGGAGTGTAGTGATAGATCAATAAGAGATTAAAAGATCCTATGCTATATCCTCAGGCATTGTTAAGAGCCTGTTATCACAATCTGACTCCTTCCTGTAGCCCTTGAAATAACAGGCTGCATCTATCAGTTGTGCTAATTGGAACTGGCTACCAGGCTTGGGGTCTGAAACTTAAAAAAGTTGGGGTTTCCAACTTTTAAAGCACTTACCACAGTCCATCTCCTATGGTAGCTATTTGTCTTTTTCTTGTTAGACTGTAAAGAGGTGAGAACAAAGGCTTATTCACTGTTGTGTTGTACCTTAGCATAGTGCTTTGTACGTAATAGGCAGAGGATGTCTACACCAGGCACACACCTTTAATGTAACATTTATCATATCATACTGTGTATTTGTTTGTTTTTCTGTCTGCCTTTATAGACCATGAGCTCAAGGTCAGGAGTCAATCTATGTCTCTCTTGTGTTTGGAAATTAGTTTTGCAGATGTTTATTGAATCAAATTTTGTTGAAATGAATGCATGGGTGATAGAATGAATAAAAGATAGCAAAATGTGGGAGTGTTGGGAAAAATCTTAAAAAAAAAAAACCAGTGGATAGACACTACATTTTGTTACTGACACAATCATCAGTCTCATTTTGACATCAATAAGTGTGTAAAGCTGGTGGAAAATTATAGTCAGGGACCTGTTTTCAAATACACTGTAAATGTTTGAATATACATTCTGGGTCTTGGTAAATCTCAAGCCACTCCCTTTCATGGTACAGGGCCTGGGTGAAAAGGGTAAGAGTACCATGTGGTTAAATGACTGCTACTATGAGTACCTGCTTATATGGGATACAATGTTACCCCAATGTGTTTACTGTTTCCTTGAGGATTACAATTTAAGGCTGACATTGCAGGGGAAAATATGAAGTATGAAACAACATTGTATCAAAGCAATGGAAAGCCACTGCCTCCCCTTCTGTCAGAAAAAGTAGCTACTTAAAGGGCATCTTTAAATTTTCATTTGTTTGTTAGGGCTTTTTTCCCCCTCTCTTAAACCACGGGCTTGCACTAGTGAGCCAAGTAGAAAATAATAAAAGCTGACCCTTATATAGAGCATACTATATTATTCTATGTAATAATATTATTACATAGTATTATTCTATGTAATTTACATATATTAACTCATTTCTCTAATTTCTCATTACAACCCTAGGAGATTTGGACTTGTTGAAATTGAGGGAGAGAGAAGAAATGCACCGTGATCAAGGTCATAGAGCTAGAGTGGGGGAGCTGGGATTCAAACCCAAGCATCCTTGCTTCATACATCAAAGAGGTAAGTGTTTCGTTTAAATGTCTGGTTTACCTGTGTGAGTTGTAAAAAAAAATCACGTATCTTTTCTGATTATGATAATGTCAGCATTTATAGAGGGCCTATTATATGCCAGGGACGCTAATACACACTTGCATTATTTCATTTCTTCCTCACAATAAACCCATTAGATACTACTTTTTTAATCCCCATTTTAAAGACAGAAAATTAAGGTACAGAGATTAAAATGATTCACCCAAGGATTGAATTTGAGACAGACTCCGCTACGAGCTTCTCAGTCTCTCCTGGCAGTAAAATGAGAGGACAGAGGATCTCAAAGTGATGCCATGAGAGTACAATGAAATAATGGATGTGAAAAGGCCTCGGTGAACAAGTGCAAGGGATAAGGCCTACCCATATGAATCACTGTTGAAAACTGGTCACCCAGGGTCCCTACCCAGTGGTTTCTGGTCCTAACCCTGCTGCTTCTTCACCCAACCCACAGCTTTGAATCTCTTTCTGTATCTCGTCGGATCCTGCCCCAAACACTTGGCTGAGCGATGGACCGGAGAATAGAAGGTACGCGCGCGCGAGCAGGAGGCGGGGCCTGCTGCCCAGCTCCTAACTGGGGGCAGTGGGTGCACATGCGCTGTGGTTCTGCGGCGTCAGTTGTCCCTTCACTACAGCCAATCAGAACCGCGGCGCGTTCAGGCGTATAACGCCCTTTGAGTCGTTGCGTGCTGGGGGGAGCGACGTAAGGGCACTCCGCGAGCTCGTCTCCTCGAATGAAAGGAAACAACCTCCGGCGACAGAGCCCCGCTCTGAGGCGCTGCTGGAGAACCAAGACCGACTTCTTTCTCTTTCCCCTCATTGGCGCTTCTCCCCTGCCGTTCGCCTCTGGGCCCCGCTGGTGAGTCCCCACAGCACCCTGGGGCCCCCCATTCTATGCCTGGCGGGAGAAGACAAGGAGGATGGCGGTAGCCAGGCCGCCGCCCCTGCCCGTTGTTAAGGGGGAATCTTGGTGGTCTCGCTTTATTGTCGGGGACCCCAGAAGCGCCGCTCATTGAAGGCACTTGGCTTGGAGGCTGCTGAGAAAAGTAATTTAGAGGAGATAAGGGAGAGGTTAGGCTTAAGTCTAGACTTCGGGGGAGGGGGCGCAACATTTAGGGAGGAAAAATACTGGGTATTTCTAGTCTTTGCCGTTGCTTAGTACATATTTGGGAAGGAGGGAGACTCCCAGTTTGGGAAGAGTAAGAGGAAGAATTGTTAGGATGGCAAGAAGGTTAGCCTTACAGAAAGAGGAAAAACTCCGGGGTGGGGGGGATTAGGGGTGAAACAGATACGAAACCAAGACTTAGAGGGCGAACTCCTAGGGGAGGAGGGTTAAGGAAAGTGGTAGGATATTTTCCTGGATTCTGGTGGATTGGGAAAGGACAGTTAGGGGACCCTGACTTTACAACAGAAAGGAACCTGCTAAAGTGCTTTAGAGGAAGATAGTTTTGCGAGTTTATCTAGCGCTAGATTAGAGGGAGATCTTGGAGTCTAGTGTGTATTGAATAAATAACGGGGAGGATCCGGTACGTTATGGGTACTATCCTTTATTATATGCACGAACAGCACGGCGTTCTTTTGAAATTTGTTCCTTTCGATATTCTGTGTGGAAGTTGAAAAATCCTCTAGTAATTGAAAAACCCTTTCTTTTCATCGGCTTATGGACTTAATATCAGATCTTATTCATACAGATCAAATTCTTTCTCTACCCTTGGGTTTGAAACAACTGGAAAATTCCTTCAGTTTCCTTTTGAATAACCGCAAGAAGCAGTGCGAAGCATGTAATATCGTGCAACCAAATTCAGGTGCCCTTCCGGTTCATTTCTTATTCGTTTATTTCTCTCCACTGTAACTTTCCTGACATAAATACTGCTTTTGTGGGGATCACATATATATATTTTGATCTGTATATTTCAACTGGCTTGCGTGTAGAATTGTTTGATCTTCTGGTACTGCAGTTTTTGTTTGTGTGTTTTTCTGTGAAAATGGTCTTTCAGATACCAGACATTGAATGTGCTCTCGAGTTAGCTCTTGAATGCTCTCCTTGATGTTTCAGTTTATTTCTACCTTGGTGTTTCACAGCATCTTGGAAAATCAGAAATGAATTGGTTGTTTCAGCTTAACTAATCGTGCTTTTATATTTTTCAGACATTTAAATTGCTTTTCACCTCTATTATCTTTGCCTCTTTATTTCTGCTTTATAACATTGCTTATAATGTGATGTTTCTTTTATGGAAAAGGTTTCATTGTTGGGTGAAGGCATCAAACTTTGATCTTTGCATGCCATGAAAAACATTTTAAACTAAAATTAAAATGCCATGTAGCTGTGTGGATTATTATGAACCCCTTAATATTGGTCCTTGGAATGCCCTTATTCTCCTTAACTAGAAGACCACAAATGTGACAGCATTAGATAAAAATCTATATTTTTATGATAAAGACATTTTTGCTAGGACTCATTGTTTCCATGATGATCTCCGCTTCATGTTTTATAAGGAGGCTGAAAAAAAATTAGCAAGATGTGCACAGATGCATTATTTGAATTTTAGTGGAAAAATCCATTCAGTCATTGCACATTGGGGAAAGTTTTTTATTGGTTTTGTGCACTTTTGTGTGTTTCTGTTCATTTTACAAATTATATTTATACTGATTACAGAAAAAATACACTAAAATATCTTTGAATGCAAAATAAAAATATACCTTTCTTCTCTTGGAATTTGGGATATTTGATAGCCAGAAAAGCAGGTCCTCAAAATTAGGATGAGAAATTTACCTGTTTACAAACTGAAAGAGGCAGAATTCAATATGGATAAAATTTTGAGGGTACCATTTTCAGAATTAATCTCAAGAATAAAAAGTGATTTTCTACTTTAGGAATTTTCTTTATCTTAAGCCGATTTTATATCCTATGATAGCTACCATTGTATAGAAATTACACATTAATGATGCCTGTACAAATTAGATTCACAATGTGCCATCCTTTCAACTGGCCAAGGATGAGCGGGAGAAATGCTGAATGTATTACAATGGTTTCATAGTGCCTGCTATTGCATAGTAGAAAAAAACACTAATTTAGAACACAAATAGCAAATTTTGATGCTATTTATTAATTTTGTGTTTTGCATAGTTAATTCTAAAGATTTTGGCAGCTATATTCTTGATAAAGCAACTGAACACATATTTGCCTGATCAAATGCAAACACACTTCCTCTTTTGTTTCTTTTGTTTCTTTGTTATGTTCTTTTTTCTCCTTTAATCTTAAAAGTATTTGCTGCCTATTTTCAATCAGTTTCACAGTTTATAACCAGTGCTGTGAATACAGTACCATTTTATGCCATTTGGAAGACTGAGGTATTTAAAATTGGCATTAAAAGTTTGTTAAACCCATCTACACAGAGACCTTCAGGGCCTTTGAAGTTTTGTTAAAAAGAAAAATCTAGATATAAATTGATAAGAACTCTTTGTGGCTTCACTTTAAATTTTGATTAAGTATCTGCATTTTTATATTACCAAGTGCTAAATGGTTTGTACCTACTACCTTGCTGACATCCAGTGTTACTGTTCTTGGTAAGTGCATCTCAGAAAGCTACAATATTGTGTTAGTGAGTCTATTTTTTCAACATGGTATTATGAAAATATTAAAATATATCAAAAATTGAAAAATATAGTAAATTTTAAGACAAAAATTTGAGATTTTATTCATTGCGATTTATTTTGTGGCAGCCTGGTTCCTGAACTGCTTAGTTCTGCTGATTTAGAAAAACTACACAAATCAAGTAACTGATTTTACATTTGTTTAATACTTATGAAGAATCTGTGTTGAGCTTGATGATCTAAATCTGAAACCTTATTATGTTAGAGCTTTTCTTCCCTTTTTTGTTTGACTATCCTACCTATAATTATAGTTTGACTGAATTTAAGACTCATTCAGAAATATGTTCCTACCTTTATACAATATTACTAAGTAAATGTGAAAGTTATTGTATTTAGAATGCTACTTTTAGTTTACAACTTTAATAAGCAGACTTTTGGAGTAAATCTGAGTCAGATAATAGTTATTTTTATAAATAATTAATTTCTAAAGTTTACATTTTTGAATAGACTTTTATAAGCCTAATTTTTTTCTTTACTTAAAAATGGAATACAATAGCAAAAATTAACTTATTAAAGACATATACATGATTTTTAACTTGAAAATAATTCAAGTTTAAAAATAAGTGTTCCAAAGTCATCATTAAGTACATTTATTTCTTTCTTGTTTACCAATATGTAAACTTTAAGGAATTACAGAATTCTGTTCATTCTGGGCATTGTGTAGTTGTAGTTTTTGTTCTTCTCTTAGATATATAATATTTTGTTTCCTTGAAGGAGCATCTGCCTATACATGAAAAATATGTTGCATTAATTTTGTCAGCAGATGATGGATTTAATATCACACATTGTACATTTTTTACTTATCCAGGCAGAAATAGTTCTAATTCACATATCCCCTAATTTGGGAACGGTTTGATTTTTCTGAATTTCATTAGATTATACATAAATACATATTTTTTTCATTATGGAGGCATCTTAAGTTTTAATAGTGATTTGTCTAAAATCACTAAAAAGCCATTTAAAATGCATATATTAGAACTTAACTACGATATTAAACAACTTACCTGACTATGTGTACACTGATTTTAAACGAAATTAACCATTTTGTTGCTCTTCTTATTCTCTGTAGCATTTCTTGGGGCTTATAAAGTGGCATTCTAAAGGCAACTTAAAAATCATGTCAAGTTCAGTTGAACAGAAAAAAGGGCCTACAAGACAGCGCAAATGTGGCTTTTGTAAGTCAAATAGAGACAAGGAATGTGGACAGTTACTAATATCTGAAAACCAGAAGGTGGCAGCACACCATAAGTGCATGGTAAGTATACCAGCAGCAACTGAGAGACTTGAAGCCATAAGAATATTAACAATGAATAGTCCTGAATTCTAAAAAAAATGAAGAAAAACTCAGTTAAATTTTAAGAATATTTCCTTTTAAGTTTAACATCTTATTCACTGTTTCACTGTAATTTCTTTATATATGAACCTTAATTTTTTTTAAATGTAATTTATAGCTCTTTTCATCTGCTTTGGTATCATCACACTCTGATAATGAGAGTCTTGGTGGATTTTCTATTGAAGATGTCCAAAAGGAAATTAAAAGAGGCACGAAGCTGGTAAGTTGGTATTTCTTCTTGCGAATAAAATTTATTTTAAGCTCATTAGTAAAGAAATTGCGTATTTTAAAGTGTATTACCTTATTAACTGAATTTAATTTTAAATTGCAGTCTTTTTTTCTACCCAAACCAGCAAATTTCAAGGCTGGATTTAACTTACTTACCAATTAACAAAAGGAGTGGATCACTTGAAATTATATGTTATTAAACAGCGTCACCCCAATAAATTTATTTAAAAATAGCAAATGTAAAAAAAGAAGTGAATCAATATTCATTTTTGTTCTTTTAAAAAATAATTAAAATCTTCTTGGAGGCTGTATTGACTTAGAAAACAAGCAGTTTGCTTAATTTGAATGTATTATGTGTTAAAGTTTTCATTTAAGTATATTTTCACAATTAAATTTTGATGTATTTTCACCTATCATAAAGTAATTGTCATTACAAATGAAGATGGCAGTAATCTTTCAACAGAAAAATGTCAGCAGTTGCTGAACAAAGTATTGAACTGTGATTCAGGTATATAACACAGCATTTATGACTTTTGATAACTTTTGGTGAGTTTTACAGTTTTTCTGAAGCTATGCTAGAGTAATGTTCCTATAGCTGTCTTCACTACCAGTAACCAGATTGGCAAGATACTATATTGTTCTATTGGAAAAGTAGTGTCATTTCAGTTGATATATTTATGATACATTATGGTTTGCATTAAAACAGTTTCTTTTCATTTGATTATTTTTCTCCTTTGAACTCCTTAGTGAAATTGCATCTGTAAATGTACCTCCAGTAGCTTCACTAAGAAGTGTTTCATTATTTTAAAGATGGGTTTGACAGAACATATATCTCCGCTCTTGGGAACTAAGTAATCTCATTTCACAAAGAATCTGATGGGAAGTGGAAGCTATCATTTTGATGATCAGGAATTATTTTGAAAAGTAGTCAATCTTTTAGTATTAGAAAAAATAATAAGAAGTTCAAGGACAACATTTGAGATTTGCTTTAAGATAAATAGTCTTAAATCCTAGAATCAGTACTGGCACAAATGGAAATTTAGAAGTCAGACTGTTTTTGTTGTAATGAGATCTTAACTGAAAATGTTTATCTTTCCCACCCCCAAAACTGTAGATACCAATAGAATGCTCCATTTTAATTTGATTTTTATTTGTTTAAATGTGGCTTTAGATTTCATGTTACTGTGGCTTACTGACCTGAGAACCAGAACAGCATGTTTTTATTTCCTCGTCCTTAAAAACAAAATCAGATACAAAGAAAGAATACTATTTACTTGATGGTGGGTGTACTGTAAGCCTTATTAGCCCATTATTTATTCCTTGGCACTATGAAATGTCTGGAAAATGCTTCCACATCCTGACTTTTTACAATTTTTTTGTCTAGTTAGAGCAGGAACAGTTTTGGTCCCTATTGTTACAATATTAGTAACAAACTAGAGGCCTGGTGCACTAATTCATGCACTGGTGGGGGGCCCTCAGCCTGGCCAGCGATCAGGGCCAATTGGAGCCGGCCTGCCAGGGGAGGAACCGCGGGAGGTTGGCTGTGGGAGCGCACTGACCACCAGGGGGCAGCTCCTGCGTTGAGCGTCTGCCCCCTGGTGGTCAGTGTGCGTCATAGCTACCGGCTGGTCGTTTGGTCATAATGGTCACTTAGATATATATATTTATATATGGCCTAGTTTTACATGAAGCAGCAGCATACATCTGGCAGTATTGGTAAATTCAATGGAGATTTAATCTATTTGGACTGTGTGTGAAGAAAGCATCAGAACTTTGTGCAGGTTGCACTATTATAAGTTGTTTTGATTAATTTTTAATGGTATAGTGTATGGAGTTGATTCCCCCCTCCTCAAGTGTAGTGAGTTATACATAACTTATTCCTTGATCTAGGGAGTGGAATAATATTGGAGATAAAAACCACAAACTATAGTAAAAGTTTTGTATTTGAATCCCAGCTTTGTCACTTATTAGCTGGTTGACCCTGGGCAAATTATTTACTTCTCTACGCCATGTTTTCATCACCTGCCAAAAGAAGATAACAACAGTCCTTGTACTTTTCTCACAGGGATAATGTGAGAATTAAGAGAGAGACTATACAGGACTAAACACGGTGCCTGGCATGTGGTTAGGACTTGATAAATAATAGCCACCATTCTAGGTATTAATTTTAAATAATAAGGTCCAGCTAATATTATCATAAGCTAATGAAGAGCATGCTGGGCTGGGAAGTCACGGAGCCTATTTTTTAAATAACTCTGCCACTGATACATTATGTAACTTTAGATAAGTCATTAACTTATTTTTTCACCCATGGTAAACAGATAATGCTAACTAAACAGTGATGTTGCATAACAAAAAGTGCTATAAAATATACAGAGTTTCCTTAGGTGTTTTGAAGCCATGATGAGGCTGTGGGCATCTGGCATTGAAGAATAATGGCAGAAGGAGAGAACTTTGGAGCCTGAGTATGTAATTTTGCTCCTTTTCCTCCTCCCAAAATGTCAAAATTTAAATAACTTACATAGGGGACAGGACTAGAGTAGCATTTATATGTTTAACATTGAAATTATTTTGAAGTCTCCTTTTAGCCTTTAGTTTTGCTCCTTCCATTATATCATTTTATATGAAGTATTATCAAGTAACCAAAATATCAAATTTTAGTTTTTTTCTTTACTTTTTCCTTTGTAAATTTGTCTAAGTAATAAAAGGACCATAAATCAAATAGGAAGGGAGAGAAAAGTGAAGAACTTCATGTAGATAGATAAGCTACATATAAACTAGATAATCAGTGTCCCTAATTGAGTTTTTAAAGCATTTTATCCTGTGAGCCTGTTTGTCCTGGCTCCTGTTTATCTAGATTTCTAGGTGAAAAGTGGGTCATGAATACTTATTGAAAATAATCGAAAACAGGAGTGCTGGTCCCTGGGTGCTTTCAAGGCAGGTTCTAGTCTATATTTGGTGTTGGCTCCGGAGTTGCTCACTTGCCCCAAAGAAAAGTAGAGAGAGAAGCGGTTAGGGCTTGATAGGAAAGTGATATAGGTGGCCAGATGGGTCAGTCTTGAGAGGATGGGAGGTTGCAGTAGAGCGGGAGGTATGGTTGTGTGGTTTCTATGTTCATGCTGCCAAAGGCAAATTTCCAAGGTTTTCATGTTTGCCACAAGGATCAGGGGAGGAAAAACCATTCCACAAGAATGTATTCATCTCTTTTTACATCACCTTTAACTATATAGCCCCAAGGTGGACCAGGAGAAATTTGGCAGAGTACTGAGGTTTTTATAATTTGAGACTCTGTTTTTGCAGTTAAGACAGATATGTATTTTTCCAGAATGGTTTCCAGTTCCTGTTGAAGCCTTATGGAGACACCACATCTGTACCACCTACTCTTATTCTCCAACCATCTAGCCAAGAAATGCAAATTTCCAAATAAAATTATGAGTTACCACTATTTTCATTTTTTTTAAGGAGACACTTGAAAGCAGTATATTTGAAGAATGTACTCTTTCTGGATGAAGTTGGTGGTGAGGTCATTAAGAGTATCTACATCAGCCCTGACTGGTTTGGCTCCATGGATAGAGCGTCGGCCTGCGGACTGAAGGGTCCCAGGTTCGATTCCGGTCAAGGGCATGTACCTTGGTTGCGGGCACATCCCCAGTGGGGGGTGTGTAAGAGGCAGCTGATTGATGTTTCTCTCTCGTCGATGTTTCTAACTCTCTATCCCTCTCCTTTCCTCTCTGTAAAAAAATCAATAAAATATATGTTAAAAAAAAAGAGTATCTACATCAGATAGTTACTGTTCTAATTAGCACCTGGGTCAGATATGTCACAGACTCTAGGAACAAAAGGAGTTCAAAAGGCTATTTCATTCTCCTTCCTTACTCCTAGGCAAGACTGCTAGAAGCCATCCAATGTAAGATTTTTGTCCTATTCTTAAATATATCAAGAAATTGTAATTCTACCCAAGCAATCTGAAACAGGAGCAGTATTATATAACACATTTCAGAGTCAAGAAATTAATCCTTCTGTATAACTCAAGTATCTTGCTTAATTTTTTAAAAAATATATTTTTATTGATTTCAGAGATTAAAGGAGAGGGAGAGAGAGATAGATACATCAGTAATGAGAAAGAATCATTGACCAGCTGCCTTCTGCAGGCCCCGTACTGGGCATCAAGCCCACAACCAGGCATGTACCCTGACTGGAATCAAACTGTGACCTCCTGGTCATAGGTCAATGCTGAACCACTGAGCCACTTCAGCTGGGCCATCTTGCTTAATTTAAAGCCATTTATGCTAGATCCTTTTCCAATCAAGGAACTATTTGTTTTTTTATTATTAAAAACTACAGGCCCAGTGCATGAAATTTGTGCCCCGGGGGGGGGGTGTCCCTCAGCCCAGCCTGCACCCTCTCCAATCTGGGACCCCTCAAGGGCAGTTGGGCATCCCTCTCACAATCCAGGACTGCTGGCTCCCAACTGCTCGCCTGCCTGCCTGCCTGATTGCCCCTAACCATTTCTGCCTTCCAGCCTGATCACCCCTAACCACTCCCCTGCCAGCCTGATCAATGCCTAACTACTCCCTTGCCAGCCTGGTCACCCCTAACTGCCCTCCCCTGCAGGCATGACACCCCCCCCAACTGCCCTCCCCTGCCAGCCCAGTCACTCCTAACTGCCCTCCCCTGCTGGCCTGGCCGCTCCCAACTGCCCTCCCCTGATGGCCTGGTCGCTTCTAACTGCCCTCCCCTGCAGGCCATCTTGTGGTGGCCATCTTGTGCCCACATGGGGGCAGCCATCTTGTGTGAGGGTGTGATGGCCAATTTGCATATTGCCTCTTTATTATAGAGGATTATTATATAGGATAAAAAATTCTTGCCCAGCCCTAACCGGTTTGGTTCGGTGGATAGAGCGTCGGCCTGCGGACTCAGGGGTCCCAGGTTCGATTCCGGTCAAGGGCATGTGCCTTGGCTGTGGGCACATCCCCAGTGGGGGGTGTGCAGGAGACAGCTGATCGATGTTTCTGTCTGTCTCTCTCCTTTCCTCTCTGTGGAAAATCGATAAAATATATTTAAAAAAAAAAAATTCTTGCCCAGTCAATGTGGCTCAGTTGGTTGAATGTTGTCCCACACACCAAGAGGTTACTGGTTTGATTCCTGGTCAGGGCCCGTGCCCAGGTTGCAGGTTCCGTCCCCAGTAGTGCAGGAGGCAACTGATCTATGTTTCTCTCTCATCAATGTTTCTATCTCTCCCTCTCCTTCCCTCTCTGTCTCTCTAAAGAATCAATAAAAACATTTTTTTAAAATGAAAAATTCCTCATGTATCTCATGACTATCCTCAGGTCACTCCTAAACTTTCCCCTTTTCAAACTAAATTTTACTCACATGTATTAAGAAATCCTCTGAATATTCTCCTGCTTTTTTCAATAGTAGAAACAGCTAACATTTATTGAACACTAAATGTGTTAGGGACTGGGATAAGTACTTTAAGTACATGATCCTATTTAATCTCATAATCATACAGTGAGATAGGAAGGTATTCATTCTCACTTTACAGACAAGGAAACTGAGGCTTCGAGAAATTAAGTAACCTGGCCGTGGTTATATAGCTAGTAAGTGGCAGAGCTGGAATTTGAATCCAGGGCCAGTTAACTACAAAGTCAGAATTCTTAATCATTAGATTATACTAGCCTGCATTTTAAGCTACCTAACAAAAAATCACATTTAAAAATGTCATGATTAGAGCTTAGTAGTTTTCTAACAGAGATGGACATAGTACCTCATTTAGGACATAATCAGATTCATATTAATATATTCTGTTATTAGCATTAACTTACTGTTTTTAGGGCAAAAATCCTGTATACACATACTGTATAAGAATATTCTGATTCTGTGTTACACTCAAGATATTTTTTATAGCCCCTGAAAATAAAAAGGCAAATAGAGATAAAAACATTGATGAGAGAGAAACATAGATCAGTTGCCTCCTGCACTCCCACTACTTTGTTATTTATTCAGTACCAATGGAGTGCTTTGCACCTCAGAGAAAAAGTATGTATGATTTTCAAGAGTTTATGATCTAGATATTGGGCATGTCATGAATCTGCATATATGACAATTTATAGTATACACTTTTTAAATTTTCCCATGGGTGAGGATTCTTGCCTATTTAGGTAGTTAAGACTGCTTCCTAGAGATCGTAAGGTTAAGAAAAAGGGATAAGTCAAGGAAACAGATTAGGTATATTAGAATGGGTCATTGAGACTGGCAGTAGTGGATTGGAATTGAGTAATGTGAGATGATTGCAGGGTCTTTAAATTTTTTTTTAATCCTCACCTGAGGATTTTTCCATTGATTTGAAGAGAGAGTAGAAGAGAGAGGCAAAGACAGAGAGAAACATCAATGTGAGAGAAACACATCGATTGATTGCCTCCTGCATGAGCCCCGACCAGGGCCGGGGCCAGGGAGGATCCTGCAACCAAGATATGTGACCTTGACCTGAATCAAACCTGGGACCCTTCAATCCGCAGGCCGATGCTCTATCCACTAAGCCAAACTGGCTAGGGCAGGGTCTTTAAATATTAAAAAGGAATTTCAGCTGGATTGGAGGGGATGGGGAAGGACAATGCATTATTTTTCAGGATATAAGTGATATACAGTAGTCACTGTGGAGAATGGAAGATAATGGCTGCATATTTGTCTGGTATCCATAGTTGTCATGCAGGCATCTTAAACTCAACCTGTCTAAACCAATATTCGTCAACTCCCCACCCTGAAACCTGATTCTCTTTCCGAATTCTTTACCTTCAATTCTTTATACTTCCACATCGGTCACTTGGTTCTATTTCTGGGTTGTCTCTGCCTTCTTTTCTTTTTTAATGGCCTCCTAAATGCAGTCTTCCTCTTCCCACCCTTCCAACATACTACTGGTAATTATTTGAGCTCTACTTTTAAAACCTAATGTCACTCTCTGAGTAAAAATCTTCCTGATTCCTTACTGCATAGAAAACAATATCCAGAGGCCTCACCGTACCCTTCAGAAGTCATATCTTAAGTCACCTTTTCCATTCCTTAACTCATTCCCTTTCCTCTGTTTCCCAATTATCCTCTGCTTGTTTCTACTGCTGCATATGTGCTCGTGTTACTCATCTCCTCGATCAGTTTTCTCTGTTTTTGAGTCCTATTGAGCTTTTACCTCTGTCATAAAGTTTAACACTATGCACTGTATCTGTTACACGTTCTCAAGCCTTTCTTCCCCACTCATCTGTGAACTCTGGGGGAATAGAAACTATTCTGCTTGCTTAGCATAGGATTAAGTGAGGATTATGCATGGAAAACACTTAGCACAGTGCTTGATGTCTCAGTTGTGCTCAATAGTGTTCTAATAAATAATGGCCACTTATTAATTGTTGGTTGAATTTGAAAGAGAGAGCTTCAATTGGATAATAGTGTGAAGCCTTAATAATGAGCTAGGTGTAAATTGACCACAGAAGTAATGGTATAGCCTAAAATTCCTGTTTTGGTTAATCTGTGTTTTAGTGTTGTTTGCAGCTCCAGCAGTTTGAAAAGGAAGGAGAGAAATCTAGAGGGAAAAATCAGGTTGGTTATTTGTTCAGGATGGTAGAGAGCAGTGTATGCTTCAAACAGGAGTTTTGTTTGGTTCTTCAGCTTTCACTCATCCAGTATGGTGTTATTTTTGTTTACATAGGCATTATATTATTTGTCAAGACCTGCATCTAGAATTCATGTATCTGTTCATTTGTTAGATACTTAATTGAGTGTCTACTTTGTACCGTGCACAAATGGAAACACTTTGGGTGCAACCATGAATGAATATAGTTTAGCTTTAGGAGTATCTGAAGAATGCCACAGGAGAGTTGGGAAAGAGCGCCATTATTCTACCTGAGACGGCAGAGGCTTCATAGAAAGTGACATTTGAAATGTGTTCCACTGAGAAAGTGATGCTGTAGAAGTCAAAGGGAGAAGAGTTTCAAGGAGGAGAAAGTGGTTAAAGTATTAAGTAAGTATTAAATGGCAGTGCTGTTTACAGTGTGTGACTCATTTAGCATTAATGAAGGACAAAATGGAGCACCCACAGTGTAAAAATGCTAGCACTGCTAACTGCATACAAAGGAGCAGAAGGTGACTAATAGTGTTACTAACCAACAGTGGTACCTAGCCAACTATGAAATCAGAAAGGGGAGATAGGGGATTGCAGACAGGTATCTTTTGCAAAAGGTCCCAAGTGACTTTTAATGAACACTCTTGGGCATGGACCATTGCCTTGGGACAGGAGTTGGCAAACTTTGTGTAAAGGACCAGATAAATATTTAAGGCTTTGCGAGCCATATAGTCTCAGTCATAGGCACAGACAATACACAAAAAAATGAGCATGTCTGTGTTCTGATAAAACTTTATAAAAACATGTGGTGGTCTGGATTGGGTTTGCAGGACTCCACCTTAAGGTATTTTGCAGGGAAACAGGTAAATTTTCTATGTAACTAAGTGTACATGAATCATTAATGTATTCATATAGATATGAATTTTTTTAAAAAGCTCTCATTATGACATGCAGACTAACTTGTGTGCAGGTATTTTACATTGTTTATATTAAAATCAATTTTGCTTTACTTTGGAAGTAATTAAGGAGAATGAATGAAGTCCAAAGAGAAACTTCAAGTCTAATGAGGGAGAAAATCAGGTCTTCGACTATTACTGAATTAGCTAAATTTTTTTTTTAATTCAAACATTTTTTTCTTTGCCTTCATTTAATACTTCTTTGTAATTTGGAATACTGTCAATTTATTTCATTATATAATTACTTCTTATTTATTTGTGCTAATGGAGGAGAATGCAAACCAATAATAAAAAATAGTCCATGTCTGGTTTTGAGGGGGTGACTCGGTACTTAAGCATGAATGAATATTTGGGGTTCTTCACAAATGAAGTATAGCAACAGCATCACAGTTTAGCATACATTTTAGCATGAAAGACTTACACCTTAGAAAGAACCTAAACCTAATGATCTGAGCTCAGAAAAAGTCTGTCTGATCTTTCAGATGAAAAAAGAATCTTGAAAAGCTCCAATAAGGGAATTTACTTCTTGTCAATGATGATTCATAAATATGGATAGGAGTATGTGATATTCAGAGCAAGGTCAGGAGACTAGTTTAAGTAAGAACTTAATAGACTTAGTTCATTACCCTCCAATTTCCAAAAGACTTTTTAAAAGATTTATTCAGCAACTGCTTGGATTTAGTCTGTTACTCTAGTAAAATAAGTAATTTTTAGAAGTTCTCTATTTTAGAAGCACTTGGAATTTAAGGTCCTAATCTATCAGGTTTTTCACTTTTCAATGACTTTGACAGCTTTCAGATTTTATTTTTGCTTTCTAGCTTTATATTTAGACTTAATTATTATATACCAGAGGCCTGTTGCACGAAAAGATTCGTGCAATAGGCCTTCCCTTCCCCTGGCTGCCAGCACTGGTTTTCCTCCGGCACCTGGAACCCAGGCCTTCGCTCCGGCCGGAGCCACCTTCAAGCCTTCGCTGCCCCGCCTGGCCACCCTGGGTCTGGTCGCACACGGGACGCCTGCCGCCCTGGGTTGCAGATAGCAGGCCCAGATGGTGGCAGGGCAGGCGGGATGGCGCTGTCCCGCCCTGCCTGCAGTATGCAAATTATTCGCCATCTTTGTTGGTGGTTAATTTGCATATCACGCTGATTAGCCAATGGGAGGCGTAGCGAAGGTATGGTCAATTACCATGTTTGTCTATTATTAGATAGGATTGTAGCTATAATGATAAACCAGAAATGGTTATAAGATCATGTTTTACCCTCCCATGAAATGGTATTACTTTTAGAAAATTTTAACAAATAAATGGGATAACTGTCAGTTAACTAGATAATTCAGAACTTACTCTGTTTTCTGTGTTGGATATGTGAGGTATTACTATAAATAAAGCAATAAACCCGGAGTTAAGAGCATTTTTAGGCAGCTCTGAAAACTTGCCCCAACTACACTGTGCTGCTTTTATTAAAAACAAACACCAGTGTAAGGTTAACTGCTCTCACTTTTTGTCTCGTTTCCTATAAAAATATCCTATGTACCCTGTTTCCAACTCCAAGCACTTTTGGTATTTTTTCTTTGCCTTCAGATTCAAGAACATTCTCTGAACATTTGTAGCCATTTTCTTGGAACAGGTGTCTTGAGAGCAGTAACTACTTAGCTGTGAGAATTTATATCTATATACTGTGGTCAGTTACTGATGTATATCATAGATATACAGCAATTAAACAGGGCAAATCTAAATCTTAGAGAGCCCTCTCTCCCTTGACTCTATCTAGCCATCAGATTTCGGCTTTTCCCCAAGAGCCTTCTCTTTTCCCCTATTCTAGAAGATATTGATCTTATTTTAGTTTTACTTTATATCTATCTGTGGTCTTAGATGAGTTTTCCTTAGCTACTGAGAAAGCAGTATTTTTCCTTTTATTCCTTAAGACTTCTTCCTTTTGCAAACTGAATTTCAATTCTTGCCTGGTTCAATTGACTGAGGAGCAGGTATGTCCCAGCCTTCGGCCCCTGTGGGACTTTTAGCTAAGTCATGGTCCTTTCAGTTTCTGTTATCTCCTCTCATGCGTGACTTGGTTCGTCTTTCATGAGTGGCTCAGCTCCTTAAGACTCTGGTTATGTGGCATAACCTAATCTTAACATAGTACAGCTTCTCAGACATCAGAACAGTGTTTACCAGTGGTGGGGAGATGAGGAACCTAGGGAGATGTTGGTCAAGGGCTATAAAGTTGCTATTATGTAGGATGAATAAGTCTAGAGGTTTCACATAGAGCATGATGACAGTAGTTAATAATACTATATTATATACTGGAAATTTGCTGAGAGTAGATTTTCTGGTGCTTTCACCACATGCACCAAGAAATGGTAGCTATATAAAGAAATGGACATTAATTAGCCTGGCTGTAATAATCATTTCAACTATGTATATGTATAGTAAAACATCATGTGCCCTAGCCTGTTTGCATCAGTGAATAGAGTGTCAGCCCTTGGACTAAAGGGTCCCGGGTTTGATTCTGGTCAAGAGCATGCACGTACCTTGGTTGTAGGATCAGACCCTGCCCTGGTTCCAGGCACATGTGGGAGGCAACCAATTGATGTGTCTCTCACATCTATGCTTCTCTCTCTCTGTTGCTCCCCCTCCCTTCCACTCTCTCTAAAAATCAATGGAAAAATATCCTCAGGTGAGGATTGACCAAACTAAAGCACCCAAAAAGAACATTATGTTGTATACCTTAAATATATATAATTTTATTTATAAATAAAGATAGTATAGATTCTAACCATAATATAAAGATGACATTCAAACATCTGAAATAAAATAATGGGACCTTTTCTTACACTTTCCCCATGTTGGAAGAGGTAATTGATTACTGAGATTTACTAGGTCTACTAGATAGCAAACTGAATAGAGGAGTAAAACAAATTATCAACGAAGAAATTTTTACCTCTATTTAAATCAAGAACTTAAAATTGAGGATACAAGCAGGATAAGCTAAGAATTGACATACCTATATTGGGGACAGGAAATTAGCCCTCAGTAAATATTAGGTATGTGGGACAGACCTTTTCTCAGGAAGGAAGGGGTCCACTATTGTTTTTGAAAAACATGTTTCTGTCAGGTTAACTTTCCTTTTTCCACATTTGAGAGAGCCATGGGTAAAGTGCAAGCATGACATTAAATGGCAACCAACAGTCATTCTGCTGAGGGCTCACCAGGGTCTGTGACAAATTGGAGGTCAAATGTTTTATGTAAAGTGGAATACAGGATAACATTACTCAGGTCCCACCAACTGCTACCTTGCTGTGGTGGAGGTCCCCATTTTCCTATTATTCAAATAAAGTCCTTTTTTTGTATTTTCCATAATGTTCCACATATCTGGTTTCCCAACATCTTTATCTCTTCCTTATTTTTTTTAAATATATTTTTTATTGATTTTTTACAGAGAGGGAGAGGGATAGAGAGTCAGAAACATCGATGAGAGAGAAGCATCGATCAGCTGCCTCCTGCACACTCCCCACTGGGGATGTGCCCGCAACCAAGGTACACGCCCTTGACCAGAATCGAACCTGGGAACCTTCAGTCCCCAGGTCGACGCTCTATCCAGTGAGCCAAACTGGCTAGGGCTCTCTTCCTTATTTTTGATCTTGTTTATTAACAGAGCTAATCTTTCCCCCCAAATATTCTTGCCTCTACTCATTCTGTGCCGCTTCAACTGATTGTTCTTCTCCAAATCCTAGATCAGACTGTTTAAATATTTGCAGGCATACCTGAAGATAATTATGCCAAATCTGCAGGTATTAGAAATGTGAATGAGAAAAGATTTGCCTTAAGATATTAAAATCTTCAATAACAGAGTAAGCTTAAAATTAACTATTTTGTAAGGTACAGTGTTAGTCTTCCAAAAAATCCAGTCTAGACACAATTAATGGAAGAAATCTATCTACACTAATAAAAGAGAAACATGGTAATTGGCGTACAACCGCTACCCTTCCCATTGGCTAATCAGCGAGATATGCAAATTAACTGTCAGCCAAGATGGTGGCCGGCAGCCAGGCAGCTGAGAACAGGAGGCTTGGTTACCCCAGCGATGGAGGAAGCCAAGGTTCCCCTCTGCAGCTGAGGGGCTCTGAGCTCCTGAAGCAACAACTCCAAAAGATACAATGTTTCAATTATAGAAGCTAAAAGATGGCGGTTAATTTGCATACTCAGGCTCCAAGCAGAGCGAAGCCAAACAGCCCTGAAGCGGCAGGGCAGAGAGGCCTCAGGGACCCGGGATCAGCGGAGCCGACAGGCCTCCCGGCCCTGGGATCAGTGGAGCCGACAGGCCTCCCGGCCAGGGATCAGCAGAGCCGAGAGGCCTCCCGGCTGGGATCAGCAGAGCCGAGAGGCCTCCCGGCTGGGATCAGCAGAGCTGAGAGGCCTCAGGACCCCTGGATCAGCGGAGCCGAGAGGCGTCCTGTCCCCGGGATCAGGGGAGCCGAGAGGCGTCCTGGCCCCTGGATCAGCGGTGCAGCGAGGCCTCCCAGCACCGGGATCAGTATGACGGGGCAGCGACCAAACCCCTGATCGCCCTGCGGGCTCTGGGTGTGACAGGGTGCGGAGCCCCAACTCTCTGATCGGCCCTGCTCTGTGTGTGACAGGGGAGAGCTCCCCAACCCCCTGATGGGCCCTGCTCTGTGTGTGACAGGGTACGGAGCCCAAACCCCCCTGATGGGCCCTGCTCTGTGCGTGACGGGGTGGCACCGCAACCTCCCTATCGACCCTGCCTTGAGTGTGACAGGGGGTGGTGCCCCAACCCCCCAATCGGCCCTACCCTGAGCGTGACTGAGGGTGGCATCGCAACCTGCCGATCCGCCCTGCTCTGTGCATGACAGGGGGCAGTGCCCCAACTCCCCAATCGGCCCTGCTCTGAGCCCGACCAAGGGCTGCACCTAGGGATTGGGCCTGCCCTCTGCCACCCGGGAGCAGGCCTAAGCCAGCAGGTCGTTATCTCCCGAGGGGTCCCAGACTGCGAGAGGGCACAGGCCAGGCTGAGGGACCCCCCTCCCCCCCAAGTGCACAAATTTTTGTGCACCGGGCCTCTAGTACTATTATATTTTATCTCCACCATTGATTGTCTAGATATAACAATTTTTTGAATGAGAAAAGATTTGCCTTAAGATATTAAAATCTTCAATAACAGAGTAAGCTTAAAATTAACTATTTTGTAAGGAACAGTGTTAGTCTTCCAAAAAATCCAGTCTAGACACAATTAATGGAAGAAATCTATATATTTATAAAGATAATAAGCTATATGTGGAAGTAAAATGATAAGAGCCAACATGAATACTGTATCTTAAGTCCCATAGGCGTTTGGGGGAAAAATTATTTCAGGGGTTGGAATATAACATAGTAGACTTATAGGTAATAATTATGTTCCCATTTTGTATTCATAGGTACACAAACAGATTTAAAATTTATAGTTTTATTGTGGATAATTTTTGCTATTTTTTTAGTACCTTGCCAGAATTTCATATGCAAGAAGGTATTTGTTTATTTATGAATGTTGTATAAAATAGATCCTATAAATTCTAATTGAGAAAAATTCCTGCTCCTAAACTTGAAAAGAATTTTCACTCTCTGAAAACATTTTTATTGGTATGTCTTCCTTTTTTCTTCCTTGAGAGAAATTCACAAAAGTGGCAATCTTCTTCTCAGTTAAAAAAAAGTATCAGTCCTAAGTTGCTGTAGTTAACTGGTTATACTTTGGGTAGATGAACTCCTTTAGCCTTTTTTTTAATTGGGAAGGTCTTTATTTGACTGTCTATTTTGAATGATAGCCTTGCTGGATATAGTAATCTTGGTCTCAGATCCTTGCTTTCCATTACCTTGAGTACTTCATGCCATTCCCTTCTGGCCTGTAGAGTTTCTGATGAGAAATCAGGTTTCAGCCTTATGGGAACTCCTTTGTAGGTAACAGTTTTCTTTTCTCTTGCTGCCTTTAAGATTCTCTCTTTGTCTTTAATTTTTGGCATTTTAATTATGATGTGTCTGGGCATGAGTCTGTTTGAGTTCTTCTTGTTTGGGGTTCTCTGTGCCTCCTGAAATTGTGTGACTTTTTCCTTTACCAGGTTAGGGAAGTTTCCTACCATTATTTCTTCAAACACCTTCTCTATTCCTTTCTCCCTTTCTGCCTCTTCTGGCACACCTACTATTCTAATAGTGTTACGTTTCACATTGTCCCACAGCTCCCTTAAGCTGTCCTCTGTTTTTAATTGTTTTTTTTTTCTTTTTGGTTCTCTAATTGAGTGATATTTTCAACTCTGTCTTCTAATTCACTGATTTGATCCTCAGCTTCCCCTAATCTGCTGTGTATTCCTTCCAATGTGTTCTTTATTTGTGTTATGTCATTCTTTATCTCAGACTGTTCTTTTTTATAGTTACTATATCTTTTTTCATACTGTTCAGCATTTTTAAGATCATTATTCTAAACTCTGTTTCAGATAAATTTCTTATCTCCGCTTCATTTATCTCTTCTGGAGAATTCTCTAGTTCTTTCATTTGGGGGTTGTTTCTTTGTTTCCTTATTTTGGTTGTCTGTTTGGGTTTGTGACTATGTTTTAGGTAGTTCCTCTACACCAGGGGTCCTCAAACTACAGCCCGCGGGCCACATGCAAATACAAATATTGTATTTGTTCCTGTTTTGTTTTTTTTACTTCAAAATAAGATATGTGCAGTGTGCATAGGAATTTGTTCATAGTTTTTTTTAAACTATAGTCCGGCCCTCCAACGGTCTGAGGGACAGTGAACTGGCCCCCTTTTTAAAAAGTTTGAGGACCCCTGCTCTACACCTCTCAATCTCTAGTGCAGGACAGTATTAAAGGCTGTTTCTGACTAATTGGATCAGGCTAAGACTCAGCCTCCAGAGACCACCTCTGCCTACAGATTAATAGGATTCAGACTTGAATTGCCCCCAGGCAGTAGTCCCTAGGTGTGGCAAGAGTTTTTTCAATAGGGTGGGGCAGTTGCCTCTGCCTGGAGGCTAATTGTTACTTTTACTCTGTTAAGTGGCCTCAGGACAAGGTGTTTTCCAATAGGGTGTATTGACTGCCTTTCCCCCAGGCAAGGTAGATGTCTATGTGGGAAAGATGTCCTCTGCTGTGTGAGGGAATGACTCGGCCCAGGAAACTTGGGGTATCTGCCTTCTGAGCTCTATCCTCCGAGTTCCCAGTCCTGGGTTCTGCCCTCACAGCTCCAGTCCACTTCACCCTCCCTCTGCCAGAGCACAAGGTGGGTGGCTCCACTGGGAATTTTTGTGCATTGGCCCTTTAAGAGGGTGCCCGAACTTTCAGCTGCCACTCCCTGGCAGACAGCACTCCACAGCTTTTTACAGCTAGATGTTATGTGAGTACCCTCCTCAGCTTGGTGCTCTCTACTGAGGAACCCGCTTTGGGATTAGATCTCAATGGCAACCCCCACAACTGAGATAACTCTCCAGGACTTCAGTTGCTGTCTGTGGGTGCCCAGCCAGCCCTTTTGCGCCTCCGCCCCTCCTACCAGTCTCTATGTGGTCTCCACCTTCAGTCCTTGGGTATCAGGGTTCTCTCCTGTGAGTTTTCCATTGATTAATCAGGAAGCCTTTCCATATTTCAGTTGTAATTCCAGCTTGTTCCTGGGAGCATGTCCCTGCAGCATCCTTCTACTTTGCTGCCATTTTTAATCCAGATCACAATATACTGTTTTTACCTAATAATAGACAAACATGTAACTTGACCGTCCCTCCACTACGCTCACAAGTCAATCAGGAGAGTATTCAAATTAACCCAACAAAGATGGTGGTTAATATGCATACGTAGGCGCGAAGTGGCGGAGCGAAGACTGAAGGCTCCGGCTGGAGCAGCGAAGACTGAAGGCTCCGACTGGAGCAGCGAAGACTGAAGGCTCTGGCTGGAGCTGGCAGCCAGGGGAAGGGAAGGCCTATTGCACGAATCTCTTTGTGTAACGGGCCTCTAGTCTATAATAATAGACAAACATGTAAATTGACTGTCCCTCCACTATGCTTACCAGCCAATCAGGAGAGTATGCAAATTAGTCCAACAAAGATGGTGGTTAATTTGCATACAAAAGTGCCCAGTGGCCTGGGTCCCGGGAACATCATCGGGCACCCAGGTCACTCCGAGGTAGGTCACGTGTGGGCCCTGAGCAGCCTAGGAAGGGCCTGAGCTAGGGGGCTCCTGGGCAGGGCCTGAGCCTGCGATCAGAGCCGAGGGGGCCCCTGCCCAGGCCTAACGCCTCTGCCAGAGGCCTTAGGCTTGGGCAGGGGCAGAGCTGGCAATCGGAGGGAGCTAAGTGTCCCCTGCCCAGGCCTAACGCTTTGGCCAGAGGCGTTAGGCCTGGGCAGGGGCGGAGCCCGCGATCAGAGGGAGCTGGGGGTCCCCTGTCCAGGCCTGAAGCCTCAGCCAGAGGCTGTAGACCTGGGCAGGGGCGGAGCCGGCGATCGGAGTGAACTACAGAGGAAACACCTTTTCTGACCGCTCATTGGCTAAGTTCCCTGTATGCCACTGGTAATATTCTTAGTAACTTGGGTAATAAGAATCCAAAAAGGTGATCTAGGGTCTTTCCACCACACTTCTGGAGAAAAAAATGAAGGTCCGCTGCTGGAATGTCATATCCTATGAAAGACACATCTTGAAAATGTCATATCCTGCCCTAGCCGGTTTGGCTCAGTGGATAATGCGTCGGCCTGCTGATCGCAAGGTCGAGGTTCAATTCTGACCAAGGGCATTTACCTAGGTTGCAGGCTCCTCTCTGGCTGGGGCCCAGGTCAGGGCTCATGCAGGAGGCAACCAATCAAAGTGTTCCTCTCACTTTGATGTTTCTCTCTGTCTTTCCCTTTTTCTTCCACATTCTCTAAAAATCAATGGAAACATATCCTCAGGTGAGGATAAAAAAAAATAAGAAAGAAAGAAATGTCATATCCTATGAAAGACACATCTTGAAAATGCCTAAAGAAAGTTGTCATTTTTTCATAGTGAAGGGACTGGAGTCTGTGTTGATAAAAACACCTTGGTGGCTGCGGTGACTGGCAGTGGCTGCAGCAGTGGGGTGATGGGGCTGGTGCCTTCCCCTGATCAGCCCAGTCGCCTCCCACAAAGGGAGGCCAGACTGTGGCTTAGGCCGGCTCCCCAAGAGGAACAGGGAGTGGGCCTAAGCTGTCAGTAGGACATCCCCTGAGGGTTCCCAGAATGTGAGAGGGGGCAGGCTGGGCTGAGGGACCGCCCCCCCCCCCCACTCCAGTGCACGAATTTCGTGCACCGGGCCCCTAGTACAATCTGTGATAATAAAAGTGTTATATGCTAATTAGACCAGACATCTTTCTGGATGACCTTCCAGATGAAGCCATGACAGCGGGGGCTGAGGCAAAGGCAGCTGCCTCGATGGCTGGGGCTGAGCTCCTTGCACTAATTTTATGCATTGGGCCTCTAGTTTTTAATAATATCTCTCCTTTCATTTTTGCCTGCTAATTGAATTTAATACATTTTTCAAAATGTACTTATGCAAACTCATTTTAGATGTAATTTCAAGATGAACTATTTGCAGTAGAGTTTTTAATGAAATGGGGTAATGTTCGATTTATTAGGTTAAAAAAAACAGGTTGCAAAAAAAACGGGGAAAAAAAACAGGTTGCAAAATGGTACATACAAAATTACATGGAAAATACTTTCACATAAGCAGTCAACACTTAAAGAGAATCTCTGCTTGATTGGTATGAGTGATTTTTCATCTTTTGTGTGTGCTCTTTTGTGTTTTCCAAAATTTCTATAATAAGTCTATGTGTTTTGATTAGCAATGTAATTTACTTGCCTCACCGGCATGGCTCAGTGTTTGAGCACTGATCTATAAATCAGGAGGTCACAGTTTGATTCCTGGTCAAGGCACATGCCTAGGTTGCAGGCTCGACTCCCAGTGGGGGGCATGCAGGAGGCAGCCCATCAGTGATTCTCTCTCATCATTGATGTTCCTATCTAACTCTCCCTCTCCTTTCCTGAGATCAATAAAAATATATTTTAAAAAAGGAAATGTAATTTACTAAAAGTTTCTATATTTATTTAAGGAAGTGGAGTATTTCACTAGTATTAATAATTGACACTGGCCCTCATGTTTTCTTGGAAGTACCTGTATTGAGAATGTTTCTGTTTCTGACTTATATATGAGTATTTTTTGAATGATAGCTTGAAAAATATTTTGAGTGTTTGACTTGCTTAGAGCACTACAAGAAAATTTATTGGAATCTATATTAGCCTCTTGGTAAATCAAATTGCTTTAGGGTAATCTAAAGCAATCTAAAGCAAGTAATCTAAAATTAGGATGGTAAATGTTATTTATGTTAAAATGAATAAAAAGGAATAAGGACAGTTTTGAATGAGGTATCTAGCAATTTAAAAACAAATGAGCAGTTTTTAAGATTTACCTTATTATGAGTTTATTTTGGCATGGCATTTATGGCTTAGAAGATAGTCTTATCAAAAGGCCACTCTGCACAATATATGGTGATATGTTAATCAAACCACTAACAATCATTGTTACATAATTGTTATGCTACTTTTTAAAAATAATTTTTCCTAGTTTTAGATCATGAGCTAGTTAAACAATATGAGTTATTCAATAAAGTCATAAGGTAAGGTATATTAAAATATGTTGAAAGAGTCTGTTCTTTTATCTATTTGTTTGAATTCATAATGCAAGAGGTAAGTAACAGATTACATCACAAAATATTTTTAGAGCTTAAGGTATTTAGAATCTACCTAATTCTTTTTGTCTTCTTTCCTTCCCTCACTTAAAATTGATTTTACCAGGTTCCCAAATAGTATGTGAAGGTTGTTTTTTCCCAAAGATTCTCATTGATTATGTGGAAATATAAAGGAAATTTTTTTCTGGTATGAGGCATTTTCACCAATTATAATTTACATTTCTAGGAAGATCTGGATTGTGAATAGTTCTTAATTCTATACAGTTTACATCCCTTATCTGCAACATTTCAAATTTTCTCTTGACCACAGTGAAACAATAGACATTAATATTCCATTAATTTTGTTATTGTTTAACATGGGAAAAAAGCACCCCTGGTAGAATTGTATTCGAATTACTTCTTGGCATGAACCCAAGAAAAATAGCATTAAGTTACACAACTTTTCATTAACCAATTTGTTTTCCTTGACAGAGATTAATATGCCTCTAACCTGATATCACTGCCTTAGCAAAATCACACACTAATAATATTTTATTGTTTTGCTGTAGATGTGTTCTTTGTGCCATTGTCCTGGAGCAACAATTGGTTGTGATGTGAAAACATGTCACAGGACGTACCACTACCACTGTGCATTGCATGATAAAGCTCAAATACGAGAAAAACCTTCACAAGGAATTTACATGTAATTATTCAACTTCTCTTTAAAATTTTTTAACAGTTATACTTTCTTTAGGCTTTTTAAAAAAATTTCCCCATTTCAAAATATTTCATCATCGTAAAGAGTGTTTTCGGTAAATAATTTAATGCTTAGTGAAATGGCATATAAAGTTTAATAGTAAGGTTTTGGGAATCTAGCTTGTAATTGGGGTAAAGTGTATTCCTCATTTTTTAAATTTGAAAAATGGGTTTAGTTTGTTTGCTTGATAATTTTTAATTTCTTCATTTTTATAGGGTTTATTGCAGGAAACACAAGAAAACTGCACATAACTCTGAAGGTACGTCATTCAGTCAATTGTCAATTGCAAGCAGAAATTTGAGTAAAATATGAGTAAATTATACTTTATTAACTTTTACCATTGGATGTACCTCAATATTGAATACATTTTGAAGAATTAAGAAAAGCATTAGGATAAACTAATGTACAATAGTGAAAAAGATCTTAATTTTTTAAAAAACTTTATCTTAAAGTTTTTGTAAAGAGTTAATCAAATGAAGCTAATGGTTAGGGACTTCTGTGTTTATATAAATGTTTTAGTGGATTATAGTTAATAATTGGCCTACTGTCTAATATAGAAATGTGAACTGAGGATACTAGTACATTTTGTCATCACCGGGCTTTCTGTTAAATTTTTATTTACATTGTAGTACTTTTTTTTTTTTTAATACAGACATGTTGATAAGAAGTAATCAAGTTTTAAATATAAACCTAAAATTACTTTATAGTTTCTTTTTATTTAAATTTATACAAGACCGGGTTAATTATTTTTATGTAAAGTTAGCCAAGTTATACTTGGTTTTTAAAAGGTATGGGAAAGTTCTCAAATTGAATTCTCACTTGTTTTAAACTTTTTCAAACAGGTGGCTTTAACACTTTTACATCCTATATTTTAAAAGGCTAATATGCAAATTGTCCCCTCTATCAGGAGTTCTGCCCGGAGTTCGACCAGGGGATGGGGCCGGCCAGCCAACCTCCTGTGTTCCCTCCCCTGGCTGGCCCGGCCTATCGGCCCCAATCAGGGTGGGCCGGCCGGACCCCACCCATGCATGAATTCATGCACCAGGCCTCTAGTGTAATATAAAAAGGCTTAAATTTCATCTCATATTGTTCTATCCTTCCATTTAGATTAATGATCTTCAAAGTGTTTTGTTTTTTTTTTAAGTTTCCTAGAACGTGTTGCTTAGAATTAGAATAGTTTGAGCCTGTTGTTTTAGGAAGTTGTTTCTTTATAAAGAATTACCCAGCCTAGCTGGCATGGCTCAGTGGTTGAGCACACAACATATGAACCAAGAGGTCACAGGTTCAATTCCTGGTCAGGGCATATGCCTGGGTTGCAGGCTTGATCCCCTGTGTGAGGCGAGCAGGAGGCAGCCAACCAATGATTCTCTCTCATCATTGATGCTTCTATCTCTCTTTCCTCCCTCTCCCTTCCTCTCTGAAATCAATAAAAAATATTTTTTAAAGAAAAGATTTACCTAATTATCAGTGTTAGGATATTTGTGGTCTTTTTTGATCTCTTAGAACTTGATTTTATAATACAAACTGGTATTACTTCTACTCTGGACTCCAGATTAGTCCAAATACTTTAAAAGTGCTGGTTAGCCCTCGCTGGTTTGGCTCCGTGGATAGAGCATTGGCCTGTAGACTGAAAGGTCCCGGGTTCAATTCCGGTCAAGGGTACATGCCCGGGTTGGGGGCTCGATCCCCAATAGGGGGCATGCAGGAGGCAGCTGGTCAATGATTCTCTCATCACTGATGATTCTCTCTTTCTCCCTCTCTCTTCCTCTCTGAAATCATTAAAAATATTTTTTAAAAAAGTGCTGGTTAAAAATACAGTCGTTAGCAAAAACTTGTTTTTAACATAAACAGAGTAGGAAAACAATAGCAAACTGTTTTTGAAGTGCTAAAGTGCAACTGATAAATCTTTATAGTGTTTTGTTTTTAAATGTATTTTTATTGATTTCTGAGAGAAAGGGAGAGGAAGAGAGAGATAAAAACATCAATGATGAGAATCACTGATTGCCTGCCTCCTGCACTTCCCCTACTGGGGATCGAGCCTGCAACCTGGGCAAGTACCCTTGATCGGAATCGAATCCAGGACCCTTCAGTCCATAGGCTGATGTCCTGTCCACTGAACCAAACCGGCAAGGGCAACTTTTATAGTGCTTTTCTTCAGTTTCTTCCTTACTTAATTCTAGAATTGAATTGAAAACCTTTTGTGAAAAGTTAAGAGTAAGCTTTCCCACCTTCTACTTCAGATTTTAACAGTGTATTTATTTGATTCCCTTTAAGATTGTAGTGACCATATATGGCAAGCCAAGGATTGAGGCTTATGACCTGAGGAACACAAGTATATGAGCATACTGAGGCAGGAAATTTGAGGATGGCAGCAAATCATTTAGACATCTCCCCTTTTATTCTTTAGATTTCTGAAGCTGATAGTACCATCTAGTGGTGGAGGAAAGTCACTGCAGACTATGTAAAGTTGAATAATTTTGACCACTTTATGCTTTGAGAAACATATTAATGAGAACTATCTAAATACATACTTTTCAAGATGAATTTTCTTTTAATGTAACTGGCAAGATTACTACAATTCAAATTTTTGATACAATTGATTCGATTTTTGAGTTTTGTGTACTTTTATACACATTGTGTTTATACTCAAATTGTAGAACTTGAAGCATAATTTTACAATTTGAAAGTATTACAGCCCTAGCCAGCTTCACTCAGTGGATAGAGCATTGGCCTGCAGACTTAAGGATCTTCGGTTTGATTCTGGTCAAGGGCATGTACTTCAGTTGCAGGCTCAATCCCTGGTCCCAGTCAGAGCTCCTGCAGGAGGCAACCAACCAATGTGTCTCTCTCACATGGATGTTTCTCTTTCTGTGTCTCTCCCCCTTCCTTCCAATACTTCTAAAGATCAATTGAAAAATATCCTCAGGTGAGGATTTGTTGGTGCAGAATGAATGGGAGAATGCTCAGCCAGCACTCTGGGAGAGGAAAGTTTAACCTTTATTTCACAGATCTGTTAGTCCAGGGGAATTCTGGATCCAAAGCCTGAACTGAACTTGTGGGGAGGCTCTGACCTATATATCTCCTCCTGTGGCAGGCCCCTGAGAGTCCCCACAGCTCACAGCTTGACCCAAGTCAGTCTTGGTGGGGCACTGGGGTTAGGTTCTGCAGCTCCACCCAAGTTAGTCAGAGTGGGGAAGTTAAGACTACAGTTTTAACCAGATACTGAACTAGGTTGCAAGACCACCGCCCCCACCATTTTCCTTTTCAGATTAACCAAAAAAAAAGAAAGCACGCTAAAACAGTAAAGCATTACAGAGTTCATATTTATTGAACTTTGATTTTTATAACATTCATCTATGTTGAATAGCTAATCTAATAGAGAAACATGCAAATTGACCTACCTTTGCTGCACCCAAGCCACGCCCACCAGCCAATCAGAGTGACTATATGCAAATTAACCCAACCAAGATGGCGGCCGTCAGCCATGGAGCTGGAAGCAAGCAGGAGGATTGGTTGCCCCAATGATGGAGGAAGCCAACTTTCCCGCCTGCTCTGGCTGGCTGTGGCCTCTGCAAAAGGCAACAAAGTTTCAATTATAGAAGCTAAATAAATCCCAGATACCTGCTTCCTGCCAGCCTCCACTGGGAGCTTGGGTAGCTTGGGGCCGTGGCCAGCCTGCAAACAGCCATCAGCCCCTCACCTAGGATGGCCACACCCTCATGGGGTGAGGGTCCCCACTGTGGCCAGACTGCAAATAGCCTTCAGCCCCTCACTCAGGCTGGCCAGGCACCCCAGCAGGACCCCCCACCCTGAAGGGGATGTGACCAGCCTGCAAACAGCCATCAGCCCCTCACCCAGGCTCGCCAGGCACCCCAGCGGGACCCCCACCCTGATCCAGGACATTCTTCAGGGCAAACCAGCCGGCCCCCACCCAAGCATCAGGCCTCTATCCTATATAATCAAAGGGTAATATGCAAATTGACCCTAACAGCAGAACAACTGGGATTGACTGGTCACTATGACACACACTGACCACCAGGGGGCACATGCTCAATGCAGGAGCTGCCTCCTGGTGGTCAGTGCACTCCCACAGGGGGAGCTCTGCTCAGCCACAAGCCAGGCTGAAGGCTGCCAGTACAGCAGTGGTGGTGGGAGCCTCTCCCGCCTCCTCAGCAGCACTGAGGATGTCCAACTGCAGCTTAGGCCTGCTCCCCGCTGGCAAGTGGACATACCCTGAGGGCTCCCGAGCTGCCAGAGGGATGTCTGGGGAGTGGGCCTAAGCCAGCAGGTGGTCATCCCCTGAGGGGTCCCAGACTGCAAGAGGGCACAGGCTGGGCTGAGGGACTCTCCGAGTGCACAAATTTTTGTGTACCGGGCCTCTAGTGTTATTATATTTATTTGTTTTTTGTCAAAAGCAGAACTTCCCATTATTTCATTGTTCTAATGGGAAACATGTCCTACTTTATGATTGTAATTTATGATGGGAGTTTATAAGGTTGAATTTTAGGGACTGTCTTTGTTTGAAAATTGTACTGTACTAGTCTGTACATCAAAGAGGAATTGGTACCTGTGGCATTTTCATCATTTGCCATCTGTGGCTCAATACGTACTTTGCTAATACTTAAAATGATAAATACTGTATAATTCAGTCTATCATGTTAGTTTGACATAACATGAACTGTGTTTTGAAATATTAAATTTTAGAATCTCTTTATTCTTCCCATAGTTTTTACTTTTCCAGACAGTGATATAGCTAAAATCGTACAGTATATAGCCTTTTCAGATTGGATTCTTTCATTTAATTGGCCTTTTTGAGAGGGGGTGGTTAATTGATACATAAATACTTACGAGAAAAGATCCTATAGACAAGAAGAGATTGGAGGTACAGGAAGGAGGATTCATTGTATAAGCGGAACAATTGTCCTATAATAGGAGGATATTTACACTGTAATAGGAATTAAGGAAGAGGATAGGCAGTTCCTACCAGTCTGTTTTCACTCTGAGGGAGAATGTAGAAAGAAGAATGATGTTTGGAAGTTGAAGGAAAAGGTTTTTTTTGTTGGTTTGTTTGTTTATTTTTTTCTTTATTGATTAAGGTATTACATTTGTCCTTATCCCCCCAAGGAGAAAGCTTTGAAAGAATAGTTGTGAAGACCGGGAGAGGAAGTTTGCCTAGAGAAATGTAATGTTTCTAGACTGTTGAAAGCCCATTTGAGGTTGGTAACCATGAATTTACATAGTGATATCATTAGTCAGTTTGTGTGGCTTTCCTCCAGCAATTCAGGATCCTGGGTGTAGCATAGAGAAAGTGGCTATTTGTTTACTTTAGAATCCTGATTTTGCTTAGTGGGCTCAACAAAGAAATAAAGGGGTGAGGGAATTTAGGGTATTTGCAAGAGAGAAATCTAAGATAGGGATGTGAAGGCAAGAAAAGAAGAAAAACAGGAAGGAATTATAGCCTGGAGGTCTTGACAAAGTTGAAGAGTAATGAGAATGAAAGTACTTGGGAAAGCAAGCTTTTATGGTCCCAGTGTGTGATAGAGTTATTTCAGAGGCAGAATTGTTTTGGATGATTATATGGATTGGGAGGTTAATGGACATTATTGAAGATCAAAGAATTGACTGGTTAGGTTTTGCTGGGTTGTCCATTTGGACAGTTGAAATCATCCAGGATGATGACAGGGGTTGAGATGGAGAAAAGGGCTATGAATTGTGTGCTAAAGAAAGTCTGATTGGTGCACTGCCGGTATGGCAGGGAGAGGAAATCATTTAGAAAGATGTTGCCCTAGTACAGATATGAGGAAATATGACCCTGACTCCAGGCAGTAGCAATGGTGATAGAAAAAAATGGGACTTGACAGATGCATTTTGAAGGAAGAATGGAGAGGTCTTGGGAAATTTAACTAACATTGACCTGGGGAAATTAAAACAAAATGGTACCCGGCCAGTGTGTCTCAGTTGGTTGAGTGTCAACCTACGAACCAGGAGGTTATGGTTTGATTCCCCATCAGGACACATGCCTGGGTTTTGAGGCAGCCAATCAATAATTCTCTCTCACATCATTGATTTTTCTGTTTCTCATTCCCTCTCCTTTACTCTCTGAAATCAATAAAAATATATTTTTGTAAAAAGAAAGTAAGTCTGATTGGTGAGGCAGAATGATTGGGAGTTGGTAATTGTTAGCAACAAGAAGGGGAAGAAGATAGCATAGTCTGTGGACCAGGAATAGCCAAAATTAAAATGGACAGGAATAATCAGAATTAAATCCTACACCTTATGTTTTTCTTTTGTTGTCCTGTGTTTAGATAATAGGTATATTCTTTGCCTTTTTTAAAGCAATATTTCAAAAATGTCAAACATAGATAATAGCAAATAGCTCTACCTTGTAACTGATGCTACTGTCTGTTTTATAGAAGTGTTTTAATATGATAGCTTGTCATCACTAAGTATTTGAGTTCCTACAAGAAACTATGATGACATGAATAATAGTTTTTTTCTTTCTTTTAAAGAATAGTTTATTGATTTTCAGAGAGAGAGAGGAAGGGAAAGGGAGAGATAGAAACCTTGATGTAAAAGTGCAACATTGATCTGCTGCCTCCTACAGTCCACCCCCACCCCCAACCCCGCCACCCTGCCACCCCACCACCAGGGATCAAGCCTACACCTGGGGCATATGCCCTAACCCAGGAATCGGGAATAAAACTGGTAACATTTCAGTGCATGGGATGGCTCCCAACCAACTGAGCCAGGGCTGAATAGTGGTTCTTTTAAAAACATTTTCATTAAGGGGTTAAGGCCTTTGTCTTTAATAATTTATATTGAGCAAAGTAATCTGTGCTGAGATAGAAAGTGGTATCTAGAATAGATGCTGAGTGTTAGTCATTCACAGTAATAATGTACAGGCAGTCCTTGGGTTACGGACTCTACATACATCGTTTCGTGGCTATGTCGCCATCTCCCATTTATTTATAAAAAAAAACTTCTGTCATTTCGACATATGTACATATGTGCTTTATGTTTTTTATTATTAATTTACCACAAGTAAAGGTCAGGAATTGTTGTCTTTCTTTTAAATTTTTTTTACTGTTTCACTTCATTACTGCTCTGTATGTGCTCCAGGTGAGTGACGTAGGTGCTTATGTAGTTGCGTTCCGACTTATGGCGAATATGTTGCTCCGTAGAAATGGATCTCTGACGTAACCCGAGGACCTACTTATAGGATTTATCATGGTCACAAATGTAACCTAAGCTCAGTTTAGGTTCTTGAAATTGTAAAGAGCCAAACTTGTGCTTTATTCTTTTTTTAAATTACCTAATATAGAATGTTTTGCATGGGATGAGTGTTCAAGAAATGTTTGTAACCTCTTTATTTTCTTTGGCTTAAATCTAAGCACGGTATTTACCATGTCACTTATTTGGGGTGATAATTAGTTGCCCTATAACTTCTCTTGCACTGAGTGTTAGTAGAGCAATATGAATAAATAAAACAGGGTTTCAGTTTTTTGAGGGTGGGATGGACACAATTTAGTGACAGATATGTGACCAACTGATTACAATACAGTGGTAACACATGGAAGTACTTAGAGAGGTAAAGGGGTATCGCATTTGCTTCTTACTCTTAAATCTTTCAGAAAAAAAAAGTATATGAAGTTTTAGAGAGAATGAATGCTAAAGCAAATGTGGTAAGATATTAACATTTGGGTAAAGGATATATAGAAAATTTTTTTTACAAATTTTAATAAGTATGAAATTACCTAAAAAGGTATTGTAAGTGATAAGTGCCACAATGACAGTGACCATAAAATCCCACGTGTTCTGAGAGAATGTAAAGGAATCTTTTCTGTCTAACCTTGGAGGCTCTGACCTTGATTTTCAGAGACCTGGTGGATGCCCTAAGACAGCGGTTCTCAACCTGTGGGTCGTGACCCCTTTGGCGGTCGAATGACCCTTTCACAGGGGTCGTCTAAGACCATCCTGCATATCAGATATTTACATTACGATTCATAACAGAAGCAACATTACAGTTATGAAGTAGCAACGAAAATAATGTTATGGTTGGGCCACAGCATAAGGAACTATATTTAAAGGGCCAGAAGGTTGAAAACCACTGCCCTAAGACAATTCAGAAGCTTTGTTAGAAGTATGTTGAAAGTATGTTATCATTTGTGTAATTCAAAGCCTTTGCATACTTTAATATTTCCTTAGTATTTTCTTTCCCTTGTTCATTTTCTTTAGAGTATGCTACAACTTCAAATCTTCACTACTTTTACTATGTGGAAGTTTAAGGGAAATTTTAATGTGGTGTCAAAGTCTTTCAAAACCTTTTAAATTAGGTAGCATTAAATAGATTTATGAAGTACTAGAAAGGCAGTTTCATACACTGGTTGAATATGGGCTTTGAAATCAGATCTCTACAGTGGGGCCTTGACTTACAAGTTTAATTCGTTCCGTGACGGAACTTGTAACTCAAATTACTCGTATGTCAAATCAAGAAGTGAACGAGTGAGACACGTGATGCTGGGCTGATGTTGTGGCGTTCACTGTGACATTCGCTGCGCCAACTAGCGGTGGGGTATCTGAAGCTGGCTCATAACCCGAATTTTAGCTCGCAACTCAAAGCAAAAAATCGGCTGAGAGACGGCTCGTATCTCGAAAAACTCGTTAGTCGGGACACTCATAAGTCAAGGCCCCACTGTATTTGAATCTTTTCTCTGCCACTTACTATTTACATGATCTTGAGCAAGTTATTTAGTATCCCTTAGAACCATAGATACATATCTGTAAAATGGGGGGAAAAGCCCATCTCAGTCCTGGCTGGGTGGTTCAGTTGGTTGAGCGTTGTCCGATACACCAAAAGGTGGTGGATTTGACTCTGGGTCAGGGCACAATCCTAGGTTGCGGGTTCGATCCCCAGTCAGGGCACATATGGGAGGCAACCTTCTCACACTGATATTTCTCTCACTCTCCTTTCCACTCCCTCACTCCCTCCACCTTCCTTCCTCTTACACTCTCTCTGCCTCCTGTCTTCCTTTCTCTAAAAAAATTCAATAAACATATCCTCAGGTGGTGATTATAAAAATACCTCATAGGATTATTATAAGGATTAAATGAAGTAATGCATATAAAGCTCTGAGCACTGTTCCTGGCATATAGTGACTGCTCAGTAAATACTATGTTCTATGCTATTACTCCTTGAAAACTACCCACCTTTATTGCCAATCATTTTTTTTCATGTGTTCTTCCTTGGAAGATAATAGCATTTAAATTGCATTTGTGATTTAACTTGGAAAATTTTAGTAATGTATTCATTTTGTGCTCTTTATTAGATTTGACTCCATATTCTTTCATAGATTCACCAGATTTATTGACTACCCATGTGCAGTGCAAAGTGCTGTGCCAGGCATTATTTATGCTCACCTTTGATTTAGCACACTTCACAAACTTTCATTGTAAGAAGTTTCAAACATATGCAAGAGTGTGTTTGAAACAAAGCCCATCACCCAGCTTTAGCAGTCATCAGTTCATGGTCAATCTTGTTTCATCTATACTCCCACCCACTTCCTCCATCTGTATTATTTTGAATTAAATGCCAGACATCATATTTCATTTTAGCATCCTTACTGTGCTATGTATTTATATGCATATATATATGCATAAAATAAAAAAATTATCTGATATCTTTACTGAAAAAGCAGAATTCAGAGTTTACTAGTGACATAGAGAATGCAGAGCAAATGCACATAACATTTCCACTGGAGAAGACAGGGCAGGTGACCTCAGTCTTCCTTTTGTAGGAGCCCTAAAGATTCAAAGCAGAGGTGGTGTTAATGTTTGGCGTTTTTTTTTTTCTCTTAAAAAAATCCAACAAGCATTTATTGAGTGCCTGCTAGGTGTGGGCACATTAGGGAATTTAGAAAAGTAGTTCCCGGGGACAAGGAGCTTACAATCTACTTGAGATATAACAAGAGTAATAATTAACAGTTGAATTGAATTTTATAGTTTACGAAGCATTTTTTTTTTTCACAAACATTGTCTTAAAGCAGCCTTTTCAGGAAGATGTTAATAATTATTGCCATTTGATATACTGCAAGGCTTTGCCCTGAGAATGTTAAGTAACTTTACAAAGTTAAGACCCAGTAAATGGCAGTTTTCTGACTTTCTGTCCAGGGGTTCTTTCTTCTTCATACTCTTAACTGATGTGAGAATTTAGGATGGGGAGGGAAATATAGCTTAAACCAAGGAGGTAGAAGATGAGCAAAATACTGATTAGGAAGGAGAAATGAATTGGTAAAGGGACAGATAGGATTTTATAATACTAGGAGGAGAGTTGGTTTCCTGGTAAATTGGTCACTCCTGTGCCTCATAGGGGCAATCAGAAGGCTAACCTGGCCATTCTGAAGTGACAAACATCTGGGGGCTGTGCTCATAAAGATTGGGAGGATTGGTGTGGCATAGAAGGAGGACAATATTCTTTTGTCACCTACCTTATCAACCTGGATTTTTAGTTTGCAGCTGTGAATGCAAGGTAAGGTTTTATTTTTTATCAAATTAATTTGTTTGAATAGGTATAGGAACAGTGTACAAAAATTAGCAGTACACTGTAAGTAAGCTTTTCTCCCATCCTTGCCCTTGCATCTCAATTTCCAAATTCCTTTGCTAAAATCAGCCACTACTACCAGATTCTTATGTATCCTTTTAGAGCAATTCTGTGCATACCTAAGCATGTGTAACTATTCTTTTTCTAACTTGAAATGTGTATTTCTATGACAATAGGTATTACCACTTTAACAGCATGTAGTAACTCACTGACATATATTTGTCCCAGCTCTGCCATTCCCTAGCTTTGTGACCCTGGGCAAAATTATTTAACACTTCTGAATTTATTTCCTTATCTATAAAGTGGGGGATGGGTATGGTGACTGATACAACCTCATGGGGTTGTTGTGAGGCTCAAATGAGATAAAGCATGCAGACTGCATAGCATATATGGTATATTCAAAACTCTGAGTATTTCCAATTCGTATCTGAAGTGGAAAAGGGCAAGATACAGAACAGTATTCTTAGAATGCCATTTGTCTGTACATCCTTTTTTTAAATTTTTTAAAAATATATTTCTATTGATTTCATAGAGGAAGAGAGAAAGAGAGAGCGCACTAGAAACATCAATGATGAGAGAGAATCATTGATCGGCTGCCTCCTGCATGCCCCCTACTGGGGACCGAAACCCGGGCATGTGCCCTGACCGGGAATCGAACCTGGGACCCTTCAGTCTGCAGTCAGACACTCTATCCACTGAAACAAACCAGCTAGGGCTGTACATACTTTTAAAAACACATTTGCACACACAGAGAAAATAGTAGCTGACATTTATTGATAGCATTCTATATGCCAGGCGCTGTTCTGAATTAAGTACTTTCCATGAACTACTAACTCATTTAACTCAAGAGTCCTCTGAGGTAGGTCTCACATCTAAGGACACAAAGTCTATGACAGATAACAGGTTTCAAAACCAGGTTCAACCCTTGAGACTGAGAAAGGAAACAGTAACAGTGGTTACCTTAAGAGGGAGGGAAGAGAGTTTGTAAGAAGAAAGGGAAGCAAGAAAGCTAGGGTGTCAGCTGGGAGTGCAGAACAGGTGGAATTGGAAGGTGGAAAGGAAGATTTTTTTACTTCTTTTATGCAGATCTTTTATAATGAAAGAAAAAAAAATCCTATATAATAAAAGCCTAATATGCTAAGTGTCTGGTCATCCGTTCAACCAATCAAAGCATAATATGCTACTGATATGCTAAGGCCACTCAACTGCTTGCTATGACGTGCACTGACCACCAGGGGGTAGACACTCCACTGGTAGGTTAGCTTGCTCCTGGGGTCTGGCTGATCGGGACTTGAGTGAGACTGGCTGGACACACCCTGTAACCCTCCTGCGGTCCTTCCCCAGCTGGCCAACCTCCTGCATCTCTCCCCGGCCCTGATCGTGCACCGGTGGGGTCCCTCAGCCTGGCCTGTGCCCTCTCACAATCTGGAACCCCTTGGGAGATGTTGGAGAGCCAGTTTCGGCCCAATCCCGCAGGCCAGGCTGAGGGACCCCACTGGTGCACGAATTCGTGCACCCAGCCTCTAGTATTTTATAAAAGGTTAAAACATTTTTACAAGTTTGAATTGGGAAAAGAAAGCCAATAACTAACCATGAAAAATTTAAACAAAGGTTCTGTGACTAGCTTTGTACTCACATTTTCATGTGCATTTTTAATTAATTTTTTTAAAGGAAAGTTCCCAAAAGTAAAATCACTGGGTCAAAGGATTCAATCTTTTTAAGGTTCCCATACTGCTTTCTAGAAAGACTGTTCCCATACTGCTTTCTAGATTATATTCCCATCAACAGTGAATGACTTTACCCCCTTCCTTTCATCACATTGGATATTATAAATTCTTTTAATTACAAAGGTAGTAAATTTCCCATTGTTTAAAAAAATTAGATTAATCAAAGAAGAATTATGCATATATACATAGCCCAAGGACACAGATAACAGTGCAGTAAAGGCCTGGGGTAGGATGAGATCTGGGTGGAGAATGGAAATTAGGAAACATCTGTAATACTCTCGGCAATAAAAATAAGTTTAAAAATAAGTAAAATTTAAAAAAATAGTACTGTTAAAATTAAAGTAGTTTAAGAAGTTACTCTCTTCACCCTGAAATCACATTCTCTAGTAATAACAGTTTGGTGTATATCTTCCCAGAGCCTTTTTTATATGTGTACAATCTTACATGTGTACAATCTTATATATATATTAGAGGCCCAGTGCATGAAATTCGTGCACTTGGTGGGGTCCCTCAGCCTGGCCTGTGCCCTCTTGCAGTCCGGAAGCCCTCGGGGATGTCTGACTGATGGCAGTTGGACATCCTTAGCACTACCGCTGCACTCGCCAGCCATCAGCTGGCTTCTGGCTGAGCGGTGCTCCCCTTGTGGGAGCGCACTGACCACCAGGGGGCAGCTCCTGTGTTGAGCATCTGCCCCCTGGTGGTCAGTGCGCATCATAGCAATTGGTTGTTCCATCATCTGGCCAAAACCATCTCTTTGACATCCCCTGAGGGGTCTGGGATTGTGAGAGGGCACAGGCCAGGCCGAGGGACCCCACCGGTGCACGATCCAGGCCGAGGAGGGACACAGGAGGTTGGCCAGCTGGGGAGGGACTGCAGGAGGGCTCCAGAGCATGTCCGGCCTGTATCTCTCAGTCCTGATCGGCCAGACCCCAGCAGCAAGCTAACCTACTGGTTGGAGCATCTGCCCCCTGGTGGTCAGTGCACGTCATAGCGACTGGTCAGCCAATCAACTGTCTGCTCCCTGGTGGTCAGTGCACACCATAGCAAGCAGTTGAGAGGCCTTAGCATATCATTAGCATATTATGCTTTGATTGGTTGAACAGCTGACTGGACCGGATACTTAGCATATTAGGCTTTTATTATATACGATAAATACTTTTAAAAAACAGTGGTATCATAGTATATATAGTAATGTTATGCAACTTGCTTTTGTCATTCTGTGGTATATCACAGACATTCTTTCACGTCAGTGCATACAGATAAAACTCATTCTTTTTAAGTTATGTCCCCTAAAATAAATAGAAGTGCGATTTATTTAAGGATTTCTCTTAACAAAAACCAGTTATATCTATTTTTCACAAGTATATATAAAACTGATCTCCCTTATACGTGTGTGTGTGTGTGTGTGTGTGTGTGTGTGTGTATGATTCTATATGATAGAGTCCTAGAAATGAAGTTGCCAGGCGAAGGGGTCTATGCGTTTAACATTGGAAATAACTACTGTCACATGTACCCAGTTTATGCTGCCACCAGCAGTGTATGAGAGTACCCAATTTCCTACTTATCTCATTTAATTTCCTTTATTTTATCACTAGTAAGGTTGGGCTTTTGCTACCTTTTTTAAGTCATTTATATTTCTTCTGTGAATTGCCAGTTCCTATCCTTTGCTTATTATTTCTTGAAGCTTGTCTTTTTAAAGTTGATTTGTAGTGCTCTTTATATATATATACTAGAGGCCCGGTGCACAAAAATTCGTGCACTCGGGGGCAGGGGTCTCTCAGCCCTCTCGCAGTCCGGGACCCCTCGAGGGATGTCCACCTGCCAGTTTAGGCCCACTCCCCAGGGGGTCGGGCCTAAGCTGGCATTCAGACATCCCTCTGGGAGCCCTCAGGGGATGTCCGACTGCGGCTTAGGCTACGGAGGAGGCGGGAGAGGCTCCCGTCATCGCCACACCACTGTGTTCGCAGACATCAGCCTGGCTTGTGGCTGAGCAGAGCTCCCCCTGTGGGAGTGCACTGACCACCAGGGGGCAACTCCTGCATTGAGAGTCTGCCCCCTGGTGGTCAGTACGTGTTATAGCCACCGGTTGTTCTGCCATTAGGGTCAATTTGCATATCACCCTTTTATTATATAGGATTATTCTTCTGTCACTAAATGCAAATGATTTCCCAGTTTATCATTTGTTTTTGCATTTGGTATATGGTACTTGTGCCACACAAGTTTAGTGAGATCTCTCAATCTTTTTCTTTATGGCTTCTTAGGTGTCCCAACCCTAAGATTATAAAAAATATTCTCCTTCATTGCTTCTGTTACATTTATAGTTTTTTATGATTAGATTTTTAAATTCATCTCTAATTTTCCTATGGTATGAGAAATGAATCTCAATTTTTTCTAAATGTAGAGCCAACTGTGCCATTATGTCTTTCCCCTACTCATTTCAAATGACACCATTATCATAGTCTGGATCAGCGGTTCTCAACCTATGGGTCGCGACCCCTTTGGCGGTCGGAACAACCCTTTCACAGGGGTCGCCTAAGACCATCCTGCATATCAGATATTTACATTACGATTCATAACAGTAGCAACATTACAGTTATGAAGTAGCAACGAAAATAATTTTATGGTTAGGTCACAACATGAGGAACTGTATTTAAAGGGCCAGAAGGTTGAGAACCACTGGTCTGGATCCTCATATATGTACATGGGTCTATTTTTTTATTATTATTATTATGAAATTTCTTTTACTTCAATATATGTAGTGAGGCTTACTGGGAATCTAAAAAGACCATAACAGTGGAAAGAGAGAATGCTTGAAAAGATTAGGTTTAAGTGTAGATTTTAATTCAAATGCAATTTCTATTGGACAATTTTCAATCTTGCTTTTTCTTCTGCTGATAACTTTTCCTGTGCCAGTGTTTTAACTGCTGTTGCTTTACAGTGTATTTTTGCCCTGGCCAGTGTGGCTCAGTTGGTTGGAGCATCGTCCCACACACCAATAGAAGGCAGGTTCAAGTCCCTGTTAGGGCACATATCCAGGTTGTGTGTTCGATTCCAGGTTAGGGAGCTGGCGGGAGGCAGCCAATTGATGTTTCTCTCTTTCCCTTCCTCTCTCTAAAATATATATATATATATATATATATATATATATATATATATATATATACACACACACACACACACACACACATATATAATTTTTTTAAAGATAGTCTTGTGAATTTTACTTTTACTCTTCCATGGAATCAATTTATGTTTTTATTTTATTGGAGTTTTATTAAATTAGGTTAGTGAGAACTGATACTATTCTGTTATTGATCCTGTTCATCCAGAAACATGGTCTATCTGAACATTATTGTGGGGCTTCTTTATATTTTTACTAGAGGCCCGGTGCATGAATTCGTGCATGGGTGGGGTCCGCCGGCCTGCCCCAATGGGGGTCCATCAGGCTGGGCCAGCGGGGGGAAGGGGCCGAGGGCAGTTGGCCAGCCGGCCTTGCCCCTGATCAGGATGAGGGGGCCAATCGGGGCGAGGCCAGCCAGGGGGAGGGGCTGTGGGCAGATGGCTGGCCAGCACCACCCCTGATCAGGGTGTTGGGGGCTGATCAGGGGCCGGGCTGGCTGGGGGGAGGGCCAATCAGGGCTCGGATAAGGCTGGTTGGCTGCCTCAGTGCGCTTCATAGCCACTGGTTGTTCTGGTCGTTCCGCCATTCTGGTCTCTGGGCTCTTATATATATAAATTTTTAACACGTTGTTGGGTTTATTGTAGCTTTTTACAGCTATTTTAAGTCTGCTATTTTGAGGAGTGAAAATGATATGTTACTTAATTTATACTTGTTTGATTCTAGAGTAGTCAAACTTTCTAAAAGCATGTTTATATTCTGTGATATTTGATCATGTGTTTGATCCATTTTTCTCTTGGAGTCAATCTTTAAGAGCTTATATTATAAGGATACTAATCCTTTGTCATAGGTGCAGCAGATATTTTTTCAGTTGCCTTGTAATTTTATCAGTTTTTTTACTTTCGCAAGTTTGAAAGTTAAATCTATCAATTGTGATTTGTTTTTTACTGTTGCTGTTATGAAGTCCTCTAAAATTTTATACTGAATGATTCCATATTTAGGACAGATAAATATGCCATGTGGAAAACTAAACATATTGGCCTGATAATGAAGTCATTGCTTTATAGATGTTTAATATAGTGTTATTATAGTGTTAGTGATTATTTCATTATAAACAGAATATTATGTATATCAGATGTGATATATCAGAATGATTGAAATACTTGTTTATGATATTTCATTTTAATAATTTTTAATTTTTAGCCAGTGTAAGTAATTCTAGCAGCTTTAATTAAATTCTGTATGAAAATTGTCAGTTTGAGTGTTTAAAGTAGGTGGTATGTTCTGATATGAAATTTGCTATAGAGTTAAGATCAGAAGATATCTTTAATTGACTTGTGTGTCTTCACAAGGAGATTTATTCACATGAATTTGTCTTATTGCCTGTAAAATACTATCCACTTTTACATTTTCCCCTTGTTTTCTCCCTCAAATCCTACAATAGTTATGTAAAATTGTATTGATGCAAATTTTTATTAACTGTTGTGCAAACAGTCTAAAATTCTCAATTCCTGAAGTTTATATATTTAGGTATATTAATTGAATTACCTTTTATTACCTTTTTCTTTTTTTTAATTCTCACCTGAGAATATGTTTTTTTTTGTTTTGTTTTTGTTTTATATTTCTTTATTGATTTCAGAGAGAAAGAGAGAAGGAGAGAGAGATAGAAACATCAATGATGAGAGAGAATCATTAATCGGCTGCCTCCTGCACACCCCCCACTGGGGATCGACCCCCGCAACCCAGGCATGTGCCCTTGGCTGGAATCGAACCTGGGACCCTTCAGTTGAAACACAGGCATGTGCCCTTGGCCGGAATCGAACCTGGGACCCTTCAGTCCATAGGCTGATGCTCTATCCACTGAGCCAAGCCGGCTAGGGCGAGAATATGTTTTTTTTAAATATATTTTTCAAGAGAGAGGAAGGGAGAGAGAGAAACATCGATGTGAAAGAGAAACCTTGATCTGTTGCCTCCTGTATCTGTCCAAACCAAGGATCGAACCTGCAACCTGGGTATGTACCCTAACTGAGAATCAAACCCGCAACCTTTTGGTGTACAGGACAACTCTCCAGCCAACTGAGCCACCCAACCAGGACAAATTACCCTTTTTAAAAAAATCATAATAAATATGCTTCTATTTGTAAAATAAAAATTTTCAAGTACAGTGAGGCCTTGACTTACGAGTGTCCCGACTAATGAGTTTTTTGAGATACCAGCTGTCTCTCAGCTGATTTTTTGCATTGAGTTGATAGAGTAATTTGAGTTAACAAGCTCCTTAACGAGCTCGGTCTCGGAACGAATTAAACTCGTAAGTCAAGGCCCCACTGTATTTATTAGGAAAGATCTGCATAGAAGTTGATATGCTTTTTTCATTGAAAAAATTAGTCCCTGGAATTATAATCAATAACTAATGGTACAAAAGAAATGAAGAAGGTATTAGCTCTGTGCCTTAAAGTTTCTGTAGTTTGACCCCAAATCAAGTGAACATTTGGTTTTTATACCTTTTTAGAACTAAATACATTGCCTTATATGTAGTAGGCCTTCAATAAATAAAATATTTGTAGTGAATAACTAAATGAAACACCTTCCATTAATGGTAGAAATTACTTTCAAATTGCTGGGAAATGCAGTTCTAAAATTTCTACATATACTTTGTTTAATCCATTAAAGTATGTACTGCTAACCTACAACATAGCTTTTCTATTGCTTACGTTAGAAATTCCTTTTATAGTTAACTAGAGGCCCGCTGCATGAAATTCGTGCATGGGGGTATGTGTCCCTCAGCCCAGCCTGCACCCTCTCCAATCTGGGACCCCTCAAGGGCAGTCGGGCATCCCCCTCACAATCCAGGACTGCTGGCTCCCAACCGCTCGCCAGCCTGCCTGCCTGATTGCCCCTAACCACTTCTGCCTTCCAGCCTGATCACCCCTAACCACTCCCCTGCCAGCCTGATCGATGCCTAACTGCTCCCTCTGCCCTGGTCACCCCTAACTGCCGTCCCCTGCTGGCCTGGTCGCCCCCAACTGCCCTCCCCTGTAGGCCTTAGTCACCCCTCAACTGCCCTCGCCTGCAGGCCTGGGTCCCCCTCATTTGCCCTCCCCTGTAGGCCTTAGTCACCCCCAACTGCCCTCCCCTGCAGGCCTGGGTCCCCCTCAACTGCCTCCCCTGCTGGCCATCTTGTGTCCACATGGGGGCGGCCATCTTGTGCGTTGGAGTGATGGTCAATTTGCATATTACCTCTTTATTAGATAGGATACTTGTTTAATTACTTGTTCAGTTAGTTCATTTGTAGATGATTTCCTTGTTAAATTTGATCATTTCATTTTCATGATAGTTTACAGAACTAGCTGTCTAGAGCAGTACTGTCACAGACTTTTCTGTGATAGAAACATTCTGTCTGTGATGTCCATTAGAGACACACCTTGCCACATGTTTTCAAGGCAATTGAGAAACTGAAGGTTTAAAAAGTCTCATGTTGCTAGTAGCTACTATATTATACAGCACAGATATACCTACTTTATGTTCATTTAGTTTTCCAAGTTGTTCTAAGTTTATTTTCTAGGTAAGTTCTGATTTCACCAACAGTGTGAGGTAAGACTCTAAAACCTATGGTAAAAAAAAAATGAGCTAATTCTTAAAATTAATTTATTAGAGTTTAGAGATGTTTACTGAATTATGTAGACAAGATCACAAAACCCATTTTTATAGAATTATAAGTTCAATGAAATAATTTTCAATTATTATAATAAAAGTATTTTTGTTTGATTTTTTTGCATTTTTGTGAAACTTTAGGTTGCTATATTGAACATATCACAGACCATTTCTCCTTATTTCCAAAGGCAGTTTTATTCTAAGGAGAAAGCTATGATCTAATGCTCATGAACTAATGCTCATTTTTAGATTGGTCCATGTAAAGTTTTTGTTCATTTTTAAACAGCTGATTTAGAAGAAAGTTTTAATGAACATGAACTGGAGCCCTCATCACCTAAAAGTAAAAAGAAAAGTCGCAAAGGAAGGCCACGAAAAACTAATTTTAAAGGGCTATCGGAAGATACCAGGTCCACATCCTCCCATGGAACAGATGAAATGGAAAGTAGTTCCTATGTAAGTAGAAAAATGCTTTATTCTTACTTTTTGTTGCATTATGAATATTTCATTTAAACTGTGTTTATAGGTAAAATTCCTCATTTGAAATGTTAACTAAGCTTGAGGTTACTAATATCATATTTTCATGGATTTTTAAAAAAGTTTCTTTCTCTTTTCATTTGCAGAGAGATAGGTCTCCACACAGAAGCAGCCCTAGTGACACCAGGCCTAAATGTGGATTTTGTCATGTAGGGGAGGAAGAAAATGAAGCAAGAGGAAAGCTGCATATATTTAATGCCAAGAAGGCAGCTGCGCATTATAAGTGTATGGTAAGCATAGTTTCTTTTATGTGCTTTTAAACCCAAGTTTTTTGAAAAGCATTTAGCTAGTAATCAAGTATGGCACTTTCCCCCCAGCATTAGTATTTTATAATTATGAATAGTACTAGAGGCCTGGTGCACGACATTTGTGTCCTGGCACAGAGGGGGGTGGGGGACCCCTCAGCCCGGCCTGCACCCTCTCGCAGTTCAGGACCCCTCAGAGGATGTCCGCTTGCCAACTTAGGCCCGCTCCCCGCCATTGCCACTGTGCTTGCCAGCCAGAAGCCGGGCTCGCTGCTCCTTAGCATGAACCCGGTTTCTGGCTGAGCGGCACTTTCCCTGTGGGAGTGCGCTGACCACCAGGGGGCAGCTCCTGCATTGAGCGTCAGCCCCCTGGTGTCAGTGTGCATCATAGTGACTGGTCGTTCTGCTGTTTGGTCAATTTGCATATTAGGGTTTTGTTACATAGGCTATCCTGTAGTCCCACATCTTCATAAATCAGCTTTTTAAAAATATGTAGCCTCTATAATTTAGTAGGATTTAAATCAATTCTGATTATACTTATCATATTCTAGATAATCTATAATTAACTCAAAACTGTAAAACTTTCAGCTTTATAAACTTGTTATGAAAGATATATTCAGTCTCCACTATAACCAAGTAAATGCCTCTCTTATTATACCTCATACACTGTATTGCAGCTATTTGTGAACCTCTCTTCCCTAATAGACTCTTAAATTCTTTGTGGATAAGAACTATATCTTATTGTTGCATCCTTAGTTATAGGTCTGAAATATAAATACACATAAATGTTTATTATTTAGATAGATTGTGTTGAATTACTCATCCCATATATGATTAGGTTCTAAAATATATATTATTTATACCAGAAGTTCTTAACTTGAGATGCATATTAGATTTACCTGGGAGTTTTTTCCAAAATATGTATCTCTGGAGTAGATCCCAAACATGTCTTATTTGGGGGAAAGAAATCCTCAGGTAATACTGATCTGCATCAATGGGTGAAATTTGCCAATTGAAACTATTTCTTAAAACTTTGTCTAAATGTAATAGTTGAGATGACAGTGTGACACTATTGAAATCTACATTGTTTAATAAAGTATTTGATCTTGGCTCCATACTGGCAACATTAGTTTTATTTCATTCTTTTTATTTTGGGTTATATTTCAATCAGACATAGTAATATATTAAAAATATTTGAATCAGTAATTGATTATTAAGGAAAAGTCCTCTTTCTCAGGACATTGAAATAATGTAATACATTCTTATTATGTTTAATCTTTTTCTAAAAAGGATTCTGAATATTAAATGTTCTTTCATTTTTTTCTTCTCTAGTTATTTTCTTCTGGCACAGTACAGCTCACAACAACATCAAGAGCAGAATTTGGAGATTTTGATATTAAAACTGTTCTGCAGGAGATTAAGCGAGGAAAGAGAATGGTCTGTGGTTTTATATTTATGCTATGCAACGTTTCTCTTCTGATGTTCTGCTTTAAATATAGAACACTTCTAAATTTATCCAGCCATCAAAAAATTTAATATAAAGTAGTTAAAGCACAGTATCTATTTGACTTATTTGTAATATAATAAAGGATGATGATGTTACTGAAACTTATTCCTTTTTCTATGTAACTTCATTACTTAAGAGAATTATAATGAGATTTATTTTTCAGGGTATTTGAGAGTCTTTTAATAAAAAATGATGTGAATGTAATGCTACTTATTAAGTTTAAAATGTTAATATTGTTTAAGCTTGCCTAAAGAAAAATTCCAAAACCCCAATAGAGCATTGAGAACTTCCCCATGTTGTAATTCATTTTTTTTATAAAAGGAAGAGTTTTTTCAGAGCCTTCTGTTTAGTTAAAGTTCACATACATAGTATGTTTCTTAAAATGTTTATCAAAACCTTAAAGTTTTCTTTGAAATGGGCCTGAGTCTCATGTTTTTAAGTATACTGAATTACTAATAAATAGCTTTAAGTAATATTGGCATCTTTATTCATCATTCCTTTACAGTTTATGAATATTATAAAATATCAATGGAATGCAAAATCTTTTCATTAAGAAAGCAATTACCTCTAGAAATGACTTTAATTTTTGAAATTTTTTTAATTGTGAAAATTTTCAAACATATCAAAATTAGAAAGATTAGTAACACACGTCTATCCATCACCTTGACTCATCAGTTATCAAGAATTTGCGGCACTCGTTTCATCTATGCCTTTTAATCTTGTTGCTTGAAGTATTTCAAAGCAGAGCTGAGACTTGATATCATTTCACCTCTACATATTTCAGTATGTATCTCTTAAAAGTTGGACATTTTCTTACCTAACCACAATGTCATTATTCTTTATAAATTAACAATGAGTCCTCAGTGTCATTTAATACCCAGTTTGTATTTGTATTTCCCCAGTTGTCTCAAAACTATCTTTTTAAAATTCATTTGCGTTAATCAGAACCCAAAGGAGGCTCATACATTACATGTGGTTTTTATGCATTCCTTCAGTGATCCAGGGCACACCCTCTTCCCTGTCTTTGTTGTTTCTGGTTTGGTTTTGTTGTATGCCATTGACTTGTTGAAGAAACTTAATTGCCTTGTAGACTATCCCACATGCTTTTATTTGTCTGTTTGCTTTTTCATGATGCCATTTACCTTGTGCCTCTATTTGCTAGATTTTCTTTTAAAATGAAGTTAGATGTAAAGTCTTGATTAGATTTAGTTTCAGCATTTTGGGGGGTAAGAACTACTTTACAGGTGGTACTATATAATCCATATTTTATCACATCAGACAACTCATAATGCCTGATCTTTGCATTCAGGCAGTGAGTCTGATCCCTCTGTTTTGAAATTCCCCTTCAGTCTTTCATCTAGTGGTTTCAAACATTGATGATCTTTGTCTGAATCCATTAGGAATGACCATTTGTTTGGGGAATTACACTTTTGAAGTTTAATTCACACTTTTGAAGGTGTGAAGACTGTTGATGTTCTCTATTCCCTTTAAATCAATTTCAGTTTATTTATACTTCGATTACACTTTTAAAAATGAAACTTCTTTAAAACAATGTATAGACTAAAAAAGGGGAAATCATTTCATCATATCATACAGAGCAATGTTGTTGTGTCATATAAGCTAAAGTCCAAATAGGGATAATAATTCAGTTCTTTTGACCAACTATTTACCTCTGCACTATTGAATGTTAAGGCAAGCAATAACCTAGCATTTCCCCAAGTGTGCTCCAAAGGAAATTAGCCCATCAAGATGCTCCCCCAGCCCTCCAAAAATAAGAGTATCTGGAGTTCAGTAAACTTGGTAACTGTTTACTGTACCCTCCTTCCTGGAGAAAATATTGTGAGAAGTCCTTCCATGGAACAATCTGTTTAAAACTAACATTTCTCAAATTTCTTTGACTATGACATCCTTTTGTCATCAGTCACCTTTTAATCTCTAACATTCTTAAGGCAAAGCTGATCTAGGCCAGATCGAGGTCTTGAAAATACTTCAGCTCTTTCAGTGTCCCTCTGCCCTTTTGCCTACTTGGTAGCAATCCCTCTCTGGGGGAATTGCTTCCCTATCTTCTCATTCCATAATAGGAAAGGAACTGATCTCAGGGAAGAAAAGAAGCCGACCACTAAAATATAGAATACCATTCTTTTTGTGTTTGGCAGTATTAAGAAGTGTCTAATTTATGTCTATATGTCATATCTCTAACAGGGGATGACTTAATATTAGAAAGTCTATCAAAGTATGGTTGAAATTGCTGCATTATTTGATATATTGCTATATAAGTTCAGTGCATTACTTTTTAATAGAAAATTGGCTGTTTTCTTTGTAAGCTGGAATGTTTGGCTGAAATATGGCTAAAATAGAAAAAAATGAGATTGCATAGAGTTTGAAATACTGCTTATGATTATTCTTTCTCTTCCCTTAAACAGAAATGTACACTTTGCAGTCAGCCCGGTGCTACTATTGGATGTGAAATAAAAGCCTGTGTTAAGACTTACCATTACCACTGTGGAGTACAAGACAAAGCTAAATACATTGAAAATATGTCACGAGGAATTTACAAGTAAGAGAACAATTGTCCATTTTCCATTGTCAGTAAGTAACCGCCCTTAAATAGATGGCATTAGTTTACTTAATCACTATTTTTAGGTGGTATTTAGCAAAGTATAGAATACTGAGGACTCTGTATAAGAAATGAGTACTGCAAATAGCATTTTCCTCTAACTACGCATCCCTGAATTAGCATTCATTCAACTTGTATTTATTATGCTTACTATGTGCCAGGCATTGTACCAGGATTTGAGCATACAATAATGATCAAAACAGACATGGATTGTGCCTTCATGAAGCTTACAGTCTAGTGAGAGAGACATATTAATTCTTTGGCCACATAGCTGAGTACACAATTACAAACTACATAAGTACTATAAAGGATACATTACCAAGCCCTGTGAGAACACATAACAAGGAGGACCTAACCTAGTCCATAGTGGGAGAGTGTTTAGGAATTTCCTTAAGGACATAGTGCTTGAACTGAGATATGAAGGGTGAAAATGAATGTGGGGGTGTTGGGAAAGTGTTGTAGGCAGAAGCAAGAGTACAAATGGGGAGGTGAGTTAGGAGGCTACTGCTGAGGGTCTAGGTGACAATTGTTGGGAGCTTAGAATAGGATAGGGTTATGAAGATACAAGTCAAAAGATACTCAGAAGAATGATGAAAGAGTAAACTTTGACGGTTTGAGATTATAAGCTACCCTCTTTTTTATGGGTCTTCCATGTGCTGCATTGGGCTAGTGTTATCAATGTGCATCTATAATGATTCCATGTATTTAATTGAATGGAGAATAAGTTGGTAGGGATCCCTGAATTTTTTATTTGCCTGTGCAAATTATAAAGCACTTCCTTACTCTCACATTCTCAGTATGCAATGAACCAGTGACTCAGGGTTTACTCTTTTGTGTACAAAACAATTTACATAAACAATCACCGTGTCATTTGAGTTTCTGCATGAGGTGCTAATGCTGTATTATAAAATTTGCAAAACCTTCTTTAATAATAAAGGCACAGATGATTTTCAAGTGAGTTTTATAAAGCCTTTAAGGAACAAATAATTCCAGTGTTATTTAAAGAGGTCCACCCAGCACAAAGCGAAAGATGGAAAACCTCTTGGTTCATTTTGTGAAACTTGCATAATTGTGGCACCAAAATTGACAAAAAATAACATTTAAAACAAAACAAAAACAATAGACCATTTTATAAATATATATATACCAAAATCCTAAATAAAATATTATAAAATCAAGTGCTGTTTTCTAACAATTTAAAGACTGTTCAAAATTAGGCAGTATATTAATGTGGTCCATTATAATTAATAAAGAATAATCCTATCACCTCCTGGTGGATAGTGAAAGAATATTTGATACCATTTACTATCCATGAATTTTAAACTTAACAAGAGTGCTCTTGATAAGCTAGGAGTCTTAATAGAATGTTTATGAGAAAAAAACAGCAAATAGCTTATTTAGTGTTAAAAGGACAATGGTCCTTATTCATGGCTGAGCCTCAGAATCACCTGGGGGAGGATAGGGCCTTCTTTAGAAATGTTCTTTGCCTGGACCCCACCCTCAGAGATTTAAATTCAGTAGGCAGAGACCCAAACTATGTATTTTTGTGACTCCCCAGGTGATTCTCATGTTCATCTCTAATTGAAAACCACTATACTAACATACTTTCATTCAAATCAGGAACAAGACAAGGTGCCAACTACCAACATTGTTTTTAGTGTTCTTCTGGAGTGTTAAACCAGTGTAACAAGAATAGTAAGAAAAATGTATAATAAATATTGTGAAGGGAAAAAGCTGTTGGTGTTTTTGATACCATTGTCTACCAAGAAAATCCAAAGGAATCAACTCTGAATTTATTAAACTTAATTGCTCAGTAAGGTTAATGCATATGAGGTGAATTTTTAAAAACAATTGCAATAAAAACTAGTTAGAAATGTAAAAGAAATAGCCATGGGTTGGTTATAAGCATGTGAAAAACTGTTCAACCTTATTAGTAATTAAGGAAATGCAAATTAAGACAAGATCTTAGCAATTTTTGCCTATCAGATGGGCAAAGATTAGTAGGATTCATATTAGCTACGGTTAGCTAGGTTCTAGAGACACAGGCATTCTCAAGGGATGTTCAGGTAGAATGTAAATTGGTACAACTTTTTAGGAGAGCAGTTTATTATTGGAGACCAAACCTTGAAATAATGCATTTGCTGCTAGTCTATTTGTAGGGATTTATCTCAGGGAAGTGAGCAGATAATATAGTACAAAGATATATGTGCAAGAGTGTCATTGTATTATTGTTAATGATTGCTGCCATATCCACTAGGGCCGTGGTTGGCAAACTGCGGCTCACGAGCCACATGTGGCTCTTTGGCCCCTTGAGTGTGACTCTTCCTAAGCCTTAGGAGTACCCTAATTAGGTTAATAACAATTTACCTACCTATATAGTTTAAGTTTAAAAAATTTGGCTCTCAAAAGAAATTTCAATTGTTGTACTGTTGATATTTGGCTTTGTTGACTAATGAGTTTGCCGACCACTGTACTAGGGCATTTTAGAATCAACTATACTAAGGACTGAGCAGGTTACCATAGGTGGCATCAGTCTACTCAAGACAGGAACTGTAGCATGCCAGGAGGGTAACATCAAATATTCCACTTCCGTAGGAGTCCTTGCAGTAGTCAGAATAGCAGTATAGCTCAGGACTAATAAGACCTGATCCACATGGAGTGGTCATGGGATCCACCACCTTGGCTTAAAAGCCTCATACCCCATCATAGCCAGTGCCTCTTATAAGTTATATAGGGATAGGTAATTTTCAGGTTATATCATAAAGAGGACCAAAGATGGCTTCTTATCAGAATATTTATAATTCTCCCAATGAAGATAGAGTCTACCAATTTGAGGGTAACATAGCTTAGTGAAATAGTTGACACACCCATTTTTCAAAGTTGCCAGTGGAACAGAGCCAGAGAGTTAACCAAAGGTGAAATTCTCATGCAGAAAGGGAAAAGATTTTTGTTAATCTTTTACCCTCAATAGCAAAATAAAATAAACCAGAATGTTCATCAGGAGACATAATAAATTTTAGTTCATGCATTTAGTGGAATACTATGCCGCAATTAAGGAATGAAGTAGCTCCATGTATAGAGTTGTAAAGAGGTATTTCTGTGATAGAGTAAGGGGGGGGATAAGTTGTAGATGTGTACAATATATGTGTATATTTTCATTTACATAGAAAAATGTTCTGTTTATTTAGTAAACAGTTGTTACCTCTCATTCATTGCAGAGGGATGGAGGTGAAGAGGCAATTTTATAGTCTCTTTTATACTGTGGTATTTGGATAGTTTTATGAGTAATACATCATTATTTAAAGTAGCCATTAATATTTTAAAATAACAGACCCATTTTAAACATCTAAAATTTGATATATGGAGAATTTGTATATTTTAATTTTATTTAGGTATTTTTTATTATAAGAGTTACCTGTTTTTATTTTGGAAAAAAATAGATAAGGAAAAACACTTAATGTCAACTTTAATTCTGTCACTAGAAATAACAATTTTAAATCTTGGAATACTTTCTTCAGACATTTGTGTGATCATAAATGTGTGCATATTTATAAAAACAAGATTTTATTATACTGTTTTATAGTCTGTTTTCCACTTACTATCCCCAAGACATTTTTTCTGTGACATTAGTTTGACATCACCATTTTAATGGTTGCATGATATTCCATTGCATGGGTATATCAGATTGTTTAATCAACTCCTTTCTTAGACATTTAGGTAGTTTTTACTTTTTAACTATTAGAAAACCATGTTGCAGTGGCCAGCTCTAAACAAAAATATTTGCACTGGGATCCATGATGGCTCTTTTTATTTTATTTTTTTTTACATTTAAATGTGTTTCTAAAATCTACTTATGTGGATTCCAGATTATTTTATCATAGAGACCATTGAATTCAAATGATAGTCCGTATGTATACAGTACTTTAGGGAAAGAAGCATAGACAAATAGGAAATACAAGGAGGAATATTTCTGAATGAAGTGGCTTCATTCTGTGTGGCTTGTTTTACCAGCCTTTTCTGGATCCTGAATATATTTATATTTAAAGGGCAAAGGAAGATTATATAGTTGCCAGGGCTGACCAGCAGACCCTGAGCGACAGATAAATGATTGGATGAATGATTACTCTGACACATGTTTCTGTGAAAGAGAGGGCTAAGGGACTGCCTGGCTAAAGGAACCAGACAGCCATGTTCACCTTTACTGTAGGCTTTTACTGTAGCAACAGCTTGAACTAAAATTAACTTCTAAATGCTATCAGCAGGGTAAATATTGTTGAGAAAACACATGCATCTGCAGTGTCCTTTAAGCAAGGACGTCTGGAGTCTAAACATAAAGATTCCAGTAAAGCACCCACGGGCTCAGACTTGTTTGGAAAAGTCAAGGCAGGGTCTGCCACCTTCGGCAAGGTTCCCCTAGAGGCCTCCGACCTTTCAAAGAATCCTCCTTACAGACTTCCAACCAAGTCCCATGCTTCCCCTCATATATAATGATTGTTTTTAATCCTATTTTATTATCTTTATTATATTTTTAAACTATTTAAATATGTATTTTTTAAATTTCAGTCTCCCACCATAAAAAAGTAAGTTCTGTGACAGCAGTGATCTTGTTTGTCCAATCGACAGCTGTGGCCTTGATGTCTAGATTGGTGAAGGACATGTAATGGGCCCATGGGAAATAGTACTTGAGTGAAAAATAATCCCATAAAAAGATTAAAATTTGTTCGAATAACAAAGGGCTTATCCTTTTAGATAAAACTCTATTATAAAAATTTTGAAAGTATACAAAAATAGAATCCTACATCAACTCCCTATCTCAGGGGTACTAAGTTATTGTTATAGTTGTTTCATCTATGATTTAATATACCCAGATTAAAGCATATTATCTGGGGCAGCAGTCGCCACTGGTGGTCTGCGGACCACTGGTGGTCCATGAAGTCCAAAAGGTTAGCGACCACTGATCTGGGATATGTTAAAGCAGAATCCCAGATTTCGTTATTTTATCCCTACATACTTCAGTATGCATCTCTTTAAAATATGGGTGTTCCTTACTTAATCACTATGCCATTGTCACACTTTTTAAAATAAGTTCTTTGCATCAACTCATATTCAGATCACATTTCTCCAATTGTCTTAAAAGTATCTTTTTAGATTTGCTTTGTTCAAATCTCAATACATACATTGCATTTGATGGATGTGTCACTTAAGTCTCTCTTAATTTAGAGAAATCTCTGCTCCATGTCAACTTTTGCCCCTACTTGTTGAAGAACCTCAATAAGTTGTCCTCTAAAAGTCTTACATTCTAGATTTTTCTATTTGCTTTTTTAAAAAAATATTTTTTTATTGATTTCAGAGAGGAAGGGGGAGAGAGAGAGGGAGAGAAAGAAACATCAGTGAAGAGGGAATATCATTGATTGGCTGCCTCCTGCACACCCCACACTGGGGATCGAACCCGGGCATGTGCCCTGACCGGGAATCAACCATGTGACCTCCTAGTTCATAGGTCAACGCTCAGCCATTGAGCCATGGCCAATTGGGCTCTATTTGCTTTTTTAATGAGGCTATTGCCTCATTTCTCTACCCCTCCATATTTCCCATAAACTATAAGTTGGTTCAGAGGTTTAATTATATTCAGGTTATATTTTGGGGAAGATACTTCATAGCTGCAATATGTAGGAATCTCACTCTTGGTATTTGAACTCATGATTCCCAATGTGCAGTGTTTGAAGAGTACAAATTCTCCATAGTTCTTTGGAAAAATTTTGAGAATAAAGGAGTAATGAACAAAACTAGGTCAGAAGTCAGTTGTTATTGTTGTTCCCCCACAACCCCATGCCTATCTTTTATTCTATGTACATGTTAGAAACTTCTCATGTTAAACTCAGTTCTAGATCATTTGTGGCTGATGAATTCCTACATGATCATCTTTTATCCATTGCTGACCACAAGAGGGCATCCACTGAACATTTTTTAAGAATTATTCTGTCTTCTCATCCTGTATACAGTCATCTGCCACCTAAGGACATGAATATGTTCTGAGAAACAGGTGGCTAGGCAATTTCATCTTGTACAAAAATCATGGACTGCACTTATACAAACCTAGATGGTATAGTCTACTACAAACCTGGGTTATATGGTATGGCCTATTGCTCCTAGGCTACAAGTCTGTACAGCATGTTACTCTACAAAACAATACAAGAGAAAATGATGCAATCAAGAGACACTGTAAACGTGAGATGTATGATGAGGCAGTTGCCTGCGTAATACAACATACTATTTTACAGCAAACTTTCTTTTAATAAGTGGAAAGAGTATAGTGTAAATTAACAATAAAAAGTATAGTATAGTAAATACAAAAACCAGTAGTCCTTTATTATTATCAATTGTTAAGTACTGTACATAATTATGTGCTATATTTTTATACAGCTGGCGGCACAGTAAGTTTATTTACACCAGTATCACCACAAATGTGAAGAATACGTTGCATTATGATGTTATGGTGGCTATGATGTCACTAGGTGATAGGAATTTTTCAGCTACATTATAATCTTATGGGAGCACCTTCCTATATGTGGCCTGTCATAGACTTAAACATTGTTATGCAGCACATGATTTAATTTACCTAAAACTGAGCTCCGATCAGCCCATTCTTTGATTATAGTAGGGTTGGTTAGCTATAAAAAAATATATATTGGTACATATACATTAAAGTGGCCTAAATCCTGGTCCAAAATCACCTGCATTGCCATTTTCATAAAAAAAAACAAAGAATTTCAGTTATACTGTATCTTCTGAGTACAAATAAAAGATTGTTGGAACTACATGATGTCAAAGTATCACTTCAGAGATTATTTACTAATTTTAAAGGGGAAAACTTATCTTTACAATGGATCACTCTGGCTGTCACCACCACCTTAACCAAATGATCAAACAGCATCACTAAAATGGAACATTCTGAAATTACATGCCTCCTGAAGTATGCAGGATTGCATACAAAAAGTTGAACCTAAAGCTAACCAAGCCCTTGGGCTTTATTTCCAGTTTATAGGAAATATGGTGTGAGGGAGAACCAAATAACATTACCACGATTAGACAAATCCAGAGTGTGGTATAGCTGACAAGGTATCTAATCTAACTCTTCTCAAAAGAGTATCATAGGGGAAATTTTTTAGAGGAACCAATCTAGATTAAAAGAGACATAGCCAAATGTAGTTCCTGGAAAACTGTCAGGTGATCCATAAAGTTATTCTAATGAAGACCAGGACACTAATAATGAAAAGGCATTTGAAGAGTTTGAATAAAATTGTTACATGAGATCTTGAACAGAAAGTAATCTATATATATAAAAGCCAAGCGACCAAATGACCAATCGCTATGATGTACACTGCGGCGGCCAACCAGCCCAATGGGGGCCCCAATTGCCCCCCCCCACAACCTCCCACAGCCCTTCATCCCAGCTGGCAAACCGCCCACGGCCCCTCCCCTCTGGCAGGCCCCCTACCCCCATCAGGGATGTGTTGGCCGGCCAACTGCCCACAGCTCCTCTCCCTGGCCGGCCCCAATCAGCCTCCATCAAGGCGGGCCGGCCAGACCCCACCCATGCATGAATTCATGCTCCAGGCTTCTAGTTATATAAAATTTCCTAGAATGTGCTTTTAAATAATGAATATGAAACATTACAGAATTTGAGTGTTCATCTCTATACCTTAAAATTGATATTTTCAAGTTGGCCAAAACTTTTTTTTTATTTCTTTAGCCTTAAAACTCTTTTAAAATTTTATTTTTAATTACAGTTGACATGCAATATTATTTTATATCAAAAACTTTGGTTTTAATTTCATTGGGGAAAATGATAAATTGCTTTATATTTGGGTTTATTTGATAGCTTTTATCCTAAACCAAAGGTTTTATTTCAGATGAACTTTTAATACCTCATTAATAGAGTACTTTCCTATCTTTTAGATAGAAATGGACCTGTATGTAACTAATTGTGAAGTGTTTTTAAGGGTGAATGAGGAAACTCATATTTTAAATGGGCACCAACCTCATCCACTAATGACATAAATATATTATCATGAACAGAAGCAAAACAATTTGAGATTTTTTTATCCTTCATCATTGTAGACTATATTGTAAAAATCATAGTGGAAATGATGAAAGAGATGAAGAAGATGAGGAACGAGAGAGTAAAAGCCGGGGAAGATTAGAAATTGATCAGCAACGACTAACTCAGCAGCAACTTAATGGAAACTAGGTATGAAAGTTAATTATATCGGATCTGTTGTCAGAATACAATACACATTGATAAAAACATGTTGAAGTAATGGTGTGCGGTATGATTTTTTTAATGCTATTATGTTTAGTTGAGCATGTCACTAGAATGCTGAGGATTGTATGAGCTTGCATAGTTTTTTAAACTAGCAGATTTTGTAACAGTAAAAACAAGCTATCTACTTTATCAATAAATGTAATTGTAATGTCAAGTCAGTAAAATATCCTCCCTCCTCAATAACATTATATTTATTGTGTTCCCCTCAAGCATCATATTTTACATTTTTTTATCATCTTTTAAACAGGTTCATGGGACAGAGTTAGAAAACTGGGAATGAATAAGACATCCATAACTACTATTCTCTTTTCACTGTTTTCTAAAATCAAAAAGGGTTTGTAACTTTTTACTGCCCAACTCTTAGATCCTTCATTGAACTGCCTAAAAACGTCTTGTTTGTTTTATGAGCCTTCCTCACTAGATGGCAGAGTTTGACATGTTGATATTACATAGCTGTAGTTTGCAGTTTCTGGGAAGCAATTGAAACACTATTAACCCTGTGTATAGTGTCAACAGTTAAAGCAGATATTGCAATGAAGTAAGCTATATTTCTGTACTGAACAAAGTTCTGTTTAGAGTGTCTGAGTTTGTTTAGTGGATTCATACTCAAGGGAAAGCATAAGCAAATTTCACTTTACAGTGCAAACACACCTCTGGTCGCAACACATGGGAATTTGTGAATTTTTTTTCACACTCAAGTAATGAAGGCTAGAAATGAAGAGAACTTTCTTTTTCTCTTGGCTTTGACAGCAACTGCTAAATATTTCTTCCAAGAAGTGTGCTAAAGCATTTCATTTGGTTCCTGTAAAGTTGTTCTCACTGACCAGCATGGACTCAAGCAACTGGTGATTATAAGCTATGAGCTCCAGTGCTTATGCCAAAATCCTCTTCACAGTAAACCTCTTCTTTTTTCATGTTATACAAAGAGCTTCTAGCAAAATTATTGGATCCTTTCAAGTTTAAACTAACATTTGGCAACAGCAAATTAAACCTCTTTAAGATTTAAAAGGTTACCACTCACTAAGGACTTTAGCTACCATGTCTGAAACCCGTTCCTTTCAAGTGCCGTGTTGTGTGGAACACTTCATATATTGGCCCAAAGTATGTAAGGAGGTCTCATGTGCTCTAAGAGTAAAAAACAGTCTTTACATTAAACAGTATTTATTTTTTAATTTTGTGACCACTATGTTAGAAACTTTATTTAATATTTTTTTAATGTTTTCATTCAGTGCTTTGCTTATCTATTAAATTGGCTTTTGTGCCCTGCTTTTCCTCTAGTAGGGCTCGGCGTTGTTTTATGGATCATCAGGATTGTTTCTCAAAGCCTAAGAATCCAGCCTTTTAGAAAGGATTTTCACACTGGCATTTCTAGCTAGTGATACTTTCTTCCATTTATCTTCTGAAGCACATTTATATATTTCTTTATGGCAAAACCAAAAACTTTAGTTGTGATCTGCCTAATATTACCATAACACCTCATTATCAAGGGTAGGGATTTCTGAATGATTAACCTACCACATTAAAGCAAATTAGCAAACAAAAAAATCATGTTAACATGACTGTGCATCAAGATATTTTGTATCTTATGGGAAACCATTTTTAAGATATAACAGGTGGAAAATTACACTGTGCTTAATGACTGATTTTTTTTTTAACTGATAGTCCCTTAAAGACACATTTGTCAAGTGTGTATTCACACATTTACTTAAATCAAGGGACTCCATGATTGCTTTATTTTAACCATTTTTTATTATTTTTAGAAAGAAACTAGCTTTAGTAGTGGGTTGCTCTCCCTATATGTTTTGCTCTTCTTGCTCTAAATATGCCATTGGATTTTTTTATGTGTATGTGATGAATTTACAAAATTCACCATGACTTGAAGTGCAACGACAGATCAAGATGTTTGTTTACCAAGCTATGTGACTTTTCCCAAAGGATCTGTACTTTATTTCCTTACAGCAGCTTGAAACTCATTATTTTAAATCTTTGAATCACTGTGTCTAGATCCTTTTTACATTGTATGCCATCGATTTACCCATGAAACAATAGAGCACCTTCATTTTTGGACAACTACTGTAATGATGTTTTTAGGAAAAATGGAAGGTGCCAGGGGTAATAATGGCCAGTCAATAATCATGTAATAAACTTCAAATACTATAGCTGTTAGTTGATGGATTTGTTATGTAATCCAGTGTATGATTTTGTATGAGTTTGTTCAACCCTTTCTCTGCCACTAGCAACCAGAATAGCACTTTACCTTTTGGTTGGCTAGGTAAGTGGCTGGCTACCTATTTTTCTCACTGTGGTGTGATTGGCTAAATAGTCTTTCATTAAAAGTTGAAATGTAAATTGAAGTCACATGAAAAAATCAACTTTGATTGTAAACCTCCGATATTTTTATTTTCTATCCATATTTGTCACATGCTGAGTAAAAGTGCCTTACAATGTAAAAATTGTACAGTACTTATGTTCCCAAGTAGCATCATCATCTTCTGGGTAGTACATTGTGGTATGAATATTTAGAAAAATGGACCTCAGCAGTGTATTTACTGTTCATCTCTTAAGTCCTTAACTGTAGTTTTAATAAGCATGACATTATTTGATAAGTATATGACATTTACATCATTTCAAAAAATACTGCCATGACTGTGTTTTACGCATATTTTAGCTTGAAATTTTAAAGCAACTTTTCTTTTTTCCTTTTTTTCCTATTTTTGTTTTGTTTTTGTTATTGATATTAAACAGTGTAATCTTTGCAAGCGTATATTGAAGATTATTCTGGGGCATTTATTGCCTTACCAGAAATGTTAGTAAGAAATGTTCTTTAGAGTAGAAAGATAGACTTGAGTTTCTATACTTTAATAAGAACTCTTTGTTCCTGGGGTGAGGGGGGGGAAGTGAATTTTACTTTCATCTCAATTTATTAAAAACCCACAACTGATACATTTTATTTCAAAAGTCAGCAATTTTAGAATTTCAGATAGTACTTGCTCAGGAGTACATGCTACTCAAGATGTTAAGAGAATAACAAGCTATATAGATCTCTGTTGAATCAGAATCTATGTACTTGAACAAATGTGTGAATCTTAAATATCTCAAAGCAAAAGAAAAGTGTTCTTCCAGAATGTTGCTTTTTTTAAAAGCGTTCAAGTTAGACCAAGGCATACAGTTTTGTTCTAACAGACATTTAGGTTAATTGTAAAGATAAGGAATGCATTAGGGGTCAAAATCAAACATTCCTCTCTTGTTATGTATATTTTGTTCCTGTTATATTGGCTTTATTTTCAAAATTGTAGTTTGTAGCACTAGCTTCCTTTTATTGGTATTGCATATACTATTCATTCAATAAATGAGTTATGACTTTCATGTTCGTATGTATGTCTTTTTTGTGAAAGGGTATAATGAAGCTTATTTGTAACAGCAATAGTATTGTGTTCCTTTTAGTCTTGCTTTATTGAATTTGAGTTTAGTTCAAAGTTTCACAACATAAAAGGTTTTATCATGGAGAGACAGCAATCTTTCAAATACAATAGAACTGCATTACATCTTAGTTCTCTTATTATTATACTAGAGGCCTGTTGCACGAAGAGATTCGTGCAATAGGCCTTCCCTTCCCTTGGCTGCTGGCACCAGTTTTCCTCTGGCACCCGGTACCCAGGCCTTCGCTCTGGCTGGGCTCTGGCCAGAGCCCCCCCACAGCCGTGAGGCCTCGCGACTCCGCTGATCCTGGCATGGTGAGGCCTTCCGGCTCTGCTGATCCCGGCATGATAAGGCCTCGCAGCTCCGCTGATCCCGGGCCGTGAGGCCTCCTGGCTCCGCTGATCCTGGGGCCATGAGGCCTCGGGGCTCCACTGATCCCGGGGGCATGAGGCCTCTTGGTTCCGCTGATCCCGGGGCGTGAGGCCTCCTGGCTCCGCTGATCCCAGCGTGGTGAGGCCTCGCGGCTCCGCTGATCCCTGGGCCGTGAGGCCTTGGCTCCGCTGAGGCTTTGGGTACATTTGGCTTCGCTCCACCACTTGGAGCCTACATATTCAAATTAACCATCTTTGTTGGCCGTTAATTTGCATATCACCCTGATTAGCCAATGGGAAGTGTAGCAAAGGTATGGTCAATTACCCTTTTGTCTTTTATTAGATAGGATGATTCAGATACTAGTACCTATGGCCTAAATCACACCTTCTACAACTTAGTTAAAAGGTGATTTTGAAAATAACCCAAATTCCTAATATAGTTAATCAGATTGGTAATAAGGGTACAGAATTAATATCTTTGTCATGAAGGGATTTCACTTTATAGATTTAAATTTACTCCCTTTACCATGGACAGCTTGCTTCTAGTACCGTACTCATATATTGAGGTGATCATATTCAGGCAGAAATCAAAGTTTTAATTAGTGGAATATGCTCATTCTATACACACAATTCCCAACCTGCCTTCCTACTCAAGAGGGGGGAAAATATCAAGCAGTGGGTTCTGATTAATGATGGAACTTTTGATGGTGTGCTTTTCTGAAAATGTTACCTAATAGTGGTTTGCGCACACGTGCATGCATGCGTGTGTGTGTGTGTGTGTGTGTGTGTGTAAAATCCATAATTTAGTTTCATTTTAATTACCACTATAAAATTATGGAGAAAGGATGTATGTGGTTTTCTTTAGCTAATTTAAACTACTGACAGCTGGGTTGTTGTGTTTGGTGTTTTCCTTTGTTTTGGTTCTCAGCTGCACTCATCAGCAATTGCTGAGGACATTCCAAAGCATAAATCTGGTAGAATTTCCTAAGAGAATTCTACAGCCAGCAAATGGCCAGTTTGTCTTTGTAAGAGAAAACCCCAATCCATTTTTTTTTCAAATTTTTGTTTTTATTTTATTTTTTTATATTTTTTAAACGATTCAGAGAGGAAGGGAGATGGAGAGAGAGATAGAAACATCAGTGATGAGAGAATCATTGATCGACTGCCTCCTGCACACCCCACACAGGAGATCAAGCCCACAACCTGGGCATGTGCCCTGACTAGGAATCAAATGGTGACCTCCAGGTTCATAGGTCAACACTCAACCACAACCATGCTGGCTGGGACATCTTTTCTTAAAATTATATTTGTTTTACTGATTTTTAGAGAGAGAGGGGAAGGGGGAGAGAGAGAGAGAGAGAGAGAAACATCGATGAGCAAGACATCTGTTGGCTGCCTCCTGAATGCCCTCTACTGACTATCCAGCTCCCAACCCAGACATGTGCCCTGACTGGGAATTGAACCAGTGACCTCTTGGTACATGAGTCGAAGCTCAACTAATTGAGCCACCTGGCCAGGATCCAATCCAGCTTATCCTATCTAATAATAGAGAAACATGGTAATTAACCATAACTTCGCTACCCTTCCCATTGGCTAATCAGCAAGATATGCAAATTAACTGCTAACCAAGATGGCGGCCGGCAGCCAGGCAGCTGAAGCGAACAGGAGGCTTGCTTGCTCCAGTGAAGGAGGAAGCCAAGGTTCCCCACCTGCCGCTGCCGGCCTCTGAGTTGCAGTCTAAGCAAATATGTTGCAATTATAGAAGTTAAACAATCCCCAGAAACCTGCTTTCAGCCAGCCGGGCTTCAGCCAGCAGGACCGCAACAGTGTTACAATTATAGAACCCAAACAAATCCAGATACCTGCTTTCAGCAGCCGAGGTCTCAGAGCTAGAGCCGAGCCTCATAGCTAAAGCCGGCTCTCAGCTCCAGTGACAGCCATAGAAGGTAAATAAATCCCAGAATAAAGAAAAAAAGGAGAGGTTGGGAGCTTCAGTCACCCGCCAGCCTGAAGACGGCCCTCAGCCCCTCACCCAGACTGGCCAGGCACCCCAGTGGGGACCCCCACCCTGAAGGGGGTGTGACCAGCTGCAAGCAGCCATCAGCCCCTCATCCAGGCTGGTCAGGCACCCAAGCGGGACCCCCACCCTGAAGGGGGTGTGACCAGCTGCAAACAGCCATCATCCCCTCATCCAGGCTGGCCAGGCACCCAAGCTGGACCCCTACCCTGATCCGGGACACCCTTAAGGGCAAACCAGCTGGCCCCCACCTGTGCACCAGGCCTCTATCCTATACAGTAAAAGGGTAATATGAAAACTGACCCTAACAGCAGCAAGACTGGGAATGACTGGTCACTATGACACACACTGACCACCAGGGGGCAGAGTCTCAATGCAGGAGCTGCCCTCTGGTGTTCAGGTCGCTCTCACATGGGAGGAGCTCTGTTCAGCCACAAGCCAGGCTGATGACTGCCAGTACAACAGTGGTGGTGGGAGCCTCTCCTGCCTCCTCAGCAGCGCTAAGGATATCCAACTGCAGTTTAGGCCTGCTCCCCACTGGCAAGTGGACATCCCCCAAGGGCTGCTGGGCTGCCAGAGAGATGCCTGATTGCCATCTTAGGGCCAATACCCCGGGGAGTGGGCCTAAGTCAGCAGGTGGTCATCCCCTGAGGGGTCCCAGACTGTGAGAGGGCATAGGCCGGGCTGAGGGACCTCCCCTCCCCCCCGAGTGCACAAATTTTTGTGTACCGGGCCTCTAGTATTTATATATTGGAGTCTTATGGAGACACGGTGCTGCTTTACTTATCAACCCATGTTACATAATTTTGCCTTATTAAAATAATGACATAACTACATTAAGGACATAAGGAAAAATTTTATTCTTGACTTTTTTTCAGAAGATGAAAACTACAAAATACCACACTATAGAAGACCGGTTCTGTATATGGTTAGTGTACTAAGTCAAGTCAGTCATTCAGATCTGGGTCCTGTCAAAAGATAAGACATCCATAGACATTCAGATTATACCTTTGGCTATATCTACCTCTTTGTGGGTATAAATGTGTTTTTATATTGGAAGTAGGGGCAGTGGCAGGGAGACAGAGAAGATGCAGCTGGATAAAATGGGACCTGATGGAGTAGATATTCAAGGGAGTGTTAGGAACATGGCAATAGAAATAAACTGTAGTTTAATATGGACACTGGATTTTGAGCTGCTGAGTTTTTATAAAGGGATTTATACAAAAGGGTAAGGTTTTTCTGTTTATAAGTATTTTTAAAATCAGAGCTATTTATAGATTTTTTATTTATAAAATTCACATCCTAGCCCTCACCGGTTTTGGCTTAATGGATAGAGTGTCAGCCTGCAGACTAAAAAGTCATGGGTTTGATACTGGTCAAGGGCATATGCCTGGGTTGCAGGCTCAGTCCCTCATAGGGGGCATGTAAGAGGTGGCCAATCAATGATTCTCTCATCGTTGATGTTTCTCTCTCTCTCTCCCTCTCCCTTCCTCTCTGAAATCAATAAAGATATATATTTTTTAAAAATTCACATTCTATATAATAAAAGCCTAATGTGCTAAGTGTCCAGTCATCTGTTCACCAATCAAAGCATAATATGTTAATGATATGCTAGGGCCACTCAACTGCTCACTATGACATGCACTGACCACCAGGGGGCAGATGCTCTGACCAATAGGTTAGCTTGCTGCTGGGGTCTGGCCGATTGGGACTGAGTGGGACAGCTGGACATGCCCTGGAGTCTTCCCACGGTCCCTCCCCAGCTGGCCCACGTCCTGCATCCTTCCCCAGCCCTGATCATGCACCGGTGGGATCCCTTGGCCTGGCCTGCACCCTCTCGCAATTCGGGACCCCTCGGGGGATGTTGGAGATCCGGTTTTAGAGCAATCCCGCAGGCTAGGCTGAGCGACCCCTCTGGTGCACGAATTCATGCACCAGGCCTCTAGTATAGTCATAAAAAGAAATGAAATACTATGCCAGCTACAAAATGGATGAACCTTGGGAACATTATACTAAGAAGCCAGGCACAAAGGGTCATATATTATATGATTCCATTTATATGAAACGTCCAGAATAGGCATGTCCATAATGACAGAATGCAGATTAGTAGTTTCCAGAGGCTGCAGAGGAAGGAATGAGAAATGGCTATTAACAGGTACAGTGTTTCTTTTTGAGGTAATGAAAACATCTTAGATAGTGGTGGTGGTTATACAACTTTGTGAGTATACTAAAACCCACAAATCATACACTTTAAAAGGGTAAATTTTACCTGAATTTTTAAAAAGTAATGTCTTCATTGTATAAAATTAAAATATACAATGATATATAAAGCAAAATATGAAAATTTCCCTTTTCTACAAGCTTACTCCTCCGTATTTGATGTGTAGTCTTCTAAATGCTCGTGTGCATATATAACAAACACATTTTCAGCACAAGTAGGATCATGCTGTACCTATAGTCCTGCACCTTGTCTTCTTTGAACAGCATTACAAGGTATCATCAGTACAACTAGATTCCTCACATTCTGTTTAACAGTATCACAGTGTATGGATGAACTGGAATTGTTTTATGTCTCACATATATCTTCATGTTCTAATGCAAGTAATTCCTTAGACTAAAGCTCCAGAAGTAAAGACTATATATTTAAAGTTTTGATCCAATAAAAAGTGTACCAATTTAAAAGGGCATCTATACGGAGGGCGAGGGCTGGTTGGAGGTGGGCAAAGGATGGGGAAGGAACATCTGTAATGTCAACAATGAAAATAAAGAATCCATCTATAGAGATTAAGCTTCCCTGCTTCCCCACTCCAAAGGAGTGCTTTTGAATGAAAAGAGATATGGTACCTTTAAAAAAAATCATACACATTTTTAGTAAATTCAGTGAGGTTTTGATTTTGATAGAAAGACCATATAGGATTTATCTCAAAGTGGAATATTAATTATTTTTGAGAAACTGGACATTATATTTCATGTGTGGAAAGGTAAAATTAAAAGGTTTTGTTCTGTATGTATTTTTTTTTAAAGATGTTTGAATTTAGGGAGGGAGAGGGAGAGGGAGAGGGAGAAACATCTATGTGAGCTAATCAGCTGCCTCCTGCACATGCCCTACCAGGGACTGAGGCAGCAACTTGGGCATGTGCTCTGACCATGAAAGGAACCAGCAACCTTTCAGTGCAGGTTCCAGCCTTAGAGCACAAGAAGCAACCAATGAATGCATAAATAAATTGTTGGCAAAGTGACACTAATATTCAATTACAGTGGTCAATCAACAAAAGTTTCTAAATAAAGAATAAATTGCTCAGCTGGGTATGGCTCAGTGGTTGAGTGTTGTCCTATGAACAGGGAGACCATGGTTTGATTCCTGGTCAGGGTACATGCCCAGGTTGCTCAATCCCCAGTAGGGAGCATGCAGGTGGCAGCCAATCAATGATTTTCATCATTGATGTTTCTATCTCATTCTCCCTTTCTCTTCCTCTCTGAAATCAATAAAAAAAAATTTTTAAAGAATAAATTGAATGTAGTCAAGAGTGAATTGATGCCACATGAAAATTAGTTTTTTTCTAGTTCTCAAAATCACATTAGGTGCTAATTAGTTGTGTATAACATTGGCCAAACAACTATTTTATTTAAAAAAAATTGTCAGTTGTATAACATTACAAAAATAATCTTTACTGTTGTACCTTTAATCATGTTTTCTTTAACTCTTTTTTCATATATTTCTGAAATAATTATGACTTTAAGGAGGGGCAACAAAACAGGATGAGTTCTTTTTGTAATTTCAAACTGTAGGGGTCCTGGAGACTGCTGGCATTTTCATTTCAGTGGTTAGCCAGACCATTTAACACAGGCTTATTTTCAAATAGTCCTGATCCTTAAGCCCAATAGGCTTATGTTCTATATTTAGTATTGATTTAGTATTACCAGAAAGCAATAATTCTCTGGGCCCTGGTCTCATGTTCTCGGATAGAGAACAAACACAAAAGATAAGCAATTTCTTGAAAGTTTGCAGATCAGAGAGCTGGAATTTTGGCATTATCTTCAAATACAACTGTCTTTCTGGACCTCCCTTAGAAGAGTTGTTCTTAAGCATTTCAGCCTATCCCATGTGCCCAAACAGCTTAGGGAGGCTATCCAGTATGCTGGGGGTGGAGGCTGAGGGCAGGGAGAGGGTTTAAAGAAAACATGCTGCTTAGGAAAAAGGCTTGGCAGATATTCTTTCCCTTGGGAAAAGGCAGGGTAGGAGAGAGAAGATTTAGGCAGCCTTTATAGCATTTAGTAACTGGGGTCACTCCATTGCATGAAACTTGGAAATGCAGCCAATTGTTTAACTGTTTGTAGGCCACTTCCTAAAAAGATTGACAAAAAGCTTGAAACAGTCACATATTTTTTTTCCTTTCATGCCCCCCCCCGAAATTCTCTTACCTTATTTTCCCTTATCTGTACCCCTCTTTCAAGACCACTCCTTTCCTGACTCTTCTCCTTACCCTGATGGAAATATTCCATAGTGTTCTGGTCTTTGCCATCTTGTATTTTTCACACCTGTTACCATGGTCTGCCACAGCTATCACATGTGTGTCCTACTGAGAGCCCCAAACCATAGCCACAGTCTGCTCTACCCACTGAAGCTTCATGCTGAGTCTCCTAGACATTTTTATCCAAACTGCTGGCTATTCAAGCATGTGTCTCAAACATAATTGTCCTGACCTCAATTTATCCTGAATTTTGTCTATTTGTTAATGACACCATCATTCAGTAATGCTACAGTTGGTCTGCTTTGATATCTGCCTTTACTTGCTGAGTTCCTCAGAATCTATTATTCTGTCTTTTGGATCCATTCTCTCTATTCTTACTACTGATAAGCTAGTTTGGATTCTACTGATTTTCTTTTTAACTTTTTGCCTAGATCCCTAACTTCTTCCACTCTGTATCCATGTTTATCAGACTCTTTGTTCCTTCATTTTATTTATTGGGCAGTTCTTGGCCTCGCTTTCTTTTTTTAAAATATGTTTTTATTGATTTTAGAGAGAGAGGGAGAAGGAGAGAGGCATCAATGTGAGAAAGAAACATAGATCTCAGCACCCTGACCAGGGGTCAAGCCTGCAACCTAGATATGTGTCAGGACCAGGAATAGAACCAGCCACCCTTCAGTACATGGGATAACGCTCAATCAACTGAGCCACACCAGCCAGGGCTTGGCCTCACTTTCTTAACTACTCAGTTTGGATAAGATGATTAATCACCTACATTACCTCTTGACACAACTGGCCTCAACTTCCCACTTCTCTTAATTCTTCCACCCTCTTACCTCCCCTGTGCCCAGAGTTCACCCCATACTTACATCTAGGGAAGATGACCTGCTAAAGGAAACCACAACAGTGCAGACTGATGCTACCACATACATTGGTGTTTAGTCTCAAGTTCTCCACATCAATCTTCAATCCTTTTTACTTGTCCTCAGTATAATGAGAAACTATTAAAGCATAAGCATATGGGGCAGGGGCAGGGTAGAGAGGGTCAATGGGGAGGCGGGGGACAAGGGGACATCTGTAATACTTTCAACAATAAAGATACATTTTAAAATAGCAAATAGGAAAAATATGTAAACATATGGATTCTAGATTTTGGTGGCCTTGGTTCGGATGCCATGTAACCTTGACTAAGTTACTGAATCTTTCCACTTTCATTATCTCATCTTTAAAATGCAGGTTAAAGTAGTACTCCACACATAGACTTTTAAGGATTGAAAGAGGAAACACAGACTTATCCCCTGATACACTGTACCTTGTTCCTGTGTTCTCTTCTGGTTTTATTATGATTCATAATTTTCTTAAAAGTCAAATCACTTCTATCTATACTGCTCTACTTCACTCAACTACACTAAAACCACTACAGCAATGATCACCAGTGATTATTGCTAAAGCCAATGGTTCCTTTTCAGTTCTTATCTTACTTGACTTCTAGACTCTAAGGTCCCTGACAGTCCAGGCACCATCACATGGTCCTCTGCTAATCTGCTCTTGCAAATGACCCAAGAATATAAGAAACACATCAGATGACAGGATCAAGATTGAAAAGTTCTTCAATTGGCTGGGACCCTACACAAACATTCTACCTAACCCCGCCCTACTAGAAAAGACTTAATAGGAATCCATGCAAAATCTGGTCTTTACTTGGCAAAGAAAAGACCCTCAGATATTAGGGGGACTGAACTGTAGGGACCAGGGAGATAAAAGGGTGAAGGTAAAGGGGAGAAGTAGGAAGTTGAGGCCAATGGTGTCAGGAGGTAATAAAGTTGATTAACCAACTTGCTTGTGAAAAATACAACTCAAAGCTTTAAGTACATCAGAAAGCAATCTACACTAATAAAAGACAAACATGCAACTTGACCGTACCTTCGCTATGCCTTAAGGCACACCCACCAGCCAATCTGAGTGACTATATGCAAATTAACCCAACCAAGATGGTGGATGGCAGCCACAAAGCTGGAGCAAGCAGGAGGCTTGGTTGCCCCAATGATGGAGGAAGCCAAGCTTCCCGGCCAGCTGCTGCCTCCTCTCAAGGCAACAAAGTTTCAATTATAGAAAGTAAATAAACCCCAGATACCTGCTTTCAGCTGCCATGGCCACGGAGCTGGAGTGAGCAGGAGGCTTGGTTGCCCTGCGATGGAAGAAACCAAGCTTCCCGGCTGGCTGCTGCCTCCTCTCAAGGCAACAAAGTTTCAATTATAGAAGGTAAATAAACCCCAGATCCCTGCTTCCAGTTGCCATGGCCATGGAGCTGGAGCAAATAAAAAAAGGAAAGGCTGGGAGCTTCAGTCGCCGGGGGGCTTGGTCAGTCTGAAAACAGCCATCAGCTCCTCACCCAGGCTGGCCAGGCACCCCAGCAGGGACCCCTACCCTAAAGGGGCTGTGGCCAGCATGAAAACAGCCACCAGCCCCTCACCCAGGCTGGCCAAACCCCCATGGGGTGAGGGTCCCCACTGGGGGGCTTGACCAGCCTGCAAACAGCCATCAGCCCCTCACCCAGGCTGGCCAGGCACCCCAGCGGGACCCCCACCCTGATCCAGGACACCCTTCAGGGCAAACCAATCGGCCCCCACCCGTGCACCAGGACTCTATTCTATATAATAAAAGGGTAGCCCTAACCGGTTTGGCTCAGTGGATAGAGCATCGGCCTGCGGTCTGAAAGGTCCCAGGTTCGATTCCGGCCAAGGGCATGTACCTTGGTTGCGGGCACATCCCCAGTAGGAGGTGTCCAGGAGGCAGCTGATCGATGTTTCTCACTCATTGATGTTTCTAACTCTCTATCCCTCTCCCTTCCTCTCTGTAAAAAATCAATAAAATATATTTTAAACAGCCAAAACCGGTTTGGCTCAGTGGATAGAGCGTCGGCCTGTGGACTGAAAGGTCCCAGGTTCGATTCCGGTCAAGGGCATGTACCTGGGTTGCGCACATCCCCGGTGGGGAGTGTGCAGGAGGCAGCTGATCGATGTTTCTCTCTCATCGATGTTTCTAACTCTATCCTTCTCCTTTCCTCTCTGTAAAAAACCAATAAAATATATTTAAAAGATATATATATTTTAAACATATATATTATATATATATAATATATTATATATATATATATATATATATATATAGATATAGATATAGATATATAAAATAAAAGGGTAATATGCAAATTGACCCTAACAGCAGAGCGACTGGGAATGACTGGTCACTATGACACACACTGACCACCAGGAGCCAGATGCTCAATGCAGGACCTGCCCCCTGGTGGTCAGTGTGCTCCCACAGGGGGAGCTCTGCTCAGCCACAAGCCAGGCTGATGGCTGCCAGCACAGCGGTGGTGGCAGGAGCCTCTCCTGCCTCCTCAGCACACTAAGGATGTCTGACTGCAGCTTAGGTCTGCTCCCTGCTGGCAAGTGGACATCCCCCGAGGGCTGCCGGGCTGCCAGAGGGATGTCTGACTGCCAGCTTGGGCCCAATCCCCCAGGGAGCGGGCCTAAGCCAGCAGGTGGACATCCTCCGAGGGGTCCCAGACTGCAAGAGGGCATAGGCTGGGCTGAGGGACACCCCCCCCCCCCCGGAGTGCACAAATTTTTGTGCACCAGGCCTCTAGTATATATATATACACACATACATATATATACATATATATGTATGTATATACTAGTATATACACACACACATATAATTCTTATTTAGTAGAAAAAAAAACTTAAGGCGTTTGCCTACTTATAAAATGTATAAAAATCACAGAGGTAATATGGTGAAAAAAGCTGGGGAATTGTAGTCAAAATTCCAAGCCCCATATCCACATGGAGTCAGGCAGAAGACAGCTAAAAGGGGCCACATGAGAGCAATGTGAGATGGAGAAAGTATGGCTTTGTGGTCTAAGAGATCTGGGTTTGAAGCCTAGTTTTGCCACTAATAAGCAGTAACTGAGCAAGATACCTTCCAGCTCTCAGCCTCAACCCCAACACCATCTGTCAAAATGAGGATAATCTCTCTTAAACTACTGGGTTTTATAAAAGAGCAAATGAGATAAAGCGATTTAAGTGAAATTATCAAATTTGTGGTAGATAGCTGCTTTTTATTCCTTTTTAAAACAGGAAAGTAATAAACACTTCCTTTCCCACACAGTGACCCTTCAGATATGAAAACAAACTATCCTGTCACTATTAAAAGTTTTTTTTATATTTTCATTATTCACAGAATTGACACTCATAATACCAAAATTATAAAATCCAGATAAGTAAATAAAGATTTTAAATCTCCCTTAATCCTATTAACTGTAGGCCATCATATTTTTGTAAACTCTTCAAAGGTTTCTATGCATATATGTAAATTATATTAAATGTCTCATATACAACTAAATTGTATTCATTCTTATTGGTTGCATAATGGTCCATTTTGTGGTTGTACAATAGTTTCTTCAACCATTTTTCTATCATCGGACAGTTAAGCTGTTTCCAGGGCTTGTTTTTGCTATTATTTTGCTATTGCAAACAGCTCTTATCTAATCATGAAGAAACAGCAGAAAACCCCAGATTGAAGACTATGCCACAAAACAACTGGCCTGTAAGATTCAAAAAAGTCTGTGTCTTAAAAAACAAATGTTGAAGAACTATTCCAGACTAAAGGTAACTAAAGAGACATGACAACTAAAAATAATAGACAAATCTTGAATTGGATACTGGTTCAGGAAAAAAAAATATTCTTGCTATGAAGGACACATGGGGGACTACTAACCAAATTTAATTTTAGTTTGCGTATTAGGTGATACTATTGTGTCAATTATCTGTTTTTGATAATTGTAGTTACCGGAATATAAGAGAATGTCTTTGTTCTTAGAAAATAGAAAGGGTGTTATGTCTGCATTTTAACTGGTTCAGAAAAACTGTGTAGATAAAATGAGGCAAAATGTCACAAGTTAGTGAATCTTGGTGAAGGAATACAAGAGTCCTTTGTAGGATCCTTGCAACTTTTTTATAATGTTGAAATTATTTGTTAAAGTAAACACATCATCAGAAACAGCAGCTTTTACTAAAGAAGCCTGAAGAAGGTCCAAACTCAGGGAACAAGAGTAAACTTGGGGAGTAATCAGGATATTTCACTAAGGTACCACATCTGGAGGAAAGAGTATAAACTATATTTGGATCAGGTGGCCTAGATAGAACTCTCTCATTCCCCATTCAGAAATTAAGGGGTTGGGAGTCAGGGTGATTCCCAACCGTTCCACTGAAGTACACCACAAATAGGAAAGTGGCCTTTTGAGCTGCCACCATTTTATTTTGTTTGTATCTCATGTCCTCATCCATCTGAGATTCCTATTTCATTCTGTTAAAGGTAACATTGTTTTTCTTACAGGATGCTTAGGTGATAAATGTCTAAAAAGAAATAATGCTAAGATGAACATTCTTATACATATAGCTTTCTGCCCTTGTCTGATTATTTCATGATAAACAGAAATTCCCAAGTCAAACTTTTGTGCACATTTCTTAAAAGTCCAATAACGCATATTGCTAGATGCCTTGCAGAATGTTCTTACCATGAATACATTAATCAGATAATTTAAGAATTATCAAGAAATCTTCTCTATCTATACCTTTCCCACATACTATGGGATATTTTGAAGCAAATTCAAGACATCATATCATTTCATATATATCACAAAAGATGTTTAAAAGTACAATCACAATACAGGTATACCTGAGATATTGAGGGTTTGGTTACAGACCACCACAATAAAGCCGATATCACAATAAAGCAAGTGACATGAAGTTTTCGTTTCCCATTGAATATATGTTATGTGTATACTATACTGTAGTCTATTAAGCGTGCAAAAGTATTATGTTCAAAAAGACAATGTACATACCTTAATTTAAAAATACATTATTGCTAAAAATGCAAACCATCATCTGAGACTTTAGTGAGTCATACTCCTTTTGCTGGTGTAGGGTCTTGCCTTGATATTGATGGCTGCTGATTGATCACCATAACAAATATAATAATAATGGAAACATTTGAAATATTGTGATAATTACCAAAATATAATGCAGAGATATGAAGTAAGCAAATGCTGTTGGAAAAATGGTGCCAATAGACTTGTTCAATGCAGGGTTGCCACAAACCTTCAATTTTTAAAAAAATGCAATTTAAGTGTTTGCTATTCCTACTTAAATTTCCACAGATCTGGAAGCAAGAGAGAGAAGCAAACACATGTTCTTGAGTTTTTGTTTGAAATCATCTTAAGGTTAAAACTGCAACTAGATTTACTCAGTCCTATTGCATTTTCCACTTAGAGTAGCAGTTCACTTTCATGAAGTCATTTGACTCTGGGCTAAAATAGTCCTGGAAATCCTGAGTCGTAGGTGCACTGGAATAGTCTGTCAGTTTTATGTACCTCATAGCAGTATTAGCTCACACCAGGAAGTCTGCTTCTAGTAGAATTCTTCCTACCGAAGCTCTGAGGCTGCTCTTTGTCATTCCTTCCAGAACACCCACTCTAGCCTAAAGCTGTCCTACAGAGTTTTCTATAATGATGGAAATGCTCTATGTGTGTGTTGTCTAATATAGTAGCCATTAGCTACAAGTGGCTATTGAGCATTTGCAATGTGGCTAGTAGGATTGAGGAACCAAATTATTTATTTATTTTAATTCATTTACACTTAGATTTAAATAGCCACATGTGGTTAGTGGCTACTATATTGGACAACACAACTCTATCTGATTGATAGCAGGGACCTTTAGGCAAACGTGAAGGGAGAGCAGAGACAACCTGTTGAAAGACCAAATAGCTGTCTTTCATTTATTATAGTAACCAAAAGTATCAGAATGAAGGTAAGTGGAGTACCTTATTAGTAAATAGTACACAAATATATGGACCTTCCTGTAACTACTTGGTGTATGATAACACTGAGGCAAGAACATACTATGAACAGAGAAGGTCTTGCTAAATCATCAGGATGTTAAAATCTGTACAGTGTGTGCTGTAATTATCAAGCAACAGAGCTATATTAAACAACAATAAAATCTTTTTAAATATATTTTTATTGTTTCAGAGAGGAAGGGAGAAAGAGAGACAGAAACATAAATGATGAGAGAGAATCATTGATTGGCTGCCTCCTGCACCCACCTACTGGAGATCAAGCCTGAAACTCCGGCACGTACCCTGACTGGGAATCGAACCGTGACCTCCAGGCAAAATCTTTAGAAGTCGTTTTGTTCACAGTCACCTTGTAATCCCCTACACAGGAACATGAATATATCACTACCCTGTTTGAAAAGATACACAATTTCCTAGAGTCATGTTTGACTTATACAAAATTAAAGGAACTTGAGCTCCTTGTGTTTGACTTACAACTTTCCCAATATTGTGAGCCTGAACTATAAGATAGTTTACTGTTGAGCTCATTAAAAATATATGAAGGAGTGGAGGGAAAAGCTGACCTTTGCCTCCTAATGAGCCCCAAGCTCCTCCAGGGTTGAGAGCCATTCCCCACTCCCCACACTGAGAAAGCTGCCAGGACTGCCCAACAGGAAATGACCCCCATAGCAGGGCAAGCTCCATCTGGGTGAAGCAGCAGCTCAGCACATCCTTGAGGCTCTAGTTTCCTCTACAGAAGGACTAGAATCAAACCAGATGCTCCCTTGGGGAGCTCTTTTGGAGAGGAGTGTGGCTGCCATAGTGCTCAGGCTCCATCTCCATAAGTACTCTTTAAAAGCTTATAAGACACTGTTGGTTTTTACCATTATGAATTAAATGTTATAGCCTAGTGCCCAGAGCTTGGTTACTAATACCAGTTACCGATTAAAGGAACCAGGGCTATTTAGGAAAATTGAAGATTCCAAGACTAGGGCAGTGAAAGTACAAGATGAGCCTACAGAGAGAACCAAGATGGCAGTGTAGGTAAATGCCGGTACTCTCCATCTCCTGCACCCACATCAAAATTACAACTAAAATACAGAAACACCTGAAATCTGGCTGAATGGAAGTCCTACAACTAGAGAAGTAAAGAATAGAGCACACTGAGACTGGAAGGAGGGGTGGAGGTGAAAATGGGCTGGTCCAATACCCACATGTGGCATTTTTTTAAAAAATGGGAGTGATATCTCGTCTGCAGAGGCCTCCTATAAGAAGCAAGGGGTTCCAGCCCCATACCAGACCCCCAGCCCAGGGTTCCAGAACTGGGAAGAGAAGTCCCTATAACTTCAGGCTGCAAAAATCAGCAGGATTGTGGCTGAGTGACACAGAGGCTGCTGGAGACCCAGGCAGTTCATCTTAAAGGGCTGGTGCACAGACTACATGGTTCAGCTTCCTTTGAGCTCCAGTGCTGGGAGGTGGCTTTGGGGAATCTGGGACATATGGGGAGGAACTGGATTGTCTGGCATTGAGGCAGGAATACAAGGGAAGCTTTCTCCCAGATGAGATTGCTCACAGGGGTCATTATTCCTGTGCTGGGACCTCCCCTGTCACAGAGCTGACTGGAAGCCATATCTGAGTTTCCATCAGGTTGGCCCACACTGTTCACTCTGCCTTGGTGATTCCCTGAAATTCCACCCCTTCTAATTGGCAGTCCCACCCAAGCTGTTTGCAGCAGCTTTTCCATCTGAATGGCTTGTCGTGGCTCAGAATTTCCTAAAATCTCTCAAACAAGCAGCAGCTGGCATCAGCATGCCTCAAACCTATCAATCAAAAAGGTCCAAGACCCAGCACTAGCACCAGCCTGCCTTGCTTCACAGCTCGGCCTTGCCTGGGCACTTCTAAGCCCTATACAAGTAGCAGCCATCTGCAGATCTCTCTGTAGCTCCTGCCAGGTGGCCCCAGGCAGTGGCTGACTTTCCACCTCCCAGGAGGCCCCAGAACCAGTGCACCATGTGGACAGCTTCATACAATGCCAGATTACAACTCTACATATCCACAAGCGACACACTTAAGAGACAGACTCAGTGAGCACCAAAGCCCCACTGAAGCAAGTCCTGCTCCATATGGGTGTCTCCTGCACAGCAGCTCTTCCACTGCAGTTGCAGCTGGTCCTCACAGCCGATTGGCCTGGAGATCAATTCCTCCTAGTGACATCAACAGAAATCAAGGCTCAACAAAACAAGACTGTGCACACAGCCTGCACAAGGTTATACCTAGAGTGCCCAGCTCAGGTGACTGGGGAGGCTGAACAACTGGGCCCTTCAGCATACATACTCTTCAAAGCCTCTCTACCAATTCCAGGAGACATAGCAGCTCTATCTAATACATAGAGCAGAGACAAAGAAACATATCACAAATGAAAGAAATGGAAGCACACTACTGGATACAGAGTTCAAAACAATCTAAATGAAAGCTTCAAGGAACTTTGTGAGACTTTCAAGGATCTTAGTGAGAATGTCAAAGAAATGACAAAGGACCAGTCATAAATTAAGCATACGCTAACTGAAATAAAGAATAATTTACATGCTTGGCTGGTGTGACTTAGTGGTTGAGCATCAACCTATGTACCAGGAGGTCATGATTCACTTCCTTGTCAGGGCACATGCCTGGGCTGTGGGCTCAAGTCCCAGTGTGGGGTGTGCAGGAGGCAGCTGATCAATGATTCTCTCTCATCATTGATGTTTCTATCTTCCTTTCCCTTCCTCTCTGAAGTCAATTTTTTTTTAAAAATATATTTTATTGATTTTTTACAGAGAGGAAGGGAGAGAGATAGAGAGTCAGAAACATCGATGAGAGAGAAACATCGATCAGCTGCCTCCAGCACATCTCCTACTGGGGATGTGCCCACAACCCAGGTACATGCCCTTGACCGGAATCGAACCTGGGACCTTTCAGTCCGCAGGCCGACGCTCTATCCACTGAGCCAAACCGGTTTCGGCTGAAGTCAATTTTTTTAAAAAAAAATAATAATTTACAGGGATTCAACAGTAGAGTAGAGGATTCAGAGAATGAAATCAGTGATTTGGAATATGAGGAAGCAAAAAACACCCAATCAGAAGAACAAAAAGAAAAAAAATAATCCATAAATATGAAGGTAGTGTAAGGAGCCTCTGGAAAAACTTCAAGTGTACCAACATTCTCAATATGGGGATGCCAGAAAGAGAAGAGAGAGAGAGAGCAAGATATTGAAAATTTATTTGAGGAAATAATGACAGAAAAATTCCCCTACCTAGTGAAAGAAATAGACTTACACGTCCAGGAAGCACAAGAGAGTCTCACACAAAGACATATCATAATTAAAATGTCAAGGGTTAAAGACAAAGAGAAAATCTTAATAGCAGCAAGAGAAAACCAGTTAGTTACCTACAAGGGAGCACCTAGACAATTGTCAGCTGATTTCTCAACAGAAACTTTAAAAACCAGAAGGGAGTGTCAAGAAATATTTAGAGGTGAATAGCAAGGACCTATAACTAAGATCACTCTACCCAGCAAAGCTATCATTTAGAATTGAAGGTCATCCAGACTGGGTGTGGCTCAGTGGTTGAGCATTAACCTATGAACCAGGAGGTCATGGTTCGATTCATGGTCAGGGTACATTCCCAGGTTGCAGGCTCAATCTCCAGTAGGAGGCATGTAGGAGGCAGTCTACCAATGGTTCTCTTTCAATATTGATGTTTCTATCTCTGTCTCACTCTCCCCTCCTTTCTAAAATTAATAAAAAATATATATATTTTAAAAAAGAATTGAAAGTCAGATAAAGAGCTTCACAGACAAAAAAAATCTAAAGGAGTTCATCACCACCAAACCAGTATTACATGAAATGTTGAGGGGTATTATTTCAGAATCAAAATAAATGAACAAGAAATCTAATGTACAAAATAAATGAATAAAATAGAATTGGAGGCATGAAAACATGGAAGAGACTGACAAATCTGAGAGGGAAGGAGGGGATCGGGAAGAGATTAACCAGAAATCTTATATGCATACTAGAGGTCCAGTGCATGAAATTTGTGCATGGGTAGTGTCCCTAGGCCTGGCTGGTGATCAGGGCTGATCTGTGGGGTGTCGGGATCCCCGCTTGCACCCACCTTGGCCTGGCTCCACCTGCTTGCCAGCCTCACCCCCACCATCGTTGCTGGTCGCTGTCTGTGGGTCAACCGGTGGGGCGATTGGGGGCCCCTGCTTGCACCAGTCTTGGCCTGGTGCCACCTGCTCACCTGCTTCACCATCCCGCTTCAGTCCCGCTCTCATCAGGGCCCATCAGGGCCAGCAGCGCCTCCACTGCCACCCACTGCCAGCGCCACGTTGCTGACACCCATCGTGTTCTGCGCTGTCCCCTGGTGATTAGCGCAAGAGTAACTCCCTCTCGATCAAACTCCTGCCCATGGGGATAATTTGCATATTAGCCTTTTATTATATAAGACTAGTAGCCCGGTGCACGAAATTCGTGCACTGAGGTGGGGGGGGGGAGGGGCCCCTCAGTCTGGCCTTCACCCTCTCCAATCTGAGACCCCTCAGGGAATGTCCAACTGCCTGTTTGTGCCCATACTTTTAACAGATAACAGCTCCATTGTTGTTTCTTTCTTATGCTTAAACCCATTGGAATTAGTAGGTATTCAAAGTGTGTATACATTTAGTAGGGACACCCTGTATATCTCTAGTCAGTGGTGAAAGAAACCAACAGAAGATTAGGAACCCCCAGACAGGGAACCTCGCTCACTCCCCACATGTCTCCCCACTTCACTTTCCACCTTCGTGGGCAACAGGAGAATCAATGTTTTCTCTCATTAATTCGGAAAAGCACGTCCTGTTACCCGCTGCCCGGCAGGAGTGTGCTAGGCCCCAAGCAAGCAAAGCTCATTCAGGACAGCCTTCGCTCATGGGTGGTGGCACCCAGAGTGCACATTCCTCCTCTACAGTCGCCCCGACTATCCCACTGTTTCACTGAGAGGACGGAATTCCTCTCTGCCTCTGGGTTCTTGATCTTGAACCCTGACCAAAGGCACCTCAGTGAGGGCCGCCCGCACCCACCAGGTGTGTCTGTCTTCACCTGCTCCTGCCTCAGCACCTGCATTAACCCCCCAGAGGTGATCTCGTAGCTGCACTGGCCTCTGTGGGAACAGGGCATCACCACTCCGCCCTCTCACTGTCATCTCACAGGCGCCCACCCTCAGCACCCAGAACACCCAGACACTCTCCAAAGGACGTGAGCACATCAGAGGGGATGTGTACACATCCTGTGGGGGTGTTAGGCATGCTGGGTTGATGGAAGTGCGGTGGAGAGGCGGGGGGAACTTGTGCACGCCTTGGTTTGCAACTGTTGCAGGCGTGGGAGGGTGACAGTGTGCTGGGGGATGTTCGCATGCCAGGGGGGCATGTGCACACCGGAGGCCTCTGGCTTGGCAGATCCGCAAACCCCCGTGGTGCGGCCAGGAGGACGTCAGTCTGGCCCACCACGGTGGCTGTCCCTGCGATCCTGCACCTTCTGGACCAGGAGGCGGATCTTGCGCAGCCACTCCTGGGTGCTGATGGCCTGCAGGCGCTACTTCAGCTCAGCCTACAGGCTCCGCTTGGCGTGCTCACAGCTGTCACCACCGCCATATGGGGAGTACAGGCCGCCTTCCGCCGGCCTGCCTCCCCTGTCCAGAGGCTCTCTGCGCGGCTCACCTGCCCAGAGTGACTGGGGCTGGGCGGAAGCCAGGTGTCCTGCCCTACCCAACCCGGGCCAATCCACCCCTGTGCGAGCTGCCGCCCCACCTGGAAGGGTCACAGATATGGGTCCCGGGACCGCGAACAGCCTCAAGCGCTGCCCCTCGCCTGGCAGGGTCACAGATCTGTGTCTTGGTCCCGTGGACAGCCTCAAGCACTGCCCCCCGCCCGGCAGGGTCACAGATCCGGTCCCAGACTGCGGACAGCCTCAAGCACTGCCCCTCGCCTGGTAGGGTCACAGATCTGGGTCCCGGACTGGACAGCCTTGCCCGCTGCTGCCCGCCTTCAGTATGCAAATTAGCCGCCATCTTGTTGCTTCAGGATGGGGGTCCCCACTGGGGTGCCTGGCCAGTCTGGGTGAGGGGCTGAGGGCCGTTTTCAGGCTGGCGGGTGACTGAAGCTCCCAACCTCTCCTTTTTTTCTTTTTTTTTTAATTCTGGGATTTATTTACCTTCTATGGCTGTCACTGGAGCTGAGAGCTGGCTTTAGCTCTGAGGCTTGGCTCCAGCTCTGAGACCTCGGCTGCTGAAAGCAGGGATCTGGGTTTGTTTGGATTCTATAATTGTAACACTGTTGCGATCCTGCTGGCTGAAGCCCGGCTGGCTGAAAGCAGGTTTCTGGAGTTTGTTTAGGTTCTATAATTGCAACATTGTTTCTTAGACTGCAGCTCAGAGGCCGGCAGCGGCAGGCGGGGAACCTTGGCTTCCTCCTTCACTGGAGCAAGCAAGCCTCCTGTTCGCTTCAGCTGCCTGGCTGCCGGCCGCCATCTTGGTTGGCAGTTAATTTGCATATCGCCCTGATTAGCCAATGGGAAGCGTGTCGGAGGTACGGTTAATTACCATGTTTGTCTATTATTAGATAGGATATGCATTACCTATGGACACAGACAATAGGGTTGTGAAGACCTGGGGCAGGGCAGGAACCTGGTATAGTGGGACACTGGGGGGAAATGGGGGGGGCATCTGTAATACTCTCAACAATACAGATTTAAAATAAAAATAATATGAGCCTTTAAAAACAACAAAAAAGATGAGCCTAGAGTATCCTGTGGTGCCAGAAATTAAATGCTCAAAAAATTATGGGGAAAGATGAAAAAGACATAGGAGCCATCATAGAGGGACTCCCAATAGTCAAATCTTGGGCAATTTGAGCAACAAAACAATAACTGCTACTAATGGTTCATTACCTAAGATAACATTGGAATCTCTGAGTCCATGTAAATCTTACCTAATCATAGACAAACATGTAAATTGACCATCCCTCCACTATGCTCACCAGCTAATCAGGAGAGTATACAAATTAACCTAACAAAGATGGTGGTTAATTTGCATACATCGGCGTGAAGTGGCAGAGCAAAGACGGAAGGCTCCAGCTGGAGCAGTGAAGGCCTGGGTTCCGGGTGCCGGAGGAAAACTGGTGCCGGCAGCCAGGGGAAGGGAAGGCCTATTGCATGAATCTCTTCATGCAATTGGCCTCTAGTAATTTAATAAAACTGAAAGGGGAGGAGGGAAAGCTCTTCATTACAGTGGCTTTTCAATTAGTAAATTAAAAAGGATTGATGTTAATGGAAAACTGACATTAGACAAACACCCCAGTAAAAGTTATTTCAGTGAAGAATCATCAATAGATACTAAAATTAGTGGGTGAAAGTTTGATGGACAAAATATTTACATAATCTCAAAGTATCATTCCTCATAATTCTTACTAATTACAAAGGGAAAAATCTTATCTTTATAGTGAAGAAACATGGCAGACACTACCTTAATACAAATTAACATCAATAATGAGACAAATCAATAGCATGTGTCTTCTGATAATAAGTTCTGTGAAGGACACACCATCACTACTGTTGTGTTTATGGTCCAAGATGGAATGCCTGAAATTTAATGACCCCAGACACAAAAATTCAGGAAAATTCTACAGAAAAACTGGCCAGTGCCCTTCAAAAATGTCAAGGTCATGACAGACAAAGACTGAGGAAGTGTTCCAGAATGAAGGAGATTTAAGGGAATGCAACATGTACTCCTGGATTGGATCCTGGTCCAGGAAAATAACATTAATGAGACTATTGGTGAGATTTAAATAAGGGTCCTATATTATTTAATACTCTACATCAGAGTTAATATCCTAATTTTGATCATTATATTGGGTGTAGTTTTATTGAATTTTAATACTAGGGAAGGATAACTGTAAACTTTGAGAGAGAAAGCAAGAAGAGATAGGGAAGTAGAAGAATTAGGAGACAGGTATCCAGAAGCCAAAGAAATAGATTTGAGAACAAAGTGATAATTAGTATCAAATGCAATACAAAGAACAGTTATATAAGACCAGAAACAGTGTCCATTGGATCTGTCATTATAGCAGTCAATGGTATTCTTTGTTAGAGCTGTTTGGTGTAATGATGGGTACAGAAGACAGGCTGCAATGAGTTTGTTGAGGAGAAAACTGGAGTGATAAAATAGATACAGCAAGTGTCTGGGCCTGGAGAGGAAGAAGCAGTTTAGATGTGGATAGAAGGATATTGATGTGGTTTATGATTGATTCCTTCCAACCCTTCATAAGTTAGTGACCTGAGTCTAGAGTGAGAATGATGAAGTTGAAGGGGGACAGATATTCAGAACATTATTGAAGAGAATAAGGAAAAATTTACCAAGGGCTTGTAAAGGATTTTAGAGGTGTATTTTGGACACAGTTAAGGTTTGGGATTGTGAGTCTACAGAGGAACCAATCTCTATAGCTGTGGCACTTTTCTCCAGCAGCACTCTGTAGCCTAGTAGGGATAAACAAAACAGGCTGTGGATGTGAGCCATAGTGTGGCTTTGCCATTTGGCTGAGCAAGATTGGATGGGTACAAAGGTCTTCCCAAGTTGGTGAGAGTTGTTAGAGTGGAATCCAAACTGAACTAGGAAGTAAGGGAATCCAGGAGCAGGGTTGTAGACTGGAGAATTGGAGATCTCTTATGAGTCTGAAGCATTATTATCCTAGGCATGGTGGCCAAAGAGAACTGGAGAGGAAGAAAATTGTGGTCAGAGATTGGGATACCACAGTTTAAGAGCTGCCATCAACAGCATTGGAAAACACCCCCACCCTGGCCCTATAGGGATTATACATTCCATTCCACTTGGCCCAGGCCAGTCCCAATTTATGTCTGTTATCCTGGCGTCTTGGCCAATTTAGCATTTGTCCCAGATTTTTCACTTTCCCACGATGTGTAAGTATTAATAGTTTAAGCAAAATAAGCCAGGATGTGTCTGTTGAGCCATCATTTTTAATTCTTGCTTCTACCTTGCTCTCCTCTACTAGCTTGTGAGATGCATACACAGAGAACCAATTTCTCACTTTAACACAGAGTTAAACCTAACCAACAACCTGTGATAACTTTCCTCCCTTTTCCTAATCTTTTCCATTACAGTATAACTAATATGTCCCTCTCAAGGACAGCATGCTGGGTGTTCACTGATAAAGCAACTGTACTACGCAGACACTAGGAATTAGAGACAACAGACTTATTCTTATTCTGGCTGAGGGGAGGGGAGGAGTATTCAACACTGTGTCTCTTGCTGGACAGGGGCTGCCAGCTGGGTTTGCCCATGTCAAGGCCTACAAGATACAGGAAGGTGCCAGGCCATCAGCTGCTAGGCCAGTTGCTAGGCCAGTGGGGGTAGGAAATTATGTAAATTTACATGTATGTAAAATGGATTCAGGAAATAGAGGCTGAGGCATCCTGCCATAGAACATATAGCTAGTAGTCTGAATATTCTTGGTACAGTGGTTATGTTATTTATTATATAGTGCAAATCTACAACCCTTATATTTTAGTCTTTAAATTTTATTAACTTTTAGAGAGAGAAGAGAGAGAGAGAGATTAACTGCCTCCCACATGTGCCCAGACTGGGAATTGAACTGATAACCTGGGTATGTGCCTTGACCAGGAATTGAACCTGCCACCTTTTGTTGTATAGGTTGACACTACAACCAACTGAACCACATAGATCAGGGCAACAACCCTTTATTTTATTTTATCTTATTTTATTATTTTTACCTTTTAAAAAAATTGCAACCTATCCTTTCAACATGTGAGTTCAAAAATGGAAGTGCATAATTAATGAAAAATTAAACACCAAATTTGTCACTCAAGAAAACTGATCATGAATGTGTAACATGAACTAAACATTTGTCAACATTTGCCATGCACATGCATGGGGACATTTATATCACTGACCACAGGAAAACCAGAAGACATAAATCTCTGGCGAGAGCATCTGCGGTTTGTGTTTATTTTAAGAAGACTGTGCCCAAAGATGATGATTTACTAAGGTGCAGCTAGAGAGAGAGAGAGAGAGAGAGAGAGAGAGAGAGAGAGAGAGAGAGAGAGAGAAATTGATTTTAAGGACTTGGCTCAATCAATTGTGGAGGCTTGGCAAATCCAAAATATGATGGGGTGGGCTGACAGGCTGGAGAATCAGGGAGAGTTGCAGTTGGAGTCCAAAGGCAGTCTTCTGGAAGAATTTCTTTTTGCTCAGAGGAGGTCAGCTTTTGTTCTATTCAGGCCTGCAAATTATTGGATCAGGCCCACCCACATTATAGCAGGTAACCTGCTTTACTCAAAAGTCCACTGATTTAAATATTAATATCATCCAAAAAACACCTTCACAGAAACATCCAGACTAATGTTTGATCAAATATATGGGAACCATGGCCCACCCAAGTTGATATACAATTAATATTACATTACTTAATTCCAATAATGGTTCATTTTTTTTTTATCCAATTCAAGGAACAAAAGTAAAGCTTATGGAAATTTATTGATGGAGGTGAAATATCTGACATTATTGAGAAAGCTACTGTAAATTCCATTTTAAAATTCAACATTTAGAATAAGTATTTTTGTGGTGATAATTTTTTTCATAGAAGTACAAATTTAGGTGAAACACAGCACCAGTGTAAAAACAAGGTTCTGACTAAATGCAGAAACATGTGGAAGAGAAATATACTTGGAATTGGTTGTGGTGCACATGTAATTCCTTTTGTGTCCAAACAAGTAAACTATAAAATTATTTCTAGATAGGTAGGAGTGAAGATGGGAATTTTGGGTTATACTCATGTTCTCCTTATTTCTTTCTTCATGCAGATGTTCCAGTAAAGAGCAATGTCATACCTGCCATATTTGACAACCACTGTAGATAATTTTTAAACAAAAAGTGAAAAAATTAAATAACAAACTTATTTTGTATTTATGACAATTTTTTCTATAAGAATTAGTAACAACCATTATTTTCTTGATTTTTTGTCTTTAGTTTTAAAATAGAAATTTTAAGGATTACATTTTAATTTTATTTATTTTTAAAAAGTAGTTTATTAGGGGTCAGAGGATGGCCGACAGGAAAGCAGTGAGGGAGAGAGTGTGAGGGAGGGAGGGAGCAAAAGATTTGTGTGTGGACATGGTGTGTGTGTGTGTGTGTGTGTGTGAGAGAGAGAGAGAGACAGTTAAGAGTCTTGGAGGCTGGCAGACCAGGCTCAACTAGACAGGGAGCCCCCTGCTACCACTGCAAGCATTCCCAGGGAAGCTGTCTCTGGCACAGAAACCACACTATCTTGAGCCCAGCCTCACCACCACCCACACTGGCCTCAGACACCATACCGGACCCTATAGCTACTCTCACCAAAGACTTGCTATTTCATCTGCAGACCCACAGACTCTGGGACTCCAGCCTCCCTGGCCACAGGCTCCTGTGACTCCTGGAGTGTGCTCCCCTCCCACCAAGCCCACCACTTCAGTTGCAGGACCACACTACCCAGAGCAGCAGTTCTCAGCCTGTGGGTCACAAACAATGAAAATACATCCTGCATATCAGATATTTACATTATGATTCATAACAGTAGACTGGCTGAGTGGAAGTTCTACAACTAGGAGGAAAGAGAATAGCATACCGAGACTCAGAGGAGGTGCAGTGCTGAAGTGAAATACTAAGGTTTGGAGTGCATGCGGAGCGGGCTGGCGGCTGAGGGCGCGGTTGTTGTTTTCAATTGGGAGGGAGTCCCAGACTCTGAGCTCCAGATCCAGGCGAACCTCTAGGGACCCAGACTCAAACGGGAGAAGCGGGACTGTCTGGCTTCGGTCGGAACTCGAAGGCAGCTTTCTCTCCGAGGTTTGCAGCAGTTGCTGGGACTCTGAGAGGCAGAGCCCCTGGGGATGGAACTGAGAGCAGCCATAACTGCTCGCTCCACCCGCCCTGTAGATCCCCAGGGACCCGCCCCACCCAAGCCCTGCACAGAGGCATTTGCCGGATAGCCTTAGGCAAACGCTAGATTAGCACCGCCCTAGAGATCCAGCACAGAAGTTCTCCCACTGCAGACACAGCTGACTCTCATAGCCAGTTAGCCTGGAGGTCAAATCACCCCCAGTATTGCCGACAACAATCAAGGCTTAACTTCAACAAGACTGCGCACAAAGACAACAAGGGGTTGCACCAAGAAAGCATAAAAAATGCGGAGACAAAGAAACATGACAGAAATGGAGGATATAGAGCTAAAAACCACACTTTTAAGGTCTTTCAATAATTTTCTAGAAACTGCTGATAAACTTAATGAGATCTACAAGAAATCTAATGAGACGCTCGATGTTGTGATAAAGAACCAACTAGAAATTAAGCATACACTGACTGAAATAACGAATATTATACAGACACCCAACAGCAGACCAGAGGAGCGCAAGAATCAAGTCTTTGATTTGAAATGCGAAGAAGCAAAAAACACTCAACCAGAAAAGCAAAATGAAAAAAGAATCTGAAAATACAAAGATAGTGTAAGGAGCCTCTGGGACAGCTTCAAGCGTACCAACATCAGAATTATAGGGGTGCCAGAAGATGAGAGAGAGCAAGATATTGAAAACCTATTTGAAGAAATAATGACAGAAAAATTCCCCCACCTGGTGAAAGAAATAGACTTCCAAGTCCAGGAAGTGCAGATAACCCCAAACAAAAGGAATCCAAAGAGGACCACACCAAGACACATCATAATTAAAATGCCAAGAGCAAAAGACAAAGAGAGAATCTTAAAAGCAGCAAGAGAAAGAAACTCAGTTACCTACAAGGGAATACCCATAGGACTGTCAGCTGATTTCTCAACAGAAACTTTGCAGGCCAGAAGGGAGTGGCAAGAAATATTCAAAGTGATGAATACCAAGAACCTACAACTAAGATTACTTTATCCAGCAAAGCTATCATTCAGAACGGAAGGTCAGATAAAGAGCTTCACAGACAAGGAAAAGCTAAAGGAGTTCATCACCACCAAACCAGTATTATATGAAATGCTGAAAGGTATCCTTTAAGAAGAGGAAGAAGAAGAAAAAGGTAAAGATACAAATTATGAACAACAAACATGCATCTATCAACAAATGAATCTAAGAATCAAGTGAATAAATAATCTGATGTACAGAATGAACTGGTGATTATAATAGAATCAAGGACATAGAAAGGGAATGGACTGACTATTCTTGGGGGGAAAAGGGGTGTGGGAGATGCGGGAAGAGACTGGACAAAAATCGTGCACCTATGGATGAGGACAATGGGGGGGGGAGTGAGGGCGGAGGGTGGGGCGGGAACTGGGAGGAGGGAAGTTATGGGGGGAAAAAAGAGGAACAAATGTAATAATCTGAACAATAAAGATTTAATTAAAAAAAGTGATATTGCTACAATAAGAAACACAATGGAAGGTTTCAACAGTAGACTAGAAGAAGAGGAGGACCGAATTAGGGAGTGTTGAGAGTGGCTACAGTGTTCAGACAGGTTTAAGCCTCGGAATAACTTGTGGTAAAGCCACATACAAGTCCCAGCTTTGAGGGCAAAGCCCTTCCAGCACAATTATAGCCAAAAGGTTATGGTTGTAAAATTGACCTTATATTGCCGAAACCGGTTTGGCTCAGTGGATAGAGCGTCGGCCTGCGGACTGAAAGGTCCCAGGTTTGATTCTGGTCAAGGGCATGCACCTGGGTTGCGGGCACATCCCCAGTAGAGATGTGCAGGAGGCAGCTGATTGGTGTTTCTCTCTCATCGATGTTTCTGACTCTCTGTCTCTCTCCCTTCCTCTCTGTAAAAAATCAATAAAATATATTTTTTAAAAAATTGACCTTATAGTCTGACCCTGCAGTCCTAGGTAGCTAAGGGATGTGGGTTGCAGGGGGTGCAGCAAGTGCTGCCTAAACAAAGCTTGATAGAGAGCAGAGAAAGGCAACAACAGGAAAGAAGCAGATTTGAAATTTGCAAGAACATTGTAAACATCTTGCCCTTGTTTTGCTTTGTGTGATCTGACTATAAAATAAAGATCCTGTTTACAAGCAGGGTCACTGTTTCCTCATCCAGGAACAGTGATCTTACCTGGACCAAACTATATTCTCTTTTCTGTCTTCTTTAATCCTACACCGCCTCTCCTCAGGTTCACCCTGGCCATGCTGGACACAGTACAAGGGAGTTAGAAGGCAAGACAGAACAACACACCCAACCTGAACAGCAATTGGAGAAAAGAATTAGAAAGCAGGAGGAGAGCCTAAGGGAGCTTTGGAACAACATGAAATGAAGTAACATCCATATACTAGGGGTGCCAGAAAGACAAGAAGAGGAGCAAGGATTAGAAAACCTATTTGAAGAAATAATGACAGAAAGGTTTCCTGATTAGGGGAAGAAAAAATTCACACAAGCACAGAGAGTCCAAAAAAGGATGAACCCGAAAAGACGCACACCAAGACACGTCATAATTACAATGGCAAACATTAACGACAAAGAGAAAATCTTCAACACTGCAAGAGAGAAACAGAAAGTTACTTACAAGAGATCTCCCATTAGATTATCAAATGATTTCTCAACAGAAACACATCAGGCCAGAAGGCAATGGAATGAAGTATACAAAGTGATGCAAAGCAAGGGACTGAATCCAAGAATACTCTATCCAGCAAAGCTATCATTCAAAATTGAAGGGGAAATCAGGAGATTTGCAGACAAAAAAAAAAAAAAAGGCTAAGGTAGTTTATCACTACCAAGCCAACAAAGAAAGAAATGCTAAAGGGACTGTTGTAAAAAGAAGAAATAGAAAGGGAGGAAGGAACACAGGCATAAAGAATAAAAATGGCTACAAACAAGTATCAATAATAACCTTAAATGTAAATGGCTTAAATGCTGTAATCAAAAGACATAGGGTAACTAAATGGATAAGAAAACATGACCAATATATATACTGTCTACAAGAGACACACCTCAGAACAAGGGACTCACACAGACTGAAAGTGAAGGGATGGAAAAATATTTTTCAGGCAAATGGAAATGAAAAATAAAGCTGAGCCCTAACAGGTTTAGGTCAGTGGATAGAGCATCGGCCTGAGGACTGAAGGGTCCCAGGTTCGATTCCGGTCAAGGGCATGTACCTTGGTTCCGGGCACATCCCCAGTAGGGGGTGTGCAGGAGGCAGCTAATCGATGTTTCTCTCTCATCTATGTTTCTAACTCTATCCCTCTCCCTTCCTCTCTGTAAAAATCAATAAAATATATTTTTTAAAAAGCAGGGGTAACAATACTTATATCTGACAAAATAGACCTCAAAGTGAAGGCTATAACAAATGATAAAGAAGGCCACTATATAATACTAAAGGGATCAATACAACAAAAAGATATAGCTCTGGTAAATATATGTGCACCCAATGCAGGAGCACCCAAATGCATAAAAAAAATTCTGGAATGTATCAAGGGAAAGATTGACAGCAATACAATCATAGTAGGGGACTGTAATACCCCATTGACATCACTGGATAAATCCTCCAGACAAAAAATCAACAAATAAACAACAGTCCTAAATGTCTCACTAGATCAGATGGACTAATTGACATCTTCAGAACATTTCACTCCAAAGCTACGATATATACATTCTTCTCAAGTGCACTTGGGACATTTTCAAAGATAGACCACATATTGGGACACAGGCAAAGTCTCTTCAGATTCAAGAATAAAATCTTATCAAGCACTTTCTCAGATCACAATGGCATAATATTAGAAATCAACTACAATAAAAACCTCAAACACTTGGAGGCTACATAGAATGTTATTAAATAGTGGTTGGGTTCCTTAAGAGATGAAAAAAGAAATAAAAAACATTTTGGAAACAAATGACGATGAGAACACAACAATCCAAAATCTATGGGACACAATGAAAGCAGTACTGAGAGGGACCTCAAAAACCAAGAAAAACTGGTAATAAATTATCTAATTCTACAACTTGAAGAATTACAGAGCAACAAGAAAATCCCAGAGTGAGCAGAAGGAAGGAAATAATAAAGATCAGAGTGGACATAAATGACATAGAGACCAAAAAAAAACAATACAACAGATAAATAAAACCAAGAGCTGGTTCTTTCAAAGATAAAAAAGATTGATGAACCTCTAGCTAGGCTCACCAAGAAGCAAAGAGAGAGGACCCAAATAAACAAAATCAGAAATGAAAGAGGCAAAATAACAGACCCCACAGAAATACAAAGGATTTTAAAAAAAATACCATGAACAAATCTATTCCAAAACAACTGGTCAACCTAGAAGAAATGGACATTTCCTAGAAAAACACCACCTTCCAAAACTCAATCAGGAAGGAGAGAACCAAGATGGCGGCATAGGTAAACACCTGAAATTGCTGCATCTCAAAACCACTTCAAAAATACAACTAAAAGACAAAACAAACATCATCCAGAACCACAGGAAGGCTGGCTGAGTAGAAATTCTACAACTAGAAGGAAAGAGTAAAACACACTGAGACTCAGAGGAGGTGCAGAAATAAGGTACAGAGGTACAGTGGTGCACCCAGAAAGGGCTGGCAACTAAGGACACGGTTGTCTTTTTCAATCAGGAGGGAGACACAAGCTCCCGACTGTTCTGAACTCCAGTTCCGGGTGAGCCTCTGGGGACCCAGACTCATACAGGGAGAAACTGGACTGTCTGTCATTGGGCAGAGCTCAAGGGCGGCTTTCTCTCAGAGGTGCTTGCAGGATTACTTCAGGACACTGAGACCCGGGGCCTCTTAGGCAGGGCTGAGGATCAGCCATAGCTGTTTGCTCCTCCCTGTTGATTCCCTGAGACCCCGCCCCACCCAAGCTGCTAGCAGAGGCCTTTGCATATGAATGGCCAGGCCCTTTGCAATCTAAAATTACCTAACAAACTGCAGCTGGGTCAGAGAGACCCAGAACATCCAAAAGAAGGCCCAAGGTCCCACAGCAGCTTGCATTGCTTCACAGCTGGGCCTCATCTGGGCACCTCCAAACCCCAAACAAAGAAGAGGAATCTGCAGATCTCTTTGTAGCTCCTCCTGGGTAGCCTCAGGCAGAGGCTAAATTAGCACCTCCTTAGAGATCCAAGAGCCAGTGTACCCAGTGGTCAGAATGGGGCCATCCAGATTACAACTCCTCAGATCCATAAGGGACACACTCAAGGGGCAGACTCAGTGAGCACCAAAGCCCCACTGAAGCAAGTCTTGCCCCAGAAGGGTGTCTCCAGCACAGCTGACACCGCTGATTCTCACAGCCCATTGGCCTGGAGGTCAATTCCTCCCAGTGATACCAACAACAATCAAGGCTTCACTACAACAAGACTGTGCACAAAGCCCACAAAGGGGTGCACCAAGAGTGTCCACCTCAGGTAATTGGGGAGGCTGAGCCACTGGGCCCTATAGGACACCTAGCACAGAAAGCCACTCTATCAACACAGGGAAGCAGCCAAAATGCAGAGACAAAGAAACAGGTCACAAATGACAGAAATGGAAGATAGCAAACTACTGGATATAGAGTTCAAAACCACACTTTTAAGGTTTTTCAAGAATTTTCTAGAAACTGCTGATAAATTTAGTGAGACCCTCAAGAAATCTAGTGAGACCCTCGAGGATATGAAAAAGGACCAACAAGAAATTAAGCATACACTGACTGAAATAAAGAATATTATACAGAGATCCAGCAGCAGACTAGAGGATCGCAAGAATCAAGTCAAAGATTTGAAATACAAAGAAGCAAAAAACACCCAACCGGAAAAACAAAAAGAAAAAAGAATTCAAAAATATGAAGATAGTGTAAGAGCCTCTGGGACAACTTCAAGCATTCCAACATCCAAATTATGGGGGTGCCAGAAGAAGAGAGAGAGCAAGATACTGAAAACTTATTTGAAGAAATAATGACAGAAAACTTCCTCTACATGGTGAAAGAAATAGACTTACAAGTCCAGGAAGCACAGAGAACCCCAAACAAAAGGAATCCAAAGAGGACCACACCAAGACACATCATAATTAAAATGCCAAGAGCAAAAGACAAAGAGAGAATCTTAAAAGCAGCAAGAGAAAAACAGTTAGTTACCTACAAGAGAGTACCCATAAGATTGTCAGCTGATTTCTCAACAGAAACTATGCAGGCCAGAAGGGAGTGGCAAGAAATATTCAAAGTGATGAATAGGAAGAACCTACAACCAAGAATACTTTACCCAGCAAAGCTATTCAAAACTGAATGTTAGATAAAGAGTTTCACAGATAAGCAAAAGCTAAAGGAGTTCATCACCACCAAACCCGTATTATATGAAATGCTGCAGGGTATCCTTTAAGAAGAGGAAGAAGAAGAAAAAGGTAAAGATAAAAATTATGAACAACAAATACATATCTATCAACAAGTGAATCTAAAAATCAAGTGAATAAATAATCTGATGAACAGAGTAAACTGGTGAATGTAACAGAATCAGGGGCATAGAAAGGGAGTGGACTGACAATTCTCGGGGGGAAAGGGATGTGTGAGGTGTGGGAAGAGCCTGGACAAAAATCGTACACATATGGATGAGGACAGTGGGGGATGGCTAAGGGCAGAGGGTAGGGTGGGAACCAGGTGGAGGGGAGATATGGGGGAAAAAAGAGGAACAACTGTAATAATCTGAACAATAAAGATTTAAATAATAATAAAAACTCAATCAGAAAGAATCCAATAATCTGAATAGGCTGATAACTATGGAGGAAATTGAAGCAGTAATCAAAAAACTTCCAGCAAACAAAAGCTCTGGGCCATGCGGATTCACAGGGGAGTTTTACCAAACATTCAAAGAAAAACTAAAACCTACCATCCTCAGACTATTCAAAAAAATTCAAGAGGAAAGAACACTTCCAAGCTCTATCTGTGAAGCCAGCATTACCCTAATTCCAAAATCGGATAAAGACCCTGCAAAGAAAGAGACTTAATAGGCCCATATCACTGATGAACATAGATGCTAAAATCCTCAACAAAATTCAAGCAAATCGGATCCAGCATTATATTAGAAAGATAATACACCATGACCAAGTGGGATTTATTCCAGGGATGTAAGGATGGTACAATATCCGCAAATCAATAAATGTGATACACCATATAAACAAACTGAGAGACAAAAATCACATAATCATCAATTGATGCAGAAAAAGCATTTGACAAAATCTAACACCCTTTATTGATAAAAACTCTCAGCAAAGTGGGAATAGAGGGATCATACCTCAACATAATAGAAGCCATATATGACAAACCTACAGCCAACATCATACTCAATCGGCAAAAACTAAACTCATTTCCCCTAAGAACAGGAACAATACAGGGATGCCCACTTTCACCACTCCTGTTTGACATAGTACTGGAAGTGCTAGCCATAGTGATCAAACAAGAAGAAGAAATAAAAGGCTACCCAAATTGGAAAAGAAGGTGTAAAACTGTCATTATTTGCAGATGACATGATATTGTACATAGAAAACCCTGAAGACTCCATAAAAAAGCTATTAGACTTAATAATTGAATTCTGCAATGTAGCAGCATACAAAATTAACACCCAGAAATCAATGACTTTTTATAAATCAATAATCTTTTTATAAATCAATAATAAACTCACAGAAAGAGAAACAAACAAAAAAATCCCATTTACCATTGCAACAAAAAAATAAGATACGTAGGAATAAACTAAACTAAGGAGGTAAAAGACCTGTATTCGGAAAACTACAGGACATTGAAAAGAAAGATAGAGAAAGACATAAACAAATGGAAGAATATACTATCTTCATGGATTGGTGGAATCATCATCATTAATATGTCCATACTACCCAAAGCAATCTATAGATTCAATGCAATCCCCATTAAAATGCTAGTGGAATATTTCACAGACCTAGGACAAACTCTCCAAAAATTCATATGGAATAAAAAAAAGACCCCGAATAACTGCAGTAATCCTGAGAAAGAAGAACAAAGTTGGAGGGATCACAATACCAGATATCAAGCTACATTACAAAGCCACTGTTCTCAAAACAGCCTGGTACTTGCCCAAGAACAAACATATAGACCAATGGAACAGAACAGAGAACCCAGAAATTGACCCAAGCCATAAGTTATGCTCAATTAATATTTGAAAAGGAGGCAAAAGCATACAATGGAGTCAAGACAGTCTTTTCAATAAGTGGTGTTGGAAAAATTGGACAGATACATGCAAAATAATGAAACTAGACCACCAACTTACACCATACACAAAAATAAACTCAAAATGGATAAAGGACTTAAACGTAAAACAGGAAACCATAAAAATCGTAGAAGAATCCACAGGCAGAAAAATATCAGACATATGATGTAGCAATATCTTTACCAATACAGCTCCTAGGACAATGGAAACTAAGGAGAAAATAAACAAATGGGACTACATCAAAATATAAAGCTCCTGCACAGCAAAAGAAACCATCAACAAAGCAACAAGAAAACCCACTGCATGTGAGGACATATTTGCCAATTTAAACTCTGTTAGAGGTCTAATCTCTGATAAGAGTCTAATCTCCAATATTTATAGGGAACTCATACATCTTTACAAAAGGAAGATAAACATTTCAATTAAAAAAAAATGGGCAAAGGACCTAAATGGACATTTTTCAAAAGAGGACATACCGAAAGCCAAGAGACCTATGAAAACATTCTCAAAGTCACTAATCATCTGAGAGATGCAAATCAAAACAACAATGAGGTACCATATCACACCTGTCAGAATGGCTATCATCAACAAATCGACAAATGACAAGTGCTGGCAAGGATGTGGAGAAAAAGGAACCCTTGTGCACTGCTGGTGGGAATGCAGACTTGTGCAGCCACTGTGGAAAACAGTATGGAGTTACCTCAAAAAATTCAAAATGGAACTCCCATTTGACCCAGTGATCCCACTTCTAGGAATATATCCCAAGAAACCAGAAACACCAACCAGAAAGGACATATGCACCCCTATGTTCATAGCAGCACAATTTACAATAGCTAAGATTTGGAAACAGCCTATGTGCCCATCAGCAGATGGGTGGATTAAAAAACAGTGGTACATCTACACAATGGAATACTACACTGCTGTAAAAAAGAAAGAACTCTTACCATTCGCAACAGCATGGATGGATATGGAGAATTTTTTGCTAAGCCAGTCAGAGAAAAGTAAATATCACTCATATTTCACAAATTTCATTCATTTGTGGAATATACTAATAAACTGATGAACAAAAATAGATCCAGAGACAGAGAAGCATCGAACAGACCCTCAGACCTCAGAGGGAAGATCAGGGGAGGGTGTGTGTGTGTGTCGGGGGGAGGCGGGTAAGAGATCAGCCAAAGGACTTGTATGTATTCATATAAGCATAACCAATGGACACAGACACTGGGGGGGCGGTGATGGCATGTGCTGGGTGTTTGGGGTGCTGGGGAGAGGTCAATGGGGGAAAAGGAGACATATATAATACTTTAAACAATAAAGAATTTAAAAAGAACAGAAAAAATAGTTTATTAATTTTTAGAGAGGAAGGGAGAGGGAAAAACATCGATGTGAGAGTGCAACATCCATCAGCTGTCTTCTGCATGCCCCCTACCAGTGGTCAAGCCTGAAACCTGAGAATGTGCCCTGACCAGGGATGCATCTAGCAATCTTTCAGTGCATGGGATGATACCCAACCAACTCAGCCACACAGGCCAGGGCAATATTTTTATTTTAAATTCTATATAATAAACTGAACGCCAGAACGACCAGTTGCTATGACACGCACTGACCACCAGGGGGTAGATGCTCAGCACAGTAGCTGCCCCCTGGTGGTCAGTGCACTCCCGCAGGGGCAGCACTGCTCAGCCAGAAGCCGGGCTGATGGCTGGCAAGCGCAGGGGCGGTGGCGGGACCTGCCTCCGTGGTAGCGCTAAGGATGTCCCACTGTAGTGAGCTGGATATCCCCCGAGGGCTCCCGGACTGTGAAAGGGCACAGGCCAGGCTGAGAGACAGTCCTACTCTCCCCGAGCCCCCCCGCCCCCTGCCCCAGTGTATCAATGTCATGCACCGGGCCTCTAGTATATTAATAAAATATTTCATATATGAACCAGATTTTTACTTACCAAACAAAGGTATTATATCTTGCTCTGGCCAGTGTTTTTTAGTGGTTAGAGCATCAGCCATGCACCTAAGTATCTTGGGTTCGATTCCTAGTCAAGGGCCTGTACCTGGGTTGTAGGTTCCATCCCCGGCCCTGGTCTGGGTGACTGTGGGAGGCAACCAACCGATGTGCCTCTCTCACATCGATGTTTCTCACTCTCTGTCTTTCCCCCTCCCTTTCACTCTCTCTAAAAGTCAATGGAAAATATCCTTGGGTGAGGAATAACAACAACAACAAAAGTATTATGTCTTGCAGGTTGCACTCTCTTGCTGTTTTAAATTTTAGACACAAGTAAAAGCCCCAAGTTGTCACACAGTGTGACAGGATTGAAAATAGTACTCTGTCTTTACAGTCATGGGGCTATCACTCTTTATTTCAAATCTCCTTTAAAAAACAGAAATATGTGGTAACACAGAGGTTAACAGAAAAAAACTGCAAGCTAGAAGCAAGGTTCTGAAGTGCTGGGTGCCTAATTTAGTAACAAATGGGGGTAGCTGAGTCTGCATGTGTCACAGGCTGAATGTATAACCAGAAGTTCTCTGAATTAACTTCCCGGTGGAACACATGTTTCTTAAAAGGATAATAAAAAGGTGCTGATATGAACTTCAAGGTTTATTCCAAATATAAATGCATTCATATGTTCACTGAAAGATATGTAAAACATGTTTATAGTAGCAATATTTGTAATAACCCAAACCTAGAAACTCCCCATATATCCATCAACAGGGGAATGGGTAAGAAGTCTTAGAGGCCAGAAGGCTAGTGTGAAGAATTGTTTAAGACCAAAATATGGAACACATAACAATGGGATTATCATTTATTGTAGCAAGCACTATGCTAGGCACTTTTGTATTCTTTTATTTAAGCCTCACCTGTGATGGAGATATTATCCTCATTTGACATATGAGGAAACAGGCACACAGAGGTTAAGGATACTGTCCAAAGTCATAACTCTAGTTAGTGATGAACTCAGAATTTGAACTCAGATCTCAGTTCAAAGCCCAAATGTAATGTTTCCATTATAGGCTGTTGCTTCTCCAGGATACATAGGGGAGGCAGAGAAACTAAGGAAGTATGGAGTTCACACATTCATATACTAGTATGCTAAAATTAATAACTGCTACTATTTCTGGAGCACCTACTATGTGGCAAGTACTATGCTAGGTGCTTTACAAAAATGATTTTTACAGTTCTCATAATACCCTTTGACAGCAGAAATTATTATTCTCATTTTTTAGATGAAGAGACTGAGGCTCAGAGAAATTTAATGACTTTCTCAGTTTCATGAGTCTCCCATCATCCCATATCCCTCAGTAGCCTTATCATGGATGCCACCAACTATGGACTCCACATTATGGTGGGTGATGGAGCTATACAGATGAGTACATTAGGAAAGGAACAATTGTTATTTGCTTACCTGACATCTGAACATAGGAGAATATTTTTTCTCCAGTTCCATATAGGGACTTGTGGAGGCAAAAATAAACATCAGTAATTGCAATAGTTCCCATTTATTGATTGTGCATTGTCCTAAGTGCTGTACCATATAAATTGTTTTAAAAAGGCACTGTACAATATAACATGTAAACATCAAGCCAAAATGGGGTCCCTTTTGCTAAGCCACACCACCAAACAAAAACTTAGTAACTAACAGTTTCAGCCTCTCTCAGGAATGAAAATTTAAAACAATCAGTCTGGAAATTCCTGGTCATTAGGTAGGTAAACTGCCTGATTAGACTCCCTGCCTTCCCCAAGGGATGGAGACCTTGCCTGAAATAATCCATTCCTAACTTCTTAGTCCCACCCTCTTTCTGCTTATATAAACCTTGCATTCTGTACAACTCATTGGAGAGCCCTTCTAGTTCTGGGATGCTGCTGATTCATGAGTTATTTTTCTTGGCAAAATTTATTACCAGTCCAATCCCTTTATACTCTTCTTTATAAATTGAATTTATTGGGGTGACATTGGTTACTAAAATTATGTAGGTTTCAGGAGTACATCATCTGTATAATCTATATATATAAAAGCCCAGCTACTGAATGGCAGAATGACCAGAATGACCAGTCGACCAGTCGCTATGATGCGCACTGACCACCAGGGGCAGACGCTCAATGCAGGAGCTGCCCCCTGGTGGTCAGTGTGCTCCCACAGCAGCTGATCCCGCAGGCCACGCCCCCCACCAGTGCACCAATCTGTGCACTGTGCCTCTGGTGAACAAAATAAAATCGAAACAGACCCATAGATACAGAGAAATGACCGACAGCTGTCAGAGGGGTGTGAGTAGCAGGGCTGGGTAATAAAGGTAAAGGGATTAAACAAAGAAACCAAACACACACACACACAAAAACTGTCTCATAGACCAGTGGTTGGCAAACTCATTAGTCAACAGAGCCAAATATCAACAGTACAACGACTGAAATTTGTTTTGAGAGCCAAATTTTTTTATTTTTTATTTATTTTATTTTTTTAATATATTTTATTGATTTTTTACAGAGAGGAAGGGAGAGGGATAGAGAGTTAGAAACATCGATGAGAGAGAAACATCGATCAGCTGCCTCCTGCACACCCCCCACTGGGGATGTGCCTGCAACCAAGGTACATGCCCTTGACTGGAATCGAACCTGGGACCCTTCAGTCGCAGGCCGACGCTCTATCCACTGAGCCAAACTGGTTACGGCGAGAGCCAAATTTTTTAAACTTAAACTATATAGGTAAGTACATTGTTATTAACTTAATTAGGGTACTCCTAAGCTGGCCTTTGCTAAAAACGTCCTCAATCTGATTGAGGTACATTCCCTGAGGTCGACCCCTTCCAACTCTCCCATCCACACTCGTCTTGTATACTTGTTTTGTCTATCTTTTGTCACCCACGCGCAATTTGCGGACACAACTAGCACTAACCACTGCACAAGGAGACTGCTGACTGGCTGACTCACTCAACTCGTGCATGAATCCCGTGCACCTCTCCCACGCTGCTATCCCTCGGCCTCCCTCCGCAGCATCTCCCGTCGCCCGACCAACCGACACCCTCCACTTCTAACACCACTTCTTCAAAATAGACTCACCCAGGCCGAAAACCAACTTCTGCGCATGGGCCACGAAGTTTCAATTGCACTGTACGTGCACGCCTGCACATGGTATTTTGTGGAAGAGCCACACTCAAGAGGCCAAAGAGCTGCATGTGGCTCGCGAGCTGCGGTTTGCCGACCACTGTCATAGACAGACAACAGTATGGTGATTACCAGAGGGAAGAGGGGTGGGGGGAGGTAGGAGAGGGTCAATGGAGGATAAATGGTGGTGGAAGGAGTTTCATGAATTAGTAAAGGCAATTAGATCTTCAGATTTACTCAGCTGAATATTGTTCTTCAACAATGTGTGTATATATATATACATATATATAACACACATATACATATACACATGTATATCATGTCCTTTACTACTCACAAGGATCCTATTAATAACCTCATTTTACAGAGAGAAAATACAAACTTAGAGTTTGATTTGCACAAGGTCACAGAGCAGTTAAGTGTTCCCCTTCGATTTGTATGTACCCTGATCTGGTTGACTCTAGGGCTCTAGGTCTCAACTCTGACAACCAGCTAAAGATGTTTGTGAGAATTGGGCCACAAGCCAGGAAAATGGAGTCCACAATGCAGTTTAAGGTGTTGGGGAGAGGACGCCGGGCAAGTGGAATCATGTGGTGACTGAACCCTATGGAGCTGGAACGGGTCTTAGGGCCACTAGGAAGAAATGCGGGCGGCCGTAGGTTTGGAAATGTGGGAGCCATCTAAACGGGAGACTGGGGGAAAGAGGGTTAAAAGCTGCACGTGCAGAGAACCGTCTCCACTTCTTCCACAAGTAAATTCCCAGGGCCCCTACGTGACCGTGGCAATGGGCAGAGAGACGCGCGCTGGGAGCGCGGGGCAGGCGTGTGGGCGGAACTCAGGGGCGGGGCGGCGCGCAGGGGGCGGCCTCAGGGGCGGAACTTGCTTCCCAGCGCGGAGCTGTGGGGACAACGGTTGAAAAGAGCATTGGGCGAAGCTCTCCGCTTCCTGCAGGCGCCGCCTCTTTCTCGCCTCCGCCCCCTCTTCGGCGCTGCGCCGGCTTCTTCCTCTTCAGGTTGCCCTCCGCCGGTGCGTTTGCCGGTTCCGTTATGGCGACTCGCAGCCCCAGCGTTGTGGTGAGCAGCTTGGCCCGTCCGGCCCTGGCCGGGGGAGCCAGCCCATGAGGCACGGGGCCTGCGGTGCGGGCGTGGGCAGGGTGGCCCAGGGTGACCCGGGGAAGCCCGGGAGCGGGGTGAGTGGGGGGGCGGCCGTAGCTTTCTGGGTTCAGCTTTACGTCACACCAGGACGGCGGGGAACGGAATGGGGAGGCCGGGGTGGGTGCCTCCTTTGCAGAGTCGTGGGAAAGCGTGTGGAAGAGTGTGCGTGTGTGTGTGTGTGTGGGGGGGGGGGACGGGTAGGGGAGAATGGCGTGTTGGCGGACTTGTGCTATTTGCGAGTGTGCTGGGGGAGAGGGGCCGTGGGCCAATTCGAGAATGATCTGGTGGGGTGAGGGAGAGGCCCTTTTCTGTACATTTGGGGGATGGAAGTGATGGCTTCCGGGTACCCCTTTGGAGGGCCCAGGCTGGAAACCACCACATGAGAGGACACGTGGGTACTGATGTTTTCATCTAGTTCAGCAAATATTTGTGCCTCCCTGATCCCTACCGGACTCTTGGTAGCGGTAACCATGTTTACATTTTTATTCACGAAGGAAATAATGAAATGATATTAGGTGATTTTGCTTGCGTAGAGGTGACAGACCTGGAATTCAGATATGCTTGAAACCATATCCCATGCTCTTTGAGGCTGCAGGGGACAAAAAAAATGTCTATCTCATCCTTATCTTCAGGGACATTCATTCCATAAGCAGCCTCTCACATCGTCTCCAACCTCATTGGTTCCTTTTCTTATTTCTAGAACAAACCAAGCTGCTCCCCTTCCCCCCTCACCTTTCTGATCATGCTTGTTAAAATAGCCAACCCCTCCCAACACTTAGCCTGCATCATTGTCATCATTTTGTATTGCTCAGTTTCCTGATTACCTGTTGACTGTCTCCTAATAAAACATAAACTTTATAAGGGAAGGAATCACCACTGTAACCCTGCCTTTATAGTACAGCGTTTGACATGTAAGGCATTCTGAGTAATGGTTTGTTGAATGAATACTTTAATAATGTTTAAAAAATTTTTTATTGATTTTTATAGAGAGGAAAGGTGAGGGGGAGAGCAAAACATTGATCAGCTGTCTCCTGCATTCTCCCCAACTAAGGATTGAACCGAAACTCATGCTTATGCCCTGACTGGGAATCCAACCAGTGTCCTTTTGGCAACCTTTTGGTGCCTAGGATGTGACCCAACCAACTGAGCCACACCCACCAGGGCAATAAAAATAATTTACCATTTGAGCCCTATAAAAGAAAGGATTCTATTTCTTACTAGGCATTGTGAGTTCAGGTAAAGATCAGTGTTCTTTTATTTTTTAAATCCTCACTTGAGGACGTGTTTATTGATTTTTTTTTTTTAGAGAGAGAGAGAGAGAGAAAGAGAGATTCGAGAGAATTATCAGTCGGTTGCCTCCCTATGAATCTGGACCAGGGATTGAACCCGAAACCTAGGTATGTGCCCTGACTGGGAATGAACCTGAAACCTTTTCGGTGCAAGAGAGGATGCTCCAACTAACTGAGCTGCAGGGGACAAAATGCTCTGGCCTGGGCAAGAGCAGTGTTCTTAATGGAATCTGGCCTAGAAATCAGTTGTGTGGTGTTGGGCAACTTATTTCACTTTTTGGCTTAAGTGTTTTAGGGGAGGAAAAATAATTTCCCTTCTACCTGCTAAATTCTTCTGCTGGACTAATAATGAAATTAGCATGAGACATTAACCAAAGAAAATGACCAAATTTATTATGAATGTACATACAGGGGTTCCATAGTAATTGAGGCTTATATGTGATCTTGAGCTAAGGAGAAGAGGGAGTTGTAGTTTGGGACTTCAAAGTAGGATGGCAATTTGCAGGGAGATGGAAAAGTAAATGTTTGGTAAATAAACATTTGCTGGGCCATCTTTAACAATGGGACACAGAATCCTGTCTGTTACACTTAATTCATATTAAACTATAGCTGTCTATGATGATTGCTCCCCTCTATCTAAATTCTTTTAGGTAGTTCCAGGGAAGGTCAAAGGTTTTTCCTGAGTCTTTTGTTTCTTGAAAATAATGAGTTTATAGTAATATACCCAAAAAGTCTATTTTGGGGTGGCAAATTCTGTTTCATCTTGGTGTCCTTAGGTATAACTGAAGTGTTAGCTACCTCATGGTGTTATTGAAAGGATTATAAAATGATTTATGGGAATCAACCTTTGTGTGGGTCCTGACTGGTAATAGTAATAATAGTTACCATTGTGTTTACCTACATGGGCCTACCCTCAAAACATCCCTGTAAAAGTAATATGATTATTACCATTTTACAGAGAAGGAATCTTTCAAGCTTCAGAGAGGTTAAGTAATTTAACCTCAACATAGCATACCCACATCACGCAGTTATTAAGAGGAGCTCAGATTTAAACCTAGGTCTCTTTAAGAGCCCATGCACTTAAATGTTGTACTAGTAGTAGGTACTCAAAAAATGGTGGGGATTGTTTTTATTCAGTTGCTGAAGAAGTTGGATGCTTTTACCTTTGGGTATGATGCCTGCCCCAGCATAGGGTGAATTATTATGGCTAGAACTGGCTGGTGCTAATTTTGTTTATCTTTTTGATTTGCAAATTCCTGTTCTATTTTTTATTTCCTTCCCAGAAATTGTCTGCATGTTAGCAATAGTGCTTGCTATGTATTGTTACAGTTTGATATTTAGAAAATAATTTATGAGGCTCAAGAGAGGTTGAGTATCTTGCCGAAGATCACTCAGCAATGCTAGGATATGAATCTTAAGTTATCTGGCCCCAGAGTCTGTTCTTAACATCTTTACTTTTAAGTTAGTAGTGACAGTCGTGGCTAATTATTTATTACTAGAGGCCCGATGCACGAAATTTGTGCAAGGGGCTTGGCCCTCACAGCCCCAGCTTCGTCTGGAAGGACATCTGGTCTAATTAGCATATTACGCTTTTAGTATTATAGATTAGTCAGGAATTGAGGTAAATATTTTGCAGACATTATTGACTGTAACTGTCCCAAAGTTACATAATAGGTATCTGTGAGGTAGATAAATACTAGTATGACCTTGGAGGCACAAATTGGTGAAGTAACATGCCCAACATCACTTTGATGAAATTGTCCCCCAGATATGCTTGATATAACCCATGCTGCTTATAACTGTCATTAAACTGCCAGGATAAGCTTGGATATAGTTGAACTAAGAGCAAATTCCTGGAGTTTTGCAAATTGATGTAAAACATCAAATATGCATTATGTGAATATTATATTTTCTAAATTTCAGGATGGTAATGTTAGAAATGTAATCCTGTACTAACCAGATTTAAATCTTACCCTACCAATAATTTTCACAGAATTGATAAAATAGTGCATTTTTTGATCCACAATCCTATCATTTTTTAAGAGAGAGAGAAGAGGCAGAGAGAGAGACAGAGAGAGAGAGAGAGAGAGAGAGAGAGAAACATTCATTGGCTGCCTCCCATATGCACCCCAACTGGGGATCAAACCTGTAACCCAGGTATGTGCCCTGACCGGGAATTGAACCTGCAACTTTTTTTGGTGTACAACCAGCTGAGCCACCCAGCCAGGGCTACCCTATTTTATTTATAACAGGGTTTAGACCAGTGATGGCGAACCTATGACACGCGTGTCAGAGGTGACATGCGAACTCATTTTTTTGGTTGATTTTTCTTTGTTAAATGGCATTTAAATATATAAAATAAATATAAAAAATATAAATCTTTGTTTTACTATGGTTTCAAATATCAGAAAATTTCTATATGTGACACAGCACCAGAGTTAAGTTAGGGTTTTTCAAAGTGCTGACATGCCAAGCTCAAAAGGTTCGCCATCACTGGTTTAGACCGACAATAGTGTAGACCAAAATTATTATTTGTGACCAAAAAATGGAGCAGATCATTTGGAGGTTTTATTCTGCAAATTGAGTAATGTAGCACATAGTTATAGATCCATTTTAATTGTTTTCCATTATTTGTATCTCTGTATTGTGGGAAGTCCTTTGTAAGGAGGTAGGAAAAAAGTCAAAAGGACCAATCACATTAGCAGAGAAGAGGGGCCATGGAATTTTCTGTAGTTCATTAGGCAGTAACTGGGCCATGCCATTTTCCCCTGTGTGAAGAGATGCTAAAGATGAACTATATATTCTTCTTTCTTTCTGTAATTTTATATTGTGTGGATTCAGTAAATTTATATGTTCTGAAATTATCAACCATCCTCGTTAATATCAATCAATATTTTTCTTGCCAGTGATAACCAAATTGCTAGCATTTAGAATAATTTGCAACTAATAAGAATTCAGACAGATACTTCAAATTGCTATGGAATTACTATCTTCCACACTGTGATTCTGATAATTGATAGGTATATACTTTTTGCCCAGAATGAATATACTTATTCCACAGTGCACACTAATAAAAGGAAAGACCATAGTGTTGGATAAATTTATGTCCTTGCACATATAGTAGTTATGAGCCCACTTATCTAGGAGCAGCTAATAATTTATCCTGGAATTGAATAGGTAAGAATGCTGATTTTAATTTTATAATGCTTACATTGTTATAAAATTTTTAATTCTTTAACCATTAGAAGGGAGGGAAAGCAAGTTATATGTGTAATTTATTTGTAAGATTCATAAAATTGGAAGATGAATACACTACTAGCTTAAATTACTTTCACATTTAGGAATATGTGTATCAGTAATTCATAATTTTGGTTTTACGATACTCTGATATTGCATATTATCTTAAGGGGATGACATATCTGCTTTAGTGTGTTTTGAGAATTTTCAAGCATCCTATATAATAAAAGGGTAATATGCAAATTGACCCTAACAGCAGAACGACTGGGAATGACTGGTCACTATGACACACACTGACCACCAGGGGGCAGATGCTCAATGCAGGAGCTGCCCCCTGGTGGTCAGTGTGTTCCCACAGGGGGAGCTCTGCTCAGCCACAAGCCAGGCTGACGGCTGCCAGTACAGCGGTGGTGGTGGGAGCCTCTCCTGCCTCCTCAGCAGCGCTAAGGATGTCAGACTGCAGCTTAGGCCTGCTCCCCGCTGGCAAGTGGACATCCCCTGAGGGCTCCGGGCTGCCAGAGGGATGTCTGACTGCCATCTTAGGCCCAGTCCCCCAGGGAGCGGGCCTAAGCCAGCAGGTGGTCATTCCCCGAGAGGTCCCAGACTGCGAGAGGGCACAGGCTGGGCTGAGGGACCCTCCGAGTGCACAAATTTTTGTGCACCGGGCTTCTAGTCCAGTGATGGCAAACCTTTTGAGCTCAGCATGTCAGCATTTTGAAAAACCCTAACCTAACTCTGGTGCCGTGTCACATATAGAAATTTTTTGATATTTGCAAACATAGTAAAGCAAAGATTTATATTTTTGATATTTATTTTATATATTTAAATACCATTTAACAAAGAAAAATCAACCAAAAAAATGAGTTTGCATGTCACCTCTGACACGCGTGTCATAGGTTCACCGTCACTGTTCTAGTCTGAATATAAAAGGTAAAAATATAAAAATATGCCACCTAGCAATTTCTGCCCGTTCTAGTAGCTTAGAAATGTTGGTTACTAGGAAAAAAAAGTAAGATCTGTTTTATCTATTATCGTATATCTTTTAACTCATATAGCTCATTTTAAGACTCACTTCTTAATTTCCATTCAGTCTTGTTTGGACCCAAAAACATTGTTTTTTTTTTTTTTTTTTTTTTTTTTTTTTTTTTTTTTTTTTTTACCACACAGAGACTTAAGCAATCCTAGTCACAGATGATAAATTGATGTTGCAAGTGTTATCTTAGCTCGAGTTAAATTCCTTGCTTACTATAATTTTATATATCTTTGTAATTAGAATTTTTATGTATATTTTTCAATCTTTCATATTAATAAAAGTACCTGTCTGGATTTTATCATTAACAAGTATATTACAGGTAGGTTAGAATTTGAGAGCTTTGTTCTAAAACTCTGAAGAGATGCATTCAGATTTCTGAAATGTCTGGCTAAGTGTTAAGTAGCTCAGAGCTATTAACCTATCCTTTGATTTCCAGTTCAGCCAGAAATGGCAATAATGGGAAAGGTGGATCTGGAAAGAAACTGCATTTTCATTTGTCACCACTTGTGGTACTTCCAGAGAGCTCTCCCCAAATATTTTAGGGTTGGGTCCTCCCCAGAGCCATCCAGAACCTTCGTTGTGATCACTAGCCATTTTATGTTAAGTTTTTTTTTTGTTTTTTTTTTTTAAATATATTTTATTGATTTTTTACAGAGAGGAAGGGAGAGAGATAGAGAGTTAGAAACATCGATGAGAAACATCAATCAGCCGCCTCCTGCACATCTCCTACTGGGGATGTGCCCGCAACCCAGGCACATGCCCTTGACCGGAATCGAACCTAGGACCTTTCAGTCTGCAGGCCGACGCTCTATCCACCGAGCCAAACCGGTTTCGGCAATGTTAAGTTTTTGTTATGGAATAAATGTTTGTTCCCACTCCCTCCCCCCCATATGTCTTGAAGCCCTAACATCCCCAACATGATGGTATTTGGAGATGGGCCTTTGGTAGAAAATTGGGATTAGAAAAGGTCATGATGTTGGGTCCCTTGTCTTTTTATTTATTTTATTTTATTATTATTTTTTTAAATATATTTTATTGATTTTTTACAGAGAGAAAGGGAGAGGGATAGAAAGTTAGAAACATCGACGAGAGAGAAACATGGATCAGCTGCCTCCTGCACACCCCCTACTGGGGATGTGCCTGCAACCAAGGTACATGCCCTTGACCAGAATCGAACCTGGGACCCTTGAGTCCGCAGGCCGATGGTCTATCTACTGAGCCAAACCAGTTAGGGCTATTTTTTTTTTATTTTTATTGATTTCAGAGAGGAAGAGAGATTGATCGGCTGCCTCCTGCACGCCCCCTCCTGGGGATCGAGCCTACAACCCAGGCATGTGACCTTGACTGGAATCGAACCTGGGACCTTTCAGTCTGCAGTCTGATGCTCTATCCACTGAGACAAACCAGCTAGGGCAAAGAAAGGTCCCTTGCCATTTAAGAAAAAAGAGAGCTCCCTCCCCCAACCCCATCCTCTAGTCTGGATTTATAGGAGAAGGTAGCCCCCAATGTGAAAGGTAGCTACTTACAATTAAGAAAAGAGGCTCCAGCCCTAGCTGGTTTGGCTCAGTGGATAGAGTGCTGGCCTGCAAACTGAAGGGTCCTGGGTTCAATTCCGGTCAAGGGTATGCATGCCTGGTTGTGGGCTTGATCCCCAGTAGGGGGCATGCAGGAGGCAGCCATCAATAATTCTCTCTCAACATTAATGTTTCTATCTCTCCTTCTCCCTTCCTCTCTGAAATCAATAAAAATGTATTTAAAAAAAAGAAAAGAAAGGAGGCTTCAGAATGAAACCTACTTTGTTGGCACCTTGATCTTGGACTTCCCAGCTTCCAAAGCTGTGAGAAATAAATTACTATTGTGTAAGCCACCCAGTCTATGATATTTTGTTATGGCATCCTAAGCAGACTAATATTATTCTTTTAGAAGGTATCAGTAATAACCACATGCTTAGATATGTAACACCAAGACACAAATAATAAAACAGATATGACTTACATTCATACAGAAAGTGGATACTATTGTTACCTAGGTGACTTAGAAGGCTGTGCTAATTCAGTGTCAGAGATATGCCAGTCTACTCAATTTACAACCTAGGCAACAGAATATAATAACTTTGAGCTTGATATTTCTTTTGGAAGGAGTCACTGGTGTTGGGTGACCTTGGGTTCCAGCTTTATCTCTAGTGTACATATAACTGCCTTGACAATCAAAAGTTTGTGGGCTTGTCAAATTAGATTTGGGTACAATTTATAAGCTTTATTGTGCCGTATAGTTAGTCCCATGTATGTATGTATGTATGTATGTATGTATGCCTTTTCTACTATATTGCAAACTTTTTGAGTACTACAAATTAATAATCTTTGTATCCTTCTACAAATATTGCACAGTGCCTTAATCAAGGTGGATACTAAATGCATGTTAATATAATTGAGTATATTGAAATCCCTTCCTATCAAAGCAGCCACTGCATTGTTAACTAATCCATATTAGATAAGGTTAATTAATATCAGATATTAACCAATATCAGATGGGACAAATAGCTTATAAGATTAAAGGGCACCAAGTACATGTCTAGCTCTTGTAGAGATTGAGGTTATGGGCCTATTTAATCTGAAGCTTTGGTATTTGGGATGATTAAAACAAGTTCCTATTTATTGGATTGTATCTTACATTATTTCTTCTCTTTGGTCTAGGTGCAGGTGAGACTTCTGAGTGAGTTTGAGTGCCCCCTTAAACTCCCACAATACTTAGCATTTTAATACTCTGTCTTATGATTATTCATGTACATGTCATGTCTTTTACTATACTGTACGCTCTTTGAGGGTAGCCATGTTAATGTTTACCTAATTCTCTGTAGTCTGTAAAACATAGTAGGTACTCAAGTATTTGAGTATTAGTAATAATACAGGTCTGAGTAAGGACCTCACCATTTAAAATTAGTATTCTAATATTTGATCATTAACTATGAATTTATTTTTTGTTAATCCTTACCTGAGGATATTTTTTCCATTGATTTTTAGGGAGAGTGGAAGACAGAGGGAAAGACAGAGAGAAACACATCGATTTGTTGCCTCCTGTAAGAGCCCTTACCAGGGCCCAGTCCAGGGAGGAGCCTGCAACCAAGGTACATGCCCCTGGCCAGAATTGAACCTGGGACCCTTTGGTCTGCAGGCCTATGCTCTATCCACTGAGCAAAACCGGCTAGGGCATGAATTTAAAAGACTTGGATTTTTCATTAAGTGTGAAATTGGTGCTTTGTCATCATTTAAATAAGTTGCTCCTTATTTAACTTTTAAAATATTTTTTAAATTTAATTTTATTATTATTTTTTAATTAAATCTTTATTGTTCAGATTATTACTCTTTTTTTCCCCCATATCTTCCCTCCACCTGGTTCCCACCCCACCCTCTGCCCTTACCCCCCCACCACTGTCCTCATCCATAGGTGTACGATTTTTGTCTAGTCTCTTCCCATATCCCCCACACCTCTTTTCCCCTGAGAATAGTCAGTCCACTCCCTTTTGATGCCCCTGATTCTATTATATTCATCAGTTTATTCTGTTCATTAGGTTATTCACTTGATTTTTAGATTCACTTGTTGATAGATATGTATTTGTTGTTCATAATTTTTATCTTTACCTTTTTCTTCTTCTTCCTCTTCTTAAAGGATACCCTTCAGCATTTCATATAATCCTGGTTTGGTGGTGATGAACTCCTTTAGCTTTTTCTTATCTGTGAAGCTCTGTATCTGACCTTCAATTTTGAATGATAGCTTTTCTGGGTAAAGTAATCTTGGTTGTAGGTTCTTGGTATTCATCACTTTGAATATTTCTTGCCACTCCCTTCTGGCCTGCAAAGTTTCTGTTGAGAAATCAGCTGACAATCGTATGGGTACTCCCTTGTAGGTAACTGTTTTTCTCTTGCTGCTTTTAAGATTCTCTCTTTGTCTTTTGCTCTTGGCATTTTAATGATGATGTGTCTTGGTGTGGTCCTCTTTGGATTCCTCTTATTTGGGGTTCTCTGCGGTTCCTGGACTTGTAAGTCTATTTCTTTCACCATGTAGAGGAAGTTTTCTGTCATTATTTCTTCAAATAGGTTTTCAATATCTTGCTCTCTCTCTTCTTCTGGCACCCCCATAATTCGGATGTTGGTATGCTTGAAGTTGTCTCAGAGGCTCCTTACACTATCTTAATATTTTTGGATTCTTTTTTCTTTTTGTTTTACCAGTTGGGTGTTTTTTGCTTCTTTGTATTTCAAATCTTTGACTTGATTCTTGCGATCCTCTAGTCTGCTGTTGGAACTCTGTATAATATTCTTTATTTCAGTCAGTGTATGCTTAATTTGTAGTTGGTTCTTTTTCATAACCTTGAGGGTCTCATTAGATTTCTTGAGGGTCTCACTAAATTTATTGGCTGTTTCTAGAAAATTCTTGAAAAACCTTACAAGTGTGGTTTTGAACTCTATATCCAGTAGTTGGCTTTCCTCCATTTCTGTCATTTGTGACCTGTTTCTTTGTCTCCACATTTTGGCAGCTTCCCTGTGTTGACAGAGTGGCATTCTGTGCTAGGTGTCCTATAGGGCCCAGTGGCTCAGCCTCCCCAATTACCTGAGGTGGACACTCTTGGTGCACCCCTTTGTGGGCTTTGTGCACAGTCTTGTTGTAGTTAAGCCTTGATTGTTGTAGGTATCACTGGGAGGAATTGACCTCCAGGCCAATTGGCTGTGAGAATCAGCTGTGTCTGCAGTGGGAGAACTTCTGTGCTGGAGACACACTTATAAGGCAAGACTTGCTTCAGTGGGGCTTGGTGTTCACTGAGTCTGCCCCCTGAGTGTGTCCCTTATGGATCTGAGGAGTTGTAATCTGGATGGTCCCACTCTGACCACTGAGCACACTGGCTCTTGGATCTCTAAGGAGGTGCTAATTTAGCCTCTGCCTGAGGCTACCCAGGAGGAGCTACGAAGAGATCTGCAGATTCCTCTTCTTTGTTTGGGGTTTGGAGGTGCCCAGATGAGGCCCAGCTATGAAGCAATGCAAGCTTCTGTGGGGCCTTGGGCCTTTTTTTGGATGTTCTGGGTCTCTCTGACCCAGCTGCAGTTTGTTAGGTAACTTTAGATTGAAAAGGGCCAGGCCTCTGAGCACAGCTTGGGTGAGGCGGGGTCTCAGGGAATCATCAGGGCGGAGCAAGCAGCTATGGCTGATCCTCAGCCCTACCCTAAGAGGCCCCATATCTCAGTGTCCTGCAGTAATCACTGCAAGCACCTCTGAGAGAAAGCCGCCCTTGAGTTCTGCCCAATGCCAGACAGTCCAGTTTCTCCCCATATGAGTCTGGGTCCCTAGAGACTCACCTAGAACTGGAGTTCAGAGCAGTCGGGAGCTTGTGTCTCCCTCCAGATTGAAAAAGACAACTGTGTCCTCAGTTGCCAGCCCTTCCCACGTGCGTCTCCGTACCTCTGCACTTTACTTCCGCACCTCCTCTGAGTCTCAGTGTGCTTTTCTCTTTCCTTCTAGTTGTAGAATTTATACTCAGCCAGCCTTCCTGTGGTTCTGGATGATGTCCATTTTGTCTTTTAGTTGTAATTTTTGAAGTGGTTGTGCGAGGCAGCAATTTCCGGTGTTTACCTATGCAGCCATCTTGATTTCCTTTCTCTTAACATGTTTTTTATGCTTGATCTAATAAATTAGCCCTTTGACAGTAAATGTGATATACAGGGTGTCCCCAAAAATGTATATACAGTGGGGCCTTGATTTACGAGTTTAATTCGTTCCGAGACCGAGCTCGTTAAGGAGCTGGTTAACTCAAATTACTCTGTCAACTCAATGCAAAAAATTGGCCGAGAGACAGCTGGTATCTCAAAAAACTCGTTAGTCGGGACACTCGTAAGTCAAGGCACCACTGTACACACTTTAAATAATTATAGAGGCAGTGTTTGCCGGGAGCCGGTCCATGCTTGCTGTTTCAAGGGACCTGGCATATATGGCATACTGTTCTTAATATGTTTGCTCACCTTCTTGGCACTATGTGTTTTAACCAAGGTCTCTGAGAAAGGTTGTTTCCCCAGGTAGGGATTTTCCCCTGAAGTTAGGGAGGGAATAAAACCTCTTAACTAAGTGCCAGGTGGGTAATTAATCACTTAAACTACGAACAATCATGCTTAAGCTACATAATCTTTACTCCCTGGAATGGAGATAAGAAACGCCCTAACCTTTGAAATAGAGATTGATAGGATTGGAATCAACTGGTATAAATACAGATGTAAGAAGACAGAACGAGGAGAGACAGAACCTAGGCACAGAACCTACACAGAACGTTCTCTAGAGACAGAAGAACTTCGCTGGAGAGAACATGGCAAAAGATCCTGGACTGAACCTGACTACAGAAATTGGCAAGAGAACCTAACTAGAACCTGGTGACTGAACCTGGCTGGAGAACCTGGACTGAACCTGGCTGGAGAACCTAGTGAGGGAACATGGCTACAGAACCTGGCTGGAGAACCTAGCATGAGAACATGGACACAGAACCTGGCTGGAGATCCTAAGCAGAACCTCTCTGGAGATCCAGACCAGAACTTGGCTGGAGATCCTGGCTAGGCTGCTGATCAACTGAACACTGTCTCCGTGTCCTTCTTCGCTGACTCCGTCCACACCTTTGGGGACCCCTGGACCTGCTGGGGTTGGACCCCGGCAAGTGTTTATTAAAATACATTTCATTTTTATTTAGCAGCTATCAGTTGTTAAAGTGTATATACATTTGGGGGGTCACCCTGCATAAATCTAATATTGATTGAAAATAAGAAATTTTTTAATTGGAAATTAACTTGGTATGTTGAAAGAGATAGAATTCCTATTCTGGGGTATATCCCTGCTGGTCTGTCTGTAATAGACTAATGGCTGGGATGAACTCTGGGCAGAATTTACATTAACTGAGACTCTGAAAGTTCTTAGGCTATTTGCAAAACCTGTAGTCAGACACAGCCATTTTCACAGAAGCAGTAGTCTTTACAAGTGTTGCATATTTCAGGTTCTGGTTGGGTCCTGGTTTATGCTTGTGTCAGAAGCAGTGAGTAACTTGGAGCAAAGGGTAAGCTTCAGGGAAGCCATTTTGGCACTCTGGATCTTGATTTTATTTTATTTTATTTTTTTAATTAAATCTTTATTGTTCAGGTTATTACATTTGTTCCTCTTTTTTCCCCCCATAACTCCTCTCCTCCCAGTTCCCGCCCCATCCTCCGCCCTCACTCCCCACCCACTGTCCTCATCCATAGGTGCACGATTTTTGTCCAGTCTCTTCCCGCATCTCCCACACGCCTTTCCCCCCCCCAAGAATAGTCAGTCCATTCCCTTTCTATGTCACTGATTCTATTATAATCACCAGTTCATTCTGTTCATGAGATTATTTATTCACTTGATTCTTAGATTCACTTGTTGATAGATGCATATTTGTTGTTCATAATTTGTATCTTTACCTTTTTCTTCCTCTTCCTCTTCTTAAAGGATACCTATCAGCATTTCATATAATACTGGTTTGGTGGTGATGAACTCCTTTAGCTTTTCCTTATCTGTGAAGCTCTTTATCTGACCTTTCGTTCTGAATGATAGCTTTGCTGGATAAAGTAATCTTGGTTGTAGGTTCTTGGTATTCATCACTTTGAATATTTCTTGCCACTCCCTTCTGGCCTGCAAAGTTTCTGTTGAGAAATCAGCTGACAGTCATATGGGTATTCACTTGTAGGTAACTGAGTTTCTTTCTCTTGCTGCTTTTAAGATTCTCTCTTTGTCTTTTGCTCTTGGCATTTTAATTATGATGTGTCTTGGTGTGGTCCTCTTTGGATTCCTTTTGTTTGGGGTTCTCTGCGCTTCTTGGACCTGTAAGTCTATTTCTTTCACCAGGTGGGGGAAGTTTTCTGTCATTATTTCTTCAAATAGGTTTTCAATATCTTGCTCTCTCTCATCTTCTGGCACCCCTATAATTCTGATGTTGGTACGCTTGAAGCTGTCCCAGAGGCTCCTTACACTCTCTTCGTATTTTCGGATTCTTTTTTCATTTTACTTTTCCGGTTGGGTGTTTTTTGCTTCTTCACATTTCAATTCTTTGACTTGATTCTTGCGCTCCTCTGGTCTGCTGTTGGGTGTCTGTATAATATTCTTTATTTCAGTCAGTGTATGCTTAATTTCTAGTTGGTTCTTTATCACAACATCGAGGGTCTCATTAGATTTTTTGAGGATCTCACTACATTTATCGGCAGTTTTTAGAAAATTATTGAAAGACCTTAAAAGTGTGGTTTTGAGCTCTATATCTTCCAGTTCTGACATCTGCGTCCTGTTTCTTTGTCTCCGCATTTTTTATGCTTTCTTGGTGCAACTCCTAGTGGTCTTTATGCACAGTCTTGTTGTAGTTAAGCCTAGATTGTTGTAGGTAATACTGGCGGGGATTTGACTTCCAGGCCAACTGGCTGTCTGGATCTTGATTTTAAAGCACTATGAAATGGTGCATTTTCATTCATGTCAGGTAGTAGCAGATATATTCTGATGAACCCGAAATGAATGTTTATTCTTTCATCTATAGGATCTAGCACGTTCTTTCTTCTTTTCCGAAAACTTGAACTAAATTTCAGTTTCTAAAATTTATCAAAGTAGTACTTGTTACAAAGTACTCTTGAAATGTTCCTGTAGGTGACAGAAATGTCCCATTTCCATTATTTGTGTAGTGAATGTTTTGAAATAAACATGATATATTAGAACTTCCTCTATGAGGATCTGGCAAAATCTTCCTCCCCCCAATGGAATTTTTTCTGCTTATGAAAATAATACATGTTTGTTTAAAAACAAATCAATTTTGACTTCCAACTGCCCTCAGACCAGCTGCTGAGCCAGTGTCTGTGCACTACTTGCTGTTGTCAGAACATGCCCATGGGCCTGAGCCGGTTTACAATCGCAGCTAGCCTCCTGGCCATGTGTGCAGACTGAAGTGGTGTGTAGGTACTACCAGCTGGACATCACTGTACCTTCAATTCCACCAGAATCTGGAGAACTCAAAACAGAACTTTTGAGAGGAAGGGAGAAAACATGAACCTCAAATTTCTCAGAATAGAATTCTGAATTCTGTGAATAATCTACATCTTAAATATAATTTTTTTTTAATTTACTGAAAGCCAAGTTACTTGTCCATAAGCACCTACCTAATATGATGCTGACTGAAGGAGAAGAGGTGCTTAATAGGTATTAATAGATACATTAAGATTTAATTATGATCTGACCAATATTTCTTGAAAACTGCCAGAGCTCATATCATGAGCTTCTTGAATGTGATTTGGAAGTTATTTAGTCATAAATATCATGTGAGATAGAGTATTATAATTCGGGTTTATTTCTTTGAATAAGCATTAAGTATAATGGTGAATGAGAAATATAAATCAACTATAATAAAAAATTGAACTTGAAAGTGAAAAAAATAAATCCATATTAAAGTGTACAAAGTGGCAAGTTCCCACTTGTTATATTTGACCATTGTTTGATATATTCCTCCATACCCACCCACCTATCCTTCCTTCCCCCATCTCTCCCTCCCTGTTCCTCTTCCTTTTATAGTTTGTATTAGTTTTTTGTTTGTAGAATTTATTTTAATATATCTTTTAAATTTTCCCTATACTTTATATATATGTGTGTGTATATATACACACACATTGCCAAAAATGATTTATAAGAAAGACTATTGTATTTTTTAAAAAGCAATATATATATATATATATATATATATATATATATATATATTTTCACCGAAGAAAATTTGGAATATATGATATAAGGAAGGAACTAAATAAAATCTCTGTAACTCCCCTCCCCAAGATAATAGTTTTCATGGTTTTGTTATATATTTTCTCTGCGTATAGATGCATATATAATATTTATAAAATTAATCATTGTACATTTTACCATTGCAGGTATGACATCATTAGTGTTGTTATTAAATATTTTGTATGCCAGAGGCTGGGCATACCAAAACAACCAATATATGGTCCTACTCAAGCCATCTTGGAGTTTCTAGTATGAAGGCACCTCATGAGTGGATTATAACAATTTCAGACTTCTAGAAGTTTGGTGTTTTTTTTTATATGTTTTATTGATTTTTTTACAGAGAGGAAGGGAGAGGGAAAGTTAGAAACATCGATGAGCGAGAAACATGGATCAGCTGCCTCCTGCACATCCCCTACTGAAATCTGTATGTTCATGTTGACCAATGTCACCCCAATCAATTTAATAAATACAAATATTAAAATTAAGAAGTTAAGTGATTTCTTAAAAAAAAACAAACTTCTGCCCTAAACTTCTGAGAATTGAACCTGGGACCCTTCAGTCCTAAGGCCAATGCTCTATCCACTGAGCCAAACCAGTTAGGGCAGAAGTTTGTTTTTTTTAAGAAATCACTTAACTTCTTAATTTTAATATTTGTATTTATTAAATTGATTGGGGTGACATTGGTCAACATGAACATACAGATTTCAGGTGTGGGTTTATATGTTAAAAGATCTGTATATTGCACCATGTGCCCTCCACCCTAAGTCAAATGAGATCACTTAATTTTTTTTTTCCTTTCCTAGCCAGTTGTCTCAGTGGATAGAGTGTTGGCCTGCAGACTGAAAGGACCAGGGTTCCATTCAGGGTTCGATTCTGGTCAAGGGCATGTACCTCGGTTGCAGGCTCCTCCTGGGCTCAGGGCCTGGTGGGGGCGAGTGCAGGAGACAAGCAATTGATGTGTTTCTCTCACATTGATATTTCTCTCTGTCTTTCCCTCTCTCTAAAAATCAATGGAAAAATATCCTTGGATGAGGATTAAAAATAAATAAATAAGTAAATAACTTTTTTTTCTATTGTGAGATGAGAAAAGGGTATTTGGATTTGGGGTGGGAAATAGCATGTTTTCTTTGTTCAGTAATATTTTGATAGACTATAGTATATTTTTTTAAACTAAATTTTCAAACATTAAAAAATGGAAAGAATATTATGAGTCCCCATATACTCATGACTCCTGTTTAAAGTATTATCAAGATTTGCCACATTTTTCTTAGCTATTTGAAGTTTTTTTCTCTTTAACGAACTAAAGGAAATTTCATATCATGTCATTTTACTATTCATATCATGTCATCTTAACTATTCATCTTTAAAATATATGGTTGAGCCGTAGCTGGTTTGGCTCAGTGGATAGAGCGTTGGCCTGTGGACTGAAGGTCCCAGGTTCGATTCGGGTCAAGGGCACATGCCCAGGTTGTGGGCTCGACTCCCAGTAGGGGACGTGCAGGAGGCAGCTGATCAATGGGTCTTTCTCATCATTGATGTTTCTATCTCTCTCTCCATCTCCCTTCCTCTCTGCAATCAATAAAAATAAAAACATTAAAAAAATAAAACATATGGTTGATTTCTGATATAAGTATAATTCATTATCATACTAGAAAGTTATTGAAAGTTCTTGATATCTGATACCTAAATTTCTCTGATAGGCTAAGGTTTTTAACATCTAAATCTAATTAAATGTTTGTATCTTGTAATGCTCTCATCGAAACAGCCATATTTCTTTTTCAGATTAGTGATGATGAACCAGGTTATGACCTAGATTTATTTTGTATACCTAATCATTACGTGGAGGATTTGGAAAAGGTGTTTATTCCTCATGGACTAATTATGGACAGGTTAGTAAGATCTTAAATTGAAGTTTGTGTCTTATATTAATTTCAGGTGTCAGCAATTGTTTTAAGTAGTTGATATTTGACCATAAACTGGACCAGCTTGTCAAAAAATAGATTTAAAAAAATTTAAAAGCCTCTTTACAAAAAAGGCAGGGAGGGTTTACTAATACCCAGCATAAATTATGGTATACTGGGAATCTGTAGGGAGTAAAATAAAGTAAACATTGAAAGGAGATTAGAAGAATGAACTTTAGTCACAGTCTTTGATTTCTCAACCCTGAACAGGGTAATGGACTGGGACAGAATCACATGAAAGCAAGGTCAGATTTTGATTATTATGCACATTTAGCTTGAAATTTCCCCTTAAATAAATTATAGTGAGGAACTTTGATATTTAAGTACTTGCCTTGTGTGTCAGGTTATTTTGTTTTTTATTTTAAATTATAATATCGATACATATGTACTGTGAATTTTAACTGTAGAGGCTATAAATAAGAGTAGAGTTCTCCTCAGCCTGTTTTGATACTGCCAAATTATCCTTCAGAAAGTTATGTTAATTTATATTCCCAATGATATATGCAAATACTGTTTTCCTCACAATTTCTCCTTATATTGTATATTGTCAGGTAAATTTCATTTAATTAGAATTTGCCAATCTGGTAAGTGAAAATGGTATCTTATTTTAAATTGCATTAAAAATTTTATTAAGTGTTATAGTGAACCTGGCTTTTGAGGGTTTTTGAAATTTTTGCTTTATGAAATAAGGATATATACTTCATGGGGGCAAAGGATGTATTTTGTGGAAGTTAATGATTAAGGGATGTTTGTTATAAAGTTTAAGTGTATTTCTATTATAATATAAATTACTTTCTATTAAGTTCCTAATTTTATTTCTGTAGGACCGAGCGGCTTGCTCGAGATGTGATGAAGGAGATGGGAGGCCATCACATTGTAGCCCTCTGTGTGCTCAAGGGGGGCTATAAATTCTTTGCTGACCTGCTGGATTACATCAAAGCACTGAACAGAAATAGTGATAGATCCATTCCTATGACTGTAGATTTTATCAGACTGAAGAGCTACTGTGTAAGTATATTTAATAAAAATTAAAAATAAAACACCAACTATAGGTTTTCTGTATGTTTTTGAAGCTTTGCAAACTATATTTACATGTTCATTTCAGTTTTCACAGTGAGATTTTCAGATATATTCAATAGTACTCTATATCCAAGTGAATTTTGTCTTTTTTTTTTTTAGTTAATCTTCACCCGAGGATATTTTTCCATTGATTTTTTTAGGGAGAGAGGGAAAGACAGAGAGAAACATTAATGTGAGAGAAACACATCGATTGGTTGCCTCTTGCATATACCCTGACCAGGGCCCAGGCTGGGAGGAGCCTGCAACCAAGGTACTTGCTCTTGACGAAACGAACCTGGGACCGTTTGTTCCACAGGCTGATGCTCTGTCCATTGAGCAAAACCAGCTAGGGCAATATTGTCTTTTTTTTTCTTCCCAAATTAGTCACCTTAGAGGTTATATACTTATTTTAAAGGTTTTTTGATTTTTGGGTTTTTTTTGTAGTTTTAACTTTAATTTTTTAAAATATATTTTTATTTATTTCAGAGAAGAAGGGAGAGGGGGAGAGTTAGAAACCTCAATGATGAGAGAGAATCATTGATTGGCTGCCTCCTGCAGGCCCCGCACTGGGAACCAAGCCCGCAACCAGGGCATGTACCCTGACCCGGAATCAGCTGTGATCTCTTGGTTCATAGGTTGATACTCAACCACAGAGCCACACTGGCCAGGCTGTTTTTTGGAGTTTTTAAAAAATCTTTTAAGAATTGCTGTTGGGACTTGGGTGATACTCTTTTGACTATATTTACTGCTGGCAGATATTTTCTCTGGAGCTAGATTGGTTTGCGGGGAAATCGAAAGGCATTTGGAGCTAAGTCTGATAAATAAGGTGGGCCTAGAATTATTTCCTAGCCCTAGCCAGTTTGGCTCAGTGGATAGAGTGTTGGTCTGCGGACTGAAGGGTCCCAGGTTCAATTCGGGTCAAGGGCACATGCCCAGGTTGTGGGATCGATCCCCAGTGTAGGGTGTGTAGGAGTCAGCTGATCAATAATTCTCCCCCATCATTGATGTTTCTATTTCTCCCTCTCCCTTCCTCTCTGAAATCAATAAAATATATTAAAAAAAGAATTATTTCCTAAAAAGCACACATGGAGCGAGAACGTTGGCACATTGGAAATACCACTTTTGATTCACAGTCACTGTGCAGTGTTACATGATCTCAAATGCTTCAGAATATTGACACTGGATGAACCAAAATCAGTGTGATCTTTTTGTTGTTGTTGTTGTTGTTGATCCTCACCCGAGGATATTTTTCCATTGATTTTTAGAGAGAGTGGAAGGGAGAGACAGAGAAAAACATTGACGTGAGAGAGACACATTGATTGGTTGCCTCCTGCACGCACCCTGACTAGGGCCGAGGAACCTGTAACCAAGGTACATGCCCTTGACCAGAATCAAACCTGGAACCTTTCAGTCCTCGAGCTGATGCTCTATCCACTGAGCCAAACTGGCTAGGATTCAGTTTGATCTTTACACATGAATTTCATCCACAATTTCTTTGATCATGTGAATGTTTGATTTCATTAAGAATAAGACCACTTATCTACATTTAGCTTTCAACCTTCATTCTTTTTGTTAATTATCTATTTGACTCAAGTCTTTGACCTTTTTCACATTTTCATCAGTCCAGTGGGTGATTAGATAACGACTTAAGTATTATAGACCTTTTCCCTATCCCACCAAAGCCCTTTATGCTCATACATCATGACATTACTTTGTATTTATAAGTTCCTTTTAACTTGTTAGTCTTGTTTGAATTAAAGACTTGTTTAAATATAAAATTTGGATTTTTACTTAACAGAAGTTATTCGTTTATTTTGATGGTTTATGCTCAGATTTAATGTTAGGCAGCATAGCTGCCAACAGTATAGCTGCCCAGTTTTTATTTTATTTTTAAATGATAATCTTTTTATGTTTTTATTTTATTTTTGTTAAGCCTCATCTGAGGATATTTTTACATTGATGTTTAGAGAGGGTGGAAGTAAGAGGGAGAGACAGAGAGAGGGAAACATAGATATGTAAAAGACACATCTTTTAAAAAAATATTTTTATTGATTTCAGAGAGGAAGAGAGAGAGCGAAACATGGAAACATCAGTGATGAGAGAGAATCATTGATCAACTGCCTCCTGCATACCCCCCCACTGGGGATCGAGCCCCCAACCCAGGCATGTGCTCTTGACTGGAATTGAACCCGGGACCCTTCAGTCCTTAGGCCAATGCTCTACCTACTGAGCCAGACCAACCAGGGCAGTATTTTATTTTTTGAAAGCTGCCTAGTTTCTAATATATTGTTGCTTAGAGTCAAAACATGTACTTAAGTCCATGGTATGATTTCTCTTTGATCTTCTTAAGCACCCTATCCACACACACACACACACACACACACACATAAAAATTAATCTTGTTACTTTATGACTGATACTTCATTCCTCTGGGAATTTGGGCAGAATGTTCTTTCTTTGAAAAGAAAACTCGTAAAAACATGTAAGGGAGCTTTAATTTTTTTTTTTAAAGTATTTTATAGCTGTAAGAGCAATTCGAAGCAAAGGAACACTTTGACATTTTAATTTAATTTTCTACTTTTAGTTTTTTTCTCATTAGTTTTAGATCTTAGAGGATTATTAAGCTGAACTCCTCAACTGATAAAAAATGTGCAAATTTAAACACAAGCAAAGTGAATTTTAAGATTAATTTTCACTTAGAGGAAAATAATATCCATTCTGTTTTATGTGAAATTCTGTGTAGGCTTACTGCTAAGCAATAGAAATTAAGAATACCATCCATGTACTTTAATTTTTCAGTTTGTCATGGAAAATATTCACATGTCCATATAAAATATAGGCAACTTAATTTGATTAACTTGTAAAATGAAAATTTAAAATTGTTTGCAGTATCAGTAACATTGATGTTAGTATAGTTTTAAATGCTATCTTGAACAGTTTGAAATAGTGAATTAAACATTGATCTGTACTAATCCTAAAGGAATGCTCAATGAACTATTAAATATTCCTAGGATATATAAAGAGCCATAACAGTGTCAGCATGCCCCATCTGGTTTTTCTCCAAAATAAAAATTGTATTTTTTTCTGATTAAAAAACATGTTTAATATAAAAACATAGAACCACAAAATTATAAAGGAATTGTCACCCTAAATTTCACTACCATTTTTATTTCTAATATTTTAAAGAATTTTTTCTTAGAATATACACACATGTATATTATAGTTTACATACTGTTTATCAAAGAAGCTAGGCAGGATTTTCTTTGCTTAGTGCCTAGATGGGAAATTGACTGGGGATTCCAAATACCATATTTCATTAATTCTAAATTAAATCAGTTTAAGACCACTATTTTTTGTGCTTCTAAGGAAAAAGACCCTGTCAATTATGGTAGTAAGTTGTGATCGGTTGTAATATGTTGATTTCTGAGGTATAAAAATGTAAATGTGTATCTTAGAACAATGAAGTTTTAGTAAAGTATATTTAATGCCCTTTTCTATCCCTAAACACTGTGATTTTCTGAAAAATTAAATAGTTGATAAGTATGCAAACATATTTTCTCTATTGTGAGTTCAATTTTGTAGTATTTTTTTTTACTAAAATAGTTGAATAAAAAATAATGAAGCCTCAGTAGGAAAAGTTGTCAGGCCAGTAAATTTTTTGTGGGAATATTTTTGTGTGGGCCTTAAGCAAAGGGAAAATTAGCTTGATTTTTGAGATATGAGTTATTATCTCCATGTACATGTAACAACAATGAGGTGTGAAAGGATTAAGTTACTTGCCCAAGATCATACAGGTCTTTGATCTGAACCCAAGCCTTTAACTACAGAACTCAGTCTTATTTGGGAAAACTTTTAACTGACTTGGATCCTCTAATATGGGCTTCCTTTTATTTCTTCACTAGAGGCACAGCACACAATTAAATCATGCACATGTAGGGTCCCCTAGACCTAGCCTGCCATCAGGGCCTTGTCCGCTGCCCAGCTATGCCTTGCACACTCCACGGACACTGCCGGCGCCCTGAGGTGGGGAGTGGGCCTGAGAGGTGCTTCATGCCCCTCCTGGTGACCGGTCATTTGGTTGTTTCAGTCGTGATGCCTCTGGCCTTTAATTATTATGACTAGAGGCCTGGTGCATGAAATGCGTGCACTTGGGGCAGGGGGTTGTCCCTGAGCCCAGCCTTCACCCTCTCTCCAATCTGGGACCCCTTGGTGGATGTCCGACTGCTGGTTATTCCTTTCACAATCCAGGACTGCTGGCTCCCAACTGCTTGCCCTCCTGCCTGCCTGATTGCCCCTAACCACTTCTGCCTGCAAGCCTGATCACCCCCTAACCACTCCCCTCCCAGCCTTATTGACACCTAACTGCTCCCCTGCCAGTCACGATTGCCTCTAACTGCCCTCCCTTATCCACCCGGTCACCTCCAACTGCCCTCCCCTGCAGGCCTGGTCCCCCCCAACTGCCCTCTTCTGCAGGCCTGGTTGCCCCCAACTGCCCTCCCCTGCCAGCCTGGTCACCCCCAACTGCCCTCCCCTGCCGGGGCCGGCCATCTTGTGACCACATGGGGGTGGCCATCTTGTGTGAGGGTGTGACAGCCAATTTGCATATCACCTCTTTATTATATAGGATTCTCTGCTAGTCATTAGTTTTGCATGCACACAAAATCTATTTTGCCAATTATGGAATTTTTCCCTCAATTGCATTCGAGGTTCATAAAGCTATAACTTTCAGTCTTTTTTTTTTTTTAATATATTTTATTGATTTTTTACAGAGAGGAAGGGAGAGAGATAGAAAGTTAGAAACATCGATGAGAGAGAAACATCGATCAGCTGCCTCCTGCACATCTCCCACTGGGGATATGCCCGCAACCCAGGTACATGCCCTTGACCGGAATCGAACCTGGGACCTTTCAGTCCGCAGGCCGACGCTCTATCCACTGAGCCAAACCGGTTTCGGCAACTTTCAGTCTTTTTAAAATATATATTTATTTATTTTAGAGAGAAAGGGAGAGGGAGAGATAGAAACATCAATGATGAGAGAGAATCATTGACCGGCTGCCTCCTGCATGCCCCAGACTGGGAATTGAGCTCGCAACCTGGACATGTGCCCCTGACCAGGAATTGAACCTGGGACCTTCAGTTCATAGGCTGATGCTCTATCCATTGAGCCAAACTGGCCAGGGCTATAACTTTCAGTCTTGATCTCAGAAGTTGCTTGATTAGTAGCTTGATTAGGCTTTCTGTTTAATATATTGAAAATTCAAATTCATTTATAGTAATTTGTAAGAACGTGGCTATTTGAGTAAGTTTGTTAAAGAAAATACAGAAAAATTGCAGCAGTTTCTTAAAGTATCTCTTAGGTCAGTAACTTTCAGTCTGACCTTTTCCTCTGTCTTTAGTCAATTTCGTTGAGGTATGCTTCCCCCGCAAAACAGTTGAATTTAAATACAGTGGGGCCTTGACTTACGAGTTTAATTCGTTCTGAGACTGAGCTCGTTAAGGAGCTCATTAAGGAGCTCGTTAACTCAAATTACTCTGTCAACTCAATGCAAAAAATCCGCAGAGAGACAGCTGGTATCTCAAAAAACTCATTAGTCGGGACACTCCTAAGTCAAGGCCCCACTGTATAAGTATACCTCTTTGAATTTGACACTAAAGATAATATAAAGTTTATCTTATATAAATATGTCTATTTATATGTATATAAAGCTAGTAAAGTGATTATACCTTTCTCCTACTTTTTGAATTCAGACCATAGACATGGCTGGGGGAAAGAATTTGTTTAGTTTCAGTTGACAGGAACGGGCATATATACTATCCGTGGTGTAAGGAAACTTTAACAGAACTAGGGTCAAAAGTACACTTTCTAGCCCTTTCCTGTGGATTTTCACTTTGATGTAGTCCTTGTCGGGCAACTGAGGTTTTGTATAAGAACCCTGATTTGTAGAATAGAAAGGCAGTGTTTTGTCCCGTGAGGCTACAGCTTTTGTAAAAAAAATTGAGGAAATAGATTAATTCACTTAGCAAACTCATTGATCATATGTTGTCTTCAAGGTACTATCTTAAGCTATGATAAGTGCTTCTATTGAACATGCTTATGGTATTTTATCAGATCCTAGTTCCAAAAAGACGTTGAATGAAAAGCATAAAGATAAAATGCAATAATTTCTGAAGCTTTGAAAATGGTGTACTTGAAAATACCCGGTATTAAATATCAGTATTAACTCTTCAAACTTTTCTAGTGTTAAATTGTGCTAAATGGTATCTTTTATTTGATTAGAGCAGTGCTGACCAATAGAACTTTCTGTGATGACAGAAATAGTCTAATCTATACTGTATAATACAGAGCCACTAGCCACATGTGGCTCTTGAGCACTTGAAATATGTCTTGTGCAACAGAGGAACTGAATTTTTAATTTTATGTAATTTTAAGTAATTGCCACATGTGCTTAGTAGCTACTGTATTGAATAGTGTAGGATTAGATTATCTATAAGGGTCCTGCTACATCAGCATAGTTTTAAACTTAAAAGACCTTTTTGAAAGGAATGTGTTCCTTTAAAACAACTCATGAAGCCCTAGCTGGTTTGGCTCATTGGATAGAGCATTGATCCGAGGACTGAAGGGTCCCGGGTTCAATTCCTGATCAAGGGTACATACATAGGTTGCAGGCTTGATCCCTCGCCCTGGTCAGGACACGTGCAGGAGGCAAGCACTTGATGTGTCTCTCTGACACCGATGCTTCTCTCTTTTTCTGTTTCTCCCTCTCTCTTCCACTCTTTCTGAAAAATCAATGGGAAATATCCTCAGGTGAGGATTAACAACAGAACAAAAAAAATTAAAAGAACTCATAAAATACAGGTAAATAAATTAATTTATTATCTGAGCATATATCCTTCCAGACTTATTTTTTTCTGCATATCATTTTAGAAAATTGGATATCTGACATTTTTCATCTGAGGTAGAGTTTATCTCAAAAAGTGTATGATTCTAATATTCTCACTTTTGTTGATGTTTGATCAGGGTATAGGAGAACAGTTAAAGGACAGAGGGTGGTTGATATTATGATGTGAAGAGAAAACGTGATTGAGTGTGGTGGACCTGAGGCCCAACTGGATGTAGAGGGAAGGACTTTCCCCAATGACTTCATTCTAGAGACCTGAAAGAATGATCTGAAGTTCACTGGAAAAAGCAAGCTCTGCATAGTGCTAAGCCACTAATTGCTAAGCCCAGACTTTCTACCTAATACTCCTTGTCTTGCCCTCTTGGGACCGTGGCCTTGGTGATTGGCCTCTCTGCATCTTCTCCTTATGGTCTCAATCTGTTTGTTCCAGCAATTCTTTTGCCAGCCCATTCATTATGTGTTTTTACACAGCTTTCTCTCTTTTCCTATACCAAGCTGCAGGTCTTGTTACTACTTTAGAGATTTTTCAAAATTTCTAGTGATAGACAAATAGAAATAAACACAGTTCCTTTCTGTTTCCCTTCTCATTTTTACACCTGGACTCAAGAAAGGTGGACAAAATGGAGACACAGGTGCTAAGGGTATGTATTTGTTGACCCAAATTGCTTCTCTGGGAATTTTATGTAGTTGACAGTGACACTCTGAGTTTAGGACAGATTGGGCTCTCTGGCTGCGAGGAATGAGGAGGTGGAAGGATACAGAAGAAGGAAAAGCAACTTGGGGCAGGGGAGAGGGTTTTTCCTCTCTACTGTGCCAGTCCTATTATCTCAAGATGAAGCACATAAGGATCATTCAGTAATGTAATGAAGCAGGGATACAGTGGGAAGCTTGTTTCAGACAGGAAGGGAGAGAGGTAAATTCTCCTGGTGTGGTAATTGATCCATGGATGTCATTTATATGTAATTTGGGCACTTATTACCTGCACATGGACTGACACATTTTTTCTTTTTTTAAAAAAAAAATATTTTTATTGATTTAAGAGAGGAAGGGAGAAGGAGAGAGAGAGAAACATCAATGATGAGAGAGAAGCATCGATCGGCTGCCTCCTACACGCCCCCTTCTAGGGATCAAGCCTGCAACCCCAGGCATGTACCTTGATTGGAATCGAACCCAGGACCCTTCAGTCCACAGACCGACCCTCTATGCACTGAGCCAAACCCGCTAGGGCTTTACACATTTTTGCTTAAAGGAATCTTCTTTATTAGCCTCCATTTAAAGAATGGCTATGTTTACATGAAGAAAAAAAAAAGCCTCAGAAGAGACTTGATTTAAGCTAAAAACCTTAGAGCAAACAGGAATATGGAGATTTGGGTGCTAATGGAGCAGCATTATCTTGAATGCTTAGAGTTCTCTTATCTCTTACCGTATTACCATAGCCTTTACATCACAGGGTTGTTTTTTTTTCTGTCTCCTTGCTTTTTAGTTCTCAGATCTTTTCTCTATAAAAGTCAATTGAAGTTGGACTGCAGTACCAAATTTCTACAGAAGATGTCACTGTTCAACTTGATTTACAGTGTAAATCATTTAGTATGCGTCACATTGAAAGGTTCAGGTTTTGTTATTTTTTTGCTATTAACAGTTCTCTGTATTTGAAACACTGGGTTTTAAGTTAGTTAGCATAAAGCATGTGCATAACTGCCTTAAGATGAGAAGTAATTGGCAAGATTTTTTTATATCAGAAGTCAAACATCTGTCTAGTTTGCAACATTGAACAATATTGGGCACATTGGTGTTTTTTTTTTAAAAAAAACACTCAATAAAAAATGGATATGTATATGGAAGCATATAACAAAAATAGAAGTAAATAAAAGTAAAAAGTTTTGTTATCCCCATTTTCACCATTTAGATATAATTGCTGTTATAAACTTTTAAAAAGTGCTAAACAAAATTGGTTTTATAGGTAGTACTTTGCTCTACTACTTGGTGTTTTTAATTATCATTGTTCCTTGTCAGTTTGGATAGATTATCAGATTCTTTTCAGTAGGTGCATAGTATTACTTGTGTGGATGGACTTAATTTAAATAGTTCCCTGTTAATAGACATGTTGGTTGTCTCCAGTATTTCTTTTTTATAAACAGTTGATAACAGTGAACATCCTTGTATGTACTTTTGCATACTTGTGAGTGTTTTTGTAGCATCAATTTCTGGAAGTGGGATTGCTGGGGCAGAATGGCATGCATATTTACAATTTTAATAGGTGTTGCTATAGAATTTGCAACATTATAAATGGGCTCTTTCGCCAACGAGTGCTTTTTTTCTCTCACTTTTGCGAACATATATCATCAGGCTTAAGTTTTGCCAGTGTGAATGGGTGAACAGTAGAATCCCATTGTTTTAGTATTTGTTTCTCAGGTAGATATCATCATAGATATCATTTTATGTTATGCCTTCTCTTCTGTGAATTGTGTATTTGTATTTGTTCTCCATTTTCCCATTTGGTTCTTATCCTTGGAGTCCAGTGTATAATAGGAATATTTGTTACAGATCTTTTCTTTCAGATTGGGTTCATATCATGCCTAGGTTTTTACCTTTTCTTAAGAATGTGAAAATATTCTGTTTTCTTCCATTCTGCTTATGGCTTTATTTTTTACATTTAGATTTTAATCCATCTGGAATTTATTTTTGTGTATGCTGTGAGGTAGGGATAAAACTTTACTTTATTCCCAAGTGGATAACTAGTTGATCAAGCACCATTTATTGAATAATTAATCTTTTGTTTACTGACTTAAAATACCATCTTTATCATATACTAAATTCTCATATATTTCTGGATCTGCTTCTGGGCTCTGTTTTGTTCCTTGATTTCTTTGTCTGTTACTGTACTGATACAGCACCATTGTAATTGCTGTAGCTTTGATATGGTTTGCTGTCTGGTAGGGAAAGTCCAATCTGTTTTGTTCACCTGCTCTTTCAACCTAGTTTTCTGTCTTGAATCCAGTGCAGCCAAATTATAATCATTATCACCATCCACTACAGTGGGTGTAGAACATTCTCTTTTGAAATTCCTATAAGAGTTTCTACTGATTCTGTGATATCAGAAAACTGGGAGCCTAAAGAGGTATACCTTAAAGGACTACTGATCAGACCTCATTTCCCAGACTTTGCTGACAATGAATTGGACCTGGGCTAGACTTTTCAGGGAAATATCTTTGGGGTTGAGTGTGATACAGACCGACCCTTTAGCTTGCTTGACTCATGGGAATGGTTCAGGGCCAGAACCAGACACCTGCCATGCTAATAACTTCCCTCGTGGTTCAGAACTTACTGTGACTGAAGATGGGTAGTTGCTATAATACTGCCCACCTGAACATGGGTACACCATATTTTTAGGGCTCCTAAAGCATCAAGTCAGTAATGGCCAATTAAGACTTTTTAATTTTTACTAATCTCTAATTAAAAGTTATCTAGTCGTTCATTTCTAGAAACATAATTTGTACACTGTGTTCATTTAGAATTTCATAATGCTATGACATTAGATAGCTAACTTCTTAAATCTTCTAGTTCCTGTTCGGTAATATGAAATATAGATATGTGTGTGTGTATATATATGTGTGTGTGTGCGCGCACACACACACACACACACACACATATATACATATATATGCATATATATATATATATATATATATATCTTTTTTTTTCTAGAATGACCAATCAACAGGGGACATAAAAGTGATTGGTGGAGATGATCTCTCAACTTTAACTGGAAAGGTATGTATCTTGAAGGAGAAGAAAGCCCTTATACCAAGAGTCAATTAGTAACACTATGCTGCCAATCAATCACTAAGAGGCAGTTTACATAGTTATTTATGCACATAGGTATCTTTCTCTAGGTCATATAGCAAAGAGACAGCGGAATCCAACATTAAATTTAAAAGTTCATGTTGCCAAGTACTGCTATCTGCCACTGTGGTGATCTAATTTGGGATCCTTAAAAAAATATATATATGGGGAAAAGCAGTCTTTTTAAAAAATAGTCACAGGTCCCCCCCCCCCCCATCTATTTAAAATTGATTGGAGAGAGAGAAGGGAAGTAGAGAGGAAGAGAAAAAGAGAAAGAAACATTAATTTGTTCCACTTATCCATGTATTCATTGGGTGATTCTTGTATGTGCCTGACTGGGGATCAAAGCCAAGACCTTGGCATATTGGGACAATGTTCTAACCAACTGAGCTATCCAGCCAGCGCACGCATAGTTTCTGAAAAGGTAGAGGAGCAGCAAAATGTAGTGGCTGAAAGTGTGGGTTCTGGAGCTGGACAGCCTTGATTCAAAGCCTGGCTCAGTACTTCCTAACATGTGACCTGGGGCAGTTTATTTAATCTCTCTGTCTCCCATATGTAAGCTGGGGATGATAACAGCAGGCACGTCATAGAGTTAAGAAGACTAAGTGAAATAATGCATGTAGAGTTCTTACAACAATTTCTGGAGTTAGAACACTCAGTAAATTCAAACATAACTATTATTTTAAGAAACTTCAAAGAGTTTTTTAAACATCAAAATTCTTGCAGTATAAACAATTGGCTGAACTAATAGAGATCTTAAGATATTTGAACATTTTTCTTCTAATACATGACATGATTTTTGAGTAACCAATAATGGAGTGCTGCGTTTTTAAGCTGCCATTTATTTTTTTACTTATAGACCCTGTGCCTAATATAAAGGCATAATCTCAAACATTTCACAGTGTTTCTGTGAGGTGTATATTATTAGCTCCATTTTACAGATCAGGAAAATAAGACTCAGCAAAATTGAAGGACTTACTCAAAGTCACACTGTCAGTAAGTGGTAGAGCTTGTTTTTGAATCTAGATCTTTCATTCTCCAAAATACTTTTGTCATCTGGCTTTTACATTTTTAAAAAAATATGTTTTCATTGTTTTTTTTGAGAGAGGAAGGGGAGAGGAAGAGAGAGATAGAAACATCGATGAGCATGAACATTGATCGGCTGCCTCCTGCACACCCCTCTCAGGGATCGAGCCCACAACCTGGGCATGTGCCTTGATCAGGAATCTTGTAACCTCTTGGTGCATGGGTCAGTGGTCAACCACTGAGCTATACCAGCCAGGTGGCTTTTACATTTTAATGTTCACAGCTTATTTGACTGAGTATCTATAAGGAAACTTTAGCATACAGCACTTGTGTCAAATTCTGTGGTCCCACCCTGCAGGTGTGGCTCAGTTTGGTTGAGTGTCGTCCCATGAACCAGGAGGTCAGGTTTGATTCCCGGTCAGTGCACATGCCCGTGTTGCAGGCTCGATCTTAAGTGAGGAGCGTGCAGTACAGGAGGCAGCCGATCAATGTTTCTTTCTCATTGATGTTCCTATTTCTCCCTCTCCTTTCCTCTCTGATATCAATAAAAACATATTTAAAAAATTCTGTGGTCCCATATCAGAGTCATGCCAAACTGAAATCCTCTTCAACATCTTTGGAAAACTCTTAAAGGAGAAATTTTAATCTTTTGATCCCTTCTCCTCTCTGTCCATCCAATACACCACTGCCAGACCTATTCTCCTTCCTTTTCAGCATGCTTTGCCCATATTTTGAAGTCAATTGAATCCCTTACTTCTGCAGTCAATTTTTAGTGCTGGAAGGGGTCTAGCCTTCACATTCTGTGCTTTTATTTGACCTTGCCTTTCCCACTTAATGGCTCTGTCCCACTATGTAACTCTGTGATCTTAAAACGTATCTAAAATAACTTTCTTTTCATGATAGTCACACTAAAGCACATTTATTGTGGAAAAAATCAAGATATAAATTGGATGAAGTTATTTCTTGGTGGTTAGATTATGGGTTATTTAGACTTTCTATTTTAGTTTATCTCTTTGGAACATAGTGTGTGCAGATACGTATTCCACAACCCCCTTTGTGCACTTAATGGATTAAAATATGTGAAAACACCTCTTCAAATCTCTACTCTCTGACTATTTTTGTGACTTTAGGCAACTCATTGATCTCTGAGCTTCAAATTTTTCATTTAATAAGTAAGGATGTAGCTATTTGACACAAAATCAGCTCTCAATGATAGCAATTCTCATTATTTTACTTATTTTTTTATTTTTTTAAAACAGTATTGATGTCTCTGGACTTTTATTTGTATAAAATGTCTCATACCAGTTAAAGTCTATAATTATGACTTAACCAAGGTTCCGTAGCTACTTAGTATTGGAGCCAAGACTAGAATCCAGTTTCTCTGTCTCCAAATTCAGTGATGTTTTCAAACTACAACTTCATCCAGTGGTGCTCATTGCTGCCACAGTGAGCCAGTTACTGATAGGAAAATATTATCCTTCAGATGTGCTAGCTATGGTAATGTAAATCTTGAGAAAGAACCACAGAGTAGGTAGTGAAACAATGATTAGTCAGTTAATTATTATATTCAATTTTATTAAATATTTGGATTGAAGTATCTATTGAAAGACAAATTAGTTGTGACATGAAGAGATGAATAAATATGAACTTTGGTAGTAATATATATTGTAAAGTATATGCAAAGTTATTGATTATACAAAGTGAGGTTTTTTAAAAGTTCTAATATTTATTTCTTGCAACCCAATGTATCTTGTGTGCCCTACTTTGGCAACCACTGACTTAAAAGAATATATAGAACATTAAAATTCTAGTGCTATATATATATATGACAGAGAAATGAGAACGAAAATAAACAATATAGTATGGATCTTATGACAGTGATTATAACCAGTATGTGAAATGCTACTTTATTCCTATAACTAACACAAGAACAAATAGGACTATTCTATACATTGGAAGTAGTTAGATGGTATTTTCTCTAAGGGTTCTTTCAGCTATAAAATTCTGAGGCATAGAAATTGGGGTGAAGGTTTTTGGTGGGAGTAAGCAAAGATTGGTACCCTTTTTAGTTTAATCTAATAATAAGAACTTATCCAGAAAATGCAGAACAATTTTAGTTTAATGAGTAAATAGATTTTGAATTGGATTCCATATGGTAAGTTAAATGCATGATTTTGGAGTTATTTTCTAAATTATAGTTCTTGAATTTTAGAGTTATATACATACTCATTCAAGTCCCTCATTTTACACATAGGAAACTGATGATCTGAAAAATGTTATGACTTTCCCAAGATTAGACCTCTGTTTAAGCAGTACAAACTTTTAAAAAATGAACATATGGGTCAAATTTTATTTTTAAAAATTCTATTGCAGTGAAAATTTCATATTAAAGAGTTCTAAATCCCAACAGATGGAATTTGTTATGATGTGATTTGAGTTATAATTAGAAACACTGTCTGATTCATTGTACTGATTTTCATTTCTCTTTTTCTTCTAGAATGTCTTGATTGTTGAAGTAAGTTCTACATACTTTTAATATAGTGTTTATGTTTTCTAACTTAGTATGCACAGTCCTAAAGGTAAGCTAGGGAAAGAAATTCCTCTTCATCAATTTTGATGGTAGGCTTGTGTTATAAGAAAATAAGATTTTTTTTTCTTGTCAAATTTGTACTGGATAATGGAAAGTTTTGGTATATTTCTCTTTTGGCTTGAATTTTTTCCTTTTATTTATTTTTAAATACACACACACACACATACACTGAATGGCCAGATTATTATGACCACCTGATGTTTGTAGGCAAATTAGCTATAATTTCGCGCTGAAGTTGCTAGAGGGCCAGACCATTATAAACGTCTGAATAGCACAACATACCTAAGTATCGTTGCTGATCAAGTTCATCCTATCATGTTGATGGCGTATCCCAATGGAGATGGCTTCTTCCAACAAGACAGTACGCCATGTCGTATTGTGCAGGAGTGGTTTCAAGAACATGAGGGAGACTTTACCTTGCTTAGGTGGCCCCCACAATCACCAGATCTCAATTCAACTGAGCATTTGTGGGACGAAGTTAAAAGAGCCATCAGGCAACTGGTTCTACAACCATCAAATCTCACAGAACTGGACAGTGCTATTCATCAGGCATGGTGTCAGATTCCTCGCATCACCTTTCAACATCTCATGGAGTCAGTGTCAAGAAGAATCGCTGCAGTATTGAAGGCAAAAGGTGGCCCAACGAAGTACTGATGAGGTGGTCATAATAATCTGGCCGGTCCTAATAATCTGGCCACTCACTGCATATGTGTGTGTGTGTGTGTGTGTGTGTGTATGTATATATTTAATATATTTTTATTGATTATTGATTTCAGAGAGGAAGGGTGAAGGAAAGAGAGATAGAAGCATCAATGATGAGAGAGAATCATTGATTGGCTGCCTCCTGCACGCGCACCCCCTCCCCCAACCGACTGGAGACCAAAGCCTGCAACCCAGGCATGTGCCCTGATTGGGAATCGAACGAACTGTTGACCTCCTGGTTCATAGGTTGATGCTCAACCACTGAGCCACACTGGCTGGGCTTTTTTTTCTTTTAAAGTTAATGTATATTAGCCCTGGCCCTTGGGGTTCAATTGGTTGAGCATAATCCCATGCACTGAAAGGTAGCCAGTTCATTTCAGGTCAGGCCACTTCCCCAGGTTGAGGGTTTGATTCCCAGTAGGGTGCGTGCAGGAGGCAGCCAATCAATGTTTCTATTTCTCTCTCTCTCCTTTCATCTTTCTTCTCTCTTAAAGAATAAATAAAGTTAATGTATATTATTCACATGAATGTTTTTAATGCTTCTATTGCATACATGTATCTAGATACACACACACACACACATATATATATATATATATATATTTAATTGACTTTTAGAGAAGGGAAGGGGGGGGAGAGAGAGAGAAACATTGATGTGAGAGTGAAACATCGATGGGCTGCCTCCTGCATGCCCCGTACCATGGATTTAGCCTGCAAGCCAGGCATGAGCCCTGACTGGAAATCAAACTGGCAACCTGTGGATAACACCCAACCACTGGACCACACCAGCCAGGGCTACAATATATATTTGATTAAAAAATTTATATAGTGCCACATTATACATATTCTCTCTTACAACTTGTTATTTTCACTCAAAATTGGTTTTGAGGTTATTCATTTTTACATATATAGAGTCAGTTGTCCGTAAAAATGCCACATAGCATTGCAGTGTATGAATCAACCAATTTATGCCCTACAAATAGCAAGATTGCTTGCAGTTTTTCCTTCTACAACAGGGCTGCTATGAGTGCCCTTTTCATGTCCCAGTGCACATTTGTGTGAGTTCCTTCTAGATACAGGCACTTAAAAGTAGAATGACTGGGTTGTAGAATTTGTACATTTTCAATTATACTATTACTAGAGGCCTGGTGCATGGATTCATGCACCTGTGTAGTCCTTCGGCCTGGCCTGCAGGGATCGTGCCGAAACTGGCTCTCTGACATCCCCCGAGAGGTCCCAGATTGCGAGAGGGAGGTTCTTGGGTGACGCACCCTGGAATCAGGCTCCCTCCTCTCTGGTTCTGGAGCGTCACCTGAGAACCTCAGCTGCCAAGTCAGCACAGCTTAGCAGCTCCTGCGTTGAGTGTCTTCCCCCTAGTGGTCAGTGTGCATCATAGCTACTGGCCAATTGGCCGGTCACTTAGGCTTTTATATATGTAGATAGCCAAATTACTTATCAAAGTGGTATATACTTTATACTCCCACCAATGGAATGAATTCTCATTCTTTTATGTAAAATAGTTTAAGGCTTAAGAGCAACTGTAAACCTGAATTTATTTCTGTTGTTTTTAAGATTATTTAGAAACTTTAGCTTATAGATTAAAAGATAAACAAATGATAACTCTTTTGAAAGGTTTTGTGTACATGAATATCCCTGGGAATGGGTTGCTTTCTTAAAATGTAGATTCATTAATTCCACTTGAGATTGATTTATTTTCTCTGGGATAATGCTGCCTAATAAATTACCACAAATTTAGCAGATTTAAACAACACAAATTTATTATATCAGTTTACGTGGGTCAGGGGTACAAGTACAGGTTAGCTGGGTCCTCTGCTCGGGGTCTCACCATGCTGAATCAATGCTGGGGCTCCTGTGGCTTTTGGTTCTCTTCCATGTTCATTCAGGTTGTTGGCAGAATTTAGTACCTGTGGTTGCAGGACTGGGCTCCATTTTTTTTGCTGAGCAGAAGTTGTTCTCAGCTCCTAAAGGCTATCTTCATGTCGTAGCACATGGTCCTCTCACATGGCAGTTGACTTCTTCAAAACCAGCAGGAGAATCGCTCTCCAGTCTCTTACAGTTATCTTGCACAATATAACCTAATCAGGGGAGTGACCATCCTGTCATTTTCACAGTTCCCTCTTTTGTGAGGGAATTATTCCTGGTGTGTACACCTGGGGCAGGAGTGTCTTGGAGACCATCAGAACAGAATTCTGTCTGCTACAGCTCAAAAATCTGCATTTTTACTAGTCTCCAGCCATGATATTTCTGATGTCTCACAGACCCCACTTTGTGAAGCACTGCTTTATACCATTTGTAGAGTATTTTCATTGAAGAGCATTAAGGTATGGTTTAAGAAATACTTTCCCAGCCCTAGCCGGTTTGGCTCAGTGGATAGAGTGTCGACCTGCGGACTGAAGGGTCCCGGATTCAATTTTGGTCCAGAGCATGTACCTTGATTTCAGGCTTCTCCCTTCCCAGGCCCTGGTTGGGGTGCATGCAAGAGGCAACCAAGCGTTGTGTTTCGCTCACATCGATTTTTCAATATTTTTCTCTGTCTTTCCCTCTCTCTTCCACTCTCTCTAAAAATCAGTGGAAAAATATCCTCAGCTGAGGATTAAAAAATAATATCCCTAACCAGTTTGGCTCAGTAGTTAGAGTGTCAGCCTGGTGACTGAAAGGTCCCAGGTTCGATTCTGGTCAAGGGCACATGCCCGGGTTGGGGGCTCAGTACCCAGTGGTGGGTGTGCAGGAGGCAGCCGATTAATGATTCTCTCTAATCATTGATGTTTCTATCTCTCTCTCCCTCACCCTTGCTCTCTGAAATCAATAAAAATATATTTAAAATAATAAATAAATAAATAAATAAATAAATAAATATTTTCCCAATTAGAGATGGGCTTGTTTTGAATAATGTCCTACTTTTGATTAACTTACTAAGATTGACTTTCACATAAAGACATTTTATATAGTAAAACCTTATTAATTTGGATACTTTTAAGATGGTATAAAGCAGAATTTCCGAAAGTGTGCATCTGAGAGTTAGAGGGGAGAGCATCCCAATCTTGAATTAATGAAAAAAATCTGAAATACTTTTTATAATGGAAGGCAGAGCATAATTCTCAAATAACACATGCATGTACACACACACACACACACACACACACACACACACATAAGATTAGTTTCATTGACCTCTTGGTGCCTACAAAAATCCAGTCCTGAGGACTGGCATTCCTACTGCTTGCTGAGAGCCAGGTTATTTACAGATTCTAGAATATCTAGTGTATGAATTGTGGAGAGAATTACTGCACTGAAAAAATTGGCATTGTTCCAATTATACATGAAGTTTGGGTATGTTGTATTTATAGAATGACTGAATTTAAAGTTATGATGGTTTTATTTACCATATAAATGTCTTTTTTTTAAGGATATAATTGACACTGGCAAAACAATGCAAACCTTGCTGTCCTTGGTCAAGCAGCATAATCCGAAGATGGTCAAGGTTGCAAGGTATATATAACATTTTGTCATAGGATATTTTCTTCATTTGAAAGAGGATTAAGGAATTGCTCCTGTGTTAGGGTAAATGTTCTCAACGGCCGTTTTATCTTCAAAAAGTAATGTAATCTCAAACTCAGTATCCTTTGTAAATAATTGTGCATTTCTCTTATGACTAATGATCTTGAGATTCTTTTCATTTGCTTATTGGCTCTTTGAGTATCTTCTCTGGAGTGGTTATCCATTTAAAGCATGGAAATTACTTAAAAAACGAGCTACAGTCATGCCTTACAGATGGACCTTTATTAAACATTCAGATATATAGGCATATGAAGTGCCAACTTCCACTGAACTCTTAGTATAGCTGGCACTGAGTTTGCTGATATCATTTCTGGAGTGTTCCCGAGTGAGTGTAGTTAGAGGGATGGGTTTTTCTGTGAATGACTTTTTTAAAATTTCTATATGGAAATTGAGTTCAGACATACCCTCTATTTAATGACTGGAAGAGAATCATGAAGGACTTGAATAGATGATCCCTTGGAGGCTAAGGCTTAGGCTAGTGATTCTCATTCAGCTGCACATTGAAATTACCTAAGAGTTAAAAACAAAACAAACAACAACAAAAAACCCACAACCGATGTCTGTGTCCCATCCCCAATGATTCTGATGTCATTGGTCAGGGGTGTGGCCTGGGTAGTTGAGGTTTTGTGTTTTTTTTTTAAGTTCTCAGGTGCAACTAAGGTTGAGAATCACTTTAGGTCCTCTCCAGCTCTTTAAATATATTTATCTAGGAAGGTATGAAGTCATAAGTTTTATTGGGACTTCCTTTAACACACAACGAGGCTTTCAAAGTACCATCTACCACTTTTTTTAATGGCTAAAAATTTCAGCATGCAGCACTTGAGTTACAAAATTAGCTTTTGTTAGAGTTGACTCATCCTACCTGCAGTTTTTGCTCTCAAAGATAAATACTACCTCCTTTAGCATGCTAGTTACTTTTTAACCTAGAATTCCTCTTTGTAAGCAAACTATTAAAAGTCTTGAAAGGTGATGCTCACCACTCCTACATTCTTTGTGGCTTAGGGATTGTATTTCTAGGGATTCTGGACTGAGAGCACTTATCTTTTCTCTGCTCATTGGCACTCCCCACCCATTTATCTTCCTGATTAGCTGTCTTACGATGGGTGCGTGGGTAGTTGGGGTGCAGCTCTCAGAACAGTCCATCATGTTCCAGGTGGAAATCAATCAAAGGCCTCATCTGTAGTGTGAACTCATCGCTGCCCCTGCCCAGTGATCCCTCTGATTTATTTAGCTCTGTGTTTCATAGACTTTCTTTGGGTATGTTAAAACTGATCATGGTATGCTAATTTCAGATGAAACCATGTTTCAGAACATTAATGTTCTCTTTTGTAATGCTCTGTAGTGTCTATATATGTCACATGTCACATTTTTTAATTAACAGCTTGTTGGTGAAAAGGACCCCTCGAAGTGTTGGATATAGACCAGACTGTAAGTGAATTACTTATTGTCAATCATTTAGCTATCTTTAACCCAAACTAATTTTATAAAAGAAACTAAAGGCCCAGTGCGCAAAATTTGTGCACTCGGGGAGAGTCCCTCAGCCCGGCCTACACCCTTGGGGGATGTCCCTGCAGGGAGCAGGCCTAAGCCATCAGTCAGACATCCTTAGCGCTGCCACAGAGGTGGGAGAGGTTCCTGCCACCTCCACTGCCCTCGCCAGCCATGAGCCTGTGGGAGCATACTGACCACCAGGGTGCAGCTCCTGTGTTGAGCATCTGCCCCTTGGTGGTCAGTGCGTGTCATAGTGACCGGTCATTCTGCCATTCAGTCGATTTGCATGTTAGCCTTTTATTATGTAGGATAGGATGGTTTAGAGTTACATTAGAGAATATTTGTAGAGAAGGCACATTTGATATGAAAACGATGTTTTCTGACCCTTGCCGGGTAGCTCAATTGGTTGATGCATTATCCTGATGCTCCAAGGTTGTGGGTTTAATCCATAGTTAGGGCACATACAGTGGTTAACCAATGAATGCATAAATAAGTGGAACAATGGAACAATGGCTGCATGTTTCTCTGTTTTTCTCCCCCTCTCCCCCCCTTTCTTTCTTTCTTTCTTTCTTTCTTTCTTCCTCCTTCTCCCCTCCTTCCCCCTCCCCTCTCTCTCTATCTCAAGTAAAATTTAAAAATATTTTTTAAAAAAGTGATATTTTCTGTATCTAAATGATGAATTATGATTCCTTTTAGTTGTTGGATTTGAAATTCCAGACAAGTTTGTTGTAGGATATGCCCTTGACTATAATGAATACTTCAGGGATTTGAACGTAAGTAAAACTTCTTTTTCTCACTATCATTTTTCAGAACCCATATAAAAATTTACGAAAGAGAATTGTTTTCTCTTTCCAGCACCTCATAATTTGAACAGACTGATGGTTCCCATTAGTCACATAAAGCTGAAGTCAAGTAAAGACGTCCTTAGAGCTGGAACTTGGCCAGGCTAGGGTGACACTTCTTTCTGGATGAAATAGTTGAACAGCTTTAATATACACTAACTGTCCCATTATTATTTCAGATGATAGATGTGCTCATAAGTAAGAAGTAAATGAACTAGTTTAAGTCTTTTAATTCACTCTCCTTCAAATACCCGCCTCCTACTATCGAGGCAGGAGTTCTGAGAATAAATTTATGAGCATAAGTGAGGAAGATTAGTAAGACTACACAAACCTCTGTTTGTTTAATAAAAATGCCTGCAGCATAATACTATTCTTATAAGGTATGCAAATTGCTGTTCTTGCCTTTCACTTCAGAACACACTTTTCTAATGTGAATTTCTGGATTTTTATTTTTTAGCATGTTTGTGTTATTAGTGAAACTGGAAAAGCAAAATACAAAGCCTAAGATGAGAGTTCAAGTTGAGTTTGGAAACATCTGGAGTCCTATTGAAATCACCAGTAAAGTTATCAAATGTTCTAGTTCTGTGGCCAGCTGCTTAGTAGAGCTTATTGCATGTATCTTCTAAGAATTTTATATGTTTTGTAATTTAGAAATGTCAGTTGCTGCATTCCTGAACTCTTTATTTGCACTATGAACCTAAAGACTATCAGTTTCCTTTGGGTGGATTGTTATTTGACTTGTGAATGAAAAATCTCTTAAACCACACCACTATTGAATAAAAATATTGAAATTGTATCTGTAAGAAACATTTAAAGAGAAGATATATTAGTTTTTAATTGGTATTTTGATTTTTATATATTCAGGAAAGTACAGAAGTGATTGAATATTGTTAATTATACCACTGTGTGTTTAGAAGAATAAAAAGCAGTCAGGTTTTATATCTAAGACAGCACCTAAGAGATATTGTTATATCAGATAAACCATATGTCCTGGAATTATTTAAGTAGTATTTCAGTATTATTAACTTTATTTTCCCGCTTGTTCACATTATTTTCAGTGAATCTTTGTCAACAGTTCCTTTTAAATACAAATCAATAAATTCCAGAATAACATTACCACTTTTTGAATTCATCAGTGTAAAAATCCTTAAAATAAAGGCTGTCTCTTTAAAAGAAACTATGCATACCTATCATTTCTCTACAAATTAACCTAGTGTAGTTTTCTTTTGGTTTCCTTTTCCTTGTCTGTTAAGTTTTAGTAACCAGTTTAATTGTAATCTTTACCAAGCATGGCGAATGATGATTGTCTGATAGAATGGATAGGTGGAACTGGCAAAATTCTTACCTGCTTCAGAGACATTAACTTTCATACAAATGGTATACCTTACTACATTTTACTATGCTAAAATGATATGACTTTCTCTTGGAATTCTGTTGGAAATTGTTTAGATTGTAATCTCATCTGCATCACAACAATTTGTTTTCAGACATGTACGATTACCTTCTTTGTATAGACCAGTGGTCGGCAAACTGCGGCTCGCGAGCCACATGCGGCTCTTTAGCCCCTTGAGTGTGGCTCTTCCACAAAATACCATGTGTGGGCGCGCATGTACAGTGCGATTGAAACTTCGTGGCCCATGCGCAGAAGTCGGTATTTTGTGGAAGAGCCACACTCAAGGGGCCAAAGAGCCACATGTGGCTCGCCGACCACTGGTATAGACTAAAGAATAATAACAACAATACCTTTTGTTTTCTGGGAGGAGGAAGAAAAGTTTTAAAACAAACAAAAAAAACACCTCTTAATTGCTTCTCTGTTCCAGGTAAGGTATGAACTAGCAACTTGTGAGCCATCTAGCTATATTTATAGCTTAAAATTTTTGCTACAACTCCCAGCAGCAAAGTAGGGAACTTTAAATAATAATTTGTTATTGCCCTATAACTTTCTAGTTAATAAAACTTTTTCATTTTTGTTACCTCATTTGATCTTCATAACCCTATGAAGTTGAGGTCAGTGTTACCACATGTGAGTGTAGTATTCAATATAACTCCTGATTCTGCCCCCACCCTTGTTCCAATATGTCACCTCACTGAAGTAATTTACAACTAATCTTCCTCCCATTGCTAATCTTCCTTACCCAATCTCTTCAGTTGCACTCACCATCTTTATTAGGTTGAACCATATGAAATTATCATTTTTGTAGGTAAAGGTATTTGGGTATTGGCAATTTTGAGTGGTGTAACCTAATAACATGCTGTATAATTTACATTTGTATTTATTGCTCACTGTCTCCCCCCCCAACCCACATCTTAAAATGTAAGCTCCATAAGGAAGGCAAGAATTTGTATGTCTTGTTCACTGATGTATGTTTACCTAGTCTCTCAAAGATAGTAGAAGCTCAAATTGTTGTTGAAATAATGAATAGCTAAGAGCTTGGTTTTAGACTGTCCTGACCGTGGCTTATATAGTTATGTGACATTGGGTTACTTAACTTTGGGACTAGTTTACTCCACTGACTAATGGGGATAATGCTGTCTCCTTCACAGACTTATTGTGAGAATTAATTAGATTAGATAGCACAGGTAAAATAGGACAGTGGCCTGGGACATACCAAGTATTTCATAAACATTAGTTGCTACTTCAAAAATGAATGTTTTGAGATGTTAGGTGCACAGCTAGTAAGAGGCAGAGATTTAACCCAAAATCTGTCTGATTCCTGCTTCAGTATCATGAAGAAGCTGAACTGTTTCTCCTTCTGACTCATGTAAGCTCTTTAGTTTCTGGTTAAGTAATGTTTTAGCTGGTTGGCAAACCCAACAAGAAATCTAGCTAACAGCTAGGAAGGAACCGCCTAAAGCTCATGTACTTTTCTAATAAGAATGTTCCTCAGACCTTCTTTAACCTTATTTTTGGGCATACAACTCTAATATTTTATTTGTTTAACCAATGTTGAACAGAATATAGTCCCTTTATAAGATGGGGGAAGGGAGATGCTGACAGCAACAGCAGTAATTTTCAGGAGAACTGTCTGTCAAAGGTAGAAAAAGATATTACAATGAAAAAAGTTGTAGCCTCTTGGGGCCATTTTTTCATTTAGCATAGGAGCAAATGGTCATAAATGTCACACCTCAGTAACCCCTAAGGGCTATACTTTCATTACAGCTCTGTATAATAAGGGATGCTCGTAAGGAAAAGAAAATGAAATTTGCTTGATTATAAGAGATAGGGAAGCTTGGGATCTGTTTTAGGAATGTTACTATCCAAGGGAATGTTGGTGATTAAAGAAGAGGTGGTGACCTGGAAAATTCATATGTATTGAACCCATCATGTTTTCTTGTACGGTGAATGCTTAGAATATTATATGTGTACTATACCTATAAATATAGGTAGGTCCCCATTTTAATTCCATGTATAAAGGATTTATAGATAATCTGGCTACTGCTCTAATTAATTAGCTTGGAAAGCTAATCAATTAATGTCCTTTCCTACATTTGAGATTCTAGAAACACACTGAGCATCCTCCATGGGCCAGGTACTGGGGAAGACAGGGAAAGGTGGTTTCATGAAGATTTCATTCTAGTTGGGCAAAGGGATAGTAAATAAGAATTTCAAATAGTGGCAGGCTGTGCAGAACCTAAAACAGCAATGTAACAGGATGGGGGTAGGGATGAGGAGTAGGCACCATATGTTAGGTGGTTAGGGAAGGTCTTGCTTGAGCTTCAACTGAATGGAAAAGAAACCAGTCACATGAAGGGCTAGGTGTAGACAGTTCCTTGCAGTAGGAATACAAATGCAAAAGGTGCTGAGATGGTAACTGTTAACCTAAAAATAAAAAGCAGTTCAAAGTGAGAAGCAGCAAGCATTTATTTGAGATCAAAGAATAGCTATTTGGGAAGCACTGATTCAGGCAGAAACCCAAATAATGTTCCAATTAGGATACAAAGACAGTGATGTTTATGAGAAAGGGAAGAGGAACAATTATATCAAGAGACAACATAAACATAGTGATGTTAATTCTAAACAACTAGAGGCCCAGTGCACAAAATTTGTGCATGGGGAGGTGTCCCTCAGCCCAGCCTGCACCCTCTCCAATCTGGGACCCCTCGGGGGATGTCTGACTGCCTGCGGGATCGGGCCTAAACCAGCAGTCAGACATCCTCTCGCAATCCGGGACTGCTGGCTCCTAACCGCTCACCTGCTTGCCTGCCTGATCGCCCCTAACTACCACTGCCTACCTGCCTGATTGTCCCCTAACTGCCTCTGCCTGCTTGCCTGGTCGCCCCCAACTGCCCTACCCTGCAGGCCTGTTCCCCCCCAACTGCCCTCCCCTGCAGGCCTGGTCCCTCCCAACTGCCCTCCCCTGTAGGCCTTAGTCACCCCCAACTGCCCTCCCCTGCAGGCCTGGTCCCTTCCAACTGCCCTCCCCTGCAGGCCTGGGTCCCCCTCAACTACCCTCCCTTTCAGGCCTGGTCCCTCCCAACTACCCTCCCCTGCTGGCCTGATCACCCACAACTGCCCTCCCCTGCTGGCCATCTTGTGGTGGCCATCTTTGACCACATGGGGGTGGCCATCTTGTGTGTTGGAGTGAGGGTCGGTTTGCATATTACCTCTTTATTAGATAGGATGGTATACTTGAAACCTATATAATTTTACTAACCAATGTCACCCCAATAAATTCAATAAAAAATTAAAAATAAACAATTTATAAAAATAAATTTAATAAAATTGAAATAAAAATAAAGTAAGGAGTGAAAAGATTTTCTTTGCATTTTTAAAGACATAAGCACCTCTAAGCCATTCTGCAAGTAGTTGCAGGGGTTCAGGAATAAAATTGACAATGCCAGTAGTAACCACTATTTAAAATACTTTTAATGTGTGTCAGATGCTGTGCTAAGTGCTTTATAGACTGGTACATTATTTTTATTTATTCATAACACATTTCACATAAGAGACCATTTTAGAGGTTCAATGGTTAAATTAGTGGAGGGAAGGCTACCATGATAAATTGGCCAGCATTTCTTTGGATTATTGCGGTAGCCTCTTACCAGATCTCTAGTTCTGCTCCCCTTCCCCTGACACACAGTTTTAACACAGCCGCCAAAGTGATCCTAACTAAAACATTAGTCAGAATGAGTCACTCTTTGGCTCAAATCCTTCCTGTGGCTCCCATATTTGGAATGAAAACCAAAGTCCTTACAATGGCAAATAATGTACTCTTTTCCCACCTCAATGCCTCAAGCACCTTGGCTGCCACTGTACCGCAAGCATGCTGAGCAAGCTCCAGAACCACTCCCCTTCTGTGTTCCATCACCTTAGCAAGAACACTGGGACTGCTTGCTTCTGGAGCCTCCTAACTGCTCTCCCTGCTTCCCCTCTTGTCCCCACACTGCAGTTAAGGATTTTGTTTTAAATTTTGTATTGTTGACACTATAATCTTTTTCTTTTCTCTTTTTGGATGATTATCTTTGAAAAATATATTTCAGATTATATCACTTGCCTGCTTAACACTTGAAAACTCAGTCTGTCCTTTGGCCCATTTGTAAACTAGCCACTGCTCACCTGTCTAACTTCATTTATCCTTCTCCACCTTGCTCACTTCAAGCACACTGCTGTTCTTTCAGTGCCTCAAACCTGCCAATCATCTCACCTTTGCCTTAGGGTCTCTGTAATTGCTGTTCTTTCTGCCTATCACTCCATCCCCCCAGGTCCCCCTGGTTGGCTCACATATCACCCTGGTGAACCTTTCCCTGATCTCCCTTAACTGCCTCAAAGTCACTCCCCATTACATTACCTCTATTTTAGTTTCCTCATGGTTTTTAGCACTGTTAAGTGATCAAGCAGTCCCTAAATGACAACTACTACAGCTGCTAGGTTGGATTTGTCATAGATTCTGCTAGGAAGGAAACAGCCCAAGTGAATACAGATAGTTTATTACTTAGTATAAGCAAGATCCTGATGTCAGCTTCCCTCATCCCCAGTCCCACAGGATGACCCCAAACCAGAAAGGACAGATGACACAAGTGGTGGGTTGTCCTGTTCAGAAGGAGCTGGCTCCGCACTCCAGCTAAATGATTTTATATTTGAAGTGAGGAGGCAAGGTTGAAAGTCTCCTGCCTTACCGGCACCAGGGAGGCAGGTGAGAAACTGCTCCATGGTAGCCCCTACAAGATTGGGAGGTGGATGACAAATGGAAGTTCCTCACAAGGCTGCTTATCTTGCCATGTTCCTGGGAGGGTCACAGGGCATTCCTCTGAAACTTGGGTCAGACCGCAGTTGACCTTGTCTGCGTAGCCTATGTGGAGATGTCCAAGGCAGAGCTGTTCCCTTACAAGCACCTGCCAAATTGGTCTTTTCCTTTATTTCTCCCCTTATTGTCTTTTCCTTTATTTCTCCCCTAGTAGAACATCAGCTCCATGAGTGCAGGACCTTGCCAGTTTTGTTTACTGCTATATTCCCAGCACCTACAAGAGTGTCTGGCAAATTATAGTGCTCAATACCATTTGTTGGATAGGTGATAAAAAGATAGAAAGCAAATAAAATATTTTGAAATTATATCTGAATTACTTACAATTAGAAGCAAAACTTAGGTTTTTCAGGTAGAGCAAAGAAACCCCTATTAATAATAGCTAATATTTATTGGCTTATTACCATATACAATGTAACTACTAAGCACATTCCAATTTTTCTGAAAACCCCAGTGAGGTGGTTTTTTGTAATCATCCCAATTTTACACATGAGAGAAATCAGGGCAATAGAGGCTGCATAATTTGCCCAGAATCACTGGCAGGTGAGGAATTTGAACACAGGAAATCTTATTCCAGAACCTGCCCTCTTTTTTCATTGCCACTTAACCTTTAGTTCCCAGCTTTTGTGTGGAAACTAATACACTGATAGCATAGAGGAAAATATTAAGCTCTTTGAAGGTAATAATTCCAAACGACTTGTACATTAAACAGCTTTTGAGGTCACAGATAATTGTTAAGAATGTAAACTGTCTTGCTCTGGCATTAGGAAGCATTTTCAAAGATAATTACAAAGTTCCTCCAATGTGATCTTCAAATTTTTCTGCTGGCTTATTTTTATGATCCTGTGGGCAGCTTCAGACAAAATATCTTTCTGGGATGAAGGATTGTATGTGCTCTTTGCCATTTTAAAATGTGAATTTTATAGATACTTCAAACTACTTGAAAGAGTAATGATTTTTTAATGGTTTTTCATAATTATTTGTAACTTCAAGCACTAACTGATAAAAACTGCCAAATTAGGTTTCAAGTTTTCTCTTTACACAATATGAGTGTACTTCATAATGAGCTTTCTCATTATGATTTATGACTGAAGTGACTTTCAAACTTGGTAGTTTTTCAGTAGAACTTCTTTCCTAACGTTTCTGTTTTTCATTATGACAATATTTGAGGGCTCTGAACATAGATCAGAGGCTCTGTTATATTGTGCATGGCTTTCCTCTGGAACATTTTCCCCACATCTTCCTATAGCTCCTGTGTCCTCTTGTCATACCCTTGTCATACCCTTTTTCAAGTGCTTCCCTATTTCCTGGCACCACAAGATATTACAGGTTCACCTTGTATTTGCCCTGCTCTGGTCCGTAAACAGTCATGACTCCAAGGAGCCCGGGTTCCTTTACTTAAGAATGGTATTAGAAACCAGGATCTAGGAGCTATGCGTGCTTATTATTGGGGTATTTGCTTCTATGTCCTTCCAGTGGATAGAGCTAGGAAATATAATCAACCCATGTACACACACACTTATATCTTTCTGTATCTGTCTATCTGTATACATATGAAAATGAACATACTGATTTTCCACTTTATACCACAAGATTCTTACTAGCCTTCCCCTTTTCTTTATTTTTAAGTATTTTTGTTTGACAGCGAGAATGTGGCTCCATTTACTTATTTTTTTACCCTAGTATCATAAAGTAGTTACATATGCCTATAACAGATTTACTAACTAGAGTCTAGTACAGCCGTGGGCAAACTACGGCCTGCGGGCAGGATCCGGCCCATTTGAAATGAATAAAACTAAAAAAAAAAAAAAGACCGTACCCTTTTATGTAATGATGTTTACTTTGAATTTATATTAGTTCACACAAACATCCATCCATGCTTTTGTTCCGGCCCTCCGGTCCAGTTTAAGAACCCATTGTGGCCCTCGAGTCAAAAAGTTTGCCCACCCCTGGTCTAGTATTTGCCAACAGGTCTTTTTGTCATAAGCCTTATTAGTTATTTTCATATCCATCCCTTTCAGTGTTGTTGTGTTATTCATCTATAATGCAGTTTGAATTATTTGTTAGTTTGTATTCCATTTAGACTCTTGGCTTCCATTTCCTGGTTGTAATTAATTAGTTATGGTGAAACATACTAAGAGTCAGAGCTATATAAAAAAGTCTGCTCTAAGATATTTTGTTCCCTCTAAACTGTTTCCATTATCCCTACTTTATACTCCTTTTCCCACCTAGCTTATGAATGTCATCTTCCTTTTTAGTTAGTTAGTAGTTAGTTAGTTTTGACAGTAATTTTATTTATCTTTCCATTTTTAAATATATTTTCATTGTTGACTAGAGGCCTGGTGCATGAAAATTGTGCACTTGGGGGGCGGGTCCCTGAGCCCGGCCTGCGCCCTCTCATAGTCTGGGAGCCCTCAGGGGATATCCGACTGACAGATATCCTTAGTGCTGCTGCGGAGGCGGGAGAGGCTCCTGCCACTGCCGCTGCGCTTGTCAGCTGTGAGCCCAGCTTTTGGCACACTGACCCACCAGAGGGCAGCTCCTGCATTGAGCATCTGCCCCCTGGTGGTCAGTGCGCATCATAGCGACCAGTCATTTCGCTGTTCAGTTGATTTGCATATTAGCCTTTTATTACATGGAACTAGAGGCCCGGTGCACAAAAATTTGTGCACTCGGGGGGAGAGGGGGTCTCTCAGCCCGGCCTGTGCCCTCTCGCAGTCTGGGACCCCTCGGGAGATAACGACCTGCTGGCTTAGGCCTGCTCCCAGGTGGCAGAGGGCAGGCCCAATCCCTAGGTGCAGCCCCTGGTCGGGCTCAGAGCAGGGCCGATTGGGGAGTTGGGGCGCTGCCTCCTATCACGCACAGAGCAGGGCCCATCAGGGGGGTTGGGGCTCCGTACCCTGTCACACACAGAGCAGGGCCGATCAGAGGGTTGAGGAGCTCCCCCCTGTCACTCACAGAGCAGGGCCGATAGGGGAGTTGGGGCACCGCCCCCTGTCACACACAGAGCTGCAGGGCGATCGGGGGTTGGGGAGCTCCCCCCTGTCACACACAGAGCAGGGCCGATCAGGGGGTTGGGGCGCCGCACCCTGTCACACACAGAGCCGCAGGGCGATCAGGGGGTTGGGGAGCTCCCCCCTGGCACGCACAGAGCAGGGCTGATCAGGGGGTTGAGGAGCTCCCCCCTGTCACGAACAGAGCAGGGCGGATAGGGAGGTTGTGGCCCCGCCCCTGTCACACACAGAGCCGCAGGGCGATCAGGGGGTTTGGTCACTGCCCCCTGTCATGCTGATCCCGGTGCTGGGAAGCCTCGCTGCTCTGCTGATCCAGGTGCTGGGAGGCATATTACCCTTTTACTATATAGGATAGAAGCCTGGTGCACGGGTGGGGGCTGGCTGGTTTGCCCTGAAGGGTGTCCTGGATCAGGGTGGGGGTCCTGCTTGGGTGCCTGGCCAGCCTGGGTGAGGGGATGATGACTGTTTGTATCTGGTCACACCCCCTTCAGGGTGGGGGTCCCGTTTGGGTTCCTGGCCAGCCTGGGTGAGGGGATGATGGCCGTTTTTAGGCTGGCGGGTGACTGAAGCTCCCAACCTGTCCTTTTTTCCTTTTTTTTAATTCTGGGCCAGCTTTAGCTCTGAGGCTAGGCTCCAGCTATGAGACCTGCGCTGCTGAAAACAGTTTTCTGGCCTTTGTTTACCTTCTGTATTTGAAACAATGTTGCGGTCCTGCTGGCTGAAGCCCGGGGTTTTGTTTAGCTTCTATATTTGTTACAATGTTGCTTAGAGTGCAGCTGAGAGGCCGGCAAGGCAGGCGGGGAACGTTGGAGTCCTCCGTCACTGAAGCAAGCAAGCCTCCCTGTTCGCATCAGCTGCCTGGCTGCTGGCCGCCATCTTGGCTGGCAGTTAATTTGCATATCGCCCTCATTAGCCAATGGGAAGGGTAGCAGTCGTACGCTAATTACCATGTTTCTCTTTTATTAGATAGGATTGTATTACAGATATCTCCCTGTTCCCCCTTCCCCCCGTTTTCCTCATCTTCCTTGTTTCTTTTTAAATATATTTTTATTGATTTCAGAGAGGGAGAGAGCATCATTGATTGGCTACCTCCTGCACACCCCCTACTGGGGATCTAGCCCACAATCCAGGCATGTGCCCTGATTGGGAATCGAACCCGGGACCCTTCAGTCCCCAGGCCTACACTCTATCCACTGAGCCAAACCAGCTAGGGCTTCCTTGTTTTTAATGGCAGCTACTATAGAGTGCATACTATAGATAGGCACTTTGCACACATTATTTTATTCCAAGTTCACAACAACCCCTTGAGGTAGGTACTGTGACTACCTCCATTTCCTTAGGTGAGGGAGCTGAGCCCCAGAAAATGTAGAGAACTGGTCCAAGGTGACATATCTGGAACATAACCAGTACTCAAACCGGGATTTGATGACAGGGTCAGTGTTCAAACCACCCCTTTCTAAAAATTTGTTTGGTTCCTCCTCAGTCTGGCTGTTCCTGAAGCCCGGCCCTTCCGAGTCACCTTTCTGAATACATTCTATTGGCTGTTGGGACCCTTATTCTAGTTATTCAGATGCCATTAAACAAACTCAACAATGGGCCACTTGGCCTTTGGTTGGAACCCAGGGAAAGATGTCACCCTCAGTTGATTTTGCCCTTCCCAGTATAAAAATATGTTTACATGTGATACTTGTAAATTTGGAGATAAATTTTTTTTAGAATACATTTTTGTTGATTTTTACAGAGAAGATGGGAGAGGGATAGAGAGTTAGAAACATCGATGAGAGAGAAACATCAGCTGCCTACTGCACGACCCCTACTAGGGATCGAGCCCTCAAACCAAGGTATATACCCTTGACTGGAATCAAACCCAGGACCCTTCATTCCGCAGGCTGACACTCTACCCACTGAGCCAAACCAGTTAGGGTGAGACATAAATTTTTTTTAAAATATATTTTATTGATTTTTTTACAGAGAGGAAGGAAGAGGGATAGAGAGTTAGAAACATCGATGAGAGAGAAACATCGATCAGCTGCCTCCTGCACACCCCCTACTGGGGATGTGCCCGCAACCAAGGTACGTGCCCTTGACCGGAATCAAACCTGGGACCCTTGCGTCCACAGGCCGACGCTCTATCCACTGAGCCAAACCAGTCAGGCGAGACATAAATTTTTTAGAAGGTCACAGAGCCATCAAGAAAACAATTGCCTGGGATCATAGATTAAAAGGAGGAACCACATTCATCATTGTTGCTGTTCAATTCAGAAGATAGTTAATTACAGGACCTCCCTGGGACTCAGACTCTGTGCTAGGTGCTTGGGGGATAAGATGAATGAAAATTGTCCTTGCCCTCCAGGTCTTAAGGCAGCGGTTCTCAACCTGTGGGTCGCGACCCCTTTGGCGGTCAAACGACCCTTTCACAGGGGTCACCTAAGACCATCCTGCATATCAGATATTTACATTACGATTCATAACAGTAACAACATTACAGTTATGAAGTAGCAACGAAAATAATTTTATGGTTGGGTCTCAACATGAGGAACTGTATTTAAAGGGCCAGAAGATTGAGAACCACTGTAGGTCTAGTAAGGGAGAGTGGTCCAGTATACAAATGATTCTAATGCAAGGCAAGGCTTCCTTCAGTGATAGAAGAGGAAGGCACAACTAATGCAATGGGAATTCAGAGAGGAAACTCAGAAAAGGGAGGAAAAGGTGGGGTACATTCTAGGGGAAGCTTCAAAGAGAATCAGCATTTAAAATGGGACTTTGGATAATAAAAAGGTTTGAACAAGTAGATACAGAGGAAGGAAGGCTAGGGAGAAAGTTTCGGCTGAAAGGTCAGCTTAAGCAAAGGCATAGGTAAAGAAAAAATTGCAGGCAGTGTAGGAAATGGTGAGTAGTCTATTTTGGGTGTGGCAGAGAGGACGTACCATAGAGTCCATTTCCCTTGGGACACATTGAACAAAATATGGATTCAATGAAAAAGAAGCAGGAATTGGTGCCGAGGAGGCACCAACAATAACCTCTGTGTCTCAAGTGCCAAGAAAGTGGAGTATTGTGCTTGTTTAGTGAAAAATGAGGAACATGGAAAAAATTTTAGGTTTAATAAACCAAAAATATTCCTGTTTCATTGAATCAAAAATGCTATCAATTGTTTGTCTACAAGACAAACAACCTGTTTCTTCAACAAATAAATTACAAGGAAAAAAGACATAAAGGAGGAACCTATAGATTAAAAGAGACTTAAAGGAATATCAACCAGTAGTGATGTATGGACCTCATTTGTATCCCAATTCAAATAAATAAACTTGAAAACACACACACATTTTTGGCACCTATGAGACAACTGGAAATTTGAACACTGGCTTGAATATATATTGATATCAAGGAATTATTGTGGTTTTTAAAATGTGGTATATTTTGTGGTCATGTTTTTTAAAGTCCTATCTTTTAGTAATACATACTAAATTATTTACATATAAAAATGCCTGATTTCTGGGATTTGTTTCAAAATAATCAGGAATGGGTGGAATTAGGTAGGGATATGCTACAAAATTGGCTGTGTGAGCTGATAATTATTGAAGCCGAGTAGTATATTAAGAAAGGTTGAAAAACAAGATCAGGATTGAGAAGGTAACATTTGCTATGGAATGCTCAGCATGTAGAGGGCCCCCACCACCATCTGTCATTAAAAATACTAAAAATCATATTGTCTAGGGTAGGGGTCCTCAAACTACGGCCCGCGGGCCACATGCAAATACAAATATTGTATTTGTTCCCATTTTGGTTTTTTACTTCAAAATAAGATATGTGCAGTGTGCATAGGAATTTGTTCATAGTTTTTTTTTAAAAAAAACTATAGTCCGGCCCTCCAACGGTCTGAGGGACAGTGAACTGGCCCCCTGTTTAAAAAGTTTGAGGACCCCTGGTCTAGGGGTTGTGATGGCCAAAAATTGTATTAAAAGTGGCCAAAATTATTTTCTAATCCTCCCATTAAGCAATAGAGCAAATTCCCTTCCGCTTGAATCCAGTATGGCCTTAAGGACTTGCTTGACCAATAGGCTGCAGTAGAAGGGACATTCCAAGATTCCTGAGGCTAATTCATAAGTCTTATAGCTTTGTTGGATCTCTTGGAACACTCTGGAAGTTCTAAGCTACCATATGAGAAGTTTGACCACCCAGAGTCCGTCATTCTGGTGGCTCTGCTCCAATAAACAGTCCCAGTTAACTCAGTCTTCTACCCATCCCCACCAAGGCTCCCAACTTGAATGTAGCCCACGTGGACCTTCCAGACCAGTCCAGCTGCTAAATGAAATAGAAGAATCACCCAGATGAACCCTGCCTGAATCCCTGACCCACAAAATCATGAGCTATAATTAATGGTTGATGCTTTAAGACACTAAGTTTTGAGGTAGTTTTTCAGGCAGCAATAGGAGGCCAGAACAGAGGTATATATACACATGTGAGAACTTATTTTTTTAAGCAAGGGAATAATAAACACAAGAGTCAGGGTAGTTGTTTAGGGGAGGGAGGTATAGGTAGGAAGAGGCAGGAGGGTAAGACAGGGAGTAACACAGGTAGAATCAAAGGTATCCATAAGGGCCTAGTTCTGAGTTTGGGTGTTGTGGTGGTTTCTCAGGTGTGCATTTTTATTTTATATCCACATTAAATATATATTATTATAAGTGTTGAATATTACATAATAACAACAACTTTTATAAAAGATCTCAAGCAAGCATAGATAAAATGTTAACATTCATTAAAGCTGTGTGGTGTTTACATGGTTGTCTGCATTATTCTATACTTTATGTTTGAAATATAAAATATTTTAAAATTAATGAATAGGACTTCTATGAGGACAAAAAGGAAACATAATATGTGTATACCTTTCTAAGCATAGACAAATGCATGAAAAGAAGAGTCTCTAAAATTTTAATGATTATTATCTCAGGGAGGTTCTTATACTAATAAAATTTACTATTTTAACTATTTTAAGTGTACAATTCAGTTGCATTAAGTACATTCACAGTGTTGTACAACCATCAACACCATCCATCTCCAGAACTTTTACGTCCTCCAAAACTGAAACTCAGTATACATTAAAAATAATTTCCCAATCTAAACCCTTACCCCCAGCCCCTGACAACCACCATTCTACTTTCTGTCTCTATAAATTTTACTAGGTACCTCATTATAAGTTGACTCACATAAAATTTATTCTTCTGTGACTGGCTTATTTCACTTAGCATAATGTTTGCAAGATTTATCCTTATGTAGCATATGTCATAATTTCTTTCCTTTTTAAGTCTGGATAATATTCCATTGTATGTATATACCACATTTTGTTTAGCCATTTATCTATTGATGGACATTTGATGTTATGGACTGAATTGTGTCCTTCCCCAAATTCATATGTTAAAACCCTAACCCCCAATGTGACTGTATTTGGAGACAGGACCTTTGAAGAGGTAATTAAGTTTAAATGAAGTCATAAGGATGGGGCCCTACTTCTATAGGACTGGTGACTTTATAAGAAGAGGAAGACATACCAACGATGTGTAAAAAGGCCTAACGAGGACATAGCAAGAAGGCGGCCAGGAGAGATCTCAAGAAGAAACCAACGTGTTGGCACCTTGGTCTTGACTTTGGCTTCCAGAACTGTGAGAAAATTTTCTGTTTTTTTTTTTTTGTTTTGTTTTGTTTTGGTTTGGTTTTTTTTAAGCCACTCAGTCTGTAATGTTTTGTTATGGCAGCTCAAACAAATTATTACATTTGAGTTACTGTGAATAACTTTTGACTATTGTGAATAATGCTGCTATGAACATAGGTATATTTATTTGAGTCCCTATTTTCTATTCTTTGGGATATATATATATATATATATATATATATATATATTCACATGATAATGCTATTTTTGAGCTACTGCCATACTGTTTTCTACACTGACTGCAGTATTTTACATTCTTACTAGTGGTAAACAAGAGTTCCAATATTTCTACATCCTCACCAACACTTGTTTTGTCCGTTTTCTTGATAATGGCCATCCTTATGGTTATGAAATGGTATCTCATTATGGCTTTAATTCATATTTCCTTAATAATTAGTGATGTTGACCATCTTTTCATGCACTTAATGGCTATCTCTATGTCTTTTGTGGAGAGATGTCTATTCAAGTCCTTGGTTTATTTTTAAATGAGGTTGTTCTACCCATCCCCACCAAGGCTTCCGACTTCCTAGTTGATAACCTCTAATGTAGAGTCAAACCTTAGTTCTTGAATGTCTCCCATCTCAAACAGTTTGGTTCTTGACCAAATTGTTCATGCAAAAAAAGTCTCATGCTGCCCTGGCCAGTTTGCTCAGTGGATAGAGCATTGACCTGCAGACTGAAGGGTCCCAGGTTCGATTCTGGCCAAGGGCACTTGCCTGGGTTGTGGGCTCAATCCCCATTGGGGGGCGTGTGGGAGGCAGCTGATCGATGATTCTCATCATTGATGTTTCTATCTCTCCCTCTTCCTTCCTCTCTGAAATCAATAAAGAAATATATTTTTAAAAATGTTTCATACTCTAGCTGGTGTTACATAGTGGTTAGAGTATCGACCCACAGACTGAAGGATCTCAGGTTTGATTCCCAGTCAAGGGCATGTACCTGGGTTGCAGGTTCAATCCCCAGCCCCAGTCAGGGCGCATGTGGTAGGCAACCAGTTGATGTGTCTCTCTTACATTGATGTTTCTCCCTCTTCCTCTTCCTCCTTCCCTTCCACTCTCTCTGAAAAAGCAATGAAAAAATATCCTCAGGTTAGGTTGTGGAACAAAACTTTGTTTTCTAACCAGACAACCCTTTCATGCTGATTCCTCAGCATGACAAAAAGCATCTATCAGGCAACAAACAAAGGAGAGAATTCTTCCATTGCTGGCAAAATTGATGATTAGCACAATTTTAAAACCTAGAGAGGCCATTGAGAGTGCTAATATTGCTAAAAGTGTGAAAGTGCTCATAAAACAACAATCACAGGCAATTGAATAGGTAGAAAAATTGTTGATTTGGATAAACAAACAGCAGTTGGCTGGTGACAGCATTCTGGAGTCAGTGATATATGAAAAAGGAAAGATACTGCATGCTGACCTCCTGAAAGATACCCCTGGAATGAGTGCTGAAAGTGATTTGTTGAAGGCTAGTAGGGTATGGTTTGATAAATTTAAGAAAAGAAGTATATATAGATTAAACATTACATTAAACATGTACTGTGTATAAGAAAGGTTCAAAAAGGAAATCATCCGGGGACCTGGAATGGATTAATTCAATTTACATTATTTCTTTTTTTAAAATTAATATGAAACTCTTCTTTTATTTTTATTTTTTTTTTACATTTTTAAAATAAATCTTTATTGTTCAGATTATTACAGTTGTTCCTCTTTTTCTCCCCATAGCTCCCCTCCACCCAGTTCCCACTCCACCCCATGCCCTTACCACCCCCTGTCCTCATCCATAGGTGTAAGATTTTTGTCCAATCTCTTCCTGCACCCCCTACACCCCCTTCCCCCCAAGAATTGTCAGTCCACTCCCTTTCTATGCCCCTGATTCTATTATATTCACCAGTTTATTCTGTTCATCAGATTTTTTATTCACTTGATTTTTAGATTCACTTGTTGATAGATATGTGTTTATTGTCACTTTGTTGTTCATAATTTTTATCTTTACCTTTTTCTTCTTCTTCCTCTTCTTAAAGGATACCCTGCAGCATTTCATATAATACTGGTTTGGTGGTGATGAACTCCTTTAGCTTTTTCTTATCTGTGAAGCTCTTTATCTGACCTTCAATTCTAAATGACAGCTTTGCTGGGTAGAGTAATCTTGGTTGTAGGTTCTTGCTTCTAGAATGCATAGTTTCTATTGAGAAATCAGCTGACAGTCATATGGGTACTCCCTTGTAGGTAACTAACTGTTTTTCTCTTGCTTTTAAGATTCTCTCTTTGTCTTTTGCTCTTGGCATTTTAATTATGATGTGTCTTGGTGTGGTCCTCTTTGGATTCCTCTTATTTGGGGTTCTCTGCGGTTCCTGGACTTGTAAGTCTATTTCTTTCACCAGGTAGGGGAAAATTTCCGTCATTATTTCTTCAAATAGGTTTTCAATATCTTGCTCTCTCTCTTCTTCTGGCACCCCCATAATTCAGATGTTGGTACCCTTGAACTTGTCCCAGAAACTCCTTACACTATCTTCATATTTTTGGATTCTTTTTTCATTTTGCTTATCTGTTTGGGTGTTTTTTGTTTGTTCATATTTCAAATCTTTGACTTGATTCTTGCGATCCTCTAGTCTGCTGTTAGATCTCTGTATATTATTCTTTATTTTAGTCAGTGTATGCTTAATTTCTGATTGGTCCTTTTTCATATCCTTGAGGGTCTCACTAAATTTCTTGGAGGTTTCTAGAAGATTCTTGAAAAACCTTATAACCATGGTTTTGAACTCTATATCCAGTAGTTTGCTTTCCTCCATTTCTTTCATTTGTCACATGTTCTTTGTCTCTGCATTTTGGCTGCTTCCCTGTGTTGATAGAGTGGCCTTGTGTGCTAGGTGTCCTATAGGACCCAGTGGCTCAGCCTCCCCAATTACCTGAGGTGGACACTCTTAGTACACCCCTTCCCTTTGTGGGCTGTGTGCAGTCTTGTTGTAGTTAAGCCTTGATTGCTGTTGGTATCACTGGGAGGAATTGACTTCCAGGCCAATTAGCTGTGAGGACCAGCTGTGTCTACAATGGGAGAACTGCTGTGCTGGAGACACCCTTATGGAGCAGGACTTGCTTCAGTGGGGCTTTGGTGCTCACTGAGTCTGCCCCTTGAGTGTGTTGCTTATGGATGTGAAGAGTCGTAATCTGGTATGGTCTCACACTGACCACTGGGTACACTGGCTCTTGGATCTCCAAGGAGGTGCAAAATCAACCACTGCCTGAGGCCACCCAGCAGGAGCTACAGAGAGATCTTCAGATTCCTCCTCTTTGTTTGGGGTTTAGAAGTACCCAGATGAGGCCCAGCTGTGAAGCAATGTAGGCTACTGCTGCCAGGCCTTGGGCCTTCCTTTGGATGCTTTGGAACTCTCTGACCCAGCTGCAGTTTGTTAGGTTTTAGGTTGCAAAAGGATAGGCCATTCATATGCAAAAGCCGTTGCAGGCAGCTTGGGTGGGGTTGTAAATTGGATGGGGTGGGGTATCAGGGAATCACCAGGGCTGAGCAAACAGCAATGGCTGCCAGTCAGCCCTGCCCCAGAGAGGTCCCTGGGTCTCTGTGTTCTGCGGCCCTGTGCAGGAACAATGAACTCTGCAAGTACCTCTGAGAGAAAGCCGCCCTCGTGTTCTGGCCCGATGCCAGACAGTCCAGTTTCTCCCCATATGAGTCTGGGTCCCCAGAGTCTTACCTGTAACTGGAGTTCAGAGCAATTGGGAGCTTGTATCTCCCTCTCAATTGAAAAAAAACAACAGTGCACCCAGTTGCCAGCCCGTTTCACACTCGCCTCCGCACCTCTGCACCTCCTACCAGTCTCAATGCACTTTTTTTTTATTTCCTTCTAGTTGTAGAACTTCCACTGAGCCAGCTTTCCTGTGGTTCTGGATATTTGTTTTGTCTTTTAGTTGTAGTTTTGATGTGATTGTGAGAGGTAGCAAGTACAGGTGTTTACCTATGCCACCATCTTGGTTGTTCTTTTTTAAAAAATATATTTTTTTTATTGATTTCAGAGAAGAAGGAAGAAGGAGAGAGATAGAAACATCCATGATGAGAGAGAATCACGGATCGGCTGCCTCCTGCAATCCCCCACTGGGGATCGAGCCCACAACCTGGGCATATGCCCTTGACTGGAATCGAACCTGGGACCTTTCAGTTCATAGGCTGATGCTCTATCCATTGAGTCAAACCAGCTAGGGCTCAATTTACATTATTTCTAATGGGAAAAAATGATTCGTTTTCAAACAAATCACTTCTCGAACAGCCTTCCAGAACAAATTAAGTTCAAGAACCAAGGTTTCACTGTATTCTTATTTCAGTTATTGTCTTCTTTATTTGTGACTGGTTTGTTTTAATGTTTTCTATCTCCACTTTTATGTTTCTATCCCTGCTGAAGTTCTCTCACTAAATTCAAATCTACTCTTCCCTCCATTCATTGAGCATCCTTATAACTAGTGTTTTGAACTCTGCATCTAGTAGAATGCATTTCTCCATTTTATTTAGTTGTTTCTCTGGAGTTTTGTTCTGTTGTTTCATTTTGACATGTTCCCCGCCCCCCCTCATTTTGGCAGCCTCCCTATGTTTGTTTCTATGTAGTAGGTAGAGCTGCTACGTCTCCTGGGCTTGGTAGAGTGGCCTAATGTATCAGGTGTCCTATAGGGTCCAGTGGCACAGTCTCCTGGTTCACCCAAGCTAGGCACTCCAGGTGTGCTCCTCCTCCACATGGGCTGTGTACACCCTCTTGTTGTAGTTGAGCCTTGATTGCTGTTGGCACGTCCATGGGAGGAATTTACCCCCAGGTGATCAGCTGTAAGGAATAGTTTTAACCACTGTGGAGAATTCGCTGTGCAGGGGCCCATCCCATGGAGCAAGACTTACTTTCAGCAGGGCTCTGGGGCCCACTGAGTCTTCCCCTTGAGTTTGTCACTTGTTGAGGTGGTTGGGTGGTGCTGTGATATGGTTTGAAGCTTCCCACTGGGGCCTACCAAGAGATGCAGGCTAAGGTCTTCCACCACCTATGTTTTGCCTGGGGGCAGCTGACATGAGCTACAAAGCAATCTGCAAAAGACTGCTTTTTGTGCTGGGCTTGGAGATGCCAGCAGAGGTCAAGCTGCAAACCAAGTTTGGCTGCCACTAGTGCTGGGCCTGGTGCCATTTGGCAGGAAGTATGGGGCATGCCAAGGCCAGATGCTGCTTATTTGAAAGATTTTAGGAAAGTCTGAAGCGTGATCCAAGACAGGCCATTCCTATGGAAAGCCACTGGAATCACCATAGGTGGGCCCTCAATTTGGTGGGGTGCGGTCTTAGGGAATCACCAGGGTGAGGCAAACAGTGATAGCCAGTTTGATGGAGACTCAGATATGTTTTGCACCTGCTGCTTCTGTGGGGGGAAGACTCAACAAAGGGCTCTGCCAGCACTTCTGGGAGAAAGCTTCCCTCTCAGTTCTCATGTTGGTGCCAGACACTTCAGTTCCTCCTCATATGTCCCTGGTGCCATTTGAGCTGCTATCACAGCTTTGGAGCTCAGAAAGAGTAAGTCAGAATAAATCCATATGTAGGACCTTTGAGAGGAACTGCCTGGGACTCCAGCAGCCTCTGAGTCATTCAGCCTCAATTCCCACTGGTTTTTACAACCAGAAGTTACGGGAATTTCTTTTCTTGGCACTGGAACCCTGGGCAGGGGGTGAGGAGGGGTGGATCTGGTGTGGGGCTGGGACCCCTCTCTCCTCAGGGAACACCTTCACAGCCAAGATATCCGTAGTGATTTTTATCTGCCACATGTAGGTGTGGAACTAGCCCATTCTGTGTCTCTAACCCTCCTACCAGTCCCCATGCAGCTACTTCTTTAAATAACTGGTTGTAGGATTTCTATTCAGCTAGATTTCAGATGGTTCTGAATGATGGTTGTTCTATAGTTAGGTTGTATTTATGATATAGCTGTGGGAGGATGCAATTATAGCATTTACCTATGCTGCCATCTTGCCCAGAAGCCATTTCTTGTTCTTTGAATGCTCCTTTTTTTCTTTCTTGATGAGTGTATAAGTTATCTTAAGTCTCTGAGAATATTGTTGGTTTAATCTAAAGTTATTTTTTGCTGTATGCATTATTTCCTTTTCATTTGAGTTTCTTTTTTGTTTTTTGTTTGTTTATTTAAAAAATTTCTTTATTATTGAAAGTATTACAGATGTCCCCCCACCCCCAATTGATCCCCTCCATGCCACACACCCCCAGGTCTACCACATTATTGTCTGTGTCCATGAGTTATACATATATGCATATAAAATCTTTGTTTAATCTATTCCTGCCCTCACCCCCTCCCCGCCCCATCTGAGATTCATCAGTCTGTTCCATGCTTCCATGTCTCTGGATCATTTGTTGTAGTCTTAGAGGCTTTTTACTAATGTCTTGGCCAGAGCCAGAACTACGGTAAGGCAAACAGGACACCCAAATTTTGAACCCGGGCACCTCACTTGCTTTACTCTAGTCCCAATCCTGAGAATTGATCCATATTTTGGGCTGAGACAGTAAAATGCTGACTGAAAGCTCTGTGGCATGGGTGGGGCCTGTTCACTGGCTTCGCTCTAGAATGATTGGAGCAGGACAGAGACTTCATTATGGCCTCTCCTCATGTAGAGTATCTTAATTTGTGTTCCCTCAAAAGTAGAAACTGAGAAAAGGATCTGAAAGCAGGTAGTTTATTCAGAAGTTGCTCTCAGGAGTTTGGAGTGAAGGAGCTGAGAGAGCGACACAGGAAAAGAAGAAAAGCCAATATAAAAGTGAATTATTGAAGTTACCCCCGTGGGTCTTCCTTAGAATCATTCAGAGAACACACAGAATTGACCAGTGAATAACAGGAAGCTAGAGCATTGCAACACCAGTTCCCATCTCCCCATTGGTTCAGGGTTAACCCTGGGGTGTTAATTGACCACATGTACAGGCTGTTCTCAAAACTAAGCCAGGTAGGCTCTTACAGTGTCTTATTCCATTCAGGCTGATATAACAAAATACCACAGACTGGGTGGTTTTTCAACAGCAGACATTTATTTCTCAGAATTCTGGAGGCTATAAGTCCAAGATCATGGTACCAGCGGATTTGGTATCTGATGATGACTCATTTGCTGGCTTCATAAAGGCACTAGTCCTATTCATGATGGCTCTACCCTCTTTACTTAATTACCTCCCTAATACCCACCTTCTAATACCATGATCTTAGGGGTTAAGTTTCAACATATGAATTTTAAGTGAGGGCGACAGAAATGTTTAGAACACAGCATACAGCATCAGATATGGCCTTGAAACTGAAAGCAGAAAGAGACCTAATGTTCCCTGAAGGTCAAAAGCTGCCAGCATGAGGTCAGTCTGATCTTGTACAAAAGGGTGTACTTATACAGCTGAAATTAGAGGTGGCCCAAGGGGAACAGACAAGAGGCACCAGAGGTGTCTACTACATGGAGAAAAATTCAATCTCCTGCATGAGAGATATAAACTAGGTTTCTGGGAGCTCACTGGGGGTGAAGGTGATAGAGTTATTCATTCAGACTTTCAGTTAATTGTTCTGGTTTGAGTTTGGCAAATAACTCCCGTCCTCAGCTGTGTTGTGTTACCATCAACAGATTTATAATTCACCCTACCCCATACTAATGCCTGCTTTAATCTTTTTGGGCCCAGACACCCCATGCCAGGCAGCCTCTACACATGCATGTCCCCTCATGGCCAGCTGAAGTTTGCTGAGGTTTGCATCTTGTGGGTGGCAGCAAAGGGTGGGCATCGAGGAGGCACCCTTTCGGCTTCCCCCTTCTTAGTCCCCCCTGTTCAGGTATCCAGTGCATCAGAGTGCAGAGGTTTAAAGACACGGGGTATATCACCCTTGTGTTGGGGTTGTTGGACCTTCTCCCCCAGACTGAGCCTGACCAAGCCCTGGCCCTTAACTCCCCGATTTGCCCTGTGCTATCTCCCCTGCCATCCACCATCTGGAGGGGCCATTAGGTGAGGCTACCTGGAGGGGCTACCTAGAAGTCAAAGGTCATGGGACCTTTGCATTTTGGGGGAGGCATGAAACCCTGGGCACCTGTAGGGTATCCTGGTTCTCTTCCATGGACCATACAGATGCCCTATGGTTAAACCTTAGTCTGTTTTCATCTCTTATTGGCTGTGCTGTGCCAGGAGGCTCCTCCTCTGTGCCCCTCTCCCTCACCCGATAAAACTCAGAAGACTCTTAGCAGCATATCACAATGCTGGTAGGTGGTTGAAGAATGCAGCTAGCTTCCAGAATTAATGTACAAGTATCTATTTGAATCTGGTGTGCAAGTATCTATGTGAATCTGTGCTTTTAATTCTTTTTGTGTCCATACCCAGAAGTGGCATTGCTGGATCATATGTTAATTCTATGCTTAATTTTTTGAGGAACTGCCATGTGGTTTTCCACAGCAGCTGTACCATTTTACAAGAAATGCACAAAGGTTCCAATTTCTCCATGTCCTTGCCAACACTTATTTTCTGTTGTGTGTCTTTTTGAGTAGTCATCCTAATGGGTGCGACATAAACTTATTTTTAAGTATAATTTGATTACACTATGGTAAACAGAAAACCATTTTCACTTGCCATAAATGAAAGGAAACTAAAAATAAACACATAGTACTAAAATTTTTAAAAGTTTTCCTTTGCGGTCTAACCATCCTTTCATATACCACCAGTAGTGCTCATACACTACTGCACTAGGAGTGCAACAGTATCGGGTTCTCGGTTCCCTTCACCAGCTGTGTCCTTCCTCAGAGCTTAATAGCACATCAGACCTATGCTACAAGAAGTAGTAAATTGCCTGGCCAGCATGGTTCAGAGGTTGAGCATTGACCTATGAACCAAGAGATCACTGTTGAATTCTCAGTCAGGGCACATGCCCCAGTTGTGTGCTTGGTCCCCAGTAAGGGGTGTACAGGAGGCAGCTGATCAATGACTCTCTCTTATCATTGATATTTCTATCTCTCTCTCCCTCTACCTTCCTCTCTGAAGTCAATAAAAATATTTTTTAAAAGAAAAAAAAAAGAAGTGATAAATCAATACTGGCAAGAAGGAGTGCCCCACTTACTGATTGCTATAAAACAGCCACTCCAATACTTAGAGCATTTATTGTGCTTAGAAATTTGTGATTTGGTAGGGATGACTTGTGATATATGGGGACTCAGCTGGGATGACCTGACCCACTGGAGACTGGACCAGTTAGACCCTGCCTGATATCTTTCCTTAATGGAGTCTTAGGGTCTCTCCATGGAATCTCTTCATAGTTGCTCCAGCACAACTTTCTCAGAGTAGCTGGACTCCTACTTGGAAACTCAAGGCTCCAAGAGGCCCAGGTAGAAGCTGCAAGGTCACTTCTGCCACATGGGGTAGCAAGTCACTTAGGCCAGCCCAGATCTGAAGGAAGAAGACAGAGATCTCATAGCCCAGTTGGAGGAATGTCAAAAACTGTGGCTACCTTTAATCCACCAAAGGGGACTTGCTTGTCTTTCAGGTGCTCCACTCTGAAGAATGTGAGTGCCTTAGGAAAATAGAAAATCTTAATTTCAGTTTGAGGAGCAGTGGCAGTATGAAGCCATGATTTTGTGGAGAGAGAGAGGTAAATAGAAAAATGGGAGGGTGATGGGATGAGGAGAGGTAGATAGGAAAATGGAGGGTGATGGGATGAGGGTGTGTGTGTTTTTTTCTTCTTCTGGTTACCCCTGTGAGTCTGATTTTTACAAGCTAAGGGCTGAAAACAATCATCAAGCAGCAGTTTGCCATATCTGTTGCACTTGTGGTTTATTCATGATTGTCTTTGAATTCTTTCTGGTCCTGAACTGGGCCTGTGTGCCTTTCTAGTCTTTGTGGGTGTAACAGTGCTATTTTACATACCCATGGTGTAAAATACATGGAGGCAATATCTGAATCTGGTGACAGGCTGGACTGCAGCTTTAATGACTCATGTGCTACAGAGCATGTGGGAGCCAGATGCAGTCAAGTAGGCAAGACTTTCTGGAGCTCTAGAAAGTGCATGTTCAGTTCCAAATAATAGAGCATGGGATTGCAATATAGTGCTGTTTGATTTTATAAATATTCTGTCCTATATTAGGAGCCACTTCAACTTGGCTGTGACAACAGCTCCTTTGGTACTCTGTAGATGAGTAGGTGACAATATATTTTACCATGGGACACTTTTGAGAGTAAAAGAGGCTGCTACCAATAATTTACACAATAAAATAGACCTAAAATTTGGATTTGGATATCTTTATCTCTGAGCCATTTCCTCAATCAGCTCCATCAACAAACCTGCGTTGGGCATCCCCTCTGCTGTGTGAGGCACTCAGGGGTAGACTCCATGCAGATAGTGGTGAAGGGGAGCCTGGTTCTTGCCTTCATGCAACTTCCTACTAAATTTCAGGAGGCACACCTGAAAAAATTCACATCTATTATGATCAAGTGCCTGGACATGGGTGTTGTAGAAGTTCAAAGGAGGTTCAGCGTGGTTGGGGGCTGACCTCCATAGAAGGAAGTCCTCCATAGAAGGAAGCACTTGGAATGGGTCTTAAAGTTGTAATGGGTTGGGGCAGGGAGAGGGCAGCTTAGGTAGGAGCTCTTAAAGGTGTTCACATCAGCTAACATGTTCAGGTCAGTGACATATTCATTCTGTATGCAGGTAGATGTCTGGGCAGCACATAGGCAAAGGACAGAAAAATGAAGCAGGCCAGTGAAGGCTGAACCAACAAACAAGGAGGGTGGGGGAGCACCAGAAGAGCTGAGCCTGGAGCACTTCCTCAAAGTACTTTATTTTCCTTCAAAGTTGAGTTTTATCTCAGGGACCTTGATTTGAATATGACATCTTCTTTATGAGAGTATTTAAAAAATGGAGCAAGTCAAATCACAGCCATTCTAGCCTTACCATACTAACTTTTTCCAACCTAGCCAGTCTCAAATCTAGATTTCTGGGAAAAATCATGTGATTCCTCTGCTCAAGAATTTTCAAAGACTCCTCCTTGTTTATAATATAGACTTTCTCTGGTACTTGGCCTGTGATATAAAGTCTTGCATGATCTGGCAGGCAACCCTGCTTCAGTTGCAAATTACAAAAGCACAAATCAATCTAGAATGTAAACTCCTTGAAAGCCGGGTCATTGTCTCTTTTGTCTATAGTTCTATTTCCAGACCCTAAAATGGTGCCTGCCATCAGGATACTCAGTAAATATTTGTTAAATGACTAAATGAAGCCAGCTTAAATAAAAAGGGACCATACATGCTCTGATACCTGAGAGAGACAGGAATGTAGCTAGCGTCAGAACCACCTGGGTCCAGGGACTCAAAAATCATCATCAGTCTTCTATATATGTCTGTATTTCTATCTCTAGCTTAGTGCTATCTCTATCTCTAGCTCTGTGTCACCCTCCCTCCCTCTTATGTGTTACTGTGTGCATGCTGTTTTCATTCTCTCCTGCTGAAGCTGGTTTTTCCCCAGGTGAAGGACATGGTAGAGCAAGTGAGTGAGAGTAAAGCCACATATGGCTCCAGGCTTAAACTACAGAAGAAAGAAAGAGTGTCTCCATTAATGATTTTTTAAAATTCTCAGGGAAGTACTCTCATTGGTTAGGCTAGGGTCACATGAGCTTTCTCTGTCACAATCAATGCGAGAAGGAGCGGGAGACCATTGCCCTGACTTGGGTCATGTGCCTGGTGGGAGACTCAAGCAGTTTACTGTGACTGGGCCTAGGAGAAGCTGTTTATCAAAGGAAAGAGCTGTTATTAGAAGTTGAGGTCCCTAGTACTGGCAGGAAAAACAAATAAAAAGCCAAATGTCTAGAGATGAGTGCATAAATACTCCCTCAGAATGAGACTGGGGTGGGAGTCTTGGGACAGCCCACAGGGTTCTGCAACAAACTTGAAATTGTTTTGAGGCTCAGTTTTATTTTTTTGTATCTGTGTTTATCTATAATAATAAAAGCCTAATATGCTAATTAGACCAGACAGCCGAACAACCTTCCGGACATCATTCGGGACAAAGCTGCGTGGCAGGGGCCGAGACAGAGACAGTTAGGGCAGATCAGGCAGGCAGGTAGAGTGGTTAGAAACAATCAGGCAGGCAGGTGAATGGTTAGGGGCAATCAGGCAGGCAGGCAGAGTGGTTAGGGGTGATCAGGCAGGCAGGCAAGTGGTTAGAGGCGATCAGGCAGGCAGGTAGAGGCTGTTAGGGGTTATCAGGCAGGCAGGCAAGTGGTTAGGGGTGATCAGACAGGCTGGCGAGCAGTTAGGGGCAATCAGGCAGGCAAGCAGAGTAGTTAGAGGAGATCAGGCAGGCAGGCGAGTGGTTAGGGGTGATCAGGCAGGCAGGCGAGCAGTTAGGAGACAGCAGTCCCAGATTGCAAGAGGGTGCAGGCCAGGCTGAGGGATTCCCCACTTCTGCATGAATTTCATGCACTGGGCCTCTGGTAGGATAATAAAAGGCTAATATTCAAATCGACCGAATGGCGGAACGACCTGTCGCTATGACGTGCACTGACCACCAGGGGGCAGATGCTCAATGCAGGAGCTGCCCCCTGGTGGTCAGTGTGCTCCCACAGGGGGAGTGCCACTCAACCAGAAGTTGGGCTCATGACTGGCAAGTGCAGTAGTGGTGGTAGGAGCCTCTCCCGCCTCCGTGGCAGCACTAAGGATGTCCAACTGCAGGCAGTCAGACATCCCCCAAAGGTTCCCAGACTGTGAGAGAGCACAGACTGAGCTGAGGGGACCCCCCACCCAGTGCATGAATTTTGTGCACCAGGCCTCTAATTTTAATAGAAAAACAATGCTTTAAAGAACTCACTATTGAATCAAATCTGTACTCTAGGAAGTGTGCTATTAAGTATTCTGTTTTTTTGCACCTCTTGGAACAGTTTTGTACCCTTAAGAGTCTGTATAGCCCACACTGAGAAGCCATACTTGACCTTAATGATTTCCTCCAGACCCATCTCCTGACTGCACTGGTGTCATGCCACATTTGTTTTCCCCTAACTGGAATGTCCTCCGATGCCCTCTCTGCCTCTTCTGGCCCTGCCCACCTTCAACATGCTCATCAAGTCTCACATTCTTTATAGCATCTTCCTGGGTCACTCTCTCTGTCCTTTACACACAGTGCATTACAGTGGAAAGGGCCCATAAGATTCAGGTTCTAGTTCTACCTTTGTCACCAACTCTCTGCATGAAAGTTATTTCCTCTCTTTGCAACTCAGTTTCCTCTTCTGTAAAATTAGGGGTTGCACTGACCCTGTTATTTAGCAAAGTGCAGCTTTCAGCCTGGGTGCTTCCCATCCCCTAATCCCATTTTGGCAATCTCCCAACTAGGAAGAGTGCTCTCTGTACTAGCCAAATTCTAGGACACTCTAGTCCCGTGGTTGGCAAACCGCAGCTCGCAAGCCACATGCGGCTCTTTGGCCCCTTGAGTGTGGCTCTTTCACAAAATACCATGTGTGGGCGCGCACGTACAGTGCTATTGAAACTTCGTGGCCCATGCGCAGAAGTTGGTATTTTGTGAAAGAGCCACACTCAAGGGGCCAAAGAGCCGCATGTGGCTCACAAGCCGCGGTTTGCCAAGCCGCAGTTTGCTAACCACTGCTAGTCTAATGGTTCAGAAATTCAGGGGTTGGAGCTTGTTTTTAAACTGGCAAATATAAAGAGTTTAAGGTCAGTGCTTATATTAAGGATCTCTCTCTCTCTCTTCTATTTAGGAAGAGGACTCTCCTACACTCTTTCTCTTTCCCTACTCTTTGTCTAGCAGGGAGCAGAGTGAAGCCTAGGGGAAAGGAGGACACAAGATAACTAGATTAATTCAACTGATCCTAGGATATTCTCTTTGTAGTCCTATCTGGCTCAGAAGGTCAAAGCCCCAGCTGATCCCTGCTCTGTACCCAGTAGCAAAGGAAAGGATTACTGTGTTCAAGGCTGTTCTGGCTCAGTATCACCTTAACCCCTCCACCCCCTATTCTCTCCTGTCCTTTCCTCTTCTTACTTTGTGCCCATAAGTGAGAAGCACAAAGCTAGGCACCCAGAAAATGTTCTGATTGATAAAATGTGGCAGAGAAAAATGCTTATGAATGACTTAGAGCACACAACTCACAAAACACAAGTTTGGTTTTATTATTATTCTGTTGTTGTTGTTGTTAATCCTCACCCGAGGATATTTTTCCATTGGTTTTTAGAAAGAGTGGAAGGGAGAGTGAGAGACACAGAGAGAGAAACATCAATGTAAGAGAGACACATTGATTGGTTGCCTCTCACATGTGCCCCAACTGGGACACAGATTGAGCCTGCAACCTGAGGTATGTACCCTTGACCAGAATTGAACCTGTGAGCCTTCAGGATGTGGGCCGCTGCTCTATCCATTGAGAAAAACTGGCTAGGGATGATTATTCATTCTTAAGCAGAACAAGGAAGGGGATGGCATCAGGAAATTGAAAAAATGTTCTTAAAGTATATTTTTGCCTCAAAACATCAGTTTCTGCTTTCAGAAATAGGATGGACATATTTTGAAGTACTGTCAAGTGGTATGGACTTGCTACATAGTGCAAATAGTTCTCTGGGGGAAAAAGTTTACCCAGAGTGCTTCTAAAAGGATGGGAAGGAGCCTAGGTCTTTTAAAAAAAATCTTTATTGTTGAAAGTATTATATAGGTCCTCCCCCCCCGCCCCCCGCCCCATTAACCTCTTCCAGCCCCATCCCATCCCCCGCACCAGGCCCTCACTACCCCATTGTCCATGACCACAGGTTATGCATACATGCATACAAGTTCATTGGTTCCTAGGTCTTCTTTTAATGCAATTCAATGCATTCAATTTAGTGCAACCAAGAAATGCTCAAAGCTTTGGTAGGTGTCTTGTCAGGCTGTGGGCCTGATATGCTTCCAAATGGTATGCCTTTCTTAACAGAACATGGAAAGCCTAAATTCTGGTGTCTGATGTGTTCTCCATCACCAGGATAGTCATGGAGCTCAGTAGCATTGGTGGAAAAATGCAGTGGGCTTTATCTCCAACTGTAGAAAGTTAGCTAAGTGGAACTAGACTTTTGGTAAGTTGTTCTCCTGACTCAGGCATGTCCCAAACGGGCTACCATGTCTTGAGACCCTGGGCAAGCATCCAAATCCTGCCGTCCTGAATTGCTCCTAGAGGAAAAGGAGCCTGTTTCAACTCTCTGCACTTCTTAAAGTGTTACTTTGATTGGACAGCAGATAGCAAACAGTCTGTTTAGAAATATTACTATTATTACTCTGTCATGGTTATATTTTTAAATTATACTTTCTTTTTCTTTGCCAAGAGCAAACGATAACACACACTTGCACTGCAGAGCCAACCAAAGCTGTGTAGGGTTTGCCCAGACAGGTTTGAAAATGTATTCTAACCCACTGCTGCCCAAACAGGAAGTCTTTCCATACCTCCCCATCCCCAGGTCAGGGGCCCATGCCTTTTTATTAAAAACAACTCTTTTAAAAAATAAAGTAAGCTTTATTATCACTATAAAAGTAATACATTTTGTTGTTTATACAAGTATTACTTGGAAAATACACAAAAGTATAAAAAGAAAACCAGATATCATCTATAATACCAGAACACAGAAATAACTTCTATTAAATTTTGCTATATTTCTTCCTAGCCTTTTTAAAATATATTGATACAAAACTATGGATGCAAAATGTTCCCAATACACTTATATTACATATTCAGGAACATATTGCAAAAATAATTTTGTACCTTACTTTTATCACTTTATCATATCACAATCCACATATAACCATTATAAGATTTTTGGTCTATTCCCTCCAGCCTTTTATCTGTATATTGATACAAAACCATGCATGCAAAATGCTCCCAATATATTTATACTGCATATTAGGAACACATCACAAAAATAGTTCAGCATCTTTCTTTGATAGACTTTTGGTATATTTCCTCCTAGCCGTCATTCCCTATTATTGATACAAAACTATGAATGCAAAATGTTCCCAATACATTTATATTACATATTAGGAACACATCGCAAAAATAGTTTAGCGTCTTTCTTTGATCACTTAATATTCCACAAGTCAGAGATAACCACTTTTGAAGTTTTGGCATATTTCCTCCCAGGCTTTCATCTCTACATTGAAACAAAGCCACATACAGAATGTTCCCTATATGCTTAGATTGCTTGATGGGAACAGTGCAAAAAATTTTGTGCATTTCTTTTATCACCAAATATTTCATCCGGAGCACATTCTCATGGCACTTATTAGAGGTACCATATTTTAATTACCCAATCCTTTGTTGTTGGTCATTCAGGATGTCCCTAATCTCCATCCTTAAAAATACTGAAATGAACATGTTTATGTATTCTTTTTCTGTGATTTTTTGTTCATGTCATTTTTATGTTTTTTTCTTGACCACTTCAATGAACTCAATATATTAAAGATGACCCTGTGTCTACAATACTTATAGCTAATGTTTTTTCAGTTGTTTGCTTGAGCACAAATTGTTTTAACATTCTAGCATGAATATAAAATCTTATGCCTTATATGTTTCAATTCATTAAAAGGAAACAAAACAATAGTGAAGAACACAAAGGCTGACCCCTCACCTCCCATTAAACTATTAAAATACAACTCATGATACAACTCATGTCCCCCTCCTCCCCCCAAGGCAACCATTTCTTCCTTCCTCAGGGCCTACTTTTCTTCTGATCTAGTCATTTGATTGGTCTTGTAATTACTTACCAGTCAGTAACATATGAAGATAAGTGGCTCCCAGACCTTTCAGTTATCAATCTGTCACAAGTGCAAAGTGGTATCTCGTGACATGATGATCCCCGAGAAGTCTGAGATCTGTGCATCCTTGCCCCCAAATTTCCATGTCGCCTATGACCCCTAAAGACTTTTTAGAGGATTATATTTAACAATGCTACAAAAAACATAGCATAACAAAAACACATGGAAAAGTCAAGAAAAAGTCCAGCTTGAATGCCAACGCCTTAAGCAACAAGTATGCTTGTTGCATGGTGTTTCCAGTTTCTGTTCCTATACAGACCCACTTTTGAAACATGGTGTTCATGTGATTTTATGTCCCTGATTTTTAATATTTTATATATAAGCATTTTCTAGGTTTTTTATAAAGTCTTTATAAATATTATTTGTAATGGCTGAAAAAGGTTACATTGAATAAGTTAACCCATATGGTTAAACATTCATTTGGTTGAAACTATAGAAAGTACCAAATATGGGCCAGAGATTTAAAATGAACTTAAATCATACTTTTTTGGAGGAGGGCTTGTGCATGTCTACTTGTACCAGCTGGGTAATTTACAGTCGCTATTTATTCATCCTGGGACCAATCTTGGGCCTTGCCCATGAACTGCGTTCAGTGTGTAGGCAAAAGGTCATAAAACTAATCAGTTTCACCTCAAATTTTTGTAACTAAACTAATTCACCTCCATTTCCTGCATTAGAGCACTAATGTGCAGTCCCTCCAGCATGCGGTCTGAAGGAAAAGTCCTCAAACTAGCCTCAAACAAATCCTCCCCCTTCAGAAGCCATAGTTTTCTTGTCTGTAGTTGGGTGTTTTCTTTTTTTGACTGCTTTATTCTATTTATCGTTTGAGGTTGTTGCCAGTAGAAAATATGAAAGCATTTGGAATAATATGTAAAAGCAAGATGCAAAAGCAAGATGTTGGAATTATTATGATTTTGATTATTGTGGTTTTTGTGGCCAGGACTTTAAAAGGTCTGGTCTTGGGATAAGGGGAGGAGGTGGGAATAGGGATGGCAACCAGGTGAGGAAGCTGCCTTGGGAGAATCACACTTCAAAACAATGAAGCCCTGTGGCTCAGTTGGCTGAGCATTGTCCTGTGCAAGAAAAGGTTGCCTGTTGACTCCAGGTCAGTTCACATATGGTTGCAAACTGAAGGCAACCGATGATGTTTCTCTCCCTCTCTCTAAGCATGTCCTTGGGTGAGAATTAAAAAATCAACAACAATCAGGCCTCTCAGTACCTTGGTTCTCAGCTCCCAGGGCAACCTCCCACTGGCACCACTGCTCAGATTATAGAGCTCACTAGTGTAAGGGGAGTGCTCTAGTGCCTGAACTACTAAGAGTAATGGAAGTCTTCTCAGAGCTCCTCCATAATGGCTCAATATACAATCCCCTCAGGGGTCTATGCCTTTTTGAAGGAGCCAAAGAGATCTATTGTGGATCGGGAGAAGGCAAAGGTGGCAGATAGGTGAAATATTAGGAAAGACCAGCAGATTTTTGTTCATTTACTGAGCAGTAATGGGTGGAGATGAGTGAGACGTAGGATGTCTGGGAGATACACATTTGCTATAACTGGTGTATATATACTCTGTTTTTCAGTTAAGAGCAATGTAATCATTCTAAATACAAATGCAAATGTAATGTTCTAGGGTTGAGGCTGCTACACTGCAGGCCAGTGGGAAAATAGAGCTCTAAATATGTATTCCAACTTGGATGTATCCCCTGACTCAAGTCATTATTTCCTATCAATGGAACCTATTTTTATTTTCATGTTGCACAGTCTCTTGGGAAAGCTGCCTAGAAGTTAATGTCCACCTGTGTAGGATCAGGTACTCTCCAAGTGTTGCCCTGAGTTCTGTAGTCCAGGATGGGGATGGGAGGGTAGGGACAGGACAAATCCAGCCCCCTGCTATCCAGTCTGCCTTGATGACTTGATAAGTATGGTGTTTTAAAACAATCTGCAAAATAATTTGCACTGCAGAGTCCTTATTAGGTCTTTTTAATTGGACAGTTGCCCATATGAACGGAAATCAAAAACAGCATATAATCATTCAATCTCCCAGCACTGAAGTATGTCCAACTGTTTTCCTGTTTTGTTTGGTTTCCACTTCAGTCCTTGTCTGTATGTGCACATAAATTTTTACAGAGTTGCAACCACTGCCTTTTTTGTGCCCTGGTTATTGGCATCGAGTTTTCCAAGTAACATTGACACACATCTGTTCAAATCAATTGCCGTTCCCATCATGACTGACTCATTTGGCGGGAAAAACAAGTTTACATGCCAACTGGAACAAAGAAGCACGGGTATGGGGGAGCCGCAGGGAGAAAGAAGTGGTGGGAGAGGGTTATTTCGACTTACAGATCATAAAACATTTTCCAATAACATTTTTAAAGGATGTATAATATTACACTGAGTGATTGATTATATTTTACCCTATGCTGTGGGACTCTTGGGTGGTTTTCAATGCCTAGTGAGTTAAAATGCATATAAATTACAGACTTTTAGAGATGATTATATTTTCTTGAAACAGGAGTCTTCTGTGTCCAGATCCGGTTCAAGAGTGTTGATATACTGTTTCTTTGTTGGGGAAAAAAGTCAGTATTGCTACCTAGAGATGCTGGATGCCTTAAAAAATATTCCTGTGATTGATTTTAAAAAAATATGTTCAATTTTAGCTTATAAAAGTAACTTGTATGTCTTGTCCCATAATTTACAGAAATGTCAAGTTTTAAATTTAGAGTTAGACTAAGCTTTTCCTAGTTTAAGGGCCACACCTGTCTAATAAACTTAACACAATGCCCTATACACTTAGCTTCATCACTAACAAATAACATGTGTTGGGGAAAAATGAGAAAACAATGGAAAGGTGCCTCCTTGTAGGTGGTAACACTGTATCAATTAATCAGCTGACTATGTAAATTGGCTCCCTTTATACAAGTCTCTAGCACATTATGATGCACATTTAGCAATGTTGAAAAACAATTTTAAAGAATACCTTAGAGGGTTGTTAAGGAGAATTTATAGTCTGGAACGAATTGTCTTTTTAATTGACACAGAAATGTTTGGCTGAAATATTGCTTTATTCACATTTTTGTCCTTGGAGGAAAATCAAGGCACACTGCAACTTCGATCGTGTGAATAATGGTGAAAGCTGACTATTTTAAGTCAGGAAAGGGCACCGCGCAAAGGGCTGTTTGGACGACCTCAAACTCAATGCCTTTAGGGGGCCCTGGGTAAAGGGCCCCTGCGCTTCTGGGAGGCCACGCCCCGTAGTCAGGATCACTTACTCCTCGCCCTCTGCCCCTCGCTGTCCCCAACCCGCCTGGACTCTCACCTGTGTCCTGCAGGCGCCCACTGGAGGGAGCCGGATGGCGCGGGCCTGGTCTTCTCGGAGGGCTGGGAGCCACCAAGCCTTTTGCTGGCTCAAGGGGGACCATACAGAGAGGGGAGAAAGGGAGAAGGGAAGCTGGTGAGAGGCAGGGGCAGGAGGGCAGCCTCGAGGTGCCTCCCACCCCCAAGTGGAACACCGGTGGGGGCGGGAACCTGTTTGCCTGCTAGGCCTGGGGCTTGTGGGCCTGCGGGAACTTGGGGCAGCCCGCGCGGGCAGGAGCTAGGGCTTCGCAGCCTAGGCTTCGCGGCTGTGGCGGGGGAGGAGGGGGCGGGGCGGGGGGAGGGGGCGGAGGCTGCGGGAAGCCGGGCTTGGCCAAGGTCGCTGGGTCGCGGCGCCCCTGGGAGCCCGAGGGTCCGCGGCGGCGGGAAGGGCCCCAAACCGCCCTGCGACTGCCCCTGGCGCAAGGGAGTCTGGGAGAGCAGCCGTTTCAGGCGGCTGATCCCCACTCCCACCCAGCTCGGGGGGGGGGGGTTGGGGGGGGGCCCTGTCACCCCCGCCTCCCCAGACCAGAGCCCTTCTACCCCACCCCCGCTCCCGGCCTCTGGGAGGATCGGTTCTAGGCAACCCATCCAGACCCGCGGGGGGTTCGTGTTTTGTTTCTTTTAAGAGAACATAAAGCGTGGAAATGTTCCACACCTCCCTTTGTCTTTGCCAACAGTCCCTCACCTCCCGATTCGCCAGGTCAAAAATAAATATCTAAGTGATTTTCACAGGCAAAGGGAGCCTTCAGCCAGAGAATGAGAACTCTCTTTCCTAGGCCGGATGTCAAGCTCCTAGCCTACTGAGAGCCCCAGTGAGGAGTTGTGGTGGGAGGTCGACAGACGTGCAGCACTAATTAGCAACAATGCCGAGTTTTGTAGGTACCGAAGGGCCCCTGAATGGACAGCTGAGTTACTGCCATTTTCTGCAGAACCGTCAAGTCAGTGCCTTGCCAGTGGAGAACCCTTTCTGTGAGGCCCCCCGGGGCGACCGAAGTGGCTTTGGAACACGCCTTCAGAGTGAAATTCCAGAACAGGTGTTGGGGGACAGGGCAGGGTGCAGCTAGAAATGGGAAGCCTCATTAAGGAGCCACCCCACATGTCCCCGCTCTCCCTGTAGACCTCAGATCGGGCAGGTCGGCCACTTGCCACGCCGCCTGGGAGTCACCAGGCCTGCGAGGACCCTCGCGTCGAGCTGAAGGGCAACTCCCCGCAGCACAGCTAGGGAGGAGGAAGAGCATGGGGCCCGAAACTTTCATCTTTCCTGGACTCCAAAATCTTTTCCATGCGCAGGACGGCACGACGTGAGGCCTTTTACCAGGAGCTTCAGAACGGCCTGGGGACTGCTTGCAGCGGGTCACCCCTTCCTGTCCCCCCTTAATCTTTTTCTAACCCCCCACCCCCATTTAGCTGTTGGGGCTGAGGTAATCTCTTTTCGTTTTGTCGTGTGGATGACATTCTAAGTGATCAGGAAGGGAATTTTTTTTTCGACCGATTAAATTTTCCTTGGGCAAGGTAAGGTGTGCTAAAATCAAGTACCTTTTATTTACACTCATTTACATATTGAAAGGCAGGCAAACATTTGATGGAGGACAAACTCCCTAACCCGAGCTGCACCAGGACATACCTGGTGGGTGGGCTCCTGTGGGATTCCCAGCCTTACCCGGGCAGCAGAAACAATACTCCAGAATACGGATAACCCACTGCAGTACTGTTCCCGCTGCTAGGGCACGGCTGAGTGCTGGCACCACGTCCCTTCTGGGAACACCCCCCCACACCCGCCCCAAATCCCCACAGAGTATTGGCGTCCACCCCCAATCCGGTGGTGCCTCATGGGAGGGGAAGGGCGAGGAGCGAAGAGAGAGACCGAAGCCCCCCTCCCCCTCATCTGCTGCAGAGCTGGCCTTGAGAGCTGGCGCCTCGCAGGAGCACACATCCAGCAGAACCCCACCTTCCAACTTCCCCTCGAGGGGGTATAGCAGCGCCTCACGTTTTGAACTATGTAAAGCACTTCAAAACATGAATTGCTGCTGTATCCCTTCGGAGTCCACGAAGGGGGATCGCTCTGGGGTGCCTGCAGGGTGATAGGAAAAAAGCCCAGACCCGCCCTGCCCACTGTCGAGGAATACAGCAAAACTTGTAACAAAGACACTTCCTTCCAAATAGATGTACTTTTTAGAACTTCACCATTAGATTTCCAGGACTGGCCGGTGTGACTCTCAATTTCTTTTCCTAGAGGACAAATCTTAGAAAAGTATATAGGTGAAAAAGCAGAGGGTGGGGAATAGGAATTAGGGTGGTAAAATAATCTTACCTCTGAAAGCAATAATAATAAAATAAATTGAGGCAGTTTGACAACATCTGGATTACTCTTTTCAGCTTCAAAGTCTTGGTGAAACTTCTTCCTGCTGCCCATTAGAAATCCTAAGTCTCATTGAATGTCCCCATTAAAAAACAAAAAACCCACAAAGACGTTTCATTTATTGACTTAAAGGAGATCACCAAATGTCTCTGGCAGCTTCCGCTGATTCTAACATATATGATATCTGGGAAATATAGATCCCTCCATCCAAGCATCAGAAGTCCTCTTTCATCCGCCATTGCTTTATTCTTACAGCAAACACCCTGCTTTGAATTGTTTTAAAAAGTGTAAAAGGATGAGAGATAACGGTCCTCAAATGAAATACCTGGCTCTTTACATGTGAAACTAGTCATTCAAATTTATCTATAAGTAATTTATATTTTTTAATGTCACCTATTAAAACATCAATCAAACCACTTAAATACTTCATGGCAAATTCCTCCTTCCTTTCTCAAGCAGCTCCACAGAAACTCTTTCCTGTCCTGAAATGGCCGCACTGTGCATATTCCTTAATGATTAACTCATTAGATACCACCATTTCCTTTTAAAATGGACACACATTGGCAATAAGTTACATGCATCCTCCCCCAATGTTTAAACAAAATAGTCAATTAAGCACAGAAGAAACTACCCTGTAACCCTTAATCACAAACCTGAAAGTTAAAACAACAAAACCAGCACAAAACTCTAATGGTTTTGAAAGTTAAAAAACATTTCAGTACAAGTCTGCTTAGTGTTTTGGCTCATTTAAAAGTTATGTCGGTTTTTCAAAACCAATATAATGATGTTGTGTCCTATTTCTTCGTTAATAATGTGCAGAATATTTAATGAGGCTCAGTACAAAATTCATCACACCATACTGAGATCCAGTGTTGCCAAATATACTATTTATGCCATGGTAAACAAAGTTATTAATAATAATAACCCCACTCCCTAAATTGAGACATACAATTAAGTGTCTCTAAATTCCATCTTGTTTGGCTATGCTATTTACAACTTTTACATAGACTTTTGGGATTAACGGAGAAAAACGTCCTTTGTTGCCCTTAAAAAGAAAAAAGAAAACATGTTTAGCAAATGTACAGTTATACTTTAAAACTCCACAACCTCCTCCCATTTAAATATTTAAGTTCCACAGAAATATGTGAACCATTACATCAGATATTAAAGTCATCCCTAATTTAACATTTCCTTGGATGACTACTTAGAAAAACAAAGTTCATTAGAAATAGCAATGGTGTCAAAGGCGAAGTTCCCTTCCAGATTGCTCTGCAAACTGCTCTCTGGAATCGAATTCATTTGTACTCTTCACGTAACCCCTTTCTTCTCTCCCAGTGACAGTACAACGACTTACATTCGTAAAAAGCCACCCCACAATCCTATTCTACGGATTTCCCCTTTTACTTAAATTTACTTACGAAAAGAGATTACAAAGAGGCATCTTGTCACTTTAGGAGAGGGTCAACCACTGATACAATAGACAAAGAATCAATACTTTTGAGTTGCCCAAAGCCCCACCCTCCTTCTGAACTGAACTGTGTTTGGCCAAATCATGTGAGCGCCAAAGAATACAGCTCTTCCTCCGTTCATACTTTACAACGTTTTGTCTTAATTTTGCAGATGCTTTGTTCCCCACATCCCTAGGCGCATTCGTGCGAAACTTTCCCAATGTCAAGTTTCCTATAGGGAAAACTAAACAACTTTGAAAGTTTTAATTGGGTAAAGACAATGCAAAATTAATCGCACATTCATTTCCAAGGGACATTTCACTGCTTGCAAAGAAGAGCCACAGAAAGTCCACTTAACAGTCTGTCATAACCAGTCTCACCCCACCCTGGCGAAGCTGAAAATCTGTCACTGCCCCTTACTCAATTTTCTCCGCCACCCCTCAATGCTAGCTTTTTCCCCAGCCAATTTCCCAAGAATTTTCCCGGCTGCACTCATATGTGCTAAACACTTTCAGGGTCTGTTTCATCTGCACCCCGGCCCCCAAACGTGCTTTACAACCCCAAAGCAACAAAACTTTTTCATGATTGTCACCAGATTTCCCCCCCATTCTACCGTAATCCACGTTACTTGGGGGGGAGGGGGACGCAAACCAACAAGTCCTTTTTTTAAAAAATCGCTTGTCACCTCTCGATCCACTCGAAAATGGCGCCGAAATCGAAGAACTTCTTAAATTTCATTGTCAGCTTTTTGCAAAGGTTTCTGGGATTTTCCTGCGAAGTTGTTTGCAGCGTCTGAAAGCTAGCGAAAGGGCAAGCAAGCGAGCCAGAGAGGGGGAGGAAGGAAAGGGGAGGCACAGAGAGCGAGATCTTGGGCTCGAGAGGGGAGTAGGGCCGGGACATGGGAGGCGGCAAGGTCGCGGGCGCGGGGGGTCGGGCACCAGCAGCAGGGACCCAAAGCCCGGAGCGGACAGCCAGGAGTCGGGGTGGCGGCGCTGAGGGGCGCATTCTCGAGCTGGCTTCAGCTGAAGCTCGGAGAGCAGCTTGGCGGAGGCGGAGCGGAGCGAGGGGCTGGAGCTGTGCGCGCTGGGAGGCGAGCGGGGCAGCCAGCGGAGAGGCTCTGGGAGCGGCCCTAGAAAAAGCCGGCTCCGGGGGCGTGGCCACGCTGTGCTGGCGCCCCCCCCGCCCCACCGCCCCCGTCCGCCTTGCAGAGGGGGGACGGAAGGGGGAGGGAAGGGAAGAGAGGGAGCTGTGGGGAAAGGGGGTTGTGTAGGCGTTCGACGCCACCGCCTTGGCCTGCAGCCGGGAAGGACCGAGAAGGGTACTGGGCGCGCAGAATAGCCGATCCAGAGTCGAATAGCGGGGACTCAGGGAGAAAGGAGAATGGAAAATGGCAAAAGCAAGGGCACAAGGTAGTGCAGCGCTCATTCAGAGACCCACCCGACGCAAGCCAACCCGCGCCCACTGGTCGCCTCGGGGTGCCATTTGAGCTGCCCGGAGGGCTTAAGGTGGCTGAGCAAAGCCGCTAGCTCTGTGCTTCCCGGGGGTGCCTGAAATAGTTTCGGGAGGACCCAGGGGGGCCCGGACCGCGTGAGTGCAGAGCTCTCCCCAAGCGTTTGAGTTCAGACTTGTCGGGACTCCCCTGTCCCCGCTGCCCTGCCAAGTCCTCAGGGACAGAGGCCCCTGGGACCAAGGCGATCCCGGATCCCCATACGTGCTTGGCCGTCTGTCTGCTTTGGGGGTCACAGCACAAAGGCCGGGAACAACTGACTATACAAGTCCCAGTCCAAGAAGGGAAACTGGTTTTAAGAATGAAGTGGGGCAACAGGAGGGAAAGGAGCCCTTAGTCTGGATGCTAAAGGCTGGTAGGGCCCTAGAGTTCATTTTCCTAGGTGTGAGAATGCTTTTGATGGCAAGTAGGAGATTGTCCTTATATTTAGAAGATGCATACTGAAGTGTAGAGGTGAAATGTCACGACGTCTCCAGTTTTCAAATGATGCAGCTAACACGCACACATCTTGAGGGGTGAGGGAGGCAAGTGTTGCAATACTTTACAGTTGTTGCATCCAGCTTGGGGGCGGGGGCGGGGGGTAAACGGACATTCCTTGTACTGTTCTTTCAACTTTCTTGTATATTTCCTGTATATTTGCAAAATGTCATCATAAAAATAGCGCCCGAACACTGTCTAAGGAAATGAGCACGGCTGCATTCTCTGTCCCTATCCCGGGTGGGACAAATCTTCAAGCAACCAGGGCTCAAATCTAGTGGGTGCTGGACAGGAAGAGTAATGGGTAGTGCCGACCTGCAGCGGCCACAGTCCTGGGCATGGGATGCAGGCTGGGAGTGACCCGGGGTCCCAGGTGCACAGCACTGACTAGGCATTGCCCAGTGGCCCGGGGCGGGGGGGGGGGGGGAGGGTTGCCCTGGCGGTTCCCAGCCACCCGGGGCCTGACTTGGCTGGCTCAAGGGCGCTGGTCGCCTGCACCATGGACTAGTGAGGACAGCGGGGGGCCACAGGGAGTTGAGCTGCGCGCCTGACTCAGCCACCATGACCAAATGTCCCCTGCTCTCCCTGTGGGAGGTCGAGGCTTTCTTGTCCTGCGCCTTGCGCAGGGGATACTGAAGAACCATGCTCAGGCGCTGGGTGGGAAATCAGGTGCCAAAAGAAAATAACACACACACACACACACACACACACACACACACACACACACACGAAATCAGTATAAAAAAACAAAATCAAGGATTTCTCTTGCTCAGCGCTCGAGCTTCTTGAACTACTTAACTCTCGCATGCATTTTATTGTGCTGTTTCTATAGACCTGATGTAAAATCTTGATTTCTTTGCAAAGGCGATTTGCAGACCCTAAGCATTGCAACGGTTGCGTGGCCTTTCGCCGGCTTCTGCATCATTTTTTGTTTTTAGAGGTGGGTGGCGGGGGAGGGACAGTAGAGTCTTCCAGGATCTGCAAAGCTGGTTTTTAAAATTACCAAAAAGTTTACAGACCAAGAATTTGATTTTCAGGAAAGTTTTAAAACTTGCATGGCTTCGGTGGGAGCTAAAACTTATTCCTACACTACAGTTTTCCTATTAGTCTTCAAAACTCGCCGTAGACAGGGCTGAGAGTTTGCCGTGCTGTGAGACGTGACTGAACAAGCTTCTAAATCCTCAGATAGATTATTTATAAAGCTCCAGTGTCCTAGGGGTGAAAGACTTTTCTGGGCTTTTAAGACTCGGCTTCATGAGTAAATTTGCTTGGTTTCATCTAACTACATGTAAGCATTCATTTCCCTATGTGGATTTAGCAGAAGGGCAGAAGATTCCAGCACTATAAGATAAAAGTCGATTTTGTGGCATGTCCTCTAAAGAAAAATTGAAACAGCTTTCTTTATTAAACTCTTTTTGCTATATCAGCAAATTAGAGAGCCAGTTGAATATTGATGAATTCTTTGAGGGTGAGTAATATGGCTACAGGCTGAAGAAAGTGAGGGAGGGCAGGCTTAAGTATTTACTCAAGTGAACAATCTTGAAATATTTTTCAACTACGATGTCTCAAGGATTTTTTTTTTTTTAGGTTTTCTTAGTACCTCTGAAACAAACTCTGATTCTTCAAATGGCTTCTCATTTTAATAAGGCCTTTTCTAACTTGACAAAACTCCCGCAGGACTTAAATTGCCCTAAGAACTTAGAAAGTCATTCTAGAACAGGCCACAGCTCACCAGCAGGGTGTAAGGGAAGCCCTCCAATAGGTAGTCAGGCAATTTCTCACTGGGCAGCAAGGAGCCCGAAAACAAAGGAAATGGACACCATTCATTGTTTTTTTTTTTTTTTCTCATTTCTGAAGTATTGTTTCAAAGTGGGTATTTATAGTAAAATAGCACATATTTTTCCCCCTTTTTTTTTTTGCTGATGAAACATTACAAAATTACCTTGATGAGAAGTAATTATAGTCAGTCGAAGAAGAAGAATTTAGCAATAGCTTTGAAGGATCTGAAGGCTCAGCTGGAAAAAAAAAATTAGCTCTAGACCTGAGAGTCAGCAAGGAAGTTATGCATAACAAGAAATAATTTTTTGAAAGTGTTTTCGGAAAAGCAATTGTGAATGAATCTCTGGAAATAGATACTAGGGAAATGAATTGAATTGAAGATTCTTTTTTTTTTTTTAAATTGCAAAGGAAATTTCCAGAACTAAGCATTTTTCTTTTAAATTGAAATGCCTTTTATGATTATGTTTTTCATGAAGACCTTGAGTTAAGGAAACAAGACTTTCCTTATGTTGTAAATATCCAGAAGTCTTTAGAGAGATAAACTCAGGATAGAGTTACAGATTTAACAGAAAGAAAACAACTGGAATCGTGTCATGAAGCTTCAACTGTTATTTGTAAAGGCTTTTTTTTCAAGGTTCAAGAAAAGGCTAGTAGTGAGCAGTAATTCAACAGAAAAGATAGTGCCCTTTGATAATTTTTATTTTACTTTATGAAATTAGCTTTGATAAAAATAATTCTTTGAAAAACTTGAGACTTTGGTTAAAAGTTCAAATCTTAGCTTCTCCCACCTCCCATGATCTCTCCAGGTACAAGCAGAATTAATTAGTAAATTTTTCCTTTCTGCCAATGAGGAGCTTAGTAAGTCCTTGACGGCTGTTGCTTTTGATTTTGAGGTCTCTTTTCTCTCCTGAAAGACGCAGAATCACTGCCTTCAATGCTGCTTGGATTTCTTCTTTAAACATGACATGTTTTTCTTGTTGGGTGTGTGCTATTATTGTCTTAATTACTTCTGGATTTTTGCCCATTAAATCAAAGACAGTGTCAGATGACAGAAATGATCAGATCTTTTCACAAAGGAAGGCCACACGAAGGGTTGTACAGTGGCCTCAGTCTCTAAGCTGTGCTGGCCCTACACTGTTACCGTCCTATAAGCAAGCGTGACTCACTGTCCTTTGCAGAGTATAAACTGACAGAACAGATTGTAATCATAGGGGCATGGAGACGGAAAAGCCATCTCCTGTGTACAAGAACAGGAGCTAAAGCGTAGTCCTAGGTTAGATTTGGTCACTTGCTTTTACCATAAACATTATGATTACCAGTTTCTAACCTTAATACTTTGAGAACTTTCCTGGAGCCTTACCTAATTATGAAAAAGAGAAAAGAGAAACCCAGTACAGATCAATGTCAACATGTCAAATGTAATCATGTTCAGGAGTCTGAAGTGCATTTGGATAGTTGGTTGTTCCATTTATATCAAACATTTTTTTTAAAGCCCCAAAGTGACCAGCATCAAGGAGGTTCTGTAAAAAGCACAGAGCCCTGCCAAGTCTGGATGACATCACTTTTAGTCTTGCTACATAAAAACAAAATGCTCCTGGGGGCAAATAATATCTTGCTGGATAGCAAGGGGAGGAGAGAATAGAAAATTGAAGGACACGAAGGGTACTATCTTTGTTTAAAACCAAGATGTGTTTTTCAAACCATGAAACCCTTTGTTGAAATAGGGAAGGAGGAAAAGTCAGTATGTATAACTGAAACATTTACTTTAATGCTATTAACACTGAACTATCCAGATCTCACTCACAGCTTTCCTTCTTGTCCCCAAACACAACTGCATTAAAAAAAAAAACAACACAAAAAACAAAACTTAATAGGTAGAGTTTCTAGGACTGGTGGAAAAATGTTTCTTTTACCTCCTGTCTCTTAAAATAATTCTTAGGTTTAAAATCAGGTGGGATTTTGCAATAGCTAAAGACTAGAGCAGCCCCATCCATTGGCAGGAAATGGAGATAGAAATCTGGACCCAGTTTTCAACATTTACATTTGCCCTAAACTCAGGGCTCAGCAGCTCCTTTAGCTCAGAGTCCCCAGGAATCCCTAGGCCACAGGCAGGGACTAGTGAAAATAAGAGTGAGGTGGAGAGTGAGGACGAAGGCAAGAAAGAGAAAAAAGATGAAAGTATTAAAAGAAAACCAAATCTTCCCTTCCATTTCTACCTGTACCCTAGTTAAAACCCTCAACTTGCCACCACTACATCATCAAGGTAATTTTCTCAGGCTCCTCACTCATCTCCCAGATGAGTTTTACCCCTTTCCCAGTGGACCCTGAGCTCTGTTCTGTAAACACAATTTTGATCATATTAATCCTTGTCACAAAAATCACAACTAAGTGCTGAAGTCTCGAATGTGGCCTTCAAAGCTTTCTCCAACCTGACTCTAATCTGCTTCTCCAGTTGTAAGTCCTTCCCTCCAGCCACATCTTCTTCATGGCTCTAGGCCAGCTGTGGGCAAACTATGGCCTGCGGGCCGGATCCGGCCCGGTTGAAATGAATAAAACTAAAAAAAAAAAAAAAAAAAGACCATACCCTTTTATGTAATGATGTTTACTTTGAATTTATATTAGTTCACACAAACACTCCATCCATGCTTTTGTTCCGGCCCTCCGGTCCAGTTTAAGAACCCATTGTGGCCCTCGAGTCAAAAAGTTTGCCCACCCCTGCTCTAGGCGGAGATGTTTGTTTCTCCCATTTCCTCAGTCATTCGCAGTCCATATCAACCTACTCATCAAAGCCTCCTCAGATACCTCAGAGTTGGACTTAACCTCTGTCCTGTCCCATCAGAACACTTTAAAAAAATATATTTTATTGATTTTTTACAGAGAGGAAGGGAGAGGGATAGAGAGAAACATCGATGGGAGAGAAACATCGATCAGCTGCCTCCTGCACACCCCCTACTGGGGATGTGCCCGCAACCAAGGTACATGCCCTTGACCAGAATCGAACCTGGGGCCCTTCAGTCCCCAGCCCGAAGCTCTATCCACTGAGCCAAACCAGTTAGGGCCCATCAGAACACTTTCATATAGCTAACTATTCTGAAACTCTTCCTAGCAAACAGTAAGCTCTCAGAGGGAAGGGGCATGTTTGTGCAATATAACTTGCATAGGTTGGTGACTAAGTACATTTCTGTCAAATAAATGCATATCTGAGAAGGAAAAAGACCAAATAGAGGGAGTTAAAAGTTGTGTTGGTGAAAACACTATGACCGAGATGCTTAACAGTTGACTTAGGTGCCCTTTGATGCTCTTGGTGCCAAGGTTATCTAACCCAGAGTGACACAGTGGCTTAACAAGTTGGCATGGGACAGACATTTGCAACAACATCCCCTATAATAATATGGAATTAATTTACTTTTAACTTAGCTTCTCAGTGCTATAAACCCTCTCCTGAAAAAACTATCAACACATTTTGTACTTTTAAGTTTCAAGCCAGTCCTTGAAAGGAAGATGGAATTTGGATGGAACAGGGAAAACTGTGCTCAAAGGGCCTGAGATAAAGAGGAGCTGGAAGGAGATAGAGTTAGCTGTAAAAAGGCTACATGTTCAGGAATTAGTTGGAGATTGAGCTGAACAAAAACGTTCCACCCACTCCAGAACAAATAGATTATGGGGGGTGTGGGAATAAGCAGAGGAGTTTTAATTGCAGGATGGTTTGGAGACTTTAAAGGTCCTTGAGTAAGGGCATGATGTAATGGAAATAATATTTGCAAGAGATTCACTTGGCTTACATGGTAACTCTCTGAACTATGAGCTGCAGCAAACCTATGAAAATCTGAATAATTAGAATATCCTATTCTCCACGCCACACACAGGAGTGAGTTTTCTTACTAGGGAAGAGAAAGGGTGGGAAAAATACTACTTATTGTATGCCTAGTATGTATCAGGTGATGTCTAGACTTTTTTTCCAAGCAGCTATTTTCTCTCTCTCCCTCTCTCTCTCCCTTTCTCTCTCACTCTCCCTCCCTTCCTCTGGCTCTCACACTTACACCTACACACACCAAACTACGCCCCACCATTAGGACTTGATTGGACTTTAAAGTTAATCAATTTCCTGTTAAATTACACTTTAAAATGTTTTAAAATACCAGTAAATATCAGGCAAAAAATTCATCAAAAGAATCCAGAAACATCATGTGCTGATTTGATGAATGAATCCACACCTTCTGGACTGAAGCTAATTGTTTTTTGGGTGGTGGCAGGGCTTCAAAATGGAGAATGTTATTTTTCATGGACAACTTAAAAAATTGTCATTGAATATTTTTGCAAAGTTAAAACAACATTGTAAGTAACTTGGACAACTTAAAAATTCCCCTTAGTTGCTGTAACCCAAATATCATGACATATTTAGAGCTTAAGTGCATCTGAATATAAGCAGAAGAGTGTGATTTCTCCACCTTAGTGGAGCAAAAATTAAGCAGATGAAATATGAAATGAAAAAGAGAATTAATTTGTAGTTTGGATCATAAAAAAGCAGATTTTTGTAGAGGTTATTTTATTTTGATTGCAGACTGTAAATTATTATAGGGAGTTGGTGTAGAAATGACATTGAGGCTTACTTTTGGGTCAATTTGTTCCTAGCTTGACCCACCCTTGGTAGTGGGGAGGGCTGGGACTTTTCTAACCTCAAAGAAACCAGTCTCCCTGCTGCTTTAGGACTTGTGTCTTCTCACCCCAACACTGGCTTTCTTTTAGTATTTTGTCATGTAAATACAGCTTAGAAAACAGAATAAATATTCTATGGGCATTACATGGAAAATAAACTTTTCTTTTAAAGATGTGTGCACATTTAAGTTGCAGACTTACAACCCCAAAGAATTCTTGATATAAAGAAATAGGTATTTGGCTAAAAGTCAAAACTTCTGAAGTAACTTTAAAAGGTGAATAATTTACATTAGCATGGTGTTTATATAATAGGGTGTGTGTGACAAAGTTAAAATAACACTGAAACTAACTTGGTCAATTTAAATATTCCTCTTAGTAACTGTAGAATATAAGTGCCTCCAAGTGGTACATTTCTAGAAAGCTGGTGGGGAATTTAAAAATTTTCCTTTATGCTTGAAAAACTGGTATTAGCCTTTACTTCCCTGATTGAGAGCAATTCCCTCTTGCCTGTCAGAGAACATCTACAAATGAATGTTGACAAAGCTATCTATGTATGGGAGAACAAGCCTGTTACCTCCCTTCCAGAAACCTGTTTATGAACCCTCCTACAATCCTACCACCTGCTCAGACTCAGTTAGCCCCTCTCAGCTACTGTTGTATTATGAATTGGATAGGAACAAAGCAAAAATGAAAGTAGTAAGTGATGGGGAGCGTTGTGTTAATATTCATATATAAATCAACAAGCAAAGCCCCCTGACTACTTTTCTTAGAAGCTGGATAATAATGGCATATGTGTAAAATATATATATATATATATATATATATATATATATATATATTCATATACATATATGTATACACACATATACATGACACAGATTCCCCTACCTTACACTCCCACTTTGAATTACATTAGAATAGTGTTACTCGATCTGAATTACACTACATTAGAGGACTATTGAAAGAGTTTATATTGTCACTAATATGGGTAACATTAGAAACAACATTAGAACCTCTACCCAGTATCATCATCTATACTATTTAACTTTTACACTTTTTCCCTTTGGTTTTGAATGTCTGCATCAATATTCTCTTATAAAAACAAAAGGAAGCTTCCTCTGAAATGCTTTCTACCAATCAGTTCTATAACTTGCAGCTTATAGAACAGTGATGGTGAACCTATGACACGTGTTTCAGAGGTGATACACAAACTCGTTTTTTTGGTTGATTTTTCTTTGTTAAATGGCATTTAAATATATAAAATAAATATCAAAAATATAAGTCTTTGTTTTACTATGGTTGCAAATATCAAAAAATTTCTATATGTGACACGGCACCAGAGTTAAGTTAGGGTTTTTCAAAATGCTGACACGCCGAGCTCAAAAGGTTCGCCATCACTGTTATAGAACTTGTTTTCCCTGGAGAAGGATAATAGAACTGACTGATGCAAGGTATGGCAGTGACATGGATTTTTCTACCCAGTCTGTGCCCTGCCATTAATTGTAGTAACATAAATAAATTGAAACAGGTTGTATTTGTAGAGTTTGCCAATATGATCAGGTTGAAGGTCCCCACTACGATGATCCTCATCTCCTAGTATTTCTTTTTTTAAAAAAATATATCTTTATTGATTTCAGAGAGGAAGGGAGAGGGACAGAGAGATAGAAATATCAATGATGAGAATCACTGATCGGCTGCCTCCCGCATGCCCCCCACTAGGGACCAAGCCCGCAACTTGGGCATGTGCCCTTGACCAGAATGGAACCTGGGACCACCCAGTCCACAGACTGACACTCTATCCACTGAGCAAAACCAGCCAGGGCTCATCTCCTAGTATTTCCACCCTTGTGTAATTCCTTCCCCTTGTTTGTGGTCTGGGCCTAGATACTCACTTCTTACAAATAGAATATAGCAGAAGTGATGAGATGTCATTTCTGAGGTTGGGTTACAAAAAGCCTGTGGCTTCTAACTTGGATTCTCCCTTCCCTTCCCTTCCCTTCCCTTCCCTTCCCTTCCCTTCCCTTCCCTTCCCTTCCCTTCCCTTCCCTTCCCTTCCCTTCCCTTCCCTTCCCTTCCCTTCCCTTCCCTTCCCTTCCCTCCCCTCCCCTCCCCTCCCCTCCCCTTCCCTTCCTTCCCCTCTCTCTCTTTCTCTCTATCATCATCATCATCATCATCATCATCATCATCATCATCATCATCTATATCATGAAGATACTCAGACAACCTGTGAAGAGGCCCACAGAGAGGCTTTGAGGCCTCCTGCCAAGAGCCCCTTGAGTGAGTGTGGAAGTGGATTCTCCAACTTCAGTTGAGTGTTGAGATGACTGCAGCCACACCCACAGCTTGACTGCACCTCCTGAGAGACCTTGAGGCATCCAGCTAAGTGGTACAGAAACTATGAGATAATAAATGGTTGTTATTTTAGGGTAATTAGTTTTCAGCAGTAGATAACTAATACAGAAGGTCTTGTAATTATATAACCAACATAAGTTTATAAGCTGAAATCTGACTAAATCATTTATTTTCTTCTGAAAACATTATAGAATATCACAAGATTGAAAGCCCCCCCCCTCCCCTCCTCTCTCTCCCCTCTCCTCTTTCATTCTCTTTCTTTTTGGAATAAACAACTATAATTACAATTTAAACAGGATATCATGGAGATCAATCATAAGGATTAACATGAATTTGAATTAAAGAAAAAAGAATAAAAATAAAGGATGTGTCTGAGAAAGTTAGCCTTCCCTTTATAATAAACACTTGTCCTTTGATAATGTATTTCTTATAAACATGGTGATGTGTCTGTGTATGTGGGTGCATGCCTGTGTGTGTGTGTGTGTGTGTGTGTGTGTGTGTGTGTGTGTGTGTGTGTACAGCACTGTGTTTAGTTTAATGTGTGACGAGGCTTTCCTTATTGGTAGAGGAATGGAGGAATGGCGAGAGTTACATGCATTTCCAAAATGGTCTACTGGTTAAAATTGGGAATAAAAGACTTGTGCCCTAAATGTTTACATATATTCTTTACATAGTTTTTTTTCTTTTTAAAAATTTTATTTTTCAGCTACAGTTGACATTTAATATTATTTTATACTATTACTTTCAGGTGTATAGCATAGTGATTAGACAATTATATAATTTATAAAGTGACCTCCTCCCCAATATTTCCAGCACCCTCCTGGTACCATACTAGTGCATAGTTATGACAATATTATTGACTATATTCCCTTTGCTGAACTTCAGGCTTCATATTTTACTGGGAGGAATACTAAAGAATTTGTGGACATATATTTTAAACAAACTGAGATATAAAGAAAATTGGTTTCTTTTTTCTAATAATTGGCATTTAAAAAGCATTTTGAGTCTTTCCATTGTAAGGTGTTATGGCTTTGTATAAGTAAAAGACTCTGCACTCTAGAATATTCTAGTCCTAGTTCAGAAAGTTAGGCATATATATAAATATGATATATTCCCAGAGTACTTGTGATTTGCTTTTTCAAATTAACATTGCCTAAATATTGTTTCAATTTATTAACCCTAATTGGAAAATGTTAAAAATCTTGTGTCTTCATTTAAAAAAAGCCATGACATTCCTGAATATTTATTAGTTTAACTGCTTGGGGTAAACTCAGAAATTCTATAATTTAACTAATTAATATCTGTATTATGCAAAATGTATAAAGTATAGAAGAGAAACAAAGCATTTAAATATACCTTATGAACTCTTTGAGTCTTAGAAGAAATACCATTTTTTAAAGTTATCCTAGTTAGCTAAGAGTTAATGTAAAAGAAATACAGATGCCAAGTGAGAGTTCTGAATACAGAGTTAATTATCCAGACTGCCAGTTTATAGATCTTTATGTAAACTGCTGTCCTATTTGTAGCTCTGAACTGAATTAAGCATTTCCTCCTAGTAAGATCCTTTCTGTTTAAATAGAGAGGCAATATAATGTAGCAGAAAGATGGTGGGTTTGGGATTAAATTTGGGCTTAAATCTTTGCTTTGTTATATATTACCTATGTGACCTTGGGCCAGCTATTTAATCTCTGAGTTTCTTTCTTGGTCTACCTCTGAGGTTTATTGTGAAGATTAAATGGGAATCATATGAAGGGTTGCTCAGTGCCTCTTGGATACTCAGTAAATGTTAGTTACTTTAATTTTACCAATTTCCCTTCAGGAATGAAGAGAAAGGCAGTCAGGAAAGGTTTCCTTGAGATTTATTTAAACCAGGGATGGGGAATGTCCTGCTTGAGGGCCCTATAAGGCCTGAGACATCATTTGGTCTGGCCCTGCCAAGGCATTAGGAGTGAGTTAATTAAATGTTTGACCAAATATAGCAAGCTAATTTTTAAGTTGACAGTTTTGTATGGCCCAAAAATGATGTTATAAATATCCAAATGGCCCTTGGTAGAAAAAAGGTTTCCCATCCCTGATTTCAACTGAGAACCAATAAAGGTCAGTATCTAGTGGGAATAACATGTGCAAAGATATAGTGAAGACAAGCTTGGCAGTTAAGAACAAATCAAAGCTTTGTGTCTGGCGCAAAGTGAGGATAACATTGGAGAAGTAGGTTGGAGCCAGATCTTAAGGCCCCTCGAGGTTATGGCAAGCATTTATCTCGACTTAATTCTGAATGTAGTGGAAACCATTGGAGAGTTTAAATTTGTGAAGGCTGTAACTCTGATTTCCCAAATTTTGAGACAATATGCTGTAGTTAATCCTTGAGGAGGGATTTGCTAGTATTTTTCTTTATTTTTTTCTTCAAATTTTAAAATCTTATTGTTTAAAGTAGTGTATTACATATGTCTCCTTTTCCCCCCTATTGAGCTCTCCCCAGCCACCCCCACCCACAGCACATGCCCTCATCCTCCTAGTGTCTGTGTCCATTGGTTAGGCTTATATGCATGCATATAAGTCCTTTGGTTGATCTCTTACCCCCTCCCCTGACCCTCCCCTGCCTTCCCTCTGAAGTTTGATGGTCTATTCAGTGCTTCTCTGTTTCTGGATCTATTTTTGTTCATAAGTTTATGTTGTTCATTATATTCCACAAATGAGTGAGATCATGTGATATTTATCTTTCTCCAACTGGTTTATTTCACTTAGCATAATGCTTTACAGCTCCTTCCATGCTATTGCAAATGTTAAGAGTTCCTTCTTTTTTACAACAGCGTAGTATTCCAGTGTGTAGATGTACCACTGATTTTTAATCCACTCATCTGCTGATGGGCACTTGGCTATTTCCAAATCTTAGCTATTGTAAATTGTGCTGCAATGAACATAGGGGTGCATATAGTCTTTCTGATTGGTGTTTCTAGTTTCTTGGGATATATTCCTAGAAGTGGGATTACTGGGTCGAATGGAAGTTCCATTTTTAATTTTTTGAGGAAACTCCATACTGTTTTCCACAGTGGCTGCGCCAGTCTGCATTCCCATCAGCACTGCACAAGGGTTCCTTTTTCTCCACATCCTCCCCAGCATTTGTCGTTTGTTGATTTGTTGATAACAGCCATTCTGACATGTGTGAGATGGTACCTCATTGTTTTTTTTATTTGCATCTCTCAGATGATTAGTGATTTTTAGCATTTTTTTTTTCATATGTTTCTTGGCCTTCTGTATGTCCTCTTTTGAAAAGTGTCTATTTAGGTCCTTTGCTCATTTTTTGATTGGATTGTTTGTCTTCCTTTTGTTAAGTTCTATGAGTTCCCTATACATTTTGGAGATTAAACCCTTATCTGAGATAACATTGGCAAATACGTTTTCCCATGCAGTGAGTTTTCCTGTTGTTTTGTTGATGGTTTCTTTTGCTGTACAGAAGCTTTTTATTCTGATGTAGTTCCATTTGTTTATTTTCTCCTTAGTTCCCATTGCCCTAGGAGCTGTATTGGTAAAGATATTGCTACGACATATGTCTGATATTTTGCTGCCTATGGATTCTTCTAAGATTTTTATGGTTTCCTGTCTTACATTTAAGTCATTTATCCGTTTTGAGTTTATTTTTGATAGTTACATGCATCTCCAAAATGGTCTACTGGTTAAAATTGGGAATAAAAGACTTTTGCCCTGAACATTTACATATATTCTTTACACAGTTTTTTAAAAAATTCTTTATTGTTAAAAGTAATACATATGTCCCCTTTCCTCCCCATTGTTCTCTCCCAGCCCACCCTTCCCCCCAGCTTAGGCCTTCATTCCCTATTGTCTCTGTCCATTGGTTATGCTTATATGCATACAAGTTCTTCGGTTGATCTCTTACCATCTCCCCCTCCCCTCCCGCCCATCCTTCCCTGCCTTCCCTCTGAGGTTTGAAGGTCTGTTCAATGCTTGTTTGCTGTTTTTAGTTTATAGGAATAAAATTTAAGTGTTCCTTTGAGTCTCCTTTTATGAGTGACTCTTTTGATGGCAGGAAAGCACTTCTTATTGTTATCGCAAATATGATTAAAACTGTGTGGTAGGCTTTTATAAATCATGTTACCTTAAAATGGAATGACCATTTCTATGATAAAGGAGGAAAATACTCTTTTAGAGTGGCATTTCAAAGGTAAATAAATTAGCCAATTCAAATGCCATTTTTCTTAAGGCATTTTTATATTCCCATATTTTAAATGGTTACTATGCTTATGAACTCCCAGGCCCTTTATCAGTAACAATCAGTCAGTCAGTCAAATGGATTAAGCACTTACTGAGTACCTTTACCAAGTTCTATGTAAGGTAAAGGCAAAATGGTGAAACAAGAAAGCAGACGAAGAGGAGAGGGTTTCCAGTGCTCAAGAGGCATACAATCAAGTGGAAAATATCAAATATGCAACTGAAATGGTCGAAGTACACTGATACTAAGTGATAACTTTTCCAAGTTAATAAGTGTAGAGTGCTCATGAAAAAAGTATGCCCAATCATGCTGAGATGTATGCCCAGGCAAAATATGATTCTTGATCACAGTATTGCTTTGCATCTTTGTTCTTGCTGATTTTCCATTGCCTAGAATGCTCTTGCCCTCCATTTTCACCTGATGAAAATTTATCTTTCATTTACTAGTATGGTCTAGTTCAAAGTCTTCTAATTCCATGATGCCTAGGCTTACTCAATCTTGACTTATTGGTTGCAGTGGAAAATACAGTCCACCTAGCTCTCCATCCTAGAATTCCATGAGTCATATTTCTCCTTTCACCTCTTGATCACTTCTTTTCTGTCCCCTTTGGTGTCTCTTCTTTTCTTAACTGTGCCTTAAAGATTTAGCATCAGGGAATTCTGATTCTGTGGCCCTAATTGCCTTATTCACGTGATCTCAAGACTTTATTTCCCAGTAATTATCCCTTATACCCCTTACTCAAGCTCCAGCTCAAGTAAGCTCTATTTCTTGAGCTAATTCCTGGACATATCCACTTGGATGTCTCTATCATCTCACACCCAACATGTCTAAACTAGATTCATCTTCACCTCTACACTCTAATTTTCTTTTTTTTTTAATTAAATCTTTATTGTTCAGATTATTACATTTGTTCCTCTTTTTCCCCCCCCATAACTCCCCTCCTCCCAGTTCCCGCCCCACCCTCCGCCCTCACTCCCCACCCACTGTCCTCATCCATAGGTGCACAATTTTTGTCCAGTCTCTTCCTGCATCTCCCACACCCTTTCCCCCCCCAAGAATAGTCAGCCCATTCCCTTTCTATGTCCCTGATTCTATTATAATCACCAGTTCATTCTGTTCATCAGATTATTTATTCACTTGATTCTTAGATTCACTTGTTGATAGATGCATATTTGTTGTTCATAATTTGTTTCTTTACCTTTTTCTTCCTCTTCCTCTTCTTAAAGGATACCTTTCAGCATTTCATATAAACCTGGTTTGGTGGTGATGAACTCCTTTAGCTTTTCCTTATCTGTGAAGCTCTTTATCTGACCTTCAATTCTGAATGATAGCTTTGCTGGATAAAGTAATCTTGGTTGTAGGTTCTTGGTATTCATCACTTTGAATATTTCTTGCCACTCCCTTCTGGCCTGCAAAGTTTCTGTTGAGAAATCAGCTGACAGTCGTATGGGTATTCCCTTGTAGGTAACTGAGTTTCTTTCTCTTGCTGTTTTTAAGATTCTCTCTTTATCTTTTGCTCTTGGCATTTTAATTATGATGTGTCTTGGTGTGGTCCTCTTTGGATTCCTTTTGTTTGGGGTTCTCCGTGCTTCTTGGACCTGTAAGTCCATTTCTTTCACCAGGTGGGGGAAGTTTTCTGTCATTATTTCTTCAAATAGGTTTTCAATATCTTGGTCTCTCTCATCTTCTGGCACCCCTATAATTCTGATGTTGGTACGCTTGAAGCTGTCCCAGAGGCTCCTTACACTATCCTCGCATTTTTGGATTCTTTTTTCATTTTGCTTTTCCGGTTGGGTGTTTTTTGCTTCCTCGCATTTCAAATCATTGACTTGATTCTTGCGCTCCTCTGGTCTGCTGTCGGGAGTCTGTATAATATTCGTTATTTCAGTCCGTGTATGCTTAACTTCTAGTTGGTTCCCTAATATAACATCGAGGGTCTCATTAGTTTTCTTGTAGATCTTATTAAGTTTATCGGCGGCTTCTAAACAGTTCTAGAGAGACCTTAAAAGTGTGGTTCTGAACTCTATATCTTCCATTGACAATTTTGTCCTGTTTCTTTGTCTCCGCATTTTGTTATGCTTCCTTGGTGCACCCCCTAGTGGTCTTTGTGCGCAGTCTTGTAGTTAAACCTTGATTGTTGTAGCTAATACCAGGGAGGGTTTGACCTCCAGGCCAAGTGGCTATGAGAATCAGCTGTGTCTGTAGTGAGAGAACTTCTGTCCTCTAGGGAGGTGCTAATCTGGCGTTTGCCTGAGGCTATCCGGCAAATGCCTGTGTGCAGGGCCTGGGCGGGGAGGGTCGCACAGGATCAACAGGGTGGGCTGGAGAGAGCAGTTATGGCGGCTCTCAGTCCTGTCCCCAGGGGCTCTGCCTCTCTGCGTCCCAGCACCCGCTGCAAAGCTCAGAGAAAAAGCTGCACTCGCTCTGACCGAAGCCAGACAGTCCTGCTTCTTCCGTTTGAGTCTGGGTCCCTAAAGACTAGCCCGTATCTGGAGCTCAGATTCTGCGACTCCCTCCCGATTGAAAACGCCAACCGCGCCCTCCGCCGCCAGCCCGCTCCGCGCACTCCGCACCTCAGAATTTGACTTCAGCACTGCGCCTCCTCTGAGTGTCCGTATGCGTTTCTCTTTCCTCCTAGTTGTAGGACTTCCACTCAGCCAGCGTTCCTGTGGTTCTGGGTGATGTCCCTTCCGTTTTTTAGTTTCACTTTTGAAGTAGTTGTTCATGGCAGCAAACTCCGGCGTTAACCTATGCCGCCATCTTGGTTCTCCTAATTTTCTTACTTAAATACAAAGCTTATCATGTATTCTTAGTTTCTAGGGCTCTAAACTGTGATGTCTTTTTATTCAATCTCTTTTTTTCCCCCACATATATCCAGTTAGACAGATTATGACTTAGCTCAAGTCTTGTCCTCTCTGCTCCTGGGCCTGGAGTATTCTACACTTCAAATTTTTCTGCACTACTTAATTTATCTCTTAACCATGAATTGGGCTTACGTAGATATTTAACCGTTTTCTAGGCTAAAATAAAGTCCTGTTGTTCTTTACTTAAAATGGTTCTCGTTTTCATCTCTTCCTACACTTCAACTCCTTCCCCTATCTGTTCTCCTCATCGCCTCTCACCTATTTTAGAGCAATAACCCCCTAGGTGTCTTCCTATCAACACAGTACATTTCTCCACCCTGTCCTCAGTGTTTATGCTCACCAAGAATGCTCTTCTTCTTTTCTCTGTGAGACAAATCTTCTCTATCTTCTAAGAGTGGGGTCATTGCCCACTTCTACCAGGAAATCTTCCTGGATCTCCCAACCCAACTGGAAGTTTCTGTATGCTGGTAGGGAGTGTTTAATATAGGGGGAAAGTGAATTTTGGGGCTAGACAAACCTGGGTTTGAATCCCAGTGATGTTATTAACTATACAGCCTCAATTTCTCTGAGCCTTAGTTTCTTTATCTATAAAAATGAATAAATAATTGCTATCTTATAGAGTTGTTGTATTAAATGAGATTATGTATATAATATATCTGGCACTTGATGAATATTATTACCACGTAGGTCTTGAGTCTCCTCCAAGCCTGATACATTATACAACTTCAGGGGGTGTCTTCATGAATATTGCCCCTTACAGTTATTAAGTGCATGACTTGCATATGGTACCACAGGTCTAATGTGTCTAGTATTGTTTGCTAAGTTATTTATATGTGTTCTAGTGTTTAATAATCTGTAAGTTTCTGAAAACAGGATGGGTGAGGGAAGTGCTAGTTTTCTTGTACATCGTGTTGAATACAGTTATTTCCTTAGCCCCAACTCTCACCACCATCAGCTACCCCCTCCCATTGCAGTTTCTCTGATGGCCATAGCCCAGATCCTCATGTCTTTGTACAGTCCTATTCTCTGGGCTAGAGTAACCTCTAGGTCCCTAGACTTCTTTACTTGTATCCTCTTGATTAGACTGCATTAGCCTTGTTCCCCAATGCAAGCTCGACATCTAACATAATTCCTGGCACATAGGACAAACTCAATAAACATTTGCTGAATGAATACATTGTTTTCAGGGATTATTACCTGATTTTCCTCAAAAAGGAACAGGAAAAATTTTAAATGAATTGCTATTTTTCTTCAACTAACATGACTACAATGGATTGAATGTTTGTGTCCTCTCCAAAATTCATGTGTTGAAATCTTCACCCCCCAATGATATTAGTAGGTGGGAGGCCTTTGGGAGGTGATTAGGTCATGAGGATTGAGTCATCATGAATGGGATTATTATCTTTATGAAAGGGTCCCTAGGGAGTTCTCTAGATACCTTTCCACAATCAGAAGAGAACAGTCTGAAACCTGGAAGATAGCCTTTACTGGAACTTGATTGTACTGGTACCTTGATCTAGAATTTCCAACTCCCAGAGCCATAAGAAGTAAATTTCTGTTTTTTAATAAGCTACTCAGTCTATGATACTTTGTTATAGCAGCCCAAATGGACTAAGACAATGATTGAATTTCTAATGTCTACTCATCCACTGAAGCACTTTGTGTGTATCTCATCATGTACATTGTGCTAACATTGTCTGATTCTTAATAGGGATGTTTGCCTTGGGCAAGTTTCTTAATCATTCTGTGCCTTAGTTACTTATTTGTAAAATGGATATAATAAGAGCACTCTCAGTGTTGTGAGGATTAAATGAGATGCTTCTACTATCTGGAATTTTCTCTCTCAGATCATCCCAGGGCTGGCTCCTTCTTCACATTCAAGACTCATTTCAAATGACAGTACCTCAGAGGCCTTTCCTAATTGCTTTAACCTATTTTGCAATTTCTCTCATATCACTGTGTTTTAAGCTCTTCATGACATTTGTTGCTCTCTAAATTTCTGTTTACTTGTTTATTTGTTTACTTAATTTCTCTGAGCCTTAGTTTATATTCACTGCCATATCCTCAGTGCCTAGTATGGTGATTGGAATGTAATAGTATGCAATGCATATTTGTTGAAACGTTTTATTTACCCTTCCCCCTCCCAGTCTTTGAAAAAAAACTAATGGATTGCCAAACTTGAGTGAAAATATTCTGATCACAAAAGTCAGGCACAAAACTCTTTTTAAAGTATTATCAATCTCTCAGGAGCTCACAGCCTAGTTAGTGAGGTGTGACTTGAACGATTTTTAGAACCATTGGTGGCTTATAAACCAAACCACTAGTGCAGCCTGTGCCTTTCATGGATAAAAAGTGATACAGCCATAGATCTAAGAAGGTATGTAGCTAAGAACTAATTTGTTTTTTTCTTTAGTGTTGAAAGTATTACAGATGTCCCCTTTGTTTGTTTTTTTCCCCATTGACCCCTTTCTCCCCACATCTGCCCTTCCCAGGCCTTCATCACTCTATTGTCTGTGTCCATATATGTATATAAGTTACCCGATTAATCACTCCCCACCCCTTCCTTGCCTTCTCTCTGAAATTCGTCAGTCTGTTCAATGCTTCTATGTCTCTGGATCTATTTTGTTCATCAGTTAATTTTGTTCATTAGATTCCACTTATGAGTGAGATCATGTGACGCTTATCTTTCTCTGGCTGGCTTATTTTGCTTAGCATAATAGTCTCCAGGTCCCTCCATGCTGTTGCAAATGATAAGAGTTCTTTCTTTCTTTTTGTTACAGCTGCATAGTATTCTATTGTGCAAGTGTACCACAGTTTCCTAATCCACTCATTTGCTAATGGTCACTTGGGCTGTTCCCAAATCTTAGCTATTGTAAATTGCCCTGCTTTGAACATAGGGGTGCATATATTCTTTCTGATTGGTGTTTCTGGTTTTTAAGAACTAATTTGAATGCTGCAGAGTATAAGTAAAATGAAGATACAGAGGGAGGGATTCACCTCGGGACCTTGAAGGAGAGATAAGTTATCCTAGAAAAAAAAAAGAGACCAGGCACTAATGTTTGAAAAGCACATAGAACAATGTCTCATCCATAGTAAATATATATGCATATATTTATTATCCATAGTATATATATTTATTAATTAACGTCCCCAACTGATATTTCTAAGCCATCAGAACTTTATTTTTGCTTTTAAAAAAGATATAAAAATATTTAAAAAACTTTATTCAAAAAGTTAACACAGGCTGCCCTTTTCAAAAGCCCTCATAAGAGAGCCACAAGAACATTTACTTGCCTGATATTAGTAAATATCACATACTAATTTTATTTAGTTTTAAAAGACTTTCACCAATTTGTAGATAGAGGAAGGGAGAGAGAGAAACATTGATGTGTGAGCACAACGTTACCTGGCTGCCTCTTGCATGGCCCCCACTAAGGATCTGGCTTGCAACCCAGTCATGTGCCTTGACTGGAAATCGAACTGGCAACCTTTCAGTGCATGAGACAATGCCCAATCAACTGAGCTACACCGGACAGGGCTATATACAAATTTTAGAAATAGCATTAACAGGAGACCCCAAACTGAGATCACATGGACTCAAGTAGATTGTCTGAACAGAGATCAATCCTCAGATATATCCACAAATAAAAATGACTGCTTAGAATGGCCCTTCTGAGCCTCTGCTTTACGCTGTGGATCCTGGGCACATTCTCCTTCGTTGACGACACAAGGTGGACAATTGCAGTTGGGCCTCTGGCTGGACTGTGACAAGGTGAACACCTCGTAGCCTGTCTCACCATCCTGGGTTGTGGTTTGTATCTTGCTGGCTTCTTTCATGCAGTAGGGAGTAGTGAGCCATGGGGAGTACTTGGGGGCAGTGCATGACACTGGAAATATATATTTAGATGAGGTAGACTTTGAAGCACAATGTATCTCAGTGCTGTACATAACCATATCCTGAGAGATAGCTTTGGCTCTGATGCCACATTCGGTAACACGGTAGGTAAACTTGTAGATATGTGACTGAACATGATTGACAGGGCAACCCTGGCCCAAGTGTAACTCATGAAAGTGTACATATACATTGCTGTTCAACATGAACGGGTGTACCGTAACCATGAACCAGTCTATAGAGCAGAATACAGTGATTGGAATTTGCCCCAAACAGGTGAAAAACAAAGAGGTGAGGATGACCATCCCTCCTATCAACTTGAAGACTTTCATCCCTGTAGCTGATCACGTAATGATTCTCAGGAAACAGGAAGCTGTCTGGTGAGGATTTCTAGAGCACACAAAAACACAAAAGGCAAATCATTTTATTTCCTATCAAAAGTTCAAATATGATCATTTTCTTAAAACAAAAGGCCATTCCTAAAGCATTAAAAAAGAATATAAGAGAAAAGAACATACATGTTCTCACCAAAAAAGTTAAATATGTAATGTGTTAACTTGATGGGGGAATCCTTTCACAATGTATAAGTATGTCAAATCATCACATTGCATACTTTAAGTATCTTACAATTTTATTTGTCAATAAAACTGAAAAAAAGGGAAAAAAGAAAAGGAAAATATTCTTGTGAAAGAGAACTGAATTTTAATTTTATTGTTGAAACTCACGTTTATGGATGACTACAATAGCTTCTTTAAGTGACTTTATCATGCTGTTTTGGTATAAAGCACATATCCCTCATATGTAGAATGAGAGTCCATACTGATCAGGAGTGGCTAAAAAAATAAATAAAAAAACAGTTTTCATGCCAAACATTAAATAAGGAGACAGGAGATACAGTTTAATTCAAACTGACAGCACTTGTCCTCTCATATGCTGTAATAATGAACCCCTCCTTATTGCTGGTTTTTTTTTTTTTTTTTTTTTTTTTTTTTGGTTAGCAACAAATTTAATTAAATGAAACCTAAGAAGAAATGATGTTTTATTCCTGACAACCAAGTATTAAAATTTTGACCAGAGGCTCCCATAAGCTAATCAAATGAAGGCTTCAGAAACTCTAGCAGTAGTATCATAAGTCATTATAACCAATAGATTCCCTGGTATATCAATTGGGATACCTTCTAAAACAGTAAAATTTCAGAAACAAAAATATTCCTTTTTAATTTTATATTTTGATCCATATTATCCATGAAAACTATTTAAATGTCCTATATTAAAGAAAGAGGGTCTTAGGTTTGTGTTTTATACATTGGTTGATAAGTTATTTTCTAAAATATCCTTTGTGGCCATGGCTGGTACCTCATTGAATCACATACTTTGCTTTACATTCTTCTTTTATTTTCACTAGCTTTTCATTTTTAAAAAATATGAAGCTCTGTGGCTACCTCCTAGTCCTATTGTCTTTTACTTCTTAAGGAGTGACTAGCAGAGTAGTGTGAAGAAAAATAACTAATGCTAAGAACAAGTATCAAAAAGACAACATCAGAATGAGGTGACAAATGAAGAAGGAAAGAAGAGAAATATTATCAAATATTATCCAACATAGCTTTCATTTTAAAAGTGAAAATGAGATAAATAGAAAAGTGCCTACATTTTCAAAGAAATTGTGTGTGTGTGTGTGTGTGTGTGTGTGTGTGTGTGTGTCTGTAAGGTTTTACTTTTGTTCCCTGCTGATTTAGTAACCCCCGCATAAATGAATTCATTCTTTGACTAAAATTTATTGAGTGCCTACTATATGTATATCACTGTACTAAAAAGCATCCCCAAAACTCTTTTTTCTTTCCCCTTTCCTCAGTTGCAAAAATGCAGCTCTTTCTCTTCATTTGATATGGATGAATTTCCTGCATTCTTTAATGGAAACCATGGTATGAGAGCCCGCTAGAAAAGAGCACTGGCCTGGATGAAATGTTTTGTTTCTAAGTCAGGCACTTAATTTGATTGGTACATATTGGTCTCTCTCTCTCTCTCTCTCTCTCTCTCTCTCTCTCTCTCTCTCTCTCCATCATTTTCTCTGAGGTGTTGAGGTATAAATAGAAGTCTAAGGGGTCTACCAGGCTACTTCCTTTCATTATTGTTCATTCTGAAATGTCTTTCCTGAGACTGCTTTTTTGTTTTACACAAAGCAAAAACAGAAGCAGCATCAACACACAAAAACCTGATCTTCTTACCCCTCCAAAAACCAAAACAAACAATATAAGACAACAAAAACAATAATAAATCAAGTAAATTATGATGCCAGTTGGTCCTGAGTGATGACTCAGCAGTTTAATAAACATGATCCAGAATGAGGCATGATATTTGCTGAGGTTCCTTTTGGAAGCTGAGATAATCACTCCATCACCACTGTACTATTGTCTTGGTTTAAAGAAGGCCACCTTGTCCTGAGCATGCTTTAGGAGTGGCTTTCTTTTTCTCCCTCTCCTTCCTTCTGTCCTTAACATCATCTCATAGCATATGCATATTTGCCCTGAACAAAAACCTCTCATTTAAATAGTTACTGCAATAGGCCAGAGAAACAATCCTTCCATTTCATTTTCTTTGTTCAAACCCCCAAACCAAGACCCAAGCTTAAGGCTGTGTTTTTGGCCAGGAAGTTATGCCACCCATTTTCTTTCACTCCCTCAAACATCTTTCCTATCCTCCTTCCTCTGAAGGACAATTCAGATCGTTATAAAAAGCCCAGATTCTCTGATAAAGAAGACAGTTGTCTTCCAGCTAATCATTTTAGACTACCTTACTAATGAGCTTGCTAACGCTTAGCTCAATGCCACACTTGGGGAGTTGCTCCCTTTTGCTGAGTACAGGTCATCAGAACTTGGCAGCCTCCTTTCCCTTTAGCTTGAAATTACCAGGGAAGGGCAGTGTGTGTGTGTGTGTGTGTGTGTGTGTGTGTGTGTGTGTGTGTGTGTTTATTGGGGGGAGGGTTATTAGTCATTCACAACACAGTGAGAATTCATAAAACAAGCTGGGTTTTCTAACTTCTAGCAGAGATGTACTGAAAGAATGGTATATTGGACAGAGGAAGGAGACAGTGGGTCTCTGATGCCTGGGGACAGAATAAAAAGAAGGCTGAGGGGCCAGAGAGGGAAATGAGCTCCTAAAAAGTGAGTTGTGCAGGGGTGCCAAACTGAAGGTATTTTTAGCCATAGTTGGAGCTGTGCATACATAACATCCCAGGAGCTGTGGACAGAATCCTATTTAAAGTTTCCAGAAATCTTCAGAGCTATGGGGAGTTGAGGACTAGGGAAGAAATGAAGCAGAAAAAGGAGCGCTAACCTTGGACTACTGTCCAGTTTCTAGAGGAGGTGGCTGGGCTGTCAGAAAGCATGTCTCAGGGTTTGCATTACCATAGCCCCATTTGGACCAGATTGCAAATTATCCCTGTGACATTCCAGAAGCAATGAACTTAGATGCATTTGTATAGCCAAGTAGGGCTCAGCTATTGGTACATACCGTCCTGAACTGAGCTATAGAGAGGCCAGCACAACCGGAGCTGCTAATGACACCTGGATACAAAATGTTTGCTTTCTTAGCAGCTACAGAGTACAGTAGCTTTCTGTTTTTTTCTAAATGTGGTTTACGCATATACATTTTTCCATTAGTTCCTCTAACAGAGCTTTCCTCCTCCCCTCCCTTTTTTAAAAAAAAGAACTCCTTAATAAGCCTAATTCTTAATAAATACTTTACTGTTCTTTTAAAAAAAGAGAAACATTTCATTCTTGGAATATGAACTCTTTTTCTCCCCCAGTGAACATATGAAAAGATGTTTATTTTTATTGGTCATCAGGGAAACACAAATTAAACCACAGGGTGATACCACTGATTACTCATTGGAATGGCTGAAATAAAAAAGGAGGAATATATTAAGTTGATGGGAATGTAGAATTGGAGTCCTCATATATTATTGATGGCATTGTTGGAAAAAATATATATATTATACTTGCACATATATGGAAGTATGTATCTATATTTTATATACATAACCAATATAAAAGGACATATCTATAAAATAAAATATTTGCACAAAAATCATAGCAACATTATTTTTAATAAATCAAAACTGGAAACTATGCACATTCCCCAAAGCAGTGGAATGGATAGATAAATTATTGCATATTCAAAAAAGGAATAGAAGACCACAGCAATAAGAATGAATGCATCACTATTACATGCAACAATATGAATAAATCTCAAAAATATAATGTTGGGTGAAAGAATCCAGACACAAAATAATGCACAATGTAAAAGTTCATATTCATAAAGTTCAAAATAGGCAATGCTAACTTGTGGTTTTAGAAGTAATGGTAGATATTTTGGGGAGTGTGAACTCTATTTCTTAATGTCTTACACAAAAGAGGTTAGATATTGGTTTAAACACAGAGCATTTTTCATCTCAGGGGGAAAATCCCCTCTTTTTAAAAGAGACAAAAGCTACAGTCCACATTTGTTTTGTAATGTTGGTTAGTGAATTGAGAAGTGTAACACAAATCTCCTTGAAAGCAGATAGGATTTTTGCCTCACCATCTCCTCTGATGTCATCAGAGACACATATTAATTCTCTGCATGGGGAATGAGGAGGGGAATAAGCTAAACATTTCCACATCTGGTTTTGGAATGGTTTGGAAAAAGAATTCACTCCATAGGTTCCTGGAAGCTTTTGGGGTTGACAGTTATTTATTTTTAAAATTCAGTGTACTCATGACAGCAGAATTATCATTTGTATATTGCTTTCCCAGAATCTTGTTGTCAAAACAAAAGGAAACAGAGGGGAAAAGGAAAGTCCAAAGCAACATGCAATTATCTCAGGGAAATATAACTGTCAGGGTTTTGATTTGTAGCAAATTTTGTTTGCTCTCTTGCAGCTGATTTGAAGAAAAATTAATCTCAGTTGGAATAAAGATTCTTTTACAAAACAAGACCGGAAAAAAGAATTTTAACACTTTGTGAACTCTTTCATTTAGAAATTCAAATAGCCACATTCTGATTTTTCTCTGCCAACTATCTCAAGGTTTAGGAGCCTTTTAAATAATACTTTCAACAATAAAGATAAATTTAAAAAAGACTATTTTCTACCCCCCCAAAATAAATAAAAGTGAGGTTCTGTTTGAACCCCATTTTTAAAGAATTGGTTCACTGCTCTCAAAGAAAGTGAGGATTGTGATTATACTAATGATGTCAAAGGTACATTAAAATGAATCAAAAAGTGAAATAATTGCTTTTGTAGATTCTAAAGAATCTGGTTCAGTTTTCTAGCCTTGTGAAGAATAGTGTGAAAAGTAACTGTGCAGTATTCACCATTTTATGTGGAAGAAGAATTATGAACTGCTAATATTAAACAATGTCCATTTTCTCAACAAAGTAAAACACCCTGACTCAAACTAGAAAAAACTTCATTAAAATTAAATGAAAAAGTAGTTATTAAAATGTTTACTAGTATGTAATTCTAAAATTAACTGTGGAAATTGGAAGATATAGAAAAGAAAAAAGGAGAAAATAATTTGCAATCTCAACATAGCCATTGTTACTTTTTTGGTTTACACACTTCTATTTTTTTGTGATTTGTGTGTGTGTGTGTGGGGGGAGAAGTATATATAATATTCCAAAGTCATGTCTGGAAAAAAAAGCCAAGGTTTCTTTGAAAGCTGTTTTTAATTTTTGACATTGAATTTGAAAGCAATCAAAGTATTATTTTTGTTAGGGCCATCTGGTTTTGTTCTTATAATCTGTTAAGCTATCAAGCATAGTTTAAATGTCATGGTTCATCTCATGCACAAATAAAGGTTGCGAAATAAACAAGAGTCCAAGCTCCTTGTAAGAGAGAGTTTTCGTTGGATCACAAATTTGGTTACTAAAAGGTGAATAGTTTGATGTGAAATCAAACCATAATAAGGCTCTACAGCAAGGATAAACCATACCCTGCCTGAACATAAGTATTTCCAAATAAATACAGAAAGTTGGACTTCAGTGGAAATTACAAATATCAGGTCATGGGAACTCCTTCCCTTTTATGCAGAGAAGCTGAGTGAGTTTAATTTTAAAGTTGAACGAAAAGATGTATGTATTTCATAATTTCCATAAAACGCAAGCAAAATCCCAAATGCATGCCCCTAATTCAGTTTATGTTTTAATTAAATAATTTATTTGAGTTTGATTTTTCAAAAAACCACACCCTTTGCCACAAAGCCCCAGAGTCCCTTTTCATTTTAAAAGAAAAGGTAATTTTGTGTCTGAGCCAAGCTCCCAACTCCACAGCAGCTCGGCTGCATTTTTAACCCATTAGGAGTCTCTGAAGTTCTGCTCAAACTAGATAAAGGCCTGTTTGCCTGGGCTGATTTCTGGATGTTGCCATCAGAAGGCAGAAGGTTGAATCAGACACCCCTTCAAGGGTTTCACCACTTTTCTGATACACCTATCTCAATAAATGAGAGTTCTAGACAGTTTCCAAAAATGACCAGGCACATTCCTCCATCCCTTTCAAAACGGGGTACAGGTATTCTTAAAGCAAGGTGTGCATATATAGCACCAGCTGAAGGATGGCTTAAGTCCAAATTAAAAAATCAAATGACAATTGATATTACAGGCTGTTTGGCTGAGTTTTTATTTATTTTTTTGAGAGAAATATCATTGTGAGAGATTTTGCCTCCTGCATGCGCCCCACTTGGGATCGACCCACAACCTGGGTATGTGCCCTGATCTGGAATTGAACCTGCCACCTTTTGGTGTATGAGATGATACTCCAACCAACTGAGAAACACGGGCCAGGGCTGGGCTGATTTTTTACTGACTTGACCAACATGGATCTTTTCAAAACCCAAAGCTACCTTATATATGCCCCACACAGAATGTGGCCACTTGGTGTGTGATGTACACCCTAACTGAGTTCATTCACCACTCTAGGCTCCTGAGAGGGAGAAAAGTTTTATAAAATGTTCATTTGATAGGAAGGATGTTGGTTTTTGTTAGAAAGCCCCCAATTTGGGAGGCACGCATGCATATTGGAGTAGGTAAAGATGCATTGCTCTGGGGTCAGGACATTATGGGAAGAATGAATTACACACACACACACACACACACACACACACACACACACACACACTTACGGGTTGAGAGGGAGAGAGAGAGAGAGAGAGAGAGAGAGAGAGAGAGAGAGAGACCAAGAAGAAAGGAAATCCCTTGTTGTTGTCCTGATCCCTACTATTTTTCCCTTTTCTTTAATCCATGGACTGTAAATTTCTTAAGGAACTGGCTTTTAGAGTACTAGAGTATCTGGTACATAATGACTACTCAGTAAATGTTTGTTGCATGAAAGAATAAAGGAATCAATTAATGACTAGCAGAAATCACCACCTGCCTCTATACCTCTTTGTATAGTCCCTAAGGTCTCGAATCTGGTTTCTGGCTAACCCTCCCCATTCTTTGCCCAAACTCCCAGTTGAAATCCTGTTGTGTCAGTAAAGTGTTTCTTGGTAGAGAATTCAGGTCCCTTGTCAAGGGTCCCAGCAGGCCTACTTGCCCACTTGCCTGCCTACTGGGCTCACACATGCCATGGGCTATATGTCTTGCCAGCCCAGTGGTACCCACTGCCCTGTCGATTAGCTCTTAGCCAGTCACTCCAAATGGAGCCAGCAATCCTTGTACTAATCCCCCAGCCCTGGTCAAAATCCTCCTTTTTCTGTCAAGCAACCAAACACAAGTGCTAGTAAGTATGGATTCCGCCATAAAGTCTCAGGCGAGCAAACTAAGTCAATCTCTACAGAGAAAACAAGGTGCAACTCTCCTTTGGTCTGGCTTTATGTGGGAAGAAAGTAGAAAGTCCCAGATCCTACCAGACCAAGTCCAGGCAACTGAGAGACACAGCATTCTCAGAATCAAAAGCCTCAGGTTCACGAGGTAGTGAGAAATGATGGGGTGCCTAAAAGGGGCTTGCTGGAGTTACCAGGTTCACTGAAGCAAATGGATATGGCCCCCTGAAGTTTCCTGTGGATGGATTCCCTGAGGTAGGAGGAACCAAAACCATAGGTTGGATATCTGTTTCTCCTCAGAGCACATCTACATGTCCACTACCAGTTCCAAGCACAGAGGTAGAAATCCAAAAATACCAGACTTTCCTGGGAAATTGGAGGAAAGATGGGTTAAGTCTCCCCTACTACAAGTTGATAGTTGGCTCACTTTGGGCTCGGCTCTCTGCTCTGCCAATCCAGGCCAACTTCGGATTTTGTTTCAACATCCCCAGCCTGAGTGCTCCCCAAAATGCTTTGAAGTTGACCCCATCTACACATATTATATAGAATTTCACGGGTAAATATCACTCTCCACTTCTCTTGCCTGCATCTTTTATATAACAAGGTTTGACTTTGGGTGTGAAAGCTCCTTATCCTAGCAATATCAAAATACTTTTGGCAAAATGTTGGCTTGGTACCTTCTTCATACAATTAGTATTTGGTTAAAATATATACATAATAGGTTGAAATTGTGTTCATAATTAGCATATTATAATATGTAAATATTTTAAAATATATAATGTACAAATAACATTAAGAATCTGATAATATACACATATGTGAAATATAATACATATATATATATATATATATATATATATTTATATATATAACAAAAAGAGGAGGTCCCCTCCCCACTGACAACCCATCTTCCCCTTAGCAAAGAAAAAATAAAGTGCTCATTTCTGAAATTTTTCTCAAGGGCCAAGACTTTGAACTTACATCATTTGGATGCAAATATGTATGTATTTATGCATATATAATATACACATATAAATTTATTAAATATGTTGAATTGTGTCCCCCAAAATTCATACTTTGAAGTCCTAACACTTAGTACCTCAGAATGTGACCTTATTTTGGATATAGTATTTTTTTTAAAAAAAATATATTTTATTGATTTTTTACAGAGAGGAAGGGAGAGGGACAGAGAGTTAGAAACATCAATGGGAGAGAAACATCGACCAGCTGCCTCCTGGGATGGGGAACTGGGGGTGGGTGGCAGCAGACATGGCCTTTCCCAGGGGGCCAAGGGCCGACTCCCTCCTTGGGGCTGGCGGCCAACCTCCCACTGGCCAGGCCTAGGGGATGTCCCCAGGCCACTGGGGATGTCCCCACAACCAAGGCACATGCCCTTGACCGGAATTGAACCCGGGACCTTTCAGTCTGCAGGCCGACGCTCTATCCACTGAGCGAAACCGGTCAGGGCTGGATATAGTCTTTAAAGAGATAATCAAACCCTAGCCAGTTTGGTTCAGTGGATAGAGCATTGGCCTATGGACTGAAGGGTCGCAGGTTCGATTCTGGTCAAGGGCACATGCCCAGGTTTCAGGCTTGATCCCCAGTAAGGGGCGTGCAGGAGGCAGCTGATCAATGATTCTCTCTCATCATTGATGTTTCTATCTCTCTCTCCCTCTCCCTTCCTCTCTGAAATCAATAAAAATATATTTTTAAAAAGAGATAATCAAGTTAAAACGAGGGCATTAGGGTGGGCTGTAATCCAATATGACTGATGTCTTAGCAAAAAAGGGAAATTTGGACACAGTGATACCCACAGAGGGAAGATGATGTGAAGACACAGGGAAAAGACAACCATGTGACTAGTGATGCATTTACAATCCAAATAATGTCAAGGATTATCAGCAAACACCAGAAACTAGAAAAGGCAAAGAAGGATCCTCTCCTAGAGCCATCAAAGAGAGCATGGCCTTGTTGACATCTTGATTTTTGACTTCTAGCTTCCAGAACTATGAGAGAATAAATTTCTGTTGTTTTAAGTCACCCAGTTTGTGGTACTTTGTACAGCAACCTTAGCAGACTAATAAATATATATTTCCTCACAGATTGAATAGACACACATGTCTCCTTCCTGAGATGCAACCAAACACAAGTGCTAGTAAGTATGGATTCCGCCATAGAGTCTCAGGCGAGCAAACTAAGTCAATCTCTACAGAGAAAACAAGGTGCAACTCTCCTTTGGTCTGGCTTTATGTGGGAAGAAAGTAGAAAGTCCCAGATCCTACCAGACCAAGTCCAGGCAACTGAGAGACACAGCATTCTCAGAATCAAAAGCCTCAGGTTCACGAGGTAGTGAGAAATGATGGGGTGCCTAAAAGGGGCTTGCTGGAGTTACCAGGTTCACTGAAGCAACTATTAATGTTCTGACTCCATGTCTTACTGTAACCTTAAATTCTATTTGGAATTAGAAAGGTAAGACAACAAGGAATGGAGACAAAAGTTAAAAAGAAAGGGGATGGTCAAAAGGGGTATGGGTGTTTGTATTTGATGCCTATAGGAGAAATGGAATTAGAGAATTAGATTTTAGTGTGATATCAGGGAGACCTTCCTAACTCTAAAAGTTGTCCAAAAATCAACAAAGAAGCCTGGTACAGAACTGAGTTTCCTTGGTTCTCTGCAAGTATTCAAGTAGAGAGGCTGGATGGCCACTTGTCAGGATGGCTGGAGACGGAATTCCGATCCTATGCAAGAAGTTAGAGGATATTTAATGTTTTATCACAGAAATCCTTAGAATTCTTCCCCTTAGCAAAGAAAAAATAAAGTGCTCATTTCTGAAATTTTTTGTGTGTGCTCCTATGCATGTGTTCATAATATATCATAATTCATAATGTGCTCATAATTGTCTATCTATCTATCTATCTATCTATCTATCTATCTATCTATCTATCTATCATCTATCTATCTATCTAAGTGACTGTTACAACCGAACGACTAGAATGACCAAAATGACCGGAATGACTGGTCAACCAATCACTATGATGTGCACTGACCACCAGGGGGCAGACGCTCAATGCAGGAGCTGTTCCCTGGTGGTCAGTGCACTCCCACAGCCAACCTCCCGTGGCTGGCCTGCAGCGTCGGCGTCCAGCATCTGTTCCTTCTGCGCCCAGCCTGGTGACTGTTGCCTCCTCTCCCAACCCCGCTGGAGCCTTCAGGCCCCGGGCTGGGATGGGGAACTGGGTGTGGGTGGCAGCAGACATGGCCCCTTTCCCAGGGGCCAAGGGCCGACTCCCTCCTTGGGGCTGGCGGCCAACCTCCCACGCCTTATCCCTCCTCCCGGCTGGCAGACCCTGATCAGCCTGGCCCTGATTGGCCCTGATCACTGGCCAGGCCTAGGGACCCCACCCATGCACGGATTTGTGCATCGGGCCTCTAGTGTGTTTATAATTAGCACATATATTAACTACACAGGCATGGAAGAGCACACATCATGCACACATGCATAAGTTATCTATTTAGGTCTTCCTAATAGATACAAGACTGTATAATACTGTCTAATAGGGACCTAACTCTCAGCCAGGTTTTTGTTGCAACTGGAACTTAGTGATAATGGTGGTAATTACAAGGGGGAGAATGGAGGGTGTGTCATGAAATAGAGGAAAATACTGGTTTCCTTCACTATCTGAAAGTAGAGCATTCCTATGAAACCTTTGGTAAGCTGAACTAGCCAAAGCAAAGAAACAATACCTTAGGACACATCTTACTAAGGAATGCACAAAGTAAATCAATATAAAGTACAGATGTTCACAGAGTTCAAAGCTCTGGTGGCTTGATGCTGACATGCTGAATGTGGTTCCTGGGGAAGGAGCTAGAAAGGGCCACTCTCACTGCTTGGGTGCGTGCAGCAATACAAACATGGAATACTATTTTTGTCTTCTTTTCCCCAGTGAAAGCAAAAATCGTCTTCAGATTTCTTAAGGTTAGGGAAAACGGGTACTAATGTAAGTCTTTCATAAAAGCAAAGTAGCAGAAAGTGAACTTTCAAAAAGCAGGTGGGTTACCTGTACTCAGAATGGGGCTTACTGCCTAGTTCTAAATGATAGGATATATTTCTTTATATAGCGATCCCCATAATAGGCTATACTTTCCCCTAGTATCTCCTTTGATCCTTGAAATTTTCCCTTGGCCTCTAAATGGGTTGGCTTTTCTAAGCAGCATGATCTCTGGAAGCCCTGTACTGGGGGATTCTCTTTACAAACTTCTTGCACTGGACTAAAAAGACTGGGGCTCTGCTCCTTGAAACTACTGTTTGTAAAGGCCCTAGCACAGCTATAGTTAGGAGCATGCTCAAAAGTATACATAATTTTTATTTAACCTAGAAAGGAGTAGTAGTAATGACTTTTCTCTCTATGTTCATGCTTTTTGCAATGTTTTAAGCAATTGCAGAATCTGAAGATTTTTATGTTAGTTTGAACATATATGGGTCACATATGGCAACAACTAAAAAATAAAACATTTTTAAAAATGTGGATATCTTTATTTATATAGAGAGCCCCCCTAATCCTTATAGTTCTCCCATAAGTTCCCCAAAGACAGGGATCACATGTTAAAACTCGGGAAATGGGAGCCCAGCAGGCAGAGTCTTCGCCAAGATCAAGGTTGAATAAGTCATTTTGGCCCTCAGACCTTCCCTCAGCCTGCCTGTCTTCTCTCCCCTTTTACAACATATACAAAATTGTAAGACATTATTATGAATTAATAATTGTGGAAAGAAAGGGAAAATCCTAAAGTGGCTTGACCTATGTACTACTGCTCCAAGACACATGGCAACTTCTGCTTCAGTGTCTGATGGCAGTTATTTAGGAGAGGAAGCAGAAGTGATTCTCAAATTCAGCCAAGGGAGCTGAACAAACCAAAGTACAGGTGGCCTTTAGGAGTAGCTTTCCACAGCTGGGAAAAGCTGAGAGAAGCTCTAAGATGGCAAATGGCAGTGAGGAACAGGGACCAAGGTTTTTAGAAGAGCCCAAGATTTGAAAAAATAAGGGGAAGAATGAAGTATTCATAGGCCAGAGAGAGGGCAGACCCAGTAAGACACCAGTTGAGTGTGTAGTGTGTGCTTTCTCTGTCCCATCTTCCTTTTAAAAGTTTCCTTTTTACTCTTAAGTTATGGGAACAAAGATAAAAGCCAAGCCCACTCATTAGACAAAGCCATTCATCATAGGCAGCTGTCTAACTCTAGAAACTGAAATTCTCCTGAAGAAGGAAGGAAACCAACATTATTGAGGCATTGTGTTAGGGGCTTTATGTGCAATATCTCATTTAATCCTCAGAGTAGCCCTGTGTAGTAGATATTGTTTTTGTTTCTTTTAATAAGAAAGCTCAGAAATGTTATCTTCCTCTCCCAGGTGGAGAAAGCCAACTTTATTTTATTTTTTAAAATATTTTTATTTATTTCAGAGAGGAAGGGAGAGGGAGAAAGAGATAGACACATAAATGATGAGAAATAATCATTGATCAGTTGCTTCCTGCATGCCTCACACTGGGGATCAAGCCCACAATCCAGGCATGTGCCCTTGACTGGAATCGAACCTGGGATCCTTCAGTCTGCAGGTTGATGCTCTATCCACTGAGCCAAACCAGCTAGGGCCTTCCCATTGTTTTACAATCAGGGTGTGATGGGACAGGGATCCAAATGCAGGTCTGTCTGGTGCAGAAGCATGGTCACGGACCTGCTAATCCCCCTCATAGCACTGATGGGCATGGACTCTTGTCAGATCTGACCTTTGCAGTCACGGAGACTGGTGCCCACAGGGACATTTCGCTGATGCCTCTATTTTGGTCTTAACATATTTTAGCAACATCACATTGTTTCTTTTTTAAAAAAATCTTTATTGTTAAGATTATTACAGATGCCCCTCTCCCCCTCCCCCCCCATTGCCTCCCTCCACCCAGTTCCTGCCCCACCTCAGGCCTTCGCCACCCTGTTGTCTGTGTCCATAGGTAATGCATATCTATATATACTAGAGGCCCAGTGTATGAATTCGTGCATGGGGGAGGGGAACCGCAGGAGGTTGGCCGGCAGGGGGAGGGACCGTGGGAGGTTGGCCGCTGGCCCCGAGTAGGGGCCAGCCCTTGGCCCCCCTGGGAAAGGGTCTGTGCCCGCCGCCACCCATCCCTGGTTCCCCATCCCAGCCCAGGGCCCGAAGGCCCTGGCGGGTCAGGAGAGGAGGCAATGGTTGCTGGGCTGGGCACAGAAGAAACAGATGCTGATGCCATTGTCGGCGCCCCACCATCATGCAGTTCCCCACCTCTCCCCTCCTCCTTCCTTCGCTGCTGCATTGCCACTGTAGCAGGCTGGTGGCTCCTGGGGAAGGGACAGGATGAGAGAGAGACAAACCCTTGTGTCAAGGGCTGACTTTCAATAGATTGCAGTGAGAGAACTGCTCTGCTATGTACGAAACCCTGATCCAGAAGCAGGTCTCTACAAATGATTTAACACCAGGGGCAGATGGGGGCCAGCTGGCCAGGGGGAGGGGCCATGGAAGGTTAGCTGTGGGAGTGCACTGACCACCAGGGGTCAGCTCCTGCATTGAGCGTGGTGGTCAGTGCACGTCATAGCCACTGGTTGATTGGTTGTTCCAGTCATTTGCTTGTAAAGATTGCTTAGGCTTTTATATATATAGATAAAACTGTAAGCGACTGTCTGACCATCTGACCAGTAAATATGACATGCAATGACCACCATGGGGCAGACACTCAATGCAAGAGCTGCCGAGCTGTGGTGACTTGGCAGCTGCTGTTCTCGGATGACGCACCCAGAACCAGAGAGGAGGGAGCCCGATTCTGGGGTGCATCACCTGAGAACCACCCTCTCTCAATCTGGGACCCCTCGGGGGATGTTGGAGAGCTGGTTTAGGCCCGATCCCCACAGGTCAGGCCAAGGGACCCACTGTTGCATGAATCTGTGCACTGGGCCTCTAGTATGCATATAAGATCTTTATTTAATCTCTTCCCGCCCCCTACCCCCCTTCTCTGAGAATCGTCAGTCTGTTCCATTTCCATGCCCCTGATGCTATTCCATTCACCAGTTTATTCTTTTCATTAGATTTCTTATGTGTTTATTTTGATTTTTAGATTCAATTGTTGATAGGTATGTATTTGTTGCCATTTTGTTGTTCATTTTTTGATCTTTTTCTTTTTCTTTTTCTTCTTCTTCCTCTTCTGAAAGACTACCCTTCAACATTTCCTATAATACTGGTTTGGTGGTAATGAACTCCTTTAGCTTTTTCTTATCAGCGAAGCTCTTTATTTGACCTTCAATTCTAAATGATAGCTTTGCTGGGTAGAGTAATCTTGGTTGTAGGTTCTTGGTATTCATCACTTTGAATATTTCTTGACACTCCCTTCTGGCTTGCATATTTTCTGTTGAGAAATCAGCTGACAGTCATATGGGCATTCCCTTGTAGGTAACTAACTGCTTTTCTCTTGCTGCTTTTAAGATTCTCTCTTTGCCCTTGGACTTTTAATTATGATGTGTCTTAGTGTGGTCCTCTTTGGATTCCTCTTGTTTGGGACTCTCTGTGCTTCCTGGACATGTAAGTCTATTTCTTTCACCAGGTAGGGGAAGTTTTCTGTCATTATTTCTTCAAATAGGTTTTCAATATCTTGCTGTCTCTCTTCTTCTGGCACCTCCATAATGCGAATGTTGGTACACTAAAAGTTGTCCCAGAGGCTCCTTACACTGTCCATATTTTTGGACTCATTTCTTTTTGCTCTTCTGGTTGGGTGGTTTTTGTTTCCTTATATTTCAAATCATTTATTTGATTCTCAAAATCCTCTACTTTACTGTTGAATCCCTGTATATTATTCTTTATTTCAGTCAGTGTATGCTTAATTTCTGACTGGTCCCTTTCCATGTGTTTGGCATTCTCACTATGATCCTTGAAAGTATCACTAAGTCCCTTGGAGGTTTCCAGAAGATCCTTGAGTAACCTTATAGCTGTGTTTTTGAACTCTATATCCAGTAGTTTGTTTTCTTCCATTTGTGACATGTTTCTTTGTCTCCGCATTTTGGCAGCTTCCCTGTGTTTGTTTCTATGTATTGGGAGAGCTGCTATGCTCCTTGAGTTGGTAGAGTGGCATTGTGTAGTAGGTGTCCTATAGTGCCTAGTGCAGGGGTGGGCAAACTTTTTGACTCGAGGGCCACAATGGGTTCTTAAACTGGACTCAGAAGAAGGAGCTGTGGCCGTGTTTCCCAAAGTTGCCATGTTAACACTGCTGCTGGTGAAGGAGCGGGGGGGAGAGCAAGAGAACCCTCTGCTCTTTCGGCTCCACGGGTTGGATAGAACAGCCGAATGGGCCGGATCCGGCCTGTGGGCCGTAGTTTGCCCATGGCTGGCCTAGTGGCTCAGCCTCCCCAGCCACCTGAGCTGGGAACTCTAGGTGTACCCTTTTGTGGGATATGATCACAGTCTTGTTGTAGTTGAAACTTGATTGCTTTTGGTGTCACTGGGAGGAATTGACCTCCAGGCCAATTTGCTGTGAGGAATAGCTGCACCTACAGTGGGAGAGCTGCTATGCAGGAGGCACCCCTATGGAGCAGAACTTGCTTCAGTGGGGATTTGGTGCTCACTGAGTCTGCCTCTTGAGTGTGTCGCTTATGGATGTGTACAGTTGTAATTTGGTATGGTCTGACAGTGACACTGGGTACACTGGCTCTTGGGTCTCCAGGGAGGTGCAAAATCAGCCACTGCCTGGGGCCACTCAGCAGGGGCTACAGAGAGATCTGCAGATTCCTTTTCTTTGTATCGGGTTTGGAAGTGCCTAGGTGAAGCCTATCTATGAAGCAAGGCAGGCTGGTGCTGGTGCTGGGTCTTGGGCCTTTTATTGATAGGTTTAGGGTTCCCTGACCCAGCTGCAGCTTGTTTGAATTTTCAAGGACAGACCATTCATATGCAAAAGCCGCTACAGGCAGCTTGGGTGCGGTTATAAATTAGATGGGGTGCAGTCTTAGGGAATCACCAGGGCGCAGAAAACAGAAATGGATGCCAGTCAGCCCTTCAACTGGGGAGATCCCAGTACAGGAACAATGATCCCTGTGAGTACCTCAGCCTGGGAGAAAGCCACCCTCCAAGTTCCTGCTCCAATGCCAGACAAATGTGTACTCCAGAGCCTTGCCCTGGTGCTGGAGCTCAGAGGAAGCAGAACCTTGTAAGTTCAGTTTGTGGTGCCAGCCTTTTAAGAGGAACAGCTGGGTCTCCAGCAGCCTCTGTGTCACTAAGCTCTAATTCCCACTGGTTTTTACAGCCTGTGGTTACGTGGACTTCTTTTCACAACTCTGGGGACCTGGGCTTGGGGTCTGGTGTGGGGTTGGGACCCCTTGCTTCTCCAGGTAGCCTCAACAGAGACGATCTCCCTCCTGATTATAAAAGCGGCACACGTGGGTGACAGACCAGTCAGTTCTGTGCCTCCACACCTCGTACCAGTCTCTGTGCTTTCTTCTTTACTTCTCTAGTTGTAGGACTTCCATTAAGCCAGCTTTCCAGCAGTTCTGGATGATGGTTGTTTTGTATTTTAGTTGTATTTTTGATGTAGTTGTGTGATGTGGCAAGTACAGGCATTTGCCTATGCCACCATCTTGGTTTCTCCCATGTAATAGATTCTGTTATTAATTGCCCCATTTTATAGAAGAAGAAATTAAAGATCAGAAAGGTTAGAAAACTCACTAAAGACACAAAGCTAGCAAGTGGCAAGACAGGATTGGAAGCATCTGCCATGCTCATGGAGATTCCATAGTTTTCTCTGTAATGTATGCCAATGCTAAGAAAGTAAACACAGTGAAGGCATTTTTTAAAAGACATAAAAAAGGCATAGATTATTTATGTGGATCAGAGTCTCAGGTGATGGGGAGGTGGGGAAATTAATAGTTTTTCAGGCAGAGGAAAACAAGAAAAAAAAGAGGCAATAAATGAGAGCCAGAAATTCAGAGGCACTTAGAGAAGATTATTCTAGATCACTGTTTATATTTTATCACTCCTAGTATTTTAGACTTCTTGCAAGAAAGCAGTCATTACTGATTTCAATGTAACACATTTATTCCACGAGTTGCAAGCATACCCAGAACATAATGAAACTCAGGACACACTGTATATTCAGCCCTTCCCAATCTATTTTGACAAGGAAAATGTATATGGCTTCTGTACAAAGCCACCAAATATGGCAACCCCAAACTATGAAGAGTGGGCTGCAGGCTCACTCAATAAATCTTTCTGAATGGAAAAAGGGTCTCAGGCATTCTCAAACTCTTACATTTGTCACAAAAGTGGTGAATCACATATTTTTAATTCCACCCCAAGGACAGAGATTGTGTCTCTTTCTGATTCTGTTATATCTTTAGAAAGAATGCTGGGTTGCATTTACCAAGCCTGGATGTTTGTGAAACTCCAAACGGAACAGATAGCCAAGTGGTAGAATCAGTAGGTATCTTTTCATTAGTACCAAGTTCTAAACAGCCAGAGCGAGGCAGCCCTAGTGCCCTGACAAAAGTGTTCACTTGAAAAAAAAAAAAAACTGGCTAGTTAGTACGTGTAAAGAAAGCTGCAGGGCTGGACACTTTTCATTCCTTGTCAAAGTCACTAGCGCAAGATGCTGGGGAAAGGAATTGAGCTTATTTTCCCCAGAAATACCATCTGGCATTCTCTCAGACTCTTTATGAAGAATCTTGCATTGTTTAAGCCATGCTCTGGCACATAATAAGAGTTGAACAACTGTCATGCCCACCTGTTAGAAATCAAGACTGGGGTATTAAAACCAGCAGTGCTGACCCATTAGAAGGGCCTGAGTATTTTGCATGGAAAGAGAACCTCTCCTAAACCCAGGGATTAGAGTGTTCACATTGGGGCAATAATTGAAGCAGGTGCTCATTCTATGAATTGTTCAGAGTAATTTTTTCTGACTACATTGAGGCAGGAGCTGAAATAGAGCAAGTCTTCAAAGGGCATAACCCCAGACAGGGGATTGGGACATAAGGGAGACATTCCTTCTTCTTTGATTAAAGAAATAGGGAGGACTGTCTTTATCAAGGGATATATATGGTCATTCAGAACACAAACCTTACTAGTAATGTACATTTAAATTCTGAGTCCCTGAATAACAACAGTTTCAAAAGAAACATCTTGTCATTATTTATAAAATGAACTAATTTTCAGGGAAAAGGACTTCTCTTGTGCCTTCCTTTTAGAGATTTTGCTTGTGGGAGATGTAGACCTGGAGAGTATTTTTTTTTTAAAAAAATCAACTTTTAAGTAGCATTTATTATTCCTAATGATTTATGGTTTTATCCTGTCTTCTTATGATTCCATGGACATATAAGGGGGACTAGAAATTTGGTGCTGGTAATATCCTTGGGACATCCAGGCTTGGATAATTGGATATTGGGGATAAGCATTCTTGGTGAAAAGCTTTTGAAGGAGACAATGACTTAGGTAACCTTATAGAACAGAAGTGGATGAGATTTATGTGGACACACTTCTATGGACAGAAAAGGGGTGAGTAGAAAGTGTGAGCAAAGACTCTTCAAAATAATGAGGTACTGGAGGGCTTAAGGCAGGATATCCTTCTAGCTAAGTGGCTTTGATGTGCCTGAGAGACCTGGAATGAAACCGTATTGCTTTTACTAGCTGCTACCCATGGGCATATTACTTTCTAAGCATTTTTTTCTCATGTGTAAAATGAGGTATTAATAATGATGATGATGATGATGATGATGATACTTCACAGGGTTCTTATGATGATTAAATGAGATCATGATGTAAAACTACAGTTCCTGACACATAAGTTCTTAATAAATGTTAGGTATTGTTGAGACTATTATTGCTGAATAATAGAAACAAAATTAAACCACATTGAAACAGGGTTCTTAGCACCTTTGAGAAGTTCCTAATCTATTTTTTGTTTACATTCAAAACATATTTGAGGTTGTCTTTTTAAAAAATGCCTGGGCATTGGAAATATACAGACGCAACTCTGAATTGGTGCTCTGCTACTTCCTACTTATGTGATATTGGGCAAGTCACTTCGCCCTCCTGGCCTCAGTTTCCTCATATAAAACTGGGCCAGTTATGATAACTACCTCATAGGATTGAGGGATTGAGTGAGGTATGAGAAAGCGCACGTACAGAGTCTGGCACGGAGCAAATACCTGATAAATGGGAACTATAGAATAGGTTTGGGCAAACAGCTTCGCTTCAGAATTCCTTGCACTCCACCTCCCTCCACCCCCTTGTTAATCCCAACTGGAGTCCCATCAATCTGCCACTCTTCTCAGGGGCTTGTGGAAATTCCTGGCAAAGATGTCTCCTACAGGGATAAATTTTGGATATCCATCTACTCCTGTTACCACTGAATTATAGGGAAAGAGAGAAGGAGAGAAGACCCATTGAGAGGGAGAGGAGAAAACAAACGTCTTCTGTATACTCCTGCCCTGGCTAGCCCAGGCTTATGCCTGAAATAGGTGTTCAGTAAATACTTGAGGAATGTATGTACAAATGAATAAAAAAAGAGAGTTGGCAGGCAGGCATCTAGGAAGGGAGAAAAAGACATGAGAGTCATGGCAAATATTTCCTGAGTATGCTTCCACAACTTCTATCTGTCTCCCTTTGCACAGGTTATATTCAAACCCTTCAGGCCTCTTTCAAGGTACCCAGACAGGGCTTCCCACTTTGGGTTCAGAGTACTTAAATCTTTCAGCTGTGGGCATAAGACATTCTACTGCTGGTCTCAGGATGCTCCTCAGGTATAACCAGATAAAAAACATCTGTTATTGTGAAATTCCGTTCTTGTCCTGAGACCAAGTAGATTGTCAGATGGCGGATCCACTAGTCAACTTCCATTTTTCATTTCACACATGTAAGCAATGTGACTACCAGGTTTTGCCATGAATGATGAGCAAAGGAGTGAGGGCATCTGTCTAAACAGGTGGAGCAACACCAACACTGAACAGGCATGCTAACCATGGAAGGGACTGAGGCTGAGGATTATGCTTTTTATGGGGAAAATTGGACAGATACGTGCAAAACAATGAAACTAGACCACTTTCTTACACCAGACACAAGAATAAACTAAAAATGGATTAAAGACTTAAATGTTAGACTCAAACCCATAAAAATCTTAGAAAAAAATATAGGCAGTAAAATCTCGGACATTTCTTGTAGCAATATTTTCTTTGATATATCTCCTCTGGTAAGGGAAACAAAAGAGAAAATAAACAAATGAGACTACATCAAACTAAAAAGTTTTTGCACAGCAAAGGAAATCATTCACAAAATGAAAAATCAACCCATTGAATGGGAGAACATATTTGCTGATACATCTAATAAGGGGTTAATATCCAAAATTTATAAAGAACTTATACAACTCAACAACAGAAAAACTATTCAATTAAAACATAGGCTAAGGCCCTGGTTAGTTTTTCTCAGTGGTTAGAGCATCAGCCTAAAGACCAAAGAGTCTATGGTTCTATTTCCAGTCAAGGGCACATACTTTGGTTGCAGGCTCCATCCCTGGCCTTGGTGCAGGAGGCAACCAATTGATGTGTCTCTCTTCTCTCTCTCTCTCTCTCTCTCTCTCTCTCTCTCTCTCTCTCTCTCTCTCTTTCTCTCTTTCTCCTCCCTTTCCTCTACTCTCTCTAAAAAATCAATGGAAAAAATATCCTTGGGTGAGGTTTAAAAGCACACAAAAGAAAACATGGGCTAAGGACCTGAGTAGACACTTCTTGGAAGAGGACATACCCAAGGCCAATAGACATATGGAAAGATGCTCAATGTCACTAATAATCAGAGAGATGCAAATTAAAACCACAATGAGATATCACCTCATACCTGGCAGAATGGTTATCATCAAATCAACAAAGAATAAGTGTTGGCAAGGATGTGGAGAAAAGGGAACCCTCATGCACTGTTGGTGGGAATGCAGATTGGTGCAGCCACTGTGGAAAGCAGTATGGAGGTTCCTCAGAATATTAAAAATGGAACTGTCTTATCACCCAGAAATTCCTCTTCTGGGAATTTATCTGAAGAAACCTGAAACACTAATTTGAAAGAATATATGCACCCCTATGCTCATTGCAATGATATTTACAATAGCCAAGATTTGGAAGCAAACCAAGTGTCAATCAGAAGATGAATGGATGAAAAAGTTGTGGTACATTTACAAAATGGAATACAATTGGCCATAAAAAAGAAGGAAATATTAACCTTTGCAACAGCATTGATGGACCTGGAGAACATTATGCTAAGTGAAATAAGCCAGTAAGAGAAAGATAATACTATATGATTTCACTCATATGTGGAATCTAAAGAACAAAATGAAGTAGCAAGCAAAATAAAGACAGACTCATAGATAGTGAACAGGTTGAGAACTGTGTGTGTGGAGGAGTTGTGGGAGAACTGGGTGTCAGGGATGGAGGGAATGAGTAAAAGAGAAGATAACTCATGGACATGGACAACAGTGTGGTGATTGCTAGGGTGAGGGGAATGGGGAGAGGTGGAAGAGGGTATGGGGGATTAAATGGTGTTGGATGGAGACTTGATTTTGGTGGTGAACACACAATATAGTGTACAGATGATGTGTTGTGGAATTGTGCACCTGAGACCTGTATAATTTTGGTAACCAGCGTCACCCCAATACATTTAATAAAAAGAAAAAAATGTTAAAAATAAACATAAACAAAAATAAAACCTTATGTGCCGTGGTTTCTCAGTGCCTTTCATGAACTCAACTCTGTTCTGACATTTGTTTTGAATAAGGTTTCCTTCCATAAAAATACCACTTAAGGACACACATGCACAATGTGCATTTGGCATTTCCTGGGTGTTAAATATTTTATTCAATGTGCTGATTTTCAAACTACATTGCTGGAAAATTAATATATAGTAATTGCCCGTGTGACAACCTCTCACCACAGAAGCAATAGTGAATCCTGAATCCTTGATTATTTACCTTTGGCTCCCTGTGAGCTCCCAGCCTCCATTTCATACCCAACCTCCTGTTATCCACAAATTCTACAAATGATACAAAAAGCAGGCAAAACATCTCCAAAAGAAGAATAAAAACAAGAAATTGGAAAGAGAGAATGTGAGGATTCCACCTTAGGTGATGTGATTTAAAAATTTAAATATATACATTTTAAAGAAAACTGGTAAGCTAGTTTTTATATATTTTTATTTTATTTTTTGTTGAATTTATTGGGGGTGACATTGGTTAATAAAATTATATAGGTTTCAGGTGTACAATTCTATAACACATCGTCTGTATATTGTATTGTGTGTTCACCACCCAAAGTCAAGTCTCCTTCCATCATCATTTACTGCCCCCATACACTCTTCTACCTCAACCATTCCCCTTTCCCTTTGGTAATCAACATACTGTTGTCTGTGTCTATGAGTTTTTTCTTAATCCCTTCATCTTTTTCACTCAGCCCCACAATCCCTTCCCCTCTGACAGTTCTCAGTCTGTTCTCTATGAGTCTGTTTCTATTTCGTTTCTTAGTTTATTTTGTTCACTAGATTCCACATATGAGTGAAATCATATGGTACTTGTCTTTCTCTGACTGGCTTACAGCCAGTCCTTTCTAACACGTGTAACTTCTTGATTGGTTCCAAATTCACATCATCTCTGGCTCAATCTGGTTTGTGGGGTCTGACTCAGCAAGCTTTTGTTTTATCTCATTTCACACACACTGAAAGGGAGGGGTATCTATAAGTTGCCCTTTTATTGTTAAAATTAAAAAAAATTGGTGAAAATCAGAGCTAACTTCCAATGTGGTGAATTCCTGCTAGTGTGTCAGCAAATGAGCCCCATGTAGTGTACAGAGGGGACCCTGAGGTGGGAGTAATTTTGGCCGAATGACAGCTGGCTGGGCAGCTGGTGGAGAGCAGCTGCAGGAGGGGGACTACTTCTATGGAGGGTAGAATTTAAAATTGGACTTCCATACAGAACTGTTCGAGTTGACCTGACCCTGGTTGAATTCTATACCTCAGTGTATGTTACCAGCTTATGCTTTGCCATCAGATGCACAAGGAAGAGAGTAAACAAGGGGTGCAAAGATGGACCTTTGTCTACTTCCAAAGTCATAGCATTATTGAGGAGATTTCAGGACCCAAATGTGGCAATTCTTATTTGACACCCTTTTCCTAAGTTGACATTTTGATGGAAGTTAGCATTGAGAATGTACACTCAACAGGACTTTCATTTAAAGTTTAAAATGTCCTTTCATAATTGTTGGAAAGGAGGTTTGTATACATAAAGAGTATCTAAGATTTGCCCATTTCTGTTAATTTTTTTTATCTTGACTGTAAATCCTGTGCTATGTAAATAATTTTTGGGTCCAAGAAGACCAATAACACTCATTTTCATATCCTACAGCCTGGTCTGCTTCTGGAGCCCACAGCAACAGGGCGGGGGGGAAAGGCATCTGCAAGGGAGGATATGACAAATGGATCCAAACATACATATTTAGTGAATAAGCTCATCATCTTCTAAATGTTAAAATTCACTATACGCAAACACAAGCGCAGGCTTCATTTGAAAAATGTACTGCATTCCTCTTAATGCAATTTGGTAATTGCAAGAAGCGAGAGCAACATTTCACCCAGGTGCACAGGACAGCACACCTGTGAGTCTGGGAGCAGTCTCAGCAAACAAGTCTTGAGTTGGGTTCCAAAAGGGAGCGTGGCAGGGGTAGGAGAGAGACACTTGCTCCCAGGCCCCTTCTTTCCAGTGGAACCCAAGGCTGTCATGCCACTCTCTCCCTCTCTTCCTCATTCTCTTTTTCTGTGCCCTCCTTTCTCCCTCTTCTCTCCCTCCTCATATCTAACATTTATTGAGCACTGACAATATGCCCAGCACTGCACTTAGGGCTTCACCAGTCTTGCCTCATCTTCACAGCATTCTGAGATAGGCACTGTTATCATCCCCATGTTAGACAGGAGGAAACTGAAACCCAGGGAGTTAAAATGACTTGAACCTGAGGGTTGTGCCGTAGCAAGCTACCAGGACAGGTTGATTCTTTCCCCACAGAAGCCAGAAATTCTGTCATGGAGCCTCTCCTTGTGGATCCTGTTAGGGTGCAGTTGTTCCAGGAGGGCTAGCACTTAAATTTGTCAGTTTCCCGAACAATTTCATGATTAGAGATCCCAGGCACAGTGCAGAAAATGGCAAAAGGGTCAGAGGGTAGCACCAGCAAGATGCTTCCCAATTTCCCCTTTTCTACCACTTCATTCAAGTGCTACTTACAATGGCCTGTGCCATGGTTTTGGGGCTCCATCAGGTTATTTATGAGACCTGCTAGGTTTCAATGTAACAAACAGGGTTGGGAAGGGTTGCAAATTAAAACCGATGTAGTTGTCCTGTCGTTCTCCTTTCTTAATCTCTAAGGAATACAAAGGGGCAAGTTTCATGCAGAATAAAGCAACTGTCAACATATTTCTTGTTTTTGTGAACTGGTACAGTATTTCCCCTGCTTTAAAAAAAGTAGTTAAACCCAAGAAAATCCAATTTATAAGGTTCTGGTACTTGTATTCTTTTTCAGAGGACTTTGAATAAGGTTCATACACAAAAAGTATGCATATAGGAAAGGGTAACAAAATGCCCTTGAGTAGATTTTTGTTGGTTATGATTTGATTAGCCACTCCCAGCTTTAGCTATTTTGTTGGAAATTCCTCCCATCTGAAACGTCAGTAATATTTGTATCTTGCACATTTTTTCCTATAACATTCTCCCTTGTTCTGTGTGTACTGGGATTAGCTCCTCTTTGCAGTGAAGGCTAAGGTGATTTTGGGAACGTGTGGCTGTTTGGTGATTGCTACTTGTTGATGGGGAAAGGACCACTCCCAGAAATAGAGAACATGAAAACTAAACAAGAGTGGAATGGATACAGGCCCAGGATAAGTGTTGGTGGGGGCACTGCAAGAAAATATTTGATCAGAGTATGATCAGCCTAAAGAACCCTCAAGGATATAACAAGCTTAGGCTGGAGGAAAGGAGGAAAAACTTGGGATGATAGTATTAAGAGCTGCAGCTCTGCTGTCAGATGGCTGTGAGGAGAGCAGTGTTCACTGTGACTTGGGGATTGAATGTGAAACTCAGTCAGCAAGGACCTTGTTTCTCCTAACGGACTGGGGTGTGAATGCTTTGGTGGGGGAGCCTATGTGGCCTGGTACTGAATCATGGTAAATTGAAAAAAAAACAAGCTTATGTTTTAAAGCAGGGGTCCTCAAACTTTTTAAACAGGGGGCCAGTTCACTGTCCCTCAGACCGTTGGAGGGCCAGACTATAGTTTAAAAAAAACTATGAACAAATTCCTATGCACACTGCACATATCTTATTTTGAAGTAAAAAAACAAAACGGGAACAAATACAATATTTGTATTTGCATGTGGCCCGCGGGCCGTAGTTTGAGGACCCCTGTTTTAAAGTCTAAGCAGGTTGGACTTGTCCCTTTAAAGTCTAAGTAGGAAATGGCCTGATGTGTAACACCAGCACCACCCCTAGGTTTCTCCCACTGGAAGAATCTGTGCTTCCTTACTGGGAGGTTGCTTCAATATAAGTTACAGGAAATGGGAAACCTAGAGAAGCATTAGGAACATCATTTGGGTTCTAAGTTCAAAGTCTAAAGGAGAGTTTCCTCAAACCTTTTGTGTTCTTTCAACTCAGTTTTTGCCTTGGGGAAATAAATATTAATAATGGAAACCATAATTAATTCTTGATAGGCACCATCACTCTAAGCTGGCATCAACTCCTGGGCTCTATTTGATGATTTGAAGGGATCATGAGTGCTGGTGTCCATATTTTCATACATGGCACATCCAGGGCTTGGGATTCCATGACTTTAAGAATGTACAATGGGCCATCCAAACTCAAAGGATAGGAAGCCATTGCTTTGCTATCAATTAATCCATGTAGTTGAACAGTGCTTTTTACTCCAGAGCATCTCTGTATCTATTTAGTCTTATTCAATGCAGTAAATGGGATAAGTAATGTTTGCCTGTTTTGTAAGAGAGAAAATAAATATAAAGTTTATTTTCCTTAATGTGATTTTAAATAATTAAGTTTAATTCAAGCAGGGTCTTGCTAACTCTTTTCATTCATACAACAAATACATACTGAGAACTTTCTTTAGACCGGCACTGTTTATTGCAGGGAATATACAAAAGTGAACTAAGTTAGGGTTCCTACATTCATAGAGTTTACAGTCCTAAATGAGAGACATTAAAAAGATAAAGTCATGCATCACTATTTAACATTAAGTAGTTAATCTCAAAAATGTAATTATAGTTGTGACAAAAGATACCAAGGTTGGGTTCCAGTGTAATGAGAGTGTATAATACAGGGTTCTAACCTAGTTTTCGGGCCTGATAAGGCCTCACTGAAAAGAGACATTTTCATATCAGTTCTCAGACTCATAACTAGGGCTACAGATGGAAAAGATAATGAGCACATGTCAACGGAGTAGCCAGAACAAAGCTACTGAGCTGGAGCACAATCCTCTCCCTGCAACTCTTTTGGCTACTCATTTCCCTATGCAGCTACCAGCCATCACCTTTCCCCTCATCTTAGCACAGTTCAGGTCAGTTTTATCTTTAATCTTTGAAAATGAGTCAATAGCAGAAATTTTATAGCATGAAATTTTGTTATCTTACGTGTGTGTGCTCTAGATGTGTGATGTTAAGAAAAATATTTAACAAAACATTGCCTTAGAGATTGCCACTCTTCATACACTGCCACTAACTTGCAATCACCTGGAGTGCTTCTTTTGGCCAATTTATCTTTTAAATCCCAGGGAACTAAATCTAGAATGTTTGTGATTCAGAGTGGTGGGGGTGAAGGGATGGAGAGTGAGGGGTGAAGATCTTTTATGCAAACAATTTTGCCAATCAAGATAATACCATTGAGGTGCCTCCAAGTTGTCCATTCCTTTTTATTATACCACAGTTCATTCCTTTTCATTGTACCACAGTTTAACTGATCACCTATCAAAGGACATTTTGGTTGTTTTCAGTTTTTGACTACTACAAATAAAACTGCTACAAACATTTATGCATAAGATTTTGTGTGGACGTAAGTTTTTGTTTCTCTGAGATAAATGCCCAGGAGTGTGATTTTATGTTCAGAGTTCTAAGAAACTTGCAAACTATTTTCCATAGTAGCTGCAGCATTTCACATTTCCAACAGCAATGTTTGAGATATCTGGTTTCTCTACATTCTCACCAGCATTTGGTATTGTCACTATTTTTTATTTCAGCTGTACTAATATGTATGTAGTAACATCTCATTGTAGTCTAAATTTGCCATTCCCTAATGGTTAATAATGGTGAAGATCTTTTCATATATTTACCATCTTTAGTTCCTCTTTGGTGAAATGTATCTTCATGTCCTTTGCCCATTTTCTGATAGTATTGCATGTGCTTTTAACAGTTGAGTTTTTAAAGTTCTTCATATATTCTAGATGAGTCATTTGTCAGATGTGTGGTTTGAACATATTTTCTCCCACCTTGTAGTTTGTCTTTTCATCTTCTTTTTTTGTTGTTAATCCTCACCCAAGGATATTTTTCCATTAATTTTTAGAAAGAGTGGAAAGGAGGGGGAGGGAGAGAGAGAGAGAGAGAGAGAGAGAGAGAGAGAGAGAGAGAGAGAGATGTGAGAGACACATCAATCGGTTGCCTCCCTAATATGCCCGGATGGGGCCGCTGGGATCAAGTCTGCAACCGAGGTACCTGCCCTTGACCAGAATCAGACTCTGGACTCTTCAGTCCGTGGGCTGACGCTCTATTCACTGAGTCAAACCAGCTAGGGCTTTTCATCTTCTTAATAAGGTTTTTCACAAAGCATAATTTAAAAATTTTGATCAGGTCCAATTTGTTGATTTTTCCTTTTCTGTATTGCACTTTTGGTATCAAGTATAAGTACTTTTTTGCCTAGCTCTAGGTCCCAAAGATTTTCTCCTATGTTTATTTATTAAAGTTATATAGTTTTACATTTAACTCTATGATCCATTTTGAGTTAATTTTTGCATAAGTTATGAGACTTGGGACATGGTTTGTGATGGCTAATTACATATATCAACTTGGCCTGGGTCATGGCACCCAGATATTTGCTGAACACATCTGAGTGTTGCTGTGAAGATATTTTTTTAAGATTAACATTTTATTCAATAGACTTTGAATAAGGTAAATTACCCTCCATAATGTAAGTGGGACTTATTCAATTGTTTGAAGGCCTTAAGAAGAAGACTGACCTTCCTCAAGGAAGAGGGAATTCTCTAGGAGACTGTCTTCAGATTTGAGCTGCAATATCAGCTCTTCCCTGGGTCTCTTGACTGCTGGCCTGACCTGCAGATTTGAACTTGCCAGTCTCCACAACTGCATGAGCCAATTTCTTAAAATAAATCTCTGTCTCTCTCAACACACACACACACACACACACACACACACACACACACATTTAAAAGGACTAATGCAATTTAATGAAGGAAAGTAAGATAGCTTTTTCAATGAATAAGTGGTGTTGGAGAAATTGGATTTTGGACATATATATCTCCTCTCTACATATACACATTCTATATATATATATATGCATACACACTATTCGTTCTGTTTCTCTGGGGGAACCTTGACTACTACAAGGTTTGTTTGTTTCCTATGCATGTCAATTTTTCCAGCACCATTTTAAAAAAGAGACTACCTTTCATTTGTTAAGTTGCATTTAGACTTAAAAACTCAGTTGGTTATATTTATATGTGCCCATTCTATTCTATTGGTCTCTGTATCTATCCTTCTGCCAAGGCCACACTGCTTTGATTACTGTAGGCATATAATAGGGCCAACTGATTTTCCCCATTTTATTATTTTTCAAAATTATTTCAGCTATTCTAGTTCCTTTGACTTTTTGTATATATTTTATTTTTGTATATATTTTAGATAAAATTCTACAAAATTCTTGTTGGCATTTTTATTAGGAATTATGTTAAACTCGTATATGAATTTGAGGAGACTTGACATCTTTACGTTGAGTCTTCAAATTCATGAACATAGTATTCCTACCATTTATTTAGATCTTTTTTATTTTTTTCATTAGCATTTTGTAATTTTCAGCAAATAAGTCTTATGCATATTTTTGTTAGACATACATTTAAATCTTTTTTCAAGTAATTATAAATGTAAAGATGTATATATTATTTTTTATTTCAGTGTCCATGTATTCATGTTACTGTATAGAAATACAACTGATTTTTGTATGATTATCTTATACCTTTTTTTAAAAGAAAAGATCAATTTTTATTTTTTGTTCATCCTCATCCAAGGATATTTTCCCATTGATTTTTAGAGAGAGTGGAAGGGAGTGGGGAGAAACAGAGAGACAGAAACATCAATGTGAGAAATAAATATTGATTGGTTGCCTCCTGAACATGGGCCAGGGATTGAGCCTGCAACTGAGGTACATGTGCTTGACCAGAATTGAACCCGCAACCCTTTAGTCTGCGGGTTGATGCTCTAGGCACTGAGCCAAACCAGCTAGGGCTATCTTATGTCTTTGACCTTGCTGAACTCACTTATGAGTTCTAAGAATTTAAAAACAGATTCCTTGGGATTGACTATGTAGATCATGATGTCACCTGCAAATATGAAACATTTCATTTCTTCCTTTCTAGTCAATATACCTTTATTATTATTTTTTAAATTTATCTTTATTGGAAGTGTTACAGATGTCACCCCGTTCACCCCCACCCACCGACTGCTATTAACTCCCTCCTTCTCTTTCCCACCCCCTCCCTAGGCCCAGTATGCCTTTATTTTATTTTTGGCCTTATTGTACTGACTAGGACTTTCAGCACTATGTCAAATAAGAGTGGTGAAAGTGGACATCCTTGCCTTCTCTTCCTGACCTTAGGATGAAAGCTTTTAGTTTTTCACCATTAAATATGTTAGCTGTAGGTTTTTTGTAGATACCTTTATCAGAAAGTCCCCCTCTATTAATTTGTTTGTTGAGAGTTTTTTTAATCATGATTCTATGCTAGATTTTGTCAGATGCCTTTTCTACATCAATTGATATGCTTGTGTAATTTTTCTTCCTTACCCTGTTGATATGGTGTTTTACATTGGTTGTTTTTTTACAAATATTGAACTAGATTTGCATACCTGAAATAAACCATATTTACTCATGGTGTATAATTCCTTTATATTGCTAAATTATATTTGCCAGAAGAAACAGAAGTGTAGGCTAAAGTAGTCAAAGGATTTTTTAAGGTAGAGATAGGGTATCTTGCAGGTTGGATAAGATCTGGAGGCATTTTTAAAGCAATTTTTCCAGCTTTTTGGAGACATAATTGACATAATATTGTGTAAGGTTAAAGTCCACAATATTTGGATTTGATGCACACATATATAGTATGTTATATCTCCTTGATGAATTGACTCAAAGTGAAGGGATGGAAAAAGATATTGCATGCAAGTGGAAATCAAAAGAGCAGGGATAACTGCATTTATATAATATAAAATAAACTTGAAGCTAAAAACAGTAAAAGAGACAAAGAAGGTCTTTATATGGAGGTATTTTTTAAATTGAAGGTCATTATATGGAGGCATTTTAAAAATTATATGTATAATTGCCATATAACTTTATATTAATTTTAGGTGTACAACATAATGATTTGATATTTGTATATATTGCAAAATGATCATCAAGATAAGTCTAGTTAACATCTGTTACCATACATAACTATACATCATTTTTTCTTGTGATGAGAACTTTTAAAGTATACTTTCTTAGCAACTTTTAGTTGACCCTTGAACAACGTGGGTTTGAACTGTGCAGATCCATTATATGTGGATTTTTTAGTGTCTTTTACTTTATTATCCTATCTAATAAAAGAGAAACATGGTAATTGGCATACGACCGCTACCCTTCCCATTGGCTAATCAGGGCGATATGCAAATTAACTGTCAGCCAAGATGGCGGCCGGCAGCCAGGCAGCTTGAAACTAACATGAGGCTTGCTTGCTTCAGTGATGGAGGACTCCAACGTTCCCCGCCTGCCGCTGCAGGCCTCTGAGCTGGCAGTTTGAAACATAGTTACAAAAATAGAAGCTAAACAAAACCCCAGAAACCAGCTTTCAGCTAGCCGGGATCTCAGACCTGGAGTTGATACAGAGTTTCGATTGTAGAACCTAAACAAACCAGATACCTGCTTTCAGGAGCGGAGTCCTAAGAGCTGGAGCCTCAGAGCTAAAGCTGGCTCAGAATAAAAAAAGAAAAAAGAAAAAAAGGAGCAGTTGGGAGCTTCAGTCCCAGCCTGAAAACAGCCCTCAGCCCTTCACCCAGACTGGCCAGGCACCCCAGTGGGGACCCCCACCCTGATCCAGGACACCCTTCAGGGCAAACCAGCCAGCCCCACCCATGCACCAGGCCTCTATCCTATATAGTAAAAGGGTAATATGCCTCCCAGCACCGGGATCAGCGTGACAGGGGGCAGCGCCCAAACCCCCTGATCGCCCTGCGGCTCTGTGTGTGACAGGCTGCGGCACCTCAACCCCCTGATCGGTCCTGCTCTGTGCATGACAGGGGGAGCTCCCCAACCCCCTGATGGGCCCTGCTCTGTGCGTGACAGGGGGGAGCTCCCCAACCCCCTGATCGACCCTGCTCTGTGCGTGACAGGGTATGGAGCCCCAACCCCCTTATTGACCCTGCTCTGTGCGTGACAGGGTAAGGAGCCCCAACCCCCTGATTGACCCTGCTCTGTGTGTGACAGGGTAAGGAGCCCCAACCACCCTGATGGGCCCTGCTCTGTGCATGACAGGGGGCAGCGCCCCAACCCCCTGATCTGCCCTGCTCTGTGCGTGACTTGGGGTGGTGCCACAACCTCCCCATCGACCCTGCCTTGAGTGTGACAGGGGGCGGTGCCCCAACCCCCCAATCGGCCCTACCCTGAGCGTGCCTGAGGGTGGCATCGCAACCTCCCAATCCGCCCTGCTCTGTGCATGACAGGGGGCAGCGCCCCAACTCCCCAATCGGCCCTGCCCTGAGCCCGACCAGGGGATGCACCTAGGGATTGGGCCTGCCTTCTGCCACCCTGGAGCAGGCCTAAGCCAGCAGGTCGTTATCTCCCGAGGGGTCCCAGACTGCGAGAGGGCACAGGCCGGGCTGAGGGACCCCCCCCTTCCCCCCGAATGCACAAATTTTTATGCACCAGGCCTCTAGTTTTTTAATAATATTTTTTCAATTACAGTTTATAACATAGTGGTTAGACAAAGAACAATGTAAACAAACAAATAAAATGGAAACAGACTAATAGATACAGAGAACAGACTGATAGTTGACAGCGAGGGTGGGGTTGGGGTACTGGGTGAAAAAGGTGAACAGATTGAGAAGTACAGATAGGTAGTTACAGTAGTCATGGGGATGTAAAGTACAGCATAGGGAATATAGTAAATATTTTAAAAAATATTTTTATTGATTTTATTATTATTATTTTTTAATCCTCACCCAAAGATATTTTTCCATTGACTTTCAGAGAGAGTGGGAGAGGGAAAGACAGAGAGAAATATCTATGTGAGAGAAACACATCGATTGGTTGCCTCCCACAGGCACCCTGACCAGGGCCAGGGGCCTGAAAGGAGCCTGCAACAGAGGTACGTGCTCTTGACTGGAATCAAACCTGGGACCCTTTGGTCAGCAGGCCGATGCTCTATCCACTGAGCCAAACTGGCTAGGGTGGGAATATAGTAAATATTATTGAAATAACTATGTATGGTGCCAGGAGGTTACTGGAAATATCAATGAGTATGCAGATATATTTCAGTAAATATGTTTTTGATCTGCTATTGATTGAATGTATACATTATTCTATGCCATTTCATACTATATAAGGGACTCGGGTATCCACAGATTTTGTTATCCATAGTGCTACTGGAACCAATCCCCCACAGCTACCAATGAATGAGTGTCGTTAAGTCTTGGGGGAGTCAAAAATTATATGCAGATTTTCGACTGTGCAGGAAGATTCAGCACCCCAATCCCCATGCTGTTCAAGGGTCAATTGTACAAAACAGTATTAACTATAGCCACCATGCTGTACTTTACATCCATATGACTTATTTATTTTATAACTGAAAGTTTGTATATTTTTGAGTTATTTTTTGAAGGTAAATTTGATAGGACTTATTAACACTGTTGGAATGGTGGTGGTGAAAGTCAGTAAAAAGCCAAAGAGACTTTAGTTCAGATCTTGGGTGATTTGGAGACAAGTGGAAGACTATGCATTTGATTAACTTGAGTTGTTAGCAAAACATCCAAGGACAGTTGCATGGTAAGTATTTGGACTATGTGGAACTGAGGAACAGATTACACTAGAAAAGCATATATTTTTACTTGAGAGTCTCCAGAAGATGTAGAACCTAGTCCCAACTTTGCAGCCAACAAACTATGTGATCTAAGGCAATTCACAACCCCACCCTGGGTTTTGATTTCCTCATCTGTAAAATGTGTGCATTGCTAGATTTTTTAATGAGATAACAATATGATCAGCACTCCACACATTATCTGGTATTTGGAAGGAGCTTTATACTTGTTGAAATATTTTCCTCCCAGTTCTAAAATTCTAGGATTCTGAACAATCTTCACTATATCTGCCTTCTATGATTGAGTTTTTACTTAGTAGTTTTTTCCCTCAGCAGAGCCCACCAGTTTATATCATGTGAAGTTGAGAATGCAGGAGATCAGAGGTTGTACATGTTGTGTCTCAATATTTTCAGACATCCTATGTTTTTCTCTCTTTTGAGCATTTGCAGTTTTCATGCTTGAAACAGAAAAGCCTCCATTTTGGCTGACTCTAGCCCTCCACTCTGGGGAGTACAATGGGCAGGTAGCCATTAGTACACAGGAAGGGAGGGCTCTGTGGTATCTTAAAGTCATTGGATTTTATTTATTTCCAGTTTGCTCAACATTTTTTCCACAGATCTGGACAATTTAAAAAGGGGTGGGGATGGGGAGAAAGAAGATGAAACCTAACTAAGCCTAGAGAAACGAATGAACATATTTGCCTTTAAATATCAAACTGGGGCTAATAAAACTTAAAACTGAAAAAAAAACACCTCCTGGGATTCATTTTGTCTTTCTGAAAACTAAATACTGCTCTGACTTTCCACGTGGCATCTGCAGAGTTGAGAAATGGTTCCACATTTGTTACTAGGATTTTATAAATGTAAACTCTCCATTTTTCATAAATAATATTTATTTCAAATTAAAAATATATTTTTCAGATTGTAAAGACAAGCTCATTGTAGAGAATTTGGAAATTAGAGAAATTAGAAAATGAAAATAACTCACACTCCTACAACCCAGAGATAACCATTGTTAATATTCTTATTTATTTTCTTTCAGTCTTCTTTTTACACACACACACACACACACACACACACACACACACACTCACATTTGGGATAATACTGGATATTAATTTGTATATTATCCTTACCCCCACATAATTTAGGTTGTGAGCATTTCCCCATGTCATTAAATGCTTTTCTAAACATGATCTTAAATAAACATATATGAATGTTACTGCATATGATTTCATACTATGGAGAACATTTAAGTTGTTTCCACTTTTTCTTTATATTAAATGATGCTACAATAAATTTCTAGTTTTTTATATATATTTTGTACATATGTATTATTTCTTAGGGTAAGCCTTTAGAAAGTGAATCACTGGGTGAAAGGATAAGGACATAAGAACAGTTTAGCCAAAGAACCAAGATGGCAGTATATATAAAAGCCTGTACTTGCCGCCTCCCAGAACCACCTCAAAATTACAACTAAAATACAGAACAACCATCCTTCAGAACTGCCTGAAATCTGGCTTAATGGAAGTCCTACAACTAGAGAAGTAGAGAAAAAAGCATTGAGATTGGTAGGAGGCACAATGGTGCCAAACAGGCTGGACCTACACCGCGTGTGGCATTTTTTTAATCAGATGGGATATTTCCAAGGCCTCCCATGAGAAGGAGGGGGTCCCAGCCCTGCACCAGACCCCCAGCCCAGGGTTCCAGAGCTTGGAAGAGAAGTCCCCATAACTATGGGCTGTAAAAACAAGTGGGGATTGTGGTGAGTGACACAGAGGTTGCTGGAGTCCTAGGTGTTCCTCTTAAAGGGCTTGCACACAAACTTACATGATCTCAGTTCCTCTTAGCTCCAGTACCAGGTGGCAGCTTTGGGAAAATCCAGGGACATATGGGGAGGAACTGCACTGTCTGGCATCAGGGCAGGAATAGGTGGAGGGGTGGCATTTTCCCAGACAGGGGTGCTAGCAGGGGTCATTGTTCTTGTGCTGGGACCTCCCCCATCACAGAGCTGCTAACTGGCAGCCATATCTGAGTTTCCATCAGCTTGGCCCACACTGTTCTGTCCACCCTGGTGATTCCCTGAGACCCTGCCTCATCCAATTTGCAGCCCCATCCAAGCTATTTGCAGCTGCTTTCCATATGAATGGCTTGTCCTGACTCAGGCTTCAGACATTGCTAAAATTTCTCAAACAAGCAGCAGCTGGAGTCAGCCTACCCCAAACCTATCAGTAAAAGGACCAAGACCCAGCACTAGCACCAACCTGCCTTGCCTCACAGCTTGGCCTTGCCTAGGCACTTCCTAGCCCAATACAAGTAGTAACCATCTGCCAACCTCTCTGTAGCTCCTGCCAAGTGTCCCCAGGCAGTGGCTGACTTTGCACCTCCTGGGAGACCCCAGAACTAGTGACCTGGTGGACAGCTTCAGACCATACCAGATTACAACTCTACACATCCACAAGTGACACACTCAAGGGGCTGACACAGTGAGCACCAAAGCTCCACTGAATCAAGTTCTGCTTCATAGGAGTTCCTCCTGCATAGCAGCTCTTCCATTGTAGATGCAGATAATCCTCACAGCCAATTGGCCTGGAGGCCAATTCCTCCCAGTGAGGCCAATCAAGGTTCAACTACAACAAGACATGCACACAGCCCGCCCACACAAGGATGCACCTAAAGTGCCCAGCTCAGGTAACTGGAGAGGCTGAGCCACTGAGCCCTACAGGACACCTGTTACACAAGGTCACTCTACCAATTCCAGGAAACAATAACAGCTCTACCTAATACATAGAAACAAACACAGGAAAGCAGCCAAAATGTGGAGACAAAAAAACACACAATAAATGAAAGAAATGGAAGCAGCAAGCTACTGGATACAGAATTCAAAACAATGGTTATAAGATTACTCAAGGTTCTTTTTAAAAACATTTTTATTGATTAAGTTATTACATATGTGTCCTTATCCCCACATTACCCCTCCCATCCCCCCACCTCATGCCCTCACCCCCCTGTTGTCTATGTCCATTGGTTAGGCCTATATGCTAGCATATATGTCCTTTGGTTGATCTCTCGCCCTTACCCCCACCCTCTCTACCTTCCCTTTGAGGTTTGACGGTCTGATTGATGTTTATCTGCCTCTGGATCTGTTTTTGTTCATCAGTTTATGTTGTTCATTATATTCCATAAATGAGTGAGATCATATGATATTTATCTTTCTCTGACTGGCTTATTTCACTTAGCATAATGCTCTCCAGTTCCATCCATGCTGTTGCAAATGGTAAGAAGTCCTTCTTTATTTTTTTTAAATAAATCTTTATTGTTCAGATTATTACAGTTGTTCCTCTTTTTCCCCCCATAGCTCCACTCCACCCAGTTCCCACCTCACCCTCTGCCCTTTCCCCCCACCCCCACTGTCCTCATCCATAGGTGTACGATTTTTGTCCAGTCTCTTCCCACACCCTCCACACCCCTTTTCTGCCAGAGAATTGTCAGTCCACTCCCTTTCTATGCCCCTGATTCTATTATATTCACCAGTTTACTCTGTTAATCAGATTTTTTATTCACTTGATTTTTAGATTCACTTGTTGATAGATATGTATTTGTTGTTCATAATTTTTATCTTTACCTTTTTCTTCTTCTTCCTCTTCTTAAAGAATACCTTTCAGCATTTCATATAATACTGGTTTGGTGGTGATGAACTCCTTTAGCTTTTTCTTATCAACGAAGTTTTTATCTGACCTTCCGTTCTGAATGATAGCTTTGCTGGATAAAGTAATCTTGGTTGTAGGTTCTTGGAATTCATCACTTTGAATATTTCTTACCACTCCCTTCTGGCCTGCATAGTTTCTGTTGAGAAATCAGCTGACAATCATATGGGCACTCTCTTGTAGGTAACTAACTGTTTTTCTCTTGCTGCTTTTAAGATTCTCTCTTTGTCTTTTGCCCTTGGCATTTTAATTATGATGTGTCTTGGTGTGGTCCTCTTTGGATTCCTTTTGTTTGAGGTTCTCTGTGCTTCCTGGACATGTAAGTCTATTTCTTTCACCAGGTAGGGGAAATTTTCTGTCATTATTTCTTCAGATAGGTTTTCAATATCTTGCTCTCTCTCTTCTTCTGGCACCCCTATAATTCAGATGTTGGTACGCTTGAAGTTGTCCCAGAGGCTCCTTACACTATCTTGGTATTTTTGGATTCTTTTTTCTTTTCCGGTTGGGTATTTTTTGCTTCTTCATATTTCAAATCTTTGACTGATTCTTGGGATCCTCTTGTCTGCTGTTGGATCTCTGTATATTATTCTTTATTTCAGTCAGTGTATGCTTAATTTTTAGTTGGTCCTTTTTCACATCCTTGAGGGTCTCACTAAATTTATCAGCGGTTTCTAGAAAATTCTTGAAAAACCTTATAACCATGGTTTTAAACTCTATATCCAGTAGTTTGCTTTCCTCCATTTCTGTCATTTGTGACCTGTTTCTTTGTATCCGCATTTTTTATGCTCCCCTGTGTTGATAGAGTGGCTTTGTGTGCTAGGTGTCCTATAGGGCCCAGTGGCTCAGCCTCCCCTATTACCTGAGGTAGAAACTCTTGGTGCACCCCTCTGTGGGCTGTGTGTACAGTCTTGTTGGAGTTAAGCCTTGATTGTTGTTGGTATCACTGGGAGGAATTGACCTCCAGGCCAATTGGCTGTGAGAATCAGCTGTGTCTACAGTGGGAGAACATCTGTGCTGAAGACACCCTTATGGGGCAAGACTTGCTTCAGTGGGGCTTCGGTGCTCACTGAGTCTGCCCCCTGAGTGTGTCCCTTATGGATCTGAGGAGTTGTAATCTGGATGGTCCCACTCTGACCACTGGGTACACTGGCTCTTGGATCTCTAAGGAGGTGCTAATTTAGCCTCTGCCTGAGGCTACCCAGCAGGAGCTACGGAGAGATCTGCAGATGATTCTTCCTTGTTTGGGGTTTGGAGGTGCCCAGATGAGGCCCAGCTGTGAAGCAATGCAAGCTGCTGTGGGGCCTTGAGCCTTCTTTTGGATGTTCTGGGTCTCTCTGACCCAGCTTCAGTTTGTTAGGTAATTTTCAGATTGCAAAGGGCCAGCCCATTCATATGCAAAAGCCTCTGCTCACAGCTTGGGTTGGGGGGGGGGTCTCAGGGGATCATCAGGGTGGAGCAAACAGCTATGGCTGATACTCAGTCCTACCCTAAGAGGCCCCGTGTCTCAGTGTCCCGGTAATCGCTGCCAGCACCTCTGATAGAAAGCCGCCCTCGAGTTCCCCCCGATGCCAGACAGTCCAGTTTTTCCCCATATGAGTCTGAGTTCCCAGGGACTCGCCCAGAGCTGGAGTTCAGAGCAGTTGGGAGCTTGAGACTCCCTCCCAATTGAAAAAGACAACCGTGTCCTCAGTTGCCAGCCCTTTCTGTGTGCGCCTCCGTACCTCTGTACTTTACTTCCGTACGTCCTCTGAGTCTCAGTGTGCTTTCCTTCTAGTTGTAGAATTTCCACTCAGCCAGCCTTCCTGTGGTTCTGGATGATGTCTGTTTTGTCTTTTAGTTGTAGTTTTGAAGTGGTCGTGCAAGGCAGCAATTTCAGGTGTTTACCTATGCCGCCATCTTGGTTTCTCCAGCCAAGAACTCCTTTTTACCGCCATGTAGTATTCCATTGTGTAGATGTACCACTGATTTTTAATCCACTCATCTACTGATGGTCACTTTGGCTGTTTCCAAATCTTAGCTATGGTGAATTGTGCCGCTATAAACATAGGAGTGCATATATCCTTTCTGATTGGTGTTTCTAGTTTCTTGGGATATATTCCTAGAAGTGGGCTCAATGGGTCAAATGGGAGTTCCATTTTTAGTTTTTTGAGGAAACTCCATACTGTTTTCCACAGTGGCTGCACTATTCTGCATTCCCACCAGCAGTGCACGAGGGTTCCTTTTTCTCCACATCCTCGCCAGCACCTGTCGTTTGTTGATTTGTGGATAATAGCCATTCTGACAGGTGCGAGATGGTACCGCATTGTTGTTTTGATTTGCATCTCTCGGATGATTAGTGACTTTAAACATGTTTTCAGATGTCTTTTGGCTTTTCTTCTGTCTTCTTTCAAAAAGTATCTATTTAGGTCTGTTGCCCTTTTTTTGATTGGGTTGTTTATCTTCCTTTTGTTAAGTTGTATGAGTTCCCTGTAAATGTCGGAGATTAAACCCTTATCAGAGATATCATTGGAAAATATGCTCTCCCATGCAGTGGGTTTTCTTGTTGTTTTGTTGATGGTTTCCTTTGCTGTGCAAAAGCTTTTTATTTTGATGTACTCCCATTTGCTTATTTTCTCCTTAGTTTCCATTGCCCTAGGAGCAGTATCAGTGAAGAAATTGCTTTGACATATGTCTGAGATTTTGCTGCCTGTGGATTCCTCTAATATTTTTATGGTTTCCCATCTTATGTTTAAGTCCTTTATCCTTTTTGAGTTTATTTTTGTGTATGGTGTAAGTTGGGGGTCTAGTTTCATTTTTTTTTGCATGTATCTGTCCAATTTTCCCAACATGATTTATTGAAGAGGCTGTCTTGACTCCATTGTATGTTCATGCCTCCTTTGTCGAATATTGAGCTTAGTGGTTTGGGTCGATTTCTGGGTTCTTTATTCTATTCCATTGATCTATATGTCTGTTCTTGTGCCAGTATCAGTCAGTTTTGAGAACAGTGTCTTTGTAATACAGCTTGATATCTGGTATTGAGATCCCACCTACTTTGTTCTTCTTTCTGAGGATTGCTGCAGCTATTCGGGGTCTTTTTTTTATTCCAGATGAATTTTTGGAAAGTTTGTTCTAGGTCTGTGAAATATGCCGTTGGTATTTTAATGGGGACTGCATTGAATCTATAGATTGCTTTGGGTCAAGGTTCTTAATGAGAGCTTCAAGGGACTTAATGAGAGCCTCAAGGAACTTAGTGAGACTTTCAAGGATCTTAGTGAGAATGTCAAAGACATAAAAAAAGACTGATCAGAAATTAAGCATACACTAAGTGAAATAAAGAATAATTTCCAGGAATTCAACAGTAGAGTAGAGGATTCATAGAATAAAATCAAGGATTTGGAATATGAGGAAGCAAAAAACAACCAATCAGAAGAGCAAAAATAAAGAATCCAAAAATATGAAGATAGTATAAGGAGCCTCTGGGACAACTTCAAGCATACCAACATTTGCATTATGGGGGTGCCAAAAGGAGAAGGCAGAGAGCAAGATATTGAAAACCTATTTGAAGAAATAATGACAGAAAACTTCCCTTACCTGGTGTAAGAAATAGACTTACAAGTCCAGGAAGCACCCGAGAGTCCCAAACAAAAGGCCCACACCAAGACACAACATACTTAAAATGCCAAGGGTTAGGCAGAGAATCTTAATAGCAGCAAGAGAAGAGCAGTTAGTTACCTACAAGGGAGCACCCATACAACTGTCAGTTGATTTCTCAACAGAAGCTTTGCAGGCTAGAAGGGAGTGGCAAGAAATATTCAAAGTGGGGTGGGCTATGCATATATCTTTTTTGGCTAATATCTTAACCCTCTTTCATCCAGTCTTCCCTACCCTCTACCCTCTGACAGCTGTCAGTCTGTTCCTTTGGTTTTATTTTGTTCCTCTGTTTATTTTGTTCATTGATTCCACATATGCATGAGATCATGTGATACTTGTCTTTCTCTGACTGTCTTATTTCACTTAGTATAATACTCTCTAGGTCCCTCCATGCTGTCTCAAAGGGTAAGAGAGCCTTCTTTTTTATAACTGCATAATATTCCATTGTGGAAATGTATCACATCTCAACTAACACCATACACAAGAATAAATTCAAAATGGATAAAATACTTTTAAAAATTCTTTTTAAAAAGCTGTGATACATTTACACAATGGATTACTACTCAGCTGTAAAAAAGAAGGCAATCTTGATTTTTTGTGACAGTATGATGGACTTTATAATAAGTAAAATAGCCAGTCAGAAAATGACAAGTGCCATATGATTTCACTCATATGTGGAATCTAATTAACAAATTCAACTAACAAGTAAAATAGAGACAGACTCATAAACAGAGAGCAGGCTGACAGCTCTTGGGGTGTGTTGTGGCAGGGGGCATGGAAAGATTGAGCATAAAAGGAAAAAAAGAGAAATCTCATGGAAATGGACAACAGTGTGGTGATGGCAGGGGATGAGATGGGTGGGTGGAGGTGGAAGAGGATATAAGGGGGATTAATGGTGATGGAAAAAAATATATTAGAATTTTGTAAACTTTAATACAATTATATTTTATAATATTATTATGATCAATAGAATCTAAATCATGTAAAAATCTCAATTATAACAAAATTGGGTTTACTAACATGAGGACAAGAATAATAAAGTTTATGGAATAAATAAGTTTAAAAAAGATCCCTTTCAGACCTAAAACAAAATATATTTAGATTATTTGTATGTTCATAATAATTATTTTTTAATCCAAAGCTAAGAAACACACATTTTTATTTTTAAAGATGGAAGAGACTAAATCATCAAATTAAAGTATCTTTTTAACCACTGAAGATACCAAGACACAGATTGGTTAAAGAACTCTCTTGGAATGTCAGTTAATTGGCAACAGGACTAGGACTGAAGCTCAGGGCTCCACATGGCTATTTTCATTGTCCAAAACAGCTTCCCCCATGTCTAATAGAATCATTCCCAGGCACCAGGGCTGACAAAAATCCCTTGGGATGACAACAGGGATATAACTCATATGCTGACATGGTTTTGTTGGCCTGGAAAATGAGTCAAATTTTTGGATGTGGTCCCTGACATATGCATGTCTGACATAATACTATAGGCATCCCAAAGTTGGTCAAGGATATCTTAAAGCTCGATTTTGGGGCTTTGTTTTCTAACAACTGGTGGAAAAGGTGCCTTTGGCAACTACTGCTAGCCTATTGACTTCCCCTTTTGTGTGACAGGAATCCCACCACTCAGAAATACCACCATTCTCATTCTGATTTAAAACAATGGCTTTAACTATTTTTTCTCATCAGTCTTTTATCTCTATAACCTCTGAGCTTATGCCATATTTCACCTAAATCCATCACGTATGGTAGAAGATATGTTCAACTGAAAACTTTTATCAGCCAACATAAAATAAAAAGGGATCTTGGTATGGTTAAACAATCCTCTTAGGAAGAGTTGAAATGCATGCCTGACTTTGACTATACCATCGTCTTAGGGAAGACCTTCCTTGTTGTCTAGCAAGCAAGCTAAAAAGCAAGAGTGTTTTGCCAAGTCTCCCCCCTCCTTTTTTTGCCTGGGCCTGCAGGCTCATTTGCCCCTCATCACACAAGGTCTGAGGTTTTGAGAATAAGGACACCATTATGTGGGGTTATCATTCTTCCTTAGTGGAAACAACACTGCCCTTTGTAAGCTCCCAGAGAACTTCAAAGGGTGTGGCTATCTTTCTGTGCTCCAAGGGGAGCCTCCTCGGGAAACACTGTTCACAGTGCCATTCTAGTACAAGAATCTTCTTCAGCTGATAGTGAGTTAAAGCAGGAATTTTAAGGTGACCTCCCCCCCTTGGTGTTTTGTCTCCCTTAGAAGCAAGATTGTATGTTTTAAACCCCCTCAAAAAACACTTGTTTGCCAACTTTTGTGCCCCTCATCAGTGTTCCCACTCAAGCCTGGCTGTCTGCCCAGTTCTGAATCCTGCCTTACCTACTGCCTGGCATTTACTTCACAACAGCTGGCCCAGGGATCTCAAGTACTTAGCCTCAGCTGCCAGATTAGGGAAGGAAAGGCCCCTGTAGTTGAGCCTGTGACAAAGACAGCATTTGTTCCCACACTAGCATCTCAATGTCAACAGCACTGACAGGCTCCAAAGGGGATCATGCCCAGTCACTGCCCACTTGGTGATAACTCCACAAGCCCAAGGATATTCATACATAGTTTCTATATCTGCTTTTACTCTCCCAATAATGCTGCGAGGTGACTAGGAACCAGTAATAGGATTCCCGTTTTACTGTGGAGAAAGGCAAACATCCAGCTCTAGGGCATCTGCTCAAGATGAATAATAATCAATATGAATAATAATCATATTGTCCAAAACAGGAATCAGGATACATAAGTCAGGTCTGACAAACGTTTGTTTCTGTGCTTCGCCAATTTGTCTATGTGAAATGTGCTATACCCTGGCTTGTTCATCACTGAGTGACAATGGTGGTGACACCCAAATTGATAGATGATGGGAAGGAGGTTAGCATGAGGGTAAGGGATGGCTCAATACACTGTGGGGGCATGGTACAGAGAAACAAGATCATATCTCCCAGGGAGACGGGTGGCATTCTTCTCTTCCTTACATCAATAAATGTTGACTGTGCCAGGCACTGGGCTGACAGAAATGACTCACATATGCCCTTGAACTCAAGGTGTTCACAGATGGATGAGGGTATCATTAGCCTCATTCGTGACTGAGTGCTATAACAATCAGTCCCACTTGAGACTTGAGGAGGTTCATGCTCATCCTTGGGTTTTCAGTAGAAAATGGTGTTTGTGTATTTTTTGTAACTGTACTGATGGGTGTGCATGGAATAACTCACTTTGATTCTCCTCCTTGAGAGTAAGAACCATTTTGTCACTAATTTGCTCAGACTACTTATGTTTGAAAATACAGCTTCAAATGCTTATGTTTTGGTTGTTGGGTTTTTCTTTTCAATAATGAAAGTGGTGTCATTCTCTGATTTCTAAATAACTTGAACACAGAACTACTATAGGACACAGCAACTCTAGTCTTAGGTATAGACCCAAGAGAATTAAAAAAAGGTGTTCAAACAAAAGCTTGTACATGAATGTTCATAACAGCACCATTCACAACAGCCAAAAAGTAGAAACAACCCAAATGTCCAGCAACTGATGAATGAATAAAAAAGTGGTATATTCATGCTATGGAATATTATTCAGTTATAAAAAGGAATAAAGTACTGATATGTGCTGTAATATGAATGAACCTTGAAAACATTATGCTAAGTGAAAGAAGCTAGACGCAAAAGGCAAATAATACATGATCCAAGTTATATGAAATATCCAGAATATATAAATCCACAGAGCCAGAAAGTACATTAGTGGTTACATAAGGCTGGGGAAAAGAAGAATGGGGAGTAACTACTTAATGGGTAGAGAATTTCCTTTAGGGGTAATGAAAATATTCTGGCATTAGATAGTGGTAATGGCTGCACAACATTGTGATGTGGTTTATGGCTTTGAATTTTATAATTTAAAATGGTTAAAATGGTAAATTTTGTTATGTGTATTTTACCACAATAAAACAAGATGTGGTGTCATTCTTTCTGTTGGCAATGTAATTGTCATCCCCCACCATGTCTGTTATAACATGCACGTGTGTGTACACACACATAGACATGCAAACCTTTCGCCTGTATAACTCCTACGTATCCATCATGACTCATCTTTCTAAGGGAAGCCATTTTACTCTCTTTCTCCAGATTATAATAGTCTATTATATCCATTCATAGCTCCATGCACTTCTTTCATTAGCAGTACATAACAATTGGAATTCAGTCATTATTTATAAGATTATTTGTTCATTGCTTGACTATAAGCTACATGAAGGTAGGGATCATGTCTGCCTTGGTCACTGTCTAAAAGTGATCCTGGCACCATAGCAGGCACTCAATAATTATTTGTGTAGTCTTTTTAAAAGAATAAATAAAATATATTTTATAATGCTATAACGAGAGCTATCTGAGAAGCATAAATCATTCTTTTAACACTTTCAAAATGTAGGTCATCAGTTGAAGGAGATGGTCAGAGGAAAGAGAGGAAGAGGAAGCTCTCTGGTATCTCTTCTTATAAGGCCACTAATCCTATCATGGGGGCCCACCCTTTTGACCTCATCTAAATATAATTTCCTCTCAAAGGCCCAATCTCCAAATATCATCACATTTGGGATTAGGGCTTCAACATGTAGATTTGAGGAGGACACAATTCAGTGCATAGTAACCAGTATGCATCAGTAGACATTGTGCATCAATGGAAAAGATAATATTTGTGCGCAGCATATTAGTGTTGACGTTTTCACTATATCTTGCTCCCCCTCAAACCACCAAAGATGTCTGTTCACCTTTGGTTCCTACACTCCCTAAAATCTCTTCTCTGCCATGGTTTTCCTTGGGTTCCAGTATCATCTCAAAACTTCCAGGAAACTGGAGAACAATTTTTCTTGGCCCCTCATTTATACTAGCAACATTAGGTCCTTCCCAGGAACACCTGCCAACATCAAGGGTCACTCTCATTACATTTGCCATTCCCTCTGCCCAGCCCACATACTAGTACTCACTGCTTGTTTGTACCTACATAAACAAGACATAGGCACTTTGCATTAGATGACACAGCAACCCATGTACATTCCACAACTTCAAAGCTGGTTGGAGGTGGCAGACTAGGGTGCCACCAGGTAGAAGAGTAGCAGGCTAGAGTTTTTGACCTGATATGATTGCAACAACCAGTAATCCTGGCCTCATATAAACACAACTTATTTGAAATAATTCACATTAAGATGCCTGACACATTTTAAGCACTCAACCAATGTTAATTATTAAACTTTTATAATAAAGGTATTTTATACATACATTAAAATCTTGTTCTTGAATAATATTTAGGCATATAGGAAAGTTGTTAAATATATTGTTATTGTATAACAGTAAATTATTAAGTGAAAGAAGGAGATTATAAAAAAGGGACATTTGTAATACTTTCAACAATAAAGTTTTTTAAAAAAGAAATAAACCTTAGTCAAACACCCCCACCCCCACCCCCCCAAAAAAGAAAAAAAAAGTAGATTACAAAGAAAGTGTATACTATTGCCCCATTTTTCAATAAAAAAGATATCATCTGTGCCCTAGCTGGTTTGACTCAGTGGACAGAGCATTGGCCTACGGACTGAAGGGTCCCAGGTTCAATTCCAGTCAAGAGCACATGCCAGGGTTGCAGGCTTGATCCCCAGTAGGGGGCATGCAGGAAGCAGCCAATCAATGATTCTCTCTCATCATTGATGTTTCTACCTCTCTCTCACTTTCCCTTCCTCTCTGAAATCAATAAAAATATATTTTCAAAAAGATAGCCTATCTAATAAAGACAGAATATGCTAATTGACTGTCACTTTGCGGCAAAGATGGTGGCACCCACAGCCAATAAGGAGAGAATATGCAAATGGATGCAACAAAGATGGCGGCAGCTGGGCTGGTTGGCAGGCATTCTGCCCTGTTCCGGGCCCCTGGGCAGTCTGTGTGCACAGGCGTGGAGCAGCCAGGGCAGGGCGGGACATTTGCTGGGGGGGGGGGGGGGTGGAGGGAGCTACAGGAGGGTGGCAGGGATGGAGCGAAGGAGGAAGTCAGCTCTGGCCCAGAGCAAAGTTGGAAGGCGGCGGCCAGAGCAAAGGCCTGGGTCTTGGGTGCTAGAGGGAAGCAGGTGTCGGCAGCCAGGGGAAGGAAGGCCTATTCTTGCATGAATCTTCATGCATCAGGCCTCTAGTTGTATAATAATTTAGAGCTCAGAATCTGAAGGTAGGTCTCTTTTTAAATCTGTGCATTGTCACTTATTAGCTATAATGAAATAGAGGATGTTAAACTCTGAAGGGGCAATATATATATGTTAGTGACTCGGTGCATAGATTCATGCACATTGAAAGGAAATTAATTAGAAGGTGGCTGCAGGTGGGGCTGGGCAAGATGGGCTGGACATGCCCCAGAGCCAACCTCCCGGGGTCCCTCCCTGGCCAGCTGCACCTGGGGTGGCACCATTACTTGAAGGGCTTCTGCGAAGTGAGCAAAGTCCCTATGGCAGGTGAAGTCCCTCAGCCTGGCCTGAGGGATGGGGCGGAAACCAGCTCTCTGACATCCCCCAAGGGGTCCCAGAGTGCGAGAGGGCACTCTGAAAAGTTGCTGTCGTACAGGGTGTGCAATGCAAATGCAAGTGTGCAGTAAACCAGATTTGGTGCCGACAGTACCCCAGCAACAACATAACTCACTGCCGAAGGTGGAATCGGAGGCCCCGTGAGGAATTGGGCTCCCTCCTCTCTGGTTTCGGGCTGTGTCATCCGAGAACCCCTACTGCCAAGTCATTGCAGCTCGGCAGCTCCTGTGTTGAGTGTCTGCTCCCTGGTGGTCAGTGCGTGTCATAGTGACTGGTTGGACGGTCACAACACTCTTAGCATAACATATATATATAGCGTTTCTCCTTTCTTAGCTTCTATCCAAGAAAGTTTAAAAAATATCAGGATCTTAGTTTAGCCTGTTGCCCCCAAACACAACTGCACAGGACCCCTCAAGGTCATAGGCTCAGATATAAGCTAAGGATTTACCATGTAGATGGACAGGCAGAAGTCACACAGATGGAACAATCAGTTTCAGTGGGGACCAGTGAATAGTTCTCAGACATGTACATAAGGAAATAGATCTATATAGAAACATACATAAGGAAATACACAATCTCTACATAATCTTCTCTAAGCCCTGAAACCATAGGGCTCTATTCATCCAGTAAAGGCAATTCAAACACAACAAAGTCATTTTTATACTCTTTTAAATTTGTGAAAACAAGATCCTCTTCTTCCGGCAAGCACTGATGTATGGTACCTTCACTGAGCCTATGCTGAATCCAACCTTTGTTGGCTACCTTTGTTGACCCCTGTGGGGGTGGGAGTGGTCTGGCCACCCCATTCGCAGACTGGGGTATATGGGAATAGAGCCAGACTTGAGCCTCTCAGAAACTCGTAGCTGGTAGAAATGGTGCTTCAGAGTCTCAGCTAATGATTGATCACACTAACCTCCCCCCAGGGGATGTCCTGAACAGTAGTGAAGAACCACTTCACAGCACTGGGTTTTCTCCCTCAAAGGAAATGCTCAAATCTGAGAAAAAAATGATCAGGACAACCCAGGAAACTGAATCCTGAGACCCCTTTGCAGATCTCTTCTTCTGTATCTCCCATGCTGAAATGTCAACAAAATTAGTTTTACCACTAGACCAAATCCATGACCAATATGTACAGGCTGAGAGAGGTGTTTTTATATCTGAAAAGCTTCACAAGCCCTGTTACATTAAGTAGAACCCTTGAGCAGGGGCTGAGAAAGGGGTCCCAGACAGGGTACTAACCCGCACAAAAACATAGGGGAGGTTCTAAGTAAAAAACATAGGGAAATTTCTAAGTCAAAGAGCACTCTGTGCATCCTTCAGTAAAGAACCATTTTGCAACACAAAGATGAATCACCTCTCAGTTTCACTTCATTCCAGTTAGTTTGTCTGGTTGCCTTAAAACAGGCAACATGCTTCTGTATGAAAGAGGTATTGCTCATGCTGGAGAAATACCAGTTTCCTCCTTACAAAGAGAAAAATCTTTATGTTACTCTAGGCAGAGGCTCCAGAGACCAGCAAACTCTCTGCTGTCATCCCCCCTTTTTTTTCCCCACGGCCTCATCTTAGCCCAGACTCTGACCATTTCAGTCTGGATTCTTATTCCCAGCTCCCAACCAGACTCTCTGACTTCATTCCCTTTTCTTGCCCATCTATTGCCACATTCAGCTGCTCACTGACTACCACATTAAGTCCAGTGCCCGTCCCTTTTTGTTTGGGCAACTGGGGCTCCCATAACCTCTTTAACCAAAATCCCCACTACTTTCCAAAAATCCCCTCCACACTTCCCTGTTAACCATTGTGTAAGCTCCTCTATTCCATAGCATGTTCTTTCCAGCCTCTCTGCTTTTGCTTATTCTGCTACACTTTCCTTCTTCCTTCTGCCTCTCTAAACCCCACAAAGCCCCACCCCCTTTAGGAAGACTTTCTTGTGTCCTACAACTAACTATGTCTTCCCTTCTCTAAAGTCTTTCAGCCCTCAACTGTACCAGACCACCCACTGTATAATTATACTGTCTTGTGATTTTTTACTTTCATGGAATTCTTTTAAAAAAATATATATATATGGAACGCTTCACGAATTTGCGTGTCATCCTTGCGCAGGGGCCATGCTAATTTTCTCTGTATCGTTCCAATTTTAGTATATGTGCTGCCGAAGTGAGCACGACTTTCATGGAATTCTTAACACCCCAACCTGACTATGTAAGTCTTTCCTCCTGTTTTTGCAAAACACTGAATTTTTACCAAGTCCTCAAAATCCCAGACCTGCTTATATCATTGCTGCAATAAATGGCTTCTCCAATTTCTGTCCTGCTGACCTCATCTGGATGTTTTCAGGCTCAGATAGGAACAGGTGTGAAAAAGCCCTTTGGAGACACTATTATTGTTGCTGGGCCAAAGCACCAACTGAAGGTTTAGAACTGATTTGATTGCACTAGTTGTTCTGGCCTCCTGTAAACATAGCCCAAATCCTTACATAGAACTGGTTAGTTCAATAATTAAACATAGTTTAAGGGCTCCTCAACAGCTTTTAGCAGAGGACAAATGTCAAACAGGCCAAAGCCCATGTTTTGACAAAATGATCAAGGTCCAATTGATTTTGTTCCCATGCCCATGAATGGGTCATTGAGCATTGCTCTAGGCAGCAAGGTGGCTCCTAGACAGAGCGATCCATGTCCTCAACAAAGAGCTTTGTATTTTATGAAGGACTTGGCCACCTGGCACAGATACTGTTGGCATTGATATTTATTGAGCACTTACTATGTGTCAAGCACATTATAGCCCTTATCTCACTTATAATCTTCACAAAACCTCTGTTGCTATACTCATGTATCAGATGAGGAGACCGAGGCCCATGATGACAGAGCTGTCTGCCTCCAAAGCTCATGTCATGCAACAAATATGTCTACCTTATACATTGTACTCTGGGGTTGAGAACTGAGGATAAGGACTTGGAAATTTTATCAAATACCTTATTCCAGTCTACAACAATCATCACTCAAATCCTACTGGTGTAGCAATTAACCTGTAAATAGGGCAGGAAGAAAATCAAAGCTTGGCATCATGTCCCCATGGGAACCCATCCTTCAGAGGCAGCAGAAGGGAAGAGAACTAGACCATGGCAATTGAGACAAAGCTACCTTCTTAATAAATTGCAGTTGAAGTTGTATATTGTGAGATTCATGAACACAATTATAGTTCCCCCTTTCTCTAAGCAACTAGTTTTTGACCTTTGCAAATCTGAGGAAAGCTGAACTCTCTTCTCATGAAAATGTATAAATGCAAACACACAATTTTGCACATTGTTTCAGAAAAATTCACAGAGCTTTCTGTATCTCAGCCAAGAACTACAGACCCCAGATTGAAAACTCCTGCGTTAAGCAACTCTAATTCTGTTTTCAAAGTGATAAATTAGGGAACAATGATTCCTTTAGATAACAAGCAAACTTAGGGCAAAAAAAAGATTTGCTTTATGAAAATTGTTTTCATATAACTTTTACAGAGCATGCCTAATTGCCTGTGGGAGGTGCATTTGCAATTGTGCCCCATGCAGTCAGAAATGATGATGGCACAGATTATCATCATAACTCACCACAATACAGAGCAAGAAACTACACATGGAATGGTAGTAAGTTGGGTCTTGTTTTGTCACTGGAAGGTGGGCAGCTGCTCAGCAAATGGGAGTGGCTTCACTGGATGGGGATTGGATTATAGTCAAAAGGGTCTAAGAACTATGTAAACCTGTAGAAGATTCATACCACAAGTCCACTCCTCCTAAGCAGTTGATGTCTTCATGAGAGGCCAGGTACCTGATGGGGGCAGACTAAGCATATATTGGCTTGCTCACCTGAGTCTACAGTCAACCTCCTTATACTCGCCCACGTTAATCCAAATAGCAGCTATTAATTCTCTGCCAACCACAGGCCCCATTGTTCTTTTACAAAAATATTAGATAATCCCAACCCAAGTCATTCCAAGGCCATTTCCCCCTGGCATCTTGTGTTTTGAATAGACAAGGTCTTTCTGTAATCTTCAATACCATTGTTAGTCATAGCCTGCTATTTCTTCTTCTGAACCCACTTCCAATGTTTGAGCCCTCATACAAAGGTTGCAAAGCATAGATCTGATGCAATAATCCTATAGCAGTGGTCGTCAAACTGCGGCTTGCGAGCCACATGCGGCTCTTTGGCCCCTTGAGTGTGGCTTTTCCATAAAATACCGACTTCTGCACATGGGCCACGAAGTTTCAATCGCACTGTATGTGCGTGCCCGCACGTGGTATTTTGTGGAAGAGCCACACTCAAGGGGCCAAAGAGCCGCATGTGGCTTGCGAGCAGCAGTTTGCCGACCACTGTCCTATAGCACTTCCTTTTTTGAAAAACTTTTTGATTTGAAAATAAGAGTTTGTGTAGTATATTTGAAGGAGCACTGGATCTGCAGTTCTAGTTCCTTCATATAGTTCCTCCTCACCTCGTTAAGTCTCACTTCTTTCTATCAGAGATAACAATCAGTACCCTGCTTATCTCACAAGCATCTTGTAATATTCAAATAAGATAGCGAGTGTATAAATTGTTTACTAAAAGTATTAGACAAACAGAAGAATTCATAACCATTATTTCATTTGTTTCAAACCAGCTCTATGAACTACACAAATTCTTATTGTTCTGCCATTCACTTGCTCCCTTGCTTGAATTTTCTTTCTCATTCAGAAAACATTTATTGAGATCATATTATTACAATGAACTATATGTAGCTCAAGTGAGTGCTTACAAAATAAAAAACAGACTTAGAAAAATCAAATAACACTTTCAAACTCACACTGCTAGGTGGCAAAGAAGTGAAAAACTTTCCCTTTCCACTCTTTCTCCTCCCCCTAGGCCAGATAGTTTTCCATTATTTTACATTACCTACTTCAGAACATTCTCCCTATTGGAATAAAAAAATTGTTACTCACTTATGAAAAATAAATCCTCGACCCTCTTTGAGACCTCAAAGGCAGTTGGTCCTGTTTTCTCCTGTGAACACATAAGTGGGAATGGGAAGGGGATAGAGAGAAGATGAGGCAGGCTTCTCAGACTTGACTCCTCTATGTCTGAACTGCTCAAGTTGTATATGGCTTTCAGAAGATGGCTGAATACATTTACTTTCCCTGTTTCCCCACCCCCCCTTTTCTAAATTGCAAGTTGTAAAAATGTGTCACCCCCAAATGCACCAGGTGTCTCCAACTTTCTAATTGAGCAAGGCAGACTCTTTCCTAGCCAAGAGCCTTGAAATATTTATCCAAATTTTAGTTTCACTGAATTAATGCCTTAAGCTGGTGAGCAATCCAACTGAAGGTCAATGTTCGTTTCCTAAAGTTGTCCAATGTCTGTGTGGTATTCAGACCTAAAAATGATGACTTTACTCCAGATTGCAAACTCCCCAGAGTGTACTCTGGAGATGGAAGCCAGCCCACATTGTTTTCTGATCAGTCAGCATAAATGATCCTCTCTTTCGAGTTCAAGGTGGGCTCAGAATTAAAGCTGTCTTGAGATAAAGCAGATCAGCCCCCGTCACCCCTGGGGGAAGGCCTCTGAGCTGGGGAATGTGAAAGGCCTCTCTGGTCAGGGGAGACATCTGCTCCCCTTGGCTTTGGGCTATACCAGTTGGCAGACGAAGCTCTCTGTAAATACTGGCCAGACCAAAATGGTGCTGAGGCAGCCACAGTGTTGTTTAGCTAAAAAAGAAAGGGAACATTTGAAAATCCTGTCTTGGTGCTGAGCAGGGACAGCCTGCTGCTTTTCCTCATGGGTCCACAGTGGGCCCGCTCCTAACTGATCAGAATGGTTCCCTGAAACAAATGCATTGAAAGATATTTTCCATCCTTCCACCCTCCCCTCCCAAGGGAAATTCTTGTGTTTAGTCATCCTTACTACAAGGGCTGAGTCAGCAAACTCTGCTTTAACCACAGCTGCTTTCAAAGGGTAAGCTAAGAAGACCAGTCAGTTGAGTAAGGAAGCTTGGCTAAACCTCTTGTACAACCCGAGCTCCAAAATCAGATGGATAAATTGGAGGAATTTCAAGTTGGACACTGCACAACACCTTTGAGTCCTTCTAAGTGGGTCTCAATTACTCTCTAGTATGTTGGTACTACAGAACATTCCAAGAACTCAAATGGACAACAGTTTGAGTGCCGTGAGAGACCAATATGGTGCAGTGGCATGATCTGTTGGCTTAGGACTTAAATCCTGTCTGCCAATAATTAGCTACATTGTTCCCTCTCTCTGGTTCTTAACATTCTCCTCCTTAAAATCAAGGCCTGGATAAAATGACCTTAAGGACTCTTCCTGCTCTGATGGTCTACGAGACAATCTAAGGCAGATGGCCAGCTATTCCTTTATTCTTTTCCCAATTTATCAAGGAAAGACACTACCTGTTTTGGGAATGTGGCCCAAAATTTTATTCATCTGTGGTAAAAATGTCTTCCCTGAGTCTAAACACAATCTTTTTTCTCTTGCTTGGGCCTCTGTACACATGGAGAACCCCCAGGAAACATTGTTTTCTAAAACTCCTTTGTCAACTCTAAGAGCCTTCAAATCTGAGTTCTGTTAAGTCCTCTACAAGCAAGGGAGACAATTGGTTAGGTTTAAATGACCAAATTTGTCCTGTCATCAGATAGCTTTTCACCCTTTTGGTTGCTATCACTGATGTGTGACCCTAAGAATACTAAGATTGGGATAAGCTAGCTATTAATTGGAAAGTTAGCTCTGTGGAAAGGAGAACGTTACATATTCTAGATCAGACACCTCACAAAAGTTGTCCTAGATCACAGAGAGCATTGGACACATGAGAAAGAACAGGCTGGGTAACATGACACTCTCACTCCTGGTTACATACCTGGATTTGTGTGCCCAATCATGAAAACAGTTAATATTTACTGAACATTTAATGTGCATGTGCTGGTCATTGTTCTAAGCACTTATTCATTTGACCTCATTTAGTCCTCATAATAGTAAAGTTATTATTCATATTTTACAGATTAGGAAACTGAGGCAATAGAGGTTAATTAACTTGCTCAAGGTTAAACAGCTAGTAAGCAGGAGAGCTGATATTCTAACCCGGGAATGCTGGTTTAGGAATCTTCTCTGAACTACAGTGAGGCCTTGACTTACGAGTGTCCCAACTAACGAGTTTTTTGAGATACCAGCTGTCTCTCAGCAGATTTTTTGCATTGAGTTGATAGAGTAATTTGAGTTAACGAGCTCCTTAACGAGCTCAGTCTCGGAGCGAATTAAACTCGTAAGTCAAGGCCCCACTGTATCATGTTTCTGAGTGGGGCTGCCTTCCTGGGAGGACTGAGATGGTACTGATTCTGGTTTCTGTAAGGGCTGCCTGCACTGTACTTGCCTCATATTCCTGTAACACCTTGTGAGGTGCCACTGACTACCTTGGTTTCTATGGTATTCTGTGCCCCTTCTAAAGAGAAAAAAAGCTTCCTCATGCAGAGCTGCCAATTGCTGACTTTACGACACTGGAAATTTGTCATGTTTTCCTCTTGAAAGGGTATCATAGGGAAAGAACATTATATAAAATGGGTTTCCCCAAATTAAAGAAAGTGTTGGAAACTGGCCACATTCCTCTATGCTAATAAATTCATTGTATTTGTCAAATGTTAAAGTTTGGGGAGAATTTATAGCTTGTCTAGTCAAAGTCCCTCATGTTATAGATGAGGACACTAAAGCTGAGAAAGAGAAATTAGATACATGTGGAGTGAGGGTTACAGGGTTTTAAAAACTTGGTAAAGGGATAGAAATTAGAGTTGGCCTAATTTATAATTCCCCTTTTAGCCAACTCTAAGGGAATCAGAAGGAGGAATTCACCCACACCAGAGCCACTTTTTCCTGTGGGCTAGCCCAGATCATTGCATAATAGGGGCTCTATAAGTATGAGTTGCACATGCTGTGAGATACCAAACCAACTACCACATTCAAATGACCAAGATCCATAGCTTAATGGTGACGTCCCTATAACTTTTTTTAAACACCAGACCTGCTTACAAAATGGATCCCACACTAATAATAAAAAATGACTTTGGGCAACACCATTCCTGTGGAAAAGAAGCTGATCAAAAACTTTGGACAGATGACTATGATTCAAAGATTCTTCTGAAAGCATAATATAATGAGAGCTGAATGAAAGCATCTTACTTTTCAATTTTGAATGTGCAGACATTATTGAGATATTTTCAAGCCAAAAGGCTTATAAAATATTATTTTAAAATAAATTTTATGGTAGTATAAATTTTCACTGATCTCAACACAAGAGTCAATATGGAAAATCATAAAGAAGGACTGAGGAGTTGTATGTGGTTAAAGCTGCCCAAGAATTTGCCCTAGGGAACAGTATCTTAATGACTGTTTTCAAAGAAATAGTAGATCCCCTCCCATTCCCTAGTGTCAGCCCACAATGTATTTTCCAGTTTCTTCTTCCTAAACTAAAAAAAAGTACCAGAGTTTAAAAATAAATGGTACAGAATTAGAGATCTTGCCTGAATTAAGCAGATACACAGTTAAACCTTATTAAGTGTTATGTCTCCTATGTGCAAATATAGCTAGATTTGCACAGTTTGGTAAAAGCCCTACATCATGTTTTTTGGGTATAGTCTCTTACTGTCTACTAACTTTCCTATGTGGTAAAGTTGGCCATACACCATCTTATAAGTAACCAAATGAACCCCCCTTCATTTTATAGGGTGGCTAAAGCCTGATTACCTTTCACAATCAGCCAACCTCTTAATTCATCCCAGGTTGCAGCTGGGCTCTAGGAAAGTGGAGGAGGTTTGATTTAGGAGGGTGGGAGAGGGATGGGGGCATGTATGCACATGTGCATGGCACACACAATTACTGTTGAAGATTTTTTTAAATAGGTAGTCAATAATTTTAAACTAGAAAAAAAACCCTGCTTTTGTAGTGTTAGGAAATGACATTTCATTGCAAAAAAATAAATGATTTGGTCATTACCATTTCATGGTTGCTGGCAACCAACCTCCTCTGCTTTCTAACAATTTCCATTTTAGGCACTGACAGGCCCTTCAAAGTGATTCAGCCAAATATCCACCCAAAGTTACGTATTTGGCAGTTTCATACTGAGAAATCTGGGGCCTCTGGGCAAAAATGTCAGAAAGGGCTCCCTCCTTCTTTGTCAATTGCGAAACAAACAGCTCACCATAAACAGTCACTAGGGGCTCCCTGGGCAGCCATGCTGAAGGAAAGGGAAGGAGCGGAAGTTGTTGGCAGGGCCTGCTTCCTTGGCTCCAGTTCTTGCTCTCACTCTCTGTTGCTGCTTGCACTTTTCCTGAAGGCCAGCACTGCCTCAATAATTAACCCTAACAAAGGTGAGGCACAGCTCTTGGGCAAGTAGGCTGATGGAAAGTATTGGGCAGAAATGAAACTCACAGGGACATGATTTTCTGAGGCTGTATGGTCTAAGAATATTTTGGAAGCTCACCTTATTGAACTGACTGAACCTATAAGCAGGCTGTCACCATGGATCTTCATTGGGCAACTTGTCCAGGTTGGTCTCTGGAACTCACTTGTATCTCTGGGCTCCTAAGCAACCACAAGACCCAGAGCACTTTGGTTTGTTCAGTGGGAACCAAAGGTAGAAAAACTCCAGGGCAGTCCCTTGTCTGACCAGCTACTTTAAGAGTCTGATTCCCCAAAGTCCTTTCACACACATTTCTCTCAGCCTTAAAGACTATCCCCCAATTCTGGTTCTTTAAGCAACTGGTCCCCCTCTCTTCATTCAGAACTCACTCTAAATGTCAGGCTACCTGGGCAAGGCCATCCTCACTCCTCAGCCCAGGATCCACTTGTATTTTTTTCTTTCATAGAACTTTTTTTCTCCTCAAAATACTCATTACTATTTGTAAGTATGAATTTATTTGCATGTTTGCTTATTACTCATTTCTTTTATGATATAGTAAACTCCATGAAGGCCGGGGACACTTTTGTTTTGTTCAACACTGTACTCCTAATGCCTATCATAGTGCTTGGCACATAGTAGATTCTCAATCAGTATTTGTTGAGTGATGTTCTGCTTAGTAGTCCATTCTTGGGAGGGGGGAGAAGCATGCTTTAAAAAGTAGGCTTAGTGTCTCCACACACAGGTCTCTCCCTAAAAGCTTCTTGCAGTTTTAACTATTGCAACTTGTCTATATGGGAAAGAAAGCTAGTCCTCAGCTGTCTCATTTTCCTGTCCATTTCCTATTTCTTACCTGGTTTATGATGCCCAGGATCTGGGTGCCAGGGCCAGGCAGCTTTTTGGTCAGACAGTTAATGATGGGGATTTGCCAAACAGAACTGGCTCTTCTAGCAGTGTATTAAAATGTCACTTGGGGGGGGGGGTCATATCAGTATACTTAATGATTATAATCGAGTTTACCTTCTCTTCCCTTTGGGAGCTATTTTTAAGGCGTTATTTAGATCCCCTGCCTGAAAACAATAGCCAACATTCTCAAAGCTACTAATAAAGTTAAGTTGCTATTATGTCTGAAAATTGCCCTCCATTCAGTTTGCCAGCCTTCCTTCTGGGAGTCTCTCAAAAGGCTGTCTGCTATATTAAATGAGGGCCACCGCCATCCAGCTGCTGAACACCCCAGCTCAGTTTCTCTTCCTTTAAAATTAAGGAATGAAGGTAGATGAGTTACAGATCTCCAACATTTGAAAATGGTTTCCAAAGGGTTACCATGCCTTCTGTTCCCTTTCTTCCTGTCACTAGCTGTGACAACATGTGTGCTTGTTTGGTTTAGAAAAGTATGGAAGGCCCTGTGTATGCTTTATTACACTTTGAATGGCGACCCATTTATTTCTGCTATAATATATCCTTCCCTAACACCATCTTAATTTTAAAATATTACTCATCTTAACTATTAAAATCTTCTCAAAAAATCTATCAAAATTTAAAATATGTTTCTTTCAGCCTGAAGTTCCACTGCTTGGAATTGAATAAATATGCAAAGATATCTGTATACCCAGAGTGTTCACTGAATAGTGGTGCTCTCACAGACTAGAAGCCTAAGCAACCAGAAGAAGGGTAAGATGGATCTATTTGTACTGACAAGAAAAGATCTCCATGATGTCCTAAATGAAAAAAGCCAAGTCCAGCACAATAGGATACCATATGTCTTTAGAGTCTGTCAATTCCTCCTTCCAATGATTTCACAAAATTTTTGTTTGTGTCCCCTTTCGTTAGTTCAGCCTCCTAACTGGCTCCCTGGTCCTAGGGTCTCTCTCTCCAGTTAATCTTTCTCACCAACTGGAATGAACATTCTAGAACATCACTTTTGTCAGATACCTTTATTGCCAGAAGGAAAGTCCCAAGTAACCAAGCCATCGCAATTACATAGGCAGGATAATGGAGTGTTTCTGTGCTCTGCAATTAAGGGAGACCTGGATTTGAATGTGGGTTCCACCACTGAATAAACTTAGGGCAAATGACTTAACCTTCCTGAGCCTCAGTTTCTACATCTGAAAAGTAGTCACAGGGTAGTTGTGAGTATAAATGAGAAAGCCATGTAAAGAGCTCAGCATGGTACCTGGTACATAGTAAGAACTCAATAAATGGTAGCTCTTACTGATTTATTATAATTATTATTAAACCAGGAATTGGTTTATTTGAAGTTCTTTGGGAAATGCTTTGTAACTTCATAACACCTTTTGGAAGAAGAAGGTTTGGACATTATCTTCATGCTTATTGGGTATTTAGTATCCACTGTGTACAGTAAGGCTACATTTTATTTGTCTATTTTTTCCTGATATGCATTGCATGACCCTCTCTTATACTCCAAAATCTTAAGGACATGTCTAAGTTCCTTGGATTCATGGCCTTCAGGAGTTTCTCTGTAGACTTTGATCATTGGGCATCCTTTCTATGACTTCATCTTCCCCAACTATTTTGCTCTTATCTTTCCTGCTTGGCCTTGTAGGGCAGTTTCTCAATGTCCTTGGCCCTTTCCTTGATTCATTAAGACTTTCTTTGTGGCTGCATGTTTTGTGTTTCTCTTCTTTGGGATCAAGTGGACTAACTCTTTAATATAAAAAGGGCTGTTAGCTGGTGCTGTGGAATGAAAGGACATTCTAGTTTTGTTTTTTCTTGTAGAATCCTAATTTTATGCCATTATTGTCATAGGACAATAATGTTTTTCTATTCTGATTTCTGCCTCTTTCATTTACTGGGCTCCCAGAGTAGAGCAATGAAAGGCAAGGTTCTTATCTCAGCTCTGCCTGGTGACAAATTCACTGTGTGGCCTTGAACACATCTAAGAGACTCCTGTGTCTCTCTCCTCATTAGTGAAATGAGACTGTTGGATAATAGTTTCTATTCTGTCTTCCTGCTTTGATGTTAAGTTCTTCTATGGCGTGGATGGGTTCCTGAAGGCAGAGAATATAGCTAAAGCTCTGTCATCATTATATGCACCCCAGTGCCTGGGCTGGTTCAAGTTGAAGTTAGCTATTTTGTGGAACAGTCTTGTATATTTCTAAGAGCCCATTTTTGAAAATTCTTCTAATTATATTAAATGTCAAAAAATTAATTTTTTCTTCTCTTCTGGGCTTACCTCAGCACCAGTCTCCAAGCCCCACTATGCTGAAAAGAACCATATATGCTGAGCTCTGGTCACAATTGATGGCAAAGAACTTTTCTTTCACCACTTCCTCCATTCCCAATTATTGCCATCCTCACACGTTTACATCCCTTGTTTTTTTTCCAGGCAAATGCTGAATGGTTGATTATTTGCACAGATGATTGTAGCATGCCCTTGTGGACTTTGCCTCCAAAGTCTTTTTATTGAGAGTTTTATGTTAAACATACACTAAGTCTCAAACTTGATTTGAACTGGTCCCACATGAAGGCATGGTTTTCAAATCATAACACATGAGGAACATCTGTTCTGCTTATTTGAATTCAAGCAGTATTATTATTATTATTATTATTATTATTATTGAAGCTGACTGTTGAGTATCAATATTTGTCTCTTTCAGTTCCATTGAACTTTCCGGAGTGCCACTCCCATTTGTGGATTTTTAAAACATACATCCTGGAGTCCATAAAACAGTGGAACAACTCCCATTTTTCTTTTCATTTCCCCTGGCTTTTGCTGCAGAAATTGGTCGGGCCCCGACTATCTCTTGTACACATGGCTGGAACATGAGAGTCCCCATCAAATGCAGCCAGAGTCAATGTTTAAAAGTCCAGATGTCAGCTGCACAGCCTTTGAGGCCATTCCGGACCTTTGTTTGAAACAATCAGATCTTCAGTCCCCAGTGGGCACTGATCCAGGAATTCACTTTCAAACTGGAATTGACTGAGATGACTTATACCCCTCTGGAGCCTCTAGGTGAATCATCAAGGAAGATGTCTTTGGACCATAGGTTCTCATTGTTGATGCCAGCACCCACTGATGTCTGACAATCAGTTATTATTTGTTTCCAATAATCAAATACAAAAAGTTTGTGTATACAATTTATGTAAAATTAATTCAAGGAGATTCAAAGACTTTTCTATTAATAACTATTCTCACTAACATTCCCAGATGCTCTCATGAGCGAAGAGAGAAAGGGGTGGAGTTATATTCAGTGCTCTGGGAACTAAAGAAAACTCTCGGTGTACCCAAGGGCATGTGAACATGGGGCACTCATGCCAAGCTTCTACCCCTGGCAACATATGGATATTTTAACAAGGGCTTCATGAGATAATTCCCCTGCCTGTGGGGTCTGTCACAGTGGGGATTAAAGGGAAGGCAAGATGGGGCAGGCAGCACATACCAAAAAGGCAGTATGTTGGCTCTAAGTAAGAAGATTGGCTCAAAGTTGGTCTAAGTACATGATAAATAATGGAAGGACTTGAGTTGGAATCTTAACAACTAGTGCAACCTTGGCTAAGTCACCCAATTTCTCTGAGCCTCAGGCTACTCACCTTTAAAATGGGGACATTACTATAACCTACTTCAGAGAGTGGTAAGGATTAAACAGGATGGTACAAATAAATCAGCTAACATGTGTCTTGAATGAGCTACATATTCCTAAAAACAGCAGCTGTTGCTACCTGGTGTGTAGCTGAAGTTGAATCCTCTTCCCTATTATGGTGACTAGCACACAGTAGGTACTCAAAAAATGCTGGCTTGATACAAAAGGCCACATATTACATGAGTCCACTTATATGATTTGCCCAGAACAGGTAAATTCATAGAGACAGAAGCAGATTAATTATTTCCAGGAGCTGGGTGTTGGGAGGAATGGGGAATAAGTGCTTAATGGGTATGGGGTTTCCTTTGGGGGTGATAAAAATGTTCCAGAACTAGACAGCGATGATAATTGTGAATGTACTAAATGCCACTAAATTGTGCACTTTAAAATGGTTAAAATGCTAACTTTTGTGTTTATATTTTACAATAAAAAATTCAGAAGCTTGGATTTAGCACTTTCTTCTCTTTTGTGTGTCTCTAGCTCACAAACAGCTCTGAGATAGTGGCCATGGACTGATAATCAGGTACCTTCTACCTCAGGGCAGGCTAGCAGTTAAGGCTATGAGGTGCTCACCCTCTCTAGGCAGATAGCTCACAAAATGGCTGGACCCCACACTCATCTTATTCAAGTTGGTGGTGTGTTGACTCTGTTGGCCTTGCCCCTGACCTGAGCCTATGTAGGAGGTGTAAGAATAGTAGGAAAGGTACTAGCAGGAATGGGAGGATTAGGCTGAGGCCCGGCAGAAATAGTGGTGATTACCAGAGGGGAAGGAGAGTATGGGGATATAGAAGAGGATATAAGGGGAATAAATGGTGATGGGAGAATACTTGACTTGGGGTGGTGAACACACAATATAATATACAGATGAGACTCTTATTTGTAGAATTATACACCTGAAACCTATATAATTTTATTAATGAATGTCAACCCAATACATTCAATTAAAAAAAAAAGAAATAATAGTGTCCAACTCAAAGCCAACTGCTTCTCAGTCAGGCCACTCAAAACTGATCAGCCCTGATGGAAGCCATTGACAGCTCTGTTCTTGGAAAACATCAGTGTTCACACTACGGCAAAGAGCCTAAGGAGGCTCACGTGATTATTAAGCCCCCAATGTACCCGCCTTGAGCAATCACCCAACACTCTGAATGCCAAGATTCTTGAGTTGCAACCAGGAATGTCTCTGGAGTGAATTAATTTTGGGAGGATTGAGCAACAGGCTTCAATCTGGGGTCTAGAGGGTGACTGGAGCATTTGAGATTTGTTACCCAATAAAAATCCCTGCTAAGGCCCAAGACTGAAATAACTCAGCTGGGCTCTGGACTCAGCAGGGACCATTCATTAGCTAACACTTCTCATCTGTGATAGTTACAGACAGGTTTTTTCATGCCCCCTGAAACGGGCTTCAACGTTGCAGCTGGCAGACAGCTGTGGCCTCACAGTGTTTACATTACCCAGGCTAATACAGTCTGTGCAGGAGACACAGAATGAATCTGATTTAGCTTTTGGAAAATGGGATTTTGAAAAGCTCCGTGGTTTTCTCTCACTCCTCCCTTCCTGAGCTGCAGAAAGACTGAAGTGGAATGAAACAGGCACAGTTAGAAAAAAGGAGACTCTTATTTCTTAGGCTGACACTTTTCTTTGTTTGGGACTTCTTTGTTTGACATTTCCAGGTGGTGGGAACTGAGTTGAGACCATAGGATTAAGATGGCCCAATGTCAGTTCATCACTCTAGAGCCTAGTCTTACTGGTCAGGCACAAGCTCTCTGGGGACTCAGCACAGCTGGCACAGAGACAGCTGGTCAAAGTCCCCTCAGCAATGGCCTAGTGTCTTTCACGTCTAGATGTGAAAACAACAGAAGGGCTAGGGTCCTCATAGACAGCTGGTTCCATGACCAATTGCCACAAAGTGGAAGCAGGGGCTGGCTAATCTTACTTGGGTCTATAGGCCTACCGCACTGTCTTGTGGGGAACCTACCCCAGTTCAGCAGCCATTTAAAAACTTTAAAAGTATGTTTTTATTGATTTTAGAGAGAGGAAGGGAGAGGGAGAGAAAGAAACGTTGATGAGAGAGAAATGTCTATTGGCGCCTCTTGCATGCCCCCTACTGGGGACTGAGCCCACAACCCTGACCAGGAAACTAATCATGACCTCCTGGTTCATAGGTGGACACTCAACCAACTGAGCCACACTGGCTGGGGCCATTTTGTTTTAATTTTCCTAGGGCAATGTTAGTTAAATTTCCCAAGACCTCTCTATTCTTCCTTCAAACTGCATCTGACAAGTCCCATTTTTTTCTGTCACCATTGCTACTGCTTGGAGTCAGGTTGTATTTCCTCATAGCTGTACCAGGGCAACATCTTTCTAAGTGATCTCCTCTCCCTGCCATTTTCAAATGGTCCTTCTGAAGATCTAACCTTATATCCCATCACATCCTGTCCCATCTCATCCCATCAATAAACATTTTCTAAGTGCTGGCCATGGGTTAAGCTTTTTTTTAGGCATTAGGGATATACATATCAACCAGTCACAAGCTTTTCCCACAAAAAAATCAGTTTGAGTCGAAGAAGAACAAGGGAGCAGAGAATTATAGGAAAGTGGGACAAGTGCTTTGATAGGGCCCAGGGGATTGTGGGAGCCCAGAACAGAGAACCCAACCCAGTGTTTAGGGAGGGTGAAGAGAAGGCTCCCCTGATGTCATTTTCATCTGGCCACTCACCTCTTCAAAACGCTACATTGCCTCCACAATCTGTTTCCAAGTTTCTTTTTCAACCAAATGTCCCATGACTCCCTTAAAAGAAATCTCTATTCCAGAAAGATTGGTCCCCTGACTGTTATACATACATAAACTCTCCTACCTTCTCAATTTTGCTCTTGCCCTTTGCCCTTGCCCTTGCCCTTGCCCTTGCCCATGATTCATCTTATTTTGGGGGTATGTGGCTTCTGTTGGATAGGCATCATGTTTTCTCCTTCCCCCCTCTTGTCTTCCTCCAGCTCATGCACAGTGCCTGGTACATAGTGTCTGTTATCCTACTAAGTACATTTTCTTTTCACTATGGTACAAATCTCACTGCCACAAGCAGGATAAATGGGTTTGCTGCTACTAGACAGGGCTACCAGAAAAATCTATGAATGCACATAGGTGTTTGGAAACTGCTACGTTTCAGTCACACTGTCCCCAGCTATGTCTTGCTCTCCTGGAAAGAGAATATTGTCAATAATCAAGTGGAGATTAGCAGTGTCAAGAGCTCCGGTAGGCGTATAGTTGGATATATTTTCCATTCTGATTTAAATATTTAGCCTGATTTGTTTTTGGCTTTATTTATTTTTGTGTTTTGTTTTGTTTTGGTCCCAGGCCTGTTGGTCAGGGCTAATTTGTACAGCTGCTTTTTCGTTCGGTTTCTTCCAAGAAAGCAAGAGGAAATAAGGTTGCCAGCAAATTTGCAGTTACCAATTTTCCTAAGATGAATATTATTTTTCTCTTCTAATACTGCCAAATAGAGTATAAAGAGAAGCATGTGATTATTCCACAAATTTAATTGTACCAGGGGTCAAATCCTGTATTCTGTCCACATCCTGATGTTGTGAGACCTATAATGCAGATTTCCTGACCCACTATTTATTCAACCATATTTCCAATTGTACCATATTTCCAAAATTGTAAATTCACCCTGACTTTGAGCTTTGATTCTCAGACTCAACTCCTCCTGGATTTCAGCAGAAAGGGCCAAAGGGGTTGCCTTGGGTAGGGTAGGGAAAAGGGAGGCAATGGAGAAGCCAGAACAGGAAAATATCAGTGGAGTGGAAGTTGAGAGCACTGGGTTCTGGTCTTTGCTCTGCCACTGATTAAATGTGTGACTTGGGCCAGTCACTTCCTCTTTCTGAGCATCTCCACAGGGAGGATTGGAATGGATATGCTCTAAGGCAGTGGTTCTCAACCTTGGCTGCACATTAGAATCACCTGGGAATCTTTTTAAAATCCTGATTTCTGGGCCTCATCCCGGAAATTCTGTTTCTTTGTTATGGGATGGGGCCACAACATTAGTAAAAAAGAAACAGAATTTCCGGAGGATGAGGCCCAGAAATCAGGATTTTTAAAGATTCCCAGGTGATTTTAATGTGCAGCCAAGGTTGAGAACCACTGCTCTAAGGCCTTTTCTGGTCAAATATTATTAGGCTCTGAGACTTTGTATTGGATGTGTCTATAAAGGCTAATCAACAAAATGTAGAAGGCTTGTGGGTATTAAAGAGGCTTTCCCCTCTGGTCTTCCATAAGGAAGTACTTGTTCAAGTTGGTACTTGTTTGTGCTAAAGCCTGAGAAAAATGGCCTGGAAGACAGCATCCATGTCCTTACTAAAGGAACACAAGTCAAGCCTGAATAGGTGGTACTGAGTCCTGCTTAGGCCTGGAGGCTACTTTTTTAACAGCTTTATTGAGATATTATTCCTATACCATACATTCATCCAGTCACAATACAGAGGTGGGCAAAAGTAGATTTACAATTGTGAGTACATGAAACAGAGTTTATTCTTGTATTATTAGGTATTAATTATTGCCTTATTTCCATATGAACAACTGTAAACTTACTTTGCCCTCTATGTATATAATTAGTCGTTTTTAGTATATTCATAGAGTTATGTAACCATTACTACAATCAATTTTAGAACATTTTCATCACCCCCCAAAATACCCTGTACCCTTCAGCTGTCACATCCCCACCCCCAATTCCCTACCTCTCCCAGTCTTAGACAACTGATAACATTTCTATTTCTATGGATTTGCCTGTTATGGGCATTTTATAAAAATGGAACCATATGATGTAGTCTTTTGTAACTGGCTTCTTTCACTTAGCACAGTGGTCAGCAAACTCATTAGTCAACAGAGCCAAATATCAACAGTACAACGATTGAAATTTCTTTTGAGAGCCAAATGTTTTAAACTTAAACTATATAGGTAGGTACATTGTTATTAACTTAATTAGGGTACTCCTAAGGCTTAGGAAGAGCCACACTCAAAGGGCCAAAGAGCCGCATGTGGCTCGCGAGCCACAGTTTGCTGACCACGGACTTAGCATAATGTGTTTAAAGTACATCTGTGTTGTAGCATGCATCAGTTTTTCGTTCCTTTTATGGCTCAGTAAGATTCATTGTATAGATATGCCACATTTGTTTATCCATTCATCAGCTGATGGATATTTGAGTGGTTTCCACTTTTTGCCTATTATGAATAGTGCTATTGAACATTCATGTACATGTTTTTTGTGTGGACATTTGTCTTCAGTTCTCTTGGGTATATACTTAGGAGTAGAGCTTCTAGGTTATATGGTTACTCTGTAGGACTTCCAGACTGTTTTTGTAAAGTGGCTGCACCATTTTTACAGCTTCATTTTTACAGTTTCTGGAGGCTACTTTTAATCCAGTCCTATTGGTAGAAAATACTTTCCAGGGTTGAGGGCTTGGAGAAGCCATCTCCCTGGGATAGTTTGACAATGTAATATTAAGTTTTCAAGAGGATAATTTTAATAAGCAAGTCATCTCCATTTTGTTACATGGTAGTTAGACCCTGGGAGAAGTTGACTTGGGAAAAGCCATGATTGGCCTTTGAAATGTACAGGAGTTCAGTGGAAATACTTCTAGTAAATATGATAAAGTGACTTATAATAAGATGCCATGGATGTGTAGTGGGTTCATATCAGTTTTAACCCTTTTACGTCTATTTTCTGTCAGCACTAGAGCATTTCTGAGGTCGAGGGAGTGGAGGAGGTTTTGGTATATCTGTCCACTCAGTCTCAGTTCAGTCATGCCTGAGAAGTTGGGTTGGAACAAAAGAAGTAAAAAAGAAACCTAGTACTTTAAACAGGGTGAATATATATATATATATTGCTTTGCCAAGGATGGTCCCAGTTTATATCTGCTCTTCCACTGTTATTAGTAGTAGTGTGGCATTTTCATCCTCAAAAATGTCCCAGTTTGGGCAATAAACTGAATGGTCACCTCAGTTTTAGGCTGCAAACATATAGTACCTTCCATCAAACTCAAAGCTATAAAGGCCACAAAATTTCACATCTTGATGAGCTTATCTCTCACTGGTATACAGAAAGGCTCTCTCAAACTTGCTGAAGGTTGGCTCCAAAATGACAGAGTGAGCCAGGATCGTACACAATAGAAACCAAATGCTGATGAGATTCAAACTGTAGGAAAGTGCACTTTAGAGAAAGGGGGGTAGGTGGGATGGAGTGTGGGGATGGAAGTTTATGCAGGGAAGGCTTCCATGGATGAAGTGAAGCTTAAAGAAAACCTTGAATGAAGAATAGGATTTGGGCGTTCCAAGTTCCCTGACAGACCAAGGTCCCGAATATCCTTCATCCTTGTTCTAATTAAAAAGCACTGTGCTCCCTTGTGCTTGGGCAGACAATTCACATGACCTCCCAGTTCATTTGGCAGCACTTGGGAGAAATCTGGCCTTGCAATCAGACTAAATGATGTGTTACCCTACACTTAATCTCCACCATCCATCAAAATCTAGGGGCCTTGGCCTCAGCCCCTCGACAAGAGGCCCACAGTACCTGGGTAGGATTTCATCCAGGGAATGAATGCAAAGCCCCTAATTCTCCATCCATCTCAGCCCTCTGTAAACAGTTAAAGACTGTAGCCAACAGCAAAAGAACTGCCAACCCAAATGAAAGCAGTGAGTCAGCAAAATAAAGACAGATGGCAATGGATTAACTGTAATGTAGGCGGCAAGAAGCAGACCCTCCTTATTTCTGACCAGATTCCCTCCCCTCAGTTTCAGGCAACTTAGTGCTCACACAGAGCCCCTCATGAACTATGCTGGGTGTGGGGGAAAGTATTTGCTGCACATAGGGTTTGTGCAGCCATAGCAATCTAGGAGAACACTGCTTCAATCCATTGTCTCTGGGTGGTCCAGACAAGGGGAAGGAGACAGAGAGGACAGAACAGATAGGAAGACATTGATAAGGCTTTCCCCCAAGCTATTACATCTCCCTTGTCACTGGGCTTTTTCCTTAGATGGCCTTATTTTCAAATATTCTTCTCTGTTACTCCTTAGCCGTATTTATTGGAACACACAATACAGTTTGTGGTAACATCAGCATCGTCACCATAACTTGCTCAGTTCTTTACTCAAGCTTGAATTTTGGAAATGGTAAAAGGTTGGAATTACGTCTAAAGACAATTTTTGTGCTTGTATGTGAATTTCTTTTATCCATGTGTATGATGATGAATTCCTAGCACTGCACTTCCTAGAACATAGGAGGTGCTCAATAAATATTTGTTAAATAAAAGAAAGAATGTATGAATGAAAGCTCTTATAGAAAATGTGACCTGAACACCATAAACAAGATAGTGATGTGAGATCCTTTGTGTAAATGTCTATCTATTCAATCAAGGAATCAAAGGATCAACAAGAATTTCCTATCATTCCCCAAAGTACCCAACATATTGTGCTTACCCATCACCTTAGCTACATCAACATTCACTCAAGACTTTCTTCAAAAGGTTAGCTTCTTAAACTGACCTATGTTTTCATGCAGGCTTCTAATATTTCTAAAATCTTTGATATTTGGGGTTTCTTGGAAATACTCCCAACAAATAACAACTGCTTTTTTATGATGAGCAGTCCTTAGAGAAGTGGAAAATTCTTAAGAATAATTCCAGACAATTTTTGGATATGAACAGGAATGGAAATAGGAATGAACACTTGACTTATCGCAACAGGAAAGGAATAAGCATAAGAACATGGTGAAAATGGGGGTGAAGAATAAAATATCTCCCACTTTATACCCAGCTAGTATACCACTTCCCACAACTACCCAGTCTGCCCAGAGTCAGAACTGGGGCTTCTCTAACCTAACTTTTCCTAAGGTTACCATAGTATTATTATTTTAAAAAATAATAAGTTATTGAAGTGAAATTCACATAAAATTAACCATTTTAAACTGAACAATTCAGTAACATTTAGTACATTTACATGTCATATAGCTATAACCTCTATCAAGTCCCAAAACATTTTATCACTCCAAAGTGAAACCCTTTACCCATTAAGCAGATTTTTCCCATTCCCTTCCTCCATTCACTCCCTGACAACCATAAATCTACATTCTGTCTCTATGGATTTACCTATTCTGAATATTTTTATATAAATGGGATTATACAATATGTGGCCTTATCAATTGGCATTGTTTACTTAGCATACAGTGTGTTTCAAGGTTCATCCAAGCTTTAGCATGTATCAATGTTTCATTCCTTGCTATGGTTGAATAAGTTTCCATTGTATAAATATACAACACTTTTAAAATTAACTCATCCATTGATGGACTTAGGGCTATTTTCACCTTTTGGCTCTTGTGAGTAGTGCTGCTATGATTTTGTACTAGTTGCAGATGTTATTTTTAATTACTTTAGGTATATACTTAAGAGTGAAATTGTGGGGTCATATGGTAATTCTATATTTAACTTAACTCTTTTTCTACCCTATTATTTTAATACCTTCAAGGATGTGTAAACACAACAATAAAGGTGACCAATTCAAAGTCAACAGTATCTGTGATGTTGACTGAGATATCCCTGGGTTTTTGTCCCAGGCCTCTGGGGGCTGCCTCAGGATTCTGAAGTATTGGCACTAGTGTTAGCATCTAACCCTCTTTCCTTCCACCCTTCCCTCTCCCCTTCTTTCTTGCTTTCATTTATATAACAAATATTAACTGAGTGTTTGCCATATTTTAAATAGTTTACTAGATATTGGGGCTACCAAGATGAACGAGATGCAGTTCCTGTCTTTAAGGTCACTGTAAATGCTGAGGAGATGGTGTATGTTCAAGTCAAGGTGCCAGATATAGTAGCTAGAAGAGTTCTAAATGTGGACATGGTACCCCACCTAGACACTAGACTATGAGCTCCTCAAGGGCAGTAAATGTGTGCCTGAGACACATTTGCTGTAAGAAAAACAACTTCAGGAAGGCCTGAAGCAGGCTGCCTGGCCACATCAGCCCATTGCCCTTGTCCAGCATCCTGGGGCCCACTTGGGCCATCTCTCTCCCCTTAGTTCTGTCTTAGGCAGGTGGCAAAGAGTAGATATACTTTTGGTACTGCTTTCTCTGACCTCACTTCCATTTCAGAATGAGCTCTTTTTCAAAAATGTTTCTATATTTATAGTTTCATGATCATTTCTTCAAAGAGGAGCCCAGATTATGCAAGAAAGTGACACCATATTTTCCAGGAATTAAATTCACAGTAAACAGGAAAACCCTCTGTCACCAGTTTGATTTTTGTCTCTAGAAATCATCTTCTATCTGACTGTAGCTAAGGGTGGAGGTGGGGGCTGAGAAGTGGCAGAAGCCTTCCCAAATGCTCATGGTGTTCCATGATTTTGGTATGCTTCCCTTTCAGTTCGGCCTGTGTTCTGCTTTCCTTGGACTTGATTGCTAACCACAGAAGTTTCCAGAAGAGAACCTAGGAAAGCAATGCATAGATGTTGCCAATTTCATAAACTACTACTTCAGTTTATATTCTCAAAACTCCTCCTGGACAAAAGTAATAAAAAACCTACAGCGTCAATGGTGAATAAAAGGAGAGAATTGAAGAAAAAGATGAAGATAGAGGGAAAGGTGTTTCAGATTAGATTGAAAACAAGAGAAGTGGAAGTGTGGGATGAGGATCCCACACCCTCACTGCAGAGAAGTAAAGAATCCCTGGGTAGGAAAGCTGCTTTTAAATAAAAAAGCCCTGGGGTAGTCTATAAACCTTTTAACTCCAGTTAGTCTCAGCTCCTTTATGGCTGTTAGCCTTGTCTCCTTTGGGATTGAACCTTCTAGGTCCATGCTGGAATGCAAGCTGAAAGGAGAGTGGGAAAAGACTCTTCCCCAAGTTATGCCCATTGTAATCACACAATTGAAGGGTTTTGATTCTTTCAAAAATCAAGAAAAAATTCTACCAAGGATAATTGGTAGAATTTTCCTTTTTTTTTAAAGACCCCAAACCTCAAACAATAGACTGGTGGGAACTCCTTTGTTAAACCTGCCTGCCAGCTTATGGGTTGTTAGCTCTAAAAAATTTCTATTTTATTCCTACTGGGAATGCCAAGTACTATGTTAGGCACTTGGAAGTACAATTATGAACCAGACACGGTCCCTGCCCTCAAGGAATTTATAGTCTAATAGGGGAGAGAGACAAGCAGACGGCTAATTATAACATGGAATGATGAGTGCTGGAAGTTTCTGGGGGAGGACAGAGGATGAACATTTAAATCATGCTGGAGGGTCAGGAAAGGCTTCCTGAAAGACATGATGCATAAACTGAAGAATGAGTAGGAGTAAGCCAAGTGAAAGGGAAGGAGGAAAGGATATTCCAGACAGATGGGCTTTGCAGGAATAAAGCTTACAAATGGAGATTAAAGCAAGAATTTATAAAATATACAGTCACAAAAAATGGAAAATTGATTCATACAAGCAAAAGCTTGATCATTGGAAACACAATTAAAATGGGTTAGCAAATTAGCAACTTTGCTTTTAAAATCCAAAACACAAAACAACAAAAAATGCTCAAGAGTAAAAAAAAAAAAAATAGTGAGAAAGGGAGAAGGAAAGAGAGAGAAGAGATATAAACATTTAGAATATATTAAGTAGTATAGGAAAATATTAAATATTCTTAGCAATAGCAATTGTGTAAGTCCTGGAATAGTTATAAAGTTATAAATAACTGGTATTTTATTTTAATATGTATACTAATGAATTTGAAAGCCAGATGAAATGGACAGTCTCTTAAGGAAACATAAATTTCCAAAATTGGTTTGAGAAGAAGGTGAAAATCTGACCACACCAATAAACAAGAGAATAAATTGAAATAGAATCAAAGATGCATACATCTCAACCCTCTTAACACATACACAAAAGTTTTAAAGGTAGATTGTACAAAACCTTTAAGAAACAGATATTCCTCTTGTCAAACTGCTTCAGAGCATTGCAAAAGATGAAAAGCTTCCAACTGATTTTCCAATGCTATCATTACACCTATTGTATGAGAACAAAAAAAATTAACACTATACAAAAGCCTTAAATAAATTATTAGCAAATCAGAACCTGTACTTTTGAAAATAATAATATAACATAACCAAGTAGGGTTTAATCTCAGAAAAGCAAGTTTGGTTCACCATTAGAAACTATATAGATGCAATTCATTATATTTGTATATTGAAGGAGAAAACCCTTATGATCATTTTAGTAGATGCAGCAAAAATATTTGACAACCTCAGCACCTATTTGCCCTTAGAAAGTTCTAATAAAACTAGGAATAAAATAAAACTTAAATTTGATAAAGAGTATCTTCTAGAAATCTACAAAAAACTGCATACTTAAAGAGGAAGCAAGCATAGTAGAGTGTTTAAAAACACAGTCTCTGAAGCTAGATAGAGGAGGTTTGAAACTCTATTCAGCCACTTGTTAGCTGTGTGACCTGGGGTGAGTTACTTAGCTTCTCTGTGCTTCAGTTTAATCATCTGAAAAATGAAAATAATAATATCTATCTCATAACATTTTACAAAGAATAAATAATTTATAAAGTGTTAATGATAGCGCTTGGTATATACACACACTATATAAGTGTTTTAACAAATTTTGAAACATTAGATGTTTTTTCTCAAAGTCAGGAACAAGACAGGAATGTCTAGTACTACTGTCAGTCTACTATTCAACATTTTGCTGAAGGTCCAAGTCAGTGTAATAGAACAAGGAAAATAATAGAATTAAAAAGAAAGGAACAAAACTGTCAATATATGCAGATAATATAATACTCTAACCAGGAATTAAGTCGACTTCAGTTCAAAGAGGAAGTAAAAGAAACAAAGTGAGATAAATGGGTAAAGAGCGTCAAAAAGTTTAAAAAAGAAAATTATACCCTCTAGGACCGTGGTCAACAAACCACGGCTCACGAGCCACATGCAGCTCTTTGGTCCCTTGAGTGTGGCTCTTCCACAAAATACCACGTGTGGGCGCGCATGTACAGTGCTATTGAAACTTTGTGGCCCATGTGCAGAAGTCGGTATTTTGTGGAAGAACCACACTCAAGGCGCCAAAGAGCCGCATGTGGCTCACAAGCCCCGGTTTGTCGAGCCGCAGTTTGCCGACCACTGCTCTAGGACATTTGGCTATCATTATTTCTTCTAGACATTTCTACTTGGATATCTTACCATTGTTTCAAATTGAACATTGAATTAATTATTTTTCCTCCTTGCCTAGTACTCCTCTTGACTTCCATTTTTCTGTCAATGACACCACCACTTCCCAATTCACCTAGACTCAAAACTTTGGAATCCTTTTAGACTCTTCAAACAGTGGATATACCTCAGTCCATCTGTAAGTCACTGAATGCACCACAGGCCAATCTTATTATAAAACCACTAACCTCAAGTCATTCTCTTGCTTGAAAGTCTTGGTGGCTTCTCACTTCATATCATATCCAATCTAAACTCCTCTGCTTAGTGGTCATGACCTAAGCTGCACCCAACTTTAAAAAAGTTTTATTTTTTTCCTGCTACCCTTTGCTTTTGTAATACCAGTATCCTCAGCATCCTCACACATCTCCTTTCCTTTTTAAATTCAGTGTCTTTATTTAATTCTGTGCCTTGTACTGTTCTGTCTCTCTCCCCAAATGTCTTCAAATCTTCTCCCATTCTTCAATGATCAGTTTAAATGGTGCCTTAATGATATCACTTGTTCAACACTTAACTATGTGCCAGGTACTGTGCTAATTTAATGTTCTCAACAGTCTTATGTGTTAAGTATTTATTAATTTTCATTCCATTTTATGGATTGGGTATAATGATTTGCTTAAGGTAAACATTGCTAGTAATGGTTGATCTGGAATTTGAAGCCATGTTTACTGCCCAACCCCAGAGCACATGCTCTCAGCCTCTCTATTCTGGTGCTCTAGGATGCCTCCCCTGGCTGCATCAACCCTCACTGACCTTCTCTTCACTGTTTTGGCTGCTATGCATTATTGTCTAATGTGTACAAGTTTAGCTCCCAGCAAAACTGTAGGTTCCTGGGGGTCAGGGCCCACATCTCACACTTCTCTGTGTCCCCACAGAGTTGGGCCCACAATGGACCCTTGACTAATTGGTAAAGGTTGATCAATTATAGCTAAATATACAGGAATTCAGCCTTAGTATCCAGTCTTGAAAAACTAAGGCTGGAGTAGCTTGAGAATAACACAGCCCTACCCATTATTCAAAAGCCTGGATTTTAGCTCCAGAAAGAGAAGGGAGAAGTAGAATTACTAAATTTTTCAAGATCAACCTCTATCCCATTTTGTCACCCTTGATGATCAAGCTTTTCTCCACCTAGCTTAGATCAATGTTGCATGACAATTCTTCCCTTTACATAGGATAAGACCAGGCGAAATTTTATTAGTATGTGAAAATGGAGCCAAATCTGTCGGTTTAAAATTGTGCAAATCGGACTCCTGGGCATCTTCCAGAAGTGAGCCAAGGGAACACTAATAGTTGTTCTACCTACCTCACAAGGTCATGGTGAAAATCAAATGAGATAATGGATATGAGCATACTTTGGAAAGTAACAGTGAAAAGCAGCTTGCTTGTTGAGCCTGGAGTGGAGCAGTTAGAGCTCTTTGGAGATATCACAGTCTTGGCCAGGTGGAGGGTGTGAGCTCTTCTGAAACACTTGGACTCACCATTTCCCAAAGGTTGCAAGACTTGCTTTCCAGAAATTCTTGGGAAAATTTACTTTATCATGAGACTTCTTCAGCTGCATGGGAATTTATACTTGATTTTTTTTCTTTTTCTAATTATACTTACTCAGCTAGTCCACAATACTCTGGGGGCTTCTGAAAGATTAAGCTAACTTTCCCTCCCTTTGGTGCATTGAAAAGACAGTATTTTGCTGATGGCTTACATTTATATTTCCAACTTTTTTATAAGGTCAAGAGCAAGTCATATGGGGAAAGCACATTGTGAGATTGTTATAGATGATTTGTGGATGATCTATAAATTATGATAGATGTTACTAAATAAATAAGGCGTGCCTTCTTGCTTCCTCTGTAGATACCAAATCCCGTTGAAATTCAAGCATTGGAATTAGCCTCAGTGGAATAAAGTTAGAAGTAAAAGAAGAGATTTTTGTAAAAGAGAAAGTTTGGGTTCAAAATATTCTGATTCTGAAAGTGAAGGGGAGCCAGGGGAGAGTGAGCTCAGCTTGGACAGAGAGGAGGAGAAACTGCTGACTGTGCAGGAACCTTGGCCAAAGGGCCCTGGATCAAGAATAGACTGGGCTTGCAGAGGTAGCCAAAGGTATTCTGAACAGGGAAATGAGCAAGATTTATCACCTAAGTTGGTCTAGACTGGACAGAGCTTGGCTTTGAGTCTGTGTTATGTGTTGGGCATGCATTCATAACTCTTTACAATTGGAGCCTTCAGATAGTGAGCCATCACTCTCAGTGAAACGGGGACAAGAAGAGGTTGCTGCTGGTGTCAATAGTGGGGACAGAATCTGAGAATCAAAGCTATAGAGAGTATTCCTATGCCTCTAATGGTAGCCATGCAGTCAGAAAGTAGCAGCCCCCAGCTTCTGGGTCACTGGCCATCCTGTCTGTATTAAACAGTGTGTACCGTGCCAGCTGTCCAGAAAGCTCACCATTGTGCACCACCCCCATGGACTCCTATACCACCAGATTTCATGCTACATATCTATTGCTCCACTTTTGATTCTAGAACACTTCTGTGACAAGCTGCTGCATTGAAGTGTGGCAACATTGTAGGGGTGTGTGCGTTTTTGTTTTGGGGGTTCCTGAATAGCCTCAGCTTCTCTGACTGCAGGCTTCAGAGGGTGCCAGTACCTATGAACTTTGCTCAACTGTGACTGCTGTACAGAGAGAGATGAGAATAAGCCCCTGCTGGTTCTATCCCACACTCCCCGTTATGATAGGCAGTGAAGCAAATCATTTGGGCAATTGCCTGACCTTAATGGGAGAGAGAAGGCTCCTCTCTTGCCTGAAAGGAACATCCAAGTATGTGCTTACTGTTTAGTTTTCCTGGAAAAATAATTTATCTGGCAGGCAAAGAGGGTGAATATGCCTTAAGAAAAGGATTGTGTCATACCCGTAACTCCTGCAGCCTCCTCTGTGCATTTCCATGGCTGAAAAGCTTACATTCAGTAGAAGAGTAACTAACCAACTGCTAGGAAAAGTTTTTAGTTTTTACTCAAAGAAAACTGTGTTGCATAAAGTAAAATAGAGATACATTATTGGGCAGCTCTTTGGGGGAAAATCCAGCAATCTATTGAAATCCAGAGATTTTTGAAGGAGAGTGTAAAATATAAAACAGATCTGACTGCTCAGTGTTACAATTTTAAAGGAACCCCGCCTTATTGGAATTCTGTCCTTTAGGAATCCATCTTTTTGTAATTGAAAGACCTTTTGAGTCTTCCAGAGTCATGTGTAGAAGAGTAAAATATGCCTGAGAAAGATCTCACTTTAAACCAGATCAGGTGATAACAGCTCTCTTCAGTGAAGATGAATATCCTTGGGATAGGGAGAGGAGAATCTCTGAGATCAGCAGGAATAATAAGCCTAAGCAACAAGAGGAAATAAGGGAATGAAAGGGAAAATGAGTGGATACCAAGACTAGGCTAATTTAGGATATCTTAGATGAAGGGAGACCTATAGACGTATACACCAGTGTCTCTCCCCGCCGCCCCGTACCAGAAAAAAAACCATTCCACACGTTTTTAAGCATTGGAGCCCTCTATTCAAATCAGAGCCTCAATATGCATAAAATGCATACAAGTGGGGTTACTCTGCTTAAAGTGGGGGTAAGAGCCCTGGGGATCTGTCTACAGAGCCCCTCTTTCTGCTGCTGAGGCTAAGAGAAAAGCGAGGTAGCACTATACTCAGCTGAATAGTAAGAACTGATGCTCAACATAAATTTGGGTAGTTTGTTAAATACAGTAATTATTAAAAATTAAATTATATAAAGTTACACTTAAGTTTTATTAAAGATAAAGCTAATGAAAATTTAATACTAATCACTTTCTCATAATTTTACTACACTTTACTACTATCTATGCTCATGATTTATGTCTATTGTATCTGTGCGGTGGAGATACTCTAAAGTGATATTCTGCTGCTATCTCTTTCTAAGTCTTTGTTCAGTGATGTCATGTTGGGAACTTGAAATTGGCCATGGTGGGAGTATTTACACCATGGAAATCATCAAACACTATAAATCAGCACCCTTCCCCTCATCAGCTGAGAGAGCCAACTGGTAAGCATTTCCAGGCACACCACTGATTTACACTGTAAGTCCTCACTTCTCTGGAAGCTATACTTCCAGGAGCCTCAATCATGAGGAGCACAGCTTAGAACTCAGGAGAGGAAAAGGAAATGCAGCTAAGTGACCGTTCCCCCAAAACACATACACTTTACTCTCTGGAAGAGACAAGTCACTGCATGGCCCCAGCCCAGGCAAATATGTATTCAATAATGGGGCAGATGAGAAGCAACATGGTGACAACAGCATGAATTGACAGCTGACATTTGGAGGCCCTGGCATTAAAATCTTGAACCTTACATGTACTCTAAGGGCAAACAACCTATGTGCTCCTAACAGCCCTAAAGACCTCACTGTATCACAGCCCAGCACAGTTCAGGAAGTGGTAGTGTTTATCCTTATGATCCCCTCAAAATGGGCTAAAGTACAACAGAACATGGTCCATAAGAAGGCTCCAGATCTGTGAAGTTCACCAGTGCTCACAGCACTTGGCACAGTGATTTGTGCATAGAAGGCCCTTAAAAACAATTATTTATGGAAAGAATGAAACCAATTTTTGTAAGCAAAGTCATTGTCTATTTCACCATTATTTTCAGAAAAGGCAATTCAGGATGTTTTTTTTTGTTTCAGAAAGCAGTTGAGTATGAATACATTTTGAAAGGCTGTCTACCCAAAACTGAGTTCCAAAAGTATTGATACCTAAAGGGCTAAGTGTCCATTATTAAATAATTCATTGGTGTGAGACCTCCAATGCCCCAATGGTGTCTGATAAACAGGAAATTACTTCATCCAGAAGGTGAGCAGATTGTCAGTAACACAGGTCCTCCCCTTACTGTCCCTACTGTAAACATGTTTGCCATTCCTCTTCTCTTTCTTTCGTGATGGCTCCCTTCACTTTCCAGTCTCTCATCCCCCCTGCCTGAGGCCCTGCAGGCTTGAGATTGCTTCCCCCATACCCAAACAGTATCTTTAGTAGACAAGTCCATTTGTCTACAGTCTTTACCAAAGAAAACTCATCTAAAGCCAAATACTTTTCACATTTCTCAATTTATACTGGTGGTGGTGGTGGTGGTGGTGGTGGTGGTGGTGTGTGTCCCAAATAACTGTGCTGTGCCCAAAGCACCTTTTATGCCTTTATCTCTTCACAACCTAATTTGGCATATCTAGAGTTTACAACATTGCAGAAGAGGATCTTAGGCATGTTTCCTGATTTTAATTAAGCCTTTTTGGGTTATAGTGACCCAGATGCAACTATCTAGCTGGTTTAGGCAGACTCCAAAGGAGCCTAGGCAGGAATTTCTGGGTTATCTGAAGGCTTTTGTCAGAAAAGACCCAACTTGGCAGGTCAAGTGGCTCAAATTGTATGCATAATTGCTGTGATGGTGTTCTTTAATTCTCTGGTGATAAGGTTAGTCATCCAACTGTTGTTCTTAGGGACATTTTGGGGTCCTTCTAAAGGATTTTGAAGTTTGTGGCCAACCCTAGTGAAATTAGTTATTTCTGTTCCCTTATTCTGCAGGTGACTGCCCTCATGTGAGTGGTGAGACTGGGTCCTACAGGCTAACTCCATACCCATTCCAGACAACCTCATTTTGCAGATGAATCTCTCACTATAGGAGTTGAATCAATATGGAGAGACAATCCAGAAGTGAATTTGAGTTAGGAAAAATAATCTGAAAGATTCTAGCAGGCCAGCTGACTTCTAGAAGCTCTGCTACTAAATAGGTGAGCAGTGTTGGTAATGTTACTTAATTTCTCTGTGCCTCAGTTTCCACATCTCTAAAATTGCTTGATGATAGCACCCAACTCACAGTGTTGTGATGAGGACTAAATAAACAATATATCTAATATGCTTACTGCAGCACTTAGCATACAGTATGTGGCTTAAAGGGGGGTTCAGTTAAAAGTTTTAAAAAATTCAAAATTGTGGATTTCTTAATAGACATAGTAGAGTTGGAATAAAGTGAATTGCAAGATTCTTGAGGCCTGATCCCTCTGCTGTAAGACCTGTGACTGCCCCCTGTCATTGTGGTCTGTGTGTCTGTGCCACTGAATAATGGGGCATGTGGAAGTGTTTCCAAGTTAGCAAGCTCACAGAAAATGTTCATGGTAACAACAATGTTAGGGAATTGGGAACTGTGGTGACAGCTTCTGAATGTCACAGTCATTGGGACCAGTGTGTGCCTGTGCAACCACATATGAGAATCCCAGTCCAGACCCCTTGTGCACTTGCTGATTCACTTCTCCTCAAGTCCCTCCATCATTCCCAAAGGTTCTACTAGTAACTCAGGGGCCATGTTGGCAGGCCCTGGGCCTCTTGGTACCCTTTTCTTACCCTATCTCCTGCCGATCTTCCAGGCTTATACCAAAGACCCCACACAGAGCTACCCGCTTTTCTCTGCGTGTTTTTTTAAATCATCTGAGGACATGCTTAGAGAGAGGAAGGGAGAAAGAAATATCTGTATGAGAGAGAAACATCAATTGGTTGCTCTCAGTACATGCTCCAACTGGGGAACAAACCAGCAATCAAACCAGCAACCTTTTGGTGGACAGGACTACACTCAACCAACTGAGCCACTCTGGCAGGGCTGCTTGTTTCTTTTACATTAAGTGAAAAGCCAATCTTAAAAGAGTTGAGATACTATCTCTACCTCCACAACACTTTGATTTAGAAAAGACAGGGGACTTCGGTGTTTCACACTGAAATGTGAACATTTCAGGCAATGTAACAAGTCAATGGGGTCCCCTGGCATTTTTGGTCCCTTACATGACATAGAGACCTGGCTGCCTACTCTATCTAGTGCCAATTCTGAGGATGATTCAGATGCAGAGCAGGGTTTTTCAGGACTCCTGAAGGGATCTATTTGGGGTTAGTGCATGGTTTCATGGGTCACTCAAGGCCTCACAGAACTTTGGATCTTGTTTCATGGTTGTCCTTGAAACATTGTAATTGGGATTCCTAGGACTGCTTCGAGTAGGGGTTGAACTCCACAAATCTTAAAATAGTATTTCTTAAGGAGACGTATTTCTTCAAGTCCATATCAGGAATGATAATAGGATGGCTGCCTCCCAAAGTTTGCAAGCTGTGCAGGATTTAGCTAAAAAAAAAAAAAAAAAAAAAAAAAAAAAAAAAAAAAAAAAAAAAAAAAAAGAAAGAAAGAAAAAAGAATCCAGCCCCTTTTTGTTAATTGTGCCAATGCTTTCATTTCTCAGGCAATTTCAGTTCAATCCCAGATCTGGTTTCTAGAGTCACATTTTTCCAATCAAATGCCTCCCATTTACAGAGAGGAGCCTTATGTCTGAGTGTGGAATTTGAATTTGCCCAGGTGCTGGCAGTTAGGGAGGGTTTTCATATTCAAAGCTGCACATGCTTTGGAAATGTGACCTGCATGATTACAACAGGAGGCAATTATCTTTGGTGGGGAGGGGCAGGGGCAGAAGCTCATATGGGAGATTGTGGGCTCTGTCCTTGGACCTCAGAATTTCTCTGGCATCTTGCCTTATCTCTGTCTAGTCTCATGCCTTTGACTAGCACCATTAGTAGAACTTTCATTCCTCAGAGCAGTTCTGTCACTAGAACTCCAGCCCTACTTCTGCAACTGTTTATGGCAGCATTGCCCAAACTTGAGAAGTTGTTCGAAAAATACCCAAGTGATTCTTATGATCAGGCAACTTCAGGAAGCCCAGGCAATTTCCACCCAAATGCCCCCCACATCACCCCAAGCACAGTGTGATTAAAGCCATACACTCATTCTAAAAGCAACTCATCCTAAAAACTGTGCTGAAAGAATAAGGAAGATCTACATGTGGTCATATGGAACAATCTCCAAGAAGGCATATGAAATTATAAAAAGCAAGCTGCCAACATTACTGTGGAAGCTTGCCTACCTGGACTCTGTGGATTTAACTCTCAGTATTAAAGGATGCTCTCCATTTCCCCCATAAAACACACTGCTATTGTATGAGCTGGTACACTTCTGCTTAGAAGGTCCAGGTACTTCTTTAAAAATATTTTTATTGATTTCAGAGAGGAAGGGAGAAAGATAGAAACATCAATGATGAGAGAGAATCATTGACCGGTTGCCTCCTGCATTCCTCACACTGGGGATCGAGTCCACAACCCGGGCATGTGCCCTGAATGGGAATCGAACCGTAACCTCCTGCCACTGATCCACGCTGGCCAGGCCAGGTACTTCTGCTTTAACTGAGTTTTAATTAACTGACCAACTACTCCTCTAATTACACAAATAAGAGAGAGCTTATTGTACTTAACAAAAAGATTTATAGTCTAAACCAGGGGTGGGCAAACTTTTTGACTCGAGGGCCACAATGGGTTCTTAAACTGGACCGGAGGGCCGGAACAAAAGCATGGATGGAGTGTTTGTGTGAACTAATATAAATTCAAAGTAAACATCATTACATAAAAGGGTATGGTCTTTTTTTTCTTTTTAGTTTTATTCATTTCAAACGGGCCGGATCCTGCCCACAGGCCGTAGTTTGCCCACGGCTGGTAAACCCATCTATTTAAAAAAAATCTACAAATACATATATATATAGGCTTGTAAATGCACATCAAATTTCAGGAAATGTGAACAGTAGTTGCTTCTGGGAAGGAAGTAGCTTGTCTGGGGTAGAAATGTTCACTATATATCCTTTTGTATTATTTTAACTTTTTACTATGTTCATGAATTACTTTTCCTAAATTTTTACTTTGAAAAACTTCAAACATACAAAGAGATTGAAAAAGCAGTACAATGCACATACCTATATCCATTAATATTCCACAATTAACATTTTGACATATTTGCTGTTTATATACTACCTATTCTTTTTTTTTTTAATATATTTTATTGATTTTTTACAGAGAGGAAGGGAGAGAGATAGAGAGTTAGAAACATCGATGAGAGAGAAACATCGATCAGCTGCCTCCTGCACATTTCCCACTGGGGAAGTTCCCGCAACCCAGGTACATGCCCCTGACCGGAATCGAACCTGGGACCTTTCAGTCCGCAAGCCGACGCTCTATCCACTGAGCCAAACCGGTTTCGGCTACTACCTATTCTTTATTGAATCACTTGAATGTTACAGGCATCGTGATATATTATCATAAAATCTTCAGATGGCTCTCCTAAGAGATTCTCCTTTCTCACCACAAAATAATCCCAAATCAAGATTTGTGCATTGCATTTACTATGTCTCTTTAGTGTTGTTTAATCTAAAACAATTTTTGTGTGTGTGTGTGCAAGATTGACTTTTTGAAGAGTTCAGATTAGTTGTACTGCAGAATATCCCAAGATTCTGAATTTGTCAGTTTCCTTGTGGTATACATTATTTTTTCAATAGAAAGATTTAATAGCAGTAATAATTAAGGATATCTGGCCCTGTTTCCAATGAACAGCAACTTTCCAAATAGCTCATCTTCCCAATATCTCCAGCAGTGGAAAGACCCAGTCTTCTGTTCCTCAGAGCTGATTCTTTAATTCACTCCCCCTGCATTCTTCATCTTCAACCAGTTCTCAAGTATGTTAACTTGCTCTTTGACATGCCTCATGTTTCTCTGCCTTCTCCAGTACCATTATGTCCCTCCCCCAAGTCAGGCCTTCAATGCCTCACCCTAAATTTCTGCAACTGCTTCCTAAATGACCCCTCTAGTATTAGAATCTTCCCATAAACATCTGTTGGCCCATAAATATAGAAGAAACACTGCTTTTGTCAAGTTGCTCCTCTCTCAAAAACAATCAATGGCTCCCTATTTCCTACTTTTCTGCAAAAGCCCATTTTTTTTCAGTCAGAGCCAGCTTTGAACAGCCTTCACCATCAGAGACAGTTATCTATTTAAATCCCATAACTGCCAATTATTTGCTGAATGGCCTTGGAAAAGTTCCTTAGTTTATCTGGCCTTCCATTTTCTTACTTGTAAAATAGAAATAACAATTGTCCCTGCCTCTCTAGTTTCTCCAGCACACACCTGCAGAACTCTCGCTTCTTCTAAGGGTCTCTCCAAAACTCATCCTTTCTTTGAGTCTCAGATCAAGCCCTGCCTCCTCCAGGAAGACTTCAGATTCACAGCTGCCCTCCTTCTCTAAATTTCTATGGCACTGTGGTCTACAGGGAATAACTTAGCAGATGCTAGTTGCTATGGACTAAATGTTTGTGTCATCCCCTGCCCCACCAAATTCATATGTTGAAACCTAATCCCCAATGTTTACATTTTCATCTTATCTGCTAGTTTGGATGACTAGGGCTCCATGAGGGCAGGAGCAGATCTGTTTCTCCCAGAGCTTCCAGAGCTAGAGCTACATGGAACACTCAGCAACTGAGAGCTTATCACTTGACTGAATGTGAAAAGATGGTCTGTGGGTCTTTAGTCTTCCATTTAAGAGAGGGTAAGTGTGTTGCCCAGGGTCACCTAGTTATTAACTGCTGAAACTGGAATTTGAACTCAAGTCTGTCTAAATACAGAGCCAATAATTCTTTCCCTGTTGCCTCGGTAGTAACAGTGAACATTGTTAATTGAAGGAAGAATTTATTAGAGTTGTTGTGAATAGGACCAAATTTACTCCAGTACTATCCTTTATAAACTAGAATGTCCACTCTGACTGTAGTGTTGTATTACCAGTGATGGAACAGCTTCCATGAATCTGTCACCCCTCATAAACAAGGCCCAGAGACAATCTTCTCTGTGGCCAAGGAAGAAAATGAAGCAGAGCAGCCTACATTGGAAAAGAAGTTAGGGTCCCCATCTCTGTTTCAAAGGGCCTTAAACTGACCATAAGGGTTAATGGGAACTCCCAAAAGGTTAAAAACATTGATAAGGAATTAAGTGGAAAAGCAAAGAAAGGGAGAATAAGATGGCAACTAAATGGGGAAAAGAATAGCTTAGAAATTATATGTTCAGGGGAATCCCACATGAAACCCTAATAAAAACAACCTGTGCAATTGGGGAGTGGTGTGTTTGCATGTGTATATGATATTGATTTTGTGTGTATGTTTGTATATATGGGTACATGATATTGATTTTATATGCATATAGTTTGTGTTTATCCAATCTTTGAATTTAAATAAAGAACAGACCAAATTCAGAGTTAAACTGCCTTCTTCTCAGCAGCCACTTCATCACTCCAGCATCACATTTCCCAGCTGGAGGGCAGTAATTACATGGCCAGATCTGGACCCATCTGGGAAACACCAGGGTCTTCCTGAATCGTCATACTCCATGCCGGTCGCCAAAGGCATAAGGTGACCTAAGTGAAGCCTTCACATAGGCCATGTGCATAGAGTCATAAAACCCCAAGGGAATGTGGCAACAGAGGCAGAGTTGCTGTGCCTTCCAAATTTCCAAGGGGAAGAAGCAACTTGCTGCATCTGTATTTGTACCCAGCATTGGAAAAATGTGTCTCAGTCACTGAAACTGAAGGAGGTGGCCTTCACCTTCATAGCAGTGCCATTGTTTATACAAATACTGTTGAAGGCCTGATATATGCGTGTGTCTTTATATAAACAGAATTATATACTCACTTTGCCAGATTTCATCTGCTACCTGCTAACATTTTACTCTGGTGCTTTAAAACAACATTTTGAAAGTCAGGATAATCTGTTGCCTCTATAGTGTTTCCAGTTTAGTATTTTGCTTTGAGTATAAAAGAAACACACATCTGGTACTTACCATTGAGATAGTCACTTACTTAATGAATTATACCTACTTTCATTTGTTCATTTGTTAGAAACCATATCACTTTGACAGAGCTCATTCACAGAAATGGGGGGCACACCATGGGGGTGTTGATAATTCTTAGAGAAACAAAGTAGTGAGCTGGCTGCTTGTAGTGCTTCCTGTTGCCAGCATAGTCTTTCATTTCTTAATTTAATAAACATATGCCAAGTGCATCAGGACCTGTGCTAGGCACAGGGAATAAAAAGCAAATAAAACATGGCCCTTATTGTCCTAGTTTTCCTCAAGGAGCTCATGTCCAAATGAGAGGTAAGCCTCTTTAGAAAGGGCATTCAGGGATTTCTGGTCATTTTGCAGGCAGCTCGTCCTTCACTTCAGGTGCATTGTTTTAAAATATCTTACATATGTAATACAGATCAAAAGCAAAAATCAATAAATTCTAGTGTCAGAAGTAAAGAAATAGCTCAAAGCAACAGCAGTGAGCAAGAATTGCAATTACACATGCTACAGAGGAATCAAAAGAAGACATGTATCCTGGGTGCAGGGTTTTTTAATAACAGGGTAGAGATAGGAGTGGGATCTGAGTTCCTATAGAAAGCCAATAGCTGGAAGGAATGGCTCAGAAATGGGGATAGCGGTAGAAAAGAACACAGTTCAGAAGTGTACTGATCACTTGGAGCTGAGAGTGGGAACAGGTACTCAGGCAGGCCTCCAAGGTAAAACAATTCCTGCCAAATTGCAGTAATAACAACACTAACCAAGTACTTAATTATGTGCTAAACACTGTACTAAGTGCTTTGTTTATATTAACATATTCTTAGAACAGCCTTCTTTTACAGATATTGAAACTAAATAACAGAGAGATTAAGTAACATGCCTAAAGTCACATAGCTACTGAATGGCAGAGCCTGAATTCAAACCCAGGTAGTATAGAACATGAATCTGTGTTTGTAATTACAACTGTGAAGATGAACTTATAACCAAAACTTCCTAAGTTCATTAGGAAATAAACCACCATGAGACTGGTACAACAAATGGGAGAATTCACACCATAGGAACTGAATCTAATAGACAAATCTGAAAGAGACTTTAAACTATGCTTAGAGTGTTCAAATGATAAGTGCTGGTGAGAATATGGAGAAAAGGGGACCCTAGTACACTGCTGGTGGAATGCAAACTGGTGCAGCCATTATGAAAAACAGTATGGAGTTTCCTCAAAAAATTAAATATGGAACTGCCAATTGACCCATTGATCCAACTTCTAGGAATATATCCTAAGAAAACCAAAACACCAATTAGAAAGAATGTATGCACCCCTATGTTCATAGCAGCACAATTTACAATAGCTAAGATTTGAAAATAGTCCAAGTGCCCATCAGTAGATGAGTGGATAAAAAAGTTGTGGACGCCCTGGCTGGTATGGCTCAGCGGATGGAGCGTCGGCCTGCAGACTGAAGTGTCCCAGGTTCGATTCCAGTCAGGGGTACATGCTTGGGTTGCAGGCTCGATCCCCAGTAGGGGATGTGTGGGAGGCAGCCAATAAATGATTCTCTTTCATCATTGATGTTCCTATCTCTCTCTACCTCTCCCTTCCTCTCTCTGAAATCAATAAAAATATATTTTAAAAAAAGTTGTGGAACATTTATACCATGGAATACTATGCAGCAGTAAAAAATAAGGATCTCTTACCCTTTGAGACAGCATGTAGGGACCTGGAGAGTATCATGTTAAGTGAAATAAGTCAGAGAAAGACAAGTATCACATGATCTCACTCATATGTGGAATCTAAGTAACAAAATAAACTGATGAACAGAGTGGATCCAGAGACATGGAAGCATGGAACAGAGTGCAGAATCTCAGAGGAAAGGTGGGGGAAGGGTGGGTCGATGGGAAGTAATCAACAAAGAACCTTGTATGCATATATGCATGGCCCATGGCCACACACAATGGGACAGCGAGGGCCTGGGGTGGGGGGGGAGGGCCAGGGTGGGCTGGAGGTGGTCAATGGGGGGGGGGAAGAGGAACATATGTAATACTTTCAACAATAAAGAACTATTTTTAAAAATAAATAAAACAAAAGTGTAAAACAGTAACAACAAAAAGAATTGAATCTAAATAGACAAATCTGAGAGGGACTTTAAAGTAACTATGCTTAGAATGCTCAAAAAGATGATGTTGTTTTTTTTAAAGAATTATAAGACAAGAATGGAACACTTTGAAAAGTATGGCTGGAATTGAAAAAAAAGTGATCATTGATTGAAAATGGAAAAAAACCCACACTCAATAGATGGATTAAAGAGAAAATCAGACATGGTTGATGCAAGGATTAGTGAAATAGAAGTAGGTCTGAGGAAATCATCCAGAATGTAAAACAGAGGAATACAGAGATGGGAAATATGAAAGAAACATTAAACTACATAGAGGATAAAACAAGAAGTTCTAACAAGTGTCCAGTAGGAGAGGATAGAGTGAATGGGGAAGAGGCGTTATTTGAAAAATAATAGAGGAACTTTTCAAAGTTGTTGAAAACCAGGAATCCTTTAACTTCCTGCCTTTTAAAAAAATTATTTTATTTTTTCCTCTTTTAATTTTTATTTTTTATTGTCTAAAGTTTTACATATGTCTCCTTTCTCCCCGCTTTAGCTTCCTGTCTTAATATCAAGCTCAGGCATCTGCAGGTAGGTCATCAGTCCTCATGGGAGGAGGCCAGCATCTTAGCTCTGCCACTGCTACTATAATATCTCAAAAGCGCCAAATTCTTAATATAATATAGACCAATGTTTCTCAACCTTTTTTTCATTATTGCCTCTCCCTCCTCCAATGAGCCTTTTTAGACACATTTTCCTAATCACTCTTCCCCCCTGCCATGAAATTTTATAAAGATTTTTTTTAAAATATATTTTATTGATTTTTTACAGAGAGGAAGGGAGAGAGATAGAGAGTTAGAAACATCGATGAGAGAGAAACATCGATCAGCTGCCTCCTGCACATCTCCTACTGGGGATGTGCCCGCAACCCAGTTACATGCCCTTGACCGGAATCGAACCTGGGACCTTTCAGTCCGCAAGCCGACGCTCTATCCACTGAGCCAAACCGGTTTTGGCCTGCCATGAAATTTTAATACCAAAGATATACTGTATATCTTTTTATGTACTTTATGTATTGTAGTCTAGACAGGCATGACACAACTGCTCTCATCACCTGAGAGGAAGACTATTCTACTTTGTTCTTCCTCCTCCTTTGACTGGCTTACTTCTCATTTTTCAGTTATAAGGTTAAATGTCACATCTGGAACCTCCCAGAACAGGTCAGACACCAATGTTATATGATCTCCTTTAAATTTTTATGAAAAGTGTAAGTAAATAATGATCTGTGTATGCTCTATCTGGTTTGGCTCAGTGGATAGAGTGTTGGCCTATGGACTGAAGGGTTCCAGGTTCGATTCCAGTCAAGGGCACATGCCTGGGTTGAGGGCTCAATCCCCAGTGGAGGGCATGCAGGAGGCAGCCGGTCAATGATTCTCTCTCATTATTGATGTTTCTATCTCTCTCCCTCCCTCTCACTTCCTCTCTGAAATCAATAAAAATATATTTAAAAAATGATCTGTGTAATTATTGATTGAGCAGCTCATCTCTCTCTTGCATTCTGCTGTGACTACAGAACCCAACACAATGGCTGCCACATGGTAGATCTCAAATAGCTGAATAAATGAATGAGTACAATGAGTGATATTACCTGAGCAGATGAGAGGAAAATCACAGCCTTGGGAGGGTCCTTGGAAAATTATTTTAACTGTTCTCCAGTTTATGAGCAGAACTGTTGTATAACTACTTCTGAAAGAGCAAAGTATATCCTTTTCTTAAAACCACACTACGGTAGTTCCTTTTTCCTTTTAATAGTTCTCATTATTTGGAAGCAAAGGGTAGTCAGGAAGCTGTTGAGAATAGAGACAGACCTCTTTTTGAAAATATATAAAAATAACATCTAAAATCATTTCCTATTTTAGAAGAGCCAAGGAAATTGCCAACTTCAAAGAAACCTTGTAGTAAATCCTTTTGTTACAGGGAATAATGGACCAAGTTGAGTGAAGATTCTCTTTTTATCCCAAACCAAAACAAACAGGTTGAAATTTTGTATGGTCACAGTAGTTACTCATATCACCTTATGAGAGTCAATTATTAAATTTTCAGAAATTTGAGAGCTGGTTATTAAATATAACCATTATTAGAAATTAAATTATAGAAACTCACAATTAAATATATTAAATTTAAAACAAAGCTAATAAGTACTCAAAACTCATCACTTTCTAATTATTTTACTATACTTTACTATTATCCATGCTGTTGAGATTAGCTTTGTCTTTTATATCTGTAGTGGAAATACTATATAATGTTTTGCAACTACTCATCTCTTTGCAACTCTATGTTCAGTGATGTTAAGTTGGTAGTTTGAAATAAACCATAGTAGTAATATTTACAACATGGAAATTAGAAAATGCTACAAATCAATGCTTAACTTACTTTCTTTAATTAATATTCCATTACATGTATATACTACATTTTCTTTATCTATTCAACCGTCAATGAACATTTAGGTGTTTCCACACCTTGGTTATTATGAATAACGCTGTAATGAATATGAGAGTGCAAGTGCAAATACCTCTTTCAGATCCTGATTTTAATTTTTTGGATAAATACCCAGAAGTGGGATTGCTGGATCACATGGTAGTTCTATTTTTAATTTTTTGAGGAACTTCCATATTGTTTTCCATAGAGACTGAACCATTTCAAATTCCAACAATGTACAGGGGTTCCAATTTCTCCACATCCTCACCAACAGTTAACTTTTGATTTTCTTTTACCTACCCTACCCAACCTTTCCTTTTGGTAGTCACCATACCATTGTCTGTTTTTTGATTTTTGGTAATAGGCATCCTAACAGCTGTGAGATGATAACTCACTGTGGTTTTGATTTTTATTTCCCTGATGATTAGTAGTCTTGTGTATCTTTTCATGGATCTGTTGGCCATTTTTATATCTTCTTTGGAGAAATGATTATTTAGTGTTTTGCCCTTGTTTCAATTGGTTTGTTTGTTTGTTTGTTTATTTATTTATTTATGGTATTGAGTTATAGGAGTTTCTTATATTTTTAAAAAATTTCTCTTTTTTGTTGAAAGTATTACAGATGTCCCCCTTTATCCCTCATTGACCGCCCTCTTCCCCATTCCTGCCTCCTCAGATATTAACTCCTATCAGATAAATGGTTTGCAAATATTTTCTCCCATTCCATAGGTTGTTTTTTCACTCTGTTGTTTTCTTTGCTGTATAGAAGCTTTTAAGTTTAATGTAGTCCCACTTGTCTACTTTTGCTTTTGTTGCCTGTGTTTCTAGTGTCCTAACCAAGAGATTATTGCACTGGTCATATCTGGAGGCAAAGATCTGTGGGGATTCTCTAAGGTTTTGAATAGATTCATGGTTTCCTTTCTTCAATTGGGTCTGAGAAAAGCTACTAACCTGAAAACAAACTTACATCTGAGCTGTCTTAAAGCGTTTGAGTTATAGCAACAAGCTCTTCATCTGATCATAGGGAGGGAGGAGGCTGTCTAGTCCTTAAGGCCTTGAGCTGCCTGGGAAAATCCTCAGGAAGATATAACATTTCACTTTCGTGACAAGTTTGTTGATTTTACAGATAACATCCACATTTTGCCCTCGAGAAGGAGCACTCAACAAGGACATTGGTTTTTATGTTTTCTCTAAACAGTCATTAGTACAAATTAATAAATCTTTTTGTTAAGGGAACATTGGGCTATAATTCATCTTTGTCCAGCTATCAGAGAAAAAAGGAATACATTTCCTTGGGTTCAGGATATGAAGAACAAGAATGTTTGAAGTTATATGGCCCTGGCACATGCCCCTAAGTCACGCTAAGGACACAGTGCACTGGTTATGAGCATGAGCAGAATACTCATGAATACATTCTTGCTTTTCTCTGGCAGTGGGATTTAGAAACTTCTAGAACAGAGGTTCTTAAACTTGAGAGTGTATCAAAATCAGCTGGAGGACTTGTGGAAAAATAGATGAATGAGTCCCACCCCCAGAATTAGTGAATCACCAGGTCTATGCTGGGGACCATAAATTTGCATTTATAATCAGTTCCCAGATGATGGTGATACTGACACTGCTGGTCTGAAGACTATACTTTGAGAATCAGTTGTCTAAGAAGAAAGCCCCTGTGTTCCAGCAGCCTGGTTTTGATTATAACCTGCCTTGAGATTTTCCCTACAGAGTTACTTTGACAGTTTGTGGTCATCTAAGAAAACTGGAAAATGCCTTTCTCCCGCAATTCACACAAACATAAGCAAAAAGCTTGGCTGATCTAAACCTGGATCATTTCAACCTTAGGGAAAGTCAAGTCCATTCCCATCAGAAAGCCCTTTGGAACCTGAGTTAGTGTGTCAACTCCTGTTAAGGCAAAAGACCCAGAGAACCTGGGCAGCTGATTTATGCTGTTTCATAAAAGAATCCAGAGGACCAGAGGATCCAAGCTGCAGTATGAGGTGATGTGCAGGTTAGCACATTGAATTTTTGGCACTATTTAGTTTCAGTTCTATCTGAGGGAAGAGGTGAAAGAGGGGCTAAAAAGCAAGCCTGGAAACAATCCTCATAGCACTACTCCCAAGAAAGTGAAAGTAATGGTGGTACTTCCTTTCTCTATGAGCCAAAGTGACACCAAGGAGAGGTGGAGTGTTAGAGTTGGAGAGTGCAACACAGCATCTCAAAGTCTCCAGTGGTTATGTTTGAGGGTAGAATGGGACCATGGCTAATTATCTCTTTCAGCTTCTCTGCATTTTCTAAGTTAAAAGAAACATGTATTGATAGCAAGCTATCTTACAAAGCCACTATTCTCAAAACTGCCTTGTGCTGGCACAAGAACTGACATATAGATCAATGGAACAGAACAGAGAACCCAGAAATTATGAACAGAGAACAGAGAACCCAAGCCATTATGCTCAATTAATATTTGACAAAGGAGGCAAGAGCATACAATGGAGTCAATACAGTCTCTTCAATAAATGGTGTTGGGAAAATTGGACAGATATATGCAAAAAATGAAACAAGACCACCAACTTACACCATACACAAAAATAAACTCAAAATGGATAAAGGACTTAAACGTAAGATGGGAAACCATAAAAATCTCAGAAGAATCCACATGCAGCAAAATATCAGACATATGTCGTAGTAATATCTTTTTTTTTTTTTCAGGAGGACAACAGCTCTTGAGGAACTGAAGCAAGTTTATTAGCCACACAATCCTATTTATACACAACACACTGAATAGGAGGTCTGTCAAGAGGAATGTATTCTTTGCTCCTCTTAATCACTAAGGGAGAGACACAGCAGAAGGACAAGTTCTCAGTACAGCATATCTCAGTAAATAGTTACAGACTTCTTGGTAAGCCATGAAAGGCTGTTCTCATTCTACAAAGGTTGCTCTTATTCTACTGATAATCGCCATCCAAACAAGTCTGGGAAAACTGTGTGGGTAAGGGTCCCAGCCTTGCTAGCCCCTTCAGGTGCAAGGACCTTGCCAGCTTACATCTGGCCCCCAACATCCCACCATGTCTTCAGCAGGGCTTTACCAATACAGCTCCTAGGGCAATGGAAACTAAAGAGAAAATAAACAAATGGGACTACATCAGAATAAAAAGCTTCTGCACAGCAAAAGAAACCACCAATCAAACAACAAGAAAGCCCATTGCATGGGAGAACATATTTGCCAATGTTATCTCTGATAAGGGTTTAATATCCAACACTTACAGGGAACTCATACAACTTAACAAAAGGAAGATAAACAATCCAATCAAAAAATGGGCAAAGGACCTAAATAGACACTTTTCAAAAGAGGTCCTATAGAATGCAAGAGACATATGAAGACATGCTCAAAGTCACTAATCATCCGAGAGATACAAATCAAAACAACAATGCGGTACCATCTCACACCTGTCACAATGGCTATCATCAACAAATGACAAGTGCTGGTGAGGATGTGGAGAAAAAGGAACACTCGTGTACTGCTTGTGGGAATGCAGACTGGTACAGCTACTGTGGAAAACAGTATGGAGTTTCCTCAAAAAATTAAAAATGGCCCTGGCGGGTTTGGCTCAGTGGATAGAGCGTCGGCCTGCAGGCTCAAGGGTCCGGGGTTCGATTCCAGTCAAGGGTACATGCCTAGTTTGTGGGCTCGATCCCCAGTGGGGGGTGTGCAAGAGGCAGCCAATCAATGATTCTCTCTCATTATTGATGTTTCTATCTCTCTCCCTCTCCTTTCCTCTCTGAAATCAATAAAAAAAAAATTTAAAAATGGGACTCCCATTTGACCCAGTAATCCCACTTCTAGGAATATATCCCAAGAAATCAGAAACACCAATCAGAAAGGATATATGCACCCCTATGTTCATAGCAGCACAATTTACAATAGCTAAGATTTGGAAACAGCCTAAGTGCCCATCAGCAGATGAGTGGATTAAAAAACTGTGGTACATCTACACAATGGAATACTATGCTTCGGTAAAAAAGAAAGAACTCCTATCATTTGCAACAACATGGATGGAGCTGAAGAGCATTATGGTAAGTGAAATAAGCCAGTCAGAGAAAGATAAATATCACATGATCTCACTAATTTGTGGAATATAATGAACAACATATACTGATGAACAAAACTAGATCCAGAGACAGAGAAACATTGAACAGACCCTCAAACCTCAGAGGGCAGGCAGGGGAGATTGGGGGAGGCGGGGTTAAGAGATCAACCAATGGACTTGTATGCATGCATATAAGCATATAAGCATAACCAATGGACACGGACACTGGGGGTGGGGGTGGGGCATGTGCTGGGGATGGGAGTGGCCGGGGTGGGGGAAAAGGAGACATATGTAATACTTTAAACAATAAATTAAAAACAAACAAACAAAACAAAAAAGAAACATGTACATATACTAATTAATAATAAAATTTCTTTTTAAAAAATTGAAACATAATTCATATAGTTAAGTACATAACTTCCACTAACCTTAAGTGTAAGCTTCATGATTATTTGTGTATGTGTGTGTATCCATGTAACCAGAATCTAGATTAAAATAGAGAACATTTTCATCTCCCCAAAAAGCTCCTTCATGCTCCTAGTCAATATTCCTTAAGAGTAGCCACCAAGTCACTGACGTCTGTCATCACTGATTAGTTTTGTCTAGTCTCTTTAGCTCAATCAAATGCTGGTAAGGTTTATCCAAGTTGTTGCCTGTAACAACAGTTCCTTTCATTTTATTGCTAATTAGAATTCCAGTGTATGGACACACCACAATTTATTTATCCATTCTGTAGATATACAGGTTTGGGCTATTACGTATGTAGCAGTGGAAAAGTTAGAATGTAACAGTGAAAATGATACACTCCCTAGTGGTAATAGTGGCCTTTTATTGAATGTCTATTCTGTGCCAGATATTTTACATAGTTCTAACCCTCCTGTCAGCCCTGGGTGAGACAATGCCATTATTCTCTTTTCACAGGGGAGAAAATTCAGACTGAGAGAGACAGGTTGGGTTCTTTGGGAAGCAGATGCTGTGACAGTTAAGAGTGCAACTGTTGTAATGAGAATTAATAGCTGTAAAATAAAAGGGGAGGAAACAGATTTGGGCAAGGAATCTATCAGACCATGGTGCAGGCCTATCAAAATCTACCAGCTGGCTAAAACCGGTTTGGCTCAGTGGATAGAGCATCAGCCTGCAGACTGAAAGGTCCCAGGTTCGATTCCGGTCAAGGGCATGTACATTGGTTGCGGGCACATCCCCAGTAGGAGATGTGCAGGAGGCAGCTGATGGATGTTTCTCTCTCTCATCGATGTTTCTAACTCTCTATCTCTCTCCCTTCCTCTCTGTAAAAAATAAATAAAATATATTTTTTAAAAAATCTACCAGCTGAAAGGGGTGCTCCAAAGCAAAGACTGCCTTCTAGAGTAGTCTTCTGTGTGGTGGAAATGGGCCTTGGATTGCCTCCTCAATCAGTCATTGGCTGGAGGCCACCCCAAGAACAGCATGACCTTGGCTCCAAAGCTGAGGCAGACCCTAAATGATCTAACAGCTGGAGGTTGTCAACTAACCACACTCTTCACAGCTGGGCAGTGGGCTCTTTCTCAACAGATATTGGGACCATTGTGTCTCCATGTCCATCACAGCAAGTAAATGCAGAATCAGGGACTCAAACCCAGGTTATCTGGAGCCAAAGCCTGCTCCTGTTTCCACTCTGACACCCTGCTTCCCCTAAATCAAGGAACTCTTCTGGTCAAGAGGTAAAGAATATATTCACAGCATGAGCCAGAGTCATCAAGTATTGGGTAGGGCCAAAACTAGGAGGAGGTCAGGTTACCTTTTTGTCCTCAGCAGACTGCTTCAACTGTCAGGTGCTCACTGTTAATGGAGTCAGCAAAAGTGGGAAGGACATGTACAGAGTAAATTCATTGCCATTTGCTGGGGTTCTTCCCGAAGTGTGTGGCTACATGTGAGGCAAACAAAGTGTATGAAAGCATTTTCCTTTGAAATAAAACAACAACAACAACGACGACGATGACGACGACGACGATAAACACCCTTAAACCAAGCTCCTCTGCTTCCTTAAGTCTGGGGTCTAACTACATCTTAAACTCAGAGTGGGCAGTCTTGAGGGGGTTAACATTAGATAAAGTGTCCAGCTAAAGGAAAAGGGGTCTCAGTCAGAAGGAAAGACTTTTCTTAAAGTCAAGTCAACATGCTTACAAAGAGAAATCAGGTCTACATTGAAGATTACTTTCCAGAGAAAGGAAGGTTGGTTCTGGAATCATGTGTAACTTTCCAACATGGCTTGCTTCTACGTTGTCATTAGACCTAATTTCAGTGACTACTGTTTCCCTGGGCTGTGCCCTTTCTCTGCAGTTTAGAGGGATAAAAGGCCTTTGGGTGTGCTAGGCCTGAAACATTGGGACTATTATGGGTCCTCCATATCTGACCATTCTTTTCTGTCAGTTAAAAATGCTGTGGACCAGAAACAAACCAGCATATTTATGGTCAATTTACTTTTAACAAGGGTACCAAGACAATTCAATTGGGAAATAATAGTCTTTTAAATAAATGGTGCTATGACAAGTGGATATCCACATGCAAAAGAATGAAGTTGGACTCTTACCTTAAACCATATAAAAATTAAATCAAAATAGCTTAAAGGTTTAAATAAAAGAGCTCAAGCTATAAAACTCTTAGGAACAAACATAGGTGTAAATCTTTCTGACCTTGGATTAGGCAATGGTTTCTTAGTTATGACACCAAAAGTACAAACAATCAGAGAAAAATAGATAAATTGGACTACATAAAAATTAAGAGCTTTTGTGCTTCAAAGCATATAATCATGAAAGTGAAGAGACCACCCACAGAATCAAAGAAAATTTTGGTGAATTATAATCTGATAAGAAATGTATCTAGAATATATAGAACACTTATAACTCCATAAAAAAAACACACAAATAATTCAAATGTGATCAAAGTATCTGAATAGACAGGCTTCCAAAGAAGATATACAAATGGCCAATAAGTATATGAAAAAATGCTTGACATAAGCAGTCATTAGGTAATTGCAAATCAAAGCCACAATGAGATAACACTTCACACCCACCAGCATGGCTATAATAAAAGATAAATGGAAAATAACAAGTGTTCTTGAGGATGTGGAGAAATCACACCCCTCAGATGTTGCTGGTGGGATTATAACATTGTGCTGCCACTTTGAAAAAGACAAGTTGGTACTTCCTCAAAAAGTTGAACATAAAGTTAGTTTCCCTATAACCCAGCAATTCCACTCCTAGGTATATACCCACACAAAAATTTGTACATGATGTTCATAGCAGGATTGTAATAGCCAAAAAGTGGAAACAACTCAAAAGTCCATCTCAACACATAAAGAGATAAACAAAATCTGGTATATCCACACAATGAAATATTATTTAGCTATAAAAAAGAATGAAGTACTGACACATGCCACAACATGATGAGCCTTGAACACATTGTGCTAAGTGAAATAAGTCAGCTACAAAGGACCACATATTGTATAATTCCATTTATATGAGATGTCCATAATATGCAAATTCATAGGGACAAAAAGTAGATTAGAGGTTTCTAGGAGTTAGAAGGGAGGAGAGAACCAAAGTGACTGCTAATGGCTTACAGGGTTTCTTCTGGAGAGATGATACTGTTTTTGAATAGGAATGATTGTTTTGCAACTATGTGAATATACTATGGTAGGTGAATTATATCTACATAAACCTGCTATAAAAAATGCTGTGAAACTCGAATAACCTGGCACTCACATCCTTGAATTCCTCTGAGCAGCCCTGGATGGGTGGTCAGTTTTATTCAATTCTAAATTCCTGGACCTGTACAAACAGTCAGAAGTTAGATATTAAGATTGGAGCTGCCTTAATCTTTTGCTCCCAAGAAATGTTTTTCTAAATGATGTTAGCACAGTGCAGCCTTTCTTCTGAAGCAGCTATTATCAGAAGGCCATTTTGGGCATATGTCCCTTGGATATTTTTTACCCTGAATGTAGTATCTACTCCAGAGGCTATGCTTGGGATTGCTTCCTTCTTAAAGATCCACATCTGGTTATCATGTCTATAGCAACATAAAGCTGTAGTCAAGAATACACACACCAAAATGGCAAGAATGTATATAAAATGCAACCCTCATATTTTGCTGGTGGAACTTTAAATTAGTAAAACCACTTTTGTAACAGTTCATTACCTACTAAAGCTAAACAGATGCATGTCCTATGACCCAGTGATCCCTCTCCTGAGTGTACACCTAATATAAATAATTAAATGTGTTCATCAAAAGACTAGTACAAGAATAGATGTAATAGCCTCAAACTAGAAATAACTCAAATGTCTGTCAACTGGATAAAGGATAAATTGTGATATAGCCATACAATAAAACACTACTCGGCAATCTAAAAAAAAAAACTACTGGTACACATGAGAATGCAGATATATCTCATAAAATGTCATGTTGAACAAGAAAAGTCAGACACAAAACATACTACATGATTCTATGATTCTATTTATATCAAGCACAAAAAAATGCAGAACTAATAATCTATGGTGATGAAGGTCAGAATAGTGGACTATAAGGGAGCACCAGGAAGCCAGCAATTTCTAGATCTTGATAGGAATGGTATATACAGATATATAAACAGGAACACATGTATGTAACAATCTACAAAACTGTACCATGAAATTTGATCACTTTAACTGAATGTAAATTGTACCTTAATTAAAGAAAAAGAAAATATAAATTAAGGTGGGAAAATATGTTGTCATAGAAAGTGAGAACTGGAAAGGGCCATAGGGATCATATCTAACCCCGTCTTTTACAGATTAGGAAACCAAAAGAATAAAAGATTTGCCCCCAAATAAATTAAAATTAAAAAATTTGCCCAAGGCCACAAGGCAATTGATGTAAGAACCAAGACAGATAATAACAGTTTGCCATCTTTGAACATTTATCATATGCCAGGAGCTGTTTTCAATTAAGAGATTTAGTACTCGCATTAACTCTATGAGATGAGCGGATATTATTATTATATCTATTTTATAGATGAGGAACCTAAGGCCACATAGCTACCAACTGATGGGGCCAAGATACCAGTCCAGGCAGTAATATTCCAATGCCCACACCCACAGCCACTCTTCCCAGTGTTGAATGCCTAAACTTCTAATATGGTACACTGGATCCTGGGTATCATGCTCTATTTTTCATTTTCACAGGGATATCTCTTTATTTCCTCAAAAGGGCCTCTGAGAGTCTGGAAAGGACTGGTGGTAGGTCTAAGCCCAATAATAATGGCCAGTTCACTCCTGTCTATAATAATTCCACATAAGTGAATCATTCACACAAAGGTTTTGAGTTTAAAAACAGAAAGTCCTAGGATTTAGAAAGATTTTCCCCTGGCTGCTCCAAATCTCCCTTGGTTTGAGGCAGGATGGGCTAAGTATGAATCTTCCAAATCAAGCCTTCTCCCACCCCACCCAATCTCCCAGTGACCAAGTACATTGTTGTCTTTAACCAAAATCAAATGAGCAGTCGTTACCCTGGTGGCAATGAGGCAGGCAGGCCCATTGGAAATAGGTCTGCCTTTGGGCAATGGCCTCCAAGACATTGCCTCCCAAGGTGGGGCCTAGGGCCTAGTTCTGGCCTTTGTGCTCTGGACTGGGAGGAGGGAGTTCACCCACAGAGGGGTCTGCTAGGCCTGGATATCAGTCCACAGTGGCAGGTGGGAGAGCTGTGCCATGAGGGGCTACCTCTTCTTCTGGCCCTTCCTACTTTTCCAGGCAGGATCTTCCCCATGGGCTTAGTGGTCACATGTGGTTCAATTAAGTTCATCCAACATCTCCAGAGTGTCTACCCTAAGAATCCAGGAGTGATTTGATTCACCTGCCCTCAAAGAGTTTATTTTCTAGTGGGTCAGATTGCAGAGCCAGATAGCTTGGGTTCAAAGCCCGGCCTCACCATTTCCTACCTGTGTGACACTGGGCAAGTTCCTTAACCTTTTAGTTTCCCAGTTTCCTCATCAATAAAGTTAGGATACCAATATCATTGTAGAGTTGTAACAATTCAATGTTAATACATGGGAAGGATTTAGAGCAGTATGAGCTATTATTATTATACAATGTGAGAAGTAATGTGACAGAATCACAGCATTTTGTGGGAGCACTGAGGAGAAAGGCCAAACTCAGAGGGAATCAGGGAAGGCTTTCCAAAGGAGGTAACATAAGGAAGTGAGTCTTGAAAGACGAGTAGGAGTTAGGATGGAGAAGCAGTGGGAAGAAAACATTGTGGACAGAGTAAAAAGCATGAGCATCAGCTGAGGCTGGAAATTACTTGGAATAAGCAGGGTACTAAGTCTTAGAGCAATGGTATATGAGGCTAAAAAGGTTGTTGGGGTGGGCTCCGATGGCGGAGGGCCTTAGAAACCTGACTACTCTCCCTGAAATCTCCTTTCCCTCCCTCTGAATCAGGCCAGCCTGCTTTTGGCCATGGGACTTGCCCTGGATTTCGATAGAACCTTGGCTGGGGTTCACAGAAGGCTGTAACAATCTCCAGGAAATGCCGAGGTGATGAGGATGGCCCTGCATACGGCTAATGTAACTGTCACTCCAGTTTCTCCCTCCTTACCCCCCTTCCCCCCAAACACATTTTTGTCTCTGTCTCTGGAAAACATGTGTGAAAGCAAAGTTTGGCTGTGTGGCAGATGAAACTTTTTTTTTTTTTCTTTACAACAGCAAGGCATCAACAGTCCAACTACATGAGAGCCCCCAACCCAGCCTCATATGTTCACTTAAAAAATAAGTCTGAAAAGCCCAACTCCCCTGGGTGGTCCCATTCCACCTTGGGGACTGTCCTTGATGCATCTGTTTCCCACTGACCTTACAGCAGCGATCCAGCAGGCAAAGGGACTCTACTGCCTCATGCTTGAGGAATGCCTCCTAAGCTCCCTCCCACCTCCAGCCTCCTGGCTTCCAGAACTCAACAGCTTGCCTCTTGTGGGCCAATGTTTGCAGAAAATGTTTGCAGACTTCATAGCATGCCACTTCCAGGAATAATTAGCAGTTAGGCAGCCAGTCTTTCACTCAGGTCTGGTGAACGAAAACCTCAAGAATGTGGGTGGGAGGGGTAAAGGAGGTTAGGGGTATTTGCCTAAGTGAAGCTTGCCAGCCTGCCTAGCTGGCTGAGTTTGTTAGCCCCTGAATCCCAGTGTCTGAGCACACATCTATCCACCCAAGCACAGCATCCAAGGAGCCTGCTCCCGCTGCCCTCCACAGATCAGAGGGTCATTGGCTAATCTTTCTGTTGTCTCATGAAATACCAAGTTATAGTGCCTCCAGTCCTACCACACAAACAAGGAAAAGAGTTGCCTGAGCTCATACCAAGAGCTAGTGGTCATGGGCACCATTCCCAATAATGTTCCACTGTCTTGAAGATTTTACATCTGAAAATACCCCTCCCCCATTGTCACCTAACAAACACATTGCTGGATTTTGAGTTCATAGACCCATCTGGGCATCAACCACATGGTAAGCAGTTGGGGATGTTCTGGGAAGACTGTGATCTATGCTATGCTTTGTAGTTTCCAGCACTATTTTGCAGAATCAAAGAGGGTATGATTGCTTTGCTTCCTTGTTGTTGTTGTTTGTTTTTTTTTTTTAAAGTTAACCCCTTGGAAAGAAACTCCTGTGACACATTGGTTTTTGTCAAGCATCCAACTTTTGGCTAAGACCGGTTTCTCCCTGTGAAAATACAGTGTTATTAGTTTTATATACAGGCCACTGAGTAAATTTTGCAAAGAACTTACTATCCTGCTGAATTGCAAACTAGCTGAAAAGACTGGATAACAGGGTATTTTTGCAAAATAAAATTTAACAGAAATAAATGTAAAGTCCTGTAATTTGGTCCAAAAATTAATTGCACAAATATAGGATAGGGGAAGACTGGCTTAATGGTATAATATATAAAAAGAGGGGGTACTTAGGAGTTTCTGGTGATGTCAGCCCACTGTAAGTTAATGTGTAATGTGACCAGTAAACCAAAACAAAAATGTGGTTTTAAGTTGAATTCATAAAAGTCTAGTCTTCAGAATAAAGGAGCTCTGTCTGGCCCCAAAGACCAAGCCAAACCCTCATGAGTCATTGGGTTCCATTTTGGGTACCACAGACTGGTGGGTAAGGGGATAGAGAGTGATAAGCTGGTGAGGGAGTTCAGTTCTTTTATTACGTATTCCCCCACTAGACTGTAAATTCTATGAGGGTAGGAGTCACATTTGTTTCATCCACTGTTGTATCCACAGTACATAGTACAGTGCCTCTCACGTAGTATGTGCTCAGTAAATAGAACTGAGAGACTGAATAAACAAAAAGAAAATCTTTTTCAGTCAGTTGTTCAAGACAGCAAAATCCCCTCTGGAGGTGAGATTCCCACCACTGGAAGAGTGCAAAGAGAGGCTGGTTAGCCATTTGGTGTAGGGACTCTTGAGTGGGTTTCAAGAATCATTAGATGACCTTGAAGTGCCCCTCCCCATAAGTTCCAAGGGCTTAAAATAACATCCACTGTGGGAAACTCAGAGGCTGACATGTTCTTTCTGGGTGGTCCCAATACCCTAGCTGGCTGTGTACTCAGAGGCATCTGAAATATGAGTTCTCTCATGTACTTCCTTGCTCAATCTCTCTTGTTCTCTCTTGCCTTTTATTTTAATGTTAAATAATGTCTCTGGAGTGTCCTCCTGTTGCTGCACTAAAATCAGGCAATACTTTGTTATCTTCCTCAAGGACTGAGAACAGTGATGTTGCCAATTTAACCAGCTGTTTGGAGAAACATCCTCACTCTTAGGAAAATGTCTTTAAATAAGTATTAACCTCATGGTAAAAACTCATGGTTCTGATGAAAAGAGCAAGGAACTTATTCAGAAATCATAATTGCTACCCCCAAAGGGGGCTTCATTTGAAGAAACCCTTATTCACAGTCTACTCATGGACAATGAGGGGGTGACTACTTACTGCACAGAAGTGTCTGCATTAACAATGCTGTACAATAGGGACTGGCTGGTGGATGGGGCGAGGGGCCAGGCTCTGGATTTAAGAGACTGGATCTCATGAGTTTTTCCTCTTTATTGAATACACTGCTCGGCATGTCCACAAATCTTGTCATTTCAGAGTCTCCTTCAGCAATACTATTATAGGCAAACTTGAGACTTACTGGGGGCCGCGGGGAGGTTCAAATTCCTTATGTAAGTCATGAGAAGATGGATTTTCCCCCTCTGTATCTGTTTAAGCTGAAACGGCCCCTTTGGGGAATCAGTCAGTGCTGACAGGGAGAAAGGTGAGAGAGAGAGAGAGAGAGAGAGAGAGAGAGAGAGAGAGAGAGAGAGAGAAACATCTCAGGCTTGTGAACTTACTGAAATTATACTGTGTAAGCCTCTCAAAGTTTATTGAGAGGAGGAAAGAAAGAAAGAAGAAAGGAAGGAAGGAAGGAAAGAAAGAAAGAAAGAAAGAAAGAAAGAAAGAAAGAAAGAAAGAAAGAAAGAAAAAAGTGGGAAAGAAAGGAAAGAGGGCAGAGAAGGAATCAGAAGGGAGGAAAGTAGGAAGAAAGGAAGGAAGGGGTGGGGGGGGGAGGGAGAAAATAGGAAAGGACGATGGGAGGTGGAAAAGAAAAAGTTGAGTGGATTTATGACAGGATGTGAGAAAGGAAATGGCCCTTTTCCATGGCCATTTCTGTCCAGGCCAGAAACTCTATCATGTGAAATCCTCATCATAATCCTAAAAATTAAACTCTAAACACAGTGAGATTTAGTGCTCCAAATTATCTCCAATGAGAATGGCATAGGATGCAGTGCCCATCCTGGTACCCAAGCCCTCTGGCCTAATGAGGCTGCTCCAGATTTCTATCTTGGTAGTAGAGAAATGGTGTTTATTCATAGTGAGTGTCAAATGCAAGATAAATTTGTGGATAATTAGGTGGACACTGCCTTTTTATCTCTATCTACAGAGGGAGGAACGGGGTTCACCTTGTTCTCTGACATAACTTAATCCCAGAATTAAGGCCCAAAGAACTTTTAACAATGTGACCTAGGCACTGCTGGTCAATCTACAATTTTTTTCATTGTCTTTTAATCTTCTTTACATTTTATGATTTTTATTAATGATAAAAAAGTCACTATAGAGAAAACCAAGATGGCAGCATAGTTAAATGCCTATACTTGCCACCTCCCACAACCACCTCAAAATTACAACTAAAATACAGAACAAACATCCTTCAGAACTGCTTGAAATCTGGCTTAATGGAAGTCCTACAACTGGAGAAGTAAAGAAAAAAGCATTGAGACTGGTAGGAGAGGTAATGGTACAGAACAAGCTGGACCTACACCCACGTGTGGCATTTTTTTTTTAATCCAAAGGGATATCTCCAAGGCCTCCCATGAGAAGCAGAGGTTCCTAGCCCTGCACCAGACCCTCAGCCTAGGGTTCCAGAGCTGGGAAGAGAAGTCCCCATAACTGTGAGCTGTAAAAACCAGTGGGGGTTGTGGCTGAGTGACACAGAGGCTTCTGGAGTCCTAAGTGTTCCTTTTAAAGAGCTGGGCACCAACTTACATCATCCCAATTCCTCTGAGCTCCAGTGCCAGGTGGAAGCTTTGAGGAATCCAGGGACATATGGGGAAGAACTTAACTGTCTGGCATCAGGGCAGGAATGGGGGAAGAGGCAGTTTACTCCCAGATAGGGGTGCTAGCAGGGTTCATTGCTCCTGTACTGGGACCTCCCCCATCACAGAGCTGCTAACTGGCAGCCATATCTGAGTTTATGTCAGCTTGGCCCACACTGTTCTCTCCATCCTGGTGATTCCCTGAGACCCTGCCTCATCCAATTTGCAGCCTCATCTAAGCTATTTGCAGATGCTTTTCCATATGAATGGCTTATCCTGGCTCAGGCTTCAGACATTGCTAAAATCTCTCAAACAAGCAGCAGCTGTAGTCAGCCTACCCCAAACCTATCAATAAAAGGCCCAAGACTTAGCACTAGCACCAACCTGCCTTGCCTCACAGCTTGGCCTTGCCTAGGCACTTCCTAGCCCAATACAAGTAGTAGTCATATGCAAACCTCTCTGTAGCTCCTGCTGGGTGGCCCCAGGCAGTGGCTGACTTTGCACCTCCTGGGAAACCCTAGAGCTAGTGACCCGGTGTACAGCTTTAGACCATACCAGATTACAACTCTACGCATCCACAAGTGACACACTCAAGGGGCATGCACAATGAGCACCAAAGCTTCACTGAAGCAAGTCCTGCTCCATAGAAGTGTCTCCTTTCCATTGTAGATGCAGTTGATCCTCACAGCCAATTGGCCTGGAGGCCAATTCCTTCCAGTGATGCCAATCAAGGCTCAACTACAACAAGACTGTGCACATAGCCCACACAGGGGTGAATCTAGAGTGCCCAGCTCAGGTGACTAGAGAGGCTGAGCCACTGGGCCCTACAGGACACCTATTACACAAGGCCAATTCCAGGAAACATAATAATAGCTCTACCTAACACATAGAAACAAACACAGGGAAGCAGCCAAAATGTGGAGACAAAGAAACACATAACAAATGAAAGAAATGGAAGCAAGCAAGCTACTGGAGACTGAGTTCAAAAACATGGTTATAAGATTACTCAAGGTTCTTAATGAGAGCTTCAAGGAACTTAGTGAGACTTTCAAGGATCATAGTGAGAATGTCAAAGACATAAAAAAAGACTGATCAGAAATTAAGCATACACTAACTGAAATAAAGAATAATTTACAGGAATTCAACAGTAGAGTAGAAGATTCCTAGAATAAAATCAAGGATTTGGAATATGAGGAAGCAAAAAACAACCAATCAGAAGAGCAAAAATAAAAAAGAATCCAAAAATATGAAGACAGTGTAAGCAGCTTCTGGGACAACTTCAAGCATATCAACATTCACATTATGGGGGTGCCAGAAGGAGAAGAGAGAGAGAGCGAGCAAGCTGTTGAAAACCTATTTGAAGAAATAATGACAGAACACTTCCCCTACCTGGTGTAAGAAACAGACTGACAAGTCTAGGAAGCCCAAAGAAGAAGAACCCAAAGAAACCCACACCAAGACACATCATAATTAAAATGACAAGGGTTAAAGACAAAGACTCTTAAAAGCAGCAAGAGAAAAGCAGTTAGTTACTTACAAGGGAGTGCCCACGACTATCAGCTAATTTCTCAACAGAAACTTTGGAGGCCAAAAAGGAGTGGCAAGAAATATTCATAGTTATGAATAGAAAGGACCTATAGACAAGATTACTCTACCCAGCAAAGCTATCATTCAGAATTGAAGGTCAGATAAAGAGCTTCACAGACAAGAAAAAGCTAAAGGAGTTCATCACCACCAAACCAGTAATACATGAAATGTGAAGGGTATTTTTAAGAAGAGGAAGAAGAAGAAAGACAAAGAAGAAGAAGAAGAAGAAGAAGAAGAAGAAGAAGAAGAAGAAGAAGAAGAAGAAGAAGAAGAAGAAATATAAACAATAAAATGGCAATAATTACATATCTATCAACAATTGAATCTAAAAATCAAAATAAATGAATAAGAAGTGTAATGAACAAAATGAACTGATGAATAGAATAGAATCAGAAGTATGTAAATGGAACAGACTGATGAATCTCAGAGGCAGGGGGCATGGGGGCGGTGGGAAAAGATTAACCAAAGATCTTATATTCATATATGCATTATCTATGGACACAGACAATAGGGTAGTGAAGGCCTGGGGAGGGGCAGGAACCAGGTGAAGGTGGGCAATGGAGGCAGGGGGAAGAGGCATCTGTAATACTCTCAATAATAAATATTGAAAATAAAAATATAAAAATAATTTAAAAATATTACTGTAATCTAGCACAGGGCCGGGCAGCATTGTTCACGCTGTCTATCTATTCTGGAGATGAAAGGGAAAATGTTCAACAGATGGATATTTCTTCAGGCTACCATCCTTTTTTTTTTAAAGTTACACATCTGTTAGATGTGATTACAATTCCTTAGAGGGATAAAACATGAGACACTTGCCTTGGACATCAAAATCTTGGCCCAACAGCCCATTTGGGAGCCATTTAGGATATGGCATTTTTTGTGATATTTCACAAGTTTAATGGATATGGGAGGACACCAAAGTTGTCCAAATGGACCTGATATCATGGATCTTCCCCAGAAATTTTAGCTTCAGGATGACAAGTGGAAAAATAGTCTAAGCACTAAATCCTAAAATTCATTTTGTAAGGTTCATGCCTCAAAGTCTCTTGGGAAGCTAGAAGAGGACTCATGGAAGCACCATCAATCTTTGCAAAGCTAAGAGAGCCTCCATCTCAACGGCCATTCAGTAAAGAAATGGGTGGGGCTGGGCTAGAACGTGGGGAAGTTTCTGTGTCTTTGGTAGACCCAAACAAGGAAAGCTCATACATCCAGTAAAAGGACAAAGTGAGAAAGGACCCTAGACAAAATAAACTTCATTCCTAGAGCTTTCTTCCCATAACCTCAATCACATGCACTATGACCCCCAAGTTTCTATGGTACACTAAAATGGGAAATTTAGAGTTGTAATGAACAAATATTAAAAGCCTCTCAAATGGGTTGACTGTAGTCCCCACTTTCCTATGACTTACAGTGTGACCTTTATATGACTATATTGATTTCACTTACACATTGCTCAAGATAGACCACACAAAATGCTTTGGCACTTCCAGGTTGTTGAAGAAATTATTTTCAAGGAAAACTTGAAAGTGGGTTCCCTCACTGGTTTCTCTGCCTCTTCCTGTCTCTTTAGCTGGCAATACAGATTAGACCCAATCTTTCAGCAGAATGGGGAAAAGAAAACTTGGGGAAAACTGTGCCCATAAAACGATCCACAGGATAGAAGTTTGAGAATGTTTGATAAGGAAAAAATGATCAAAGAAACATCTGTTTACTAGCCTCAATTCCTGATAGAGGGTCTTTGAGTAAATCATGAGACTGCCTGGATCTCAGTTGCAATGTTATTGTGGAGAGCAATAACATTGATTCAGAGAGGCGAATTGGGGAGCTGAATTGGTCATCACTTCAGATCACATCCAGTTTTGCAATATAGGCTCACAGGCTTTGTTCTACTCCTATCGACAACCATTGTTGCTGAATTCTGTTAATGGCTGAAACAGTATATTAATCCAGAAGAAAATGTAAGTTATTACATCTCAGCAGAGCCCAGTGCTGCCATCTGGCACCTTCCTCCTTTCCTATGCTGGAATTTGAAAAAGGCAAGTCCAAGACAAAAGCTGATGAGGTTTGCTTGTCCCCATAGACCTCTCCAAACAATTCCTCTAACTGTGGTCTGGATAGAAATAAAACTGGTCTTTTCCGCCCTGCTGCCTCTGTCCTAGGAGGATTAAGGCAGAGTTGAAACTCACAGTGTGGACAACCAAGACAGAAAATATGAGCTCACAAGACTCCTTTCGGGACAGAGATGGAGAGCCTGAATTCCCAGATGGACAAGATCACCACATCATTGCTCAACCCCCTGTTGTTCTGAGTGAGGCAGCCTAGCCTCTTTCTGTCTACCCCAAAGGTAAAATGTATGCTAGCAGAAGCAGGAGCAAAAGGGGAGGCAAGAACAAAAGAGTCTTTCTTTAGCAGAGTGACCTTCCATAAGTCACTTAACCCTTCCATGCCCCTTGCTGCCATGTGACTCAAGTCATAATTTATTGGTTACAAACGTTTCAGTTGCTCAATGAAAAGTAATGGAAAAAGGGTGAACTTGTAGAGTTATTCTACTAAGGAAACTTTGTCCATTCAAAGTCAGGTTACAGAGTGGCCTTTATTTTAATTAAAAAGCATCTGGAAATTGAAAAACCTGTTTGGCCCAGGGCCTCCTTGGAGAGTAATTGATGCATGTCATCTGGCTGAGCCATCCCATGGCTCCCTCAGTGGGGCTGCAGGGGTGGGGGAGTGGAGGCTGCCTAGCCTGGTGCATTTTTTTGTGATTGGAGCGGATAGACTGTACAGCACGTACTGCTCCCTCCACAGACGGTATGGGGCTGCTCCTGCATATCATGCTCAACTAGTCCACACCCCACAGATCCAGCCTTCCATGCCTTTGGCTTTGCTAAGTGGAGGGAAAGGGATCTCCAGCTTTAAGCTTGTACTTATTTCCTGAGAGAAGGCTAAGAGAAATAAATGCCAGGGTGTGTTCCTGCATTCCCTGACAACCAGCAACTGATAGCAAAAACATTCTAGATAACCTCTTGTAACTGGGATTTTATGTGGGCAACATGCTCTAGGCACTGCTCCTCACAGTACACAGGATGACTGAACAGAATGGAATGCTCATTAGCTGGGGAGACATAAAACCTATCTCATTTCTGACTGTGACTTCAAAGAGGTCCGTTCTCTTTCAGGGCCTCACTGTCCTCATCAGAGGATATTTATCTGTGGGTCTCAAACAGAGCTGATCAAAGAATCTACTGTGCAGTGGCAGTAGAATTGTGGCTAAGAGTATGGAATGCCTGGGTTTGAATTGTGTGCTGTGCACTGTACTAGATGCTGGGGATATGGCACTGAACATGCCAGCCATTAATTCTGTCTCAATAACCTTACCTTATAGTGGAGAGAGACAAATATTTAATAAGTAACCATATAAATATAAAACAAGTTAAATAAATATCTGATATAATATAGTTTCAGAGAGTAATAAGTGTTCTGAAAAAGCAACAACAACAAAAATAGGATTTCTGTCAGGGTCCTGGTTTCATGAGGGTAATCTGGGAGGCCTCTTGGAGAAAGTGATAGGGAGGTGTGGGGTGGAGGGGGTCAATGGAGGGATAAAGGAGACCTCTGTAATACTTTCAACAATAAAGATAAATTTTAAAAATAAAATAAATAAAAAACATGAAAAAATATATAGCAGTTTAAGTAAAATAATAAAAATAATAGATCTGCCATTGTTGGGAAGATTTCAGTATATTTAACTAAAAGAAGTATGTAATTTTTAGAGACCACCCATATTACTATCTAGGGAAATAGCTAGTGCAAAGGCCCTGAGGTAGGAACAAGATGAAAATATTCCAGGAAGAGAAAGAAGACCAGAGTGGCTGGATTGTGGCAAGTGAATGTGAGAATAGTAGGAAATGGGATTGGATTTTATTTTAAGTGCACTGGAAAACCATTGAAGGTTTTAAGCCAGGGGTGCTATGTTCTGACTTATGCTTTTAAAAGTTTGATTTGGCTGCTGTATTGGAAATAAACTAGGGAGGCAAGAGTTGAAGCAGAGAGACCAGTTAGAAGGCTGTTATCATGGTCTAAGTAAGAGATGATGGTGGTTTGGATAAGGATGATAGTGGCAGAGGGAGAGAGAAGTGGTCAGACTCTGGATATACTTTGAATATGAATATGAAGCCAACAGGATTTTCCAATGGATTAGATGTAGGGGATAAGGAAAGAGAGAAATCCAGAATGATTCCCAGGTTTCTGGCTTGAGCAACTGGATGGTGATATGACCTCTCCCATTCTATTGGCTGGAATCACTGCCTGTACATATGTGCTTGCCTTGCTGATGAACGTCATTTTCTACATAGCAGCTTGGCTAATTTTCTCAAAATGTGAATCAGACAGTATTACCTCCTTGATCTCCAACCTCAAACAAATGGTTTTCCATAACACTTAGAAGTCAAAGTCCTTTCCATGGTCCACAGTTCCCTATGTGTTCTGGTCCCTGCTAACCCCTCCAAACTTATTTTCTGCCACACTTCTGGTCAGGTCTATGGAACACTCACCCTGTACCACCTTGTTCTTTTTCAAACATGGTAAGTAGTCTTTTAAAGGCCTTTGCACTTGCTGTTTCCTCTGCCTCTAGCACCTTCTCCAGACCTTCCTATGATTTGCTCCTGTGCTTCAGTTCTCTACTTGAATGTCACCTCTATCAGGAGGCTTTCTCTGAGCACTCTATCAAAAGTAGCAGCCCCTATCATCATCTATTTTCTTGTCTTCTTACCCTGCTGTATTTTTCTCCTTAGCAATGTTGTAGTATATTATATTAATCCTATCTAATAAAAGGGTAATATGCAAACCAACCATCACTCCATCACAAAGATGGCAGCGACATAGCCACAAGATGGAGGTGCCCAGTTGTCTCAGCCCTGCGGGAGTCCCCCAGTCCTGGGGGAAGGGAGGCGGCCACTGAGAGTGAGCAGCATGAGCAGCCTGGCGGAATGCTTGTTTCATCGCTGCAGCAACGAGGCAAGTGTTACACCCCAGCTACAGAGGGCCTCTGGGCAGCGGGCATGGAACGCAAAAGTTCCCGGGTGTGTGTGTGGGGGGAACTTTGTGTCGTTGCTCCTGCGACGAGGCAAGTGTTCCATGCCTGGCAGCAGAAGGCCGTTGGCCAGGCCAGGCATGGAACACTGTGTCGTTGCAGGCCAGGCTGAGGGATCCCCACCCCCATGCACAAATTTCTTGCACTGGGCCTCTAGTTATATTATACTAGAGGCCCGGTGCATGAAATTTTTGCACTGGGGGGGTGTCTGTCAGCCCAGCCTGCACCCTCTCTAATCTGGCACACCTCGGGGGATGTTTGACTGCCGATTTAGGCCTGATTCCATAGGAATAGGGTCTAAACTGGCAGTTGGACATCCCTCTCACAATCCCGGACTGCTGGTTCCTAACCATTCACCTGCCTGCCTGCCTGATTGCCCCTAACTGCTTCTGCCTACCAGCCTGATCACCCCCTAACCACTCCCCTGCCAGCCTTATCACCCCTAATCACTGATCAACGCCTAACTGCTCCCCTGCCAGCCCAATCACCCCCAACTGCCCTCCCCTGCAGGCCTGATCCCCCCCAACTGCCCTCCTCTGTAGTCCTGGTCCCCCCCCAACTACCCTCCTTTGCAAGCCTGGTCCCCAACTGCCCTCTCCTGCCAGCCCGGTCACCCCAACTGCCCTCTCCTGCAGGCCTTCTCACCCTTAACTGCCATCCCCTGCAGGCCTGCCCCCCCCCAACTGCCCTCCCCTGCCAGCCCGGTCACCCCAACTGCCCTCTCCTGCAGGCCTTCTCACCCTTAACTGCCATCCCCTGCAGGCCCGGTCCCCCCCCCAACTGCCCTCCCCTGCCAGCTCGATTGCCCCCAACTGCCCTCCCCTGCCAGTCCAGTTTCCCCAACTGCCCTCTCCTGCTGGCCTGCTCACCCCTAACTGCCCTCCCCTGCAGGCCTGGTCCCCTCAACTGCCCTTTTCCCCTTCCAGCCATCTTGATGTGGACATCTTGTGACCACATGGGGCAGACATCTTGTGCCCATATGGGGGCGGCCATCTTGGGTGAGGGCATGACAGTCAATTTGCATATCACCTCTTTATTATATAGGATTATATTATATTATATTATATTATATTATATTATATTATATAGGATTGGTCAAAAGTAGTTTTACAGTTGTAAGTACGCAAAACACAGTTTATTCTTATATCATTATTAATTATTGCATTATTTTCCAAATGAACAACTATAAACCTACTTTTGCCCTATACTGTATTATATTATTATGTTATGTTATGTTATGTTATGTTATGTTATGTTATGTTATGTTATGTTATATTATATTATACTAGAGGCCCAGTGCACAAAATTCATGCATGGAGGGCAGAGGGTTCCTGAGCCTGGCCTGCAGCCTCTTGGAATCTGGGACCTCTCAGGAGATGTCTGACTGCCGGTTTAAGCCTGATCCCTGTGGGCAGTCGGACAACCATCTTGCAATCTGGGACCACTGGCTCCTAACTGCTGGCCTGCCGGCCTGCCTGATTGCCCCTAACCACTCTGCCTGCCTGATCACCCCTAATCATACTGCCTGCCTGCTCATCACCCCTAACCACTACCCTGCCTGCCTCATCACCCCTAACTGCTCGCCTGCCTGCCTCATTGCCCCTAACCCCCTCTACCTGCCTGCCTGATTGCCCCTAACCACTTGCCTGCCTGCCTGATCACCCCTAACCATTCTGCTTTCCTGCCTGATCACCCCTGACCACTTGCCTGTCTGCAGATCCTCCCTAACTGCATCTGCCTGCCTGCCTCATCACCCCTAATCACTCACCTAAGTGCCTCTGTCCCCACCATCACAGCTTTGTCTGGAAGGACGTCCAGAATGATGTCTGAAAGGTCGTTTGGCTCTCCAGTCTAATTAGCATGTTATGCTTTTATTAATATACTAGAGGCCTGGTGCACAAAAATTTGTGCACTCGGGGGGAGGGAGGACCCCTCAGCCCTGCCTGTGCCCTCTCCCAGTCTGGGACCCTTCGGGATATAACGACCTGCTGGCTTAGGCCTGCTCCCAGGTGGCAGAGGACAGGCCCAATCCCTAGGTGCAGCCTCTGGTCGGGCTCAGAGCAGGACCCATTGGGGAGTTGGGGCGCCGTCCCCTGTCATGCACAGAGCAGGACGGAGTAGGAGGTTGCGATGCCACCCTCAGTCACTCTCAGGGTAGGGCTGATTGGGGGGTTGGGGCACCGCCCCCTGTCACACTCAAGGCAGGGTCAATGGGGAGGTTGCGGCACCACCCCCTGTCACGCACAGAGCAGGGCCAATCAGGGGGTTGGGGCGCTGCCCCCTGTCACTCACAGAGCAGGGACCATCAGGGGGTTGGGAAGCTCCCCCCCGTCATGCACAGAGAAGGGCCCATCAGGGGGTTGAGGAGCTCCCCTCTGTCACTCACAGAGTAGGGCCGATAGGGGAGTTGGGGAACTGCCCCCTGTCACACACAGAGCAGGGTGGATCAGGGGGTTGGGGCACCGCCCTCTATCACCCACAGAGCAGGGCTGATCAGGGGGTTGGGGGGCCGCCACTGTCACACTCAGGGCAGGGACGATGGGGAGGTTATGGCTCTACCCCGTCACACACAGAGCAGGGCCCGTGGGGGGGGGGGGGTTGGGGCGCTGCCCTGTATCACCCACAGAGCAGGGCCGATCAGGGGGTTGGGGCGCACACAGAGCTTGTCACACACAGAGCTGAAGGGTAATCAGGGGGTTGGGGAGCTCCCCCCTATCAGGCACAGAGCAGGGCTGATCAGGGGGTTGGGGCGCCTTCCCCTGTCACTAACAGAGCAGAGCAGATAGGGAGGTTGTGGACCCGCCCCCTGTCACACACAGAGCCGCAGGGTGATCAGGGGGTTTGGGCGCTGCCCCCTGTCATGTTGATCCCGGTGCCGGGACGCATATTACCCTTTTACTATATAGGATAGAGGCCTGGTGCATGGGTGGGGGCCGGCTGGTTTGCCCTGAAGGGTGTCCTGGATCAGGGTGGGAGTCCCGCTTGGGTGCCTGGCCAGCCTGGATGAGGGGATGATGGCTGTTTGCAGCTGGTCACACACCCTTCAGGGTGAGGGTCCCCACTGGGGTGCCTGGCCAGTCTGGGTGAGGGGCTGAGGGCTGTTTTCAGGCTGGTGGATGACTGAAGCTCCCAACTGCTCCTTTTTTTCTGGGCCAGCTTTAACTCATGCTCCAGCTCTGAGGCCTCTGCTGCTGAAAGCAGGTATCTGGTTTGTTTGGGTTCTATAATCTCGAAACACTGTATCAACTCCAGCTCTGAGATCCCGGCTGGCTGAAAGCAGGTTTCTGGGGTTTTGTTTAGCTTCTATATTTGTTACAATGTTTCAAACTGCAAGCTCAGAGGCTGGCAAGGCAGGCAGGGAACATTGGTTTCCTCCGTCACTGAAGCAAGCAAGCCTCATGTTCACTTCAAGCTGCCTGGCTGCCGACTGCCATCTTGGCTGGCAGTTAATTTGCATATCGCCCTGATTAGCCAATGGGAAGGGTAGCAGACGTAAGGCCAATTACCATGTTTCTCTTTTATTAGATAGGATTATATATTATAATATATTACACTATCATTATGTTAATTATATTGTGGCATTACATGTTATATTTTATATTCTGAGTCATATATTAAATAGCTATCTATTATTATCTATACCCCTATAATATAGTATAATTTCCATGAGATCAGGTACTTTGCTTTGTTTTCTACTACATCCTCAGTGCTTATAACATCCCTGGTACATAATAGGCATGATAAGTTGAATAATGGCCCCTAAAATATATGTCCATGTCCTAACCTCAAGAACCTCTGAGTGTCGCCGTAACTGGTTTGGCTCAGTGGATAGAGCGTAGGCCTGCCAACTGAAAGGTCCCAGGCTCGATTCCGGTCAAGGGTATGTACCTTGGTTGCAGGCACATCCCCAGTAGGGGGTGTGCAGGAGGCAGCTGAATTGATGTTTCTCTCTGCTCTGTGTTTCTAACTCTCTATCCCTCTCCCTTTCTCTCTGTAAAAAATCAATAAAATATATTAAAAAAAAAGAACCTCTGAGTGTGACCATATTTGGGAAAAGGGTCTTTGCAGATGTAATTAAGTTAAAGATATTGAGATGAGATCATATGAATTATTTGGGTGGGCCTTAAATCCAATGAGAAGTGTCCTTACAAGAGACATACAGAGGTGAGAGGAAAATGAGAAGGCTATATGAAGACAGAGACTGGAGTGACACAGTCACAAGTCAAGACATGCCTGTAAGTACCATAAATTGAAAGAGGCAAGGAAAGACTCTCCTAAAGCCTTTGGAGAGAGCACAGTTCTACTGAGACCTTGATTTGGGACTTCTAGCCTTCAGAACTATAAGAGAATAAATTTCTATTGTTTTAAGCCTTACCAAGTTTCTGGTAATCTGTTACAGCAGCCACAGGAAGTTCATACAGTAGGTTTGTAATATTGTATAATGTAAGAATGAATGAATGAATATGAGCAAGAATAAGATGGGAAAAGAGCAGAGTCAAGAATCAGGAGTTTGGTATTAAACATACTGTCTGAGATGCCAATGACATGTGCAAGAAAGATGTCAAGTAGGCAGTGAATATATGAAACAAGAGTGGATAGGCAAGGTCAAAGCTAGAGATGCACACATGGGAGCCATCAACCATGGGGCTAGCTTATATCACCACTGGAGACAGTATAGTTGAGAGTTCAGAAGATGGCCAAGGCGGAAGCTGAGTTTGCAGTGCTCCTCCTATTCAGCAATGGTTCTCAACTTGAGGTGATTTTGCCATTTGCCCCTAGCCCCTAGCTGCATAGAGCATCCAGCAATGTTGGAAACATTTTTACTATTGGCATCTGTTAGGTAGAGGCCAGGGATGCTGCTAAACATGAACAAGAAAGTCCCCACAACAAAGAGTTATCTGGCACAAAATTTCAATAGTTCTGAAGTCGAGACCCTGAGGTAATAGCTTAAGTGTCCTGGATTTGTGGTTTTTTAACAGTCTGTTTTGTGCTGCACACATTTTCTTTTTAAACCCTTACTTATAAAGGCTCAGGGGAAAGATTAAGAGGGAAAAACCAATGTTCCACTATGAGATTAATGTGTAACTTTGAGCAATACAGTTTCTTTTTCTGAGCTTCTGGGTCCTTTGGGTGGTTATGCATGAAGGTGGGGAGGCGGTTGATTGCATTAGCTACATTCTGAGCTTCCTGCCAGGTCCTAGTGTCTTTGAGTCTCATTTTTCCCCAATAAGAGGTAGATTTGCACTTGATCAAGCCATTGGGCAGAGTTTTCAAGACTAGGTGGCAAAGAGCAGAATGAAAGCTATTTCCTAGGCACAGAAACTGACTTTTCTAGAAAAGTACCAATCTCAAACATTCTAAAACCCTGAATCCCCCAAAGGACATGTGTTCTTCAGTGTCCCAATATTTTTTAAAAATCTTTATTATTGGAAGTATTATACATGCCCATGTTTTTCCCCATTGACCCCTTCTAGCCTGCCATCACTCCCTACCCCAGGCCTTCACCAATAGTTCTGAAGTCCATGGGTTGTCTGTGTCTATGGGTTATGCATATATGCATACAAGTTCTTTGGTTGATCTCCCACCCCCACCTTCCCTCTGAGATTCAACAGTCTGCTCCATGCTTCTACATCTCTGTATCTATTTTGTTCATCAGTTTAGTTTGTTCATTAGATTCCGCATATGAGTGAGATCATGTAATACTTATCTTTCTCTGACTGGTTATTTTGCTTAGCATAATACTCTCCAGGTCTCTCCATGCTATCTCAAAGGGTAAGAAATACTTATTTTTTACTGCTGTATAATATTCAATGGTGTAAATGTATCACAGCTTTTTTTATCCATGCATCTACTGATGGGCACTTGGGCTGTTTCCAGATTTTAGCTATTGTAAATTATACTGCTATGAACATAGGGGTGCATACATTCTTTCTGATTGGTGTTTTGGGTTTCTTAAGATATATTCCTAGAAGTGGGATCACTGGTTCAAATGGCAGTTCCATATTTAATTTTTGGAGGTAACTCCATACTGTTTTCCATAGTGACTGCACCAGTCTGCATTCCCACCAGCAGTATACTAGGGTTCCTTTTTCTCCACATCCTCACCAGCACTTGTCATTTGTTGATGGTAGCATTACAGTAGTCCCTTTAGCATTTCTTGCAGTGCTAGTTTGGTGGTGATAAATTCCTTTAGCCTTTTTTTTTTTTTTTTGGTCTGGGAAACTCTTTATTTCACCATCTATTTTGAATGATAGCCTTGCTGAATATAATAATCTTGGTTTCAGATCCTTGTGTTTCATTACCTTGAATACTTCATGCCATTTCCTTCTGGCCTGTAGAGTTCCTGGTAAAAAAAAAATCAGCAAATAACCTTATAGGAACTCCTTTGTAGGTAACAAATTGCTTTTCTCTTGCTGCCTTTAAGATTCTTCGTCTTTTTTTTTTTCTCTTCTCTGAAATACATTTTTTAATTAATTAAATCTTTATTGTTCAGATTATTACATTTGTTCCTCTTTTTTCCCCCCATAACTCCCCTCCTCCCAGTTCCTGCCCCACCCTCCGCCCTCACTCCCCACCCACTGTCCTCATCCATAGGTGCACGATTTTTGTCCAATCTCTTCCCGCACCTCCCACACCCCTTTCCCCCCCAAGAATAGTCAGTCCATTCCCTTTCTATGTCCCTGATTCTGTTATGATCACCAGATTATTTATTCACTTGATTCTTAGATTCACTTGTTGATAGATGCATGTTTGTTGTTCATAATTTGTATCTTTACCTTTTTCTTCTTCCTCTTCTTAAAGGATACCTTTCAGCATTTCATATAATACTGGTTTGGTGGTGATGAATTCCTTTAGCTTTTCCTTATCTGTGAAGCTCTTTCTCTGACCTTCAATTCTGAATGATAGCTTTGCTGGATAAAGTAATCTTGGTTGTAGGTTCTTGGTATTCATCACTTTGAATATTTCTTGCCACTCCCTTCTGGCCTGCAAAGTTTCTGTTGAGAAATCAGCTGACAGTCATATGGGTACTCCCTTGTAGGTAACTGAGTTTCTTTCTCTTGCTGCTTTTAAGATTCTCTTTGTCTTTTGCTCTTGGCATTTTAATGATGATGTGTCTTGGTGTGGTCCTCTTTGGATTCCTTTTGTTTGGGGTTCTCTGCGCTTCCTGGACCTGTAAGTCTATTTCTTTCACCAGGTGGGGGAAGTTTTCTGTCATTATTTCTTCAAACAGGTTTTCAATACCTTGCTCTCTCTCTTCTTCTGGCACCCCTATAATTCTGATGTTGGTACGCTTGAAGCTGTCCCAGAGGCTCCTTACACTATCTTCGTATTTTCAGATTCTTTTTTCATTTCGCTTTTCCAGTTGGGTGTTTTTTGCTTCTTCGCATTTCGAATCTTTGACTTGATTCTTGTGCTCCTCTGGTCTGCTGTTGGGTGTCTGTATAGTATTCTTTATTTCAGTCAGTGTATGCTTAATTTCTAGTTGGTTCTTTATCACAACATCGAGGGTCTCATTAGATTTCTTGAGGATCTCACTACATTTATCGGCGGTCTCACCAGTCTTTTCGAGGGCCTTACTAAGTTTATCGGCAGCTTCTAGACAGTTCTTGAGAGACCTTAAAAGTGTGGTTTTGAGCTCTTTATCTTCCATTTCTGACATTTGCGTCCTGTTTCTTTGTCTCCGCATTTTTTTATCTTTTCTTGGTGCACCCCCTAGTGGTCTTTGTACGCAGTCTTGTTGTAGTTAAGCCTTGATTGTTGTCTGCAATACCGGGGGTGATTTGACCTCCAGGCTAACTGGCTATGAGAGTCAGCTGTCTGCAGTGGGAGAGCTTCTGTGCTGGATCTCTAGGGTGGTGCTAATCTCGCGTTTGCCTGAGGCTATCTGGCAAATGGCTCTGCGCAGGGCTTGGGCAGGGCAGGTCCCCTGGGATCTACAGGGAGGGCTGGAGCGAGCAGTTATGGCTTCTCTCAGTTCCGTCCCTAGGGGCTCTGCCTCACAGAGTCCCAGCAACCACTGCAAACCTCGGAGAGAAAGCTGCCTTCGAGTTCTGACCGAAGCCAGACAGTCTCGCTTCTCCCGTTTGAGTCTGGGTCCCTAGAGACTCGCCCGGATCTGGAGCTCAGAGTCTGAAACTCCCTCCCTATTGAAAACAACAACCACGCCATCCTCCTCCAGCCTGCTCCGCGTGCACTCCGCACCTGAGTATTTCACTTCAGCACTGCGCCTCCTCTGAGTCTGGGTATGATATTCTCTTTCCTCCTAGTTGTAGAATTTCCACCCAGCCAGCCTTCCTGTGGTTCTGGATGATGTCTGTTCCGTCTTTTAGTTGTATTTTTGATTGGTTGTTTGAGGCAGCAATCTCCGGCATTAACCTATGCCGCCATCTTGGTTTCTCCTCAGATTCTTCGTCTTTAATTTTTGGCATTTTAATTATGATGTGTCTGGATATGGCCTGTTTGGAGTATCCTTGCTTGGGACTCCCTGTGCTTCCTGAACTCCTGTGACTTTTTTCTTCACCAGATTAGGGAAGTTTCTGCCATTATTCCTTCAAACAGGTTCGCTATCCCTTGCTCACTGTCGTCACCTTCTGGCACTCCTATGATGTGAATATTGTTTCATGTTTTCCCACAGCTCCCTCCTGTTTTTTTCATTGTTTTTATTATTATTTTTATTTTTTGGTTCTCTGATTGAGTGGTTTTTTTTCTACCCTATCTTCTAATTTACTGATCCAATCCTCACCTTCCCTTAATCTCCTGTGTATTCCTTCTAATGTGTTCTTTTTTTAAAGTTAAAAAAATTATTACTGATTTCAGAGAGGAAGGAAGGAAGAGGGAGAGACAAATAGAAACATCAATGATGAGAGAGAATCATTTATCAGCTGCCTCCTGCATGCCCCACATTGGGGATAGAGCCCACTACCTAGGCATGTGCCCTGACCAGGAATTCAAACTGTTTCCTCTTGGTTCATAGGTCGACATTCAATCACTGAGCCGTGCCAGATGGGCCCAATGTTATTCTACATTTTTGACTAGTCTCTTTTCATAATTGCTATATCTTTTCTCATGCTGTTGAGCATCCTTGCCATCATTATTCTGAACTCTGTATCTGATAAATTTCTTATCTCCATTTCATTTAGCTCTTCTTCTTGAGAATTCTCTTGTTCTTTTATTTGGGGCCTGTTTTTTTTTTATTTCCCCGTTTTGGCTGCCTGTTTGGATTTGTGTCTATGTATTAGGTAGATCTATGACTCCAAATCTCTAGGACAGGACAATGTCAGAAGCTCTTTGTAACTGGCCCTGAGTACCCTGTATGGAGCTATCAGCAATCCACAGTTTGTGGCTCCCTCTGCTGGGGCTGGGTGCCTTTGGAAAGGACCAAAATGTGCACCAATGTCTGCTTTTCCTATCTCCAGTCCCAGAAGGAGATCAGGCAAAGACTCAAAGGCTCCAGAGATCCGCCTTGATCTGCAGGCTATTGACCACTGGGTGGGCAAGAGGTTTCCTAATAGGGTGGGGCAATTGCTTCATCCCCAAGGTAAAAGCTGCCTAGATGGTAAAGGTCTGCTGGAGAAAGTTGTCCTCTGCAGTATGAGGGAATTGTTCAGCACAGGAAACTGGGATGGCTGCCTTCTGAGCTCTAACCTCAGAGCCCCCAGCCCTGGATTCTGCTCACACAGCTCTAGTACACTCTGTCCTCCCTCTGCTGGAGCCCAAGGTGAGTGGCTGCACAGGGAATTTTGTGCATTGACCCTTTAAGAGGGTGCCTGCATTTCCAGCCATCTCTCTCTGGAAGGCACAACCCTGCTGCTTTTCACAGCTGGATGCTATGTGGGCACCCTTCTCAGTTTGGGTGCTCTGGGCTGAGGGCCCAGCTTGGGGTTTAGACCCTAGAGTTCTCAGTGGGAACCCCACAGCTTAATTATGCCTCTGGAACTTCAGTTGCTGCCTGTGGGAGCTCAGTCAGCCCTTTCTTGCCTCCGCCCTTCCTACCAGTCTCTATGTGGTATCCACTTTCCATCTCTCCAGCTAGTCTTCAGTTGATTATTCAGGATGGTTTTTCTGTATTTTAGTTGTAATTCCAGTTTAGTACTAGGAGACTGTCAGTGTAGCTTCCACTTACTCTGCTGCCATTTTGGAATTCCCCCAGTGCCCCAATATTTTGATTTGGAAATTTCTCTCCTATCACTGACAGAGCACCAACTAAGTGCCAGTCACTGTTCTAAGTGCTCTGCATGCATCACTCCATTTAATCTTCACAATATTCTTGGAGGTAGTACCATTATTATTATCTTTGATAGATAGAAACTAGGGACCAGAGATTCAGTAACTTGATTAAAGTCACACAGCCAGCAAATGACAGAGCTGAGATGAAAAAAATATATGCACCCCTATGTTCATTGCAGAATTATTTATAAAAGCCAAGATTTGGAAGCAGCCCAAGTGCCCATCAGTAAATGATAAAACAGCTATGGTACATTTACACAATGGAATACTACTTGGCCATAAAAAGGAAGAAAATTTTACCCTTTGCAGTAGCATGGATGGACCTGGAGAATATTATGTTAAGTGAAACAAACCAGTCAAAGAAAGACTAGTACTATATGATTTCACTCATATGTGGAATTTAGTGAACAAACTGAACTAACAAGCAAAATAGAGACCGACTCACAGATAGAGAGCAGGAAAACAGCTCTGGGTTATTGTGGATGTTGGAGGCATTGAGCAAAAAAGAAAGAAAATTAGAAAGAACTCATGGACACGGACAACAGTGTGGTGATTGAAGAGCAGGAGGGGTGTCAGTGGAGGTGGAAGAAGGTATAGTGGGGGATAAATGATGATGGAAAAAATAAAATGAAGAGAAAATAAATAACGTTTAAAAAATAAAATAAAATAACCAAACAATAATCCCCAAACTGCCATAATACTGTGTGTGATGAGAATCAAATGAGTGGTAAACACTAGAGTTGTTAAGAGGGTAGATCCTCTTGGGAAGATGTCATTGAAGAAATGAGGCTTCCTTACTGGGTAAAGAAGTGGAGATGCTATTCCAAGAAGGGGGAATAAATTGAGCTAAAGTGCAGACATGGAGTGGCGATATACACTCAGTCTTAACCTGTGCACACACACATGCACATTCATTAATTCAACAACTATTTATTAAGCACTTACTCTGTGCCATGTCCTGGAGATATATCCATTTAGGAGTCTCTCTGCAAAGGACCACAAATTTAAAAGGTGCTAAATACAATGAAATGGCAAGGATGAGAATGGGAATGAAGAGAGTAAAGATAAAAAATATGAAGATAGCCCTGGCTGGTTTGGCTCAGTGGATAGACCATCGGCCTGTGGACTGAAGGGTCCTGGGTTCGATTTCAGTCAAGGGCACATGCCTGGGATGTGGGCTTGATCCCCAGTGGGGGGCATGCAGGGTCAGCCAGTCAATGATTCTCCCTCATCATTGATGTTTCTATCTCTCTCTCTCCCTTCCTCTCTGAAATCAATAAAAATATATTTTAAAAAATATGAAGATAAATTTAAGCCCTATGAAGGCAGAGATCTTTTGTTTATTCACTGATTACTCCAGAGTGCCAAGCACACTACCTAGGACATAACAGGAACTCATAAAAATGTTTGTTAAAAAAATGAATGTATCAGCAGCAACATCATCATGGTTGGAACTAGATGGCACACTAGGAGGCTAATTCCAGTTTTTTATTCAGTTCCTTCTCCTCTTTGGGTATCAATTTCCCAATTTTTACAAAAAGGTACTTTTTTCTTGGCTTTTAATTTTAAAGATGTTACATAAATAAGGTGTCCTTACCGACTTATTACATTAAGAGCCACATACATAAATTTGCTCCATTGCCAGTGATATTAGGTTTGAAATTTCAAAGGGGGAAAGATACAGTGACAATGGAGAAACTGGGCAGACACCACCATTAAAAAAAATCAAACTAACATGGTCTTGTGCCCTAAAGTTTCAGCATATATTGTTGATCATTGCCTGAATCCGTTATTAAGATGGTTGCACAATGGTAATATGCTAATTCTTATGATTTGTTCTATAGTTATTTTTCACATTCTTCTGGGAAAGTTGATTTTTAAGGACTTTTCTGGGTCAGATGTTCTGTGCTTCTAAAATTAAACCTGATTTCATGTATCTAGTAATGGGTACTTTGGAGAGTAGGACCATTGACAAATGAAGCTATTCTTGGGACTGCTGAATAAGACATGGATCCCAGGTTTCTGGCCCAGTTAGGGAGGCAAACAAGCTCATATGGGTTATGAGGGCTCAGGAAGGAAGGAATAGCCCTTTGGCCAATGGCTCCTCCTGTCTAGAACAGGGTTATTAAGCCTGGCCTTGCCACAGGTGACTCCCTATCTGCTTTTGACTATAAAATGTAAGCTAATCAGATATTTTAGGACAGTGGTCAGCAAACTGCAGCTGGCGAGCCACATGCGGCTCTTTGGCCCCTTGAGTGTGGCTCTTCCACAAAATACCACATGCAGGCACGCATGTACAGTGCGATTGAAACTTTGTGGCCCATGCGCAGAAGTCAATATTTTGTGGAAGAGCCACACTCAAGGGGCCAAAGAGCCGCATGTGGCTTGCAAGCCGCAGTTTGCCAACCACTGTTCTAGGAGAAGTGTCACATAAATCCCTTTAAAGCCAAACTCAAACAGTAAGTGGAGATAAAGCAAGAGGGCATATAAACTCTTCAATTGTGAAACCAAGATGTCATTTCATCCTTGCCCAATTCATAAGTGGTAGAGATAAGTCCAAGAAATATGTGCAACATTATTTTGTGTGTGATTGATTTGTTCAGTTTCAATGCTTTCTTCTTCCCTTCCTCTATCTCCAGAATTTTCAGTGAAATTTCAGTACATCAAGAAAAATCAAGAGTTACATAACTTTAAAGTTTTCACTTTTTCTGTAACTGAAGCTACAAAATTGATTTTTCTTTTGTGGATTCAGCAGTGAAACGAGATTTGGCTTAGTCCCTTGGGTCCTGTAATCATCCTATAACTTCCATGGCCATTTCTCCCACTATCTGCAGAGATTCTAGAGATGTCACCTAGAGCACCCTTTCTCCATAATTGCAGGCCTAGCCAATCTCCATCATAAATATCAAAAATGGAGGGTGAATTTCAAAAACTGGTTCAGATGGACCTACTTGAGGGAGACTAAAATCTAGGTTCTTTTTCTAGAAGAAAGTCTATTGGGCTCTCACCATATGATGGCACAAATATCTGTCACAAATATTTTCCACCATGGATTGCCAGAGGTTTGCAAACAGTGGCCTTGTATCATTTATCTTTCTCTGCTTCCCCACACAGGCTAATTCATCCCAGACTGAAAAAAGATGATAGGGTTGGCTTTTGGTAAAATCTGGGATAGGTAGGGTTCTTTCACAATTCTGTCCACAACACCAAGCCCAAAAATGGACTGTCTATGCAACTTTTAAAAATACTGCAAAATCACTCATGCTAGCTATTTGTGGCAAGAGGCTTGGAAGGATAATTATTATGCCATGAAAGGCCTCTGGAGCTGCCACAAATCAACACTGGCTTTGTGTCCAACCCCTCTTGGTGCCCACATTAGTCAGTGTGGGGACCATGTGTAAGGCCTGAAAATTGAGTTGGGCATCTTCAATCATGTTGGCCTAGATCTAAAGGCAAAAGCTAAGTTGGCATGCCCCCACTATAGGCAAGGTGACAGAAGTCTCTTGTATACTGCCTGATTGGATTGATCTGGGTTGGAATGCTCAGAAAGAGAGAGGATGATCTTCTGTCACCCTCCTGGGAAGCTGGCCACATCAAGTGATGATCAGTCTTGGACTAGAATTGGGCAGACGGATGGAATTAGAGAAAAGGACTGAGGATGGGACTTTTATATGACATGCACGAAATTGGTGGGCTTACCAAGAGTCTAAGTTGAGTTCCAAGGGGAAAAAAAAGTCCACTGGTGCTATGAGTTTTTCCCCATTACCCTCAAGAGAAGGATCCCTTTTGCATATTTCAGCCTCATCCCCAACTACATGAAGACAAATAAATGTGTCTTCAAAACTTCTAAAGGGAACTCAGGATTTGGCATCATTCAGGAACTAAGAGAGTTTTTAGGAATTGAATCTCATCTCTTCAATAGCTGGAATTGTATCAAGTGTTCTTCCATTAAAAAGCAACAACACTGCAGTTGTTCTCTGCTTTGGTCTAGTACCTTTTTATTTATACTTCTGCTACCAACGAATTAAAAACCTCGCCCTAACTGGTTTGGCTCAGTGGATAGAGCGTCGGCCTGTGGACTGAAGGGTCCCAGGTTCGATTCTGGTCAAGGGCATGTACCTTGGTTGTGGGCACATCCCCAGTAGGGGGTGTGCAGGAGGCAGCTGATCAATGTTTCTCTCTCTCATTGATGTTTCTAACTCTCTATACCTCTCCCTTCTTCTCTGTAAAAAATCAATAAAAATATATTTTAAAAAATCTCAGTATTTTCATACTTGCATTCCAAGGATGTGTCCTAGCTACTTCCCATTGCCCTATTAAGCATGGCTTTGTAGCTAATCCACTTCATACAAAGTCATCCACCATTTAATAGCTTCAGTGCCCTCAGGTCAGATGTCCATCCATGACTAAAGAAGTAACCATTCAAGTTTCAAAGAATAGTCTAGGGCTATTTTCTTCAGAAAGAACCATGGGCCATGTAGTTTCCCTTACAAGGAAATGGTGGAGATGCCAGAATCCATAACTTACATATCTGGTCTAAGATTTCTGTCAGCATAATGGCTTGGGAGGAGAGATAATTACAGCCCTACTGGAAAGCCATTATATCAGAATATGTAAATGGTCACCTCTTTCAGCTTTGCCTAAAGCTGGTCCTAGGCATATCCCTTGAATCACATAGAGTACATGTAAGCCATCCCTAACTTGAACTATGTAAGAAGACAGCCTCACTCTAGCTTCTTTTTTTGATGGTAGAAGGTGATAGTGGAGAATAAATGGCCTTTCCCAGCTTGGAAGGCTGCCTAGCTTGTCCAGAGGGCCTCAGCAGAGCAGCTGTCAGCCTCCAGGGAGAAATAGTTTTGGCCCTGCTAAGTGAGTAGCCATATGTCATGTGCCCTTCCTGAGGAACATGTTCCAACTTGTGTACCCTGCTACTATTTGAGCTGTTGAAAGTAGACCCAGCAGGAACTAAGCATCTCCAGCATTAGGCAGCAACACCAGATGATTACTTTTACTGAGTTGAGGCTTAGAGTGAAATAGGAGCCGAGCCTAGCACCAGAGACATAGGAATCCCTTTTCAAATTCCTCACTCCAGTGCCACTGTCCTTTCACTTAGGTTAGCTCCAAAAATAGTGCCCATTCGTTGCCACAGGCTGGTGGGTTCAGGGAGGAGAAGCATGCAAATATATGGAATACAGAAGGCTAAACAAAATGACATATTTTCTTTTTTTTGGTCAGGACTGGGGAAATACTGGTTATTTCATTTGAATGGAAAAACTGTGTTGGGAGTCTAGTGCCTGGTAGAAGAACAGGTAAGGTCTTCTGAGAAGAGCTCAAGCTTGAACTTAAAAGCAAATTTTCCAATAACAGAGGGCTAACCAGAATGTTTCAAGTAGTGGACTCTGTACATATCTTTGACAAGGAAAATTCAACATTTTGTACATTTGGACCTGTGGGGGAGAGGGGGAGGTAGGCAACAGTGGCTCTTTGGCACTATAAAAGCTTGTGTTCCCTTACCAGGACATGTAACCAATATTTCCTCTGCCTAGTATCTAAGGAGTCATTTTAAGACAGACATCTGTTCAGCAATCTGAGAGCCCTAGTCAGAAGACAGAGACATTCATTTTCCTTTACTCATAGTGCAGAGGCCAGGGGGACTGATTTTGTGGCACTGTTCTATCCTGGCCTGTATCGCAGTTGATCTGGGAAGAACAATCCAGGATGACACTGAGGCACTGTCCAAACGGCCTTGGATTACAAAGTGAGCCCCAAAAGTCAGCTAGGAGAATACTTTGGAACCTGAAACAGATGTAAGCCAAGAGGCCCTAATTGGAGGACTGCCATTGATGAGGTTACAATGTGGTGGATTGGAAGAGTACTCATCCAGGAATCAGGACATCTGGGCTTTAGCCCACAATTAACTCACTTTATGACCTTGAGCAAATCCATCTCTTTCTCTGAGCTGCTCTGTCCCTTGTTTGTGCAACTAAGGGTGGAACTATGTGAATTAGGAGTCTTCCTACAGCTCTGTCATTCTATGATTTGAAGATAGGGAAGTTGATGGCCAAGACTATGTCTTTCAGGGTATAATACCAAACCTAGTGCATACCAAAGAGGGGCAGAATCATTAGTTTTACTCTCCTGTGCGCTACTTAGTTTTATTGAAAAGTAAATAAACAGAGGAAAATGCCTTTTTCTGGCTGTAAATCCCACTTGATCTCAGCCATCCATCTTGTTTAGCACAGGGAGATCCAGGTGAGAGAGTGTGAAATACTTGGTATAAGCCCTGTTTACTGCTCAACCTTGAAACCAAGCCCTTCCCCGGGTGGGTCAGCAGGGGTGAGCTTCCTCAAGGTATATATATATATACATCCTCCTTCAACTTCCTACAAATCATAGACAGAAGACAATGGGTCTTAGTTTGAGCTCTATATTCATTAGCCATACAGAAAGACATGTGCTGAGGGCCAGCACTGACCCTAAATAAATTTGAGAAGGAGCCTAGGCTTCTCTTGGTGGCTCCCTTCCAGAATCCCAATTGCAGCTTGTCCTTTGCCCCTAATTCTTCATCCAACATGACCTATAATCATGGTTCTTATCCTTCATATTGGAAAACAATGGGATGAACTAATCCCAATAAGAAATTGTGTGATTATTCAAGAAGTGACAATAGCCTACCCTTTTAGAGGACTTGCAATTTAATAGGGGGATATGTACAAATCCTAAAGTTTTCTTAGTGCCCCTCAAATCTTGTGCCACTCTTCAGACTGATGTATCAGTAAAGAGATTATGAAAGCGATGTTGGCATTAAAGCTCCGTAACAGATTGATCATGGAAGGGGCTAGATAGAAATAAAGTGCAGCCCTAACTGGTTTGGCTCAGTGGATAGAGCGTCGGCCTATGGACTGAAGAGTCCCAGGTTCGATTCCAGTCAAGGGCATGTACCTTGGTTGAGGGCATATCCCCAGTAGGAGGTGTGCAGGAGGCAGCTGATCAATTTTTTTCTCCCCTCAATATTTCTAACTCTCTATCCCTCTCCCTTCCTCTCTGTAAAAAATCAATAAAATATATTAAAAAAGAAATAAAGTGCAAATTCAAAAATCACTTGAAATTACCACAGAAAATATGTGTTATAGTTTCCTCATCTAAAAGCACCTATAAACTTCTTGTTAAACCCAAAGTCTCCTTTTACCCATATCAACGATAAGAAACATCTTTACAGTTTCCTTTGGACCATCAGTGGAGTCTGTCTTAGGTTAGATTTAAGATCGTTTGGCAAGTTCATTCCTGAAAAATATGATATGAGCCCTGACCAGTGTGGTTCAGTTAGTTAGGGGTTGTCCCGTGTACCAAAAGATTGCTGGTTCCATTCTCAGTCAGGGCACATGCCCGTGTTGCAGGCTTAATCCCCCAGGGGGTGGTTGGTGCAGGAGGCAGCTGATTCATGTTTCTCTCTCACATTGATGTTTCTCTCTTTGCCTCCTCTCACTCTAAAAATCAATAAAAATGTTTTTAAAAATGTGATGTGAGAATCTCTGGTTGCTAGGGTTGATATGCCTTGGCTAGCCAGGGCATACCCTTTTCTTTCTTATCACTCTATGACAAAAGAGTGATGTAATGGAAAGGGCACTGGACTTGAGTTTGTGCCTTAATAAAATCTATCTAACCTCTTTAAGCTTCACTTTCTTAATCCATAAAATGAGGGGAATCATAGTACTTACCTCATAAGTTTGAGATCTAAATGAGATAATGTTTATATAAAGCACCTAGCACAATGTCTGGCACATTGTCATTTCTCAATACATAGTAATTATTATTAGTTTTAGTGAGGCCTCACAGTAGATATCTGGGGCTGTGTGATAACTATGGGCACTTGGAAGTAAGCCTGTAGACCAGTGGTTCTCAACCTTTCTAATGCCACGACCCTTTAATACAGTTCCTCATGTTGTGGTGACCCCCAACCATAAAATTATTTTCCTTGCTATTTCATAACTGTAATTTTGCTACTGTTATGAATCGTAATGTAAATATCTGATATGCAGGATGTATTTTCATTGTTAGAAATTGAACATAATTAAAGCATAATGATTAATCACAAAAACAATATGTAATTATATGTGTGTTTTCTGATGGTCTTAGGGGACCCCTGTGAAAGGGTCGTTCGACCCCCAAAGGGGTCGCGACCCACAGGTTAAGAACCGCTGCTATAGACTATTGAAACTAGTTCTGGTGGCCATTAGTCTGAGGTGAGAACAGTCGATAGAGGGGTGCAAAAAGGAGAATAAAACCTTTAACTTGGAGAAGCAAAACTATGCTCCAAGGAAGCATCATCATCACTATAGCAGCAACAGCAGCAGCCAACCCCGGCACCAATACCTGCAGAAGGGCAGCAAGCCAGCAGCCAAAATGAAGGCTTGACTATTAACCTGAAGAATTTTAGGGATCCAGGAGAGAAGACCTTCACCTAATGTAGCTGGCTCTTTGTGTACAATCTTCCTCCTGATATCACTGAGGAGGAATTGAGGGAATATTTGAGAAATATGGGAAGGCAGGCAAAGTCTTCATTCATAATGATAAGGGCTTTGGCTTTATCTGCTTGGAAACACAAACTCTAGCAGAAATTGCTAAAGTAGAGCTGGACAACATGCCACTCCGTGGAAAGCAGCTGCATGTGTACTTTGCCTGCCATAGTGTATCCCTTACAGTATGAAACCTTCCTCAGTATGTGTCCAACAAACTGCTTGAGGAAGCCTTTTTTGTGTTCAGCCAGATGGAGAGGGCCATAGTTATTGTGGATCATTGAGGAAGGCCCTCAGCAAAAGGCATTGTTTAATTTTCAGGGAAGACAGCTGCTTGGAAAGCTCTGGGCAGAAGCAGTGAAGGCTCCTTCCTGTTTACCACATTTCCTCTGCCTGTGACTGTGGAGCAGTTAGATGGACCAGTTAGATGATGAAGGAGGACTTCCAGAGAAGCTGGTTATGAAGAACCAGCAATTTCACAAGGAGAGGGAGGAGCCACCTAGATTTGCACAGCCTGGCTCCTTTGAGTATGAGTATGCCAATCACTGGAAGGCATTCATTGAGATGGAGAAGCAGCAACAGGATCAAATGTATCACAACATCAAGGAAGCTCAAAAAACTGGAGATGGAGATGGAGGCTGCTCACCATGAGCACCAAGTCATGCTAATGAGGCAGGATTTGATGAGGCATCATGAAAGACTTTGGAGGATTGAAAAACTGTACAATCAAGAAGTGCAAAAACGAAAGCAGCTGGAGCTCAGGCCATGGGAGGAGCACAGACAACATGAAGAAGAGATGCCATGACAGCAGAAAGAATTCAAGGGTTTCTTCCCTGATGCCAGGGAGCAGGAGATACAAATGGTCCAGATGGCTATGGGAGGTGCTATGGGCATAAACAACAGAAGTGTCATGCCCCCTGCTCCTATGCCGGCTGATACCTCAGCTCCTCTAGAAACTTCCGTTACGATGCCAGATGGAACCTTGAGATTGCCCCTACCAACTACCAAATGTTTTGGCCACACTGCTACAATGGAAGGAACAGGAACAATTGGTGGAACACCTCCTGCATTCAACTGTGCAGATCCTGGAGCTGAATTTTCTCCAAACAAAAATCGCTGACACTAATAAAATTGAAGTATCTAGTTTCTCAAAACCCTTAAGAGAAGGACACTTTTTTGGGCTAGCCAGAATTCTACCCTGGAAAAGTGTTAGAGATTCCTCCCAATAGTTAGGTCTTCCCTGCCTGTACTACTCTAGGGAATATGCTAGAGGCAGTGGGCAAGGGAGAGGCAATAGTTAACAAATCAGTTCTGTGTGATATATCATTTAATCATAACTGTGTGATGCATTCCTGAAGTCTCATGTGATTACTGAGGGCCTGGGAGGGGGGAACAATGGCAAAGTGGATCCAGTTAGAGCCCCCATTAATCTTGATCATTCCTTTCTTTGTTTATCTTGTTCTATTTGTGTTCTCATTCTTAAATTTCCCAACCCCAGAGACACTGCCACATATACCACAAAAACCATAAACACCCCCAATGACCTTAGCCCCATCATTCCATTCACTCCCAGGTTGGAATTCAGGCAAAATGTCCACAGAAGTCACAGATAATATACATACAATTCTGTTGTGTCCCATATATTATCCCTTCATGTCCTAAGGAAGACATTTTATCTTAGAGATTTTCATTTTAGTATATCTTTAAAAAATCTTGTATTAACTTGCCTCCACTTTTTTCTTGGGTAAGGACAACCCAGGAATGCCCTTTTGTGTCTGATATTGCTGTACACAGCTCCCTAGTACAATCTTGGGAGCAGGGTTGCTGTATGCTGAAGGTCAGACAGTAGCTCTAAGCATTGCCTATCTTAGGTAGTTATGCTGTATATTTTTAAAATTGTGTACCATGTTTGATTTGTCCCTGATACTTCTGGAGCTTTTCTAAGAAATGGAGCAATAATGCAGTATCAAATTATTAAAATACATTTAAAACCTTAAAAAAAATCCTAGTTGTGAGGAAAGAAACAGAAGACAGGAAGAGAGGTGAAAGGGCTAAAAACAAACTTCATAAGTTTCCCTGATGACCAGCCCTGATTTTTTCCTGGTTTTCTAAACCAGGAAACTGGTTTAGAAGAAAAGGCTCCCACAGTACTTCTGTCTATAAATGTGTCCAGAGAAAACCATTTCCTCTCTTGCTCTCTTCTAAGAGCATAGCACAGCAAAACATCTGCTAAACCTGCTTTTTTTTTCCCCCCAACTCGGACATTTTCCAGTAGTTTGACTCACAGAAATCAGAGATGAGATTTTTGTGGGATAGCAAGTCCAAGAATTTTGTCAGTCATGCTTAAGGGGGTATAGCCTTTCATATACTGAGCTAGTATATAACAGACAACACAGCAAATATTGTCAATCTTCCCATTCTCTCTTTGTCAAATGAAGTGGTATTACGTGATACCCTGATATAAATCATTCGGGCAGCTGTCATACTGCATTAATTGCAGAGGAGCTGGATTCCATACAAGGTGTTCCCAAAGGTTCATTACTAGATTCTCATCCAACAGTTCTTTGAAAGGTTGCATTGGGTAATAAGGACACTAAATCCTTCTATGCATTAGAGCTCCAAGAAGGGACAACTGGAAATAACACCATGGTTTTTCTCTCTTTTCTTTCCAGAAAAGAAAATTTATAATTACTCACTTTGGCCATTCCCACCCTTCCTTGATGTTTTCTGGCTTTGAAGGCACTTAAGTGTTTGCTCCCTTGTATTCAAAGTCTTACACCACAATTTTTTTATGAAAACAATATGTCTTTAAATCAATGCTAAATAAAAATTAACATGTCACTGGAAGACCATCCTTGTATAAAGTATCCAGAATTAAAATGAATTTAATGACCTTTAACTTCTAACCCAAGCTCCAATCCCAAATTTCAAGCTACTTGGAGATCCTCTCTACTTGGATGATCTACCATTACCTCAAACACCCTATATTCAAAACTAAATGTTTCACCTTTGCTCCAAACCATCTCCTCTACTCACTTTTTTCATTTCAGTTGAGGGCACTACAACGACCTCATCATCTAGATTTAGAAATCTTGGGGTCATCCAGGATTCCTCTCCTTCCTCCATCTGCCCTTTCATAGATGACTAAGCCCTGGTTGTACTGCCATTTTAAAAAATTGTTTATTTATTTATTTATTTATTTATTTATTTATTTATTTATTTATTTAAATTGTTGACAGTATTACACATTTCCTCCTCTTTGTCCCCCTCCACCCAGCCCCTGCTCCACTGCTGGCCTTCACAACACTATTGTCTGTGTCCATGGACTATGCATATCCTATCTAATAAAAGAGAAACATAGTAATTGGCATACGACCGCTACCCTTCCCATTGGCTAATCAGTGAGATATGCAAATTAACTGCCAGCCAAGATGGCGGCCTGCAGCCAGGCAGCTTAAAGCGAACACAAATGAGGCTTGCTTGCTTCAGTGACGGCGGACTCCAACGTTCCCCGCCTGCCTTGCCGGCCTCTGAGCTGGCAGTTTGAAACATTGTAACAAATATAGAAGCTAAACAAAACCCCAGAAACATGCTTTCAGCAAGCCGGGATCTCAGAGCTGGAGTTGATACAGAGTTTTGATTACAGAACACAAACAAACCAGATACCTGCTTTCAGCAGCAGAGGCCTCAGAGCTGGAGCCAGAGATAAAGCTGGCCCAGAATAAAAAAAGAAAAAGAAAAAAAGGAGCAGTTGGGAGCTTCAGTCACCTGCCAGCCTGAAAACAGCCCTCAGTCCCTCACCCAGACTGGCCAGGCACCCCAGTGGGGACCCCCACCCTGAAGGGTGTGTGACCAGCTGCAAACAGCCATCATCCCCTCATCCAGGCTGGCCAGGCACCCAAGCGGGACTCCCACCCTGATCCAGGACACCCTTCAGGGCAAGCCAGCCGGCCCCCACCCATGCACCAGGCCACTATCCTATATAGTAAAAGGGTAATATGCCTCCTGGCACCGGGATCAGCATGACAGGGGGCAGCGCCCAAACCCCCTGATCACCCTGCGGCTCTGTGTGTGACAGGGGGCGGGGCCACAACCTCCCTATCCACCCTGCTCTGTTCGTGACAGGGGAAGGCTCCCCACCCCCCTAATCAGCCCTGCTCTGTGCCTGATAGGGGGGAGCTCCCCAACCCCCTGATCGCCCTGCAGCTCTGTGTGTGACAGGGTGCGGCGCCCCCCCCCCCACGGGCCCTGCTCTGTGTGTGACGGGGTAGAGCCATAACCTCCCCATCAGCCCTGCCCTGAGTGTGAGAGTGGCGGTGCCCCAACCCCCTGATTGGCCCTGCTCTATGGGTGATAGAGGGCGGTGCCCCAACCCCCTGATCTGCCCTGTTCTCTGTGTGACAGGGGGCAGTGCCCCAACTCCCCTATCGGCCCTACTCTGTGAGTGACAGTGGGGAGCTCCTCAACCCCTTGATGGGCCCTGCTCTGTGCGTGACAGGGTACAGAGCCCCATCCCCCCTGATGGGCCCTGCTCTGTGCATGACAGGGGGCAGTGCCCCAATGCCCTGATGGTCCCTGCTCTGTGCATGACAGGTGGCGGCGTCCCAACTCCCCAATCGGCCCTGCTCTGAGCCTGACCAGGGGCTGCACCTAGGGATTGGGCCTGCCCTCTGCCACCCGGGAGCAGGCCTAAGCCAGCAGGTTGTTATCTCCTGAGGGGTCCCAGACTGCAAGAGGGCACAGGCCGGGCTGAGGGACCCTCCCTTCCCCCCCTAGTGCACAAATTTTTGTGCACCGGGCCTCTAGTCTATATATATATATAAAAGCCTAAGCAACCGTTACGATCAGTTGACCGAACAACTGGTTGACTGGTTGCTATGACGTGCACTGACCACCAGGGGGCAGACCCTTAACCCAGGAGCTGCCCCCTGGTGGTCAGTGCACTCCCAAAGCCAACTTCCCACTGCTGGCCAACCTCCCACAGTCCCTCCCCCTGGCCGGCCGGACCCGATCAGCCCCAGCCAGCCCCAATCGCCAGCTACACCGAGGGACCCCGCCATGCACGAATTCGTGCACCAGGCCTCAAGTACGCATATAAGTTCTTTGGTTAATTTCTTCCTGTTCCTTCCACTCTCTCCCCTCTGAGATCTGTCAGACTGTTCCATGCATCCATGCCTCTGGATCAATTTGTTTGTCAGTTTATCTTGTTCATTAGATTCCACATATAAGTGAGATCGTTTGATATTTGTCTTTCTCTGACTGGCTTATTTTGCTTAGCATAATAATCTCCAGTTCTATCCATACTCTCTCAAAGGGTAAGAGATCCTTATTTTTTACAGCCACATAATATTCCATGGTATAAATGTACCACAGCCTTTTTATCCACTCATCAGCTAATGGACCCTTGGGCTGTTTCTAAATCTTAGCTATTACAAATAATGCTGCTATGAACACAGGGATGCATATCTTCTTTGTGACTGGTGTTTTGAGATTTTTAGGATATATTCCTAGAAGTGGGATTGCTGGGCCAAACTGCAGTTCCATTTTTAATTTTTTTTTTAGGAAACTACATATTGTTTTCCATAGTGGATGCACCCAGTCTGCATTCCCACCAGCAGTGTCCTAGGGTTCCCTTTTCTCCATATCCTCAGAAGCACTTGTTTTTTGTTGATTTATTGATGGTAGCTGTTCTGGCAGGTATAAGGTGGTACCTCATTGTCATCTTAATTTGCATCTTTCAGATGATTAGTGACATTGAATATCTTTTCATATGTCTCTTGGCTATCTGTATGCCCACTTTGGAAAAGTGTCTATTTAGGTCCTTTGCCCATTTTTAAATTGGCTTATCTGTCTTCCTTTTGTTGAGTTGTATGAGCTCTTTATATATTTTCAAAATTTACCCCTTATCAGATGTATCATTGGTGAATATGTTCTCCCATATAGCGGGTTCCATTTTAATTTTGGTGATGATTTCTTTTGCAGTGAGAAGCTTTTTATTTTGATGCAGCCCTGTTTATTTTTTCATTTGTTTCTCTTGCACTAGGAGATATTTCAGTGAAAATTCTGTTTTGTGAGAGGTCTGAGATTTTGTTGCATATGTTTTCCTCTAGGATTTTTATGGTTTTGTGACTTACATTTAAGTATTTTATCCATTTTGAGTTTTTATTGTGTTTGGTGTAACTTAATGGTCTAGTTTAATTTTTTTTTTTTGCATGTACCTGTCCGATTTTCCCAGCACCATTTATTGAAGAGACTGTCTTACTCTATTTTATACTCTTGTATTCTTTGTCAAATATTAATTGACCGTATTTGAGTGGGTCGATTTCTGGGCTCTCTGTTCTGTTCCATTGATATACATGCCTGTTCTTGTGCCAGTACCAGGCTGTTTTGCTTACAGTGGCCTTGTAGTATAATTTGATATCTGGTGTTGTGATCCCTCCAACTTTTTTCTTCTTTCTCAAGATTGCTGTGGCTATTCGGGGTCTTTTTTGGTTCCGCATAAATTTTTGTAATATTTTTCTAGAGCTGTTAAATATACTGTTGGTATTTTAATGGGGATTGTGTTGAATTTGTAGATTGCATTGGCTAGAATGGACATTTTAATGTTGTTAATTCTCCCAATCCAGTGGTCAGCAAACTGTGGCTTGGCAAACCATGGCTCCCGAGCCACATGCGGCTCTTTGGCCATGCACCGACTTCTGCGCATGGGCCACGAAGTTTCAATCGCACTGTATGTGCGCGCTCGCACGTGGTATTTTGTGGAAGAGCCACACTCAAGGGGCCAAAGAGCTGCATGTGGCTTGTGAGCCGCAGTTTGCTGACCACGGTACAATCCATAAAAAACAGTATATGCTTTCACTTGTTTGTATCTTCCTCTACTACTTTTTTTCAATGTCCTATAGTTTTCTGAGTACAGGTTGTTTACCTCCTTTGTTAAGTTTATTCCTAGGTATGTTGTTTTTTTGTTGTTGCAATAATAAATGGGATTTTTTAAACTTTTTCTTTCTGAGAGTTCATTATTTGTTTATAAAAATACCAGTCTGCATTCCCACCAGCAGTATACTAGGGTTCCCTTTTGGAAATTGGACAGGTACATGCAAAAATAAAACAAAAAAAAGGGCTGTTAATTTTGTATCCTGCTACTTTGCTGAATTAATTTATTAAATACTAGGGGCCCAGTGCACAATTCATGCACCTTGAAAGTAACTGTGGGCCACGAGACTGCCTTAGGCACAGGGCCTGGTCTCGGCCCATCCTCCGTGCACCCGCCCAGCCCCTCCTGCCACAGCCCCGGTCCCTTGTCTGCTGGCAGCCCAGCTTCCACCACCACTGCTCCCATGCGCTGCTGGTGCAGGCTCCGCTTGCACCCGCTGTTGGCATGAAGAGATTGGGGTCAGTGCCAGCAGTAGGTGCGAGCAGGGCTGGTGCAGTCAGCGGGTGTGAGTGGCAGCTGCTTCCCCAATCACCGCCCAAGAGCAGGGGGAGGTGGAGAAGCCCTCAGGGGCGATCCAGCCACCACTCATACCTGCTGATGGTGCCCAGTGATTGGGACCAGTGCCGGGCACTGGCAGCAGGTGCGATCAGCAGCTCCAGTGCTGGCTGCAGGTGAGAGCAGGGCTGACAATGGCAGCAGGTGTGAGTTTTGGGTGGGACATCAGCATGTAGGAGCAAAAAATTTTCAGTAACCACCAGAGGCTCGCCCTGATGACAGCAACCAGCACCCCGCCTTGGTCTGCCGTCCCCTGCTCACCTGCTCCACCATCCCACTGCGGCCAATGCTCACCATGTTCCACACATGCCTCTTGGTGGTCAGCACACATCATTTGTGGTTATTCAGTTGTTCTGCCATTGGGTCTATTTGGATATTAGCCTTTTATTATATAGGCTAGTAGGTTTTTGGTGGAGTCCTTAGGGTTTTCTATGCATAATATCATGCCATCTGTGAGTAATGAGAGTTTGATTTCCTCCTTTCCAATTTGGATGCCTTTTATTTTTTCTTCCTGTCTGATCACTGTGGCTAGGACTTCCAGTACTATGTTGAATAAGAGTGGTGAAAATAGACATCTCTGTCTTGTTTCTGTTCTTAGGGAAACATTTTTAGTTTTGCCCACTGAGCATGATGTTGGCTGTAGATTTGTTATATATGGCCTTTACTATGTTGAGGTCTGATCCCTCCAGTCCCATATTGCTGAGGTTTTTTTTAAATTAAAAATGGGTGCTGGATTTTGTCAAATGCTTTTTATGCATATATTGATATGATTATGTGATTTTTATCCTTCATTTTGTTTATGTGATATATTACACTTATTGATTTGTGGATATTGTACCAGCCTTGCATCCCCAGAATAAATCCCACTTGGTCATTGTGTATGATCTTTTTAATATATTGCTGGATTCAATTTATTAATATTTTGTTGAGAATTTTAGCATCTATGTTCATCAGAAATATTAGCCAGTAATTCTCCTTCTTTGTGGTGTCTTTATCTGGTTTTGGTATTAGGATAATGCTGGCCTCATTAAAAGAGCTTGGAAGTCTTCCTTTCTCTTGAATTGTTTGGAATAGTTTGAGGAGGATAGGTTTTAGTTCTTTGAATGTTTGGTAAAACGCCCCTATGAAGCCATCTGGTCAAGGACCTTTATTAGTTGGGAGGTTTTTTATTACTGCTTCAATTTCACTAGTTGTTATCAGCTTATTCAGGTTTTCTGATTCTCCCTGACTTAATTTTAGAAGATTGTATGTTTCTAGGTATCTCATATAACTGGAATCATATAGTATTTATCCTCTTTTGACTGGCTTATTTCACTTAGCATATGTCTTCAAGGTTCATCCATGTTATAATATTTGTCAGAATTAAATACATTTTAATAAAAGAAAATGATCATATCAGTGAAATAATAGGTTTATAAAATGGCTATATCTTTTCTAATGTACATTAAAATATATATTTAAAAATAAAGTTTGTGTGTTTCAGTCCCATCACTAGTGTGCTCCCCTCCCTCCCCCCCACACACACTCTTTGGAAAACAGCTGATTTTTATCATCTTCACAGATCTATCAAAACCTAAAAATACATAGATCACTGGAGCCATAATTTTCAATCATGGGTGATTATCAGAATTCTTCAAGCAGCTTTGAGGAAGACCTGGGCCATAACCCAGAACTACTGAGTCAGATTCTCTAGGGATGACATTTGTGATAATCATCTAAGTTTAGAACCATTGCTCCATGACTGACTTGAGGGCAGGGTTCCAGTTCTATGCCTCTTTTATATTTCCAGTAGCACAGTGCTGGTCATAGAAGTAAAACTAAAAAATATTGTATTGACTGATGAATTGAGAATTCCAAGAAATAAAAGGGAGACAAGATTTTAAATCAATCTCTTCCTTTTCAGTAGTGTTCCCTGCTCCACCACATAAGTTCTCCTGTAAAATAGGAGTAATGACATCCTACCTTATGGGGTTTCTGTGACTCAAATCAGCTAACATGTGGGAAAGCAATGATGGTTAATATGAAAATTCATTCTACCCTTCCTAAGAGTCCAGAATCATGCTATGATCTGTGGAAGATAGACAAGTTTAAAAACATGATTCCTGCTCTCACAGAGCTCGGGATATGCTTGAGGAAACCAAACTAACCCAGATGGAACAAGTGAGGAGCAATGACTTCTGAGTGGGGCAGAAATTCAGGTACACTCTGGGCAGGCTTCATGGGTAAGTCTTGAGCTGAGCCCTGAAGAAAAAAAAATAACTTGGAGAATGAGACAGGAGGAGCCAGAACATTCCAATAGAAGGGAATGGCATCAGATGTAGCTGATGTGGTTACTCATGTGGTATACTTGAGTTGGCCAAATAAGACTTGTCTCATCACACACTGACCCAAAATAACTCTGGAAATTTGACTGTTTAGAATTCTGTTCCTTACAAAGGCCCCTCTGAAAATGCAATCACACCAGGGCAAGTTTGTATATGACCTCACTTATACCTTAGTTAAATCAAAATGCTTTCTCCCTAACATCTGCACAAGACAGGCAGGCTGAGGGATGGGACTCTCAATGGTAAAGGTCCAAGAAGGGGTCATTTTGGAGCCCCAGAAATGTTTCAGCTTGGAATCCAGAAAGCAGTATGGGGCCAGGAAGGGTGGTAAGTATCAAGGCTCTGAATTGTCGGCAATGACATTATTTTGAACATGAAGGGGACAAGATCTAACCAGAATCTGTTGTACTTTGTTTCTTCTATTGATATACTTAGAGTCTTTTGCAAAGTAAGATAACATGTAGATTAATATTAGAAAAGCATAGGGCTTCCAAATTAGTCACAGAGAGGTTATTTTATGAGTATTTGGAAAGATGTACTGTGACAAACATGAAGATTTGGCTTTGAAAGGAGGGGTATAACAGGTACTCTTCTTTCATTTTATATCTGGGCTCTCCCTCCCAGTCCCATTTACAGTTTGACTCCTCAGGTTCACCTCAGGTTAGAAAAAAAAGTTTCCTTTGCAAAGACTATATATTTTTTTTTCTCCCAGAGTTTGCTGCTCTCAGCAGAGCCTGTTTCTTGAATAGCTATGATTAAAGATAGAGGCTATTTCTCTTCCTCCTCTGGGCTCTACGGAAGCAGATCTCCCCCACAACACTGCACTTAGGGGAGTTCTTCTTAGCCAGCCTTCCATTCCCTGCAGCCATTACATTAGTTAGCCAGCCAGCCTTTGTTTGGCTTGGCAGGTCCTTGGTTAACTTAGGCAAAGATATTTAGGAAAATTTTCAAAAAACTTGATTCTGAGAATTCAGGAATCAGCCTATGACAGGGAAGCCTGTCCACCTTTCTTTTATTTTACTACCTTCCTTACAGAGTCAGCACTCACCCTGCCTATGAGACACATTGTTTTTCCTTCTCCAATTAGGCACATCTATGAACATCAATCACTGAGTTAATTCACTAAGTAATCCTTCAGAACCCACACTGTGCTAAGCTTTGTGTGGTGGACAGGAAGTGAAAGTGGGGCCATATCTTCAGAGAAAAGATAATTTTCTCTCTCCCACACCCCACACCACACAGAGAAAACATTTAGTTCCCAAGATGAGGCGATAAAAGGTTAGGGTCAAAATTATTTTAGGGGAAGAGCAATCAGTGTCAACAGAATTTGAAATAGGAAGAGTGAGATCCAAGAGGGGGTAGTGGTCCAGTAAGGCTTCCAGTAGGAAGTGCCTGTATTTGGAAAGCATATTTGGATAATTTTATCACTCTTGAGTGAAAAATCTCAAATAATGCCTCCAGAATCACAGCCTGGCATTCAAGGCCTTTAATCGTATGGCCACACCTCCCTACCTTCCCCCTGCAACAGCAACTTCTAATGTTCTGCAACACAGCCTTCCTCATCTATCCCCATTTACTTCTGGAATTTTGAGCATGCCTAATTGTTTACACCTTGGATTTCTCTGTGCTTCACTTTAACTCCTCCCCTCCCCTACAATTCTGTGTTACTTATTTCTTACCAAGTTCAAAAATCACTTCACCTGACTCCTCTGTGCCAACACACATTCAGTTATGTCTCCCTACCCTGAACTTATTATTTTTAATCCTCACCCAATTATATGTTTTTATTGATTTTAGGGAGAGAGGAAGAGAGAAAGAGAAGAACATTGATATGAGAGAGAAACATCAGTTGGTTGCCTCCAGCATATGCTCTGAGTGGGGATTGAACCCAAAACCTAGGTATAGGCCCTGACCAGGAATCAAACCCACAACCTTTTGGTGTATGAGATGATTCTCCAACAAACTGAGCCATGCAGCCAGGGCCGAAGTTGTTTTTAACACATAAGGCATGTCTCTCTCAAATGATACTCCACATATAACCCACTTGCTACAATAGTTAACAATGGGATGTTATGAGATACAGCAAAAGCAGTTCTAAGAGGGGTGTTCATAGCAAAAATCTCAAATAAACAACCTAACTTTACAACTCAAGGAACTAGAAAAAGAAGAGCAAACTATGTGCAAAGTTAGAAGAAAAAAGAAAATAACAAAGATCAGACCTGAAATAGAAACTAAAAAGACAATAGGAAGGATCTATGAAACTAAGAGCTGTTTTTATGAAGATAAACAAAATAGACAAATTTTAGCTAGACTTACCAAGAAAAAAGATAAAACAAATAAATAAAATTATAAATGAAAGAGGAGACACTACAAGTGATACCACAGAAATTCAAAGGAACATAGGAGACTACTATGAACTATGCCATCAAATTGGACACCTAGAAAAAAATAGATAAATTCCTAGAATCATACAAGTTACCAAGACTGAACCATAAAGAAATAGAAAATGTGAACAGATTAATTACTAGTAAAAAGATTAAAACATTAACCAAAAACTTCCCAACAAAGAAAACCAGATGGTGTCACTGGTGAATTCTAGCAAACATTTAAAGAAGAATTAATATCAATTCTTCTCAAACTTTTCCAAAAAACAGAAGAGGATATAACACTTTTAAACTCATTTTATAAGGTCAGAATTACCCTGATATCAAAACCAGACAAAGACACTGAAAAAAAAATTGCAGGCCAATATCCCCAATGAACATTGATAGAAAAAGCCTCAAAAAAAATTAGCCAACTGAATTTAACAATGCATTAGAAGTATCATATGCCATGATCAAGTAGGGTTTATTCCAGGAATGCAAGGATGTTCCAACATCCACAAATCAATGTGATATACCACATTAGCAAAATGAAGAAATAAAATTATATGATCATCTCAATAGATGCAGAAAAAGCTTTTGACAAAACTCAATGTTCATTCATGATAAAAACTCTGAAATAACTGGGTATAGAGGGAATGTACCTAGCCATAATAGAGGCCATACATGACAATCCCAGAACTAACATCATATTCAATGATAAAAAGCTAAAATTTTTCCCTCTAAGTTCATGAGGAAAACAAGCATGCCTACCTTCTCCACTTCTATTCAACATAAGTAGGTCCTCGGTTACATCAGAGATCCATTCCTACTGCGCAACGTAATGCAATTTTCGCCTAAGTTGGAACCCACCTACATAAGCACCTACATCACTCACATGGAGCACATCCACAGCAGTAATGAAGTGAAACAGTAAAAAAAAAATTTAAAGAAAGATAATTCCTGACCTTTACTTGTGGCACATAAATAATAAAAAACATAAAGCACATATGTACATATGTCGAAATGATGAAACTTTTTTTAAAATAAATAAATGGGAGATGGCGACGTAACCACGAAACAATGTACGGCAAGTCTGACATAACCAGAGGACTGTCTGTATTGATTTTGTATCCTGTATCTTTACTGAATTTGTTTATTAGTTCTAACTGTTTTTGGTGGGGTCTTTGGGCTTTTCTGTGTATGTTATTTGCAAATAGAGACAGTTTAACTTCCTCCTTTCTGATTTGGATGTCATTTATTTCTTTTACTTGTCTAATTGCTCTGGTTAGAACATACAGTACTGTATATAAAAATCAGTTGCATATCTATACACTAAAAAATTATCAAAAAGAGAAATATTTTTAAAATCCCATTTACAAGTGCATCAGAAAGAATAAAACATGTAGGAATAAATTTAACCAAGGAAGTGAAAGCCCTGTACACTAAAAACTATGTTATTGATGAAGAAATTGAAGAAGACCCAAATCAAATGGAAAGATAGTTTATGCTCATGGATTACAAGTGTTAATGCTCTTCAAATGTCCATAGTACCCAAAGCAATCTACAGGTTCAATGCAATCCTTATTAAAATTCTAATGGCATTTTTCACCAAAATAGAAAAAAATTATAAAATTCATATGGAATCACCAAAGATCTCAAATAGTACCTCCCATAAAAGCTTCAGAAAAAGTATAAAACTTAATGCATCACACTTCCTGGTTTAAAACTGCATTACAAAGCTATAGTAATCAAAAGAGTATGGTATATGCATAAAATCAGATATATAGATCAATAGAACAGAATAGAGAGTCCAGAAATAAACCATATATGGTCAATAAACCATATATGGACAATTAATTTATGACAAAGGAGCCAGGAATACACAACGAGGAAAGGATAGTCTCTCCAATAAATGATGCTAAGAAAACTGGAAAGCCACATGCAAAAGAATGAAACTCGATCACTATATTATACCATACACAAAACTAACTCAAAATGGATTAAAGAATTGAGCATAAGACCAGAAACCCTAAAACTCCTAAAAGGAAACATATAAGAAAAGCTCCTTAACATTGGTCTTGACAATGAATTTTTGGATTTGACACCAAAAGCAAAGGTAACAAAAGCAAAAATAAATAAGTGGGACCACATCAAACTAAAATGCTTCTGCACAGCAAAGAAAACCATCAAAAACTGAAAAGGCAACCTATGGAATGGGAAAAAATACTTGCAAATCATATTTGATGAAGGGGTTAATATGCAAAGTACATAAAGAACTCATACAACCCAAGGAAGAGGGGGAGAAAGATATAATCTGAATAAAAATGGGCAGAGGAACTGACTATACATTCCTTCAAAGAAGACATACACATGGCCCAAAAGGTGTGGAAAAAAATGCTCAACACCATTAATCATCAGGGAAATGCAAATAAAAATCACAATGACAAAGGATTTGTATGCATGCATATAAGCATAACCCATGGACACAGACAGTAGTGGGTGAGGGCATGTGCTGGGGGGTGGGAATGGCTGGGAAGAGGTCAATGGGGGAAAAAGGAGACATATGTAATACTTTAAACAATAAAGAATTTAAATTAAAAAAATCACAATGAGATATCATTTCATACCTGTCAGAATGACTGACATAAAAAGCTAAGAGATAAGTTTTGGTAAAGATGTGAAGAAAAGGGAATCCTATGCACTGTTGGTAGAAATGTGAATTGGTGAAACCACTATGGAAAATAGTATGGAAGTTCCTCAAAAAATTATAAATAGAACTACCATATGATACAGTGATTCCACTTCTGGGTATATATATCCAATGGAAATGAAAACAGGATATCAAAGATATAGCTGCATTCCCATGTTTACTGCAGCATTATTCACAATAGCCAATATATAGAAACAACCTAAGTTTCTTTGATAGATGAATGGATAAAGAAAATCCTATATAATAAAGAGCTAATATGCTAATTAGACTAAACGGCCATACAACTTTCTGGACATCCTTCTGGACGACCTTCCAGACGAAGCCGGGGGTGTGAGGGCCGGCCAGGGCTGTGAGGGCTGGCTGAGGCTGCGAGGGTCCATGAGGGCCAGCAGAGGCTGTGAGGGCTGGCCGAGGCAGCCGGGGCTGCAAGGGCCAAGCCCCTTGCATGAATTTCGTGCATCTGGCTTCTAGTGTAATATATAATGGAATATTATTTAACCATGAGTAAGAAGGAAATCCTGCCATTTGTGACAAAATGGATGGACCTTAAGGGCGTTAAGCTAAGTGAAATAAACCAGATGGAGAAAGACAAATACTGTATGTGGTATCTTTTTAAAAAGTCAAACTCTTAGAAACAGAGTGTGAAAAAGTGGTGGCCATGGGTTGAGAGGTGAGGGAAATAGGGAAAGGTAGGTAAAAGGATATCAACTTTCAGACAGCGGTTCTCAACCTGTCGGTCGCGACCCCTTTGGCTGTCGAACGACCCTTTCACAGGGTCGCCTAAGACCATCCTGCATATCAGATATTTACATTACGATTCATAACAGTAGCAACATTACAGTTATGAAGTAGCAATGAAAATAATTTTATGGTTGGGTCACAACATGAGGAACTGTATTTAAAGGGCCAGAAGTTTGAGAACCACTGAGCTATAAGATGAATAAGGTCTGAAGAGCTAATGTAAAACATCATGATTATAATAGATAACATTGTATTATACAATTGCAATCTGCTAAGAGAGTAGAACTTAAATGTTCTACCAAAAAAAGAGATAAATATCTGAAGTGATAGATTTGTTAATTAACTAGATGATGGTAGTACTGTCATAATATATACATATATCAAATTACCATAATGTATATACTTTAAATATCGTATAATTTTACTTGTTAATTGTATCTCAATAAAGCTGAAAAAATGAAATAAAAGCAATTATATATAAAAAATAGTTAACCATTATCAAGGCTTTTATGTTATGAGGCACTGGGCTAAGCATTTGATAAATATCATTAATTGCATTTGATCAACAGAATAGTCCTATCAAGAAGATGCAATTATTATCCTCATTTTATAGATGAGGGAATGGATATTCAGTGGGGTTTCCTTGGCCAAAGTAAGAGAGAGAGAGAGAGAGAGAATAAGGGAGAGGAAATGATGGAGAAGGAATGAGGAAAAGAAAGCAATTGAAACTGTGTTGGCAATTTTATCCACCATTTAACTCAAGCGTTGCCCTGGAGTTAACTCAAATTGGGAGATATGAATCTTCTGTTCCCTCAGATGGCATTGGTTCCTGTGGGTCTCTCACTGTGTGATTCTCATGCTTACATGTTTACAGTTGTAAAAATGCTGCTTATTATTTATTTGTTATTGTGTTGTTTATTATTATTAACCTAATTTTGCCCATCTCTGTATGTGCTTTATAAATTCAACATGGTCCCTATATTCAAGCTAGTTGGCTTGGTTCTCAACTAAAAAATAATTACTGGGTATAATGCTGGAGGAAAAGATAAAAACAAACCTGTGTTGGACTTACTGAGAAATGATGTCTGTCTCCAATACAGCACCTTTCAAAGGAATTTTTGAGCGGTATTTTGTTTATAAATTATTTTTGCTCACCAGTAATCTAACTCCTCATAAGACAGAACTTTCCAATACTTGTTTTGTTTCCCCAACTGGTGTGAAAATGCCATGTGAGTAGAGACTGTATCATAAACTTCTTCGTAGATAGTGCCTTAGCCAAGTGACTTGAAAACAACAGGAGCAGAACAAGTCAATGTCAAAGATTATTCATTAAACACGTTAATTTTCACAGCAAGTTTAAGGTTCCTGGGAAGCAACCAGAAAATGGAAAGGAAGATTTATACTATTAAGTATATCCCATAAGTTATTGGCCTCTTTTGTGCTATTTCTAGAGATGGAATCTGTCTATTCCCATTTCTAGCTGGATCAACTGAGCACCTGGCAGTTTCCTATTGATGCCTGTTCAGCTGTCACCTTCAAACTCCTGGTTCTGTTTGCTTAATGTGTCTCCTAGAGCAGGCCTGACTATTTTTGGTCTCAACTACAGCTGTCAGAGTTTCAGGCGTACCTCTCGAATTTCTAGAATTAGTTGGAAATATTTGAAGCCTGAAAAAGTAACTATAATGTTCTGAGTATGAAGGAAATATTTAGGCAAGTATCAACTGGCAGCACATAAGAATAACTAAAAAGAATGGAGTCCCTGGTGATAAAATGAGATGAGAACACCATAGCCGAGCCATCTTAGATTACTTGCATTTTAGTAGCATGGGGTAAATTACCAAACTATTTATGTTATTTTTATTTGTGTGTGATTAAGGAATTGTCCGAATGTGAGACTGTTTGCTATAAATGTGAAATGACAGGTTTATTGAACACATTTGTTTTGCTCTAATACATAATAGTAATTTCTCAATTTAAATAGTCCTGGTTATACACATGTCCTAGGGATGCTTTGAAAGTCAAGTTGTACTTCTTGACTTCATTTAAAAAATATTTTAAAGTATTTTTTAATTGATTTCAGAGAAAAAGGGAATGGGAGAAAGAGATAGAAACATCCATGTTGCGAGAAAATCACTGATCAGCTGCCTCCTGCATGCCCCACATTGGGGATTGAGCCCGAAACCTGGGTATGTGCCCTGACCGGGAATCAAACTGTGACCCTGGTTCATAGGCCAATGCTCAACCACTGAGCCATGCTGGCCGAGCTCTTTTTAATCTTTGACAATAAATTCTTCTCTCCAATCTGATAGGGTATACTATTGACCTGAGGCAATTACACTGTGGCTCTGTACTATATTATTAAGATATGGTTAGTTCTTTTGGAGTCAGGACCAGGAAAAGTAAAGAGTACATTTTATGAAATGGCTAGGCACCAAGGCAAGACACAGGTAAAAGAGATTTCTGCTTCCAAGATAAATTTAAATTTGGTGATATAATATCGAAGGTCAATCATCCATTCTCTTACATTTAATAGTTCTTTTGGATTCCTTCATTTGGTGTGTAGGGAAAGGTATCAAATTCCTTTTCATTTTTGCTCCCCCCACCCACTGATTTTTAGAGAGAGTGGAAGGGAAGGAGGGAGAGGGAGACAGAAAGAGAGAAGGGAGAGACCCATTGGTTGCTTCCTGCACGTGTCCGACCAGGGCAAGGGATCAAACCTGATTGCCCTTGACAGGGAATGAAACCCGAAACACTTCGGTTCAAGGGCTGATGCTCTTACTACTGAGCAATACCAGCCAGGGCTACTTTTGCTTTTTAATAATTCCACCTTGTAACAATTTTACTTTCATAATGTGAAATGGAGAAAACAAAACCTTAAAAATAACCAACAAGTCTTCTGCTGTTGAGATCCTCCATATAAAAGCTGTTATTGGAACTAAAGGCTCTGGAGATGAAGGAGAAAGTAATTGTGGTGCCAGTGAGACAAAATCCATAAGCTCAATCCTTAAAAGGATCAATTAGCTTCACTTTCTGAATTTATATACTACTTCCCAGATGATTCTGATATAGGTAGTCCAGGGACCATACTTTGAGAGACACTATCTTAGAGACAAAATAATGTCATATCTATGGTCTGAAGAGAATTAAAACTTTAAGTCATTGCCTTTAGATTGTTTTTAAATTTTTACATTTCATGGGAATATATGCTTTTGTGATAATTCTAATCTTGTTTCCTTCTAGGCAATAAACTAATGATGAAAAGATCACTGAATTAGATCATGTGTTGGAGAACTTGAAAACTTAAATTTTTAGCCCTAGGACTGATTTGCTGTCTAATCCTGATTTAATCAATTATTTTTTTCCCTTTTTGTAAATTGGAAGTCCATCTAAAATCTGGTAAGTTTTAGGTGACCAGTACTAAAAAAATGCTTGTATCACAAGGCAGGTTTTTCCTCTCACTAGGGTTGCCAGATTTAACAACAAAACCATCCAATTAGCCCTAGCCGGTTTGGCTTAGTGGATAAAGTATCGGCCTGAGGACTAAAAGGTCCTGTGTTCGATTCTGGTCAAAAGCACATGCTTGGGTTGTAGGCTCAATCCCCAGTGTGGGGATTGCAGGAGGCATCCAATCAATGATTCTCTCTCATCACTGATGTTTCTGTCTTTCTCTCTCTCTCTCTTCCTCTCTGAAATCAATAAAAATATATATTTTTTAAAAAGCACCCAATAAAATTTGAATTTTAGGTTAAAAAAAAGAACAAATTATTTGACATAAATGTGCTCCATGCAATATCTGGGTTGTACTTACGTTTAAAAATTCATTGGTTATCTGAAATTCAGTTTTAACTGTGCATCCTGTATTTTATCTGGCAACACTATCTCTATCTACCACCACCCTTTTCCTGGAGCCTGCACTTTCCAACACTTGGGCAACAGAAGACAGCGTTTTGTAACTCAAGGCCAGGAAGAAAATGAACACTCACTTAGCATACTACAGTATGGGAGAAATACTAGCAGGAGATTAACTTTCCATGCTGGAAAAAAATCTAGTGATCTTCTGATGATGGGGATGATGTTGGGGAGGATAGTGTTTGGGCAAATATACATATTAAATCCCAAAGTATGACCAATCAGTTATTGAAAGAATATCATACAACTTGCTTTTCTTACAGCCTCAGAAAAAATAGAGAATCAGTATTTCTTCAAACAGGAGGCTTTTGTCATATTTCACTGTCACCACCAAAGGGAATGAGGCATTTATATACCAGACCACACAATCTTGAAATCACAGCTTGACTCTTTTATTATTTCCTATATCCATTCACAATTTTGAGTCAAGAATTTAGATTTCACCTGGCTGGTGTTGCTCAGTGGTTAAGCATTGCCCTATGAACTAGGAGGTCACAGGTTTGATTCCTCCTAGTCAGGGCACATGCCCATGTTGTGGCTTGATCTCCAGAAAGGGACATGCAGGAGGCAGCCGATCAATGGTTCTCTGTCATCATTGATGCTTCTACCTTTCTCTCCCTCCCTTTCCCTTCCTCTCTGAAATCAATAAAAATGTATTTTGAACAAGTAAATTAGATTTCAAAACTCACTGTGCTCTCTGAGTTCCAGAAGCTCTTCTCTCCCCAGGTCTGGTCTTGCAAGGGGCTCTCAGCTGATGTTATGCAGGTCTGCTTTGAAAAACTCAGCTTAACTTCTTTCCTCCAAGGCACAAGTCTTTCTTCACTGACGCGCCTGTTGATCTTTACCTCCTAGTTCACTTTTTCTGCCTCCAGCTCTTCAAGAGCCAACATATCTTTTGCTATCATTATGATCTTCCTACCCAAATATGGATTTACAATTACAAAGCAACTGCTTTGCTCTGAATTCAGCCAAATAGGGGTACTTGGAGGTCATAGGTAACTGATGAGGGTAGGGTGGTTTCAAAAATTAAAAGAATTTTCTTCCTGATAAAAAGAATGTATGTTCATTGCAAAAAATTTCAAGCAAGATAAAAAAGAAAGGAAAATAAAATAGCCCTAATCTTAAAACCCAGAGATAACACTCTGAACATTTTGATGAGCAGTTTTCAAAATTCATTCATTCCTTCAAACATATTTATTAGTACTTACTGGGTGCTAAGCACTTTTAGACTCAATAGGATACATTAATAAAAAAGTTAAAAAAAACCCCACAAAACTTCTACCCTCATGGCCCAGTTTACATACACAAATAGAATTTTACATTAATGGGCTCATACTATATATGCTATTTTGCAATCTGCTCTTTCATAAAATAATTTGTTATGGGCTTCTTTGTATGTCAATAAATACTAATTTTTGCATCATGTTAAGGTCTGCCTAATATATTCTATAGTATATATGCACCATGATTTCTTTAATCATCTCCCTATGAACATTTATTTCTAATTCCTGCTAGTATAAAAAATACTGTGATGAATATACTTGTATATGTATATCTTTACTTGCTTGTCCAATCATCATAATAGGATAAATTCTTGGCTTTACTCCTACCTTGCTTGCTGTTTCTTCTCAGTCTCTTTTGTTGTTTCTCCCTCTCTGTTGAGCCCTCTTCTATCTCATACAATTCTATGGCTTTAAACAGTATACATATGTCCATATCTAAAATCTTGACATTTTCTCTTGAGCTCTAGATTCATATATTCAATTGTCTTCTTGGAATTCCACTTGTATGTCTGTCACAGAATCTGAAATTTAATGTGACTAAGAGAATCCTTAATTTTGTCCCCCTAAATACTCCAATTAAATTCTTCCATACTTCAGAAAATGGCATCACCATGCACACTCAGGCACCAAAGAAGGTACTAATTTGACTTCTTCTATTTTCTTTACCTTCTGCCCCCATATAATGTATATTTAAAATCTATCTCTAACATACAGTTCAAATCTATCTTATCTCTATATTTATTGCTATATTCACTTTCTACCATTATAATTAAAGTCGCAATAGCCTCTCACTCCTCAATTATTCTGTATTTCATTGCCCTGTCTTATTGCCTTCATAGTACTTGTAATTATCTGAACTTAATTTTCTTATTTATTTATATATTTACTTTTTATCTTCCCTTCATTACCTGAGAGGAAAAGCCTTGTTTATCTTATTCACTACTCTACCCCCATATCCTAAATCAGTACTTGGCCCATAGTAGGTGCTCAATACATTAGACGTTCTCATATCTAACCTCCGCTTTATGTACTGTCTTGATTAATCAACTCTTTCCATTCCTTCTGTAAAATATATTGACTGATATCCTTTACATGCTGAGTATTTGAAGGTAGCAGGCTAATCTCTGGCAAACCCATGTGCTTTTCCTCAAACTAGTAGAGATTTGTATTTACCAAGAGCCAGTTGTGTTTTTCCCCAGTCTTGTACTATGGAATTTAAACAAATATTCTGTACATTGATGATATATAGATGTGAAAATGAAGAGTTATTTCTGTGAAAATTGAATGTTTTAACCCCTTTCCAAAAAGAATGTTGAATATAGATAAGACATACATAAGAATGTATATAGATAAGACAACCATTAAAGATTGAGGAAACTGCCAAAACCGGTTTGGCTCAGTGGATAGAGCGTCGGCCTGCGGACTGAAAGGTCCCAGGTTCGATTCCGGTCAAGGGCATGTACCTGGGTTGCGGGCACTTCCCCAGTGGGAAATGTGCAGGAGGCAGCTGATCGATGTTTCTCTCTCATTGATGTTTCTAACTCTCTATCTCCCTCCCTTCCTCTCTGTAAAAAATCAATAAAATATATTTTTAAAAAAAAGATTGAGGAAACTAATAATTATTATAAGAACTGCTTTGTAAAAGTCTTTAAGATCATGATCCACTTTAAAAAAATGGAAACTGCAAATTGAAAACAATGTATTATGAGTGTAGTTTGTATTAAGACAATAGAAACTCAAACTGAAGAAGCCAAAATCTTAAGGTAAATAAAATAAATAAAAACCCAGACACACCATAGTGAAAACAAATAGAAAACTTTAAAAACCACCAGAGAAAATAGACAGACTACATACAAAAACTGACATAAAAAATGAAAATAGATAATAGATTTTTACATTAGCAACAATAGAGCTCAGAAGACAGTAGAATGATATTTAAAAAGTGCTGAGGGAAAATAACCATTAACTTAAAATTTTATATAGTTTAATTGTCATTCATGAGTGAGAGTAATTAAAATAAAAAAACTTTCAAAGACTAAGAGAGTTCATCAACCACAGACCCTCCCTCAGAAGTGCTGGATGTGCTTATAATCTGATTATGCTGATAGTTTCAAAGGTATATGAATATCTTCAAACTCATCAAATTGTATAAATTAAAATATCCAGTTTTTAAAATTTATTTGAGAGAGAGAGTGAGGAAGAGAAATAGAGATATAGAAACATCAATGAGAGAGAAACATCATTGATTGGCTGCCTCCTGCACACCCTCTACTGGGGATCAAACCCATAATTAGAGCATATGCCCTTACCAGGAATTGAACCAGTGACCCCTTGGTTCATGGGTCGATGCTCAACCATTGAGCCACACTGACCAGGCTAAATATGCCCAGTTTTTTAATGTGTGTGTCAATTGTACCTCAATAAATCTGTTTTAAAACTAAGATGTAACCACTGTAAGAAAATGGATAAATAGTACAGGGATGTCTCCATACTAGATTTTCATCTTATTGTGAATCTATAATTATTTTGAAAGGAAAATGTTTAGAAAAAGTTAACCTCAAAAAGGAGAGCTGTAGCATGATTGTGTAAGATTTGACATAAAGATGGCAATTCTCTTCATATTGATCTATAAGTTTAATTCAAGTTTAATCAAAAGTAACAGGATTTTAAAAATCAATCTTTACAAGCTGATCCTAAAATTTACACAGAAGAGTAGGCACCAAGAAAAACAAAACTATTTTGAAGAAGAGCAATGCAGGAGGGTGCAGATTATCAAGATTTATTACAATGTTATAGCGACTAAAACAGTATGGTTTTAACAAGTGTATAAACAAATAGATCAATGAAATATTAAAAAATCCCCAAAGGAATTCATGTAAATCTATGAGAAATGGGTATATGACAGAGGTAGATTATAAATCATGGATGATAAATTATAAAGACTATTCAATAAATGGTGTTAAAGTTATCCATGTGAGAAAATATATAATTAGATAACTTCTTTAAATCCTACTTAAGAATCCATTCAAAATGAATAGCTAAATGTTAAAAGCAAAATTTAATGACACTTTGGTGCAAATATAGAATACTTTTATGATCTCAGAATAGGGAAGAACTCATTAATCACATACACAGAAAAACCTCACAAACTTTGATAGAAAAGATTGATAAATGTAACTGCATTAAACATTAAAATGTCTATAGAAAAAATAAGACTATAAAGTTAAAGACAAGCCATATAGTAACCAAGACATTTGCCACACATAAAATGGAAAAAGAAACAGCATCCAAAAGACATATAATAAATCAGTTTTAAAAAGGCAAACAACCAGAAATAAAAAATGGGTAAAAAATATCAATAAGTAAGGACAGAAGAAACTGGAATTATATATATATATATATATATATATATATATATATATATATATATATAACTTCACTAGTGTTCAGAGAAATAAAAAAGATACTATTTTTACTTGTAATATTGGCAAAAAATAAAACTCAAAAGTTGTCAATGGGAGCACATAGACCACTGGTGAGAGAGTTATTTGGTAAAGCCATTTTGAAAAGCAACCTGCCAAGACCCAGAAAAACTAAGTGTGCACACTCTTTAACCCAGAAATCCTACCCTACTTTCTAAAAGATACATACCATAGAGAAATTCCCACCTAGTACTAGTATACTAAGACACATGGACACCAGTGTTCATTGCAAGTTGTTTGTTTTTAATAGTAAAAAAATGGAAACAACCTAAATATTCATCAATTGAGGGATGAATAAATCAAATGTGCCCTGGTTTTACTACAGGTTACTGTTCAGCAGTTTAAATGAACTAGATCAATATGCACCTACATGGGCTGATCTCAAGAACATAATATTGAGTAAAAACAGTACATACATAACCATATAATATATTTTCCAGGCTTTGAAGAAAATATCCCAAATTAAGGTAAATGGGTTGACTGGAAGTGTGAGATAAAGGGAACTTTGATTTTCCTGTAGTATTTCTCTTTTTATTTAAGAAAATGGGAGGTAAAATAAATAAATAATGTATTTCCACTCTGTGTGGCAAGAACACAAGTATTTGCTACATTCTTCTCTGTACTTTCCTTTATTTTTAAAGTTTTCCATATAAATGAAAGGTGTGTGGTATCAGATGGTTCTGATAAATACTCAGTTTGGGGGGACCACCATATTAAGATTACCAGTAATTTTATATGTCAGCCTTCCCAGGGACATTTTTATTTTCAAAGAAGGCTGCAGTGTTTAATACAAAGGTTGAGACACTTCAGTATTTGCTGTCACTTATGAGTTGTGGGTTATGAAGTTTTGAAGATGAAACTTCAAATGGTATTATTTTCTTCCTGTGTGCTAGTCCTGCAATTGGGATAAGTTGTCACCACTTTGACAGAATGACAGGCTTCCCTTAGTTTGGATAGCTCAGAGAGAGGAAACAGCTCGTTTCCCCCACTCAATTATACTTTCATTTTATATAAATAAAACTGCATTTAAAACAACTCTACATAAAATTTAGAACAAGATTTATAGAAACATAGACACCTATATGCAAATAAATCCCTTCAAATTTTTATCAAGCATTTATTCTATCTTGTTCATCAATCTTGAGTAGATTTAACACAACTTAAATATTTCTTGGCTTGTCTATAGAGTATCAAGGCTTGTTCAAGGCGTTGAGACTCTTACTCCCTTTACTCCAATCAACTCTACTAGTTATTTAAATTGCTCAAATCTTTCTTCAGCCACAGTTTTTAAGTGAAAGCCTTTTTATTGCTTTGGGCATGTCCCTTCTCCTAGCCAGTGCTCAGAATTTTAACTATCTAACTATTCAATTTCTCTCTGTCTCTTTGCATGGGGATAAAGTGAATTTCTTTTCCGCATAGCTTGGCAAAGGCTAGCAGGGAGTGAGAGACTACAGCCAGATGTACATCTGCATGTCAGCAGCAAGAAGGTCTGGGAAGGTGCTTTTTCAGTCAGAAGGGAGTCATTTTCCCCTTCTCAAAGTAGAGGATCTCCTCCCTCCTATCAGCTATTTGGCTGCTAGATGCTCACTGATTAATTACTGAGGTTTCATCTACACACAACTGGTCTTCCTAACAACAATTCTAGCAAAACTTCCAGTTCATTCCTAAATGTGCTTCTTTTTTTTTAAAGTCCTCCTTTCCCAAAGCATACATTTGGAGAAAAGAAAAATAGTTAAAATAGCAATGCATAGTTTTTTTTTTAAAAAAAAAAATATGATTCCACTGCAATTTCTAAAATTAGAAAATCAAGCACCAGCAGCAGAGTATTTTCAGAGGCAAGGAAACATTTTGTACCTTTCAAACCAAAACACCAAACCAATAACTTATTTTATTTGCATGTGAGGTATTAACCCTAATATCTTCTGGTTAATTCCAGAAATCCATTTTATATTGGAAAGGTAAGGCAACCGAGGCATTCCTTCTCTATACCCCCAACAGCCTCCCACACAACCAGTAGAGATGGCATATCAATTTCATTATTATTAACTTCCATTTCTGTTTGCCTCAGTTCCCATCTGTTTTCCAAGACAGATATATTAGATCCCCAGTACAATCTTTCCATGAAACCTAACCTGGAAATTGCCTCTTGGGTTACTTTCTCATTTCTATGCAGCTCAACATGCAATGTAGCCAGTACTAGAAAGTAATTGATTATGAGAAGTATAATTAGGCGTTCTCCAACTTAGGCTAAATTCACAAGCGTGAGCTGACAGTCACTACCTAAAATCCCATCTCTGTAATTGGCAGAAATCTTAGAACCTGATAAATAGACAGTATATGGTAGCTCTATGATGTCAACAGCAATTAGCTCTGCAAAAATTGGGTACAATCCAGCTAAAAATGTGTTTACTCAATCTCTGAAAAGCTGCACCTATCCACCCTTCCTCCGTACATTCATCTGTCTCCACACAACACACACCTTGTGGGCCACTCCAACAGTTCTAAACTGCGATACAACTGACAGATGTTACTCACATGAGGGTGCTCAGAGAATACACAATTCTTGGAATGTTGGCTATAAATTGGATCATTTTCTCTAACTCTCTTTGGGACATACTGAAATGCAAACAAGTAAGAGTGATGCTGCTATCGTAAGGATAATCTTGAAACCATTACAATATATATCTAAGTAAATCATTCAGCAATTTGGTACATCCACTATTATCAGTAACAAATTATTTATGACACACTTTACAGCCAATCATGACAAATTGTCAAACTGTGGTTGACAATGGTTATCCTTGTCATATCAGTGAACTGTCATGCTCTCATGTCTCACTACATGCTTTCTCCTCTGTTTCAAAAGGCCCTAAAACCCACATAATAAGTCTACAAAACAAGCTTGCTACTTGACTGAAGGAATGAATGAAGTGCTTTCAACCTCAGATAAGCCTCCACTGCATTTATAACATTCACATATTAGACCGCAGCCTTGCATTGATGAAAAATAATATTCTGTTATGAATAGGAAAGTCAATTATGGTTATGGACAATTTTCTCAACCAGAAAGCATTGAGTCATACGATGCTTTGCAGCTGTACATTTTTATTAAGGGCTGCTTAAATAAACATAAAACAATTTGCCAGGAGAGGGTAAAAAGACAGATGCAAATTTCAGTCAGAAAATAGGTATATTCATTATTTTTTTCATTTGCCTTAAAATGTGCCCCTAAAACAGCAAATACCCTTGGTTGTCATGTTTGACCAGCAACAGGGACCATAAATAGTGACTTAACTTGAGCAGGAGTTTGCTGGGACATAATATGGCTACTGTGCCTGGAGTCTTTCTTGGTCATAAGAGCAGTAAGGAAGTATGACATAACTGCGGGATGGTAAATCACAGCCCAAGCTATTTTTGGTTGGCAGAAATTGAAAGATAAATAAACATTACTTCAGGAGCACAGAAGATGTGCCTAATTACCTCCATGCCTAGGCTGGGATCCCTACGGCTTGTGTCCTTCCTGAACTCAGGTGTGTCCACATGGACAGGGGCCTTGTGTGCAGAAGCCTGGACGGACTAGTGAGGCAGGTCTGTGAGGACTGGAAGCCCCACATCCACAACCTCTTATCCATGGACATCAGGAAGCCCAACTGAAGGAGAAAGGCAGCCTTGAGCGGCCCTGTGGAGCCTGGAGGGAGTGGGATTGGAGGTAAGGGAGAGAGACTGGTCCCAGACACTCTACCTTAGAAATGGTGGGGAGTTAAGGAGCTGATTGCATTTGTGAACCTGCAATTTTTACCTCAGGCCAGCTCCAATTACCTTCTTTCCATCTAAGGTCTTCCTCCCAGGCTGCAGTTATGGCCAAATAGACTTCAGGCCTTACCCCAAATGACCATAACCTAGGGATGGGATGGAGCCTTCTTTCCTTGCTGGCTGCATTTTCAAACCTCCATTCTTTTGTAGTTTTTGTTTTACATGGATAGCCACAGGCAATAATTCTCCTCCTCCTCCTCCTCCTCCCCCTCTCCTCCTCCCCCCTCCTCCTCCTCCTTCTTCTTCTTCTCTCTCTCTCTTTCTCTCTCTCCTTCCCTCCCTCGGTCCCTCCCTCCCTATCTCTTTTATGGAAATCAGCTTCTCTCTCAGAGTAGGGGGGAATATAGTAGAATCCCAGCAAGGTTTTCATTGAGGCACTCATCTATTTGCCATGACTTTTATTTTTTTCTCTCTCATTCTTTATGAATATACTCTTAATTACATCAATTCTCGAACACTAATTTAAAAAAACACAGTAGTAACATTTATATAATATAAAATTTACTATTTAAGTGTAAGCAAATTCACATTGTTATTTGGTCATCCACTCCAGAACTCTTTTCATCTTCCCAATCTGAAACTCTGTACACATTAAACATCTCTAGCAATCACCATACTACTTTCTGTCTCTATAAATTTGACTACCCAGATCCCTATGTAAGTAGAATCATAACAGTATTTGTCTTTTTTGTGACTGGCTCATTTCACTTAGCATAATGTCCTTGAGGTTCACTCATGAAGGTGAGAAAAGGCCCAGTTGGGCAGGGAAGTTGCAAACAGAAAACAAAATTTCGCTGCCTCAGTTTTGCCAGGTCCACAGTTCTCTATGACACCACTCCAAAGGCTAGCCAGAGTGGCTGTGCACATGCTGGTGCCCTGAGCAGCAGCAGGCCCAGCTGGATAAACAGAAGTGCAGGAGCAAAACAAGCCAATAAATCATGGCACAGCCTAGCCTACCCCAATCCCCTCCTCCCTCTTCCTTTCCAGCTTACCCGGGTCTCCATAGCTAGCAAACGGGCACAGGTGTCCTTTGATCTATCTCCTTTGCCCTTTATAAGGGACAACTGTATCTATAGGATGGATGAGCCCAGCCCCATCTGTGACCTGCCTGCAGGGTTCCTTTCGGGGAGCTGTGAACTTCACATATCAGCCGCTAATGGAAAAAATAAAAGGCAAGCAGACATGGGATGCTTGAGAATTGTAAGGTTGACTTACGGTTAGGGGGCCCTAGGTGGTTGACCTCCACAGAGTTATAAAGATGAATGGGGCATGTTCTCTAACTCAAGCATTGGAGCATGGGCCACAGCCTATACTAAGAATACAGAGCCCTTTCAAAACCAGTGTTAAGCTCAAACTTTACCATTGTCCCTTTACCTCATGGCTTGAGTTTTTTATACACTCAATATACTCAAGTTTGGAGCTCTCACATTTTTAGATCCCTGCTCCTGCTAGCAAGTGGATATATAATCCACTGTTATGTTATGATCCCCAGAGGGCTTCTTCTTTCAGGAAGCTCATACAGTGTTATGTTCCTCTGGTTGAAGATTATCTGACTGCTGTATCCCCAGTGCCTAGAACAGTGCTAACACAAAATTGGTGCTGATGAAATACCTGTTGCATGAATGAATGAATTGGCATAGTGTAATGGTTAAGTAGTCAGTTTCTGAAGTCAGAACAGAATTCCATCCCAGGTTCTGACAATTTGACCTTGGGAAAGATAAGTTACCTTCCCTTGGTCTCAGTTTCCTTGTCTATAAAATAAAAAGAATAGTATCATAACAAGACTATTGTGTTAATTGAGGAGTGATGATGCAGGTACTGCACTTAGCCAGTGCCTGACCCTTAAGTTCTCAGTAAAATATTAGCTATTATTATTACAATTTTGTATACCAACTCCAGGCAACTGGCCCAAACTGCCAAGGATGCTGAATTGAGGGTTCTGTGGTTGTATCTGGATTCAATGAAAAAGAGTGTTCTAAGACCAGCTATGGGTGAAAATGACATAAGGGAACTTACTTGCATGGGAACTTACTTGCATGGCCATCTGGTTTGGTCATATGGCCAAACCCAAACCATCTGGAGTAGTCTTCAAGGAGCAGAAGTATATTGCATATATATGATGAGTAGCTTTGCTAACCATACAGGTATGGGGAGTAAAAATTTATGCCTTCAGTAGGGATCTTCCCCCAGAGTGAGAACAAGAGTTGAGGATAGACCTGCCAAAAATTCTGAAACCATTCCAATAATCCAGTATTTGCCTAAGGGTTGGAAATAGCTTTCTGATTCTTTATCAAAGAACTCCCCAGTCTGAGTCTGCCATTAACAGAGAAGCATACCCCAATGGGAAGTCACTCCCCTATTCTTGAGTGAAGTCTTTAGATCTATAAGAACAGCTGTCTTACCATGTGCTTGAGTTTGTCAAATGTCACACATTATATTTCAAACATGTGACTTGACATCATGTCAGCAATATTGTACTTATTTCCAACCCTACTTAAACTTTAAAGGACATGTCAGCTACATTGGCCCCACCTAAATATGTGGCACTTTTGACCAACTAGTACCTGAAGGCCAAAAAGACTGAGAGGCTCATGTGTAATTAGAAATGGAGCCAAGAAAGGGTATTTTTGACTACAGGTAAATGAACCCAAGTCTTGGAAAGTTTGAGTTCAGCTGGAAACACAAAACACATGAAGTCAGAGCAAGTCTTAAATTCTCTATCTGAAAACACTCCAATGACATCACTGTGAGTCTGGAAGTGTCCTTGGAGTCTGGAAGCCTCCCTGGAGAAAAAAAAAATACCATCACAAGGTCTCTCCAGAGACTTTAAGGTATCAACAAAGCTATATGGTGGACTTAGGATGTGAGGGGTACTGTGAGGGTAGGAGTGTAACCTTTCAGTCCTTACTCCATGAAATTGCTTCACCAAATAATGAACTGGCCTGTGTGTATTACTTGAAAACCTTGCTCTCCAGAAATACCTCCTTCTTGGCCTCCAGCAAGTTACCTTTTATATATATATAGCTTTGGGGCTTGACATTCCTCATGGTCAAAGAATTTGGACAGAGTAATTTATGGAGGCCTTAGCAAACAAGAACATGTTGCTCAAGCAAGTGGATGTCATCTGGCCAGTTAACAAGGCTTATAGGCAAGGGATACCCAATAGGGAACCATTCTGAGAGCAGTCTCAGGGCCTAAGACCCCAGTTGGGGAGCAGAGACTTCAGTGATATTATCCTAGAACCCAGCTATTTGAGGACATTCAGCACTGGACACAGCAGCAGAAAGGGGATATTAGAGGTCAAAGAAGACAAAAGTTGACATTTTGCCTGTAGCCATGCTGGGCACCCTTCCTCCCGAAAGATTCTTTAGAATTTCTACTATGAAATTATATTGTCTATGAATGGGGATATTTTTACTTCTTCCTTTCCAATATGAATGCCATTTATTTCTTTCTCTTACCTAATTGGCTTGGTTAGAACCTCTAGTACAATGTTGAATAGAAGGGGTAAGATCAGACAACCTTGTTTTGTTCCTGATCTTAGGGAGAAATATTTCAGTCTTATACTGTTAAATCTTTTTTTAAAATATAGTTTTATTGATTTCAGAGAGGAAGGGAGATGGAGAGAGAGATAAAAACATCAATGATGAGGGATCAAACCTGAAACATGGGCATGTTCCCTGACCAGGAATTGAACTGTGACCATCTGGTTCATAGCTCGACACAACCACTGAGCCACACCAGGCTTATACTCTTAAATCTGAGGTTAGTTGTGGGCTTTTCATAGACACCCTTTGTCAGATTGAGGAAGTTACTTTCTACTTGTAGTTTGTTGAGTGTCTTTATCATGACAAGATATTGGATTTTGTCCTTGAACATGTGTGTTTGTCCTTTGTTCTATTTCTTTTTAACCCTCAGCTGAGGATATTTTTCTATTGATTTTTAGAGAGAGTGGAAGGGAAAGAGACAGAGAGAAAGAAACATCAATGTGAGAGAGACACATTGATTGGTTGCCTTCAAGTCTGCAACCAAGGTACATGCTCTTGACCATAATTGAATCTGGGACCCTTCAGTCTCAGGCTGACACTCTTTCCACTGAGCCAAACCAGCTAGGGCTCTTTGTTCTATTAATACAGTGCATTACATTGATTTTCACATACTATTTAAAAACCCTTCAATTCCTGGGAGAAATCCCATTTGGTCATTTTATATAATCCTTTTTATATGTCACCCACTAGTATTTTGTTGAGGATTTTTTATTATTGTGGTAAAGTACACGTAACATAAAATTCACCATTTCAGCCATTTCAAAATGTCCATTTCTGTGGCATTTGTACATTCACAGTATTGCTAAACCATCAGCTCTATGTAGTTCCAGAACATTTTCATCACATACATATCACAGTCACTCCTCATTCTCCTTTCCCCCTAACCCTTGGCAATCTACTTTCTGTCTGTATGGATTTACCTGTTCTGAATTTTGTTGAGGGTTTTTACAACAAAGATGGTGGCTAATTTGCATATGCAGGAGCAGAATGAAGACTGAAGACTGAAGACGACTGAAGACTGAAGAGGCTTGGCTTCTCCTCTGTGGCCGGACCAAAGGCCTAGGTCCCGGGTGCCAGAGGAAGGAAGGCCTATTGCACAAATCTTCGTGCAATGGGCCTCTAATATATATATATATATATTAGAGACCTGGTGCACAAAATTCATGCATGGGTAGAGTCCCTAGGCCTGGCCGGTGATCAGGGCTGATTGGGGTCTTCTGGCTGCTGTCTGGGGCCTTCCTTCATTCTGTGCCACCCCCTAGTGGTCAGTGCACATCATAGCAAGAGATCAAACTCCCAGTCTCCCAGTTGAACTCCCAAGGGGACACTTTGCATATTAGCCTTTTATATATTTAGATTTTTAAAGTGGGTAAAAAATCTGAATAGACATTTTTCTAAAGAAGATATACAATGGCCAATCTATGATTAAAAAAAGGTAATGTGCTAATTAGACCAGACGTCCTTCTGGACATCCTTTCTTCCAGACAAAGCCACAGCAGGCGGGGACTGAGGCAGAGGCGGCAGAGACCCTCAGCTGTGGCGGCAGCAGGCGGGGGTTGGTGCCAAGGCCCTTGCACAAATTTTGTGCATCAGGCCTCTAGTAAGTACATAAAAAGAAGCTCAACATCACTCACCATCAAGGAAATGCAAAGAAAAATCAGAAAGATATACCACTTCACACCAACTAGGATGGGTATAATAAAAAAGGCAGATAATAACAAGTGTTGACAAGGATGTGGAGAAATTGGAATTCTCATACACTGCTGTTGGGAATGTCAAATGGTGCAGCCACCTTAGAAAATGGTCTGGTACTTGCTTAAATGGTTAAACACGGAGTTATCATATGATCCAATAATTCCATTCTGATATATATATATATATATATATATCTCCAAGAGAAGTATGTCCACTCCAAAACTTGAATACAAATGTTCATAACAGCATTACTCACAATAGGCAAAATGTAGAAACATTTTAAGTGTCCGTCACCTGAAGAATGGATAAAGAAAATGTGGTATATCCATACAATGGAATATTATTTAGCCATAAAAAGAATGAACCTTGGAAACATTAAGCAAAGAGAAATAAACTAAACAAGAAAAGGCAATATGTTATGTAATTCCATTTATATGAAATCCCAGAAAAGGGAAAGCCATAGAAAGACGGGAAAGAGATTAGTGGTTGCCAGGGTTGGGGGGAAAGGAAAATGGGAAGCGACTGCTAATGTGTAAGAAATTTCTTTTTGTTATGAAAATATTCTGGAATTGGATAAGTGGTGATGATTGTACCATTTTTTGAATATACTAAAACCACTGAATTTTATACTTTAAAGGTGCATTTTATGGTATGTGAATTATATTGCAGTAAAAATTGGAAAAGTTGTTTTTTTTGGAGAATCACTCAGGTTTTTGGTTTATAACTCCAAAGGAACTCATAGAATTATGTCACTGTTATAATAAAATATTTCAACCCTCATTTTCTTATATATACGAACACGATTTTTCAGTCCTTATGCATATAAAGATAGAAAATTAGAAAGAGAATTGATGCTGAATATTGTCTCTTTCTAGCAATCTATAATTAATAAAAGCATGATATGCAAATTAACTGAACAGCCGAACAGTGGAATGACCATTTGGACAACCATCTGGATGACCACGCTATGACACCCGCTGGTGCCAGGCCAGCCAAGGCAGGTGCAATGTGATTGGTCAGGGGCCCGACCATTGCCCCATGATCGCTCTGCAGATAGAGGCCCAGGCCACCAACCGGTGGACTGCGGTGGGTGGGTGAGCAGGGCCTCTCTATGCAGGGGTGACCCATCATGGAGCTCCGGCCGGGTGGGCAGGGCCTACCTTTTTTCTTTTTAAATATATTTTATTGATTTTTTTACAGAGAGGAAGGGAGAGGGATAGAGAGTTAGAAACATCGATCAGCTACCTCCTGCACACCTCCTACTGGGGATGTGCCCACAACCAAGGTACATGCCCTTGACTGGAATCAAACCTGGGACCTCTTAGTCTGCAGGCCAATGCTCTATCCACTGAGCCAAACCGGTTAGGGCAAGGCCTACCTCTTTAGGGCGGTTGATCACAGAGCTCCCGGACTGTGAGAAGGCACAGGCAGGCCAGGGTGAGTGACTCCCACCCCAGAATGCATGAATTTTGTGCACCGGGCCTCTGGTAAGTAATATTTACCCATGGATACCTGAAAAAAAAGTCCCATCCATTTTATTAAGACATGCATTAAAACAAAAGTTTAGTTTTTGTAAATAATAATTAGTTTAAAAAAACTTTTAATATACTTGTTTTGATCATTTGTGTATAATAATTGTAATAAATTCTAATAATTTGTTTTATGGACACAGGAAGTTAACATTAATTTCAATTTATAAGTGTATTTTTTCTACAGAGAAGTCTGATATGGGAGGCATTATAAGACTTTCATATTTAAAAATGTATTACCACCCTGGATGGTATGGATCAGTTGGTTGGGCATCGTCCCATGTGCTGAAGGGTTGCTGGTTTGATTCCTAGTCAGGGCACATGCCCAAGTTGTGGGTTCCATCCCTAGTGGGGAGCATACAAGAGGCAGCCGATAGATGTTACCCTCTTACATTGATGTTTCTCTCTTCTCCCTTCCTCTCGCTCTACAAATCAATAAAATATTCTTTAAAAAATGTATTACCTTAAGATAAAAGTCTCTGGGGAAAGTGAACTTGATATACAGATTCAAGGAGTAAAATGTTAAATGTTTAAAAAGACCTTGTTTCTGTTTTAAAATAAAACAATGGCGGGTAAAAATCACTTTGGTATTTAGATTCCATTTAACATACTTAAAGGAGTGAAGTAACAGTTTTGTTGTAAATGCTGATGTTTACAGTAGAATGGAAATAACATCTTTGCAACTATTTAAACTTATGACTTTAAAACTATGATAAAAATGTGCAAGGGGCACTTAGTTATTAGAAGGTCAGGAAATACTGAGAAAGGCACAATATCATTTATGTGGTATTCTTATAAAAATGTGTTTAAGCTCAATCTAATCATGGAAAAACATTAGACAACACTATTGAAGGGTCTTCTATAAAATAGCCAGTATCTTAAAAAGCATCAAGGACATGAAAAACAGAAAGATTGAAGAACTGTTACAGATTGGAGGAGATTAAGGAAACATGACAATTCAATGGCGTGAAAGATCCTAAATTGGATCCTGGAACAGAAATAAAACATCAGTGGAAAGTTTGGGGAAATATGAACAAACTCTGTTATTTAGTGCAATGGACTGAAGGTTTATGTACCCCAAAAATTCATATGTTTAAATCCTAATCCTCAATGTGATATTATTAGGAGGTGGGGCCTTAAATAGGTAATTAGGTCAGAGGGTGGATCCAGAGAGCTCTCTCTCCCTCTTTCCATCATGTGAGGATCCAACAAGAAAACAGCATTCTGGCCCTACCAGTGTGACTCAGTGCTTGAGTGTCATTCTATGAACCAGAATGTCACAGTTCAATTCCTGGTCAGAGCACATGCCCAAGTTCCGGGCTTGATCCCCAGTGAGGGGTGTGCAGAAGGCAGCAGATCAATGATTCTCTCTCATCATTGATGTTTCTCTCTCTCCCTCTTCCATCCTCTCTGAAATCAATAAAAATACTAGTATATCTTTTAAAAAGAAACCAGCATTCTGCAACCCAGAAGAGGACTCTTATCAGAGCCCAACCATGCTGGCACCCATTTCTCAGACTTCCAGACACCAGAACTGTGAGAAGTAAATGTCTGAATTGACTAAGACATATAGTTAGTATTATTGTACTGGTGTTAATTTTTTGGTTTTGATCACTTTATGTTTAAGTCCATTAACATTAGGGAAAAATGGGTGAAAGGTATATGCGCCCTCTGTATTAATTTTTTCAACTTTTGTGTAAATGTAAAATTACTTCAAAATAAAAAGTTTTTAAAATCTCAGGGGATTCTCAAGGCAAAAATGTTTGAAGATTATTGAGTTATGTGAGTCACAGTGTCCATAAGATAAAAGCACACCAGAGCAGCTCTTCCTGGTTCTGAGACCTGAAAAAAATTCTCCCTGGGGGCCTTCACCACTCACTGATATGATAAGGTCCCCAGTATCTTCCTGCAGGAAGCAGCAACAAGTAGGGCTCATTTTTTCTTTCTGTGGGCATGCAATGTGCACTACCAGTGTGCTTACATCTTCCTCAAGTGCATGTGCTTGATTTATTTTCTTTTAAAATAGCTTTTCCTGATTACAAGAGCAATATAAACTTCTTATAGAAATTTTAGAAAACAACAACTACAAAGAAGAAAACAGAAATGCCTGCAATTGCACACTGCAATGAGTATGTTGGGCAATTTCCTCTTAGTCTTTTTCCACACATATATACACGATTTGTGGGGTTTTTCTTTTAATAAAAATACCAATCATCCCATTGTAATTGTAAACTACTTTTCTTTATAGTTATAAGAGTATCTCTCCACATCATAACATTTTTCTCCAACATCATTTTAAAACAAGAGTTAAAGTTCCTTTGTTTGAATGGACCAAAACTGATATTACTGAGCCCCCCCGCCCCCATTACTGGAACATGTGCTTCAAATAGCTCCTGACAGAGTCCTCCAGCTCGAACCCTCTTGGACTCCTCCAAGCATTTCAAATTGGCTTCTGCAGAGTACTGCTGACCTCTGTGCCACATGGCTGATTGTTACATGGCTGGAGTGTTCTCTATTGACTTTAGATTGTTGGAGCCTGTAGGCAAGAGGCAGGCCATTAATCTGTCCAGCACTTAGCATGCTGTTAGCCTTCATTGTTAGAGGCCAATGTGATTTGTAGACCAAACACTGGCCCTGGAGTCAGAAAACCTGGGTTTTAGTCCCTCCTCTGCCCTTTGCTTAGTTGTGTGACCTTGAGCAAACCAATTTATCTCTCTAAAGGAAGCCAGTGTGCCACAGGAGGCAGTGTGACCTGGCAGAAGAGACGCAGGCCCTAGAATCAGCTGGAACTGACTCAAAGTTCAGTGTTGCCACTTGGGTGCTGTGCAATTTGGGGCAAGCTTATCTTCTCTCAGCTTTCATGTTCTTATTTTTAATTGGGAGATAATATTAATGCCCATCTAACAGGCTTGTGAAATTCTCTGAAAGTTACTAGAATATTACTAAAAAATATTTGCTGAATCTGACTCATTTAAAGATAAGCAGAATTACCCAATATCAGAGTCTTCCAAAATCATCTATTCCAACTCCTTCACTCCACAGACAGCATAGTAAGGACAAGACAAGAAGAGGGCTTATTTAAGTCCACATCCTGAGTTCTGTCTCTATAAAGTCAGCAGATCTGTACCCTCATTAGGGTGCTACTCCTGTCTCCAGATGAATTCCCCTTAAGCATCCCTTTGCTTGTAATAGACATTTAATAGATATTTTTCTTCATGTGAAGGAAGGGAAGGGAAGGACATGGAAGAAAAGGGAAGATAAAAAAAAGAGTCGTGACACTAAACTAAGGCCCACAGGTCAGATAAAAATGTTTGGCCATCCAGAAAGAATTTGGATGACAATATAATGGATCACACACTATGGTTCAGGAATTATTCTAAGTACTTTTCATAAATTAATGTACTTAATCCTCACAACAACTTTATAATGCTTATTTTACAGCTGAGGAAACTGAGGCTTACAAAGGTTTCAAACTTGCCTAAGGTTATACAATGGGAGAGCTAGAATTCCAACTAGGTAGTCTGTCTAGGGTAGTGGTTAGCCAGTTTGAGCATGCATTTGAATAATCTGGAGAGCTTGTTAAAACACAGATGACTGCGTCCCACAGTCAGAATTTCTGATTCAGTAGGCCTGGATGGGGCCCAAGAATTTACATTTTAGTAAGTTCCCAGGTGATGTTGATGCTGCTGGTAGAGGGCTACATTTTGAACATCGATTGTATGTAGCCTGCACTATTAACCACCTTATTACACTATCCAGGTCAGTCTCTTACAAAATCTTTCATTGACTCCCTCTTGACCTTCAAGAAAAAGCACAGATGCCTCTTTAAAATATGAAGTGCATTTCATGATTGGGCCTTGCTTAACACTAGAGGCCTGGTGCACGAAATTCGTGCACTGGGGAGGGAGGTGTCCCTCAGCCTGGCCTGCACCCTCTCCAATCTGGGAACCTTTGGGGGATGTCTGACTGCCAGTTTAGGCCTGATCCCAACAGTCGGACATCCCTCTCACAATCTGGGACTGCTGACTTCTAACCACTCGCCTGCCTGCCAGCCTGATCACCCCCTAACCACTCCCCTGCTGGCCTGATTGACGCCTAACTGCTCCCCTGCCAGCCCGATGACCCCCAACTGCCCTCCCATGCTGGCTCGATCACCCCCAACTTCCCTTCCCTGCCGGCCCAATGGCCCCCAACTGCCATGCCCTGCTGGCCCGATGGCCCCCAACTGCCCTTCCTTGCCAGCCTGGTTGCCTCCAACTGCTCTCCCTTGCAGGCCTGGTCACCCCCAACTGCCCTCCCCTGCCGGCCATCTTGTGGCAGCTATCTTGTGGTGGCCATCTTGTGATGATGTGGGGAAGCCATCTTGTGACAATGTGGGTCAGCCATCTTGTGCCTACATGGGGCGGCCATCTTGTGATGATGTGAGGGCGGCCATCTTGTGGCAGCCATCTTATGATGACATGGGGGCAGCCATCTTGTGATGACGTGAGGGCATGAGGGTGCGAGGGCCACCCAGACTTTTATTAGTATAGATTCTCATTTCATCTTCTTCTGGTACCCTCCATACCAGCATTCTCCAAAGTGATTTTTCCATATTCTAGAATGAACCAGAACCTCTCTCTCTTGCTTCTCTCTGCAATTGCTGTTCCAACACTTGATAAACTTCTTGTGCTTTAATATTAGAAATTTGGCTCAAGCTTTTTCTCCTTCCAGAGGTCTTACAGAATCCTACTTCCTAACTCCACCCCAAGCTGGACCGAGGGGCTTTATTGGGGTTCCCAGTTGTCTAGACTTTCCTTAGTCATAGCACTGCTCTCATATTATTATAATTTTCTTTACATTGGTTTCCCCTATAACCATTAGGAACCTGTTTTATTCATATCATTATTCCCAGTGCCTAATAAACATTTGTTGAATGAATGTATAAGGTAATGGTTGAGAAACATCTCACAAACCAAAATAATAATGTTAAAAACTGGTTGTTGAAAATATGGAATCAGAAAAAGCAAACTGCCTCTTGCTCTGAGCCTACCTCAATGATATAGAATTTCTTGACCATTCTCTGTTCCATTGCTTGTCTCCATCCCCTATCTCCATTCAGTGCTAAAGACACTCTGCCCATACCAGTACTCCTCAGGTTACCTTTCCTGTCCTTCTGCCTCAGTCTCTGATTGCCTCCAGATTGCCATTAAAGATTCTCCCTTGCCCTTAACCGGTTTGGCTCAGTGGATGGAGCGTTGGCCTGCGGACTGAAGGGTCCCGGGATCGATTCCGGTCAGGGGCATGTACCTTGGTTGCGGGCATATCCCCAGTGTGAGGGGGTAGGTGCCAGAGGCAGCTGGTCGGTGTTTCTCTCTCATCAATGTTTCTGGCTCTCTATCCTTCTCCCTTCCTCTCTGTAAAAAAATAAATAAAATATTTTTAAAAAGATTCCCCCTTTGTTGTGGGGAGAGAACCTCACATAGGCATCCTTGTCTGTGGCAAGACTTAGTCAACTCCAGTTTTAAGGGGTGTGCTACCCTCCCCTCAAACGTAAGAATTATTGAAATAAAAAGAAAGGACTCAGGGCATCTATCCTTGATGACATGAATTTCAACTCGCTCTCTATATTGTAGCATATTCTTTTTAGGGGAGTCTTTTCAGGCCTCTTAAAAGAGTGGAATAGGATCTTTTCTTTTTCCATATAAATCTTCCTCTTTTTTCCTCTTTCTTACATGAAGGCAGATAATAAATGCTTGTTGGCCTTACTTATGATTTATAAATTCCTTGAATAGAGGTTGCTCAGCTCAGATCTAAGAAGCATAGGACAAGTTTAATATTAATAATTTGCTTCTCCCAATGACTGACTTCAAGTTTCATAAAAAAAAGTTTTGGGTCAGCCAAAGCAAACAGCAAGGGGAGTTATACTTTGCAAACTGTAACTAGCAGATAGGCCCAACCAGCTTTAGGAGAAGTTCAAATAGAGTCACTTAACAAATAACAAAAATTACAAGTAGCACCAACAACAAACCCTGGGGAGGAGGAAGAGCCTGATTTTCAGACTTACCAAAGCATAATATTCAAAATGTCCAGTTTTGAACAAGAAATTATGAGACCTGCAAAAAAATAACCCATAGCCAGGAAAAAAAAAAAAACACAAAAAAACAAACAACCAATTGAAACTGTCCCTGCAGAAGCTCAGATGTTGGACTTTTTTTGACAAATATTTAAATCAGCTATTTCAAATATATTCAAAGAGAGCTAAAGAAAAACATGTATAAAGAACTAAAGAAAAGTATGAGAATGATATCTTGATAAATAGAGAACATCAACAAAGAGGTAAAAATTATTTTTTAAAAGAACCAAATAGAAATTCTGGAGTTGAAACGTACAATAAGTGATACGAAAATTTACTAGAGAAGTTCAGTAGCAGATTTAAACAGGCAGAAGAAAAAAATCAGCAAAGTTGAAAATATTGATATCCAATATGACAAACAGAAAGAAAAAAAAGTGAAGAAAAATGTGCATAGCCTCAGAGACCTATGGACCACTCTTAAGTATACCAACATACACCAGATGGGAGTCTCAGAGGGGAGAGAGAGAGAGAGAGAGAGAGAGAGAGAGAGAGAGAGAGAGAGAGAGAGAGAGATAATAGCCAAATCTTCCCAAACTTGATGAAAAACATTAATTTACACATCCTTAAAGCTCAACTGGATTCAAGCAGAACAAACTAAACGAGATCCACACCTAGATATATCATAAGTAAACTATTGAAAGCCAAAGGCAAGGAGAGAATATTGAGAGAAATGACTCATCATATGCAAATAGTCCTCAATAAAATTAACAGCTGATTTCTCATCAAACCAGGGAGGCAAGAAAGCAGTTGGATGACATTAAAAGTTCGGAAAGGCAAAAACTGTCAGCTAAGAATTCTATATCTAGCAAAACTATCCTTAAAAATAAAAAAATATTATTCAGCCACAAAAAATAATGAATTCTTGCCATTTGCCACAATATGGATGGTCCTTGGCAGCACAAAGCTAAGTGAAATATGTTAGAGAGAGAGAGACAAATACCATATGATCTCACTTAAATGTGGAATCTGAAAAAATAAAAACCAAGCTCATAGATAACAGAGAACAACAGATTGGTGGTTGCCATATTTGGGTCGTGGGTTGGGGGGGAAATGGGTGAAAGTAGTCAAAAGGTATAAATTTCCAGTTAAAAAATAAATAAGTCCTGGGAATGTAATGTACAGCATGGTGACTATAGTTAATACTACTGTATTGCATTTTTGAAAGTTGCTAAGAGCATAAATCTTATAAAGCCTTACCATAAGAAAAAAGTTTTTGTAATTATATAGAGTGACATGTTAACTAGACTTATTGTAGTGATCATTTCATAATACATGCAAACCTCAGAGATATTGAATATTTGGTTCCAGAGCACTGCAATAAAGTAAATATCACAATAAAATGAGTCACACAAATTTTTTTGTTTCCTAGTTCATATAAAAGTCATGTTTACACAATATTATAGTCTAGTAAGTATGCAATAGCATTATGTCTAAAAACACAAATAATATACTTTAAATAGAAATACTCTTTTATTTCTTTATTGATTAAGGTATTAATTAGAAATACTTTATTGATAAAAAATGCTGACCACCATCTGAGCCTGTTGGAAAAATGGCACCAATAGACTTGCTTGATGTAGGATAGCCACAAACCTTTGATTTATAAAAAATGCAATATCTATGAACCACAATAAAATGAGATATGCCTACATATGCAAATATCAAATCTCATTATGTTGTACACCTGAAATTAATACCATGTTCTATGTCAATTATACCTTAATTTTTTAAAAAAAGAGGAAAAAATAAATAAATGGCAAAGGGAGTCCTTCAAGATTACATGAAAGGATACTAGACCAGCAGTCGCCAAACTTTCGGACCTCACGGACCACCAGTTGGTGACTGCTGCACTAGACAGTAATTCAAATCCACACAAAGAAATAGGGGCTTCCAGTAAATTTAATATTTTTAGGTAAATATTAAAGACTAGAAGCCCAGTGCACAAAATTCGTGCATATGTAGGGTCCCTAGGCCTGGCCAGTGATCAGGGCGATCTCTGGGGTGACTGGCGGGGCAATTGGGGGGGCCCTGCTGGAACCCGCCTTGGCTGGCCTGGGGCCTGTGGGCTGGGAGTAGCTCCTGCATTGAGCGTCTTCCCCCTGGTGGTCAGTGCACGTCATAGCAACCGGTCATTCCACCAGTCGTTCCACTGTTCAGTCGATTTGCATATTAGGCTTTTATTATATAGGATATTAATTATTGTTGCTGAGCTGATATGGCTCAGTGGTTGAGCACTGACCCATGAACCAGAAGTTTACTGGTTCAACTCCTGGTCAGTCACATGCACGGGTTGTGGGCTCAATCCTCAGTAGGGGGTGTGCAGGAGGCAACCAATCAATGATTCTCTCTCATCATTAATGTTTCTACCTCTCTCTTTCTCTTAAATCAATGAAAATATATTTTTAAAAAATATAGTAGCCCTAACCAGTTTGGCTCAGTGGATAGAGCGTCAGCCTGAGGACTCAAGGGTCCCAGGTTCGATTCTGGTCAAGGGCATGTACCTTGGATGCAGGCACATACCCAGTGGGGAGTGTGAAGGAGGCAGCTGATCGATGTTTCTCTCTCATCGATGTTTCTAACTCTCTATGCCTATCCCTTCCTCTCTGTAAAAAAAAAAGCACCCAATAAAATATATTTAAATATATATATAGTAATTAATTTTAACTCTTTTTTTCCATTTGACTGAAAGACAATTGTATAAAGCAATAATTATGAGTCTATGTTGGGCACACATCTATATAAGTATATGATTATGATGTGCATTTTACAGATGAGGAACAGAGGCATGCTCAAACTGAGGAATGAGGAGGTAGCACACTTTGCCACAGTCAAGAGGCAGAGGCAAGAATTGAACATATGCCTGCCTGATTGCAGAGCCCATGAGTTTAATCCCCTTGTTATGGTGTGTAAAGAGTCGTGGGTCTCTCCATCTTGCTGCCAGATGGGACTCTTTGGAGGAAGCTCAAAACATCCCTCCAAAGAAGGTCCTTGAGAATAGCTCCTCCTTCATAGATTTATATTGTATTCCTCACATTGTCCCCAACTCAGGGCTAGGCATACAGCATCCTATATAATAAAGAGGGAATATGCAAATTGACCGTTAGTCCACCACAAAGATGGCGGCACCCACAGCAGAGGCAGGGGGTTTCCATAACACAAGATGGCTGCATCCACAGTGGAGGCAGAGTTCCCGTAACAAGCCTTAACGAACAATCAGCAGGGACCTGAGGCTGCGCACCCCCACACCCCCCTGTGGGGTTGACAGGGGACCTCAGGCCGCTCCCCCTGCCCTGGTGCCAGGCTGGGGGACCTCAGGCTGCACCCCCCACCCAGTAGGGTTTGACGGGAGACCTCAGACCATGCTCCCTCACCCAGGGCCAGGCCAGGGGACCTCAGACTGCTCCCCCCCACCTGGTGGGGCTTGACGGGGACCTCAGGATGCGCCTCCTGCCCTGGCAAGGGCCAGGGGACCTGAGGTCATGCCTTCCACCCGGCAGGGCTTTACAGGGTACCTGAAGGTGTGACCCCCACCAGATAAGGCTTGATGGGGGACCTCAGGATGCACCCTCTGCCCCTGCACTGGACCAGGGGACCTGAGGCTGAATCCCCTGTCCAGTGTGGCTTGACAGGGGATCTTAGACTGTGCCCATGGCCTGGCGGGACTTGATGGTGGATCTCAGGCCATGTCTCCCACCCGGCAGGGTGTGATGGGGGACCTCAAGGAGTGCCCCCTGCCTGGCCCAGGCTGGGGGACCTCAGGCTGTGCCCCCTGCCCCCATGCTGGGACAGGGGGCTTGAGGCTGTGACCCTGCCTGGTGGGGCTTGACAAGGGTGGAATCAGCCAGGTCTGGGTCTATCCCAATGGGGGTGGGGTCGACCGGATCTGGGTCTCACACAATTTCGAGGCACACATGAGTGGGTGGGGACTTGACTCTGGATCCCATGGTGTGCCCCAGACTCTGGCAGGAGGAAGATTTTCATATACATTTCACTAATTTTCTTTTATCTCTGACAATTCTATTATAGAGAAAGGGCAAATAGCAATATTAAAATGTTTCCTCAGGGCCTTCGGGGTCAGGCTAAATGGGCTCGCCTAACTAGGCAGCCTCTGATACCATTTAAGCAGTTCCAGGAGGCCGGCTCATCCTCAGAAGCCTAGTGTTTTTAAGGGGAGAGCTGCTGTAACTGGGAGCCAGGCCTCACACCCACCCAGGGTGTCCTCAGATAACACCTGGGACCCTACAGACACCCCTGCTAGGGACCTGCTACCTTGGCTGTGGTCCCATGGTCAATGAGTCTCCAGCCACCCTGGGCATTGGCTCCTGTGAGTTCTGAAGCATGCTCCCCTCTGACTGGCCCAACGCCTTAGCCCAGGGCACTACAACCAAGCAAGCAGCAAATATGTGAGCAGCCCACTCCTGTCCAAGGAGCAGAAGCCCCACAAGCAGCCTGCCCCAGGCCTAAGAGCAGAAGCCTCATGTGGCCTGCCCCTCCCTGTCCAAGGAGCAGCAGCCATGCTCAGCCCACCCCCACCTGAAGAGCAGCAGCCTCATGATCAGCCCACCCCTGTTCAAGGAACAGTAGTGGTGCGAGCAGCCTCACCTACCAGCCAGAGGAGACACCACTGCTGCGAACAGCACCCACCAGAGGAGTCGCTGCCAACTGAGGAGCAGCCACTACTGCGGCCACTTGAGGAGCAACTACAGCCTGAGGAACCACTACCATCCAAGGAGCAGCCGCTGCATTACTCGACATCTAGATCAGTCGGTGAGACCAAAAATGGGTACACAAAGAAACCCTCAAAGGAAAGAAAAGAAGAAATCACCAGAAAGGTGGTTAAGTGAAACAGAGGCATGCAATATGTCAGAAAAAGAATTCAGAATAAGGGTCCTAGAGTGCATAAATCGGTTGGAGGAAAAAATCAACAACCTATGTAAGAATCAAGAAAAATTAAGAGTGATATAGCTGCAGTAAAAAAAAAAAAACACCATGGAAAGTTTGAACAGTAGACTAGGAGAAGTGGAGGACCGAATTAGCGAATTAGAAGACAGGGAAGCAAAACAGACCAAAACTGAACTTCAATTGGAGAAAAAAATTAAAAGAAAGGAGGAGAGCCTAAGGGAGCTATGGGACAACATGAAACGAAGCAACATACAAATAATAGGGGAGCCAGAACAACAGGAAGAGGAACAAGGATTAGAAAACCTATTTGAAGAAATAATGTCAGAAAACTTCCCTGAGGCGGGGAAGAAAAAAGTCACACAAGCACAGAGAGTCCCAAGCAAGATGAACACGAAAAGCAGTTACTTCACTGATACTGCTCCTAGGTCATTGGAAACTAAAGAGAAAATAAACAAATGGGACTACATCTAAATAAAAACTTCTGCACAGCAAAAGAAACCATCAACAAAACAACAAGAAAGCCCACTGCATGGGAGAACATATTTGCCAGTGTTATCACCGATAAGGGTTTAATCTCCAACATTTATAGGGAACTCATACAACTTAACAAAAGGAAGATTAAACAATCCAATAAAAAAAAAGGGGCAAAGGACCTAAATAGACACTTTTCAAAAGAGGACATTCAGAAAGCCAAGAGACATATGAAAACATGCTCAAAGTCACTAATCATCTGAGAGATGCAAATCAAAACAACAATGAGGTATCATCTCACACCTGTCAGAATGGTTATCATCAACAAATCAACAAACGACAAATGCTGGAGAGGATGCAGAGAAAAAGGAACACTCGTGCACTGCTAGTGGGAATGTGGACTGGTGCAGCCACTATGGAAGGCAGTATGGAGTTTCCTCAAATAGTTAAAAATGGAACTCCCATTTGACCCAGTGATCCCACTTCTAGGAATATATCCCAAGAAAACAGTAATACCAATCAGAAAGGATATATGCATCCCTATGTTCATAGCAGCACAATTTACCATAGCAAAGATCTGGAAACAGCCTAAGTGCCCATCAGCAGATGAATGTATTAGACAACTGTGGTACATCTACACACGGGAATACTAGGCTGCTGTAAAAAAGAAGGCATTCTTACCATTTGCAACAGCATGGATGGAACTGGAGAGCATTATGCTAAGTGAAATAAGCCAGTCAATGAAAGAAAAATACCACATGATCTCACTCATTTATGGATAATAAAGACCATTATAAACTAATGGACAAAAATAGATACAGAGGAGAGAAACTAAGAAGGCGGCATAGGTAAACACCGGGAAATTGCTGCTTCCCTCAACAACTTCAAAAATACAACGAAAAGACAAAACGGACATCATCCAGAACTATAGGAAGGCTGGCTGAGTGTAAATTCTACAACTAGAAGAAAAGAGGAAAGCACACTGAGACTCAGAGGAGCTGAGGAAGTAAAGTGCAAAGGTACAGAAACTCGAGCGCGTGCGCGGAAAGAGGCTGGTACCTGAGGATGCGGCTGTCTTTTTGAATCAGGAGGGAGTCACAAGCTCCCGACTGCTCTGAACTCCGGTTCCGGGAAGTCTCTGGGGACCCAGGACTCATACGGGGAGAAACTGGACTGTCTGGCAGCAGGCAGAACTCTGAACTTGAGGGTGGCTTTCCCTCAGAGGTGCTTGCAGCAATTATCGGGACACTGACACGTGCGGCCCCTTAGGGCAGGGCTGAGGACCAGCCGTAGCTGCTTGCTCCGCTCTTTGATTCCCTGAGACCCTGCCCCACCCAGGCTGCGGCAGAGGCTTTTGCATATGAATGCCCTGGCCCTTTGCAACCTGAAAATTACCTAAAAAATTGCAGCTGGGCCAGACAGACCCAGGACTTCCAAGAGAAGGCCCAAGGCCCCACAGCAGCTTGCATTGCTTCACATCTGGGCCTCATCAGGGCACCTCCAAACTCCAAAAAAGGAAGGGGAATCTGCAGTTCTCTTCGTAGCTCCTGCTGGGTAACCTCAGGCAGAGGCTAAATTAGCACCTCCTTAGATCCAAGAGCCAGTGTACCCAGTGGTCAGAGGGGGACCATTCAGATTACAACTCCTCAGATCCATAAGGGACACACTCAGGACACACTCAGGGCAGACTCAGTGAGCACCAAAGCCCCACTGAAGCAAGTCTTGCCCCAGAAGGGTGTCTTCAGCACAGAAGTTCTCCCACTGCAGACACAGCTGATTCTCACTGCCAATTGGCCTGGAGGTCAATTCCTCCCAGTGATCCTACAACAATCAAGGCATAACTACAACAAGACTGTGCACAAAGCCCACAAGGGAGTGCACCAAGAGTGTCCACCTCAGGTAATTGGGGAGGCTGAGCCACTGGGCCCTATAGGACACCTAGAACACAAAACCACTCTACCAACACAGGGAAGCATAAAAAATGCAGAGACAAAGAAACAGGTCACAAATGACAGAAATGGAGGAAAGCAAACGACTGGATATAGAGTTCAAAACCACATTTATAAGGCTTTTCAAGAATTTTATGGAAACCACCAATAAATTTAGTGAGACCCTGGAGGATATGAAAAAAGACCAACTAGAAATTAAGCACACACTGACTGAAATAAAGAATAATATACAGAGATCCAACAGCAGACAAGAGGATCCCAAGAATCAAGTCAAAGATTTGAAACACAAAGAAACAAAAAATACCCAACTGAAAAAGAAAAAAGAAAAGAGATTCCAAAAATATGAAGATAGTGTAAGGAGCCTCTGGGGCAACTTCAAGTGTAACAACATCAGAATTATAGGGGTACCAGAAGAAGAGAGAGGGCAAGATATTGAAAACCTATTTGAAGAAATAATGACAGAAAACTTCCCCTACCTGGTCAAAGAAATAGACTTACAAGTCCAGGAAGTGCAGAGAACCCCAAACAAAAGGAATCCAAAAGAGGACCACACCAAGACACATCATAATTAAAATGCCAAGAGCAAAAGACAAAGAGAGAATCTTAAAAGCGGCAAGAGAAAAACAGTGAGTTACCTACAAGGGAGTACCCATACGACTGTCAGCTGATTTCTTAATAGAAACTATGCAGGCCAGAAGGGAGTGGCAAGAAATATTCAAAATGATGAATAGCAAGAACCTACAACCAAGATTACTTTATCCAGCAAAGCTATCATTCAGAGTAGAAGGTCAGATAAAGAGCTTCACAGATAAGAAAAAGCTAAAGGAGTTCATCACCACCAAACCAGCACTATATGAAATGCTGAAAGGTATTCTTTAAGAAGAGGAAGAAGAAAAAGGAACTCATACCATTTGCGACAGCATGGAAGGAACTGGAGAGCAAATAAATACCACAGGATCTCAGTCATTTGTGGAATATAATGAACAACATAAACTGATGAACAAGGACTGATCCAGAGATGGAGAGGCACTGATTGGACTGTCAGGCCTTGGAGGGAAGGTAGGAGAGGGTGGGGGTAAGGGGGAAAGATCAACCAAAGGACTTATATGCAAGCATATAGGCCTAACCAATGGACATGGACAACGGGGGGGGGGGAGGGCATGAGAGGGGGGGTAGGGGGCAACATGGGGATAAGGACACATATGTAATATCTTAATCAATAAAAAATATATTTTAAAAAATCAATAAAATATATTTAAAAAAAATAGTTACAGAGGAAGAGTAGCATCGAACAGACTGTCAAACCATAGCGGGAAGGCCAGAGAGGATTGGGAGGCCGGAGTGGGGGCTAAGAGATCAACCGAAGGACTTGTACACATGCATATAAGCATAACCAATGGACACGGGACACTGGGGGGTGAGGGAGGTGGGGGAATGTCAAGGGGGGAAAAAAGGAGACATATGTAATACTCTGTAATACTTTAAGCAATAAAACAAAATATTAAATAAATAAATAAATAAATAAATAAATAAATAAATAAATAAATAAAATGTTTTCTCTAATTAATCCCCTTTTAATGTGCATGGATGTCGTGTACCGGACCACTAGTATACTTGATAATTTCAGGTGAATTGAGTTCCTCCTGGGTGAGCTTTAGAGTTCAGGGACCTAAGGAAAAGGACGCGTTAGGAAAGAAATGGCAAGACATCATTCATTAAGTGCTTCCTATTGTGCCAGGTACCATGCTAAAAGTTTATATATATTCAAGTTAATATATATTCAAGTCACCTAGTTTCACCCACATAAGAATCCTATGAAATAGGTTTTATAACTATCTTGTTTTATTTATAGAATGAGAAAATCAAGGCATTAAGCATTTAAGTAACTTATGCCAAGGTCTCACAGCTGGTAAGTGGCAGAGCCAGAATGTGACCTCAGACAGTCTGGCTCCAAAACCCAATGTCCTTTCCACTCTACCATGTGAGGAGTGTCTGAGATTTTTCCAGCTCTAGATCGTAGTTCCCAAATGAGGCGCTGACATTCAGAGAACGTAGTATGATTTCAGAAGTGCCTGAAAAGTGTCCTCTCTCAATTTTCCTTTATTAACCTTTCCAGTTGCTGGCCTATGCTTGAAATTTCAGTTACAGATCTATTCCTTTGGCTTAAGTGTCCTATGTCCTGAAACCAAGGTCTAGGAAAGAGCATATAAGCTGTTATAATATTTTTTCCAGAGAGGTGATCTTATTGTACATATAGACAGCCAACATAAGATGCAATCATATCCAGAAAAGGAAGAGAACATGAGTGCACAAGGGCTTGAGGGCTCCATGGAAGAGAAAGGAACAAGGTAGAGGCCTGCAACAGACAGGTGTCACTGTTTTGGAGAAGACTAGCCCTTATCAAATGACAGTCATTACTCTGGAAACATACTCATAGACAGCACTGTGTTTCTGAAAAGGAAAGTCTTTCATGTTAGAGCCTTTGGAGCAAGGTTCTTCAGGAGAAGTGCTACTGAAAACCCCAGAGTTGTCTGTTTATCTTGGAATTCCTTTACTTAGCTCTGAAATATTACTCACCACAAATTTCTCTGATTGTCTATACTGTTACTGTGAAACAATTCTTATCTGTAAATCAAGAGGAAGGGAACTGAGGAGCAGGAAGTGGGGAAAAGGGTCAAGTAGCCTGTGCTTTTCCAGCCAGCTGAAGGGACTGCCATAGGGGAAATGTTCTTGTCTTGGCTTAGCTCTGCCCTTGATTGCTGTATGACCTTGAGCAAGTCATTCTGGCTAGTTGCTCCCATCTCTACCAGACTTTATTTGTCTTCTATACGCTGATGGCTTTAGTATACTTTTATACTAAACCTCCCTGTTGAGATAGAGCTATTGTCCTCAGTGGGCTGAGGTCCCTTCCAGAGGAAACAAACAAAAAGAAATATCACCTAACTTTACACATCTGTCTATGATAAAATGAAAATACCCTGTCTCCAAAACCTGTGCTTTATGAACACCATGTTTTCAATCAAGTGCCAGCATTTCAGAGCTATGCAACCTGATTAATGTGCCTGAGCCTCAGTTTCCTAGTCTAAAAATTGGGGATATAATCGTACCTGACTTACACATATTAAACACAGTGCCTGGCACATATTAAGTGCTTCATATGTGCTATTAAATGTGATTAAATGCCTGGCCAGTGTGGTTCAAGGGTTGAGTATTGACCCATGTACTGGAGGTCATTCTGGTTAGGGCACACGCCCAGGTTGCAGTCCCGAATCCCAGCAGAAGGTATGAAAGAGGCAGCTAATCAATGTTGAAGAATTGATGTTTCTGTCTCTCCCTCTCCCTTCCTCTCTCTTTAACATCTAAAGGGAAAAAAAGTGATTAAATGAGAAACAGTTGGATTTAATACCCCAATTTATGTTTTGATGTCAATAAGAAATTGGGTCATTTCTCTATTTTTGAGATATCTAAATAAAATGAAAGATGATTCAAGCTTTAGAAACCCGGGTAAAGCCTTCAGTCTTCTCATTTAGACTATAAGCTACCCTAGAAGACTGTCCTTAAACTTGCAAAGGCATGTGTGATCTTTCTTCTTTTTATTGTTTAAAGTATTACATATGTCTCCTTTTTCCCTGATTGACCCCTCCCCAGCCACTCCCAGCCCCCAGGACAAGCCCTCACCGCCCCAGTGTCAATGTCCATTGGTTATGCTAATATGCATTCAAACAAATCCTTTGATTGATCTCTCCACCCCCCCTTCCCCTGCCTTACCTCTGAGGTTGGAAGGTCTGTTGGATGCTTCTCTGTCTCTGTTTCTATTTTTGTTCAGCAGTTTATGTTGTTCATTATACTCCACAAATGAGTGAGATCATGTGATATTTATCTTCGACTGGCTTATTTCGCCTAGCATAATGCTCTCCAGGTCCATCCATGCTGCTGCAAATGGTAAAGGTTCCTCCTTTTTTACAGCAGCATAGTATTCCATCATGTAGATATACCACAGTTTTTAATCCACTCATCTGCTGATGGGCACTTAGGCTGTTTCCAGATCTTCGCTATGGTAAATTGTGCTGCTATGAGCATAGTGATGCATATATCCTTTCTGATTGGTGTTTCTGTTTTCTTGGGATATATTCCTAGAAGTGGGATCACTGGGTCAAATGGGAGATTCACTTTTAACTTTTTGAGGAAATTCCATACTGTTTTCCACCGTGGCTCCACCAGTCTGCATTCCCACCAGCACTGCATGAGAGTTCCTTTTTCTCCATATCCTCACCAGCATTTGTCCTTTGTTGATTTATTGATGACAGCCATTCTGACAGGTGTGAGATGGTACCTAATTGTTGTTTTAATTTGCATCTTTCAGATGATTAGTGACTTTGAACATGTCTTCATATATGTCTCTTGGCCTTCTGTATGTCCTCTTTTAAAAAGTGTCTATTTAAGTCCTTTGCCCATTTTTTTATTGGATTGTTTAATCTTCCTTTTGTTAAGTTGTATGAGTTCCCTATAAATGTTGGAGATTAAACCCTTATCAGAGATAGCATTGGCAAATATGTTCTCATTGATCCCACTTCTAGGAATATGTTCATGGAGTGGGCTTTCTTGTTGTTTGATTGGTGGTTTCTTTTGCTGTGCAGAAGCTTTTTATTTAGATGTAGACCCTTTTGTTTATTTTCTCCTTTGTTTCCATTGTCCTAGGAGCTATATCAGTAAAGATATTGCTACGACATATGTCTGATATTTTGCTGCCTATGGAGTCTTCTAAGATTTTTATTGTTTCCCGTCTTACATTTACGTCCTTTATCCATTTTGAGTTTATTTTGTGTATGGTATAAGTTGGTGATCTAGTTTCATTTTTTTGCATGTATCTGTCCAATTTTCCCAACTCCATTTATTGAAGAAACTGTCTTGACTCCATTGTATGCTCTTGCCTCCTTTATCAAATATTAATTGAGCATAATGGCTTGGGTCAATTTCCGTTTCATTAGTCTATATGTCTGTTCTTGTGCCAGTACCAAGAAGTTTTGAGAAAAGTGGCTTTGTAATATATCTTGATATCTGGTATTGTGATCCCTCCAACTTTGTTCTTCTTTCTCAGGATTGCTGCAGCTATTTGGGGTCTTTTTTTTATTCCATAAGAATTTTTGGAGAGTTTGTTCTAGGTCTGTGAAATATGCCAATGGTATTTTAATGGGAATTGCATTGAATCTTTAGATTGCTTTGGGTAGTATGGATATTTTAATGATGTTGATTCTACCAATCCATGAACATAGCATATTCTTCCATTTGTTTATGTCTTCCTCTATATCTTTTTTTCAATATCCTGTAGTTTTCCTGTCTTGTAGAGTACAGATCTTTTACCTCCTTAGTTAAGTTTATTCCTAGGTATCTTAATTTTTTTGTTGTTGTTGCAATGGTAAATGGGATTGTTTTATTTAGTTTCTTTTTCTGTGAGTTCATTATTGGTGTATAAAAAAGGCACAGATTTCTGGGTGTTAATTTTGTATCCTGCTACATTGCTAAATTCATTTACTAAGTCTAGAGAGACAAAATGGCAGCAGAATAGGCAGATGTGTCCTAAGCCTTGTCCAAGAGCAGATAGAAGTAGCAACTAAACCAAATAACATCCACCCCAAATTGGCGAAGTAGACACAGCTGGTGAGATAATAATTTATTAAGTCTAGTAGTTTTTTGATGGGGTCTTTAGGATTTTCTATGTACAATATAATGTCATCTGTGAATAATGATAGTTTTACTTCTTCTTTTCCAATTTGGATACCTTTTATTTCTTCTTCTTGTCTGATCACTATGGCTAGCACTTCCAGTACTATGTCCAACATGAGTGGTGAAAGTGAGACTCCCTGTCTTTTTCCTGTTCTTAGGGGAAATGGTTTTAGTTTTTGCCCAATGAGTATGATGTTGGCTGTAGGTTTGTCATATAAGGCTTTTATTATGTTGAGGTATGATCCTTCTATTCCCACTTTGTTGAGAGTTTTTACCAAGAAAGGGTGTTGGATTTTGTCAAATGCTTTTTCTGCATCTATTGATATGATTATGTGATTTTTGTCTCTCAATTTGTTTATGTGATATGTCACATTTATTGATTTGTGAATATTGTACCATCCTGGCATCCCTGGAATAAATCCCACTTGGTCATGGTGTATAATCTTTCTAATGTAATGGTGGATCTGATTTGCTAGAATTTTGTTGAGGATTTTAGCATCTATATTCATCAGGGATATTGGCCTGTAGTTCTCTTTCTTTGTGGTGTCTTTATCGGGTTTTGGAATTAGTGTAATGCTGGCTTCATAGAAAGAGCTTGGAAGTGTGCCTTCCTCTTGAAATTTTTGGAATAGTCTGAGGAGGGTTGGTTTTAGTTCTCCTTTGAATGTTTGGTAGAACTCCCTTGTAAAGCCATCCGGACCAGGGCTTTTGTTTAATAGAAGATTTTTTATTACTTTTTCAATTTCATCAGTAGTTATTGGCCTATTCAGGTTTTTTTTTTATTCTTCCTGATTGAATTTTGGAAGCTTGTCTTTATTCTAAAAATATGTCCACTTCATCTAGTTTGTCCAGTTTGTTGGAGTAGAGTTGCTTGTAGTATTTTTTTTTTTACAATCCTTTGTATATCTGTGGGGTTTGTTGTTACTTCCCCTCTTTCATTTCTGAATTTGTTTATTTGGTTCCTCTCTCTTTGTTTCTTGATGAGCCCGGCTAGAGGTTCATCAATCTTGCTTATCCTTTCAAAGAACCAGGTCTTGGTTTTATTGATCTTTTGTATTGTGGGGTTTTTTTTTTGTTTTTGTTTTTTTTGTTGTTTTGTTTTGTTTTTTGGTCTCTATGTTGTTTATTTCCACTCTGGTCTTTATTATTTCCTTCCTTCTACTTACTCTGGGATTTTCTCTCTCTCTTTTTTTTTTAACCAATTTTAACATTTTAATGTACCCTTCCCACACATTTTTTAAATTTTCCCTTAAAAATTAATTAAAAAGGAATTTTACTGTTTTATTTCTAGTCTCTATTTTTCTGATTACAAAAGTAATTATATTTATTTTACAATATTCAAACATTATCACAACCTATAATGTAGAAAAACAGTCTCTCTAGGAAAAAAAAACAAAAACAAAACAAAAAAAGCAGTCTCCTATAATCCCATGCTTCAGAAATAACTATTATGGTTAACAGTTTCCTATCCATGTTTCTCATAGACTTGGATTATTTATATTTTTAGGTATGTTTCATAGTTCCTTCTAACCAGACTTCCTAGCTACTTCTAAATGGTAATGATTTAAAGTTGGGTTTAAGTTCTGTCCTACTCTCATTCCTACCTGCCTTCACTCCTGCTTGTGCCCTAATAGCCAGCAGTCTTGACTCAAAGTTCTTTGAACAGTTTTTATATTCTTGGTCCCAATGACTTTTATAGTTAATTAATTAATTTTATTATTATTTTTTTAAATCCTCACCTGAGGATATTTTTTTAAAATCTTTATTGTTCAGATTATTAGAGTTGTTCCTCTTTTTTCCCCCATAGCTCCCCACCACCCAGTTCCCACTCCACCCGCTGCCCTTACCTGCCCCCCCAATGTCCTCATCCATAGGTGTACGATTTTTGTCCAGTCTCTTCCCACACCCCCACACCACTTTCCCCCTGAGAATTGTCAGTACACTCCCTTTCTATGCCCCTGATTCTATTATATTCACCAATTTATTCTGTTCATCAGATTTTTTATTTACTTGATTTTTAGATTCACTTGTTGATAGATATGTATTTGTTGTTCATAATTCTTATCTTTACCTTTTTCTTCTTCTTCCTCTTCTTAAAGAATACCTTTCAGCATTTCATATAATACTGGTTTGGTAGTGATGAACTCCTTTAGCTTATTCTTATCTGTGAAGCTTTTTATCTGACCTTCAATTCTGAATGATAGCTTTGCCGGGTAAAGAAATCTTGGTTGTAGGTTCTTGGTATTCATCACTTTGAATATTTCTTGCCACTCCCTTCTGGACTGCATAGTTTCTGTTGAGAAATCAGCTGACAATCTTATGGGTACTCTCTTGTAGGTAACTAACTGTTTTTCTCTTGCTGCTTTTAAGATTCTCTCTTTGTCTTTTGCTCTTGGCATTTTAATTATCATGTGTCTTGGTGTGGTCCTCTTTGGATTCCTTTTGTTTGGGGTTCTGTGCGCTTCCTGGACTTGTAAGTCTATTTCTTTGACCAGGTAGGGGCAGTTTTCTGTCATTATTTCTTCAAATAGGTTTTCAATATCTTGCTCTCTCTCTTCTTCTGGCACCCCCATAATTCGGATGTTGTTACCCTTGAAGTTGTCCCAGAGGCTCCTTACACTATCTTCATATTTTTGGATTATTTTTGCTTTTCTGGTTGGGTGTTTTTTTACTTCTTCGTACTTCAAATCTTTGACTTGATTCTTGCAATCCTCTAGTCTGCTGTTGGATCTCTGTATAATATTCTTTATTTCAGTCAGTGTATGCTTAATTTCTAGTTGGTCCTTTTTCATATCCTCGAGGGTCTCACTAGACTTATTGAGGATCTTACTAAATTTATCAGCCGTTTCTAGAAAATTCTTGAAAAACCTTATAACCATGGTTTTGAACTCTATATCCAGTAGTTTGCTTTCCTCCATTTCTGTCATTTGTGACCTGTTTCTTTGTCTCCACATTTTAGCTGCCTCCCTGTGTTGATAGGGTGCCTTTGTGTGCTAGGTGTCCTGTAGGGCCCAGTAGCTCAGCCTCCCCAATTACCTGAGGTGGACACTCTTGGTGCACCCCTTTGTGGGCTGTGTGCACAGTCTTGTTGTAGGTAAGCCTTGATTGTATTTGGTATCACTGGAAGGAATTGACTTCCAGGCCAATTGGCTGTGAGAATCAGCTGTGTCTATGGTGGGATAACTTCTGTGCTAGAGACACTCTTATGGGGCAAGACTTGCTTCAGTGGGGCTTTGGTGCTCACTGAGTCTTCCCCCTGAGTGTGTCCCTTATGGATCTGAGGAGTTGTAATCTGGATGGTCCCACTCTGACCACTGGGTACACTGGCACTTGGATTTCTAAGGAGGTGCTAATTTAGCCTCTGCCTGTGGCTAACCAGCAGGAGCTACAGAGAGATCTGTAGATTCCTCTTCTTTGTTTGGAGTTTGGAGGTTCCTAGATGAGGCCCAGCTGTGAAGCAATGCAAGCTGCTATGGGGCCTTGGGCCTTCTTTTGGATGTTCTGGGTCTCTCTGACCCAGCTGCAGTTTGTTAGGTAATTTTAGATTGCAAAGGGCCAGGTCATTCTTATGCAAAAGCTTCTACGCACAGCTTGGGTGGGGCGGGGTCTCAGGGAATCAACTATGGCTGATCCTCAATCCTGCCCTAAGAGGTCCTGGGTCTCAGTGTCCTGCAGTAATTGCTGCAAGCACCTCTGAGAGAAAGCCGCCCTTGAGTTCCGCCCGATGCCAGACAGTCCAGTTTGTCCCTGTATGAGTCTGTGTCCCCAGAGACTCACCCGGAACTGGAGTCAGGGCCATTGGGAGCTTGTGTCTCCCTCCAGATTGAAAAAGACAACTGCATTCTCAGTTGCTAGCCCTTTCCACGTGCGCCTCCATACCTTTGCACTTTACTTCCGCACCTCCTCTGAGTCTCAGCGTGCTTTTCTCTTTCCTTCTAGTTATAGAATTTCCACTCAGCTTGTCTTCCTGTGGTTCTGGATGATGTCCGTTTTGTCTTTTATTTGTATTTTTGAAGTGGTTGTGCGAGGCAACAATTTCACGTGTTTACCTATGCCGCCACCTTGGTTTCTCCTACTCTGGGATTTTCTTGTTGCACTCTTTCTAATTCTTTAGAAATAGTTAGATAATTTTTTAGCATTTTTTCTTGTGTGTGTGTGTGTTTTTTTATGTAGGTCTATAGAGCTATGAACTTCCCTCTCAGGACTGCTTTCTCTGTGTCCCATAGATTTTGGATTGTTGTGTTTTCATTGTCATTTGTTACCAGGATGCTTTTTATTTCTTCTTTGACTTCTTTGGTAACCCAATCATTGTTTAATAACATGCTATTTATCCTCCAAGTGTTTGATGTTTTTCATTGTTTTTATTGTAGCTGATTTCTACTTTTATGCCATTGTGATCTGAGAAGATGCTTGATATGAATTCTATCTTCTTGAATTTGAAGAGACTTTGCCTGTGTCCCAATATGTGGTCTATCTTTGAAAATGTCCCATGTGCACTTGAGAAGAATGTATATTCTGTAGCTTTGGGATGAAATGTTCTGAGGATGTCAATTTATTCCATCTGACCTAGTGAGACATTTAGGATTGATGTTTCTTTGCTGATTTTTTTGTTTAGAGGATTTATCCAGTGGTGTCAAATGTGTGATATTTTATAAATGCTCTCTACCACGCTGCCAGGGTGGAGAAGACAGATTGGCGTCATCTGACCAGAGTCCCATTGTGGTATATTTGGTGAGATCTGGGGCTTTGGGAAGCAGCCCCCCCTCCAACACACACACACACACACACACACACACACACACACACACACACACACAGACATTTTCCTAATTACTTCTTCCTAGAGCCTGAAATGCCCACAGTGTCTTCTGAGAAGACACAGTCCAGAAATATCTACCTTATCAGTTCTCATTCCAGAACTATGGCCTCCAACCATGGAGGCTTTTGATCTTCTGCATACTCCTGTTAATATGCAAGTATGCCTGTTATGCCCCAGGCTCTTACCAACTAACTCCCAACTCCAGTTAATTCTTTAGCAAGTCCTAAAAGAGTGGGGCACAGAATGATGATATGAGCTAGGGAGCTGACTGTACTGGCAGCTAGAAGGCAAGTGGTGCAGAAGAAGGTGGAGGCCTGGGGGCTTGGGGCCAAAGCTTCTGGCCCAACCTCACTGCACTCAGCCTTTGTGTCCTTCCCTCGGTCTTTCTAAAACTCCAGATAGAAACTAAATCCAATGTTTGAGGAGCCCAATATTGGACCATCAAGTCATACCAATTTGGGCTAATGGATGCAGAGGAGGATAGTCTACGGACCATTTTTCAAAGGGATACAGTTTTATGACTGCCCAACCAGCACAGTAGCATGGAACTAATAGCTAACCAAGGGCTGCCAAGTTCCAGGCCTGCCAGATCTCTTTAAATGACAAGATAAGAATCATTTATAATTAGCACATTTGGTCTGTAAATGGGATTTACTAAACTCCCAGCCAACAGTTTGTTCCCATGGTTGTGATGAGCATGTACCCACAATGCTTACTCCATTTTAACAGGATCTCAAATAAAACCAAAGATTTATGAAGCCCAGCCCCAAGCAGATGCTCTCAATGCTGAGAAAGGGCCATCCAAAGCAGTGACCAAAGTTTGACTGTTGCCAGATTATCAATAAGCAATACTGTGGGGGAGGAGAAACCCTGACTTTGTTAGAATGAAACACCAGCACCCTGAGACAGGAATGGTCCAGACTCCCTTATCTGCTAAGACTATGCAGTCTTCTCAAACATCAACTGAACATGCTGTGTGTGTGTGTGTGTGTGTGTGTGCACGCGCATGCATGTGCATGTGTGTGTGCCACACATGCAACAAGTGGGGAGTGGTGTGTAGTACGAAGCCAGAGATGCAACTTTTAGATTGGTTCAAACCAAGCTGTTAGTAATTACACAGTGATTCACTCTGGGAATTTATCTGAAGAAACCCAAAACACAAATTCAAAAGAATATATGCGCACCTATATTTATTCTGTGTTATTTACAACTAATGATCCGGTGCATGGATTCGTGCACATTGAAAGGAAACTAATTAGAAGGTGGCCGGTGGGGCAGGACTGGGTGAGATGGGCCAGGCATGCCCTGGAGCCAACCTCCTGCAGTCCCTCCCAGAGAGCCGCACCTGGGGTGGTGCTGTGGCTTGAAGGGCATCTGTGGAGTGAGTGGTGTCCCTCTGGCAGACTCTCCAACTCTCCAACATCCCCCGAGGGGTCCCAGAGTGCAAGAGGGCACTCTGCAAAGTTGCTGTGGTACAGGGTGTTGAACGCAAATGCAAGTGTGCAGTAAACCATATTCAGTGCCGACAGTGCCCCAGCAAATAACCCAAGGCCGAAAGTCGAATTGCGTGGCCCCACAAGGAGTCAGGCTCCCTCCTCTCTGGTTTTGGGTTGCATCACCCAAGAACTGCCACTGTCAATTCAATGCAACTTGGCAACTCCTGCGTTGAGTGTCTGCCCCCTGGTGGTCAGTGTGCATCATAGCGACTGGCCAGGTGATTGGACACTTAGCATAGTAGCAATATATATATATATATATATATATATATATATATATATATATATATATAGATAGATAGATAGATAGATATAGGTATATATTAGAGGCCCGGTGCACAAAAATTTGTGCACTTGGGAAGGGGTCCCTCAGCCCAGCCTGTGCCCTCTCGCAGTCTGGGACACCTCGGAGGATGACCACCTGCTGGCTTAGGCCTGCTCCCCGGGGGATTGGGCCTAAGCTGACAATCAGACATCCCTCTGGCAGCCCGGCAGCCCTCGGGGATTTCCACTTGCCAGCGGGGAGAAGACCTAAGCTGCAGTCGGACATCCTTAGCGCTGCTGAGGAAGCAGGAGAGGCTCCCACAACCACCGCTATACTGGCAGCCATCAGCCTGGCTTGTGGCTGAGCAGAGCTCCCCCATGTGGGAGCGCACTGACCACCAGAGGGCAGCTCCTGCATTGAGCGTCTGCCCCCTGGTGGTCAGTGTGTGTCATAGTGACCAGTCATTCCCAGTCTTTCTGCTGTTAGGGTCAGTTTGCATATTACCCTTTTACTATATAGGATAGAGGCCTGGTGCACGGGTGGGGGCTGGCTGGTTTGCCCTGAAGGGTGTCCTGGATGAGGGTGGGGGTCCTGCTTGGGTGCCTGGCCAGCCTGGGTGAGGGGCTGATGGCTGTATGCAGCTGGCCACACACCCTTCAGGGTGGGGGTCCCCACTGGGGTGCCTGACCAGTCTGGGTGAGGGGCTGAGGGCCGTTTTCAGGCTGGCCGGCAACTGAAGCTCCCAGCCTCTCCTTTTTTTCTTTTTCTTTTTTTATTCTGGGATTTATTTACCTTCTATAATTGAAACTTTGGTGCCATCCTGCTCGCTCCAGCTCTGAGGCTGCGGCTGGCTGAAAGCAGGTATCTGGGGTTTGTTTAGCTTCTATAATTGAAACTTTGTTGCTTTTGGAGCTGTTGCTTTCGGAGCTTAGAGCAGACTGTGGCAGATGGGGAACCTTGGCTTCCTCCATCACTGGAGCAAGCAAGCCTCCTGCTTGCTTCAGCTGCGTGGCTGCCGGCCACCATCTTGGTTGGCAGTTAATTTGCATATCTTGCTGATTAGCCAATGGGAAGCATAGCGGAGGTATGGTTAATTACCCTTTTGTCTTTTATTAGATAGGATATATATATATATATATATATATATATATATATATATATATTCAAGATTTGGAAGCAGCCCAAGTGTCCATCAGTAGATGAGTGGATAAAACTATGGTACATTTACACAATGGAATACTACTTGGCTATAAAAAGGAAGGAAACCTTACCCCTTGTAACAGTATGGATGGACCTAGAGAGCATTATGCTAAAGGAAATAAGCCAGTTGGAGAAAGGCAAATACCATATGATTTCACTCATACATGAAATCTAATGAACAAACGAAACTGGTATGCAAAATAGAAACAGACTCATAGATATAGAGCAGGCTGACAGTTGTCAGGCTGGGGGATTGGGTGGCAGGGTAGAGGGATTGAGCAAAAAGGGGAAAAGTAGAGAAAAAAACTCATGAACATGGACAACAGTGGGGTGAGTGCTGGGAAGGGGAGTGGAAAGTATAGAGGAGATAAATGGTGATAGAAGGACACTTGACTTTGGGTGGTGAATACACAATACCCGTACAGATGATGTGTTGTGGAATTGTAGACCTGAAACCTGTATAATTTTGCTAATCAGTGTCATCCCAATAAATTCAACAAAAAGGGGGGGGGGGAGATATCTCAAGCAAGCTGGGAAAAGAGATGGTGAGAGGCTCCCACTGCTGCTCCCTACTGCTGCTGGGAATAGACAAACATTTCTGTTTCCTTCCAAGAAAAGTGAATGAACAACAATAATCTTGTGTGCATTCTCCTGCCATGACACATACTCACATACATACTCCATACACAAGTCCTTTGTTGAACCACAGGGTAGGAAATGGGAAATTCAAAATGAAGAGCCTGAGAAGCCATTTTATTTCCTTTTCAGGGGTCTTCTCACTGTCCTGCAGAGGAGCCAGCCCTGAGTGATACAGACCAGAACACTTCTCATGGAGTCTTATTTCTCACCTTAGATATAAAACAGAGACTTTCCAGGCCTCAGGGCAGGAGAAGCTTCATCTGATGGAGAAAATCACAGTAGGCTCTGAATGTAACCCAGGGTTGGCTTTGTGAGTGTTGTGGATTTGTGTTTTGGTGACATGAACACATAAAAAAAGGTGAGTATGTGCAACAACAAAAAAAAATCACAGGAAAAGCTCCAAAACCACTTGAGCTGGGTCTGAAGGGGAAGCCAAACAGAGAAAGGCTTCCCTCTCTCCTTTTAGACTTGCCGGTTGAGTTTCCTTTGTTCTCTGGACTGAGATTTGGAGTTTGTGAGGATATTTGCACAGGCAGTATGTGCCCCAAATCCCTAGGCCAGGCTATAATGGGGGGTCTCAGGGTACCTGGGGCTGTTTCCTCAGAGATCTGGCCATGTGAAAAAAAGGAGGCTTTGTATCATCAAAGGTGAGAGGATTCCAGATGGAGCAAAATCTTAAAGGCAAACATGAGCATGGTGGGGTGGCAGGGGTGCCAGTGACCTTAATGAGGCCTGGCTTGAACACAGGGCCTAGGTCAGAAGTGTTGAGAGGCGAGGAAGTGAGGGGGAAAAAAACCCACACAAAAGAAAACAGATTGTACTTGTCAGATACTACAGGTTTTTGGCATGAGAGTGTTCATGGCCCTTCCCTCGGGAAAAAATGTTTGCAGACCGATGTGAGTTTAAGTGAGCTCTCCAGCACAATGTCTGCCTAATGGCCTGGACTTTGGAGAATAAATCTCTTGCCTTCAGAGATCTGTATGGATCCTAGGAAACCTAGGTTCTTTCTTGGGTGAAATACATTAAGCCAGGACAGCTGTGCCTGACATTTTATGAGTAAAGCAAGGAGGGCTGTGCCTGGCTCTGCCTTGTTTGGGAGGGAGAAACATTCCTGAGGGAGCCCCCACTCCAGCCCATGCTTCCACTCTGCTCCCTCAGCCCGAGTTGGGAGCCCTCACAAATGTGTTGGGTTGAAGGTTGAGAATAAATCCTGAATGTGTGTGTGTGTTTTCCCCCAAAGTCCATCCAGGGCTGCCTTCCCACGCTTAGCCTATTGTCCCCAGCCCATTGGCAATGATCTAGGCCTGACCCCAAGGGCAAAGCCTGGCCGGTTTCTGGAAAAGTGTTAACATTATAGAAGCATGGGAGAAAGGGGTCCCCCCAGATCTCAGGAAGACCAGTACTCTCTCTCCCTACTCATGGGTCCTGCAGGCCTTAAAATGAAGGCCCAGTCCCCTACTCTACACCTGCGGAAGGACAGCAGGCTTGATCTGCCCCCAATGGTTGGCATACAGGGGCCTTATTCACTGTGTTTTGAGGGGAACTGCCTATCACTGGCTGCTCTGCAGTGGAGCCTCCTTCTAACCAGTTGCTGCTGCTCACAGTCACGCCACTCTAATCTTGCAGATAGGCCTAAACCTCCCTTCCTCAGCACATTTTTAGGAAGGGTGGTTTTTTTGTTGTTTGTTTCTCACTCTCTCTCTCTCTCTCTCTCTCTCTCTCTCTCTCTCTCTCTCTCTTCATCAAAACACCCACATCTCTGTCCACACTATAAATCAGGGTGGGGAGCCTCTGGCCCACAGCCCATATCTGGCCCTCAGCTTGATTCATCTGGCATGTGGGGGATACTGTACTGGCTGCCACAGCTGCAACCCAGAGAATAATGCCTCCCTCCCCACCTCCCACCCCCTGGACTGCTGGAGCCAGCCCATTCCAAAGGGAGCCTCACAAAATAGCCTGACTCAGATAGGGGGTGGCCCCTACAAACTCCTTCAGTTGTTTTTAAACAGGAAATGGAACTACAGAGCCAAGGAGGTGATTTTCATAATGAGAAAAGTCAATATTTAACGGCCACTTTGCTCATTTCCAGGAATGAACTAACAAAGCACATCTCCTGCATTTTATCATTTAACCTTCTCAACCCTTTAGTGTTGAAAACTCTTGTTTTCATCTGGAGTCTAGGAAGGAGGAGCTCAGACACTTGCCTAGCCCCAGAGTTAGAAAGCAGCCCAGCTGGGAATAAAACCCAACTGGCTTATATCAGTGCCTCTGTAACCATTCTGCACTACTGTCTGCTGTACTGTACTGCGCTTGCTCTCATGATTCTAGAGTCATATCTTTTCCTTGTCTCTGCATTACATGCAATAGAGATGCGGTAGTTCTGGGATGACTACAAATTTGACTCTAGTTCAGGGGTGGGCAAACTTTTTGACTCAAGGGCCACAATGGGTTCTTAAACTGGACTGAAGGGCCGGAACAAAAGCACGGATGGAGTGTTTGTGTGAACTAATATAAATTCAAAGTAAACATCATTACATAAAAGGGTACGGTCTTTTTTTTTTTTAGTTTTATTCATTTCAAATGGGCCGGATCCAGCCCGCGGGCCGTAGTTTGCCCACGGCTGCTCTAGTTTAAGTGTAGACAACCTCTGCTCTAAAGATTTATAAAACAAACAAAACTGAAGGGTAGAGATTGTGTTCAACAGGATACTTAGAATTTTTTAAAGGCAGTAAAACTTTTTTCAAGTCCAGAGTCCAAATAAATAAAATAATGCTTGAGGAGTTCATCACAAAGATTTCCCTTTCCTCTTTCCTATTTGCCTAGACAGATAATGACCAATAGGGAAGAGAGAGGGAGGGAGGGAGAGAGAGAGAGATAGCGCCCTCTGGTCTTACTCTCCAAGAGACCTCTCCAAATCCTCCCACGCTTTCTCAATGCCCCAATGCAACACTAGCACAACTCTTCCTCTCCTAAAAGAATCCATTGAAATTGTATCTCTGGGCAGGTAAGCTGGAGCCCAGAATTTATACCCCAGTAAAATATAGTATGTCTCTGGGCACCGAAAAAATGTGGTAAATCTAGGAATACCCAGCAGTTGAATGGTTAAAAACTAAAAGGGAATGGGGCTATGTTCAGAGCCCCCAGTGTCAGACCACCTGTCTACCTTTAAAAAAGAAATATAAGCTTTTGCCTGATGTGAAATCTGAAAATACCATTGGACCCACAAATATCCTTTGTGACACTACAAGGCAACAGACAACTGCTTGGGTTTAGGAAAAATCGGGGGAATTCTAGACTGATCCAGGAAAGAGGAGGCAGCTGTTTGGTGTCAGACCCCCAGAGCCCCTGACTCCTGCTTCTTAAGGTCCAAGTGTCAAGAGGTATAAAATAAAATAAAGATTTGGATGGCCCCCTAACCCCACCAACAGGGTGGTCCCAGAATCCAACAGCTGGTAGAAACGGCCCTGGCAGTGTGATACTCCAAATGAGTACATCTTATCCTCCCAAGATCCTTGGACATGGAAGCTTTGCTATGCTTATTACTGAGAAAGCTCTGGCTCCCTCCAACCCATTTGTATCTCTTTATCCTCTCTCCAAACATTTGTTGTTTGGCAGGCACAGCTGCAGGCTCCTAAGAGCCATGGCCTCAGACCTCTGTGAGACCACACCGAAACAGGTCCAGTTGAGGAGTATTAACCTGAAGGGCATCTTGTCTGAGTCCTAGAAGCAAGTGCATCCTGCAGACCTGACCATAGAAAACACATGCCTCTGTTTTCAGAACCTGCTAGCATATTTCCCTGTGTGGCATTCCAGAAGCCAATAACTCGAAGGAGTTTCATTCTACACAGAGAGAAGTGTATAAAACTGCAAGAATCTAAGTAAGTAAATCAAAGTCACAGTGCATCTAGCAGCCTGGTGACCTATTTCCTGAATTGGATGTTGGAATCGCCTTCCCACAGAACAGCCAATTGTGATGTGTTAGTATTTTCATGCCGAGCAGCCCTCTGGCATGGAGGCGCTGCCCCATTCCTTCCCAAGGAAATTCCACTGCAGACAATGTTATGATTAGTGGACTAATAGCACTTGTTGTTGGAACACTCCAGACAAAGCTGCAGTGTAGACTGGCCTCCAAGTCCCTTAATCACCTATTTCATCATCTCGACACTGGAGCCTGGGCAATGGGGTTGGGCTTGTGGATCCCAACAATTAACCAAAGGGACAGCTGCTTGTTTGCACGGGGATCTCCCTTCTCTCCATTCATAATCCTAAGCCAATCTGGGGTGTTAACTGGTGTGGTTAGCATGTCCACTACTGGATGGCAACTAGAAAAAGAGATGCTGCAGGCTAATTCTGAAGCAAGCTACCTGCCCGCACACTCCTGACATTCATACACACACATTTTCCTTGAAATTAACTTGCAGGTGTTCTGGGCAGGGGCAGGGGAGAGTCCAGGAAATGGGTGCATGCTAGTATGCATGCCACATGATTGGGAGCATTGCCGATACCCAACACTATAATGGGGAGCTCCTTTACCATTCCCTCTGACATTGCATGGAACTGTTGGGGGAGGAGATATGGAAGCTCTAATCACACCATGGCTTCTGAAAAAGACAGTTGAGTCTGAGGGAAATGATGGAGGCTGAAGAACAGTCTATTCCTTCATTCTGGTCCCTTTTGATAGGGCTTCTAACCAAATCAGCTAATTAGCTGAAGGCAGAGGCTTACAGTATCTGAATGAACTGATTTAGAATTGAGTATATATAAAAAGATAACATAGACATGAAGGAGACAGTAAGGCTGATAAAATCATAGAGCAAAGAAAAGAATGTCCCAGGACTTACTTAATGATTTCTCAGAACTGCTGGCAATTCTAAGGCCAGGAGACTCAACCTCCTTTCTAACCCTGAGAGCCAGTGGGGCTTCTTGGCTACATCTTTGAGTGAAGAAACAAACTTATAAAGAGAGAATTAAGTTGGGGGAGGTGAGTAGTGAGAGCAAGACAGGGTGAGAAAAAAGAAAAGAAAAAAGGAGGCCAATGATTTTTTGAATGTAGACTACTAACAGCAATGTCTTCAGGTCCTTAGCAGAAATACCAGAGATCCAGAGTGCCTAGAACTGGCTTCAGGGAGAAGTGCTTTCCCAGTGAACAGTATTTGATTATTTGAAACGCATCAGCAATTCTCTAAATAACAAGACACAAGGTAGACAATCCTTGGCAATTTTCTTCCCACAGATGCTGTGGCTCATTCTCCAAGGTTCTTGATATAACTACACTAATCATGTGATGCCCAGGGTGAGATGGCTGCCCCAAGCAAACCGGGCATATCCCAGGTGTCCAGCTTCTGTTCTCTCCTCCACCCTCCCTGAGAAGTGCAAACTGTCCGGGTGAACAGACAGCTCTCAAAGCAAAGGCTCAAACATTTTCTGGGAAAGTCCCACCCCAATCCCTTTCCCACTGCTCTTTCCAAAATTAATTTGGCTTTGTTTTGGGCTCCACAAATTATGAGTTAGTTTCCAGGGGAGCTAGAGATGAGGCATTCCCAATGTGGGATTCAGAATTCTGTTAGTTTCCACCAAAGTGCCAGAATATCATTTGGGGGTGGTTTTTCCCTCATATTTGAACAATGACCCAAAACCTGTTGATTTATTTAGACACAATTCTTCCAGGACAGATGGTATTCAACAGAATGAAATAATTAGGATATTTAAAAGAAATAATTATGTCAGAAAATACAGTGTAGTCAAACATGCCTGGTAATCTATATGAAGAATTCATGTTTAAAATGTGCATTTAAGCTGTCATTATAGATTCTGTTGCCTTGTTATTCTGAGGTAAAAGAACTATTGACAAGAGATGCTTCCTAGCATGTTGTTAAAGAAAAACATGATTTTTAAAACCTTGTGGGAACAGTGACATGAAATGTTCAGTTTATTTTCATCTCTTCCTGGAGAAACTAAAGTTCCTGATGAACAACTTTATGAGGCAATGGCTTAATTACACTACTAGTAAATGGTGTTTTAAAAAATAACACAGCAAGGTGGGAGTTGGGGTTGGGGTAGATATCTTGCTAAATTGCTTTTTGTTTGACTTTTAGCTGCCTTTCGTTTTCCATAGCTCAGGGTCCAAAAGATGGGACTCTTTTCTGAAACATATATTCCTTTCAATGAAAGCTTCATGTGTAAAGCTCTTTACTCCTCTGCTTACACCAGTGAGGATGAAATAGCCTGCATGAGATACTTAATTCTGAGCTAGTAGACTCCTGGAGCAAACAGGATACCTAAATGCAGAGAGGAAATCAATTAACTCCAGTTAACAATATTGGCCACATGGTTTGCTTCTTGCCTCCCCCATAACCAGTGCCACCAAATTATCTTTTACTTGTCTGATCTGACAAATGCAACACTGTGTGATTTCGGCCCAGAGCCTTGATGGGGCACTAAGTCAGAATGACAATGTGTAATAACATCTTCCCAATTTTAAAAGTCTGGGGCCAGGGGAAAGAGTGGGCTTTGAAATAAGTGGATTTGGAATTAGTATTTGAGTTTAATTTAAGTGAAAAATCTTCTTTATGTCAAAAATTAATTCTAACTTTAAAATTCTGTAATCCTTTGACATTATCTACCAAAGCTGAACATATACACAACATAGATAGAAGTCAGCAATTCTACTCCTATGTATACTCAAGAGAAATGTATGTGCATGTGCTCCAAGACACATATACAGAAATATTTATACCAGAATTATTCATAATAGCCAACACAGATAACAATTCAAAGGTCCATCAAGTATAGGATAAATGGATTGTGATAAAGTCATTCAATGGAATACTACAGGGCAATGAGAATGAATGATCTACAGCTGTAAGGAAACATATACATAAATCTCACAAGCGTGATGTTGAACAAAAGAAGCCAGACACAGAAGAGCACATCCTGTGTCATTCCATCTATCTTATATAATAAAAGGCAAATATGCAAATCGACCAAATGGCAGAACAACCAGTATCTATGACATGCACTGACCACCAGGGGGAAGATGCTCAATGCAGGAGCTGCCCCCTGGTGGTCAGTACGCTCCCACAGGGGGAGCGCCACTCAGCCAGAAGTTGGACTCATGGCTGGTGAGCACAGCGGCGGTGGTGGGAGCCTCTCCCGCCTCCTCAGCAGCGTTACAGATGTCTAAGCTGTCAATTGGACATCCCCTGAGGGCTCCTGGACTGCAAGACAATACAGGGCAGGCTAAGAGACAACCCCCCCCAAGTGCACAAATTTTGTGCACCAGTCCTCTAGTGTATATATATAAAGCCTAAGTGACCAAACAACCGAACAACTGGTCAACTGGTTGCTATGAGTGCACTGACCACCAGGGGGCAGACACTCAATGCAGGAGCTGCCCCCTGGTGGTCAGTGCACTCCCACAGCGGGAGTGCCACTCAGCTGACCAACAGGCACCAGACGCAAGGCTCATGGCTGGCCACTGCAGCCCAGAGACCACAGTGGAGCTGCAGCAAGCCTACTGAGTGGTAGTGGTGGCAGGCTCAGCTGGGCCGGGATGAGCAGGAGCGGCAGGTAGGAGCAGTAGGTGGTGTTGGATTGCCAGTTTTGGCCCCATCCCCACAGTCTATGTCGAGGGACCCCACTGGTGCACAAATTCGTGCACTGGGCCTCTAGTCCTATCTAATAAAGAGTGAATATGCAAATTGACCATCACACTGTCACAAATATGGCGGCGCCCACAGCGGAGTGGGGTTTCCATAACACAAGATGGCTGTGCGCACAGCAGAGGCCAAGTTCTCATAATGAGCCTTAACGAGCAATCAGCAGGGACCAGAGGCTCTAAAATTTGCTCTAAAAATTGACCCCATATGAATATCTTTTGGGGGAGGATGGCTGCCCTCCCTGCACGGGGTGTAATGTCCTGGGCTGGATGAGGCATTTAATGCATTGACTTTAGTTACTTACAGGTGGTTCCCGAGACCAGGAAGGAGTCACTGGTTCAAAAGCCATGAGTAGGTGCAGGCACTTCCCTAATTCTGGGCCTGGGCAGGGTACCTGCAGCTGTGCCCCCCACCTGGTAGGGCTTGACAGGAGACCTCAGGCCACACACTCCCCACCCTGGTGCCAGGCCAGGGGGCCTCAGGCTGTGAACTCTGCCCGGCAGGGCTTGACGGGGGACCTCAGGCCACACTTTGACAGGGGACCTCAGGCCATGCCCCCCGTCCAGCAGGGCTTGACAGGGGACCTCACGCTGCTCCTCCTGCCCTGGGCTGGGGGACCTGAGGCTATGCCCCCCCCACCCAGTGGGGCTTGATGGGGGATCCCAGGCCACACCCCCCACCTGGCAGGGCTTGACGGGGCATCCCAGGCCATGTCCCCAACCCGGCGGTGCTTGACAGGGGACCTCAAGGTGCTTCCCCCACCCTGATGCCGGGACAGGGGACCTCAGGTTGTGCTGCCTGCCCTGGTGCCGGGCCAAAGGACCTCAGGCTGAACCCCCCACCCTGGTGCTGGGTCGGGGGACCTGAAGGTGCCTGGGGGACCTAAGGCTGCGCCCCCCACCCTGTGGGGCTTGATAGGGAACCTGATGCTATGCCACCCGCCTGGCATCGGGCCAGGGGACCTGAGGCTGCACCTCCTTGCCAGCCGGGCTTGGCAAGGGTGGGGCCGGCTGGGTCTGGGTCTCTCGCGATTTTGAGGCACATGCGGATGGGCAGGGACTTGACTCTGGGTCCCGCAGTGCGCCCCATACTCTGACAGGAGGAAGATTTTCATATACATTTTACTAATTTTCTCTCATCTCTGACACTTCTATTACAGAGAAGGGCAAATAGCAATATTTTAAAAAATATTTCCTCTAATTCAGTGGTTCTCAACCTGTGGGTCGTGACCCCTTGGGGCGTTGAATGACCCTTTCACAAGGGTCACCTAAGACCATCAGAAAACATATATAATTACATATTGTTTTTGTGATTAATCACTATGCTTTAATTATGTTCAATTTCTAACAATGAAAATATATCCTGCATATACATATCAGATATGTACATTATGATTCATAACAGTAGCAAAATATATCCTGCATGTACATATAAGATATGTACATTATGATTCATAACAGTAGCAAAATTACAGTTATGAAGTAGCAAGGAAAATAATTTTATGGTTGGGGGTCACCACAACATGAGGAACTGTATTAAAGGGTCGCGGCATTAGGAAGGTTGAGAACCACTGCCTAATTAATTAGAATCTAATTAATCCCCTTTTAATGTACATGAATTTCGTGCACTGGGCCACTAGTTGATATATAAAAAAATTCAAATGCAGGAAAAGCTCATCTATGCTGTTAGAGGTCAGGACAGTGGTTACCTTTGAAAAGGGAATGGCTGGGAGAAGAGATGAGAGGAGTCCTTATAAAGGACTAAATAGAGGAAGACACAGAAGAGGGAGGAGAAGGGCCCTGTGAAGAAGAAGACAGAGATTTAGCATGATGTGGCCACAAGCTAAGAAAGGCCAGGAGCCACCAGAGCTGGAAGAGGCAAGGAAGGATTCTGCCCTAGAGCACCCAGAAGGAGCATGGCCCAGCTAATGTCTTGATTTCAGATTTCTTACCTCCAGAACTGTGAGAGAATAAATTTATGTTGTTGTAAGCATTAAATTTGTGATAATGTGTTACAGAAGTCCTAGGAAACTATTACAGGGAAGGTGTTCTGTTTCTTGATCTGGGTACTGATTACATGAGTATGTTCATTTTGTAAAAATTCATCAGGTTATACACTGATAATTTGTATACTTTTTACATGTATATTGTATTTCATTAATTTTTTATTTTTTTAAAAAAATCTTTGCTTCTGCCCTAGCTGGCTTGGCTCAGTGGTTGCCGGGACTGAGGGGTCCCAGATTCTATTCTGGTCAAGGACATGTACCTCAGTTGCAGGCTCGATCTCTGGCCCCAGTCAGGGTACCTGTGAGAGGCAACCAATCGATATGTCTCTCTCACATTGATGTTTCTCTCTCTCTGTCTCTCCCCCTCCCTTCCACTTTGTCTAAAAATCAATAGAAAAAATATATCCTCAGGTGAAGATTAACCAAAAAAATGTATATTTTTATAATCTAGTTTCAAATTGCCCACCAGTTTGAGTAAACAGAGGCTAGTTTTATGAAGTTTTATTGCTTATGTTTAAGCCATGCTTTATAACAGGAAGAAAGGCCTTCCATAAAATAAAATAAAAAATTTCCCTAACAAATGTATAATCACAGTCTTTCCCTCCACTGTAGTATGGTGAGGGAACATTGGAAGACAGGAAGTTAGAGGGAACAGACATCCGTTTTTCATATTTTGCTTTTTGTTGAAGTAGGTAGCAGGTTAAGGGATAGCAAACCTTCAAGACAGAAATTGTCTGACAAACACATTGTAATTGAATTGTAATGACAAATACCTTGATTTTGCTCAAAGTAGATCAGTTATTAACCTTTTGTGATCAATAGCAACACAAAGAAGCCCAACCCAAACCCCACCTTATCTGAAAATTTTGTAATGAGTGAGAGAAGTACTGCAAATAGTTCCTATGTTATTAAGAATGAAATTCAAAGATGGTTTCCTGTGTCTTAGAAAAAAAGAACACACTTGGCAGTCTGCAAACAATAAACCAGTGGTTTCAGATTTTTTCCAAAAGAATGAGATGACTCCAAAATGAGCATGTTTTCCATTTTCTATTCCCTCCAACCACAGGCAGATGACTTTGAACGTGCACTCTCCTCACACTGGCTTAGAAGAAGTCAGCATTTGCCAGAACTGTGGACTCAAGATGAAAGCCAAGTGCAGATGGAAGTGGCTGTGGGGAGCAGGCCCAAATTCCCTCAGTAGAGATTACTGAGGAACAAAGCTGGAAGGGTGGAGATTTCATATAGTCACAGGTGCAGGGAGGTGCAGGGCAGGAGATGGAATCCCCTGAGAGGGGCCTTTTCCCACCCTCATATAAATCAGTTTTCAGGCATGATTTGATGGGAGGCCACTGCTGCCAAAGTCCAATGATTGAACTTGGGAGTTTAAGGAGGCTTCTTCAATGAAATTAGGCTGATAGGTCTACTGTTTCTCCTAATGATGGAGCAGAATATCTACCATTAGCCCTGCCCCAGCACCAAAAACATGTGAATGTGACGATCTTGTCTGGGGCACTGAGTACACAGTAAAAAAGACAACAGTAGTATTCTTTCAACTGTGAGAGGGGTTTTGAAGTCCACAATAGGAATAAGCAAAATTTTGGCAATGGTTTGGGTGCTGACTTCCTTAAGGGGCCAAATTAGATTAAAATTAATGACTCCTCCAAACAGAATTTCCGGGAAAACCAAGATGGCGGCATAGGTTAACGCCGGAGTTTGCTGCCTTGAACAACTACTTCAAAAGTGAAACTAAAAGACAGAACGGACATCACCCCGAACCACAGGAACGCTGGCTGAGTGGAAGTCCTACAACTAGGAGGAAAGAGAAACGCATACGGACACTCAGAGGAGGCACAGTGCTGAAGTCAAATTCTGAGGTACGGAGTGCGCGGAGCGGGCTGGCGGCGGAGGGCGCGGTTGGCGTTTTCAATCGGGAGGGAGTCGCAGACTCTGAGCTCCAGATCTGGGAGAGTCTTTAGGGACCCAGACTCAAATGGGAGAAGCGGGACTGTCTGGCTTCGGTCAGAGCGAGTGCAGCTTTCTCTCTGAGCTTTGCAGCGGGTGCTGGGACTCAGAGAGGCAGAGCCCCTGGGGACAGGACTGAGAGCCGCCATAACTGCTCTCTCCGACCCACCCTGTTGATCCTGTGCGACCCGCCCCACCCAAGCCCTGCACAGAGGCATTTGTCAGATAGCCTCAGGCAAAGGCTAGATTAGCACCTCCCTAGAGGACAGAAGTTCTCTCACTGCTGACACAGCTGATTCTCATAGCCACCTGGCCTAGAGGTCAAACCCTCCCTGGTATTAGCTACAACAATCAAGGTTTAACTATAAGACTGCGAACAAAGACCACTAGGGGGTGCACCAAGGAAGCATAACAAAATGCGGAGACAAAGAAACAGGACAAAATTGTCAATGGAAGATATAGAGTTCAGAACCACACTTTTAAGGTCTCTCAAGAACTGTTTAGAAACCGCCGATAAACTTAATGAGATCTACAAGAAAACTAATGAGACCCTCGATGTTATATTGGGGAACCAACTAGAAATTAAGCATACACGGACTGAAATAACGAATATTATACAGACTCCCGACAGCAGACCAGAGGAGCGCAAGAATCAAGTCAATGATTTGAAATGCGAGGAAGCAAAAAACACCCAACCGGAAAAGCAAAATGAAAAAGAATCCAAAAATGCGAGGATAGTGTAAGGAGCCTCTGGGACAGCTTCAAGCGTACCAACATCAGAATTATAGGGGTGCCAGAAGATGAGAGAGAGCAAGATATTGAAAACCTATTTGAAGAAATAATGACAGAAAACTTCCCCCACCTGGTGAAAGGAATGGACTTACAGGTCCAAGAAGCGCGGAGAACCCCAAACAAAAGGAATCCAAAGAGGACCACACCAAGACACATCATAATTAAAATGCCAAGAGCAAAAGATAAAGAGAGAATCTTAAAAACAGCAAGAGAAAGAAACTCAGTTACCTACAAGGGAATACCCATACGACTGTCAGCTGATTTCTCAACAGAAACTTTGCAGGCCAGAAGGGAGTGGCAAGAAATATTCAAAGTGATGAATACCAAGAACCTACAACCAAGATTACTTTATCCAGCAAAGCTATCATTCAGAATTGAAGGTCAGATAAAGAGCTTCACAGATAAGGAAAAGCTAAAGGAGTTCATCACCACCAAACCAGGATTATATGAAATGCTGAAAGGTATCCTTTAAGAAGAGGAAGAGGAAGAAAAAGGTAAAGATACAAATTATGAACAACAAATATGCATCTATCAACAAGTGAATCTAAGAATCAAGTGAATAAATAATCTGATGAACAGAATGAACTGGTGATTATAATAGAATCAGGGACATAGAAAGGGAATGGACTCACTATTCTTGGGGGGGAAAGGGGTGTGGGGGGTGCGGGAAGAGACTGGACAAAAATCGTGCACCTATGGATGAGGACAGTGGGTGGGGAGTGAGGGCGGAGGGTGGGGCGGGAACTGGGAGGAGGGGAGTTATGGAGGGGAAAAAAGAGGAACAAATGTAATAATCTGAACAATAAAGATTTAATTTAAAAAAAAAACAAAAATAAAATAAAATAAAATAAAATAAAATAAAATAAAATAAAATTAATGACTCCTCTAGTTCCTTCCCCCATTGGAATCCACAAATGTGTATGCTGTGCAGCAGTTCACATGCCATGGTCAGGCTTGAGCCTCACAGTTAGCCAGCCTGAGGGTCGATCCCATGCACAAATGGACCAACAGTAATCAAGCCTCAATTACAACAGGAGGCCCACATAACCTGCACAAGAGACATTCCTGAAACACCCAGCTCAGGTGATCAAAGAGACTCTACCACTAGACCCCAAAGGACACCTACTACATAAGGTCACCCATGAAGGCTGGGAGTCATAGAAGAATTATCTAATACATAGAAATGAACACAAAGAGATAGCCAAGATGGAGAGACAAAGAAACAAATCCCAAATGAAATAGGAGAACTCTTCAGAAAAAGAGCTAAATGAAACAGGGGCAAGCAATTTATCAGATACAGAGTCAAGGTAATGGTTGTAAGAATGCTCAACAGAGAAATAAAGAGCTACTCAGACAAGAAAAAGCTAAAGGAGTTTATTATCACCAAACCAGTATTATAAGAAATGTTAAAGGGCCTGATAAAAGGAAAAGAATAGGAAGGAGAATGCGAATGCGAATGAGAATAAGGAGGAGGAGGAGGAGGAGGAGGAGGAGGAGGAGGAGGAAAACAGAGGAACATAGTTAAAAGAATGAAGTAGCAATAACTACATCACTATCAATTATCACTTTAAATGTAAATGCTTACCAGTAAATGCTCTAATCAAAAGACATAGGGTAGCTGAATGGATAAGAAAACAAGACACATATATATGCTTTCTACAAGTGACCTACCTCAGAATGAAAGATATACACAATCTAAAAGTAAAGGGATGGCCCTAGCCAGTTTGACTCAGTGGATAAATGCATCAGCCCACGGATTGAAGGGCCCCAGGTTCTATTCCAGTTAAGGGCATGTACCTCGATGGCAGACTCAGTTCCCAGCCCTGGTCAGGACATGTGCAAGAGGCAACCAATCCATGTGTCTCTTTCACATAGATCTTTCTCTCTCTCTGTCTCTCCCCCTCCCTTCCACTCTCTCTAAAAATCAATGCAAAAGTATTCTTAAAAGGGGACATATGTAATACTTTCAACAATAAAAATTAAGAAAAGAAAAGAAAAATATCCTTGAGTGAGGATTGACAACAACAACAATCCTATGTAATAAATGTCTAATATGCTAAGTGTCCATTTGACCAATCGCTATGACACACACTGACCACCAGGGATCAGACACTCTGACCGGTAGATTAGCTTGCTACTGGGGTTTGGCCGATCAGGACTCGGTGAGATGGGCCAGACACACCCTAGAGCCCTCTCATAGTCCCTCCCCTGCCCCATGCACCAGTGGGGCCCCTCAGCCTGGCCTGCACCCTCTTGCAATCTGGGACCCCTTGGGGGATGTCAGAGAGCCAGTTTCGGCCTGATCCCCACAGGCCAGGCTGAGGGACCCCACCAGTGCACTTGCACTGGGCCTCTAGTAATAGCCCGGCCAGCATGGCTCAGTTGGTTAGGCATCATCTCATGCAAGGAAACAAAGAAAAAATAAACAAATGGTACTACATCAAACTAAAAAGGTTTTGCACAGCAAAGGAAATCATCAACAAAATTAAAAAACAAGCCACTGAATGAAAGAACATATTCGCCAATGATACATCTGATAAGGGGTTAATGTCCAACATTTATAAAAAGTGTATAAAAACACAAAAAAACCCCAATTCAATTAAAAAATGGGCAAAGGACCCAAATATACACTTCTTCAAAGAGGACATACAGATGGCCAATAGACATATGAAGAGATGCTCAACATCACTAAATATCACAGAAATGCAAATTAAAACCAAAATGAGATATCACCTCACACCTGTCACAATGGCTATCATCAATAAGTCAACAAGCAATTGTTGGTGAGGATGTGGAAAAAACGGGGGCCCTCATGTACTGTTAGTGGGAATGCAGATTGGTGCAGCCATTGCGGAAAGCAGAATGGAGTTATCTCAAAAAATTAAAAATAAAACGACCTTATGACTTAGTGATTACACTTCTGGAATTTTATCCAAAAAAATCCAGAAACACTAATTCAAAAGAATATATGCACCCTTATGTTCACTGCTGCATTATTTACAATAACCAAGATTTTAAAGCAGCTCATGTGTCCATCATTAGACGAGTAGATAAAAAAGCTTTGGTACATTTATATAATGGAATACTACTTGACTGTAAAAAAGAAAGAAATCTTACCCTTTGTGACAGCGTGGATGGACCTGGAGAGCATTATGGTAAGTGAGATAAGTCGGAAAAACACAAGTACCATATGATTTCACTCATATGTGGAATCTAATGAACAAACTGAACTGATAAGCAAAATAGAGACAGACTCATAGATATAGAGCAGGCTGACAGCTGTTGGGTGGATTTGGGGGCAGAGGGTGTGGAGGGATTGTGCAAAAAAGAAAAAAGAGAGAGAAAAAAACCTCATGGACACTGACAACAGTGTGGTGATTGCTAGGGGAGTGTGGAGTAGGGAGGTGGAGGAGGGTATGGGGAGTAAATGGTGATAGAAGGAGACTTGACTTGGGGTGTTGGACACATAATACAGTGTACAGATGATGCATTATAGAATTGTGCACCTGAAACCTGTATAATTTTGTTAACCAGTGTCACCCCAATAAATTCAATAAAAAGGAAAAAGCAGTGTGTGCTGTGGTCTCTGTGAATGTTCTGTTTTTCTTCTTTTAGAGTGTTAGCCATAAGGACAGCAAGGGCTGGGCCCTCCATTTGTGTTGTAACCTTTAAGCTGTTGTTATCTACATGCAGCTATGAATGTAAAAAAGAAAAAAAGAAAAGTGAAGGCAGATATGAAATGGTACATGTTCCAAATTAGGCCACTATGGATGGCCAAAGCAGTGACTTCTTCAACACAAATAAAGAATTTCACTCAAGGATTTGTTTGAGAAAGAAAACTGTGAAATTAAGGGCAAAGAGAAGAAAATTCCCACCTAGGAAATATGAAAAGTAAGGCAATGTTTGTGAGACCAGATAATAACTGATTTGGAAAAAAGTCAAAATATTAGGTAATGTGAAATTCTGAGCCTTGACTGTAACATACATTGCATGTTTTTTTCCTAATTCAGTTTTGTCTGTACAGAATTCCAGCCAAATGTTCTAACTGAAAGCCCTTGAGGAAAGACTGAACATGAGACAATAGTTCATAATTCAATGCCATCAGCATTCACTGAATGCTTACTATGTGCTCAACATTGTTTCGTGCTGTGGGGAATGTTCAGGAAGCAGAAAACACAGTCAATGCCTACAAGAAGTTTGCTATTTTGTTGGAAGAGAGAAGACTTCCAAACATAGAACAATTAAAACAATTAAATCAGAAAATAAAGACATAGTAAAGAATAAAAAGAAACATACTTTGGCACAAAGATATATGGTTCAGGGAAAAATGGGCAAATTGACACCCTAAAAATGTTGAAGATAGTAAAGAGAGTCCTACAGAATGTAAATAAGGTAGACTTGGGCTGTAGGAACAAGGCTAAACAATGTCATGCTCTGACACTGTCATTAACAACTGATGTTAACAAAGACAACTGTAACCATTTGTTCTATTAAGTTTAGGGTACTATCTCAAAATCAATAGGAGACGAAGAATGGCTTCTAAAATCTCAACTATATTGTGGTGATCACTTTTTAAGGTATGTAAATGTTGAATTACTCTGTTGTACACCTGAAACTATTATAATATTATGTCAACTATAATTAAAAACAAATTTTTAAAAAGAAATTAATTTTTTAATTAAAATAAAATCTCAATAAATCAATAAAATTTAAAAGGCTAACTGATACAAAATCAGTTATCTTGATGTGTTTGTCACAAAAAGGGTAACTGAGTGTGAATAATGAATGAGGAGACATGAATCATAAGAAATTGTTAATAAGTATGCAGCACTGTTTACAGAAGTGGACCTAAGTTTTTTGGCCATCAAAAAGGTATACTTTGGATCAGAATACAGGAGACAACCAGATGTTACCCTTCTACCCCTCCCTTGGTTATAATGTCCTAAAAAATAGTGGTTCCTTTCCCTATCCGGTTTAACTCAGTGGACAGAGCGTGGGCCTGCGGACTAAAGGGTCCCCAGGTTCAATTCTGGTCAGGGGCGCATGCCCTGTTTCAGGCTCGATCCCAGTAAGGGCGTGCCGGAGGCAGTCAATCAATGATTCTCTCTCATCATTGATGTTTCTATCTCTCTCTCCCTCTCCCTTCCTCTCTGAAATCAAAAAATATTTTTTAAAATAGTGGTTCCTTTAGATTCAAACCAGGTGACCCTGCCATTTATTACTCATGTAGCCTTGAGGACTGACTTCACATTCCCAGGCCTGAGTTTTCTTAAGTACTACTACTACTAATAATAATAATAATACCCATCCCCACTGTATATGATAAGGATTTGATTAGGTAATACATGTGGAGTACTTAGCACAAGGCCTACAGTACATAAAGAGCTAATTTTATTTTTAAAGTTTGCTATTGTTTTTGTTAATCATGATAACTTCCTGATTGCCACTAAAGGCTATATAAATTGGTAGTTAAGAGTCTGGGCTTTGCAATCTATAGATTCAATGCACTCTATATTAAAATACCAACAGCATATTTCAAAGACCTAGAAAAAACTCTCCAAAAATTCATCTGGAATAAAAAATGACCCCAAATAGCTGCAACAATCCTGAGAAAGAAGAACAAAGTAGGAGGGACCTCAATACCAGATATCAAGCTGTATTACAAAGCCACTGTTCTCAAAACTGCCTGGTACTGGCACAAGAACAGACATATAGACCAATGGAATAGAATAGAGAACCCAGGAATCAACCCAAACCACTATGCTCAATTAATATTCGAGAAAGGAGGCAAGAGCATACAATGGAGTCAAGACAGTCTCTTCCATAAATGGGGTTGGGAAAATTGGACAGTTACATGCAAAATAATGAAACTAGACCACCAACTTACATCATACACAAAAATAAGCTCAAAATTGATGAAGGACTTAAATGTAAGATGGGAAATCATAAAAATCTTAGAGGAATCCACAGGCAGAAAAATCTCAGATATATGCCAAAGCAGTATCTTCACTGATACAGCTCCGAGGGCAATGGAAACTAAAGAGAAAATAAACAAATGGGCCTACATCAAAATGAAAAGCTTCTGCACAACAAAACAAACCATCAACAAAACAACAAGAAAGCCCACTGCATGGAAGAACATATTTGCCAATGTTATCTCTGATAAGGGTATAATCTCCAAAATTTGCAGGGAACTCATACAATTTAACAAAAGGAAGATAAACAACCCAATCAAAAAAATGGTCAATGGACCTAAATAGATATTTTTCAAAAGAGGACATACAGAAGGCCAAGAGACATATGAAGACATGCTCAAAGTCACTAATCATCCAAGAGATGCAAATCAAAATGGCAATGAGGTATGATCTCACACCTATCAGAATGGCTATCATCAACAAATCAACAAATGACAAGTGCTGGAGAGGATGTGGAGAAAAAGGAACCCTCATGCACTGCTGGTGGGAATGCAGACTGGTGCAGCCACTGTGGAGAACAGTATGGAATTTCCTCAAAAAACAAAAAATGGAACTCCCATTTGACTCAGTAATCCCACTTGCAGGAATATATCCCAAGAAATCAGAAACACCAATCAGAAGGGACATATGCACCCCTATGTTCATAGCAGCACAATTTACAATAAGATTTGGAAACAGCCTAAGTGTCCATCAGCAGATGAGTGGATTAAAAAACAGTGATACATCTACACAATGGAATACTACGCTGCTGTAAAAGGAAGCAACTCCTACCATTTGCAACAGCATGGAAGGACTTGGAGAGCATTATGTTAAGCGAAATAAGTCAGTTGGAGAAAGATAAATATCACTTGATCTCATATTTGGAATATAATGAACAACATAAACTGATGAACAAAAACAGATCCAGAGACAGAGCAGCATTGATCAGACGATCAAACCTCAGAGGGAAGGTAGGGGAGGGTGGGGTAAGGGGGAGAGATCAGCCAAAGGACTTATATGCATGCATATAAGCCTAACCAATGGACACAGACACCAGGGTGGTGAGGGCATGAGCAGGGAGTAGGGGGGGGGCGGCAATGGGGAGATAGGACACATATGTAATACCTTAATCAATAAAGAAAATATTAAAAATGATTTAAAAAATAAAAATAAATAAATGTTCTTATTGTGTTTTGGTTTTTTTTTTTTTTAAAGAGTGTGTGGGCTTTGGACTTGGGTAGATTAAAACCTAAATCCTGTACTCTGCTATTCACTAGCTATGTAACTTTGGGCAAACCAGGCTATTTGTTATTATTATCATTTGCTGTTGTAGCTATTATTACTACCAACTTAGCTTCCCAGGTACCTTGATACTGAGAAAGGAAGTTGGAGGACACAAATAATCCAGGCACTGGAAAGGCATACCTTCCATTGTCAATTAATAAACTGGTCTCCTGAATTATAGTCTCCTCTGAGTCTAGTTCGTGTTTATCAGTCCCCCAGAATCCTTGCAGGGTGATGGGAGTTCCTGTTTCAGTGACCACCCAGCCTCTCTTGAAACCATCTACCTCTCAAAATAAGAAAAGTTTTTGGCTCACAAATCTGTGAGTTGACTTTATCCTCAAGTTTCAGTGAGATGTCTACAGCAATTTCAGACCTTGCATCCATATATAACACCATATTAGAGGGAAACAGACCTCTTTCTTAACAATGAGGAAACATTCTCAGAAGCCCACAGCACCCTGGCCAGTTTTCTCAGTGATTAAAGAGTTGGCCTGGGGACGAAGGGTCCCAAGTTCCATTCCAGGTCAAGGGCACATACCTGGGTTGCAAGTTCCCCAGCCCCAGTAGGGGCAAGTGCAGGAGGCAACCAATCTAGGTGTCTCTCTCTCTCATCCCTGCCCCTTCTCTCTCCCTTTCATTCTCTCTGGAAATCAATGGAAAAAAATATCCCAAGTGAGGATTAAAGTATAATTTAAAAAAAATTTTAAACCCACAGTAGGCCTTCCTTCACCTCTCATTAGTAGGTACTGGGTCGCCCAGCCAGTGTCCCTCGGTGGTTGAGCATCAGACCCATGAACCAAGAGGCCACTGATTCAATTCCCGGTCAGGACACATGCCCAGGTTGTAGGCTCAATCCCCAGCAGGAGGAGTGCAGAAGTCAGCTGATCAATGATGTTTCTTTCTCATCAATGTTTCTATCTCTCTATCTCTTTCCCCTTCCTCTCTCTCTAAAAATCAATAAAAAATATTTTTAAAATATGTATTGGGTCACATGCCCACTTCCAAACTAATCCTTGTATCCAGGTATATCTGACATATTCAGGAGCATGGCATTACCAAGAATGGGTTACTAGTGGTCAGCAAACTCATTAGTCAACAGAGCCAAATATCAACAGTACAACGACTGAAATTTCTTTTGAGAGCCAAATTTTTTAAACTTAAACTATATAGGTAGGTACATTGTTATTAACTTAATTAGGGTACTCCTAAGGCTTAGGAAGAGCCACACTCAAGGGGCCAAAGGCCGCATGTGGCTCGCGAGCTGCAGTTTGCCGACCACGGGGTTAGACTAATTAGAAACTGGAAGCAATCCCCAAAATTACACTTGTGCTAAACAATGTGAGAGAGGTAGAACAAATGGTAGGATATCAACCCACAATGGCCACCACCTTAAGCATAGGATATCCGTGCTCCTTAATGCTGGCGATCATAAAAAAATAACCCTACCACGAATAATTGGCCACTCCCTAAAAGCAAGTTAAAGTTAAGATGTGCCCTAGTGACCTCTTTGGAACTATAGTCATATCCGGAGTAACAGGAATGTCACTGCCTGGAAAAACAGGGCCCTCTGCTAAAATGGGCTTTCCCTTCTGGCCAGACTCCTTGGTCCATAACTACAGTTGATAGGATCTTTGGGAGAGGTTTCCTTGGCCTTTTGTTTGAATGTCGTGCCCCCTTTATGATTCTATACATGAAGAGGAAACCAGCCCTTTCCAGCTATGTCAGGACCTTGATTAATGCTTTAGTAGCAAGCATGACCCAAACCACAGTGAGCCTAGTTCCTTCCTTTCCCAGAAGGAAGCTAACATGGTTCTCCCTTTGTTTGAAGGTGCTGGGTTAAAAAACACTAGCTGCAGCTTGAGAGAGAGTTAAGGAGGTCCTAAAATCCATTCCTCTCCTCATCTCTCTACTGTTTGTGTTGAATATATAATGAATCAGCCTGAGAAACTAAGATTCATCCCAGCTCAGGCTGAGGACTGACACAGGCAAGGCTGGACTACTTGCAGAGCTCAGTGTGGCACCCTGTCCTAGAATGTATACAACCACAGTGTTCAGTTCCCACCATTGGCTTCCTCCTTGACCTGTTTTTAATTTTTCAAACCTCCCACCCCTCTCACAGACGGTTTCAGTTTCTTGCCTGACTTCTCCGTGGTTTCCCTGGGCAGGCTGCCTTGTTCTCCCTCAGCTGGCAAGGCTGGCTGGCTGCCTAATTGTCCCAAGAGACAGGAAGGCACCCTTTGCATCTCTCCGGTTTTGGTCCATTTTTACTGCCTCTCTGGAATTAACATCAACGACTTTGAAACGTCTTGGTAAATGCAGATGTAGAAGCTAGATAGGATTGTGGTCACCTTGGCCCTCATTTTTCTTGCTTCTCACAGAGTAGGAAAATTCAGTGCTGTTTTTGGACTTTACCCAATACCTTTTCTGCTCAGAAAGCCAATAACTCACTCTCAAAGTGACTAGTTTGGCTCTGCTGGCTATATCACGTATCATATATTATAGATGATATATCACAGTCATTGGCAAAGCTTAACTAATGCCCAAACTCCACTCCCAGATCCCAGCACCAACTGCCAGAGGTAACCATACATTAACATTAGTAAGATGCAGTGGGCTGTTAAACCAATCTGCATTATTTGAAGTGAAAGGGTAGAAGCAAATAGGCTTCCAAGTTTCTTGGAGTAGTATCAGTATAATTTCTCTTGGACTCTAAATAACTTCGAAAGATCATACAGGTATTTTCTACATTACTTGGAATTTGTTTTTCAAATTAAGTGAATATTGTGTACAGAACATTGTGTTCAATGTTCAAGGGACTACAAGGGTTTTAGTAAGGAATACATGCCATATGCTTTGGAAAAATTAAAAACAATCCAAGGTAGTATATGCTAAGTCAAAAGGAATGGTATAGAGCAGGCTACAAATGCAGCAGAAGCACAGAGGACTTTATCCTTAGTTGATGTATAACAGCTTAAACTCATTTCTAAGCATTGCCCTTAGGCCTTTCATTCAGGACAATAAGATACTCTGGGAGAGGTCGGGTGGAACACCATTTAAAGTTAAATGAAACCTCTTATTAACCCACGGCCAACCTGCAGCAAGAGCGCCCCATTCAGTTGCTTGCTTCCTTTGGCTAAAGTTGGCCTATCCAGGAGGCCAAAAGAGTGTCTGTCCAGTGGTTTTGTATGGCAGCTTACATTCTGGTAGTAAAGGAAAGATAAATGTGGAAGGACCTCCCTAAAAAAAATACCCTGCTATTTGTAGGTTGCCTGGTCACTCCACTTAATGATTTTATTATGTTTTCAATATTTTTATTGACTTTTTAGAGAGAGAGAGAGAGAGAGAGAGAGAGAGAGAGAGAGAGAGAGAAGGAGAGAGAGGGGAACATTGATGTAAGAATGACACAACGATTGGCTGCCTCCCGCATGCTCCCTACTGGGGATTGAGCCCCCAATCCAGGCATATGCCCAGACATGGGACAACACCCAACCAACTGAGCAACACCAGCCAGGGCTCCACTTAATGATTTTAAAAGACATTATTTTGTTCGGTGGTCTGTAGTGAGTGAAGTTTGCACTCTGCCAGGGGAGAGAAATTTAATGTCTGTGGGGTCTGTGGGAGTGGGGAAAGAATACAGATCTCCTTGGGAAATTCTCTGCTGGTCACTGAGTTTATTAATTTTGTTTTAATTAATTTTTTATTGTTTTAGAGAGAGAGAGAGAGAGAGAGAGAGAGAGAGAGAGAGAGAGATTCCCTCCTGCACATGGCTCGATCAGGGATTGAACCCACAATCTGGGTATGTGCCCTGACTGGGAATCGCACCCACCACTTTTTGGTGTACAGGACAACACTCCAACCTACCAAGCCACACAGGACATGGCTGAGATTATTGATATTTAAGAGACATTATGAAATCTGGCAGAGAACCCTGGCCTGGAAGTCAAGAAATGTGCTGTGTGGTGGGCCCATTAGCAGATATAGGGAGAACATCAGCTGCTGGGAATCCACAAGGAACATTTATAATGATGATAGTGACACAGATGTTACATTTCTACCTCTTTATACTTCTCAAAGCATTTTCACATTTACTACCACAAAATCATAGACTCTTAAGAGTAGGAAATAATTTTAAGAATTATCCAGTATAACCTCCTACTCTAGGCAAGACTCTCACCTACAACATCCCTCTCATTTAACTTTCAAAGAAGTCCTCTGTGGAAGCAAGCTTAGCAGCTCACACCATCTCCATCTTAGAGAAAAAGAACAACTAATGACTTAGGGAGTTTCAGGCCAAGATGATACAGTCAATTAGTGATAAAACTGGCCTTGGACACCCTAGTCCTGGATTCTTTCTATGCTATCGCATGTCTCTTTTATCTTTAAGGAGATAAGTCCTAGTCACCCTGTGGTCCTTACTATGTAATTTAGTACCTAATTATTCTTGAAGTGCTTTAGAAGCTTCAGCTCTGTTACCCTAAGTAGAGTATAAGATTTTGAGGGCCAGATTCATATCTCATAGTGTATACTACTTTGAATATCTGTCTTCTCCCTAGCTCACCACCAATGTTAGGGGTTCTTGGAAGATATTGAACAGATGCCTTTATAAAAAAATTGAAATTTTAAAATTTCTGAGTTATTCCTTATATTTTAGAGACATTCTAGATTCGACTTTCTCCAATTTTATTCTCATCTTTGGAGATTTCATTTGGTTGTAGCTACTGGGTTGAAATACTTTTGTATCAGGGCTTAAATGAAGGGAATATCTTGATATCATAGCAGATTGCTTTTCTTGATGGATAAAACAACTAGCAAGGCTATTACCTAGGCCTGATATTGGCAAGTTGAGGATCCAACATGTATTTTATTTTTCAGTAAAGCCCTGGCTGGAACTCTAGAATGGCAAAGTCATGTTGCCCCTTTCTGGTCATTGGAATATATTAAATAAAATAGATTGTGCTCATTTTATATCTTAATGTTATAAGAAGAGTTCTAATCAGGATTATTCATCATGGACTTTTGACACAAACTGGCCTCTTCCAAGGGCATTAGGCTGCAATGAAAAGAAGAATCAAAGACTTACATGGAAATACCCATAGGATTCACTGGATAACCAAAGTGTGCACTTAGAAATTTCTGAAGCTAAAATTTTGAACTTGGTGGATAGTTCTAATAAAAACATCAAGATTTTAAACTGTTGTCTATACCTGGACTTAAAAAAATTCTCTTTAGTTCATAATTCTTTTGTGTTGTTGACATATAGAAAAACCCTAGCTCATCAGTTTCCATTCCTATCTCCTCATTCCCTTAATTTTTCTCCTTTCCCATAAATAGTATCTATATTGCAATAACCATCTCCTGCTACTACCCTCAAAGGACATCTGGGAAGGGTGTTAAATAGCAATGGTTTTGTACAGTACTATAATTTTTATAGCTTTAAGGAAGCCACCTGCCACCGCCATCCCTATACCAGAGATGGGTGAGCTGCCCCAAAACTCTTTCATGAGAATAAGCAATGGAATTCAACAGATTATCCTAACCAAATAGCACCCAGGCAGAAATGCCTAACTTGTCTGGTAAGATTCTTTCAAATACATTTTGTAACAAGGCTTAAATTCATCAGAAAAAGACAATGAAATGTACCAGGAAATGTTTAAGGTAGAGTAATAGAGCTGCTGAGATACACTTAAACATAACTTTCTAAGCTTAAACTGCGTAATAATCTTTTCCAGATCCTTTTAGTTCATTTTTCACTCCAAAAAGAACCTTATATGGGATTGTTCACATTTGGCCCAGTACAACTTTGGCCCATATCAAGCCCCTTAGACTTGGCCTAACACAAATTCATGCTGTCAACTACAGCTTGGCTCCCACCATGGCCCAATTGTTCCTTATTCATCTTATACTGTGAATATTCCAATCTTCCTCCCAACTCCCCATTCTTATTAGATGAACTTGCTTACAAAGCTCTTACAAATGTTGCTTGAAGCTATGGGTATAAACTCACTTAGCTATTGGGAATGTTAGAATATCTCTCACATCAGATGTTTTTTCCCCCCTGAATATTCTCAAAGTTATCTCCTCTTCTGTTGTAGAATTCATATCTTCCCACTTTTCTACTCCCACATTTATCCTCTCCATCTAGACCTGCACTATTTTATATGGTAGCTACTAGCCACATGAAGCTATTTAAATGTAAATTAATTAAAATTAAATTAAAAGTTCAGTTTTTCAATTGCCCTAGTCACATTTCAAGTTCTCAAAAGCCACATGTGGCTACTGTATGGCACAGCAAAGACATAGAAAATTTCCATCATCACAGAAAGTTCTACTGGATAGCAATTTTCAATAGGGTCCTCTGATTTCTTACCTACCCCATGGGCTCTTCAGTCTCACCATCATCAACAATAGCAACAATTACCCTACAAGTGACCCTTCTACCCTTGTAGCTAGCTACAAGTCTCTAAATGCTGCCAAACTTTTAGAATGAGAATTTGCTTTCATCCCTACATTCTTTCCTTAGTCCTTTGCAATCTGACTTCCGTATCTTCTTTGCAGAAATAAAGATACCAAAGACTTTTGGTGCATCCTCCACCATTTTTTCCAGTTATCATCTTCCTAAAATTACTTCTCTCTAACCTGTTTCTCCCACCTTCTGTCCCTGGCACATAATCATTGCTGAATAAGTGTTGGTTCACTGAGACAATTAACTTTCCTCCTTGATTACTTAGTCCTCCAGGACCCATCATGCGACACACTCCTGTCTCAAAATCCCAGTCTTCTGCTTTTTTTTTTCTTTTGTCAGCCCCTTCTCTGACTAGCTAATCTTCCCTCCTTCACCTTTAACTATCTTCTTTTTGGAAATGGGTCGTGATCTCCTGCCTCAAGATGCTAATTTCTCAGAAACAGACTTGTAGATACAGAGAACAGACTGATGGTTGCCAGAGGGGAGGGTTGGAGAAACTGGGTGAAAAATGTGAAGGGATTGAGAAGTACAGTTGCAAAATAGTCATGGGGATGTAAAGTACAGCATAGGAAATATGGTCAGTAATCCTATATAATAAAGAGGCAATATGCAAATTGACCCTTACTCCGTAACACCATCACAAGATGGTGGCGTGCACAGTGGGAGCTGGGCAGTGGGGGTGGGGCTGGTGGCCACTCTGCATGGCTTCCGCCAGAGTTCTTGCGGCCCCACAGGGGCATGGAGGTCCCAGCAGCCGCTTCACGCGGCTTCTGCCAGGGTTTCCGCAGTCCCGCGCATGCACGCTGTGGGGGCGGGGCCCGGCAGCTGTTGGTGGGACATCGGGGCGGCACCCCAGGACTCAGGGCCATTCTGCAGCATGCCAGCCACACAGGGTGGGACTCTGGGACTCAGGGCAGTTCCATGGCATTGGGGGGAGGGTTCCTGGGTCTTGCACAATTTCGTGTGATGGGTCACTAGTCTTATATAATAAAAGGCTAATGTGCAAATCTACTGAATGGCAGAATGACCGGTCACTATGACATGCACTGATCACCAGGGGGCAGACGCTCAACACAGGAGCTGCCCCTGGTAGTCAGTGTGCTCCCACAGGGGGACCACTGCTCAGCCAGAAGCCAGGATCTCCTGAGGGCTCACAGCTGGCAAGCATAGCGATGGTGGCAGGAGCCTCTCCCACCTCCACAGCAGTGCTAAGAACCCCTCAGGGAGCAGGGAGCGGGCCTAAGCCTGCAGGCAGACATTCCCCAAGGAGTCCTGGACTACAGGAGAGTGAAGGCCAGGCTGAGGGGCCTCCTCCACCTTCAGTGCATGAATGTCATGCACCAGTCCTCTAGTATTTTAATAACTATGTATGGTGCTAAATGGGTACTGGAAATATCAGGGGGAACGCCTTGTAAAGTATATGGTTGTCTAACCACTATGCTGTACACCTGAAACATGCCAGTTAATTCCCATGTGAACAGTCAAAGATTTAAGGGGGCAGGAACAAAAACTGTAAAATGAAAGTTATGGGAAGGCTCTGGCCAAAGGAACTTTTTTCTGTATAATAACTCTGCTACAGTCTCTCTTATGACTAGTTTCAACGTTGCAGAATAGAATAGTAGTTCTTTTTCCTAATCATTTCTTCTTTCTTTCTTTTATTCTTTTTTGTTTGGAGGGAGGAGTGTGTTAGTAACCTCCATACTGCCTCTTCATAGCAAACTACACAACAGTTGTAGATCAGAACAGAAAGCCAGCCACTTGCACAAAGGCAATAGTAATGCAATAAGCCCACAGAAAATTACACCCTGGTGTTTTGTGAAGAAAGTTGACAGGACAACACCTCCTTCCCTTCTTAAAATGAAGGCATAAAGTACACTCTAACCTTTAACAGCATATGATGTCTATAACTAATGTGAAGGAAAGTCAGAACTTTTTTCTCCCTTTGTTTACTTTTCTTCTAGCAGAAATATCGTTCTGCTGATTAGAAAGCTGAAAAAGCGAGTAGGGAGAAATATGCAACTCATTCAACTAAAGGAAAATTAAAGTAATGCAGACAACACAGTGCAAGATGCTTGATTCTGTTACACTCAACTTAAAAACTACCAGGTCTTCCCTGGCTGGCATGGCTCAGTGGTTGATCATTGACCTGTGAATTAGGAGTTTACAGTTTGATTCCCAATAAATGCACATGCCCAGGTTGTGGGCTTGACCCCCCAGTGGGGGGCGTGCAGGAGACAGCCAATCAATGATTCTCTCTCATCATTGATGTTTCTATCTCTCTCTCCTTCTCCCTTCCTCTCAGAAAACAATAAAAATATATTTAAAACAAACAAACAAACAAACAAAAACTACCAGGTCCTGACCAGTGTCCCTCTGCCCTGCACCGCCCTAGGTCTATTGAAATACAGTTGAAAAATAAAATTGCAATATATTTAAAATGCACAACATGATAATTTGATTATATATACACTACAGGCCCGATGCACGAATTCATGCATGGGTGGGGTCCCTTGGCCTGTGATCGAGGCCAGATCAGGACCTTCTTGCCCAGTCCCGATTGGGGCCAATGGGGGCCAGCCAGCCGGAGACGGACCTTGGGAAGGCTCCAAGGTGTGTCTGGTCCTCTCGCCAGTCCTGTTGGCCGGACCCAGCAGCAGCAAGCTAACCTACCTGTTGGAGCATCTGCCCCCTGGTGGTCATTACGTGTCATAGTGACTGGTCGAGCAGTCAATTGAAAGGTCAGACACTTAGCACATAACGTTTTTATTATATAGGATAAGTGAAATGATTACCACAATCAAGTTAATGAACACATCCATTACTTCACATAGCTACCTTTTTTTTCCACAACACTGTTATTAACTGTAGTCACCAAGTTGTATATTAGATTCTCACAATTTATTCATATTCTAACTGGAAGTTTGAACCCTCAAACCAATCTCCCATTTCCTCTACCTACCAGCCCCCTGGCCACCACAAGTTACTCTCTTTATATGAGTCTTACTTTTATTTTTTTAGATTCCACATATAAGTATTTGTCCACAATACAATATTGTCTTTCTGTTTCCCAACCAATATTCTTGAAATGTAAATTCAACACCCAAAACCTGTACGTGACACTGAGAACACTGGAGAAATTTAACTGGACAGATGTGGGCAGTTCCAAAACTCAGTGGTCTTTGAGAGCTAAAAGATCAAGACAGTTTTTCACAATGATTTATAAGAAATTTGCTTATAAAAGAAATACCAGAGAGGGCATTCAGTTATACACAAGGTAATCAAAGTAGCACAAATATCCTCCAAAGTGGGCATTTACTAGGCAATTTGGGTTAAAATAATATAAAAGGCAGATTGTTTCCCCCAGTACATTTGCCTTTCTTGCACTTGAGGAAAATTTGTAGATGAAACTTCTAGAAAGGAAGAAAGAAAGAAAGAAAGAAAGGAAGGAAGAAGAAAGAAAGAAGAAGAAAGAAAGAAAGAAAGAAAGAAAGAAAGAAAGAAAGAAAGAAAGAAAGAAAGAAGGAAGGAAGGAAAGAAAAGAATGAAAAGAAAGGAAGGAAGAGAGCCTCCTTTCCCACAGCCTTCGGCCAAACAGATTCTGTTGCTAGGTAAACATAAGCCACCAACAATTTATGTACCAATATATACAGAAAATTATAGCTGAGAGGAAGCTTGCTAGTTTATGAAACAGATGGTAGATTTATGTCATAGCCCAAGAAAAACAGGATTTTGCCACAATGAGCCACTGAAAGTCTCTCTGACAATTTCCTAGCCTAATAAACACTATGGCTTTTTATGTTGTGAAGTAGAAGAAGAGTGGAATCACAGAAAAGAAGAGCCAAAAGGAATGACAAAAATGATGCTCTTTGAGAAGTGGAATTACTGGTTTTAAACTTTGTTTTTAAATATGCAATAGCAAAATAAATAAATAAATAAGCAAGCGATAGCAGCAGAAAGTAAACCAACACAGCTAGTAATATACCCTCAGACTTGTCATCTGGGTTGAAGTCATATTTAATAAGCCCAGCTATATCAACTCCACCCCTCTAGCACGGTAACATTTAATAAAGGCTGGGAAGAAGAGGGTATACTCTTATGCAAACCTCTGTAACTAGAAAATATATCCATGTTTATTAAAAATTTTTAAAAAGAAGTTTCAGCAACGTAAGGCCCTTGCAGCTCATATTTCTCATCCAAACTAAACTGGCATTTGTTTAATAAGCAACTGGTTCACAACTGGACTTCAACTGCCCCATCACATCAAGGAACAAACTGTTGAACCACACTCAGATCCACACTGACATCTGCAGGTAATTGAAACAGGACTTATAGGAATTGATTTCTAGACACAGGACTTTCAAACCAGTCATCACAGTAGTATGCGAACATATAACACAACATATAATACCCTGAATGACAATTTATTTCTTTTTAAAAACACTATCAAAGTGTAAGCACTTTCATAGATTAAAATATTGCACATAGTATATGAGCTCAATTATGTAGGAAAAAATATAACTATTTCTGCCTGGTGTAATTGTGGTGATTTTATTTTCACTTTAAATTTTTCCTTCTTCTATTTTCTGTTACTTTTTATATATTCTCAAACGAGCATATAGTACTTTTACAATAAGTAATTTAAAGCATGCTACCTAAATTTTAACTTCAAACCCTTAGTTGTCCCAATTCAATTTGTATTAACATTCATCAAAGCCTTTTAACAGCACCCTGAAAAGTGCTGTTTTACTGCAGTAAACTGATGCTATGCAGCATGTTTATTTACATAGATTATCAAAACTTCTAAATACACACAAAAATAAGGATAAACCGATTTGTAGCAGACTTAAGCTGCTCTAGTCTAAGACATGTGATTTTTCTATAGTGCCTTTCAATTGAGAAAAAATGTTAAGTAACATTTATTGGGTCAATCTATAATTACAGTATTAGAGAAAATAGGATCTACTACCATGAGACTCTATGGGGGAAAATTTGTCTTTCCAGGCTTGCAAAATCAAGAGACTCATTCAAGTTCTGAGGTAAAAAATCAATGTTTGAAGAAAGCTTTATTCTACATGATGAAAATTAGGTATAATAGAAAAATCCGCCAGGCTTTCTACTGGTAGAAAAAAAAGTACAACTACTTAAGGGTGCCTTAAGAAATTCAATCAATGAGCACTCATAAACATGCAGTCTCCCCAACTTACAAGTGTGTTACATTTCAAAAGCTTATTGATTTGGGGGTGGGGGGGTGCCCGGAAACAAAGAAACAAAGTATGGTAGTAGGGTCCCAAGTTAATTCATAAAAGTAAAGCTAAAATCTAAAATACTCTACGTTTGCAATTAAACTGTAGAATGAAGTTTTAGCAATAAAGTCAAACAAATGTTGGAATGCTTTTAACAACAAATTATTTTTTAGTTTTCATGTTTTGGTGCATGAGAAAATAACTATAGAAAGATAAGAAAGTGGAACATTTTCAAGCACTTTAGATAGTAACAGCTAATTGCTCTTTAAATCTTGCAGCTTATCTTATTTTTGTTTTATGCTCATGGGTCATGCTTAAGGTTTTACTTTACTTAATAAATGGACATGAAATGGCAATTAGGAAGAAAAATTAGGAGAAAAATTTTATTATGGAAACTGGCTAAGAATTGATACAGAAAGGGGGAGAGAGAACTAAAGAAAACATGGATGTAGATGATACTTCTTGTTTCCACTTCATTCATTCATTCAATTATGAAATAGCAGGCCCCATTGGTGAGTATAAGAACCCAATAGTTCATTCATTTGTTCATTCTTTCAAGCATTCACTCTCCTCCCCAAGCAATTCGAATAGTCAAGTTGTCTGCATATTTTAAAAAATATATTTGCATCTTTCTATGTGTGAAGTTGAGTATCTTTTTATACGTTTAAGCCATTTCTATATTTTCTTCTGTGAACTGTCTATTCAATGTTTTTGCCCATTTCCTCTTTGTATTTTTAGGCCCTCCCCCCCCCCTCTGGAATTTAAGGGTTCTTTATATATTGGGGATATTAACTGTTTTTGTTGTTGTTGCTAATCCTCACTTGAGGATATTTTTTCCATTGTTTTTTTTTTTTTAAGAGAGAGTGGAGGGAGGGGGTAGAGAGAGAGATGGAGGGAAAGAGAAACATCAGTGTGAGAAAAACACATCAATTGGTTGCCTCCTGCATGCACCCCATCCCAGAAGTCAAACCTGTAAGACGGGTACGTGCCCACTGACTGGAGCGGCTGGGGGTGCCCCGACCTAGCACTAACTGCCTAGGGGGCTGCAGATCAGGCCTGGAGAGAGGCCTGCAGAAAGAGAAGCAGGGTCTGATCCATAGCCTCTGTGGCAGCCGTTGATCAGAACTTGCCTCTTTTTCTCTCCCGGCCTGGCTAACAGCCAAGCCTCCATTTCTCTCCAGGCCTCCACTGGGGCTGCTGATCAGCTCTGCCTTTCTGATCAGGCCCCGTTGATAGGCACAGAGATGCTGACTGGCATAGAAACTGACCAATCGAACCAAATTGGCTGGCAGAGGAGGGCAGTTAGGGGTGATATCAGGCCTGCAGGGGAGGGCAGTTGGGGGTGATCAGGTAGGCAGAGGCAGTTAGGGGCGATCAGGCCAGCAGGGAAGGGCAGTTGAGGGTGAGATCAGGCCTGCAGGGGAGGGCAGTTAGGGGCAATCAGGCAGGCAGAGGCAGTTAGGGGCAATCATGCAGGCATGCAGAGAGGTTAGGGGTGATCAGGCAGGCAGGCAGAGGGGTTAGGGGCAATCAGACAGGCAGGCAGTTGAGTGGTTAGGAGCCAGGAGTCCCAGATTGTGAGAGGGGTGTCTGACTGCCAGTTTAGGCCTGATCCCTGTGGATCCAGAGACAGAGAAGCATCCATCAGACCATCAAACCTCAGAGGGAAGGTAGGGGAGGGTGGGGGTAAGGGGGAGAGATCAACCAAAGGACTTATATGCATGCATATAGGCCTAACCAATGGACACAGACACCAGGGGGGTGAGGGCATGAGTGGGGGGTTGGGGGGCAATGGGGAGATAAAGACACATATGTAATACCTTAATCAACAAAATAAAACGAGGGAGAAAAATATGCATATATATCTATTATAAATATGAAGGCCATACAGGTAATATTTTATTTATTTGCATAGAAATATTTGCATATTTCTATAAGGTTTGAACTTTTATGAGTTTTCCTTTATAATTTACTAGAGGCCTGGTGCATGAAATTCATGCACTGGGTGGGGGGGGTCCCTCAGCCCAGCCTGTGCCCTCTAGCAGTCCAGGACCCCTTGTGGTATGTCCGACTGCCAGACCAGGGGGATAGGGCCTAAGTTGGAAGTCAGACATCCCTCTCACAATCTGGGATCCCTCGCTCCTTACCGCTTGGCTTGCTGCTCCTTCGTGCTGCTGCGGAGGTGGGAGAGGCTGCTCCCACCGCTGCTGCACTTGCCAACTGTGAGCCTGGCTTTTGGCTGAGTGGCTGCTCCCCCCATAGGAGCGCACTGACCACCAGGGGGCAGCTCCTGCATTCATTGAGTGTCTGCCCCTGGTGGTCAGTGTGCATCATAGTGACCAGTCGTTCAGGTCGTTCTCCATAACGGTCGCTTAGGCTTTTATTATATAGATAATTATAAAATGAATAACAAATAATGAAGAAAACAATAAAAGAGAAAATAATTTTAAACACTGCTATGAGATGTTAGTTTTGTCTTTGAGGAGGAAATATGCATGGTCAGGATTACAAATCCTAGATTTCTTGACCCAGCACCTACAGCAGCCACAGTTCCCTTCCCCCAACCCCCATCCTGAAGGGAGCTAAATGCTTGAAGGACAGATTCAGACAAAGAACTACTGTATTAGCTTGGGCTTTCACCTCAGACTTCAGTGCAGTCACCAGATGGGTTAGACTAAAAATTTATTTTGCCCAAAGTAGGCAGGCCTTGCTCTGGCTGATGTGACTCAATTGGTGGGGCATCATCTTGTGGCATCTAAAGGTTGCTGACTCCATTCCTGGTCAGGGCACATGCTTGGGTTTTGGACTCAGTCTCCAGTGGGGGGTGTGCAGGAGGCAGCCAATCAACGTTCAGCTCTCACATCTCACATCAATGTTTCTCTCTCTCTCTCTCTCTCTCTCTCTCTCTCTCTCTCTCTCTAAAAATCAGTAAAAATATTAAAATAAAAGAATTTCTTTTAAAAAAGACAACAATAAAGTAGGCAGGTCTCAGTAACTTCTTTGAGGGCTACATTCTGATCTTAGCTTTGGAGCTCTATCCACTCCTTTAGTCAGAAAAGATAGGTAATAAAACACAAACTAAAGGAAAACCATACCTAAGGAGGCAAGAAACCTTTTAGGGTCACTGATTGGTCCAAGTTTGTCTGGAACTTTCCTTGTTTTAGCATTAAAAGTCCCCATGAGAACCCTCAGTTCTAAACCAACCAGGACCTCACAAACCAAGGCTCAAGTGCTCCTTAAGACCTGTTTTCCCTAACCCCCAGACAGGTTCTCCCCTTGATCGTCAAAGTAGAGTGTCTTCTCAGAAGCTAAAGAGAGGTACCAGACTTCTCTTATCACACTTCACAGAAGAAAGAGAGAATACAAAGAGACACCCCCCCCCAAAAAAAAAAACATTCCACACAGATTCAACAGACAGTTCTACACACCACTGTGACCCAATACTTTCCTGGATCTGAGTTCTGATTTATAGTTTACTTTGATGATTTTGGCCATATCTAGATATCTATCATTCATACTATTGTTTACTTAAGATTTTTCTTTAACTGAACTCACTTTTCAAAGAAAAGAAGAAAGACTCGTGGACATGGACAACAGTATGATGATTGCCTGAGGGAAGGGGAGAGTGGAGGGAGGTAGAATAAGGTAAAGGTGGGATAAATGGTGATGCAAGGAGACTTGACTTGAAGTGGTAAACACACAATACAATATACAGGTGATGTGTTGCAGAATTGTGTACCTGAAACCTATATAATTTTATTAACAATATCATCCAAATAAGTTCAATAAAATATAAAAATTCAATAAAAATAAATGAAGTCACTTTTTCTTATATTTAAGATATATGTATTTAAAAATATTATTTGCTAAATTTGTTATAACAGAATACTTCATATAACTCTCATAAATGGAAAATCTGCATCATGTGCCACAAACAGAAGATACATATTAGGTATATATTAAAAATATTAGCTAAAAGTTGAGAGACTCCTCATGTAAGTTTCCTCAGTAATGTGTGGAAGACAAGAAGCTTGATGCTCCTCCTAGAGGGCAGAATGTGTGTGGCTTTCTTCCAGTTCCTTCTATAGGTTAACACTCCCTAGTGATATTCCTTCAGCTCCCTCTGTTGGTTAGAGTGAATAACTCCACAATTATTCAACAAAACTTTATTGAGCGACTATTATGTTTCAGATACAGTGCTGGCTGTTGAGGATACAGAGGAGAAATGAGAAACTTTTTGTATGTAATGAACAAGAATTGGGAAAGAAGGAAAAGAGGAAGCTAGAAAATGTGGGCATAGATTCTTTTTGTCCAAAGTAGGCAGGTCTCAGTGACCCAAACTAAAACTTGTCTATGAGGTCTATATTCTGACCTTACTTAGCTTTGGAGCTCTAACCACTCCTTTAGTCAGAAGAGATAGTAACCCCTCATTTACTTAAGCCTCTGCAATCTCACTTTTACCCCTTTCACTTCACCAAAAGTACACATATGAAAGGCTCTAGGGACCGCCTAATTATCAGAACCAATAGGAGTTTTCAGTCCTCACCTTAAGTGACCCTGGCAATGACTCCCTCCTTAGCTTCACTGATATAGATAGCTGCTTTCCCCAGTTTTCTCCTGCTACCCAATCTCTTCTTCAGCTTCCTTTTAAATGTTGGTGTTTGTCAGGATTTTTTCCTTAACCCACTTCTTTATACAATCTCCCTGCTTATGTCTATACACATAGGCATAAAGATTTCTACCTACATAAGCTAAAATGCTCAAATTCTAAAAGACCACTGCCTGTTTCTCTCTCCAGCTTCATTTTTTTTTAATTCATTGAGGTAACATTGGTTAATCCAGCCTCATTTTCCATAATTGTCAAATTACTGTATTTCTGTGATAGTGATTTGGTCTCTTCTTACCTGTATCCGATTTCCCTCTACCTGACTCCCACCTCCACCCAAGATTGCTCTTCAAGATTCAGCTTCAGTGCTACTTCTGGGAAACATTTCAGAAGCACAGCACAGCCTATGTTGGGTGCTCTTCCTTTGTATTCACCCAGCACACTCAAATTGGTGCTTCTAATAGTCTGTGTATTTCTGTTTATTTCACTAGACTTGTCTTCTTGAAGGCACGAACTTAATCTGCACTTATAGTTCCCAGCACAGGGCTCAATAAATATCTGTTAAATTGATAAACAGTCTAAGAAATCTCTTGTAAAGTATGGCATAGGGAATATAGTCAATAATATTGTAATAACTCTGTATGGTGCCAGGTGAATACTGACAATATTGGAAGAAACGCTTTGTGAAGTTTATGATTGTCTAACCACTGTATACCTGAAACTAATGTAAAATAATATTGAATGTAAACTGTAATAAAAAAATGTCGAAAAAAAAAGAGAAAAAAATCCCTGAACTGTGAATAGTTGAACACAAAGGAAAAGGAGGTTGTTGGTGGTGTAAGCCAGGGATATTTAAAACTTGAGTATTTAGATCTTTTTCCCTTTCCCTTCATAGAGGCAGCCAGGGCTGGTAGGGCTAGAGGGGCATGAGGGTCAGAGCCAAAGAGATGGTTGGGCTAGCAAGGCAGCCAGGATGTCAGGGCTGGAAATTGGTTACATACAGGAGAAATTACCAATTGTTTTGAGGATAAAGGGAACCAGGTCTGTCACTACCTGAGAATGGAATTATAGGGTAGATGCCAGGATGTACCCTGTGTTGTTGAACTGAAACAGGAGTTATGAATTTGAATTCATGATTTTTAATAGATGAACAAATATAAATATGTGTGGATCTATGCTGAGAAGGCATTTAAACCATGCTGCCCCCACCCCCCAGTGGCAATGATTATACCAGTGTCTAGCCTGCACCTTGACTTTGAAATACCATTCTCCATTAAAAGAAATCAGGGCTCCTTAGAGAAATGGCTGATCCTAGGGCTGGGGCAAGAAAAGTATGAATCTGGGACATCTTATGCCAGAAAGTAAAGCACTGCTCAAAAAATCATAGGGATTTGTCAACAGGACTCAGGAGCTGGCATGGAGGGGCACTCACCATCCAAATCTGAGAGATGAATATCAATATAATCATGGTAATGGGTTAAATCCCATTGACTAAAATAGGAGTCCACGAATCTACATTGATGTAAATAAATAGTAGAGAAGGGAATTTTCTTTACAGTAGAATGACAATTAATAAATGTAGTAGAAATGATAGAATTAGAGAGTCACCATTAGATAGCCATCATAATACCATCAGAGAAGATTAGTGGATACTAATAGTAGTAAGTGAAATTTCATGAGGAAACAAGATATGTAATACTCTCAAAGGATCTCTATACAAATATTTTATTATTTTCAAAGGGAAAACACTAACTGTTCAATGGAATAACATGGTAGACACCAATTTAACCAAAGGATCAAGGTTACCATCACCAGTATTAGGACAGTGACAGCATGTGCCTCCTGCTATGATATATTGAGAACACAGCATTGCTTATGTAGTATTCCTGCCCAAAATAATAATTTAAAAAAACCTGAATTTAATAACTAGGAAACATCAGTCAAACCTAAATTAAGGGACATTTCTCACAATATCTGACTAGCACTTTTCAGAAATATGAAGGTCACCAAAGACAAGGAAAGATCGGGGAACTTCCAGATTGAGGGAAACCACACACACAATGATTAAATGTAACATGTAATACTGGCTTGAATCCTGGGCCAGATATAAGATTTCTTTTCCTTTTGCTTAAATAGCATTATCAGGACCATAGGAAAAATTTGAAAGGGGTCTGAAGATTAAATGGTATCAAAGTTAACTTCCTAATTTTGAAAGCTGTAATGTGATTATATGGAATGTCCAAGTCTTTAGAAAATTTTCACTGACGCATTTAAGGATAATAGGGCATATCATGCCTGTAACTGTTGGTTCAGAAAAAAAATGTGTGTTCATACACACATAAGATAGATAGATACATACATACATACATACATACATACATACAAGAATTGAGAGAGAGAGAGAATGATAAAGCAAATGTGGTTAAATATCAACAAGTGAGAAACCAGGGTGAAGGATATACTGGAGTTCTTTGTGATATTTATACAACTTTTCTGTAAATGTGAAATAAATCAGTTCATATATTTTTAAAATACTGAAAAGAAAACTGAGTGCTTGTAACCTGAGTCATACAAAAAGGCTTTTATTTTTTGCCTGTCTACCCCTCCATCTAGTTCTAAAAACAATTTAGCCTTATGAATATGTAAAAAACAAACAAGATAAAATAAATTGAAAACAAGTATGAAATCCATGTGGTCTTGGCAAGAACCTTCTAAATTGTCAAATTCTAAAAAATTTTCTTGAAAATTTGACAGGTTATGGGGGGAGATTTCTCTTTGTTTTGGGAAACAGTGCAAACTTCAATATAGTTATTAGTTCCTTTGTGTTCCTGATACCCTTTTATTCAAAACTTGATTGCAATTAGCCAAAAAGAATGTAATACTGAACTATGGAGGCAGAAAATCATTCTATCTAATAAAGCGGTGATATGCAAATTGACCATCACTCCAACACACAAGATGGCCTCCCCCATGTGGACAAAAGATGGCCACCACAAGATGGCTGGCAGGGGAGGGCAGTTGTGGGGGACCAGGCCTGCAGGGAAGGGCAGTTGGGAGGGACCAGACCTGCAGGGGAGGGGAGTTGGGGGGACTAGGCCTGCAAGGGAGGGCAGTTGGGGGGACCAGGCATGCAGGGGAGGGCAGTTGGGGGGACCAGGCATGCAGGGGAGGGCAGTTGGGGGGACCAGGCATGCAGGGGAGGGCAGTTGGGGGGACCAGGCTTGCAGGGGAGGGCAGTTGGGGGGACCAGGCCTGCAGGAGAGGGCAGTTGGGGGGACCAGGCCTGCAAGGGAGGGCAGTTGGGGGGACCAGGCATGCAGGGGAGGGCAGTGGTGGGGACCAGGCCTGCAGAGGAGGACAGTTGGGGGAGACCAGGCCTGAAGGGGAGGGCAGTTAGGGGGACCAGGCCTGCAGGGGAGGGCAGTTGGGGGGACGAGGCCTGCAGGGGAGGGCAGTTAGGGGGACCAGGCCTGCAGGGGAGGGCAGTTGGGGGGATCAGGCCTGCAGGGGAGGGCAGTTGGGGGGATCAGGCTGGCAGGGGAGGGCAGTGGTGGGGACCAGGCCTGAAGAGGACAGTTGGGGGAGACCAGGCCTGCAGGGGAGGGCAGTTAGAGGGGGACCAGGCCTGCAGGAGAGGGCATCTGGGGGGGACCAAACCAGCACAGGAGGGCAGTTAGGGGTGACCAGGCTGGCAGGGGAGGGCAGTTAGGAGCAATTGGGCCAGCAGGGGAGCAGTCAGGCATCGATCAGGCTGGCAGGGGAGTGGTTAGGGAGTGATTCGGCTGGCAGGCAGAAGAGGTTAGGGGCAATCAGACAGGCAAGCGGTTGGGAGCCAGCAGTCCTGGATTGTGAGAGGGATCCCAGATTGGAGAGGGTGCAGGCTGGGCTGAGAGACCCCCCCCCCGCATGAATTTCATGCACCGGGCCTCTAGTTATTAATATGAATAAAATAAATACACTTGAAAAATTTTACAGAATTTTATGCATGTGTACACACTTTATTAAATTTGCATTTTAAGATATACACAAGGTCAGCATTTCACAAAATTTCCCATTATTCCAAAAGCAGTTATCATGAAATACAATGATTACATAAGTCAGTCAAGCAAAAAGAGCATCATCTATAGGATTTTCTTACCATATCATCTCTTGTATTTATCTTCAAATAGAAGCCTGAAATATGATATAATATAGAATAGGAAGAGATAATTTTAATTTATAACAATGATCACTTTTCAAATATTAAATTTTATATAAAAATAAAGGGGTTCTCTTAACCAAGCTAATCTGAAGATTAGCATCTCTACCTTTTATTTATCTCAAAACAATCCCTGCAGAAACTTAACTTCCTAGTCCTTTTAAACAATAAAGTTAACCATCTTGCTTCCTAGTTCTCATACCATTGGAACAATTTCATTTTCCTGCCCTAATTCTACCCCACCACTGAATTTGAAAAATAAATATCACATTCCAAAGGTTATTTCTTAAGAGTTCTAAATTAGAGCCACTAAATGGCCAAAAGTGTCCCTTTAAGGCAAAAAGACAGTAGAGTGAATGTGGATAAGTATCCTGTAAGATAAAACCATCGCTCAATATTATATAGGAAGAAACATCTTAACATGGTTCTTTCACAAACAGAATAAATACACTGAATACCATAGAAATAATGTTTCTTTAAAATGGCATACTAGAGAACAATCTTCATAATACACACATTTATGTTAGGTTTGAAGGATTATGGCCTTTGCACAGGTGAAAGCAGTATGAGAAATAAAGCCATTAATGGTGGTTATTACTATTTAAAATAAACAACGCATCTGATGCTGTAACAGAACTACTTATTGCTAGCTAAGTGATGCTCTCTTATAATTCAAAGAGAATATGTTTCCCTTCAAGCTATTCAGTATTACTAGTCAGCGAGTACCTGCAAAGTGCAACATCTTCCTTCAAGATTCAAGGATCTTTGCCTTCAAAACACACAAGTGCAGTAGTTTTCGTTTCTTACATACATTCAAAAATGGAATACTATGATCCTAGCAGGCAAATTTGCATATTAAATACAGACTATCCACCCACAATATATGAACATTAAAAGAAATCTACCATGACAGACATTTTTACACAATTTTAAATAATAAATAACACAACAATAGACTACATTCAGGTTTTTAAAATAGCTCCATTCAGGATTTACCTTTTAAAAATTAACTTCTGGTATCTCAGACTATCATGTACAATGTTCACAGCTCAAACAGCTTCTTAAAAGCAGAGTTCACAATAACATTGATTTTTTTTTCAGTTCCTACTCCACATAGATATTAAATTGCCTTGCTATAAGGCAGCATGAAAAAGAACTGGGTTCTGATTCTGGTGGCAACACAATGACCAAAACACAGTCAGCAGCACCACTCATCACACGACAAAACAAAAGAATTTAATGTCACAAAAGTAATCAGAAAAAAGCAGCAATCAAAACAGTATGTGGCAGTCACATAAAGCCCCCTTTTCTAGGTACCTTATGATATACATCTTTACCCCAAGGCATCTCAGGCCTCATAATACCACCCAGGGCAAGCTGTCAAGCTTCATGTATGCTTTCTAGACAGTAGTTAGTGGGTAAATAACATTATTCATTCATTTGTAGGTGCTCCACACATCTGGTCAAGGCAGGAATTTCTTCTCCTTGATAACACCACCTAGAAATATTAATAATATTGTATATATTCCTTAGGGTAACAGATTTGGGGAGAAAAATATCAACTGTGGTAGCTAAGTCACAGGAACTTGTGTGGTGACTACTCCAGGCATCATGTAAGTTCATTTACACTCTCAGCACTAAAATCAATCCTCACGTCATACACTCCAACAACAAAGAAGCAATATGGGTAGTAATGAAAGCAACTGTGTGTTTTTTCCGCTCTGTGAGAAATGGCAAGTGAGCAGCTCAAACAGAAAAAGGAAACCAAACAATGTGCTTTAAACTGATGCAGAAAAATAAAAAATATATATAAAATGAAAAGCAACTCATCTATTGTGAAATAGATTTGAAACTATGTGGCCAGCAGAGGACAAATAATTTGTCAAGCAAGAGAATTTCTGATCTACTCTAGGTGTCATATAACTGCTGGGGAAAGGAACCATTATCAAAAATACATATCAGTAAAAAAAATACATATCATTAAAAAAAATACATATCAGTGCTTTCCTTAAACGTATTTGAGATTTAGTCCCTAGATCCAAAATGTGATCAGCAAAAAGAGAGAGAGACACACACACACACAAGTAAGGTCACTATCCTCATAAAATTGAACTGTAGAGGAGAGATGCCAAAAAAAGAATGGTGTCAAAATGGTTTAAATATGTAATACTTTAATCCTCATTGTGGATCAAAGTTCTCTGTGTTCCTCTCACTGAATGATTTATGTAGGAAACAGCAGCTAAAACACTGAATCAGAAATGGGTAAATCACTTGGGTGAGAGATCATCCATCAAGATGAATGGAGGGCATGAATTGGAGCATGCTACTGGAGACTCTGCAATCGTGCTGCCTTTAGCCAGTGAGTCTGAGGATGACACTGCTGCTACTGCTACTACTACTGCCATCCAAAATATCCGAACTGAAGACAAAGCAAAAAGAATTATAAGCAGATGTATCTATCAGGGTAAAAGTAAACAGAACATGCAAAAACATAGTTTTAAGAACTCACAAATCAGAACTGCATTTGTAAATAATAAAAAGCAAAAAAGCAATCGCAATGAACTATATTATCATGTACTATATTCAAATACCTGTGAAAGTAAGACACTCGAGGTTCCCTATCATTTTAGTGCTCTCCAGGAGGCACCAGAATGTCAATAAGCCTTCCTCTTGACAAGTCACAGTTTTAGTGAGGTTGTTCCCTTATCTTAAGCTAAAGAGATTTCTACCTTATATTTATCTTCTTACCTTCCCATCAGTCTCACAGTAGAAGGAAATGGTTACTAATTGAAGTACCTACCCTGAACTGTGTGAAGTATTCTATCAAACAGTGCTTCATGGTCCTTCTACTACAGAACCAAATCTTTCAACTGCACTAGATTTTACCACTTCTCCACTCCCAAAAGGACTTTGATTCAAACACATTTTTTTCTAATTTCCTCCATTATTTGCATTTCATATTCTTCTCATTTTATGAATTTCTTACACTGTTTCCTTTCTTCTTGCTTTCAAAACCCAAAGGTCTCCCCACCACCTCTAAAAGATTCCTTTCTTTGATCCCTTCTATTACTATCCAGTTAAGCTTCTAAAAGGAATGCTCTCTATAGCCCAGCTGGCATGGTTCAGTGATTGAGCACTGACCTTTGAACCAGAAGATCATGGTTCAATTCCAGCTGGGGCATATACCCCGGTTGTGGGCTCGATCCCCAGTGTGGGGCGTGCACGAGGCAGCCGATCAATGATTCTCTCTCATCGTTGATGCTTCTCTCTCTCTCTCCCTTTCCCTTCCTCTCTGAGATCAATAAAAATATATTTTTAAAAAAATAAAAGGAATGCTCTATATCAGTGATGGCGAACCTATGACATGCGTGTCAGAGGTGACACGCGAACTCATTTTTTTGGTTGATTTTTCTTTGTTAAATGGCATTTAAATATATAAAATAAATATCAAAATATAAATCTTTGTTTTACTATGGTTGCAAAGGTAAAAAAATTTCTATATGTGACACGGCACCAGAGTTAAGTTAGGGTTTTTCAAAATGCTGACATGCCAAGCTCAAAAGGTTCACCATCACTGCTCTATATCCACAGACCTAATACCCTCAAAGTCCTTTCACCTCTTTAATCCTGACAACTGGCTTCTGCTCCTACCCTTCCACTAAAACTCCTGATCTGGGGCATCAAGAGCCTCTACAACCCAGCACAGGGATACCTTATCCATCCAGCCCAAGCCCTCATGGCTCCCAACAATCAGTCTGCCCTTCCTCATAAATCTGCCTTCATATTGCAGCATTCACAATTAAAAGCCTTCACCATTTGCCACCAGGCTGCCTTTCCAGCTTTGATTCCCATCAATCCAACATATAAGCTCTATGCTCTATTTGGCCCAAATTCACTCATTCATTTATTCTATTACTGAGTTCCTGCCAAGTGCAGGAATTATGCTAGATATTAGAAAACAATCGTGTATAAGACAGACATGGCTCCTGCCCTCATCAAAATTACAGAACAGTGCAGAATACAGGCATTGAAATAATTATACTAATAACCATATTATAATCTATGATCAAAGCAATAAAGGAAAGATACAAGGGGCTCTTAGAGTATATAACATGGGAAACCTGATCTAATTTGAAGGAACAGGGAGGAAGGAGGACCAAGTCTCCCTAAAAGTGAAATTTGAGCTGTCATCTGAAAGATGAGTAGGCATGAATGAGGTAAGGTTTGGGGGGAAGCAAGGATAGTTCTAGAAGCCAAAAACAGGCTAGTGTGGCTGTAGTATAGACAGTAAGAAGAACACGATGAGAAACAAAGCTGGAGAGGTAGTCATGAAGTTTTAGGATTTACACAGAAATATTTTTTATTTTTGAAAAAGAAACAAAGCAAAGAATTGGAGAAGGAATTGTGAATCAGAATATATGGGTTCTAATTTAAATCTGGTCACTAGCTCCTTTGCAAAAGCCCATCCTGATCTAATGTGTTCTAAGGTTAAATATTATGAGCCTTTAATATTATCATTTGTATGAATTTCTAAGTTAATATATTTCCAGTATAAAGTAATCTGTGGTACATTTGGAAGTTTCTGGGCCCTATACCACCCTCAATGAAATATAACTTCCCACCCACCCTGCTTCTCTATTCTACTATTTTTTCTTCAAAATGTCATTTCTTTCTATTAGCACTGGATTTTTTTAGGTGGAGACAGAATATAAACAGGCTTCAGAATAGTAAAAATTAAAATGGAAACGGTATATTCCACAGTACTCCTACTCTATGCTCACTGCTGTCAAATGTATCATTAATAATACCACTTTTAAGAAAGACGTTTGGATAATTTAACTGGCTCAGATATTTTTTCAACCAAAAGGCAAACAGGTCTAAAATATGAATAATTCAAACTACTGAAAGAAAGTTGCACAGATAATCTAAGACATTGGAAAATCAAAACACCTTTATATTTGCTTTGGAATATATGTGATATTTTCCTCCTGCAGGATTTGGCCTAGACTAATATTAAAATAAATTTATTTTCCTAAAGCACATATTGCCTGGACAGCCGAAGGACATGCTCTGTGCTACCTGGCAGAAATAAATGGGCTTGGATTAAAATATGGACACCAAGCAGATAATCTGAATGTAAATAAAGACTTTCTTATTCTACCCACCAGACTCATGGTGAGCGCTGGGTTAAAAGATTCCATTTCTAACAAGACCTGCTTGTGCAAAACCAAGATGGCGGCATAGGTAAACACTGGAAATTGCTGCCTCGCACAACCACTTCAAAAATACAACTAGACTGGGAAAACCAAGATGGTGGCATAGGTTAACGCCGGAGTTTGCTGCTTTGAACAACTACTTCAAAAGTGAAACCAAAAAACGGAAGGGACATCACCCAGAACCACAGGAACGCTGGCTGAGTGGAAGTCCTACAACTAGGAGGAAAGAGAAACGCATACGGACACTCAGAGGAGGCGCAGTGCTGAAGTCAAATTCTGAGGTGCAGAGTGCGAGGAGCGGGTTGGCGGCGGAGGGCGCGGTTGGCGTTTTCAATCGGGAGGGAGCTGCAGACTCTGAGCTCCAGATACGGGCGAGTCTCTAGGGACCCAGACTCAAACGGGAGAAGCGGGACTGTCTGGCTTCGGTCAGAGCGAGTGCAGCTTTCTCTCTGAGCTTTGCAGCGGGTGCTGGGACTCAGAGAGGCAGAGCCCCTGGGGACAGGACTGAGAGCCGCCATAACTGCTCTCTCCGGCCCACCCTGTTGATCCTGTGCGACCCGCCCCGCCCAAGCCCTGCACACAGGCATTTGCCGGATAGCCTCAGGCAAATGCCAGATTAGCACCTCCCTAGAGGACAGAAGTTCTCTCACTGCTGACACAGCTGATTCTCATAGCCACTTGGCCTGGAGGTCAAACCCTCCCTGGAATTAGCTACAAGAATCAAGATTTAACTATAAGACTGCGAACAAAGACCACTAGGGGGTGCACCAAGGAAGCATAACAAAATGCGGAGACAAAGAAACACGACAAAATTGTCAATGGACGATATAGAGTTCAGAACCACACTTTTAAGGTCTCTCAAGAACTGTTTAGAAGCCACCGATAAACTTAATGAGATCTACAAGAAAACTAATGAGACCCTCGATCTTATATTGGGGAACCAACTAGAAATTAAGCATACACGGACTGAAATAACGAATATTATACAGACTCCCGACAGCAGACCAGAGGAGCGCAAGAATCAAGTCAATGATTTGAAATGCGAGGAAGCAAAAAACACCCAACCGGAAAAGCAAAATAAAAAAAGAATCCAAAAATGCGAGGATAGTGTAAGGAGCCTCTGGGACAGCTTCAAGCGTACCAACATCAGAATTATAGGGGTGCCAGAAGATGAGAGAGAGCAAGATATTGAAAACCTATTTGAAGAAATAATGACAGAAAACTTCCCCCACCTGGTGAAAGGAATGGACTTACAGGTCCAAGAAGCGCGGAGAACCCCAAACAAAAGGAATCCAAAGAGGACCACACCAAGACACATCATAATTAAAATGCCAAGAGCAAAAGATAAAGAGAGAATCTTAAAAACAGCAAGAGAAAGAAACTCAGTTACCTACAAGGGAATACCCATACGACTGTCAGCTGATTTCTCAACAGAAACTTTGCAGGCCAGAAGGGAGTGGCAAGAAATATTCAAAGTGATGAATACCAAGAACCTACAACCAAGATTACTTTATCCAGCAAAGCTATCATTCAGAATTGAAGGTCAGATAAAGAGCTTCACAGATAAGGAAAAGCTAAAGGAGTTCATCACCACCAAACCAGGATTATATGAAATGCTGAAAGGTATCCTTTAAGAAGAGGAAGAGGAAGAAAAAGGTAAAGATACAAATTATGAACAACAAATATGCATCTATCAACAAGTGAATCTAAGAATCAAGTGAATAAATAATCTGATGAACTGAATGAACTGTTGATTATAATAGAATCAGGGACATAGAAAGGGAATGGACTGACTATTCCTGGGGGGGAAAGGGGTGTGGGAGATGCGGGAAGAGACTGGACAAAAATCGTGCACCTATGGATGAGGACAGTGGGTGGGGAGTGAGGGCGGAGGGTGGGGCGGGAACTGGGAGGAGGGGAGTTATGGGGGGAAAAAAAGAGGAACAAATGTAATAATCTGAACAATAAAGATTTAATTAAAAAAAAAAACAAAAATACAACTAAAAGACAAAACGGACATCATCCAGAACCACAGGAAGGCTGGCCGAGTGGAAATTCTACAATTAGAAAGAAAGAGAAAAGCACACTGAGACTCAGAGGAGGTGCGGTGTGGAAGTAAAGTGCAGAGGTACGGAGGCGCACACGGAAAGGGCTGGCAACTGAGGATGCGGCTGTCTTTTTCAATCGGGAAGGAATCTCAAGCTCCCGACTGCTCTGAACTCCAGTTCCGGGCGAGTCTCTGGGGACCCAGACTCATACGGGGAGAAACTGGACTGTCTGACATCAGGCAGAACTTGAGGGCGGCTTTCTCTCAGAGGCACCTGCAGCGATTACCGCGGAACAGTGAGACCCAGGTCCTCTTAGGGCAGGGCTGAGGATCAGCCATAGCTGTTTGCTCCACCCTGTTGATTTCCTGAGACCCCGCCCCACCCAAGCTGTGAGCAGAGGCTTTTGCATATGAATGCCCTGGCCCTTTGCAATCTAAAATTACCTAACAAACTGCAGCTGGGTCAGAGAGACCCAGAACATCCAAAAAGAAGGCCCAAGGCCCCACAGCAGCTTCCATTGCTTCACAGTTGGGCCTCATTTAGGCGCCTACAAACTCCAAACAAAGAAGAGGAATCTGAGGATCTCTCCATAGCTCCTGCTGGGTAGCCTCAGGCAGATGCTAAATTAGCACCTCCTTAGAGATCCAAGAGTCAGTGTACCCAGTGGTCAGAGTGGGACCATCCAGATTACAACTCCTCAGATCCATAAGGGACACACTCAGGGGGCAGACTCAGTGAGCACCAAAGCCCCACTGAAGCAAGTCTTGCCCCATAAGAGTGTCTCCAGCACAGAAGTTATCCCACCGTAGACACAACTGATTCTCACAGCCAATTGGCCTGGAGGTCAATTCCTCCCAGTGATACCTACAACAATCAAGGCTTAACTACAACAAGACTGTGCACACAGCCCACAAAGGGGTGTACCAAGAGTGTCCACCTCAGGTAATTGGAGAGGCCGAGCCACTGGGCCCTATAGGACACCTAGCACACAAAGCCACTCTACCAACAAAGGGAAGCAGCCAAAATGTGGAGACAAAGAAACAGGTCACCAGTGTCAGAAATGGAGGAAAGCAAACTACTGGATATAGAGTTCAAAACCACGGTTATAAGGTTTTTCAAGAATTTTCTAGAAACCGCTGATAAATTTAGTGAGACCCTTGAGGATATGAAAAAGGACAACTAGAAATTAAGCATACATTGACTGAAATAAAAAATATTATACAGAGACCCAACAGCAAACTACAGGATCCCAAGAATCAAGTCAAAGATTTGAAATACAAAGAAGCAAAAAATGCCCAGCCGGAAAAACAAAAAGAAAAAAGAATCCAAAAATATGAAGATAGTGTAAGGAGCCTCTGGGACAACTTCAAGCATACCAACATCCGAATTATAGTGGTGCCAGAAGAAGAGAGAGAGCAAGATATTGAAAACCTATTTGAAGAAATAATGACAGAAAACTTCCCCTACCTGGTGAAAGAAATAGACTTACAAGTCCAGGAAGTGCAGAGAACCCCAAACAAAAGGAATCCAAAGAGGACCACACCAAGACACATCATAATTAAAATGCCAAGAGCAAAAGACAAAGAGAGAATCTTAAAAGCGGCAAGAGAAAAACAGTCAGTTACCTACAAGGGAGTACCCATACGACTGTCAGCTGATTTCTCAATAGAAACTATGCAGGCCAGAAGGGAGTGGCAAGAAATATTCAAAATGATGAATAGCAAGAACCTAAAACCAAGATTACTTTATCCAGCAAAGCTATCATTCAGAATTGAAGGTCAGATAAAGAGCTTCACAGATAAGAAAAAGCTAAAGGAGTTCATCCCACCAAACCATATTATATGAAATACTGAAAGGTATCCTTTAAGAAGATAAATAATTTATGAACAGAATAAACTGGTGAATATTATAGAATCAGGGACACAGAAAGGGAGTGGACTGACAATTCTCAGGGGGGAGGGGGTGTGGGGGGTGCGGGAATAGACTGGACAAAAATCATACACCTATGGATGAGGACAATGGCAGGGGTAAGGGCAGAAGGTGGGGTGGGAACTGGGTGGAGGGGAACTATGGGGGGGGGGAAGAGGAACAACTGTAATAATCTGAAAAATAAAGATTTAATTTAATAAAATCCTATCTAATAAAAGACAATAAGGGTAATTGACTGTACCTTCAAAAATAAATAAATAAAAATAAATAAATAAATAAAAAGACCTGCTTGCTTAGGTGAATCTTGTATTCATTCAAAAACATGGAAGATGTGGGTGATGAACACACAGTACAATATACAAATGATGAGTTACAGAACTGTACACTTGAAACCTATAAAATTATATTCACAATGTCACTCAAACAAATTTAATTTAAAAAACACAAAACATGCAGAGAAATCTGTCACCTAACACTATTGATTACCTTAAGAGAAATAAACTAATGGGAAATTTACCAAGAAAAAGAGAAATCTTAACATTTCCTATCTGTTCAAGAATTTCTTCTCTATTATTAAATATAAACATATGTAAAATTTTTATTATTAACAGAAAAACAGCATACTTTAATAGTTGCCAAAGCAATTCAGATTCAGAACTTAATAAACCATTAACCATATATTTTCACCAAGCTAAAATCTACTTTCTGTTCTAATTAATCTGGCACTACTACACATGGCCAGGAAGCACAGACTACAAGTCACAAATTACTCATTGTCAGTATCTGCATAAAGCAAGATTTATATTACATTTTAATCCATATATTAGTAAATAAAAGTGATTTTCACAGTATCTGCTATTAAACTTCTACCAGGGCTTCTAAAAGCAACAAAGTATGGTCCAATTTGAGTTTCTCTCTTCTTTCTTTCCTATCTTAAAGTCTGATGGAGCCAGACAATAGCAGGAAAGCAAAGGACCTACATAATTCAAACTGAACATAGGAGTACATGAATCAAAAGAGAACTAATTCATCTCTAGCCGGTTTGGCTCAGTGGACAGAGCGTGGGCCTGCAGACTGAACGGTCCTGGGTTCAACTCCAGTCAAGGGCATACACCTCAGTTGCAGGCTCCCCCCTGGCTTGGGCCCTTGTCGGTGCTCATGAAGGAGGCAACCAATCGATGTGTTTCTCTCATACTGATATTTCTCTCTGTCTTTCCCTCTCTCTTCCACTCTCTCTAAAAATCAATGAAAAAATATCCTTGAATGAGGATGAGAGAGAGAGAGAACTAATTCATTCGAACCACTGAACATAATGTTGAGGCACTATCTGAACCACACAACCAAATATACTTATGACTGTTAAAGTAATTCCTTCCGTCTAAAAAAACTAAGGGTGAAATTGTAAGAGAGTCATTAAAACATTCAAACAACAAAACTAGGATGTCTGTTGTGACACATACTCTCACCCCATCTGGTTGAGTCACTTTGCCTTATCCAGTCAATAAACTGGGTTCAATCAGACTGATGAATAGACAGGTAAGTGCACTAAAAATTAGCCACAGCCCTATGAAGCTCAGCAGATGTTGAAATAAGGTAAGATAACAGGGCATCCTTACTCCTTGATGTGGGTTAAACTGGTCCATAGGGCATTTTCTCTAGTCTCTACTATTTTACCTTAGTAAGGCCCAAGATTATCTTCCCACATAAGCTCTAAATTCTTAAGATCATACATTTAAATATGATAATTTTCACAGTCACTTTGGGAACAAGAGTTTAAAAGTATCGGCACAGTATCTATACAGTATCTCACATAAACAGGTTCAAAGTATATGTACATATTTCTATTAATAAATAAATCATGATTAAACTTTATTCTTGGGTCCTAACTGATTTGGCTCAGTGGATAAAGCGTCAGCTCATGAACTGAAGGGTCCTGGGTTTGATTCTAGTCAAGGGCACGTATCTTGGTTGCAGGCTCCATCCTGACCCTTGTGGGGGCATGTGCAGCAGGCAACCAATCAATGCCTCTCTCACATCGATGTTTCTCTCTCTCTCTCTCTCTCTCTCTCTCTCTCTCTCTCTCTCTCTCTCTCTCTCTCCCTCTCTCCCCCTCCCTTCCACCCTCTTTAAAAAATCAATGGAGCCCTAGCTGGTTTGGCTTAGTGGATAGAGCATCGGCCTGTAGACTGAATGGTTTCAGGTTTGATTCCAGTCAAGGGCACATGCTCAGATTTTGGGTTTGATCCCCAGTAAGGGGCATGCAAGAAGGAGCCAATCAATGATTCTCTCTCATCAGTGATGTATCTATCTCGCTCCCTCTCCATTCCTCTCAGAAATCAATAAAAATATATTTTACAAAAATCAATGGAAAAAATGCCCTCAGGTGAGGATTAACAAAAAATAAAAATAAAGTGTATAAAATAAATAAATAAACCTTACTCTTGGTATGTCACACATTCACTATAAAATTTTCTTGTCATGATACATATAACATTAAAATAATGCTAAAATAATTAAGATTAATCTAAAGAAATTAAAATCATAAGGGTTAAATTAGCAGTCACATTAAAATTGAAACTTCATTGAAGACTTTTTCCTTTTCTGTAGGAGAAATAGACTACCACTTAATCTTGACTAGCAGCCTTGAAAATTCCTTTATTTTCTTTTTTTAATATATATTTGTATTGATTTCAGAGAGGAAGGAAGAGAGAGACAGAAATATCAATGATGAGAGAGAATCATTGATCAGCTGCCACCTGCATGCCCCACACTGGGGAATCGAGCCTGCAACGTGGGCATGTGCCCTGATCTGAAATCAAACTGACCTCCTGGTTCATTGGTCGACACTCAACCACTGAGCCATGCCAGCCAGGCAAATTCCTTAATTTTCATGCTACAGACTTATTTTCCCAAAAATGAGGAGCAGAACATGAGTTCCCACCATGCAAAAAAAAAAAAAAAAAAATCAAAGCACCATGCAAAGAAAGGTGTACTTAAAACTCTTGATGTTCATGAAGACTAAATGCAGAATGGCATAATTCCTGTCTTGCGGTGGCAATGTTCCCCAGATTTTATTATCAGAAATTTCAAAATTTTCAGTTAGTAAAAAATATGATATAAAGAATAGGCTTAGTATTTCTTTGGGTGGCAGTCGGCACACTGGACACTAATTCCAAATGGACACATACTCAAACTTTACATTTAATTTATATTTCAAAGATGTCATATTTTAAAGGTTATTATCTAGTATATAAACTTTAATTTAAAGTGTTAAAGCCCATCTTTTATTTGTAGGGTAGGTCAAGGAATTAACTATAACAATTTAAAAGATCATTTACTGATGATCTGATAATTTTTTATTCCCTAAATGGTATAAAAATTGTTTCATTATCAAGTAGATTGCTATCTATGGCAATAAAAACCAGAACACAACTACTTCCGGTCTTTCTCCCCATTTCTAGAAGTATGTATATCTGATCAATGAAAATACATTAAAGAGAGAAAAAAGTTTCTTCAAAGGCAGGATCCAATTTTTACATATCAGGAATAACTCATATTCAAAATATCTTAGCTATAGACATAAATGTCAACAATATTATTATATAAGGTGTCCCAAAAAACTTAGTGAAATATTAAGTTTTAATATCCTTGGAATGCTATAACTTACTAAAAATGTCATTTAAATTTATAATTTGCTTAAATATATTTGAAACTTAGTTTTGTGAATTTTGAGTAATAAATTTCTTTTTAACATATCATTTGAGCCATATGTTGGCTTCACAGAATTCTATGAGTGGCCGTGAATAAAGCAAATCTCTCCAGTGTGAGGGAACACTTTTTGTGTTTATGGATCAAAAGTGCCCTTTATCATCAGTGTTCCCAAGACTTTCATTGCCAGTCACAGGTCCTCAGAGAATGGAAGTAGGGGCAACAGAAATAGAAACCTCACAACAGCCACCATCATCTAAAGCTTAGGTTGCTGCTTGGAGGAATAAACGGCTGAACAAGGGAAGAGAACTTTTGGTATATACCACACCTTCTCTTTCCTTTCTTATTTATTTGTATGAACCTGTTTTATAGCATCTTGCACAATCAGTCTATGACAATATTTTTTATAAATCACCTCACCCTGTCTGTATGTTTTTAGCTTGGCAAAAACCTTTCCTATCTTTTACCAAACTTGGTTACTTGGTTAGTAACTGAGTAAGCAAATCTATTTATAATGCCATGTGCCTATATTAAAACATACTTTACCATAAGTGATATGTAGTTTCTACTAATTATAGAGTTTCATCTACTAGTTATCTTGACAAGCTTTAGAGGTTTTCTCTTTTTGATCGTCTACATACCTGGAAAGGCACTCTGTACCAAAATTAGCACAAGAACTACCAAGGACAGACAGAGATGAGAGAGAAGAAAAGCTGTGGGGCTGAAAATAGCTGGAACAATCTAAAAGGCATTTGTTCCAAGGTTAGAACAGTGCTGATCAACGAGTCTAATAAACTAGAAAAATCTAACTTCCTGGTCAACTAGAAATACAAGTTATCTTCCACAAAACATGGAATAAGCGATCTGGAAAGAAGGAATCATTAATACTTATACCTTATAAGTGGCTTACACAATTCTTCCATTTAGAGGATACAAGCCTTTTAAAGTGAATGCCCTTGTGGACTCTTAAAAAAAGATCCTGCCCTAGCCAGTTTGGCTCAGTGGATAGAGCGTCGGCCTGCGGACTGAGGGGTCCCAGGTTCAGTTCTGGCCAAGGGCATATGCCCAGGTTGCGGGCTCGATCCCCAGTAGGGGGGGGGGGCAGGAGGCAGCCAATAAATGATTCTCTCTCATCATTGATGTTTCTATCTCTCTCCCTTCCTCTCTGAAATCAATAAAGATATATTTTTTAAAAAGGATATAATACAAAATGCAGGCAGACCAGCTACAATCAGTTTACTGTTACCAAGCAATCCAGAAACTCTCACACCAACCAGCTATTGACACTCTCCCACACCATTAGCATCTACTGAGAGAGGCTAACTTAACAGGAGCTAGGAATGAAGGGGGAGGTGCCAAAAGATACACACTTCCAAAAAGGTACTCATGACTTTCAAATGATCTGTTTTTCCACATTATCTACACCTCTGAGAGATTTCCCCTCTATGGAGCATGGATAAAAAGCTGAATTATGCCCTAGATGGTTTGGCTCAGTGGACAGAGTGTCGGCCTGCAGACTGAAGGGTCCCAAGTTCTATTCCAGTCAAGGGCACATGCCTGGGTTGCAGGCTCGATCTCTGGTAGGTAGGGGATGTGCAGGAGGCAGCCGATCAATGATTCTTATCATTGATGTTTCTATCTCTCTCTCGCTCTCCCTTCTTCTCGAAAATCAATACAAATATATTTTTTTAAAAGCTGAATATATTTTAAATGATCCCAATATATTTTTGATGTGACTCTTTAAATATACCATACCCTAATATCCTTTTGATTTTATTTCATTTTTTACCATGAACTGAGATCAGACAAGTGTGCATTTTCCGGAGGCAGCATATTGGTAGTGCCTTGGAAGAGCCTCTTAGGCTGGCTTTCAGACTCCATTTCACCTAAAACAACAAAAGAGAATAGTACTGTAAAGCAATTTTACAGGCTTAGTGCTAAAATAGGATGATCTCTGATTAACCAAAGCTGAGCATACTTCTTGAAGATGTTACTTGAAAGATATTTTCCATGTGTTTAACTTAGATGAAATATACTTCCACATAACCTCAACCAAAAAGGCCACAGCCCTAAAGAAAACCTTCCCATTTATTATATGTATCATGCTACTAATATAGTCATGTTCTTTAATAGAAGAGTGGAACACTGATTGCATCAGGCAAAATGAATCAAGGCTAACCACAGCAGAAATAAAGTATCTCCAAATAGCTGAAACTCACAGCAAATAATAATTTATGCTAGATGATTAGTAAGGATTTGATATGTTTTAATATCAGAACATTTCCTGATTTGAATTCAGATGGGTTAAAAAGTATTCAGTCTGCCCCTGGTCAGTGTGGCTCACTTGGTTGGAGCATTGTCCAGTGCACCAAAAGGTGGCAGGTTTGATTCCTGGTCAGAGCACATGCCTGGATTGTGGGTTCAGTCCCTGGTCAGGATTCCTGAGAGGTGGCCGATTGATGTTTCTCTCTCACATCGATATTTCTCTCTCTCCCTTCATCTCTCTGAAATATCAATTTTAAAAAGTATTAATCTGATAAAGAGTGTATAAATCAAAGGTTGCTTTAGCCTACTTAGTGAAAATGAAAGTAAAAATACAGTCACAGGCTGCATAATGTTTTGGTCAATGATGGCCTGCATATAAGATGGTGGTCCCATAAGATTGTAATGGAGCTGAAATATTTCTATCACCTTGTGATAGCCATCATAAGGTCATAGCACAACACATTCCTCACGTGTTTGTGGTGATGTTGGTATAAACAAACCTACTGCACTGCCAGTCATAAAAGTACAGCACATAAAATTGTGTACCGTACATAATACTTGATAATGATAATAAATAACTATGTTACTGGTTTATGTATTTACTATACAATACTTGTTATTATTTTAGAGTGTATTCTTTGTATTTATTAAAAAAAAGTTTGCTGGCACACTCTCCCTCCCAAAACCACGCCCATGCCTTTCCCTTTCCTCTCTTTTTCCCCTTTGGCATGCATCTCCTAGACTCTAAGGAACCCCACAAGACTTGCAACCAGGCGAGCAATGGACAGCAGCAGCTTGTCCCAGGCTAACATCCAGAACCTATCTCCAAGGCCCCCTTTTCTGACTTTCTAGAGAGCCAAATCAGCCCTGCCTAGGCTCTCCTGTTACTTCTTCGATCCTAAGCCCTTCCTTGTATCAGTGTTCCAGCTTTAATAAACATACTCTCAATAATTTTTTTAAAGTTTGCTATATACAGTATGTCATGTCACGCTGGCAAACATCTCACGTTTGCCCTGTGTCTTGATTGCATAATTTTCTCTTGTGCTTGATTTGATCTCATGCTGTTTTGTAGAGTAGCATGCAGTATAGACTTGTACAGTGGGAGCGATAGGCTGTACCATATGGCCTAGATGTGTAGTAGGTTATACCATATAGGTTTATGTAAGTGCACTCTATAATGTTCATACAATGATTAAATCAACTGACAAATTCTCAAAACATATCTCCACTGTTAAAGGATGCAGGACTGCATAAGTTTGAAAGCACATCTGTAAGTGAAAGCAATTATTAACCAATTCTCAAAATTGGTATTATACTGGCTATCTCAATCCTACAGATTTTCTCAGAACTGGTAGTAGAAAAACTTTGCATCAAAGGAACAGTGCTTAACATTTTGCCACCAGGAGTACAAACACTAAACCCTAAATTAGACAGAAAAAGCCCTTTTCCAAGTAAGTTATGAAATAAAACATGCAAATACCTTGGTTTTGAAGTTCTTTATCTGGAAATGGAAGCTCCATTTGAGCTTTAAATGGAATATTAAAGAAACTTTAATTCATGGGCCTATCTATACTCCAGTAGGAAAATTAATAACTGTGAACTTAAACCTTTACAAGATTCTTATGAGGAAAAAAAGATCAAGCAAAAACAAATACAACATTCAATTTTTTCCCATTTATCACTTAATTTATATTATTTTTCCTCTGGAGCTATTCTGACTATTACTAAAATTGAAGAAAGGTTGTATTTTTATTTATTTTTCCACCCTTTAATATGCAGTTTTTAAAAGCTGCCTTCTGGCTTTCAACACCTCATTAGCAAAATACTTTTTAGCAAAGAATTACTCCATCTGCTGGTATATGTTGGAATAGCTTTGAAATTAACCAATTCCACCAATTTCCTGCAACAAATTTAAAATTAATGACAACAACAACACTAATAGCTTTACTTTCTGTGTGTTAATTTCATAAAATAGCTCTTGAGAAGTTTCTTAGGATTATAAAGAATTCCTTAAAGAATTAAGAAAAAAACTATTGGTTTACAAAACAAAATTTATTCACTAATACAAATATTGTCAGTGTATCAGGATCTATTTTCCAGCACATACCATCTTTAATTTTAAGTTGTCTGAAATACAGAACTTTTTGAATCTGTGTATGATGCTATCACTGGAAATTTTTCACCGAAACCGGCAAGTATCCGTTTACCTACCATGAGGAGAGTTGATTTGTTTACTGGCCCTGAAGCTGATCTGCACAAAGAAACCACTTACTGAATTGCTTTTTAAAATTATTGCTAAAACTCTTGTTTAAAATGACATCCAACACTTGCAATCATGTGGTCATATCCCCAGGAATAATGACTAAAACTGTGTTAAATTTCTTAGCCTTTTTTTTAATAGACTCCATCAGGTGCCCATAAGCATCTAAAACTAGCATTGAGTAAGATCATTTTAGTTTAGTGCTTTGTGATTCAAAATAAGGTAATTAAGAGAGCACCCCAATTATAGCAAAAATCCTATAGACTTGAATATGAGGCAATTCTCTCTGCCAAGGTGTAATTTAGTGGTGGCTTATATTTGAGAATACAGCTTGTTTATAGACCTATTTACTATGACATAAGCATATATTTCTGCAACATATCAATTTGCATCTCTTTTCTATTCAGATCACCAAGAGGCAAAATTTTGGAATATATATTGATAATATGAATACATGAATAAGACTCAGTTATGAAGTATAAAAAAGATGGGCAGTATCAAATAACTAATTTACAAAATTTAGAATTAGTAAAGCATACATGGGGAAGAATAATGCATATTTCTTTAGGAAAAAGGAGTCCTGTCTTGAAACTAATTTTAGGCAGAAATTCTAATCTGTAGATCAAGTTCAACTAGGTTTAATATCAGAAATGTGATGCTTACCTTTTCTTTTAAGAGGACCAAGAGCACTGGGTCGAATGCATTTGACTGGGCTCTGACTCCTCCTGCTTCAAAGAACAAACACGATGATGTGAAGTATTTCTAAGATGCAAGAACAATTACAACCCACCAAATAAGTCAATAAAATTAGCATTCATATAGGAAGAAGTATAAAATGCCTGTGTTCTAGGTTGAGTAAATGAAATGCTAATATATGATCTGACCTGGCATATGACAATCTGGAATAACATGGTGTTTTAAGCTATATTTTAATCGTTCTATAACACCAAATACCCACAGCAGTTTCTTTAAAAATATAATAAACCTTATTAAAAAAGTTATTTGTGTCCAGCCATCATGGCTCAGGAGGTCAGTTTGATTCCAGGTCAGGGCATATGCTCGGGATATGGGCTCGACCCCAGTGTGGGATATGCAGGAAGCAGCTAACCAATGATTCTCATCATTGATGTTTCTCTCTCCCTCTTCCTTACTCTCTGAAATAAATCAAAATATACATTTAAAAAAAGTTATTTGGGCCTTGGTCAGGTGGCTCAGTTAGTTGGAGGGTCAGTTTGATTCCAGGTCAGGGCATATGCCTGGGATGCGGGCTCGATCCCGTGTGGGGCAGGCAGAAGGCAGCTGATCAATGATTCTCATCACTGATGTTTTTCTCTCTCCCTCTCCCTTCCTCTCTCTGAAATCAATAAAAATATTTTTAAAAATATACCCGCTGGTGAGGATTTTTTTTAAAAGTTGCCTCATTGGTGTGCTCAATGGTTAGAGCATAGGCTCATGCCCCAAAGGGTTGCAGGTTCGATTCCAGGTCAAGGCACATACCTGGGTTGCAGGTTAGACCCCACGCTCCGGTTGGGTATATGTGGGAGGCAAACATTTCAACATTGTCTTTTTCTTTTTAAAAATATATGTTTATTGATTTCAGAGAAGAAGGGAGAGGGAGAGAGACAGAAATATCAATGATGAGAGAGAATCATTGATAGGCTGCCTGCTGTATGCCCCCTACTGGGGATTGAGGCCACAACCTGGGCATGTGCCCTGACTGGGAATTGAATCAAGACCTCCTGGTTCATAGGTAAACCAACCACTTAGCCACACCAACCAGGCTGATATGTCTTTTTCAAATCTCTCTCTCTCTCTCTCTCTCTCTCTCCCCCCTCCCCCATCCCTACCTCTATCTCTATCTCTATCTCTATCTCTATCTCTATCTCTATCTCTATCTCTATCTCTCTATCTCCCCCACAACCTTGCCTCTCCCTTCCATTCTCTCTAAGAATCAATAGAAAAAATATCCTTGGGTGAGGATTAACACACACACACACACACACACACACACACACACAAAATGTTATTTGGATTTGACTGGTCTATAATCTTAAACTTTTTCCTTATAAAAGACGTGTCATCAAGGGCACACATGTACGTCATCTGAATATAAATCGGCATTGTCTCAAAATTGCATGTGGTCAAATGTTAATGGTAGAATATAGGTAATAGGTACATGGATGTTCACTGCGCAATTCTTTCAATTTTGCTTTCTGTTTGAAAATTTCCATAATAAAATGTCAGGAGGGAGGAAATTCTTCAGAGAAACAATTTCAATAAGTAGCATTTCACTCACATATAAAAAGCAGGTTTACCTACCTGGATAAGTGTCTCGGACTAGGAGTAGGACTTGGTGGTAGCCCACTGCTGCTAGACATTTGTAAGGAAGGTGAAAAACATTGCTAGAAAAACATATTTAATATTAAAATAGTTAGTTCTAATGCTCCAGTTTTCAAAAGATTCTTCTCAAAATGACAGAAACAATATCCTTAGAATTATTTAGTTATCTATGTATCTCTCTCATATATGAATGAGAATATATCTAAATATATAATAATTTTTTTCCCAAATTATTATCATAGATTTTGATTTTTCTTCCAGCCATTGGATTCTCTAAAAGTGAAGCAATTTCTTAAAAAAATATATTTTTATTGATTTCAGAGAGGAAGGGAGAGGGAGAGAGAGATAGAAACATCAATAATGAGAGAGAATTATTAACCAGCTGCCTCCTGCATGCTCCCTACTGGGGCTTTAGCCCAAAACCCAGGCATGTGCCCTTGATCAGAATCAAACCCAGGACCCTTCAGTCCACAGGCCAATGCTCTATCCACTGAGCCAAACCAGGGAGGGCTAAAAGTGAAGCAATTTGATATCTCTCTATCTCTGTCACATGTCTCTGTGCCTCCCTCTGTTTCTGTTTCCTCCCCCTTATATCTCTGTTCCTCTTGTCTCTATCTTCCTGTCTTTATATATGCCTCTCTCCCCCAGGGCTCTATCTTGCTCTCTGTGTCCCTGTCTCCCCTTTTCTCTCTCATTATCTCTTCTGCTGTGTTTCCATCCCATATCTGTCTCTCTCCAAGTCTCCATCTCCCTCTCTGTGTCTCTAGCTCTTGGCCCTCATGTCTCCTCACTGGTCTCCCTGCACACCTGCCCCTACCAGACTGCTCAGGCTCCAGGGCCTAGATGGAAAGACTTGACACCACAGTGCCTGCAAGCACAGGATCATGGCTGCTTCTGGGACTTCTCATCACTCCCGGACCCTGGGCCTGCCTGCCCGGCAGCCGTCAGTTATCTGCCCAGCCTGCTGGGGATTCCCACTCATCCCTATGGGGCTCTAAGCAACCAGGTATTGGAACAAACTCCTCTCTGGTGCAGACACTGTGTTACCACCGAGTGAGGATTTCCTGCCACTGAAGGCTTGGTGGGGCCATCCCCTGCTTTCCTAAGGAACTTGGGCAAGGAGAAACTGAGGCACCTCTGTCTGGTCGCTTCTACTTTCTCCCCAAGGGGGTGTCATTCTTGACATCTGACTGAAAGCCCTCTTGCTGCAGCTTCATCTGCCCTCTGTCTCTGTCACTCAGCTTCTTCCTAGAGCAAAGACTCCAGTTGGACAGAAATTGTTGGGCACACTGCTCCCCAGGGAAGGCACTAAGGAAGTGACCCCTGGGGGATGGTAACTGACCACAGCCATACCCGGAGTAAGGGAGAGGAGGTTGAGGTTCAGGGGAGCCAGGAGAGGTTAGGGGCTGCCACCACCTGGGTCCTGGCAGCAGAAAGAAATAAAAAGTGCGGTGATGTGTGTGTGTGTGTGTGTGTGTGTGTGTGTGTGTGTGTGTGTGTGTTAGAGAGTAAACAGCTCAGTGTGTGAAAGTGTGAAAGAGAGTTAATATCTTGTCCATGAGCCTACCTTTCCAAGTCCTCTGGTGGGTGATGGTGCTGGAGAAACTGGAGTGAAGTCAATCCTTTTAGGAGAATATAATTTCTCTGGCTTGTCAAAATCACTATCACTCTGTAAATATAAAGTGTTATTTCCTTATAATACACAATTCAGCACATCACAGCTCTTCTTTACTACTTAAACATGCCTATATTTTTAGAGTACAAATATACAGGCTCTAAAAAGTTGCAATATAACATTCTAGTAGAAAAGCAGAGATCAAAAATGAATATGAGTATATGAAAAAATTAATAAAGCCAATGAACAATACAAAGGTTTCTATAAATTAAAAACACACAAGCAGATGTGAAAACTTTACCAGGCTCAAGCTCTCATCCCATGACTGGCTTATCTGCATTGCCGCTTGCACTTCCCTAAAACAAACAAAAATGAAAGGCCATCAGTGCTCAAAAACAAGACGTGCACAAGGCTGTGTCCTATTCTTGTGAAGCACTAACCTTTCGTGGGCAGTTTCTCTGTTCATGATATCCGTGCCTTCCTCCTGCAAAGTCAAACATGTGCTGAAAACATAATATTTACCCACACAGTTCTTTATTTCAAAGAAAAGAAAAAAGACTTTTCTATCTTATTTGACAGTACAGCAGAAATAACATTCTAAGACTGTCACTCAAACCACATCTGTATTTTATCTGAACCCGCAGGAGATTTTTAATCTCTCTACAACAAAACAGTCGCAGCCTACTGCATTTTTGATATCTAAATCTTCAAAATGAAAATAAAATCAAACTGTACAATTCATAAAATTGTAGATCTGCACTAGAAAGTAAAATTTACCTTTTTGATTTGATGCAGTCTGCTACTAGAAATCCCATTAGATGAGGATGACAGCAACTGGAAAGAAAAGTAAACATTTACTATTTCCTGAATCACAAAGCAGCAATCTGCTGTCAGTACCAGTGTATGACCTCTTCCTAGATAATTTTTCATATTCTTCTTAGAAATCTAGCTCTTTAAATTACTGAACATTAATGCACTAGAGGCAGTACATTCAGTCTTTAGAAAGTACACCAGGTGTCCAACCTCAAGGCACCATCTGTCGCTAGACAGGCACTGACTTCAACGCTTTTCCCAAATGAATGCAGTGCTGTGTACATTTATATATACAAAAAAGACTCCAGGCCTTGGAAATATCCATTACCCCACTAATCTAAAATAAAGAACTATATAAGAAGGGAAAGAAAAAACTGATTTTATTCATTTTTATTAACACTTTGCCAATGGACAGACTAAGAAGCCTAGTATAATATTGTGACTATGATTTAAGTTTATCAAAAACACTTTAAAACTGCAAGATTTTGTTTTCAGGACCTAAATCAATTCTAAAATTTGATCACTAATGCTATCACCACAAACCTTAGTAGATAAGAAAAATCAATGTGGAAGGCAAAGTATATTTTTAAAATAACTGCTGCTTTCCCTTGGATCACCATTTTTTAATAACACAAAGATAAAATTATTTGTGGGGGGGGTAAATTATGTTCCTTCAAAATAATCACAATCTGATTACAAAATGTAAGATAAAATTTATTTAAACAAACCTTAGGGTTCTAGTAGCCATAATATAAATAACTACTATTTATCTCCTAGTGAAATGAAAATGAAATTATAATACTATAAAAGTAAATAAGACAATTATCCTGTTACAAGGAGCCCTATCCTATTAAAACTTTTTTTGAATATTAATGTAGTGAGGATTATAAAATTATGATAATTTTATAAGCAAAAGATAATTCAGGTAAATTTTTGTATGCCCAGCCAGCATTGCTCAGTGGTTGAGCATCAACCTATGAACCAGGAGGTCACGGTTTGATTCCCAGTGAGGGCACATGCCTGGGTTCTGGGCTCAATCCCCAGTGTGGGGCGTGCTGGAGGGAGCCTATCAATAATTCTCTTTCATCACTGATGTTTATCTCTCTCTCTCCCTCTCCCTTCCTCTCTGAAGTCAATTAAAATAAATAAATAAATAAATAAATAAATAAATAAATAAATAAATAAAGTTATCCACTAAAATATTATTTTACCTCAAAATATATCTCATTACCCACCCTTTTCTTTAACTTTTTCCTCTTCTAGGCTTTGTACACAAAAAAACTTTCCCAGTAAAATTATTTTAAAAAGTACTTTTGCCATTATGAAAGCAATAAATGTTTACTGGTGAACTCTTAATAAGGTCATTTGAAAAACACTAAGCTACTAGGCAAGTAAATAAGACAAGAAAGACTCTAACAGGAGAGCATGAATATGTCCATCAGACAACAAAAGAAACCCTAAAGGCAGTGAAATAATCAGGACAGCCAAAATGAGGGTTGCCAAACCTGATTGTGGAGAAAGTCAGAAATTTAGATGCTGAATTTATATGATGTACAACTTGTAAATTTAACACAGAACTGAGAAGTAGACCTGAAAGAGGGGCAGAGGAGCAAAGCCATGTCTAGTCCCAGAAATAAGAGTGAAGTATAAAATGAGAAAAAAGCCAAGAACTTCAAGGAGGTACTGGTTAATGATGTTAAGTCAAGCAAAGAGCTCAAGTGGGATAAGAGGCCCCTGACTTTGGCAATCAAGTGGGCGTTGGTGACTTTTGCAAGAACAGATATTTCATGGAGTTGTGGTAGGAATGATGAGATTACAAACTGGCTCAGTAGTTAACAAGAAATTAGGAGACAAGGTATTAGAGGCAGTGAAGTGTAGATTAAGCTTTGGAAAAGCTCCCAGAGGAGAAGAAAACAAAAGGGGAAGGAGAAAATAGATAACAGTTTGTTTTTCAGATATTAGAGGTGTGAGTCAGGAGAAGAAGGTGGAACAAAAGGGCCAGTGATGAAGAGACTGAAGACACAAGACAGAGAGAAGATGACAGACTAAGCAAAGCGACAGGAGAGTTATAAAATATACGAACCATTAGGAGAAAACACTGCATGTGAAGGTAAAGACGTTTTAAGGAGAAGAAGGCTGACATGAATACAAGATAGGTGTCTGCCTTCTCTGCAAAGTGAAAAACATCATCTGCTTAAAGTGAAAAGTGGTGAGATAGGAAGCTTGTAGTTCTTAAAAAAAAAGATTTAGAATATTGCTTTGGAAAAAGAGCACCTTGAACCCAACATGCCCAGAAAGAATTTATCTTCTGTTCCTTCAAACAACCAATTCCGCTCATTTTCCCTACTTGTAATAAAGGCAACACTTTCCCCTTGGTCATCGAGAAATAAAACTGCAGTGACTTTTGAGTCCTCCTTCTCCCTACCTTTATATCTAATCAGTTGTCAGATCATGAATACCCGTCCCGGCTGGTGTGGCTCCATAGGTGAGCATCGACCCATGAACCAGGGAGGCCACTGTTCGATTCCCAGTCAGGGCACATGCCCAGGTTTTGGGCTCTATCTCCAGTGTAGGGTGTGTAGGAGGCAGTCAGTCAGTGATTCTCTCTCATCACTGATGTTTCTATCTCTCTCTCCTCTCCCTTCCTCTCTCTGAAATCAATGACATATAAAAATTTTTAAATTATGAAGATTCTACTTCTGCCTGTCTCCTTCATCAGTCCCCTTCTTACCATTTCATTCATCAACACCTTACTTTTTGCAGGTACATAGATAAGTGTATTAAGATTTATAGAGTACATAGTGATATAATGTATATGGTGTGATTAATATTATGATAGAAGTACCCAAAGGATGCTGTGGAGGACTTCCCACACCAGATAGCTAGAAGGGAGAAGGGGATGGGATGAAGGGTAGTGTAAGGATCAACAACAAAGAGCAGTGAAACATCAAAACCCCTTCAGCAAATTAGGTATTTTAGTGCAGCCAGAGCCTAGGGTGGGTATTTGTCAGAGAACAGTGAGAACTGAGCCTAAATGGAGCTGATAAGAATCTTCATATCTTAGAAAAGAGAAAAGTGAAGTGTAGAGAGGCAAATTCATTTTCCCTTCTTTGCTATGCTATTGATGCAGGAACATTTTTCATATATACAGCAAAAATACGTACTTATATTTTCCAGTATCCTCGGGGAAGGTGGTGAGGAGAATCAAACCTCCAGATAGCTAACATTTTCCCCTTTAAGTATTTTTAGTCACTTCAGCTGGAAATCTTTCCTAAAAGTGTGATATTTTCCCCCTTGTTAAACAGATTATACCATGCAGAATGGCACAGGAAGATCTCTATTCTAATCCCAGCTCTGCCACTTATTAATTGTGTGATTCTGAGCAAGTCACTTATATCGGCTGAGTCTTAGCTGCTGCCTCTTTTAATTGGGAAAAACATTTTTTACCCTGCCTACTTCACTGGGGTTGCTATGAGATTAAATGTGTGAAAGTACTTTGTAACATGTAAAATGTCATACAAAAGTAGGTATTACTATAATTTAAGAAAAGGTGGAAGACCCAGGTATCCTTAAGAACATATTATTTTACGGTTCTATGCCATTAACACTTCAGGATCCATTACCAGGTTCTTAGCTCTTATACTCAGCCATATACTTTTTTTTTTTTAAGAAAACCTCTGTCTGCTTTTTAGTTTTCCCCTCTCTTCCTTTGCTAGCAGCTGTCAGTATACCTTTAACACAAATGTACCTCTTCTGATTTGCTGCTTCTCACACACTACTGGGTTGGAAGCTTATTATAATTGTGCATAAATTTTAGATGATTCAGAGGTCAGAGAGGCTCTCCTATAAATAAACTGATGAACATTTGTGCACAGACTATGGAAATCTAGTTCAGCCGTTTAGAGGTCTGTTTGCTTACATCTCAGATGTCTTCCAGAGCACTGCAGCTACAGCATAAGTGGGCTCCACATGTGAAGTGCTGCTATATAAAAACCTCATCATAATTTTTCCCAACACAACCAACTAATAAGGTGATCCCCAACAGCTCTGCCAATATAGAACAGTCACGATCAGCAACTCTACTGAGAATACAAATACACGCATTTTAAAGGAGTCTTTCTTTGGATAAACAGCATTCACCAACAAAAATAAACACTCTGCCACCATTTTTGTGATTTTTGCATCTTACGACAAATTAAGACCACAGCTCTCAGTTATAATTAGAAGTTAATCCTGACTTACCTCACAATCATGATGCAAGTAGTGGCACAAAACAAAGAGCAATGCTTAAAAATACAAAGTTCCACAGCCAAGAAATATTTCTAACCAGGTCTTCTCTTGTGCACTGAAAGCTGAAATTGGCCACAGCATTAAGCAGCAAACAAGATGGGTAAGAAAATTTTTCTTTTGTAAATAATTGTGCATAGCACATAATTTAAAGAAAGAACATTTGAAAGTGTTTCCTGCAACCAAAACCACTAAGGATACTTACTTCTATACTCACCAGCCTGTGACTGCTCATAATCGTTGTACTATTCCACCGAGTTCTAAATGCGTAAGGCTGAAAACCCTGTGAAAGGTCACTAAAAAATAAAAATAAAATTATTAATGTCTTCTTATTTAAGATAGCCTTCAACTATATCTGATGCCAATTCTGTAATTAACAATGAAATCTTCAGTGGCTCCTCATATCACACAATGAATAGACTCCTCACCGTCCTCTTCAGAGCTTCCTGAGTGGTGTGCTGGTGATTACAGGTTGGCGGAGATACTGATCTCCTAGGGGCGTTGGGGGGCAGCTAGGAGAGATATGGGGCAGAGCTCCAGACTGGTTGCCTCCAGCTGCTTCTGCTCAGAACTCACCCCCCCTCAAACCGGTTACCACCAGATTCAAACTAGCAGCCTCATCTGTTTATCATAGAGTACATACAATCAGTACTGCTTTCTGTGTGTGCCATGACATGACAAGAACTGGGGAGCTGTGTTCTACCATGTGAGCCCAATCAGCAACTCCCGTTATTGCCCTAAACACATGTTCTACTTTTGAACCACACTGTCCAACTAAATAATCACACCTGGAGTTTTGCTCATGTTGCCCCTTCTGAGTCAAATGCCCTCCTTCCCACTACCATCTCTCAAAATCCTTCCTTTCCTTCAACACCCATTTCAAATGCCATGCTCTCCATGAAGCCTATTTATTCCACAAATCTAATGCAATCTTTCCCTCCTTTGAACCCAAAGAGCACAATGGAAAAGTAGATGCTTCCTCAGACACCAACTTTACCTTTTATAAATGAAAACTATGCATGTGTTTTAAATCCTTGGTGGAGGTGTTTTGGTCATCTTTGTACACTATCCTGCAGTGCCCAGCAGAGTGCCATGCCATTGTTAAGAGGTCAAGAAGGATTTTCAGGACTGGGGCTATAGATATCACCCAATCCAGCTCTCCTACGTTTTAAGTGAGAAAACAGAGATTCAAAAAGGCTAAGTGACTCATTCATAATCATAGCCAGTCAGGGAGAAAATTGGGACTAGGCCTGGTCTCCTCACTCACTCTTCTGTCATTACGCTACCTTTCAAGTAATTACTTAAATCGTGATTCAAAAAACAGTATGTTATTTCTACAGTAGACTAAATTCAGGTCAACAGGATTACTCTGGTCCCTAGCAATTGCTTGCCTACTAGATTTTAAAAGACAACCAAAAAAGACCACTTTATTCCTATAGTAGCAAAAATAAATGTAAAATCGAGGACAGCATTAGAAAAGGGTCACTCTATCATCTGCAGTTTCAAAATTTAATAAAAGAAAAAAGTAAACCCATCCCCCCCCCAAATGAGGATATTATGATCAGTTTGATAAACATTAATCTTTGCCTTCCCTACACTTGATTAATGTTTTTGGTTAACTCTACTCCTATCCCCTTTTCTGGACTAATTCCATTTCTACAGGGTCTCAAAAATTGGCTCTCTACCTAAAATGAACTGTCTACTTATAAAAGTGAAATGTAATAGGTTCAGGAGGTCTGCCAACCTAACCTTCACTATCACAATATTCTACCTTAAAATAGACCCACTGATGACTTATTCACATGAAAACACAAGACCCTACCACTAAAATTCAAGGGTGGACTCTTTCCATTGTTTTCTATAACCCGTGTTTTCTCTAACCTAGGCTACATGCTATCCCTCCTTTTTATTCACTGGAATGCATTTCAGGCAGTTTTAGAATCTGAAAACATTATGACAAATCTGAATCACTTAATATGACATGAACACATGATTTAATTTCAAGTTATTAGATAAACTGTGATTTATTAAAGTAAACTACTGTTAATACCAGGGTTCCTAAACTAAGCTTAGAAATAGCAGCTCTTAGAGACAGGTGTCAAATTGCAAGTCTGGTTCCAGGGGCTTCAGTCTGACATTCAGTGGTGTAAATTAGGCAGGGCAGGCAACCTGTTAGAAGAGCCAGAAGCTTCTTGTCGTTACTTTTACAGCGAGCTAACAGAGCCTCAGGTAGAGAGGGCCCCGTTGTTCCCACACTGCCCAGAGTTTGGAGTCCCGTTGTTCCCACATTGCCCAGAGTTTGGGGTTAAACTTTCGCTCCACCACGGGACCCCACTGTCAAGCAAACAAATCATGACCCCCTCAGTTTGGAGTGTCCCAAGGAGCTCTAACTCTCACTTTAGGGAAGGAAAACTGCTTGCAGGGGCTCCAGGAGCCCCTGAACCCTGTAGTCCATCCTCCCTAACCCTGCTCACCTGAGCCCCTGAATCAGGGGAGCGCTGCTGGATCTCCTCAGGGTGCCCCCATTAGATGTGCCACGCTCAAAGTCCAGCTCCATTTTCTCCTGGGCCATGTCGGAGACTTGCAGCCAGGCACAGCGAACAGTGCTCAGCTCCTGGTGCTTAGCTATGGACTCACGGCAGGACTGAGCTGCTGGGGACTGGCAGCTAGGGGCGGGGGCTAAGGGGCGGAGGCTTGGGGGCGGGGGCTAAGGGGCGGAGAAAAGCAGGAGGGAAGGAGGATGAGGATGATGAGGAGGGATGATATCGAAGGAGGGAAGGAGAGTGGAAAGGTAATGGAGGGTGACAGAATAAAGGAAGAAAGAAGAAAAAGGGGTGAAAGGAGGTTGGAGAAGAGCAAACGGGAGGGGAAAGGACAGATTGAAAACAGTGTAAAAGGCGGAGGAAAGAAGGAATTGAAAGATAGGGGGGAGAAGGAGGGAAGGGTCAGAGGGAGGGAAGAGGAGCAGGCGGGGGAGGGGGGGAGGAAAAGAAGGACAATGTATGGGGGAGAAGGAAGGAGAGGAAAGAGGACAGGGGAGAAGAGTAGGAGGGAGAGGAAACTAGGCAGCAGCGGAACTCATGCTATCTTTTAGCCAAGGACCTCAAGCGGGGGCCGGGCTATAGACCCTGCAGCTGCCCGGGCGGCGCTATCACTGAGGAGCTGACAGTTGGGCAGGACCCAGTTGGGCGGCCTTGGCGGCTCCAGCTCCCCATGCTTAGGGACGGGGTCCAGCCCCCCATGCTCTGGGACCCTGTCCCAGAGGCTCCTCAGCCCTGTTTTCGGTACTTCTCCTCTCCCTACCCCCCTCCCACCTGGAGAACAGGTGGGGGGTTCAGCCCCTCAGCCACCACCACGGTGCCTGATCTTCCTCTCTTGGTTTCTAATGGCCCGGGGAACCCCTTGGTGCCAAGACCAAAATCTACAACCTGCCTTCTTTTGCTCCTCCCACGCTTCGGAAGCGGGAACCTCCGCGGAGCCAGGTCTTCCGCATTCGGGCACCCATCGGGTCCTGCGCACGCGCCCGGCAGCCGCGCCCATAGTCCCGCGGGCACAGAGCATGCGTGGGAGCCCCGCCCCCGCAAACCTCCCCCAAAGGGGAGGAGCGTTTCCTGGGGGCCCTGGCGCTTTCCTAGTTGGTATTGGCCAGGGGAACCTAGCGCCCGATTTTGAATAGAACCAATAACTTAGGGACACTGGAGCATCGTCTTTCTGGAAGAGTTTGAGCCAATATTCAAGGGAAACAGAAACATGAGGACTCTGCGTTATGTCATTCCCAATTTGTGTGCTCTGATTTCTGCGATCCCCGCTCATTTTTTTTTTTTAACCCTTCGATTTTGTTGGTCTTCGTCAGGAGTGGCCGATTTCGTTTTCAGATGATCTATTTGGTGACTAGACTAAAGGGAAGTGAAAAAACAACAGCAATGGTGTAAAAACAAAGAATCTTACGAGCGTTTATAGTGAGAAGCACTCGTCTCCATTTTACAAGCACTGTTGACTTCAAAAATATCAGGAAAAGCCCTGAAGAACAAGTAGCAGAAGCATTTTACTTTATAGGATTTATGGAGACCCTGGAAATCATTATTTGGCATGTGTGAGACCTGAAATTATTTATTTTATTTTACAAACATCTACACAGCAGTTACTGTGTGCTTGGCATTATTCTAAGAACGTTAGAAATATTAAATCATTTCATCCTCACCAATTGAATGACCCTGAAAGATGATCATTGTATTGTGTTAATCATACATATCTAGAAAGTACAAGAAATTTAATCATCATGAAGTTGGTTTCAAAATTTAGCAAAACTAATTTTACCTGGCCCTTAATTCAGTTGATTCATATTAAACTTGCCAAGCCCAGTTGTCATTTTATTCCTCGATGTTTGTTTTCTACTTGTAATATGAGAGTTTTTAAAAGCACTTTTGAAAAGTTTCCTTTAAATTGCCTATATTTTCCTGCCAGCTGGATTAGAAATGCAAACTCTGTATTTGACCAATGTATGTATCTCTTTATCTCATGGTCTTAGCAAACCTCCCACTCCATCCGCTCAAAAAATTATAGTGCATTCTGTTGTTCACAATAACAACTATACAATCATTTGTTGAACACATGCACAGTCCCTAACTCTGAGAAGTCAAAAAATTTCGTGGAATCGCTAATTTTCAGGAGCTTAACAATTAGGAGAAACTCAAGGATATATAAGAAGATGGATGCCACCTTGGCCATCATTTCCAGGTTTTATTCACATCACTCTTGCCTACCTAGCTTCTTTTACTCTTCATGTAAATTTATGGGAGGCTTGGGATGTTTGTAATTTATGGGCTTGGGGTCAACTTGCTCTTGTGAGTTAACATGTTGCTTAAAAGTTGCCATGACAACTGGTGAAATAAAGAGCTAATTATGACATGTTTGTGGGACACCTTTTATAAGGGGCAAATGGCAGCAGACAGGGTCATAGAAACAGGAGTAGCATAAGTGTCAAGGTATGTCTAAACAAACCAGCAATCTGAGATCATGGCATATTACTATGGAACAGCAAGAGTTGATCATGAAACACAGCTAAGTTGGTATAATAGTGTGGGTAGAAATGAGAAGTAGTAAAAAGTTCTTTAAATGTTGTAATTATGTGTTTGCCACTATAGTATACAGAATTATTTGTTTTTGTAATACTCCTTCCTTTTGACATTCCAACTTGTGTATGTATTATGAGTCCCGGCTATATCTTTACAAGTTTTGGGTTCTTGACATGTAGCTGCACTTTAGTTAAAGAGAAAGTCTTCCGTTTGGTAACAGATGGAAACTTATCTCTATCTCATGTACTTAGTCATTTCATATCACTTTTAAAAAGCAGTCTCTTAGTTGCTCTTTCCTTGTTTTATTACGCCCATTATCTTAATGTTACGGTATTTAGAATTTTTTAAATTAAATATCTATTATGCTTAGGCATGATGAAATTTTGTCTATTCATTCAAAATATATTCATTAAAAATTCTTACCTGCCAAGAATATTAGCAAACTCTTTAAAAAGTATAATGAGCAGTAGAGTGGAGGTAAGATCTTGTTCTCTGGTGTACTCCATATTTTCCTGCTATTTAGATAGTTTGTTTTTGAACCTCTGTTCTATATTTAACTACTGCCTCCTGCATACACCCTGACTTTACTCACATTTAGCTGCCATTTTTGTATAAACTTTACAAGTGTCCTGGGAACTTTAACATTGGCTTTCAGGAGATCTTGGCACTAGCTGAGATTCTACTGCTACCTAATTATGTGACATGAATCTCTCTGGAATTGTATCAACTGTAAAATAGAAATGATATACCTACTTTACAAGATAGCTGTGAAAGACAGATCATTTAAACCTGCATTTATTCATGAAATAATTTAATAAGTAGTCATCAAGTGCTTATGAGTACAAAAACAGTGGCCAGAGAAATATCCAGAGGCACGTTTTCACTTTAAGGGTTGGGGAACCTTTTTTCTGCCAAGGACCATTTGGATATTTATAACATCATTCACGGGACATACAAAATTATCAACTTAAAAATTAGCCTGCTATATTTGGTCAAACATTTAATTAACTCACCCCTAATGCCTTGGCAGGGCCAGACCAAATGATTTCTTGGTCCTCATACAGCCCATGGGCCGGCTGGACAATCCCCACCCTTAGCTTAAATAGGACAGAAGAATCTGGACTTTGCCACTTATTAGTTGTAATTTTAGTAACCCCTCTGGACTTGTGTTTTCCTCCTTTGAAAAAATGGCTATTGTGATGGTACCTACCTCAGAGTTATTGTAAGCCTTAAGAGCAATCACATACTTAAAGTACTTAGGACAGATAGTACCTGGGACAGAGTAAGTGCTCAAAAAATGGTAGCTATTGTTAACATGTCTTACATCAGGAATGGTGACTCCAAATCATCCTCATGTCTGGGATTTAGGTAAGTTAATCTTGCCTAATATAATTAAGCTTTTCTTTTTCTAGTCTCAGAATGAATGAAGAATGATTATGATCTTTCATGTTATAACTTGTCTTGAACTGTTTCAAGATAATCCCATTATTTTAAGTTCACCACTGATTGATTAGTAGAGCAGGGTTAATAATTGAACCAATTAAGACAAGTTTGTGAAATCTTTTTTAAAACAGTAAAGTGCTATGTTATTACTATTTTAAGAACTCCCATGCCACTAGTTGCACTTGTCTTCTCTGCAAGTTCTCTATGATTCCTAAAATGTGTGGTTCTACAAAATTATTAGCATGAAGTTTCAGCACTCAAAATTTAAAAAGAGCAGTTTTTAAAATGTTTTGAGCCATGACAGCATTGTTAAGTGGAAACACTGATTTGGATGGATACTAAATTCTGCGATATTTAAGAAAATAAGCCTCTCCGCTTTACCTCTAATCTTTTTCTTAGATAAATAGCTTTAAAGAGCTAGATTTTATTCAGTGTAAAAAATATACATTATTTGATTATGTTAAAAAGATAATGAAACTACATGGAAAACAATGATTCGTCTGCGCAATTGATTCATTTGGGTTAGCGCTTTACCAGGACCCTTTGGGAGTATGGCTTCTAAGCACAGAGGAGTGGTTTTGGTTTCTCTCCCACTCCCCCCGCCCCCCAGACCTCAGCTTTTTAAAAATTGCAAAGTTGTAGTGTGTCTCCTATAACAAGATGGAAAAATTTGTCATGGGAGGTTACAAGCTTTTGGCCTCAGTCATACAGCGTTAATGGCTTAACTAAAACTGAGGAAATTGAGTATTAGATATAAGGCGGAAAGGATGGCTCTCCCATACACCGTACTCCTCCCCACCCATTATTTCCTAAATAGTGGTTAAGGAAACCATTCCAGAGTTTAACATAGGAGCAGAGGATTGACCTCTGTGAATCTGCACTAGAAAGAGAAGGGAGGACCGAGCTTGGCCAAACAAACAAACAAAAACAAAAACACGGCAGCTCCCTGGCTGCGCCTGCGTACGTGGCCAGTGTAACAGAGGCGACAGCAATAATGCTCATTGCTTGCGCAGTAAGCACACGCCAACCCGCCAGGCACTGGGCGCAAGCGCAGAAGGGCGACGTGCAACTTAAACACCAAGATAGCTGGTGTAGTCTTTGCTTTAGCCCGAAAGGCTTACCTGATTTTTGCCTTGGCTCAACAAAATAAAAGAGAAGGATTTGCGGACGTAAACTAAGACAAATTCATTTTCAATATAGGTTTGGAGGCGGAAGATCTCAGCGTTAGTGACCCCGAGCTTGGGGGCGGGGGAGGGGGGTATTGTCGGTTCGGAGCCAGCACTGCCCCACTTTGTGCCTGCTAGTATTAGGGCTGGTAAGGTAGCAACGGTGAGCACTTCTAATAGCTTCCTCCTCTCTTCTCTTCTCCCCACTTTCTCCCTACATCATCTCCTCACCAAGTTGACCTGTCCGTATGCCAGAAAACCTTGAGATCATAGAACTAGGCAGTAGCTTCTGCCTCAACACGGACATGGCACAGGAGAAAATGGAACTAGGCGTGGAGCTGCTGCCAAGTTCAACCATCACAGCCGGCACATCCTGAGAAGACCCAACAGCGCCCCTTTGATCATTGAGCTTGGGTGAGCAGGATTGAGATACTGGAAAAGGCAGAGGGCGGGGGGCGTGGCAAGAGCTGGAGAAAGTGACTTCCAAAAATATTCCCATCCCTTTATTCATCAAGGTTCTGCAGGTATCTCTGTTGGTCTTGGCGTCCAACAATCGCACCCTCAGCCTAGAAGGGAGTGGGAGGGGCTGGCCAGAGGGAAAGCTCCCACCCACCCGGAGGTTGATTTGAACTTGAATCTCCTCTTCTGAAAGCACCCAACAGCAGCAACCAATTGATGTGGAGATTGACTTTTTCTAACTTCACCTCATCTCTTATCCATTCCTCTGAAGAAACTGAACATTCCCCTCCATATTTTCTATGATGACTAATTTTTGTCATTCTCTCAGCTGCTTTGTCACCTCTGACCTTCACCTCCAGCAAATGGAAATGATTGGCAAGCAAATAAGCTTGGGCCTTTTATATATATATAGTTTTTATTGGCACCAAAAATTTAAGTACCACAGAAAGTTTATCTAAATTTTGCATTTTGTATTCTCAATGGCTAATATTGCCCCCAACTTGCTTCTTGGGTGTGTGTGTGGGAAAAAACACACAACTACTTTTACGTGTAAAGCAAATTATATATAATATATATATATGGAAATTTCATGGGGATTTTTTTTCAAGGGAGTGCAGTTGGAAGAGAACTTTATATAGCAGGGGTCCTCAAACTTTTTAAACAGGGGGCCAGTTCACTGTCCCTCAGGCCGTTGGAGGGCCGGACTATAGTTTAAAAAAAAAACTATGAACAAATTCCTATGCACACTGCACATATCTTATTTTGAAGTAAAAAAACAAAATGAGAACAAATACAATATTTGTATTTGCATGTGGCCCGCGGGCCGTAGTTTGAGGACCCCTGATATAAAGGCTTCTTAGAGGGCTGATACTGAAACAAATATGATTTAGAAACACTGCTCTAACTGATAGTTAACTGTATTTTCTGCACATATCCAAAGGTCTAGCATGAGTCACGCTTATTTTTTCTTAAAATAGAATTTTAAAGTGAAATCTCGCATTTCACATCCCAATATCATAAAGTTTTCTCAATATTGTAAAAATGTCAAAAATGTGTTTACTGCATACTTTCCTCCTCACCTTTTGCTGGCATTAAACTAATCCGTAGTTGTAAATAGAAACTATTAGAAGTAAACTCAAAGACCAGATCTACCTTCCTTGTTTAACCTATAAGGAAACTGAAGCCCATAAATCTCCAAAATGACAACGCAGTAGAGCCAGTACTAAGAACCTATGTCTCCTGACTCCTAAGTTACTGCTTTGTCCACTACTAATCAACATCTAAGCTGATTAACTCTAAACAAATGCAGCTTTCTGGTCATTTGAGGAAAGGGAGAATATAGTGTTCTAAAATGAAAAGCAAACTAAGACTAAACAGAAAATAACACATTACCATTTTAATAGGCAGATAGAAAAGTAAAGGATGCGGGGAGCAATTCTGCATGTTGTGTTGTGTGGATAAATTATTATGAACCCACTCTGCTAATAGAAGAAAGCACTTAGGGAGAATGTTGGTTTTCCTGGAAGCCTTATGAAATGAAAAAAAAAAACAAGTTGCATATTGATGATAGAGGATATATACTTGAAGGAACCATGTGGATCCTGTTTAATATATTAAGTGCCGGAGCAGGGCAGGGGTGGCAGGACCCTTCCTCAACCCCCAAAGCCCTGGAAACAGAGTGATTTTAGTTATCCCTTCATACTTTGTTCTGAAAGGGATTTGAATTTTTATTTTATTTTATCATGAGAGTATAGTTACAGTGTCAAATTCTATAGCTTAAGATCCTGATGCATGAAGAGAAATTTGTATAGAAGGGTTGTGCATCTTTATCTAGAAGGAGTTAAAGAAACCTCAAAGTGGACTAAGCCCAAAGCCTCTTGTTTATGAAAAAGAAGTAACAGGAATGGGATATGACATGCCTGAGGTCAGGAGACTTGTCCAAATGATCTATGGGCATGTTTTGTGCTGTTTGGGCAAGTTTAGGGTGTGATCAGAGAGGTTACACTGAAGGAAGAGAAAGTTAGAGTAGAATTACTTTAAACCTTAGTTGAATTCATTTTCACCTCAGTTCTTTTCAGTTGCACAAGTACACTGCTCACTTTTCTCACATTCTCTTAGTTGGGCCTCTAATACTTATTGCCTTGCCTCTTTCACAGGTTGCTAAATATTGTTGAACTTCTTTCAAGTAATTTTCCACTTTTGCTTGATACGTCCTGTACATAAAGACTCAGTCTCTCTTGCACCAGCATTTGCAGAATTTGTTCCTTAAATGTTAATTCTTTAATGCATGTGTTATTGTGTTTAAGAAGTCCCTGCACTCTTTTGAGTACATCTTGTATTAATATAAATACCAATGTCTACAATTTTGAATCTCTTGGTTCTTTATACTCTTTAGCCCTCTAGTTGGCTTAGTTCACTACTGGTGTCAATAACTGTATTTAAAAGTTTTTTTTTTTCTTCTACTTCTCTAGCTTTTATTAGAATTAGAAATTAAGTTCTTGGATTTCTGACAGTGCCTTCACACTTTAAATACCTTTAGCCAAACCTCTGAATTTAAATTGTCACTGCATCAATTCTATCTGAAAGTCAAACTATTGCCCTTGGGCCAAATCCAGCCTGCCACTTGGTTTTGTAAATTAGAACATATTCATGCCAATATGTTTACTAGTTCGTGGCCACTTTCCCACTGCAATAGCAGAGTTGAGTAGTTGCAAAAGAGATTGTATAGTTCACAAAGCTCAAAGTTTTTACTATCTTGCTCTTTGTAGGAAAAGTTTGCCAACCATCTGGTTTAGTAAATCTTACAAACCTGAAAGAAGAATAGTGGCCATGAGGAATGACTGGGGACTATAACTGACATATATTGTAGTTTAGACAGAGCTGCTTACTGATGGTTTGATGTGGAGCATTAAACATCTATCTAGTTATATTACCTTCACTTTTCCCAAATTGTAAGTAGTGTAGCACTTAACTCAGTTGTAAATATCACCTAGGATTTTACAAATTTCATGTTGAGTGACTTGTACCAATTGAGTAAATGCTGCCTTGATTTATTTCAGTTATAGTTTTATAAAATAAAATTAGCAGACAGAAATTTAGGGGAGAATATAATTGCCAGCCATAAGAATTACCTCCACACTGACACAAAAGATAGTTGAAATATGTAACCCTTAGTGTCCCCCAACATCCTTATAAGTGACTGCTGGAATATATTCCTGTTTTTATAGGGAACATGATTGGGAAAAGAAGAAAAAATTATATATATATCCTCATAAGATATTAGCTTACTGTCTGTTATATGCAAGTTACTATGTTGAAAAAATATATCTCAAGGCTCAATAGGCTTTTAATTTAATAGGAAAAATAAATACACAAAGGACTTAAATGTATTAGAGTTAGACCTGTGCTTAGGGAGGGAAAGAAAGTGCCAGAGAAATTTAAAGAAGAGAATGAGAAATTGGTGGAATTGGTGAGGGAAAAGGAAAAAGGTCTTGGAGAAGTAGCAGTTTAGATTAATCCTAATGGATTGATAAGATGCAGACTGGAAGAGAGGGGGCTGGACAACTGTGTCAACATTCCTATATGGGAACAGGCTTGGAGGCAGAAAAGCGTAGTTGTATTCCAGATCACTGGCCAACTCTGCCTGCAACACTGTCTCCCAAATGTTCATCTGCTGATTATTGCTGATCCTAGGTGATGTTTTCACCAATCCATGTTTTTTTTTAAAAATAATAAGTATAGCATAATTAAATATGTTGTTATGCAGTTTCCAATTGTCCTCTCCTGGGCAGGATTATATTTTACTCAGAGATTGCTAGTGCTAGCGTGTTTTGTTTTGTTTTTAACTACCAAGTGTCCTTTTATAAATGAAACAATGGTGCTGGTAGCTGGTGAGGTTGTTTTGTTGTTTGTTTGTTTTTTAATAACCTTACTTGGCAGAAGAAAATGATAGCTACTGTGTGATTTTGTTATGAAATTGTACTAGTCCACGAAATCCCAAAGTCTCAAGCTAAATTATGGAGGCTTTGACTGTTATAGTAAAAAAGTAACTGAATTTGGCAGGTGATGCAGAGAAACTCTGAAAGTTGTGAGCAGGAGAGCAAGCTGTTCTTTAGGAAGGTGATCTGGTAGTCTGTTATAGCGATGGCAGTGGGGAAAAAGCAGAGGTGAGGTGACCAACTATATTATTGCAGAGTCTGTAGAAAAGTAAAATGGCTTTAAATTGGTTTGATACAGGATACTGAAAAGAGTAAGATGGATATAAGTGAGGTCATAGACATGAAACCTAAAAGACCTGGCACATGATTGGCTTTAAAGGACCAAAAAGAAAAAGAAAAAAGAAAAGAAAAGCCGAGACCGGTTTGGCTCAGTGGATAGAGCGTCGGCCTGCGGACGGAAAGGCCCCAGGTTCAATTCCGGTCAGGGGCATGTACCTGGGTTGCGGGCACATCCCCAGTGGGGGATGTGCAGGAGGCAGCTGATCCATGTTTCTCTCTCATCGATGTTTCTAACTCTCTATCTCTCTCCCTTCCTCTCTGTAAAAAAATCAATTAAAAAAATATAAAAAAAAATTTAAAAAAAAGAAAAGAAAAGAAAAGAAAGGACCAAAAAGAAAATTAAAAAGATGATTTCTTTTTTGTTAAAGATGATTTCTTATGATCATTAGGGTGAATGAGAGGTACACACAAACCTTCTGTACTCTTTTTGCAACTTCTTGTGAGTTTTAAAGTGTTTGAAAATTAAAAGTTATAACAAAAAGAAAACAGAAAAAGGAAAAGATGACGTTTTCAGTGTCCAAAATATGCAGCAGGGCAGGCCTGTCAAAGCTGAGGACACAAGCACCATCTTCAGTGGGCTTCAGTCCATTGTTGCAATGTGAGAATGTGGCCCATGAGCAATACATTCAAGGGCAATACTCAGTGAGCATCAAAGCCCCACTGAAGCATTTCCTGCTCTGTAGGAGGGACTGCACAGCAGCTCCCCTGCTGTAGTCATAGCCAGTCCTTGCAGCTGATCAGCCTGGGGATAAGTCCCTCCCAGTGATGCCAACAGCAGTCAAGACTCAACTATAACAGGACAGTGCACACAGCTCACTCAGTGGCACATATGGAGCACACAGCTCGGGTAACTGGGGAGGCTGCATCACTGGACCCCACAGGACAACTACTACACAAGGCCACTCTACCAAGTCCAGGAGGTGTAGCATAAAAACAAACATAGGGAAGCAGCCAAAACGGGGAAGTAAAGAAACAGATTCAAAGACACAGAGGACATTTTTACATTTGCCAGAAGGGAGGGAGGTTGCGGGGTGGGGGGGTCCTGGGTGAAAAAGGAAGGGATTTAGACATACAAATTGGTAGTTACAGAATAGTCATGGATGCGCATGTAAAGTACAGCATGGGGAAGATAGTCAATCATACTCTAATAACTATGTATAGTGTCAGATGGGTATGAAATTTATTGGGATGATCACTTATTGAGTTGTATAATGTCTAATCACTGGGTGTACACCTGAAATTAATATAATAACGTATGTCAACTGTAATTGAAAAATAAAAAAACAATTAAAATTTAAAAATTTTAAAGAAAATATCTTGCTCTTTCCTGTACTCTTTTTCCACCTCCTGCCTTGAACAGAGCTGTGTACATCTTCACTAATGTAGTAGAGTTTATTGACTTGGACATACAAGATAGGAATTGCTTTCAAATCCATAAGGATTAGGTTGAAAGAAAGAAAGAGAAAAAAAGAAAGAAATCTCAGTTCTATGGACCCCTGCTATTGGTTATACCTCCTAAAACTGTGACAGTTTGGGAGCTGAGAGGGACTTGATACTGGCACATTGTAGCTCCAATCATAAATTTAAATCAGGTTGAAACAGAAAATTATGTATTTCCAAGGCCACAATAAATTATATTTATTCTTGGTAGCATGACTAAAGGTAAAGTGGCGTGCTTGAGAATTCCTTACCTTACATGGACACTTGTTTAGGCTCAGCCAACTAAGGCTTTGTGTATGTGTGTGTGCATGTTCATGTGTGTTTTAATTTCTACATCTGCACAGCATCTCCAAAAAGAATCCATTTAGATTAATGGCATTGCTGTTTGAGTATTGAAATCTTATTTTTTTTCTTTTGAAAACTTATTTCTTTAAAAAATTTTTATAATAGATTTTAAATGAGAAATTATCTCTTTTTCTTCTTAGTGATAATTCACTGGTGTTCCAACCTGACAGAATAAGAACTAGAAGAAACAGTACAACATTTATGACACAACACTGTCTGGTAAGAAAATGCTTATAGCATCCTCACTGGCCAAGATTGTGCTCTTGGCCTTAACTAGTGGTTCTCAAACTTGAGTGTGCACCTGGAAAGCTTGTTAAAACAGACTACTGAAGATAAATTTAACTGATACTCAGAGTCTATTACTCTATAATAATTCCTCAATCCAATAGAAATGTAAAACAAACAAACAAACAAAAATACAGACTCCTGGCCCTCAAACCCAGGGTTTCAGATTCAGAAAGTCTGGAGTGCTGTCTGAGAATTTGCATTTCTGACAAGTTCCCACTTTGAGAAACACTGTATCTCAAAACCAGAAACATTACAGAAGGGCACATAAACATGTTGACTACAATCACACTTGTTTTGCTGAAACTGCAGCAGAATTAAGGGTTGTCTTTTTAAAAATAAGTTTTACTGATTTTTTTTCAAAGAGAGAGGAAGGGAGAGAGAGATAGAAACATCAATGATGAGAGAGAATCATTGATCAGCTGCTTCCTGCATGCCCCCTACTGGGGATCGAGCCCACAACCTTGGCTTGTGCCCTTGACCGGAATCAAACCTGGGACCCTTCAATCCGCAGGCCAATGCCTTATCCACTGAGCCAACCCTCTAGGGCGACAATAAATTGTTCATAGACTTCTCATATGATTGTTAACATGATGGAATCTATAGAGCGTATTTCAGTGAAATGTTATAGCTTGGAACTCATTTTTAAATATTACCTCCTAATCTTAGAACTGGACGTTTTCCTCTATGTCGAGTGATATTCAATATTACTCCACTGTCAACATAAGAAACATCCAAATCTGTAGAGAATTTTATGAGTTTATTTGAGCCAAACTGATGACATGCTGGGAAGCAAGATCTCAATGCTCTGGCAAATGACAGTTTCTGGTTCTTTTTATATATTTAGAATTAAAGGAGGGAAATAAAGAAGATTAAACAAGATTTTGTGCTCCTTCGAGAGTGGTTATACCTCTGAGGGGTCTGGAAAAGAGGATTATGTGTACTTCTGGCATTTCATAGGAATTTTAACCCAGGTGCACAAGAACTGTGGAGAGGTCTTGCTTACCGCAAAGATAAACCTTTTATAGGCCTGGAGTATGATTACCCACCCCTGACCTTCCCAGTTAGGAATTTATGATTACATACATTAAGCTGTGAGATTACCTTCAGTTACTGATTTTGTCAGATTTATTAGAGTCCCTTTTTTGTTTGAACTGCAAATGCACTGATGTTATATTGGGTGGTAAGGGGGAATAGAATTGTTCATTAAACAAATCCCCTTCTATCCACTCATTTACTCATGTTATTGTAATATAGCCAAAGGACCATAATGTCTGTATATAGAGTATATGTATATATTTAAGATCAGGTTAGTATGTCTTTTTAATTAAATTATAAACCTTAGTGTTTCAATTCTATATTGTGAATTTTCTGGGCATTTGGATGATGATGATATGAGCATCAGTAGCATGAGTTAAATGTATTAAAATTCTGTTTATTCAAAGGTATGTGTGCATTTGAGGGTTTTTTTTTTAAATTTTTATTTATTTGTTGTTGTTAACCCTCACCCGAGGATATTTCCCACTGATTTCTAGGGACAGTGGGAGAGAGAGGGAAAGACAAAAAGAAACATCGGTGTGAGAGAAACACATCGATTGGTTGCCTCCTGCAGGAGCCCTGATGAGGGCCCAGGCCGGGAAAAAGCTTGCAACCAAGGTATGTGCCTTTGACTGGAATCTGACCCAGGATCCTTTGGTTCGCAGGCCGACGCTCTATCCACTGAGCCAAATCAGGTAGGGAACATTTGAAGGGTTGTTTTTTGTTGTTGTTTTTTGTTTGTTTGTTTGTTTGTTTTGTTTTGTTTTTAAAGGAAAACCTAAGTTTTTTAGATTTGGTGCATGTACAACTTCTCAGTGATCAGTGCTAATAAAGGAGAGCACTGGGGGAGAATATCCCAAACTGGATAAATCAAAATAGTTTCTACTTGCTTTGGAAAGTAGATTATCTTTACAGTATGCTTTAAGAATGGGAATACAAATATTTTAAAATTAGCAATAATATCTAATATTGGAGAGGTACAAGGAAATCCATATTCTCACACACTGCTAGAAAGTAAATTTGAATAAGCTTTCTGAAGGACAGTTTGGCAATGTGTATCAACAGCCTTGTGAGCCAGAAACTTCAACTCTATAAATTGATCCTGAAGAACTCATTAAGGGTGTATGCAAAGATTCAGCTATAAGGTTGTCATAGCATTATTTATAAGAGCAAGCAAAAAATGTAGCAACAGTATTAATGTCCAACAGCAGGGAATATGTTAAATGACTAGCCTTCATTATCTGAAGCTGAATCCCAATTGTAGCAATTACTAGCTATACAACCTTGGACAAGTTGCTTAATTTCTCTGGCCCTCAATTTTCTAATCTTTAAAATGGAAACAATGTCTACGTTGTGAGGTTGTTCTGAGAAATGAGTGAGATAAGATATGGCTGGTACATAATGAGTGCTTCTTCTTATTACAGAACATCCATAAAGTATAATATTCAGCCTTTAAAAATGCTGGAGTGATTGAATTTTAACCTGGAAAGATATTTGTAATGTATTAAGTTATTTTTGTTTTCTTTCTAAAGTAAAAATCCAGTTTATTCACCTGCTTACCACATAGCACACAAGAAACAATGTGTTTCACATCATAGATTTCACTTCCAACTTCTTTGTTCATTTTTTTTTTTCTGGCTAAAAAGAGAGAGTAGCCAAGAAAGCCAGACAATGCCTACCTAACTAAAATAAGTTTGGGGGAGTGATGCTAATATCATCCTCACAGGAATGGGCACATGGGGGCCATTAGTTGCAAGCTGATTTTCTTGAACTGTTAGCTGAGAGCATAGGAACACCACTTGTGGATGCTCATGCTATCTCAGGTTTCAGTCAGCCCCACCACACAGGTACGGCAGAGCTCTCTGGTAATTGCCTTTACTGTCTTCCTGGACGGAGTCAGCAAAACACACTTGTTCTGAATACACTGGGCCAGGTCTCCTTTGACTAAGAGCTGTAGCTCTTGTACCTTTCAAATAATATCTGGAGGCAACATGCCCTCTGTTCGGTCATGATGCTGATCCACTTGGAGCATCAGCTCCTTTCCTCTTTGCTTCAGCATCATAGAGGTCCCAGGCATCTTGGGTCAATCAGTTCATAATCAATGATAGAGCCACCCTCTCTGCTCTTCTACCCTTTGCAAGGGCAACCATCAGCTTGCAGAAGTCACCAGATGTGTCAAAAACAATATCCTTCTTTTTTAACAATATCCTTCTTCAGATAATTCTTCAGATCTATTCCTTGTAGACTTAATTTCTAACAGCTCCTGGTTGGTCCTTGAGCAGATTATCTCAGTGGGGAGTCCTCGTCAGTCACCAGACCCTTCATGGAGGAAGAAGGCTTTCAGCTCGGAAACCTCATACTGAGCAGATATTTTCAGTAGGCCCCCGAATCATCATCTGTATCTGAATCCCAGTTGGCCAGACAAGGCTGACTACATTACAGATGCAAGTTACATTTTGGTCCTTCTTTGGTAGACAAAGGCAATATCCTGTTTCTGTTCATTGTTACAGCTGGTCATGTGTTGACGATGGTGACCTCATTCACCTTTAGTCGTGATGGCTGCTTCAATGTTCAAAGTATTCTGCTCAGTATAAAAGTTGGTGTATGCTTTGACTGACTTGTATGCACTTAGGGGTGTAGAGTGGTCATTCTCCAAGCTGAGCTTGCACAGAATTTCATGAATAGTGGATATTTTTATAGAAGCTGGCCCAAGAGCTGAGAACTGCAAACATCCCCAGATGCAGAGCCAAAATGTATTATTATTTAAAAAAAATGAAAAATAGTATGTGCAGTAGGACCCAGGTCTGGGAAAATAAACACTGAGATATTTACTATAGTCATCCCTGGATGGTGGGTGATGCTGTTTTTCCCCCCATGAATTATGTTTTATACTGAGCATGTATTGCTTTATAATTAGAAAAAAAGTGAATAGCTTTCTGTTGCAAAATAAAAGAGTGGGGTAAATAGGTGAAGCACAGTGGATTTTTAGGTCAGTGAAACTACCTGATATAATACTGTGTGATGGATATATGTTATTTTGAGTTTGTCCGAACCCATAGAGTGTACAACAAGAGTGAACCCTAATGTAAACTATGGATTTTGGGTGATAATGATGTACCAGTATTAATGTAGGTTTATCTATTACAACAATTTACCACAATTGTTTGGTTTTTGATAGTAGGGGAGTCTATGCCTATGTAAGTGTAAGGGAAATCTCTGTTCCTTCCACTCAGTTTTGTAGTGAACCTACAACTGCTCTAAAAATTAAGTTTATTAAAAACTAATTAGAATAAAATATCAGATGGGAAAAAGAATGAAGAATGCTGGGTAATAGGGAATAGATAACCCTAGTTTTATAAGTATCACATATAATCCAAGTTGTTGTTTATAGATCATTAAACATTCAATTCTATAAGTGTTTGATGATGGTGGTAGTGGTAGTGATAATTAGAATTTATTGAGTACATACTATGTGCCAGGTACTGTATTAAGCATACTATGTGTATTATTGTCATCACATTTAATATAAACAGAGGCTTGAAAGAACTCTTATAGTTTTAATAACACTACTTCATATAGCAACAAATTATATAGAAAACATATCCCTTTTAATTACGCTTTTAAATTTTTTTATTAAAGTATAGTTGACATACAACATCATGTTATAGTTTAAGTACGCAACATAGTGATTTGACATTTATATACCTTACCGGTATAATGTGATCACCACAATAAGTCTAGTAACTATCTGTCACCGTGCAATGTTATTGTAATACTAGAGGCCCGGTGCATGAAATTCATGCATGTTGGGGGGTCCCCTCAGCCCAGCCTGCACCCTCTCCAATCCTGGACCCCTCAGGGAATGTCCCACTGCCAGTTTAGGCCTAAACTGGCAGTCAGACATCCCTCTCATAATCCGGGACCACTGGCTCCTAACTGCTCACCTGCCTGCCTGCTTGATTGCCCCTAACTGCCCCGACTGCCAGCCTGGTTGCCCCCAACTGCCCTTCCCCCCCCCCATCAGCCTGGTTGCTCCTCACTGCCCCCCTCTGCCGGCCTGGTCACCCCTCAGTGCCCCCCCAAGGGCCTGATCACCCCCAACTGCCCCCCCCCCCCCGCCAACCTGGTTGCCCCACACAGCCTGCTGCTCAGTCGTTTGGTCGTCCCTCACTAACCCACCTACTGGCCTGGTCACCCCTAACTGCCCCCCCTGTCAGCCTGGTCACCTCACGCAGCCTGCTGTTCAGTCATTTGGTCACCCCTCACTAACCCCCCTGCTGGCCTGGTTGCCCCACGCAGCCTGTTTGGTCGTCCATTTGATTGTTTCGGTTGCGATGGTCATTTAGGCATTTATATAGATAGATTATTGACTGCATTTCCTGTGCTGTACACTACACCCTGGTAGCTTATTTATTTTATAACAAGAAGTGTGTGCCTCTTATTCCCCTTTACCATTTTCACCCTTTTGTGTCAGTTTTATCAAGAAAAACTTCCTGACTTTTATGAGAGGGTTCACCTAGTTGCATTATTGACTTGCATTAGGAATTTTCTTGAAATACCAACTTTGGAACACAATTAATACAGGCCAGCCTGAGTTTCTAGCCAGTAAGCGGTCCATAGCTGCTTCTTTATACTCATCTCTGGATAGAAACTGAACCAGGCTCAGAGATGATGAATATCTGAGTATGACTACTCCAAAGTTAGATAGACGGTGCTGTTAGGTATAATCTGCTCTTCTGTAGATACCAAAGTAGATAATTTTTCTACTCAAAAAGTTCAAACTTTTTGAGAAGGGAATTTAAGGCTTTCCATCATCTTCACCCTCTTGGCCTCAGAGTCTTCTATCCTTCCACAAATGCTGGCATGCCAATCAAACAAGACTAGCAACCTTTCCTAAAATATTTCAAGCACTCATATTGCTTATGCTGTCCTACAAGGTTCAATTCAAATTTCACCTTATGCCTTTCTTATCTGTCTCCTACCTCCCACCCCCTACACCTATACACTTAATTTTGCTTTTTATACCTACCACACTTTGCCTCCATCTCACACTCATTTACTTGTCTCTTACATAATATTTGCTATGATGTCTGGATTGTTAGGTCTCTGAGAGTAATGACTATGGCTTAGTTGATTTTTTAAAAAAATCTTTCCTTTCCCTCTGAGCAGAAAAACAGGTCCTTACATATAAAAAAGGCTCAAAAATATTGAATACTTAAGAGTTAGATCCTAGCTGGTTTGGCTTAGTGGATAGAGTGTCAGCCTGCAGACTGAAGAGTCCTGGGTTCAATTTTTTTTTAAATATATTTTATTGATTTTTTACAGAGAGGAAGGGAGAGGGATAGAGAGTTAGAAACATTGATGAGAGAGAAACATTGATCAGCTGCCTCCTGCACACCCCCTACTGGGGATGTGCCCACAACCAAGGTACATGCCCTTGACCGGAATCGAACCTGGGACCTTTCAGTCCACAGGCCGACGCTCTATCCGCTGAGCCAAACCGGTTACGGCTGGGTTCGATTTTGATCAAGGGCACATGCCCTGGTTGCAGGCTCGATCCCCAGTAGGGGGTGTACAGGAGGCAGCCGATCAATTACTTTTTAAAAAAAAATTGTTAAAAATTATATTTATTAATTTTTCAGTAACATGAGTTGGTATGATAAAATAGCAAACGAAATAAGTAGACTACAAAGCGATCAAAACCACGTAAAAATTGCAGGCAGGAAAAGCCTAGAAGGAAATACATGACAATTCACTATGGGTGGGTGAATACTAGTGATTTTTCCATTCTTTCTACTTTTCTGTATTATCTATATTTTTATAATGTACCTGTATTTTAAAAAATTCTTTATTGTTTAAAGTATTACATGAGTCTCTTTTTTTCCCCCATTGACCTCTCCCCTACCACCCCCTCCTCCAAGCACAAGCCCTCACCACCCCTTACTGTCTGTGTCCATTGGTTTTGTTCATATGCATGCATATATGTCCTTCGGTTGATCTCTTACCCCCTCACCCCCTCTCACCTTCCTCAATTACTTTCATCATTGGTGTTTCTATATCTCTCTCCCTCTCCCTTCCTCTTTGAAATCAATAAAAATATATATTTTTTAAAATGGTGAAAATGGCAAATTAAAAAAAAAGTTAGCCCTATTTTTTCTGGTAGTGAATTATTATAATGAAGTACTTCTCTAATTGTGAAATATAATTTGTATGTAGTGAATTTTCAGTTATCCACATATCAATTTTCTATTGTTACTATTACATCCTTGGCTGTTTCCTCTACCTTCTATCAAATTATTAGAAAAAACAGACTGATTCTTTTTTAAGTTTTATTGGAAGCTTACATTTCTTTCTTTTTTCTTTTTTTAAAAATCTTTATTATTTAAATTAACATATGTCTCCTTTTTCCCCCATTGACCTCTCCCCAGCTATCCCCAGCCCCCAACACTTGCTCTTACCCCCACCCCCCCCCAGTGTCTGTGTCCATTGGTTATGCTTATATGCATGCATACAAGTCCTTTGGTTGATCACTTAACCCTCCCCTCCGCCCTCCCCTCTGAAGTTTGATGGTCTGTTCAATGCTTCTCTGTTTCTGGATCTATTTTTGTTCATCAGTTTATGTAGTTCATTATATTCCACAAATGAATGAGATCATGTGATATTTATCTCATGTGATATTTATCTTTCTCTGACTGGCTAATTTCACTTAGCATAATGCTCTCCAAGTTCATCCATGCTATTGCAAATAGTAAGAGTTCCTTCTTTTTACAGCAGCATAGTATTCCTTTGTGTAGATGTACCACTGTTTTTTAATCCATTCATCTGCTGATGGGCACTTAGGCTATTTCCAAATCTTAGCTATGGTAAATTGTGCTGCTATGAACATAGGGGTGCATATATCCTTTCTGATTGGTGTTTCTGTTTTCTTGGGATATAGTCCTAGAAGTGGGTTTACTGGGTCAAATGGGAGTTCCATTTTGAATTTTTTGAGGAAGCTCATACTGTTTTCCACAGTGGCTGCACCAGTCTGCATTCCCACCACCAGGGCAAGAGGGTTCTTCTTTCTCCACATCCTTGCCAGCATTTGTCATTTGTTGATTTGTTGATGATAGTCATTCTGACAGGTGTGAGATGGTACTGCATTGTCATTTTGATTTGCATCTCTCAGATGATTAGTGACTTTGAGCATGTTTTCATATGTCTCTCGGCCTTCTGTATGTGCTCTTTTGAAAAGTGTCTATTTAGGTCCTTTGCCCATTTTTTGATTGGATTGTTTAATCTTCCTTTTGTTAAGTTGTATGAGTTCCCTGCAAATTTTGGAGATTAAAACCTTATTGGAGATAGCATTGGCAAATATGTTCTACACAATGGAATACTATGCTGCTGTAAAAAAGAAGGAATTCTTACCATTTGCAAAGCATGGATGGAACTGGAGAGTATTATGCTAAGTGAAATAAGCCAGTCAATGAAAGAAAAGTACCACATGATATTACTCATTTATGGATAATTAAGACCATTATAAACTGATGAACAAAAATAGATACAGAGGCAGAGCAACATCAAACAGACTGTCAAACTACAGTGGGAAGGCCAGGTAGGGTTGCAGGGGGCGGGTAAGAGATCAGCCAAAGGACTTGTATGCATGCATATAAGCATAACCAATGGACACAAGGCACTGGGGGGTAGGGGAGGCCAGGGGAAGGTCAAGGGGAGAAAAAAAAGGAAACATATGTAATACTTTAAGCAATAAAACAAAATTTAAAAAAATATTTTCTCCCATGCAGAGGGCTTTCTTGTTGTTTTGTTGATGGTTTGTTTTGCTGTGCAGAAGCTTTTTATTTTGAAGTAGTCTCTTTTGTTTATTTTCTCCTTAGTTTCCATTGCCTTAGGAGCTGTATCAGTAAAGATATTGCTATGACATATGTCTGATATTTTGCTGCCTATGGATACTTCTAAGATTTTTATGGTTTCCCATCTTACATTTAAGTCCTTTACCCATTTTGAGTTTATTTTTGTGTATGGTGTAAGTTGGTAATCTAGTTTCATTTTTTTGCATGCATCTGTCCAATTTTCTCAACACTGTTTATGGAAGAGACTGTCTTGACTCCATTGTATGTTCTTGCCTCCTTTGTCAAATATTAATTAAGCGTAATGGTTTGAGTCAATTTCTGGTTTTCTGTTCTGATCCATTGGTGTATAAGTCTGTTCTTGTGCCAGTACCAGGCAGTTTTGAGAATAGTGGCTTTGTAATATAGCTTGATATCTGGTATTGTGATCCCTCCAATTTTGTTCTTTTTTTTTTTTTTTTCAGGATTGCTGCAGCTATTCGGGGTCTTTTTTCATTCCAGATGAATTTTTGGAGAGTTTGTTCTAAGTCTGTGAAATATGCTGATGGTATTTTAATGGGATTGCATTGAATCTATAGATTGCTTTGGGTAGTATGGACATTTTAATGATGTTGATTCTACCAATCCATGAACATGGTATATTCTTCCATTTGTTTATGTCTTTATCTCTTTTTTCAACATCCTGTAGTTTTCCAAGTACCGATCTTTTACCTCCTTAGTTAAGTTTATTCCTAGATGTCTTAATTTTTTTGGTGTAATGGTAAATGGGATTGTTTTCTCAGTTTCCCTTTCTGTGAGTTCATTATTGGTGTATAAAAAAAGCCATAGATTTCTGGGTGTTTATTTTGTATCCTGCTACATTGCCGAATTCATTTATTAAGTCTAGTAGTTTTTTGATGGAGTATTTGGGATTGTCTATGTACAGTATCATGTCATCTGCAAATATGACAGTTTTACTTCTTCTTTTCCAATTTGGGTAGTCTTTTATATCTTCTTCTTGTCTGATCACTATGGCTAGCACTTCCAGTACTATGTTGAACAGGAGTGGTGAAAGTGGGCATTCCTGGCTTGTTCCTGTTCTTAGGGGAAATGGTTTTAGTTTTTGCCTATTGAGTATGATGTTGGCTGTAGGTTTGTCATATATGGCCTTTATCATGTTGCGATATGCTCCCTCTATTCCCACTTCGCCGAGAGTTTTTATCAAAAATGGGTGTTGGATTTTGACGAATGCATTTTCTGCATCTGTTGATATGATCATGTGATTTCGTCTTTCAATTTGTTTATGTGATGTATCAAGTTTATTGATTTGCAAATATTGTACCAGCCTTTCATTCCTGGAATAAATCTAACTTGATTATGGTGTATGATCTTTTTAATATATTGCTGGATGTGATTTGCTAATATTTTTTTGAGGATTTTAGTATCTATATTCATGTGGGATATTGGCCTGTAATTCTCTTACTTTGTAGTGTCTTTATCTGGTTTTAGATTTAGGAGAATGCTGGCCTCATAAAAAGAGTTTGGAAGTGTTCCTTCCTCTTGGATTTCCTGAAATAGTTTGAGGAGTATAGGTGTTAGTTCTTTGAATGTTTGGTAAAACTTCCCTGTGAAGCCACCTAGACCTGGGGTTTCATTTGGTGGGAGTTTTTTGATTACTGCTTCTATTTCATTAGTTCTTATTGGCCTATTTGGGTTTTTTTATTCTTCCTGATTCAGTTTTGGGAGATTGTATTTTTCTAGTAATTGGTCTATTTCATCCACATTGTCCAGTTTATTGGCATATAGTTGTTCATAGTATTTTTTTTTTATAATCCTTTGTATTTCTGTGGTGTCAGTGGTTACTTCTCCACTTTCATTTCTGATTTTATTTATTTGGGTCTTTTCTCTTTATTTCTTGATGAGTCTTGCTAATGGTTTATCAATTTTGTTTATCCTTTCAAAGAACCAGCTCTTGGTTTCATTGATTTTGTAAATTTTTTTTTAGTCTCTGTTATTTAATTCTGCTCTAATCTTTATTATTTCATTCCTTGTACTTACTCTGGGCTTTTCTTTTTGTTCTCGTTCTGGTTCTTTAAGTTGTAGGATTAAATAGTTTATTGCTGATTTTTCTTGTTTTTTTTTGGTGTGTGTGTGTGTGTGTTGAGGCATGCCTGTAATGCTATGAACTTCCCTCTCAGGACTGCTTTTGCTGTGTCCCAGAAATTTTGGGTTGTTGTGTGTTCATTTTCATTTGTCTCCAGGAAGTTTTTTAATTTCTTTCTTTTTTTAAAAAAATATATTTTATTGAGTTTTTGCAGAGAGGAAAGGAGAGAGATAGAGAGTTAGAAACATCGATGAGAAAGAAACATCGACCAGCTGCCTCCTGCACACTCCCCACTGGGGATGTGCCCGCAACCCAGGTACATGCCCTTAACCGGAATCGAACCTGGGACCTTTCAGTCCGCAGGCCGACGCTCTATCCACTGAGCCAAACCGGTTTCGGCTTAATTTCTTTCTTGATCTCGTTGGTAACCCATTCATTGTTTAATAACATGCTATTTAACCTCCATGTGTTTGAATGTTTTGGGGTGTTTTTACTGCATTTGATTTCTAATTTCATTCCACTCTGATCTGAGAAGATGCTTGATATGGTTCCAGTCTTCTTGAACTTGTAGAGACTTGTTTTGTGTCCTAACATGTAGTCTGTCTTTGTGAATGATCCATGTGCACTTGAGAAGAATGTATATTCTGCTGTGTTGGGGTGAAATGTTCTATATATATCAATTAAATCCATCTGATCCAGTGTGTCCTTTAGAGTCTCTGTTTCCTTGTTAAGTTTTTGTCTGGAAGATCTATCCAGTGAAGTCAGAGGTGTGTTAAAATCCCCTACTATGACTGTATTGTTGATCTCTCCATTAAAGTCCTCTAGGATATATATATTTAGGTGCTCCTATATTGGGTGCATACATGTTTACCAGATTATATCCTCTTGTTGGATCAATCCCTTTAGTATTAAGTAGTGACCTTTGTTGTCTTTTGTGATGGCCTTCATTTTAAAGTCTATTTTTTCAGATATGAGTATTCTTACCCCCAATTTTTTTCTTTTCCATTTTCATGGAAAATTTATTTTTCCATATCTTCATTCTCATCCTGTGTGTGTCTTTTGTTTGAGGTGGGTCTCTTGTAGATAACATATATCTGGGTCATGTTTTTGTATCCATTCAGCTACCCTACACCTTTTGATTGGAGCATTTATTCCATTTACATTTAAGGTTATCATTGATAGGTACTTATTTATAGCCATTTTAATTCTGTATGGCTAGGTTTCTCTCTCTGTTTCTTCTCATTACAGCAATCCCTTTAGCATTTCTTGTAATGCTGGCTTGGTGGTGATGAACTCCTTTAGTCTTTTTGTCTGGGAAGCTCTTTATTTGATAGTGTATTTTGAAGGATAGCCTTGCTAGATATAGTAATCTTGGTCTCAGATCCTTGCTTTCCATTACCTTGAGTACTTCATGCCATTCCCTTCTGGCCTGTAGAGTTTCTGATTAGAAATCAGGTGTCAGCCTTATGGGAACTCCTTTGTAGGTAACAGTTTCTTTTCTCTCTTTTTTAAAATATATTTTATTGATTTTTTATAGAGAGGAAGGGAGAGGGATAGAGTTAGAAACATCGATGAGAGAGAAACATCGATCAGCTGCCTCCTGCACACTCCCTACTGGGTATGTGCCCACAACCAAGGTACATGCCCTCGGCCAGAATCGAACCTGGGACCCTTGAGTCCGCAGGCCAATGCTCTATCCACTGAGCCAAACTGGTTAGGGCAGTTTTCTTTTCTCTTACTGCCATTAAGATTCTCTCTTTATCTTTAATTTTTGGCATTTTAATTATGATGTGTCTGGGTGTGGGCCTGTTTGGATTCTTCTTGTTTGGGGTTCTCTATGCCTCTTGAACTTGTGTGACATTTTCCTTTACCAGGTTAGGGAAGTTTTCTGCCATTATTTCTTCAAACACCTTCTCTATTCCTTTCTCCCTTTCTGGCTCTTCTGGCATACCTGCTATTCTAATATTGTTACATTTCACATTGCCCCACAGCTCCCTTAAGCTGTCCTCCTGTTTTTTAATTGTTTTTTCTTTTAGGTTCTCTGATTAAGTGATATTTTTCACTCTGTCTTCTAATTCACTGATTTGATCCTCAGCTTCCCCTAATCTTCTGTATATTCCTTCCAATGTGTTCTTTATTTGTGTTATGTCATTCTTTATCTCAGACTTGTTTTTTCATAGTTACTATATCTTTTTTCATGCTGTTGAGCATTTCTACCATCATTACTCTGAGTTCTGATTCACATAAATTTCTTATCTCTGCTCCAATTATCTCTTCTTCTGGAGAATTCACTAGTTCTCTCATTTGGGGGTTGTTTCTTTGTTTCCTCATTTTGATCGTCTGTTGTGTTTGTGACTATGTATTAGGTCAGTGGTTCTCAACCTTCCTAATGCCACAACCCTTTAATACAGTTCCTCATGTTGTGGTGGCCCCCAACCATAAAATTATTTTCGTTGCTACTTCATAACTGTAATTTTGCTACTGTTATGAATCGTAATGTAAATATCTGATATGCAGGATGTATTTAGGCAACCCTTATGAAAGGGTCATTCGACCCCCAAAGAGGTCGCGACCCACAGGTTGAGAACCGCTGTATTAGGTAGGTACTCTACACCTCTCAATCTCTAGTGTAGGACAGTGTTAAAGGCTGTTTCTGACTAATTAGATCAGGCATAGACTTAAAGCCTCCAGAGACCACCTCTGCCTACAGACTGATAGGATTCCAACTTGAATTACCCCCGAGGTGGTCATCCTCAAGTGTGGCAAGAGTTGATTTCAACAGGGTGGGGCAGTTGCTTCTGCCTAGCTGCTAATTATTTTTAATCTCTTAAGTGGCCTTAGGACAAGGTATTTTCCAATAGGGTGTGTCAACTGTCTTCCCCCTAGGCAAGGCAAATGTCTGTGTGGGAAAGATGTCCAGGAAACTTGGGATGTCTGCCTTCTGAGCTCTATCCCCTGAGTCTCCAGTCCTGGCTTCTGCTCTCACAGCTCCTGTCTACTTCACCCTCCCTCTGCCAGAACAAAAGGTGGGTGGTTCCACAGGGAATTTTGTGTGTTGGCCCTTTAAGGGGGTGCCTGAATTTTCAGCTGTTACTCCCTGGAAGACAGCACCCTGCTGCTTTTCATAGCCAGATGTTATGTGGGTACCCTTCTCAGTTTTGGTGCTCTCTGCTGGGGGGCTCAGCTTGGATATTAGATCCCAGAGTTCTCAATGGCAACCCCCCACAGCTGAGATATCTCTTCGGGACTTCAGTTGCTGACTGTGGGTGCCCGGCCAGCCCTTTTGCACCTCTGCCCCTCCTACTAGTTTCTATGTTGTCTCCACTTTTAGTTCTCAGGTATCAGGGTTCTGTCTTGTGAGTTTTCCGTTGATTGTTCAGGATGTTTTTCTGTATTTTAGTCGTAATATCAGTTTGTTCCTTGGAGCATGTTCATGCAGCATCCACTTACTCTGTGGCCATTTTTAATCCCTCCTCATTTTCTATAATGACATCAAAATAGTCACAGTCAGCCCTACCTGGTTTGGCTCAGTGGATAGAATTTTGGTCTATGGACTGAAGAGTCCTGGGTTTGATTCTGGTCAAGGGAACATGCCTGGGTTGCTGTCTTGATCCCCAGTGGGGGGCATGCAGGAGGTAGCCAATCAATGATTCTCTTTCATCATTGATGTTTCTATCTCTCTCTCCCTCCCTTCCTCTCTGAAATTAATAAAAATGTATTTTTAAAAAATAGTCACACAGTTTTAAGATTCGAAGCTCATCTTCACTTCTTCCTTATTTTTTGTCTGTATCTAATTATGCAGCTAATCCTATTAATTCTTCCTTGACAGCATCTCTGTTCCCACTGCTACTTCCTTCTGTCCCTTGGGCCCAGATTACTCTAATAATATTCTAACAGATTTCCCATCTCTGCCAGTTTAATCTGACTTCTATAACCAACACCAAGATAACTTTTCTAAAACATAACTTTTAACTTCTTTCTTTCTCTCCTGTGCAAAATTTTACAATGGCTTCCTATTACCTATTGAATAAGAATAAGAACACCTAGGTTATATTGAGCGCTTACTTACATAGGTTGCCCGGCACTAAATAAGAACTCTACAACCACCTCCTTGTCCTCTATTACCATAATATTCATATGGGTGAGGAAACTGAGGCTCAAGATAAGTTGCTTGCCTAAGGTTGCACAGGTAATAAGTTACAGAACTGCGGATTTGACTCAGTTCTGTTTTGCTCCAAAGCCTATGTTTCTAACAACTGTGCTATCCATATGTCCACCTAACTTGACTCAGGTGAACTGCAATTAGTTGTAATTAGCTAAAGGTCATATATATATATATATATATATATATATATATATATATATATATATAGTGAATTTCTGTTTTCTCAGGGGATCACCTTCTACTCCTCCCAGGCTCTGATCATGCTTACTTTGGAGAGCTCCAACCTAATATAAGTAAAGCTTGCCTCTCACATATGATTATAGGTGTCCTTAAGGAAGGCTTATCTGCTTATTTTATGTTATCCATAATATTTAGCATCATATTTTTCCAGCACTATTCTAGATACTTTATTAGGTGTGAAATACGTTTTTAAGAATGCCAGGATGAATTTGGACTGTGGGTTTTTTATTAACCATTTTAACCATGAGTACAATTTAGTGGCATTAAGTGCATTCACAATGTTAATCATCATCATGCCAAACAGAAACTCTGTACCCATTCAGCAATAATGCCCCATTTTACCCCCATCTCCTATACCTCTATTCTACTTTCTGTCTCTATGAATTTGATTATGCTAGGTACCCCATGTAAATGGGATCATACAATATTTTTTCTTTTGTGTTTGGCTTATTTCAGTTAGCATAGTGTTTTCTAGTTTTCCTTATTTGAGACGGTTTTCTTGTTATTTATTATAATACAATTCTGCCTCTACTGCTCTTCCTGTCTTACTCTTTTTACTTAATTTTTTTTCTTTCATATATTTTGAGTTAATTTTTGTATATGGTGTAGGGAGAACATTCAACTGTATTGTTTTGTATGTGCATGTTCAGTTTTCCAAGTACCATTTGTAGAAAAGATCATCCTTTCCCCCATTAAATGGTTTGCCATCCTTTTCCAAATTCAATAGACCATATATGTGAGGGTTTATTTCTGTTCCATAAAGTCTGTTCTTATGCCGGTCCCACACTGTTTTTGGTTACTATAGCTACGTAGTAAGTTTTGAAATTGGGAACTGGGAGCCTTCTAAGTTTATTCTTCGTTTTTACAATTGTTTTGACTATTTGGGTCCCCTTGAGATTCCATGTGAATTTTAGGATGGGTGTTTCTGCAGAAGAAGGCCATTCATTTTGATAGAGGGTTGCCTTGCATCTGTAGATCATTTTGAGTAGCATTGCCTTCTTAACAGTATTATGTCTTCATATCCACAAACACAGAATATCTTTCCATATGTGGATTATTTTTTAAAATAACTGTGAAAATGATACTTGCATATTATACAAAGACAGAAAATATGGTAATGTACAAAGAAAGGAAGAAATACCCCAAACCTCACTACTCATTGATAAATATTGTTAAATTTTTGGTGAACATCCTTCTGAACACCTCTTGTTTAAAATTTTACATAAATAGCATCTATTTTTTCTTAACATATAATACATATTTTTCAATGTGAATGACTAGATTTAAATCATGTTTGTATGATTGTTTACTTAAGTGCACCCTTACTGACAGAAATTTAGTATGTTTTGGGCTCTGAGTAGTATTAATATTATAGTATTAATATTAGGAAAATAGGCCATAACCGGTTTGGCTCAGTGGATAGAGCGTTGGCCTGCGGACTGAAAGGTCCCAGGTTCGATTCCGGTCAAGGGCATGTACCTTGGTTGAGGGCACATCTCCAGTAGGGAGTGTGCAGGAGGCAGCTGATTGATGTTTCTCTCTCATCGATGTTTCTATCTCTCTCCCTTCATCTCTCTAAAAAGTCAATAAAAAATATTTTTTAAATAAAAAAAATATTAGGAAAATAGTATAATATTAATGTTTTATATTTTCTCTTTTGAATGAAGGCACAAAGTTTTTCTCATAATCAATCCTTGCTTATCTGATATACTGTAATGCATAAGTAATAGATCTTTAGTGTGTTAGGTGCAACAATGAAAAGTAGAGAACCAGATATTTGTTTAGAGCAGTGGTTCTCAACCTTGGCTGCACATTAGAATCACCTGGGAATCTTTTTAAAATCCTGATTTCTGGGCCTCATCCTCCGGAAATTCTGTTTCTTTGTTATGGGGTGAGACAAAGAAACAGAATTTCCGGAGGATGAGGCCCAGAAATCAGGATTTTAAAAAGATTCCCAGGTGATTCTAATGTGCAGCCAAGGTTGAGAACCACTGGTTTAGAGGTTCATTTGACCATTCAATAGCACAGTGAATGAAATCACCTTGTGAAACCACAGGAACTATATTCAATTTATTCTCATGTTCCTGTCTTTCAGGAAGAAGGCATGGATTTAATAACTAAAGAAGCAATGAATGAATGGTGAGTACTGTACTTTGAGTTACTATTCTGATCGTTTGTATATTCAGTTACATCTTTTCTTTTAGATAGGAAAACTGCAGTACTGATGTTTTGTTTGTGTTTGTGTTGTGTGTTTTTTTCTTTTGTAGGGAGATACAAACTACAATACAGATACATCAGTCTTGGGAAGAAAATGTGAACTTGGTATGGTAGTAATACTTCAATTTCGTAGAAAATGTTTGCTTATTTCAATGTTGGTGCTGCCTAGTTTTGCTGTAATTTCTAGAAATTGAAGCTCTCATTGAAAACTAAAATTATATATGCTGTATAAATTTTTGGAGGCAGGGGGAAGAGAGAGAGAGAGAGAGAGAGAGAGAGAGAGAGAGAGGCATTGACATGAAAGAGACACATCGATTGGTTGCCTCCCACATGCTCCCAGACCTGGGCCAGAATCAAATCTGCAACCCAGGTACATGCCCTTGAAGGGGAATCAAACCCACGACCTTCCATTGGCGGGCTTATGCTCTAACCACTAAGCACACCAGCCAGGGCTATATAAATAATTTTTATTGCTTTTAAGAAACAGTTTATGATTTACCCATATAAATAACTAACATTGTTTGAAAGTGGGGTTCAAAGTAAATAGTTGTGATACAAAACCATAATTTTTGTGGACCAGCTTCTTCTCAATCCTAGTGGGTCTAAAAAAAGTTCAGTTATGCTAATTAAATTGCTCAAATGACAAAACAATAAATTATTTTACTCCCTTTTATGTAAGTTATTAACTGTATATTAGAGTTTTAATCCATAGACTTGGATTTACTGGGCAAATAGCTACATTTTTATGCCTATAATAAATATACTAGTATTCCCACTAATATTTTAACATTCAACTTTACCTTAAATGTATTTGGAATTTAGTTACCACTGACTTGTTTCTGAGAAAAGTGACAGGGCTTTTCTTGTCTTTTAATTTTATTGAATTAATTGGGGTGACATCAGTTAATAAAATTATATAGGATTCGATGTACAACTCTACAATATATCATTTATATATTGTATTGTGTGTTCACTACTCCAAGTCAAGTCTCCTTCCATCACCATTTATCCCCCCTTTACCTTCTTTAATCTCCCCCTACCTCCTTTCTCTCTGGTAATCACCATACTTTATGAGTTTTGGAGTTTTTTTGTGTTTTGGGTGTGTGTGGGTTTTTTTTATTAATTCCTTCACCTTTTTACCCAGTCCCCCAACCCCCATCCCTTCTGACAGCTGTCAGTCTGTTCTTTGTATCTATGAATCTGTTTTTGTTTTTGAGTGTTTTTTTATATTCTCTTTTATTTTTGGCAGTTTTATAATTTTATATGAGTCTGTTTTGTTTGTTAGTTTATTTTGTTCATTAGATTCCACATATAAGTGAAATCATTGAAATAAGCCAGTCAGAGAAAGAAAAGTGGCATCTTTAAAACCTCTTTCCAATTTGGTTTCAACAGTGCTTTTCTACATATTACTAACTTGTGGGAATTGCACCAGTTTGCTTGCAATTCCTATTCCCAGTCCTATGCAACAATTTACAATGTAAGTTTATATGAAAATACCAAATTGCTTATAAAATAAGAATTTTTAGAAATGTAAAAGAAATTACAGCTCCAGGTTATATGACAAAAAAATTATTTTTAGCTACATTAAAATGTAATTGTTTGGTGTTTATAATTTTGTATATTGAAAAGAATCAAGTAACTGAGAACATGTGAGAGTATGTTAACATATGAAGAATCAGTAATTCATATGTAATACCCTTTGTAATACTTTAAGCAATAAATTTAAAAAAAAAAAGAAAATAGTCTTCCTATGAAGCTTGTTGATAAGAATCAGAGCTAAACTCGAACTTTAAACAACTGTATCTGCTAATTCACCCATGATTCTCACTTGATTCAAGGCAAGTCAATGCCAGGATTGCAGATCATTCCAGTTCTTTCCCCCACAACTCAGGGAAATCCTGAATCCCTATAAATTACAAGAGAATTTTCTGTCCTGTGGCTTTTCTATTTTTAATCCAGATTTAGAGAAAGCAGTAAAATGATGTGATGTAGCCCTAACCGGCTTGGCTCAGTGGATAGAGTGTCAGCGTGCAGACTCAAGGGTCCCAGGTTCAATTCCAGTCAAGGGCATGTACCTTGGTGGTGGACACATCCCCAGTAGGGAGTGTGCAGGAGGCAGCTGATCGATGTTTCTAACTCTCTATCCTTCTCCCTTCCTCTCCGTAAAAAATCAATAAAATATATTTTTTAAAAAATGATGTGATGTAAGGTACTACACAATCTCCTTTTAAAGTCTGTGTTCTGAGATCTGTTACAATGAAAGAGTCATAGATAGCTGATTTTGTTCAAAAATTTTCTTGTAATGATTGTGATAATTTTATTTTGGAAGAAGTCAAAATTCTACCAACACTATTAGACCAAATATCCCTGGATCATTAAAAAGAAAAGGTATTTTTTTTTACATTTTATATATTTTTTATTGATTACATTATTACATATGTGTCCTTATCCCCACATTACCCCCTACCCCCCCCCATGCCCTCACCCCCCTGTTGTCTGTATCCATTGGTTAGGCCTATATGCTTGCATATAAGTCCTTTGGTTGATCGCTCCCCCTTACCCCCACCCTCCCCTACCTTCCCTCTGAGGTTTGGTGGTCTGATCGATGCTACTCTGTCTCTGGATCTGTTTTTGTTCATCGGTTTATGTTGTTCATCATATTCCACAAATGAGTGAGATCATGTGATATTTATCTTTCTCTGACTGGCTTATTTCACTTAGCAGAATGCTCTCCAGGCCTATCCATGCTGTTGCAAATGGTAAGAACTCCTTTTTTACTGCAGCATAGTATTCCCTTGTGTAGATGTACCACAGTTTTTTAATCCACTCATCTGCTGATGGGCACTTAGGCTGTTTCCAAATCTTAGCTATGGTGAATTGTGCTGCTATGAACATAGGGGTGCATATGTCCTTTCTAATTGGCGTTTCTAGTTTCTTGGGATATATTCCTAGAAGTGGGATCACTGGATCAAATGGGAGTTCCATTTTTAGTTTTTTGAGGAAACTTCATACTGTTCTCCACAGTGGCAGCACCAGTCTGCATTCCCACCAGCAGTGCAAGAAGGTTCCTTTTTCTCCACATCCTCACCAGCACCTGTCATTTGTTGATTTGTTGATGATAGCCATTCTGACAGGTGTGAGATGGTACTGTATTGTTGCTTTGATTTGCTTCTCTCGGATGATTAGTCTTGCAATGATTGTGATAATTTTATTTTAGAAGAAGTCAAAATTCCACCAACACTATTAGACCAAATATCCCTGGTTCATTAAAAAGAAAAGGTACTTTTATCTACCAGCAGAAATAAATATAGCTTTGAATTATTTTTATAAAATCCTATATAATAAAAGAGAAACATGTAAATTGACCATCCCTCCGCTACACTCACCAGCCAATCAGGAGTGAGTATGCAAATTAACCAGACAAAGATGGGTTAATTTGCATACACAGGCACCAGGTGGAGAGCAGAGCAGGAGAGCCAGTGGCTTGGGGGGAGTGGTTCCCTCGGTCGCTACCCCCAAGCTGTCGGGTGGAGAGCAGAGGGGGAGAGCAGGCAGAGAGTGGAGCAGCTTGGGGAACTTGGCTCCCCAAGCCACCAGATGGAGAGCAGAGAGGAAGAGCTGGTGGCTTGGAGGACTTGGCAGAGTGGGAGACCATGGGATGGAGACAGAGCAGGAAGGGAAAACCAAGAGCGCGGGGAGCACCAGGAATTCTGGGAATAGTCATTCTGGTGGCAGCCCCAGGACCAGAAGTGGAAGCCCAGAACGCGGGGAGCACCAGGAATGCTGGGAATCATAGTTCTGGTGGCAGACGAATCTCCTAGACCAGTGGTTCTCAACCTGTGGGTTGCGACCCCTTTGGGGGTTGAACAACCCTTTCACAGGGGTCGCCTAAGACCATCGGAAAACACATATATAATTACAGATTGTTTTTGTGATTAATCACTATGCTTTAATTATGTTCAATTTGTAACAATGACATTGGGGGTCACCACAACATGAGGAACTGTATTAAAGGGTTGTGGCATTAGGAAGGTTGAGAACCACTGCCCTAGACACTAGAGCAAAGTGAGCCTGGAGCAAGTTACTGTTGCAGTGGGGGATGGAGGGAAAGCAAAGGTGAGAGACATAAGTAAAATCAGAGTGTCTAGGAAAAATTAAAGGGAAGATATCCTAAAACTTCCAGGAAATCTCCACCAATGAAGCAAAGGAAAAAAATGCCTCTATTATGCTGTGAGCAACAAACCAAACTGAGTTGGGGTCTCATACAATTTGCTCATATGATTGCAAAGACAGACAGAAACTCCCGGATTGGAGAGGGCTCCCCTGAGAGCTCCCAGTTTGGAGAGGTTGCAGGTTGGGCTGAGGGACGCCCACACCCCCCAGTGCATGAATGTCATGCACCGGGCCTCTAGTATTTTATAAAATCAAATGTTATACAAAAATTTGTCTTAAAGGATTTATTTATTTGTAATATATTTGATAAGTTACTAGATACCTTTTATTTTACTCAAACAAAACTATATGTAAAGACATTTTGAAAACTATAAAATACCATGTAAATGTGAATTGAGGAAATTAATTCCCATTTAGTCAACGGTTATGATTTTTATGATGTGAGTATAATTCACCAAGCTAGTTGCCTTAAATGCTTTCTGAAAAAAGGTAGGGAATGAACAAATAGGTAGAGTAAATCAGGCATCAAGTATTCTGCTGAATGTCAGCCCCTACCTTATCTCGCCAGCACACATACATGTTGATATCGTATGAATAAGTTGATAGAAATTAGATACACTTACAACACCAAAATATATGCTAAGGTTCAATGTTTTACTTCTTTATGAGAGCCATTTTTGTTTAAATATATGGAAAATGACCCACCTACTCAGTAATAAAATGGCAATAAAAAACTGAATTTTTTTTAACTCCCATAATCCTGGATCCCCATTCTAAACTCTGCCTCACTAAGCTATGTTCTTCTTCCTATTTTGTTTTTTTTTTTAAATTAAATCTTTATTGTTCAGATTATTACATTTGTTCCTCTTTTTTTTCCCCCCATAACTCCCCTCCTCCCAGCTCCCGCCCCACCCTCCGCCCTCACTCCCCACCCACTGTCCTCTTCCATAGGTGCACGATTTTTGTCCAGTCTCTTCCCGCATCTCCCACACCCCTTTCCCCCCCAAGAATAGTCAGTCCATTCCCTTTCTATGTCCCTGATTCTATTATGATCACCAGATTATTTATTCACTTGATTCTTAGATTCACTTGTTGATAGATGCATATTTGTTGTTCATAATTTGTATCTTTACCTTTTTTTTTTTTCTTCCTCTTCTTAAAGGATACCTTTCAGCATTTCATATAATACTGGTTTGGTGGTGATGAACTCCTTTAGCTTTTCCTTATCTGTGAAGCTCTTTATCTGACCTTCCGTTCTGAATGATAGCTTTGCTGGATAAAGTAATCTTGGTTGTAGGTTCTTGGTATTCATCACTTTGAATATTTCTTGCCATTCCCTTCTGGCCTGCAAAGTTTCTGTTGAGAAATCAGCTGACAGTCGTATGGGTATTCCCTTGTAGGTAACTGGGTTTCTTTCTCTTGCTGCTTTTAAGATTCTCTCTTTGTCTTTTGCTCTTGGCATTTTAATTATGATGTGTCTTGGTGTGGTCCTCTTTGGATTCCTTTTGTTTGGGGTTCTCTGCGCTTCCTGGACCTGTAGGTCTATTTCTTTCACCAGGTGGGGGAAGTTTTCTGCCATTATTTCTTTAAATAGGTTTTCAATATCTTGCTCTCTCTCATCCTCTGGCACCCCTATAATTCTGATGTTGGTGCGCTTGAAGCTGTCCCAGAGGCTCCTTACACTATCTTCATATTTTCGGATTCTTTTTTCATTTTGCTTTTCCAGTTGGGTGTTTTTTGCTTCTTCGCATTTCGAATCTTTGCCTTGATTCTTGCGCTCCTCTGGTCTGCTGTTGGGTGTCTGTATAATATTCTTTATTTCAGTCAGTGTATGCTTAATTTCTAGTTGGTTCTTTATCACAACATCGAGGGTCTCATTAGATTTCTTGAGGATCTCACTACATTTATCGGCGGTCTCACCAGTCTTTTCGAGGGCCTTACTAAGTTTATCGGCAGCTTCTAGACAGTTCTTAAGAGACCTTAAAAGTGTGGTTCTGAACTCAATATCCTCCATTGACAGTTTTGTCCTGTTTCTTTGTCTCTGCATTTTTTATGCTTTCTTGGTGCACCCCCTAGTGGTCTTTGTCCGCAGTCTTGTTGCCTTTAAGCCTTGATTGATGTCGGCAATACCGGGGTGATTTGACCTCCAGGCTAACTGGCTATGAGAGTCGGCTGTGTCTGTAGTGGGAGGGCTTCTGTGCTGGATCTCTAGGGCGGTGCTAATCTAGCGTTTGCCTGAGGCTATCCGGCAAATGGCGCTGCGCAGGGCTTGGGCGGGGCGGGTCCCCGGGGATCTACAGGGCAGGCGGAACAAGCAGTTATGGCGACTCTCAGTTCCTTCCCCAGGGGCTCTGCCTCTCAGAGCCCCAGCAATGGCTGCAAACCTCGGAGAGAAAGCTGCCTTCGAGTTCCGACCGAAGCCAGACAGTCCCGTTTCTCCCGTTTGAGTCTCGGTCCCCAGAGACTCGCCCGGATCTGGAGCTCAGAGTCTGAAACTCCCTCCCGATTGAAAACAACAACCGCGCCCTCCGCCGCCAGCCCGCTCCGCGCGCACACTCCGCACCTGAGTATTTCACTTCAGCACTGCGCCTCCTCTGAGTCTGGGTATGATATTCTCTTTCCTCCTAGTTGTAGAATTTCCACTCAGCCAGCCTTCCCGTGGTTCTGGGTGATGTCCGTTCTGTCCTTTAGTTATATCTCTGAAGTGGTTGTTTGAGGCAGCGATCTCCGGCGTTAACCTATGCCGCCATCTTGGTTTCTCCCCCTATTTTGTTAACGCCACTACTGGATTATAGGCTTAGTATCAACTTTAACTATGATATGAAGGGAAAATGATAAAGGAGATAAAACTTTTAAAATGTGTATTTGCAAAAAAAAAATTCATTAAGATGGGAAAGGAGGAGGAGGAGGAGGAGGGGAAAGAAAAGAAGAGCAAAACTATAGGGGAAGAAATTGAAATGTACTTCAATGTTCATTGTATTTTGGATTAATTCATGGCAGTCTTCCTAGTAATATACCTAACTCAGCATGTATTTATTATATTCTAAGACTAAAACTAGATCAATTTGGAAAATACTCTTTTCCAAACTAAATGCACTGTGTTATGAAGATGAATCAATGACCTAGCTTAGGGGTCTTTTGCCAGTGCTGTGAGGTTTGGGCCAGTGTTGAAAAAAACATTCAAGTATATTAACAGTTAAATAGCTTTTAGGGAGTTGGGGTTATTTGAGAATTTTTTAAAAACACTCAAATAAAAAACAGTTTTACTAAATTAAAATAATTTTCCTTTAAGACATTTACTCATACAATGTTTTATAACATTGAAAGTGCCTAGCATTTACTTAGAACTTATGATTTAAAAATTGTTTTTATATTGCAATTTTGGCATAATAGACTTGATTTTGGCTTAGTGCATTGGTGGACATGGCATGTCACATGCAAGCTTCTGTTCCTGGTTTTCAGCTGCTCTGAAGGATGACTGACTCATTTATTCAAGTTGTCCCTAAGAATTCCAAAGCAAGTTCTATATATACTTCATGGCCTATATTTTAAGTCAGACCCTCCTAAATATAACTTATACAAACATGTTAAAAATCCATCTGATCTTTCAGATGCAATAACAAATTAAGCAGATAAAGGTTAGAGTTTCCAAGCATATGAAGGCATATTCTGTGAAAATAAGCAGCAATTTCTTCCATTAGGAACTAGCAGGAGCAAATAAAGCTTCAAGTGGGAGTTCTGAGAAATCTGCAGAAATTGGACAGCTATAATATTGTTGTATAAGCAATAATGGTTTTAGCAAAGAAAATTTTAATTTTCTTCTCTTATGAATTTGTTCTAATTTGTCTTGTCTTTAATTTAAACCAAAAATAAGAAATGAGTCATTTTTCCATAATGGTGTCAGTGTAATCTTTCATAGGACAGGATACCTTTTTGAGCTTTATGAACCATGATAATACTCCTAAGGAAGGTCTGCGGAAACTGTTTCTATGGGTATTTTTTAATGAGTAGATGGCTTTAGTGTTTTAGCATTTAAATATATTCCACCCTAGAAGTTACGGACTTGGATATCAGTTTTTCTCATAGCCAGATATGGTTATCACATGAATGTGCAACAATGTACCGATTTTAACATTTACTTCAAGATGAAGGTTATGGCAGTGCAGTTTTGGGAGATTAGATGTTTCTCCTTAATCTTTAAAAATATATTTATTTTGTTCATTGTATGCTACAAAGAATTGATCTATTTATATTTAGTTCAATGTTCATTTTTAGCAAAATAAAGATAGCAATGACCTAATGGTTTAAAATAAGGAATGAGATTAAATTATGGTACAGCCTTACTATATAGCTATAAAAGTCATGCTTTAGAATGTAGTGAATACTATGATAAAATTATAATCATTAAAAATAAAAAGTAGATTACATATTGGTATTATATATAGTACAAATCCAATTTAGTTTGAAAAAATTGTATGTACATACACATATTCAGGAATTACTGGAAAGTGGTGATCTCTGAAATGTTTTTTCTTTGTGTGTTCCTGTATTTTATAAACTAACTGCAATGAACAAGTTTTACTTATTTTAAAAATATATATCTTTATTGATCTCAGAGAGGAAGGGAGAGGGAGAGAGAAACATCAATGATAGAGAGTCATTGATTGGCTGCCTCCTGCACCCCACTACTGGGGATTGAGTCTGCAATCCAGGCATGTGCCCTTGACCAGAATCCAACCCGGAACCCTTCAGTCCACATGCCGACACTCTATCCACTGAGCCAAACCGGCTAGGGCAAGTTTTACTTTTGCAATGAAAAACATAATAAACATGTTATATGAAACATATCTCTACCTTGATCTGCTTTTTTTGTAATAGGTGAAATTATATTTGAATATCAGCCAAAGAGATTTTTCCAAGGCAAACCCAATGTGTTTTCTTCTGATACTACCCAGCTGTCTGATATAAATATGTGGCGAGTCTTTGTTTTAAAAATATTTTTATTGATTTTAGAGAGCAAGGAAGAGGAAGAGAGAGAAACATCAATGATGAGAGAGAATCATTCATCAGCTGCCTCCTGCACACCCCACACTGGGGATTGAGCCCACAACTTGGGCATTGCCTGACCAGGAACCGACCTCCTGTTTCATAGGTCAATCTCAACCACTGAGCCATGCTGGCCGGGCTGTGGTGAGTCTTAACATGAGGTTTTAAATATTCAGTGGCCATTTTCACTTAATTTTAAGTCTACTTAGCTATTGTATATATTCACAACTATGGTATATTATTAAATATTAAATATTTTTAGAAGTTATAAAACTAATATCCCCCAAAAAACCATTAATATCCCAAATGGATAATATTAACTTGAGTTCTCTTCCCTAGCACTTATATGTGACATTAATCACTGGTATTAAATTAAGAGGTATTAGAGAAAGACATAAAAATGCAAGATTGGAAAAAAGTAATCTTTTGCCCATCATTTCTACCTTGGATTTTTTTGTGTCTTGTTAGATGGAGGATATTATTGAAAAATGTGCTGAAAAAGCATGTTTTAATCATCAAAATGAGAAATTCAATGAATGGATATTTATTTATTGTTACTATTGGTTTGTTTTGCTACTCTTATGAAATTGCTCTTATAAATAGTGCCATTTCTTTGCTTCATATATTTTTTTTCATTCATTTGTAGACAAGGCAGAGTACACAGAGGGCTTTTGAATTCTTTTTTGTTGTTGTTGTTGTTCTTAATCCTCACCCAAGAATATTTTTCCATTGATTTTTAGAGAGAGTTGCAGGGATGGAAGGAGGGAGAAAGAGAGAAACATTGATGTGAGAAAGACACATCAATTGGTTGCCTTCCGCACAAGCCCCAACCAGGGCCAGGGATCAAACCTGCAACCCAGGTACATGACAGGGAACTGAACCCACGATGCTTCAGTCCAAGGGCTGATGTTCCAATCATTTTGCAAAACTGGCAAGGGCTTGAATTCTTTTATCAATAAGTGGCATTTTCTTCTTCTAGTCTATCACTTGTTCAGACACTCTTGATGGAAACAACAGTAGTATAAGATCTCCTTATAATTCACTGGCTAAAATCAGCCCTGTCACAAACTCTCCTGTGTCGTCTGCTGATTCTAGTTCTCCATATATTATAGTTGATGAACTTTCAACTAAGTGATTCACCCATCCCAAGACTTTCTCACCATTGGAGAAACACATGTAGGCATTCTCTTGCTGGTGTACTCCATCTCCCTCTCTCCTCTCTCTCTCTCTTTCTCTCTCCCTCTCTCTCTCTCACACACAAGTTGTAGCAATAACATAAGTGTATGGTAGAATTTATATTATTTCCTATTCATTTTCCCCTAAAATTCTGTTTATTCATAGAACTTGAATGTCTATGTCCTGTGTATGCCCTTAAAAGTAATGTAGTAATATTTTCAAAGATATTTTTCAAATAAGAACTATGTTGAAGATACAGTTATACGTTTTCAGGTTGCCAATATATAGAAGCATGCTGAACAATTGTTAAAAACAATTGAGAGCTCTATTTATTTATGTGAATACATAAATAAAATTGTGTCTTGATGGAATATTAATGTTAAAATGATTTTTTAAGATTATATACTGAATGTCCATGTTACTTTTTAATATTTTCAATAATTGCTAGTTTCCACTTGGTTTGGAAAAATCAGCTATTACAAGATGTTTTTAAAACTAAGCTAGTTGTAGCATACTAATCCAAGGATTGCCTATTTTACACATGGATGCTTGGATACTTAATTTCTTGGGAAGCAATAATGGAAGCAAGATAAATAAAAGCTAGTTGACATTTGACCTGGTAATCCCACTTCTAGGAATATATCCCAAGAAATCAGAAACATCCATCAGAAATAATATATGCACCCCTGAGAACCAAGATGGCGGCATAGGTTAACGCCGGAGTTTGCTGCCTTGAACAACTACTTCAAAAGTGAAACCAAAAAACGGAAGGGACATCACCCAGAACCACAGGAACGCTGGCTGAGTGGAAGTCCTACAACTAGGAGGAAAGAGAAACGCATATGGACACTCAGAGGAGGCACAGTGCTGAAGTCAAATTCTGAGGTGCGGAGTGCGCGGAGCGGGCTGGTGGTGGAGGGCGCGGTTGGCGTTTTCAATCGGGAGGGAGTCGCAGACTCTGAGCTCCAGATCCAGGCGAGTCTTTAGCGACCCAGACTCAAACGGGAGAAGCGGGACTGTCTGGCTTCGGTCAGAGCGAGTGCAGCTTTCTCTCTGAGCTTTGCAGCGGGTGCTGGGACTCAGAGAGTCAGAGCCCCTGGGGTCAGGACTGAGAGCCGCCATAACTGCTCTCTCCGGCCCACCCTGTTGATCCTGTGCAACCCGCCCCGTCCAAGCCCTGCACACAGGCATTTGCCGGATAGCCTCAGGCAAAGGCTAGATTAGCACCTCCCTAGAGGACAGAAGTTCTCTCACTGCAGTCACAGCTGATTCTCATAGCCACTTGGCCTGGAGGTCAAACCCTCCCTGGAATTAGCTACAAGAATCAAGATTTAACTATAAGACTGCGAACAAAGACCACTAGGGGGTGCACCAAGGAAGCATAACAAAATGCGGAGACAAAGAAACACGACAAAATTGTCAATGGAAGATATAGAGTTCAGAACCACACTTTTAAGGTCTCTCAAGAACTGTTTAGAAGCCGCCGATAAACTTAATGAGATCTACAAGAAAACTAATGAGACCCTCGATCTTATATTGGGGAACCAACTAGAAATTAAGCATACACGGACTGAAATAACGAATATTATACAGACTCCCGACAGCAGACCAGAGGAGCGCAAGAATCAAGTCAATGATTTGAAATGCGAGGAAGCAAAAAACACCCAACCGGAAAAGCAAAATGAAAAAAGAATCCAAAAATGCGAGGATAGTGTAAGGAGCCTCTGGGACAGCTTCAAGCGTACCAACATCAGAATTATAGGGGTGCCAGAAGATGAGAGAGAGCAAGATATTGAAAACCTATTTGAAGAAATAATGACAGAAAACTTCCCCCACCTGGTGAAAGAAATGGACTTACAGGTCCAAGAAGCGCGGAGAACCCCAAACAAAAGGAATCCAAAGAGGACCACACCAAGACACATCATAATTAAAATGCCAAGAGCAAAAGATAAAGAGAGAATCTTAAAAACAGCAAGAGAAAGAAACTCAGTTACCTACAAGGGAATACCCATACGACTGTCAGCTGATTTCTCAACAGAAACTTTGCAGGCCAGAAGGGAGTGGCAAGAAATATTCAAAGTGATGAATACCAAGAACCTACAACCAAGATTACTTTACCCAGCAAAGCTATCATTCAGAATTGAAGGTCAGATAAAGAGCTTCACAGATAAGGAAAAGCTAAAGGAGTTCATCACCACCAAACCAGTAGTAAATGAAATGCTGAAAGGTATCCTTTAAGAAGAGGAAGAGGAAGAAAAAGGTAAAGATACAAATTATGAACAACAAACATGCATCTATCAACAAGTGAATCTAAGAATCAAGTGAATAAATAATCTGATGAGCAGAATGAACTGGTGATTATAATAGAATCAGGGACATAGAAAGGGAATGGACTGACTATTCCTGGGGGGGAAAGGGGTGTGGGAGATGCGGGAAGAGACTGGACAAAAATCGTGCACCTATGGATGAGGACAGTGGGTGGGGAGTGAGGGCAGAGGGTGGGGCGGGAACTGGGAGGAGGGGAGTTATGGGGGGAAAAAAAGAGGAACAAATGTAATAATCTGAACAATAAAGATTTAATTAAAAAAAATAAAAAAATAAAAAAATAATAATAAAAAAAAAGAAATAATATATGCACCCCTATGTTTATAGCAGCCCAATTTACAATAGCTAAGATTTGGAAACAGCCTAATTGCCATCAGCAGATGAGTGGATTAAAAAACAGTGATACATCTATACAATGGAATACTATGCTTCTATAAAGAAGAAAGAACTCCTTCCATTTGCAACAGCATTGATGAACCCAGAGAGCATTATGCTAAGTGAAATAAGGCAGTCCAAGAAAGATAAGTATCACATGATCTCACTCATTTTGGAATATAATGAATAACATAAACTGATGAACAAAAATAGATACAGACATATAGAAGCATATAACAGACCATCAAACCTCAGAGGGGAGGGTGGGAGGGGCGTAAGAGATCAACCAAAGGACTTGTATGCATGCATATCAGCATAACCAATGGACACAAGACAGTAGGTGGGTGAGGGCCTGTGCTGGGGGTGGGGGTGGGGAGAGGTCAATGAGGGGAAAAGGAGACATATGTAATACTTTCAACAATAAAGAATTTAAATTTAAAAAGCTAATTGATAGGAAGAAAATAATATGTAATTGAGGCTTCATTCAATTTGTACTTTACCTGATTATCCCTGACCAATTTTATATTCTAATTAAGTGTGGAAAAAAGACAATGTCGATAAATTGTGGTCTTTCACATTTCTATAAATAGTATTTTATTCATAATCATGACTACTGATTTGATTAAATAGAGACTTAATATGTTAGGGCTTTTCTGCAAGAATTATGTTCTTTTAGTTGTTCCCTAAGGGCTATAAATATTTGTTTAAGCCCTAGTTTTCTAATCAAAAGTCTAAAGGTGTTTTTTAAATAAGAAAAATCATGTGTTTTGCTCAATGGATAGAGCGTCGGCCTGCGGACTGAAGGGTCCCGGGTTCGATTCCGGTCAAGGGCACTGCCCGGAATGTGGGCTTGATCCCCAGTAGGGGGTGTGCAGGACGCAGCTGATCCATGTGTCTCTCTCATCGATGTTTCTAACTATCCCTCTCCCTTCCTCTCTGTAAAAAATCAAATATATATATATATATATATATATATATATATGATTATTAAAAATTTTAAATCTAAAGTGTTTTAAGTAATTGAGGGTAGTTTCAGCATTTTAAAAAATAGAAATGTATCTTCATGAAATGAAGTTTAAATTTCCTCACTAATGAAATAGGAATGATTATTTAAAATTTTTATAAAAGTTTTTCTTTGTCATTGGACACAATCATCATGATGGAAATTTAATGTAAGTATGCCCCATGCTGGAAAAAGACTGTGGCACCAACAAATTTTTTGACAATGGCCCTGATGGAATTGATTAGAATAGATATATATGTAGGGGAAAATTCTACTCACCTGTGAATAAGTGAGTATTTATGAAATGACTGGGATCATGATAGTCTTCAATCCTGAAACTGGGACAGGATTCTACTTGGCTAAGGACAAGTGAACTATCACTACTGCCTTTTTTACCCAGCTTCTTTACTTGCCAGACCTTTAGTGGGTCAATTGTGAATATACAAGGGGACCCTCATGGAACAAGGTGTGATTGCTGTCATGTTCCTTGCTGAAATTGTTGATCATTGACAGACAAAAAGGTCCTCATACATTATTGGCACTTTAGCAAAAAAAAAAAATAAAAGTTTTGTAGTATGTTCAGGTACAAAGACTATGGATGGAGAAAGTGAACAATGGGGGTGAGACAACTAATCAGTTGTATAAGGAACTTTAATCAATAAATCTTGGTAAACCTATCTCAATTTCCTTTTCTCAACTCCAACAATTTCACTTTATTCAGTTAGTCTTAATTGTACCCTAGGATGCCGCACTTACTATAATATGCTCAGAATCAAGAATTTTCCATTCTATTGTCTTTTGAACTTATGTGTTAGAAGGATCCATTTCTTAAATGATTTTCCATTTATTGATTTTCAGATCAAAGCAAATCAAACTTTTTCATGATATTTCGTGGTTGATTTTTCAAAATTATGGTAAGACTTATTTTGTCATCCTAAACATGCCAAGGAACTGTCATATCAGTTTTCCATAGTGAAGGATATTTGTTAGTTTCCTGTGGCTTCTATAACAAAATACCACAAATAGATAGCCTAAAACAAGCATGTCAAACTCAAAGGCTAACACGGGCCAAATAAACAAAGTTTAGGTTTATGTGGGCTGCAAAAAAAAACACCCCAAAACTTCAATTTTCATAGAAACGTAGGTTTATTTTTTATTTAGTTATTTATTAAATATATTTTATTGATTTTTTACGTAGGTTTATTTTGATAGAGACATGCTGAATACAAAGGGCTGAAATAAATGAGTAATCGTTAACATAAATTAATAGAACATTTTAATAAATTTTTCTTAAACATTAACTTACCAGACACTGAATAACTGCACAAATTAATAAGCATTATGTAAATAAACCATTTTTCTTGTTCTCCAAAAATGAAATATTTCCCATTGCGCACACCAAACAAGTCAGTCCAAGACTAATGACGTGGCAATCGGCTGCTAAAATATTCACTGCTAGTATTAGTGGAGAGAAGTGGTGAGCCTGCCCATAAGGCATGTAAGGGAAATGAATACAACACGATTATGGTAATCAGTCATTAGCGAACATTGTAGTTCGTTATTAATAATCCTATATAATAAAAGCCTAATATGTAAATTGTCCCCTCAACCAGGAGTTCAACTGGGATTTCAACTGCTCGCTATAATGTGTGCTGACCACCGGGGGCGGCACAGAGCATGGCGGGCATAGGCAACGAGGCACTGACAGCGGGCGGCAGTGGAGGCGCTGCCAGCTCCAATGGGCCCTGACAAGAGCAGGGCCACGGCGGGATGGTGGAGCAGGTGAGCAGGCGGCACCAGGCCAAGGTGGGTGTGAGCAGGGCTCAATTGCCCCACCGATTGCCCCGCAGATATCGACCGGTGGCAGGGGGTGGGGCCACCACCTGGCTCCCATGCACTGAGGGAGCCGGGTGGGGGCCCGATGACTCAGGTGGAGGGGGGTGCATGGGTGCCCAGGGGCCCAGAGGTCAGCTAGGACCTGCTCTTCCATGCCAGATGGTCACTGCTTTAATTGCCAGCCAGGCCTAAGGACCACACCCATGCAGGAATTTCATGCACCCGGTCTCTAGTTATGTATAACAGGATATTATAAAAATTAAGTTACGAAATTTTTATTAAAACGTTTCTTACATACTGTTATATTGGCTGGGCCACAAAAATATTCATTGCGGGCTGCAAGTTTGACATGCTTGGCCTAAAACAATAGACATGGGTTATCTCACAGTTCTTGGAATTCTAAAATTCTGAGATCAAAGTTTCAGCAGAATTGGTTCCTTCTGGAGGCTCTGAGAGAGAACCTGTTAATGTCTCTCTCCTAGCTTCTGGTAGTTGCTGGAAATCCTTGCCTTACAGACATATCACTCCAATCTCTATCTTCATCATGGGATTCTCCCTGTGTTATCACATGGTGTTATTTTTTTAGAAAAAAATATAATAACTGACATTCAGTATTATATTAGTTTCAGCTATATAGCATAATGCTTAGACATTCATATAATGTACAAAGTGATCCCCCCAATAAGCCTAGTATCTACCTGGCACCATACATAGTTATTACTATATTATTGTCTATGTTCCCTATGTTGTACTTTACATCCCCATGATTATCTTGTAATGGGCAATTTGTGCTTACTTCTTAATCCCTTCACCTTTATCACCTAGCCTCGCCCCCCTCAATCTGACAACCATCAGTTTTTTCTCTGTATCCATGAGTCTATTTCTGTTTTGTTTGTGTCATAGAAGTAGGAAAGACAATATAGGAATCACAGAATCTTTGAACATAAAGGATTTTAGAAGTCTTTTTTTAACATGTTTGTATTGATTTTAGAGAGAGAGGAAAGGAGAGGGATAAAGAGAGAGAAAAACATTGATCAGTTGCCTCCCTTATGCACCCTGACCAAGGATCGAACACACAACCTGGGTATGTGCCCTGACCAGGAATTGAACTGGCAAACTTTCTGTGCACGGAACGATGAAGCTCCAGCAACTAAGCTGCACTGGCCAGGGTGGATTTTAATCTACCTCTCAATACAAGAATCCTTTTAAGAATTCCAGACAGATTATCTTTTAGCCTTCGTTTGAAATCTTGTAGTAATAAACCAACTCACTCACATGACAGTTCATTCTATTGTTGGACAACACCTTTTCACTCATATGTGGAATCTAATGAACAAAATGAACTAATAAGCAAAATAGAGACAGACCCATAGATAGAGAGCAGACTGACAGCTTTGCGGGGTGGGGGGGATATTGGGAGGCTGGGGGTGGTGGCAGAGGAATTGAGCCAATAAAAAGAGAAAAAACTCATGGACAGGGACAACAGTGTGATGATTGTGGGGGTTGAGCTGGAGAAAGGTGGAGGAGGGTATAGGGGGGATAAATGGTGATGGAAGGACACTTCACTTGGGGTGGTGAATACAATCCTACAATTAGAATTGTGCACCTGAAATTTGTATAATTTTGTTAACCAGTGTCACCTCACGAAATTCAATAGAAGGGGGGAAAAGGAAGCTCTTACATTAAAAAGGGGGGGTGGGGTTAGAATTTATATCTAGGTGGCCTGTTTTATTGGCTCTTCAGAATTAAAGCAAATCAAATGAGCTATTAAAAGCCATGAGTTAAGATTCTACTTCTTCATTAATCTTCATCCCTGCTCTTTGAATTATTAGTACTCCCACTACAGGATATATTTAATCTCATCTCCTAAATGAATTTTTAAAATTCACCTAGAAGCAACTATATATAAATATCCATGATGAAAATGCATGTATAGTACTTTGGATATCTATGGAGAAAACTAATTATAATTTGCCTGAAGTGTTTTTAAATATTTTAGAACATAAAAGTTGAGCTTAAAAAAATCTATCATACAGGTAGACTTCACTGTCAAATAGTTGAAATTGTGCATTTAGAAAAGGCCAGAGAACAGTAAGTACTCTGAAAAAAAGATTGTTTTGTTTTCCTTAAAGTCCATATCTCACAGATTTTCTAAAATGTGGTTCTTAACGCAAGAGTAAATAAGATTGATTTTTACAAATGCCTATGATGTATAGGTGGAGAGAATCATACATCATATAGGACTCTTGGAAACTTGCTCAACTTTCTTAACTGTGGGAGACTTAATGACCATGGTCTCTCAAAATAAATGCATCAAATTAATACAGTTATTAACTAAATCCTATAAATTGAACAATAAGCTAGATGTATGAAATTGGAGAACTCTGTGAATTACTGATGGCAAAGTAAACTGGTAACATAATTGTTCATGTCAAACTTTTAGGGAAGTGGCCAGACTAGGTACATTATTAGTGAGTATAGGAGTCAGGAGACCTGACTTGTAACTCCAGCTCTGTCATTTGCTCTGTATGACTTTGTGAAGTCACTTCACCTCTGTGGGCTTCAGATTTCCAATCTGTAAAGTGTAGTTGGACTATATATTTATAAGGTCCCTTCTGTCTCTTAAAATTTTATTGATTGTGTAAAAACATCTGCCTTCATCTTGCTAGCATGACAGTGAAAGTCATGATGGCATTCAACTTCAAAAAGACTTTAAGAAAATATTTAGGAAATTAGAGAGCTTTATTACCTAATGTTTTTATTCTTTCTGGCAACAAGAAACTCATTTTGTTCAGCCTCATCAATAGTTTCCTCTCTTCTATGAATTATGCATGCTTTATGAAGAAATGTGGAAAGCTAATTTTCCCCCGGTTTCTTGTTTTGTGTGGATAAATGATCCTCTCAGGATTTCCATGTTAATAACAACTTCCCATTGACAAACCACTCATCATAAAATTTTTCTTCTACTGTAACTACATCTTGAGACAAAACAACATAAAGAAACACTTGGTATGCTTGCTTCAGAGAAGTGAAGGAGACAGGGCCAAAAGCTACATCAACTATAAAAACTCTGTACCAATACACATTTGGAAGTACTCGACTAGTACTAAAAAGCAGACTACCAGCAAAATAGCTTTTGCTTTTGCTTCAATAATTATCATATGGCTATAAGAATATACTCTACCTTCATTTCACTTGATTTCTTGGCATGGCTCTTATGCTTGGTAATTCTCCATTGAACACAAGGGAAAAAGGACACATTTGAAAGTCGCAGACAGCTGGTTTGTGATTTTGTGCTGAGGAAGAAAATACTTTGAAATTACATTATGCAGCAAAGAAACCTAATTATACTTTCCATTTCTAGTCTTTCTCTTCTGAGAGGAAAGGTTTAGATTGCTTCCTTAACTAGACTTATATTAAATTCTGCAGTGGTTTATATCGAGTACTATTCCTGGATAATCTTTTCGTAAGTGTGAGGTCTTTGGAAAGGAAGGTACTGAAGCTAGGACTTTGGGGCTGTTGAGAGAAGTTCACTAAAACTCCCTTAAGCTTGATTTGGAATACATTCCCATATCACATGGATGAGCACAGATTAAAAATATTTTTTGAAATATGCAAGGCTGTTGATAGTGTGGAGAAAGTGGTATTTGAATTCACTATAATAGATTCCTAATGTCATTTCTGGAAGAAGTTTGATGGTATATGTAAAAAAAAAAAAGCCTTCAAAATGTGCACATTTTTGATATATTAATGCTCCTAGGAATTTTTCTTAGAGAAAAATATGGTACAGGTTGAAAATGATGTTTACTATAATGTTATTTGTAATTGTGAAAAACCTAATGTTTTCAACAAATGCCAGGACAACTGAATATCCACATGCAAATCATGAAGTTGGACTCAAACTCACTCCATATACACAAATTAACTCAAAATGGGTCAATGGCATAAATATTAAGAGCTGAAACCATTAAATTCTTAGGGGAAAAATCTTTATGATCTTTGACTTAGCAATGAATTCTTAGATATAGCACCAAAAGCATGAGCAACAAAAGAAAAATGATAAATTGGACTTTATCAAAATTAAGAACTTTTGTGCATCAAAGGACATTTACAAGACAGTGAAAGGACAAACTATAAAATGAGAAAAATATTTGTAAATCATATCTGATAAGGGTTTAATCCAGAATATATAAAGAACTCCTATAACTCAGCAAAAAAGATAAGCAATTCAATTAAAATATGGGCAAAGAAAAAAATAAAATATGGCAAAGAACTTTATGAATAGATATTTCTCCAAAGAAGATATACAACTGTCCATGAAAAGATGTTCCACAATATTAGTCATTAGAGCAATGCAAATTAAAACTAGAAAGATAACACTTTATACCCACTAGGATGGCTACAAAATAAAAGATAGATAATAACAAGTTTTGGTGAGGATATGGAGAAATAAGACCCATGTACATTGCTGGTTAGAATGTAAAATGATGCAGTGACAGTGGAAAACAGTTTGGCAGTTCCTCAAAGTATTAAACAGAATTACCATGTGATTAAACATTCCACTCCTTGAAAACAAGAACTCAAACAGTTAATGGTATGTCAATGTTCCTTGCTGCATCAACTTCTATCACCAGATGAAAGGATAAAAATGTGGTATATATATATACAGTGGAATATAATCCTATCTAATGATAGACAAACATGGTAATTGACCATACCTTCGCTATGCCTCCCATTGGCTAATCAGCATGATATGCAAATTAACCGCCAACAAAGATGCTGGTTAATTTGCATACTGCAGGCAGGGTGGGACAGCGCCATCCCACCTGCCCCGCTGCCATTTGGGCCTGCTATCTGCGACCCGGAGCGGCTGGGCGGGGCAGCAGCAATCAGCCAGCCTGCCCAGGCATCCCGTGTGTGACCCGACACGGGGCGGTGCCCCAACCCCCAGATCGGCCCTGCTGTGTGCGCGACCTGGGGAGGCGGGGCAGGCACCAAGGGATCGGGCCTGCCATCTTTCACCCGGGGAGCGGGCCTAAGCCAGCAGGTGGTTATCTCCCGAGGGGCCCAAGACTGTGAGAGGGCACAAGTGAGGCTGAGGGACACCCTCCCACCCCCTTCCCCCCACCCCAGTGCACAAACTTTTGTGCACCGGGCCTCTAGTTTAGCTATAAAAGGGAATAAAGTTCTGTTACATGATGCAACATGGATGAGCCTTGAAAACATATGCTAAGTGAAATAAGTCAGACACAAAAGGACAAACATCACAACTCCACTTAAATGAGATATTAAGAATAGACAAAGTCAGCCCTAGCCAGTTTGACTCAGTGGATAGAGCATCGGCCTACAGACCAAAGGGTCTCAGGTTTGATTCTGGTCAAGGGTACTTACCTCAATTGCAGGCTCCTCCCTGGCCCAGGCCCTGGTAGGGGTACATGCAGGAGGCAACCAATCGATGTGTTTCTCTCACATCAATATTTCTCTTTGTCTTTCCCTCTCTCTTCCACTCTCTCTAAAAATCAATGGAAAAATATCCTCCGGTGAGGATTAAAAAAAAAAAAAAAAAAAAAAAAAAGGAAGAATAGACAAAGTCATAGAGACAGAAAGTAGGTTACAAGTTACCAGGGGCTGGTGGGAGGGAAAGTTACAGGGTTTTTGTTTGGCATGATGTAAAGGTTTTGGAAATAGATAGTGGGGATGGTTGAATAATATTGTGAATATAATTATTGCATACTTAAAAGTGGCTAAAATGTGAGCTTTATGTTAAAAAAAAAAAGAAAAAGAAAACCCACTCTCTAACACTAAAGTATAAGGTAAGGCATAATTTCTCAGAGTGATTTAGAAAATGTAAATAAGTATCCTGAAGAATTAAAGGAGGAGGAAGAGGCCACAGGCAATCTATGGTCAAGTAAGTTTGGGAAACTCAGTTAAACTTGTTTCTTTAACATTGTGAAAACCCAAAATGGGAATATGGTATGGGACATTTTAAAACTGTTTAACCAAAGTTCTCTTTTTTGAGGGTCATCTTACAGGATTGCTGTAATGTAGAATACCCTTTGGGAAACATTGAGTTAAACAAATTACAGTACATTCATTCCATAGAAATCTCTGCACCCATTAAGAATGATGACACAGTCATATATCACTTGACATGGAAGGATGTTTACACTATATTGTAAAGTTAAAAAACAGTGTGATTAATGGGATCTCATTTTTGTTTTTAAAAATTATATATATATATATATATATATATATATATATATATATATATATAATTGATAAATAGCAGACAGTCTGTAAAGCTATATGCCAAAATATTCAAGTCTTTGGGAGGTGGGAAGATGGATGATTTTATTTTCATTTGCTTTTCTCTTTGTATTTTCAGATTTTTCAACATGGAATATCTGTTACTTGTATAATCAAGAAATAATAGAATTTAAAATAAATATGTTATAGGAAGTAGTTATTATGTAAGGGAAGGGATGAGAAGATCAGAACTCCCTTATCACTGTTGGACTCTTTACTTACTTCTGTTTGAATTTTCAATGAGGGAAAGTCAAAGAGCCTTTCAACTATTAGAGAGTTCTACTCATTCAAAAATTCTTTCTGATACTGAACGAAAATCTACCTTTTATCCATTGGTCCTAATTTGTCATTGGGAATGCCATGAAATAAGCAAAATCCATTTCCTCTCCCATAGATATAGACTTTTGAATATTTGGCAACAGCTACAATGTCTCCACAAATCTTTTCTCTTCTAGGTTTCCATTCTAGTCTTTTTTTCTATGAGATGGTTTCCAGACATTATTAGCATCATGGCCATTGGCCTCCAATCATTTTCCAGTTTTTCAATATCCTTCAAGCATGGAACCCAGAAATGATCACAGCACTCCACACTCTTTTTTTACATCTCATCAGTTCCTAAAAATTGTGATTTAATCAGATTCCTCTGATTAGAAGAGTAATTTCAGAATATTTCCCACTTCAGTGTGCCTATACTCTGAATTCTAGCCTGAGATTATATATGAGATAGACTCAATTATATATTTCCCTCATCTTTTAATTTCTAAAGCTATATAGATGAATAAAATATTCCACATCAATTCCTTATCTCCTGCATTTATTAAAACCTTAGTAGAGCCCTAGCCAGTTTGGCTCAGTGGGTAGAGAATCGGCCTGTGGACCAAAGAGTCCCAGGCTCAATTCCAGTCAAGGGCACGTACCTCGGTTGCAGGCTCCTCCCTGGCCTGGGCCCTGGTTGGGACTCACGCAGGAGGCAACCAATCAATGTGTTGCTTTCACATCAGTGTTTCTCTCTGTCTTCCCCTTTCTCTTCCACCCTCTCTAAAACATCATTGGAAAAATATCCTCGGGTGAAGATTAACAAAAAAACACAACAAAAAACAAAACAAAAACCCTTAGCATAATGCTCTCCAGTTCCATCCATGCTGTTGCAAATGGTAAGAATTCCTTCTTTTTTACCACAGCATAGTATTCCATTGTGTAGATGTACCACAGTGTTTAAACCACTCATCTGCATATGAGCCTAACCAATGGACACAGATAACAGAGGGGTGAGGGCATGAGTTGGGGGGTTGGGGGCAATGGGGAGATAAGGACATATATGTAATACCTTAATCAATCAATAAAATAAAACTTTAGTAGAACTTTTTACCAAACACGTAAAAGAGAATGAGAGAGCTTCCATCCTGATAGGGATGGCAAGGGAGTCCCTGCAGTCTGACCAAGGAATCTGAAGTTGTCCTTTAAGATTTTCTACTTTTTGTTCCAGTTATTGGTACCATGTTTTAGAAAGTCGAGCTGCCTCCAGATTTATTGGCCTCTCTATTGCAAGGCACTTCACAAGATGACAGTGACAGGTGATGGAGAATACATTTCTTGTCCTTGATCTGATCACAGTTCTGATCAACCTAGCATATACATTGGTCTTCTTTCCAGCCTAATAAATCATTTGCCTTTAATTCCTTTTGTTATTCCTCAAACATGGTAGGCACTATTTAAAAGAGCCTGGTGCCCAACTGGTGTGGCTCAGTGGTTGAGCATCGATCTATGAACCAAGGAGGTCACGGTTCGATTCCTGGTCAGGGCACATGCCCGGGTTGCAGTCTCCATCCCCAGTAGAGGGCATGCTGGAGGCAGACAATCAATGATTCTCATAAGTGATGTTTCTATCTCTCTCCCTCTCTGAAATCAATAAAAACATTTTAAAAATAAAAATAAAAGAGCCTGGTAAACTGTATATTCCAGCTCCATATAGCATCAAACCCAATGCCTTCCACCAGGCATATATGCCTGTCTGCTTAGTTTTTTTCAAGAGAGTAGTTTTCTGATTGGAGGGACTGCATCTTGGTACACAGTTTACATAGAATGCTTCATATACTTGCTAAGCAAAAATAACTTTAAATCTTCAATTTTAAAAAAATATATTTTTTTATTGATTTCAGAGAGGAAGGGAGAGGGAGAGAGAGATAGAAACATCAATAATGAGAGAGAGTCATTGATGGGCTGCCTCCTGCACACCCCACACTGGGGATCGAGCCCACAACTTGGGCATGTGCCCTTGACAGGAATTGAACCCAGGACCCTTCAGTCCACAGGCTGACACTCTATCCATTGAGCCAAACCAGCTAGGGCTGAATCTTCAACTTTTGAAGAGTTTTACATTTATGCTATTTTAAAGATCAACTTTATTAAGATATGATATAGATATAGATATAGATATAGATATAGATATAGATATAGATATAGATATAGATATAGATATAGATATAGATATAATTTTTTTTTGGTTAATCCTTACCTGAGGATATTTTTCCATTGATCTTTTAGAGAGACTGGGACAGAGCAGGAAAGACTGAGAAAAATCGATGTGAGAGAAACACATCAATTGGTTGCCTCTAGCATGCACCCCTACCAGGACCCGGGCCGGGGAGAAGCCTGCAACCAAGGTAAGTGCCCTTGACCAGAATCGAACCCAGGCTCCTTTGGTCCACAGGGTAATGCTCTATTTACTAAGCCAGTGGTCGGCAAACTCACTAGTCACCAGAGCCAAATATCAACAGTACAATGATTGAAATTTCTTTTGAGAGCCAAATTCTTTAAACTTAAACTATATAGGTAGGTACATTGTTATTAACTTAATTAGGGTACTCCTAAGGCTTAGGAAGAACCACACTCAAGGGGCCAAAGAGCCGCATGTGGCTCTCAAGCCACAGTTTGCTGACCACTGCACTAAGCCAAACCAGCTAGGGCAGATGAGGATATTTAAAAAATGATATAGACCACTTCCATTACCACAGAAAATGTCCACTGCCCCTTTGTAGTTAATGTTGTTCATCCCCACTGCTGGCTCCAGGTTACACTGATTTCCTTTTCCTTATCACTATACAGAGGTGGGCAAAAGTAGGTTTACAGTTGTTTGTATGGAAAAAAGACATGCAGGTTATGATTATAATGATGTAAGAATAAACTCTGTTTTATGTACTCACAACTGTAAACCTACTTTTGACCAGTTCTGTAGATTAGCTTTCTCTTTTATAGAAATTCTAGAGGCCCAGTGCATGAAATTCGTGCACTGAGGCGGGGGCGGTCCCTCAGCCCAGCCTGTGCCCTCTTACAGTCCGGGACCCCTCGGGGGATGTCCACCTCCCCAGGGATTGGGCCTAAGCCAGCAGTCAGACATCCCTCTCACAGTCTGGGGTTCTTGCAGTCCGGGACCCCTAGCTCCTTACTGCTCGCCTGCAATGGAGGCAGGAGAGGCTCCCGCCACTGCCGCTGCACTCATCAGCTGTGAGCTCAGCTTCTGGCTGAGCGGCGCTCCCCCTGTGGGAGCACACTGACCACCAAAGGGCAGCTCCTGCATTGAGCATCTGCCCCCTGGCAGTCAGTGTACATCATAGGGACCAATTGTTCGTCGATCATTCTGCTGTTTGGTTGATTTGCATATTAGGGTTTTATTATATAGGATATATATATGTAATCATACAATATATACTCTTTTGTGTCTTGTTGTTTTTTATTAGAATGTCCTTGAGATCAATCCATGTTGCCTCCTATATCTGTAGTTCATCAGTTTTTATTGCTGAATTGTATTTTATTATAATATATTGCACAATTTGTTTATTCTTTTGCCTTTTGATGGACATTTGGGTTTCCAACTGGGGACTATTATGAATAAAGTTGTTATGAATATTTGTGTTTAAGATTTTGTGGGGATGTGTGTTGTCATTTCTCTTGAGTAAATAGCTAGTAAAATTACTATATTATATGGTGGATGCATGTTTAACTTTATAAGAAATTGCCAGCCTGTTTTCCAAAGTGATTTACCATTTTATATTCCCACCAGCAATGCATGTTCATTTATGTAGTTCACATACACTAGTTTATTTAAACAATGTTTTGAATTTGAGATCCTACATTTCAAAAAGATTTGTTGTGTTAAGTGTTGCTTAAGAAAGCAATGAATGAGGAAATATATTTAAACATGTTTATTTTATAAAAAAATATTTATCAGATTATATTTGTTTTTGAAGAATTGACTTTATGTGTCCTGGGTTTGGGTATTTGGTCAAATGTAATTATTTGTTACTGTTTAAAATGGTCAGCCAAAGTGCATACTTCCTTCGAAAGATAATTCTATTTGATTTAGAAAATAAACTGACCTGACTTCCTCCAGAGGCTCCTAAAATTCTTGGGAATAGCTTCATATGACTTCTCACTTCTTTTAGTTAATTTTAAGATAAACTCATAGATAAATCATACTCAGTTAAGGAGAAGCTATGTGCATGTAACCTCCCAAAGTACCTCACTTCCTGGCAGGAAAAGAGTCTGATTTCATACATATTTGCCAGTGCCCTGATGTTAGAGACTGTGGGTACCTGGAAAGCTTTGACGTATGGTATCAGCCTTTGGATACTGATGACAAGAAAGAAATTTTAAAAAATACAAAAGGAAACAAAACAGTGGGTGTACTTTGTCTGGATCGCCATACCGAAGATCCAAGGTTTTGTAGAACACATTACCAAGCAACAAGTTTTGCTAATATCACTTTACCAAATAGTAACTCCAGCATAAGTGCCAGCATGTCTGAGTCTAGGACTCCTCAAATGTTGGGCAAAAGAAGGAAGTGCTTTGTGTACTAGAAAATGTGGTGTTGCCTTCACCAGGCTATCAACTAAAGGATGTCGCCTTTCCTAAACTGTGTAAACCAGGGGTAGTATGCTTGCCTTTGAGGATTTCTATCCCATCATAGATGGTCTGCACCAAACATATCCAATACTGTTTTCCTCTATGACATAGTACCCACATAACACATTACATTTATGGGCTATGTGGGGTCATTGGGCAATGCCTGCTCTGCACCAGAGATGCTAACTCCTTCTGCTCCTAGATTTTTTTTGTTTCCATGAGAAGTTTTCTTTAGTCTCCAATTTTCTCTAAGCTATTTAAAATATTATTTACTCTATACAAGGGCTCATCTTCCCTTTATAAATCAAATATTGAAGGACAGCACTGGTGTTCACAATCCAGGGTTACTATATTAAATTGAACTTTTCTTGTTTGTAAGCCTTTCAGGGAACCTGGATTCATCTGTGTGACTTTGTGGAATTCTTATTATTCAGTGTTAACTGAAACCAGGGAAAAACATATTTCTAGTTCAAATGTCTTCAGTTGAGTGGTTCAAAGTCCCATGTTATTTTCTATTAATGACAATGACTTTTTAAAATATATCTATTTATTTCAGAGAGGAACGGACAGGGAGAAGGAGATAGAAACATCAATGATGAGAGACAGTCATTGATCGGCTGCCTCCTGATTGAACCCACAACCCAGGCATGTGCCCTGACCAGGAATCGAACCATGACCTTCTGGTTCATAGGTCGATGCTCAACCACTGTGCCATGATGGCCGGGCAAAATGACTTGTTTTTGTTTTTTGGTGTTTTTCTTTTTTTTTTTTAAAGAAACAAAGCACATTTCTCAGGAAGTTGAATAGCAGTAGTATGCTTTGAGAGACTAAGCACAGTAACAGAGCCTAGGCACTATCTCTCTAGGGATGTATTATTTGCTGTACTTTATTTTGCTTCTTTCCCCCAAGGGACTTGAATTAGAGATAACTGAAGTTGATACAGTTTGTCTTTCATTTCTTCCTACCTTGCTTTCTGCTGCCTCTTTCCCTCTAGCTGCCCAAGTGCCAACCTTCCCCTCCCCACTGTAATCTACCCATGTCTGCCCTCTTCCAAAAGAAGCCAGGACCGATGCTCCAAAGGTGCATTTTTAAACTTCTATCCTATCAAGTCGGAAATAAATTTGAACATTCTGATTAAATTTCACAGGAAAATTAAAGTGACCAATAAATTTAACTCTGGGGGGGGGGCGGTCATTTTAAAGCAGTACTGTAGTTCTAATCTTAATCATTGGAATTTGGGAGGCAGTGGTCAGACGATGAAGTAGCTGGGAGCTTCTGTCCCCTTCTTGTCCTCCAAGAATGACATGGAGTGGGCAGAAGCCATGGACCCTACTCTCCTATACTAGTATTTCCATTATTGTCCTCATTTATTTGGGAGGATACTGGAGCTGTGGAGGGTTAATCACTTGCTCAAGTTCCTCCTAAACAAATGGGGACAATTAATGGTAACTACCTCATAGAGTTTTTAAGATAAAATTTCAGCTACATGTAAAACACTAAGCTACCTGAGAAATAATAAGCACATAACTTGAAAAGGGCTTGCTGTTATTTTTCTTATTTACAAGCTGGTTTCTGAAAGAAAGAGGCCAGTCCTAGGTACCCTCTAGTCTTCCTTTCTGGACCTTCATTGCATACAATACTGAATTTACATTTACGTTGGTGTTATAAAGCTTCCTTTAAAATAATTTAGTGGTGAGCATTGACCTATGAACCAGGAGGTCATAGTTTGATTCCCGGTCAGGACAGATGCCCAGGGCACATGCTCCAGTGGGGAGCATGCAGGAAGCTAATCGATGACTCTCATCATTCTTATTTCTATCCCTTTCTCCCTCTCCCATCCTCTCTGAAATTAACAAAAATATATTTGAAAAATGAAATAAATTTAATCTAACATAGGGCATGGTAAGTTTATTTATAGAAAATCATTAGATATCAGGTGTCAGGATGTATGTGGATATGGCAAAGATGGTGATGATGTAAGTGAATGCTTACTCCAGTGATTCCTCATTGCTAAAATAAGTTCAAACTCCAAAATGGAGCAGCCACTCTACTTAATATTGTACTGTACAATATTAATATTAATTATTATTAACATCCCCCACTCCCAGCCTTCCTAGTTCCTTTTAACCTGCTCTACTTTTTCTTTATTCTATAGGACTTATCACTTTCTAACATTTTTTATAGTTTAGTTATTTTTATTGTCTCTCTGCTAGAATGTAAGCTCCTCCAGGGCAGAAACCTTTTACTGTTTTTTGTTCACTAAGTGAACAAGGTGTCTAAACTAGTGTCTGGTCTGTTGTAGGTGGTCTCTAAGTATGTGGTGACTGAATTAATGAATAATGGAGGCATTCGCAGTCCTTCAGAATTTCGTCCCATTGTCTTTTTCAGCCTCACTCTTGTCATTCTCCTCTCTATGTGTCACTGATACGAGTGGTTTCCCATGCACATCATTTGCTCCCCCATCTCAACACTTACTCATACTCTCGCCTCTGCCCTGATAATCATGGACCTATACAAAGATTTAGCTGTAAGAATGTTTTTCATAGTTTGGGTTTGTATCAGTGAAAAATTTAAAGCAGCCTTAAAGAATAAGTTAGAGAAATCATGGTAACTCCCACTTGATGGGGGGTATATGGCAGTATCTATCAAAATTACAAATGCACATAGCCTTTGGAGTGGCAGTTCTGCTTTTAGGAGTTTATCCCACAGAGAAACTTGTTCGTGTGCCAAAGTAATATGTGTTGGTGAGTCACTGCAGTGCTTTAGTCACGCCTATTAGATACAGCAGTGACAGAACTCATTAAATTATTATGTAGAGCTATATTTATTGACGTGGGAAGATCATAATAGCTAACATTAATTCAACTTGCTATGTGTCAGGAACTGTGATGTGTTTTTATGTATTTTTATCTCATTCAATCCTCATAACAGCCCTGTGAGGTAGTTACTTAAAATAGTCCTCATTTTACACAGGAGGAAATGGACTCGAAGAACTTAATTTACATAGCCAGGGTTAGACAACTCATATAGCAAAGTTGAAATGTCTAAAATATATTATGACAAAACAGGATGTATACTATGATCCACTTTTGTAAGAAAAAAATATATATAGATATACAAATGTTTATATGTGCATATAAAAAGACTGGAAAGGAATACATCAAAATATTAACAGTTGGATGTGGGGTTGTGGGTGGTTTTATTTTCTTCTTTTGGCTTATTATTTCCTGACTTTTCTGTTAAATTTTGGGGCTGACTGGGAAAGAGTAAGTGAAGTCAGCAGGTATGAATTACTTGTGTAATTTTAAAGATGACTAAATTTTAAAAGTTTGATGGTAATATGGAACAATGGCACAGGGGAAAACGTTTTTCCATTGAGAGGAAAAACTAATGGGTGGAGAAAGCTTGCCCAGAGGGAAAGAGAATAGTCCCTGGAGTAAGTGCAGAAGACACGAAAGCCTACTGTCAAGGTCACGAGTGGAAGAGACAACCCTGGTTCCCATGAGGCTGAGGGGTGGGAGATGAGCAGGCATAAGCAAAAATGCAGAGAAACAGGGAAGCACAAGATAAAGAAGGGAGAATTGAGGGAGCTCCTGTTAGGTGACCTGTGTTCTGGCATTGATATCCATAACTAGACCCTCCACTGAGGGGTTGGGGTGAGGGTGGGGCAAGGGATCTGAGGAGAGGGGGAGGATTTGCAACAGTCCCTGAGAGTGTATGAAAGTATTGCCTCCCAGCCCTTGGGGCCTCGATAAGGCTAGCTGTCCTGGCTTTGTGTGTAGCCAGTTTCATGATCTTCTCCAGCAAAAGTTAGCAGCCTGGGAGCAGGGGGAGGGGGAAGGATGGAGAGAATGGATGGTGGAGTTTTCACAGGGCCAAGGATTGGCAGAGCAGGTGCTACAGAATGTCATGGGAGAGTAAGTCCAGGGGTCAACACTAGCACGGTAAAACGGCTGGTCATGAGGCTAACTTGGAAGGAAGAAAGAAAACCAGCATGCTACACATGACCTCTGGGAAAAGAGAGGGGAGGAAAAACAGGCTGGTGGCTGTGGGGGCCAGAGAGTAGTAGAAGGATACCCTTAGGAGGCTGACGTCAGAGGGATGAGTGCTTCTGAGTTTGTATATTGCAGTGGTCCCCTGGGGGCCCTTGAAGTAAGTGGAAAAGAGTAGCAAGGAAACTGTGGGTGATAAAAGGGCAAAGACAGCATTAAAATAACTCCTACCTTGATGGAGGGCAATTTGGCAATATCTATGAAAATTACAAATGCACATTCCCTTTCAAATAGAGATTCCTCTTTGAGGAGTTTCTGTTACAAATACACTTGCTTGTTTTTGTGCAAGATGAATGTGTAAGGTAAGTTATTGCAGCACTGTCTGTAATGGCAACAGATTGGAAACAGCCTAAAAGTTCATCAACAGTGATTTTATTAAAGTATGACTCAAAAAATGAAATGCTAGGTAACCTGAAAAAAGGAGGAAGCTCTTTATGTTTTGATATAGAATGATTTCCAAAATATTTTGCTAAGTGAAAGAAGCAAGGTGTAGATCACTGTGAGTAGTTTGCAATCTCTTTGCTAACATATGCATAAAACATCTTTGAAAGGATACATAAAAAAAACCTTAATATTAATTGCCTCCAATGAGGGAGAGCTGTTGGCTAGGTGACAGGGTTTGGAAGGGGACTTTTCACTTGTCCTTTCGTTTTGTACCTTTTTTCAACTTTATGGAAGTGTAAATTGACAAAAGTTATATATAGTAAAGGTGCACAATGTGATGTGCCTTTTGAATTTTCAGTCATTCGAATACTTTACTGAGAAAATAAAGTAACTAAAACTCCCATCATGATTTACTTCAAATAACTCAGGTTTGCCAGAATAATGGGTGGGTTTGGGGATTAAATGAAATGGACCATGTGTCAATAATTGCTGAAGGAGAGTGATGGGATATGGGCTTCATTTTTATTTGAAATATGAAATTGCCATTTTTAACTAAAAAATTGTCACATTTTGGCAATTTCACACAGTTTAAGCTAGTGCTGTTCTCATTATTTTTGTAAATTTTCCACAATATGAAAGTTTTCAAATAAAAGATAAAATGTTACCTTCCACCAGGCCTTTGCTAGAACATGAATGTACTTTCTTATCCTGGCTCTTGTATCTCATAATTGAGTGGAAATTCCCATTCCCCAATCAACTTCTCAAACAGCAGCACTGCCTCACTGATTTCCCTTTATTATGGAACCTGGTACTGTTCTCAGGATTTTTCCTATTAACAACAATCTCTCCCCATCCTGTTGTGTTAATTGGATACTACCTTATCCTTATTGCTGGTAAAGCTCATCCTGTTCTTGAAAAATCACTTCGTTAGTTTCTTATGATCACTTCACATTCTCTTCCTACCTCACAGTCTATTATTGGCAATCCTAACTAATATGGAGGTCATGCCCTTGTCCAAGTTACTTATATTTACCAATCCGGGTGCTGATGTCTCTTTATTTGTCCAGTGCACCCCAGGTTGTGAACTCCTGTATTAAGGAAAGAGACCCTGTCTTCTATGAATATCTCATGCTTACATGGCATCGGGCACATAGTTAAATGCTCAAAATATTTAATTTTTAAAAATTTCAAATACTTTCAACTTTCAGAAAATTGTATATAAAAATGGAAAAAAGAACTTTCACATACCCTTCACAAAGATTCATGTTGCTAGCATCTTATTACCTCTCTCTCTCTCTCTCTCTCTCTCTCTCTCTCTCTCTCTCTCTCTCTCTCTCTCTCTCCCCTCCCTCCCTCTACACACACACACTTTTTTCTGAAACAGTTGAGAGTAAGTTGCAGACTTTATTTCCCTTTGCCCTTCAATGTGTTTCCAAGAACAAGGACATTCTGTTATATATACATAGTAAAGTTAGCAAATTCAAGAAATATAACATTGATACTGTACACTATTATATAATATACAGATCATATTCAAATTTTGTTAATTGTCCCAAGAATGTCCTTCACTGCTATTTTATTTTTCTGGTCCATGATCCATTCTAGGATCACACATTGAATTTAGTTGTCATGTCTCTTAATTCTCTGAAGTCTCCTTAAATCTGGTACAGTCTTCAACCTTTCTTTGCCTTTCATTACATCAATACTTTAGAAGAGTACATGCCAGCTATTTTGTAGAACATCCCTTAATTTGGGTTTGCCTGATATGCCCTCATAATGAGAAGTTATGCATTTATGACAGGAGTAAAACATAAAAAGGTACATGATTGTGGGTGGTGTTAACTTTGATTACTTGATTAAGATATCTGCCAGGTCTTTCCACTATAAAGACACTTCTTTTCACTTTGTACTTAATAACTAATATATGAGAAGATACTTTGAGAGTACATAAATATTATGTTCCGCATCAAACTTTCACTCGTTTTAGGATCCATTTATGACACTTGCCTGAATCAATTACTATGGTGGTTGCCAAATAGTAAAATTTCAAAATAATACATATGCATTGATTAATATGATTCATTCATTTGTCCTACAGAAGGGACATCTCCTTCACTAGGACAGCAGCCTCTGGTTGGCTGCAAGAGTGGAGTCTAGGAGACAAGCTAGCAGCTTGGCTCTAAAATACAATGATACTTTGCAGTGTTTGAACACCTTGGATGAGGTTGGTTCTCCTGCAAGCCCCGCTGGCCTTTATCATGGCACAAAATGGACTACATGACTTTCCCAAAATAACTGTTTGCTCAGTAGATCCCATGACTGCCTTCTCTTACTATTTTCCATCAAACTTGAGACAGAGGTGGTAAATGGGTGGGAGGGTACTCTTGCCTTTCATTTTGATTTATTTGAACAACATAAAATGGAATTCAGTATTCCACACAAGCATTATTGGCCATTCTGGAGACCCACATTTTTAAGCACCAGGATGAAGGCATCATTTTTTATGTGGATTCACATATAGAAAATGAGGGCACCGTGACTACATGGAGGGCAGAAAGAAGTATGTTGTGGAGCTATTTCTTTTGGGGACTATATAACTTTCCTAGGGCTGCTATAACAAATGACCACCAACTGGGTGGCTGAAATTTATTCTCTCACAGTTCCAAAAGCTAGTAATTTGAAATCAAGGTGTGGCAAGGCCATGCTCCCTCAGAAGCCTCCAGGAAAGGATCCTTCCTTGCCTCTTCCAACTTCTGGAATTCTTAGCTTGTGGTTGCATAACTTCAAACTTGGCCTTCATCTTCACATGGTCTTCTTCCCTCTGTGTCTTTGTGTGTTCTCTCTATATATGTGTCTATATCCAAATTTCCCTTATAAGGACATCAGCCATATTGGTTTAGGGCCCACCTTAAAGACCTCATCTTAACCCATTTCCAAATAAGGTCACATTCACAGGTGCCCAGGGCTAGAACTTGAATGGGAGCCAATTTAACAGGAACCATGTCTGAAATCCAATCCATTTGAGAACACAAAATGGAGTGCCATTTTGATATAGTGCATAAGCCCAATATAATAGGGCCCTCTGTCCCTTCTGCTCATTCTGGTCTTGGTTGGCACTGCCAACATGTAAGGAAGGAAACTGAGCAGACAGAACATGCTCAGCCCCCTTGAAATAGACTTTGGACATAATTTTCAAATGATCACAAGTTATTCATGTAACCATTACATAGAAGACAATAATAGAGAACAATCCATTGTCTGTAAGGCTCTGGCCCCTGCATTCTTCATAGAATTCTCATAATTATTATATAAATAGATTTGTCACCATTTGATAGATGGGGAGAATGAGACCCAGTGAGATGAAGTGACTTCCCATAGATCACAGCTACTGATAGGAAATTCCATGCAGAGCTGAGCCATGTCTGTGAAGCATAGAGCCTGGCCCCATGGTAGGCGCTCAGTAAATATTTGTTGGCTGAATGAGTGAATGGATGACTAAATCTGCGACCATAGCTCTGTTCTTCATTTCCGGATCCATTACTCTTTCCACTGGATCACACAAATGACTGTAGACTGAAGTATGGTCTCAAGACAATGACTGGAATATAGATGTGACTTGGTCAATTTCAGATTATTTTTCTATATTTAACTAGAGGACTGGTGCATGAATTCATGCACAGGTGGGGTCCCTCTGCCTGGCTGGCGTTCGGGGATGATCAGGGCCATCTCACCCAGTCCCTATCGGGGCCAGCTGGCTGTGGGGAGGGACCACGGGAGGTTGGCCGGCCAAGGGAGGTTGGCTGTGGGAATGCACTGACCACCAGGGGGCAGCTCCTGAGTTGAGTGTCTGCCCCCTGGTGGTCAGTGTGCGTCATAGCTACTGGCCGGTCATCCGGTCATAAGGTCACTTAGGCTTTTATATATATAGATAGCCTTCTGAATTCTGTGCTTATAAGCACATCAGTCTATAATTGATTTTTTTACTCCTCCACATGTGCTAAACTGATCAAGAAGCCAATCTGTCAAGGTTCTTAAGCCACTAATTTTACTTGGACTACATATTTGTCACAAATTACATTTGTACAAAAAAAAATCCTTATCACATGGACAGTTTTATAATAACAATGTATCAAGGAAGTAAAGAATTCAACATGTTAACTTCATATCTTTGAAATGGAATGTTGATGTTCCCTTATACTTATTTCTGGATCTTCATTAACATCACTGAAGTAGCCAGGAAAGCTCTATTTAGCCTCGCCAACAAGAACTCATTAACCACATGCTGTGTGCCCAACCCTATGCTAGTTACTGTGGCGGTGGTGGGCGGGGGTTAGAGATCAGAAAGAACCTCTCTCAAGGAACTTCCAATCTAGTGAGTAATGTGGCCTTCACCTGAGAAACAATGAAGAGAAGGGTTACATTTGCTAAGCACCTGCTGGGGGCCAGAAACTTTACAAACCCTGTAAAGCAAGTATTACTCCCACTTAATAGATGAGCAAACTGTGGGGCAGAGAGGTTAGGACAACTTGCCCAAAATCACAGCTAGTAGGTGGTAGGACTAGGATTTGAACCTAGGCCTCTGTGACTCAAAATAATATGAGACAGTTTATAGTCAAGTGCTTGGTTTCATGGGCCAGATAAGATGTACTGAAGAAGTTTCAGCCAGAAACTTGGAATCTGAAAACCAAGATGGGGCCTCTAGGACAGGGGTCCTCAAACTTTTTAAACAAGGGGCCAGTTCACTGTCCCTCAGACTGTTGGAGGGCCGGACTATAGTTTAAAAAAAAAAAAACAACTATGAACAAATTCCTATGCACACTGCACATATTTTGAAGTAAAAAAACAAAACGGGAACAAATACAATATTTGTATTTGCATGTGGCCCACGGGCCATAGTTTGAGGACCCCTGGTCTAGGAGATAGTGTCAGGAAGCTGACAGTCTTCAGTAGTGCTCTCTTCCAAATCCCTTTATAACCTGCCCTTACAACCACCTATTCACACTGAAGGGCTCAGGCTCTCTCAATTCCTCTTCTGGTGTACTTGGGGAGGTGGGAAGGAGAAGCTGGTTCACATTTCTACATTCCACTCAAACTGCCCCCTCTCTGAAGCTAGCTGAATTGTTATTCTTCCAAGTCCCTGACCTCCTGGGTCAATTTCTCCATGGTTCTGAACTCCAGAAGCACAGCTCCCTCTGAGCTGAAAGGAACCTCTTTGCTTTGTGTGATGACTGGGTGCCTCTTATTTCAGAACCACAAGACAACTCTCCCTCCTTCCTATCCTTATGCTTCTATTTACATCAAAGGCATAAAAGGAATTTAACATGTTTCTGTTTTGTTTTGTTTTCATGACAGGGAGAAGAGCTGGCTCAGTCAGATGTAGAATCTTCCCAGTCTGCTCAAGGCATTATCAACCAAATAGTTGCATCCGAAACATCAGATCTGTTAATTAAAAGAAAAGAAGGGAACATGCATTCTGACTTTTTTTCCCCAATGAAGAAATTAAGCCCTAACCAGTTTGGCTCAGTGGATAGAGCATCGGCCTGCGGACTGAAGGGTCCCAGGTTCGATTCCAGTCAAGGGCATGTACCTTGGTGACGGGCACATCCCCAGTAGGGAGTGTGCAAGGGGCAGCTGATTGATGTTTCTCTCTCATTGATGTTTCTAACTCTCTATCCCTCTCCCTTCCTCTCTGTAAAAAAATCAATAAAATATATTAAAAAATAAGTGGAACAACAATAAATCTCTCTTTTAAAAAAAGAAAAAAGAAATTAAGATGGAAAAGAAAAATGTTTCCTAAGTCCATAGTTCTAACTCTCAAGAATCAAGGTGTTATAGTGTGTATGTGTGTGGGGAGGGGAGTGGGGTAGGGTTTTCTCAAAATAAAAATTAGGTAAAGGAAGGCTTTTATAGAGCACTTAAAAGAAATGCAGGATTGTGCTTGAGATGTTTTTAACTTTTTATTTTGAAATAATAAAAATAAAATTCTTCTTATAGATTTATAGGAAGTTGCCCAGTCTTCCCAATGATTACATCGTATGTAAATAAAGTACCATATAAAGACCAGAAAATTGACATAGGTACAATGTGTGTGAATAGCTATTTTATTACATGTATAGATTTGTGGAACCATCACCACAATCAAGATACAAAACTATTCCATCATCACAAAAATCACCCTGGTGTACCTCTTTATAATCACACCCACCCCAACCATCCATGAACTCTGGTAACCATTAATTTGTTCTCCATCTCTATAATTTTGTACTTTAAAGAGTACAATTTGCTTAAGAAAGGATTGGCACCTCTAGTTTTCATAGAATCTCAGGCTTGAATTCGTGAATTCTTCAGCCCAATCTCCTGTCCCATGCCCAGATTCCCTCTACAATATCTCTTCCAAGTGTCCATACAGCCCCTACCACAAACCAGAACCTTGATTTTTGGGGAGTGTTAAGGTATTTTATACAAAAACTTTAGAGCAAGAACATTGTTTGCTTCCATACACTTATTCAATAATTAGCAAAACTCTTCAGAAATTCTTTAACTGTAGATTAAATAGTCTTGCCTTCAACAACAGGGACCTTTCAAATGTAAGTGGTTCATATATGGAATTTATTTCCTGGGCTGATTGTGTGTGTGTTATCTACATATCTACAATGATCATTCTTTGAGGTAATCTGAACTGGAGCCCAAATCCCCTGGAGTCCAACTCCTAGGACTCCCTTGTGGGAAAGAGCTCTACAGGGCCCTCTAGAGCCCATAACATCATAAAATATTGACTGAAAGTCATGCTAAGGCCAGGTAGGGCTAGCAGAAGTGAAGCCACGGGGGTTCCATGGCTCAGATTAACTTGGAATCCCTATCCTCTTCTTCTCTGGACTGTTCTGCAATCTTTCTTCTTTGCACAAACTTAACTTGCTGTTCATGTCACAAAGAACACTGTACTCTCAACTGGATAGCAGCACATACACAAATCCACTCAGACCTTTGAGGATGTGCCCTTTAGAAGAAATGACTTCAAACAAATGGTTCCCTTTAAGAGCCAGCCCCAGAGGTAGAGCTACAGCGGATATCTGACTTTGGGCCAGTAGACACTACAGTTTAGTGAATGTTCTCTTCCTTCTTGAAGTCAGAGCAATGGTGCTCCAGCTCCCTACTTTCTGAGTAGGGGCCCCTGCCTTCCAGAACATTCATCGCTTTCCCCTGCAACAGCCATGCTGTTGGTCCACAGGTGAGGAGAGGATGAGGAGCAGTGTGGGAGGGAAAGAGAAAGCATCTAGCTAGGTGCCCTACATCAAATGCCACTGCTCTGGGTCCACATCACAGCTTACAACCCAAAGGCCTTCAATATGCATGAAGAACGCAGCTACTCATGTCTCAACGTCTTTTATCTCGCCAAATAACCCAAGTAGAATTTGTAATTTCCAAAGTGAAGATATTTCCAACTGATTTAATAATCCTGAGATGTTATCAGCTGCCATGGATTTTTAAGGGGATAATTATGTGACTACTTGTGTGCTGTCTTTTTCTTCCACCTGTGGTAAACGAAAGGAAGACAGGACAGGTTATGGTCTGGGTGCCAATTTTGGCCCTGCCCTTCTTTGCTGAGCAGCCTTCTTGTGGATGCCAAGTAACTTCAACTCTCAGAGCCTCAGTTTCTTCATTTGCAAAAGAGGTATAAATAATAACTGCCCTCTTAACCTTACAAAGATTAGAGAAATATATCTTAGAAACGTCATTGTAAAAGTTTCAGAGGAAAATATAGTGATAAAACATTCAAGTACAGTACTAAACCTGGTTAAAATTTTTTTCAATGTTTACAAAAACATTCTTAAAATAACTCAAAATGTTGTCTATTTTGCCATATATGGCTTTTTTGGCCTATTTTGAGTCAATTTTTAGTATTAATTATATTTTTTATTTTTTTTAATATATTTTATTGATTTTTTACAGAGAGGAAGGGAGAGGGATAGAGAGTTAGAAACATCGATGAGAGAGAAGCATCGATCAGCTGCCTCCTGCACACCCTCTACTGGGGATGTGCCCACAACCAAGGTACATGCCCTTGACAGGAATCAAACCTGGGACCCTTCAGTCTCCAGGCCGACGCTCTACCCAGTGAGCCAAACCAGCCAGGGCATTACTTGTATTTTTTAGCATGATGGCAAAGTTAGCCATAAACTATTATGAAATCTGTGTTAAACAAAAATAAAATTCCACGACTAAAGTCTGTTTTAAAAGAAAAGGTTAATATTGAGTCATATGCTATCCAGAAGGTTCTGGGGCATGAAGTCTAAACCAGCAGCAGCATGGCCAGATGGAAAAGACAGCATGCCCTTTGACCTGGAGTTGCAGGCTCTTTCATATCTTGTTTTGGAAAGGAACGATGTAAGTTGTTTTGAAAGAATTTACATTGGCTACAGATAAGGTGGGCAGAAAAGGTGAAGCAGAGGCAGGTTTACGGTGAGTGCACAGTTTGTAAGGGAGAAATATTTACTATTGACTGGCTACAGGCCACAGTCCTGAAAGTTCATGCATATGCAGGATGCTATGGCACCTAGTGGTCAGTTAATAGATGCCAGAAAATTGATTCAAAGCTCCCACATATATTCAGGAATGTGAGCAATTCTTGTTAGTTGCCCCACAGCTATTAACTGCTTAACTATTCTTGTTCCTTTCTTACTCTCCAGCTGCTGTAATTTAGAACATCTCAGAATTTTTCTTTGGTCATTCCGTTTATAATGTGGGATTTTAAAAAATGTGGAATAAAGTGATCCAAATACCTATTTATAAGGCAGAGATGATACACTAGGAGTTTGATTTCACACATAAAGGCAATTAGCTTTGTTTAGCCAGTAGGTTTACTACTTTTCAGGATTACTGTTTCACAACAGCAAGTTGTATCTGGGTCATCTGGTTGTAAGTAGAAAGTGAATCATAACCACTGTGACAGTCGATCACAGGACAGTTTGTGTGCCTTTTCACCTGGCCTATTTGTGTGTCTATGTGTTAGGGCAGGTTGCCCTGAACAGGATCCCCGGGGCTTTGAGTTGAGAACTTCATCAGGTTCCTGATAGAGTCTAATTAATCATCAAATCAGTTCATTGTCATGCTGATCCAGTAATGGAGGTCCCTAAAGTCATTAGGGCAGCAGAGAGAAGGAAATGGCCTAATCTCCCAGGATTAGAGGGGAGAAGTTCCTAAAATCTAATGAGTTCCTGCTAAAGTGGGGCATGCTCCAGGAATTATGATTTTTCTCTTTCCCTGTAATACCCCTTTCAAAAAGCTACCCAGAAAACAAAAGGGCCTATTGCATTGCCCAGCAGTACTCAGGCATTTAAGGCTTCCTTCTCAGTGTAAGCAATTCACGCTTGCACAGAGCTATATATGTAGACTTAGACCCCCCCGGCTGGTTGGAAAGTGAAACAGCAGCCAACTACCTGCCCTTCCTGCCTATCTACTATGAAACTGGGTGGTTGGTTTTTTGTTTGTTTGTTTGTTTGTTTGTTTGTTTGTTTTTTAAATGCATTTACCAGTTATTTTGGTTTACAGCAAAACCTTTTGTTCTGGGAGAGCTGTGGTTTGCAGTTTGGTTCATATTTGGATCAACAGTCACTGTCAAGGGGAGTGAGTTTGATAATTGCTCCAGTTTGTTTGTTTTCCTGACTGCTCTGAAATATTTAGCTATCTACATGATACCATAATAACTTCTTGAAAGTGAAAAGATCTTTCAGTGGAGCACGTGATTGCTTGCATCACAGCAGCTTGGTTTTCTGTTATTGTTGTTACTAGAGGCCCGATGCACGAAATTCACATAAGAGTAGGCCTTCCTACCCCCGGCTGCCGGCACCAGGCTTCCCTCTGTCACCTGGGACTCAGGCTTCCCTCCAGCTGCCAGCAGGCACCGGAGACCCTGGCTTCCCTCGCAGTCCTGGCTTCGTCAGGAAGGTCGTCCGGTCTAATTAGCATATTATGCTTTTATTATTATAGATCATCAAGATGACTGGTTGTTTTGAGTAAACACATGCTACATATCCTTTTCTGAGTTGCCCCACAAATGAACTCCCTAGCTGGGAGACAGCATGCTATAAGTGGTTAAATAATAAACTCGGAAGCCAGACAAATCTAACTTTATTAAAAGCAGTGAAATCTTAGAATGGCCAATAATATCTCTGAGCTTTGGTTTTCTCATCTATAAACTGGGCATGATAATATCTGCCTTGAGGTGTTGTTGAAGGATTGTTAGGAGATTATTTTAAGTGTTTACTCTGGGCCAGTCAGTCAGTGCTTAAGAACTTTTAATGCACATACAGATCTTGTTAAACTGTTGACATGATTCAGTAGGTCTGGGGTGAAGCCAGAGAGTCTTCACTGTCAATAAGCTTCCATGCTGCTGGTCCACAGGTCACCACTTTGAGTTGCAAGGGTCTAGGTATCAAGTGCAAAGTGCCTAGCACAGTTAGTACTTAATACATGTCACCCAAAAATAATTTACTCACTTAAAAATTACTGAAAAGATGCTCTAGCCAGTTTGGCTCTGTGGATAGAGTGTCGGCCTGTGGACTGAAGGGTCCAGTGTTTGATTGTGGTCAAGGGCATGTACCTTGATCCATGGCCCCAGTCAGGGTTCGTTCAGGAGGCAACCAATTGATGTATCACTCTCACATTGATGTTTCTCTCTCTCTCTCTGTCTCTCCTCCTCCCTTTCCCTCTCTCTAAAAATCAATGGAAAAACACCCTCGGGTGAGGATTAACCAACACACAAAAATTACTGAGAAGAAACCTTTTTTTCCCACATAAGTAATACCTGTCTGCCTATAGCTATGTTCTTACAGTCTTTACAAAATGTCTCTTTGAAACTGGCCATGGTTAGTAATTTCTGAAGGCAGGTAATGGGTAAACGAGAGAGGTTCATTACACTATCCTGTCTGCTTTTGTACATGTTTAACAATTTCCATAATAAATTAATTTTAAAAAGAAAACCCCAATAAGATTTTTAGGGCAGCGAAACTATTCTGTATACTAGAATGGTGGATACATGTCATTATACATTTGTCCAAACCCATAGAATAATGATAGCGAACCTATGACACGCGTGTCAGAGGTGACATGCAAACTCATTTTTTTGGTTGATTTTTCTTTGTTAAATGGCATTTATATAAAATAAATATCAAAAATATAAATCTTTGTTTTACTATGGTTGCAAATATCAAAAAATTTCTATATGTGACACGGCACCAGAGTTAAGTTAGGGTTTTTCAAAATGCTGACACGCTGAGCTCAAAAGGTTCGCCATCACTGCCATAGAATATACAACACCAAGAGTGAACCCGACATATATGATGGACTTTAATAATGATGTATCAATGTGGGTTCATCCATTGTAACAAACGCATCACTTCGGGATGTGATAGTCGAGGAGGTTATGAATGTATTTGAGAGGGCAGGGATATATGGGAACTCTCTAGTTTCTGCTCAACTTTGCTGTGAGCCCAAAACTGTTCTAAGTAATAAAATCTATTAAGAAAAAATCCCACCAACAAACAGAAAACACCTGTTTCCTAGCAGCCTGAAAACAGTTTAGGCCAGTGGTCGGCAAACTGGCCCCTTGAGTGTGGCTCTTCCACAGAATACCATGAGCGGGCGCACACGTACACTGCGATTGAAACTTTTTTTTTTTGCCCATGGCAACTGAGGACACAGTTGTCTTTTTCAATCGGGAGGGAGTCTCAAGCTCCCGACTGCTCAGAACTCCAGTTCCAGGCGAGTCTCTGGGGACCCAGACTCATATGGGGATAAACTGGACTGTCTGGCATTGGTCGGAACTCGAGGGCAGCTTTCTCTGAGGTGCTTGCAGTGATTACCAGGACACTGAGACACGGGGCCTCTTAGGTAGGACTGAGGAGCAGCCACAGCTGCTTGCTCCACCCTGTTGGTCCCCTGAGACCCCGCCCCACCCAAGCTGTGTGCAGAGGCTTTTGCATATGAAAGGCCTGACCCTTTGCAATCTGAAAATTACCTAACAAACTGCAGCTGGGTCAGAGAGACCCAAAACTTCCAAAAGAAGGCCCAAGGCCCCACAGAAGCTTGCATTGCTTCACAGCTGGGCTTCATCTGGGCACCTCCAAACCCCAAACAAAGAAGAGGAATCTGAAGATCTCTCCATAGCTCCTGCTGGTAGCCTCAGGCAGAGGCTAAATTAGCACCTCCTTAGAGATCCAAGAGCCAGTGTACCCAGTGGTCAGAGTGGGACCATCCAGATTACAACTCCTCAGATCCATAAGGGACACACTCAGGGGGCAGACTCAGTGAGCACCAAAGCCCCACTGAAGCAAGTCTTGCCCCATAAGAGTGTCTCCAGCACAGAAGTTCTCCCACTGCAGACACAGCTGATTCTCACAGCCAACTGGCCTGGAGGTCAGTTCCTCCCAGTGATACCTACAACAATCAAGGCTTAACTACAACAAGACTGTGCACACAGCCCACAAAGGGGTGCACCAAGAGTGTCCACCTCAGGTAATTGGGGAGGCTGAGCCACTGGGCCCTATAGGACACCTAGCACAGAAAGCCACTCTATCAACACAGGGAAGCATAAAAAATGCGGAGACAAAGAAACAGGTCACAAATGACAGAAATGGAGGAAAGCAAACTACTAGATATAGAGTTCAAAACCACACTTTTAAGGTTTTTGAAGAATTTTCTAGAAACCGCTGATAAATTTAGTAAGACCATTAATAAGTCTAGTGAGACCACTGATAAATTTAGTGAGACCCTCAAGAAATCTAGTGAGACCCTCGAGGTTATGAAAAAGGACCAACTAGAAATTAAGCATACACTGACTGAAATAAAGAATATTATACAGAGTTCCAACAGCAGACTAGAGGATCACAAGAATCAAGTCAAAGATTTGAAATACGAAGAAGCAAAAAACACCCAACCGGAAAAGCAAAAAGAAAAAATAATCCAAAAATATGAAGATAGTGTAAAGAGCCTCTGGGACAACTTCAAGCATACCAACATCCAAATTATGGGGGTTCCAGAAGAAGAGAGAGAGCAAGATATTGAAAACCTATTTGAAGAAATAATGACAGAAAACTTCCCCTACCTGGTCAAAGAAATAGACTTACAAGTCCAGGAAGCACAGAGAACTCCAAACAAAAGGAATCCAAAGAGGACCACACCAAGACACATCATAATTAAAATGCCAAGAGCAAAAGACAAAGAGAGAATCTTAAAAGCAGCAAGAGAAAAACAGTCAGTTACCTACAAGGGAGTACCCATACAACTGTCAGCTGATTTCTCAACAGAAACTTTGCAGGCCAGAGGGAGTGGCAAGAAATATTCAAAGTGATGAATACCAAGAACCTACAACCAAGATTACTTTATCCAGCAAAGCTATCATTCAGAATTGAAGGTCAGATAAAGAGCTTCACAGATAAGAAAAAGCTAAAGGAGTTCATCACCACCAACCCAGTATTACATGAAATGCTGAAAGGTATCCTTTAAGAAGAGGAAGAAGAAAAAGGTAAAGATACTAATTATGAACAACAAATATGCATCTATCAACAAGTGAATCTAAAAATCAAGTGAATAAATAATCTGATGAACAGAATAAACTGGTGAATATAATAGAATCAGGGGCATAGACAGGGAGTGGACTGACTATTCTCGGGAGGGAAAGGGGTGTGGGGGTGCGGGAAGAGACTGGACAAAAATCGTACACCATGGATGTGGACAGTGCGGGGGGGGGGGGGCGGGGTTAAGGGCAGAGGGTGGGGTGGGAACCGGGTGGCGGGGAGCTATGGGGGGGGGGAGAAGAACAACTGTAATAATCTGAACAATAAAGATTTAATTAAAAAAATAAAAAATAAAATGAATAAGCCACACAAAGGATAGGAGAAAACTAAAAAAAAAAAAAAAAGAAAAGAAACTTCGTGGCTCATGCCACGGGGCCAAAGAGCTGCATGTGGCTCTCGAGCCACAGTTTGCCGACCACTGGTTTAGGCTAAAGATCCAGTTTACCTAGTATACAGTGATTAGCTCCAAAAACCTGTTCATTAGGAGAAAGGTTTCATTTCAATTCCTTACCTTGCCTCTTATGACATGATTGTGTAAAAGTAATTTATCCTTCCCAGGGTTTAGCACATTTTTTCCCTTACCATTAGCACAGCTCACACTTCAGTTTGTCCAGATGGATTTTGCATTGTTTTTCTCTACCTTGGTGGACTAAAATCTGTCTACATGCTCATGAAATCATTTTATTTATTGAATCAGAGCTTTTCCCCACCTACCTGGATCACATCCTAATCTTCCCAGCGTGTGGTTTCATTAAGTCTGTGATTCACAAAGCAATCACCCAGCTAATTGGAAAATGCATTCAGTGGACTGAACATTCCCTTCATCATCTTCCTACTGGATTCCATTTTTATTAGGTACTGAGCTGACATAGCCCAGTGTAGGTGTCACTTTAAATTTTGGACAGCTTTTGATTAACCAAGTGACAGGGGCAAATCAGAGAGAAACTAAATGAACAAAAATAAAGGAAACAGCCAGATTTGAGTTTGATCTATTTGCATATTTTTTCTCTTGGTTATATAAAGTGTCTCCAAACTAGTGTCCCAATTGATTCCTTTTTTTTCTGCCTATGGCTTATTTAAAGGGTCTTTGATGTGGTAACTGGATAAGGCTTCATCTCAAAGTCTGGGTCAACTCTTTTTCATTTTGTTTGGTACTTAATCCTGGAGAGTAATGTTCTGCTCTGGTATGTTGTTTATCACTTCCAGACTATAGGTGTAGCAAATATTTTCCTGATGAAATAATCACTAACTTGACATTCTGCTACTGGGATAATACAGCTAGGCTCTGTAGAGAATCTTCTAGTGTAGCTGCATGGTCCCAGTATCACCATCCTTCTAATCATTATAAATTGTTCCCTTTAGGCATGTTCTCTCAAAATAACAGGGCTTTAGATGCTACTTGAAGTCTTCAATCTCTTTCATAATAGCAAAGTTTTGAAACCTCAGCATTCTATTTCCGTTTTCATGTTGAAACTCTGGAGGTGTCTTCTGGGCAGCTGCTATATAGTTTTTCCACTCACTTGTTTGGTGAATGAAAATATCTAGGAGACACTCATTTCTAGAATCCCATCTAGAAACCTGAAACTTTACATGCTGACTTTGTATAACTCCTTCTGAAGTGGACTCGGGTGGCAAAATTGTGGAGGCCTAACAATTTTGAGGTGGCAGAAACACCTGCAGTTACAGATAATTATAGCTATTGCCATGGCTCTTGCTGTACATTGCCTGTTTGCTAGATCCTTTTTTAGGATGAATAATAATTGTTTTCATAATGAAAACTACCTTTTCACTTTATCCTTGATTAACCTTTGTAATACTTGTGGCCCCTTAGTAAGCTCGGTTCTTTCCTCACTACCCTATGTTCAGCCCTTTTAATCATGGCAGGAAAAAGTTTTCTTTCTGGTAGACAGGTAATAATGGCACACACATTGCAGTCTCAAATATCTCCCTAGAAACTATTTCAAAACAACTCTATGTCGTGGCACATGCATCCTTGCCTTTTCTTATGAACCCAACTCTTTTCCATATATAAGTCAAACCTACCCTTTAAAAGCCAGCTCAGGTACCCCAACTCCTACAACATTTGTAGGGTATGCCACGCACTTCAGCATGGAATTGGATCAAAGGCTGTCTAAATTCCATTTCCTTTTCTGCCCTTCCCCAACACCACCACACACTCAACTGTGAACTGCAATCTAGACAGTGCAGATACACAGTGTATGATCACTTGCCAGGCACCCAGTTCTTATTGATTACAGCCTGTCAAAATGCAGCATTGTTTTGAATTAAAGGGCAAGACTTAGTGAATTGAATTAAGTAATCTCTAATAGGAAGATTCAAGTTTTATGATTCTAGGAATCTACTTTGGCAATTAATTTTTGTGGAGGCCCTTTTATAAAACTGGAAATTACATTCAGGAGAGAAGAAAAACAACTTCCAAAGGGAAACACTGATTGCAAATTTAGTAGTTGATATGAAATACTGCTACTGAGTCATCAAGAATTAACCTCTTACAAGATTATATGAGAATTAATAATGCCACATTTTTGGCTAGCACCTTTATTGTTTTGTTTTTTACACTTATGTATTTGCATCTGTTTCTGTACTTCTGATTCTTTTCCACTGGTCTATTCATGGGCAAATATCACACTGTTGGAATTTTGGGGTTATATATTTTAATATTGGGAAAATTTCCTCCTTTACTCTTCTTTTGAAGAGTTTTCATAGCCATGCCTATTTCTCCACATGAATTCTAGAATCAACTTACCTAGGTAAAAAAAATACCAAAACCACTTGGTATTCTTATTGGAATCATGTTAAATTTATATAACTTAGAAATAAGGGAAATTTTTATGATGTCAAGAATATACATATCTAAGAATATGCCAGATGTCTTCCATTTGTTCAAGTCTAGTTTTGTGTTTACAAGAGTATCTTATAGTTTAAAGATTTTGGGACTTTTTAAAGATTAAACCTAAGGCTTTTTAGTTTAAGTTTTTGCTATTATATTATTAAATCTCCTAACTGGTGTTTGTGTGTATACATACATGTATCCATGTAACCTTGGGGTGGGGTAGAGTTTTCTATTATTCAAAACACAGAAGTCATAAAAGATTAATAAATTCAACTACCCCAGAATAAATTTTGCATGCTAAAGACACCATAAGCCAAGTCAAGAGAAAATTATAAACTGAAAGGAAATATTTGCAACTCATATCACAAATAGCTCCTACAAGTCAATAAGATAAAAACTCACCCACCCACCAGAAAGCAGGGGTTGCGGGACAAAGGATGTGAATAAATTAGTCTATGAAAAGATATACTCAACCTCACTTATAAGTTAATAAAAATTAAAACTACACTGAAATACCATTCCTCATGTATCAGATTGGAAAACACATGGCTAATGAGACTATGAAAGAACAGGTACTCATGCATTGCTGATAGAACTGATAAAGGAGGAACTGGTAAAACGCATTATGCTACATGCCTTATAAGAAAATACTACGCAGCTGTAATAAAAAGAATGAAGACATTCTTCAATTAATCATATAGAAAGTTCAACTACTGATATAGTGTTAAGTAAAAAAAATGCTAGGTGCAGTATTTAAAACATGCTACCATTTTTACATAAAAGCATATAAAAATAAGAATAAGGTTTCCCCCACTATCAGAAACTATTCTCATTTTTACGCTTTTAAGAAATTGCATCCCTATGAAACCTTTCAAAAGCTGAAATGGTGTAAAGCAAAGAAGCAATTACCTTAAGACACATCTTGCTAATGGGTGCAAGATAATAAATCACACATGCTCAGAGGTCAAAGCTATGGCGGCTTGATGCTGACATGCTGAGTATAATTCCCAGGTAAGGAGCTTGGTGGGGTCCACTCTTGCTGCTCCGGGTACATACTGCAAAACAAACATTGAACACTATTTTTGCTTTTTGCCTTTTTCATAAAAGCAAAAATCCTTTTTAGATCTTTTGGTTAAGGGAAACAAGTATTAAGTAATTCTTTTGTAAGAGAAGTGGCATAAAGCAAACTTTCCAAAAGCAGGGAATACCAGCATATATGTATTTGGATAAAGAAACAATACCATGTTTAAACTAATAAAAGTGGTCACTTGTGATGAGTGGACAGGGAATGGGGTAGACAAGGATGAAGAGGAGTAACTTTTCACTATACACCTTTTTTATTTTTGAAGCACATGACTGTTACTTTTTCAATAATTAAAAATAGTAGCTGCTTTGGTAAATTAAGATAAAAATTTAAGATATTTAAGCTCACATGTTTTGCTCATTTTTTTCTATTTAACCCACAGGAATAGGAGATAGTTTAGGAATTAGGAGAGCTAAAACTTTTGAGTTCCTCAGAGTAACCCAAATAAAATGTGTAAATCAATGTGAAACTTGTGTCTCCATTTTCTTTTATTTTTAAGTAATTTATTTTTATTACAATGTGTTATCATACACACACATGCGTGCACATGCATGTGCACACATACCCATACACACGCGCGCACACACACACAGGACTTAAGATGGACAGAGAAACAAGGATAGCCTCCAAACAGGTTTTTTTACAAAGTTCAAAATAGATTACATTGACGTTTATGTGCTTTCCATTCATTACACAATGTACAGACATGATCCGTTTAATGATTTATGCTCCCCAAATGGTTAAACCAATCAGGATTTTCTATGAAAGAGTATATGTAAAAGCTTTTACGTTAGACGCAAAGAACTGTTTCCTGCTAAAACCAACCTCAGGCGTACATTTTGTGTTTACATATACTCCTTGAGAATACTACAGTAGCAGTGCATAAGTTCATTCTGTAAAAAGATCTGAAAAAAGAATTGAGACTCTTAATGCATTGTGCTCTCAGATAAAAATCCTAAGTATGACAGTAACAGTTAAAACTGCATATATGTGTTAGAGATCAGAAGATGCTATAAAGAAATGTAAATAGTTGTGCTTCGGGGACTTTTTCATAAAGTTGTTTTAATAATAAATATAAACTTAAAAATGTCTCAGTGACTGATATAAAATAGACACAGATTTCAAGGATTCTCTATACTTGGCTTAGAGTTTAAAGGTGAAAAATCATCTCCACATAAACCATCCGGTATCTGGTAATCCCAAACTGGCCTAGTCTCCTACAGTCAGGCAAGAGGCTGGGGAGAAAAAGATTTTTCCTCCTATTAACATAAAGCATTATCCAAAGCAGGGGTCCTCAAACTTTTTAAACAGGGGGCCAGTTCACTGGCCCTCAGACCGTTGGAGGGCCGGACTATAGTTTTAAAAAAAACTATGAACAAATTCCTATGCACACTGCACATATCTTATTTTGAAGTAAAAAAACAAAACAGGAACAAATACAATATTTGTATTTGCATGTGGCCCGCGGGCCGTAGTTTGAGGACCCGTGATCCAAAGGTAAAGCCAAGGTGAACCACTAACTAAACACATGCCTACCTTCCTTTAGATTTCTTAGACCAAATAAGAGAGGTCAGCCTACTTTTATGAGGTTTAAAATAACCCCACATGTTTGGTGTCTGGACCACAACCTATTCTGTAATTCAGAAGATGAATTAAATATGTCCTGTCTTCTGTGAGCCCTAGAATAAGCATGATTCCTCAATACTTTGTGCTTTATAAAAAACCCTCAACACATTAACTGTAAAACTCTTATTTCAGAAACACCATGGCAGCTGTTTATAATAGAAGCCAAGGTATAATTTACATAGTAATGTTGATGTTCGTAGCAAGGAAATAAATGTACTTTTATTTTTAGGCTAGTCAGTTTGCTGTTTTAGGCCTTTAACTAACTTTGAAGGACACATGAGCCTAACAATTAAAGTAAATTTAAAATGAATTAGAAAAAAGATGAGAAAATAACAAATGTTTTAATTAAAGTCTTTTGCACAACAGGTTTAGATATAAAAAGAATTTCTTCAAAGAATTTCCTCGGTGTCACTCAGAAGCATCCTGGTGTGTTGTTGGTTTTTGTTTTTTTGTTTTTTAATAACATAATGTGCTGGAGTCCTTTGAATAAAATTATAAAGTAATTTAAAATATATATTATATATTTATAATCACTGTAAATCATTCAATAGTTTATAGCATATTAATGGAGTGAAATAGAGATAAAAGGCAGTCCACATTCATATTTTCAAGATAAATTTACTTCAGAAGTCAATTGAATTCCTTGCTCATGTTCTAAATATAGCCATTGTGATAAGACCTGAAAGAAAAGAAAATGAAGAACAGTTAAAGACATGCATTTTACAAAATTTTCCATTCAATAAGCAATTGTTTAGCCCTCAATGAGCAAATAAAATACAGCACATAGGCAGGTACTCTACCCAGAGCCTGAAGTCAATTTGAATTTAGTTGATATCATACAGAAGAAATCCAATTTATAGCAAAGGGCAGTCACTGGATATATTTAATGTCTGAGCACAGCTAATGTTTTAACCATCAAATATACCTCCCACTTTATCCAATCACTTCAGTTATATAATAATAGCAAATGTACCATTAAAGTGTCAGTAAAGCCAGTTGACTTCATCCAAAAAAAGAAAGTAACTTTGTGGGCCACAAAGAGACAGAAGCATGGTACTCCTGAAGAGATATCATACATAAAACCATAAAAATTTAATAAAATGTTCAGTCCTAAATGAGTGGTTCAAAACCACAAATGTGAAATGAAGTACAGAGAAGGAGAATAATCATGTGGGACTGGGGCAGTCAGAAAACATACCCCAAAATGTAAAGCTGAAATAAACCTAAAAGATGATCAGAAAAGATACAGAACAATGATATGGGCAGACATTCAGATGAGGGAAGAGTAAGGGCAAGGGCATGGAGATAAGACTGGGACTCTTGATGAGCTTTCTGGGGATCAATAAATAACCTAACCACTCTAATTAAGGATTTATGAGTAGCTCAGAGAGATCTCAGACAGTGTATGGAACATCTTAAATGCCAAACTATAGATTTATATTTCATTTTATAGACTATGGCAGGGGTGGGGAACATCCAGCCAGTGGACCATATAAGGCCCTTGAAATCATTTGGTCTGGCCCTGCCAAGGCATTAGGGTTACTTAATTAAATGTCTGACCAAATACAACAGGCTAATTTATATATATATATATATATATATATATATATATATATATATATATATATATATATATATAAATATAAATATAAATATATACATATATATATATTGATTTTTTACAGAGAGGAAGGGAGAGAGATAGAGAGTTAGAAACATCGATGAGAGAGAAACATCGATCAGCTGCCTCCTGCACATCTCCTACTGGGGATATGCCCGCAACCAAGGTACATGCACTTGACCGGAATCAAACCTGGGACCTTTCAGTCCACAGGCGGACGCTCTATCCACTGAGCCAAACCGGTTTCGGCAACAGGCTAATTTTTAAGTTGATACTTTTGTATGGCCCAAGAATCTATAATAATAAAAGTGTAATATGCTAATTAGACTGGACATCCTTCCAGACGACCTTCAGGGCTGTGAGGGAAGCCCGGGTCCTGGGTGCCAGAGGGAAGCTGGGGTCGGCAGCCGGGGGAAGGAAGGCCTACTCTTGCACAAATTTCTTGCATCAGGCCTCTAGTCCTATATAATAAAAGCCTAATATGCTAAATGTCCAGTTGTCCGGTAGGCATTCAACCAATCAAAGTGTAATATGCTAATGATATGCTAAGGCCATTCAACTGCTCCCTATGATGTGCACTGACCACCAGGGGGCAGACAATCAGTCGACCAGTCGCTATGATGTGCACTGACCACCAGGGGGCAGACGCTCTGCCCGGTAGGTTATCTTGCTGCTAGGGTCCAGCCAATCGGGACTGAGTGAGATGGGCTGGACACACCCTGTAGCCCTCCCGTGGCCCCTCCCAGGCTGGTCAACCTCCCATGTCCCTCCCTGGCCCCGACTGCTCCTGTGGGGTCCCTCGACCTCGCCTGTGCCCTCTTGCAATCTGGGCTGAGGGATCCCCTGAGTGCACAAATTTCATGCACCAGGCCTCTAGTGATGTTATAAATATACAAATGTCCTTTGGCAGTAAAAAGGTTCCCTACTCCTGGACTATGGGGAAACATTGAAGGTTTTTGAGCAGGGAGTGGTGGTAGTGAAACAAAAACAGAATGGAAAGCAATGTGACAACAATATAATAGATGTGGGGTTTTTTTTGGGGGGGGGTGAATAATGGGAAAAGACAGAAATAGGAAGGGGCACAGTCAGAAGATAGGGAGACAATTTAGAAAACAATTTTTAAATTAGAAAGAGAAGGCACCAGCCCAGCTAGTGTGGCTCAGTGATTGAGCATCAACTCAGGAACCAAGAAGTCACCAGTTCAATTCCCAGTCAGGGGACATGCCCAGGTTGTGGGCTTGATCCCCAGTAGGGGCCGTGCAGGAGGCAACAAATCAATGACTTCCTCTCTCATTGATGTGTCTATCTCTCTATCCCTCTTCCTTCCTCTCTCTCTAAAATGCAATAAAATTTTTTTTTTAAAATGAGAGTGTACCAAGGAATACTGAAAAGGGTTGGCATCTCAGAAGAGATGAGAGACAGAATCTTAATCCTTCACACATTAGACAGGTACTGAATAAATGTTCCGTTGAACTAATTACAAATTTTCAAATCAGGATGAGTGAAAGAATGACTTAACAGGAAAAAGGGGAACTGTTTTAAAGAGAAAGGTTCATTGCCCAGCCTGCAGGGCTCAGTGGTTGAGCATCAATCTATGAACCAGGAGGTCACAGTTGGATTTCTGGTCAGGGCACATGCCTAGGTTGTGGGCTCAATCCCCACTGGGGGGCATACAGGAAGCAGCCAATCAATGATTCTCTCTCATCATTGATGTTTCTATCTCTCTCTCCCTCTCCCTTCCTCTCTCAAAGCAATAAAAATAAAGAGAAAGGTTCACAATATTAAACAAGGTTGCATTGTTCATCTCTATCATTGTGTATACTTTGTCTAAGTGTTCCATAGGATCAAGTCCTAGAAGTAGAAAAGCTGTATCATGGAATATATGCATTTTACACATGTTTTATACCATTGTAACTCAGTAAAAATAAAATAATCAAATAAATACAGTATCAGGTACTAAATAAATAAGCTAAAAAAAACTAAATGTGAGCCAAAAAATTAAATCTTAAAATGTACTTGGCCTCAACATGTTTTTAAAGCAATCTTTTATGTTTTGCTAAAAAAAAATCAAACCAACACCACCACCGTCATCCAATATACATAAGACCATCACTACCACCTCCAAGCCATACATAGTGCCTACACATATGCCCCAAATCTTTAAAACACTTACCTAAGATGTAAGCAGCCACTAATTTTTGATTTACACTTAAGTGGAGGTAGAGAGGCACCAGCGATTCCACATCCCCCAGTGTAGGAAGCATCAGAGCTGCAATGCACACCACTGCCAGGAAGACAGTTAGTAAACTAGGTCCTGAGGAGACAGTTCTGTTTTCTGTATAAAAGACAAAAATCCTTGAGCTTGCTTCTATAAACAACTTAGACAAAAGTTTGTTCACATATACTGTCCACCATTCACCAGGATTCTGGTTTTGCCTAAATTCTCTGACTCTTTCCCCATCACTCCCATTCCATAGGGACCTATCTGCTGAACTTATCTGGAAGCCCATACTTCTCTGAGTCATAGGGTGGAATGTTGTAACAGCATTGTGAGGTAGTGAGTTCCTATTGAAAGGCTACCATCCTTCCGCACACTCTCCTCACTGTAATCAGTAGAACACGTTCAAGCATGTATCAGCTGTGTATGTTTATAAATTATATGCACAAATACTGTCCTATTATACTTAACATAAACCATACACATAAAATTTTTAAATAATGAGCTAAAAATAGACATTGAAATTCTGATGTTTTCTTCCTGTACCCTAATGGATTGCTTATGTGAACTTCTTTCTGAAACACACTGCACTAGAGCTCCACTACCTTCTAGAACTATCGTAGGTAGGTCTCCAGACATTTGGTCCTAATAACCACAGCATCCTGCAACTAATTTTGAAAATGTTAAGGCAGCAAAAAGGCACTATTTGAGTGTTTTAAAGCTACTTATGAAAACTCTTACCCTCTGCTCTACTCCCATTTACAGCAAAGAAGAAAGCAGCAGAAACAATATTTGGCAAATATTATGCTAAGTGAAACAAACCAGTCACAGGACAAATACTGCAAAATTCCACTTATACATAAAAAATTCCACTTATATGAAGTGTCTAAAATAGTCAAAGTCATAGAAGCAGAGAGTAGAATGGTGGTCGCTAGGGGTTGGGGGTGTTTGAGATGGGAGTTACTAATCAGAGGACATAAAGTGTCAATTATGTAAGATGAGTATGGACTAGAGATCTGCTGTACAACATTGTACCTATAGTCAACAATAGTGTTTTGTAGACTGAAATATTTGTGAACAGGGTAGATCTCATGTTAAGTATTCTTACCACGACAAAATAAAATTTATAAAGCATTTATTATCGGCCTTACTATTCTACAGTTCTGGTGTATGTGTACAATATCTATACGTATATTTTTAAGAAACCCATTAAGAGAATTTTCTGTTATTTGGCTTTTCCCACTACCCTTTCTTTCATTAAAAGGAATAGCCAACAACAACATAATCTTTGTCTTTCATTAATGAAATAATCCTGCTCATTTTATTATTAAATGCAGCTTTTCTAAATTATTAATACTTTAGCTTTTGTGCAAAGTTTCATGGAGCATCGCCAAAACCAGGTAAATGAAAACAAATTCAAATTTTATAGTGATTATTGTTTGAGGTGAAACAATAGCATTAATACCTAAAAACTTGCCCATGAACATAGACATAAGGGTAGTGAAGGCCTAGAGCCTGGAGCGGGACAGGAATCGAATGATGGGGGAATAGGGGGATAAAGAGGGGGATATTTGATGGGGTAAATACTTCAAAACAAGTCTTGTTTTCATTAATAAATGAAGTACCTTTACATTTATATTTGTTGCAAAGATATGTTTCCAAGGAAAACACTGACAATTACACTGCTCACTGCAAACCTACAATCGAGATAATTTCAAGTAATTTTTAGTATTTAGAGAAATTTTAAAAAATATTTGCATAAATGGTTGAAGTTTTTCAAAATGGAAATAGCTCTTTTTTTTAAATCCTCACCTGAAGACATACAGAGAGAGAGAGAGAGAGAGATCAGTTGCCTTCCCTAAGTGCCCCATTGGGGATGGAACCCGCAACCCAGGTATGTGCCCCAACCAGGAATCAAACTGGCAAACTTTTGGTGCACGGGATGATGCTTAATCAACTGAGCCACTCCACTGGGCAGGAAATCGCTCTTTTTATGATTGTTGTAAAAATTTTATAGAGATACAGAAATCATAAAATTCCTATGTAATCTCATCTTCCTGGAAATAACACTATGTAAAGCTTGCTACAGATCCTTTTGGATTTTATTAATGCCCATATAAACATGTAAAATAATTTTTTACATAAATGAGACTATAACACACTGTTATAATATTATAATATACTATAATATACTGTTCTATACCTGTTTTTTCTCACTTCAGAATATATTTGAACCCTTAGGAATATATTTGAACCTCTTTCCATGTTAATATACAACCATCTATCATTCTATTAGAACCTTATATATACCTGCCTGGCATCCCATCTCACAAACATTTATAATTTAATCAATCCCCAACTGATAGACATGTAAAAGTATGCTTTGTGGGTTCCCCTTAGTTAAATTTCTACTAAATGAATATATACAAGATTATATTTATGTGCATACACAAGTCCTAGAGAGTAACATGGAACATTTATATCAGCATATTTGTTAAGTGTATGGTATTATAAGGATTGCTTCCTTTTTAAAATTTAGTGCCATATGTTTTTATACAATAAACTTGATAAACAAATCTCATTTTTACTGCTTTACAATACATTTAAAAATCCAAATCTTTCATAAGCATAGCCTTTGACCATTTTCCAGCTAGCTCAGCGCCTCACAACATTGTTGTATTGATAACATGTCTAATAAACACTTTCCAAGCTAAAGACATGAAAAAATAATACCACTTCAAAACCTCTCCAGAAACAATCTCAATTTGTTTCAAAATTTTAGTTCAATCCTCGCCAGTTTGGCTCAGTGGATAGAGCATTGACTTGCAGACTGAAGGGTCCCAGGTTTGATTCCCGTCAAGGGCACATGCCTGGGCTGTGGGCTCAATCTCCAGTTTGAGGCGTGCAGGAGGCAGTCGATCAATGATTCTCTCTCGTCATTGATGTTTCTATCTCTCTCTCCCTCACCCTTCCTCTCTGAAATCAATAAAATATATAAAAAATTTTAGTTCAGAGAAACTTAATGATAAACCTGAGAATCTTATATACTGGAAACTACACATAATTCACTATAGTTGTGTGCCAAATCTGATGTTTTGGTCAACTACAGACTGCATATACAACTGTAGTTCCATAAGATTATAATGGAACTGAAAAATTCTTATCACCTAGTGATGTTGTAGCCATCACAGTGTCATAGCATAACACATTACTCACATGTTTTTGGTGCTACTGGTATGAACAAACCTACTGAGCTACCATTTGTATAAAAGTACAGCACATATAATTATGTACAGCACATAATTATTGATAATGATAATAAAAGATGATGTTACTGGCTTCTGTATTTACTATATTACATATACTTTTGTATCATTATTTTATAGTATACTCTTTCTACTTCTAGAGTTTGCTGTAAAACAGTATGCCATGTTATGCAGGAAACAGCAGCCTCACAGGTCTTATGTTTTCCATGTCTCTTGATTGTATCATGCTCTCTTGTGCTTGATTTAATCTTGTGTTGTTTTGTGCATTAACATGCTACACAGGTTTGTAGCCTAGAAGCAATAGGTTATACCTTATAGCCTAGGTGTGTAGTAGACTATACTATGTAGGTTTGTGTAAGTGCACTCTATGATGTTTGAATAACAAAACTGTCTAATGAGCCCTGACTGGTTTGGCTCAGTGGATAGAGCGTCACCCTGTGGACTGAAGGGTCCCGGGTTCGATTCTGGTCAAGGGCATGTACCTTGGTTGCGGGCACATCCCCAGTGGGGGGTGTGCAGGAGGCAGCTGATCGATGTTTCTCTCTCATCGATATTTCTAACTCTCTATCCCTCTCCCTTCCTCTCTGTAAAAAATCAATAAAATATATTTTTAAAAAACTGTCTAATGACACATTTCTCAGAATGTATCCCAGTGATTGACACATGACTGTAATAAAAAAATAAACAGAAGTTTAAAATATCACTTTGTCAATACAGACTAAATCAATCACCATTGCACTCTATTAAAGAAGAAAACTTTATTCAATTCCATATTAGAAACATTAGAAACATATCACCCTTGCTCTAGAGTGTCCATAGCAGTGGAAACCTTATAAGACAAAGAAAGCCAACCCAACAGACCCTACCAAATAAGAAGTTCAGTGAAGCTATAGTCAGCCACAGATTCAACAAACCATTGATTTGCAGTTGGAGGATACAGAACCCATGGATACAAAGGGCCGAATAAGACACTTGAGCAACTGCTGATTTTAGTATTGGGGGGTGGGGCGGTTCTGGAGCCAGTCATCCTCAGGTACCAAAGGACAATTGTACTCTGTGCTGAGAACATAATGGTACACCAGACAAATAAGAGGCCTGCTTTCACTGAGCTTTCTGACATGGATTTTTCTTTTTTTCAAAACAGAGATCACATGTTATTCCAGTATCACCTAATTTTATTTATTTACCTACTCCAATTTTACAATTAGAAGAATACTATATTTCAGATACCAAAGATTCGTTATAAAAATAAAGTAAGAATAAAATGCTCAATTATACTACACATTATAATTATTTAGCCTTTCAGGATAATTTTTCACCTAAATTTTCATGCACTTAAAAATAAAAGAGGATAGAGAAACCAAGATGGCGGCATAGGTAAACAACTGAAATTGCTGCCTCGCACACGCACTTCAAAAATACAACTAAAAGATAAAACGGACATCATCCAGAACCACAGGAAGGCTGGCTGAGTGGAAATTCTACAACTAGAAGGAAAGAGAAAAGCACACTGAGACTCAGAGGAGGTGCGGAAGTAAAGTGCAGAGCTGGGCCTCATCCGGGCACCTCCAAATCCCAAACAAAGAAGAGGAATCTGCAGATCTCTCCCTAGTTCCTGCTGGGTAGCCTCAGGAAAAGGCTAAATTAGCACCTCCTTAGAAATCCAAGAGCCAGTGTACCCAGTGGTCAGAGTGGGACCATCCAGATTACAACTCCTCAGATCCATAAGGGACACACTCAGGGGGCAGACTCAGTGAGCACCAAAGCCCCACTGAAGCAAGTCTTGCCCCATAAGGGTATCTCCAGCACAGAAGTTCTCCCACCATAGACACAGCTTATTCTCACAGCCAACTGGCCTGTTGGTCAATTCCTCCCAGTGATACCAACTACAATCAAGGCTTAACTACAACAAGACTGTGCACACAGCCCACAAAGGGGTGCACCAAGAGTGTCCACCTCAAGTAATTGGGGAGGCTGTGCCACTGGGCCCCATAGGACACCTAGCACAGAAAGCCACCCTATCAACACAGGGAAGCATAAAAAATGCGGAGACAAAGAAACGGGTCACAAATGACAGAAATGGAGGAAAGCAAACTACTGGATATAGAGTTCAAAACCACACTTATAAGGTTTTTCAAGAATTTTCTAGAAACTGCTGATAAATTTAGTGAGACACTCCATAAATCTAATGAGATCCTTGAGGATATGAAAAGGACTAACTGGAAATTAAGCATACACTGACTGAAATAAAGAATATTATACATAGATCCAACAGCAGACTAGAGGATCAAAAGAATCAAGTCAAAGATCTGAAATACGAAGAAGTAAAAAGCACCCAACCAGAAAAGCAAAAAGAAAAAAGAATCCAAAAATATGAAGATAGTATAAGGAGCCTCTGGGACAACTTCAAGCGAACCAACATCTGAATTATAGGGGTGCCAGAAGAAGAGAGAGAGCAAGATATTGAAAACCTATTTGAAGAAATAATGACAGAAAACTTCCCCTACCTGGTGAAAGAAATAGACTTACAAGTCCAGGAAGTGCAGAGAACCCCAAACAAAAGGAATCCAAAGAGGACCACACCAAGACACATCATAATTAAAATGCCAAGAGCAAAAGACAAAGAGAGAATCTTAAAAGCAGCAAGAGAAAAACAGTCAGTTACCTACAAGGGAGTACCCATACAACTGTCAGCTGATTTCTCAACAGAAACTATGCAGGCCAGAAGGGAGTGGCAAGACATATTCAAAGTGATGAATACCAAGAACCTACAACCAAGATTACTTTACCCAGCAAAGCTATCATTCAGAATTGAAGGTCAGATAAAGAGCTTCACAGATAAGAAAAAGCTAAAGGAGTTCATCACCACCAAACCAGTATTATATGAAATGCTGAAAGGTATTCTTTAAGAAGAGGAAAAAGAAGAGAAAGGTAAAGATACAAATTATGAACAACAAATACACATCTATTAAGTGAATCTAAAAATCACGTGAATAAAAAATCTGATGAACACAATTAACTAGTGAATATAATAGAATCAGGGGCATAGAAAGGGAATGGACTGACAATTCTTGCGGGGAAAGAGGTGTGGGGGGAGTGGGAAGAGACTGGACAAAAATCGTACACCTATGGATGAGGACAGTGGGGGGGGAGTGAGGGCGGAGGGTGGGGTGGGAACTGGGTGGAGGGGAGTTATGGGGGGAAAAAAGAGGAACAACTGTAATAATATGAACAATAAAGATTTAATTTAAAAAATAAAATAAAAAATAAAAGAGGATAGCCCTAGCTGGTTTGGCTCAGTTGATAGAGCATCAGCCTGCGAACTGAAGGGTCCCGGGTTCGATTCCGGTCAAGGGCACATACCCAGGTTGTGGGCTCAATCCCCATTAGGGGGCATTCAGGAGGCAGCTGATCAAGGATTCTCTCTCATTATTGGAGGACGAAACCAAGATGGCGGTATAGGTTAACGCCGGAGATTGCTGCTTCGAACAACCACTTCAAAAAACAACTAAACGACGTAACGGATATCACCCAGAACCACAGGAAGGCTGGCTGAGTGGAAATTCTCCAACTAGGAGGAAAGAGAATATCATACCCAGACTCAGAGGAGGCGCAGTGCTGAAGTGAAATACTGAGGTGCGGAGTGCGAGCGGAGCGGGCTGGCGGCGAGGACGCGGTTGTTGTTTTCAATCGGGAGGGAGTCTCAGAGTCTGAGCTCCAGATCCGGGCGAGTCTCTAGGGACCCAGACTCAAAAGGGAGAAGCGGGACTGTCTGGCTTCGGTCGGAACTCGAAGGCAGCTTTCTCTCCGAGGTTTGCAGCAGTTGCTGGGACTCTGTGAGGCAGAGCCCCTAGGGACGGAACTGAAAGCAGCCATAACTGCTCGCTCCAGCCCGCCCTGTAGATCCCCGGGGACCCGCCCCCACCCAAGCCCTGCACAGAGCCATTTGCCGGATAGCCTCAGGCAAACGCTAGATTAGCACCGCCCTAGAGATCTAGCACAGAAGCTCTCCCACTGCAGACACAGCGGACTCTCATAGCCAGTTAGCCTGGAGGTCAAATCACCCCCGGTATTGCCGACAACAATCAAGGCTTAACTACAACAAGACTGCGCACAAAGACCACTAGGGGGTGCACCAAGAAAGCATAAAAAATGCAGAGACAAAGAAACAGGACAAAACTGTCAATGGAGGATATTGAGTTCAGAACCACACTTTTAAGGTCTCTTAAGAACTGTCTAGAAGCCACCGATAAATGTAGTGAGATCCTCAAGAAAACTAATGAGACCCTCGATGTTATATTGGGGAACCAACTAGAAATTAAGCATACACTGACTGAAATAACGAATACTATACAGACTCCCAACAGCAGACCAGAGGAGCGCAAGAATCAAGTCAATGATTTGAAATGCGAAGAAGCAAAAAACACCCAACCAGAAAAGCAAAATGAAAAAAGAATCCAAAAATACGAAGATAGTGTAAGGAGCCTCTGGGACAGTTTCAAGCGTACCAACATCAGAATTATAGGGGTGCCAGAAGATGAGAGAGAGCAAGATATTGAAAACCTATTTGAAGAAATAATGACAGAAAACTTCCCCTACCTGGTGAAAGAAATAGACTTACAGGTCCAGGAAGCACAGAGAACCCCAAACAAAAGGAATCCAAAGAGGACCACACCAAGACACATCATAATTAAAATGCCAAGAGCAAATGACAAAGAGAGACTCTAAAAGGAGCAAGAGAAAGAAACTCAGTTACCTACAAGGGAATACCCATACGACTGTCAGCTGATTTCTCAACAGAAACTTTGCAGGCCAGAAGGGAGTGGCAAGAAATATTCAAAGTGATGAATACCAAGAACCTACAACCAAGATTACTTTATCCAGCAAAGCTATCATTCAGAACTGAAGGTCAGATAAAGAGCTTCACAGAAAGGAAAAGCTAAAGGAGTTCATCACCACCAAACCAGTATTATATGAAATGCTGAAAGGTACCCTTTAAGAAGAGGAAGAAGAAGAAAAAGGTAAAGATACAAATTATGAACAACAAACATGCATCTATCAACAAGTGAATCTAAGAATCAAGTGAATAAATAATCTGGTGATCATAATAGAATCAGGGACATAGAAATGGAATGGACTGACTATTCTTGGGGGGGAGGGGGGTGTGGGGGGTGCAGGAGGAGACTGGACAAAAATCGTGCACCTATGGATGAGGACAGTGGGTGGGGAGTGAGGGCGGAGGGTGGGGCGGGAACTGGGAGGAGGGGAGTTATGGGGGAAAAAAGAGGAACAAATGTAATAATCTGAACAATAAAGATTTAATTAAAAAAATAAAAATAAAATAAAAATTGCTAAAAATAAAAAAAAGGATTCTCTCTCATTATTGATGTTTCTATCTCTCTCTCCCTCTCCCTTCCTCTCTGAAATCAATAAAAATATATTTAAAAATAAAAATAAAAGAGGATAAAATACAACTAAACTTTTAACTCTTATTCTTGGCTATTAAACTAGTCTATTAATTACAAATGAGCTCCAATGATCACTTTTTTAACCATTTGTATGCCATAAGCATCTACAGACACAAGCAGCAGACATTTTAAAATTAAATTCAAAATATAGTGGCAATTGATTTAAATTATGAATTTAACATAAAAAACAAATATTCATTTTATGGCCTTTCTTGTTCTAGAGAAGGCATTGTGAAAGGGGAATCTTGAATATCATAAATATTTATAAGTTGACTTAATATTAATATTGGGCGGGTGGTGGCTGAGCTGATGCCCAGGGTGGTCCCCTGGACAGGTGCCTCCTCCACGCCTCAGCCCACTCTGACCCGACAGTCGTGTGCGTGGGCACGGACCGTTCGGGCTGTGAGCTCTGCCTCGCGCGGGTGTGCACTGTGGGGCCTGCGGGCACAGTGAGGGGAGCCCCCTGCTCGCCATGGGGCCGGGCAGCTGGCGTGGGGCACAGGTTAGCAGCGTTGCTGGTCAGCCTGGCCCTCTGAGGACTCCTGCGTGTTTAACAGTGGACAGGCCACTGTACTGGGACCCCGGGCAGAGGGTGCCCCTGCCCAGGCCCCACCTGCTGCCTCCGTTTACCCTGGGAGAGGTGTGCTCCTTGCGCAGGTGCACTCAGCAGGTGAGGGTCCGCGTCGTCCGCGGTGACTCGTGTGTAAATAAAAGCGTTTTGGTAAAAAAAAAAAAAATATATATATATATATATATATTAATATTAATCTGAGGTCAAAGTGTCATTTGACAAAGGGTCTCTGTCAGCTTCAAAATAAGAAAAGCTGGTCCTGTCAGTCAATAACAGTTGCTGAGAAGAAATCAATCTACTAGCTACTACCCAGTCCCTAGTTTTGCTATCACCAGAAAATCTGGGCACTCCCTACACAGACAGAAGCCTTGCCTACAGTAAATCAAAGAGGCATTATTCCCTGTGTTATCAAAATAAACATGCTAAGATGAACAGACTGATAGGGAATCTATGAATTAATATAATGACAACTAGACTTTATGTGACAATTTCAAGGGCAGCTGCTATCACATTTATATATCACTATCAAAAAGTTCCCATGCTTTTCTATGGAAAATTTATCTACCTCCTCTTTTAATAGGGTTGGAGGGAGATAATGAGAAATTAAGAAGGAGAGGGACAGATATCCAAAGAGTTGAAGATGAGGATACTGTCAATGTTGAAATAATACATCATAACATGTCTATATATTTAAGCTGGAAGGAAATGAGGAATAGAGAGGGATTGAATCAATAGCTCACAGGGGATATTATAATCTACTTAGTTTAATTAACTTCAACTTTAATGACTTTTTTTTCCAAAAATAATATGAACAGTGCACCAAGCTTGGACTATTGCCAAACACAATCTCTCTCTCCTTCTTTGAACTAATCAAATGAGAAAGGATATAGAACAGTCACAGAAACAAAAGTATATAATTGCCAAATTGTGATAGCATTATAAAGTACAGTGCCTGCATTCTCAGGTTTTATAGATTTAAAGGTTATGGCAACATTTGCCTTCTCCTTACAGCATCCTTTAGTCCTCTCCTCTGAAAGTCCAGCTCTAGGCCTCGGCTCGATTTTAGGTACCTGATTTTTAGGTTCTGTTTCAAAAGTAGTTGATTAATTTTAAAGAAACAGATTATTTTTCTAGTAATTATTTTTAGCTCCCTAATTATTTTAAAGTTAGAAATGTGTAAGACCACAAAAGAGCTTTAAAAACCACCCAAAATTACCTGGTTGAAATGACTGCTCAAAAAATAAGCTATCACTTAATGGTTCCTTTATTCTTTTTTCCTCTTCTTCCTTTTGTTGCTCTTTTGCAGAAGGGAGAAGAGTGGCCACAACCTCTTTCCTTCCTAAAGCCTTCCTCTGGCTTTGTTCAGAAACTTGGAGACGGAATTTGTCCATTACTCCATAGTGACAGGATCGAACATCTTTATGACGAATCACACTGAAAACATTTAAAAATAACAAATGCTGTTTAGGTTTTGAGGGGGGTGGCTGTCAAACAGAATTCAGCAAGAGATTTCATACATTAAAATAATATTAACTGATTATAACCAAATATTCAAATACAGAGATTTGCTAATGATGCTTTAAAAAAAAATCACAGTATAACCCAAAAGGAAATGGGTGCTGCTGAAATATTTGATGAAAGCACATACTCTAAAACAGAGAATAAAAGTAAAATATGATGGGCAGCTCTAGCCGGTTTGGCTCAGTGGATAGAACATTGGCCTGCAAACTGAAAGGTACTGGGTTCAATTCAGGTCGAGGGCACATGCCCGGGTTGTGGGCTTTAAAAAAAAAATGATGGGCAAAGAAAACTCCTTTTGGCAATGACTTTTTCTGGATATCTGTATATATTAATATTTACTAAATAAGATATACTAAATTGTTTCTTCCTCCACAAAAGTGTCATAAATTTTCTATTGCCACTTGTTGTTCAAAAATATTAACACATTTTACAAACCTCACCCTAGACTTAAAATCTGAAATCCATGAATGCAGATAAAAATAAGCATTTGCATGAGTAATTCAGTCTGACCAATCCAACAGAAGGCTAACAATACACTTCTGTACCTCTCTGAAAAGAGTATAAAGCACTTCAATTTTTATGAGTTATCTGAAGTTCCATATATTTTACTTTGTTCTTTTTCTTTACTTTCTTCTTAATAGAGAACACAGAACAATTAGGTAAAGATAGCACATTTATTTGGCTAGAAACTACATTTCTTTGGAATAGTCCTTGCTTATTTTGTATTGAATGAAAATCAAAGGAAGTGTGCAAAAACACATTCTTAAAGATACATAATTTTAATGCTGTAAATCTATTAAAAAGAAAAGACTTCTGCTTCTCATTCTCCCAGAAAATTTAAACAAATACAGCTTACTGGGTGGCTTAAATTAACGGCTGGTCAATGGATCCATCTGGTCATCACCAGTTCTAAAGTGAAAATTAAGTATGAACAGCCTGAACAACCAGTCATTTATCTGGCACTCTAAGAAGAAATTATCTAGAAGAGCTCAGATAACCTTTTATAGATGAGTAGTTATGCACTTGCTTCCTGTTTGTATAGATTAACTTTAAAGCTTATTAGCTGAATCATTTTGGATGAACTTATATTACCATTATTCTGAGAGTGTAGTATTATTAGTTTCCCAAATTTCACTATAATAGCAAGATGTTCCAAAGAAAGTTAAATTTCTTATTATAGCTAGAGAAATTTAAAGGAATAAGTTAGAACTTTACCTTCATAAATGTCCATTATAACTAAAAGCACAACAATGAGGAAATGTTCACAGAAATATTAACACACATCAGTTATAATATAATTAAATATTATTAAGTATTTGTTTGACCTATTTAGAATCTATTAGCAACTTAACAAGAATTTTTTCTTTCTAATTCAACTTATTGGTGTGACACTGGTTAATAAAATTATATAGGTTTCAAGTATATAATTCTATAATACTTCAATTGTATATTGCATTGTGTGAGTATCACCCAAAGTCAAATTTTCTTCCATTACCATATATTTGACTCCCTTTACCCTTTACTACCTCTCCAAGAATTTTGATAGACTAAAACTTTCAGCAAAAATTCAAAGTATAATAAATGCCTATGTGGGAATAGCTTCAAGAAAAAACCTTTTCAAGTTAAACATATAAATATTAACACATTTAAAACATGTTACCAGGAAGTGATTGGGACTTACATATCCACACAACACTGAGGCTTTACTGCACCTGCAGCATCAACGACAACATACTTATTTGGAGTAGTACACAAAACTGAAAGAAAAAGTCACAATGACCATTAGTGTTTTTAAAAAATTAGTTTCTACAAGTAAAAAATTAGTAGGGACTAGTTTAATCCATCAAATAGACCTAGGAGACTCACCTTTGAACTTTAAGGCAAACTCATAGGGGTTATATAAAGTCAACACTTGCTTATGTGTTGACTGGTCATCTGCATAAAATATTAGCTCCGTGGGAAACACAAAAACAGGAAGATTTCCTTCCACTAAATCTTGCTGTTTTTTTTGTTGATGCATTGGCACTGAATCCCCCTTGCTGCAGCTTTTTTCACAGTCTCAAATCTATTTTGGACTTTCCTTAAAGTCAGTTAAAAATTCCAAAGCATTTTGGCAATCTAGAAAGAGAAGAGAGAAAGAAAACTGAATGATACCTGTTTTCATTTGTTGTCCCACCATGAAAAAGCATGTTTAGCATGCATTAAAATAGACCCCCAAATCATTTAAACAAGCCTTTTGACTTTTCCTCTAGGCTTACTTATACAGCTTTTAGCTAACTAAGCAAAGAAATTTATACATATTCCTTTCACATTCAAGGTTTCAACCTACAATAAATAACATTAATACCTGAATGAGGGAATAAAGGCTTTGTACCTCAATTTAATCACCCCCTTTCAAAGAGATATCAAAAAGACCACTCTTTTAAACCTCAGATTTTTAAATAAAGTAGAATAAAGTAAGTATTCCCTCTACCAACTTTATGTGAGCCAATCAAAAGTCTTAAAAACTAAAAAATACATAGAACAAAAAAAAATATAGGACAAAGTAAGTTTCCATGGTTTATGGAAGAAAAACATGAGAATCACTTTCACACTCATCTCAACAATACTATAGTGCCTTCAGGAAGCATGGATGGCAGAGTTATTTTCATCTTTTTTTCTACCGAAACCCAAGATAAGCAAAAATGTCTGGAAGGGAAGTCGAATATCCAAACTGTCCATGGAGTTTTCTATGAAATTTCAAAGTCAGTAAGTAGGTCTTGGTATGTGAGTGGCACTATGCCTCCCCCACCCCTCCACATCAAGTGCACAAACTTCATAAGAGCTATTTTCTTCTTCCAACTTTAAAGACCTTTCTGGATTCCTTCGGGGGTTGTTGAATATGTTCCAGACAGTTGTAACTGGCAGAAGTCTGACTGATAAGTGCAATGTTTACGATTTGTTACCTAATCTAATTTTAAGCAACATTACTTAGCTAGTACCCTGTGTGACTTTTTCAAATGCAAAAGCTAAAACATACAATCACAGAAAATACCTGATTTTCACCCTGTAGATGACTCATTTAAAATAAGTCATAAGCATTTAATAGTTTGCTTTCAAGTTCTCATATATTCAAAGTAAATATAACAAATGATTAATTTTTTGTTGTTTTACCGGCTATTAGAGTACACGTGCTGTGATTCTGATTTAAACCTTTCCCACTTTTATCAAATAGGATACTGTATAGTCATGCATGCAAATTTTTATCCTTTTCTTTCATCTAAATGCCTATTATATATAGGCCTGGCACTATGTCAGGAGCTGCACAAAGATAAAAAGATAAATAATGCACAGGCCTTGTCCTCAAGAAACTCAAGTCTCACTGGTAAAACAAAATAAATATTAAAGCCGCCTCTATTATAATGCATAGTATTGTATATGAAGTACTAGGGGATTAGAAGACTACATGAATAATTCTACCTGGAAGAGAGGCCAGGAGATAGCACTTGAGGTCCTTAAAGAAAAGGATACACACTTCTATGCTAGGGGTAGGGGTGGGGATAGGTATGGAGGGTATTCTGACCGAGGGAACAACATAAGCAAAGACGCAGAAACATGAAGAAAGAATGTTTAAAAGGTCCTAATCAAGGCCCTGGCCAGGTAGCTCAGTCCCCATACACCATGGTTGCGGTTCCATCCTTGGTCAGGCTACATACAAGAGTCAACCAATGAATGCATAAATAAGTGGAACAACAAATTGATGTTTCTCTCTCCCTCTTTCTCTCTCCTTGCCTTAAAAAAATATCAATAAATAAAAAATACTGTCAGGAGAACCAATATGGCAGAGTAGGTAAATGCCTGTACTCACTTCCTCCCACAGCCACATCAAAATTACAACTAAAATACAGAACAACCATCATTCAGAACCGCCTGAATAAAAAAGATTAAAAAACAAAAAAAGAACTGCCTGAAAACTAACTGAATGGAAGTCACACAACTAGAAAGGTAAAGAAAGCACACTGAGATTAGTAGGAGGGTAGGAGGGGTGGAGGCATGGAACAGGCTGGTCCAACACCCAAGTGTGCTGTTTTTATAATTGGGAGGGAGATTGTTTGTATGGAGGCTGCCCTTGAGGATAAGGGGTCCCAGCCCACCCCAAACCCCCAGCCCAGGGTTCCAGACCTAGGAAGAGAAGTCCCTGTAACTTTGGGCAGTAAAAACCAGCAGAGATTGTGGTTGAGTGACAAGGAGGCTGCTGAAGTCCCAGGTGCTCCTCTTAAAGGGCCATCACACAAACTTACATGGTCCATTGTTTGGCATCGGGACAGAAACTCAGAGGTGGCTTTCTCCCAGACAGGGGTGCTAGCAAGGGTCATTGTTCCTGGGATTGAACGTCCCCTGTCACAGGGATGACTGGAATCCATAGCTGAGTCCCAATCAGCCTGAAGCACACAGTTTGCTCCACCCTGGGGATTCCCTGAGATCCCACCCAACCCAATTTACAGCCCCACCCAAGCTGTTCACAACAGCTTTTCCATATGAATGGTCTGTCCTGGCTCAGGCTTCAGATTTTGCTAAAATCTGTCAAACAAGCTGCAGCTGGTGACAGCATACCCTAAACCTATCAATAAAAGGCCCAAGACCGGGGGGGGGGGGGGGGGGGGAAATGGCGGTGGTATAAACAGACGTGTCCCATGCCTTGTCCCGGAGCAGATAGGGTGAGCAGCTGAACCAAGTAACATCTAGCCCGAATAGGCAGAGGAAATTCAGCTGGGAGACAGTTTGCAGCTGGGAAAGGCAGAGGACTCCCGTAGAAAGGGGACTGTTGGAGACTGCGGCTGAAAACTCTCCCGGAACGGCTGGCTCAGCCGCGGAGCTCACGCCATCTTGAGTGGCTGTTTTCGGAAGCGTGTACATCCAAAGACCCGGCAACCATGGCATCCAGGAATTGGCTACTGACCCAGAAACACTGGATCTAAAGCAGCGCCAATACGTGGACTCAGAGGAGCCCTGCTCCTCCTCACAGAAGGTCAGATTTCGCCTTGATAAGGGTGCGGTTTGCAATTCATGTTGGAGAGAGGAACGCGCATGGGGGATAGTCTGCGCCCCATGAGGTCCACGGCCTTGGGGCCAGCGTGATCCACGAGTGCAGAAGGGGTCTCACAGGGTTGCCACCAGAAGGGAACGCTAAAAATAAGCCCATAGATGGATTGGGTGCAAAAAGGCAGCCTCGGATTTTGCCAGTGTACCAGCTGCTTAGTGCCAGGGGAGAGAGGACGTGCAGAAGAGACTGCACACAGAGCTGGACAGTGGAGGGTTGCGAGAGCTCACGCACCTCCTCAGGCCTTTTTTTTCTCTCTCCCCCTTAAATCTTTGAGTTTGGTTATTAAACCCAATACATAGGATCGCCCAATTGGGGTCACTCGCAGAGACTGCAGGGAAAAGTTGTTTTTGTGGAACCTGGGAATCAGAGCTGGGAGTAACAATCAAAGAAACAGCTCTGTGGCAGAAACAGCTCTCCCAAACTACTGGCTAGAGAGGACTTATAGCCTCGGAGGTCAATCCAGAAACACTGCCACCCAGAGGCTGAAACACAAACTGACTCTTCTGTAACACAAATAAAGGCAGTCTGGGAAACAAATACGGCCTGCTTTAAAATCAGGACAGTGGTCTACAACATAGAGGAACAGTGTATCGCAGGGAACTTCAACACTCTCCTGAATACCTGACAGGACTAAGGTGTGTCAAACAGAAGAGTAGAGGAACTGAAGGACCTTCACTACTGCACATTTTATTTTATTTTTTTCACCTTTTACTTAAGAAACTAATTTTTTTTCTTTTTTCATCACCTGATTTTACCTTTTTAATTACTACATTTCTATTTTTAACCAGTATTATTACTACTACCATTTTACCTTTTTTTAAAGTGTCATTATATTTTCTCTTTATCTTATTTTGGGATTAGTGTTCTAAATTCTATTTTCATCTTTCCTTTAGCATCATTTTACTCTACCTCAACTTTACCTTTACACCAAAACTCTCTTCCTCACTTTTCCCCTTTTGTTGTCCTGTTTCTCTTACCCTATTCCTGCTTTAGATTTTCCCTATTCCTTCTTTTTACCCCGTTAAAATTTCACCCTACTCATATATCTAATTTCCAATCCCCTGCTCTAAATCCATATACACCTCTCTCTTCTCTTTCTTCACTATCCAAATTTTTTTTCTCTCTGTCATTCGGTTGTTGTTTACTTGATTGTTCAGTATATTGTGGGGGGTTTTTATGCTTGTTTGTGAGATTGTTTTGCTTTCTCTTTCTATTTTTCTGTTTGTTTGTTTTTGTTTTTCTTTTCTGGTTATTTTATTTTATTTTATTTTTGCTCCTGTTTTCCCTCGCATCTCTTGATATCAATTGTTGTTTGTAGTTTGCATTCTGTTGCTGGAATTTGCTGGGATTAGTGTCTGTTCTATTGGAGTTTTCTCCACATATAAATAGTTTCTTCCCCTCTTCTATTTCATTCTCTTTCTTTTCTCTCTTACTTTTTTTTTTCCTTTTCCCAATTTCATTTTTGCACTCCTCTTTTTCTTTTTTTTTCTCTTTTTTTTTCTTTGCCTCTTCTTTCTTCCTTATCCCCTAAGTCTCTTTGATCTGGTGGTCACCTTTATTTGGGGTTACTAGTATCATGAATACATTTGTATTCAGTGCCTTGTGCTTTGTGCCTTGTGTTGTATTTTGTGCCATTAAATCAATGCAGCAGAGAGAGAACTACATAAACAAACACCTGGAAAAACAAACACCTGTCTCATGGGGAGACAAAGAAACAGCCTGCATATGAAAGAAAAACAGGCATCACCAGAAAAGGAAGTCAATGAAATGGAGGCAATGGAGGCAATGGAGGCAATGGAGGCAAGCAACCTGTCAGAGAAAGAATTCAGAGAAGTGGTCATAAGGTGGATGAAAAGAATGGAAGACAAATTCAACAATATGTGTAAGAACCAAGAGTAAAGGAAGAAGAACCAAGAAGAAATGAAAAATGATATCACTGCTATAAAGAACTCAATAGAAAGCATCAACAGTAGACCAGAAGAAGCAGAGGACTGCATCAGTGAGCTATAAGACAAGGTAGGAAAAAATACTCAAGCAGAGCAGCTTCTAGAAAAAAAAATTAAAAAGCAGGAGAGCCTAAGAGAACTTTGGGACAACACAAAACGAAATAACATCCACATAATAGGAGTGCCAGAAGGAGAGGAAACTGAGCAAGGAATAGAAAAGCTGTTTGAAAAAATAATGACAGAAAACTTCCCTGATATAGGGAAGAAAAAGCTCACACAAATCCAAGAAGCTCACAGAGTCCCAAACAAAATGAACCCCAAAAGACCGATGCCAAGGCACATTATAATTACATTGGCAAACACTAACGACAAAGCAAGAATCTTAAAAGTGGCCAGAGAGAGACAAAAAGTTACCTACAAAGGATCCCCCATCAGGCTAGCGACTGATTTCTCAACAGAAATGCATCAGGCAAGAAGGGAATGGAATGAAATATACAAAGTCATGCAAAGGAAGGGTCCGAATCCAAGAATACTGTACCCAGCAAGGCTACCAATCAAAATTGAGGGTGAAATCAAGAGTGTCACAAACAAAAAAGGACTACGGGAATTTATTACCACCAAACCAGCAATGCAAGAAATGCTAAAGGGTCTGCTGTAAAAAGAAAAAACAGGAAACAAAGAAGGAACACAGGGGTAAAGAATAAAAATGGCAACAAACAAGTACCTATCAATAATAACTTTAAATGTAAATGGATTAAATGCCCCAATCAAAAGACATAGGGTAACTGAGTGGATAAGAAAACATGACCCATATATCTGCTGTCTACAGGAAACCCACCTCAGAAAAAAAGACGCACACAGACTGATGGTGAAGGGATGGAAAAAGGTTTTTCAGGTGAATGGAAATAAAAAAAAAGATGGGGTAGCAATACTTATATCTGACAAATTAGATCTCAAAGTGAAGGACATAAAAAGAGATAAAGAAGGCCACTTCATAATACTAAAGGGAGCAGTCCAACAAGAAGAAATAACTCTGGTAAACATATACACACCCAATATAGGAGCACCCAAATACATAAGAAAACTTCTGGAGGGGATCTAGGGAGAGATTGACAGCAATACAATCATAGTAGGGGACTTCAACACGCCACTATCACCATTGGACAAATCCTCTAAACAAAAAATCAGCAAAGAAACGTCAATCCTAAATGACTCACTAGATCAGATGGAATTAATTGACATCTTCAGAACATTTCATCCCAAAGCCACAGAATATACATTCTTCTCAAGTACACATGGGTCATTTTCAAAGATAGACCATAGATTGGGTCACAGGCAAAGTCTCTACAAATTCAAGAAGATAAAAATCAAATCAAGCATCTTCTCAGATCACAATGGCATAAAACTGGAAATCAACTACAATAAAAGCAATTCAAAAAAATCAAACACATAGAGACTAAATAGCATGCTATTAGACAATGAATGGGTTACCAGAGAGATCAAAGAAGAAATAAAAAACATCATGGCAACAAACGACAATGAAAACACAACAATCCAAAACCTATGGGATACAGCGAAAGCAGTCTTGAGAGGGAAGTTCATAGCTCTACAAGCCTACTGCAAAAAACAAGAAACACTGATAATAAATTCCCTAACCCTACAACTCAAAGAGTTAGAAAAAGAGCAACAAGAAAAGCCCAGTGTAAGCAGAAGGAAAGAAATGATAAAGATCAGAGCGGAGATAAACGAAATAGAGACCAAAAAAACAATACAAAAGATCAACAAAACCAAGAGCTGGTTCTTTGAAAGGATACACAAGATTGATGAACCTCTAGCCAGGCTCAATAAGAAACAAAGAGAGAGGACCCAAATAAACAAAATCAGAAATGAAAGAGGAGAAATAACAACAGACCCCACAGAAATACAAAGGATTGTTAAAAAATACTATGGACAACTCTACTCCAACAAACTAGACAACCTGGAGGAAATGGACATATTCCTAGAAAAATACAACCTTCCAAAACTTAATTAGGAAGAATCTAAAAATCTCAATAGGCCAATAACTATGGAAGAAATTAAAGCAGTAATCAAAAAGCTCCTAGCAAACAAAAGCCCGGGGCCAGATGGCTTCACAGGGGAGATTTACCAAACATTCAAGGAAGAACTAAAACCTATCCTCCTCAGACTATTCCAAAAAATTCAAGAGGAAGGAACACTTCCAAGCTCATTCTATGAAGCCAGCATCATCTTCATACCAAAACCAGACAAAGACAACACAATGAAAGAGAATTACAGGCCAATATCCCTCATGAACATAGATGCCAAAATCCTCAACAAAATCCTAGCAAATCGGATCCAGCAGTACATCAGAAAGATCATACACCATGACCAAGTAGGATTTATCCCAGGGATGCAAGGATGGTACAATATCCGCAAATCAATAAACGTGATGCATCACATAAACAAATTGAGAGATAAAAAACACATAGTCATATCAATTGATGCAGAAAAAGCATTTGACAAAATCTAACACCCTTACTTCATAAAAACTCTCAGCAAGGTAGGAATAGAAGGATCATACCTCAACATAATAAAAGCCATATATGACAAACCCACAACCAACATCATAATCAATGGGCAAAAACTAAAACCATTTCCCCTAAGAACAGGAACAAGACAGGGATGCCCCCTCTCACCACTCCTGTTCAACATAGCACTGGAAGTGCTAGCCATTGCGATAAGACAAGAAGAAGAAATAAAAGGCATCCAAATTGGAAAAGAAGAAGTAAAACGGTCCTTATTTGCAGATTACATGATACTGTACATAGAGAACCCTAAAGACTCCATCAAAAAAGTATTAGACTTAATAAATGAATTCGGCAATGTAGCAGGATACAAAATTAATGCCAAGAAATCTATGGCATTTCTTTACACCAATAGTGAACTTACAGAAAGGGAGACTAAAAAAGCAATCCCATTTACCATCACACCAAGAAAATTAAGATACCTAGGAATAAATTTAACTAAGGAGGTAAAAGACTTATATGCAAAAAACTACAGGACACTGAAAAAATATATAGAGGAAGACATAAACAGATGGAAGAACATACCGTGTTCATGGATTGGTAGAATCAACATCATCAAAATGTCCATACTACCTAAAGCAACCTATAGATTCAATGCAATCCCCATTAAATTACCAGCAGCATATTTCACAGATCTAGAACGAACGCTCCAAAAATTCATCTGGAATAAAAAAAAGACCTCGAATAGCTGCAGCAATCCTGAGAAAGAAGAACAAAGTAGGTGGGATCTCAATACCAGATATCAAGCTGTATTACAAAGCCACTGTTCTTAAAACAGCATGGTACTGGCACAAGAACAGACATATAGATCAATGGAATAGAATAGAGAACCCAGAAATCGATCCAAACCACTATGCCCAATTAATATTCGGCAAAGGAGGCAAGAACATATAATGGAATCAAGACAGTCTCTTCAATAAATGGTGTTGGGGAAAATTGGACGGATGCATGCAAAAAGATGAAACTAGACCACCAACTCACACCTTACACAAAAATAAAGTCAAAATGGATAAAAGACTTAAACGTAAGACAGGAAACCATAAAAATACTAGAGGAATCCACAGGCAGCGAAATCACAAACATATGCCGAAGGAATTTCTTCTCTGATACTGCTCCTAGGGCAATGGAAACTAAAGAGAAAATAAACAAATGGGCCTACATCAAAATAAAAAGCTTTTGCACAGCAAAGGAAACCATCAACAAAACAACAAGAAGGCCCACTGCATGGGAGAACATATTTGCCAACGATATCACTGATAAGGGTTTAATCTCCACCATTTACAGGGAACTCATGCAACTTAACAATAGGAAGATAAACAATCCAATCAAAACATGGGCAACGGACTTAGATAGACACTTTTTGAAAGAGGGCATACAGAAGGCCGAAAGACATATGAAAACACGCTCAAATTCACTAATTATACGAGAGATGGAAATCAAAACGACAATGCGGTATCATCACACACCTGCCAGAATGGCTATTATCAACAAATCAACGGACAACAAGTGTTGGAGAGGATGTGGAAAAAAAGGACCCCTTCTGCACTGCTGGTGGGAATGCAGACTCGTGCAGCCACTGTGGAAAACAGTATGGAGTTTCCTCAAAAAACTAAAAGTGGAACTCCCATTTGACCCAGTGATCCCACTTCTAGGAATATATCCCAAGAAACCAGAAACACCAATCAGAAAGGATATATGCACCCCTATGTTCATGGCAGCACAATTCACCATAGCTAAGATTTGGAAACAGCCTAAGTGCCCATCGGCAGATGAGTGAATTAAAAAACTGTGGTACATCTACACAATGGAATACTACACTGCAGTAAAAAAGAAGGAACTCTTGCCATTTGCAACAGCATGGATGGAACTGGAGAGCATTATGCTAAGTGAAATTAGCCAGTCAGAGAAAGATAAATACCACATGATCTCACTCATTCGTGGAATATAGAGAACTACATAGACTGATGAACAGGGACAGATCCAAAGACAGAGAAACAGCGATCAGGCTATCAATCCCCAGAAGGAAAGTAGGGGAGGGTGGGGGTAAGGGGAAGAGACCAACCAAAGGACTTGTATGCATGCATACAAGCCAAACCAATGGACATGGACAACAGGGGAATGAGAACATGAGTGGGGGGGGGGGGAGGTTGGGGGTTAATGGGGGGATGAGGACACATTTGTAATACCTTAACCAATAAAGAAATTTTTTAAAAAAGGCCCAAGACCCAGCACTAGCACCAGCCTGCCTTGCTTCACAGCTGGGCCTTGCCTCCTGCACAGCAGCTCTTCCACTGTAGTTGAAGCTGGTCCTCAAAGCCAATTGACCTGAAGGTCAACTCCTCCCAGAGAGGCCAACAGCAATCAAGGCTCAACTACAAGACTGTGTGTACCCAGCCCACACAAGGGCACACCTAGAGTGCCCAGCTCAGGTGACTGGGGAGGCTGAGCCACTGAGCCCTACAGGACACCTACTACACAAGGCCACTCTACCAATTCCAGGAAACATAAGAGCTCTACCTAATACATAGAAACAAACACAGGTTAGCAGCCAAAATGCAGAGACAAAGAAACATGTCACAAATGAAAAAAAACTACTGGATACAGAGTTCAAAACAATGGTTATAAGATTACTCAAGGATCTTAATGAGAGCTTCAAGGAACCTAATGAGAGCTTTAAGGAACTTAGTGAGATTTTCAAGGATCTTAGTGAGAATGTCAAAGACATAAAAAAGACCAGTCAGAAATTAAGCATACAGTAACTGACATAAAAAATAATTTACAGGGACTCAACAGTAGAGTAGAGGATTCAGAGAATCAAATCAATGATTTGGGATACGAGGAAGCAAAAAATAACCAATCAGAAGAGCAAAAATAAAAAGAATCCAAAAATATGAAGATAGTGTAAGGAGCATCTGGGGCAACTTCAACAATACCAACATACACATTATGGAAATGCCAGAAGGAGAAGAGAGAGAGCAAGCTATTGAAAACCTATTTGAAGAAATAATGACAGAAAACTTCCCCTTCTTGGTGAAAGAAACAGACTTACAAGTCTAGGAAGTCCAAATAAGAGGAACCCAAAGAGGCCCACACCAAGAAACAACATAATTAAAATGACAAGGGTTAAAGACAAAGAATCTTAAAAGCAGCAAGAGAAAAGCAGTTAGTTACCTACAAGGGAGTGCCTGTGAATATCAGTTGATTTCTCAACAGAAACTTTCAAGCCATCATTTAGAATTGAGGGTTAGATAAATAACTACACAGACAAGAAAAAGCTAAAGGAGTTCATCACCACCAAACCAGTAATACATGAAATGTTAAGGGTATTCTTTAAGAAGAGGAAGAGGAAGAGGAAGAGGAAGAGGAAGAAGAAGAAGAAGAAGAAAAGGAGGAGGAGGAGGAGGAGGAGGAGGAGGAGGAGGAGGAGGAGGAGGAGGAGGAGGAGGAAAGAGGAGGAGGAGGAAAGAGGAGGAGGAAAAGGAGGAGGAGGAGAAGGAGGAGGAGGAGAAGAGAAGAAATATAAATAATAAAGTGGGAATAAATACATATCTATCAACAATCAAATCTAAAAATTAAAAAATAAAATAAATTTTAAAAAGCCTGGCCGGTGTGGCTCAGTGGCTGAGCACTGACTTATGAACTAGGAGGTTGGGGTTTGATTATTCCCGGTCAGGGCACATGCCCAGGTTGCAGGCTCCATCCCCAGTGTGGGGCATGCAGGAGGCAGTAAATCCATGATTCTCTCTCATCACTGATGTTTCTCTCTCCCTCTCCCTTCCTCTCTGAAATCAATAAAAAAATATTTTTAAAAAATTAAAAAATAATGAACAAGAAATCTAATGAACAAAATAATCTGGTGAATAAAACAGAATCAGAGGCATGGAAGCATGGAACAGACTGACGAATCTCGGAGGGAAGTGGGGAGGGGGTGGGAAGAGATTAACCAAAGATTTTACCTATGGACACAGACAGTAGGGTGGTGAAGGCCTGGAATGGGGCAGGAACTGGTTGGAGGGGAGCAATGGGGGGAAAAAGGGACATATGCAACACTCTCAACAATAAAGATTTTTTTTTAAAAAAGCCAAAAAATACTGTCAGTTAAAAAAAGTCATAATTCATACACTCTCCTAGATCATACTTGACAGAACTGAATGGCAGACCCCGAGCAATGGAAACAGCCCTATTTGCCTGCCTCCTTAGGCTTTTATTTTAACAACAGCTTGAACTAAAATTAACTATTAGATACTATCAGTAGGGTAAGCATCCTTGAGAAGACACATGCGTCTGTAGTGTCCTTTTAACAAGGACGTTTTGAAGTCTAAATATAAAGATTCAAGCAAAACACCCGGGGGCTCAGACTTGTTTGGAAAAGTCAAGGCAGGGTCTGCGGCCTTCGGCAAGGTCCCCCTAGAGGCCTCTGACCTTTCAGAGAATCCTCCTTACAGACTTTCCAACCAAGTCCCATGCTTCCCCACAGATCATCATGCTACTTTATGTCCATATTTCATAGCATGCATGTAGCTCATAACAGGGTTGTTTTTTACCAAGCTTAAAGGACCTTTAAACATTTTTTTTGCATTTTTTCATTATCTTTGTTGTTGAAAGTATTACAGATGTCCCCCATTTTTGCCTATCGGTTTTTATTTGTAACATTTAACATTTGTATGATTCATAAGAAATTTCAAACTTTTTTCATTAATCACTTATACTGAATGAATAGGGTGGTGAAGGCCTGGGGTAGGGGCAGGCTAGAATAGGTCAATGGGGGGGAAGGGGGTAGTATGTAATACTTGCAACAATAAAGATTTAAAATAATTATAAATATATGTAAAACTTGTAGTACTTACTCTAGGCCAGGCAATGTTCTGTTTGTTGTTTTATTAAATTAGGAAGAGACCAGATTAAGACAAAAATGTCAGCAGGCCACTTGCTTCTTAGTCCAGTATTCTTTCTGCTATACCAAAGTAATGATCCATTTGAATAAAATTAAACTAAGATTATTACGAAAAGCATTTGATTACATAATTCTAATTTACTCTCAGAAGTTTGGTATCTTATTTTTATTTTTTTAAAATATATTTTTATTGATTTCAGACAGGAAGGGAGAGATAGAAACATCAATGATGAGAAGGAATCACTGACTGGCTGCCTCCTGCACGCCCCCTACTGGGGACCGAGACCACAACCAGAGCATGTGCCCTTGACTGGAATTAAACCAGAGACCCTTGAGTCCACAGGCCGATGCTCTATACACTGAGCCAAACCAGCTAGGGTTTTTTAATAGAAAATAATAAGCTAAAAAAAGAATAAGCTCTATACTGACTTTCTTTTTTGCTCCCCTATTTTCTTTTTTAAATTTATCTTTCTTGTTAAAGGTATTACAGATGTCCCCCTTTTTTCCCTATTGACCCCTTTTAGCCCACACCCACCCCCTACCCCAGGCCTTTACCACACTATTGTCTGTGTCCATGGGTTATGTTCTTTGGTTAATCTCGTCCCACCCACCCCCAGCTTCTCTTTAAAATTCAACAGTCTGTTCCATGCTTCTGTGTTTCTGGATCTATTTTGTTTATCAGTTTATTTTGTTCTTTAGATTCCACATATGAGTGAGATTATGTGATACTTGTCTTTTTCTGACTGGCTTACTTCACTTAGCATACTCTCTAGGTCCATCCATGCTGTCTCAAAGGGTAAGATATCCTTTTTTACTGGTGCACAGTAGTCCATGGTGTAAATGTACCATAGCTTTTTTATCCACTCATCTACTAATGGGCACTTGGGCTATTTCCAGGTCTTAGCTATTGTAAATTGCACTGCTATGAACATAGGGGTGCATACATTCTTTCTGATTGGTGTTTCGGATTTCTAAGGATATACACCTAGAAGTGGGATCACTGGATAAATGGCAGTCCCATAATTTTTTCAAGAATCTCCATACTGTTTTCCATAGTGGCTGCACCAGTCTGCATTCCCACCAGTAGTGTACTAGGGTTCCCTTTTCTCCACAACTGGCCAGCACTTGTCATTTGTTGATTTGTTGATGGTAGACATTCTGACAGGTGTGAGGTGATACCACATTGTTGTTTTAATTTGCTTCTCACTGATGATTAGTGACTTATAATTACTTTCTTTGTAAGTTTGACTATTAGAAATAGAACATCCAAATTTGGCATTACTAAATAAAATTCAACATCTCATTCTAAAACTGTTAGGATGAGAATTTAGTTTATGATAAAAGGTGGAATATCTGATTTGTAGAAGATAGTTGAATTTGTACCTTACTCCTTATAAAATTTTAAAATTATGGCAAATTCCAAATGGATCAAAGTTTAAATGTAAAGAAATAAAACCAGAGCCCAGTTGGTGTGGCTCAGTGGTTGAGCATCAACCTATGAACCAGGAGGTCAGGGCACATGCCCAGCTGTGGGTTCAATCCCCAGTGGGAGGCGTGCAGCAGTCATTCGATTATTCTCTCATCATTGATGTTTCTATATCTCTGTCTCTTCCTCTGAAATGAATAAAAACATATATTTAAAAAAGAGAAAGAAAACCATAAAACACTAGAAATCTTGGGAAATAGTTTCTTTTTTATAATTTAGACTTTCTAACAACTAGAAACCAAAAAAATTTGGTAAATTCAACTATATTAAAGCTTTTAAAATTCTGCATGGCAAAATACTTACTAAGCAAAGAAAAAAGAACATTTTCAATTCATAGCATAGGCAATGTCTAATTTTCCTACTATATATAAGGAAACTACAAATCATTACCAAAAGACAACTCAATATGAAAACGAGCAAACACTGCAATAATTTATAGAAAAAGATATACAGATTGTTCTTAAACTTACGAAAGGTTTATAACCTCACCCACCAACTAAAGCTATACTGATAAAAGTTTTTACCTATCTGATTGGCAAAAATCAACAAGTTTGATAGCACATGATGGGAGCAATCAGGTATGTTCTTAACATTGATGGCATGGAGATAAATTGGCACATCCACTGTACCTGCTAAAATTAAATATGCATACCCTCAAATCTATGTTCTAGTTCTAGGAATTTATCTGGTAGAAATGTCCCTCCTGTGTGAAATAGTGTATGTGAAAGGTTTTTTGGTTTTTGTTTTTTCTTCAGCACTAAGGATTAAATAAAGTTTGTGAAGCACTCAGTAAGAGCTAGTAAAAGATTGGAAATAGCCCAACTATCCATTAATAGTAGATTCATTAAATAACACATGATATAGCCATGTGTTGAGATACCAGATATCTGTCAAGAAGAAAGAGGAAGCTCTTTGTATAATATGCATTTGGACTGATCTTCAAGTGTAGCATTAAGTGAGAAAGCAAGGTGCAACACAGAGTGTAAAGCATGCTGCCGTTTGTGTGGAAAAGGAAGATAAAAGAATATGTAAACCTATTTTCTTGGAAATGGGTAAAATATCTCTGGAAGGATAGCCAGGGTTGCCCCTGGAGAGGCAAACTGAGTGGCCAGGAACAAAGGTGGGAGAGTTTTCTCCAGATGCCCTTTTTCATTTTTTGAATTCTGAACACTATGAATACCTATTCAAATTGTTACTGTTGTTACTCCTCATCCGAGGATCTTTTCCCATGATTTTTAGAGAGAGTGGAAAGGAGGGTAAGTGGCAGAGAGAAATATCGATGTGAGGGACACATTGATTGGTTGCCTCCTACTCCTGCCCCAACCAGGGCGGTGATCGAGCCTGCAACTGAGGTACATGCCCTTGACCAAAACTGAACCCAGAACCCTTTAGTCCACAGGCCGACACTCTATCCACTGAGCCAAACAGGCTGGGGCTCAAATATTTTTTTAAGTTTGAGTTACACAACAACTCTCCTAGGGCCTAATTTGAAAAAGGTGCCAATTTTGAAACACAAGAAGAAATTTAGAAACAATTTGTGAAAAACCCCTTTTAATTGTATTTCTAATTTATGATCCTTTAATAACACTGAAAACCTTAAAACTGTGTGTAAAATAGAATCACTTCAATTAATTAAAATAATTCTGTGTACCACAAACTCATTGCAATGAAAAAAAACAAAGGTTTATTTAAGATAACTTGCAAACCTGGAAAAATGTAAAACTTTTTCTTATAAAGCATATAAGATGGTTTATAAAGCTAACCATAAAATTAAAACTAACCACACAGACCAAGTGCTACACTCTGGGTTCTAACCTTGAGAAGTTAATCGTCACAGGTCAGAGTAGAAATTTTACTAGCTTTATATATATATTGGCTTAGTAGAAATTCTTATTGTTTTAATTTTTAAGCTTTCTCTTTACCACTTGAATATGTACGCATTTCCCCACAAATCATGAATAAGCTGTCTATTCCCTGGTCACTATAAGTATTTTTTGAGCAGTTTATTTCTTTTCAGATCCCTGATTCCGTTTCTCACATATCTTGGAAAAGATGTGTTACCTCCTAAAGTCCAACCAGTGGAAATTAGGGAGGAATTAACACCAGGTCACCAGGGCAAATTCAGAGACTCTTCCAGCAAACCTAATGAAATTAACACCTGCCTTTAATTGATGGTTTTCTGGAGATTAACACTTTCTCTTCACTCCAGTCCACATTGAAAAACAATAAGGTACAGAAATTCTGGGGAGTGATAATACCAGCATACAGAGCCAATAAAATCTTAATGCAAATCCTATGTAATAAAAGCCTAATATGCTAAGTGTCCGAATGTCCGTTTGACCGTTCACTATAACACGCACTGACCACCAGGGGGCAGACACTCCGACCTGTAGGTTAGCTTGCTGCTGGGGTCCAGCCAATTGGGACTGGGAGAGATGGGCTGGATGTGCCCTGGAGCCTTCCTGTGGTCCCTTCCCAGCCACAATTGTACACTGGTGGGGTCTCTTGGGCTGGCCTACACCCTTTTGCAATCTGGGACCCTTCAGGGGATGTCAGAGAGCCGGTTTCAGCCCAGTCCCCACAGGCCAGGCCGAGGGACCCCACCAATACATGAATCCGTGCACCAGACCTCTAGTTTATTTATAAGATTGTTTTTATAAAAGCATGCACAATGTCAAAGAATGTTAGCTCCTGAGCCTTCTCATTTTACTGCTGAGGATAGCAGGTCCAGGGTAAGTGAGGGACTTACCAGTGTATTGATGGAAGGAGTCTGGTCACTACTCACACTTTCCTATTCCTCTTTGGTAAAGTGAGGATGAGAATTGCCTCAAGGGACTGTTGTGAGGAATATGAAGAAATGCTGGGAAATACCTGGCACAGCCTTCAATAGCACCCCAAGTCCCAGAAGACCCCCAAGGCTCGGGGGGCCGCCTTCCTGCTGTTGGCGACACGGGCTGCATGGTCCCGCTGCAGGCCCTTTGCACTTGCCGTCCCCGCTCCAGTCATCATCTCTTTTGTGTCTCAATTCAAAAATCCTGCCTCCCTAATGCTAACATCCACACATGCCCTCATCTCTAAAAAATGTCCCTCCTTTTCCAGAGTTCTCAAAGGATGATCCAAAATTCAATTCTTTTTTTTTTTTAAGGTTTTGGTTACTATTATATGAACAAACTATTTTTTAATATATTTTATTGATTTTTTACAGAGAGGAAGGGAGAGGGACAGAGAGTTAGAAATATCGATGAGAGAGAAACATAGATCAGCTGCCTCCTGCACACCCTCTACTGGGGATGTGCCTGCAACCAAGGTACATGCCCTTGACCGGAATCGAACCTGGGACCCTTCAGTCTGCAGGCCGATGCTCTATCCACTGAGCCAAACCGGTTAGGGCCAAAATTCAATTCTTGATATATATGTTTCCTTTTCAGTTTTATAAAGAAAATATCGAGACAATTCCACTTACTAAGATGTGCACACTTTCTTTTCCTGACTATAAAATAGCTATGGTTGTCAGTAAATGTTCATTAAGTCATTAATAACCAAGGTTTATCTTACTTGTTCTCTCTGGACACCATTATTTTCCTCATTCTTCAAAGCCTAGTTCAAATCCCTTCTCTCTGAAGCCTCCTTCTTCTACCATCCTGATCTACATGGATCTCACTGATTTTATTATGTTTTTAAAAAAATATATTTAATTGATTTTTTACAGAGAGGAAGGGGGAGGGATAGAGAGTTAGAAACATCGATAAGAGTGAAACATTGGTCAGCTGCCTCCTGCACATCCCCTACTGGGGATGTGCCCGCAACCAAGGTACATGCCCTTGACCGGAATCGAACCTGGGACCCTTGAGTCTGCAGGCTGATGCTCCATCCACTGAGCCAAACCGGTTAGGGCTATTATGTTTTTTTAAATATGTTTTTATTGATTTCAGAGAGGAAGGGAGAAGGAGAGAAAGAAACATCAATGATGAGAGAGAATCACTGATTGGCTGCCTCCTGCATGCAACCCAGTGGGGGTCAAGCCCACAACCCAGGCATATGTCCTGACCAGGAATCGAACTGTGACCCCCTGGTTCATAGGTCAACGCTCAATTGCTGAGCCATGCCAGCCAGGCTATTATGTTATTTTTATTTTCTTACCATATAGATTGGCTATTTTGAATTTTGTTTTGTGTGGATTAATTTTGACTCCCCAGACTTCAGGCATAGTGCCATATTGTTTTCCTGTGGGGTTTTAATTTCATCCTACATATACCCAAGCTCACTGTTAGGCTCTTAGCAGATACTGAGCTTATCAGTTAACCTACAGGTGTCTACTAAGAATTGTCTCCTTCATCAAGTAACACCTCTTCCCCGTAAGAGAACACACTTCATCCAAAGACAGGCAAAGGATCCCAATTAGAGGAACAGTAAATCTATAGTGCAGTGATGGTGAACCTATGATACGCGTGTCACCTCTGAACTCATTTTTTTGGTTGATTTTTCTTTGTTAAATGGCATTTAAATATATAAAATAAATATCAAAAATATAAATCTTCGTTTTACTATGGTTGCAAATATCAAAAAATTTCTATATGTGACACGGCACCAGAGTTAGGTTAGGGTTTTTCAAAATGCTGACACGCCGAGCTCAAAAGGTTCGCCATCACTGCTATAATGGCTACCTTGCCATAGGTTGGGGTAAAAGGAGAACAGACGATCAGCACTTCCAGCTGTCTTTACCCATTTCTCCCCTCTCTTCCTTCTATCTCCCTCCTCTTCCATCAGCTCCTCTGGCTCTTCAGTGCCCAACTGGGTCAACAGTGTTTAGAAATACCAGGCTCAAAAAAAAAGAGAGAAAGAAATACGAGGCTCCAACATACCCCCATACCCTCGACCTTACAGGGAAACTGTGAAGCTGGGAGCTGGTGCTACAGGAAACTACCTTGTTCTTCCACCTCCCCTCCGCCTCCACCCATCTTGCACTAAAGGCACAGAAATGCAATCCTAAATGAAATTTGAAAGAAAACCCTATGTATACCACCTTGTGATCAGTTTGCAAACTACTCCCACACCCCCCAATAAAGGCCTAAATACACTGAAATCCTCACACACACTTTCTACCATCAGTCCAGGGAGACCAGTACCCCCCCCCCAAATTTTATTATTTTCTGTTCCCCTCACTTTGGCTTGAGCAGAAAAAGATGAGACTGAGATAAACAGGGGAGTTTTGATATCTTTTACCACCATAGATTCAAAACTGTTAAGACCACAGAAACCATCTTGTCATTTGTCCCTCCTTTTTTGAGAACATGAGGCTGTGATAAAAATCAAATGAAAAAAGTGAAACCTAGATATTTTTATAATAAAGTGGTTCAAAGCTTGAAACAGACAGGGATGATTCAAAGTACAGACTTCCCCAGAAACTACTGACCCATTTCCTTGGCTTCAGAACACCAGCTACTATCTGTCCCTGGCTCTTGTGTTTACTCTGATTAGGGTTACTAGCTCCACCTCCAGGCCTGCTCCCTTTTATCTGGGCACAGGGGCTATCTTCTTCCTCCATGCTTGGTGCAGTCCTTGTCAATGCCAAGTAAGTAAGAAATAGTTAAGAGCAACAAGTTCTTTTGCTTTACTCTCAATGGCATTAAAACCTCTATTTCCTTCCCGTTTCATAAACTCAGTTATCTTCCTCTTTGAGTTTCACTATCATCTATTAGTATTTTCCTAAAGCTAACTCTTATACAAGTGATGTTATAATATTCTCTTTATATTTTTTAATAGTTCAATGCTCAATATTAAATACTTTTGCTTTTATAAATTTGCTAGGTTTTTTGTATAATTTGATCTTGCTAATGGGATTGACTGCTATAAATGATATGTAGTGATAAGTTATTACATATGCAAGATGTAAAGTTGAGCTCAGTGCATAGAGCCTCAGCCTGCCCACCGAAGGGTCCTGGGTTTGATTCTGGTCAAGGGCATGTACCTCAGTTGCAGGGTCCTCCCCAGCCCCGGTCCTGGTTGGGGCTCCTGCAGGAGGAAACCAATCGATATTTCTCTCACATTGATATTTCTCTCTGTCTTTCCCTCTCCCTTCCATTCTCTCTAAAAATCAATGGGGCCTTAGCCGGTTTGGCCCAGTGGAAAGTGCGTAGGCCTGTGGACTGAAGGATCCCAGGTTCAATTCCCATAAAGAGCACATGCCCAGGTTTCAGGCTCGATCCCCAGTAGGGGGCGTGCAGGAGGCACCCGATCAATGATTCTCTTTCATCATTGATTTTTCTATATCCCCCTCTCCCTCTCCCTTCCTCTCTGTAATCAGTAAAAACATATTTTAAGAAAAATCAATGGAAAATATCCTCGGGTGAGGATTAACAACAACAAAAAAGTAACAAAACAAACACCAAAAAACCCACAAAAAAAAGATGTAAAGTTGAGTAGTGCATGCTTTAAGCCAGCGGTTCTCAACCTGTGGGTCGCGACCCCTTTGGGGGTCAAATGACCCTTTCACAGGGGTCACCTAAATACATCCTGCATATCAGATATTTACATTACGATTCATAACAGTAGCAAAATTACAGTTATGAAGTAGCAACGAAAATAATTTTATGGTTGGGGGTCACCACAACATGAACTGTATTAAAGGGTCGTAGCATTAGGAAGGTTGAGTACCACTGCTTTAAGCATTTAAAAAATAAGGATGTCCAGTAATGTCTTTTTTAAGATATTTCTTTTAAGCTAGTTATTTCCAACATTTGTTTCACAATATCTCAATGTCTTTGTTATTTCAAGATGTGCAATTCTCAAAGCAATATCCATATTAATTCATTATATGAAGTATGTATGTTGCTACATATAGTACTCTAAGAAGTTTTAGAATCACAAATTCATTCAACAAACATTGACAGAGCACTTATATACCAAGCACTGTGCTATGGAATGTGGGGAAAAGATGGAAACATGCTCTCACCCTTCAAAACTCATCCAGCAGGAAAAACAGATACACATAGTAGTTAGAATATGATGTATTAAGTGTTAAAAGGCTGATAGATATAAAATGCTCTGGTAGCATAAAGAAAGTAACAGTCTGCCTTAAACGGGAGTTTTCAGAGGTAGTGGAGAGGGATAAATTCCAGGAAGAATATGTATAGATAGATGAAAGGGACTCTTAAAATTAGTTTTGGCATTGCCTATAGTTAAAAAATAGTATGAAAGAGATAAGCCAGGAAAGGTAAGCTGGAGGTGGATGGAGATAAATCTTATAAGCCAGTGGTTCTCAACCTTGGCTGCACATTAGAATCACCTGGGAATCTTTTTAAAATCCTGATTTCTGGGCCTCATCCTCCGAAAATTCTGTTTCTTTGTTATGGGGTGGGGCCACAACATTAGTAACAAAGAAACAGAATTTTCAGAGGATGAGGCCCAGAAATCAGGATTTTAAAAAGATTCCCAGGTGATTCTAATGTGCAGCCAAGGTTGAGAACCACTGTTATAAGCCAAGTTTGAGAGCTTTACACATGATTCTGGATGCCAGTGTTTCTCAACATGTGGTGCTGGAACAGCAGCAGCAGTTTCACCTGGTAACTTGTTAGAAATGCTAATTTTCAGGTCCCACCCTAGATCTACTGAATCAGAAATTCTGGGGTTTGCCCAGCCCATGTGGCTCAGTGGTTGAGCATTGACCTCTGAACCAGGAGGTCACGGTTCAATTCCCGGTGGGCCGGTGCATGCTCGGGTTGTGGGCTCCAGCCCCAGTAGGGGGCATGCAGGAGGCAGCCGATCAATGATTCTCTCTCATCATTGATGTTTCTCTCCCTCTCATTTCCTCTCTGAAATCAATAAAAATATATATTTTTAAAAATTAAAAAAAAATCTGGGGTTGGGGCCCTCCAGATGATTCTGATGCATACTACACTTGGAACCACTGCTTCAGGCAATGGGAAACCTCCATAGTATTTTAAGCAGGGAACTAGCTGGATAAGATCTTAAGTAGGAAGCTGATTGCCATTGACCAGTCAAGCACAGCACCTGACTCTAGAGTAGTCATAGTGAGAAGAAAAAAGCTGTTGAATCAGTGAGGCCTAGAGAGATGATGAGGGCCTAGATCAGTGGTTCTCAACCTTGGCTGCACATTAGAATCACCTGGGAATCTTTTTAAAATCCTGGTTTCTGGGCCTCATCCGCCGTAAATTCTGTTTCCTACTCCATAACAAAGAAACAGAATTTCCGGAGAATGAGGCCCAGAAATCAGGATTTTAAAAAGATTCCCAGGTGATTCTAATGTGCAGCCAAGGTTGAGAACCACTGGCCTAGATTAAGACAGTAGGAATGGAGAGGAAACAGATTTTAGAGATGCTTTGCAGGTGGCCCAAGTTCTATCAAGAGACTAGGAGAGATCCATACAAAGGTGTTACTGAAATGGCTTTTACATAAAAACATGTTGTACTCTTGTTGAATGTATTGACCACTAGATGTTTTAAGAAATGATCCAGAATAAAGGAAGGTCAAGAGCAACGTCTATGTTTTCCCATGGTGTCAAGAACAAAGGGTGCCCTAGCTTGCACATGTGTCTCCTGGTCTGCTTGGCAGTTCTACTTCTCACTGTAAGTTAGTAAACTGGCATTCATATATTAACAAAGAAATCTTTTGAGTTTGGTTAGTGTGAGTCAATTCCTGAGATTGATGAATAATTTCTGGATGTGCTGGAAAAATTAAATTTCAAACCCTGAAAAGTTAAAAAAAATGTTCTGGTGATCTAACCAAGATACTACCAAGGTGAGGCCCTGCTAGAACCACCTTGTTTTTATTCTAGCTTCATCACTGATCACATAGCCCACTTACTTCAGGAAAAAGTTGTAATGAGTGAAAGAATCAGACTTTGTACTATGCCATGAAGGTCAAGAAAGTCAAGTGGAACTGTTATTTCTGATTTTGGAAATAGGATTTAGCTGAGGCAATCTTTAATTTCCTGATAGAGAGGAGAATGAGAAGGAGAGGTACAGGTCAACCTATTCAGTAATTTCTATTTCTATTAGGACTCTGGATACCTCTTGTTACTTATTGAATGTTCTTTTAGTTGATATCAATATCTTGGCTTATTTGACAATCTTATTTTGGCCAAGAATAATTCCCAATAAAAAAAATGCACTATTTTATGGAATTGGAGAACTATAAAAGACCCTGGAGATTAAGATAAAATTTTCATATTACAGATGAGGAAATGGAAGCCCTCAGAGAGCAAATCACGTAATCTGTTTATTGTAGGGCAAGATTCTCCAGAATGCTACAGGGTGGCAAAACCAGATGAAGAGCAATACTGATAATCTCCTTTAAATTTTAGATAAGATTTTAAATTCCTCTATTTTTGCTCAGGTGGTATGGCTCAGTGGTTGAGCATCAATCTATGAACCAAGAGGTCATGGGTTCGATTCTGGTCAGGGCACATGCCCAGGTTGCAGGCTTGATCCCCAGTAGGGGGTGTGCAGGAGGGAGCCAATCAATGACTCTCTCATCATTGATGTTTCTATCACTCTCTCCCTCTTACTTCCTCTCTAAAATCAATGAAAATATATATTTTTTAAAATTAAAATAAAAAATAAATTCCTCTATTTTCCATTTTAAACTTTTTAAAAAACAGAAAAATAATAGCAAATTACTTACTTTATTTATCTAGTAGAGAATGGGGAAGCTTTTCTTGGAGTTTTTTGTTTTACATTTTCAGGAATTGGAGTTAAATGTAACAAGCTCCATTAAAAAATATTTGGGGAGAAAATGTGCATGAACAAGTTAAGGGAAGAAACATGCATTATTTTATAAGCTATTTGTTCTATGTACTATATTTGCCTATAAAAGAGTACCATTACACTGAATATTGCGCATTATATTTAATTATATATTACACGTAACGGGAATCTACATAACTACCTCATTTGCACAATTCCACATTTTCAAATATACTGATATTTGAGCAAACCTCTTATTTTGAGAGTTCAAGTACTTCAGAAACTCTCATCCTGTTTGGGTATGTAGACATTAACAAATTGAAAGGCACGTTTGGCCCCATTTTCCAAACTTCCAACTGCTTTATACCAAATATACCATGATTTAAAAGTTGGTGTCCACTCCGGCCTATACAATATCCTGTATATCGCATCTTATAGTCAGATTTCCAGCACTTAGGAAACGTCGACAAGATTTTCAGCATTAAGAATATATTGCCCTGACCAGTTTGGCTCAATGGATAGAGCGTCGGCCTGTGGACTGAAGGATCCCAGGTTCGATTCCAGTCAAGGGCATGTACCTTGGTTATGGGCACATCCCCAGTAGGGGGTGTGCAGGAGGCAGCTGGTTGATGTTTCTCTCTCATCGATGTTTCTAACTCTCTATCCCTCTCCCTTCCTCTCTGTAAAAAATCAATAAAATATATTTTTTAAAAAAATAAAAGAATATATTAAACCCTATGTGAGCCCTGCCTGAAAAAGTAGACTTTTCCCTGTCTGGAATTCACATTAAGAATGCAATGCATTCCTAAAGAACAGGACTGCTTTTTAGGCAAGATCCAAAAGATCCAGTTTTTCAGGTTTGCGTCAATCTCATTTCCTTTCAAATGTAAAAAATCTGGGACTGTTTTCATCTAATATTTGCCCCCTCACCCCCCTATGAGAGGTCTTTGAGTCTACTGGTGCAGAAATGCTACTACAGTTCGTAGAGGACAGATGTCAGTTACTTTACCCTGAAAGGGAAACGGCAGAGCACTGATTAAGGGCGGGAGGGCAGGGGAGAGAGTATCAAACGGTCTGTCCTAGGACTTCAGCTCCACCTGATTGGCCGGGCCCAGCCTTTCCAGCCCCCATCCCCACACAGGCCGGCTCCAAGCGAAACAGGTCATGTGAGCCTGTTTACAGCCGAGCAGCTGGTGCAACCATCAGGATCCATGCAGAGGTCCTGGAAGGGGGAAGCATACAGGCCACATAGCCCCTACACCCCACCCCCACCATTCTAAGAAGGCGTTCGTTCTCCCTACCAGCCTCTCCACCCCACCTTCATCTCCCTCCAGCCACCCCAGAACGCCTCGCTCCAACCCCGCCGATTTCCTTCCAGTTGCTCAATGAGTGCACCAGTAGAGCTGGAGGAAAGAAGAAAGGCAAGGACGGTGTCACCCCGAACAGGGAGTCAACTTCCCTCCCCCAGCTCTCCTCAAAACATCCGTCAAAGAGTTCTCCCCAGAGTCGCATCCCCGGGGTAACCGAACTCTGTTTGGCAAGCACAGCAAGGTTCCCGAGCCTGCTGCCTCTGCCCGTGCAGGAGAAACACACACAGGAGCCGGCCAGACTAGGGGCTGGGATCCGCGTACTGCAGGGCAATTGAGAGAGATAGAGCAGAAAGAACCCCATTAGATTCCTTCTCTGCACCTCCCACCCGCATCCAGGCGCCACGGAGCCCTGCTGTCAGTCACTGAGCCAGGCTCTGGGTTTGGGGACTGCTCGTTCTTTCCACAGGGTCTCTCGGCAACGTAACTTCCACGTTTTCCCAAAGTCGGAGGAGTGTGTGACAGGACGGTGGGGGACTCTCACCTCGGCAAACCCGGCTCCAAGGCTGCGACTGCTCCTTCAGTCCTTTGTCAGCGTCTCTAGGCTGCACTGCCTGCTGGGATACCGGAGGACTCAAATACCACCTCTCTTCGCCCTCTAGGACGAGAGCTGCTGTTATGAGGTGGGTGGGAAAAAGGAAGAAGAGGTGGAGCCGGGGGCGGGGCCTGCGCTGAAGGAGTGGCTTCCTTACTGACACCTGGCCTGTAGGGTTTCTTCCTTCTCAGTGCTCCAAACTTCTTCCTTCTGTCTCTAATCAGTCCCTCCCCCTCCCTCCCCTTCCTCCTTTCCCCTTCTTCCCTTTCCCTCTCTTCCCCTTTCCTCCCCTCCCCTCCCCTCCCCTCCCCTCCCCTCCTTCACTCCCCTCCCCTCCCTTCACTCCCCTCCCCTCCCTTCACTCCCATCCCCTCCCCTCCCCTCTCCTCTCTACACTCCTTGAGACTAGAGACTTACAGAAGTGCCATCTGCCTTTGCACTTGTTACACAGCCACCCTTGACTCTTCCCGCTTCTTACTCCCCTACACACACTCACAGATCCAGTGAATACCAAATGCTAGTTGATTCTACCTCTAAGATGTGTCCTATTGACCAAATTTCTCCACTCCATCTTCAGTGCTGTTTAGGCCCCATGACCTTTTTCTCAGTCAGCCTCCTGTTTGGACTCTCTCCTATTCTTGCCTTTGTCCATCTCCCAGACAGCAATCAGAGGGATTTATCTAAGATGTATAGGTGACTGAAAACTTCCCAATGTCTCAGCATTACCTACACCCCTTTGCATGGGATAAAAGGCCCTCTGTAATCCTTCTCTGATGCACCCAATACTCTAACCCAAACAACTGGCCATCCATGAAAGACAGGAGGGCCTGGGAAAACCCAACCAGTGTTTGCTACCTCAAATCATCCCCCTTGAAAGGTGGTCAGTCAGTAACAACCATAGGCCCCTTGAAGTATCATTAAAAATAGATTTATCAAGCCCTAGCCGGTTTTTCTCAGTGGATAGAGCATTGGTCTGCGGAATGAAGGGTACCGGGTTTGATTCTGATCAAGGGCACATGCCTGGGTTGTGGGCTCAATCCCCAGTAGGGGGTGTGCAAGAGGCAACCGATAAATGATTCTCTCTCACCATTGATGTTCTATCTCTCTCCCTCTCCCTTCCTCTCTGAAATCAAAAAAACTATATTTTAAAAATACTATGACTGTCCCATAAAACAAATAGAATTATCAAAATTAAATTTTAATTTCTGAAAGGAAGAGCAAGGTACAGCTGCCACAGGACCCTCCCCACAAGCATAAGGCCCAAAGAATTCTCCCCAGTTGGCCATGTAAGCAATGGGCTGCTCGGAAATATCCCTTGGGCTCAGGCTTCTGATGCCTTTTCTCACAGATTTTCTCTACTTAATAGTGTCCTTCTCTGTCTTTGCAATACTACCTATCTTTCAAGGCCCAGGGGAAATGCCATGTCCTCAAATAAACTTCCAGAATCTCCCTTGAGAGCTATTTCTTTAATTGTTAAATTTAAATATAGTTGGTGTGAAATATTATATTAGTTATATTAATTTCAGGTGTACGTGCTCACTTCGGCAGCACATATACCAAAATTGGAATAACACAGAGAAGATTAGCATGTCCCCTGCAGAAATTCGTGAAGCTTTCCATTAAAATAATTTTTCAGGTGTACAATATAGTGATTCAGCATTTTTATATATTGCAATGTGATCACCACTGTAATTCTAGTAATCATCTGTCACAGTGCAAACCTATCACAATATTATTAATTATATTACCCTTCACCTTTTTCACCCATCTTCCCACGCCCTCTCATCTGGCAACCATACCTTTGGTCTCTGTTTCTGAGTCTATTTTTGTTCATTTATTTTGTGGTGTTTTTTTTTAAGATTCCACATATAAGTGAAACTATATGGTATTTGTCTTTCTCTGTTTTACTTATTTCACTTCTTAGCAACATAATACCCTCTAGGTCAGGGGTGGGCAAACTTTTTGACTCGAGGGCCACAATGGGTTCTTAAACTGGACCGGAGGGCCGGAACAAAAGCATGGATGGAGTGTTTGTGTGAACTAATATAAATTCAAAGTAAACATCATTACATAAAAGGGTACGGTCCTTTTTTTTTTTTAGTTTTATTCATTTCAAACGGGCCGGATCTGGCCCGCAGGCCGTAGTTTGCCCACGGCTGCTCTAGGTTCATCCATGTTATTGCAAATGGCAGGAATTCATTCTTTTACAGCTGCATACTATTCAATTATTTATCCATTCATTTATCAATGGACACCTAGGTTGCTTCCATATGTTGGCTTTTAAAGATAATGCTGCAATAAACACAGGGATGCATATATCTTCTCAAATTAGTGTTTTTGTTTTCTTCAGATAAGTACCAGAAGTGGAATTGCTGGGTACTATGGTAGATCTATTCTTAGTTTTTTGAGGACTCTACATACTGTTTTCCACGGTGGCTGCACCAATTTGCAGTCCCACCAATAGTGCACAAGGATTCCCTTTTCTCCATATCATAGGCAACACTTGTTGTTTGTTGGTTTTTTGTTGTTGTTTGTTGATTTATTAATGATAGCTATCTGACATGTGTGAGGTGGAAATATCTCATGGTGCTTTTGATTTGCATTTCCCTGATGATTAGTGATGTTGAGCATCTTTTCACATCTGTTGGCCATCTATATGTCTTCTGTGGAGAAATGGCTCTTCATGTCCTCTGCCAATTTTTGGATTGTATTGTTTATTTATTTTTTGTTATTGAATTTCATGTGTTCCTTATATATTTTGGAAATTGACTTATTGGATATATCATTTGAGAAAATATTTTCCCATTCAGTAGCTTGTGGTATCGTGAAACTGGACAGATATATGCAAGAAATTAAACTGGATCACTCTTCTTACACCATATACAAAAATAAACTCAAAATGGATTAAAGACTTTAATGTAAAGCCTGAATCCATAAAATCCCTAGGAAAAAAACATAGGTAGTAAATCATTTGACATCAGTGTGAGTATTATCTTTTTTTTATATGTCCCCTTGAGGAAGAGAAGCAAAAACAAAAATAAACAAATGGGACTTCCATGACTCCTGCTCCATCACCATAGAATGTTGCTTATTCTGCTTTGCAATGCTTCCTGACTTACATCATCACTAGCCACACATATGTCTTCCTTTCCCTCCTACCTAGACAATGAATTCCTCAGCTGCCAGCACCCATGCCTGATCCAGAAAAAACATCAATACAACTGGATGAAATGAAATCCTTCAACTCCACAGCATCTGAGGCCCTAAGTAGGCCCATAAAGCCTCCTAGTCATGCCTAATACAACAACCACCCTCCCTTTACTAGGTCATCTCCATCTTGACCCAGCCACATGTCATTTTGCAAACACAAACTGGTTAGGCAGCAGAGCATTGCAAAAGGACCAAAGCTTGTACTTCCCTTGCAGGTCAGACTGGTTTTTGGTAGAGTATGTAGTTGTAGAAAATGTAACTGGTACAGTTCACATGAGAATCCAGTATAGAAAAAATTCCTGGTACCATAAGAATAACTAAGTTTCCAAACTCAGACATATCTCCTACTGTTGGGAGGTTTTGGACTCCTACTTGCCTAGGCGACCTTTGGGCTCCATATTCCTCACACCTTGTATTCTGTGTCATAAGGTATTCTTTTACAAAGTAGGCGTATTGCTTTGTTTTGTTCTTGCATCATTTAATGAGTATTTATTTTCTCTCCAATTATATTATAAGCTACACCCTGGCAGTGTTTCCTCATCCCTAAAATGGGTACAAGACTCATTGGCCTACCCTTTTAATAGTTTATTAGGCTGTTAAAAGATTCTAATGTGGTAATATTTATAGCATATGTGATAAGGTAAGTATAGGATGCTCTTCAAATATAAGGTCTGTTTTATTATTACAATTTTAAAAGCCTATACACTGTACTATTTAGGTATGTGTGTTTGAGACTCCACATTTGGGATCAAAGCCTTTATTGTGAATTCCTGGGCACATGCTTTTAATCATGGTTTCCCAAATTTGCCAGAAGATAAGAATCACTAGGAGCTCTTGTTAAAACATATTCCCAGAGTCTACCCTAGACCTACTGAATAAAAATTTCCAGGTAAGATTCAGCTCCAACAATTCTAAATTCTAGATTTGCCCATATCACCAGCTGAATGTCCTACAATTCAACTAGATATTTTTTTAAATATATTTTATTGATTTTTTTACAGAGAGGAAGGGAGAGGGATAGAGAGTTAGAAACATCGATCAGCGGCCTCCTGCACACGCCCCACTGGGGATGTGCCCGCAACCAAGGTACATGCCCTTGACTGGAATTGAACCTGGGACCTTTCAGTCTGCAGGCCGATGCTCTATCCACTGAGCAAAACCGGTCAGGGAATCAACTAGATTTTTAAATGACAGTTTACATTCAATATTAATTTTATGTCTGTAGTAAAGTGTTACCCCCAATATTTTCAGTACCCACCTGACACCATACATAGTTATTACAATATTATTGACTATATTCCCTATACCAGTGATGGCGAACCTATGACACGCGTGTCAGAGGTGACATGTGAACACTTTTTTTTTTGGTTGATTTTTCTTTGTTAAATGGCATTTAAATATATAAAATAAATATCAAAAATATAAATCTTTGTTTTACTATGGTTGCAAAGATAAAAAAAATTTCTATATGTGACACGGCACCAGAGTTAAGTTAGGGTTTTTCAAAATGCTGACATGCCAAGCTCAAAAGGTTCACCATCACTGCCCTATACTGTATTTTACATCCCTGTGACTATTTTGTAAGTACCAATTTTTATATCGTAATCCTTCACATTTTTCACCAAGCCTCCCAACCATCCTCTCCTCTGACAACCATCAATCTGTTCTCTGCATCTACTAGTTTGTTTCTGTTTTGTTTGTTCATTTATTTTGCTGTTTAGATTTCACATTTAAGTGAAAACATATGGTACTTGTCTTTCTCTGGCTTACTTCACTGAGCATAACACCCTCTAGGTCCATCCATGTCTGTAGCAAATGGTAAGGTTTCATTCTTTTTTATGTCTGAGTAATATTCCATTGTATATACATGGTAAGGTTTCATTCTTTTTTATGTCTGAGTAATATTCCATTGTATATACGTACCACAGCTTTACCCACTCATCTATTGCTGGGCACTTGGGTTGCTTCCATAGTTTGACTACTGTAACCAACACTGCTTGAACACAGCACTACATGTATTCTATCAAATTAGTGTTTGGGGTTTCTTCAGATATATATCCAGAAGTGGAATCACTGGGTCCAATTCACCCAGAGGTAAAAGACTCACTCCCACAGGACTGCCCTCCAGATGACAATTGCAAGTCCAGGTTGTTACCTGTACTGTACTTCTGAATTATTGACTATAAATCAGAGATTCACACAACCTCCTCCTTGGATTTGATTAATTTGCTTGAGTGGCTCACAGGATTCAGGACACCAGCTTACTCACTAAATTACTGGTTTATTATGAAGGATATTAAAGTGTATGAATCAACAACCAGAAGAAGAGACACATAGGTCCCAAACAAAGAAGCTTTTGTCTCCATAGATTTTGAGGCCCAGCATGGCAGTACGTGGAAAAATTCTGGTTCACCAAACTGGAAGCTCTTTAAACCTTGTTGTTGTTTTATTTGTTTTTTTAAATATATTTTTATTGATTTCAGAGAGGAAGGGAGAGGGAGAGGGAGATAGAAACATCAATGATGAGAGAGAATCATTGATCAGCTGCTTTCAGCATGCCTCCTACTGCAGATTGAGCCCACAATCAAGTCATGTGCCCTTGATGGGACTCGAACCGAGAACCCTTCAGTCCGAAGGCCAATACTCTATCCACTGAGCCAAATCAGCTAGGGCTAAACCTTGTTTTTGAGTTTTTATGAAGGCTTCATTACATAGACATGATTGATGAAATCATTGACCACAGTGATTGATTACCTCTAACCCCTTACCCCTCCCCAGAGGTAAGGGGTGGGGTGGGACTAAAAGTTCCAACCTTTAAATTATATGGTTGGTTCAACCAGGGAATTGGCAACCAGCTACCCCATCCTTAGGTGGGGTACAAAAGTCATTTCATTAACATAAACTCAGGTGTGGCTGAAAAAGGGTTATGAATATCCAGACACCTTTGTCTGCTCTTATCACTTAGGAAGTTCCAAGGGTTTTAGGAGCTCTGTGCCAGAAACATGGGAAAGATCAAATATATACTTATTATAAATCACAATATCACACCAGAAGAAAAAAAAAAAGATCAAACGTATAATTAAGAATGACACCAGGTGTCATGCATATTCTCAGGCAAGTCTGGGACACTGCTGTTTCCAATTATTCACATATCAGGAAAAATTAATTTAGCATTCTTTCTGGGAAAGGCCTTTTAGGTAAAGAGAAAAATTTTTAAATGAAACAGAACTTGGGAGGAGGCTCCAGAGGGGCAACAAACTTCAGTCTGCGTCACAATTGTGCCTGAAACTAGTACTAATATACGCAAACCTTCCCCTTGAATTACCTTGTCCTTGCTCTGAACTCTCAGAAACTCGCTTGAGGTTATATGGCTTGCAGCTAATCTGATTTACTAGCCAAAGTGTTTAACAGGGGCCTTTACTGCCTCAATCCAATTGGTGATTTCCCAGGTTTTGAGACCAACACTCCCTTTATATCCCTCTCTTCAGAGTTCCCTCAGCTCTCTAGGCAGACTTCTTTCACAGCAGTTAAACCCTGTATAGACATGGTCTTCCTGTTTGTCTCTGAGGTGGTAAGGGCTGGACTTGAGCTTATCTACTCTTGCATTCCCAAGAAAGGGCATTGTGCCTGATGTATTGTAGGTGCTGATGTTGAGCTGCCCTGTGAAATTGGTTGTTGTCTGCCTCACCTACTTGACTGGGAGCTCATTGAGGCCAACTACAGTTCAACTTTGTATCTCTATGTCTTAGCCCAGGGGTCCTCAAACTACGGCCCGCGGGCCACATGCAAATACAAATATTGTATTTGTTCCCGTTTTGTTTTTTTACTTCAAAATAAGATATATGCAGTGTGCATAGGAATTTGTTCATAGTTTTTTTTTTAAACTATAGTCCGGCCCTCCAACGGTCTGAGGGACAGTGAACTGGCCCCCTGTTTAAAAAGTTTGAGGACCCCAGTCTTAGCCTCATGCCATGCACAGAATTATCAGTCAGCAAATGTTTGTTGAAGAACTAATGGTCTTCCTTTTGGTAGAGCCCACATTTCCTACTTCTGGAGAGATGCAGTCTGCTAGGCATTGGCACTGGCCATCTTGGGATTAAAGACTCAAGGAAGGAGAACCAAGATGGCGGCATGGGTTAACGCCAGAGTTTGCTGCCTTGAACAACTACTTCAAAAGTGAAACTAAAAAACTGAACGGACATCACCCAGAACCACAGGAACTCTGGCTGAGTGGAAGTCCTACAACAAGGAGGAAAGAGAAACGCATACGGACACTCAGAGGAGGCGCAGTGCTGAAGTCAAATTCTGAGGTGCGGAGTGTGCGGAGTGGGCTGGCGGCGGAGGGCGCGGTTGGCGTTTTCAATCGGGAGGGAGCCGCAGACTCTGAGCTCCAGATACAGGCGAGTCTTTAGGGACCCAGGCTCAAACGGGAGAAGCGGGACTGTCTGGCTTTGGTCAGAGCGAGTGCAGCTTTCTCTCCGAGGTGTGCAGCGGTCGCTGGGACTCAGAGAGGCAGAGCCCCTGGGGACAGGACTGAGAGCCGCCATAACTGCTCTCTCCGGCCCACCCTGTTGATCCTGTGCGACCCGCCCCGCCCAAGCCCTGCACAGAGGCATTTGCCGGATAGCCTCAGGCAAAGGCTAGATTAGCACCTCCCTAGAGGACAGAAGTTCTCTCACTGCAGTCACAGCTGATTCTCATAGCCACTTGGCCTGGAGGTCAAACCCTCCCTGGTATTAGATACAACAATCAAGGTTTAACTATAAGACTGCGCACAAAGACCACTAGGGGGTGCACCAAGGAAGCATAACAAAATGCGGAGACAAAGAAACAGGACAAAATTGTCAATGGAAGATACAGAGTTCAGAACCACACTTTTAAGGTCTCTCAAGAACTGTTTAGAAGCCGCTGATAAACTTAATGAGATCTACAAGAAAACTAATGAGACCCTCGATGTTATATTGGGGAACCAACTATAAATTAAGCATACATGGACTGAAATAACGAATATTATACAGACTCCCGACAGCAGACCAGAGGAGCGCAAGAATCAAGTCAATGATTTGAAATGCGAGGAAGCAAAAAACACCCAACCGGAAAAGCAAAATGAAAAAAGAATCCAAAAAATGCGAGGATAGTGTAAGGAGCCTCTGGGACAGCTTCAAGCGTACCAACATCAGAATTGTAGGGGTGCCAGAAGATGAGAGAGAGCAAGATATTGAAAACCTATTTGAAGAAATAATGACAGAAAACTTCCCCCACCTGGTGAAAGAAATGGACTTACAGGTCCAAGAAGTGCAGAGAACCCCAAACAAAAGGAATCCAAAGAGGACCACACCAAGACACATCATAATTAAAATGCCAAGAGCAAAAGATAAAGAGAGAATCTTAAAAACAGCAAGAGAAAGAAACTCAGTTACCTACAAGGAAATACCCATATGACTGTCAGCTGATTTCTCAACAGAAACTTTGCAGGCCAGAAGGGAGTGGCAAGAAATATTCAAAGTGATGAATACCAAGAACCTACAACCAAGATTACTTTATCCAGCAAAGCTATCATTCAGAATTGAAGGTCAGATAAAGAGCTTCACAGATAAGAAAAAGCTAAAGGAGTTCATCACCACCAAACCAGGATTATAGGAAATGCTGAAAGGTATCCTTTAAGAAGAGGAAGAGGAAGAAAAAGGTAAAGATACAAATTATGAACAACAAATATGCATCTATCAACAAGTGAATCTAAGAATCAAGTGAATAAATAATCTGATGAACAGAATGAACTGGTGATTATAATAGAATCAGGGACATAGAAAGGGAATGGACTGACTATTCTTGGGGGGGAAAGGGGTGTGGGAGATGCGGGAAGAGACTGGACAAAAATTGTGCACCTATGGATGAGGACAGTGGGGGGGGGGGTAAGGGCAGAGGGTGGGGTGGGAACGGGGTGGAGGGGAGCTTTGGGGGGAAAAAAGAGGAACAAATGTAATAATCTGAACAATAAAGATTTAATTAAAAAAAAAGACTCAAGGAGAATTTAGGGCTTATAGCCTTTTTAAAAAATATTTTTTATCAAAGTTCTTAATTTTCTTATCCTTCTAGGTTCTTTCTTTTATTTCTTTTTTAAATCTATTTTTATTGATTTCAAAGAGGGAGAAAGGATCATTTATCGGCTGCCTCCTGCACACCCCGTACTGGGGATTGAGCCTGCAACCCGGGCATGTGCTCTGACTGGGAATCGAACCATGACCTCCTGGTTCATAGGTCAACTCTCAACCACTGAAACACACTGGCCGGCAGCTTATAGCCTTTATACAGGCATGCTACTTTGGACCTGAGCTTAGTTTGGAAGGGCCTTTGGAGAACAGTGGGGAATATTGCCTAGTTCTCCCATTACCTCTAGTCGAAGGCTGGGACTGGAAGATGTGGCTAAAACAGGCCTGAACATCAACAAGGCTTCAGCTGTATTCTTATCTGCTGACAGTGCAGACAAATGGAAAATTTAGGCATACAAAGGCCAAACCTTTAATTCTAGACTGTCCAGACATATTGCATTGCCATTCTATTTTGGAAGCCTTTGCCCAGAGATTCTCTCTGCTTCATTCTTACCATTTTGGAAAGAAATAAGTAACTGAAATCAAAATTGCAGGCATTTGATGACAGTTATAATTGCCTAGAGTACTTTTTCAAAGGTAAAAACTGATTTCCATTTTCCCACTAATTAGCTATGTGACCTTTCTTCATCAGGGCCTCAAAATTCACCCACCTGTACAATGAGATGACTGGACTACAATGAGTCTATGGCAAGCCTGGCCAGAAATTTCCATTCAAGATCTTGGAAATAGACTTTCTCTTGCCCTGAATTCCCCACTAAAACTTATTGAATGAATTGCAGAAAAATTATTCTGTACCCCCCCCCATACCTCACTACACATTTTATAACTAAAAGTTACTAAATTAACAGTCAAAACCATTTTTAATTGCCTGATAGATGTCAGTACTATGTATGAATTATTTTGTTTTATTCTTTAAATAGTGGGATCATTTTCCATGTTCCAGGAGCTTGAGGTGGCCTCAATGACACCAAGAGGAGCATATGACTTAGTGACCCTGTGAGCAGAGCTAAGAATGGTTTTTACCTTCTGTTGTGGCAACTAGGGCAACTGTACTCTTTGCACCTGTCAGGTTACAACACTGTTACACAAGGCTCTCTAGTCACTATGCTACAGAAAAGTGACTAAGACAAGGAGATGGTCTTATATGCATAGTATTATGCATAGTATTAAGGGAAAAGAATCAAAAGTCAGGAATTCCTTTTGAATACAGAGGACAACTGTGGGAAAAAGGATGTGAGGTAATATGGTTTACTTGAAGAAGCATGGAGTCATGAGCTAAGGAAACTGGGATAAGTTGCTTAACTTCTCTGAGCTTAGATTCTTCATCTGTAAAACCTTCCTTCAGATAATGGTCTGTATATAATGATGTTCGTAAAGAGATTGAAACACAGAAGGCAATCTGTACATGTTAGTTATTATTACAAAGAATCTGAGACCTGATGGAGAAAGAAATAAAGGCCATGGGCCACTGAGACTAGGCAACTTCGTTGTAACAATTCAAGGGGAGTCCACACTATCTAATGATGGTTTAGCCCAGATATTGGCTTGAGTCACCCCAAACTCCAGGTCATATCTCAGCACTCTCCAGAGGATTTCCATGCTTTTACAGCCTCATACTTCAGTGTCTCCATGCTCTCAGACACATATGCATGCTATTTTGGTTCTGTCCTGCATTAAACTCAGATGAGTTTTGCCATTTCTCACAAGAAATCCAGACACACAGGATTTTCTTGAATTGGTAACTTCACTAAAAATGTTAAGGTCCCACATTGTGCTCTGGGTAACATTCTGCTATCTTGCTGTCTTCAGCCTTTCACTCTGTTCCTTTCCAAAGTTTATACTCCCTGTGACTCAACCCTTCATGAGTAACTCTTCAGTTTCTCTCATAAATAGCAGAAAAAAATCTAGGATTTTGTATCTAGTAATCCACTAGGTGCTCAATAAAATATACTAATTTGTAAAGCTTAAAACTACATTGAGACAACCCGTTGAGGGAACATGCCAAAGGGTGGCACTAAAATTTCATTAAGCATCCAAGATGTACTCGGCACACTCACCTACTATTCTACTCACTTTATAGGCACACTTGGAAGGCAGACTGGAAAACAATCTTTTTAAGGTAAGCATGTGCATGCCATAGCACATCTGGGAATGTTTCATCACAGATGATATCACTGATTGGAATGAGGAAGCCAAGGCAGGGAGACGATGCAATGACACATACTTTATATATAATTATAAGTCACTTCAACCCATGTAATTTTATACTTCGAAAGTAATGAGCCCTATAATCCAGTTTTAAGAATTTTTCCAAATGGCCACTGCAAAAGGCAGCATACTATATTTCAGCGCTATGGTTTAAGAGCATGGATAAGAAACATTCAGATCTGGGTGAAAACCTCATCTTTGTGATTCCACAGGACCAAGGAGGTTGGAGTCCAATGCTACTCTTCTGTGGCCTAATGCAAGCCTAAGAAAATGGTCAAAAAACCATATCACTACTACAGCAATTTACCAACTACAGCAATCAGCAACACAAACTGCTTCCTTTGCCTTTAGTCATCTACTAGTGCTGTGCCATTTTATCAATTCTCATGTGAGGATATTTTTCCATTGATTTTTAGGGAGAGTGGAAGAGAGAGGGAAAGACAGAAAGAAACACTGCTGTGAGAGAAACACATCAGTTGGCTGCCTCCTGCGTGAGCCCCAACCAGGCCCAAGCCAGGGAGGAGCCTGCAACCAAGGTACGTTCCCTTGACTGGAATCAAATCCGGGACCCTTTGGTCCACAGGCTGATGCTCTATCCGCTGAGCCAAACTGGCTAGGGCTAGTGCTGTGCCATTTTAGGTGAAATTGACCACAATGAAGTGATTAGTTGTAGTCATATTACCTTAAAAACCTCATGATAAATCAAGAGACTTTAGAACTTTAGTCAGATTAAAACTGTAGAGATTATTTAGATATAAGTATTTTATTTAGTTGGAGCAGCATCTTTAAATATTAAAGCAAGCCCTAGCCAATTTGACTCAGTAGATGGAGCATCGGCCTGCGGATCAAAGGGTCCTGGGTTCAATTCTGGTCAAGAACACGTACCTTGGTTGCAGGCTCCTCTCTGGCCCAGGTCCTGGTCAGGACTCATGCAGGAGGCAACCAGTCAATGTGTTAGGGGTAAAAATAGAATATTGGGTACTAGCTATGGTTATGGGAAATATTAATCATGCTCTGATAACCATGATTGCCTTGTGTTGGTTAAAGGACATTTTGACCTGACTGGGAGTTGTACACCTCCAGGACCTGGGAGTCAACCTTGGACCTGGGAATCAATCTTGGAAACATTATCATTCAAGAACTTCCTATTATCATAGAATGATTAACAACCTTGTTGCCCAAACAATAGAGTCCCACCCCAGCTTCCTACTTCCCCATGTAATCTTTGTCCTACCCTATATAAGCAGCTGGTTAATGGGGGGCTGCAGAGAAGATTTTTGTGGATGATCTGCTGGTCTCCAATACTGCCAGCAGTATTGGAATAAATGTTCATATATTATTTGGCCCTGTCTCTGCTTAATTGGCTCAATTAGTGACAGGCAGCACTGACCCATTGATTGGCCGGTTACAGATGTATTTCTCTCACATTGATGTTTCTCTCTGTCTTTCCCAACTAAATTTTGTACTGTTTATAACACTTAATAATGATTTGTTATAACTGAATAGGTGCTCTGGTAAAAAGCCCCTACAATTTTAAGTAATTCCAAAGGTTAGAACTTGGATAAGTTCATTTCAAAGCTGCAATCATTTCCCTCTTAAGAGGTATGGATTTTCACACTTCTTTCGTGCAGACATTCCTTTGTTCTGAAAAACAAACAAACAAAATGACTGAGGTGTCCTTTAGTCTAACAAAATATAAGACCAACAGTTCCTACCCACTTCACACCATCCCATCCCCCACATCCTCAGGATATGATTATCTCATGGCTTTTTTTTTTTTTTTCAAACCTTAGTTGAATTTCGAAGGTCTGAGTCTGATCCCAGAGGCCAGCAGGATTACATCTAGTATAGTTTACAGGCTTATTTTCAGAGGTGTTTTCCCAACTCTAAGCCCCTCAAGTCATATATCCTCCCACCTCCATTTGCCAAGTATACTTCTCACCATAATGCTCTGTTGCTTCTCTTGTTACCCAAAGTTCCACTCTTTTCTCAGCAAACAAAAAATTCCATCATGTGTTTTCTGGAATGGCTGCAGTATAGCTATCACATCCCTTTATATCCTCAAGACATTTTCTGAGCATATTTCCACTTCCTTACCTTAACGGAAATCTGATTTTCCTCTGATGACACCATTTCCTTTTCAGCCCTCTTGAATGGTGCCTACTTTTTCTCTCAACATCCCACATTCCATAGGCTGGAAGGTGGGGTTGCTATTCAAGTCATGACTCCCTCCTTTGAGGTTCATACTGTTTAGCTCTGTTAACACTTTCTCATATTGGTCCCTTTATTTACTGAACTTATGGTCATTGTTCTTATCCACTGGAGGCCTTAACAACTGGATCTTAGTCTTTTTTTTACCACAAGCCCTGCTGCCATCGTCCTGCGAGTCTTCAGTGTCCACATGGCCAATCCACCCATTGCCCTGGCCATTGTATCCTTGACCTCTGACTCTCTCCTCCCCTCAGTCACCCATCCAAACAGTTACACCCTAGAGATTACCCTTATAATCAACAGAAATGTATCTTAATTCAAAATTATACTTTCTGATCAAACCTACCATTATGCAATTTTCCCCTTAATTATTCCAACTACACCTGTGTTTTTTTTCAATGAAGACACTTGATTCACTGTCAACACTGATTCTGTTCCTCTTCTATGCTAAAAGAAACCTACTTTTTTCAACTATCCACCTCTTAGGGAATGTGACTTTATTCACTAGCCTAAGGGTAAATCCTGATTAATCTAAAAGGATAATTTTCAAATTGTGATTCCTACAGATGCTTTTTCAAGGACCACAAAATCAAAACTATCCTATATAATAAAGAGTTAATATGCAAATGGTCATCACACCATCATGCCATAACTGCTCAGACACTCAACACTAGGGACAGTGGAATGGGGACCAGCCAGGCTGCAACCTGGGAGAGGGACAAGCCACATGCCCCATGGTCCCCATGGTCCTGGGTGCCAGGGGCTGTGCCTGCGGCCTGGGAGAGGGACAAGCTACCTGCCCCATGGTCCCAGGTGCCTTCAGCCTGGACAAAGCCCCCTGCCCATGGTCCTCTGCAGCTACAGCTGGCCCAGGTGAAGCCAGCCTGGGTTCTGGGTGCCTACGGCTGGCCAGAGGGAGGGAAGCCCGGGTCCCAGGTGCCTGTGACCAGCTGGAGGAGGGAATCCTGGGTCCTGGGTGCGGGGTGAGGCAGAGGTGGTTAGGGGTGATCAGGCAGGCAGACAGAGAGGTTAGGGGTGATCAGGCAAGCAGGCAGGCAGGCGAGCAATTAGGAACCAGCTGTCCCAGATTGTGAGAGGCAGTTGGACATTGCCCGAGGGGTTCTGGATTGGAGAAGGTGCAGGCCGGGCTAAGGGACCACGCCCTGCACTCTTCTCCCCACCCCCGGGGCACGAATTTCATGCACTAAGCCTCTAGTTTGTATATAATAGTCATTATTTGCCTTTTTGTTTAACTGTATGGAGATTTTTACTGATGGTACAAATGTTATGGTGGGTAAAACTGCTGGTGCAATGGGACAAGTCAAGGCAGTGGTATCAGACTGCACTAATAGTTATTGTACTTTTCATCACCACATACTTGAAGAAAGAAAAATAAAATCCAATTTTACCTCAGGGGGCAGTAAGAAGTGTTAATTTCATTAAATCTCAACCCTTGAGGAAAATCTTAATATTCTGTGTGACAAAATAGGAATTATACATAAAGCACTTCCACATTAAAAAAGTATGATGGTCGTTTCAAAACAATATTTAACTTACTCAGCTGAGTTACAAACTAGACTAGCTGCTTTTTTCATGGAATTCCATTTTTTAAAAACATTATTATTTTTCCCACAAAATTGGTGCTTTTATAATTAACTGTCCATGAAAAAGCTCATTTTTTTCTATAGTCTATAAAGTTTTATGAGTTACAAAAAATAACCTGAAGGAAATTATTATCTTCCTCCTTTTCTGTTAACTAATTCTGCTAAAAACATTATTTTTTCATATTTTATTGATTTCAGAGAGGAAGGGAGAGGGAGAGAATCATTGATTGGCTGCCTCCTGCATGCCCCTTACGGGGACCGAGCCTGCAACCCAGGCATGTGCCCTTGACCGGAATCAAACCCAGGACCCTTCAGTCCACAGGTCAATGCTCTATCCACTGAGAAAAACTGGCTAGGGCTGGAACTCCATTTTTATTTAAAAGAATGATTGACAGTCCTGGCTGAGTAGCTCAGTTAGTTAGAGCATAGACCCCATATGCCAAGGTTGGGGGTTCAATTCCCGGTCAGGGCACATACAAGAATCAACTTTCAACAATAAAGATTTAAATAAAAATAATTTTAAAAAAGAATCAACCACTTAATTATGATTGTCTTTTTGATTGCTTAAAGCAATATCAAAAATGCAAAAAAAAGAATCAACCAATGAATGCATAAATAAGTGGAACAACAAATTGATATTTCTCTCTGTGTGTTCCCCTCTCTCTCTCTCACAATCAACAAATAAATAAAAAATATTTTTTAAGAAAGAGTATTTGGCATTTTTTTTTTCATAAATAGATGAAGTGAGCCTGGCCCTTTAACAGAGCAATCTTTGTTCTCAACTGCTGTCATCTGTTAAAAATGCTCCTGAGATAACAAGGAGAATCAAAAAGTGCCCATTAGATGTAGGAACATGAAGGTCCTGCCAACATTCTTGAAAGATTTCAGTAAATGGTGGGGGTGGAATACAGATGAATGTAAATCAAGAAATGAGTGGGAAGTGAAAAAAAATGGAGGCAGTGAGAATTGACAACTCTTGGGAGAAGTTTCACAATGAAGCAGGAAAAGATAGAATGATAGCTAGAGGGAGAAGTGGGGTCAAAAAAAACCTGTTCTCAAGATGTGAAAGTCTTGAGCATGTCTAAATAATGATGGGATAGAGAAAGTACAGGGAGTAACTGAAGGTATAGAAAAGGGAATAGTGGACAAGATTCAGGAGATGAGGTTGGGATATGTATCTCAGTTTATGATGGAGGTAGTGGTGGTGGTTGTGTATGTTGGTATGTTGGCTGAGTAGAGGTGGTAGAAGTTTTAAAGAAGATGGAGAAAGTATGAAATATCATTGCAGAAAGTGGGAAAGCAAATAGACCAGAGAAACAAAGTAGTCTTGCCAGTCATTGTTGATCTCATCTACTCCCATTGCATCTACCATTTCATATTTCTGGTTCCCAGATCTATACCTTTAGTCCATGCATTACATCTTACATCCAGGCTCACATATCTAATTGACCATTGGATATATTCACTTGTGTATCATACAGGCATTTCACTCACCATATCCAAAATCAAATTCAAGATCTCTCCCAAACCAGGTCCATTTTTAGTGTTCCTTATCCCAGTGAATGACACTGTCCTCCATCTTGTTATGCAAGACAGAATCCTAGGAGTCATACTTGCTTTGTCCATTTTCCTTACCTTCTCCATTCAATTAATCACCAAATTTTACTGGTTCAATTTACTTAACATATCTTAAATCTATGCAGATCATCCCATTCCTCTACTACCACCTTAGTTCAGACCAGTATGACCTTGCATCTTCCTATTTGCCTCCCCTACCATTTTATTCATTTTCCATAAGCATAATGATCTTTTTCAAAAGCAAATATGCCACATCTCTGTTTAAAAGCCATCAAAAGCTTTTCATTACCCCAGGATAAAAAATAAAACTGTAACTCTCCCTTTTCACTTCTGTGCCCACTTCCACCTTCTGTCACAGAGCTCATATGTACAATCCCCTCATCCTGCCATACTTTTATTCTCATAACACTTACCTCCTTCTAAGAGTCTATGTGGGAAACTGATATAGGGTTGAGCCTCCGACTGACCTGCTGGCAAAGTCACAAACAAGTCCCAGCTTAGAGGGCTCAGTCCTCTTAGCATAATTAGGCTTGACCTTATAATACTCCCCAGATCTTACCTGGGAAGCTAATTGGCTGAGGGAAGTGCAGGGAGTGTAAACATGATCAAAACAGGTGAAACTCACAAGAACTGTAACTATGGTAACCACTGCATTGTTTACCTCAGACTATAAAAGGTCGGTTCGGACTGAGCACAGGTGGAAGTCCTTCCTCTTGAGTTGGACTTACCCGCCTGGTCCGCCAATATTTCCAAATTATCTCTTGTCTTTTCTATTTCATTTGTGTGCGGCTCCTCTTCCAGATATTGAACCCTGAACCACGCGGGACGTGGAGGGAAACTTTTACGACAAGTCTATATACTTTACTGTGACTGTTGTTTATTCTCTTTCTTCCCCCTCCAGAATGAGACCCTCCTAGAAAATAAGATAAAAATAATGTATCTTTATTTTACATGTAGCTATATGTGTTCTCCCCAAAATTCATATGTTGAAGTCCTAATCCCCAATACCACAGAATGTGACTATTTGGAAGGAGGGTTTTTAAAGAGGCAATTAAATTAAAATGAGTTCCAATCCAATATGGTTGCCCTTGTAAGAAGAGGAAATTGGGACACAGACATGCACAGAGAGAAGACAATGTAAAGACACTGTAAGAAGATGCCATCTACAAGGCAAGGAGAGAAGTCTCAGAAAGAACCAACACTGTAGACACTTTGACTTCCAACTTCTAGCTGCTAGAAATGTGAGAAATTAAATTTATGTTGTTTAAGGCCCTCAGTATGTGGTACTTTGTTATGGTAGCCCTAGCAAAGGAATAAAATCCCAAACACCTGAAACAGCACCTGGCACATACTAAGCATTCAATAAATATTTACTAAAAGAGTAGGTGAGTCCTAGCTGTTTTGACCCAATGGATAAAGCATCGGCCTGAGGACTGAAAGGTCCCGGGTTCAATTCTGGTCAAGGGCTTATGCCCGGGTTGCGGGATTGATCCCCAGTAGGGGGCGTGCAGAAGGCAGCTGATCAATGATTCTCTCTCCTCATTGATGTTTCTATCTCTCTCTCCCTCTCCCTTCCTTTCTGAAATCAATAAAAATATATTTTAAAAAAAGAATAGGTGAATGTGAGGCCCTGCATGATCTGGCCTCTGCTGCCCTTCCTTATCTCATCTCCTGCTATGTTTCCCTTTGATCTCTCAACTCATTCAAATGGGACTTTTCTGAATTCCTCAAACATGTCATACCCTCCCCACCCCCAGAAACTTTGCATATTGTTCTTTCTACCTGGAGTGCTCTCAGTCTCCAGCCCGTCACACCTCCTCCATCAGCACCACAATTTCCCACTGTTCATTCTTCCGGTCTCAAATTCAATTAAAAATATTTTTCAAGCAGATTGAGGTTTCAAGCATCTACAACAAACTATACATATTTAAAGTGTACAATGTGGTAAGTTTCAACATAAGTATACACCCATGAAACCATCAACACAATCAAGATAATGAACATATAAATCACCCCCCAAAATTTCCTCATGACCCTGTTTAATCCCTGTTCCCCCTCCTTACCCTAGTGACTAATCAATCCATGATCTGATTTTTGTCAATAAAGATTAGTTTGCATTTTAAAAATCACTTTGTTGAGGTATGATTGACATGTAAACAGCTGTATATATTTAATATATATAGTTTGCATTTTTAGAGTTTTATATAAATGGAATAATATAGTGTGTCTTTTTTATTTTGGTCTTGCTTCTTTGACTAAGAATGATTATCTTGAGATTCACCTCTGGTATTGCACTAGTATGTATCTATAGTTCATTCCTTTTCTTTTTTAAAATATGGCCCTAGTCGGTTTGGCTCACTGGATAGAGAGTTGACCTGGGGACTGAAGGATCCCAGGTTCGATTCCAGTCAAGGGCATGTACCTTGGTTGCAGGCACATCCCCAGTAGGGGGTGTGCAGGAGGCAGCTGATCGATGTTTGTCTCTCATCGATGTTTCTAACTCTCTATCCCTCTCCCTTCCTCACTGTAAAAAATCAATAAAATATATATTTTTAAAAATATATGTGTTTTTAAGAATAATTATCTTGAAATTCATCTCTGATGTTGTATGTATCTATAGTTCATGCCTTTTCTTTTTTTTAAATATATGTATTTTTATTCACTCATTCATTCATTCATTCCTCGCCCAAGGATATTTTTTTCCATTGATTTTTAGGGAGAGTAGAAGAGAGAGGAAAAGACAGAAAGAAACATTGATGTGAGAGAAACACATTGATTGGTTGCCTCCTGCATGAGCCCCGACGGGGGCCTGGGCCAGAGAGGAGCCTGCAACCAAGATACGTGCCCTTGACTGAATAGAGCCCAGCAGGCCCACACTATATCCACTGAGCCAAACCGGTTAGGGCAAAATATATTTTTATTGATTTCAAAGAGGAAGGGAGAGGGAGAGATAGGAACATCAATGATGAGAGAGAATCATTGATTGGCTGCATCCTGCACGCCCCACACTGGGGATCAAGCCTGCAACCCAGGCATGTGCACTGACCAGAATAGAATGGTGACCTAGAATCGTGACCTCCTGGTTCATAGGTCAATGCTTAACCACTCACCAAGCAAGCCGGGCTATAGTTCATTCCTCTTCATTTAAGTGGTATTCCATTGTATGGATGGACCAAAGTTTGCCTATCCATCATTCATTACTTGATAGAGACTTGGGCTGTTCATACTTTACAGTTATTACATAAAGCTGCTATGAGCATTTGTGTGCGATCAGCTTTAATCCTATTATTTTTCTCTCAGAAATGTTTTCTGTCTCCCAGATTAAGTTAGCTCTCCCTGTTCTGCTCTCTCCAATATTCATTTCTCTCTCTCTGTAAGTGTGTATTCCCTTAAGGCAAATCTTGTGTTAGTTTGGAAGAATGACTTCTATAAATCACTCAGGAGAGAGAGACCCACAGTGAGAAAAGAAAAATGAATCTTTCTCTTTAGTAGGATGGAGATAAGAGTAAGGAGAGAACAAAACCTTTGGATCTGTCTGTTATAACTTGACAAATACATAATATTTGAACATTTTCTAGCATATTTGGCTTTTTTGAGAGATCAGTAAGAGATAATAAGATCAGTTTTAATTACACTTCCTTCTTTTTTTTACTTCCTTCTTTTTTTAATTTTATGTATTGATTTTATTTATTTATTTAATTATTTATTTATTAAATATATTTTTGTTGATCCCAGAGAGGAAGGGAGAGGGAGAGAGAGAGAGACATCAATGATGAGAGAGAATCATTGCTCAGCCACCTCCTGCATGCCCCTTACTGGGGATCGAACCCGCAACCCGGGCATGTGCCCTTGACTGGAATCGAACCCGGGACCTTTCATTCTGCAGGCCAACTCTCTATCTACTGAGCCAAACCAGCTAGCGCTATACTTTCTTCTTTAAAAATGAAAGGGTCTAATGGTGTGATTTCTACTTATTATGGGGACCTATTTTTTTTATACAATTTTCCTATATCGGTTATGCAAATATCCACTAGCTAAGACCTTCTACTCAAACCATTCTCCCCCCTGAAACAAACTAAACCCACATCTTACTATTCCAATCTGCTCCTCTCAGAGTATCTTTCCTCTTCCATGACTGGCTGCTAGATTTGACCCAGCAGCTCAGGAGTTCCCAACCTAATGGAAGTGAGAGACTCCCCCCAGTAGCCTGGCTCAAGTTCCAGGCATACAGAGGCCTGTTTCCAATCCTGCCTGTCCTAAAAATATAACAACCATTGGCAGGTGCTTAGGCTATTTTCAACCTTGGGGGCCTCCGGAATCAAGGGATTCATGCCAGGCCAGGAAGCAAAACAGCAAGCCCTTCTTGGTGGGCTTCAAATAAAACCGACTATCTTGTGGCATGGGATTAACTGATTCTCAATTGTGTATTTACTGGCATTGCCAGTTGTTTCTTTTTTTTAGTCTCAATCATATTTTCCATTTCCACTTTAAAACATGAACCTGGAATAGCCTGTGCAGATATTGGGAAGGTAAGGTGGGAGTCCATAGAAATATTTTTTTCAACTTGCCCAACTCCATGTAGTTCTCGAGTTACAGAGGAGCTCTGAAATAAGTTACAGAGTTCTGAAGTTACTCTACAGTTTTGGGCTTAAGCATCATGCGTGTCTAGAAAGTGGGTCATGGTGCCTGTCTCTGCTGGCAAAATTAAAGTACTATTATTATCACCCCCATTTTATACAGGAGGAAACCTGAGGAACAGAGAGGTTAAATAACTGTCCAACTAGAAAGTAGTAACTAGAAAGTGACAAAGCCAGAGCCAGGATACAAACTCACCTGTAGGACTCCAAAGTTCATGCTCTTAATCATTAGTGCTTCCAAAATTGCAGTCCCACATACTTTCATGCAATTTCAATATCAGAATTGTGTTTCTATTTACAAGCATAACAGTGTTATAGCATAATAAAAGCTAGGAAAATTCCAGGACAAGTGGAACAGGGAAACTCAGACAAATAGTTAGCACCCAGTAAATCCTATCTTCCCTAAACTAAGGACACTTAAGAGTAAATAGCTTGCACTTCTCCTCCTAACAAGAGGGTAAATAGCTTAAGTCACCCTACTTGGGAAGACGGATAACAGAAATCCAATTAAGTGCCATTTGCCAACCTCACCCAAAGACAGACAAATTAAGAGAATAAATCTCATTTCGGTACATCAGCATAAAGCTGATAAATATTATACTGATCTGCCCTAAGACCTCCCCTAAACACCCAGCCTTTAAAACCCCTACAGGGAACCTGGCTGGTATGGCTCAGTGGTTGAGCATCAACTTATGAACCAGGAGGTTATGGTTTGATTCCTGGTCAGGGCACATGCCTGGGTTTTGAGCTCGATCCCCAGTAGGGGGAGTGCAGGAGGCAGTCAATCAATTATTCTCTCTCATTATTGATGTTTCTATCTTCTTCTCCCTTCCTCTCTTAAATCATAAAAATATATATTTTTAAAACCTCCAGGGAGCACACCCATGCCATTCCCTACCCCATTTCTTTCCCCCACAGGCATGTATACCCTAACCTCTAAGAGATCCCATGAGGGGACCAATGGGCAGTACCAGCTAGTCCCAGGGCACTCTCCCTCAAGAGAGCATGCCCAGGCTATTCCCTTAATCTTTCCTCCCTCCCCACCCCCAAGGAACATATCCCCTAACCTCTAAGGGACTCCATGAGACTTGCAATGAGGGGGGCAAAGGCCCCCTATCCTCTGACTTCCCATTGAACTAAGGCAGCCCAGCCTAGCCTCTCCTGTTGCTTCTTCTATGCCCTTCCTTGTTTCCCTCTCTTAAGTATATTTTTGCTGCAGTCAGTAAATTCTTGCTTGCTTTTCTACACTTTATCTCTTGACTGAAATCTTTCTCTCAAGAAGAACTGAGGTTTCCTCATTTCCTCCCCATCTCCCCAGTAACAACAGTACAAAGAGCACTGCTTTAATTGTTTTGCATCCAAAAGAAAAGAACAGAGGTAGACCTAATGCAGAAATGATGTGTTTGCTCCAAATGAAGGTAGGTAGCATCACAGTTAATTTAGAGGAAATATTTTAATAATGCACATACCAATATTGGGGAAAATTGTTTAGTTTCAGAAAAAGAGCAACATCCATTATATTAAATTAATGTTAGTGATTTGAGTTTTATTGATTTTGTAGTTTTGTTTGCATTTAATAGGCAAAATCAGTTTGGTTTTATAGTTGCTTAACTACTATAAACAAGGAGTTTATATGTCATTTTATGTTAGCATATATTTAAGTAATATTATAATAAAAGATCAACACTGAGGATCTGAAGGACTTTTTTTTTTCAATAGAAAGTTCCAAACATTGCTCATATTTGAGAAACTGCAGTACAGGGATTACAAATAATATCATATTATCTTTGAAGATAATATCACTGTAAAGAGCTGCATGACTGTCCAGGGATTCTTGTTATTGAAATTTTGTTTTTGTTGCTGTTATTACCTTGGAGATATCTCAAGAGTTCAAGGTGACCCTGGCCTCCCTTCAATCACTTGTGTATGTATGCAATAAAGCTGTGGGTTTTTGGCATTCCTTTATTATTCAGTCTAGCTACTATATATTAGTAATTTGTGTTTTATATTATTGCTAATAGTTGTTTGTATTATTTTCTCAGTTGTTTCTCCAAACAAAAACGATGCAGTAGCAGGGCTTGGAACAAGAAAAAAGTGAAGGAAGAGTACTTATTTTCTTTCACTTCCTCTAAATTGCATGCTACTTCCTTTATCTCTACTTCTATCTCCTTTCAAGCCTGGAATTAGTTATGAAATTGAGCTGAAGGTGGTGTAGAATGATTTTCCACTTCCTACTCTCCTCAGAAAGAAAGAAATGGAATTAAATTGATGATCCTTAAGGACTGGAAGTTCCCATTCCATCTCCAGAGTAAAGAGAAATGTCTGAGGCAATGCAGACTGGAACTGTAATTCTAGCTTTGCAATTTATAAGCTATACAATCTTGAGCTAGTAATAACCTTGCTGAGCCTCAGATTCCTTATATGTAAAATGAAGGTAAGATAATATTTCCAAACTCATAGAGTTATTGTGAAGATTAAAGTAAATGAGATCATCAGGGGTGGGGAATCTTTTTACTGCCAAGGGCCATTTCGATATTTATAACATTATTCACAGGCCATACAAAATTATCAACTTAAAAATTAGCCTGTTATCTCACTCATATGTGGAATCTAATGAACAAAATAAACTGATGAACAGAGAGGATCCAGAGACATGGAAGCACGGAACAGAGTGCAGAATCTCAGAGGGAAGGCAGGGAGGGTGGTTGGGTGGGACATAATCAACCAAAGACCTTGTATGTATATATGCATAACCCCATGGACTGGGACAATTAGATGGTGAAAGCCTGGGGTGAGGGGAGGGGGCGGGGGAGGGCTAGAGGGAGTTAATGGGGGAGAAAAGGGGACATATGTGATACTTTCAACAATAAAGATTTTTGAAAAAATGATTAGAGAAAAAATAAAAAAATAGCCTGCTATATTCGTATTTGGTCAAACATTTAATTAACTTACCCCTAATGCCTTGGCTGGGCCAGACCAAATGATTTCTCAGGCCTCACAGGGCCTGTGGGCCAGATGTTCCCTACTCTTGATCTAGATAGATAGATTGAGCCCCTCCTATGACAAAGGAGGTTCTCAAGAAACAGTCATTATTATATTCTAATCTCTTCCCCAGCAGCACTGCAAAAATGCTTTATTAACTTACTAATTCCCTCTGATCACAGAGCCTATTTTATCCTCTCTGTCCTCATTCTTTTAGGGCAGACACATGGGAAAATGCCTAAAATATAATGCTAAACCACAAAAAATAAAAGGTGGTGGTGGGGGATGAAAGTGCATATATAAAGGGCTTGTAACCGAGACTGGGATGTTACTGCTGCATATTCCGTCCCTGGATAGTACGTGCCTGGTACATGGTATGGCCTAATAAATACCTGTGGAATGAATGAATGAACTGTGGAAAAAACTGGAAGCAAGTTGAACATGAACTGAAGGAAGTATCTGGGAATGAAAAATATTGGGATTGGGTTAAAACAGAATTAATCTCTCTCTTTTTCCCCTTTCTCCTTCCCTCCCTTTTTCCCTCTCTTCTTTCCTTTCTTTCTCCATCCTTCCTTTCCTTCTCTCTCTGAAAAATATTTACTATTATGTTTAATTAAAACATGGGAAAAGAAATACATTCTGTTTGCCTTACAGAAAAATGCACATTAAATATTTCAGTAATGCCCTAGCTGGTTTGGCTCAGTGGACAGAGCATCGGCCTGTGGACTGAAGGATCTCGGCTTTGATTCCAGTCAAGGACACATGCCCAGGTTATGGGCTCAATCCCCAGAAGGGGGCATGCAGGAGGCAACCGATCAATGATTCTCTCTCATCATTGATGTTTCTCTCTCCCTCTCCCTTCCTCTCTGAAATCAATAAAAATGTATTTTAAAAAATATTTCAGTAAGACATACCAAAGTAACCACAAATATGTTATTAAATAACTAGAGGCCTGGTGCATGAAATTCATGCATGGGTGGAGTCCCTAGGCCTGGCAAGCGATCAGGGCTGATCAGGGCCAGGCCGGGCTGGAGAGGAGGCAGCAGTCACTTGGCCAGACAAAGAAGGAACAGACGCCAGATGCCGACACTGCCATCATCAGCACCCCACCACCGTGCAGTTCCCCGCCTCCCCCCTCCTCCTTCCTTCACCGCTGTGCCACCACTGCAGTGGGTGGGTGGCAGGCTGATTGGGGCCTGCCGGCTAGGGGGAGGGACAGGGCATGGGAGGTTGGCCACTGGCCCTAAGGAGGGAGCTGGCCCTCGGCCCCCTGGAGAAAGGGGCCCTGTCTGCTGTCACCCAGTCCCAGTTCCCTGTCCCAACCCTGGTGCCAGTCCTGATTGGATGATCGGGGCCTGCCGGCGGGGGAGGGGAGAGGGACCACAGGAGGTTGGCCAGCCAGGGGAGGTTGGCTGTGGGAGCACACTGACCACCGGGGGAAGCTTCTGCATTGAGCATCTACCCCCTCGTGGTCAGTGCACATCATAGTGACCGGTCGTTCAAGTTGTTCTGGTTGCTTAGGCTTTTATATATACAGACTAGGGGCCCGGTGCACGAAATTCGTGCACTGGGTGTGTGTGTGGGGGGAGTGTCCCTCAGCCCAGCCTGCCCCCTCTCACATACTGGGATCCCTCAGGCGTTGACCCCCATCACCCTCCAATCGCAGGATCGGCCCCTAGCCCAGGCCTGATACCTCTGACAGAGGCGTCAGGCCTGGGCAGGGGACCCTCATTTCCCCCCATCACTGGTTCTGTCCCCAGCCCAGGTCTGATGCCTCTGGCTCAGGCGTCAGGCCTGGGCAGGGGACCCCCAGACCCCTCCGATTGCTGGCTCTGCCCCTTGACCAGGCCTGAGGCCTCCGGCAGAGGTGTCAGGCCTGGGCAGGGGACCCCCAGCTCCCCTCGGTTGCAGGCTCCGCCCCTGCCCAGGCCTAATGCCTCTGGCCAAGGCGTCCGGTTCGGGCAGCGGGGACCCGCTGTGGCAGCGGCCCCGCAATTGTGGGCTCTGCTTTAGGCCCAGGCAAGGGACCCCTAGCTCCTGGGACTGCCAGCTTCGACCGTGCCCAGCTCCCATCGCTGGCTCCACCCCTACTTCCTGCTATCACTGGCCAGGGCGACAAAGGCGCCCGATTCTCCAATCATGGCTGGGGGGCAGGGCAAAGGCGGCCCCGGGGCCGCCTTTGCCCTGCCCCCCAGCTCTTAGCTCCCCCCTGGGTTTCCAATCACTGTCAGTGGCAGAGGGCTTCTTCCTGCTTTCCCTTTCACCTCCCTGCATTGTGCCTACATATGCAAATTAACCGCCATCTTGTTGGCAGTTAACTGCCAATCTTAGTTGGCAGTTAATTTGCATATAGCCCTGATTAGCCAATGAAAAGGGTAGCGTCGTACGCCAATTACCATTTTTCTCTTTTATTAGTGTAGATAGGTAATCCACACTAAGCAGGATTTACTGGAAAATGTTCTTTGGTCCTTTATTGTTCTCTAAGGAGAAAATATTCAGAAAGTTTATACATATATATATATATATATATTTACATTTATATTTATATATATTCAGAGAGGAAGGGAGAGGGAGAGATAAAAAATTGTGATAATTACTATCTAATGAAGTCTTTTCTACAACTTTGGAATAGGCAACATAGCCCATCATTTCACCTGTGAGCATACTGAAAGGCAAAGGAGTTAAGTGGCTCATCTAGCTTGTCAGTAGCCCAGTCTGATATTCTACAATCTACTGAGTGCACTGGCCAACACCTTCAAGATCCTTTCAAACTATAAGTTCTGTGGTTTCTATAGAAAGGGGTCTTGCCCTGGCCGGTTTGGCTAAGTGGTTAGTGTGTCGGCCTGCAAATCGAAGGGTCTTAGATTCAATTCCAGGTCAAGGGAATGTACTTCAGTTGCAGGTTCAATCCCCGGGCCCAGTTGGGGCATGTTTAGGAGGCAACCAATGGATGTGTCTCTCTCACATCTCTCTCTCTCTCTCTTTCTCTCTCTCTCTCTCTCCACTTCTCCCTTTCTCCCTCTCCCTTTCACTCTCTGTAAAAAATCAGTGGAAAAATATCCTCAGATGACGATTAAAAACAAAAAAAGGGGGGTCTCATGGTCAGGCTTCTAAAGACTCAATCTTTTTTGTCTCAGAGAACAGGAAAGTAGCAAAGTGTAGAGCTAACATTAGATGATCCTGAAGGGAGCAATTTTCAAATATTAATAAACCAGTGGTGTCCCATATACTGCATTTACTTTATGCAAATTCAACTGTGTGTACCTGCTGCTCCTCCCTCACCACCAAATAAAGGAAAATAAAAAATATATATAAAGAGCAATTCCACTTGCCATTTCATTCAACAACCAGGCTTCCTTTGTGTACTGGGGAAAGAAGCCAGCTCAGGTCATCACCTCAACAGCCCCATTGCCAATGTAAGGAGGACTTTATTCTTAAATGTATTTTACTTCTGGGTGCTGTTTTTATTCCCTCTGGGTCTGCTGTGGAGTTCAAAAGTAAATCCCAGGGTTGTTCTACTCTCTCTTATACTCATTCTTAGGGCTCACACAAGGTAAATTTTCTACTTTAAGAAAGCTGTTACTAGGATGGGTGCTGGTTACAAATGCTGCTGCTTATACCTAGAAAGAGGAAGGGACGTTTTGTCCCAGTTGTTCCTCCCCAATTTCCATCCCTCAACCCATCCAGTTCTCTGTACCTGTAAATGTCAAGACCTATGAGCTAGTCCTATGAGTTCTTTTAGGGTAGGGGCCAAATTTCATCCACTATTGTGGCTTCAGTTTAGAAAGAGTATCTGGCACACAGTAGGTGCTCATGAAGTAATTATTTCATAATTGAATTTTGAATGACAAGTGGACAGAGATCAGATTATGATGACCCTTGTTACCAAGTTATCTTATCCTGAAGAAAACAAGGAGTCATTAAATTTTGTTTTGTGCCCTAGCTGGTTTGGCTCAATGGATAGAGCATCAGCCTACGAACTGAAGGGTCCCAGGTTCGATTCTGGCCAAGGGCACATGCTTGGGTTGTAAGCTTGATCCCCAGTAAGGGGCGTGCAGGAGGCAGCCAATCAATGATTCTCTCTCATCATTGATGTTTCTATCTCTCTCTCCCTTTCCCTTCCTCTCTAAAATCAATAAAATATATTTTAAAAATAAAATAAATAAATTTTGTTTTGTTTTGTTTTTGAGCAATGGAATGTCATGATTGAATCTATGGTTTTGAAAGATAATTTTTACTGCAGAATGGGCAATGGGGAAGCCTAGAGACCAGTTAGGAGACCGTTTCAATTATCCAAATGAAAGGTGATGATGAATACTCAAACTAAATTTGTCAAACTAGAGATAGAGAGAAGGGAATTCATTCAAACAAATATTTATTAAGCACCTAGTAGGTGACAGATTTAGTTCTAGATGCCAGCACTATAACAGTGAAGATAACAAAGTTCTACTCTCATGGAGCTCACATTCTAGTGTGGGAAGGAAGATGGGCTGAAAAGGTGAAAGGAAATCCTATATAATAAAAACCTAATATGCTAAGTGTCTGGTCGACCAGTTGGCTGTTCAACCAATCAAAGTGTAATATGCTAATGATATGCTAAGGCCACTTAACCACTCACTATGACATGCACTGACCACCAGGGGGCAGACACTTCGACCGGTAGGTTAGCTTGTTGCTGGGGTCCAGCCGATCGGGACTGAGCAAGACGAGCAAGACAGGCCGAACATGCCCTGGAGCCCTCCCGCAGTCCCTCCCTGTGTCCCTCCCCAGCCCCAATTGTGCACTGGTGGGGTCCCTCGGCCTGGCCTGCACCCTCTCACAATCCAGGACCACTCAGGGGATGTCAGAGAGCCATTTTTGGCCCAATCCTGCAGGCCAGGCTGAGGGACCCCACTGGTGCACGAATTCATGCACCAGGCCTCTAGTATAGTCAATAATACTGTAATAAGTTGGCACAGTGACAGGTGATTAATAGACCTATTCTGGTGATCCCACTGTAAGGTGTGTAGATGTCAAATCATTATGTTGTTCTCCTGAAATTAGTATAATATTGAATACCAACTATACTTAAAATTTTTAAAAATTAAATTTTTACGAATTAATAAAAATAAAGCAAGTTCATATATGATCTATGTGATATCATAATAAATGCTAAAAAGAAAAATAAATCAGAATAAAGGGATGGAAGTATAAGGAGTGGGGGCAGATACCTGAAGGAAGTGAGGTAGCCATAAGGAAATCTGGGGCAAGAGCATTCAAAAACAGACTGAACAGTAAATGCAAAGGCCCTGAAGTATATAGGAACTATTTAGAATTTTAATTCAATGTGCCATTCAATAATAAGAAGCTGACCTTAGGTTGGTTGCTTTGGTTCTGTAATCTCAACCCACAAAAAGAAATGTCCATTTTCCAGGCAGGACAATCAATATAAGAATAAATTCTTAGAAGATAATGCTGGATAAGTAGGGTAAGGCCCTATTGTAGAGGGGCTTGGATGCCAGAAAGTAGAAAGTGTTCAGCCATGGGACAGGGAGCCAATGTTCCTCTGGAAACAGTTCAGTAGTGTGAAGACAGAGGTTCTTTCAGATGTCTCTGACAGTAGTATTGAAGTAGGCAGAATAATAAACTACCAAAGATGTCCATTTTTTAAAAACAGCATCTGTGAATATGCTATTCCCTAAGGAGGAATTAAGGTTGTAGATAGAATTAAGGCTGTGAATCAGCTGACTTCAAGGTGGGGAGGTGATCCTGGTCAGTCCAAAGTAATCAAAAGTGTACTTATAAGTGAGAAGGAGTCAGAAAAGTCTGTGTTGGAGTGATATTTTTAAATTAAATCTTTATTGTTCAGATTATTACATTAGTTACTCTTTTTTCCCACCATAACTCCCCTCCACCCAGTTCCCACCTCACCCTCCGCCCTCACTCTTCACCCACTGTCCTCATCCATAGGCGCACGATTATTGACCAATCCCTACCCTCACCCCCGACACCCCTTTCCGCCCCCCCCAAGAATAGTCAGTCCATTCCCTTTCTATGTCCCTGATTCTATTACAATCACCAGTTCATACTGTTCATCAGATTATTTATTCACTTGATTTTTAGATTCACTTGTTGATAGATGTGTATTTGTTGCTCATAATTTGTATCTTTACCTTTTTCTTCTTCTTCCTCTTCTTAAAGGATACCTTTCAGCATTTCATATAATACTGGTTTGGTGGTGATAAACTCCTTTAGCTTTTTCTTATCTGTGAAGCTCTTTATCTGGCCTTCACTTCTGAATGATAGCTTTGCTGGATAAAGTAGTCTTGGTTGTAGGTTCTTGGTATTCATCACTTTGAATATTTCTTGCCACTCCCTTCTGGCCTGCAAAGTTTCTGTTGAGCAATCAGCTGACAGTCGTATGGGTACTCCCTTGTAGGTAACTGACTTTCTTTCTCTTGCTGCTTTTAGGATTATCTCTGTCTTTTGCTCTTGGCATTTTAATTATGATGTGTCTTGGTGTGGTCCTCTTTGGATTCATTTTGTTTGGGGTTCTGTGCACTTCCTGGACTTGGAAGTCTATTTCTTTCACCAGGAGGGGGAAGTTTTCTGTCATTATTTCTTCAAATAGGTTTTCAATATCTTGCTCTCTCTCATCCTCTGGCACCCTTATAAATCGGATGTTGGTAAGCTTGAAGCTGTCCCAGAGGTTCCTTACACTATCTTCGTATTTTTTGATTCTTTTTTCATTTTGCTTTTCCGGTTGGTTGTTTTTTGCTTCTTCATATTCCAAATCGTTGACTTGATTCTTGCAACCCTCTGGTCTGCTGTTGGGAGTCTGTATAATATTCTTTATTTCAGTCAGTGTATGCTTAATTTCTAGTTGGTTCTTTATCACAACATCGAGGGTCTCATTAGATTTCTTGAGGATCTCACTACATTTATCGGTGGTCTCACAAGTCTTCTTGAAGATCTCACTACATTTATCGGCGGTCTCACCAGTCTTTTCGAGGGCCTTATTAAATTTATCGGTGGCTTCTAGACAGTTCTTTAAAGACCTTAAAAGGGTGGTTTTGAACTCTATATCCAACAGTTTGCTTTCCTCTGATTCTGTTGTTTGTGTTCTGTTTCTTTGTCTCGGCATTTTTTATGCTTCGCTGTGTCGATAGAGTGCCTTTCTGTGCTAAGTGTCCCAATTACCTGAGGTAGACACTCTTGGTGCACCCCCTTGTGGGATTTGTGCACAGTCTTGTTGCAGTTAAGCCTTGATTGTTGTAGTTATCACTGTGAGGAATTGACCTCCAGGCCAATTGGCTATGAGAATCAGCTGTGTCTGCAGTGGGAGAACGTCTGTGCTGGAGACACCCCTCTGGGGCTAGACTTGCTTCGATGGGGCTTTGGTGCTCACTGAGTCTGCCCCCTGAATATGTCTTTTATGGTTCCACAGAGCTGCAAACTGGATGGTCCCACTCTGACCTCTGGGCTTCCTGGCTCCTGGATCTCTAGGGAGGTGCTAATCTAGCCTTTGCCTGAGGCTATCCAGCAAAAGTCTCCCTGCAGGGCTTGGGCGGGGCGGGTCCCACAGGATCAACAGGGCGAGGTTAGCAATTATGGCTGCTCTCAGTCTTGCCCTCAGAGGCTCTGCTTCTCAGTGTCCCAGTAATCGCTGCAAGCCCCACGGAGAGAAAGCTGCCCTAGGGTTCTGAGCGATGCCAGACAGTCCCGCTTCTCCTGTATGAGTCTGGGTCCCCAGAGACTCGCCCGGAACTGGAGCTCAGAGCCTGAGACTCCCTTCCGATTGAAAGCGACAACTGTGCCCTCAGCCGCCAGCCCGCTCCACATGCACTTCGCACCTTAGTATTTTACTTCAGCACTGTGCCTCCTCTGAGTCTTGGTATGTGTTTCTCTTTCCTCCTAGTTGTAGAACTTTCACTCAGCCAGCCTTCCTGTGGTTCTGGATGATGTCCGTTCCGTCTTTTCATTGTATTTTTGAAGTGGTTGTTTGAGGCAGCAAACTCCAGTGTTTACCTATGCCGCCATCTTGGTTTCTCCTGTGTTGGAGTGATTTGATGTGAGAAAGACTCAAACTATCATTGCTGCCTTTGAAGATGTAGGAAGAGGGTCACAAACTAAAAAATGTGATAGCCTCTAGAAATTGAAAAAAGCAAGGAAACAGATTATACCCTGAAGGCTCTACAAGGGAATGAAGACCTGTACTTAAATGGGATCAGCAAAAGTAAATCCACTAAGGAAGATCAGAAGATCAAGGGCCTTCCTCTTTCTGACTTCAAGTTTATCATCAGTAAAATGGAGCCAGTGTCCCTCTGGAAACAGTTCTGTAATATAAACAGAGAGGTTTGGTGTCGCTCAGTTGGTTGGGTGTCATCCTGTGCACCCAAGGGTTGCTGGTTCAATTCCCAGTCAGGGAACATGCCCAGGTTGCAATCCCTCGTAGGTGCCATGCAGGAGGCAGCTGATGAATGTTTTGTGCTCTCTCTCTCTCTCTCCCCCCTCCCTCCCTCCCTCTTTCTCCTTCCCTCTCCCTGTCCTCCTCCTTCTCCTTTCTAATAGCTCTAAAAAAAATCAATAAAAATATTTTTAAAAATGGTGGATATTTAGTAGGTCAATGATATTCAGACATTTTTTTAGTCACTGTGATGGTTAACTTTATGTGTCAACTTGACTGGGACACAGGGTGCCCAGATATTTAATCAAACATTATTTTGGGTGTTTCTGTGAAAATGTTTTTGGATGGATTAATCTCAATTAGTAGACTGAGTAAAGCTGATTGCCCTTCTTATAAGTAGTAGACTGAGTAAAGCTGATTGCCCTTCTTATAAGTACCTCGAGCTAACCGATTGCACCACTGGAGCTTTGGCCTGATTGCCCTTCTTAATATGGGCGGGCCTAACCCAATCAGCTGAAGGCCTGAATTAAAAAAAAAAAAAAGGATGACCTTTCCCAAATAAAAAGAATTCTTCCTACATGATGGCCTTCAAACTGGAGCATTGGATTTTTCCTATCTTTAGACTGAAACTAAATTATCCATCCTTCCTGTATCTGACCTTTGGACTAGAACTATATCATTGACCCTCCTGGTTCTCAGGCCTTTGTACTCTGACAAGAACGAAACCATCAGCAAACCCCGATCTCCAGCTTGCCAACCCACCCTGCAGATCTTAGGACTTACCAACCTCTATTAACACATGAAGCACCCTGTCAGGCGCCGGTGACTGACACTATACTTTCTGTCCAGAAGACAAAACAGGCTGGACACTTAACGTGTTAAATATCTGTTTGGTCTTTGTCCCCTGTCCCTCACACAGGTCTCCTAAAACGCTTATATATTCCTGTGATAAGAACAACAGGACTATCTTCTTTTAAATGAGGCAAACCTGGGTGGGCTCTGAGATAGACTCTATGTGGAAGCTGCTGACCACAAAGATGAAGACATGATTAGATTGGAATTTTCAGCCCCACCCTCCACTCTCCAGAGAGGGGAGAGGGGCTGGAAATGGAGTTAGTAATGGACAATGCCTATATGATTAAGCCTCCATAAAATCCCAACAGTATGGGTTCAAGGAGCTTTCAGGTGGGTGAACATGTCCACGTTCCAGAATGGTGACACACCCAACTCCATGGGGACAGAAGCTTCTTCGATAGGGACCTTCCCAGAAATTGCCTAATACATCCCTTCATCTGGCTGTTCATCTATATCCCTTATCATATCCTTTAATGAACTGATAACTTAAGTGTTTCCTTGAGTTTTGTGAGCCACTCTAGTAAATCACTCTAACCCAAGAAGGGGTTCATGAACCTACAATTTATTTATTTTTTTATTTTGAACCTCCAATTTATAGCTGATCAGCCAGAAGCATAGGTAACAACCTCAACTTTCGATTTTGGGTGGGGAGCAGTCCTGAGACTGAGACCTTAACCTGTGATTTCAACACCCAATTGGTGTCACAGAGTATTGCTTGGTGGGGGAACCCCCATACCTGGTATCAGAGTGTTATGAGTGTTCTGTGTGATAGTAAAGAAAACACAGGAGGGGAACTGTAGATCTCTCTCTCTCTCTCTCTCTCTCTCTCTCTCTCTCTCTCTCTTTCTCTCTCTCTCCCTCTCTCCCTCCCTCCCTCCCTCCCTCCCTCCCTCCCTCCCTGACTAATACAGCCACCAAAACCCAATATGAATAACAGATAAAACTAAAAATGCTAAAATGCTTCCACACTAACAAGGTTGAGTGCATCAAGAGCCCCATTCACTCAGAACCCCTCTCTCCTTCTGGGCTCCAGAGTTTTTGTGAAAACCATTTATCTAGAGTCAACCACTTAGCTTTCAAATTTGATTAATTTGTTTCTTTTCCTTTTTAAAGAATGATATAAATTGAAAAGTAAAAATATTCTAGTGTATCCTCATCATTTCTTCTTATTACTGAGTAGTATTCTATGGTATGAATGTACCATTTAAAAGTTGTAGGAAATTTTGGTTGCTTCCAAATTTTGGCTATTATGAATAAACCTACTACTTCATTTCACTACTGAAAAAAAACCAAACACTTGTGACTTATCTTTGCCTACATTAGGGATTTTTATTCTAGTGTTCATGAACTCCAAAGGAGTCAATTAACTTCCTGAAATTATATTTAAAATGTGCCATTTTATAACAGCTTTATTTCTATTGGTTCCAATTCTGGGAAGGATTAATATGTTTAAGGTCATTGCAAATAAATGACCTGACCTCTTGCTCCATTTCTCTGTACAAATGGCATACATATTCTTTCTGCTTCCTGCTTATATGACCAGGTCAAGATTTCTCCTGCTTGTAACTGGCTAATTTTGTCTTATTTAGGAGGGAGAAGTAAGACGTCCATTTTGGCCTTGGGGTCATACTATGTTCTCCAACACAACTTTATTATTAACAAAATTCATACGTTGTTTCTGATTCATGTGCATACTTCTCTATTGGTTCAGATCCCGTGGTGGTGGTGGTGGGGAATGTGGTTAATTCATATCCTTGACCTTTTTCCCCACCATATATATAGCTTTGCATTAAGTGCCCAAAGGATTCAATCCTCTCTCTCTCTCTCTCTCTCTCTCTCTCTCTCTCACACACACACACACACACACACACACACACACACACACACACACACAGAAACCTTAAGAACCTACAGGAGCCGAAACCGGTTTGGCTCAGTGGATAGAGGATCGGTCTGCAGACTGAAGGGTCCCAGGTTCGATTCCGGTCAAGGGCATGAACTTGGGTTGCAGGCACATCCCCAGTAGGAGATGTGCAGGAGGCAGCTGATCAATGTTTCTCTCTCATTGATGTTTCTAACTCTCTATCCCTCTCCCTTCTTCTCTGTAAAAAATAAATCAATAAAATATATTTTTAAAAAAAGAACCTACAGGATAAAATCTATATCCCTTCATCTGAGATTCAAGTTCTTCCTAATCCTGCCTCTCCACACTTATCCAGTGCTTTCCATAACAAAGCACCTGTTCCAGTCTTTATTCCAGCCACTGGATCTTTACTTAGATATTTATTCTTTTTGCTATGCTCTCCCCAATCCTCTCTGCCAGTCCAAATCCTACCCATATACTTTTTATTGAATAAAAAACATCTTAATTTATTGGAGTGACATTGGTTAATAAAATTATATAAGTTTCAAGTGTACAGTTCACTTTTATTTGTTTTCAAGTGTACAATCCTATAATGCATCATCTGTATATTGTGTTGTATGTAATTTCACTTATATGTGGAATCTAATGAACAATATAAACAAACAAATCCGTCTCTGTGAAAACTCTACTGGCTAGTCCAGCACAGAGTCTGAATTTATTTACTGTCTGTAGTATAAGTTAAGGTGAACTTTTTCTTTGTCTGCACATCTATTCTCCCCACAATAAGATTTGTGAATGCCCGGAGAGCTTAGTTCACATCATCTCTTTGTCTCCTCAAAGCTTACCATGAGTTAGGATCACAATAAATACTAGTATTTGTGGCTAGAATTTGTCTTCTCTTATTCCTGCATTCAGAGCACTGCTTTCCTGAGCCAGTGGGGTTTTATTTATTTATTTATTTATTTATTTATTTATTTATTGAGAGAGAGAGAGAGAGAGAGAGAGAGAGAGAGAGAGAGAGAGAGAGGTGTCAATTTGGTGTACCAGTTATTTATGCATTCATTGTTTGCTTCCTGTTTATGCCCTGACCAGAGATCAAACCTGCAACCTTGGCATATGGGAATGATGCTCTAACTAACTGAGCTACCCAACCGGGGCCCAGACTTGTAGTTTTAAGGGCATTACATTGCCCATAATCCACCATAAATAATAGCAATAGACTGTCCTGTACAAAATATATCTGGAAACTTTGTGCAGTGGCAGTATTGTAGCCAATGAGGCTTACCCGAGGTGCAATTATTGCTAATTGAAGAATATATTTATGCCCTAACTGATTTGACTCAGTGGATAGAGCGTTGGCTCACGCACTGAAGAGTCCTGGGTTCGATTCCAGTCAAGGCCATGTACCTTGGTTGCGGCCCGATCCTCAGTGGGAAGTGTGCAGGAGGCAGCTATTTGGTGTTTCTCTCATTGATGTTTCTGACTCTCTATACCTCTCCCATCCTCTCTGTAAAGTCAATAAAAATATTTTTTTAAAAAATATATTTACATCTTCCATTTATTAGATGTTTACACTCTGCCAGGCACAATGCTTTATTGGGATTAACTCATAGACTCCTCATGCAAATCCTTTTAGAGATTAAGAAATTGAGATTCAGAAAGCTTAGGTAATTTATTCAAGGTCCATCATCAGCCAGTGGACTGAGTCAGGACAAAACCCAGGCTTGTCTGAACTTCAAAATCACTGCTTCTCAAATTTGGCTGCACGACACAAACATCTGGGGAGCTATAAAAAATAGTGATTCCTAAAAAATTAATTAATTAATTAAACAAAATTAAAAAGTACTGAAGGCTTAGTTGCATCCTTGTCATTGGAAGTTTTAAAATCTCCCTAGGCAATGCACATGTGCAGCCAGGGCTGGGCTTTTAATTTTGATACTCCACTATTTTCAGTGTGGGGAACAATGTCATTGAGGGTGAGATGGTGAGAACATCTGTTTGCTGAGCTAATTCAGCTCAAGCAAAACCTCAGAAACAGAGATGTGCGATTAGGAGAAAATCAGGTTCTCCTCAGAATGCCAAACACATGCTAGGGCTCCTATGGATGTGGGACAGGGGGTTAAGCCAATTATACGGGAACCTCAAATGACAAGGTGACCCCAGTTGACATCTGACTTTTACAGACTCCTTGCCAGATGGTCACTCATTTACTCTATAACTGCTATTCAAGGCCTCCTTTTCAAAGTGTCAAGTCTCAAGAGTTTGAAAATATTTGTTATCGTTATTTTCTGATATATTTTTATTGATTTCAGAGACGAAGGGAGAGGGAGAGAAAGAAACATCAATGATCAGAATCATTGATCAGCTGTCTCCTGCACGCCCCCTACTGGGGATATAGCCCACAATCCAGGCATATGCCCTGACCTCCTGGTTCATAGGTCGATGCTCAACCACTGAGCAACACTGGCCAGACGAGAGTTTGAAATATTTAAACAAAAATATATGAAAGTTTCTTTTTAAAAAAATATGTAAAAGTTTCTGATTAAAATAAGGAGGCATATACCTTAAGGCCTTATCAGCTGCTATCCTGAGTCAGCAGTCAACAAAAAACAAGCCTGTATATCCTACTTTATCTCACTGTATCTTCTGTGCCAAGTATAAGGTTTCTGGGACTGAGGATAAGTGAGTTGGCCTCAGGGTGAGGTCATGCTTCTCTGCAGGGACATCAGGAAAGGCAATGTTGAGAACATAGCTCAAAGTACCAACCTAGCCAATGTCCGTGGAGGTCCTGGACAGATTTTCTCAGTGGTCAGTAACTCAGCCCTCTCTGGAAGGATTCTCCCCGTCCACCATGGCTCTAATGTTTCAGGGATCCAGAGCAGGAATGCTGAAGCAGACTCTCCCTTTGCCCAAGGCCCACTGGAATAGGAACCTCATCAGTGAGGGCATTAATGATTCTATATTAGCAACCATGGATAACAGGACAGCCCAAGGAAGGTATCAATGAGGTGACTAGATGCATAATTTTGTAACTATGACAGTGCTGGCAGAGCACCAGCAGAGCTAGTTCACAACAGAACCAACAGCTACCATTTATTGACTACTGTGTACCAGGCACTAAACAGTTTACCTTGTGATAAGAAACTTAGGTGCCCAAAGAGATTTTTCCTTTTTCTTGATTTTCCCCTTTTATTAAAGTACTAGAGGCCCGGTGCAAGAATTCATTTACCAGTGGAGTCCCTTGGCCTGGCCTGCAAGATCGGGCTGAAACTGGCTCTCTCACATCCCCTGAGGGGTCCCAGATTGCAAGAGGGCGAAGGCCAGGCCGAAGGACCCCCACCAGTGCACAATTGGGGCTGGGGAGGGACGAGGGAGGTTGATCGGCTAGGGAGGGACCACAGGAGGGCTCCAGGGCGTTTCTGACCTGTCTCGCTCAGTCCCAATCAGCCAGACCCCAGCAGCAAGGTAACCTACCGGTCAGAGTGTCTGCCCCCTGGTGGTCAGTGTATGTCATAGTGACTGGTTGAGTGGCCTTAGCATATCATTAGCATATTACAATTTGATTGGTTGAACGGCCAACTGGACAATCGGACACTTAGCATATTAGGTTTTTATTATATAAGATAATTTAGATTCAGTAAAATGATTCCTTTTAGGTGTGCAGTTCAAGCAGTTTTATCACACAATCACCACCAGATTCAGATGTTGAACATTTCCATCACATCCAAAAGTTTCTCTATGTTCCTCCATAGTCAGCCCCCCAACCCTTAATCTGAGCTCCTGGCAACCACTAATCTGGTTTCTGTCTCTATAGCTAAGCAAAAGATTCTCAGTATCTTATATTCTAAGTTCAGAGGGTCAGCAACTCTTAGGGCCAGACACCAGCCAACATATCTTGCTGTGGAAAAACCAGCTTCCCAGTTCATATAAGAGGTCTAGTCTGGGGTGCGCAATGTTTCCCTTCCCCAAGTCAAGAGAGGGGAAACTCTAAGAGAATCACTCATAAAAATAGAGGTTGCCAAATGTGACCCACTGTCTTACTAAAATGAGAACTGGTGCCTATCTTTTCTCTGAAAGTTGCAAAGCTACCATACTGGCACTGTGCCTGATGGGGTGGTGCATAGAGGAAAGTGCTATGGGAGAGATGGAGGTCTGGGGATCTTCCAAGCCGAGAAAGGGCAAGGGCAGGCTCCTCAATTTCCTGATTCTTGAGGAGTAGATAAGATATATATGGCATGTGTCTGCATACCTGGGGAAAATTGTCCCAAAATGATAGATAAGATTGAGGCCCATGGTCTTGACAAAAACTATCACAATATGGGGGCAAAAAAATTCATACCTCAGCAGAATGTGGTATTATGCCTTCATCAGTGTTACAGCACAGTTGAGCAATAAAATGAAACCATTTTATGTATGTATCCCAATGAATTGAGGCAACTCAATAAACTGTTACATTTGCACTGCATCCATTAATCCTAAAAACATCCTATAGGTAGGTACTCTTATCATTCCTATTTTATAGATGAGGGAATTGAAGATCAGAGAGTGCAAGTAATGTGTTCCAGGTCACAAAGCAGGTAAATAAATTATAGAACTGTGACTTGCCAAAAGGTCTGCTTGACTCTAAAACCTATGTTCCTTTCTTCTACACTGGACTTCCTTATACGTGTGTGTCAGGGAGGAGGAGGAATCATCTTGTAGTAGCAATGAGATTCTAGTGGAGATTCCAGGGTGTCCACCATAATTGCTAGGTCCCTGTGTTTTTCCCACTTGCTGACCTTCCTCCCTCTTTAACTAAGAGGGTCTTGGTTCCTCAGAATAATCCTGTGAATGTTCTAGTTCATTCCCTACTCTAAGTTTCGGCCAACATGCTTCTTGTCTCTTCAGAGTACGTTGGAAGCCCTCATCCTACTCTGACCACACACCCCATCCTAAAGCTGCCTCCTTATCTGGTACTTCAAAGCTACATCTGTCCCTTTGTGCTGTCCTTGCTTCTCACAGGAAGACTCCAGCTCACTTCGCAGATCCTCACAGTCTCTGTGGTCCCACTGAAGTAAACCACACCTTGCCCTGAAATCTGACATAAATGCTTCCCAAGCTTTCACCTCAGTATGAGGGCATAACTCAATACTGAGTTGGTAAGTTAAAAAATCATGTGCTGCATGATCTCACTCATATGTGGAATCTAATTAACAAAATAAAATGGATCCATGCCAGGGTCTTATCCGCAGCTGCAAGGGTTCAGGAATCTGGAGAAGGGCTGTGATGTAAATTAAATAAACTAGACATGAAATATAAATTTGGGAAGCATTTTGGGGGAGCCAGGAGAGGCTTAGCTCTAGTGACTAAGCTCCCCAAATCTCTGGACCCAGGGCTTTTTATTCACACATTTTGCCTTTTAGCAAAGCAGATATACATACCAAAGTTAGGGTTTGGTAAACAGTAAAGGATTATCAGGTTGGGGGAACTGCTCTCAGCTGTCTGGAAGCAGGCAATAACACGCAGTTCTTCAGCCCTGCTGAAACTGTCCATCAGCCTTCTGACGAACTTCTAGAATTTTATTATGCCCTGCTGGAATTAGCCTCCAGCAGATCCAGAGACATGGAGGCATGGAACAGAGTGTAAAATCTGGGAAGGAAGGTGGGGGAGGGAGGGAGGTAATCAACCAAAGAACTTGTATGCATATATGCATAAGCCATGGACACAGGCAATAGGATGGTAAAGGCCTGGGGTGGGGGACAGAGGTGGGCTGGGGGGAGTCAACTGGGGGGGGCAGGGAAAGGGGACAAATGTAATACTTTCAACAATAAAGATTTTTACAAATAAAATTTGAAAAAATCATGTGCTGCCTGGCCGGCATGGCTCAGTGGTTAAGCATCGACCCATGAACCAAAAGGTCTCTGGTTCAAAAAAAAAAGAGGTCACTGGTTGGAATCCCAGTCAGGGCACATACCCAGGTTGCAGGTTCATTCCCCAGGAGAGAGGTGCATGCAGGAGGCAGCTGATCAATATTGATCTCTCATCGATGTTTCTCTCTCTCTATCCCTTTCCCTTCCTCTCTCTCTCTCTAAAAATCAATAAAACCATATTTTTTTTAAATCATGTGCTACCCAATCCTGGCTAGTATGGCTCCGTGATTAGAGCATCAGTCCACACACCAAAGGGTAACTGGGTTGCAGGTTCCATCCCGGTCTGGTCCCATTAGGGAGGCAGTAGTTCAATGTGTCTCTCTCACATTAATGCCACTATCTCTCTCTCTCTCTCTCTCTCTCTCTCTCTCTCTCTCTCTCTCTCTCTCTCTCCCTTCCTCCCTCCCTCCCTCCCTCATTCCTTCTCTCTAAAAATCAACTGAAAAAATATCCTCTAGTGAGGATTTTGTTTTAAATCATGTGCTACCCAGTTTATGTACAGAACAAAACTGTTCCATGATAGAAAACAATAACCTTGAACAGATGGTGACTGTAGCCCTAGAAAAGAAAGAAATTTCCTCCCTAAGCTTCTTGCTACATGGGTTTTAATTTACTAAAGTACTTACAAGAATTTCGTTAATGTCAGTACTAAAATTCCTTTCTTAAGAGCATTCTCATAATGAATAGCAAACACTCAGCATTCATTTGTGAAGATTTTAAACCAGGATCAACACCATCCTTTAAACTCATCCAGTTTCACAGGTGCTGCCAAAGCAATGCAAAAATTGTCTCCTCAGGATTCATTAGGCCTGATTTTCTGTGTTGAAAGATGTTTGCTAAGAAATGCAATTAAACCTTGTTAGGTTCATATAAATTTTCAAAATGGTATAGTCACTATTTATAATCTCTTTTACTTTGATATATTGACCAATCCAAGTCCTCTTAATGCTAGAGGTCTGTTTTCTTCAGCTTCTTGCATTTTTTTTAAATATATATTTTATTGATTTTCCACAGAGAGGAAGGGAGAGGCACAGAGAGTGAGAAACATGGATGAGAGAGAAACATCAATGAGTCGCCCTCTGCACACCCCCTACTGGGGATGTGCCCGCAACCAAGGCACGTGCCCTTGACCAGAATCGAACCCGGGACCCTTCAGTCCACAGGCCGACGCTCTATCCACTGAGCCAAACCGGTCAGGGCTGCTTCTTGCATTTTTAAATAACAAGGTGATTTTATTCAATGACGATACTTTCTAGCTAGTTGGGTGACTTTAGAATATGGCATCATTTCAAAAAATGTAAGAACAGAAGGAATGCAAATGGAGGTCAACACTCAAGTTTGTATAGTCCAGGATTCTGCTGCTGATGCAGGGGTAGAAAAAGATAAGTGCCTTCCTTTAGTATGAGCCCCCCAAAAGTCAAGGATGTCCTCAGACACCTTTAGATTTCTTTACTACTATACCAAGCTCCCAAGAATTTATGCAAATAATTTTAAGTTATCACATGTTGAGCTAAAACAGTTGGGTGGCAAAATTGACCAGAATTATGTCCACTTCCATTCTCCTGGCTATTAACTGGCTTTGACACATTGCCTCACTGTGATGTTGGGTTTCTGGATACTCATTGCTGATGGATTTTCTTACTTTGACATTTGTCTTTGCCAGTTCAGGCCGCTATAACAAATACCTGGGTGACTTAAACAACAAACATTTATTTCTCAAAGTTCTGGAGTCTGGAAGTCCAGGATCAGTATGACTGGGTTCTTGATGAGAGCTCTCTCTCTGATTATGTGCTCCCATGGTCTTTTCTTGGAGAGGAGAGAAGAGGAGAGGAGAGGAGAGAGAGAGGGGAGGGGAGGGGAGAGAAGGAGGGGTCTCATGTCTCTTCCTCTTTTTATAAGGGCATTAATCTCATAGTGGCCCCATCCTCGTAAGCTAATTTAACCCCAATTACCTCCCAAAGGCCCCACCTCCAGATACCATCATATTGACGATTTGGGGACCTTAAACATATGAATTTGGGTGGGACACAAACATTCAGTCCATAGAAACATATTGCTGTCCTGTCTCCATCTTCAGCTTCTCTGTCTTCCATTACCTATGAGTACTGGCTTTGGTGAATGACCAGCTTTTTTCAACCTCCTTCTCTTTCTTTCTTTTTAAAAAATCTATTTTTATTGATTTCAGAGAGGAAGGGAGAGGGAGAGAGAAATAGAAACATCAAAGATGAGAGAGAATCATTGATCAGCTGCCTCCTGCATTCCCCACACTGGAGATCGAGCCCACAACCCATGCATATGCCCTGACCAGGAATCAAACCCTGACCTCCTGGTTCATAGATTGACACTCACCACTGAGCACACCGGCTGGGCTCAACTTCCTTTTCAATATAACTGAAAGTAAATGGACACTGGCACTTTGGGGAAGCACTGGGGGAATGTTTATTATACATACTTGCAGTGGCATTATGGAATTCTCCAAGAGCATCAAGCCTTCCTTTTAATTGCTGGACTCTAGATCTGTGCATAAATTTAGATTAGAAACTGGATGAAGGATGATGATTTTCCACTGTAGTGGATGACATTAGCTCTTTACTCCCCAGCTATAAATTTCCAGGGAGTACACAAATCAACTGTCACCCTAGTTGGCTGCCCATCTCTCTTGTCCCCAAGAATACAATGCCTATTAACCATTGCTAGAGATTTCCGCAGGTGAAGGCATTCTGGCTGCTACTCCAGCCTTGTGTCCTGTATTAGTCTGCTCAGGCTTCCATGACAAAGAACCTCAGACTAGGGGGCTTAAACAACAAAAATTTATTTTCTCACAATTCTGGAGGCTAGAAGTCCCTTACCAGGACATTAAACTCTGAGTGCACCTATGTCAATGAGTTCTCCCCTTTCCACTTTTAAATTCGCCCCCTGGCCAAACCTGACTATCCAAGCATCCTAAGGTACAGTCACTTCCAATCTTAGCCCCAGGCCCAAGCCCCAAACTGCTCCTTCCCTGTTACACTCAGTGAATAATAAAGAGTCAGCTGGGAAACCACCATTTATGGAAAATTCAAGGGCTTCTCAGGGATTCTCAAGAGGAAACTATGGACCCCTAAGTACGGGGGGGTGGGGGAGGGGGTGCGGTGCTTGATATCATGATGAAGTAGGACATGTCTATGGGAAGGCTTTGGTTGCCTGGCTTGCTTCAGTAGTTGCTGACCCATAGCTGAATTGCTTATCTTCCCTCTACTCTGTTAATCTTGGCCCTCTTGCTGGTTGTACTACCTCCTCCCACTCATCTTAAGTCCTCTTCATGCTCACCCTCTTATTGATCCCCCAAAGAGAGTAAATAAATCCATTCTGCCCCCTGGACTCTCACTTCAATGGGTCCCTTCTTTTCCAACTGGAGGACCCTGCCCCCAATTCCAATAACCTGCCCTCTTTAGCCCTCTGATTGCAGAGGCTCTGCCATAAATGCCCAACCAATCCTGGAACCTATTTTCCTCTTCCTGCTATTGGTGTTGCTCTGTCTTACAGCAGCTGAGAGCATATTGTCACATGATAAGAACTGTCACATTTAGAATTTCAGAACCTTTGTTGTACTCAGAGATATGGTGAGCCTTACATTGGGCCCTAGAATTAAGATTGCACTAATATCTGCTCTGCAGCCTGAGTGGAGGGCATCATTATTTACTCACCCCAACACAGACAATTATTGAATGAGCCCCCAGGGGGCAACAGCTGCTCTATTTTAGTAAATTCTAAATATAAAAAAGAAATAATAATAATAATAATAATAAATAAATATTATAATTCATTTTTCCTTCCTACATGTTTTACACAGGCATGATTATGCAATTGTTTGTGGGAAATAAAAAAGCCATGTGACTCTGAAGTGATGATTTGGTCTTTGATCCTTGCTCAGCGGCCCTTCCCACTCCATTCTTCTTTTGCTTTAATGGTGACACTAACCTCCAGGGATCATCAAGGCATTCCTCTCCCTGGCCTGCCTGGGCCTTATCACATGCGGCATCTACTGCTTCTGTGCTCCCTGCTGTATTTGGTAGAAAACTTGGTATCTACATATTATGGGCCAAATTGTGTCCTTCCCCCCAAATTCATATATTGAAGTCCTAACCCCTAGTACCTTATAATATGACTCAGAGATAGGGCCTTTAAAAAGTGCTTAAGGTTAAATGGGATCATTAAGATGGGCCCTAATCCAGTCTGACTGATATCCTTAGAAGAATTCTGGACACACAGAGAGACATCAGGGATGCACAAAGGGAAGATTGTGTGAGGACACAATGAAGAGGCCATGTGCAAGCCAAGGAGAGAGGCCTCAAAAGAAACCAACCCTACTGACACCTTGGTCTCCAACTTCTAACTTCCATAACTGTGAGGAAATAAATTTCTGTTGCTTAAGCCACCCAGTCTGTGGTATTTTGTTATGGTGGTCCAAAAAGACTAATATACTACGTGATGTTAACATTTTCTGTTCTCTCTCTATATATAAATCTATGTGTGGGTATATGTACATTATACATATATATAACAAACAATATTTATATAATTATGTGATATAATGTGCATACATATAATATACATCTACTATATACATTATATACTATAATATGTATACATATAATATAATACCTATAATACATGTATACTATAATATAATACATATACCCATACATATATTACATAGTTATAATTTGATATGGTTTTGTATCCTGCTCTTTTCAACAATTTTATATCATATTAACCTTATATTGCTAAAAATTTCTGACAAAACATGTTTTTTTATATATTTTTTAAATTGATTTCAGAGAGGGAGAGATAGAAACATCAATGATGAGAGAGAATCATTGATTGGCTGCCTCCTGCACGCCCCACACTGGGGATCAAGCCCACAACCCAGGCATGTGCCTCGACTGGGAATCAAACCGTGGTCTCCTGGTCCATAGATAGATGCTCAACCACTGAGCCACGCTGACTGGGCCAAAATGTAATTTTTAATGTTTGCATATCTAAGTGTGGATCTACCATAATATATCAAATATTCCTAAGTTGGAAATATTAATTTGTTTCTAACTATTTTGCTATTTTAAGGAATACTGTACTACACCTTTCCCTACATATGTTGATCTGCGTTTGTGCTCATACTTTAAGTTAGATTTCTAGAAACTGAATTGTATCAAAGGCATGAACATTGTCAGATTGTTTTCCAGAATGACTATATCAATTTCCACTTCTGCTAATAATAGAGTGTAAGACAATTCATATCATTACATCCCCACTAAAAGTAATCATTCAATAATCACTGTATCTGGTAAGCAAAAAAGCATATCTACTAATTAATTTCATTTCCATTTCTTTGCCAATAAGGTGTAGGCTTTTTCATATTTTCCTTATTATTTCTCTTTCATCTTTCTTCATAATCTGTAAATTAACTTTGCATAGTTTTTCCTAGTAAAAATATATTTATATGAGGTCTTTATTTTTTTTAAAAAAAATTTCTCTGTACTTTCTTTTTTTAAAATATATTTCATTGATTTTTTACAGAGAGGAAGGGAGAGGGATAGAGAGTTAGAAACACCGATGAGAGAGAAACATCGATCAGCTGCCTCCTGCACACCCCCCACTGGGGATTTGCCCACAACCAAGGTACATGCCCTTGGCCAGAATCAAACCTGGGACCCTTCAGTCCGCAGGTTGACGCTCTATCCACTGAGCCAAACCGGCGTTAGGGCCTATATAAGGTCTTTATTAATTGAACACAGTAAACAATTGTAATGTTCTGGAAAATATTTTCTCAATTTTTTTCAATACATTTCTTTTGACATGTACAAACTTCAAAATGTTAACTCATCAAAACTATTAGTGTTTATTTTTTTAGTTATGTTGTCATTATACTTGAAGAAATTTTCCCAGAGACCATATACAAATTCACCTTATTCTCTTACACTTTCTTTAGGTTAAACATTTTAATTGCTTCATGACAGACATATAGAAATGAACACAAGTCTTAAGGGTATAGTACATGAATTTTCAAGCCTGTCTGTATAATAAGTAGATCCCAAATTGAGAAATAGCATATTACCAGCACCTCAGAAGTCCCACTCGGGCCTCTTTCCAGTCACTACCCACTGAGAGTAACCACTATTCTAACTTCTAACACGACAATTTGCATGTTTTTTTTTACGATTATAGAAATAGAATTAGATCATATGTATTCTTATATATTTGTCATCTTTTGCTCAATATTATTTTTGTGGGAGTGATTCATATCCTGTCCATTTATCCTAATGCTGTTTAATATTCCATTATGTGATTATATATAATTTATCTATTCATTTTACTTTTCATGGGCAACTGAATAAGTTTCCTGTTTGGGGGTATTACAAAGTGTGCTCCTATGAATATTCTTGAACATGTCTGCTGGTAAACATATGCACGTATTTCTGTTAGGTATAGACCTTGGAGTAGAATTGCTGGATTACAGGGAATTCATTTGTTCAGATTTTTCAAGTGGTTTTCAAAAGTGCTTGCACAAATTTATACTCCCACCATCATAATATGAGAATTCTGGCTGTTCCACATTCTCATAAGCATCTAGTGTTTTTTCTTGTGTTTAATCTAGCCATTCTGATATCTCATTGTGGTTTTAACTCCCTTGATGAGTAATGAAGTTAAGTATTTTTTCACGTTTACTGCCTATTGAAAATACCTGTTCACATCTTTTGTTCATGCTTCTATTCTTTTCCAGTGTTTTGTTATTTATAATTTCTTTTAAAGAATGCTTTATATAACCTGGACAAAAATCCTTTGTTAGATATATGTATTGCAAATATGTTCTTATTATGTGAATTGCCTTTAACTCTATTAATGCTGCCTAACTGCTCCTGGAATATATTAACATGTTTTCCTCTTCTGTTGGTGTTTCTGTAGGTCTCATGTCAGCTGAGATCATATTATGTCATACAGTCAAAGGTAACAATTACAGTTCCACAAGACCACTCCTCTATGATGCAACAATTTGTCCTACCAAAGAATTTGTGGATCTTGAAAGTATTGCTTTCTGGTTAAAGCCTACAAAAAAAGGGGGCGGGGGATTAAAGCCTACAGTAGCATATGCTCTTCAATCTGAGCAAATGACAACATTCCTCCTTCACACTAAAGGTAGACAATTACTGAATGAGCCACCAGGGGGCAAAGCTGCTCTAGTTTAGTATATTCTAATCCCATTTCTTATTAAAAGTGTTAACATTTGGAAAATAAAGGTAAACTAGGAAACATGTCCTACTTCATCATGATATCAAGCACCGCCCCCCCCCCCCCCCCCGTACTTAGGGATCCATAGTTTCCTCTTGAGAATCCCTGAGAAGCCCTTGAATTTCCCATAAATGGTGGTTTCCCAGCTGACTTTTCATTATTCACTGAGTGTAACAGGGAAGGAGCAGCTTTGGGCTTGGGCCTGGGGCTAAGATTGGAAGTGACTGTACCTTAGGATGCTTGGATAGTCAGGTTTGGCCAGGGGGCGAATTTAAGAGTGGAAAGGGGAGAACTCATTGACATAGGTGCACTCAGAGTTTAATGTCCTGGTAAAGGACTTCTAGCCTCCAGAATTGTGAGAAAATAAATTTTTGTTGTTTAAGCCCCCTAGTCTGAGGTTCTTTGTCATGGAAGCCTGAGCAGACTAATACAGGACACAAGGCTGGAGTAGCAGCCAGAATGCCTTCACCTGCGGAAATCTCTAGGATGACCACAGAAGATAGAGACCTTCGCCCTGATTAAGAATAATTATTAACAAATAGAAAGAGGAGGGAAATTTTAGGACTATAGAGCAATAAAATCCTTAAGAGCCATTTGTAAGCTTTCCATCACAGGAGAACAAAAGACCAGTAAAAATTTGCTGGATACCAGGAGTCAGACCATGTAAGGAATTGTAACTGTCCTGAAGACACCAGATTGCACACCTGAATTCCATCAGCATTCCAAGCCCACCAGTTCAGCCCCCAGGTGCACTAACACAAGAGCTTCCCGCCAGTGACTGCATATAAGGATGAAACTCTGGCTCCTAGGTGCTGCCATCATAGATCCAATGTCCCCTTGGCTTGGTGCTGTGCAGCTCTTCCCTTTGGATATCCCATCCCTCATCCCCTTTCATTAAATTAATTCATTTTTTAAAACCACCATCTGAGATGGCTATTTAGCCTGCCCACCTGCAACAATGCTAACCTTCCATGTTAACCTTTCAGTACCTCGACATTCTCTTATAAAACAGTCCATTGTGTGTGCAGACACCCATAATGGGCCCTTTGTATCACCCCCCTGGGACTTGGATGCATGGGGACTGGCATAAGCATTATACAAACACTCTGGCTACTACTTTTATAGTGAACTAGAGGCCCGGTGCACAAAATTCGTGCATGGGGGTGTCCCCTCAATCCGGCCTGCACCCTCTCCAACCCGGGACCCCTCAGGAGATGTCCGACTGCCTGTTTAGACCCTCTCACAATCCTGGACCACTGGCTCCTAATCGCTCACCTGCCTGCCTGCCTGGTCGCCCCTAACTGCCCCCCCCCCCCGCCAGCCTGATCACCCCCCACTTCCCCCCTCTGCCAGCCTGGTCACCTCTAATTTCCCCCCCACCAGCCTAGTCGTTCCTTACTGCCCCCCTGCCAGCCTAATCACCCCCAACTGCCCCCCTCTGCTGGCCTGGTTGCCCCTAACTGCCCCCCCTGCCAGCCTGGTCACCCCCAACTGTCCCCCTTGCTGGCTTGGATGCCCTGAACTGTCCCCCCTGCTGGCCTGGTCACCCCATGCAGCCTGCTTGTTCAGTCCTTTGGTCATCCCTCACTAACCCCTGCCGGCCTGGTTGTAGGCAGCCATCTTGTGAGGGTGTGAGGGTTAATTTGCATATTACCTCTTTATTATATAGGATAATAAAGTGCCTTGTCTCTGATTTTGTATCCTTATGTCTTCTGCCAGTATCCATGAAACAATAATAAGCTAACTTGATAGTTTGTAAGTAGAATAAAATCTCAATAAAACTGTCAGCATAGTGCTTGACAGTTTTGGAGATATGGATGGGAGGCTGACCGAGAGGGATTTCTGGAAGAGAAAGGATGAGGGCCCACACAAGCCAGGTTAGGGAATGTGAGAAGACTTTCTGGGATCCAGTAGGGAATGCTCCTGCACAAATGGTGGGCAAGTGAGAAGGTGTAAAGAATCTGCCACTAAAATAATAATAATAATAACAAACAAATAAATAGAATCTCCTACTGTCCTACCTATTAGTGAATGTTAGAGGCTAATTGGTGAGACATAGGATTGAAACAACCCACCTGATTGATACCTCAGTTCTTTCTTCTCTCTCTCTCTCTCTCTCTCTCTCTCTCTCTCTCTTTAATTCTTTACTGTTTAAAGTATTACATATATCCCCCTTTTCCCCCATTGATCTCTCCCCAGCCGTTCCCACTCCTTAGCACATGCCCTCACCCCACTACTGTCTGTGTCCCTGGATTATGCTTATACTCCTCTCTCTCTTTATCAGTAGCTACCATCTCAAGGGAAATGTAGCCACATACGTAGGCTATTTAGCTTCTAGGCAATAGTTCTCCTCAACCACCTACTTTTCTTGTGACTTAGTATCCATTTCAGAAGTCACCATTCTCTAGAGCAGTGGTCAGCAAACTGCGGCTCGCGTGCCACATGAGGCTCTTTGGCCCCTTGAGTGTGGCTCTTCCACAAAATACCACATGCGGCCGTGCATGTACAGTGCGATTGAAACTTTGTGGCCCATGCGCAGAAGTCGATATTTTGTGGAAGAGCCACACTCAAGGGGCCAAAGAGCCCCATGTGGCTCGCGAGCCGCAGTTTGCTGACCACTGCTCTAGGGCATTTTCAATTATCACACAAAAATTCATCCAGGCTTTGTTATAATATTCCTCCACTGGGTATCTTAGTCCTTCCCCCTTTTGTTGAAATATAATTGACATACATTACTGTATGAGTTTCAGGTATACAGCATAAAAGTTTGACTTACATATATTGTGAAATGATTACCATAATAAATTTCGTTAACATCCATCATCTCACGTGGATAAAATAAAAAGAAATAGGGAAAATTTTTCTCCTTGTAATGAGAACTCTTAAGATTTACTTAACAATCTTTCTATATATCATACAACAGTGGTTAACTATAGACATCATGCTGTACATTACACCCCTAATACTCATTTATCTTGTAACTGGAAGTTTGTACCTTTTGACCACCTTCCTCAATTCCTCCCTCCTTCATCACAAATCTGATCTTTTTCTGAGTTTTTTACCTTACTTCTAGATCCCTCTCCTCTGCTTGAGTAAAGGACAAAATGTTATCATAACAATGACATTATCATGACAATGAACAGCCATCCCTAGGGACCTAGTTAAAAGGAAATATGACTATGGTTGGTGAGTCAAGGGAGTCACCAAAGCTGAAATAAACGGTGTCAGAAATGAGGATGTATAGCTTTAGGTAATGAAAAATATTAGAAGTTCACTTGTTGAGCCCAAGTGGGCAGCCACTCCAAATTGAAAATGAAAAGTCTTGTTTACTGATGCAAAGCTGCTCTCTCCCTCCAAACCCCTCTCAATGCCTTCCTTCCTCTACCAGGATTTCAACTGCTTTAAAGAACAAGAAAGAAAAATACCATAAGAACTCACTCATTTATGGATAATAAAGAACATTATAACATGATGAACAAAAATATAGATACAGAGGCAGAGAAGCATCATACAGACTGTCAAAGTACAGTGGGAAGGCTGGGGAGTGTTGGGGAGAGGGGGGTAAGAAATCAACCAAAGGACTTGTATGCATGCATATAAGCATAACCAATGGACACAAGACACTGGGGGTAGGAGGGCATGTGCCAGGTGGTAGGGGAGGCCGGGGAAAGGTCAATGGGGGAAAAAAGGAGACATATGTACTATTATTTGTAATACTTTAAACAATAAAATAAAATTTAAAAAAAGAACAAGAAAGAGCATGCAGGGAAACTTGCATTGGGAGGCACTTAAACTTTTATGACTGCTAGAAACAGGCATTCAAGTCACCATCCTGCCTGATAATATGGCAGAAGAGGGCACTGAGCACAGCAGAGGTGGCCAATGGCTTTGAGGTCTCCAGGGTAGAGCTGTGGCCTATGAGGAGGCAGAAAGGAAGACTCCCTGAGCCCTGGCACTCTGGGGGGTACAAGGGGGAGGAAGCAGACGGGCAAGTACCTCCTGGTGCTAGGAGACAAAGAATAAAAAGCTTCCAGCCTTTCCCTTAGGCTGGTCCCCTGCAGACTTCTCCCCTCCCCGTGTTCTCTCTTCCCCTGCCTGGAACTACCCAGAGCTGCTGTTAACTTCTGATGTGCAGGTTAAATTGCATTTACCTGGACTCAACTGACAGGGTTTGAATAAAATTCTCAAGCAAAGGAAAATAGTTAAGTGACATTGTGGATGGGGCCCTCTGTGCCAATTCAACCTACTGTTATGAAAATGTATAAGGAAATGGGTATGTTAAACGCTTGTACTATAAATGCTCATAAAGTGTCAGAGAGTTCTCCCACTCAGGGCACTAACACAAGTACAGAAGTTCTAGCTGGACCAACTTCCCTGATAATTGTTACTAGTGTATGTTTGTGTGTGTGTGGCAGCATTTAGTGTGAGTGCCTTTATCCTCCGATGTACAAATCTTCCACTGTATAGGTGATGTCTTGATGATTGACTGTCATAACTCCAGATTAACAACCCTAGCTATAGTGTTATCACTCTTCGCTCAATGGGTAGAACTTAAGGCTCTTCTCATAAGTGTGGCCAATCCTCCATTTAATGAAACTTGTTATATTTTTACTGACCTTGGGGCTGTTGCCAATGGCTTTGCCATTTGATCTGCCACTTGAAAAACCACAGACTGAAGATTAAAGACACCTCTTTTGGGGATCATAAACTGGAAATAAAGTGTGGATGCTGATGGTACTATCTGGTTCACTCACAGAGATGTCCACAGTAAAGATCTGTTCTCTAATGAGACCATCTAAAATCAAACTACTGATCAAGCCTGCACTGCCCAGATTGCCATCACACATGGCAACACATTTGCTATCAGGGACTGGACACAAAGTAAAGAACTCTGATTCTGGTGCAGAAGCCATTACTACATTCCAGACTTGTGACTCTTGCCTAACGTTGGCCTGTTTGTCTTACAGCAAAGGCCACATTACAGAGTATTGCCCATCCTTGCTCCTGACCGATTGATTATATTAGACCTTTGACTGTCCCCTTCAGTGCTATTGATGGTGTCATCACTTTTGATATTTTTTGAGGTTAAGTATTGCTGTTCCAGCCTGATCAGCTGACTCCCACCACACCATTGTGGCTTCTGTGAGTCTTATCAGTATCATGTTTTCAGCTCTCCAACCCGTTTGCAGCCAGAGAAGCTGTTCTCAAGATCTGGAAAAAATGATTTATTACCCGTACCTCTGACCAATCAGCTCCCAGCACACTCTGAACCTCTAATCCACAGTGTCTTGTGATTTTCCCCTACATAATATATAACCTACATACCATTCTCAAGGAGTTCTGGCTTTATGTTATCCTGGATAGTACCATTCATCAAAATATTTCTCCATTTCACTTCTCAGTGTTTAGTTCTGCTAGTACTGGGTGGATGAACTCTTTCTGCTCTATGTAACATGATCCTAAAAATGTTACTTTAATCATAATATAAATTTATAATATTTTACAATCAGTAAAACAATATTGAAAAATTAAAAAATTTAGCCCTAGCAAGTTTGGTTCAGTGGGTAGAGTGTTGGTCTGCAGACTGAAGAGTCCTGGGTTTGATTCTGGTCAAGGACACATGTCTGGGTTGTGGGCTTGATCCCCAATGAGGGGCATGCAGGAGGCAGCCAATTAATGATTCTCTCTCATCACTGATGTTTCTATCTCTCTCTCCCTCTCCCTTCCTCCCTGAAATCAATAAAAATATATTAAAAGAAAAATTAAGAAATTTAGAAAAGTTGCTCAGCTTCACTGATAATTTTAAAAATGCAAATAAGAATAATTAAGCATAATTATTAATATCATATTGGGAAAAATTCCAAGATGAACACACCATGTTATATAGAGCCCTAGTCTCTATAAACTTTTTTGATGGACCACATGTATTATTAGTAAAACTTTTTGACCTGGCACATTAAATATATGTTTACATGATTGTTTTTTATGAATAAAGATGGGATCATATTATTCATACTCTTCTGCTACTTGTAAATTCATGTGTACAATGATGTTCACTAAAATTTTTGGCATAGAAAAAATTTGAAATATTGAGAATGTCCATCAAAAGGGAACTAGTTAATTATTTAAAATTTTTAGTCAACATATATAGGTGTAATAATCAGTTGCCAAAGAGAGTGAGGCAGGTGGATATTACTGACATAAGAGCAAGCGCAGGAGAAACCAAGATGGCGGCATAGGTAAACACCGGAGTTTGCTGCCTCAAACAACCACTTCAAAAATACAACTAAAAGACGGAACGGACATCACCCAGAACCACAGTAAGGCTGGCTGAGTGGAAATTCCACAACTAAAAGGAAAGAGAAAAGCATACTGAGACTCAGAGGGGGTGCAGTGCGGAAGTAAAATACTAAGGTGCGGAGGTGCATGCGGAGAGGGCTGGTGGGTGAGGGCGCAGTTGTCGTTTTCAATCGGGAGGGAGTCTCAAGCTCTGAGCTCCAGTTCTAGGCGAGTCTCTGGGGACCCAGACTCATACAGGAGAAGCGGGACTGTCTGGCATCAGTCAGAACTCGAGGGCAGCTTTCTCTCGGAGGGGAAAGAAGCGATTGCCCAGACACTGAGAAGCAGAGCCTCTGAGAGCAGCCATAACTGCTAGCCCCGCCCTGTTGATCCCGTGGAACCTGCCCTGCCCAAGCCCTGCAGGGAGGCTTTTGCTGGATAGCCTAAGACAGAGGCTAGATTAGCACCTCCCTAGAGATCCAGGAGCCAGGAGCCACCCAGAGGTCAGAGTGGGACCATCCAGTTTGTAGCTCCGTGGAAGCATAAAGGACACACTCAAGGGGCAGACTGAGTGAGCACCAAAGCCTCATTGAAGCAAGTCTTGCCCCAGAGGGGTGTCTCCAGCATAGAAGTTCTCCCACTGCAGACACAGCTGATTCTCATAGCCAATTGGCCTGGAGGTCAACTCCTCCCAGTGATACCTACAAGAATCAAGGCTTAACTACAACAAGACTGTGCACAAAGCCCACAAGGGGGTGCACCAAGAGTGTCCTCCTCAGGTAATTGGGGAGGCTGAACCACTGGGCCCTAGAGGACACTTAGCACAGAAAACCACTTTATCAACACAGGGAAGCATAAAAAATGTGGAGACAAAGAAAAAGGGCACAAATGACAGAAATGGAGGAAAGCAAACTACTGGATATAGAGTTCAAAACCACACTTTTAAGGTTTTTCAAGAATTTTCTAGAAACTGCCGATAATCTTAATGAGATCTACAAGAAATCTAATGAGACCCTCGAGGTTGTGATAAAGGACCACTAGAAATTAAGCACACACTGACTGAAACAAAGACTATTATACAGAATCCCAACAGCAGACTAGAGGATCGCAAGAATCAAGTCAACAATTTGAAATACGAAGAAGCAAAAAACACCCAACCGGAAAAGCAAAATGAAAAAAGAATCCAAAAATATGAAGATAGTGTAAGGAACCTCTGGGACAGCTTCAAGCATACCAACATCAGAATTATAGGGGTGCCAGAAGATGAGAGAGAGCAAGATATTGAAAACCCATTTGAAGAAATAATGACAGAAAACTTCCCCTACCTGGTGAAAGAAATAGACTTACAAGTCCAGGAAGAGCAGAGAACCCCAAACAAAAGGAATCCAAAGAGGACCACACCAAGACACATCATAATTAAAATGCCAAGAGCAAAAGACAAAGAGAGAATCTTAAAAGCAGCAAGAGAAAGAAAGTCAGTTACCTACAAGGGAGTACCCATACGAATGTCAGCTGATTACTCAACAGAAACTTTGCAGGCAAGAAGGGAGTGGCAAGAAATATTCAAAGTGATGAATGCCAAGAACCTACAACCAAGATTACTTTATCCAGCAAAGCTATCATTCAGAATTGAAGGTCAGATAAAGAGCTTCACAGATAAGGAAAAGCTAAAGGAGTTCATCACCACCAAACCAGTATTATATGAAATGCTGAAAGGTATCCTTTAAGAAGAGGAAGAAGAAGAAAAAGGTAAAGATACCAATTATGAACAACAAATACACATCTATCAACAAGTGAATCTGAAAATCAAGTGAATAATCTGATGAACAGAATGAACTGGTGATTATAATAGAATCAGGGGCATAGAAAGGGAGTGGACTGACTATTCTTGGGGCGGGGAAAGGGGTGAGGGGAATGCGGGAAGAGACTGGACAGAAATCGTGCACCTGTGGATGAGGACAGTGGGTGGGGAGTGAGGGAGGAGGGTGGGGTGGGAACTGGGTGGAGGGGAGTCTAGGGGGAAAAAAGAGGAACAACTGTAATAATCTGAGCAATAAAGATTTAATTAAAAAATAATAAAATAAAATAAAAACAAAGTAAAAAAAAAGAGCAAGAGCAATATATCAACATAAAGTCTGAAAATATATACAGGAAATGGAATTGTTTTCACATTGGGGGGTGGAGGGTTGGGTGTGAAATGTGAAGTTATGCAGGGAATTTGCTTTCCATTGTTCTAATCGTTTGTGCTGTTGACAATTTGTAAAAACTTGTTTGTGTAACTTTTCCCATTAGAACAAGCATGTCAAACTCAAAGGCTAACACGGGCCAAACAAACAAGGTTTAAGTTTATGTGGGCCCCACAAAAAAAGCCTCAATTTTCATAGAAACGTGGGTTTATTTTGATAGAGACATGCTGAATACAAAGGGGTGAAATAAGTGAGTAATTGTTAACATAAAGTAATAGAACATTTTAATAAAAATTAATATTTTTTCTTGAACATTAACTTAACCAGACACTGATAACTGCAGAAATTAATAAGTGTAACGCAAATAAACCTATTTTTCTTGTTCTCCAAAAGTGAAATGTTTCCTGTTGCTCACACCAAACAAGTCAGTCCAAGACTAATGACGTGGCAATCGGCTGCTAAAATATTCGCTGCTAGCATTAGTGGAGAGAAATGGTGCACCTGCGCATAAGGCGCGTAAGGGAAATAATGCAACATGATTATAGTGATCAGTCATTAGCGAATGTTGTATTAATAATTATGTATAACAGGATATTATAAAAATTAAGTTACAAAATTTTTATTAAAACGTTTCTTACATACCGTTATATTGGCTGCGCTGCAAAGATATTCTTTGTGGGCCACAAGTTTGACATGCTTGCATTAGAAGAATCCTAAAGATCTAAAACAAAACCAATGAGTCGTTTGAATCATTACAACAATGCATTTTAAAGTTGAGAAAATTAGTAGGTTTTTGTATATTTGTATTAGCCCATAGTTGGGGATTAGAAAAGTTCCTAAAGGGATTTGAGGGCAACGAGAAATGGGTTCACACTTCCAAGCACCTCAAAATTGGGCTTATGAGGGACATTTTCTAATGTTTAAGCAAGTTTCATTTTGCTTCCGTTAAAATGTAAAAATTTTTAAAAATGAAAATCGACTAACAGCTTCAGAAAGCTAGATCACCCGGATAAGCCACGCGCCCCTCCCCCTTCCATCTTGCTTCCCTACACCACCTCCACCTTTCTCCAGTTCTCCCCTCCCCGTCCTGAGGCTCCCGTGATCTCTGGTGCCCCGCCCAGCCCCATCCCTAGGGTCCCCAAACTTTGTCAAGAGGGTTCCCAAGATTGCCTTGCCTGGAGTGTTTCAGGGGAAGGAGGGCAGCCCAGTTGGCCTTCCGCAAGGATTCTCCCCAGTGTCCGCCCCTCCATTGGTCGGTTGGTGTATTCCAAGAGCTGGCTGGAGACCCTGGGCTCTGGGCTCTGGGTACTGTATAGGACGCCGGATCAACAGCAGCAGCGGCAGCGGCCCTATCCGGTCTGGGGGTGCGACTGTCGCGCTTGGCCAGGGCCTCGGCTCCTATGGCGCCTTCTGCAAGGGGCTCACGCTGCTCACCTTCTTAGACCTGGCCTGGCGCGGCTGTGCATGAATTTCCCCTACTTCTACATCGTGGCCTCCGTGATTCCCATTGTCCGCCAGCGAGAGTACATATTTAGGTTAAGTAACTTTGTGGCATTTGCGGGCCCTCCTCAGGATGACTAACTTCCACCCATCAGCTCACCCGCCCTAAAGCAAAGCCACCAGCTCGGCTGGCTGCACTCGCAGACTTGCTGGTTTGTCTTTCCAGTGCCTCATCTTTTAATATAAATGGGCTCTAGAAATCAGTATTTACGGAAAGCCTTCAAAATAACCAAAAACACCCTAAGATATACTAGTAACTGTAAGTTGACTGACAAGGAACTAGATAATTCAAGGAACAGAAAAGAAATTAAAAATCTGAAAAACCTCAGAAATATGAGAAATTCTTGCAACCATTAAACAAAAACAGCATGACCTTTAGGAAATGACAATGAGCACAGGATGCTTTAAAGGAAAATAAAAAGAAGAAAGATTATTAGCCACTTAAATAAAGGTCAACTGTGCAAGAATGGTCCAAATCGGAAGCCAAACTTCAAAATTAGAATAATAAGTAAATAGATTTCCAGCTGAATGAAATGAATTCTAAGCAGTAGACAGATGGAGTTAGAATGTGGAGAAATTAATGACATGATCTGAAAGTTTCATCCACAAAGAAAAACATAATGGTAAACAGAAACTACATGGAAACAAACATTTCAAATTGTACAAGGAAAGCATGCTTCACACATGAAGCAACTTCAGATGTGGCCTGGTTTGAACAGTTGCCAGGAGTATGAAAAAAGAAATCTGCTTGAGCATTGGCACATGAATCAAGACTGCAATCACAGATGAGAAAACCCAGTCATAGCATTTGACTTTGCTATTCAGTGAACAATATTTAGATGATTATGACAATGGAAATATTAGTTATGGTTTTCCGTTTTTGGAGTAAATCTCACAGGGAAAACATAATTACAGTTATGGAACAGAATGGACCATAACAAACTTGACAGTACTGGCAGGGCAGAGAAAATGAAATAGTGGTGTTATGCTCATGAAGTGGGAAGCTTAGATAGGGTGTAGTTCAAAGGACATGGGGGAAATCACTTATCACTTTATATCCTATCTAATAAAGACAGAATATGCAAATTGACCATCACTTTCACAACAAAGATGGTGGCGCCCACAGCCAATAAGGAGGGAATATGCAAATTGATGCAACAAAGATGGTGGCAGCCGGTAGGGATGCTTGTGTCATTGCCATGGTGACAACACAGGGGTTCCACCCCGAGACGGCTGCTCCGGGCCTCTGGGCAGTGTGCGTGCATGCAGGCGCTGAGCAGCCAGGGCGGGGCGGGACGCTTGGTATTGGAGGGGAGGAGGGAGCTACACGAAGGCAGCAGGGCTGGAGCAAAGGCGGAAGGCAGAGACCAGAGCGAAGGCCCGGGTCCTGGGTGCCGGAGGGAAGCCAGTGCCAGCAGCCAGGGGAAAAAGGCCTGTTCTTGTACGAATCTTCATGCATTGGGCTTCCAGTCTTATATAATGTCTAACCACTATGCTGTACACCTGAAACTAATATATTGAATGTCCATTATAATTGAAAAATAGAAAATTAAATTAAAAAGGAATAAGACAGATTTAGTGGTTATGCTAGTATTAAAATGAGCAAAGTAACCAACAGAAGAGTTAAAAATAATGATACAACCATATGGGGTGAGGAGGAGAGTGGAGGGGACAGCAAGAAATAAGCAGAAAACACCCCAAGTCATCAAAACAATAAATAGTAATAAAAGCATATTATTAAAAATTGAGGTGATCACTAAACAGACATGTGTAAAAGTTTTGCCTCTGGGCTGGAGAAGCAAGAGTTGAAAGGGATGGGCAGGGATTTCCTGCTTTTCATTATAGATGTGCCCTTTTATACTATTCAATTAAAGAAGTATATGTGTGTATATTGCTTTGATCAAATATTAAAACTTATTTAAAAACTAGAGGCCCAGTGCTCAAAATTTGTGCACTTGGGTGGGGGAGTCCCTCAACCTGGCCGGCACCCTCTCACAGTCCAGCTGCCATTGGGGGATGTCCAACTGCCAGCTTAGGCCTACTGCACTCGCCAGCCATGAGCCCCAGCTTCTGGCTGAGCAGCACTCCTCCTGTGGGAGCGCACTGATCACCAGGGGGCAGCTCCTGTGTTAAGCAGGATCAGGCCGAAACCGGCTCTCCTACATCCCCTGAGGGGTCCTGGAATGTGAGAGGGTGCAGGCCAGGTCAAGGGACTCCCCCTCCTCCCCCACCCCGTGCACAATCAGGGCCGGGTAGGGACACAGGAGGTTGACCAGCAGAGGAGGGACCGTGGGAGGGCTCTAGGGCATGTCTGGCCCATCTCGCTCAGTCCCAATCAGCTGGACCCCAGCAGCAAGCTAACCTACCAGTCGACTGTCTGCCCCCTGGTGGCCAGTGCATATCATAGCAAGCAGTTGAGCAGCCTTAGCATATCATTAGCATATTACACTTTGATTGGTTGTATGGACTACTGGACACTTAACATATTAGGCTTTTATTATATAGGATAAATTTATTGCAATTAGAAGGAAATTTAGGGGAAGAGGAATTGGCGAGTGGCACCTGAGGCCAGGTAGATTCTGCCTTCCTATTTTCTGCAATATTATATGTATATCCTAAAATGTTCCTGAATCATCACACAAAATAGAATTTCCTTGCTTTCCAAGCAAACAATTGACCATAAGGAAATGCTTTAAAACTAAAAATGGCCAGTAATCTTCAGATAGCCCAGGGCTTCCTCACTTTATGTGATCTTGTATAAGCAAATTTCTACAATGTCAAAATTAATATAAAAACAAAATGTGATTAAGTTTTCAAAACTTTTCAAAACCTAAAAATTGGATAAGTGTCCCATGATGTTCTTACATTTCAATATTGGTCAGAAAACAAGACAGCGGAAATAAACTAAATGTACAATAGGGTTACATGCAATTCAAAGTTCACGTACAGAGGACTTGAATTCTAACCAAAGAAATTAATTTTAACGAAACATCAAAAGGCATTCTTTATAGCCCAGCCAGTGTTGCTCAGTGGTTGAGCGTCTACCTATAAACCTGGAGGTCACAGTTTGATGATTCCAGGCCAGGGCACATGCCCTGGTTTATGGCTCTATTCCCAGTGTGGGGCTTGCAGGAGATAGCTGATCAATGATTCTCTCTCATCATTGATGCTTCTTTTTCTCTCTCCATCTCCTTTCTTCTCTGAAATCAATAAAAATATTTTTAAAGCATTCTTTATAACAACTAATCAAATTTAAAAGCAAAATGGTTTCAATGTAGAACTAATTAAATATGACCTTTTCTTCAGAAAACATAGCGTTTTGCCCATTAACACATTTCTCAACGGTTAGATTTAAATTTTTTAACTAGCAAAGAGCACAGGCTTTTGGTTTTGTTTCACTTTTCAAATCATATCTTCTAATTCACTACAGGTAAAATTTCTCTCTCACAGAGACAAAAAAAAAAAAAAAGCCAGTGAATCTACCTCATCCTTGGAATTATTAACCTGTTCTCTTCCATAACTGACTTCCCAGAGCTGAGTATCTATGGTAACTTTTGACATAGGCTTAAGGTCAGTGCAGTTCCCTTGAGCACTGTTACCACTACCTAGAGCAGTGGTTCTCAACCGTGGCTGCACATTAGAATCACCTGGGAATCTTTTTAAAATCCTGATTTCTGGGCCTCATCCTCCGGAAATTCTGTTTCTTTGTTATGGGGTGGGGCCACAACATTACTAACAAAGAAACAGAATTTCCGGAGGATGAGGCCCAGAAATCAGGATTTTAAAAAGATTCCCAGGTGATTCTAATGTGCAGCCAAGGTTGAGAACTACTGACCTAGAGCAACAAAAAATGTCCTTTGACTCCTCCTTCACTAAAGATGCAGTACTTTGAAATCACAAAATGGAAGAGAGCTCCCCTCTTACATGCCAGATCTGTAATACCTTGAATGTCATTTTCCCCTTCTTTTCTCCAGGTTCTCTCCTGATAAGACCAAACTTTTGACTTTATAAGCACAGGTTCAGGTTCCAGACCCCGGACGCCCTCAGGCTGGCCCACGACCTGGGCTTTCTTTTGTGATCATTGACTCCTTCCTTGGAAGCAGTTACCCAGTTCCCTGGCTGCCTTTAGACTCTGACTGGTTCTTGTCACCCAAATGACTACTGGCATTGATTCCCTTCTCCAGCAACTCAGAGACACTTTCTCTAGAATCCAAGTCCCCAGTACAGCCATACTCTGTTTCACTGTACTTCACAGATGTTGGGCTTTTAAAAAATATATATATATTTTATTGATTTTTTTCCAGAGATGAAAGGAGAGGGATAGAGAGTTAGAAACATCGATGAGAGAGAAACATCGATCAGCTGCCTCCCGCACACTCCCCACTGGGGGATGTGTCCGCAACCAAGGTACATGCCCTTGGCAGGAATCGAACCTGGGACCTTTCAGTCCCCAGGCCGACGCTCTATCCACTGAGCCAAACGGTTAGGGCGATGTTGCGCTTTTTACAAATTGAAAACAAGATCCTCCACCAACAAAATGATTAAGACTCATTTATTGCCATATTTGCTTTATTGAGGTAATCTGGAGCAGAACCCATATTATGTTTGAGGTATGTCAGTATACAGGTAGGATTGGTCAGAGGGTTGTAAACATTCTGTCTTTCAAGACATGACTTAACACAAGTCCCCACTTTGGGTAGTTTTACTAGAAATCTAACAGCTTCATTTCAAATCTTTCCTGAAAACTGATTGGGAACCTAGAGGTCAAGTTCAAATGCTCAATTTTGATGAACCAAAGAATCTGAATGATTCCGGGCAAGGAAACCAAAGTCTTAAAAGATGGAGGCACCAAAACAAGCAAGGCTGTCCATATTCAGGGGCTTTACTAATGTCTTTCCATCATCTGTGTTTCTATCCCAAGTACTCCTGTGGTCTGAAGAAATGAATCTCTGTGATTTTCAGCAGTTGCTAAAAGGAAGGGATGGTAGGTAGATAGAAAAGTATAGCAGACAATAATTACCTTCTACTCCTTGTACCCCTAGCATGTACAAATATACCCTTCTTCCATTGATTCAAAAAAATGCTCCCTCCTGGCATCATTTAACTATGCCATGTACAATCAAGACCTATCCAGAGAGAGACAGCACACACAAACTTTTCCAGTTATCATAGTCAGAGATGAGGTCATGGCAACCCCTGTTTGTAGGTCAAGTCCTCCCAGTGATGTATGTCTCTTCTTTCTCTAGCATTGCCATTATCCCTACTTGATAGTCTACAATTCCACTACCTAAATGGTGAATTCTCCAGCAGCAGCTCCACTCTATCCTATTTACAATACTAAACAAGAGGTGACAGGAGTTTTAAAGTGACAATAAGCACAGAAATACAGCTAGAAAAAGGTGCAGTCATTATTTCTGCACAGAGTCATGAGATGGCCCTGTTATTTGAGACATCTCTTCCAATGCCACATTCCTTACCTACTGGGGAGTCTCAGTTTCTCATTGCTAAGGAGTCCGAGCCATTGGTGGTCGTTTGCAAGGTTGCAGTACTCTGCTGTGCACCCCCTCAGGATTATAGAATGAGAATGCAATTTAGGAGAGCTGAGTCTCATCCATATCCCTCCTTTCTTCATTCTACAGTTTGAACACCATAATCACCTGTTTTGAATGGCTCCAGAAGCTGAGTGGCTTCAACTTTAGGGGACCCATGGTTTCATCTCAAAGGGGATGTGTTTTTTTCTAGGGAACGAAAACCTCTAAACGAGCAGAGATAAAAATTGCAGGGACTGGAAGTAAAAATGCTGCCGGAAAGTCAGGTCTATTATTATAATTATGAGAGGCATCACCTTTATTTCCACTTCTCTGTTTCCAGACTTGCAAATGTTGTCAGTGGGAGAAACAGCACTATATATTGGCGGCTGGTTCATAGTAGATATTACATCTTAGCAGCCTTCTCTGAGGTTCTCTTATCGGGGCTCGCCACAGGCTCCACATAGCATACGGATTTACCCCAACCATTTTGAGCACTATTGGATTTGCCAGATGCTAAAGGCTAAGGGGCAGAATTAGTACCATGGTGATTGACACTAGCTGGAGAGCCTGTTTTAGCTGTGGATCCACATTAGTCTGTGTGCGATAGGGATAACACCTGCATTTTTCAAGTACTGTATAGTGGCAAAATTCTCTGCAATTCCCACAAGGATGAGCTATTGCATTACAGTTCCTCTGTTTTCAAGGAGGAAGAGCTGTAATAGCTTTGATTTGCTCCTTCTTACTCTAATACCATTTCCCCAGGGCCAATGTTGCAGTATATAGGAGACCGGCAGCTGTTTCTGGCTGGCGATTTCTGAAGTCAGGAGGCTTGTTGGAGGAGCCTGTAGCAGGAGCTTGAGTAGGGACAATGATACCATGGTCCTGGGTAGAAAGCACCCCATGCTTTCTCTCTACATCTTTCAAAGGGTGCAGAAGATAACTTTAGTGTTTTCTGTGACACCACGTGTTAGAGCACAGAGGTTAGAGGAAGCAACAGAACCTCAGGGTAGCCCTGACAACTACCAACAAAATATGGAACCTTGGAGAGGGCATTGGGGTCTTGGTCTGGTGGGTTTAAAAGGAGACCAAAGCTATTTTTGTCCTTTATAGTTTTGGTCACCAACTAAGGCAGGATTATATTTTCTTTTAGATTGAGTTGGTACAGAGTTATCAAAATAATCATAGCTTTGGGACTTTGAAATTATAAATATTCATGATGTGTGAGAAAGCATGATACATAACTGTGCCATCTTAATTACATAAACATGGAAGTTTACTTGTGTAGATACACAGGGGATTTAGAAGAACACACCAGACTATAAACTGCTTGTGATTAGGGATGGCTTTGCTCTTTGCTTCTTGTGTTTTTCAGTTTCCTATTACATGCACATGTTAACTTTTTAAAAAGTAAATGTTACTTAAAGAAAAAAGAGAGACCCAAATGTTCCTGTCTGAGGGGGCAGAGTCCCAGTGAGGCTGAACATCAACCACAAAAGTACACATTTGAAACAATGTGTAGAGGAGGCCTGAGGACAAATACATCCAGGAACTGGTAGAATAGTCCCACAGGAGGGGTTCAGGGACTCAGTGAGTCCATCTAGTGGCAGACTCGGGGAAGAGCTCCATTTTCACCTAACCTCTATGAGTGCTCCCTCCACTCAGCGGTAGTACTACTGCAAGGGTGTTCTGGGTCCCTTGGCACCAACACTGACTTAAAGGCAGTCTCCATTAGTCTCTGAAAAGTTTGGAGCTGCTCTGCTCCCTGTTGCAAGTTGCCAAGATCAATGGGTGCAGGTGCCTTGAGGGGAAGGCCAGGGAGAAGGATCACAAGTACTACAGCAGCTTTCTTGCTCAGATTCACCTGACCATCCTCCATTCTGAAGACTCGGTGTTCAGAACCTGTGGGTTTATAGCCATACATCACAGGCTAGAATCTGGTCCAGGTTTGCATTAGACGACCCAGAAAGCAGAATCACAGCCTGCTGCCTGAGCCCAGCACAGTGAATAAAATTCATGAAGGCCTACCACTCATTTTGTATTCAATTCTATTCTGTGATGGACACTGCATCTCACTTCCCAACCATAGATAATATGCCTTAAGTTAATATAGAAGGATAACAGCACCTCTGGATAGTAGATATTATCCTCTCCGTGAGGTAGCCCTCCTCCTCCACAAACAAACACACTGGTCCCATGGAACAGAATTGACAGCAATTAATGACTCATGACATGAAAATGACCATTTAATCCCTCTCAGGGGATTTGGGATAACCCTAACATCTATAATAATAAAAGCACAATATGCTAATTAGACCGGACAGCTGAATGACCTTCCAGATGACCTTCCGGATGAAGCCAGGGCTGCGAGGGCCAAGGCAAGCCATTGCGGCTGCGAGGGCCGAACCCCTTGCAAGAATTTCATGCATAGGGCCTTAAATTATATATAAAAGGCTAATATGCTAAGTGTCCCTTCCACCGCCAGACCAGTTGCTATGATGCACACTGACCACCAGGGGGCAGACACTCAATGCAGGAGCTGCCATGATATGCACTTGCCATTCACAGAGAAACGGCAGTGTGGACCTGGTGCCGACAAAGCAACACTTGACTTCCCCCAAGTGGGACACAGGCCACGCCAACACCCTGGAGTGAGAGCCCACCAAATTGCAGCCAACGCTGCTGAGACCCCATGATGCAAAATGCGGCCCACAGCCCAGCCCAGCCTGGAAAAGGTGGCTGTGGGCACCAGGTAATGACATCACATAGCAATGCCCAGCTTTCTCTCCCTAGCGACTAGCCTCCTTGGAGTTTCTTCAGCCCAGGAACATGACTTGCTTTATAGCCAGGTGCAAACATTTTACACTTTAACCAAATGTCTGTGAAGTGTTTTCTCATGTCTCATCTCATTTAATCCTCACAGAAGTCCTGGAGTAGGTAGATAGGAGACTCAGTGGAATCCTATTTTCTTTTCATTAGCTGGAAAACGGAGATTTGGAAAGCTGAGAAACTTGACCCAACTGAAAAGGAGTAAGAAATGGTGGACCTTGAAAATGACTTCAGGTTTTCTCACTGCACAGAATATAGTCAAACACTGCTGCAGTTAAATATTTTACCCTTTGTTCTCCCTGACTGATCTACAATAATAATCTGCTTCGTGTTGATATTTACTGCTGTGTTTCTGACAATTACCTGAAAGAGAAGTTGGGGTGCTTCACTGGGCCGGAAAAAGTTTAGCTAAATCAGAAATCAGGTCTAATTAAGCAAGTTTATTCTCTATATATAAAAGGCTAAGTTGACTCGCACATGTGCGATACATGTAAAGCTCTCGCTGGCGCTAATCGCACAGGTGTGTTTCAATCTGTCATTGTCAATCGTTAATTTGGTTGACACTTCTGTTATAGAGAAAGGGAAAATAGCGATATTAAAATATTTTTTCTAATTAATTTCCTTTAAATGTGCACAAATTCGTGCACTGGGCCACTAGTTGTACTATAAGCTTTTTATGTTCTCTACTTGGAGAGGAATAAGGAGTTACAAGTAGTTGACTTCAATACTCATTACCCCCACAATGACTAGTGCAAGCTAATCATGATTTTACCATTCCCTTTGTCAGCAAGGAAGTGGGAGACCATGGGAATATGATCCAATCAGGGGCAGAGAAATGTGAAAAGTGCACTAGGATGCTTCTGAAAAGGGTTTCCCCTTCCTAAGAAGTAAATGCAGGATGTGTTCCTTTTCTTCCCTTGTGGACATTGTTAAAATCTGAATGTGACCCTTGGGAACTCCCTTAGACACTTTGCCAATGAAGCCTGACAATGAAGCCAAATCATAGAGGATGACAGTTCCAAGGGAATCACAAAGAAGTACAACTGGAGCTGTGTCTGGAGCTTTCTATACTCTTGACTTCTCCCCTGATGACTGTAAGAAACGAAGCTTTTACTAAGTGTGTAACAGGTACTTGAAAGGCACGTGTGCATTTCGTGTGTGTGTGTATGTGTGTGTGTGTGTGTGTTGCTATATCTTGCCCAACACAAATGATTAAAGTCCCTGAGGTCAAGTATTAGCCATCATCAAATTGTCAGTGGTTTAATGAAAACAAATGAGAGGGTGACATAGAGGCTGTGAGGGGAAGTAACCTGCCCAAAGTCACTTTGGAAGTTAGTAGTAGATACAAGACCTGGTATTAACCTGGGAGTGTCTCAAGCTCTCCAAATAGTGTAGGATCCTAATGAACAAATGGATGAGATAAAAGGTTCTTGAAATGACTGGATTTCAAAAGGCATCTCTCTGAAGGGTCTGTCATCAGGTATATTTTTCAAAGTATTCCTTCCCAAAGAATATATCAACAGAGGGCTGACTTGGGGAAACCAGTTTCTCGGCCTGACAGATGTCTCTGCCCATTAGTCAGGACTCAGAAGATGGTGCTGTGGAAAGAGTATTCAGTTTACCACTAATAGCAACATACACAAATCTTCCAAATGCCACTGTGTCATTTCAATAGCATGAGAAGGCATTTCCCAATTTAAAAAGAAGGAAGGAAAAATGAATACACTTAATGTATTAATAGATGGGATGGTAGCCATGTTTTCTTCCTCAGACTACTTATTTCTTTAACTTTACTATGAAGTTGCACTGCTGGTGGGAGAGCAAATAGGTCAAACCAAATGGGGAACTTTTTTGTCAATATCTACCAAAGCTAAACATAAGCATCCTTGTGACCCAACAATTGTAACTCCGAGTGCTTTACCCAGAAACATACAGATGTTTAACAAAAGAGATGTACAAGAAATGACTAGATAGAGCAAGGGAAGAAGCAGGTACTATTACCCAGAATAACCCAGGAAAATGTAACGATGGCTTGGACAAGTGGAGGTACAAAACACTGGTCAGATTCTGGCAGTACATTGAAGGTATAGCTGAGGATTTGCTGATGGAATCAATGTGAGGCATGAAAAATACAGAGGAGTCCAGGAGTACATCAAGGTGTTTGGCTTGAGCAATAGGAAGGGAAGAGTTGTCACTTACCAAGATGGGAAAGACAGACTAAGAGTAGATTGGGAGGGGGGGAAAACACACCAAAGTCTTTTTGTTGTTGTTAATCCTCACCTGTAGATACTTTCCTATTGATTTTTAGGGAGAATGGAAGAGAGAGGGAAAGGCAGAGAGAAACATCGATGTGAGAGAAACACATTGACTGGTTGCCTCCTGCACGATGCTCTGACCAGGGACCAGGGCCTGGGCCAGAGAGGAGCCCGCAACCAAAGTGCCCTTAATCAGAATCGAACCCGGGACCCTTTAGTCCACAGGCCAACACTCTATCCACTGAGCCAAACCGGCTAGGACAACACACCAAAGTCTCAATGAATAAACCCTTCACAAATACTAAACTAGTCTATTGATTTAAAAAAGTTAACCTATGCACTTTCTCAGGCAGGAAATGGAACATTGCAGCTTGGGCCCCTCTGGACTGGATGGCAAGAACAGAATTGCTGAACCCAAGATCTTTATGAAATCCAAAGAGAAACCTATGCTCAACTACTCAGCATAACATATCCATAGGCAGGGCAAACTGTCAGGGTCTTGGTTTCCTTTCCAGTATGGGGAGATTTTAATGACCACAATAATGTTATTTTCTGAAATGTTTAAACTATGGTAAGCTGTACAGAAGACAGGCAATTTTAGCTCATTGGAAATTTTAAACAAGAACAGCTACTATATGCATATGTTTAGAGAAAAAACTATGCCAAACAATTCTTCTACTCACTTAATTTAATTCTGCTATTACAGAGCCTTTATTATACTACACCTACTGATGTAGTGTAATGAAAGATGCCTCAGACACAAGGGACCAAGATTCAAATGTAGGCTTCACTTGGAATAAACTGTGTGCCTGCTGCATCTAATTTCAGTTCTACTGACTTCTGGGCTGATCTTCTGTACAATCATGCTGGTCACCCTACATCTGTCTTAACATTGGGAGTATCAGGATTCTCCATACCACCTCCATCATCCTCAAATATGTAATCATGGCCTTCACAAAGTGGCTAAAAGGATCACTTCTCATAGGGAGATATTAAATTACCTACTACCTTTAGGGGAATACTTCCCTAACATAGGGGAGAGATTACAAAGGGGAAGAACTTCCATAATGGCCTGGAAGCCCATTCATCCCCACCAAACCCCTGTCCTTAATGCATCAGATGCTATAGCTCCGAACTCTGCCCTGGTTCCCTCAATGATGCACATGGCAGAGTCACAGTTTCCTTGATCATGCCAGTGTTCATTGTGAAGAGTAAAGTTCTACAAGTGGGATCTACTGAAATAAATAAATTTTATTGGAAGAACACAAGTATTTTACAAAATGCAAAAACCCTAAGCAACAAACGCATTTTTCTTTTTTTAAAAAAATTAAATTTATTGAGGTAACATTGGTTAATAACATAAAATTTTCAAGTGTACAAGATTATAAATCAACATCTGTATACTCTATAGCAGGGGTGGGCAAACCTTGGCACACGTGCCAAACATGGCACGCCAGTAACTTTTGCTGGCACACAAAACCCTCTCTTATAATCTTCTATTTACAATGTTTTTCTTAATATCAACTTTTTTATTTTTCAGATAAATTCAGTGTAGGTGCATCTTAGATAAATAAATAATTTTACATAACATGTATACATTAAAAATAAATGTATTTTTCATCATCATATACTGTGTTTTTGTTGCTCAAATGAATTTTATTATTTCTTCAAGGTTCTTCACATATGTACACCTTAAGAGATATCAAGTAGGTGCAACATGTTCTCAAAAAATTAGGGTTGGCACGCAGAAGAATTTTGAGTCAGAGATTTTGCTGGTTTTGGCACGCACTCACAAAAAGGTTGCCCACCCCTGCTCTATAGTGTGCTCACCACCCAGGTTATTGCTTTAAAGCTATTATACACACAAACACATATCTTGAGGTTTGTGGGGGGAGGTTTGTGGAGGTTTTTTTTTAAATATATTTTTATTGATTTCAGAGAGGAAGGGAGTGGGAGAGGGAGATAGAGACATCAATGATAAGAGAGAATCATTAATCAGCTGCCTCCTGCACACCCCCCACTGGGGACCGAACCCACAACCTGGGAATGTGCCCTTGACTGGAATCGAACCCAGGACCCTTCAGTCCCCAGGCTGATGCTCTATCCACTGAGCCAAACCAGCTAGGGCTGAACTCGTTGTTGTTGTTTTTTATTTTATTAAATCTTTATTGTTCAGATTATTACATTTGTTCCTCTTTTTTCCCCCCAAAGCTCCCCTCCACCCAGTTCCCACCCCACCCTCTGCCCTTACCCCCCCCACACTGTCCTCATCCATAGGTGCACAATTTTTGTCCAGTCTCTTCCCGCATCTCCCACACCCCTTTCCCCCCCAAGAATACTGAGTCCATTCCCTTTCTATGTCCCTGATTCTATTATAATCACCAGTTCATTCTGTTCATCAGATTATTTATTCACTTGATTCTTAGATTCACTTGTTGATAGATGCATATTTGTTGTTCATAATTAGTATCTTTACCTTTTTCTTCTTCTTCCTCTTCTTAAAGGATACCTTTCAGCATTTCCTATAATACTGGTTTGGTGGTGATGAACTCCTTTAGCTTTTCCTTATCTGTGAAGCTCTTTATCTGACCTTCAATTCTGAATGATAGCTTTGCTGGGTAAAGTAATCTTGGTTGTAGGTTCTTGGCATTCATCACTTTGAATATTTCTTGCCACTTCCTTCTGGCCTGCAAAGTTTCTGTTGAGAAATCAGCTGACAGTCGTATGGGTATTCCCTTGTAGGTAACTGAGTTTCTTTCTCTTGCTGCTTTCAAGATTCTCTCTTTGTCTTTTGCTCTTGGCATTTTAATTATGATGTGACTTGGTGTGGTCCTCTTTGGATTCCTTTTGTTTGGGGTTCTCTGCGCTTCCTGGACTTATAAGTCTATTTCTTTCACCAGGTAGGGGAAGTTTTCTGTCATTATTTCTTCAAATAGGTTTTCAATATCTTGCTCTCTCTCATCTTCTGGCACCCCTATAAGTCTGATGTTGGTACGCTTGAAGCTGTCCCAGAGGCTCCTTACACTATCTTCGTATTTTCACATTCTTTTTTCATTTTGCTTTTCCGGTTGGGTGTTTTTTGCTTCCTCGCATTTCAAATCTTTGCCTTGATTCTTGCGCTCCTCTGGTCTGCTGTTGGGAGTCTGTATAATATTCGTTATTTCAGTCCGTGTATGCTTAATTTCTAGTTGGTTCTTTATCATAACATCGAGGGTCTCATTAGATTTCTTGTAGATCTCCATAACTTTATCGGCCGCTTCTAGACAGTTCTTGAGAGACCTTAAAAGTGTGGTTCTGAACTCAATATCCTCCATTGACAGTTTTGTCATGTTTCTTTGTCTCCGCATTTTTTATGCTTTCTTGGTGCACCCCCTAGTGGTCTTTGTGCACAGTCTTGTTGTAGTTAAGCCTTGATTGTTGTAGTTAATACTAGGGGGATTTGACCTCCAGGCCAATTGGCTGTGATAATCAGCTGTGTCTGCAGTGGGAAAATTTCTGTCCTCTAGAGAGGTGCTAATCTAGCCTTTGCCTGAGGCTATCCGGCAAATGGCTCTGCGCAGGGCTTGGGCGGGGCGGGTCCCAGGGGATCAACAGAGCGGGTGGAGGGAGCAGTTATGGCTGCTCTCAGTCCCATCCCCAGAGGCTCTGCCTCTCAGAGTCCCAGCAACCGCTGCAAACCTCAGAGAGAAAGCTGCCCTCGCGTTCCGACCGATGCCAGACAGTCCCGCTTCTCCCGTTTGAGTCTGGGTCCCTAGAGACTTGCCCAGAACTGGAGCTCAGAATCTGAGACTCCCTCCCAATTGAAAACGACAACCGCGCCCTCAGCCGCCAGCCCGCTCCACGCGTACCTCCGCACCTTTGTATTTTCCGCACTGCGCCTCCTCTGAGTCTCGTATGCTGTTCTCTTTCCTTCTAGTTGAAGAATTTCCCCTCAGCCAGTCTTCCTGTGGTTCTGGGCGATGTCCGTTCCATCTTTTAGTTGTATTTTGAAGTGGTTGTTCGAGGCAGCTAACTCCGGTGTTTACCTATGCCGCCATCTTGGTTTCATCATGTGGAGGGTTTTAAATCAAAGGTACTTTACCAAGTATCTTACTGTCTTAGCACTTTTTATCCAAACAGCTGGTATACGTACAGTATAACTCCAATTAAGTCCATTGTTAAAAAAATGGTGATTTCTTTTTCATTCTTTCCTTGCTATTAGAAGGCGTTTATGAGATAAATTGGGAACTTTCTTGGTCTTTTATTGCTGCTTACTGTTGAAACTGTAAACCTAGCTATGTTCTGAGCACAAAGCAGATTCTGCTTGAGGAATACTCCTAAGTACCACACACAATGCTTTCTATCATATCCACTGCTTATAACTTTAAGTTGAATTTCATTAGCATATGTTGGTCAGCTAAAACTGTTAAAATGAATTTTAACAAAACCAGCTAGCCCTCTCATTTTAACTTGCAGATATTTAATGTATTTATTTTTGGCACTCCTAAAGTTGGGCAATGTAATGAGCAGATATTTGTTTATCTGAGTATGTATGTATGTATATGTGTGTGTGTATATATATATATATATATATATATATCAGCATATCAACTTAAACCATATTTTAACAACATTTGTATTTTAATCCTCATTCCAGTTGATCATAGGAGAACTCCCCTTGAAGACACTGGTAGGGGTAAAAGCATAAGCAGGCTAGAGGATAAGCAATAAAAGTTAAATTTACCTTCTGCCTCTCGGCAATGTATGGAAACTCTTTTTTATTTTTTTTATTTTATCTATTTATTTTTTTATTAAATCTTTATTGTTCAGATTATTACATTTGTTCCTCTTTTTTTTCCCCCCATAACTCCCCTCCTCCCAGTTCCCGCCCCACCCTCCGCCCTCACTCCCCACCCACTGTCCTCATCCATAGGTGCACGATTTTTGTCCAGTCTCTTCCCGCATCTCCCACACCCCTTTCCCCCGCAAGAATAGTCAGTCCATTCCCTTTCTATGTCCCTGATTCTATTATAATCAACAGTTCATTCTGTTCATCAGATTATTTATTCACTTGATTCTTAGATTCACTTGTTGATAGATGCATGTTTGTTGTTCATAATTTGTATCTTTACCTTTTTCTTCCTCTTCCTCTTCTTAAAGGATACCTTTCAGCATTTCATATAATCCTGGTTTGGTGGTGATTAACTCCTCTAGCTTTTCCTTATCTGTGAAGCTCTTTATCTGACCTTCAATTCTGAATGATAGCTTTGCTGGGTAAAGTAATCTTGGTTGTAGGTTCTTGGTATTCATCACTTTGAATATTTCTTGCCACTCCCTTCTGGCCTGCAAAGTTTCTGTTGAGAAATCAGCTGACAGTCGTATGGGTATTCCCTTGTAGGTAACTGAGTTTCTTTCTCTTGCTGTTTTTAAGATTCTCTCTTTATCTTTTGCTCTTGGCATTTTAATTATGATGTGTCTTGGTGTGGTCCTCTTTGGATTCCTTTTGTTTGGGGTTCTCCGTGCTTCTTGGACCTGTAAGTCCATTTCTTTCACCAGGTGGGGGAAGTTTTCTGTCATTATTTCTTCAAATAGGTTTTCAATATCTTGCTCTCTCTCATCTTCTGGCACCCCTATAATTCTGATGTTGGTACGCTTGAAGCTGTCCCAGAGGCTCCTTACACTATCCTCGCATTTTTGGATTCTTTTTTCATTTTGCTTTTCCGGTTGGGTGTTTTTTGCTTCCTCGCATTTCAAATCATTGACTTGATTCTTGCGCTCCTCTGGTCTGCTGTCGGGAGTCTGTATAATATTCGTTATTTCAGTCCGTGTATGCTTAATTTCTAGTTGGTTCCCCAATATAACATCGAGGGTCTCATTAGTTTTCTTGTAGATCTCATTAAGTTTATCGGCGGCTTCTAAACAGTTCTTGAGAGACCTTAAAAGTGTGGTTCTGAACTCTATATCTTCCATTGACAATTTTGTCCTGTTTCTTTGTCTCTGCATTTTGTTATGCTTCCTTGGTGCACCCCCTAGTGGTCTTTGTTCGCAGTCTTATAATTAAACCTTGATTGTTGTAGCTAATACCAGGGAGGGTTTGACCTCCAGGCCAGGTGGCTATGAGAATCAGCTGTGTCAGCAGTGAGAGAACTTCTGTCCTCTGGCAATGTATGGAAACTCTTTTAAACAGCTAGATGGGCCTCTTGGCAATTTTACAACCCAGGACTGTTCCTACATGGACCTGGCAGCAAATTTGCTTGCAATTCCTCAGATCTAGGTAATGAGGGAAAGACATAAGCAGTTGAAACCAGAAACTCAGCCAGACCCTCCTGAAAAACAGAGAGGGAAATGAATACCATAAGCAATGCCCAAGAATTAGTAAAGGTACAGGAGAAAGGAAGGAAATGTCTCTGGAGAACAAAATCAGCATAAGCAACAGCAGTTCCTTCTCAAAACCCTCTCAGATGATTGTACTGTGCAACAACTTAGCAGGGTAAAGGGCTAATTTCCCTGGGTGGCCATTTTTCACAGGCCTCCTGCAATACAGACCAAGCATGAGACAGAAAAGCCTTCACTGGCAGAAAAAAAACACATAATTCACTTGGAAAATAACACCCTGTCCCTTTTTTAAATTTTTTTAAAATATATTTTATTGATTTTTTTACAGAGAGGAAGGGAGAGGGATAGAGAGCTAGAAACATCGATGAGAGAGAAACATCGATCTTCTGCCTCCTGCACACCCCCTACTGGGAATGTGCCCGCAACCAAGGTACATGCCCTTGACCGGAATCGAACCTGGGACCCTTGAGTCCGCAGGCCGATGCTCTATCTACTGAGCCAAACCGGTCAGGGCATAATAAAGGCTTCAACTTTACAAGAGAGTCATCAATTCCCATGTCATAACCATCCTTGTCCACACTGCTATCTTCTGTCCCCCAACTTTGCTGACCCAAAGGTAGTGTGGGAGAATGGAGAAAGGGGAGGAGACACATCTCTGGACTCACAATGCCCAGCACAACTTTCACACCAAAGTCCCTTTTCTTCTCCACCATCTATTTTGTTTTTTTTTTGTTGTTGTTGTTGTTTTTTTATTTGTTTGTTTGTCTTTTTCTTTTCTTTTCTTTTCCACCATCTATTTTTGCTTCTACTCTCAGAATGTCTTCATATTCCTGCTGGGCCCTGATGAGCTGGCCCCAGATTTCAATATTCAATAGAAATAGAAAGTCTGAAATAAGGAAACCATGGTGCCCCTTTCCCTCCTCAAAATGCAACCCCCCTTATCCACTCATCCCTCCAGTACCTGAGGTCTCACATGGTGCACAAATGCCTCACGCTTGTGTCTACAGCACCCTTTATCTTGAGAGTGCTGGCAAAATCCCCTTGAGGCAATATTACCACCTCTCATGACAAGACCAAAATGGCAGAGGGAGCACATCACCAAGCAGCAATGCCTTCTAGCAGCTAAATAGGTGAAGGGACAGCAACAGCCTGCAGATATATACCCACTTCAGCAAGAGGAATAGCAAGGGTTAGTCCTCCAACCTGGAGACCAGACTCAGGACGCATGCAGGCTCATCTGTACATGCCCATGAGGATCCCAATATCCCCAGCTTCATGCACTGTTCATGGACAGGACCCACGTGATGTTTCTCTTCCCACCAACGTGCAGAGTATGGTCAGCAGAAGAGTGCAGAAATGCTTGGAAGAATATGGAAAACTCTTGGATAAGACTCCAACCGCATTTCCACCACAGAATTGGGATTCTTCATGATTCCTAATATGCTCTTGCTCTCCAGAGTGGGCATCACTGAGCTTATCACCTTGGTGTCAGAGCACAGAAGCCTGTCAACAGTCCATGGCCAATTTCTTCCCCGGGACCCAACATTTCCTGTGTCTGTTATGCATTTTTTAAGAGGTCACAGGGCATGTGAGCCATGGGAGTATTGAAGGAAGAAATTGTCTGGACAGTATATTGGAAGAAGAGACAAGCCACTGTCATCAGTCTCTGCAGGGGAACACACCACACTACCAATATGAGAGACTGAGTGGCCAAGTCAACCAAGTGCTGTTATTCACCAGAAACATCAGCATTTTGCCTCCCAGAAGAGTCCCTTGGGTTAATATTCTAAATGCCATTTCTTGAGCCATTTTCCACAGACTGAGGTAGTGCACAGAATGAAACTGAAACAGTAAAGCTTTCTCAGCAGCTAAGTCCAAAATTCTAGTGAGGCTGGATAAATAAATAAGGAACAGCCCCCATTACAAAAACTCTCATCTTTGCCAGAGGGTCATGTTCTCAGGTCACAATTAACAATGTGCACTGTTATCTTCTGTCCTCTAGGTATGCTGAGCCAAGGTAGTGTCAGGAAAGAGAAGTGGCCAGGAGGCACTCTTGAGTACACAAGGTGCAATGAACCTTTCACACTTATGCTTTCCCATTGAGTTCCTACAGTAGCTCTAGGGAAGGCCACTCTTAGCAACCGCCTTTCCACCTCAAGGCTTTAGGGAACCAGAAGGAAGGACCATATTGAGCTAGTCATTCCATCTTTCCTGAGCAGTGAAACTCTGCCTGCTTTTGAGCCTCTAACTTCTATAATTCTTCTCCTTAAAAGAACTGGCTGGGGAAGCAGTCAGGACCAGAAAGAACTACAATATGATACAGCAATCCTACTTCTGGGTATATTTCCAAGGGGAATGAAACCACTGTCTCAAACATATGTCTGCACTCCAATGTTCATTATAGTATTCATCACCAAGACCAAGATATGAAACAACCTCAATGTTTGTCCACACATGAATCAATAAAGATAATGTGATATACACATAAAGAATGGAATATTATTTAGTTCCAAAATCATCTGCATATATCAGGTATCCAGTGTAAAATCAAACACACCCCATTTAAAAGGCCTTGCTGTAAAGTGCCAAATATTATCCATTCTCTTTCTATCACCCACATAAATAAGAATGAAAAAACACTTAAGGCAAATATGAGTTTGATGTTGAATACTTCATAAGAAGAATGTATAGCACATTAACATTCCCACTAGTGAGTAGACATTGAGTACATGACTCATGAGGCTGAGTGACATGGCAGGTCTAGGAATGAACTCTTGGGAAAGAACCACAGAGCCAGATCCCACCTAAAATGCTGACGAGGGTGCTCGCTTCGGCAGCACATATACTAAAATTGGAATGATACAGAGAAGATTAGCATGGCCCCTGCGAAAGGATGACACGCAAATTCGTGAAGCATTCTATATTTTTTAAATCAGGCTTTTAAATAAATTGGCTATCTGTTGTTTAAAAATAAAATAAAATAAAATGCTGACGAGGGTCACATACCCTTTCCCTGAGATTCTTGCTTTGGAGAATGCCACCAATTAAAGAGTCACCCTTTTGGACTCTTCAACCTTGTGACTTATTTTTAAGTGCCAATGCTCAGTACACCCATTAAACCATTCACTTTAGTCTTCCCTAACTTACACCCCAATAAGGGATGGAAGATGACTTTGATGGGCAGTGAGTGGATGCAAGAAGGCATCACAGTTATTAAGTTTCTTAACAGTTTTTTACTAATAAATAAGCCAATCTTGGTCATTGTTTTTTTTTTTTATTTTTTTTTAATTAAATCTTTATTGTTCAGATTATTACATTTGTTCCTCTTTTTTTCCCCCCATAACTCCCCTCCTCCCAGTTCCCGCCCCACCCTCCGCCCTCACTCCCCACCCACTGTCCTCATCCATAGGTGCACGATTTTTGTCCAGTCTCTTCCCGAATCTCCCACACCCCTTTCCCCCCCAGGAATAGTCAGTCCATTCCCTTTCTATGTCCCTGATTCTATTATAATCAACAGTTCATTCTGTTCATCAGATTATTTATTCACTTGATTCTTAGATTCACTTGTTGATAGATGCATGTTTGTTGTTCATAATTTGTATCTTTACCTTTTTCTTCCTCTTCCTCTTCTTAAAGGATACCTTTCAGCATTTCCTATAATACTGGTTTGGTGGTGATGAACTCCTTTAGCTTTTCCTTATCTGTGAAGCTCTTTATCTGACCTTCAATTCTGAATGATAGCTTTGCTGGGTAAAGTAATCTTGGTTGTAGGTTCTTGGTATTCATCACTTTGAATATTTCTTGCCACTCCCTTCTGGCCTGCAAAGTTTCTGTTGAGAAATCAGCTGACAGTCGTATGGGTATTCCCTTGTAGGTAACTGAGTTTCTTTCTCTTGCTGTTTTTAAGATTCTCTCTTTATCTTTTGCTCTTGGCATTTTAATTATGATGTGTCTTGGTGTGGTCCTCTTTGGATTCCTTTTGTTTGGGGTTCTCTGTGCTTCTTGGACCTGTAAGTCCATTTCTTTCACCAGGTGGGGGAAGTTTTCTGTCATTATTTCTTCAAATAGGTTTTCAATATCTTGCTCTCTCTCATCTTCTGGCACCCCTATAATTCTGATGTTGGTACGCTTGAAGCTGTCCCAGAGGCTCCTTACACTATCCTCGCATTTTTGGATTCTTTTTTCATTTTGCTTTTCCGGTTGGGTGTTTTTTGCTTCCTCGCATTTCAAATCATTGACTTGATTCTTGCGCTCCTCTGGTCTGCTGTCGGGAGTCTGTATAATATTCGTTATTTCAGTCCGTGTATGCTTAATTTCTAGTTGGTTCCCCAATATAACATCGAGGGTCTCATTAGTTTTCTTGTAGATCTCATTAAGTTTATCGGCGGCTTCTAAACAGTTCTTGAGAGACCTTAAAAGTGTGGTTCTGAGCTCTATATCTTCCATTGACAATTTTGTCCTGTTTCTTTGTCTCTGCATTTTGTTATGCTTCCTTGGTGCACCCCCTAGTGGTCTTTGTTCGCAGTCTTATAGTTAAATCTTGATTGTTGTAGCTAATTCCAGGGAGGGTTTGACCTCCAGGCCAGGTGGCTATGAGAATCAGCTGTGTCAGCAGTGAGAGAACTTCTGTCCTCTAGGGAGGTGCTAATCTGGCGTTTGCCTGAGGCTATCCGGCAAATGCCTGTGTGCAGGGCTTGGGCGGGGCGGGTCGCACAGGATCAACAGGGTGGGCCAGAGAGAGCAGTTATGGCGGCTCTCAGTCCTGTCCCCAGGGGCTCTGCCTCTCTGAGTCCCAGCACCCGCTGCAAACCTTGGAGAGAAAGCTGCACTCGCTCTGACCGAAGCCAGACAGTCCCGCTTCTCCCGTTTGAGCCTGGGTCCCTAAAGACTCGCCTGTATCTGGAGCTCAGAGTCTGCGGCTCCCTCCCGATTGAAAACGCCAACCGCGCCCTCCGCCGCCAGCCCGCTCTGCACACTCCGCACCTCAGAATTTGACTTCAGCACTGCGCCTCCTCTGAGTGTCCGTATGCGTTTCTCTTTCCTCCTAGTTGTAGGACTTCCACTCAGCCAGCGTTCCTGTGGTTCTGGGTGATGTCCCTTCCGTTTTTTGGTTTCACTTTTGAAGTAGTTGTTCAAAGCAGCAAACTCCGGCGTTAACCTATGCCGCCATCTTGGTTCTCCCCAATCTTGGTCATTGTTATGTCACTTGGTGAAGGAGCATGGGTTTGGGAACAAGTTTTTCTAAGTATCTCAAGGCCTCAGGTCCCCCACACACACACTGGGTGGGACACCACAGTTACCCCCATCTTTCATGTCTTTTAAGAATTTAACCAATTACAGGGATTAATAATAGTCTTTAAAATGTCAATGTGCTGTATGAAGGCTACATACTTTATAGTTTCTAATCCCAAAGGAGTGTGGTTTAACTTTTATTAACTTTGGTGAGTGAACTTCAGGTTCTGTGATATCAACCCATGCTAATAAAGCTATAGAGCAGTGGTTCTCAACCTTCCTAATGCCGCAACCCTTTAATACAGTTCCTCATGTTGTGGTGACCCCCAACCATAAAATTATTTTCATTGCTACTTCATAACTGTAATTTTTCTACTGTTATGAATCGTAATGTAAATATCTGATATGCAGGATGTATTTTCATTGTTTGCGACCCACAGGTTGAGAACCACTGCTATAGAGGAACCAGAGGTATCTATGAAACTAACGGTTAAAAGTATCTTTGAATGCACCTTAAAATAGTTCTCATTTATATTTAGCACTCTCCCCCACCGAAACTGTCCAAAGCCCTCACCCAATTTTCAACAAATTAACCACTGCCCAGAAAGAAGTGAGTTTACATAGGCAAGGAAAGAGATATCTTTTAGGCACAGCCGGATAAGGAGCACCCTCCAGCCCAAACTTAGTGCTGAGCCCACATGGGCTTCAAGGTAAGGCTTCTGAATTGGCCAGAAAGAACTCGGTTCAGAGCAAGGCAAAATCTGGGTTGCCAGGCTACCTCCAGGCACCATAGCACAATGAAAAGGATGGTTTCCAAAGAGATGCTCAGTCATCTCTGAGGAAATATGCTGGCCTTGTGAAAGAAAACAAGCATTTAGTTGAAATTATGGCAAAAATTTGAAGCAATAAAGCGGAAATGGGTCCTGGCCAGGTAGGGAAAGGAGCTAAATCAAGCCATAATGTTCTGCTTTGATAAATGGATTCTGGATATGGTGTTCTATTCCTACAGTACCTCTTGTGCGCTGAACACTTTATAGAGATTATCACACTTGCTTCTCCCAACATCCCTGACAGCAAGGTGTGATTCCCATTTTGCAAGTGTGGAAACTGAGGTTTAAAGATGAGAGTAAGAAAGAGCCAAGGGTCTTTCAGACTCAGATACTAGACATCTATTGTGAATGACACACAATGTGTGGTGTCTCAGTAACATCTTGCAAGGCAAATCAGTAACCCAGGGAAGACAGAAAAAATTGCCAACAATGTATGGAAGAGTAAATATTTAAAGAAGTATTAACCTATATATTACTTAAATTTGTTAGCCTATGCCTCCTGTACCACTGCTAAATAAATGCCCACGCATGGCAGGGGTAGACTGGCATACTAGCATTCTTTAGTACCCCCTTGGTGTACAGGTCTCAGCTCCCCCCACCCCATCCTAGATAGAGTTGGCTTTAAATAACATTCAAATCCATGTTGCTGTACCCAAAAAGCAATCACAAGAGCAGCATTCCCACAATTTCTGGATTCCTGAAGTTTGTTTTTGACAATCCCATCCAGTCTATCCTGCCTCAAGCTACAACAGTTTTCCAAGAAGGATAAAGAAACAAATAAAAACTTTGATGTGAAAATGTCAAGGTAAGTTATTTTTAAATGTTTTAAAAATCTGACATTCTAGTAAAGAATTCAATGTGTCTATAACAGTGGCACCCACAGTGAACAGAGGAATACAAAGACCAGAAAAAGATGCCACTAACTAGTTAAAAATAAAACTGATTACAGTCATTGGGTCTCTACCATACAGTTAATAAGCCATGACCAGGGACTGACCCCGATATAGTTGCACTTTCCTATCTTAGAGAATCAGGGAAGGGATTTCAACACCATCTTAAATAATGGTACAGGTGACAGGGGACAGGTGCCACCCTCTGCCCAACATTTGAGGGCCCACATAACATAAGGTTGCTCTTACTTGTCTGGCTGGTCTTGACTATTGGTCCCGGTTGCACTCTCTTCTCATTTCATTTCCATTGGCTGACCAGTACTGGACTGTTCCATCACAGGTCCTGAAGGAGATGGTGATTGTACAAATATGGCTTGCCTGTGAGAAAATTAAGTAACTTGGAAACTCATAGGATGAATGGCCCGGACAAACTTCTTTTTTCCCTTACACAAAAGGAATTTCTGAAAATGGTTGGTAGGACTAGAGTACCCAATCATGCAGCCTGTGTGAGGTAGGCCAAAAGAGTGAAAGATAATGTAAGGCAGCAACTGCACGAATCAAACCACAAGCTAAGATTGCTGCTTTAGAGGTTTGATTGTGCCTTTAAAATGAACTGTAGTTCCCCCTGCTTTAATAAAACATCATAGGAGAATTGTTAAATATTATGTTGAGAGGTACTGCCAGTTGTTTGCTAGAAGGGCAGTCTCAGAGCTACATTTTTTTTCCTCTTCAGTAATAAGGCAATTGACTCATACAAAATTATGGTTAACAAACCCATGGAATGGTCTACACATTCTCACTTTATTATCCTTTACTGAGACATACCATGCAAGATTATGGATAGCAAATCATTCAAATGAGTTTTGTGTTCTACTGAATAGACTATGAAATGCATATTATACAACTGTGTTGTTATGTCAGTCTCAGTAATTGGTAACATAGTAAGTTCAAAAAGTCCTAAAACTAGAAATAAGCTAATTTAACTCTGAACAATTTCATAAAGAATTTAATTCGGAGAAACTAAGATGGCGGCATAGGTAAACACCGGGAAATTGCTGCCTCCCACAACAACTTCAAAAATACAACCAAAAGACAAAACGGACATCATCCAGAACTGCAGGAAGGCTGGCTGAGTGGAAACTATACAACTAGAAGAAAAGAGAAAAGCACACTGAGACTCAGAGGAGCTGAGGAAGTAAAGTGCAAAGATACGGAGGCTCGCGTGCGCGGAAAGGGGCTGGCACCTGAGAACGCGGCTGTCTTTTTTAATCAGGAGGGAGTCACAAGCTCCCGACTGCTCTGAACTCCGGTTCCGGGAAGTCTCTGGGGACCCAGGACTCATACGGGGAGAAACTGGACTGTCTGGCAGCAGGCAGAACTCTGAAATTGAGGGTGGCTTTCCCTCAGAGGTGCTTGCAGCAATTATCGGGACACTGAGACACGAGGGCAGGGCTGAGGACCCGCCATAGCTGCTTGCTCTGCCCTTTGATTCCATGAGACTCCACCCCACCCAGGCTGCGGCAGAGGCTTTTGCATATGAATGCCCTGGCTCTTTGCAACCTGAAAATTACCTAACAAATTGCAGCTGTGCCAGACAGACCCAGAACTTCCAAGAGAAGGCCCAAGGCCCCACAGCAGCTTGCACTGCTTCACAGCTGGGCCTCATCAGGGCACCTCCAAACTCCAAAAAAGGAAGGGGAATCTGCAGTTCTCTTCGTAGCTCCTGCCGGGTAACCTCAGGCCAAGGCTAAATTAGCACCTCCTTAGATCCAAGAGCCTGTGTACCCAGTTGTCAGAGGGGGACCATCCGGATTACAACTCCTCAGATCCATAAGGGACACACTCAGGGGGCAGACTCAGTGAGCACCAAAGCCCCACTGAAGCAAGTCTTGCCCCAGAAGGGTGTCTTCAGCACAGAAGTTCTCCCACTGCAGACACAGCTGATTCTCACTGCCAATTGGCCTGGAGGTTAATTCCTCCCAGTGATCCTACAACAATCAAGGCATACCTACAACAAGACTGTGCACAAAGCCCACAAGGGGGTTCACCAAGAGTGTCCACCTCAGGTAACTGGGGAGGCTGAGCCACTGGGCCCTACAGGACACCAAGCATAAAAAATGCGGAGACAAAGAAACAGGTCACAAATGACAGAAATGGAGGACAGCAAACGACTGGATATAGAGTTCAAAACCACGTTTATAAGGTTTTTCAAGAATTTTATGGAAACCGCTGATAAATTTAGTGAGACCCTGGAGGATATGAAAAAAGACCAACTAGAAATTAAGCATACACTGACTGAAATAAAGAATAATATACAGAGATCCAACAGCAGACAAGAGGATCCCAAGAATCAAGTCAAAGATTTGAAATACAAAGAAACAAAAAATACCAACTGAAAAAGAAAAAAGAAAAGAGATTCCAAAAATATGAAGATAGTGTAAGGAGCCTCTGGGACAACTTCAAGCGTACCAACATCAGAATTATAGGGGTACCAGAAGAAGAAAGAGGGCAAGATATTGAAAACCTATTTGAAGAAATAATGACAGAAAATTTCCCCTACCTGGTAAAAGAAATAGACTTACAAGTCCAGGAAGCGTAGAGAACCCCAAACAAAAGGAACCCAAAGAGGACCACACCAAGACACATCATAATTAAAATGCCAAGGGCAAAAGACAAAGAGAGAATCTTAAAAGCAGCAAGAGAAAGACAGTCAGTTACCTACAAGGGAGTACCCATATGACTTTCAGCTGATTTCTCAACAGAAACCATGCAGGCCAGAAGAGAGTGGCAAGAAATATTCAAAGTGATGAATAGCAAGAACCTACAACCAAGATTACTTTATCCAGCAAAGCTATCATTCAGAATAGAAGGTCAGATAAAGAGCTTCACAGATAAGAAAAAGCTAAAGGAGTTCATCACCACCAAACCAGCATTATATGAAATGCTGAAAGGTATTCTTTAAGAAGAGGAAGAAGAAAAAGGAACTCTTACCATTTGCCACAGCATGGATGGAACTGGAGAGCGGATAAATACCACATGATCTCACTCATTTGTGGAATATAATGAACAACATAAACTGATGAACAAGGACTGATCCAGAGACGGAGAGGCATTGATTGGACTGTCGGGCCTTGGAGGGAAGGTAGGGGAGGGTGGGGGTAAGGGGGAAAGATCAACCAAAGGACTTATATGCAAGCATATAGGCCTAACCAATGGACACAGACAACGAGGGGGTGAGGGCATGAGTGGAGGGGGGGGGGTAGGGGGTAATGTGGGGATAAGGACACATATGTAATATCTTAATCAATAAAAAATATATTAAAAAAATTTAATTCACTTAATAGTGTTATTACCAACTGACAATAAACATAATCTTTAAGGAGCAAGCAACAGAAAAAATTGAACATTTGGTAATATACAGATTGTGGAATTTGCTCTTAATTTGCAAGGGTTCCCCTAGGATTCTATGGGCAATGGGCATGTAATAAAAGTATCTGCATTCCACACTTAGATATTGTTCAAGGTCTAGGGCTCTGCCTGAAAAGTCAGGATTAGTGAGTCTAGGTGGTGTCCCACTTCCTGAAATCTGCATTCCTGCCAGCACCAGTGACACAGAGAAAGTAGAATCCAAATACCAGCAATGAGTCTTTCACATTTCTAAATGTAATTAAGGTGGCTTTAGAGATAATCAATGTTTCACAAATATGTCATTAAATCATTTCTACATGAGATAGTATACACAATTTACATCAATACCAAGAATCAACCAGCCAAAAGGCAACCATCACCATTACCAAGAGGAAGTAACTATTTTATTTAACACCGAATATCAGTTTACTCTCAGTGATTAGGGTTCTCGGGGCTTTGAGTAAAACAGCAGTTTTCCTTTCTTTTAATTCTCCCCTTGAATACACATTAGGTGTCACAAGATGGAAGCATGAGTATAGGCAAGCACTGCCTAGTTCTTAAGCCAATGTGCTAGCCCTGGAGGCATTAATGCAAGTCAGCACTCATGGCCAGAGGCAGGGGCAGCATCCTCTGTAATGGGAGGTGGGGGCAGGAAGTAGCATGTCTCTGATGGCCCATACCCCAAACAAGGAGAACAGGAGTTGTCCTGGGCCAGACTGGCCAGGAAGTAAACGGGCATATCCTCCCTTTTTGTAATTAAAAACTGCACAGCCAAAACCGGTTTGGCTCAGTGGATAGAGTGTCGGCCTGCGGACTGAAAGGTCCCAGGTTCGATTCCGGTCAAGGGCATGTACCTGGGTTGTGGATACATCCCCAGTGGGAGATGTGCAGGAGGCAGCTGATCGATGTTTCTCTCTCATCGATGTTTCTAACTCTCTATCTCTTTCCCTTCCTCTCTGTAAAAAATCAATAAAATATATTTAAAAAAAAACACTACACATTTCATTTTTTTTCCCTATAGGAGAACACCTGGGAAGGAGAACCTAGGCCAACATTTAAAGAAATAATAATGCGTTAAATGCACACTTATGATTCTAAAATAACATTCAAATGTATGTGCGAAGACCTGCAAGGGCCATTCACTTCTAGAAAACTGAGAGCACACGTTCTCCCGGTGAATTTCCTTCCATGTAAATTAAAAATGCTCCGCGATTTTCAAGGGAACTAAATGACAAGATTAAGGGCAGAACTGAACTGAACAACATGATACTCAACATGCAATTATGGGAAGACATGAAATTCCAAAAGAACCCAAAGTCAAGTGGCGGCCAGAATTCACTGGAATTCACTGTCCTAAAATAACAGACGTTCCTCCGGATGGTCAATGTGTGCACTTTTTACATTTAAAACAAACCTTTCTTCATTTTTAGCAGATTCATGAAATAAAACACACAAAAATGAATTTTCTGACAAATAAAAAAATTTAATGATAAAATACAATGAAAGGTTAGGTTAGTTTAGCTGGCCGCTGCAAGCTAGGAACTGTCTGCCGTAAAGCAAGAACCACAAAGACAATTAGAATAGTATTTTCGTCATTTGTAAATTGAAGTTAAGGTGAAAATATCCCACAGGAAGCTTAAGAAAAGGGCCAGGACCCACATTTAATAGAATAAAATGATATCAAATACATTTTCCCCCCTGTAAAACAAAATCCCAGACTGTTAAGAGCATCCTTGGTTGTAGAATGCCAACGAATCAGCCAACTGACTGTTCTGCACTATAAATCGAGAGTACCTCCAAACATGTATTTTTAAGGACATTTATGAACAAGGAACAACAGAATTTTACAAAATAAGTTATGTCAAACACGCAATTATAGTGTAAAGGTAAAGGCACTCAATCAGATGTAATTTCCTCTGTAAATAAAAAGTTCCACCAAACCTGTTAAAGGACATTTATGGGAAGCGCCGGAACCAAAATTTAATTGAATCCATGAGAATGAACATGTAAAATTAAATCCCGAGCAAGGTCCAGTCTTGTCTGACAAGAGCAGCCCGGGGGGGCCTTCAGAGTTTCTGAATTTTCTAGAGTCCGGCCAGACAATTCACTTCCGAAAGTGTACACTGAAGATATTTTCATGTTAGGAATATTTATGAAACATGGCCAACATAAAAATTAAACAAATTCAAATGGCTGCACTGTAATGACAAAGAAAAACCCCAACACCATTATATTATAAAATGTAACAAGAAATAGGATCCCTGGGAGCGGAGGCATGTTTCCCTTCAGGGATTTAAAGGGACAAGCTCTTGCCAACCAATGTTCTTAATGGAAATTTGCAGATAACAAAACATGTTTTGTGGAAAATGCAGGAGACTTGTCCGGACGACACTTTTTTAAATACAATGATATGAAATACACAAGTACATTACATACAAATGCAAGCCAGCGTCCAATGGTGGTCTCCAGTGTTCAGTGAAGGAACCCTGAGCCAGCCAGGCCTGTTTACTCAATTTTTACGTTGGAATTATCAGGATTTTTTGTCCTTACTAAGGCAACATAAGAAACCGGCCGATTCTGAAATTTAACCAAATATTAAACATACAGTCATGCTGTGAAGTGACACATCAATAACAACAACAACCTGCGCTCAAGGGCTGTTATGGCCATGAGCTGTCAAAAGCGCTCTCACACTCCTTAAGGCCTTACTTTCTCTATCCAGGTTGAACATGAAAGAAATCCTGTTACTGATAAGAAATCCCACAAAAATAGCCAAAACCAAGATTTAAACAAATACCCGGTAACAATGTCCACCCAACAACATTATACAATAAGAAGCAACACCAGGCAGAGAACCAAGATGGCGACATAGGTTAATGCCGGAGTTTGCTGCCTTGAACAACTACTTCAAAAGTGAAACTAAAAAACGGAACGGACATCACCCAGATCCACAGGAATGCTGGCTGAGTGGAAGTCCTACAACTAGGAGGAAAGAGAAACGCATACGGACACTCAGAGGAGGCGCAGTGCTGAAGTCAAATTCTGAGGTGCGGAGTGCGCGGAGCGGGCTGGCGGCGGAGGGCGCGGTTGGCGTTTTCAATCGGGAGGGAGTCGCAGACTCTGAGCTCCAGATACAGGCGAGTCTTTAGGGACCCAGACTCAAACGGGAGAAGCAGGACTGTCTGGCTTCGGTCAGAGCGAGTGCAGCTTTCTCTCCAAGGTTTGCAGCGGGTGCTGGGACTCAGAGAGGCAGAGCCCCTGGGGACAGGACTGAGAGCCGCCATAACTGCTCTCTCTGGCCCAGCCTGTTGATCCTGTGTGACCCGCCCCGCCCAAGCCCTGCACAGAGGCATTTGCCCAATAGCCTCAGGCAAAGGCTAGATTAGCACCTCCCTAGAGGACAGAAGTTCTCTCACTGCAGACACAGCTGATTCTCATAGCCACTTGGCCTGGAGGGCAAACCCTCCCTGGTATTAGCTACAACAATCAAGGTTTAACTATAAGACTGCGCACAAAGACCACTAGGGGGTGCACCAAGGAAGCATAACAAAATGCAGAGACAAAGAAACAGGACAAAATTGTCAATGGAAGATATAGAGTTCAGAACCACACTTTTAAGGTCTCTCAAGAACTGTTTAGAAGCCGCCGATAAACTTAATGAGATCTACAAGAAAACTAATGAGACCCTCGATGTTATATTGGGGAACCAACTAGAAATTAAGCATACACGGACTGAAATAACGAATATTATACAGACTCCCGACAGCAGACCAGAGGAGCGCAAGAATCAAGTCAATGATTTGAAATGCGAGGAAGCAAAAAACACCCAACCGGAAAAGCAAAATGAAAAAAGAATCCAAAAAATGCGAGGATAGTGTAAGGAGCCTCTGGGACAGCTTCAAGCGTACCAACATCAGAATTATAGGGGTGCCAGAAGATGAGAGAGAGCAAGACATTGAAAACCTATTTGAAGAAATAATGACAGAAAACTTCCCCCACCTGGTGAAAGAAATGGACTTACAGGTCCAAGAAGCACGGAGAACCCCAAACAAAAGGAATCCAAAGAGGACCACACCAAGACACATCATAATTAAAATGCCAAGAGCAAAAGATAAAGAGAGAATCTTAAAAACAGCAAGAGAAAGAAACTCAGTTACCTACAAGGGAATACCCATACGACTGTCAGCTGATTTCTCAACAGAAACTTTGCAGGCCAGAAGGGAGTGGCAAGAAATATTCAAAGTGATGAATACCAAGAACCTACAACCAAGATTACTTTACCCAGCAAAGCTATCATTCAGAATTGAAGGTCAGATAAAGAGCTTCACAGATAAGGAAAAGCTAAAGGAGTTCATCACCACCAAACCAGTAGTAAATGAAATGCTGAAAGGTATCCTTTAAGAAGAGGAAGAGGAAGAAAAAGGTAAAGATACAAATTATGAACAACAAACATGCATCTATCAACAAGTGAATCTAAGAATCAAGTGAATAAATAATCTGATGAACAGAATGAACTGGTGATTATAATAGAACCAGGGACATAGAAAGGGAATGGACTGACTGTTCTTGGGGGGGAAAGGGGTGTGGGAGATGCGGGAAGAGACTGGACAAAAATCGTGCACCTATGGATGAGGACAGTGGGTGGGGAGTGAGGGCGGAGGGTGGGGCGGGAACTGGGAGGAGGGGAGTTATGGGAGGGAAAAAAGAGGAACAAATGTAATAATCTGAACAATAAAGATTTAATTTAAAAAAAAAGAAGAAGCAACACCAGCTTCCTGGCAGCCTGTCACTGGGCTTTCCTGGACCCACACCATCTCAGCCATGAGCACTAGCCATTTCCTCATTTTAAGCAGCAAACACCACAAATCATTTAAGACCACGAATAGTGGGGTTCAAGACCCACATTTAAATAAACAAAATGGTCCAAAACCCATCATGCTGTTACATAAAGCTCAGCACTGAGCCGGCAGCAGACAAGGGACCTTCCCTGTCATCAATCCAGGAGCACATGGGACACGTCTGCCAAATTATATCAGGATACACCATCTATCCGAGTCTCTCAAAATCGCACTACCGACAGATTACGAAATAAACTAAGTTAAATTTACACTTTGAGATCGCCCGACAGGGAGCCGCCATGTTCCCTCAGCACTGAGTGAAACCGCCCACGGAAGCCGCATTGTACAATCGGGATTTTAATGAGCTTGCTCACGTGGTAGAGCTTCTCCCACAGCCTCCTTGTGGCCTGCCTTCACACACCGTCATTGGAGGGCCTGCAATGATTGACAAGGGGGCTGTCCACTCTCTCCAGGTCTGTGAGTGGAAATTTGGCCCATATCACAAGGCCCAACCAAAAAACTCATCTTTGCCCATAGTTATCACTTTTCTATCTATGCTCCTTCTTCAATGTCCACCTCTACTACTCAGGCCTTTGCATATACCATAGCCTCGACATTATCTCTGATTTTGGAAATTGTGCTGACCAAGTTGACCCAAGCCTAGTGCAATTGCATCCTCCTTCTCCACAGAGCCTTCCTTGCTGTGCTTCTCCCACCCCTAAGGGTAAATGTGAGTTCTTCTTTGCTATTAGGTGGGGACATGGGGAGACATCAGAGCTGGGATACAAGGGAATCACGTAGGCTCTGGAATCAGATAGTGCTGGCCCGGACACAATGTGAAGGACCCAAAGTTTGTACTCAGAATGTTGACAAGCCAGTTGAGGGGGCAAAAAATGGGTAAAAGGCAAGGAAAACCGACAAGGTCACTCATAGCAGACTTCCAGGATTAGTCCCAGCAATTAATTCAAACATCTCCCAACCACCCTTTTCAGGATTTCCATATCCAATCATTTCCTTCCTTTGTCTTTGGAAATCCACCCCCCTTCCCACTTTCAAGACTCAGGTGTGAGCAGTCTCTTCTCTGACTCCTTCTGTCATTTCATGTTGCAACCCCATGTGCAGAGTAATGATTCCTTCTGTTGCTATAGGATGAATGGTAACCGACTTCAGATGTTGTCTGGAAAGGGTACCAAGTTTCATATAATTTGAGACTGTCAGCCTTATCCTTTCCAGGAGGCCATTTGCTATCTGAATTTCACAGCTACTCAAACAGGGATATATAGCTCGCTTAGGGGTGAATATCTTCAATGTTGAAATCAACTGCTCCCAAATGTGGTAGGTGAACCACATAATCACTGGGTCATGTCATGTAATTGTTCATGGTATTATTCTACCCACCCTGGAATATCATCCACCGCCAATGGTAGCTGATAGAGAGGGCCTCATAGTTCTCTAAGAGGAAATAGGAAGAAACAGCAAAATAAAATTGGTTAAATTTAGTTTCGAACTCTGGTTTAGGAAGTTAAAACACCAGGGACATCTAGCCACATTATTTGTGCAGGGCTAAGAACATAGCAATTGGCGAGCATAGGTGACTACCCAGCCTGACTACTTCTTTGGAAGCTCAGAGAACGATAGGTGAGTTCCTCCAGAGTTGGGGTTTAAGCATTTTTTTGGTTGTTTCTCCTTCCATCTGAACCTTAAAATGATCTTGTCTAATCAAGACAAAATCCTCTGGCTTGTTTGGTAGGATAATGTTGGGGAAAATTAGTGCCCAGAGTTGGATTAAACACAGTATTGACTCATGACATGACTTAATCATGTGTTGGAAGTGGGTAAAAGGCAAGGAAAACCGACATTTAACATCTTTAAGACTTTGTCATCCTATGCAAGATCTGGGGATAGCTTACCATTTGAGCATTCTTTTGCATCCCTCTTTAGCATTGAAATTATTTCATGTGGCTTTTACAACTCAAAAAATATATTCCTGGGCACTATTTCCTTTGAATTGCTTTTCTGAATAGGGAATCCTATATAATAAAAGCCTAATATGCTAAGTGTCTGCTCATCGGGCCATTCAACCAATCAAAGCGTAATATGCTAATGATATGCTAAGGCCGCTCAACCACTCGCTATGATGTGCACTGACCACCAGGGGGCAGACAGTCCACTGGCCAACTAGTCACTATGACGGCACTGACCACCAGGGGGCAGACGCTCCGACCAGTAGGTTAGCTTGCTGCTGGGGTCCAGTCGATCAGGACTGAGCAAGACAGGCTGGACACCCTCTGGAGCCCTCCCAAGGTCCCTCCCCAGCTGGCCAATCTCCTGCATCCCTCCCCGGCCCCAATCGTGCACTGGTGGGGCCCTTCGGCCTGGCCTGCACCCTCTCGCAATCTGGGCTGAGGGAACCCCCCAAGTGCACAAATTTCATGCACCAGGCTTCTAGTGTGTGTGTGTGTGTGTGTGTGTGTGTGTGTGTGTGTGTGTGTGTGTGTGCATGCCAGGCCTCTAGTATGTATAAAATTGATTTCAGAGATGAAGGGAGAAGGAGAGAGTGATAGAAACGTCAGTGATGAAAATCATTGATTGACTTCCTCCTGCTTGCCCCCTACTGGAGATTGAGCCTGCAACCCCAGGCATAGGCCCTGATGGGGAATCCAACCATGATCTCCTGGTTCATAGTTTGACGCTCAATCTCTGAGTGACACCAGCCTGGCCACCCCTATATATTTTAACTGGTTATTTACTGTATATATAAAAGCCCATGATCTATTTATATTAATTTTTGCACTCAGCCAGACAAATGAATTCAGATATAACAAGTGATGGTTAATTTCCCCTCCTCCTTTCCAATTTATGAAACACTTAGTAATTCCATTCCTTTATTCTTAGGTAGAACATGTTTAAAGTCACATTTGGAAAGCATCTCGCCTCCCTTATTTTTATCTTTTGGGTTGTATACTGGTAATCCTGTTTTGGCTTCTTCAATAGCATATTAAGAGATTTTTAAAAATCAATTAACCCTCTTTATATTAACTGATTGTGGTGTGTTATTTTTTGAATATGCTACTCTGGATTATGTTGGCAAACATTTGGGGCCACCACATCTACAACCATCCATGTAATACCTCTGTGGCTGAGAGATTCATCCATAAGCAGGAAAATGTGTTCATAGGACCTCACTCAAAGGCCATGGAGAGTCAAAGGTCTGCAACAATTATGCAAGAGCCCAGGGGAGGACGGAAGGAAAAGGGACCCTGTGGTCCCCACATGCAGCAGGCACCTACATCATCACACGGATCAAGGTATCCTGGGCTCCTCCCCTGATTCCTGCCCCTCCCCGGAGGCCCACCCAGAAAAAGCTCAACCCAGCTGCTCTGAATTCTGCCCCGCTTCTTTTAAAGGGAGCTAGCCCACCCCTGAACCCTCCCTCTGTCTTCTAGTACCCTATCCCATAGTCCCATCCTTCCTGTTTGGCACCTGCGCATTAGTGGCCAACTGCCTTGTGGGTGGAGTGCTTAGGGTATAGTCCATGGACACGGTCCCATGCAGGCCCTAGGTCCTGGTTAGTGCCTCTGCCCAGAGTGAGCCTGCGTATTAGCGACAACTATGCCTTTTAGTCAGAGCAGGTGCACTTGACAGACAGCCCTTGAGAATGTGACCTCTGAACCCTGATGCTTTTGTGATCACACATGACCAAGCTCATCCACAACATGTTATCTTTCCCGAAACTCTGTCTTTCCCATCTTCTGGGGAGAGGCACAGCTTCCCCTTAACAGGAATTGAGTGTGCCCCATCTCCCCTTTTCTCCACTGAAGGGGAGAGTGCTTGGGGCTTGGACCCCTTATGCCACTGCTGCTGACTGGGCAGGGCCCTGGGCCCCTTTATTTTTATTTATTTTTTAAAATATGTTTTTAGTGATTTTAGAGAGGAAGGGAGAGGGAGAGAGAGAGAGAGAGAGAGAGAGAGAGAGAGAGAAACATCAATGATGAGAGAGAATCGAGAATCACTGATCGGCTGCCTCCTTCACGCCCCCCACTGGGGATCCAGCCCACAACCCTGGCACGTGCCCTTGACCGGAATCGAACCCGGGACCCTCCAGTCTGCAGGCTGACGCTCTATCCACTGAGCAAAACCAGCTAGAGCATGGGCCCCTTTATTTGCATGTCAGGGAGCCGGCTTGAATGTCCCAGACCCTTTGGGGGAATCACTAGACCCTAGGTTTTAGGGGTGGGGGTCACCAGCCACTCCAGGGGCAGGGACCATTCTAAAAGCACTTTAATGATTTCCCTTCCCTCCAAATCCCAAGGAATGGAATGGGGACCCCGCCAGCCAAAACATTTCTCTCTGCCCTGGATCAGCAGGAAAATATGTTCACAGGACCTCACTCAAGTGGCATTGAGGGTCTGCAACAATTATGCAAGAGCCCAGGGGAGGAATGGATGGGGCCGACCATCTCAACCCTGGAAAAGGGACCACATGCAGCGGGCACCTACAGCATCACAGGGAGCAAGGTATCCTGGGCTCCTCCCCTGATTCTCGCCCCTCCCCAGAGGCCCGACCAGAAAAAGCTCATCCCAGCTGCTCTGAATTCTGCCCTGCTTCTTTCAAAGGGAATTAGCCCCTCCCCTGACCCCTCCCTCAGTCTTCCTAGCCCCCACTTCATTGTCCCATCCTTCCTGTTTTGCACCTGCACTTTAGTGACCAAATAACTGCCTTATGGGCAGAGACCACGCACTGGCCAGGCGCTACTCATGGCCCCGCCCACCCTGGCCCCGGCCCCGGATCCTAACCCCGCCCCGTGAGTGCCTGCACTAGCGACAAACCCCTGATAGGCAGAACCCACGCTCGTGCCAGACGCCAGCCTTGGCCCCGCCCACCGCGGGCCTGGGCCCGCCTCTGCACAGTGGCACTTCCTGCCTCGCTCCCGGCCCACCTCCGCTCAGCCCCGCCCAGCGCAGACCAGCGAGCCGGGAGAGATGGAGGGCCGAGTGCAGCTGATTAAGGCCCTCTTGGCCTTACCCCTCAGGCACCGGAGGCGTCGGTGGAGGAACCCGATTCCCTTCCCCGAGACGTTTGACGGCGACACCGACCGGCTCCCGGAGTTTATCGTGCAGACGGGCGCCTACATGTTGGTGGACGACACCCTGTTCTCCAGCGATGCCCTGAAGGTGACGTTCCTCATCACCCGCCTCACGGGGCCTGCCCTGCAGTGGGTGATCCCCTACATCAGGAAGGAGAGCCCCCTGCTCAGTGATTACCGGGGCTTCCTGGCCGAGATGAAGCGGGTCTTTGGATGGGTGGAGGACGAGGACTTCTAGGCCAGGAGACCCTCGGGCCTGGGGACAGGTGCTCTCGGGGGAGGGTCCCCGCGCCGGTGGCTGCCGCCCAGACCGCCACAGGCGTCCTCCCACCGCGCCTCCCCGTCCCCGTGTTCCAGTGGCGGTGATCTCCCCCGCGCTCCTGTTCCCTCCCGCGTAGTGCTTGCCTTTGTTCCAGGAATAGCGCCCCAGGTTCCTGCTGCAGCTGGGCCTGGCTCCGGAGCGCGCCGCCGCCCTCTCCCGCCAGCCCGGCCCCTCCCGTGTGGACTTGGACTCTGTCCTGGGCTCCAGCTGCGAGCTGGGCTTCCGTTACACACTGGATAAACCTCCTCAGCCTGTTGGCTGCCAATGTCTCCCTGCCAGGCTAGCAGGCCTGCTTTGATATGCCTGGATACCAGCGCTGTGGCTGCCATCACCATCCATGGCCTCCCACTGACAGACTGCAGCCTCCAGCGATCTCATCTCACTCAGGAGGTATCTGAGCTGGCCACAGCCCCTGGACAATGACTCCAGCAGTTCATCATGCTCCTGAAGGGTCTGGCCAGCCTTTCACCTTCATCTGGAGCCATTCCCTCCCTACTCCCATAGCTCCTGCTCCTTCCAGAAAGCTGCCAGATCTCAAGGGTGCCTGGCGGCCAAGTTGAGTCACTTATTTTCTCCTGTGGAACTGTTAGTTTTGCCCAGAATGCAGTTCTCTTCTGAATTTGAAGTATTCCCTTAATTATGTGCTTGTTGGTCTACCAAATAACTCTTAGATTCTATCATATTCCTCAACACTATCTGGACAAAAATTTTTTGTTTTGTTTTTTTTCAATGAATGTGAAACACTATTAAAAAATAGTCTCAATAAGTAAGGCACTACTTCTTTCCTATTCCTATAAATGTGGTCCATTTCTTGTCCAGAAAAGATATCCTTTACCATTCTATGGGTGATGTTAGAGAAACTCTCTGTTGACCCTTGTTAACAAAACATCAAATTGGAAGCCTGAGTTGGTCCTGATGATGGAGACCCCACTGATGACTGTTTAATCCAGTCAAGATTGTTCCAAACCTCTTATGAATTGGATCTTTATTTTTTCCAAGGCAATGTGAATAGTCAGCCTGGTGGCTTCTCTGAGAAGGTTTTCTCATTTCCAAAAAAGTGGTTCGAAAGCACCCAAATTGTCCTAACCATAAATCCTACATTGATGGTGAACAATACCTAAGTTTTATACTGCAATTTTTCAGGGAACCAGCAAAATCACATAGGTACTTATTTTAAAAAAAAACACAAACAAACAAACATGTATGGAACTTTCAGTATGTAAGTAGTAGGGATGGGGAAAAGCATGAAGAAATGAGATTGTTTAGGAACTAGCCTGGTTTTTTACCTGTAGGAGAATAAAAGCGTACACTTCCCTAATGGTCAGAAAAAGTCATTGCTCATTGTTTATCTGCAGTTTAACTTCATATTTATTGTGTGGTTAAAAGCCTGTTCTTCCTCACCAATTGTTGTTCAACAAAGTTAAATATCCTACATCAGATGGTTCACAGGTCGGCTTATAGACAGCTCTTTGTTATGATGTCTAAAGGTTGTGTGTTATGTGCTGTTGAGTGGGCTCAGACTTTGGAGACCTTATGGATGAGTGATGGGCACAATGTCCTGTCCTCAGCCTTGCTCAGCTCCTGCAGACTAATGCCTATGGCTCCTTTTATGGAGTCAATCCATATAATTTTTGGTCTTACTCTTCCTGCTGCCTTCTCTTTTACAATCAACTTTTTCTCTCATTTCTAAATTTTGGTGATTTTCCTGACATGGGATAGAGGAATAATTCACACCAGTATTTTTTCACTTTCATTTCACTGTCTTCTTTCTTCATTTTCACGGTTTAGCTTTGCTATTCATATGCTGTGGTTTGCAGGACTTTATGTGTATACTAGAGGCCTGGTGCACAACATTTGTGCACTGGGAGGGGGGGGTGTCCCCTCAGCCCAGCCTGCACCCTTTAGCAGTCTGGGAGCCCTCGGGGGATGTCCGACTGACGGCCTAGGCCCGCTCCCCATGGGAGTGGCCCTAAGCTGCAGTTGGACAGCCTTAGCTCTGCCGTGGATGCAGGAGAAGCTCCAGCCACTGCCACTGCGCTAACCAGCCATCAGCCTGGCTTGTGGCTGAGCGGTGCTCCCCCTGTGGGAGCGCACTGACCACCAGGGGGCAGCTCCTGCATTGAGCATCTGACCCCTGGTGGTCAGTACACATCATAGTGACTGGTTGTTCCACCATCAGGTCGATTTGCATATTACCCTTTTATTATATAGGATAACTGGAAGAAAATTGCCTGCATTATGTCTTTTTTTAAATATTTTTTTATTGATTTCAGAGAGGAAGGGAGAGGGCAAGAGATAGAAACATCAATGATGAGAGAGAATCATTAATCGGCTGCCTCCTTCATGCCCCCTACTGGGGATTGAGTCTGCAACTCAGGTATGTGCACTTGACCAGAATTGAACCCAGGACCCTTCAGTCTGAAAGCTGACGCTCTATCCACTGAGCCAAACTGGCTAGGGAACCTGTACTATGTCTTAATTATTTCTTGTTCCTCCAAATAGTGAAACTGTCATTAACTTGCAATATAGCATGTAATACATCAAAGTCTTGAAGTCAGAGTAATTATTTGAATTGCTGAATAAAATGAAGTTTTTACGGTTCACAGGTTCTTAAAACAATTTTTTAAAAGGCAAATTATGAAGTTCCAATTTGAGGTGCTGGGAGTCTGCCTTCCTGGATGGATAGATAGGATGATAAGCATATTCACTGTTTGGTTTTAAACATAGATTTTGCTAATTTGAGAAGTGTTTGGAAGCAGTTTACTTTAGGAAGTAGCTTCAACATATCCCCTACAATCTGTGTCCACCTGGTTCTAGATATAGGTAGTATGGGTATGGACCTGCTGGGTGTCCTTTGAACAATGTCAGTAACCCCCTATCTCCCTCAGCAAAAATGCCACAGCAGTTTTCTTCCTTCTGTCAGAATGGCTGTCTTAGGGATTATTTAATATACACTAGTTGTACCATCCCCAGTCCTTTTATGTGATACAAATGTCTTGGGGAGGGTTAATTTGCAAGAATTAATCATGAACATTTTTTCCAAGATCTCATGAAAGGAGGGAAGACATGTTATTTGTAAGGGGAGAAGGTAGGTTGTTTTTCATTTGTGCCTCAATCAGTTTAGGCTGCTATAATAAAATACCATAGCTTTAGTAACTTAAACAATAAAATATATTTCTCATAGTTTTAGAGGCTGGGAAGTCCATGTTCAAGGTGTTGGTATATTAAGTGTCTTATGAGTGCTCATTTACTGGTTTGAAAATGCTGCCTTCTTGCTGTATCCTCATATGGGAGAGAGAGAGAGAGAGAGAGAGAGAGAGAGAGAGAGAGAGAGAGAGAGAGAGAGCTCTCCTCTTCTTATAAAGGCACTGATTCCATCCTGGGGGCTCCAACCTCATCTAAATCTAATTACCTCCCCTGATGCCCTACCTCAAAATACCATCAATTGGGGATTGGGGCTTCAACATATGGGTTTAGAATGGGGTGGGGGACACAAACATACAGTCCATAGAAGTTACATTGATCATCTCACCTGTTACAGTTGTCATTCTCGGTTTGTTTCCCTCACTTCATTCTCAGCAAACTATTCTATCTCCCATCATGAAGCACCACTCAAGTGAGCATCGATGAAGGAATAAACATAAGATTCATAAAACATAGATAAATATGAGTCATGAGAGAGAAAATGAAATTAAACTAAATTCTTGGGAAAGGGTAATTGGGGCCAATATTGACTTGAAGTCTATAATCCTATATAATAAAGAGCTAATATGCAAATGGTCATCATGCCCTCATGCTGTCACTCCATAATGGCTCACTCAACACTGGGGAGAAAGGAATGGGACCAGCCAGACACAAATGAGCTCATGAGAGAGGAATGGGGACCAGCCAGGCACAAATGAGCTTGCGAGAGAGGAATGGGGACCAGCCAGGCTGTGGCCCAGGAGAGGGACAAGCCGCATGCCCTGTGGTCCCAGGCACCAGCGGCTGCACCTGCAACTGCAGCCCATCCCGGGAGAGAGACAAGCCGCCCGCCCCATGGTCCCGGATGCCAGCAGTTGGGGCTGCAGCCCTGGAAAGGGATAAGACACCTGCCCTGTGGTCCTGGGTGCCAGCGCCTGCGCCTGCAGCCCAGGAGAGGGACAAGACACCCGCCCTGCAGTCCTTGGCGCCTGTGGCTGCAGCCCGGGCAAAGCCGCCACCCACGGTCCCCTGTGGCTGTGGCCGGCCTGGGTGAAGGCAGCCCGGGTGCCTACAGCCGGCCAGAGGGAGGGAAGCCTGGGTCCCAGGTGCTTGCAACTGGCCAGAGGAAAGAATCCTGGGTCCTGGGTGCAGGGCGAGGCAGAGACAGTTAGGGATGATCAGGCAGGCAGACAGAGTGGTTAGGAGCCAGTGGTCTCAGATTGTGAGAAGCAGTCAGACATCCCCTGAGGGGTCCCGGATTGGAGAGGGTACAGGCCAGGCTGAGGGACACCCCCGCCCCCTGCACGAATTTCGTGCACCCGGCCTCTAGTTAAGATATAATTTCACAAATTTTGTGACAACATGTACAAAAAATTAATATAGAAAATGCAGGCATGGAGGGGACAAAGTGGCCTTTGAGTGGTTTAATGTTCTGAGATCTTGGGTTCCAGGGCAATATTGGTAGAGAGAACTTATATAATAAGTGACTTGAAAGCACAATTCTCAAAATATTATAACCATAATTTTCACATAGCTTCTTGATGAACACCTGTAAAAGTTTTATTTAACTCATTATTCAGGAAACCAAAAGAATGGTAGTTAATTCATAGAATCATTTAAAGATTGTGAGGAAAGGAATACAGTAATAATAGTTAATTTATGTATAAACCTGCTCGATGTCCAGAAAAAAATATTAGTTATTACTATATTTTTGCAAATTAAGCTCTCAAATATGCAGTATTTTTTTTTCAATTTTCATAAGGTTTATTTTATTCTATTTAAAGGATGTCCTGGAATTAGAGATGAAGACCTATATAATAACAAAATGGCTGAAGATATTTTTAGCACACCCAGTGTTCCAGGAAACTTACACAGATGTTCATGTTTAATCTTCAACACCCCTCATGAGGTAAGCACCATTTATATTTGAGGAAACAGAAGCTTAGTAAGGTCCTATAGCTAAAAGCTGGCAGACCTGGGACAAACATTGAAAATACCAGAAGCCCTGCACTCTTAACCAATATGATATTTGTCCTGGAGCTCTTTCATTTTCTTTTTTTTTTAAAGAAAGAGATAAAGACCTTCAAGGATTTTTTATAAAAATACCAGATGCCCGATACACGAATTGGGGCTGATCAGGGCCGGGACCGCTGTGGGGAGAGGATGATGGAGGTTGGCTGGCCAGCCCCAGCCCTGATCGAGGTCCGGAGGTAATCTTGGCCACAGTGCACATCAAAGCAACTGGTTGTTCCAATTGTTCCGGTCATTCTGGCATTCCAGTCGCTTGGCATATATATATATATATATATATATATATATATATATATATATATATATATATATATATGTTTTTATTGATTTCAGAAAGAGGAAGGGAGAGCAAGACAGATATAGAAACATCAATGATGAGAGAGAATCATTGATTGACTGCCATCTCCATGCTCCCTACTGGGGATCGAGCCCACAACTTGGGCATGTGCACTGACCGGGAATTGAACCATGACCTCCTGGTTCATGGGTCGACACTCAACCACAGAGCCACACCAACCTGGCGGGCTCTTTTCATTTTTAACAGCTTTACTGAGATATAATCTGCATACTATAAAATTCATCCATTTAAAGTGTACAAGTCAATGGCTTTTAGTTTATTTACAGAGTTCTACAATGTCACCAAAATCTAATTTTCAAATATCTTCATCACTCCAAAAACAAACCTCATATCTATTATCAGTTACTCCCAGTCTTAGTTCAGGCTTCTATAACAAATAGCATAGACTGGGTGGCTTAAAAAGCATTTATTTCTCACATTTCTGGAGGCTGGAACATCCTAGATCAAGGGGTTGGCAGATTTTGTGTCTGATGAGGGCACACTTCTTTGTTTGGGGGAGGGAAGCTCTTTGGTCTCTCATTTAAAAAAATTATCGAGGTGTTATTAATATGTATAAAGCTTTCATGTTAAATATATGGGTGGCAAAAGTAGGTTCACAGTTGTATGTGAAACAGAGTTAATAAAGCTATTTTAATAATAATAACGTGCATGTTTTTTTCATACAAACAACTGTAAACCTACTTTTGCCCACCCATGTGTAAAATGATGAGTTTGGAGATAAGTATACACTGGTGAAACCGTCACCACCATCAAGGTAATAGATTATTAATCACCTCCTAATGTTTCCTCCCACCCCCTTTAATATTATTTGTATGTGTGTGCATATGTGTGTGGTGTAAGAACATAACATAATATCTACCAGAACACTTGACATAAGATCTATTAGAAGAAAACACAGGGAAAAGCTCCTTGATATTGGTGCTGGCAATGATTTTTTTGATATGGCAGCAAAAGCATCAGCAACAAGAGAAAAAAAAGTGAAATTTCATAAAATTTAAAAGCTTCTGAATAGCAAAGGAAATGATCAACAAAACAAAAAGTCAAACTATGTAAGGGGGAAAATATTTGCAAACCATATACCTGATAAGGAGCTGATATACAAAATATATAATAAACTCCTACAACTCAACAGCACCCCCCCCAAAAAAATCAATTAAAATTGTGGAAAGGACCTGGATATACATTTCCCCAAAGAAGACATGCAAATGACCAACAGGTGTATGATAAAGAGCACAACATCACTAATCATTAGGAAAATGCAAATCAAAACCATAGTTAGCCCAGCACGTGGTCAGCATAGACCTATGAACCAGGAGGTTGCAGTTGGATTCCCTGTTAAGGCACATGCCCCAGTTGTGGGGCTCGATCCACAGTGTGGGGCATGCAGGAAGCAGCAGATCAATGATTCTCATCACTGATGTTTCTATCTCTCTCTCCCTCTCCTCCTCTCTGAAATCAATAAAAATATGTTTTTAAAAATAGAAATGATTGAGTCCTGATGGGTGTGGCTCAGTTGGTTAGAGTATTGGTCCATACAGCAAAAGGTGGTGGATTTGATCCCCAGTCAGGACACATGTGGAAGGCAGCCGATTGATCTCTCTCTCTCTCTCTTTCTCTCTCATCAATTACAATTTTTTTTTTTTTTAAGAATGCACCAAACACATCGCATTTATTTTCTTTTTTTTTTTAAAGCAAATAACAAAGACCCATTTTACCAGCTTTACTTTTTAAACCTAAGCTTAACATTACACATTTAAACAATTGTCAAAACTTACTAAGTTGCCAGCATTCATGCACAACTAGAAAACATCCTCAATTTATACTAAACCAGAAATGTATTACCATTGATGCATTAGTACCTTTCACTACTCAACACTGAAAGACTGAAACTACTCTGGGAGCGCGTCCTGGCAATGTTAGCTTCACAGCAGGCCGCCACTGCTTGGCTCATGTTTACACACAATGGAAAGCAGGTCCGTGCTGGTGTTAGTGTATGAAGTCACGGCCACCCTGGATCACGTTTAATAAAAAGCAAAGTGCATACAGAGATTTACAACAATTGTAAAGACCAAAAAGAAAAGGTCCTATCATGTGGTCCCAACAATAAATCAACAGTCTGACAAACAGGCTCCGATGAGCGTGTATAAATACTTTAGATTAGGGACAGTTATACTGAAAGTCGAGTTCGTCTGAAATCTTCAAAAAAATGTTCCTGTTAATCCTCACATGGTGCTTGTTACAGTTAACATCTCTGTTACATGCGTGCGTTGAATTACTTGTTATCCAAGCGTAGCAGCTGCTCCTTACCATTTATCGTCAAGGACTTTAACTGGCCGTCTTCTTCAACTTCTACTCTTTCTTGACCGTTCTCGACAATTCTCTTTGTAGTGATTTTTCTTCCGTTAACAATTTTGGTAGAAGTCGACACGGACTTGAAGTTGCCCATCCCACTACCACCAAATGACGTCGAAGAGAATGAAGTGAGACCTCCATGACCTATTGACCCGAAGGAAGTAAATCCTGTATCAAAAGACGGAAACCCTCCGCCGAAAGCCGGGAACCCTGTGAAGGCGGAGAAGAATGAGGTGGTTCCCCGGTTCCTGCTCCCACGCGGACCCCGCCGAGTCCCAAAGAAGTCGTCAAATGGGTCTTCAAAGAAGTCGAATGAAAACGGGTCCCTTCCACCAAAAAAATTCCCTGAACACATCATCTGGGTTCCGGAATGTGAAGCCAAACTCGAACGGGTTGTCGAAGTTAATTCCACCTCCACCTCCACCTCCACCTCCACCTCCACCATTTAATCCTTCTTTGCCGTATCTGTCATAGATGTCCCGTTTTTTAGCGTCGGAGAGCACCTCGTACGCCTCGGCTACTTGTTTGAATTTCCTCTCCGCTTCTTCTTTATTCTCAGGATTTTTATCTGGGTGCCACTTCAACGCCAGTTTCCGATACGCCTTTTTAATGTCCTCGGCGGAGGCATGTCTCTGCACGCCTAGAACTTCATAGTAATCCACCATGTTTTACAGGCTGCTGGAACGAGTCCTGCAGCACGCGGAGGCAGCGGCGGGAAGGCGGCGGGGCGGCAGCCCGGTCTCTTCGGCTTCTGAGCGGCGGCGCTGGTGACGGCGGCGGCTCCTCGCGCTTTCCTTTCTCCTTTCTCCAACAACAAACAGGAAGTGCCAATTACAAATTTTTAAATAAATAAAAACTATGCAATTTTAAATGGTGGAGCAGGAAGAGGATGAATCACAGTTGTAGTCTGGAGAGCAATTACAGTGATGGGACTGTAGTTCATTACACTAATCTACATCTTGTAAGTTTTCTTTCAGGAAGAGAGTCCATATCAACCATGAAGTAGATGTTCTTATAACTTAAGAAGTAGATCTGTGCTGCAGTGTTACACTGAGGTAACCATGGAAGTGTGCTACTTGGACTTCCCTTCAGGACAATCTTCTATCATGATAGTAGTGAGCAGTCACCTTCCAGCTACTGCACTTTTGTTTTTTTGTTTTTTTTTCTTTTAAGTCCTTACCTGTGGGTATTTTTTCCATTCATTGCTAGAGAGAGTGGAAGGGAGGGAAGAGGAGATGAGAGAGAGAAACATCAAAGTGAGGGAGACACATCAATTGGTTGCCTCCCACACACATCCTTGCTGGCGCTGGGGAACCTGTAACTGAGGTACGTGACCTTGACCGGGAATTGAACCCAAGACCCCTCGGTCAGCAGACCGACACTCTAACCACTGAGCAACCAGCCAGGGCATGCACTTTTGGACTCAATGCAACATTCACATTGAGGTCAAGCTCTCTTCAGGCTGCTATTGGTCAATGACTGAGCAGTTGAGGGTTACTAGAGCCAGGCCATTCCTGTCTGACACACAACTCCAGTAGCAACAGTATTTGTTCTGAGTTCCCAATTTGTCCAAATGAGATTTTTTTTGAAAACTTCAACTGTAAATGTAGGCTCTTCCGTCCTTCTCTCTTTCCTTTCATAGACTGAAGGCTTCCCTCACCTGTCCCTTCTCCCTCTCTTCTTTACCCTCTACCAGTGTTTCCCCCAATAAACTTCATGAATGTCTACTTCTGTCTTGGCATCTGTTTTTTGGAGGAACTCAAACAATAAAAGACTGCCTGGCCCACATGGCTCAGTGGTTGAGCGTTGACCTATGAACCAGTAGCTCACCTATGAACCAGTTTGATTCCCCATTAGGGTATATGCCCAGGTTGTGGGCTCAATCCCCGTGTGGGGCATGAAGGAGGCAGCTGATCAATGATTCTCTCTCATCATTAATGTTTCTCCCTCTCCTTTCCTCTCAGAAATTAATAAAAATATATTTAAAACACTAAAATAAAAGACAAAAATTATAAATTGGACTTCATATAAATTATTGAAAACATCATACTTTAGAAGATTATTTTCAGAAAACTGAAAAGCATGGTGCATATACCTAGAGAATACATTTGGGATGCATATATATTACAAAGGATTTTTATCCAGAATATAATAAAGAACCACTATTACTCAATAATTAAAAAGTGATGATTTAAAATGGCCCCGTGACTTGAACAGGCCCTTTATATAAGATTTTAAAAAAATACATGAGAATAGGGCTTCTGGTCAAGATGGTAGTGTAGATAAATGTGGTACTCCCATCCTCCCACAACCATATCAAAATTACAACTAAACTACAGAACAACCATCATTCATAACTGCCTGAAATGTAGCTGAATGGAAGCCCTACAACTATGGGTATAAAAAAGAAGCCACATAAAGCCCTACCAGTATGGCTCAGTGAATAGAGCGTCGGCCTTCAGACTTGAGGGTCCCGGGTTCAACTGTGTTCAAGGGCACATGCAGGGGTTGCAGGCTCGATCCCCAGTAGGGGGTGTGCATGAGGCAGCTGATCAATGATTCTCTCTCATCATTGATGTTTCTATCTCTTTCTCCCTCTCCTTTCCTCTCTGAAATCAATAAAAATATATTTAAAAAATAAAGTTTAAAAAATATAAAACCGAACAGCGAATATGCTTAACGTGATCATTCTTTTTTTTTAATTTTTTTTTTATTGCTTAAAGTATTACAAAGGGTATTACATATGTGTCCTTTTTTAAATTTTTTTTTTTATTGCTTAAAGTATTACAAAGGGTATTACATATGTGTCCTCCCCCCCCCCCCCCTTGCATGATCATTCTTCCACCCCATCTGGGAAGGCAGACTGCCAGGGCCTTCAACTGGAACCTCATAATTAGATACTTACAATTGTTTTGAGAATCCTGTGAACCGTAAGTTTATTGTATTAACTCAAAAGTTCCCCCTGCTTTCAAGAAGACTTAGACCTATTACATGACAAATTGCAAGTTAATGCTTCCACTATTTCTGGGAACAAAACATTATCAGATACATAATGCAGAAAATGCACCTCTACTTCCACATACAGCCTTACGAGCAATTGAACATGTAGGGCAAGTATTTACCTTTCATATGGAGAGAGAGGAAAAGTAATTAAAATTACTGTTGTGATTGACTCCTCTTTCCTATGTTCTGGAAAATCACCTAATTTGGAAGTGAGGCAGATTTGATTGCATATTGATTTATAAGCCCACCTATTATTTGACTGTAGAGATATTTTAATTATCCCAGCCGTACATGAGGTAGTTTTTTTTTTCCAGCACTGTGCATTTAAGGGGTGAGCATGCAGAGTAACGTGGTTTTATTTTATTTTCTGCCTGTTAGAGAAGGTTATAATTTTTTGTCCTACAGATCATCTACCAGGATTTTACCAAAATTAACCACAATTCTGTATTCCTTTCCCTTCTACTTACACAATCTAAGACCTTGTAAATGTAAATGCATTTTCTAAAGCCCCTTTGTCATTCTGCTGGTTCCCTGAATAATGGGTTAAAAACAAACAAACTTTGACAGATACTAACAAATGTATGGGTTTCATGGTTTGTAACAATGAGGTGTGATTTCAAGCAGATTTTTTTGGAAAGGAAGAAACCTTCTCTGAAAAGCCTCCTAGCTAGCTTCTCTTTAAATCACCTTTGAATAGTCAGATCAAGGTCCGCTTCCTAAGGGACATGGAACTGACTGGATTGGAAGAGTCAGCATCTGGAATTGCATGATCACCAGAGGGGTCTCCATCTCCAGGATCAACACCTTTACTCATTAATATCTTTAATAATGCAAGACCCTACACCAGCCACAGAATGAGAGAAGGCATAACTGCTGAACAAAACACGGACCCTATGTAATGAACCAGGAAAGAAGAGGCACCATATTCATTCACATTTCATTTATTTTTAATAATATGTGATGTTTATTCGGGGGGAAAAGACTTTTGTCTAGGTAGTGTAGAAGAGCTGGGCAGAGTGCAGGGTCACTGTGTTGAACAAAAGGCACACATCAGAGAGACGGCTGCAAATTCAGAAGAGAACTGGGTGCTGAGCAAAACTAACAGGCCACAGGAGAAAACGAGTAACTCGATTTGGCTGCGGGGCACCCCTGGGACTTGGCAGCCATCTGGCAGGAATAGAAGGTGTCTGGGGGAGTACGGAGGGAATGCCCCCCCCACCCCACCCCCGCTGAAGGTGAAAGGCTGGCCGGCCCCTCCAAGGGGTTGGCGAGCTGTTCGAATCACTGTCCAGGGGCTGTGGCCAGCTCAGATACCTCCTGGGTGAGACGAGATCGCTGGAGGTGGTGGATGGTGATGGCAGCCACAGCGCTGGTCTCTGGGCACATCCACGCAGGCCTGCTAGCCTGGCAGGGAGAGGTTGGCAACGGCTTGTCTGTGGGGGTCTGTCCAGTGTGTAACGGGAGCCCAGCTCGCAGCTGGAGCCCAGGACAGAGTCCAAGTCCGCACGGGAGGGGCCGGGCTGGCGGGAGAGGGCGGCGGCGCGCTCCGGAGCCAGGCCCAGCTGCAGCAGGAACCTGGGGCGCTATTCCTGGAACAAAGGCAAGCACTACGCGGGAGGGAACAGGAGCGCGGGGGAGATCACCGCCACTGGAACACGGGGACGGGGAGGCGCGGTGGGAGGACGCCTGTGGCGGTCTGGGCGGCAGCCACCGGCGCGGGGACCCTCCCCCGAGAGCACCTGTCCCCAGGCCCGAGGGTCTCCTGGCCTAGAAGTCCTCGTCCTCCACCCATCCAAAGACCCGCTTCATCTCGGCCAGGAAGCCCCGGTAATCACTGAGCAGGGGGCTCTCCTTCCTGATGTAGGGGATCACCCACTGCAGGGCAGGCCCCGTGAGGCGGGTGATGAGGAACGTCACCTTCAGGGCATCGCTGGAGAACAGGGTGTCGTCCACCAACATGTAGGCGCCCGTCTGCACGATAAACTCCGGGAGCCGGTCGGTGTCGCCGTCAAACGTCTCGGGGAAGGGAATCGGGTTCCTCCACCGACGCCTCCGGTGCCTGAGGGGTAAGGCCAAGAGGGCCTTAATCAGCTGGACTCGGCCCTCCATCTCTCCGGGCTCGCTGGTCTGCGCTGGGCGGGGCTGAGCGGAGGTGGGCCGGGAGCGAGGCAGGAAGTGCCACTGTGCAGAGGCGGGCCCAGGCCCGCGGTGGGCGGGGCCAAGGCTGGCGTCTGGCACGAGCGTGGGTTCTGCCTATCAGGGGTTTGTCGCTAGTGCAGGCACTCACGGGGCGGGGTTAGGATCCGGGGCCGGGGCCAGGGTGGGCGGGGCCACATGTGCAGGGGGAAACCAATCGGAAACAAATTGATATTTTTCTCTTTCCCTCTCCCACTCTCTCTAAAAATCAATGGGGAAAAAAATCTTCGGGTGAGGATTAAAAAAATAAAAGCCTTAAAAAACAAACAAACCACCTGTTCAACCTTTCATTGGGCAAAGATTTTAACCTACGACAGCAAAAGCATAATTCATAAAAGGAAAATTAATTAAATTAATTAAGTTGGACTTCAACAAATTACACAGCTTGTGCTCTTCAAAAAACACTGTTTAAAGACTGAAAATAAATGGGACAGCCTGGGGGGAAATATTTTTAAATCGAATATCTGACTAAGACTTAAATATAGGATATATTTATATCTATATCTGTATCTATATCTATATCTATATCTATATCTATATCTATATCTATATCTATATCTATATCTATATCTATATCTATAGATAAGTATGTATCTCAAAACTCAGCAATTAAAAGTAAACAGATCAATTAAAACTGTGTAAATATTTGGACACACACTTCCCAAAAGAAGATATATGTGTGGCAAATAAGGAAACAAAAAGATGCTCAACATCATTAATAATTAGGAAATTGGAAACTAAAAGCATTTGAAAGGCTAAAATAAAAACAAAACAAAGAAAATCAAATAAAAACCAGAACAGAACGAAACCTAATAACACTAAAGGCCCCTAAGTTTGAAGAGCAAATGAATAATACATTACTCATGGAGATACAGAATAGTAGAAACCTAGTGGAAAATATTTTTACCATCTTTATGTGACTCTGTAGACTATAATTCTTCCTCCCCTTAGATAACCACTATTCTGAATTCTGCAAATATTTAGTTTTTCCTATTATTGACATTGAAATAAAATGAAATCTTTAAAGTATATACTATTTTGTTACTCACCTCTTTTTGTGAATGTACTATATGTGGCACTCATCCATATTTCAGAGAGTACTAGTAGTCACTTTAAAAGATTCTAGCATTCCATTGAATCAGTAAGGCACAAATTATTTTTTCATTTGCCTAATCTAGCAGCAGTACTGAAAAGATAACACACTGCAACTAAATGAAGTTTACTCCAGGAAAGCAAAATTATTTTATCAATTAAAAATCAATCATGTGACATGCCATACATACTAACAAGAAAGGAGAGTGTGGGAGAGGGAATAATGGTCCATCAAAGCTGCCTGTGTCTTAATCCCCAGAATTTGAGAATACTTTGCTACAAGGAATTAAAGGCGGGGATGACACTATATGGTTTCTAATCAATTGACCTTAAAATAAATAGATTGTCCTGGATTATCTCATCACATAAACTGATAAAAGTGGAAGAAAGAGAAGAGTGGGTTAGAGAAATGCCATGTGAGAAAGACTCAAACCACCACTGATGACTTTGAATATGGAGGAAGGGACCAGGAGCAAAGAAATATGGTGGCTTCAGGAGCTGGGAATGGCCCCCAGACAGCAAGACAATGGGACTTGGATCCTGCAACCACAAAGAACTGAATTCTGCCAACAGCCAAATGAACAGGAAAAGGATTAGCCCATAGACCAGCCTTGGGCAAACTACGGCCCGCAGGCCGGATCCAGCCCGTTTGAAATGAATAAAACTAAAAAAAAAAAAAAAAAAAGACCGTACCCTTTTATGTAATGATGTTTACTTTGAATTTATATTAGTTCACACAAACACTCCATCCATGCTTTTGTTCCGGCCCTCTGGTCCAGTTTAAGAACCCATTGTGGCCCTCGAGTCAAAAAGTTTGCCCACCCCTGCCATAGACTCTCCAGAAAGGAATGTAGCCTTCCAGTACCATGATTCTGGCCTGGGAAGACCTGTACCAAATTTCTGGCCTACAGAACTGTGAGATGATAAATTTATGTTGTAAATTTGTGATAATTTTTTAAGACAGCAGGAGAAAACTATTACAAAGAGAAAAATCCCTTCTAGGACAGATATATGATTGTCCACCTGGCATCAAATACACGCGTGTTTGTGAAACAAAACCAAACGCACCCTCTAATGAGGGCGGCACACTGTGCTGGAAATACAGAAAAGAATCTGCTGAAGGAAATGCAGGGGAGGGCAGCACCCCCAAGGGCCTTCTCTGCCTCCATCTTTGCCACTTTGGATGAACAGGAGAGTCTAGGGCTTGGGGTGGATGCAGGCCCAGCTTGGGGGACACTAGAACTCCAGGACTTGGGGACTCCCCTATGCTCTCAGGAGTTGGAGCCACCTCCCCACCAACTCCTCACCCACCCATCACCAACCTGACCAGGGGTGGGAGAGCCCTTCAGGAGAGGGTCACTGTATGGGGAAATGAAGGGACTCAAAGAGTAACTAGCAGGGCCCTAGCTGCCTCAGGAACTGTCACTCCATGGAGTCTGCCCTCCCGCAGAAGAAGACCACAGCCGTGGTCAGAAGCTTGACCATGGCCTGGGCACTCACCACAGAAGAAAAAGCACAAGGCTGCCTCCTGACTCACTGTGGTGACAGAGGACTCTCAGGGTCCCCGCCTTTTACTTCACTTGGTTACTCAGCCTCTAGAGTTCCCCACCCTTCTGCCCTGCTGGGACCTGCTGCCATCACAGGAGCTAGCCCACCAGGGCTGCAGACTCCCTACCCCTTGGTACCTCTCCTGCAGGGTCTGTGCCCATCAAGGTCTGGCCAATGAGGGTGCAGCAGGAGGGTGGGATCCTGGGCCACTAAAGGGTAGTGGCCAGGGCTGTCTTGGCTCCTCCCATCATTGGGAAAGGCACAACTATTGTGGCCAGTGGGCTGGGGTCTGGACCCTGTGTGTGCTTCAGGGGATAGAGGGGCTCCTCTGTGAGGTCGCTGGGAGGATGGGAGGTGTGGCTCTTTGAGCAGGGCTTCAACCCTAGAAGAGGCTTGTCGCTCCACACGACCAACACTAGGATTCCATTTTTTCTGCCACATGGACAGAATTCTCGAATGCAAAGTAGAGAGACCAGGCAAGACCTGGTGCAAACACCCTAGAGATACATGCCATGAAGAACTGAATGTGTCCCAGGAATGCAAAGTTGGTTTAAAATCTGAAAATCAATTGTTATACTCCATATTGATAGTACAAGGTGGGAGGAGGGGAAGATGAGCATTGCAATGGATGCCCCCTCTACCCCAGAAGGGCCTGATAAAATCCAATACACATCTGTGATAAAAAAAATTTGCAACACAATTGGAATAGAAGGGAATTTCTTCAACCCAATAGTGTCTCCATAAACTCACAGTGCACATAATACTTACTGGTGAAAGAATGAATGTTTTCCTTAATATTGGCAATAATAAAAGATGTCTACTTTTGCCTATTCATTTCAAAATTGTACTGGAGGCTCAAGCCAGTGGGACAAACCCCCCCATCACACCAAAATAATACACACTGATTGGAAAGAAAGAACTAAAACTGTCTTTATTCACAGATGACTTGATCCTATATGGAGAAATTCCCAAGAAATGACAAACTTCTTTTGTGATGTATGCAGGGAAGGGTGGATGCAGGCTCTCAGGGTCTGCTCATACTCAGTTATATCCCCTTGGAAAGCAGCCTGTGTCCACCCCAATATCAGAAACACTGGTTAACAGAGACCCATCCGAGGTCACTTTAGCAGGCCAACACTGCAGGAGGAGGAGAAGGCGCTTTGTGCCCCAGCTCGCCCACACAGTCCCCTATTGGGAAAGCAGGCCAATCTCAGCAGCATAAGTGCCCTGTGTCTGTGTGGAGGAGCAAGTGTCCTGGGCTGGAGGGAGTTCCCCAACGAGTAGGGGGCGGAGGGAGGGGAGAAAAGCATTGTGCCCGCAGGAGTTCTATATTCATTGACCCATCAATTTAGTTTTAGGCATTAGCAAAAAGAAAGGTGAGACCATCCCAGCAACCAGAGGGCAGAAAAGCAGAAAACAGAGTCTAACTTAACCCCCTTGGGAAGCCCAGCTGAGCAAACAAGTCATAAACTGGAATTGCTAGGGCCAGCCTTTTAGAGGAGCATACATAAGCTCAGGGGACAGAAGTTATGTCTCCCAGAGGTAGCTGTGACAGTGGCGCAGGGTCACTGATGCAAGGATACACAATGACTCCCCAGGCCCCCCATCCCACTGCAGCACCATACACAGGAGAGAGCAGATTTTCTCTCTCTGGTGTGATGAGCCCCTCAGAGGCCCCAGCAGGACCCACACAGCTCCTGTAAGAGCAGAGCTAAGGAGGCCCCCGGAAACGAGAGTGACTGAAAGCAAAAAGGGGGAGCAAAGACAACAAGACAGGGGAGGAGTATTCATGACAAAACATGTGGCCCCAAAACTGTGATGGCAGCAGGGCAGCCAAGTGAATATTCAAGAACAGAGTAGAGGGGAGGTTTCGAACATCGACTCCAGAGAAGAGTATAAGGCACTGCTCCATATCGTCAAGCAGAGAACAGAGTGGACAGCAGTCCTCTCCAGTACAGAGAGAAGATCAGCAGCATGAAATAGAGGATTCCAGCCGTGTTTCTGTCCTTTGAGGGTACTGCTGTAGCAGAGATTAACAGGATGTGTAGAAAGCAGAGCATTATTCTTCACCTTTGATCTGATATTCAGTGGGAGACAGGGGCAAGTGTTCATCTCTGCATCTGGATTTTTCTCAGCACCACCGCCAGGCACACACCTTTCATGGGGCCGGTGGGAATAGACACAAAACTCTCCTGATGGCAATTTTCTGCGGTGGGTCAGGCCTTTTTGCTTTATATATATAATTGATTTCAGAGAGCAAGGGAGAGGGAGAGGTAGAAACATCAATGATGAGAGAGAACCATTGATCAGCTGCCTCCTGAACGCCCCACACTGGGGATCCAGCCCCCAACCCGGGCATGTGCCCTGTCTTGGAATTGAACCGTGACCTTCTGGTTCATAGGTTGATGCTCAACCACTGAGCATTGCAGGCCGGGCCTGACTTAAATTTTTGATTCACCAGTGGGCCTCTTCCACAGTTGAACTTCTCCCCTGGCCTTACAACCCTTGCCCCACCCCTGTGATATTGGAAGCTCAAAAAGATAGCCACACCCCCATCCCATTAGTTCCAGAACAAGCATAGGTCTCAGTTCTTTCCCCACTGGCTGGATCAGACAGAGAGCAGGGATCTCTAGTGAACGGTTGGGTCATCTAGGACTGGTCTGTCACTCTCTCAGTGCCTGCCTAGTGGGAAATAGGAGTGACAGCACTCTTTAGGAAAAGAACAAGAGAGCTTTTGTGTCCCCCCACCCCCCACCGCAAGAAGGCTTGTTCACACTACCCTTGGGCTTGACTCTGAGCTCTGACCCTGGAGCCTTCTCCTTGGACATGGGATGTCCTGGGCTTCTGGACTCATCAGTGCTACCCCTACATAAACACCTACTCCCCCTGGACCCAACCCTATACCGTCCCACATTCCCAGCAGTCCCAGCAGGCTTCCCCCAGCTCCTCCCAGGAAGAGCAGAATGGGCAAGTAGGACCAAGGCAGTGGAAAGAGAGCCCTGAGGGGACCACAGTCACTCCACTAGACATTCCAGCTATTACCTGGATGTAGAGCAGCGACTGAGTCCCTCCAGCAGGGCGATCAGAACCTCAGCAAACACTGAGCCTGGCCTCCACAGCCCAGAGTCCTGCTCAAGTACATGTTTCACCAACCCAGAGGCTGATGTTTCTCTGAGCAGAAGAGGGTGCTACTGGCCCAGCCCTGTCTCCACAGGCCCTACACCTCAAAGACGCCCTTGTTTTTGGTTGGCCATGATGCACCAGGCTTTTCCTGGCATCTGGGTGTTTGGCACACAGCCTTAGGACCTCAGCCCTCGGGGCCTGCACCCCCAAACGATGCCTATGTGCTGCTCTCCCTGACTGTCTCCTGGCTCCGCCCACCCTTAGAACAGGATCAAGGTCCGTCTCCACAGACCTCACCCCAGTATCTGCACCCATCCATCCTTCTATGAGCAGCCTCAGCCCCAAGAGAGCTGGCTGCATCTGCTGTCCCTCTCTCAGACTCATCCTCTGGTCTCAACCTGGCCTCTTCCAATGCCCAACCCCTCCTCCTGCCTCCTGTTCTGCTCCCCCATTTCCATAATCCTGAGCTCAGGGCTCACTCAACATCCTAGCATCTGGGCCCAGGAGCAGTCTGTTTCCTCCCCTCTAGTGTTTCCGGTGCCTCTAGGCCTCCTGCTTGGCATCCACATTTGTCCTGGGCCTGAGGCTGCCTGTGAGTCTGTGTACTGAACCCCACTCAGCTCCCTCTTCTCTGAGTCCTCTACCCCAGTCCACCATGGATGCCCATTCTGGCCCCTTAGCTGCCCTTCCCACAACCCAGTCAGGAACAGGATGCCAAGAGAGTGTCTACCCATAGAGGCCAGCACAACAGGTCCCTCTCTCTCTGGCCAGACAGCCCGGGGGGGGGGGGCGGGGGGAGGGGAGGGAGCCATGACTGAGCTGTTTCATCTCCCCAAACAGTAGGCCACTATGGCCCACAGCCTGCCCAAGGCAGTGAGACTACCAGTCAGGACTGCCCAGGGCTTGCTGCCTGCCCCCTGCACCACCCGCCCATACAGGCATAATGCACCAGATTGGCTGCCTGGCTGACAAGGGCAGATGCCCCTGACCACACACCAGTCACTGTTGCCATCTCCAGGCTCTGTCCCACCTAAGCCACCTGCACCTGGAACCATGCTGGACCTGGGGCCCTCTGCCACTTCTGCAGAGCAGTCCCCAAGGCCATGCCAGCCCAGCTTTTGCCTTGTCCTGCCACCAAGCCTTCCTCAGAAACCTCCCTCTGTGACCACAAAGACAGTCCTCCCTGACTCTGTCCACCACAGTGTCCAGCTACAACAACCGCTACTGCTCTTCCACCAACAACACTCCCTTCCACAGAAACCAGGAGTCTAGCCCATGAACCCCCCCTCCCCGCACCCCCCCCCACTTCCCCAGTTACTAATGCATGACACACTCCCTGGGTGCCTCATTAAAGTTTAAACAGGCTCCATGCTCCCAGGAGAGGCCTTCAGGAACCCTACAAATGGGCTCACGGTGACAACCACAGGGCCTCAGTGGAAGCAAACACCCTTGGCTGTTCACTTGGTAACATACATTTCCTGGACACCTCTCCAGGCCCGACCCATGGTGGGCCCTGGGCACAGAACCCCCCGCCCCACAGAGGACCAGTTCGAGAATCCAACAGAGAATATATGAGTGCTCAGTAGTTTTGAGGATTGTAGGAGGGCTCAGCCAGGAGGAATGTACCCCCAAACCCAGGAAGTAACCTGGGGTGTGGGTTAACTCAGAACAACCAAACTGCCCAAACCAACAGAACCAGAAGTGGGCTTCACAGTTCCCGGGGATTGGCACCCTGAGAATGCTTTAAAAAATTGCGTGATATTTTTTGTTTTGTTTTGTTTTAAATAGCGGGGGGTGGGGTGGCAAATGTGACAAGAATGCCAATGGATGCACCTGACACAATGGGAAGGTAATCCCAATGAAATTCTGAAAGTGCACTCAGTGCAATTTTTCGGCAAGGCCTTTTCTAAAGCACTTTCCCGGTGAAGCCCATAGCCCAACAGTTCTCAACCTGTGGGTCGCGACCCCTTTGGCGGTGGAACGACCCTTTCACAGGGGTCGCCTAAGACCATCCTGCATATCAGATATTTACATTACGATTCATAACAGGAGCAACATTACAGTTATGAAGTAGCAACGAAAATAATTTTATGGTCGGGCCACAACATGAGGAGCTGTATTTAAAGGGCCAGAAGGTTGAGAACCACTGCCCTAGCCGATCTGAGCGCTTTGTGAAGCACACTTTATTCCAATGTGATGCAAAGCCACGATCCAGACGCTGTGTGGTGTTTCTATCCTCCACTTCCTACTTCCCTTTTGCCCCCAGGACTGCAGAGGACAGAGTGCCAGTCTGAGAGGTCCAGCTCCATGGCTCACCAGCTATGGGGACGTGGGCGTGTCACGGTGACCCTCTGCACCTGTTTCCCCCGTGCCCACAGACACAGTGATGCAGGCCCCAGGGGAGTAACGTCACAGTTCGAGTCAATGTTTTGAGAAGAGTGTACTCATTTCTCTTTTGTGTTTCTAGTTTCTCATGTTCTATGACCTCACCATCACAGCAAGTTTCCATATACATGCCACCTGTGAGTTACTGCAGTTCAAACATGTGCTGCTGGGCCAGCTTTTCCCCAATGACAAATTTAATAAAAAATCAGACCGTATCACCCCGAGAATCAAATGAAATTGCTAAAGCGGAGGCTCTACAACCACACGCTGACTTCACCCCACCCCCCTCTTCCTGAGCTCAAGAACCTTCCTTCTCATTCTTCTCTTCCCTTGACCAACACCTGCTGTGCCCTTAGCAACACCCACCTGTGCTTTCTGATGTAGTTCAAGGGAACAGCCAGTAGGTGGCGACGCTCCACTGGCGCAGGCCAGACTGGGGCTGCAGGAAGGGGCATTCCACCCCTCTTAGACAGTCAGCTTCCTGTAATTGACCAAAGCAGGAGAAGGAGAGATATGGGTCTTCAAAAGTTCTACGTGGTGCGAGCTCTTGAACAAATAAGAACCTCTGAACTGATATGTGTTTCTGCGCGTTACAGCAGTGGTTTGCAGATACAACCTGGGAGAAAGTCCCCTCCATAAGTCAGGGTCCTTTCAGAACACCAGTAATACTGGGACATGGTCAGTCCATCTTTAAACTTGGGAAAGTGCGGTTTCAGCGGGCTTGGGCGAGGGAAACAGCTGTGGTTGAACCCTGGCTCTCCAGGTCATGAGCAGGGTAACTACGGCCAGGTCCCAGACTGTCTGAGCTTCACTGTCTTCACAGGCACAATGATGAGTACTTGAGAGGTCCTGTGAGGAATGTGTGAAATAGTGCACATCGCTCGGTGAACACAGAGCACGGTGCCTGACACGTGGGAGCTGTCAGTGAAGGAGGACTAGTCTTTGTTAGCTATTAGCCTTATTCATCATCGGAGCTGTTCAGTCGCAGGGACACCCAAAGACAGCACGGAGTCCGTGTCAAGGGTCAAGAGCACAAACTTCGTCGTCAGATACGGCAGCTCTACAACTTGACAAGGACTGTGGGAACACCCCTTGGCCTCTCTGAGCCCCAGCTTTCTGACTGGTAAAATTAGCATGTGCACCACCCACCTCAAGGGCTGCCATGGCGATCAAATGCCACTCATACCTGTGAAAGTGCCTGGCACTTGGAAGGGCTCCATAGGTGGCAGCTGCTGAGGCAATCTGCCAAACAGGAGCACCGACAGCCCGAGCTCCCCACGCCCACCCCGACCCCCACTCGGTGGAAACAGCTCATTCCTTCTGCCTTTGCCTTTGCCTTCTCTGAGCCTTCTTCATCTACTTATCACAAGCTCTCACCCTCAGTTGCACCGATCAGGTAGCAGATGTGGGGCGGGGGCGGGGGGAGAGATTGGACAGTGACATAAAACGAGACATTCTATCCATCAACATTTTTCTCAGTTTGGAAAAGACAGTCACTCCATGACTTTGATGATTGTACTACAGCTTAAATCCACATTGAGCCTCCCTGAAGCTCCCAGCCTTCCTCTGTGGCCCCCAGCTTTGCTGGAAAACACACAGCGTCTTAGTGTGCCTGCACCTTTGGCCTCCCACAGCCACAGAGCAAGCTTCTTGGTACTGACTCTCCAGGAGGGTGCCTCTGGGAAGAAAAGTGAAGGACAAGAGCCAAGCCCCTCACTCTATTCTGTCCCCTGCCTCCACCCACCCTTCTCTGTGCTTTTCCATCACTTGTGTCTTCCAAGGAGCATAAGGATTTGCTCAGCCTCTCAGGCCACAGAGGGCTTAAAACTGCACAGGCGGCCACCTTTTCTCCCCCTCTGGAATCCTCATGGAACTTCACACTATTATGATTCACCTGGGGCTCCTGAGGTCTTTGTATCCCCACGACCCTGTTAAAATGCACCTATCCTGGGATCCCTTTCCCTTAAGAATACTTCTGCTTTCTAATTCATATTGGTGGTTTATTTTTACCACTATAGTTCTCAGTCATGAAAGTTGATTGGCACCGTAGTTTGTAGCTCGGTTTCTGGTGAGTTTGCCTCAATTCTTGACTTTTGCAAGAATGGGTTTTTTACCTTGCAAGGCCGAGGTCTAGCCCTTCAACATGGTAACCAAGCAGGTTTTGATCATTGATCTAACTGCCCATGGCAGCCTCAAATGTTCAAACTTGAAATGTTCCAACCTGAACCTGCCTTTTTTTAAAAAACAAAAATACCCTTCTTTTCTTCCTTGGCTCCCTACCTTGGGTGGAGTCCCCTGCCCCCCTCAAATCAGCAGTCATCTCTGAGACGGCTATGTCCTTCTCTCCCACGTTGTATGCAGTTAGTAACACTCCACTTCCTGTGTTTTCTGGAATCCATCCCCTGCTTTCCATACCTACCAGCCTTGCCTTGGTTTAAAGACAAATGTTTCAGTGTGTGTTGGGGGTGGGGAGTAGGGGTTGGGAGGGGGAGGGGGTAAAGGGAGGGGAAATGGGAGATATCTGTAATGCTATCAACAGTAAAAAATATATTTAAAAATAATACAAATGGTCTTCCTCTTGGCTCTCTACAAGATTCCTGTCACTGTCTATCTGTTCCCAGGTTTTCAGTCCCACTCCCCCACCAATGCCAAATTCATCCTCCTCACTGGGATGGTGTGATCTATGCAAAACATAGATATGGCCAGAACACTCACCTCCCAAACATCTTCCAACAAATCTCAAAGTTTAGGATTGGGCTACATCTCCAGAGCCTCTGACTCTTTTTCTCTGGACCCAGTTTCCAATGCGCAGTGTGTACTGTGAGGCTTGTGTTTTCCTGCCCTCCAGAGAATCACAAGCTCAATAAAGCACTTCATGTCAGGAGGACCTGAATTTGCGGTTGCTCTCCAAGGCAGATTGCATTTCACAAACATCACAGAAACGTTCAAACGCACGGAAGTGAATAGATCATGCAGGGAAACTGAACCTGCATGCCCCATCATATATCTACATTGAATATCAACCCGTAGTTCAATTGGGCTTGATTTCTGCCTCCTCGTCTTTCCTACCACCACGGGTTTATTTTAAAATCAATCCCATACATGCTATATGAGTATGTATAGGAGATTGTGTTAAAAAAAAAAAAAGACAAATGGAAAGCCTTACACATGGCTCTCAGATCTGTTGTATTCACCCATTCTGTTGGCTTGTGAAATACTTCAGGCATCCCCAAAGCCAGGACTGGTAGTTTCTAGGTAGGTGAAAGTTATCCAGCCCCGTGGGAGAAGAAACCTTTGCAGGTGACTCCAGGTGTGAGGCAAAGACGTGTACCAGGCAGTGTGATGCCCTGCAGCGCATATCAGGTCACTGTAAGCAGCCTATGGCAATTCACAAGATGAGCTTCCTCCAGATGTGTATACTGGTGTGCTAGAGGAAGCCCATCCTCTCTTCGCCTTTTCACCACCTCCCTTGGATATCTGATACTAGGCCCTGATACTTGGAGACTGCATGCCCCACCATGAGATACCAGTTCCCCCAAGCTGCCCTCCCCAAGTGATGATTCCTGAGGTTTAACCCTTTGTTAAGGAAAGAAAGGGAATCGGTAAATAAATAACTCCCTAAGAGAAGTGACACTTTGTGCCACTACATGAAAGCCACAGATACACCTTTGAGGGTTGTAGGTGTGTTCAGGGAAACCTGCTGACCCTGCTAAGGGTAAAGCAGAGGTAGGGTGGCTGGTATGGTCTTACAGAAGACCGCAGAAGTCGAGGACCAGAACTGGAAATTGTGGGCAAATGGCTAAATGCTGTTTAAACTGATACCAGAAACTTAGTCCCTTAACTCTTAAGTTTTTCATTATATCACAGTGCCTGGTTTTATAAAATCTTTGTAAAGGTAGAATCAAAATAGGTCAGTCAGCCCTGGCCAGGTGGCTCAGTTGGTTGGAGCGTCATCTCATACACCAAAAGTTTGTAGGTTCCATCCCCAGTAGGGCACATACCTAGGTTGCTAGGGCCCATACCAGAGGCAACCAATCCATATTTCTCCTCCCTCTCTCTCTCTCTCTCTCTCTCTCTCTCTTTATACCAAATCAAAACACATATCCTTGGGTGAGGATAAAAATCAAATAGGTAAGTCACAGGGCTACTTCTGACATGGCAAGGAGCAGAGCTTCACAGATCCACTCCTACTCCCGAGTGAAACTGATGAAGATTATGTCAAAATCAGCCATTTAAAGTCTGTAATGATGCCAAGGGAATAAGTACAGTAAGCAAAGAAACATTTATTTAAGAAAGCTTACTCTGGAGAGCAATTTTAAAAATCTATCCAAATAAAACGCAGCCTTTGCATGACTCCCCCCAAAAAAGAAGGTCTACTAAAACACCAGTTCTTGATGGATTTGACCTGATTTGCATTTGGAGGGCTGTGACAATGGGTTTGTCTTTGCCTTTTGGTTGCTTTCCTTGATTACAATGTGTGCATCTGTGCTTACACAAAGGTCTTGGAATCTTATATGTGGAAAGATACGAAAACGTATATGCCCTGTATTTGTATCCTACAGGGTGAAGGCAGTAGTCACAGGCTGACTGGTTTGTCTAGCAGGCACCTTTTCTCTGAGAACTTCCCTCTGCACTGACACCCTTCTGTTGCTTGTGTGACTGAGTCCCCTGCTGTAGCTACTTGGTTTGATACTTGTGGCTTCACCCTAGTTGAGCCAATATTAGTCTTTGTTCTATTAATTTTTGAGTATTGAACTAGACCCCAAGACTGACTGACTTCCTGCTAAATCTCTTTAAAGCTATTGCTTTAGGTATTTTTACTCCAGAGACCTGCTGTTGATTTCTCTCTAAAGCCATTTCTTTAGGTAGTTTTACTTGAGAGACCTGCTGTTGATTTCACCCTTGTTCCTGCCCTGTGACACTTGTTTGCTGCTTTGGTTTCTTGGATTTTGTAAAGTACTCGTGGTCTTGTAATCAAATTGGCTTGTTGGAGAAGCTCCCACTTGTAGATTTTTATTATTTGCCTTGTATACAACAAGTGTAATCAAGGAAGCTGGTGGTTCTGCCATCAAGGGTGTACCAGGGCGGAACTCTGAACTCTGTAATCTGGGGCATTGATGTCAGGGGCTTGGTGGCAGGGTGAGTGATCGCCAGGCCTGGATTGAAGATCTTCCCTTGCTAAGGTATGAAAGGTAGGAGATAGTCTGATACTTTCCTATGTGAAGTGATCCTTTTAGCCACTACATGAAGACGACAAACACATACCTGGATACTGTGGTGGGGCATCTTCTGTAGCTGCTAGAGTAAGGCCAGCATGGTTCTGCAGAACGTCGTTCCAGAAGTCATGAGAAGCAAAACTGAAAGCAGTGAGCATGCAGTTAATTCCTAGCCAAGCCTGCATTAGAATCTTGGTCCCTTAAGTCTGAAGTGTTTCTCATTGTACAACACTTCCTGGTCTTATAAAGCCTTAGCAAGGGCAGAATCCAGAAAGGCAGGTCAGTGAACGATTATTTGTCGCATTGTCCCTTAAATGTATCAATACAGTAGGCCTCAAAAAAAAAAAAGATTCTATAAAAACAAAATACAGTAGGCTTTATCCACGGGGGATATGTTCCAAGACTCCCAGTGGATGCCTAAAACTATGGATAGCACTAATATATTTTATATATATATATATATAAAATCTCCCCCCACACACCTACATGCACTTCATAACTTCTCTTGGGCATACCCGAATTGCTAAGTAAAATTAAGGCTTCTTGAACACAAGCACTGTGATACCCTGACAGTTGCTCTGATAACTGAGAGGGCTACTAAGTGACTAATGGTGTGGGGAAGTGTAGCATTTCCAGCACAGATCGGCTGGACAAAGGGGTGATTCATATTCTGGGAGAGATGGAGTGGGACATGAATTATTTATTTTTGAAGTTTAACATGTCCCGTTTAACATGTTTAGGCCACAGTTGACCGTGGATAACTGAAATGGCAGAATGGGATAACACAGTTAAAGGTGGACTACTGTTTTCCATTACTTGTACTGTTACCGAAAAACCGGAGAAGAACCAAGCAACGCTTAGAGAGATGGAGTTACATTTATTATGTGCGGGCCCAGAGGAAAATGTCTCTCAAATTCTGGGTGAAATCACACACGAAGTTTCCCATATTTATACGATTTTACCTTCTTTGTCTCCCAAATACGGGTGCTTTTTTTTTCCGGTTCCCTTCGCAACTTCTTAAAGGGCCCTATGTGCTGGCGCTCTGAGACCTCAACCAAAGGCTTGGCCTGGTGCCAGCACTGATAACTTCGTCTGGAGAAGGTTTAATGGCCTCTCTGAAATGGGCGTAGTCTCCTTTTCCTTATTATTTAAGCCAGCAAGCATTTACAGAAGCCAAAAATAGCAGGGTTAAAATGTCAAACAGCAGTGTTTATATAAGATGGATGCTTCAGTATAAAATTTCCAATTGACTAAAATTGTAGTCCTCTGTACAGCTTAGCATGGTTTAAACACGCATCAAATTAGCTTATCACCGTGGTCATGAAAATCTCCCCCACGAGAAACGAGAACAATACTGCGATAGTCTGTCTTGCCTGAAGGTGTGCCACTCTGGGTGGTTGGGCATGTGTCTCTCCCTGAGCCCTCTTCATGAAGATCCTGGGCCGCAGGTGTCAGCAACTCTGTTGTTGCCATCCAGTCTTGAGGGGCCCAAGTTTAGAGGGGTTCCTCAGAATGCAGAGTTCAAAGAACCTCCTATGGTCCCCCATAACAGTTGGAACTTTATCTATACCCCTATTATTAAGTTCTGTGCCTTAAGAATTAGTTGCCATTAGGCCACGAGCTACTCCCACCCAGCTATATAGCTCACCCTCCCACCCAACCAGTATACTGTCCCCTCAGTGTGTGTCCCTCCAACCAGTATACTGTCCCCTCAGTGTGTGTCCCTCTCTCTCTCTAGTAATTGTCAGAAATGCTGTTCTGGGTGCTGAGCAGTTTGTAAGGGATTGGAGGGTTAGGTGAGCAGACGGTCAGTGACATTTAGGGTGTTATTACTCACCAGACTGTATTTCAGCACTGGCACCGTCACAGGTGTCAACAGATGGCCTTCCCAAGCTTGTGATTAGAATCCAGTAATGACTTTTTGTCACAACTCAGATGTGACTTGGATGCCTGGCTCCACTGGCTGCCCAGCCAAGTGTATGGTGTCTTCCCTCAGCTGTTGTAGATTCTCTGGGCTGTCACCATCCACAGGCCAGGGAGTACTTAGGGCTGCTTTACCTGCCACCCTAATGCCCCCAGAGAGATTTTAAGTGGCAGCCTGGTTAGAGGGGTCTGGGGAAAGAGACGTTTCGGGGTTGTGTGTATGTGTGTGGGGGCGGGCGAGGGCGGGGCGGGGGGGGGGCGGTTAGGAAGGAGTGTTGTACACCCTCAAAGGAAAGGTAGGACCTGCAGTGCAAGAACTGAAAGAAAGCCTTGGGAGGCTCAGGAGACTCCCATCTGTTTTCTGATTTTGGATCAGCAAGTACAAACAAACCGACACACATACATGAACACACAAACAAGCAAATAAAACAGGGAGGTTGGATGTTGGCTCGTGACAGTAAGCTGAGACAATCATAGGGGTCACCTCATGTGTGTTTGTTTTCCTTCACTCTTAAGGAACACTACCCTGACTGCTTGATGTCCAATGTCAGTAAACTGTTGTTCCATATATGTGGAATGTTTTGTTTAACTTGTGAACAATTCAGGTAGGTGCACAAGAGATATTTTGCACTTGAAAGGTCATGGGGACGCCAGGCACTGTTGCAACTTGAGGAAGTGGAGGCAAATTTGCTGTCACCGTATTGGTGTGGGGCAGAAGCTGGCTCTGTAGCTCATCTAACTCCAGCCGCATCTCCTCCATCAGCTTCTCCAACTCGGGAGGAAGCATGCGCACCCCCCGGGGCAGTGCCTCCATCCATACCTCCTCTATGTACCCACAGAGGGGAAATGAGCATCTTTAAGATGTTGTGCCATCCTGTCTCAGACCTGTGTATGCATTTCTGTTCGCCCGAGTCTTCTTTAGCATTTAAAAATGGTTTTTTAAAAGTGGCTTTTACAGTTTTTCCAAATATATTCCTATTTCTTTTTACTTGCTTTTCTGAGTTGAGTCATTAACACCATTATGTATTATAACTGGCTGTTTTCTGCACATATAAAAGCTTGTGAAGGATTTGTATTAATTTTGTACTCAGCCAACAAATGAATTCAGATATAACCTTTAATAGTTAGATTCCCCTCCTTCAATTGGCCAGTCCCCTAGTTGTTCCTTTCCTTTATTCTTCAATGTGGAAAGTAGCAATGTCATGGTTGGAAAGCATCCAACAGCTCTTACTTTTGACTTTCCGTTTCGATGCCAAGAAAGAAGAT